>NC_041735.1:10157451-12657451 GCF_004115215.2 Ornithorhynchus anatinus | reverse complement strand
CTACTCTAGCATTTCCCTCTGCAGTGAAGGGCATCTAAGAAAAGTTCGTAAAGCTTTTTGGAGAATGAAGTTGACAAGATAAAAGCGGTTAATATCTGTTGCTTCTCACATTCTTTCAGAAGGATCGGAATGTTGAAAGTTAAAAGCTGGCAGTGCCAACTCCCCTTAGATGTAGAGGAGGGAGGCAGAGAGAGGAGCTTTATACAGAGTCCCTTTATACAGGCCACAGATCTTGACCCCTGGATCCCTAAAAGTGGATTGGGTTTCACCACCATCACCACCCCACAGACCACGGGTCTCGTGCAGCACAGCACAGTGGACAGAGCACGGGCCTGAGAGTTAAAAAGTCATGGGTTCTAATCCCGGGTGTGACGCCTGTCTGCTGTGTGATCTTCAGCAAGTCACTTCACTCTCTGTGCCTCAGTGACCTCATCTGTAAAATGGGGATTGAGATGGTGAGTCTCAAGTGGGACAGGGACCGTGTCCCACCAGATTTGCTTGTATCCACCCAGCGCTTAGTTCAGTGTCTGGCACATAGTAAGTGCTTAACCAGTGTTGTGATTATTCTTCTGCTTGTGGGCAGGATTAGGTTGGAGCAACTTGGGAGTGTCACCCCCACAGTGTGGCTGAGTTCGTGCACAAGCAGTCATCTCTGGGAAGAGTGCTGGGACTAGAGAAGCAGCGTGGCTCAGTGGAAAGAGCACGGGCTTTGGAGTCAGAGGTCATGAGTTCGAATCCCAGCTCTGCCACTTGTCAGCTGTGTGACTGTGGGCAAGTCACTTAACTTCTCTGTGCCTCAGTTACCTCATCTGTAAAATGGGGATTAAGACTGTGAGCCCCACGTGGGACAACCTGATTCCCCTGTGTCTACCCCAGCGCTTAGAACAGTGCTCGGCACATAGTATTATTATTATATTGGGACCAGAACTGGGGGGAAAGTAAGGGGAGGGAGAAAATCTGGTTTACGCAGCGAGGGAGAAGATGAATACGGAGGGGGAGAACAAATGGTGAGGGGAGAGCAGGATGGAAAGGGATAGAGGGCACTAGAAGGAATTTTCCATACCACTACGGGGGCTGCAAGCCTGAGGGGAGCCTCTATTGTTGTGCCAGGCAATGAAGGAAGACATGTCAACATGTCTATTTCAACATGTCTCATCCCGACTCTGCCCCTTGTCAGCTATGTGACTGTGGGCAAGTCACTTCACTTCTCTGTGCCTCAGTTCCCTCATCTGTAAAATGGGGGTGAAGACTGTGAGCTTCACGTGGGCCAACCTCATTCCCCTGTATCTACCCCAGTGCTTAGAACAGTGCTCTGCATGTAGTAAGCGCTTAACAAATACCAACATTATTATTACTAGACTGTAAGCTCCTTGAGGACAGAGATCACTTCTCCAGTAGCTTGGCCTATTGGATGGAGCACAGACCTGGAAGTCATAAAGACCTGGATTCTAATTCCGGCTCTGCCACCTGTCGGCTGCGTGACCCTGGGCAAGTCACATAACTTCTCTGTGCCTCAGTTACCTCATCTTTAAAATGGGGATTAAAACTGTGAGTCCCATGTGGGACAGGACTGTATGCAACCTGATTAGCTTGCATCTCTACCCCAGCTCTTTGTAAACTGCCTGGCATAGAGCAAGAGCGAAACAAATACCATAGCAAAAATATTGCACTTTTCTATGCACTTAGCACAGTGCTCTGCACCAAGTAAGAGCTCAATAACAACACTGATTGATTGACTAAAGATGGCCACACTCACCTTCAGTTAACTTCACTCTGGAACTCCTAGCTCCCTCCCTGTTCATGCAATGTATGGATCAGCATCAGCTGTGTCTTCGGAGAATGTTGGTTTGGTTTTTTTGTTTTGTTTTGTTTTTATAGGGATAGATTGAATGGTCTAAGATAGCCAGGAATGGCTCACTCGGGGAAGAGAAAAAGAGGCAAGTGGCCAGTGGGGGATGAACAGAAGGGGTTGGGTAGTTTTGTAAAGTGTGGGAGGCAAGTTTTGATGATATGTTGATTAGCTGAAAAAACAGCTTTTTTAAAAATTTTGTTTAAGGGCAGTATTAGTACACATAAAGATCTTACCTCAGACCACACCCCCAGACTCACGTCTAGTGGCCTGAGGTCCAGACATGTTGGATCTGCTCTGAGGGAGTAGTCTGACCTTCATGGATAGGGTCCCGACGTAACTTTGGCTAAATGGAGATTTGGGCTTCTTCATTCTTCACTGATTAGAATGGTTCAATTTTTAAATTGGCATGCTTTTCACTGGTTTCCTAAAATTGCTTAAGATAATATTTGGTGGGATATCAACTCCCAGTAACTGTATAAATGATAGCTCAAAGCCATTTCTCACTTACAGGGTAGCTGGGTGGTTTGGAAGGTTTTTCACTGAAAAGAACAGAATTTTTTATATTATTAAACAATTGTGGAGTTAATGACCGTAGTCATTTTGGAAATGGGTTTTCCAAACCCATTAAGAGTCTGCAATAGCCAAATCTAACATATTTTCTTTAAAAGCTTTTTCATTCTGACTGAATAGATTCAGCTTGAATATTTTTTTTTAACACCTTAAGGACAGAGCAGATATTTTGGTTTCTTATAGTCAGGGATCTTATTAATGTGGGATCTCTCTCATCTTATTTGAGTATTGCAACTTCAACGTTGTCTTTTGTCATTGAAGAAGCAGAATGGCCTAGTAATAATAATTTAATCATAATTTTGGTATTTGTTAAGCACCTATTACGTGCCAAGCACTGTTCTAAACGCTGGGTAGATACAAGGTAATCAGGTTGTCTCACGTGGGGCTCATGGTCTTCATCTCCATTTTTCAGATGAGGTAACTAAGGCACAGGAAGTGAAAAGACTTGCCCAAAGTCACACAGCTGAGAAGTGGCAGAGCCAGGATTAGAACCCACGACCTCTGACTCCCCAGCCCGGGCTCTTTTCGCTGAGCCACGCTCAAGGGCCTGGGAGTCAGAGGACCTGAGTTCTAATCCCTGCTCTATCAATTGCTTGCTGTGTGACCTTGGGCAGGTCACACTTAACTTCTCTGTGCCTCAGTTCTGTGACCCCCATGAGGGACAGGGACTGTGCCTAACCTATTTGATTTGTATCTACCCCAGCACTTAGAACAGTGTTTGACACATAGTAAGTGCTTAACAAATGCCATAAAACACACAAACAAAAAACCAGTGATGATGAAGCGAACTTACGGGGTGGGTGTACTTGTAAACGTCAAGGCAGGACGTGCAGAGAACATACAGATTATCATTTGTTGTGCTGTCACTAATTACTAATTAGAGAAGCAGCGCAGCTCAGTGGAAAGAGCCCGGGCCTGGGAGTCAGGGGTCATGGGTTCGAATCCCGGCTTGGCCACTTGTCAGCTGTGTGACTGTGGGCAAGTCACTTCACTTCTCTGGGCCTCAGTGATCTCATCTGTAACATGGGGACGCAGACTATGAGCCCCATGTGGGACAACCTGATTACCCTGTATCTACCCCAGAGCTTAGAACAGTGCTCTGCACATAGTAAGCGCTTAACAAATACCAACATTATTATTATTACTTGTAATGCCTGGGGCTGGTTTCTCTTTCACCACCTTGATTCATGACCCTCTTGAAGCTTTTTCTTTTCCAAGAGCCTCTTCTCTCTCACCTGCAATGGGCTAGGTTGATCTGTGTGCTGGAGTTATCTCCCACTTTTTATTTGAAATACCATTGGTTTGGTATTTAGGAAAAAAGCTTATTCCGAGTAAAATAATGTTCCTTTTCTGGAAGTGAGGACACAATGACTACTATCCATTTTACTTTTGTAAATAGCTCCCGATTTTGTTAAAAGAGCACTTACTTTTCGTCTGTGGAAATCTCCTTCTCTTCAGTTATTATGGTGGAATTCAAGAGACTATTCAAGTAGGGGCCTCGAAATTAATTAACAATGCAGTTAAAAATGTACAGCTGTGGGGTTACGCACCCAGAGAAAATAATTAAAATCTCAAGATGTGAATGATGCTGAACATATAGTTCTAAAAATATTTGCTAGAAAAATTATAGGGAAGTAGTTTTAGAACCGGGCACCGAAGGTATTTTAATACTTAATGTACCCAAAAATATATTAGTTTAACAGTCCAAATTCATATTGAAAACACAATCTATTTTTATACGCAATCTGATTTTTTCAGTTTAAGCACCACCAAGCCCACTCTGATGAACCTTGGCTTTCCATGTCCTCGATTAACCTTGGGGAGGTCTTCTGAAAAGTAATCTGGAATAACGTTGACAATGAATTAAGGGAATGTCACATCACGTTCTAAAGAGGATATTAATATGCATAACGAGAAATGCGCCAATCAGAGTAGTACATGATGATGGAAATTAGCGATGCAAAAGACCTCTACCGTCATGAAAGTGAGAATCTCTGCCAATGCAACACATCACCCTAGGGGTAATTTCCAGGAGCCTTGTCCAGTTCTAAAGAATACAAAACAGGTTTATACTTCATCTCCTGGTAGACCGATTCCACGGAAACAATTATAAATTACCCCACGATACGTCTCTAAATACAGCTCGAGGCTTTCGAACCTCTGAATTTCTCGACGATTCTTCTTCACCTGTCAGGATGAGATGTGTCACAGCGGTGCTCTCCTGACCTATCTGCTTTCCCAGTTAGATGAGATTTATCTATCCGCTCGCATTTTGTAGGTTGAAAAGCAGACGTCCACATTTATTATTTACTTGTTTTGAAATGGTGGCCATTTACTAAATCCAGTCAAGTTAATCATATTGTAATTTAGTCTCCCCACTCCATTTAGCTGCTGCAGTTTTTCAATTAACGTCTAAAACTCGTCAGAATGGTGATGGATGAGAGCGCGTCCTGGCCCCTCCGTAGTCCCCAGGCAGAGGAAAGATTGCCACCTAGCGAATTTATTGGCTTTCTACAAAACAGCACGGCTTGGTGGAGTCCCAGGCCCTGGGTTCTAATTTTCACTCCGCCACTTGGCTTACGTGACCGTGGGCACTCCGCTTCACTTTAATGGGCCTCGGTTTCCTCCTCTGTAAAATGGGGATTAAAGCCTACTCCCTCTGTGGGCTCCATGTGGGACAGGAAATGTGTCATTTCTTGTATCTCCCCTAGCACTCAGTAAAGTGCAAGGCAAATGGTAAGTTTTTAGGTGCCATAATGATTATTTTAGTCATATCGTGCACAGATCCTAAAACCAACCAACCAGCCTGTCTGTCTGTAATAAAGATAGCGGTCTCGGTGATCCTCACAAAGAGCTACAAAGAGGCTCCTTGGTTCTGATTGAGAAATAAAGGATCTGCCTTTGCTTAGAGAAGCAGCGTGGCTCTGTGGAAAGAGCCCGGGCTTGGGAGTCAGAGGTCATGGGTTCGAATCCCAGCTCTGCCATTTGTCAGCTGTGTGACTGTGGGCAAGTCACTTCACTTCTCTGTGTCTCAGTTCCCTCATCTGTCAAATGGGGATGAAGACTGTGAGCCTCACGTGGGACAACCTGATGACCCTGTATCTACCCCAGCGCTTAGAACAGTGCTCTGCACATAGTAAGCACTTAACAAATACCAACATTATTATTATAATTAATATTGTTTCCTTACAGCAATCGGAGAGATTAGAAACCCAATTTTAAAAAAAGAGCAAATACATTTTTCCTCAAAATAATTACGACAGTAAGTATCCAGATTCATCCCAAAGATTACTTTCCCTCCCGTTCAAAGCCTTACTGAAGGCATATCTCCTCCAAGCGGACTTCCCTCTTCTCCCACTCTCTTCTGCGTCATCCTGACTTGCTCCTTTGATTCAACCTCCCCTCCCAGCCCCAAATCACTTATGCACATATCTGTAATTTATTTATATTGATGTCTGTCTTCCCCCCTAGACTGTAAGCTTGGTTGTGGGCAGGGAATATGTCTGTTTATTGTTATTTTGTACTCTCCCGAGGGCTTAGTACAGTACTCTGAACACAGTAAGTGCTCAATGAATACAACTGAATGAACAGTATACAGAATTTATCTAGCATATTAAAAGACTAGTGAAAATAATAAAAGTTTCACTTTAAATTGTGTCAGCTCTCCCCAACTAGGAACCAATATCCAACTTTGGCTCTCAAGCTGTCTTTATTGCCAACTACTGGAGGTTTCAAAATTAATTTGAATTAAGTGGCAAGTCTTATTAACCCAAATGCTTATACCATCAAAACTTCTGCATAGACGGGAAACGGTTGCATGCCCGTACAAAGCGACAGTCAAGGTGTGACTTCCTTATAGCTTGAGTTTTCCTAAAGCGCGTTTTGTCAGGAATGTATCTCCCATGTTTAAGAGAACTCACTATGTATCTGTCACCTGTGAGGATGCAATACCGTACAAATCTGGGGGTGCTTAGTGAAGCATTTTTGTTTACTTGAAAAGCAGGGTTTTAAGTTGTGACACAAAAAAGCTTGGTGATAACGTCACATTTTTCCTCTAGAAAAATATTCCGTTTCAATATCGTGCCTGGTTTACACTAGCAAGTGTTTTAAATTCGGATCCAAAAAAATACTATCTTTTAAACATCAGATGTCTTTTAGACTGGATCACAAATTACTTGAGTATAGGCTTGGACACAACTGAATTCAAAGGTCATTCTAACATGCTGGCACTCAAAGCCAGCATACTTTACTCTTCTCAAGTAAAGAATGAGTTATTTCCCCACAGTGGCAAATGTTTGTATTCACAAACCAAATAAATATTACTGAAAAACGCTAGTCTTGGAAAACAGAACATCCAAAAGCACAGTCTGGTGTACGAATACTTATTTAGTTACAGACCCAGCATCTGTCTTGGAAGAAATCTGAAAAAAGAAGTGTCGATATGTTCAACTCTGCTGTGATTTTGAAGTTGCTGATAATAACACCGACACTCGCTGTGAATAAACAGTCAGGTGTCGTACTTCACTTTTGAGACTGGCAGCCTTGTATCTTTCCAAGAAACAACAGTCCTATGTGTTTCACCTTATTCTGAGACACAGAACCGCAGGAATAGTTTATAATGAAATAGTAAGGCAAAATGGCTTCTACACTGTTACGTTGCCAAATCAGGATATTTTTCCCAGAGCATTTACCTTTGATGAATTTTTTTAGAAAGTTAAGAACTGCAAGGATAGCCAAGGATTTACCCTTAGCTATACTAAGAGACAGAATTCAGGAGCTATGTGATTGGTTTTGGCCCCAAATACTTGCAATACCAAGTGCAAATGATATATTCTAATAAAAGTTTTATTAAAAATTTTAGACATGAGCAAACACAAATTCTACACTGCATGGGTCACAGAATTTTACATTTCAACAGATCTTCAGTTCACATGCTGGCCCCAAATAATGATCGGGAATAAAGAACATTCGGTTCTAAAACAAAAAGAAAGAAGTACATTGGGTATCGAGATTATGACAGAAGATTTTAAAGTCCAAATGGTAATGAATGTAATTCCATTCCTAATGCGCGCTAGAAATGGCAAAGAGGTCAGTCCCGGATGAGGGTCAACAAAAGAACCTGAAAGGTGGGATCGAAGAAAGCTCTCAGGGCTTGGGAAGCACGTAGGAGAGGAAACACACTGCTGCTGCTGCTGCTGAGGGGTAAAGCTGTTTGTCTTCCATTTCCCTGAACGATAAAAGATTGTTGAGTTTTCTTCTTCCAACAACGAGCACCTGTTTGGATTCAGCGCAATGCAATGTTGGGAGAAGCGGTTTTGCCCACGCTCATACACACATGCACACAATCTCCCTTTAGCCACAGGGTGGGTACTACAACCCAAGTTTCCCTTAACTTAGGGCTCTGCACGAATGCAAGCCCCGTTACAGGAAAACTGGGTGGACCAGGACTGTTTCCTGCAAGGAAATTAGGCTTTTGCTGTCCCCAAAGCCTAATTCCAAATTATAAAGGAAACAATCCAATATGGACCCACCACTGGAAGGTTGACCATTTGGTAATTTCAAAACAGGTCATTACAAAAGGCAGCATTTAGAGAATACACACCCATCTTTGGTAAATGCAGACTCTGCTGAAGCATTGTAAAATCCCTAAACTAAGCAGTGCAGTGATTCCAATACTCAAACAACAAATTGATGAGAACAACAGATTTTCAGAAGAATGCACAGATGGTGCGTCACTACACAGAAACCCATTCCTTTATGGCCCAAGCCACCTGCCTCGGGATTTTCAAATATGGATCTGAATACCAAGGACAGGTCAAGAACCTGACAAGTGTTAATGATCCAAAACTGAGTGGAGAAGGAATGGAAAGAAAACAGTTAAAAGGTAAATTTCATACTTACTACTTCTTATTTCTGGGCTTTAACTCTTCTGCAGCATTTCGCAGAAAAATGTAATTTTTCTTTTGGGGATTGTAAAATTCATGTCCCTAATGGGGAAAAGAAGGTCACTGGGTTACAATTTGTCATGCTTCTAGATATTGTTCACCTTCCTTTCTTCTTTATTTATAGGGAGAGCAATTAAACTAGATACTTAAATTTTTAAAACATTGGCTTGAGCATAAAATGTCATCTAATGGCATCCTCGTTTCATTGAGGAAAAGAATCCTCAACAGCAACCTCAATTAACAGACCATAAACAGTTTTCATTCTAACTTTATTTGGTTTAATTCATCTGGATACTGATTTAAAAGTGATACATTCAACTCTGAATTATTTGCTACCTTTCAAAAAAGCCACCCCCAAAATCAAATCGTTTCCAGCAGAAGCTAGTATATGAATCCTTACCTTTGACCAGTCATAACTAGAAGCATATGCAAATATGTTTCCATTATGATTGAAGCAACAAGCAGATATTGGTTGATCCAGCTGTTCTGATGTTTTCAGCTTCGTCCTTGCATCTTTGTCCCAAAAGCTGAATCTGCCATCAGACCCCACGGTTGCCAGGGTGCCGTGGACAGGGTGAAATGCTATCCCATTTACCTGCACAGAATTTTACATTCCCCCATGAGCAGAAAACAAACCAACAGCGAATATGACAATGCAGCATTTTGCCATACTCGCCTTGTTCATAGTGGGAACAGAAAACCGTACGGACGTACACCTCAGAGATCTGGAAAGATCTCCTGATTCTATTTCATGGCCAACGTTTGCTGAGCTGCTAAATTATCACGGGTAGCTACTACAAATCCACTTCAAGCGACCCCCTTCCTGAGCTTAGGTTGGGCTCCAGGGATTCCCACCTACCCTACCGAGAACAGAAAATTAAATGATTGTATTTCCTGAGCACTAACTGGGTGCTAAGCACTGAGGTGGGGAAGATGTGTGATGACTGCATTAGACCCAATCCCTGAGGATGGGAAAGCAGATGTTTTATCCCCATTTTACAAAATGAGGAAACTGAGGATTGGAGAGGTTAAGTGACTTGCCCAAGGTCACAGAGCACAGGTCAGTAAGAGGCTGGGACTGGAAACTGCTCTTTCGATTATGCTACACTGCCTTCTCTACCTAAGAATTCCCTCTGGGCAGAAAACAGAGTAAGACCAACCTCTTGACACCTGGGCCCAATTCTGGAATGGGGAAGTGGGATCCAAGGGGGTGCCTGGACGTGACCCCAAGGTCTTACATGTACAGACCTCATTTCAGGGATGTGTTTTTACCCACAGGATGGATGTCTTTAGACAGTAGATCATAAAATATTCTCTGCTTCTACTCACTGCATAGATATCCTGAGGTGCCGTGGTATTCGTTCCATTGGATCGATGACACTTAAAGGTGAAATTATCTTTGGCACTGGAAAAAAAAAAGATTTATATTTAATGTTTCTTAGAGAAATTTAAAACAAGAGCAAGCTGAAATTATTCCGATCACACTTACGGATTGGGTGGGTTAATATAATGAATAGCAACTCTTCCTTCAATGCTTCCCAGAGCAAAGCCGGTAGGTTTATTCTGTTTGTCTTTAAAAATGGCAACACAACGGTGCTATAGATGGGGGTGAGAGGCAAGATACCTATTATTAGGTTACAGATAAAAACCCCAAATGTCATAATAAGCACGTAAAACAAATAGCATTTATAGGCCTAATCTGTCTTCCCTACTCAAAGATGCATTCTGCTTGATTTTAAAGATCTGTTCTATGTTAGGTCACAAACAGTGTGTTGGCCCAACTCACTTTGGCCTTTGAGCCATTTTTTTCTTCCTCAACTCACCACATTATCCCAAGTAAAGTGGTTTCCCACCTTCGAATCCTAACGGCAGTGAAACTTCTTTAGGGCAAACTCTTTTATAACTTAAATGTTCATATGAAAGAGTTTTCCACTGATCCCGATAACCTGCTGTGAAATTTAATACTTTTTTATATGTTTTATAAAATTCCCATATAACTCCCAAAGACTCTCAAAATGTATGCCATATTTTTTATTATATATTTTCTATTTTCCCCATACCTCAAATAGCAAGTTGTAAGTTATCTAAACAGGAAAAAATTGGAAGTATTTTTCTTTAAAAAGTTCTTAGAATTTGTTACCAATTATAAAATCTGAATAAAGGGATCTCTGAAAGTACGTGGATTAAAATAATTCCCTTTGATTACCTATCAGTCTCCTACTCTGCCTATTCTCCTAGTAAACTATGGGGATAAGTGAGGCTCTTGCTCGGACTTTCCAAGGGAGAATGTGCTAGAAAACGCTGTGATTAAAAGGTAAAGTTTTAAATCAAACTGTCAGCTTTAAGCTTCTTTCAGAGCTACTGAACGGGTATTTCTCAAATGATAGCACAACAATATTTAGATTAGGAATCTAAATCATAATTTCTTCCCAATATTAATTGCATTCTCATGGTTCACGTGCCACAGAGCAAACTAAATACATTTGTAAAACCAAAAATCCAACATATTTAAAAGGCAGACATCTTAGAGTTTCCTCTCTCTAATCCACATCAGGAGACGCTAATTTAAAAATAAGAATAAAAGCTTCTTGACTACTGTACTTTTCAACAGAAAGGCTTTTGCTTTAATTCGAAGCTTACCTGGTGCTTAAGTGGAGAGTCTATTCTTCTAAATTCAGAAGGCTGGTTCTCTAACTGATAAACAATCAGCCCTCTCTCTGCAGTAGCCACAGCGGCCATGGGATAGACCTACACCGCCAATAAAAGAGTGAAGGGAAGTGACCACAGTCAATCCCACGGTTGTAATTCTCACATTCTAATTAAACGATCTGACCCATGAACAAAGCAAACTCCTTTAAAATGAGGGAATATGCTCCCAACAATCAACTGCTAACAAACTTTCCTAATTTGATAATAATAATAATGATAGTGATAATGATGATGGTATTTGTTAAGTGCTTACTATGTGTCAAGCACTGTTCTAAGCGCTGGGGTAGATACAAGGTAATCAGGTTGTCCCACGTGGGTTGACAGTCTTAATCCCCATTTTACAGATGAGGTAACTGAGGCACAGCGAAGTTAAGTGACTTGCCCGAAGTCACACAGCTGACAAGTGGTGGAGCCGGGATTAGAACCCACGACCTCTGACTCCCAAGCCCGTGCTCTTTCCACTAAGCCACGCTGCTTCTTCTGCATAAAAGTGATAGGTAAGACTTGGCATTTTAAAACAAAATTAAATTTTAAAACATAATTCCATTAGCATGCTTTACCCAGATGTGGAGGACCCAAAATAAAAGATGTAAGAGAGTTTTGGATGCTCTAGGGTAGGAGTTGGGAACCTCTGGCTGTCAAGACGTGCTATTCTTCAAAAAACACAAAACACCTCTACCACAATACCTTTTTCTTACTGCCGAACCCAGAGCCGAAAATTTAAAGGCTTCTTCAAATCCACTGTACTCTATAAAGAGGGTTTTTCTTTAAGAGACTCGAAGACCCAGGGTCTGAATGATGCTTACCACATCAGCACAGTAACATCTTTCAGGCAGCTGCAATGTCATCATGGGGCTCGGTGATCGTGTATCCCAAAACTAAAAGGAGAGATGGAGACTTATGGATCGATCACTTGGTAGCATTTATTAAGCACCTACTGTCAATCAATCAGTAGTATTTACTGAACGCTTACTGGGTGCAGAGCACTGAATTAAGTCCTTGGAAGAACGTAATCGATTGGTAGACATGATCCCTGCCCTCAAGGAGTTTACAATCTGGCAGCGGTGACAGACACCAAAACAATTTACAGATAGGAGAAAGATGGCAAAGTGGCTCTGTATTATGAACTAGTGCTTAAATAGCAGAACACATTTTTTATGAATTTCACAAAATATTCCAAAATTTTACTATAAATACATGAAGAGTCAAATACCTCATGAACATGTTATACCTTTAAAGTCTTGTCCCAGCTACCTGTCATCACGCAACTGTAGTTTGGTGCTTTGATCCAATGCACAGTTTTCACAGGAGCATCGTGCTTTAAAAACAAACAAGCAAACCTCAAAACACACATTCAAAGAAACAAGGCAGGTATGAATTGCTTATCTAGTCCAATTTCTGAATGATGAGAGGAAGCGCTTTTCAATTAACATACTTCGCAATAATTGGGGGAGAAAACTATGAGGCACTATCTATGCACCTCTTTAGAACATTTAGAGATATTTGGGCATGACTCCATTTTCATCCATGAAACACAGTCTGGTTATGGCCCTAAAAATCAATCTTGTCCTCTCCAGATGCAGATGTGATGGGAGAACTCCAGAATGGCAAGGGACTCAAAACAGAGTGGTAAGCGAAAAGAAGGTGTGTTTGGAAAAAGCAGGTACTATTACTCTAGTTCTTCCATTTTTCACACTGAAAAGAAAGGGATTTATAGAAACTAATATAAAGCCTCCAAACAACTTTGATCCTAAGGCTACAAAAAACCCTCAGTATCCCTAAGGTAAGGCAATTTGGTTTTGAGTAGTGAAATGCAGGGGATGAAGTCCTAGAAAGGCTTAGTTCCACCAGTTCTAAAACACAGCGCAGGATTGAAAGAAATATTTTTAGACACATTGTTTCCCCACCACCTTCTCTTTTAGGCAACAGTAAGTTACCCTAAATTACCTGTGCAATCTGAATAGCCTGGTTACTGTTGAGGTCCCACATTTTGGCAGTTTTATCGCATGATGCTGTGAATACTTTGCTTCCATCCTACGGTGACGGGGGAAAAAACACTTTTATTCTAATGACAATGAAAGTTTGATAAACAATCTCAAAATAGTAGGTTTGACATGTTAAAAGTTTTTCTCTCCTTCAGAGTTTTGGGCTCATTTATTACAAACCAAATTAGACATCCTGAAATCGGAACCCTAGCCGCTAACAGAGAAGCAGCATGGCTCAGTGGAAAGAGCACGGGCTGGGGGAGTCAGAGGTCATGGGTTCTAACCCCAGTTCTGCCATTTGTCAGCTGTGTGGCTTCAGGCTAGTCACAACTTCTCTGTGCCTCATTACCTCATCTGTAAAATGGGGATTAAGACTGTCAGTCTCACGTGGGACAACCTGATTACCTTGTATCTCCCCTAATTCTTAGACGAGTGCTTGGCACATAGGAAGTGCTTAAATATTATTATTATTATTATTATTGTATTATTATTAACCTGCCATTCCGGCTCCTGTCCCGGGAGTCTGACATGCCCAGATGGTCAGAGTTGACTTTGAATCATGTTGAGGCTGGTTTTCCCATAGGTGGTGCCTAAGGAATCAGCTACAGGGTGGGATGAGGAAACTCCCTCCTCCCTGACCCTGGGTCTCTGATTTGGAGAATCCTTTATGGAGCAGGTTACATACTCCTACCCCGTGACAGAGAGGGGTTCGAGAACACTAATGTGTAAAAGATTCAGAATGGCCCACTTGATCTTAAATTTCACAAGATAGTCTATTTCCATTCACTCACCCCTTACTCTCCAAATACATTTGTTCTTACCAGCCTTTCAAATTCAGAATTTCTTAAGAGACAGGAGCCAAAGTGACTTGGAAAGATATTTCCAAGTGTCCTGCAGTTGCAATTCTTTTAAGAGCGGTGGAAATCAGAAGGCCTGGGCTCCAGTCCCTCTTCTGGAAGTTGGGGAGAGCCTGAGAGGGTTGTGCCACCAGTTGTGATGGTTTCTGATCTGAGGACCCTGAGAGTTCTGCGAGGGTGCAGACCCAGCAGGAATCCTGAAAAATAGCAACCACCTGTCTGTGGGATTATAGCTTTATGGCACAACGTCAGCAGTATGCTGAAATTACAGTAGCCATAAAAAAAATAGCCCTAGTCCCAACCTGACCTTCTACTTGCTCACTGCACACTCTCTGCCCCAGCAAGAATGTAACTGTCAGGAAGGAGAGAGTGTGCAACTGCACAAATCAATTGCACTATAATCAATTCTTTTTTTTTTTCAATGGTATTTGTTAAGCACTCACTATGGGTCAAATACCGTTCTAAGCACTAGGGAAGATACAGGTTAATTAGGTCAGACCCAGTTCCTGTTCCAGGTAGGGCTCACAGTCTAAGTAGGAGGAAGAACATGTGTCTCTATTTTATAGTTGAGGAAACTGAGGCACCAAAACAAAACATTTAAAGCCAATTACTTAGGACATTCATCACAGCATCACAGAACTTTTTCTTATAAGCCAGTGCTTACAGTGCTTTCAAAGACTCAAAAGAATGTTCTGAGAGTGCTATTTGGTTATTTAAAGTCATGTGTCGATGATGTCTTCTGTGAAGAGAAACAGACAAGCTTTGGGTCTTGAGGCTTTAGGAACGAGAAGCAGCGTGGCCTAATGGAGAGAACATTTAAAAAAAGGGGGCCTCAGTTTGCCTTTTTCCAGCTCAGCGCCGGGATCACAGTGTCTGCTGCATTTCAAGGAAGGCCTGAATAGAGCTGAAGGCGGCACAGAGGAGGGCAAACAGAAAGATCTCAGGGGGATGAAGAATCACTCCTCAGCAGACAGTCTGCAAGATTTAGAACTCTTCATTCTGGAGAAGGGACATGACTGACAAAAGCCTGTAGGGTATAGATTGGGTGAGAACAGAAGTGTTGTTCACTTCTCACTAAGGGACACTCACTGGAGTTTGAAGGTGGGAGTTCAAACTAACAAAAGAAAAGCTTCGTCATCTGCCATATGCCAAACATATGGAATCCTCACGCAGAAAGTAACAGTACTTTTAAGAGAGGTTTAGAAAAATTAACGGATGAGTGGACCAAAATGGGTTAGTAGAGGGAACGTTAGGAACACCAAGACGTTAGGGATGTTAAGATGGTTCATGCTAAACCTCAGAATTGATATTAAGGACGGTCATCATCACCTAG
The DNA here is from genome assembly GCF_004115215.2 of Ornithorhynchus anatinus. NCBI lineage: Eukaryota > Metazoa > Chordata > Mammalia > Monotremata > Ornithorhynchidae > Ornithorhynchus > Ornithorhynchus anatinus. The sequence continues at coordinate 12,642,200 of NC_041735.1, read as the reverse complement.
CTCCAGTTGGACATGTGACTAAACGGGTCACTAGCCTGACCCATATGGCATTTTTTTCATTTTCTTAGTAGCTAAAGTCATAGTAGCTACCTAAAATGCCACCACCTTATGAGATCACTAAATTTGCATTCAAAAAAATGAGAGCTTCTAGGTAATGTTTGCTGCTTAGAGCCATAAGGTTTACATTTCAAGTTATAAGCCGTTTTTGGAACACATCATGTTTCAGCCCAGAAAAAAAGAAATGCTGGTCGAAACAGAAAGAAACTTACATCACTCCAACAGACATCAAGCACCGGGCCAGTGTGCATCTGCTGAGCCTTTGGGATAGTTTGTCCATTATCCTGTACTTCCCAACACCGCACCTGTGTTAATAGAAGGAATAATTGGGGCCAATTATTTTTTGATCATATTACATCATAGCTGTTAGTCGATAGTTAAGTACAAGGAGAGAATAAGAAGTTGGGAGAAGAAACTGGGAAAAGATTAGCAGTTACATAGTCGGTAGTTTCTTTTTAAGGTTAAAGCATGAAACTTATTTTGTGTTTTCACCATCATTTTCCTCATAGCTAATCTCTTATACATCTTTGAGTTTCAAATATTTATTTTCTAAAAATGAAGCAGAGTTGATGCCCTTTGCTTAAAGACAAAAAGAGAATAAGAACAAAAATGGGCACTTGCACTTTTTTTTTCCCAGTTCCTATAACCAAACTTTATCCTAACTATATCTAGAATATATAAGATATAAGTTTTGGTAAAAAGGTTCACAAACCTAAATGATTGAAAGGGTCCATTTCATAACTGAACACTGTCTTTGTTCATCAGAACATTTGTTTCTGAATAAAACGGCGCTAAATATGACCACAAGGTAACAAGTAATTCAGTTCACCAATGATCTCAATATTTACCAACATTCTTAGGCTCAAAGTTAAAGAATTTTCCCTTCTCCACTGTAGAAGTATATGATAACCATAACTAGTGATAACTAGTAACCAGTATCTTTCCCAATCATTTTGACTGGTTTGACAATTATGATAAAACATTTACAGTGTCCTAGAATTTGGACTCTCTCAGCCTATCCTGCATTGATCCTCACTTGCTCCTGTTTTCCGAATTTTCATTGAAACAATAGGGTGAGCCTGTCCCTATTAATCTTAAGTTCCCAAGCCAATTCTTGGAGTTGTTGACAGGAAGGGAGCCCCATCATGAGCTTGGAAGAGAATCGGGAGGAAGGTGACTAGAACACTGGAACGGGTGGGACTTGGGCAAAGAGACAAAAAAGCCTATGAACTGGCTTAGGGGGAGGTGGCAAGGGGGTCCCCAGATGGACCTCTCCAGCTTTGGAGGAAGCGGCAGAGTGGTCAGTCACCCTCGATGAGGGCAGGAGTTTGTGAAAACTAACATTCTTGGCATGTCTCTATTGTCAGAAGATATCTATAGAACCCATATATATTTAATACTTACGTCATTGGCCCAGGAACCGGCAATAAGAAAGTTCCCTGGCAATGTTGGTGGGCTAAAAGATAGACAACCAATACTATCATCAGGAGGAGATGTAACTTCGATATCCTGCACAAAGAAAAAGTTAATGGTGTTAGGTCTGGCAACTTGAAAATCAGCATTCTTCCCTTATTTCCCTGAACCCAAGAGACATAATCCAAGATGAGCACACGAATAGACCTCAACTGTCCACAGGGGCCTAGAACTGTGCCTCCTACCACAGATTTTCAAATAGTAAAACCTGCCCAAATAAGTTACAGACTTTCCAGGGATGGTTACTAATTCAGCTAATGAGCAGGCAAGATGCTACGGCTCAAATGCCGCCTCTCAGGAATGTTTTGGCTGTAAAGAAGAAAGCTGTTGTCTGTATTGTGGGTACCTTCATAGGGTTGTGATTATCTGCAGTTGTGCTTCCAAACATGCTGGTACCACCAGTTCCAAAGCCTGAGGCTGATCCAAACAAACTCATCTTGGCCCTGAAAAAGCAAACAAACAAAAAAAATTTAAAAAAGGAATAAAAATTCTACTTTCAAAAGTGAGTTACCTGGCTCCCAAATAAACAAAATTGTAAAATATAAGGGAAAAGCATATATCTAAGCATAAATCTCCACTGACAGCCAGAGGATAGTACAATAAAGACCCTGATTTTATAAGGCACTTTTATTCCCAAAGCAAAGATGCATCCAGCAGCAACAGTCCTTACAGAGGACCCACTTTAAGCAGAGCACCTTAGAGCACCGTAGCAGCCACTGGGCAGCACTTTAAAGAGAAGCAACATGGCTTATTGGAAAAAGCGTGAGCCTGGGAGTTAGAGGACCTAGTTCTAACAATCAATCAAAAATAAAAAAAAATTTATTGAGGACTTACTGTGTGCACAGCACTGTACCAAACCTGTGGGAAAGTACAACACAATAAAGACACGATCCCTGATCCCAGAGGGAGCTTACAGACTACATAGGGAGACAGACAATAAAATAAAGTACAGATGTCAGCTCTGCCACTTGCCAGCCAAGTTACCATGGGCAAATCACTTAACTGCCCTGAGTCTCAATATCCTCTTCTGTAAAATGGGAATTAATTGTTCTCTCTCCCCCTTAGACTCTGAGCCCCACGTGAAGACAGGAACTGTATCTAATCTGATTATCTTGCATCTACCCCAGCGCTTACTAACGTGCTTGGTACGTAAACATTTCTGAGAATTATCACCCTCAAAATCATTTAATTGATGGGCTCGCTTTTAATCATAATTTTAGGTCTTTCAAAGAATTTGTAATTCAATCAAATCTCCAGTTTTACTTTGGTAAAGGAGAATTTTGTTGTGAAATTAAGGCTGTTTGGATTAAGCAGTGAAATGTGTCAGTGATAATAAATTTAAGACTTATATTTGACAAAATTCATTGTGAAAGTGTCACTTACCGCCTGTTGACTTCCCTACTAAAACCTGTTTCCCACATTTATTTGAACAGTGCCCGGTTTGTAGGTTGAACATGTTAGCTCACTCACTGTACTGTAGATGACCCATTTACGGTTTGCCCTGGTGCCGAGAGTCTACAGTAAATCTCTGGGCAGCCTGGGAAGCTGCATTAACTTTTCTAGGTCTCTGGGGATAAACACTGCATCAGAAAATGGTACTAAAAGATGCGCTCTGAAGGCCCAAAAGGTGAATCCCACTTCCAAGTGGCCTGGGAGAATCTGCTTCTGCCTCTGTTATTCGGAAGCACCTCAAAGCCGTTTGTAGTCAGTATCCTTGCTGGATTCCACCATCGATTCACCGTAAAACGCAATCGAGATCTTTCACTAGGCACCAACTAGACAAGTTGCTTTTAATTCCCACTCGGTATTCTCCACTTTAAACCTTGGAAGCAGTTTTGGAATTCAAGTCACATTTGTCAGTTCTGTTCTGATTCTCTCATCTCTACACAATGAGAAAAATATTTGCCGAGCATGAGGTTGGTAAGTAATGTTTGCAGAATTCCAAGTAATAGCTATATTCATTTTGTAGGCAATTTTTGGATTGCACTTCCCTTTAGGGACAGGTTCAAGTGTTGCTTGAGTGGAAAAACCTATTTTTCCGTAAGGGCTATTGGCACAAGATAGTCAACGCATCAAAAGTGTAAAACACGGGCCCCACCTTTCTTTAGGCTATTTTTCCTTTTAGCTTAAGTCTCACCTGTCTAAACACATGGCTATCTAAAACCTTACCCCATCGAGACATATAAAAGAGTTCGACCTGTCTATATGAAAGCGGGAGGTCCTCGATCTGTGCCATATTTTCAGGTGGCTGAGATGGTTCAGAAAATGAAACACTTTGCTTGGAATTGAATGGCCATCCTGGTTTGGGGAAAGGACACTTCTAATCCCATAGAAGCAGCTTGGTGTAGTAGATAGAGCACGGGCCTGGGAGTTAGGAGGACCTGGATTCTAATTCCAGCATTGCCGCTTGTCTGCTGTGTGAACTTGGGCAAGTCACTTCACCTCTCTGTGCCTCAGTTACCTCACCTGTAAAATGGGAATTAAGACTGTGAGCCCCATGTGGGACAGGGGCTACGTCCAAACTGATTAGCCTGAATCTATCCCGGCGCTTAGAAGAGTGCTCGGTACATAGTAAGCACTTAACAAATACCATTATTAGTATTATTATTACATACTAAATGCTTAACAAATACCACAATTATCATTATTAACAACAGGTGGCCCTGTCTTTGAGGCATTTCCAGTCCCCTTTAGGGTACACTAGTTCTCTGGAACACGAGGGCTGGGGGCTTGAGAAACCTCGCATTGAGGACCCATCCCGTTGCAGCCCTCACCCGTTTCAAAACCCCACGTACGTGCAGAGGCTGGACCAATTTCTTTGATAACGCCAGCCAGCTGGGCCAAGGGGCTCGCGTTGCCTCAGGGCAACGATCTCTAGTCCCTCATCACGAGCAGGCCAAAATACGTGTTGTGGCTGAACTGAGCGTTCTGAAAAAACAAGTCACTGCCCTTGGGCACAGAGGGACTTTCCCTCCAAAACGACAACCCACTGCTGTTGCAGCAACACAACCTTGGCGGCCCCAGATAGAGCGAAAGGCAAAAGTGGGCACATTCTATTTTGAAGGCCCAAGATCCGCCGGAACCTTCGACTGGTGAACGGTCTATTTGGAATACAGCAAACAAGCCCAGAGGCTTCCTTGGAATATCGATGGCTTTTGAAGAAATTTCCACAACTAAAGGGATTGTTACACACTGAATCTTCCGCTTCCAATTTCCGTAAGAAAGATCCTGTGCGGAGAGCATTTTGGCAACTGACAAATCTCCGGTGATCTTCTTTTAAATGGGTAGTGGCTCATATCCAAAAGCCCATCACAAAGGTAACTTCTTGAAGCAGCCTCGAAGGGCACCATTACTGAGTGACGGGCTGATCACTGCCATGAAGAAGTGGCACCCCTAAAGGGAAGAGAGGTACCCTATATCGAAGGACAGCACGGAGTTGATGGAAAGATGTTCGTCCAGCCCCAGATTCATCTATGCCGAGGACGGATGCCTTCTGCCTTCAGTGTTGATTCCGCCAGGAGACTATCCATCCAGAACCGTATCGATCAGATTAAAACGGATATGGGAATGCTTCAAAATTAATTCCAAGCTACCCTAAACAACATTTACCCTCATTTCCCCATAGATGATCATCAGGGAATAGCAAAATGACACCTTGATTCTATACTCTTCTCTTATCCCCAAAGCACTTTCACATGATCTTGCTCATTTAGGTCCTCACAGCATGCCTGTGAGGTAAAGAAAGGCAGGGATTTTCATCCCCATTTCGGCAGTTGAGGAAACTGAGGTGTAGAGGGGTTAGGGTGACTTGCCCAAGATCACAAACAGCAGATGAGTGGCAAAACTGGGATAGGAACCCAGGCCCAATTCTTAATCCTGTTCTTTTCACTTGACCACTTTGTTTCTCCAAAGACTGCAGTATATGTATATGCAGTATATGATATATATATATACACACACACATATATTTTTATATGTATATATATACCCACACTTTTCAGTCATTCAGTCGTATTTATTGAGCACTTACACACTTTTCAGTCATTCAATCATATTTATTGAGCGCTTACTGTGTGCGCAGCACTGTATTAAGTGCTTGCACTGTTCTACGTGATTCTCTCTCCCGTTTTCTCAGAAAGTCTGTCAAAAGGAGGTGTGTAATTTTCCCATAGTCAGCAACATAATCTCCATCTCTTCTCAGCTAATGGGAGAATAAAGCCAGGCTGCAGACAGTATCCTATACTCTCAAAACTGATACAGGCAGTGTCAGCCATCTCTCCAGAGATCTCTCATCTGCTTCCAAAATCTACCCCTTTCCTTGCCACAGTTAATTAATTTTACTTTCTCCTAATCCTCCTTGACTACTCCCTCCTCCTGGAAACACTATCTCATCTTGGTGTTACCTAGAGTTCTCTCCTGGTCTCTCCTCTTACCTCTAAACCACCCCTTCTCCATCTCTTTCACCATCTCTTCTTGGCCCCTCACCTTCTAATGTGGATGTCCCTCAGGGCTCAGTTCTGGTTCCTCTTGTCTCATCTGACATCCACTCCCTTCGGATGCTCATCTGCTCCCATGGCTGCAGTCTCTACCTGTATGCGAACAACTCCTAGCTCTAGCTTGCCATTCCCAACTTCTCTCTTCTTCTGCAATCTCATATTGTCTCTTGCTTCTGGGACATAGGTATTCTACTGGTATCTTAAGTTCAATGTCTAAAAAAGTGAACTCAATTCCCTCCAAAAACTCTTCTGCCCCTAACTTTTCCATCACAGTTGACCACAGCAGCACCATCCTCCCTGTCTCTGTCTCCCATTCTCCTTGACTTCTTCCTATTTTTAAGCTCTCATATTCAATTTGCCACTCAATCCTGTTGGTTTTTCCTCTGCAACATTTCCCCATCTATCTCTTCCTCTCCATCCAAATGACCACCATCAGGGTTCTGGTATTTGACGTACCCCGACTAGACTGCTGTATCAGCATCCCCATTGGTCTCCCCGCATCCAGCCTCTCCCCTCGCCAGTTTATCCTTCACGCTGTGGCCCGGATCATTTTTCTAAAATGTTCTGCACACACTTCCACACTCCTCAAAAACTCCGCTGATTCTCCATTCTTCTCAATGTCTAACAAACTCCTGACCCGTGACTTTATGGTAGCGCATTAGCTTTCTTCCTCCTACTTGTAGTATTTATTAAGTGCTTACCGTGAGCCCAACACCCTGCTAAGCAACACCAGATAATCAGACTGGGCAGAATCTCACAATCTTTTTTTCTTGACCTTTGGCTCATACCCTTCCTCCCTCCCGCAATTTTAAATCTGCCAAACAATGGCATTCCTGATCTCTAAAGCTCTTCCAAAATCTCACCTCTTCCAGAAGGCCTTGCCTGCTATATTTGATGTCCTCTAGACTGTAACTCTCTGTTGTATTGTTCTCTCCCAAGCACTTACTACAGTGCTCTGTACATAGTAAGGGCTCAATGAATACAATTGACAGCTGTTTCCCTATTATGTGTAAGATCCTTAAGAGTGGAGATAACTCTGTTATACTGTCTAATTCTGTATTGTCCCAAGCACATTGTACAGTGCTCTGCACAGAGCAGATGCTCAACAAATATTACCAATGTGAGGCATGGGATTTGGAGGTTTAAAAATAATTTCTCCTCAATCCTATGTATAGAGTTTATAGTTTTACAATCTGAGGCTCTCTTGGCTATTTACATCATCTCTTTATTACGAAGCTTTCTTCAGTAGTATCACTCTTTCCTTTCAAGCACTTGCAAATGACACACTGAGCTAAATAAATGCAGGACCATACAGCTGGCTACCTGTTGGCATATGACGTAATGTTTAGGTAATCTTTTTTAAATTTAGAGCAGCAAGCTCCACTGATGATCCAAAGTGTAGCAATAACCAAATCTTTGTGTTGCAATGGGGGCACTATAAATTGGAGTGAGAAGAATGCTAACACCGGTACGGTACGGGAAAAGCAAAGGCTGACCACAGATGTCTTTTTTCTCACATAAACTCCGGACTCTTTAGGGAATAGGGAGAAAAGAAATCCTGCGGAGAAAAGAAATGGCTAAATTTTCCATGCATCACATTCCACAGTACACTTTGATTCCACTGACAGAGACGGCTTTCGAAATTCATCTCCAAAAATACTAAATCGATTTAAGGTGCCAGTGGCAGAATTACGATGGATTTATAACTCCATTTTTGGTCCATTTTGAAAGTGAAGGTGTTAAGAAAAAGCCAACAAATGTTTCAAGTTATTTGGTGTACGTAGTGTTTGTGGGGGTGGTTAGCAATAAGTTCGGAAAAAAATTGGGGATGTAGATTACATTGGGTGAAACTCTCAAAGTCCATACATACCCTAGCTACGTGATGTCTCCTCCAGACTGAGTGTAAGCTCCTTACGGGCAGGGAACGTATCTTCTAATTCTGCTGGCCTGTAATAATGTTGGTATTTGTTAAGCGCTTACTATGTGCAGGGCACTGTTCTAAGCGCTGGGGTAGATACAGAGTAATCAGGTTGTCCCACGTGGGGCTCCCAGTTAATCCCCATTTTACAGATGAGGTAACTGAGGCACAGAGAAGTGAAGTGACTTGCCCACAGTCACCCAGCTGACAAGTGGCAGAGCCAGGATTCAAACCCATGACCTCTGACTCCCAAGCCCGGGCTCTTTCCACCGAGCCACACTGCTGTACTCTCCCAAGCGCTTCAAACAGTGCTCTGCAAATTGTAGGCGCTCACTAAATACCACGGATTGATGGATGATCTTGAAGGATGGGGGGATGGTGGAAGAGCTGTCGGGGGGCGCTGGCGTCTATTATGTGGGGGCCGATCAATTAACGGTATTTCATAATAATAATGTTGGTATTTGTTAAGCGCTTACTATGTGCACAGCACTGTTCTAAGCGCTGGGATAGATACAGGGTCATCAGGTTGTCCCACGTGAGGCTCACAGCTTTCATCCCCATTTTACAGATGAGGAAACTGAGGCCCAAAGAAGCGAAGTTCATTCATTCAATAGTATTTATGGAGCGCATACTCTGTGCAGAGCACTGTTCTAAGCGCTGGGGTTGATACAGGGTCATCAGGTTGTCCCACGTGAGGCTCACAGTCTTCATCCCCATCTGGGAACTGAGGCCCAGAGAAGTAAAGTTCATTCAATAGTATTTACGGAGCGCTTACAATGTGCAGAGCACTGTACTGAGCGCTTGGAGTGGACAATTCGGCAACAGATAGGGACCATCCCTGCCCAGGGACGGGCTCACAGGCTAATCGGGGGAGACGGACGGGCAAAAACAATAGCAATAAATAGAATCGAGGGGATGGACATCTCATTAACGAAATAAATAGGGGAATAAAGATACAGACAAATGAGCAGAGCGCTGACGGGAAGGGAGAGGGGGAGGAGCAGAGGGAAAGGGGGCTTTAGCGGAGGGGAGGTGGGGGGGGGGGAGAGAGGGAGCAGGGGGAAACGGGGAAGCTCCGTCTGGGAAGGCCTCCTGGAGGAGGTGAGCTCTTTCGGCGTGGGAAGGGAGCCGCGGGGCGCTTACCCGCCTGCAGAGGCCGTCCCGAGGGTCACAGCAGGCCGGCCGAGGCTTCGCCCCGAGCTGGGCAAGACCGGGCCTCGGCCCACAGCGGGGCGGCCACCGGCGGAGGCGGCGTACAGTCAATCAGCCGCTTTGCCCCTCCTGCGCCTGCGCCGCCGGCCGGCCCGGCTCGGACGCCGAGCGAAGGGGCGGGGCGAGCTGAAGCCCCCCCCTCCCCTCGCGCATGTGCAGTGGCACGCTCGAAGCCGCGGGCGACGCGCTGCCAGGGCCGCCGCCGGCCAAGCGGAAGCGGAAGCAGAAGGAGCCCCCTGGTGGGCAGCGCGCCAACGGCTGCCCCGAGGCAAGTGGGCCGCCGAGCTGGCCTGGAGGGCGGTGGGGCCTACTCTTCGTTCCGGTCCTTTTTCTTTCGATTGTAACTCTTTTTTGAAAAAAAAATGACTGTTCTGAGGTGGTCGTCAGCAGGAGCAATCATCCTCTCGGGGGCGGTAGTAGCGGAGCGAAGAAAGTGTAGAATCTTCCAGAGGGTAGCGCAGGGTGGGGAGAAACTGCATTGGAGATGAGGGCAGGACGCTTTCGGGGGAGCTGAGTGTCCTCCAAGAAAATCCTCCTTTCGAAAGTTTGGAGTCTCAAGTTTGGAGTCTCAGGTACTGATTTGAAAGGACTGCGGAAGGCGGTTCGGGTCGTCGTCTGCACCGAGGTTTCTGATGGCCGGAGTGAAAGGGGGCCGCCGGAGACGGAATTTGGACAGCAGTCGTTAGCGTTTCAACGTGGTTCCGTCGTTTGTGTTCTTCTGTCAATATTATGTGTTTTTTTAAAAAAACATCTCGACCCTAAACTTTGAAGAAAAATATGTGGGAAGCAAAATTGCCGCCTCCCCCCGTCCTGGAAATCAGGGGCTGAGGTCAACTGTCCTGCTGGCAGCCCTTTGAGTAGAGGCTTGCCAGAAGTGGCAACTCAGATGTAAAGTCTATATTTTGGGTTGTATCACCTTTTAAAATTTAAGTTATTTTCCACTTCGACTAATAAAACAAACATATGTTCCTTTATTCATTAGGTTCAGACATCTCAAAGGTGTCTGTTGAGCAGGGATATGGCCACGGACTCTCTTTATCCTCTCCCGTGGGTCCCAATTTTCCATTCTGAATGAGGGTCAATCCAGATGGCACTTTTTTTTTTTCCAGGAATGGGCTACCTAGACTTTCAGGGAGAGGGAGAAAAGGGGAAGGGGTCAGAGAAGAGATGGGAAAGAGAGGCTGGGCAAAGGCGGACCACAGATGTCTTTTTTCTCACATAAACTCTAGACTCTTTAGGGAATGGGGAGAAAAGAAATCCTGCGGAGAAAAGAAATGGCTAAATTTTCCATGCATCACATTCCACAGTACACTTCGATTCTACTGACAGAGACAGCTTTGGAAATTCATCTCCAAAAATACTAAATCGATTTAAGGTGACAGTGGCAGAATCGGCAGAATTGGAAGTGGCAGAAGAGGACACCGGTGCCAGACCGAGGAAGGAGCGCAAAAAGCATCATGGCTCAGTGGAAAAGAGCCAGGGCTTCGAAGTCAGAGGTCATGGGTTCAAATCCCGGCTCTGCCACTTGTCAGCTATGTGACTGTGGGCAAGTCACTTAACTTCTCTGTGCCTCAGTTACCTCATCTGTAAAATGGGGATTAACTGTGAACCTCACGTGGGACAACCTGATTACCCTCTATCTACTCCAGCGCTTAGAACAGTGCTCGGTACATAGCACTTAACAAATACCAACATTATTAAAAAGGGTCTGGCCCAGGAGAGGGGAGACACTGGAAGCCTCAGCCTGGCTGCAGGTTCTGGTGGGGTTACAGTGTGCCTCTGGCCCTCCTCGACTGGTAGACCCCAGAGCTGAGACGAGAGAGAGAGAGAGAGAGCGCTCCTTTCAGCTACAACTGGCACCTAGAGAGAATCCGTTCCCAGTCACAGAGGGCCTGACCCTGCTGGCTGGGATGGGGAGCAAGGAAGAGTCCACAAAGTTGCCTAGAAACTGTAATTTTTATTAGAATTTATTGAGGGCTTAACTGTGGACCAAATACCATACCAAACACTGGACTAATGTCCAGAGAAGCAATACAGGACTGGCTTCCGGGTCCTGGCTTCACAAGGGGTCCACAGTCCAAGCGGGTGAAGACAGACATGTAGAACAATATAAATATAATCCAACAATAAATTGCAAATAAGAGCAGATTAAAGGTGAAACAGTCCAGATTAAGAACATCAAAATAGGTTGTGAAAAGAGTTTAGAGGCAACAGTCCTCAGGCTCCTCATCCTTCCAGGCAACTGTTCTGGTTAAGAAGGGCTCCAACCCTCTCAACTTCCTATGCGGAGCAGCACTCACAGAGTCGGAGGTATTTACCGAGTGCTTACCGTGGGCGGGACGCTAATCTAAGTGCTCCAGTGAAGCTCTGATGCTGGTGTTTTCCCCGCTGCTTCTGCCCAACAGAGACCGGGCCTGGAATGGACCAGTAGACGATTGTGGCACAGGTCCCGGGTAAACCTACCCCAAGCAGGGTTGCAATTGGAGCCGCCGGGCAGAAGTGGTGATACAACCCAGGACAAGCCAATTGAGATCAAGCAGCTCCTGCTTATTCTCAGGTGGCAACGGATACAGACAGCCTTGAATCAACTATGGCTAGATCTGCAGGCCTTTGCTCTGGACTGTGGCTGCAGCCACCAGAGGCCCAGACCTGCAGAACAGACAGTTAATTGCAACCTACTTCCTGCCTTCCCCGATCCCCTCGTCCCTCCACATTCCTTCTATCGGCTGTGTGCACACATCTCAGACGGTTTTCAGATTTTTTGAAACATGAGCATGTTTTGACAACCCTAAAAAGATGGTAGAATAGACCTGGAAGTTTCAGGATCATCCTATCAAAATCAGGATGTACGATCACCTTAGATCTTGAGGTCACTAATTCTGTACGGCGGGAGGGAGCTGGGGGGTACAGCAATTTATTCACTCACTTCCTGCCCTTTTTTTATAATGACAATACACAGGAATCTGGGAACTGCGATCAAATGGCAGGGCCCACCAAGCCTTAAAGGCTTTATCTTTTACAGACGTCTGTTATCGAAAAACAGCCCTTAATTAAGAAAATTTAATGTGTCTTACTGAGGCTGTTCTCGTGACCTGAATTCTTCCATAGTCTGGCTCACTAATTTTTTTTTAATCTGCGCTGAAAAATTTAAGAGCCTTATTTTGTTGACAAAGGAAATGGACCCGTATTTCACATTTCAACATGAGATCTGTAAAAGGTGAATTCAGTTTTCTCTGCGTTCTTTGACACTGAAAAAATCCAAAACAAGTTCAACAATTGCCTTATTTCAAAAAGAACTTAATATAAGGATTCATTTGGCATGTCTTATAAAACAGAGGTTAAGAGCAAACAAAATGAATTTCAAGAACAAAGATGCCTATTAGGTTTTAACTTATAACAATACAATATATTTCCCAATTCTGAAATATTTTTAAATCCATCCTCCGAATTTTAGTTTATTAAGCAAGTACACTCTTGAAAGATAATCTGGAGCAAGAGAGGTCAAAACTTGAATTTCTGCCTTCATTCTAGATGCTGCCATAATCTCCATCTGTAAATACATTTAAAAGTAGTTATTCCAAAGATCTGTGTTGCAGAAGGGTCATATCACTGTTCTTGGTTTGCTCTGTAACCTTTAACCCCAGGCTGCCTGATTCAAAACCGGTGTCTGTGAAACTGTTGGCCTAGGCTTGGAAGAAGTAGAGAAGCCCCTGGGAGGAAGAGCAGGAAAAGTAAGTTTGGGGATCAGCAATAAGCAGAGAGCAAAGATCAAAGTGTTCACCTCACCCTGTGCCTATCTCTTGCTTTTGTCTCTACCCCCAGGCCTGCTGGACTCTGTTTTTTCCCATGTCAGACCTCATCTCTCTTTCTCTCTGCTTCAGCGAGCCATTCTCCCTCCATGTTAACTAAACCATTGGCCAAGACCCACTGTGCCAGGGGACATGCAAAACTTGAGCAGCTGATTGAGGGAAAAGGAAAAGAACAAGATAAAAAAGCAGAAAAAAGGGATGGAAAGATAAACGACTGAGAGGGAAGAAGAGAAACACAAAAGATGGAAATGGAAGGAGAGCAATTTTCAGAAGTACACTGCGTCCTCTAAAACTATGCAGATTTTCTTGGTGGAAGTATCTAGGAAGACCTCGATGTGTTCTCCGAACTTCAGGAGCAAACCTTTCAACACTCCCTGCTCCCTATGCGACAGAGAAGCTAGCCAGCTGTAGTTTTCCCTTCTTTCAATGATATTGAACTAATCCCACAAAGGGCCACACATTAAAATTTAGAGCATATTCTGAAATAGCAACAAAACTAATGAGATCATCAATTAAAGGTAGCTGCAATGAGAAGCTTATCCTTCTCATTCCTAAGATAGTTTTTAGCTTCTAGCCTAAGAATATGTTTTTCAAGCCTCTGTTACCAACACTTCCACAAAAATGAGAAACCGTTTTTAAGATGCACATAAAGTGTAAGTAATGTGGAGTTGCACTACGGATCTCTCAGAAGATATTTTTTAAATGTTAGCATAAGTAGCTTTTTAATTAAATTAAATTCATTAGTTACTAAAAAAATATTTATTTTAAAACAAAATACTTCTTTTTTCCAGAATGGCTGGTGGTCAATATACGGTCTCTTCTGTAGGCTATCAAGCTTCGTCTGGTCATGCTTAGTCAGTGGAATTAAAGTATCTTTGGGTATATTTAATCTAGAAATAAAAGCACACAAAGAAGAATTTGTTAGGGAAAACTTACATTTTGGAATGTTTTGTTTTATATAATTCAAATTCAGAGAATAGCGTGGGGCCAAGTTATGCATTTTATATAAATATTTAATAGGTATACTATTACATGACAGAAGGAACATTTAAAAACATTTTATTTAAATGAAAATATCTAACCTTTCAATATCAGATGGTAGGAGACCAAGCCATCTAATAGCTGGGACTGTGAGATTATGAGCTTCAAAAGACATGGACTAAAATAAAGTGACAGCAGGTTAAATTGTAGTTTCAGTCAGAGATTGCTTGCTCAAATATCAACCAATTATATTTATTGAGCACTGGCTGTGGGCCGGGCACTGTACTAAGTGCTTGGGAGTCTAAAATATAACAGTGTCAGAGACTCCCCTAGTGTCTCTTGAATATGGAAGAAATCATAGGGGAAGGCAATCTGTTTTCTCTCTGTATTTCTGAGAGTCATCATCATCATCCTCATCAATAGCATTAATTGAGCACCTAATGTTTGCAGAGCCCTGATTTGGGAGAGCACAATAAAAGTAAAAGTGGCTCCACACTGCCCTCAAGAAATTTACATCTAATGAGGGGGAAAGTAGACACAAATTGCTGCTCCAGGGTGAGGACATAAGGAAACAGGCTCTTGCAGGCGTTGTTGGTCTTTCAGCTGGAGGGGTGCTGCTCCGATGTGGACCTCTGGTGTTCCCAGCCTGGGCTGCATGGTGAGCCCTTGCAGATAAAGCTGTGGCTCTGTTAAATCCCTTGGCCTTGCTCCCCAGTGAAAGATGTTTACTTTCACTCCTGGATATGACCTGCCAGCGTGGAAATTAATCACTGATTTTTTTCAGATTGGGGAATATGGAAGCTACAGAGTGATTTCTCTCTGTAAACTGTATTTACTTTGGGAAGTCCTGGCCCAGCTCTTAGCACTATGGCTTTATATGGACATTAATGAACGTTCCGGAGCCTGGAGTCCAAGCAACTTCAGGCCTAGGTGAGATTTAGGCCTTGGAATCTGCCTTTGATCCTCTGGTTAGAGGTGTCAACTTTTCGTTTTGAGTGCCAAGCTAATATTGGTGAGGGGTTTGAAAGAGGAGGTTGTGGCCAGAGGGTAGAGCATCCAAGGGTAGACACCCTCCTCCTTGCCCCTGGTGTTCAGGGGGGGACTCAATAAGCTCTCAGCTAGCCCTGGGGCTTGGGAAGGAAGAAAAACCCAGCTCTAGAGCCCAACAGAGGCACAACGATGTCTCGACCAATGCTGGAGCTCAATGAGCAAAGGATCTCCACCTAGACTCCAAAGCCAGGAACCCCATTTCTCTCCCCCAGAAGCTCCTGGCAGGCCCTGGGCCTAGGCCTAGAGCAAAAGCAGCCCCCAACCTACCCGGAGAGTCCCCAAATTGCCACTGGTGCCCCTGCCAGGTTGCCTAGCCAGGAGAGGGGAGACGCTAAGGTGACCAGGGACGGGGCCTAAAGTGAGTAGGGACTGTCAGGAACAGAAAAGGGAAAATAATAATGAGAACTGGAGAAAGGCAAAGAGGAAGTAGAAGGGAAGAGGAGAATAGTGAGAAAAAGAGAGGAATGAGGGAGAAGTGAGATAGGGAAAAATAGAATGGACCAAAAGAAAAAGGGAAAGAGTAGAAAAGAAAAAGATGGATAATAGAGGGGGAAAGAGGAAAGGATACACATTCTCTACTTCCACAGTATCCTCCACTTCTGCCACTATCATCACCAGCCAAGAAACAGCTTTGAAATCCAGCAAGGTTGAGAGAAGTGCCACTGGATTCTAGGGCCCAGTCAGCAGAGCCATGGTTGGCAGAAGGCAAAACGTGAGGCCAATATCTTGGCAACAAGGGGTGGGATGGCTTAGCTCCGGCTGCCCAACCTTTCCCAAAACCGGGGACCTGATTATTATTGCCAATCCCCTAGGTACTAATGGGTTTCCGCTCCTCTGAGGAGTTGATGATCCTGCCTTAGGCTCAGCGTCTACGCTCCTCAGTTCCTCAGGTGCTTGCTGCAATTGTTGGGAATTGCTGGAGTGCCTAGCGTGTAGAGAAGGAGTAAATATCTACTAATTCATTACTTACCAAAGATCCATACTTGTAGATGCACATTATTTCTATGCCTGTCAGATAAAATCAAGTTAACTTAAAAAATGGGCCTTTTCTTACTTTTAGATGCTGCCATTAGCAGAGCATTGATTAACATGAGCTTTCAGGGACTGACTGGACCCAGGGCTCCCCAGAGAGTAATAAATTCACATTCTAGCCCATCTACCGTCATCACTTTTATTATCACCGTTATTGGTATTTGTTGACTATATATTCCGGGTGGGAGCATTGTGGGATGTGCATACAATGTGAGGACCCCTGAGCGCCAGGGATCATGTCTTAATGGATCTTATTTTATATTATTCCCTGGAACTTGCTTAATGCCGTGTTCTGCATATAGTAGATACTTGATAAATACCATCTGAATGAATGAATGTATAGAAGACAGTCCTGCCCTTGAGGAGCTTACCATCTAAAGAGGGAGACGTGGCAGGTGCAAATTGTTTGTCTGGGTATAAGAGGGATGAGAGTAAAAGCATAAATAGAACTGATGAAAAAGAAGCAAAAGTGAACAGATGAATAGGAATAAATAATTCTAATGGATCTTGCAGGTAGCTAATGGGATGACGTGGCCATCTCTGGCCCAAATTTCAAGTCTTGCTGGTGTAGTAGGGCAGGGCCTTTTAAGGTGGGGTGAAAGATGGAGCTTTCAAATAGTTGAGTTCTGGCTGCCCAGCAGTTAGGCCTTTACCTCAATAGCGGTAGTACTTTCAAATCTAAGATAAATTCACATTTGCAGTAGCAAAGTTCATTTAAATATGCAGCAGGAGACAGGGGAGGCTGTCTGGGCCCTGCCTGGGTCCAAGTGGGACTAGCTTGATTTTGGCTTGACCATACCCTTTAGGCTTAGGTTTGTGGGAACTGCCAGGGAGCCCTGCCCAAGAGGGGCTCTACTCAATCAAGCAAAGGTATTTATTGAGCCCTATTATGTACAGACCACTGCACTAAGCACCTGGGTGAGTACAGTACCAGAAGAGTTGGTAGACACAGTCCCTGACCTCAAGGATAATAAAAATTTAGAGAGCACTGCAAAATTTCACATGCATGTTTTCCATTCATTTTCATGGGCACTGTAAAAGAACAAACCAACTATCTGTTCCATCCAACAGTACCTGGAGCCACAAGAGTTACTGTTGGTGTTTAATGTTGGTGAATGATTAATCTTGCTCTAGCAAATATGAATTTCATGAGGTTCTTTTCTTTAAAAAAAAAAGAAACCCTCCAAAAGCATGTCAGAAATAAGAAATAGGTTTGTTGTTAATATAGCAAAAATTTTATACTTTGACCCAACACAATAATTACCATGTGGATCTGCATCCACAAGAGTGAAAACCGGAATGTGAAATGTATCCCACAGTTTCTTGATCATCAGTCTGGTGTTCAGATCCGGGACCCCTTTCCCCTAAGAGAAAAATAACTGAATTTTAAAAATAAAATAAGACTAGCCAGTAGATGGCAAAGCAAACCTTCCCTACCATTCTGAGCTATATCGATTACATTAAATTGTATTAATGCACCATCTACATACCAGTTGGCATACTTTGCTCCTCTAATGCCAACTTTTACAGTACCTCGATCTTGACTATCTCACTGCTGGTCCCTTACCCGCGTGTCCTTCTTCCGGCCTGGAATTCCCTCCTCCTTCATATCTTTCAGACCACTACTCTCCCCACCTTCAAAGTCTTATTAAAATCACATCTCCTGCAATAATTCTTCCCCAATTAAGCCCTCTTTTCCCCTGCTCCCTCTCCCTTCTGCATCACCTATGCATTTGGATCTGTACCCTTTAAGCACTTGATCTTCACCCCACCCTCAGCCCCACAGAATTGATCTCATATCCATAATTTAATGCTTGTCTCTCCCTCTAGACTCTAAGCTCCTTGTGGTCAGGGAATGTGTCCACCAACTCTGTTGTATTGTACTCTACCAAGCGCTTAGTACAGTGCTTCGCTCACAGTATGTGCTCAATAAATACCATCAGTTGGTTGACGGATCTTACACTGATTGCAACTAGCCCATCGGGACTACCCCATCTGGATATATAGTGTGTCAATTAAAGAAAAATAGGGACACTTCCTACTAATGCCGGTCCAGTGGCCCGGTCTGAAATTGGTAATTCAATAGAGTATTTAGGGTGCAGTGATTCCCCTACCACCTAGGAAACATTTCTCACACTGTCCCTATTCTGGAGAGGGAAGAGAATAAGGAAATCAGAGTCTGACAAGATAATCTTAGGACAAGAGTTCCTGAAACCCTCCAAACCTAACAAGCTTCTCCCACACTCTGCACTTAGGTGCTGGGTTAGTGACTGGGCATCAGAGGTCTCCACTGTGGTTTAAGACAGCACTGCGTTATTTTACTATGATAAAATAAAATCTCCCTTTGTAAATCACCAATGTTGGCATTTTTACTATTTTAAAATTCACAATTAGAAAAGAAAGTACGGGGATATACCGTAATCATTATGCACGGAGACATTTTATGACAAAAGTTATCATCCAGGAGTCGCTGAAATGTGGCATCTTTTTCTACGATTAGTATATATTTAGCATCTGTAATCAAATCTTACATGTTAAGGCCGGTTTCCATAAACTGAAGGGATTGGAATTTAACTATCAACAGAGCAGTGAAAATTAAAACCTCTTTTTACAATGAAACAAATACCAATAATTCATTTTTAGATCCAAAAAAAGAGAAAAAAAATGGAAATGCTGTTTGATTTGGAAAATTCTTTGTTTTTATACAGGTAACAGAAAGTCCAACTAGGCTCTCACTCAAAGGATACTTCTAATTCCATGAATATTAGGTGACACTGCAACTGCCTAAATCAACAAGACAAGATGTCATTAGAATTATAAACAAGTTACTCAACATTTGGTTATCAAAAATAAAACTGAATCTTAATCATTTCATTTCAAAAAGACCACTCAACAGATTTGCTGCTTGAAGGAGAACAAACCAATGGGTCATGCTGCTTCCCCTCTCTAGGCTGCTGAAGTATATGAATGGAAAAGGTAGGAATAAATGGAGGAAAGACAAACAAAAATCCCAGTTGGCACCACTGACTACACATTCATTGCTTTGACCAATTTTGTTATATAGTCTTAAATTTTTATATTTGCAGAGCTAATTCAGCGATATAATGATCTAAACAGACTAACCGCTGACTCCCACTATTTTTATGACACAGAAAATTAAGCAATAACAGTTTACAAAACTCAGAGTACATTATTTTAATTCAAAGTGGATTCTGGAATTTATTCGAGGACAAAAATAGGTGTTAAAACGTGGTTAATACATACTGTGGAACTGCAGGTACAGTTCACTTTGGTACCATCTTCTTCAGTGTAACTTAAATTACCACTAATTAAACCCTTTGATGTAGACAGCTGGAAAAATAAGATACACTTGAGCCAATCACTCCACTATGTGATGCATATTATTCCAGTAATTGACTTACGGAAGTATATAAAAGATGAAAGTACTGTTAAATTCAGTACATGAAAGTCTAATTTATAAGGCTGGCTTTGGCCACAAGGAAGCTTGAATAGTTACAATATAATGAAGGCCTTTATTTTCTTATTCATCCTCATCGAAGGATGACTTTTAGGGTGTCTAATGCAGGTAAGAGCTTAAGTCTTTTTTGTCTTTATTGCATTATGTATTCCCCATCCTTACTGTATTTTTAGGTAGCCCCCCGCTGCCCCCCAAACCCTAACTGGTGGAAATCTAAGCATGGAAGCGGCAATTTACATCTTTGGATCCTCTTGCCCCACAGCCAACATGACTTTCAGGATAGTGGTACTGGCATATCAAGATTGGGGGGCAGTGGGTGACGACACTTCATCTCTGGCTACACCGCTTGAGTTTCCCCATTGCGCACACATTCCCCCATCTCTCTAGCAATGAAGGAAGCGTAGAGGATGTCACTGTCACACTGGTCATATAACCTTGGCACAGTAAACACCCAGAAATACATTAAAATGTGATGAAAATGCTAAGTACTGCATTTTCCTCATCGACTAATGTATTTAGATGCCTAATAATATTGGGAATAATAGTAAATCTCTTATACCTGATGTGAGCTGCACTAAACAGAATTGATTTTAAGAAGCTAATCGGGCACAAAACATACACAAAACACAGTCTTTTTTTGTCCATTTCAGAACAGCTAAAACAATACTTACAATATGAAGATTTCTTCTAGGTACTTTTAGCATACAGGAAATGTCACTGATTATATTGTCCACAACACTCTGGTTACCAAATAGTTGGATATTAGTATAGTAAATATCTCTAGAAAGATTAAAAAAAAACTTTAAAATTTATTTTTATTGTTACATTTTGCTCTCAAGTGCTCAGAGCACTGTAAATACAGTTGATTGATTTTTCTGGAAATAATGTAAGGATTAAGGAGTTATAATTACTAAAGGGCTTTTAGGTGCGTAGAAGAAAAGGTACAGTCATTCCTGATACCTCTGCTAGTTGTGTTCTGTATGTTAGAAGAAAATTGTGGTGGTGTAATTATTGAATGGGAATTAATGGGTTGCGGAGGCAGATGTTTTGAAAATAACACTGTGACTGACCTTTTTATATATAAATTCCTATAGGTTATCCACCACTATTAGAATGCTTTATATCCTTTCCACTTTTATTTTAATGTATTAAATACTACAAAGCTGTAAAAATACAGAACACACTACAAAGCACTGTATGATAGAATCTGGAATTGAAAGTGCAGCATCATTATCCTTTGACTGAAGCCACACCCACCTGTTTGTTCCTTCACCAGATTTACTTCTGCTAACTTGTGGATTGTGTTATACCCAGGACAGACTTGTGCTTTGTGAAGAATGTTCCCTAATTTTCCCATTATATTTTATCCAAATTATGTAATGAAAGCCTACATGATAGAATTGATTGTATTTTCTTTTATCATCCATGTTGATTTCACCTTAAATATTGTAATTCTATATTAAATATACAAACATACTTGAATGGATTTGAAATGGAATCTTTTGCTAAACTACAGAAACACATGAGTTGCTACTATGGAAACAAATGCTGTTTCTGTTTTCATCCTACTAAATTCTTAAATTGTGGGGTGATTTCACAGTTAGGTAGAAAACTAAAATGCATTTACCTTTTGGTTGCATAAGTGTTGCTCTGTACTAATTTATAGACCACAGACAACATTTTCAGAATGAGAGCTGGAAAATGATATTCAATATGCATATTATTTACTTTATCCATTTCACATTAGGAAACATTTGTTGACAAATGGTTTTTATTGGAAAGTCATATTTAGAACTAAACAGAACTACATTTAATTTTTCTTAAAAAAGGACTCTAAATTCTTTAAAATAGTTAAAGCAATTTTCCAATTACAGTATCTAAAATAGAATTCAAGATGTATTTCAGTTCATTTAGATAGCAGCAAACTATGGGGAATATGGAAATGTAAGGTGCAGTTCAAAGAGCTTTCAATCTCAGGGAAGCAAGGACCCACAAATGTACAATTGAAAAAAACAAAGAAACAGATAGTAATACTTATCAATAAATAATAAATCACTGATAAGTACATTTAGCCATTGCATTTTCAATGTAATATAATCACATGACTTTTATCCAGAGAAAAATAGCAATACATTAAAATGCTAGAGAGCATTAAACAAGTATGCACAAGATAAAGGTTCTAAGTTTTTTTTTTACTGATTGTGCCTAAAAATCAGCAACTGTAGCTTTCTTATTGCAATTTACCAAATTTTTGGGCTGTTATTGCTGAATCACTTTTCACTTTTCTTGTGGAACAGTGCGATACCATCTGTAAACCTACAGAATCTTCAAACCTAGCATTGAATTAAAAAATAAAATTAGACTCTGAATGCTAAGTACATATTGTACTGCACTCTTAATTATCTCAGGTTGCAAAACATTCAGGTACAGTCCTAAATTTTACTCATGGCAACTTTTCCAGTTTCAGAACTAGGGAAGCCCGGTGGACTTAGCTTTGAAGGATACATTTTTCATTGACTCTCCTATCTCCATGGACAGTCTTTTAAATTTCAGTATTCAAATGAAAAACTTGTGAGAGTGCTTGCCCATTAATCATAACTTCAGAATATTAATAATGTTGGTATTTGTTAAGCGCTTACTATGTGCAGAGCACTGTTCTAAGCGCTGGGGTAGACACAGGGGAATCGGGTTGTCCCACGTGGGGCTCACAGTCTTCATCCCCATTTTACAGATGAGGGAACTGAGGCACAGAGAAGTTAAGTGACTTGCCCACAGTCACACAGCTGACAAGTGGCAGAGCTGGGATTTGAACTCATGAGCCCTGACTCCAAAGCCCGTGCTCTTTCCACTGCGCCACGCTGCTTCTCATAATACTCATAATATTATACACCAATCCTTTGTGGGGGCGGGAGGAGCTTGGCTGTGTGTTTACAGAGCTGCTCAGGCAAAAACACCGAGTCTGACTCGTTTACAAAGCAGCTATGTTACTAATTTTAATTTTAAGATATTTCGTGAAACTAAATACTCTCTCAATTACTATCATCATTAATAATAATAATAGTATATTATTTCTGAAATATGCTCACTAACTGAAATTCCAAATGCATCTTTAAGGTGGCAGAACACACCAGGCGCAATAATAATAATGTTGATGTTTAAGTGCTTACTATGTGCAGAGCACCGTTCTAAACGCTGGGGTAGATACAGGATAATCAGATTATGCCGTGTGAGGCTCACAGTCTTAATCACCATTTTCCAGATGAGGTAACGGAGGCACAGAGAAGTGAAGTGACTTGCCCACTGTCACACAGCTGACAAGCGGCAGAGCCGGGATTCAAACCCATGACCAGAACATGTAAGGTCTCCCGATTAAAATACCAGCCAAAATATTCTTTCATTAAATAATTCAACTCTTCCACCACCATCCCGTTTTTCAAGTGTAAGGGCGATGCAAGATGCTACAATTTGGACTAATTATTTCGATTTAAAATTCCAACCTCTAAGTTGCCAAGTACAAGCATCGACCGTTAAAGTTCACAGGCTTTAAATTCTGTCTGATTTTATTCTCGTAGTTAATATATTAATAAAAGTGACCTTATAGAGTCTGATTTTTCATTCTTTAATCAAGCAAAACTCTACAGGCTAAGGAACCACAAACGGGGAATGAAAAGGCATGTTCTTTGATTTTATTAGTAGAATGGCAGAAGGATTGTGTTGGATGGTACTTGCTGGTTTTGCTATTTGAGGGAATCTAGAAAAACGGAAAGAATTGATTCAAGAAATATTCAATAGATGTCATATTCATAGCTTCAGAAGGAATAGTGAATGACATTTTTATTGATTAAACACTTAGACTTGAATAATGCCTACTTTATATTTCCCCAACTTGATCTGTTTTCCAGGATTAGGACTGGTGCTTCGTTTCTTGCCAGACTTTTGATGACTCCTTGAATTATATTTTCTATAGATGCAAGAACCTCAGAACTAAAACAGTAAACATATTGACCTTTTTAATTATAGCATATTTATTAGGCAAAGTAATTTCAAATGACCTCAACTCGATCTTACTTAATTTCCATACAATTTGTGATCTTAATCATTATGCTTCTGGAAGGATGACTAAATTGCACAGTTTATAAGACTATTTTACTCTTAAAAGCATCATATTTTCAACCAGTTGAACATTTAGAACTAATTTGCTGGCTTCGGATTCCAATGACTAATGTCCTAATGCGACGTAATATTACTTTTGGCTATGAATGGGCAAAATTCAATTTAAATGCTATAAAATGCATATGTGTTTGAGTAAGAACACTTCCTCTATGTTAACCTTTGATCTCATAGTTTGAATGTACAGTTTGGCCATCCTAAAATTTGATTTGATATTTACCCCATGAAAAAATAAAATGTGAGCGGTGCGTGGTTTGGGATGTGTGAAATTCAAATTTCAATATACAGTCCTTTATTGTCTTCCCCCCCCCCCCCAAATAAGTTCCTTAAATACTACAAGCCACTTTTCTTAAATGTGTCACTGGGGTGGGGGTGCCTCTACAAGGCTCTCGGATGAGTTTAGTCTCGATGTTTTTTAATTGTGTTTCAAATAATTGACTATGTAATTTCTTAGGGATTAAGAAGGGGCCACCAAAGAGTTCTCTTCCTCCCCCCCCATCCCCAAACCCCCTACTCTCATACACTCTCTCTCTCACACACCCACACACTGTTTTTTGGGTACACAGTGCAAATGCAGTATTTATCGGCGAGCATCTTTCCACTGGGAGCCGGCAGACAGACATGGCAAGTGTCCAGACACACACTGACAAACGCAATAGAGCGCAGCCTGCGGGGAGGAGAACCCCACAGATGCCTCTTACAGAGAAGCAGTGTGGCTCAGTATTAATAATAATAATGTTGGTATTTGTTAAGTGCTTACTATGTGCAGAGCACTGTTCTAAGCGCTGGTGTATACAGGGTAATCAGGCTGTCCCACATGAGGCTCACAGTCTTAATCCCCATTTTACAGATGAGGTAATTGAGACACAGAGAAGTGAGGTGACTTGCCCACAGTCACACAGCTGACAAGTGGCAGAGCCGGAATTCGAACCCATGATCTCTGACTCTGACTCAGTGGAAAGAGCCCGGGCTTGGGCGTCAGAGGTCATGGGTTCGACTCCCGGCCCTGCCGCTTGTCAGCTGGGTGACTGTGGGCAAGTCATTTCACTTCTCTGGGCCTCAGTTCCCTCATCTGGAAAATGGGGATGAGGGCTCTGAGCCTCACGTGGGCCAACCTCATTCCCCTGTGTCTAGAGAAGCAGCGTGGCTCAGTGGAAAGAGCATGGGCTTTGGAGTCAGAGGTCATGAATTCGAATCCCAGCTCTGCCACTTGTCAGCTGGGTGACTGTGGGCAAGTCACTTCACTTCTCTGTGCCTCAGTTACCTCATCTGCAAAATGGGGATGAAGACTGGGAGCCCCACGTGGGACAACCCGATTCCCCTATGTCTACCCCAGCGCTTAGAACAGTGCTCTGTACATAGTAAGCGCTTAACAAATACCCACATTATTATTATTATTATTATTACCCCAGCGCTTCGAACAGGGTAAGCGCTTAACAAATGCCCACATTATTATTATTATTATTAGACCTTGGGGCTGCACACTGCGCTTTGGGGAGGGGGCTCCCGGTGAATCCCTCCCTCCCTGCCCCCGGAATAGCAGGAAAACGAGGCGCGCTTGGGCGGGCCGCTCTACCGAGAAGGGGGCGGGGGGGCCTCCCCGCGGCCTCCCTGCAGGGCCTTGCTCAGGGCCTCCCTGTGCCGCTCCAGTTCGGCCAAGAAAGAGGCCGAGGGGCCCGAGGGGGCGACACTCATGGCCGAAGGCCGGGCGGCCACAGGCGGCTGGGGAGGACCGGCCCCGACCGCCTCCGACCGGCCTGGCCGCCCGCGCGCGCCCTCCCCTCTCCCGCGCTTTCTCGGCGCGCGGCGGCGCGTGGCCCGGCGGGGGGGGGGGGGGGGGGGGGGGGAACCGGCTTCCTCGCGCTCTCGGCGCGTGCCCGCGCCCAGCGGAGAGACCAGCGCGCAGGCGCGCCGCCGCAGGCCGCGCGTGGCCCGGGCCCTCGGATAAGGCGGCGGCGGGAGGGGGGCTGCACGAGGTGGCCCGCGGCGCGTGCCCGCAGGCGGCGCGTGGCCCGGGCTGAGCGACGGCCGGGCCTTTGGAGAAGGGGGTGGGGGCAGCCGCCCTGCCGGCGCACCAACGGTTGAGCGCTTAGTATCTGCAGAGCACTGTACTAAGCGCTTGGAATAATAATAATACTAATAATAATAATGTTGGTATTTGTTAAGCGCTTACTAGCTTAAGCAGCGTGGCTCAGTGGAAAGAGCCCGGGCTTCGAAGTCAGAGGTCCTGGGTTCGACTCCCGGCTCTGCCCCTTGTCAGCTGGGTGACTGTGGGCAAGTCACTTCACTTATCTGGGCCTCAGTTACCTCATCTGTAAAATGGGGATTAACTGTGAGCCTCACGTGGGACATGATTACCCTGTATCTACCCCAGCGCTTAGAACAGTGCTCGGCACATAGTAAGCGCTTAACAAATACCACCATTACTATTATTATTATCCTCTGGAAAATGGAGATGAGTAATAATAATAATAATGGTGGTATTTGTTAAGTGCTTACTATGTGCCGAGCACTGTTCTAAGCGCTGGGGTAGACACAGGGAATGAGGTCCCACCTGGGGCTCACAGTCTTCATCCCCATTTTACAGATGAGGGAACTGAGGCACTGAGAAGTGAAGTGACTTGCCCAAAGTCACACAGCTTTCAAAAGTGGCCGAGCCATGAGCCTGGGGTGACCTGATTACCCGGTATCTCCCCGGGCACTTAGAACAGTGCTCTGCCCAGAGTAAGCGCTTAACAAATACCAACGTTATTATTCTTATTACTAGAGCACTGTTCTAAGCGCTGGGGGAGATACAGGGTCAACAGGATGTCCCACGTGGGGCTCACAGTCTTCATCCCCATTTTCCAGATGAGGTCACTGAGACCCAGATAAGTGAAGTGACTTGCCCACAGTCACCCAGCTGACAAGTGGCAGAGCTGAGATTCAAACCCATGACCTCTGACTCCCAAGCCCGGCCTCTTGCCACTGAGCCACGCTGCTTCTCTTGCCCACAGTCCCACAGCTGACAAGTGGCAGAGCTGGGATTCATTCATTCAATAGTATTTATTGAGCACTTACTAGGTGCAGAGCCCTGTACTAAGCGCTTGAAATGTACAAGATTCGAACCCATGACCTCCGACTCCCAAGCCCGGGCTCTTTCCATTGAGCCACGCTGCTTCTCTGGGTAAATGATTTAGCCAGGGTTACAGCGGGCCAGTGGCAGAGTCAGCATTAGAACCCAGGACCCGACACCCTGTCCTGAGCTTTTTCCATTCGACCGTACTGCTGATTGTCTAACCTTCTGCCAAATTCGACCCCTTTTCCTGTTGAAAAAGAGTATTAGACTTGAAACAGCTATATCTGCGGCGAGGCTCAGTGGAAAGAACCCGGGCTTGGGAGTCAGAGGTCATGAGTTCGTATCCCGGCCCTGCTGCTTGTCAGCTGTGTGACTGTGGGCAAGTCACTTCACTTCTCTGTGCCTCAGTTCCCTCATCTGTCAAATGGGGATGAAGACTGTGAGCCCCACGTGGGACAACCTGATTACCCTGGATCTACCCCAGCGCTTAGAAGAGTGCTCTGCACACAGTAAGCGCTTAACAAATACCAACATTATTATTGTTATCTAAATACGCTCTTCAATTTGGGAGCAATTTGGCCTGAGGAGATGGTCCTGTTTGGAAGGAAAGATTAGGGTTAAAGGGGGTGGGGTGGAGTGGGGGGGGAATCACTAGGCTTTTTGCCCAGAGGCTCCAGGGGACAGTTCCTGGTAATAAACGAGTCTGGACCTTTTTAACTAATGGACTCCTCAATGCTTTTGAACCCAGGCACCTCGGTGCGATTGTTTTGTTGGGGCTTGTAGGAAGGGGAAGAGCAGAAGCCAAAAGGGAGATTTCCTTGCACTGTACCGGAGTTGGAGTTTGCTCCCAACTCACCACTCCCTCCTCTCCCGGCCTCTCCCTTCAGCCCCTAATAATAATAATTACAATAATCCTATCCGTAGTATTTGTGCCACGCACTGTACTAAGCACCGAGGTAGATCCAAGATGATCAGGTCAGACGATCTCTCTGTTCCTCATGGGGCTCGACACTCCAAGTTGGAGGGAGACTAGGTATTTAATCGCTATTTTACAGATAAGGAAACTGAGGACTGATAAATAAAATGACTTGACCACGGTCACACAGCAGGCAAGTGGCAGATCCAGGATTAGAGCCAAAGAAAAGGGATTTTTTTGTTGTTGTTTTTAGGGACCTGTACCATTAATTACACATATTACACCTATAGCTGACAAAGGAAAGTGGTTTGTCTGTTTTTAAGGAATGAATCAGCCCAAGCATTTGTGCTCGTTTCTTTTGCAGGAGTGGCGAAACTTTACTTGTTGTAATGCACTTCATGTGTGACGAAAAGGATGAGGATACCCACAGTTGGTATAGGGAGATATGTGTTAGAAAGTCCTTTGGTTTACTCCTTAGGAGTAGTGTCTCTTAGTATGTCACTGAATATTCTATGCTAGTCAGTTGAATAGGAAGCAGTGAAACAAAGAGCAGCTTTTGAAGACTCTAAACTCTGTACTGTACCCTCCCAAGTGCTTAGTACAGTGCTCTGCAGTCTATCAATCAATCAGTGCCATCTATTGAGTGCTTACCATATGCAGAGCACTGAATTAAGCACCTAGCAGAAAACAGTACAGAGTTGGTAGATATGTTCCCTGCCCACAAGGAGATTACCGTCCAAAGTCTAGAGTCTCTCCAGACTCGATAAATACCACTGATCGATTGAAGGACTCGGCAAGAATAAATTCAGATTTTTTTCTATTGAATTCCAGTACTGTTAGAATAAATAAGAACAAGACCAGTTAAGTCCATCCACCGCAGTACAGTGTTGAAGTCCTAGGCTTGTTGAGCGCGAATAAGTATGTCATCAGGGCAGTGGATTGAACCCATAATAAACCTTCCTTTCTAACAGGGGAAACCTCAAGGAACTAACTTGAAAGCAAGGTATAGCAGTTCACACACAGACAAAAGGGGGAGGAATTAGCAAATCCTTCAAATGCTCAGATCTTGAATCTTAATACTACCGCCTCCAGGTATCCTGAGATCATTCAGGTAACATTTATGCAAAACGCCTGCAGCTCTTTTCAACAACTCCACATCAAAGTCAACAGTGTTCCAGACTTCAATGTTTGATATAGAACCAGCGAAACAATATTATGCCCTTAGCCACAGATTGTAAATAAATTGGCAAATGTGAACTTGCAGGGAGTTCTTCTAATGAATTACTCCTTCCAGCGAAGTAATTAAGGCCTCAACATTTGCAAGCGAGCGTGATCCAAATGCTGAACTACTGGGGAAATAGCTTGGGCAACAAGCAGCAATTTCAGAATTAAAAGCATTACAAAAAAAATCTGTCTTTACTCAAAACCTGAGGAGCTAAAGTGACCATCCAGGGAATTGCCTGAGTTAGTATACCACCTTTGTGTTCCGTGCACACTGGAAAGAAACATGGTTTAGATTATGAATAATTATTGCTTTCAGTGCTAATGAGCTGAGGAAGGGAAAGGAACAACAACAAAAAAAATAGCCAGGGTCAGGAAGGGGTTTTTTTTTTTCCTTTTGAGCCTCAGAGAAAGTCACAAATAGCCAGGAGATGGTGCTATAATTGTTACAGTCAGGAAAGATGATTTGTTCAGTAAATCGTAGTTATTAAAAAAGTTTTGTAGACACGTTGGTCCTTGAGGGGAAATGTGTAAGGTAAATATTGTAATGCTTTTTGATTGCAGCAAAAGTAATTAGGTTTGGGATCCAAACCAGTCCCTCCTGTTAGTGTAGGCAACTTTTATAGAAAAACACTTAATGGCATAGAATGTGTAAAGAGAATGAGACCCTGCAGAATAGAAGGCATTTTTATAAAAGTTGCAGTTTCTTATAGAAGGAATCATTTTACAGAATTATAGTAAGAAAAAAAATCATTTTGCCCCTCAATCAATTAGTGCTAAATAGATTCACTGGGCAAACCATTCTCCAAAGGAAATATAAAGATTGGGGCCTCTAAAGGTATTCTTTTATTTTGCCCTTATTTTTTTCTGATGGAAAATTTTAAAAAGTATAATAATAATGTATTTGTTAAGCACTTCTTGTTGTGCTAAGTACTAAAGATACAAGATAATCAAGAGAACTATGCAAGGTCAACACACGCTTTTTTTTTTTAACAGAGAAATCATATTCTTCCACTCATCCTAGTAATACAGAAAATATGTAATGAAGCATTTCGAGCACTGCCATTCCGCCACACTGATTCCTTCCTTTTTCTATAGCAACACTGCCTTTTGCCACAAAGGGAGCCTGACTCACCCCCTCTGCTTTTTATTTGATTGCAGCTTTCCTTCTCACACCCTTACTGGGCTGATAATTAATCTTTTTTTTTTTTGGCTGAATAGCTAAAGCGGTGACCTTGAGACACCCCACCACAGCTGTTTTCGAACACTGCATGGAAGTCTAGTCTCTGCTTTATTGAAGGACTGGTTGAGAACTGAATAAGAGGATCGCTTAGATTTATTAGGGTTTTCTTCGAACAAGATTGAAACAGTTAAAAATTGTAAAGACTTTTTGGTTGGTTTGTCTAATAGTCTTTTGAAAGACAGCCTGGTTCAGAATGTAAAGAATTAGGTGCTTCCATTCTAATGTCTTTAGAGAAGCAGCTTGGCTCAGTGGAAAGAGCATGGGCTTGGGAGTCAGAGGTCATGGGTTCGAATTCTGGCTCTGCCACTTGTCAACTGTGTGACTGGGCAAGTCACTTAATTTCTCTGTGCCTCAGTTACCTCATCTGTAAAATGGAGATTAAGACAGTGAGCCGCACGTGGGACAACCTGTTTACCCTGTATCTAAACCCAGCGCTTAGAACAGTGCTCTGCACATAGTAAGCGCTTAACAAATACCAACATTATTATTATTATTTCTGGTCACATCTTATGAAGGACACAATAGAAGTGCAAAAGCTACAGAGAAGAACAACCAAAGTGATCAGGGGAGACCTCAGTATCTTCTGAAAAGCAAATCTCTGCCAAGAGGCCTTCTCCGACTAAGCCCTCATTTTCCTACTCCCTCTCCTTTCTGTGTGGCCTATGCACTTGGTTCTGTCCCCTTTAAACACTTGATATTCACCCCACCCTCACCCCACAGCACTCAAAATAATAATGATGGTATTTGTTAAGCGCTTACTATGTGCAAGGTACTGTTCTAAGTGCTGGGAGGATTACAAGTTGATCAGGTTGTCCCATGTGGGGCTCACAGTCTTGATCCCCATTTTACAGATGAGGTAACTGAGGCACAGAGAAGTGAAGTGACCTGCCCAAAGTCAAACAGCTGACAAGTGGCAGAGCTGGGATTAGAACCCATGACCTCTGACTCCCAAGCCCAGGCTCTTTTCATTGAGCCATGCTCCTTCTCTGTCTGTCTCCCCCTCTAGATTCACAACCAAAATCCTTCATATGTAAATTTGGTGAGATTCCTAGTGTTTCCATTCGATTTTAAGCTCCTTGATAACAGGGGCCTTGTCTTTTATTTTGAGTTTACTCTTTCCAGAGCTTTACATTGTGCCATATGTTTATACTGCTTACTGCTTTATCCTTACTCTTCCTCCCGCTTTCATTATCCATAAATAATTCTCGTATGTCTTTTCCATCAAATTGTAAGTTGAATTGTTCCCTACCAAACACTTACTACAGTCCCTAAAATTCAATAAGTGCTCAGTACATTCCACTGAATGATTTGCAAGGTACATAGCATGCGGTCAATGCTTTTTATTGATTTAACTGGCTGTTGGGAAACACTTTTGGGTCAAAAAAACAGCGCCTGCAAGTAAGAAGCATTACTCGTTTGAAATATTGTTGTAGTTCAAAAATAAAGCAGTTTAAAAATGCTATGGTCTTTGGTATCTTATGACATATGATCTCTGATGAAGGAAAACTTGTCCCTTTCCAGAACGGTCTAAGTAGGAAGGAAGTAGACACGAAAAATATTTATATGAATAGGATGGATTAAATTGTAATGGTTCTCATTAAGAAAAAAAATCACTCTCAGCTGCAACTTGAGAGAGAAGAGAGAAAAATGAAGAATTAAAGGTTGTGGCAACAAGATCGGCCACCTCTCAAAACAAACAAGACCCAAACTCCGAAATGTCATCTTTGCCAGGGCCCTGCCTATGCAAATGTAAAACAGTACAAGGCTTTGACTGCTGTCCAGTTCTTAAACACGACCCAGGAAAGAAATCCCCCAGGCTCCCAAGATGTGTTAATGTTTAATCATTTTTATTATCTGAAAATCCTCTTTTATTTCCAGCAACTCCCTTGCTGCAGTTTAAATTCATTTCCACAATCTGTATTCTTTGGAGACAAAGCACAGCTGGACAGCACCCTCTTTTTAATAACTTCCAATATACTTGGGAATGGTTACAAACCGACACTTGGGTTTTCTTGGTAGCAGATTAAATAACCCAAATTGCTTTCTCCTTTCTGCAGTGGGACTTCCATAAAAATGACTCAAAATGGGTACGTATTATCGGTGCCACCATTCTGCTTTTTAAAAAATGTTACAGTCACAGGCACATGCGGCCAATATAATTATTGATTTAGGATTTGTCTGAAATTGTTCATTTGACCCAGAGGAGCCAGGACTTTTGATGATACCAGTTCCTTTTCTTGTGGGATTTCAGACTAGGTGAAAGACTGTCAGATTGATAACACGTATGTCTCTCCTCTAGACTGTAAACTCATTGTGGACGGAGAACGCATCTGCCAACTCTGTCGTACTGTACTTTCCCAAACACTTAGTACAGGGGGTCCCAGCACTGCCAGTGCTTGGCATATTGTAATTATTAATTATTGTCTGCTATATGACCTTGGGCAAGTCACTTAACTCCTCTGGGCCTCAGTTACTTCATCTGAAAATTGGGGACTATGACTGGAAGCCATATGTGGGCCAGGAACTATGTCTAACCCAATTCTCTTGTATCTGCCCCAGCACTGAGTACAGTGTCTGGCACATAGTACGCGCTCAACAGATGCATTAAAAAAATTAAGTAAGCGCTTAGTAAATACCACTGATTCTAGTCCTCACTTTGCCTTTTTGAAAAAGTAAATATAATTAGAGAAGCCGTGTGGCTTAGTGGAAAGAGCCCGGGCTTGGGAGTCAGAGGTCGTGGATTCTAATCCCGGCTCCGCTGCTCGTCTGCTGTGTTACCTAGGGCAAGTCACTCCACTTCTCTGTGCCTCAGTTACTTCAGCTGTAAAAATGGAGATTAAAAAATGTGAGCCCCAGGTGGGACAATCTGATTACCCTGTATCTACCCCAGTGCTTAGAACAGTGCTCAGCACATAGTAAATGCTTAACAAATACCAACATTATTATTATTATAATTTGAAATAAACTCTTTTTGTTGTTTCTGAGTGCATTATCATCATCATCGATAGTATTTCATCATCTAGTGGAAAGAATCCAGGACTGGGAATCCGGAGAAATGGCATCTAATCCCAGCTCTGCCACTTGCCTGATGTGTGATCTAGGACAAATCGGTTAACGTCTCTGTGCCTCAGTCTCCTTATGCAAAATGGGGATTATATACCTGTTTTCCCTCCCCTAAGACTGTGAGTCCCTTATGGGACAGGGACTGTGTCCTTTCTGATTGTACTGTATGGACCCCAGTATAGTAAGTGCCTAACAGATAGTACAATTATTGTTATTCCCATGATTATTTAGTGAGGGGCTATTTTGTGCAGAACTCTATACTTGGAGCATTGAGAATATGTCTTGTTCCGCTTTTTCCTAATGTCACCTTTTCTATAATTTTCAGCACCATCCCAAGTTAGCACCAGAACCTCAACAGTAGTTCCCATTCCTCCTAAATGAGCTGTTATTTTTAAAGACCAATTATACTCAAGCCCCAAACAAAAAGGCCCCCGGCCAAATCAACAGGCTTGGGTACAAATGTATATCTAAAGACGGTACAGAGAACTTGGTTAGTGGCCCAATTAAAGCAGACCTGGCCTTCTAGTCTAGACTGTAAGCTGCATGAGGGCAGGGATCCTGCCTGTTAATTGTATTGTACTCTCCAAATGCTCTGCAGTGGTGTACAATGCTCTGCACACAATAAGCACTCAATAAATATTGATTGTTTTAAACTGATATATAAAGAGGCTGCTGATCAGTTCTATACTTCTCGGAAGGCTGATCAAGCGGAAATAACTAAATTGCTACGGGATTAAATGTAGTTGACGCTCAATGATTTAAACCTCCGAACTGATGAATCTTTTGGACCGTACCCATTTTCCTCTCCCTCTGCGTCAACTCTCTGCCCCCTCTGAGATCTTCATTCTCTTAACCCTGTTCAATTCCCCAAAACTTTAACCCTACCCCCTACACCTCAGTTCCTCCATTTTCTCTCTGCCAACCTCCTCTTCAGTCTCCTACAATCTGAAAGTCACCGCTTTTATTCCACTGACGCTAACCTTACTTGGGCTTCTAATGACTTCTGTCTACCGAATGTGATGGTCTCTTATCTGTCATTCATTCATTCATTCATTCACTAGTATTTATTGAGCGCTTACTAGGTGCAGAGCACTGTACTAAGCCCTTGGAATGTACAATTCGGCAACAGATAGAGACAATCCCTGTCCAGTGATGCGCTCACAGTCTAATCGGCAGTGAGTTGGAGAATAATAGGAGAAGAGAGCAGACAGGTAAGGTGGGGCCAGGCTGTGGAAAGCCTTGAAGCCAACTGCGAGATGTTTTTTCTGGTGCAAAGTGACACAGGGAGCCAGGGGAGAGTTTTGAGAGGAGAGAAGAGATGTGGGCTTAGTGATGCTTCAGGAAGATAATCCAAGCAGCAGCAGGAAGAATAGTTTGGAAGGAAGTGATGTTGGGAAGAGGGAAAGCAGCAAGTAGGCTGTGTAATAGTCTGACCATGACCAGAGTTTAGGAGCCCTGCTAGGCAGTATGGCAAATACAGTCAGAAAATTTACCAACCCAAAAACCTCTACCAGCCCACCTGAGGAGAAAGTATGAAGTCAGTGTTCTTCATGACTTGTCTGCCATACACCCTCGTTTCCCTTCCTCCTCCAGACTTGAGGATGCGTTCTATGAAGTGGCCCGCAGCAGTGTTCTTGAATCTTTTGTAGCTCTGCCCCTCCTTCATACTTGGCTAGTCATTCCCAACATTTGTGTCCTTCCCTCCTGCATTTATGTATCTGAGCACTCCTGGCGTAAGTTCAAAAGCCATACTGGCCTCATTTTACCTCAGATTTTCCATCACTTTGCAACTCTGCCCTACAGTGTCAAGATAATGATTTTGCTCCTCCTTCATTGACACTTTGGCCCCTTGATTGCCTCCAACCGCTGGTTAAGCCTTCAGTGTTCTCCTTGAGCCTCTGGCCCCCACATCTTCTCCATTAGTAACTCCTGGGAAGATTGAATCTATTCAGGGCCAGTTTCCCCAAAGGCCTCCATTTTCTCTTTGATTTTATCCTCTGCTTATATCTATATTCTCTTCCCTCCCTGCTGTCTCTCAGAAATAATAATTACATTAATTATTAAGTGCTTACCATGTCTCAAGCTCTGTACTAAACACTGGGGTAGATTCAGGACAATCAGGACACATGCAATCCCTGTCCCACCTTGGGCTCACAGTCTAAGTAGAAGGGAAAAAGAATATTGAATCCCTAATTTGCAGGTGAGGAAACTGAGGCACAGAGAAGTTAAGTGACTTATCCAAGGTCTCACAGCAGAACACCCAGGTCCAGATTCTTTCCACTAGGCCATGCTGCTTCCCTTTACTCTTTGGTTCCACTTGTATCCCCTTCCAGCTTAGGATGGCTCTTCTGCCCTCTTCTCCCCTTCTTTTACTGGCTCTTTATCCTTCAAACCCATTTGTCATCCCCATTTTGTAACAAACAAACAAAAAAAGTCTTGACCTCATTGCCCCTCCTGCTATCATTCCATCTTCCTTCTCCCTTTTCTAAACTCCATAACTACCTCCATTTTCTTTCTGTCAATCTTCTCTATCCCCTACAATCTGCCTCCCTGCCCTTCACTCCACTAAGACAGCTCTTACTAAGGCCTCAAATGAACTGCGCACCAAATTCAGTGATCTTTTATCTGTTTTAATCCTTCTTGACCTTTCTGCTAGCTTTGGCACTGTAGATTAGCATCACCTCAAAAATCTAGCAGGCCATAGTTTCAAGGAAACTTTTTTCTTCTCTCTGATCTTTTTTTTTGTCTTTGGCTGACTCTTAACCTGACCTGTAGGCTCATTTCTGGGTCCTTTGGCTCTTTGGATTTTGGGATTTTTTTTTACTCCTTATTTCATCTATTCTCTGCTCTTTCATTTCAGGATGATGGTAATGTTTTTTTATGGTATTCGTTAAGCACTTACTTTGTGCCAGACTCTGTACTAAGAGCTGGGACAGATACAAGATAATCAAGGTGGTCACAGTCCCTGCCCCACATAATAATAATGTTGGTATTTGTTAAGCACTTACTACATGCAGAGCACAGTTCTAAGTGCTGGGGTAGATACAGGCTCATCAGGTTATCCCACATGAGGCTCACAGTCTTAATCCCCATTTTACAGATGAGGTAGCTGAGTCACAGAGAAGTTAAGTCATAAGTCACTTGACCAAGGTCACACAGCAGACAAGCGACAGAGTTGGGATTAGAACCCAGGTCCTTCAGACTCCCAGGTCCGTGCTCTATCCACTAGGCCACGCTTGATGTGAGACTCCTGAACAGGTCCGTTATCACCAGGTTCCTTCCTCAGCTGTAGATAACTCTGTGCCTTCAGTGATTTAATATGTCACTGTTAAATGTATCACTCACTTCTCTGTGGGAGACTTTGGAATACAGGCAAATCCCACACAGATTCACACATTATAAATTAGGATCTTTACTGGAACCTCTGGAAAAGCAATATGAAATTCTTTTTTGTGCTGTTTACTGTCAGGATGAATATAATCCGCTATTGTTCAATGTTGATTAAAATAATTCAGAGTATAACATAATATTAAATGTGAGACATGATAACGTGTCTTACTATATGAGTCTTTGCAGCTGGTGGTAGAAGTAAAACCTTGCACTGCTGACTGTTGTGGATTAAGTGAATTATTTGCCCAGTTTAAATTGAACAGCAGCACTCTCCTCCTTTCAGCACCTTGAGCAAGCAGGCTAACACCTTCTGAACATCCCTGGGCACCTTTGAACTTGTCTTTCTGTTGGGGTCTCCTTCAGTCATATATATAAATTAATCTATTTCTTGAAAATTGATGCAAATCATTTTAATCACAGCATTTTAGGTGGTAGTAGAGAAACCACAATTTCTTCATCTCTTTTGGCATCCTGCAGTGGGGAGTAGCTTGGATTAAGTTTGATGTATTCCTCTTTGAAGAATGAGTCCTCTGAAAGAGATGCAATTAATTCAATGATAGCTGCAGCATTCATTTCTAAACTAATTTGCCTCTCCAGTTCAGTAACTCCGCCTCTCTGCTCATGGGTCTCCTCAACACTTTGACAACCTGGCACAAACTATGGGCAGCACTTCCTCTATGATCCATTTCTTGTTGATTGGGTAATCTTAGTCCCAGCTGGTGTGGTGGGTCATGGAAACAGATTGATTTATCCAGAGTGCTCAGATGGAATTTTGGAGTTAGGTGGGCGTAGATTTGAAATAAGGTATTAAATAGTACAATTGCATCCTTGGGACTGTTGCACTAAGGAGTGGTTGTAATCTAGGATATGTCTGCTTTGAAAGCAAGCTTACTACCACTATGTGCATAACTCCTAATTCAGTTTTTCCGATCTTCACTTCTTATCTGCTCTTCATGCTCCTATTTCCTTTTCCCTCTTTGTCACTTCCCCATAGGTGTCCTACAACCGTTTTAAATATAATGCTGCATGACAAAAATGGAACTCCTCCTCATTCTCCCCAAATTCTTCCCTCCTCTTAACTCTTCTGCACTCGTATCTCTTTTGGTTCACCTGTTGACCATCCTGAAATTATCATTGACTATTGTCTCTCACCACTTCCTCCAACATTCAGCCACCAAGTCCTGCTACTTCTCAAGTAATATTCCATGTATCTGTCTGCCTTTTTTTCCCCTTGTTACAGTCACAACCACATTGCAACCCCACCATACAACCAAGATCTTCATCACTGCATACTGCAGGAATTTGCATGCTGCTCCCATTGCCTCCTGGATTTCCCCATTTTAGCACACTCTAGATGCAGCAGCAATCACTGATTGGTATTGGAATTTATTAAGTGCTTACTGTGTGCAGAGCACCTTACTGAGTGTTTGGGAGAGTACAATTGAATACCATGGAAGCAGCATGGATCACCTTTCTCAAATGTCAATCTATTCTATAGAGAAGCAGCGTGGCTCAGTGGAAAGAGCCCGGACTTGGGAGTCAAAGGTCATGGGTTCTAATCCCAGCTCTGCCGCTTCTCAGCTGTGTGACCTTGGGCAAGTCACTTCACTTCTCTGGGCCTCAGTTCCTTCATCTGGAAAATGGGGATTAAGACTGTGAGCCCCACGTGGGACCTAATGACCCTGTATCTACCCCAGCACTTAAAACGGTGCTCAGCACATAGTAAGAAGCAGCGTGGCTCAGTAGAAAGAGCACGGGCTTGGGAGTCAGAGGTCATGAGTTTGAATCCCGGCTCTGCCACTTGGCAGCTGTGTGACTGTGGGCAAGTCACTTAACTTCTCTGTGCCTCAGTTGCCTCATCTGTAAAATGGGGGTTAACTGTGAGCCTCACGTGGGACAACCTGATTACCCTGTATCTACCCCAGCGCTTAGAACAGTGCTCGGCACATAGTAAGCGCTTAACAAATACCAATGTTATTATTATTATTAAAATGGGGATGAAGACTGTGAGCCCTACGTGGGACAACCTGATGACCTTGCATCTACCCCAGTGCATAGAACAGTGCTTGGCACATAGTAAGTGCTTAATAAATACCAACATTATTATTAGTATTATGGTAAAATAGAAGATTTAACTGTATTAGAAATCGCAATCCTTGACTGATTTGTGTCCTGCTGAGCAACAAAATCCTAATGCCCCCTAGTGGGAAAAAATGGTTGAAAGGAACTGGGCAAGTTGCGATAACACTGTAAAAAAACAGAAAGGCCTGTTGGCTACCAAAAAAAAAATTGGAAAAATTTTCATTGGAGTACTCTGTAAACTATGTCTTGAAGAATGAAAGGTCCCCTGGAGTAATATTCAACAGATAGTAACAATTTAATAAACAGACTAGATGCTTGAAAAAAGCAGATTGGAAAGTTTGGGGCAAGTGTAAACAAAATAAGTAACTGGTAACAAAAACATAGAAACAGCTGCAGGTTTCTCATATCCAGGCTACTAAGGGAACCATCTGTGGTTTCATTCTGTTTCACTCATGTCAAGAATGACGGGAGAAGTCCATCATTAGGTGGTGACAGTGTTTTCAGTGAGTTCTTTAGAATAACTCGGAGATACAGCGAGGTTTTGATTTTTGACCTCTCGGTATCGCATTTGGGGGTGAGGGGTGGTCATGATATTTGGGCTGAATGTTCTGATAGGGACTGTGTCCCATCTGATGATCTTGTATGTACCCCACTCATTACTTGCATGCTCGAGACTGTAATAAGTGCTTAACACATGCCACGGTAGTTATTTTTATCGTCATCATCATCAGTGCAAATTATACTTGTTAGTGGAGATGGGCTCCCTTTGAAGGATATGATTCCTGGAGGTGGGCAGAGAACACTGATTCCTGGGGAGAGTGGGACACAGAAATTTGGATGGGACTGTGTTCAGCCCGATCTACCCCGGAGCTATAATACACTACCTGGCGCATAATAAGTGCTTAACGAATACCACAATTATCATTATTATTATTATTATGGGTCCTGTCCATTGGAGAGGCAGTGTGATTTAGTGGAAAGAGCCCGGGCTTGGGAGTCGGAGGATGTGGTTTTTAATCCCGGCTCCACCACCGTCTGCGGTGTGACCTTGGGCAAACCATTTAACTTCTCCGGACCTCGGTTACCTTATCTGTAAAATGGGGATTAGGACTGGGAGCCCCACATGGGAAAATCTCATTACCTTTTGTCTACTCCAGCGCTTAGAATAGTGCTTGGCACATAGTAAGTGCTTAACAAATCCCATAAGTATTATTATCATTATTATTATCTGCAAATTTGTGCCAAGAAAGCAAAACTTTAAAATTTCTGTCCCTTTTTTCACCTCTAAAACTCTCTTGATAATGTTCATCTAAAACATAGAGTACATCAGATGCCTTAGTGTGGCATATCTGCCTAGTTTCTTTCAGTGTTGAATTCTGCTGATTTTAAGAAGAAATGATGCCTCAATTCTTTGAAAGGTTAACATGCTTGCTAGTCTCAATGACCTGTGAATAATAACTGTGATATTTGTTAAGCTCTTGCTGTATGACAACAGAGTCCTAAGCGCTGAAGTAGATAGAGGATAATTAGATAGGACACCATTCCTTCCCACACAGGGCATCACTGTCTAAGGGGAAAGGAGAACAGTTATCAGTCAACCAGTCAATGGAATTTACTGAGCATTTACTCTGTATAGAGTATGAAGTGTACTCTCTGTAATAAGCACGTCGGACCATACAATACAATAGAGTTGGTAGACAAGATCCCGATCCCCGAGGAGCTTGTAGACTAGAGGGGGAGACAGATAGGCAAAGGAAATGGCAGGGTGTAAGGATATGTCCATAAATGTCATGGGCTGGGTGAACATCTAGTGCTTAAGGAATATAAATCCAAGTACATAGGGGATGCAGAAAGAAGAGTGAGTAGTGGAAATGAGGGTTTAGTTGGGGAAGTCCTCTTGGAGAAGATGTGATTTTAGGATAGGTTTGGAGGTGGAGAAAGTGGCATTCTCTTGGATATGAAGGGGATGGGATTTCCAGGCCAAAAGGAGGATGTGGGCAAGCTACTGATGGTGAACTAGACAAGATCGAGGTACAGTGATCAGACTCATCTTGGAGGAGCAAAGAGTGCAGGCTGGGTTACAGTAGGAAATCAGTGAGGTGAGTGAGAGAGAGCTGATTGATTACTAAAGCTGATGGTAAGGGGTTATTTAATCCCCATTTTACGGATGAGAAATTTAGGCACAGAGATGTTAAACAACTCGTCCAAGGTTACACAGTAGGCAAGTATTGCTGAGCTAAGATTAGAATCCAGATCTCCTGATCTAGGTCCTTTGCTCTTTCCACTTGGCCACACTGCTTCTCTAAGTAAAGAGGTGGAAGACACGGAAGTATCTGTCTAATGATAGACTTTTTTTTTCTTCCATGATTTCAGACTGCTCTTCCGATCCCTGCTCACAGTAAAACAGTAGTAGCTACTGAGCCTCTACTATGTGTAGTCCATTATACTAAGTACTTGGGAAGGTTCACTAGGCATAAAGACACAGTCTTCATGGAGCTTCTTATCTAATGCACCCTGTAGGTTACATATCTCATCTGGAAAATCAATGTGGGTTTGTTCTGCTCATAAATATACTTTCATCCTCCCTACCCAATCTCCAAATTCTATATTTGAAGGCCTTCTATATTCGACTGCCTCCTGATATTAGTTTCTTAGTGAATTAAAAGGTAGCAGTGCTTTGAGTAGGATCCTTGCCATCTACTGTCTAATTAATCAATCAATCGATCAAACTTATTGAGCACTTACCGCGTGCAGAGCAAGTGTACAATGTAACAGAGTTGATTGACATGTTCCTTGCTCACAAGGAGCTTACAGTGTAGTGGAGTCTTAAAAGGAATACATCACTCACCCCAGGTGGAAAAGGGCTAGCAAAAGCGGAGCTATTTTTTCTGCATGTGAGAAGTGTGGGAGGATATTGTCTTTTCAGCCACACTCGCACTCATGAACGAAATCCTCTGTCAGCAGCATTGCTTTTGAAAACAAATAACTATATCTATCTCCCTGTCCATCTAAGGAGCGTTCCCTACTTTGTGTTAGTTCCAAAGCTGACAGAAAAGAGCTGGAGCAATATAAGATTAATGAAAAAAAATATTTTAAAATATGCAATGAGGTCATTGGAGCGGAGGCTAGATTGTTGTGCTTGGGAACCTCTTCAACCAGTTTGATTGCAACCTCCGTGGAAATCTCAACTTTGATCAAAAAGGGGATTTCTCTAACGGGAAAACTGCCATTTTTTTTTAATGCCAGGAATGATTTTCCCCAAGTTCTGGGAACTCTTGAAGAACATTTTCATTCTAACTGCTACTCTATTAACAAGTATTCTGCCAATCACACCAAATCAGTTGGATGATTTTTAAAGACATGCCTCATAACAGGGACATCATAAAAGAAATTATTGCAATTGCCTAACCATCATTATTGCATTCCATAGAAGGTTCTACTTCATGAGGCTAGAGTCGGGGGAGAGTCCTTCATTTAAATTTCCTCCTACTCCCTGTTTTGCTTCTGCCCAACTCTTTCACCTGCCCATTCCCTTCGTTTCATTCTTGCTGCACGATTCCTGGAGCAGTCTTTATTTCTCAGTAGTCACAAACGTTTCCCAAACACATCTCTTTAAAGAACCAGTCCCCAATCCGGAGGGGAGGAAACATCAAGAGGAAAAAAAAAGAACTTTGCATTCTATGAACATTGGTTATAGAATGAGACCATAGGGATAAATGTTAGGTGAAGGGTACAGTCAATTTGGTCGATTTTTGCATTTCACAGTCATTGCCGTCTTTCTGGATCTAAACCCTGATTAAATCAACTGCAGTTTTCTCAGTTTCACTTTGCATTGCCTTATGGATTTTTAATGATGCAGAACAAGTGGAGAAGTGCTTCCCTATCTAGGAATCTTCTTGATCTGAATTAGATCATTTCATTCATGGTTTGAAAAAGAAGCATCTATCTACATCATCCCATGGCAGTAAATTCATGTATTCCCAAACCTTCAGCAATGAAATGTTAGGCTTTTAAAGTATCAATCGAATTGGTTCAATAAAATGGGTTTAGGAGTGGTATTATGCCAACTATTCAACTTCTCTATTAGTTTTATAGCTTGTTGTCCAGACAAGCTAAATCGAGTGGTAAAAAGGGGGAGATCAAAGGTGGAGGGTGCAGTTCCCAACCTCTCCAACTTCACCAGTAAATTATTTAATAGTGTGGTAAAATGATATTACTGCGCCGTAGATATTCAAGCTGGCTGTTCAATCCAAGGTTAGGTCAACTATTCCAAAAGAAGTCTTCTTAGCAACATAATTGTTATGCAAACCTGAAAAAGCCAGTCCCTAAAATCTCCGTCTCATTGGTTCAAATAGTTGACTCTTTACAGGAATACAGACTCGGCTCCCAGAATATACAACGTCCATTTCTGTCATTGGATAAGTCGGTTTAGTTGGAGAGTATGTTTGGATAAGTAAGCAGAAGCATAAATAAGCTTCAGTTTGGTGACATTGCTTCCCACTTGCAAGTAAAACAAATCTCTTCCTTACAGTGAGTTTCCATTGTCCAATTTGGATGAAAGTGGCCTTTTATTTATCCTCTTATCTTCCTGCAAACTATGCGGTTTTCTTTTCAGCTGCTTAACTGAGACGTCTCAGCCCCACACAATGCCAGTAAGTAATAAAGCAGTCAAAGCATTAAAAAAAAATGTAAATGTTTTCCAAGTGTTGCTTTTCCCCCCTGTTGTTTGGTGGAGCAACAAATCAGTGCTTTCCCTTTGTTCTTATTCTCTCACGTTGATCACCTTATTGCTCTATTGCTATTCTCATGTAACACAGATCTACCCACACCCTTATTTATAGTGAGAGATCATCATCTCGAAGAAGAAAGGTAAGAGATCTGACTGCATAAACTATTATCGTACCTCTCTACTCTCCATTGTCAGGAAGATCTTAGCGAGAGTTCTTCTTATTAGCTTTTAGCTTATTAGCTTTTTGAAGAAGACTGTTCACCACACACTCCCTGAATCACAATGTGATTTCAGACCCAAGACCACATAAACAGCCCTGATCTTTGCAGTGTGGGAGGGACAGAAGTGGAGGAAACCCAAGACCCTTTTTTCCTCTATTAGGAGGCCTACAAAATCATTTGACACTATATATGTGCGTATGTATTTTAGTCAATGGAACATTCAGTTTTATTTGTACTGTTTATCCTGCTTGTAAATATTTCTCAGTCTGCTTCTCCCATTAGAGTGTAAGTTTCTTGTGCCTTTGTGCTTCAGCTGTATTTTCCAAGCACTTAGTACAGGGCATCGTTACTACTAATGCTTTATGTTTTTTTATATGTGTTAAGCGCTTACTCCGTGCCAGGAACTGTATCAAGAACTGGGGTAGATACAAATCCTCTGCTCCTTTCCTCACAATGATTTCCCCACCCCTCCACATAGCTGGTT
This sequence comes from Ornithorhynchus anatinus, assembly GCF_004115215.2. Taxonomy (NCBI): domain Eukaryota; kingdom Metazoa; phylum Chordata; class Mammalia; order Monotremata; family Ornithorhynchidae; genus Ornithorhynchus; species Ornithorhynchus anatinus. The sequence continues at coordinate 12,598,117 of NC_041735.1, read as the reverse complement.
TGTAAATGTTTTTCCCACTAGAGAAAATGAAGCAGTGGAAAAAAAAATCTTCCACCTTAACAAGCATATGAACACAATGACATCAAAGCATCCTAGGGAAAATCTTTAAATGGATCAGTGGTTGTTACTTTGCCTGGATTTACACATGGACATGTTGTGTTGGGGTGAACCCCAATTTAGTAGCATCAACATCGAATGGACCGCAAAACTACAGCTAACATAGATCTCAAAAAAAAAAAAAAAGGAATTAAAATAGAGTGCACTTTTATATTTTAAACATTTTGGACATTTTCTGTATTAGATGAAATATCTTGCAGAACCTTGCATATGTCTAATTAACACAAACTTGATAAAAATTTAAAAGTTCTAGCTCCCCTAGGTATTTATGTGAAAAGAGTAGAATATTCCTTTTTCAGGATGATGCAATCTGTTGGATGTAGTCCCACTTTTTCTCATCTGGGACTCTAGATTCTTGACTCACAGGGCTAGAAGCTCACTAAGTACTCAATATTATTATTATCATCATCATCATCATCATCATCAATAATGAAAGCCAATATTTAGCCATTCTCCTTTGGGACTGTAATGCCAATTAACATTTGCATCTAGACTAAAATTTATGGTCACTATGATTATGGAAGGTGTGAGGCTGTCACATCTAATCACCATTTGTCATATCCAAATTCTCACTGAACAGCAAATTACACCATATTTCCTGTATTATTTTTTTTTTGTCGTAGCTGTGCGCTCTCATTTGGAGGGTCTCCCATGAATTGGAGAAAAAGAAGAATGGTAAGGAAATGTATACTTTGCCTGTCCTTTCAATGAGCAAGTGTTAGAGGGATGACTCAGAGTCCTGGCAGCCTGATGTTGAAATCAACTTATATTTCTCTCTTTGTGATGACTAAGCCCAAATAAGTTAATAGACAAAAAGAATAACTTATTTGGATCTTTTAACTAATGAGAAGAGACAGCCAAAATTGCTGATGCATACTACTTGAAGGCCAATGGATTGGTTGTTTTCAGTGGGTAAAGATGTATTTATTCACCCCAGAAAAACACTTTTTCAGTGAAAGAGTTCTCAACGCAGAGTAGCATTAGATTTGATAGTCCATGGCTATTTTCTTTGGTATAAAATCAGGCTGGTTGAATTTTTAAATGATGCTGTTTTAAAGGCTGAGTATCAGAGGCCAGGCTACCAGTATTAATGTTGGTATTTGTTAAGCACTTACTATGTGCAGAGCACTGTTCTAAGTGCTGGGGTAGACATAGGGGAATCAGGTTGTCCCACATGGGGCTCACAGTCTTAATCCCCATTTTACAGATGAGGTAACTGAGGCCCAGAGAAGTTAAGTGACTTGCCCACAGTCACACAGCTGACAAGTGGCAGAGCCGGGATTCGAACTCATGACCTCTGACTCCAAAGCCCGTGCTCTTTCCACTGAGCCACGATGCAGTTCTTATATTTAAACTATTAATTCCTGGCACCTGAACTAAAAGTTTCTGCTCATTTTCTTAGCAAATGGAAGGATATCCAATGGATTGATCAAGGGAGGATCTCAATCCTGGCGTGAAATCTTATTCCCAGTCAAGAGGATCCATATGTCTGCATTCCTCTAGAAGCAATCCTCTGTAGTAAGCTATACTTCTCTATCCAATCCTCTTGACTGTAAGCTTGTTGTGGGTGGGGAACACCTTTATCATCTCTCTTGCATTTTATTCTCCCAAACACTTAACATAGTGTTCTGCACACAGTAAATGCCCAATGAAGACCACTGATTGTTATTTCTGTCCATCCAAACCTTTCACGTTTGAGGGAATGAAATTCAGTTGGGTTAAAAGAGGGGACCTTTTAATTATTTTTAGCTGTGCGATTTTCTTGGCCAGCCTGAATCATAGAGAGTCCCCTTCCAAGGAAGAGAGTTATTAGATGAAAGGGCCACTCCACTAGAAGAATTAGGGTGCACTTTACAGTCAAGTCAGGTTTCCTCAGGTTAACAGCCAGTAGAAAGCAGAAACCTGTTCCACGGCTTCCCGTGTGTGTATGCAGTCTGGTTTCTTTGTGACTAAATATCTGGGGAAAATTTCATGTTGATTCCATTTTCTCCTTTCCTATCCTATCCCTTCCTAGCCAAGTTAATTTCTTCCTGAGACATGGTCCCTGGGATGAGAATGAACTAAAAGCTACTCTACACTTACAGACTTCACCTTCTTTGTAATTCTCCTATTGGTTTGGGTTCTCTCTTGGGTCCAGCCATTAGTGGGTATTAGGCAACTGAATGTCTACCAGTGTGAGCATTCTTTTATAGCACTGCAAGTTCTTACATGCTTAGTCACGGGTGTGTACCTTCTTTCATGTTGCACTGTTGCCTTTTGCTATGCATTTCCCCTGTAAAATGTGGTCAGATACAAGATGGAGAAGGCCCAGTTCCAAATGTCAGCTAAACTGGTCTGTAGAAACTGATAAAAGTAGCTCCTGATCATATGGTCTTGACCCACATACAATATCTTGGATTCATAGTGAAGAGAAGCAGTGTGGCTCAGTGGAAAGAGTTTGGGCTTGGGAGTCAGAGGTCATGGGTTCTAATACTGACTCTGGTACTTGTCAGCTTTGTGACTTTGGGCAAGTCGCTTAACTACTCTGGGCCTCAGTTACCTCATTGGTAAAATGGGGATGAAGACTGTGAGCCCCAAGAGAGACAACCTGATGACCTTGTATTCCTCCAGTGCTTAGAACAGTGCTTTGCACACAGTAAGCACTTAACAAATACCAACATTATTACTATTATTATTATAGTGGCCTTTGAAAATTTAAACTATCTGGAACCTCCCGAGTTAGACTGTAAGCTCCTGGAGGGCTGGAAATTTGTGTCTTGCTTCAGTTGAACTCTTCTAAGCACATACGGCAATGCTTTGCACTCAATTGGCATTTAATAGATAACACTGGTTCATTGACTGATTAGTCCGACTAGTATTCTGCCTTCCAAATTCAGTTTCCGTTAGTATTAGCAGAGTATGTGTTAGAATTTTCATTTTTAGAAGGACAGGCATCAACTCCATGAGGGCAACAGTGGCGATCACCCCCATGCATTGGACACCCCCATGCAGGGGTGAAACCGATAACTTTGCCGTTAGATTTTCGGGCAGGGTGGGCAGTCCCAAATAGCTTGCCTCATCCCTTAGAATCAGAAAGGAAGCCAAGATGAAGCCAAGTGGCACTTCTTTCTCTTCCCCTCCATCATCAGGATGCCAACTCTGGCCTGACCTTGGGGCTCATGGTATCACCCTCCACCCTCGACTCCAGAGTCAGACCAGAGGCCACTCCCTCCAACACCAGCCCCGTTGCCCACAAGGGCAAGTTGCTCAGCCTCACCATGCCCTTTCTCAGGTTGGCACACCTCTGTTGTCATCTGCAGTCAGCAGCGGTGCTGAGGTTGGACCCGTCAAGCTGGGGTCACCATTACCACTGCCATCACCGAAGCATGAGCCCTGGCAACTTCAGCTTGTTTTAGAGCAATCAGACAGTCGGATTTTCAGCTGGTCTGTCCCCTGTCCTCCTCGGATAAGGCACAGGACACCTTTATAACTGATATTTTAATTTTTTTAAGCACCCAGTCACCTTCTGCCACAGCCCCTGCCACCAGGTTTCATAGCTTGTAAGTGGTGTCCAAGTTCAAAGAAAACTGGGAAGGAAATACAATAGCTCTGGAGCAAAGGGGGTGGCAGGGATCTCCTCAAGAAAAGCTCTAAATATGGGTGAACCCAGAGCATTTCTGCAAAATGGCACCTATGATGTCATCTTGTTCTACTACATGCCCACGTCATGCCACGTGCCTTTCCATGTCCAGTATTTTTCAAGTGTCATCAGTAGCCATCCTAACTCTTCTGGACCACCTTCAGTGCTGCTCTTGGAGCAATAGTGAGTTGGCGGGCAAAAAGCACAGTGGCTCGGTTGTCCTGATGGATTCTGGGGTCAGGGGTGGGAGTAGCCCCTGGCCCAACCCCGCAGCCTGGCAAAGATGATCTGAGGAGTAGTGTCAGCAGAGAAGGAGGGTGAAATGGTGTCAATGCAGCAGGGAGAGAAAATTAATTCATTAGGGGCCTTCCATGTCCAGGTCACTGAACTAAACACTTGGGAGAGTAAACTAAAAGAGACACAGTCTCAAATCCCTTTTTACTTCTTCTCCTTCCCCATTCTCTTCCTTCCTCTCCACTACTTTCCTCTCTTCTTATGTCTGCTCAGTGCCATTCTTTCCATCTTCCTTCCTCATCCCTTTAAATGCCTGCCCCCTCAAAGCCCTGCCTCTTCTGTGCTCCTTGCTCTATTCAAAATGAAAAGTTTACGTCCCCGTCGGCAAGTAAATCCTTGCTTTAGGACAGGAATTATAAGTTTCCTTACTTTTTGTTTTCTGTCTTCAACCCCAAATTTTTAATATTTTTCCCGACAATGACAAGACACTCAATTCTCCTATATTTTAAGGGTTTGTTATTGCAAATCCTTTCATTAAGGATCTCATGGTATTTGTTAAGTGATTAGTATGTGCCAGGCACTGTGCAGAGCACTGGAATAGATGCAAGCTAATAATATCCATGTCCCTAATCATGTCCATGTCCCACAGTTTTCAACCCCAGGTGTTGTAAGAGATGTGAAGTGACTTGCCCGAGGTCACGCAGCAGACAAGTGGCAGAGCAAGGATTAGAACCGAAGTCCTTCTGACTTCCAGCCTCAAGCTCTATCCCCTTCCACTAGGCCACGCTGCTTCTCTATAATTATAAACTTGCTCTGGAGTTCTTACCGCGTCCAGTGCTGCATCCATGTACGTTAACCTTTTCTTCTAGTACCTTGTCACTTATCCAGTCTGGCATTGTTGAAAGAAGATTCCCTAATTCCCTAGCAGTGTCCTAGCCAAAATGTTTAGTGAAAACGTGCCTTACGGCAGAACTGAGGGTAAATTGTTTTAAAACAAGCAGTGTGTTTTCTTTACTCTTTCTTCTGAAGTGATATTTCTATAATGCGGCAGTGCATCATATTTTATTTCTATTAGCCTTCTCAGAAAATTACATTCATGCAGTTATACACATGTGATTTGAGAATTAGAACAACTGGATCATCTGTCTACTTTTCCTCCTAGGCAAATGTCTAACTGAAAAATCATTTGACTTCATTCCAAAGGGAATCCATAGGTGTGCGAGGATTTTTATTTGTGTTATGGCATAGTGTGATACAACATTAATAAAAATGTAAACGAGTGAGAAAATGGTTGAAAAGGGATTTGGAACTACACAGTGCTTCATCACCATAGTAATTTATATTGTAAAGCATTGTACTAAGTGCTCAGGAGGATACATAGAAAGCAATTAAGATTGGCTCCTGGCCATAGAGAACTCAGAATCTAAAGAGGAAGGACAAACTCACAGGGAAAAACCAACACTTAAAATTCAATGCCCCAAAATAACACTGATTCCAAGATCCAACACTAATAATAATAATGTTGGCATTTGTTAAGTGCTTATATGTGCAAAGCACTGTTCTAAGCTCTGGGGAGGATACAAGGTGATCAGGTTGTCCCACGTGGGGCTCACAGTCTTCATCCCCGTTTTCCAGATGACGTAACTGAGGCACAGAGAAGTTAAGTGACTTGCCCAAAGTCACACAGCTGACAAGTGGCAGAGCCAGGATTTGAACCCATGATCTCTGACTCCCCAGCCTCTTTCCACTGAGCCACGTTGCTTCCCAGTTCATTACTGCTTGAGTTGTGGAGAGCCGGATGGGGGTGAGGGAGGGAAGAAGATAGGAGTTCATATTCTTCTCTGTTCTTTGGGAAAGTGGAACTTCACTATAACATAGAGGTTATTTCCTTCTTACCACACCCCACTGTGAGGAAAACTCACAGTTGCTGTGTCTGACACCATGGGCATAAACACCAAGTCGTGCTGTATCTAATGAGGTTTGTGTTCTCAGAAGAACACAGCCAGATTCCCATGATGGAAGCATACACTATGGAAGAACTGAGTATATTCTTCACCTTGGGATCAGAGAGTGGAGGAGCCCCGAGTCATTGAACAAATCCTTTTCCTCCTCTTCCCACCTTGACCCTCCCAAAGCCAGAGGTGGCATGCTATGGAGAATGATACTTCATTTAGATAAATAACAGTACTGTTGCAAAATAATATGGTAAATTAATCAATATTCATAATTTAGGCTTTTGGGGGGAGTGAGGAGATTCAATAGAAGGTGAAAAAAAATTAATCGGAGCTCAAATTTTGCAAATATCCAGAACTGTAGCTACATATATTTACACTCATGTCATGTTTCACTAAATTACCTTCAAAATATCTGTATCTATCTGTCTAGTCAGGTCATGGGTTCTGATCCCGGCTCCACCACTTGCCTGCCGTGTGACCTTGGGCGAATCACTTCACTTCTCTGTGCCTCAGATACCTCATCTGTAAAATGGGAATTGAGACTGTGAGCCCCATATGGGACAAGAACTGTGTCCAACTGGTTTTGTTTGAATCCAACCCAGTGCTTACTACAGTGCCTAGCACATAGTAAATGCTTAACAAATACCATTATTATTATTATTATTATCTATATGACAAGCAGATATCATTTAAAACCAGCATTTTATTTATAAAAACCCTATTATAGTTCTCTCTCCGATCGCTTCTTCCCCACTGCTTTCAAACATGCCCATGTCTCCCCTATCCTAAAAAACCCGCTCTTGACCCCACAACTCTCCAATACTGGAGTACTCCAGCATTGGGAGTACTCCAATACTCCCCCCAGTATTGCCCCCTCTTCCTCCTACCATTCCTCTCCAAACTCCTTGAGCAAGTTGTCCACACTCGATGTTTCAGGTTCCTCTCTTTCAATTCTCTCCTTGACCCCCTCCAATCTGGCTTCTGTCCCCTTCACTCCACAGAAACACCCCTCTCAAAGGTCACAGATAATTTCCTTCTTGCCAAATCCAACAACCTCTACTCCATCCTAATCCTTCTTGACCTCTCAGCTGCCTTGAACACTGTTGACCACCCGCTTTTACTGGAAACATTATCCCACCTCAGCTTCACTGACACTGTCCTCTCCTAGTTCTCCTCCTATCTCTCTGGCCGCATGTTCTCAGTCTCTTTCGTGGGCTCCTCCTCTGCCTCCCAACCCCTAAATGTGGGTGTCCCTCGAAGTTCAGTTCTGGGACACCCCTCTTCTTCATCTACACCCGTTCCCTTGGAGAACTCATTTGCTCACATGGCTTTAACTATCTCCTCTATGCAGATGATTCTCAAATCTACCACTCCAGCTCTGATCTCTCTCCCTCCGTGCAGTCTCACATTTCATCCTGCCTTCAAGACATCTACTTGGATGTCCTGCCATCACTTCAAACTTACATGTCAAAAACAGAACTCCTTATCTTCCCACACAAATCACTGTAGACGGCGCCACCATCTTTCCTGTCTCACAAGCCCATCCCCTTGGCGTTATCCTCAACTTCTCTCTCTCATTCAAACTCACATAATCAAACTATCACTAAATCCTGTCGGTTCAATCTCCACAACATTGCTAAAATTTGTCCTCCTTCTCCATCCAAACTGCTACCATGTTAATCCAAACACTATCCTCTCCTGCCTTGATTACTGAATCAGCCTCTTGGCTGACCTTCCTGCCTCCTGTTTCTCCCCACTCCAGGCCATACTTTACTCTGCTGCCCAGATAATTTTTCTACAGAAATATTCAGTCCATGTTTCCCCTCTCCTCAAGTACTTCCAGTACTTGCTCATCACCTCCGCATTAAACAGAAACTCCTTTCCATTGGCTTTAAAGCACTCAATCACCTTGCTCCCTCCTTCCTCACTGTGCTAGTCTCCTACTACAAGCCAGCTCACACACTTTTCTCCTCTAATATCAACATTTTCACTGTACCTCAGTCTTGTCTACTTCGTCTCCCTCTCGCCCACATCCTCTCTCTGTCCTGGAACGTCCTCCCTTTCCATTTCCAACGGACAATTACTCTCCCCGCTTTCAAAGTCTTATTAAAGGTGCATCTTCTCCAAGAGGACTTTCCTAAGTCCTCTTTTCCTTTTCTGCCACTCCCTTCTGCCTTGCTCCCTTTATTCATGCCCCCTCCCAGCCCCACAACACCTATATACGTATCCATAATTTATTTATTTATATTAATGTCTGTCTCCCCCTTTAGATTGTAAGCTCACTGTGGTCAGGCAATATGTTTGTTATATTGTTATATTGTCCTCTCCCAAATGCTTAGAATGGTGTTCTGCACATAGTAAGTTCTCAATAACTATGATTAATTGATTGATTGAACATAGGCTATAATATGTAGCCCACACATCTAAAATCTACAAATACCCAGTTTGGACAGCATTTGGTTCCACTGACTGTGGATCTTGCCTTCTGCTGTGTTTTAATAGCTTTGGGGATGAAATTTTTGTTACATTCCTTTTAAGAAAATGTTCATTAAGGATGACTAAAAAGCTACGAAAAGAAATATGGATTTGGAAATAGACTTAAGATGAAAATCTGGTAAACTATTGAAATGAAGAGTTGAGTTTTATCTACGCTTTCTCTGGTGAAAGCTTTATGCTGTTTAGTAGCTTGTTGAAACCTGCAATTAGATAAAAGGCCCTTTAGATACAGTCATTACATGGCACTGGGTTATGAATGGGGTATTTATGATCTTAATGCTTTTCTAAGTAGACAGGTGTTTCAGCAGGGTGGGCTTAATGTGATCTCTAAGTCATCAAACATTTAAGGGTGTGCTTATTACTGACTGCAGAGATATTCTACAAGGATGAAGACATTCTCACATAAACGATGTTGAGAAACAAATAGGAAGACAGAAAGGAAATTCTGCCTGGCTACCTGCATCCTTGCACAGATAGAACCTTGGTTTCACCTAAAGGATATAGCTTAATTAAAAATTACACTGGAACGACCTCCCATTTCATGTATTTTATTTTGTATAATATGTCATGTTCTCCATAAAACAAAACAGAATAAAACTTCTTGGGGAATTTGAGACTGGCTAAGAAGCCAGAGGAAAACTATTTATTTAAATGAATACTTTTCCCTTTAGGTAAAATAAGTAAGAATCAGAAAAATAATTATGGGATATGGGATGAGAGCTGTGAATTGAAAAGTGTAGGAGATAAGCTTTAGGAAAGAAATGAGATGTGTGAATGCAAGGGATGTATGAGGAAAAGTTGTAATTAATTGTGCGTGTTTAAGGAGTAGGAGTCCTGCTAGACTGTAAAGTCCTCCAAGGCAGGGATCGTGTCCATTTACTCTGTTGTACTTTCCCAATAGCTTAATAGTGCTCTGCACACACAGCAAAGGTTTAATAAATACCCTTCACTGATGGAAATGAGAGGCAGGAGTACTAGTCACTAGAGCATATTACAGAATTGGGTTTTTAAGAAGGATATAGAAAACTTGGACACGACTCACATTAGAAAAGATTGTTTGAAACTAAGACCACGGCAGAAAAGATAAAGGAAGTGGAGAAGGGCAGTGCTGATTCAATTAGGAGTTTTTGAGTATATGATGGGTCCAGCTGTTCTTAATCTCATCCAAGGGTAGAAAACACAAGTGGATTTCAACTACAATATTAGGGATTTGGATGGACATAGAGTAGAGTTTCCTGAACTTGAAGGTTAAATATTGGGTGGGATGGATTGCTGAATCTTCTTCTCCGAGCATCTTTTAAAGCAGGATAGATTTTCATTTCCCTCAGATGGTTTAGGTGTTGTCCTGTTAGAAAATGGTTGATGGAATAGATGACCTTTCAGGTTCCCCTTCCTACTCTGTGATTCTCTGGGAGTTTTGCATCACCATGAAAATTTGATTTAAAGGGAGATCAAAATTTTTCTATTATAAAAATACCAAAATGAAAAAACATAGGTAATATCATCAGCATAATAATATTTGTTAAGCACTTACTATGTATGTGTCAAGCACTATTCTAAAAAATAAAATAAAAAATAAAAATTATGGTATTTGTTAAGCACTTACTATGTGCAAAGCACTCTTCTAAGTGCTGGGGCATACAAGGTGATCAGGTTGTCCCACGTGGGGCTCACAGTTTTAATCCCCATTTTACAGATGAGGTAACTGAGACACAGAGAAGTTAAGTGATTTGCCCAAAGTCACACAGTTGGCAAGTGGCGGAGCCGGGATTAGAACCCGTGACTTCTGATTCCCAAGCCTGGGCTCTTTCCACTGAGCCATGCTGCTTCTCAGTGCTGGTGCAGATGCAAGTTAATCAGGTTGGACACAGTCCCTGTCCCACAAGGGACTCATAGTCCAAGTAAAGAGGGAAAACAGGTAGTTAGTCTTTATTTTGCAGATGAAGGAAAATGAGGCACAGGGAAGTGAAGTGACTTGCCCAAGATCACATAGCAGGCAAGTGGCTAAACAGGGAATAAAACCCAGGTCCTCTGACTCTCAAACCTGAGCTCCTTCCACAAGGCCATGCTGCTTCTCTTAAATCTGGAATGAAAACAACTCCTTTTGAAAAATGGAAATCAAAATAACATTTTTCTGATGGATTCTTTGAAATTTCTTCTTTAGATTTGTAAAGTTACATCCTTGATTTATAAAGTTACATCCAAGTTTAATGCACCCATTAAAATACAGAAAACAATAGTTGCAATTCAAATTACAGACTATAATGTAAAAACTATGCTCCTTTAAAAAAATGCCATCCCACAGGGAAGACCAAGTTTAAAAGATGGATTTTGCATTAGGTTTGACAGTTTGGAGATCTTTAAATCTGAGATGAGCAGAGAATTTATAGAAAACAACACTCTGCAGTGTATTACCTGTAGGTGCAACTTAGATATGGTCAGTAGTCAATAAAAGGACAATAATAATAATAATAATAATATTTTATAATAATAATATGTATTATTATTATCATCAAAGCATTTGGCAGAATACAATTGGGCTAACAGATGCAGCTGTGTTTTGTACACAGTAGACACTCAATAACTTATTTTGATGAACAGAAAGATACTTGGGGTTGCCAATCTCAATCACTAAAGTGTAATTTTGCCTCCATCAAGCTGGCTGACTTTACTTTTGGTACCTTCTCTAGTTCATTCATTCTATCGTATTTATTGAGCGCTTACTGTATGCAGAACACTGTGCCAAGTGCTTGGAAAGTGCAACATGCAATAAAGAGAGACAATCTCTGCCCACAACGGGTTCACTGGCTAGAAGGGGTGAGAGAGACATCAATACAAGTAAACAGGCATCAATTTAAGTAAACAGAATTATAGATATAACCATATATACATAAGCGCATATGTGTGTAAAGCATTGTACTAGACACCGAGGAAAACTACAGTTAAAGTAAACTTGGTATCTGTCCTTCGGGGATCTTGCAGTCTAAAATGGAAATTGGGGATATGGATGGTTGGTGGAGGGCACAGGAGGAAAGATGGACACATAAAGACAAAATTACAACATACTACCAAGACAATGCTCGACACAATAAGAGTTCCAGAACATTGCTTTCGAAGGTGCCATTTTCAGGTTACTTACTTCCAAGAGGCCATTTGTCACAAAGACCACAGCCAATCAATCAATAGTATTTACTGAGTGCTTACTTTGTCCAGAGCATTATACTAAGAGCTTATGAGAATGTAGTAGAGTTAGTGGATATGATCACTGCCCTCATGTAATTTAGAATCTAGCAGGAAGACAGGGAAGCAACCTGGAAAGCATAATTGAAAGAGCACAGGCATTGGAGTCAGAGGAACTGAGTTCTAATCCTGGTTCTAACACTTGCAGTGTGACCTTAGGCAAGTTACTTAACTTCTCCAAGCCTCAGTTTCCTTGTCTGTAAAAGGGGGATTAAATACCTGTTCTCCCTCCTACTTGGGCCGTGAGTAATGTAAGACAGGGACCGTGAGCCCGTCTTCTAGACTGTGAGCCTGTTGTTGGGTAGGGATTGTCTCTATTTGTTGCCCAATTGTACTTTCCAAGTGCTTAGTATCGTGTTCTACACACAATGAGCACTCAATAAGTACGATTGAATGAATGAATTCTGTCTGGCCTAATTAACTTCTATCTTCCCCGGCCCTTAGACAGTGCTTGCACCAAGTACCATAAAAAATTAAAATAAATTACAGGTATGGGAACAAATAGAGTTTAAAGACATTTACACAAGTGCTGAGGGAAGAGTGGGGTGAGTTCCTAAGTGCCCAGGGGATGAGAATTTATGGGCAAAGGTGATGGAGTTAACGGAGGAATAGGATGGGATCATGAGGAATTAGTCAGGGAAGGCCTCCTGGAGAAGATGTAATTTTAGAAGGACTTTGGAGATAGGGGTTGGATAGGAAGCAGGAAGGAGCCCCAGGAAGAAAGGAGGGCGTTAACAAGAGATCCACTGAAAGAGGGATCAGAATGAGGCAGTGAGCCAAAGCTTAGCCAATGTTTTAAAATCTGTGGAGGAACATTGCTTGCTGCTGCTTGAGTCCTTTCCCATCTGGCTCCAGGCCAGACAGGTGGGGAGTGAGGTCCCAGATTGATGTGGAGCAGGGTGGTGTGAGTTCTAGGTGGCATAGCCAATGCTTGTGGCCATTTAATGGGCTTGATCCACCTCAGGGGGACTATTGTCAGGCAACAGAGAGCGGCCTAGTGGAAAGAGCAGGCACCTGGGAGTCAGGAGACCTGCGTTCAAATCCTGGCTCTGCCACTTGCCAGCTGGGTGACCTTGAGCAAATCACTTTTCTGTGCCTTAGTTTCCTTCTCTGTCAAATAGCGATTAAATTACCGGTTCTCCCTCCTGCTTAGACTGTAAACTCCATGTGGGACAGGAACTGTGTATGATCTACATACACTGTATCTACCCCAGCATTGTCAATGTTCGGCACTTAGCGGGTGCTTAACAAATGCAATTATTATTACTGTTTCTGAGGCTAGGAAGGACAGCTAGCAAGTCTTTATTACTACTGCTGTCATGAAAATCTATAATAATACACAGTATGTTGTTTTTATTGTTCCTTCCTCCGAAGAAAACTTTACAATCGCTAATTAAATCTAGTTGGATAGTATAGAGCATTACGTACTCTATTTTTGTCTTGCCTTACGCTGTCAAGTCGTCTCCGACCCTGAGCGACACCACGGGTACATGTCTCCCAGAATGTTCCGCCTCCATCTACAATGGTTCTGGTAGTGGATCCAAAGAGTTTTCTTGGTACAAATACAGAAGTTGTTTATGACTGCCTCCTTCCACACAGTAAACCTGAGTCTCCACCCTCGACTCTCTCCATGCCTCTGCTGCCCAGCACAGGTGAGGTTTGATTTGTAGATCGCCTTCCACTCGCTAGCCGCTGCCCAAGCTGGGAATGGAATGGATATGCCTCTGCTACCTCCCACAGTTGAGACTGGTAGAGTACTGGAAACTCTCCAGGTATGACCCCGAGAGGGGTACTCTATTTTATAGAGAAATAAACAAGTTCAGAGCAGTTAGGGGATTCAACCCCAAGTCACAGAGTGATTGGGATGCAGGCTGGCATCTCCTGACTCTTTAGATTGGTTCTCTCCTCCTCCTGTATATAGTACAAATCATTGGATATTTGACAGAAAACAGGCACAGAGCCAGAAATGGGGCAGAGAGGAGGCAAAGAGAATACCTGCATACTAGATAAAAGAAGTAGAGAAGCAGCGTGGCTCAGTGGAAAGAGCACAGGCTTAGGAGTCAGAGGTCATGGGTTTGAATCCCAGCTCTGCCACTTGTCAGCTGTGAGACTGTGGGCAAGTCACTTCACTTTTCTGGGCCTCAGTTCCCTCCCCCGATTAGACTGTAAGCCCATCAATGGGCAGGGACTGTCTCTATCTGTTGCCGATTTGTACATTCCAAGCGCTTAGTACAGTGCTCTGCACATAGTAAATGTTCAGTAAATACTACTGAATGAATGAATGAAGAAATTTTTAAAAATTTTGGAGGGATAAAGGGAAAAGATAAAAATATTAGTTGCTGGTGAGATGGTGATTCCAGTGTGTATACGTATGCTTCCTGGGACTGGTAATAAAGTAGTGGTAAGGGAAAGGCTGGGTAGGATTGTTTTCTTCTTGGCCCTGATTTTCTGCTATTTTCCCTCCATTGTCTCTCTCACCCTTTTTCCTCCCCCTTGAAGTAACAGTTACATTCCCTAGGCAGAGGTGGATTTCCCTGTCAGCCCCAACATAAAGTGGCAAATTTGGGAAGGAAAGGGGAGGGGAAATGACCAATTTCAGGAAAAAAGATGAAAGCAAGGAAAAAAAATGAGTAATGCAAGACATGTGTACATATTTCTTTTAATTGCGGTTTGCACCCCACCAAGAGAGTAGCTTGCAATACAGTAACCACTACTGAAGTTTCTCTTGTATCACCACTAAAACTCAGACTGCTCCACCCCCTGCTGCACCCCCTGCACCCTGCGACTCACCCCAACAGGAACTGCGTGGTTGCTGACACAAGGAAACACTTTTTTCTTTTGAACTAAGATATAGCAAGCAGCTTCGTATCTACAGTGACACAGTGATAGATCCATTTCTGCCTTTAGATGCAGAAAGTAATTCCATATCAAATGCTTTTCCAGTTCAGGTGGATGGAGAAATGATCTCAGCCACCATGTTAGCTGATGAAAAGACGCTCCCACTCCTTTGCCTGATTTCTGAACAAAAGTGAAATCTGGCAATCACTCCAATGGGAAAATTTAATTTTTTCTTCCCCTTGGCTTTCCATTCCAGTAGGGTGAAGGGTAGAGAGCATCTTGTGCAAGATTACAAGTTTAAAGCTTATGCATATCCCACAGTTTATCTGGTCAACACTCTCTTATTTTTGAATTGTTTGGCTCAGAATTATTAGGTATTAGCAGGCATTATTCAGGCTCCCCCTCAGCACTTATACAGGTTGCAAATCCAAATGCGAGGGTGACGCAGAAGGGAGTGGGAGAAGAGGAAATGAAGGCTTAGTCGGGGAAGGCCTCTCGGAGGAGATGTGCTTTTAATAAGTCTTTGAGTGTGGGAAGAGCGATCCTCTGTCAGATTTGAAGGGGAAGGGAATTCGAGGCCCGAGGCAAGAAGTGGGAGAGGGGTTGTTGGCAAGACAGGCGAGGTCGAGGTCCAGTGAGTAGGTTGAATGGCTTTACAACAATGTGTTTTTGCTGAGCTAGAGTTTGGAAACTGTGGCTTCCAACCTTCTGACTGGTGGTGTGCAGAGAAGGAAGGGGAGGGGTATTAAAAACAAATTGCTCAGATGGCACTTAATGCAGCCAAATGAAGAGGAGCTGAGAATGTCTGACTCCCAAAGCAGCTGGGACTAGCCCCAGGGTCACTAGATTAACCCTTTTGAAAGTAAACATTTTTTCTTCTTTGCTACATGCATGTTCCCTTAGTTTAAGGTTGGACTCCATCTAATGACAGATTCCTGGAAGTATTAATTCATCAAGATAATAATAATCTACTCATGATTTATGGTTTAAAGGAATGATAATAGTGGGTCTGATAGGCATTTATTACCTACTTAGCCATTTCGGTATCACCAAAAAAAGTTGTGGCACAATAGGTGATGAATGTTTCTACTCCAACACCCCATTAAGTTGAATCATTAATGCGACAAAGAAGTGCATAGCCTTTGTCCATTTTGGGTCCTGTACTAATCCTGGAGTATGACAGACCTAGGAAATCTTGTGGGGGTAATGTTGGAGGTATGTTACCTCAAACACATTTGTTGTGTTTTACCCTGGCCACTTCAGCAAGCCGAATTTGTTTCTGTAAACATAAATCGACCACCCAAAAGGCTCCAAATATTCAGGCACTTTATTGAATCAATTATTCTCCATTCTCTCCCAAACACAGTGTCTTGCCCTAGATATTAGCAAGCTGATGTCATTGGTATTTAACCCAGATTCTTCCCTTCCTCCCTTTCATTTAGAAAGCTGAGTTAGAAAAATATTAACAGTGACACAGTAGACGGTAGAAAGTCTGATTACTTTCTGGAGGCAAGATGGTGGGTTGGATGACTCCCTTCCAGCTTTGTGTTGATTCTCTGAGAACAAACTAGAGCTAATCTGGTTTGTTATCTGGTACTTCACCAGTCGGAAAGCTGTGAGAAACAGCGTGGCTCAGTGGAAAGGGCCCGGGATTGGGAATCAGAGATCATGGGTTTGAATCCCGGCTCTTCCACTTGTCAGCTGTGTGACTGTGGGCAAGTCACTTAATTTCTCTGTGCCTCAGTTCCCTCATATGTAAAATGGGGATTAACTGTGAGCCTCTCGTGGGACAACCTGACTACCCTGTATCTACCTCAGCGCTTAAAATAGTGCTCTGCACATAGTATGCGCTTAACAAATACCATCATCATCATCATGTCTGAAATCGTCCAGCATTCAAGAGCAGTGGCATTATTGGATCAGAGCTAATGATCCATCTATCCCAATATTCTACCTTCAACAGTGGTTGTATGGTGCTTGGGTAACAAGGGAGAAGGTTGATCTCCTTGCTCTTCAATCATCCCCCTTCTAATGTCAGCTTCAATCCCCAGATTTCCAAGGACTGTGTACTCACTAAATGTTTGAATGTAAGCATGGCTAGGAACAGTGAACAGCTTCTCTCTGCTTTAATAGTAGAATAATAGTAGTAGTACTAATTATCATTACCATTATTCATTCATTCATTCATTCATTCATTCCATAGTATTTATTGAGCACTTACTATGTGTAGAGCACTGTACTAAGTGCTTGGACTGTCCAATTCGGCAACAGATAGAGACCATCCCTGGCCAATGACGGGCTCACAGTCCAAATGGGGGAGACAGACAGCAAAGCAAAACAGAACAAAACAAAAGCAGGACAACATCATCAAGATAAATAGAATCAAGGGGATGTACACCTCATTAAGAAAATAAATAGGGTAATAATATATACAAATGAGGACAGTGCTGAGCAGAGGGGGAAGGAGTAGAGGGTGGGAGAGAGGGGGGGGGAGGGGGAGCAGAGGGAAAGGGGGCCTCAGTCTGGGAAGGCCTCTTGGAGGAGGTGACCATTAGGTGGTAGTAATAATAATGTTGGTATTTGTTAAGCGCTTACTGTGTGCAGAGCAGTCCTCTAGTCTGTAAGCTCAATGTGGGCAGGGAATGTGTCTATTGTACTGTTGTATTGTACTCTCCCAACCACTTAGTACAGTTCTCAGCACACAGTAAATCTCAATAAATATGATTGATTGATTGGTAGTTGTAGCACTTATTGAGCATCCATTTGGTACAGTGCTCTGTATTAGGAACCTGAGAAGTACAGAATAATGAAGCGACACATTCCCTGTCCACAAGGAACTTACATTCTCATGAGGCAGAAACACATAAAAGATATTTGCAGTTAAAATGGTCAAAATAAATAAATGCAGCAAACATATGAGCATAAGGGCTAAGGAAGGTTGTAAATACATTCATAAGTGCTAGAGTTGGCTAAAAAAATGATATGGCTTAGTGTCCTGATAAATTTATCAGGAAAAGTTTACTGAAGGAGGTGAAATTTTTAAGAGGAGGGATTTGAATCTGGGGAGAATTTAGATGTGTCTGATGTGGAAAGAGAGGAAGTCCTGAGCTATGGGATGAACCTGAGTGAGGAGACAGAACCGGGAGATTTGAGAGCAACATGCAACGAGAAAGTTGGCTTGGGAGGAGTGAAGTCAGTGGGTTTGAGAGTAGTGGGTGAAGAGAGACGATAAAGTGGACCCAGATGGTGGAGAGTCTGGAAGCCACTTAGCCTACTGAAAAGAGGACCTGGGTTCTAATCCCGGCTCTGCCACTTGTGTGCTGGGTGACCTTGGGCAAGTCATTTAACTTCTCTGTGCCTCAGTTACTTCATCTGTAAAATGGGGATTAAAGCTGTGAGCCCTATGTGGGACAGGGACTGCATCCAATATGATTATCTCATATCTACCCTAGGGCTTAGTATAGTGTCTTACACATAGTAAGTGCTTAACAAATACCATGAAAAAAGGCCGATTGTTTGCAGTGCTTCCTAAGCCCAATAGGCTTTATTCCAAATTATGTGGCTCCTGCTAGCTCTTCGTATGACTCTACCTTCCTGAAACGATTCCCTCTGACTTTTCAGCTCTGATTCTTAGTGAACTGGAATTTTTGATTGAAATATCAGCGGCTTTTTGGGTGGGAAGAACAGGGTGGGACGGAAGTTGGTCCAGGACAGGTGCGATTTGCCTAAGAAGCTTTTGGTTGGCTTACAGATGTGCCTGGGCATCCTGTCAGTTCTACCAGTCCTGTTAGCAAAGAGGTTGAACTACGATCCAACTTGGTGCCGCCTCCCCCTACGAGTCATATGACACAATCTGACACCTGCCCACTCAGAAAATGGAAAAGAAAAGTCAAACCCAGATTTATTTTTCATATTTTTTAAATGAAAAGAAAACAAACACGATGGGGCGGGTCAACCCGCTGTTCCTGCTTTCCCTGCTCCGGGCACCGCTCCAGAACCTGCACGACAAATGGGGCTACAGAGCCTTGGCGGCACGAACCCACGGGGTCCAGGGTCTAGCAAGGAGTGGTAGATGCTTTCCTGCTTTCCCCAATCTGGAGCCTGAGCTAATGAGCTGGGGCAGCCGAGGCAAATGCACTGCTTTTCTTGAGGCTGTAAGCGTGGCTTAGTGGAAAGAGCACGGACTTGGAGTCGGAAGTCATGTGTTCTAATCTCGACTCTGCCACTTATCAGCTGTGTGACTTTGTACACTTCTCTGTGCCCCAGTTACCTCACCTGTAAAATGGGAATTAAGACTGTGAGCCCCAGGTGGGACAACCTCATTACCTCGTATTTACCCCAGTGCTGAGAACAGTGTTCGGCACATAATAAGCACTTAACAAATGCCATTATTATTATTATTGTTGTTGTGGGCAGGGAACATGTCTACCAACTCTATTATATTGTACTCTCCCAAACACTTAATACAGTGCTGTGCACACAGTAAGTGCTCAAAAAATACGTTCGATTGATTTCCCCGCTCCAGCCGCCACTGTGGCGGAGACCGTGCATGCACGTCCCCCTCCCCGCAACGCACGCTTCAGTTTTGGAAGAAACCATGTATATGGATGATCCCAGTGTACACTCCGCTTCCTGCGCATGAGTCCTTTCCTCCTATGGGGCTTCAAGAAAAGTCCCGCCTCCCTCTTCTCCGGCACCTCCCCCTGCAACTTAACCATTTCAACTGCGAGACAATCCACTAGTAACTGTTAAAAACACTTCCTTTGCTATATCCTCCTGAAGGGTTTCTCCTCATTAACATTTCGCAACACAAAATGAGCCAACCTGCCTGGAACCCTGAGGGGAGTTGAGAATTATTTCAACCCTGTGATGTGCAGTGTGACCAGTGCTCTTCTGCTTCCACACGCTCAGCCTGTCAGCACACTCTCTCAAGGGATTCATTATAGAAGCATTGGTGGGGTGGGGCCTTGGATGGCCTGGTGTGACTGGAGAATCTCCAGATTATGCCACGTCCTTCCCTACTGTTACTTCCTTGGTCTGCTTTGGATGTAGCCCAAGGAAGCAGTTTTTTGGGGTTTTTTTTTAAATTTCCCTCTGGCAGCTTCTGTGAAGCCTAGTTCAAGGAAGAAAATCCAGAAGGCATGTGGCTCAGATGCGAATGGGATGAATCAAACTCAACACACATTACTATCCAAATTCCAGTTGAACAATTCCAAAGTCTAAAGTCATCTATAGAAAGCTCTTTAAAATAGTTAAAACTAAGTGAATATGTATTCCACAGCGTTCCTCTCTAGTGAGGTTGCTAAATGCCCCCATTTTTCAGATGAGAAGATGGATAAATTGAGGGGATTGAGTTCCTATAGTCATTCTCCAATATGACCAATATTTCTGCCTTCCAGGTCTCAGTTTAGGTAACTTGGGTCACCCTTTCTTCCCTTGTTGCAAGCAAGAAACTGAACGATTCTTTAAGGAACTCCAGCGATATGTGCCTTTACTGAGGCCTTCTGATGGAATTTCCCTTTCTCCATTTCTTGCCTTAAGGAGGTCAGATGGTACTGCATGAAACACTGGAGTCAGAGTGAGGACTCCTGAGATTTATTCCAAACTTATTTTTTTAATTTTTTTTTGGTGTTACCTTAGGAAAGAAACTTAATCTCTCTGGGTCTCGGTTTTCTCATCTGTAAAGGGAGTAGAGTAATATTTTCCTTCTCTTTACCTCATAGGAATGTGAGAAAGAATTAGACATCTGCAAAGTGCTTTGAACTCCTTGCAAAACGGTGCTATTTAATTACAGGAATCACTCATTTGGAGGTCTGGTCTTTCCCTGAGCGGAGTCCATTCTGCAGTTGGGGTAGTCAGGAACCTCTCCTGGACTTCTCCTATGTGTTTGCGTGATTTATAGGTTTTCTACCACTGGAACCTGTCCGCACTGATCCGACCCAGATTATAAATATTTAAGCTCATCTAAATGTCACAAGCCTTCATTTCTATTTTTTATTTGAAGATTAAATTCATATTTCCATTATCTACCATAGGTGTGTCCAGGAGCAGCAAGGTGATTTAACAGTCTGGAATTTAAAACCCCAAAGCCTTTGAAGCTTCAGCCAGAAAATTGCAGTCAACTGTAGTCACTCATGTTTATCAGAAAAACCTCACTACAAACAAAAGCCTTTGGCAGGGGGAGGGAAAATATGAGAGGTATTTTGTGAGGCAGTATATTTGTTACTGGACATGAATCTGAAGATATTAACCTTTCAGACACTCTGCCCCCTGGGTGCTTCTATGCTTTTTTCAAACTCAAGGACATTATTAAGTGTTAAATGATTAAGGTTGCTAAGTGATTTCCCTCCTTGTGAAAATAGAAGAAAGGAATGTTTCCTTTTTAAAAATCTGAAACACATGGATGTTTGGGAATCTTGTGTGAGGCTCTCTATGAATATTCATATTCATTAATTGAAGTCTCCATTAGATTTACCCAGTCATCACATTCTTCTGGTTGCTATGACACTTCATTGATGGTCTCCCTGGAGTCCCAGATCTCCATGTAGTTCTCCTGCTGTTGGAGAACATAGCCATTCTGTGATTATACTTGTGAGAAGATGCGAACTAACTCCACTGTAGTAAAAGGATGCTGAGTGCATTAGTCCTTTTTTCCTGGTACACAACTCAACCACAAAACAGATTTTTTTCAGTCCCTCGGGTTAATGCCCACTGGTATTTGAGTTTTCTTTTGCCAAGCCTGGGATAATCCTACAAGCAATGGCAGAGCAACATGATTCATCAGAACTGATGGGTATAGGTCCCACAGGGCGTGGTTTCTACCCTTTTACTCTTTAACTTAAGCTCCAGTCACTAGGTTAGTAATTCAGACCACAGTGGTTGTTATGGTAAACATTATGTCATGCTTTCTGCAAAGGCATGCCAAATGGATAGGGCATGTGGATATTAGCAGTTATCTAAAGCTACCAAGGCCCTGCAGGGACACTGGCATCCTAACTCCGGCCTGTCATCCATCAGTGACACTCAATGAGAGACTGTGGGCATGGGTGTCAACTTGTCATCTTGAGTATGGGGACACGCTGCGTGTTCAGAGCAGGAGGATGGGCTTCGAGGAGTTAAAGCATTTATGGGGAAGGGAGGAGGGAAGGCAGAAATAGGATTCTGACAGTAGAAAGAGAATACAGAGAGAGAGAGAAAGAGAGAGGACAAGTAAGACAGTGATAAGATAGTCGAGATAAAGAGAGAAGACTGGCGAGATAGACAAAGCACACACAGAAAGAGTGCCAAGTCAGAGAGAGGCAGAGACAGAGGAGAGAGAAAGAAGAGGGAAAAAAAACCAGAAGCCAGAAAGAGAAAATACGTAAAAAAGACAGAGACAGAGATAGGTAAAGACAGAGGCCTTCTTCCCTCTTCTTGATCTCACTTCGCCAAAGCTCCCTTACTCCACTTACCTGTTCTTTCTGTTCTTTCTAACCTCCTCTTCCTCCTCCCCTTCCTCTTCAAGACTTCTGCACCCTCCTCAAGTTGTTTCTAGTTTCCAATTTCCCTCTATGAAGCACCTGGAATCTTGAGCTGCCAAGAAAATGTGCCTTTAATCCCTGTGCTGTTCTCCAGATTGGGTTCCAAGGTTGTTGAGGGTCGGGGCAGAAGACCAGTAGGGCCTGGCCCATTCCTGTTCCTCCATCCCATCAACCGATTTAGGGAACAGAGGAGCCAGACCTTTCAAACTGACTTCAGATGTGGGCCAGCCACTGTTCTTTGCTAACCAGGGCAGCCTATTTGCAGGTCATGGGAATAACAACAATAGCAGGGCTTCCTGTTAACCTCCAGAGGGTCAATTGCCTTCATCATCCCCACAGACTCAGCTTCCAGAAGCATGGATACTAATGACAGTAAGTGAGGTATATGTTCATTCATTCATTCATTCAATCATATTTACTAAGCACGTACCTTGTGCTGAGCACTGTACTAAGTGCTTGGGAAAGTAAAATACAGCAGTAAAGAGTGACAATCCCTGCTCACAATGAACTTGCATTATGGTGGGGGTGGGGGTGGGGGTGGGGGCAGGGGGAGACAGAAATCAGTACAAATAGACATCAATATAAATAAATAAAATTACAGATATGTACATAAGGGCTGCGGGGCAGGGACGGGGGAAAGAGCAAAGGGAGCAAGTCAAGATGACACAGAAGGAAATGGGAGATGAGGAAAAGGGGGGCTTAGTCTGGGAAGGCCGCTTGGAGGAGATGTGTCTTCAATAAGGCTTTGAAGGGGAGTAATTGTCTGGCGGATTGGAGGAGGGAGGACGTTGCAGGCCAGAGTTAGGACGTGGGCCAGGGGTAGGCAGCGAGAATGGCGAGATCAAGGCACAGTGAGAAGATTAGCACCAGAGGAGTGAAATGTGCATGCTGGGTCGTAGAAGGAGAAAGGCAAGATGAGGTAGGAGGGGGCGAGGTGATGGAGTGCTTTAAAGCCAATGGTGTAGAGTGTTTATTTGATAAATAACTGGGCAGCAGAGTGAAGTGTGGACTCGGGCAGAGGCAGGAGGTTGGGAGATCAGCAAGGAGGCTAATGCAGTAATCTAGGTGCGATAGGATGAATGATTGTATTAATGTGATAGGAGTTTGGATGGAGAGGAAAGTGAGGATTTTAGTGATGTTGTGAAGGTGACAGGATTTGGTGACAGGTTGAATGTGTGGGTTGAATGAGAGAGAGGAGTCAAGGATGACACCAAGGTTATAAATTTGTGAGACGGGAAGGATGGTGATGTCGTCTACAGTAATGGGAAAGCCCAAGAGAGGACAGGATTTGGGTGGGAAGATAAGGAGCTCTGCTTTGGACTTGTTAAGTTTGAGGTGACGGGAGGACATCCAAGTAAAGATGTCATGAAGGCAGGAGGAGATACGACCCTGGAGAGAGGGAGAGGGATCAGGGAAGGAGAGGTAGATTTTGGTATCATCTGCAAAGAGATGGTAGTTGAAGCTGTGGGAGTGAATGAGTTCTCCAAGGCAATAAATGAAGTTGGAGAATAGAAGGGGACCAGGAACTGAACCTTAATAATGTTGGTATTTGTTAAGCGCTTACTATGTGCCGAGCACTGTTCTAAGCGCTGGGGTAGACATAGGGGAATCAGGTTGTCCCACGTGGGGCTCACAGTCTTAATCCCCATTTTACAGATGAGGGAACTGAGGCACAGAGAAGTGAAGTGACTTGCCCACAGTCACACAGCCGACAAGTGGCAGAGCTGGGATTCGAACTCGTGAGCCCTGACTCCAAAGCCCATGCTCTTTCCACTGAGCCATGCTGCTTGAGAGATCCTCACAATTGGGGGTGGGAAGCAACTTTGTTAAAGTTCACTATGTGCTAAGCAGTTAAGTAGATACACATTCAGATCAGAAAAAGTCCCTACAGCATGTGGGGCCCACAGTCCAAGGGGAGAAAGCAAAGGTATCTAATCCGCATTTGTCAGAAAAGGAAACTGAGGCACAGAGAAGTTAAGTGACTTGTCCAAGGCCAGGCAGCAGGCAAACGGCAGGGCTAGGGAGAGAACCCAGGTCTCTTGACTCCCAGGTTCTGTGTTATATCCAGTGAACGATCCAACCTCTTAAAAACAACTTTTGAATGAGTATTAGTTATCACGATTAGCCAGCACATCTTTGGTCACGAGAGGCAACAACAGCCAAATAACCACGTTGTTGCAAAAATTTATAAGAACGAGTATAATTAACGGCATGAATTGAATCTAATCTTGCTAATGATTATTTACCAAGTCAATTGGCCCTTCAACTCATATATTTTCCTAGGCGCTGTCACCCACAGGGCATCCCTGGTTTTATCACATGATCTCCTACCAGTTCTTTTCTGGGAACCTCCCCAGATTGATTGCAAAATGTTCCCATTCTAGAAATAACAGCTGCTTATTAGGCTCACGGTGTTGATGGGGCGAGAGCTTCGGCTCACAGTGCGTTTGGGAGGAGGGCAGGGCTAACTATGTATCCTCCTTCCTCCTGCGAGTGGAGGACAGATGGACTATTTTTCAGCTTCTCCCAAGGATTACCTCCTTCATCAAGATCATAGAGCCCTAGAGAACAGGCCTTAATAGTTCTTCTACTCCTATTGAATACTCCCAAGTTCGTAGTACAGTGCTCTGCATGAAGTAGACGCTCAATACTTCCTGATGGTGAGGGTGACCTAGATAGAAGGGAGAATTCCAGAACAGTTGCAGTGGCCAGTGTTGTCACAGTGGAGGCTGCCAAGGCAGGGAAAACCTCTGTTAACTTGAAATGAGTTTGAGGCTTCTCCTTCCAGGGAGACCATCTGCAAAAGTCCTGCCAGATGGGAGAAATGCACAGTGACGCAAAGAAGATTTCCACTCCCTTTAGCCACTGTTCTCAACCAGACCGGGTTCCTTTTAAGGTTTTGTGTGCCCATTTGTGTAAGTGGTAGGTGACAAACCAATGCTTTTTGCCCTTCCCCCCCTAAGGAATGTGGGATACCTAAAGTATCTTTAGTCTCTCCTGACAGTCTGCCTTCCAAGCATTCAAAGCAATAGGAAAGCATTAATTAAATCAAATAGTAATCTAACCCAAATTTCAACCTGTTTTAGCAACGTTAGCAGCTCTTTAGAGAAATGTAATTATCTTCAGTCCCGAAGCATCCACATAATGGAGGTTTGCATGACCTTTAATGATTAGCTAATTAGGTACAGGGTGAGAAGATTGGTCCATATGGTTTGATTTACTGAAAGATTAATTAATGTAACTAAATCATATCACGAGGCTCCCCCTAACTCCAATTTACAACTAGATTTAGTACCAAACAAACACTAAACCACTCTGATCCCAAGAGTCACATTCTCTTGTATTGTTCCAGTGAATTTAGAAATTGTACTGGAACTAATTAGGAAGTGATTCATAACTTCCATAACCTATAATTGTGTGAAGATGCCCTGTTTATGGCCCGGCTGTTCGGTCTAGGTCACCTGACTGAGAAGAACAAGGGGTCTACTAACAGGGCTTTGGTGACCGAACCCAGAATTATTTGGCCTTGGGAATTGCGCTGTACGCTTCAACTGTTTCCTGCCCTGTTGTAGCTAGTGGTGACTCAAACTCTCTGAATGAAAGGCAGGCAGTCCACACTGGAGTCACAGATCTGGTGACAGTGGGACATAGTTTTTCAGCTCCCGTCATTTTGCATATCAGCTCCTGCCACTTTGTTTTTTTAGATGATTCGATCAACTCTGTCACTTCAGTATGGAGCTTGATGTTGTACAGACCACTCATTTTTTTAAGGACATAACACTTTGCCGGCACTAATTATGGAAATTTGTGTTGCAAGTTTTTCCATTTTCTTTTTAAACAACAAACAAAATGCAACGACTTCTCCTTTGTAGTCAGACCACCAAAGCAGAGCAAAGTGCAGTCATTCCCGAAGAGTTTCTGCCTGTGTTCTGCTCTGTTTGTCCTTTTCAAAGAGGTCTCAATGAGAGCCTCGGATAGACCTTTTTCTAGTGGCACTGTTTAGAGAGGGAATCGTTAGGAGTAGTTTAGTCAGAACAAAAGGTGTTTTGTTCCTATTGTCCCTGTACAGTTTGCCGTTGAAATTGCAAAACTATCTTAACCAACTAATAAACTATTTGCCTATGTAAATTAGCCTCTTAAAAAAAATCCTTTAAAAAAAAACCCAGGCCAAACTTGTGGAAAAGTTGTTTTATTGGTCAAAAATGTTTTCTATTAAAGATTTTCAGAAACTTCATAGTAACTGGGAACTCTACACAAAGTTGATTATATTTATGCATTTGCATCCCCTAAAAGTTGACTACTTTGGGCAACCTTGCTTTGAAAGCACCAAACGGATACTCTAGTGATAAAAAAATAGAAGTGCAGAAGCAATGTTGAAAAGTTTAGTCTCTAAGATTTATTTTAAATGCCTTCCTAGTCACCCTTGTGGTTAGTGATTTTCTGCTGCTCTGGAAGATTGCTTCATGAAGGCTGGGGCATTTGTGGCAAACCATTTTCAGTCAGGCAGTGAGCTCTGGAACCTTTCTGAAACCATGGAGAATCTGGTCAAAGTGTAGTTGTTTATGTGTAATTGCGGAAGGGGAATTTTGTGGTCAACTCCTTGGAATATCAAATGAGTTCAGCTTCTCCCCCACCTTGGATCAGGGCACTGACATTTATAGGAATATCTATTGAGCAGAGATGCCATTTATAGAAATGATTTTACTCCAAAATGCATCTTTCAGCCTCTTTAGTGCTCATCCAGATTGTTAGAGAGATGGCAGCTGGCAGTATTATCAACTTCATTGGTTATTTAACATCACCTTAGAATCATTTTATGCAGAACAACATTTTCACCAAAATGAAAAAAAATACTATCAAAAGAACCCTTCTTACTGGTTCTGGAGACCTCTGGTTTCATGTTTTGGATTTCTCATTCACTTAAAGAGAACTAACCATGGAAAATAAAGGTGGAGTTTTAAGAAAAATAGCTAATTATTAAGAACAGTTGGAGTCAATTTGTGTCTTAGAACATAATTGGAAAGCGCAATTACATTGGAGATTTATGCTTTTAATATTTCTTTTTGGTATGACTCATTAATGACTTGCAAAGGAATTAATAATTAGCACAAGTCCAACGTGCATAAAGAATTAGAGGACTCTGGTTTTGGCCACAATTGATTGTTATATGGAAGTTGAACTTTATCATCTCACTTCAGATTTGGTTTTCTTGCTAGTTTTGGGGTTTTTTTTTTTCACCCCTTTTGGAGAACATTCACATTAGGAGTCGTGTGGAAGCTTTCTGGCTGACAGTTCCTAAATCAGAAAGCTTTGATGGAACTCTTGAGCAGCATAATTCTCAAGCGAGCACCCTCAGCTTGTCACCCCCATTTGTTTCTATTTTCCATGAAACAATGACAAAATCTCCATCTTTTGCTTGGGTCTTCCTATCAGTGCATACTCCCACCACTTCTTTCTAAAAACAAAAGCCTCTTTTGATTTTCTTTCATTTTAGTGTAAATGATATTCTAAAAAAATGATTTGGGGGAAAAGCTATAAGGCTACAATAATTAGGAACACCATTAGCTGGCAATTCTCTGAGGTATTTTAAGCAATCCTTCTGAGGAATAAAGAGGTCAAGGGAAATCATCGTTGTGTGTAAAACTTTCTAGACTTTAAGTTCCCTGAGGTCAGGGATCATGTCTTCTAATTCTGTGGTACTCTCCTAAATGCTTTGTTTCTTAGTGCATTGGTCTGTATGAGTTAGGTGCACAATAAATGTCAGCGATTGCTTATAAATAGCATATCTGCTCAAATATAAGAATTTTCATATTTCTAGACCTCTAGACGGTAATCCTGTAGGCAGAGAATATGTCTCCCAACTCTGTTATATTGTGTTCTTCTAAGTGCTTAGTACAGTGCTCTGCACACCATAAGCGCTCAGTAAATGTGATCGATTGTTAACTGTCTGATTCAAAAGAGCAAAACAAACCGAACCCGTGAGATATGTCTACAGGTGTTTAAGGACCTGGATACGCCGAGTATGTAAGCTACATTCTGGAGCCAGTCTAAGAAACTCTTCTATTTCTTCCAGGTCATTTAGTACAGTGTTTCCAATGTGCCCAGGAGTTTTTGCCAAACTGCTATCTTTAATTTCACCATAAATGCTCAGCACAGTTCCCAACCTCATCCATAGGCTGCTGAATGTGAAGTAAAATTTAATATTTTAGAGTCCAGAATTTATGTACCCTCAACCAAAGAAGTTTGGGAAGCATGGGTTTAAGGTACTAAAATTGTTACCACTAAATCTTCTCTTAATGACTTGAATTCTGTGCCTGGTAGCATCAGTGGGATTGAACATAGACTGGGGATTAAGAGGACTTGGCTTCTCATACTGGCTCTGTTGCCTGTCTGCTGTGTGACTTTAGGCAAGTGATGTAACTTTCCTGTGGCTCAGTTTCCTCTCCTGTAAAATGGGAATTCAATACCCATTCTTCCTTCTACTTAGAGTGTAAGCCTTGAGTGGGACAGGGGCTGCATCTGACTTGATTGCTTTGTATTTACCCCAGCATTTAGTAAGTGCTTAAGAAATTCCCCAGTTATTATTGTTATTATTAACCAGGGGGCGGGGGGAAAGGGAGAGTTTTGGGACTATAAGTCACATAACCACTCTGAGTCCATCTTTTCCAAATCTCTCTAATAGATAGGGTCCTGCAGTTACTTGTTGTTTCTTTCCTCTTTCACCATCCGCTTACGGCAAGCATCATTTCACCATTCGAATAAGTCCCAAGGACTGTTTACCCCTAAGCATCAACTAAATTATTTCAAGGGCACAGTCCCATTTCCACAGCTTAATTGAAGGAGCAAGAACATGGTGACCCAAACTGGATACCATACTCTAATAATGTCCCGACCACAGCCTAGCGGAAGGATCACCTCCCAGTTCTTGCGTGGCATACTCCTGCTAATGCATTCCAGTCTCATGTTCGCTTTTTAATGACAGCACTGCATTGCTGACTCACAGTCACATAAAATATCAAAAAATGTAACATCTTCCTTTGAATCTTTTTCAGGGGTCTGAGACAGTGCAGCTAAAGTTACATCTTTACATAGTGATAAACCTACAAATGCCCGACCACAAACCTGAAAAGTTCACTGTACAGCTGCATATTAACATGCTTCTGAATGGAAAAGCTTGTGGGTCCATATGGGGCCATTTTAACAACATGACTTCCGTGAGTTATGTTCTGTTGTTCTATCTATAAAAATGCTGCCTCAGAGATAGTAACGCTTTTTAATCCCAGCGTGGGATTTGTCTGACTGTTTATTGTTTAATGCCAAGAGGAGTTTCTGAAGTCAAAGATGCCTGGGAACTGCCAAGCCAAGGGAAACTGACTACAGCTAAATTCATTGATTTTTTTTTTTAACGAAATGAAAGGACCGAATGGCTGAAAATTAAATTTTCTGGTTATAAATGATTCTTTTGAATGACCATAAATCCTCCTTTGTTTCTCAAGTTCCCCACACAAAGTGTTTGGGAATCGAACAAACAATTCTAAATTAGAACAATAGTTGCAATAATGTCAGGGTAAAAGAAAAATGCTCATTACGATCAAAGATTTTAAACAGAACTTAAAACAATGATTTTTGGAGGGGGGAACCCTCTGTACATCATGCTCTAGGGGAAAAAGAAGTTGGTTGAACAATTAGAACCCAAAAAGCAATCTGGAAGACTATCTGGTTTGACCACAATCCCTATAATGGGCATTTTGCAACCCTTTTGAGGGTTCTTTGATTATGCTCAGGACCATCACGTATTTTTCTTAGCTCTGTGATCACTGGCATCTTTCTGGTGGACTCTAGCCACCCAGACTATTGAAGATTTGCCATGTTAGGTTTCAGACTGGCAGTAGATACCTGGCTTGGGACAATGAGAACCCCAAGTGCTTAGTACAGTGCTCTGCACATAGTAAGCGCTCAATAAATACTATTGAATGAAAATAACTATTGTTACAGTAGCATCTGGAATTTACAAAGTGGCTGTGTCTGCACAGAGCCATCCAAAGGCAGGTTGGACAAATTATATGGATTGGACCCATGTCCTAATGGGATCCAACTCATTAGATGAGCTCTGGAGGTAGGGGAAAGGATGTGCTATTAGCACTTTTTGTCTCAAATATGCCTGGTTTTGCTCAGCCAGATGGATTATTTTTAAGGTGAGATTGTCTGTTCTCTTCTGAGTCTTCTGATTGGACTGTAAGCTCGCTATGGGCAGGGAATGTGTCTGTTATTATTACACTGTACTCTCCCAACTGCTGAGTATAGTGCTTTGTAAATAGTAAGCATTCTAAAAATACGACTGACTGATGGATTGACTCAGAAAATTGATGACTGCTACCCAGAGGTCAATGTCTGGATCTGCTGTTGCCCTAGATTACTCAAAATAAAGTAACTCCAATCCCATAACATTATAAAAGGTATTTCTTAGTTATGCTGTTTATTAAGTACCTACTCTGGGTCAAGAGCTGGGAAGGAAGCAAGATAATCAGATCTAGCACAGTCCCTGTCTACTTGAGGCTCTCAATCTACAGGTCCCCATTTTACAGATGAGGTTACCAGTGAAGCACAGAGAGGCAGTGACTTGCCCAAGGTCATATAGATTTGAAGTTCCTTGAGGGCAGGGATGGTATCTACAAACTAACTCCACGTGCTCTTCCAAGAGTGTACAGTTCTCTGCATATAGTAAGTGCTCAATAAATACCATTGATTAATCAATTGATATGGCAGGCCAGTTTCAGAGCCGGGATCAGAAGCAACTGGGTGGGGTTCCTGACTCCCAGACCCAACTCTTTCCACCGGGCCATGTTGCCTCAACCAATCAATCAATCAATCATATTTATTGAATACTTACTTTGTGCAGAGCCCTGTATTAAGCACTTGGGAGAAAACAACATAACAGAGATTGTAGACAAAGTTCCCTGCCAAGGCACTTACACATCAAAAGTTGATTATTCAAACAGAAAGAAGAATACCATACTGTTTGGGGGATGATACTGTTTACGTGTGACCTTGAGCAAGTCACTTTACTTCTCTGTGCCTGAGTTACCCCATCTGTAAAATGGGGATTGAGAGTGTGAGCCCCATATGGGGTAGGGACTGGGTCCAACCTGATTACCTTTTATCTACCCCAGAGCTTAACAAATACCGTAATTATCATTATTATTGTTATTTATTTTACTACTAATATTAGCGGTATTTGTTAAGCGCTTACTATGGGGTAGAATACAACATAATCAGTTCAGACACAATCCCTCTCCTGAATAGGTCTCACAGAGGACGATGGGAGAACAAGGGAGGTTTCTGAGGCAAGAAGGAGTAGTGACTTGGTCTGGGTCAACGTAGCAGGCAAGTGGTGGAATTGGATTAGGTCACGTTGCTTCCTAGGATGCTTTTTCATCCCGAGTTGGTCATGGATACTCTTTATATATTGGAAAAATGTGTCATTTATCAAATGAATTAATATTTTTTTCTTATTCAGAGACTGCTCATAATGTGAGCCGAAAGAGTTTAGTAGCATTGCCAGAGGTTGTAGCAGCATGGCGTTCCTCCCCTCAACCTTGTCACCTACTTCACTAGATAGTAAACTCCTTGTGGGCAGGGATCAGGTCTCCCAAGTTGATTGTATTGCACTCTCCCAGATGCTGATACAGTGCTGCGCCCACAGTAAGCACTCAGGAAATACCACAGATTTCATGGATTCTGTGGACTGTCCAGAGGCCATCCAAATTGGCAGCAGGATGGGGAACGTGACTCCAGGGGTGTTGGAGTGGGCGATGCCGCATGCGGTGCTCCGTCCAGTGCTCTAATTCCAGCTCCGCCACTCCTCTGCGAGTCACTTGGCTTCTCTATGCTTCAATTACTTCATGTGCAAAATGGTGATTAAGGCTGCGAGCCACACGTGGGAAATGGACTATGTCCAACCCGATTAGCCTGTATCTACTCCAGTGCTTAATACAGTTCCTGGCCCATGGTAAGTGCTTAACAAATACCATAAACCCCCCCAAAAACAAACAAGATGGCTCTACTGGACCAAGGGTTCCTTTGCTTGGCTTTCTGTCCTTGGCAACACGACTGGAGTCTTCTTCCCAAGCAGAATAGACCACTTTAATTGTACTCTCTCAGAAGCCCAAGAGGGAAGGAAGAGAAGAGAATATTCCTTCTACAAACAAAAGAACTGAATCTCAGAGTCACATAAAGTGTGCTGACTCTGCCATAACGTTTTAGTGGTGGTCTTAGGGCTGAACGTCTGAGAAAAACACTGGCTGTCATGCAATTTCCTGGATATTGAAAAGCAACTCATGTGACAATCTGGATGGATTTGGTGGATTTGCCACGCAGGGTTATCCCTAGCTGGGGTGTCGGGTCTAGCTCGTCATCTGGTGCAGGGCTGTTGGTCTAGTGCTGCACGCTGATTCAATAGTTCTACCTTTGACTCTCTCCCTTTCTCCCGACACCCCACCTGTCCACGGGTTGCTGGAACCATTGATTTCAGGGCCAATTTAGTTTTGAATTAAGCAGTTCAGTTAATCTCCAGAAGTGACGGGGACCTATCCTGTGAACTCTGGGCAATTGCCCTCTTCTGCCCCAACCTGGAGGTGGCGATGTTTTCGTGATTTTCTGAGTGATCTTATTGAAGGACTGGGACCAGCAGTTGCCCCTCTATTTTATGATATGATTAAAACAATTTAGTAATGACTTATACCATTTTGCACTGGGAGCTCCATTTGGATCAGGGACGTTTTTCTGATATTGGCCCATAATGATTATTATACAATAATAATAATAATAATTTACTTAGGGGTTTAGAACCCAGTACATACTATAGATATTATAGCTGGGATTCCCTAACTATCCCCATCATGATTGGTGAACATATCTGCTGTATGACCTTGGGAAACTCACAATTTCTCTGTGCCTCCGTTTTCTCATCTGTAAAATGGGAATTAAATCCCTTCCTTTTAGATTGTGAGTGTCATGTGGGACAGTGACTATGTCTAATTGTATTATCTTGTACTTACCCCAGCACAAAGTAAGTGCTTAACAAATACCACAATTTTCATGATTTATTATTATTATTGTTATTTGCATGATTGTATATAGGCACAGGGAGGTTGACAGGGTGGGATCTTGGTATGAACAGCTCTATGGGAGGCAAAAGGCAAGTCGACTGATATAATGCAGTTTAAATATTTACAGATAGAACATCTGGCCTCTTCCATCAATCCACCTTTCTTTTTTCAGCTTGACTCTCACCAGTCTGCATCTCCTTCCAGGGAGTGGATCCCTCTTTTCTCCTATTCTCCAACTTCCTTTCTTTTCCCCCAAGGCCTTCTCCCTCGAAGACAATATATTGGAAACATTAATTCATTCATACTTATTAAGCACTGATTGTGTGCAGAGCACTGTACTAAGTGCTTAGGAAAGAACAATACAACAATAAACAGTGACAATCCTTGCCCACAATGAATTTACTGTCTGGAGGGGGAGACAGATAGCAATACAAATAAATGAAATTACTGATATATACATAAGTGTTGTGGGGCTGGGGGTGGGGGAGAGCAAAGGGGGAAGCAAGATATGGTGACACAGAAGGGAGTGGGAGATGAGGAAAGGTGGGGCTTAGTCTGGGAAGGGTTCTTGGAGGAGATCTGCCTTCATTAAGTCTTTGAAGGTGGGGAGAGTAATTGTCAGATTTGAGGAGGGAGGGCATTCCAGACCAACGGCAGGACATAGTCGGCAGCTAAACAGGAGAGATAGAGGCACAGTGAGAAGGTTAGCAGCAGAGGAAGGAAGTATGCAGGCTGGGTAGTAGAAGGAGAGAAGTGAGGTGAGGTAGGAGGGACAAGATGCTGGAGTGTTTATAGCCAATGGTCAGGAGGTTTTTTTTGATATGGAGGTGGATAGGCAACCACTGGAGATTGTTGAGGAAGGGGGTGACATGTCCTGAAAGTTTCTGTAGAAAGAAACCTAATGGTAGCGAAAATATAAGGTTTTTTGTTTTGTTTTTTGTTTTTAACCTGAAATGGAGTGAATTAGCCATAGGAGAAAGGAGAGAGCTGAAAGAGACAATTACTAGATAAGGTTGGGGTTTGACATCTCAGTCCCACTAACCCCAACAGTGTCACACCTCATCAAGGAGCCTAAATCCAGCCCTCACGGGAGCAGAACCTCTGTAAATACTGAGAACTATTGGCTTTTTCCTGTTACAGGACTGGGGATGGAAGAGAGAAGGGGAGAAGGGCAAAGCCATCGAGATGCAGCACAGCTTTAGGATGTTATCTCCCATGTTCAATTGTTCCTTGTTTCTGTGTTTACTCCCCAGATTTCTGGTGGGTGAGGATTATCTTCAATTTATATCTTCTTTGTATATTCTCACATGTCTAGTACGGGGATGGCTGGCCAAACAGTTGCTTGTGAGCCAAAACGTTGTCTTGTTCACTTGCTGTGTGGATTGGGCACAACATTCTAGCTCTGTATTTTTTGCTGCAGTGGTTTGGCAATAGCTGCAGTGTCCTGCTGCCTGGGCCCTTTTGGGGATGCTATCTCTGCTGATATGGGCTCAGGTTGTGGGGGGCATCCCCAGCTCCTGCCCCACCTGTCTCTTGCTGCTGCCGCTCATCACCTCCCTCCTCCACCTCCAAAACTAGCTTTTTATCACTCGTCGCCACTCCATTGCCCACTGCTTGCCGTTCCTCTTAAAGGAAGTTTTTTTTTTGTTTTTGTGATTTGTGGGGCTCGGCCATATTATGTTTTTGGTTTGAGGTTCTTTGGTTCTTGTGGCTGGGCCACCCCGGTGTAGTAGGTACTCAGTATACTTGAGGAATAGATGAATGGTTGAAGGAGTGAATGAAAGAATGAGGATTGTTCCAATCTATAGAGATAAGCTAACATTTATCTCTGATTTGGCCAGGTAATGAACTTAAAGAACGTTTCCCAGGGTTGGTGGGAAAGGGACCTAGAGGAATAACATTGGCCACTAGCCATTTCTAGATCAGGGTCACTGGCACAGCTTGGAAACAAGATGGAGAGAATGAAATCACAGAGGTTTGGTTAGGGAAACTGGGGTAGGTGTGCTGCAGTGAAAATCTTTCTTCTTGCCTGAGAAGGGGTCAAAACTGTGGGGCTCATCCACTTGGGCAGAAGACTATGCACTGGAGTTAGGTGTTGTACATCCTATGTATACTCTTCCTCACAGGAAATACATGATAGTAAATTCTAAAAACAAATTCCAGCAAAAAGAATAATGACAACAACAGTAATAAATAGTGTTACAGCCTGAGTCTGCAGCTTGGGTGAGCAGGACATCAAATTGTGGATCGGGCAACAAATTTTTTTGGAGCAGTGTGTATGTGAGTGTGTATGTGTGAGTGCACATTTCCCATTTTGGAACTCTGCCACATCTCTGCCACATGTACTTAAACTCAACAAAAGACATTCATTCTCTGTCTTTCTTACTGGTTTGGATAATGAAAACACAAAAGATAGTCACAGATTCATTCATTCATTCAATCGTATTTATTGAGAGCTTACTGTGTGCAGCACACTGTACTAAGCGCTTGGGAGGGTACAATGTAACAATAGACTGACACATTCCTTGCCCACGATGAGCTTACAGCCTAGAGGTGGAGACAGACATTAATATAAATAAACACATTACAGATATGTACAGAAGGGCAGTGGGGCTGGGCTTTATAGTTCATACCCTGGTAAACTAAAGGAGATTTTCATTGGAAATGAATTATACACTTTGTCTATGTTAAAATTCTCCTTTTTATAGGTAGGACGCCTTTCACGGCCTCTTGCTAAGAAGGATTACTGTCCCCATTTTACCAGTGGAGGTCCTGAGATACTGTGTGGTGAAGTGAGAGATAGAGGGGATCCAAGAGTGTTTGCTTATCTAGCCTCTGAGGAGCCAAAGGAAGAAGTTTTATTTTCCAAGCCATCTAACACTTTTCTAACAGTGTATCTGGTGGCATTACAAATGAAAATTAAGTCTGTACTTAACTGAATAATGTACAAGTCAGCAAAATGCTTTTCTTCTTCTTATTGCCTTAGAGACATATGCTAAGTTAGTAAAATCATTTCACAAGATGTGACCGATGATGTATGATATGAAAAATCCTTGCCCGTCACCTGGAGAATATAGAGAGTGCTGTATAGTCTCTCTGCTTTTCTGGGTGCTATGGAGTCAGATAATAACAATACCTTTCCTTTATACAGCATCATTCATCCTGAAGAACCTAACCCCAAGGAGCTCTGCAGGCTAATTTTGCATATCAGATTACACAGCAATGAAATGCAAACACTTCTGAAACGGAACATGGTACACATTTACCATCACTGGCTCCACAGCCAGCTGCTAGGGCTGGAAGGCTGGAGGGAAAATTAGATAGAAACTAGTGGAATAACTGGCGAACTGGGCAGGTGGGACAGGGAGTTGAATGAATGAAAAAGATTGAATCTCCAGAATATGTAATGTGGCTCACCCTCATTTTCAAAAGATCTTTTTCTTTCCTGGAATCGGTCATCTAAACCTTGAGGGGAATTTTGCTTATCAGCTCTGAATAAATTCTCTTCCTTCTGCATAGCAAAAGGAACCATTCAGGAAAGCTGCGGGAAGGGGGTGGGGAGAGACTTTGTGTGTGTGTGTGTGTGTGTGTGTTTTAAGAGCCTAAACTTTAAAAATGTTTTCTTTGCTTCTTTTCACCCAGATGCTCACAAATGGCCCCAGCCCAGTCCAGCCAGCTGTTTTCCGTAATATTTGCTACACCAGGCCTTGAATCACTCTCTTCTACGATTTGATGCTATGAAATATTGGGGAAGGAAGGGTGAGGAGTGAAGGAGGGTTGAAAAAGATGTGACTTGGCATTCAGCTGAAATGGAGACCAGGCTCTGGCAGTGGGATGTGGTTTTGTAAGTTACTTGGGTGAGAAGGTCTTTGGGGAATAATTGTATGTTATTCACGAAGCGTAGCAGTGTGGCCTAACGGGAAGAGCAAGGGGTAGGCAGAGAACCTGGGTTGTAAAACTGGCTCTGCCGCTTGCCTGCTGTGTGACCTTGAGCAGCACTTAACTTCCCTGTGCCTCAGTTTCTTCATCTGTAAAATGGGGATTGAGCATCTGTCTCATCACTCGATCGATCCATTAAACCAACGGTACTGGTATGGAGCACTTACTGTGTGCAGAGAACTGCACTAAGCACTTCGGGGAGTACGGTACAACAGATTTGGTCGAAATGCTCCATGACCAAAACGAGTTCGCCATCTAGAATGAGAGACAGATGATTACTATAAATAGATCAACGATAATATCAAATTTACAGATATGTGCCTTTGTGCTCTGGGGCTGAGAGTGGGGCAAAGGTCCAAAGGTCACAGATCCAAGTGCAAGTCTCTTGGTAGCCGGATTTGATCGTCCCATGGAAAGGTCCACAGGGTGGAGTGCAAGAGTCACTGAGTGTGGAAAAGGAAAAGAAGACCAAATACCTGGTCCAGCCTGCTCCCATTACACACCCATCCCGGGCACTCCACTTCATCCCTAGCTGACATGGCACCGACTCACTTCCTCCTGTCCCCAATCTGAGGGCAGGAACGATCGACTAACGAAAGATAGAAAGCAGCTGAGCATCAGCCGCACGACCTCCCTGGCTCTCCCAAATTCTGCTGGGAGAAGAGAAAGAAGGGACGGTCCATCTGGCCCTCTCCAAATCCTCTCCTCGAGGGCAGTCCCTACGGGTTAGAGAGAACACGAGCTGGAAGCAGGAGGCATTTGCTTTCATCCAGGATCTCCTCTCGGCCTGATGGCAGCAACTGGTGGGTGGCTGGGTGGGGCAGAGGGTGGCACTGTTGGCTCCCTAGGATGAGGGTGTTACTTCCCAGGGGCATGCGTGTGGGAAGGGCTGTGGTGGGGTGGGGTGAGGGGGAAGGGGCAAGCTGGGATTTCCCCTGGCAGCAGTAGCAGCAGCTGGTTTGGGGGCGGGGGGGCAAGGAGAGTGAGGAGCAGATTGAGAAGGCGGGGGCTGGGCTCCTAGGGAGTGGAGGGGCACTGTGTCTCAGTGCTCTTCCCTTTTTACAACTATTGTTACACAGTCCTGAAAAGCAGCAAGGGCAGCTTGCGACCAGCCCCTAATCCGTTTACATTAAGTTAACTGCTTGTGAAAGGCCCACCCTGCTCTCAGCCTGCAGCCTGAGAAACATCTTGAAAAGCAACCTGATGAGATCGTCCTCTGGGCTGTAACTTGGATTTCTCTTTTTAAGGAGTTTAATGTGGATTTGGGTGCACGCGCGTGAAAAGTTGGGGGGGGGGAGAGAGAGAAAAAAGGGAGAGAGGTGAGGGAGGAAGGGGGAAAGAGAGAGGGAGGGAGAGGGAGGGAGAGAGAGAGAATGAGAGAGAATGAAAGCGCCTCAGAGTTTTGCTGGCTGCTCCTCCCACTAGATACAACCTCCTGCTGCCTCTGTCTGCAAAGCAGCATTCAAACACTTTGACTTGGCGTGTGTGAAGTGGGGAAGAGAGAAAGACTGAAGGAGGGAGAAGAGAGACCAGCCACCTAGGAGAGTTCAGGGCAAAAGCAATCAGTTCCCGTAGTCCACTATCCAATTCTTCTCCTTTCGATGGATTTTTACAGACTGAGAAGGAGCAAAAAGCAAACAGGTCTGGAAAGTTGGCCATGAGGACTGCCCTGCGGTTGATTTCTGGGGCAGTTCTTTAGCGAGGGATCGGGACTTCGAAGCCGACTCTGCGCGCACACACACACACACCAACAACACACACACACACACCACACACACACACTCGCACCTCATACCTTCAGCCGTATTTAATGGTAAAGTATTTAGTTTGGATCCCCAGCCCAGTCGATCTCTTTATCTCCCCGGCGGGGGGAGCGGTGCGAAGGAGGAGAGAAGATGCATGTGGTGTGGCTCAGCCAAGGGACCCCCTGCCTTTTGGTCCTCTGGGCTCCTTTCTTCCTGCTGCGCTCCATCCTGGCGGACTTCACCCTGGATAACGAGGTGCACTCGAGCTTCATCCACAGAAGGCTGCGGAGCCAGGAGCGCCGGGAGATGCAGCGGGAGATCCTGTCCATCCTGGGCCTGCCCCACCGGCCCCGGCCCCACCTGCACGGCAAGCAGAACTCGGCCCCCATGTTCATGCTGGATCTCTACAATGCCATGGCAGTGGACGAGGAGGGGGGCGAAGAGGGAGAGGGCTTCTCCTATCCCTACAAGCCCATCTTCAGCACACAGGGGCCGCCGCTAGCCAGCTTACAGGACAGTAACTTTCTCACAGATGCCGACATGGTCATGAGCTTCGTAAATCTGGGTGAGTGCCTGGGCACCGTTTGGGCGAGGGGCGGTGAATGCACAATCCGCCCCAGCGGAGGTGGGGTATGTGTGTGTGTGTGTTTGGGGGGGGGGGAGAGCAGAAGTTGAAAAGCGGGCAGAGGAGTGTCTGGCGGGGGGTGTGTCTGTGTGTCACCCCCCGGTGACAGCAGTAAAGGGGGCGAGAGGCCGGCGGGGTGCATTGTTTATGATGCAGGTAGGAAGAGAAGGTAAAGGGAGATGAGGATACGCCTTCTTTACTCTGATAAAGAGAAGGGGCCGAGAGGGTCCCAGGCAATTCAGTAGCAGGGGCTCCATTTCGGCTTCCCGCAATCAGACTCGTATCCCGTCCTGTTGCTTCCCCAACCCACTGCCCCAAAGCCACACACCTTTCTCTCCAGCCTGAAGCCTCCTCTGCCCCTCCCCAGAGCCCCAAGCGGGCCTTCCCCCCTCGCCCCCCGGGGAGGAGAGCCGAAGCCTTCTGCGGGCTTTTTCTTCCTTGGGCCGTGCACCTCCGAGAAAGAGGAGAGACCGGGACCGAGCCGGGAGTTGCGGCACAGTTCAAAGACAAGGCTCCAGTCATGTGAACGATGAGAGCGCTAGGGGAGCTGCAAATGGACAGATCCCAGTAGATGGGGGAAGCCAGCCTCAGCTAGATTTAAAGGGCCGAGCTTGGTTAACCTGTCCTAAACTGATCCATCTCTACCTCCCCCCACCCAACCCCCTAAAAGATCAGTCTCCCCCTCCCACCCCCCGCCAGTCCCTTCAGGTCCGTCCTGGGACCCAATCGTGGACAGTGGATTCACTTTTTCCCACAGGCGCACGGAAGGAAGAAGCCTTCCTTCCTCTGGCCGCATAAAGTGCAACCAGTTCTTTTGCATATCCAGGCTCGGACCTCCTTAATTGAACCCTGCGATCCCAACAGATTTTTGTTTTCTTTTAGATAACACGTTCCCTTTGACTCATTCGGCCGGATTTGAGTAAAACGTTGCCATTGCAAAATGTTCTATTTTAAATAGGTAATTATAGGTTGGGGCTGCCCGGATCCATTTTAAGCACTCATCACGTGTGGCCGGGCAACCACCAAACGTACAGATTGGGACTCTCCAAATGGTGAGACCGAAGCTGAAGGGCAGTTTGGAAAACGGGCACCAGGCCCGCTGTGCACAGCGCCCGCCGAGGGTCTGCCACGGCCCGGGGTTTGCGGGGCAGAAGCCCGTCGGGCCCTGTGGCAGTCGGCGTGCCGGTGGTGGAGCCAGACCCCCTGGCATCAGCTGCTCTGCATCATAGGATCTGTAGTCCACCCCGTCCTTACCTCTGGCCCTGCTTGGCCAACCTCCCCCCGCCCCCTCAGCTCCATTCCAGCCCCCCAGATTCCCTCCTCCGGGAGAGATCGCACCCCATATCAGTTGGCCGCTCCCCAAACAATTCCATCGCCGAGACCTACTTTGCTCCTTAGCGTCAAACATTTAGGGAGCAAAATGTAGAGCCGGTGAGCAGATATTTGCTTTCAGAGATAACAGGGACATTGAAATCAGTGTACCCTATGGCTTTTTACATTTTTTTACATATGTAAGCTCCTGCCAAAACCCAAACAAGGTAAGAACAAGTGATTTAAACTAAGAGATTTCTTTTTGAGGTTGGAATACGGAAGCTAAATCAACACTGCACCTGAAAAAAGTGGAACTTGGGGAAAGGGCAAATAGTTAACGTTTCCCTTCCTGATATATTTTCAGAGGAAGAGTTGTCTTTTTTTTTTTTAATTAAAGCCAGCAAAGCCTCCTCAAGCACACTTTCTAAAAATAAATAGTGTTGTGTTCGAGCCTTTCCATGAAAGTGTGAGGCTAGAGCTAATCTTCCAGAGGTTGTACAATACCCAGTTTAAATAGCATCATGAGTAGGAAAGTACAGTATCCCAGGACTCTCTTCAAAGAGGATTGCAGGCAAGTACAAGTAAACTAGACAGGTCACAGTGCAGCATTAAAATCCTGACTGGGTCCATTAAAAAACCATTTGTTAAATCCTGGCTTTTGTAGTCAGCTCTGAAAGTATAAAAGTGCCCTTCATGCAAAATGCTCCATTATATTTAATTGCTGTCAGCATGGTCAGTCATTAGTTTGTGGGTAGGCCAGATCCAATGGTTTTATATAGACAGGTGGAATTATTACTAACAAGGCACTTTTGAGAGGTTTATCTGTGCTGTTTTGTTCCCTTGTCAACGGTGCATGCCAGGACGAGTTTAAAAAGGACACAGATTCATAATGGCTTTCTTCCTCGGCCGTGTACACCTTTCATCCCATTATAGTCATACTTCTTTCATCTTTAAAGGACAAAGACTGGTTTGTTTGTGAACTTTTAAACAAATTAGGGTAGCTAGTGGCTATTGTGTGTATATATATATATATGTATACTCGAAACAGTACTGGCTGTAATATGTACAGTTTATGATCAATTCTTAGGGAATTAGATGATCTATTTTGGAGCAGATGCTTTTTTTTAAAAAATGAAGACTTTCTACCGTGATTCCATTTCAAGTAGAGCTGAATTGTTAGGTGAAACCTGAATTAAACTGTGGCCCAGTTTGGTAAAAGATAGGCTGTGGGAACCGTATTTCAAAGGACGACGTCTATTATCACTCCAAGGCAGCAGATGCAGAAAATGTCATAACGTCACAAAACGTCCCGAGGAGGATATGTCTTCCTTTGGCGATATCAGTTGCTGCATTATTGCAGGCCGTCTCGAACTGCGTTTTTTTTTTTCCTTGCTGTGTAAATGCAGCAAATCGAGCCTTTTCTCTCAGTGGCAGTTTGGGGGGATTCTAAGTTTTTTGGCTGAGGAGCATAGAGGAGTAAAGCGGAGGAGAATTTACAGTCAAGTAACAGCTCAGGGATTCAGGATTTCAGATATTTCCTCCTTAACAAAGAGTCTGGCACCAATTTTTGTAGGAAAACAGAATATAACGTTAGACGTAGTTAATTCATGTTCAGATTTTAATAAGCCTGGATATCGGAGTTATATAGTGTGGTCTGTAAACTGGTTTGGATTAGCAAGATCTGGACTTCTCTGTGTAGACTTAATTTCAGAATTCAAAACAGGCTACTCACTAGAAAACAGTCCCTGCGGCTGCTTGCAATTTGTTAGCTGAGTCCAATTGGATGTCCTTACTATGCTTTACTTGGTAAACCGGCCCATTTCAGAATTTTTTTCAAAGGCCCAAGCATCAGAGATATGGGATCAGCGATGATCTCCAGTTGTCGATTATAAATGAATTAAAAATTGTTTAATCTTTGTAAAAGCAAAAGGAGAGAATAGAAAAATTAGTCACTTTTGGAATCAGCACATAAAAGTGGCTTTTGTTCATGTAAATCAAGAAGCTGAAGAGCCCCCAATTTTATTTCATTTTATACCATCTGGCGAATCTTTTTGTTGACAAGTGTTTGGCATAAGGAACCATCCTTTTGCCCTTTAATAACAGGCTTTACCACTGTAGGGTATTAGAAAAAGATTCTGTAACAGTTTAAAAATTTCCTTCAGGGAATACTTTATAAAGTGAGCATGGGCTACAGGCATTTGCAGCTGTAACCTGGCTTGTGTTAAAATTTGGAAGGGGCTGCACTGCATTCCAACACACTGCAGGCCTTCATTGGTGTGCAGCCAAAGGTTAATATAGATGTCACACAGTTTTTCTGTGGCGAGCCTTAGATATAAGAGTACACATACAGCTGTGTTTTTAGTAACCCTTTCATAATCACTTCTTTTAAACCTCATTTTCCTGCTTATATAAATCAAAGATTTTTCAAGGATATCTGACCTGGATTTGAACTTATTTGATCTTCCACGTATTTCCCACTTGAAACAAAGCAGATTAAATCTTGAACCAAATGCCAGCTCAGGATCACATGATTCGGTCCCTACCTTCGGCCAGACCGTCGGGTTTTCTTAGCTAACGCACTCGCCGCGGTCCTCCTGGCCGGGGCCAGTCCGCCCATAGGTTGAGCGAGACAATAAGGGCACAACTGACCGTCTGGGGCAAGGGAAAAGCAGCTCCTGGGGGAGATAGGATGTAACTATGGCCACGTGCCGAAATGATGCATTTCTGACTTGGCCAGGGACCGAACAACCAACCTGCGAGCAAAGGTCCGACGGCCTTTCGGGGTTACTGTTCCTCCTCAGTTACTAAGTAAGTTCCTACTAAGTGATGACTCCTTAAACCTGAATGTCTTACCGGAAGGCCCTGTTTTGGCCTGCCGGAGGACTCTGAGTGTCTCTTTGCATTTTCCCCCTTGATCCACTAGGGTTTGGCAGGAACACTTAGCAAGGGGGAACAGTGACAACAAGAAGCTGGAAACATTAATTTCTTAAAAAAGATAACTACTGAGGCCCAGTTGGGGTTGTTGACAGGCTTCTTTTATTCCGGACACTGTTATGCTTTACTTTAATACATTTTGGCAGTGTCACTGGGGTTAAGGCTAATACAGGGATGTGTGGATCCTGTCATGTT
Source organism: Ornithorhynchus anatinus (assembly GCF_004115215.2). NCBI lineage: Eukaryota > Metazoa > Chordata > Mammalia > Monotremata > Ornithorhynchidae > Ornithorhynchus > Ornithorhynchus anatinus. The sequence goes on along the minus strand of NC_041735.1, from coordinate 12,554,241 downwards.
ATTGTCAGAAGGAATGTGGGGATTAGGTTTAAAAGTGGTGGTGGGTGAGTGGTGCAGCTGTGTACACTTATTATAAAAGATTTAAGTCCCACTGGTAAAATCAATATATTAAATTGCAAGAGCCCCTGTTTTTAATTAGTTTAAATCAAATATGTTGTTAGTGCCATTATGTCTTCTGTTCTTACAGTGAGTGAGCAAATACCAATATTTACACAAAAACTGTTAATTTGTGTGAAAATGATAAGGTATTTGGGTTTACATATCCAAATTGCTCAAACTTGATAAATACCAGCCCTGTGCCGAGTGGAGGGATGAGGTTACTCGGGCAAATGAACCACGAAGAAAATATTAATGACAAAAATCCAAAGGGGATATACTTGGGGATGACCAGTTCCAGGAGAAAGGAGGGATTAAGTGTTTTGGGTGTTTTGTTTTTGTTTTTTAATTCCCATCTGACAACTCTGCTCATTTCATAGGTTAAGTTGATCTGAAAATGGCCTGGATCAGGAACAGGAGGTCAGCCCTTAAGGAAATCCCTCCAAAATATTAATTGAGGGTCATTAATTCATCATTTAGTCTTTCATTTAAAATATATTATCCCTTTCTGAGAACTCCAAAGAAATATGTTTGCAGCTGTTTCGAGTTGAAACCCCAGTTCCAGTTCTAGCAGTAGACAAGGTCCTTGCACTGAGTGAATCAAGGCACAGTATTTTATTACTAGGCTTCAAATAGTTTTCTTTCCTAATCTTGAAACTGTTTATAGAGGAAGAGGGTTTCTTTTACAGCAAATGATCGCAATGTATACCCACTTCCATTATGCTGCCTGCTTATTATTAGCAGTTGAATCTGTGTTGTTCAGCTGCAATTGAATTCTGGTTTTTGTAACAAATAGTATTTGACAAATAATATTTGACAAAAAATGTGACTTGATATTTCTTAATACAAAACAGATATTTCATCCGGTTTTAACCTTCCCTGATGAAAAATTGCTGGTATCAAGAGTTGAATAGCAACACAATTCATCTCTCTAAGGAAATACAAAAATGGGAGCATTTCTGAATTTGAGGATTATTCAGAGGGCATGAAGCTTGACACATGCTTATGTAAAAATTCAGATTAGCATGCTGGTTTCTCTTCTTTCAACATTTGTGTCAACTGCATGTTGAGCGCAGTGAAAAGCCTTTTCTGATCCAGTTTGAGTGGCTTGAATTAATGGCAACTCGGAGACTACAAGTTTTAGTGTAATTGCTTTATTGTTTTGGAACCAAGATGCTTATAATCTGGTTCCTGTGCAAACATGTTTAACGTGTGTTAATGTGTTTCAAAACCAGACCCTCTCAGCAAAATTCTGCTTTTCATTAATTGACATCAGTAGCATGGTACAGTATTTCAAAGAGCTGGCCAAATATAAACTGTGTTTCTAATTTCCTTACTTTCCTGTGTTTGGAATGCCAATGTTAATTTGTTCCCATGGAAGAGTGAGAGCTGCCAACCACAGTTTTATATAAATGGCTTTACAGTGCAAAGCTTCCAGCATTAAATGATGTTCAGGAATTTCCTTGTCCGGTTTTATGACATTGTGTACCTAATCCTTTGTGTGTGTGATATTGGGATGCTGCACCCGAGAGCCATAACTGATCTTCAGTGATGGAACTGGAGCTGCGCGATTTTTCGGTGTGACTCCATAAGACTCTCAGCTAGTCGTTTTATTGATTTTTTTTTTGCCTGCCAGTTTTTTATCCGTCAGGTGCTGAATAGTTCATTTGCTTGTGTCTCCCTGACAGCTGGGTATTGACTTTTCTTGAGTGTCGCCGGACCTAATTTTGTGACTGCTCTTACTTCCGCCTTGATTTATTCATGCTTTAAAATTTCAGGTGTCATTACCCGATCTAACGATATTGAGATTAAGCCACTTTGATTTAAAATATCAACCAATCGTTTAAAAAGATCTGAGATACAAACTAAAAACCCCAGACATACTTAGAGGCGAAATAAGGAAAACTCGGGTTCACTTGCATTTGTTTCAGTTCTTATTGTAATTTTTAAAAGCTCGCTTTTGTTATAACTTGCATTTAACATGATGGAGAAGAACTTTTTCCCTTATGGGAGACAGAGTTCAAACTGACCTTCCTTGAGTGTAGTTCTTTTGATGAATGTTTCAGTTTTGCATCTCCCAACTTTCTCATTTTATTGGAACAGGTGCAGTGTCTACCATCTGTGCCAGTGTTATACTATAACAACAAACAAAGTGTTGTTTTGGTTCAGTGAATTTAGAAGCCCCTCGAGAGTAAAGAAATGAAAGAGAAAGAATGTAGAAAGTGCCTAGCAAAGGAAAGGCACTTCAAATAATGTGCTTTGTCACTCAAGTCTTCTCATAAATTACCTTCAACTATTTCCAAGCTGTTTGAAAAATTCTACCCACCAAGTATTAAGTTTCCATGCATCTTCCGAGGTCATATGTTATGCTTTAAACATCTTTATCTTCCAGGGCTAACTTTCAGGTTAGAATCTTTTGTTGTCTGTTTTAATTAAGTTTGGCCGGTCAGTAAAAACTTTCACTGTTTTCAACAACTAAAGCTCAATATTTTCAGGTACTGAACTTGAGTTGGCCTTTTCTGTACCTTAACTACTTTTTCAACTTTTCTTGACGAGAACAGTGGTATCTTTCACGGTATTTGAAGCACCTACCATGTGTCGAGCACTGTTCCGAGTACCCGGATACATGAAAGTTAATCAGGTCAAACACAGTCCCTGCCCACATGGGGCTCACGTCTAAGTAGGAGGGGGAGTAGGTATCGAATCCCCATTTTGCAGTTGAGGAAAATGAGGCACAGAGAAGTGAAGTGACATGCCCAAGGTCATATAGCAGACAGTGGTGAAGCCGCGATTAGAACCCAGGTCGTCTGGCTCCTAGGCCCGTGCTTTATCCACTAGGCCACGCTGCTTCCCTATTTTGAAACAGTTTAGATTTTAGAAGTAGCTTTCTAACTAAGGCTCCAACATTTTTCCACCAATTCACGTGCACGAACATGAGTGCTCTCTTCCAGTGCAAGTAGCATCTTTTTAATGCAATAAGGCAGTTCTTCAACTGGATAGTATTTACTGCTCCTGTGGCTGGAAAAAATAAGACACGAAACCTTTCCAGCTTTTTTTTGACAGAGTTTAGTCAATTGCCTGGAAAGGTTTACAATTATAGTGCCTGAAGAGCTGGGTTGAGATCCTTAAGGTGGCAGGCTATGCTATCATTCTAGAAAAACACATGAAATGATTCTTTAACAGGTGATGAGTGTTGTGAAATGTGGGGGCAGGGAAACAACATTCCTATATGTTGGATCTGATCTCAAAATCATTAGCATTCTTGTCATTTTTATTGAAGAATTAAAAGGGTTTAACCCATGCTAAACACAGTCTCCTGGAGAAAGGGGAGTTAATCATTTGATGTAACCGGTAGAATGACTTGCGAACTATTAATAGGGAAACACACAAAAATATAGGAGTGTCATTTATTGTCTCATTGCAGATCTTTAAAATTGTAGCCACTAACATCTGATACTCCTTATCCATAACCCATCTAATCTTCGTTTACCTTGTAAGTTCTTATGATTCCAGTTTGAAACCTCAGTCCTCCCTCTCTTTTAGTATTAATAATAATTGTGTATTAATTTAGTATAGTAATGATAATAAATTTTAAGTGCTTACTATGTGCCAAGCACTGTACAAAGCACCGAGGTGGATGCGAGCAAATTGGGTTGGACACAGTTCCTGTCCCACAGGGGGTTTACAGTCTCAATCTCCATTTTACAGATGAGGTAACTGAGTCACAAGGAAGGGAAGAGATTTGCCCAAGGTCACAGTGCAGACAAGTGGCAGAGCTGGTATTATAACCCAGGCCCTTATGACTCCCAGGCCTGTGCTCTATCCACTAGGCCACAGTCTTTTAGACTGAGATATCCATATGAAACAGGGACAGTGTCCAATTTGATTATCTTATTTTTACCCCAGTGCTTAACATAGTGCTTGACATAATAAGTGCTTAATAAATCATTACTATACCAAAGCAGCATGGTCTGGCTAACAAAAAGTGTTTCCTAGCATTCTGAGGAGTGTTTCTCTCTCTTTTTCGGTCACTCGTTTTTTCTTCCTACACATCTCCCTTTCTTGTGTCTTTGCCTACCTCCCCCTCTGTCTCCTTTATGTTGAGCATCCACATTTTTACTTTAAATATGGCAAAGCAGTATGGTCAGAGTAAGATAAAGATGACATTGTCCTGTTTAATTATTCGCCTGCCTTGAAGCAGAGATTTGTGCGGATGATTCAAGGGGCATCTTCTCCAAGATGCCTTCCCAGACTAAGGCCCAGTTTTCCGCATCTCCCACTCCCTTCTGGGTTGCCTTGATTTACTTATTCCCTTTTCTCTTCCCCCATTCACCCCCAAGCCCCACAGCACTTATATATATATCTGTAATTTTATTTATTTGTATTGATGTCTGTCTCCCCCCTCTAGACTGTGAGCTCACTGTGGGCAGGGATCGTCACTGTTTATTATTGTACTGTTCTTTCACAAGTACTTAGTACAGTGCCTAATAAGTATAATTGAGTGAACGAATGAGTGATTTTTAGAAGTCCCTTTCAACTCTGTTTTTCTATGTTTCATATTCTTTTTCTCTGCCTTTCCACACATTCAGACACCCACATATGCACATGTACAAATGCATACCAACACACACACACACACACATATTTTGCTTTGTTCAATTTCCACCATTTGAATTGCTTGGAATTCAACATTCATTCAGAAAAAGGACTTTAAAAATGGAACGGTCTCATAATCTTCATAGCGTAATAAATGTTATAGGCTGCTGGTTGGTTGTTTCCTTTCAGAGGAAACAATAAATGAACCTAGTTGCATTTTAACTACTTTACCACTTAACTCTTAATTGGAGTTATATCCTCATCATAAACCAAAGCAGAGAACCAAAAATAATCTGTACTCTCTCTCATTGCGGTTCATATGTTCGCTGTTTTTGGAAGTCTATTCTAGCTGGGTGGCAAGTGATTTCTTGAATCAAGATACTGGAAATGGAAGTGGAGGTTTAAATCTTTGTTCGGTGTGTTTTTTTTCTCCCATTAAGGTTAAGTGAAAAAGTGGCATTTCATGTTGATGGTGTTGGTTTTGTTATTTTATGGTAGACTCAGAATGTAAGCTTCCTCTTGGGATCACTGGTACTTTGGACCAACACATTCAGGTATCTGGGAAATGAAGACAGAAATAAGTGTGAGGGTAATACATTAATAAAGAGATCTCAAATGGAAAGTCCATAAGCAGACGAGTATTATCTTTAGATGGCAATAGTACTTTTACATCACATTTTCCCCAAGGATGTTAAAGAACTTTGAAAGCAAGCACCATTATGCCTTAGCACACCTTGAAGAATTAGGTCATAAAGTGACCAGCCCCAGGCTGAATTACCGCTTGGCTGCAGCTACACTGGGAAATGGAGTCTAGGCAAGGGTGTACACGTGGTTTTAAAACTATTTAAATAGGTGCTGCTGGTATGCTAACACAGTTTTATCAAGCAAATGCATTTCTAATGTGCATATGTAGGGACTTACAAAAAAAGCAGTTGATTTCAGATGATCCTCTCAGGGTGAAAATGGGACTCTGACCTAGGAGTGGAGAAGCTAGCTAGTGGGGTTGGGGGAAGATGTAAAGGGGGGCCAGTAACCAATGGTCCAAATGTATGTGTGGGAAAAAATAAAAACTCAGGAGAGTTGGGGCCGAGAAAAGAAACAGAATTGTTCATAAGAGAAATATAGTTGAGACGGACACTAAGAGAAACCCTCATAAAGACATAAGAGTGATCCTCAAGAGAAAAAAGATAAGAAAAACTGATGTTGATGCTCAGATACCCAGACAGTTCGACACATTCCTCACAAGAATTGTTAGGAGCACTGGGCTGTCATATTTTTCGACTCTCCTCTCCCTTGGACCTTCTCTCTTTCCTTCTCTTCCCCCAACTCCTCCTCCATATCCTTTCTTTCTCTCCATCCTCCTTCTTCTTTCTCCCCTTCATCTCCTCACCTCCTCCTCCAGCTCCTCTTCTTCCTTCATTTCCTTTTTTGCCCCCATCACCTCTTCCTCCTCTGCCCCCCTTCACCTCCTGCTCCTCTTCATGTTTGCGTCCTTTTTCTTCATTCTCCTTTTCTTTTTCTCCTGATCTTCTCACTCTCATCCCCATTCTCTCACTCGCACAATCCTTGTGTGGGACAGGGACTGTATTGGATCTGATTATGTTGTATCTTCCCCAGAGCTTAGAACAATGCTTTACATATAGTAAGCGCTTACCAAATATTCTTATTGTCATTACTAACTTCAGAGGGGAAGGAATATATACTATTATACTATTACTCTGTCTATCTTTATCTTCTCCCCGCCTTTCTCCTTTTCCCCTCTGTCCTGTCAGAGCAGGGCCCATGTTGAAAGTAGCCTGTTTTAATTAGAGGGGAGGAGTTTCTCTGTAATTGGTGTTGAGCAAGACCAGGCTGAGTTGGCCCCGTTCTCGAAGCACCAGACACTGATGTCCTTCCTTCTTTCCCTTTTAGGTGGTTAGCAGCAGTAGCAGAAATCCGGTCTCTTGTCTATGTGGGTGATATGAGGTCCATTTTCTCCAGTATTTTTGTAAAAACGCAGGACATTTCAGTGCCTCAAAAATCACTGTGACATTTGCCTGCATTATATGTGTGTCTATTTTGACCTTTGGTGACTTTAAGAATGGAGCTGTCGGTCAATAGTATTTACTGAGCGCTTACTGTGTGCAGAGCAATGTTCTAAGCGCTAGTACAATGGAACAGACATATTTCCTGCCCAAACGAGTTTACAGTCTAAGGACTGTAAGTAGACTGTAGTAACTCTAGACTGTACAGAGGGAGACAGACATGACAGACAAACTGTATAATCTACAGGTGGGCCAGGCTTAGATATTTTACTTTTTCCATTTACAGTCCTTGAATGGGAATAGCAGGTGGAAAGAGGACAGAACTGGGACTCAGGAGACTTGAGTTCTAGTCCCAGCTCTGCCAATTACCTGTTGTGTGAAGTTGCATAACTTCTCTGTGCCTCAATTTTCTCATCTGTAAAATGGAGACAAGGTAACATGTCCCCCCCCCCCCGCCCCTCTTAGACTGTGAGCCCCTTGTGAGACTGAAACGGTGTCTGATTTGATTATCTTGTGTCAACCCCAGAGCTAAGCATAGTGATGTAGTAAGCACTCAAGAAATTCCATAACCATTACCCTAGCACTTCACACATAATAAGGGCTGAATGTAGATTATTATTAGCAATAGTATTATTTGTATTCCTATTTATTCCCCCAATCATTTCCCAACAGGTAACTTATTATAGCTTTTACAGAGTAACAGAATGCTCAACATTTGATGATTCTGTTGACTGAAAGGACTTGCAGTTCCCTGACCCTGAAAGTTCTTCATAAATAGTGGTTGAACATGATGATGAGCCAACTGGGTTTCTCTAATCCATCCTAAGTGAGCAACTCATCTGAGCCCAAGAGGCCACGGTGTGGGGGTGGGGGGGAAGAATGCCTATTTTCCAATCCCCAGATTACTAGTCTCAGGTGCAGCTCTCTGGTGTGTATACTTCCCTCACTGACTGTTTTGAAATCCCAACCAGATTGGAATGTTGATAGGAGCTCTGTGCACAGAACAGTGCTTTAGAGTCCCGTCGTGAGGATCAGAGGATGGAAACCATAGTCTGTTTTCCTGCAGAGCCTGGATCTAAGGCCTTATTGAGCTTCTTTGACCTAAGAGGTTGTAGGTCTTTATCAAATGAAAGGAAAGCCATCTACTCTACATTGTATAGTGAGAAGGGGTGATCAGGCTTATGAGCGTGTATATACCCCAGTGCTTAGCAAAATGCCTGGCATATAGTAAGTGCTTAACATTAAAAAAAATTGAGAAACATAGGTATGATTCATAGCCCTGATTAGCAATGGAACTTCATCCCTCATTGAGAGGGGGTTAATAAAGTATATTGGATTAAATGGAGCAAATGCCAGAAACCAGTAAGTGCTTTGTTGTCAGTTGCTTGCTTTTATTCCCCACCCCCTGAAATCCCATACAACATAACACTGATGAATTTTCACAACTTTCAAAATATAGAAGAATTCAGCTCAGCTTGTGCAAGTCATTTAATCTATTGTTTCTCTAACTGCAAAATCTTGGCAGGTTAACACTTTCATTCAATCAGTCGTATTTATTGAGTGTTTACTGTGGGCAGAACACTGTACTAAGTGCTGGGAAGTACAATTTGGCAATACTATTTGCTTACTATTTGCTTCAGTACTATTTGCTTAGAGAAGCAGCATGGGCTAGTGTACAGAGCATGGACCTGGGAGTCAGAAAGACCTGGCTAATCCTGGCTCCGCCATTTGTCTGCTGGGTCACCTTAGGCAAGTCACTTAGTTTCTCTATGCTTCAGTTACCTCCTCTGTAAAATGGGGATTAAGACTGTGAGCCCCATGTGGGACAGGGACTGTATCCAACCTGATTAGCTTGTACCTAGTACAGCCTAGTTCAGTACAGTTCCTGGCACATAGTAAGCGCTTAACAAATACCATTAAAAAAACAACCTTTTTCAAAAAGGATATCCACTCCTGTTAATGTTGGAGGTAACAGTCCACAGTATGTGATCAACAAATAGTAACCAACACTTCAGTTGGAACCATGGGGAAGATTGTTTTAAAGAGTTTTCTTGTTCTCCTCCAATCAAGCTACTCTGGTCTCCAGGCTGAGCATTAGAGAGGAATTTTAACTTTAAAAGACTTCCTTTACCCTGGTTAGATAGTCTTGAACCCATAAGGATGGTAACCCAGCCTCTGCCCCATGGGGCTCGGGATTACACCAATCTACCTCCAGTTCCCTTTTCAGTGCTTAGTACAGTGCCTGACACGTAGTAAGTGCCTAACAAATGCCATAATTATTTACTGCAAATGTTTTAAGAATTAAGGTGAATACAGCTTTTAAGTGATTTGAGTTTCTTAGAGAAAAGATGCTCTGTGTATTCAAAGTACAATGATTGAACTAATACCGAACTCGGATAGTATTTGTTTGAATGATCATGTTGAAGATGGCAAGTTTTTTTTTAATGTTGAAAGCAAGTTAGGAAACTCTTGCCAATTAGATGTCTTATGATTTTTTGGGTGGTCACATTTTTATGACAATACGTTTTACCATATTGAACATGTAGGAACCAGAAATTACTCTTGATACCAAGATGGCTCCTTCACAAAACAAAGAGCCATTTGGAAATCTGTTTCTCATGTTCATTATTATTTACTGTAATTTACAATAAGCATTTCTAATTTAAAAATTCACTTTATATTTTATGTGCTTGGTTTTTTAAATTGTACTGACATTAAAACACAAAGGAAGAAGACGTGCAGTTAGGGTCGTTCTGATACCAGAGAGTCTTGAGATAGAGCAAAATAAAATTAATACAAGATTTCAAAACAGAGATACTGTTTCAGCAAAGTATCCCCCTGAAGTGTCTATTCGACATTAGTGCAAATATATGCACATTCCGTTTACATAAATAAAACATTTGAAGATTCTATCAAACAATCTCTTTGTTTTAAGTGTTGCCAATAGATGCACAATGAATACATATGCTTTTAAAAGACTTTTATTTTGAACACAAGATGCAAATCTGTGGTATTAAGGAAGGCAGAACAATCCTTTTTTTTTAGCTGCACCTGCATCTTACTGCCTAATGAGTTTAGCCTGATGGAATCCAGACCTCAGGAAGGATTATAAATTCTCATTTGATTTCATTTGCTTCTAAAATACCTTAAACCAGCTGTACCAGTCTAGAATCCGGTCCTTCCAGGCCGATTTTGCAAATGATGTTTAGTCCTCTGCTGTATTGGTAACTTTATGCTGTCCCTTCACAGTAATAGAGAACAGAAGCCAAGTAGATGGAAATTCAGCTAGCTGAAAGATAATTAGAGCAGTGAGAAAGCAGACATCCTCACCTCATTGGTCCACTTGTGTTATTAAAGTGCACTAGGCCTGATCACTTTTGCACTGAACTGCATGTCGATCAGTAATTTGGAGGAAACGGAAACACTAACCTGGCATTGCAATCGTACTACGCCCAGTTTTCTAGAAAAATTTTCTTTTTATAAACCCTCCCAAAAGGTTGCATTAACTTTAGTTTTAGTGTCAGATGGAAGATCTTTTCCTTAGGCTTTGAGAGTTCTGAAATTTGTTTCAAATGGGAAAGGGAGGGGTGTTTATCCAGTGATTGGCAGGGCCCAGAACATTGTGGGCAGGGAATGTGCCTGTTTATTGTTATAGTGTACTCTCTGAAGTGCTTAGTACAGTGCTTTGCACCCAGTAAGTGCTCAATAAATATGATTGAATGAAAGATATAGGCGCTCATCACAAACATTCTCCTTTAAACTGAAGTGGTAGCATGTTGCATCGTGGAACTCGAAAGGCACCCTGTATAAAGAGAGGCAGAGCCATGAGCCAGAGATTAATCACTGGTATTCATTGAGTGCTTACTATGTGCATAGCACTGTTCTAAGCCACTTGGGAGAGTACAATCCATTAGTGGTGGTAGACTTAATCCTTGCCTTCAAGGAGCTTATAACCTAGTCAGGGAGACAGACATTCAAATAAATAACAGAGAGGGAAAGCAGCAGAGTATAAGAAAGAAGTGTACACAAATACTGTGGGGCGGAGGTGAGTATCAAAGAGCCTAAGAGGTATGGTCACAAATGCAGGAGTGACACAAAAGGGAGGGTGAGTAGGATGAGGAAAAGAGAGGTTAGTAAGGGAAGGCTTCCTGGAAGAGATGTGATTTTAGCAGGGCTTTGAAGTTGGTGGAATAGTGGTCTATTGGCTACGAAGTGGGAGGGAGTTCCAGGTTAGAGGAAGAACCTAAGCAAGGGGATGACAGTGAGAGAGACCTCAAATTAGCCTGTATTCCGCATCTCAATTTACAGATAGGAGCAACTCTGACTCCGGGAAATTAGGCTTGAGGGTTCCCTAGTGAAGTTTTATAGCTATTATTTTTATTGTAGTCTATAGTCTCAATGCCAATTGTGTTTTCAACTCTGCAAAGCATGCTTACTTGTGACTACCACAGTCCCATTCCCTGAGGGCCCGAAGCCCAAATGGCCTAGACAATACAATTAGAACAGGAACTATCAAATGAGAAGGTGATAAAGTCTCAGGCATTTTTCTCCCTCTTGTTTTCCTCTGCATTTTCATTTTATTGAGTGTCTTCAAAGAAGTGAGGTTTCAGGAGATGTCAAAAAAACGGAGGTGGAAGGGGACAATATGGCTATGGAGTGGTGCATTTAAAGAGGAAGGCCAATGCAGGCAAAAAGAAGAGGAGACCTGGGGAAGTAGTGGGGTCTAGTGGAAAGAACACAAGCCCAGGAATCAGGAGACCTGGGTTCTAATCTCAGCTTCGCCCCTCGCCTGCTCTGTGACCGTGGACAAGTCACTTAACTTCCCTGAGCCTTAGTTTTCTCATTTGTAAAACAAGAATTCGGTACCCGTTCTCCCTCCTACTTAGAGTGTAAACTCTACCTGGGACCGAGCCTATGTCCGACCCGATTAGTTTCTATCTACCTCAGTGCTTGGCACATTGTAAGTGCTTAACAAATGCCATTAATATTATGGTTATAATTACTTAGATAATTTAGGTCAAAATCACCCCTTTGGGTTTTTTAGTGGTATTGTTGGGCTTACTATGTGCCGGTCACTGTACTAAGCTTTGGTGTAGATACAAGCTAATCGGTTTGGACACAGTCCCTGTCCCACATGGGGTTCACAGTCTTAATCCCATTTTACAGTTGAGGTAACTGAGACACAGAGAAGTGAAATGACTTGCTCAAGCTCACCCAGCAGACAAAGTGGAGGAGTAGGGACTAGAACCCAGGACCTTCTGACTCCCGGGCCATATTCTATACATTATTCCATGCTCCTCCTCATGTCAGTGAAAAAGACAATCTTGAGTCCCAGTTTCTCCAGAGTTGCTGCCCGAATTAATCAGACTCTCAGGATAATTGCCCAGTTGTCTACTTGATGTTCCCTATGGAGTTGAAGCTTTAGTGAGCAGCAAGGCTTTGGAGTGGGAGGGGATAAAGAGGGGCTGAGCCTACAAGGGGAGGGAGTGCAGAGGATAGGATGAGCCTTTCCATGAGTATGAGAAGAGAGAGGTGTGCAGCAAGTTGTTTAGGATCAATTGATAAAATATGGAGAACTAAAAATGTGTGTGGTAATGGCAGAGAAGAAGGAGTAACCCCTGGCCATTAGGAATGGACAATGCAGGCTTCTTGGGCCACTATTCGTGGTTATTCCAAGAGCTTGTGTGTCCTTTTAGAAAATTAATCACCTCTCCTAAGGTCTCACTTTTCATGACTGTAAAATGGGCTCATTGATGCTATTCAGGGGAGTAGGGAGGCTCCATTCATTTTTTTGGTGAGAGACGGAAGAATCTTCAAAGAATCAATCCATTACGTTTATTGAGTGCTTACTGTGTGCTGAGCACTGTATTCAAAGAAAAGTACTGTGTTCTAATTACTGGGGGTTTCTTTGGGTTCAGTATTCTTTTCCACTTGAGCTTAGAGTCTTACTCAGTAACATTTGAATCTCTTGGGTAAAGAATTTGCCTCAGCTCCACAGATAATTAAACCCATCTTTCCCCGTCCACCCCCACCCCCTTTCGTTCACTCACAATGATAATATTGTTCGGAGCAGTGCTGCACACATGTTGACATTAAAGTGTTTAATCTTGTGGTACAGTATTCCATTATTTCCTCTTGTACATCTGTGCACGATAGAAAACGGTTTGTGCCGAGGGCCCTGTTGACAAAGGAACGGCTAAGGCTGTTGCCTGGTTGGGCTGAAAATGTCTTTCCCAGGTGCCATGGTGGAGCGGAGAGGCCATCCTTTTCCATTCAGGGCACCGCTGGTATTAGCAGAGTTGAACTTCTAACAAGGAGTCAGTGTTTGGAGGAGTCCCACAGGGTCGCCATTTGATTCTCCTCTTGGTGGTCATCTGGGCAACGTTATCGCTGGGTTAAAGGGAAAATAAGAACATTGGAGCATTTCCCTTTACCCACCTCTAGAAAAAGTCATCTGCCCAATTTTGAGCCTGGTTCAAGGGCTTTTGGGCCTGAAGAGGTTTTCAAGCTGTCAAACATATGGCCACTCTGGCTTCAGAAAAAAACAACAATCATTTCCTCGGCCTGGGATGGGGAAATGAGGAGACCCAGGAGCAAATGATGGCTTCTTGCTTGGCGGGCTGTGTCTCCCCTGAGAAGAACCTCCCAGAGTTTTAAAGAGGCTGCATGACAGAGGCTGAACAAGGTGATAGGAGACATTATTGACTTGAAGAAATAAATAACAACTCCCAAGTCTTCCTGCCAGCAAATACAATTTTGCAGACCCAAATCCCAGCTATGTTTGTTTTGCTTTGGGTTTCATTAAATACTCTAAACAGCCATTTTTCAGAATGGCTGGACAGTAAAAGTCAATCAGAGACCACAGTTTCGTCCAAAAGCTGTATTAGTAGTGTTATTAAAAGAACATTTTCACCTCAATTACTCCCCAAAATAGGACTTTTGCTCTGTTTTCCAGAACTCCCAATTTATAGTGTGCCTTTAGTTGCTTTTTCAAGCTGCCTAATCTCAGCATATAAATCATCTAGTCAAGAGGTTTGAATGAATGAAAACTAATCATTGAATTTCACATTCCCAAAGCCTTGTGGCTATAAATCCCCCATGACAGTGGTCTCAGTAACTCTTGCTGTCAAGCGGGTCGAGGAGGAAGTCTATGGCTGAGCACACCTAAAATGCCCGAGAGATCCAGCTCCCAAGCTGCCCCATTTGAGTGCATCCATGTGGAGAATGGAAGTCACCAGAGGAGAGACTGCCAGGGAGAGGGGGCAGGGAATGTGTTTGTGCTGAGTGCTTTCACAGCCCATCTGTAGGAAACGACTGTTAAGACTTGCCGGATCATCTTCCAACTTCCTGTCCTAGGAAATTTCAGGTCCTATTCAGGTGATGCCTGGAATCCTCAACAGCCGGTGTCTTATAACCATAAGCAAAAATTTGGGATGTGGGACCAGTTGTAAGAGGTAGGGCAAGATTGGTTTTAACCCATCCGGGGCAATCGGCGCTTAATACAGTGCTCTGCACACAATAAATACTCAGTAAATACCACTGACTGATCGAATGATTGGGTAGGAATAAGGGAGAATGAGAGGAGAACAGCAAAGAAAGAAATGGGCCAAGCACTGTGCTAAGAGCTGAGGTAGACACAAGATAAACAGATTGGACACAATCCCTATCCCACTTGGGGCTCATACTCTAAATAGGAGGGAGAACAGGTATTGAATCCCCATTTTACAGAAGCGGAAACCAAAGCACAGAGAAGTTAAGTGACTTGCCCAAGATCACCCAGAAGGTAAGTGGAGGAACCCAGATCAGAATCCATGTCCTCTGACTCGCCGGGCTGTATTCTTTCCAAAGTAAGGGCAGGCATGGTCTGGGCTGGTCTGGGCATGTGGAGAACTGGGTTATTGGGCTGACTCTTTGACTACCTTTCCGTGTGCCCTTGGGAAAACCCTTTAGTTCTTTGTCCATTGAAGGGAAACAGCCCAGAGAGCTGACTCTTTCATGCCCTTGCTGTGCGCCCTTGGGAAAGTCCCTTAACTTGTTCTGTCCTAGCCTAGTTTCCCTTCTGCAAGATAGGAATAATAAGATTTGCCCCCACCTACCTCACTGAGGAGGTTGTGAGGATTAGCTAGGCAATGTTTGGAGAATGCTTTGGGTTCTCTGGAAGAAAAAAACACCTAGATAAATCCCAGGTTCTGGAAGGAGCTAAATGCAGGGAGATAATGCTGTTTATTTTCTCCCATCCATCAGCCCCGCAAAATCCCAAGCAGGAGAAGACTTCCAAATAAGAAACAGATGGATCGATGAAAACTGTATCCATCCTCCCTCGATCAGAAACTTCACCATCTTCACAGGCCCTACCCTTTCTCCCAGAGACCTTCCCCTTTCCCTTGGGCCTGTGAAAACCATAAGGGAAGTAGGAACAGGAGAAACCCTCTCTCCTTTCACAGAATTCTTTAACAAACTGCTTTCCAGAACCTATCTTGTGCTTGAGTTCCTCATGGGCAGATTGGGCCTAACCTCCTCTTTTTTATCCTGTTGGATGTGAATAAATCCTGTTAGTAGTTAAGATAGCAAAGCATACATGACTGTCTTCTGAGGGCTGATGTTGTTTTAGGACCCTTCTTCAATGATAAAAATGTGCTTATATATGTGGTAACTAGTACAAAGCAAGTTTGTGAAAAAGAGCAATAAATAAATTAATTAATTAAACAATTCTTCCTGAGCTCGGGAGAGAATAAGCAATGTGAACTTGCCTGTTCAGTATGCTGAAAACCGGTGCCTAGAAATTCATTCTTGAAGCTAACATAAGAGAACTGGGAAGATAGAATGGAATTATCATGGCACTCCTCTTCCCAAATCCACCTTCCCCACCCTGAAGTACAACTCCAGCTGGATTATTGCGTGGCTTGGACAACAGTGAAAGCAGAGTGGTTGAACGTAGACCGCCTCACCTATTTTGGGCAGAGTCTAAAGATATGGGAGCAGGAAAGGTGTTTATGGAGCAGGATGGTGTTGAGCTCAGCAGGGTGTATTTGATATGGTGGAGGGTGTTCTCCTTTGCTGGCATAGGAAGTAATTCGAGCAGTAGTTAGTGACAACATAGTTACTGAAATGTTTCCCCAGAGAAACAGTAGGTGTACCACTGTGCTGAATGTTATTGGCAAAAATCAGGGTTTATGGATACGTAACAAATGAGCACAGAGCCTGAGTTTATTATCCCCAACATGTTCATCCACAATGATTTTTAAAACTCAATTTTTGTAATTAAAGGGTAAACCCAAAGTGTTCTTCTTATGCCCACCTCTGTTTCCCCTCCTCAGCATCCATTTGGTCACAGCATTCATTAGCAACTGTAGATCCACAGAGCCCATGGAATCTAATTTTCACATTGGTTGATACTTGCATCCCCTTTGGGCTTCACAGACCTTTGGATAAGTGACTGTAGTTGGTCTCCCCAACTGTCTTATGGTTTATAGCTTGCTGCCCGGTGGTGGTGTTCTTTGGAGTCCATTTTCTTTGACTTATCTTTTGGTCTCAGGAATTCAGGCCCTTTAATCTTGTTAAGATTAAAGTCCTTTGCAAATCCCTCCCAGCCCTTTTGGAGGGGGAAGAGAAAGCTGCTAGCTTCCCACTTTACATTCCTCTTCATGAGGTTATTTTATTTTGAAGATGAGAAGCAATTTTTGTTTATTGCATTTCTGACAGAGTCATTATATGACCTAGTATAGACTTGTATAGATTTAGTATAGTATATAATAAGACTTAGTATAATAAGATGTGGTAGGATCAGGAAGGGCCTACAGAAAAATGAGATGTTTTATTTATGTGTCTTAAAGGTTGTATTTGAATTTGGCAGTGATGATTAAATTATCTAGATCAATAGGGTCTATAAATTGAATTATTAGACCTAAAGTGCAGCAGTTTACCCCACTGCATTGTTTCCATTTCTTAAAGAGCAATTTTGTCCTCTTTACATTCACATGTGAAATGCAGTTCAAATGCAATACTACTACTACTACTGCTCTTCTACTTTTCTATTCTTTTCAATCCAACTTTTTTAGCACATTGTCATCACCACTCATCCCCAGAAATGAATGAGAATTGCTAGAAAGTTGAAGAACTTTGTACATTGAAGAGAAAAATGGTGAATATAAAGTATAATTTTCTTGAACAAATTTGAGAGATGAAGTTTTGTCGTTTAGAGAAGTGGCCAAATATTTGCAAATGACCTTGAAGGCATGACAACATTTTGCTATTTGGCCTGCAATTTATATTTCATTTTCACTAGGTGTTAAAAAAAAATCGACCCAAGTGGGTGTTCCAGTGCAAATGAAAATATCCTCTGCTGAAATTATTTTTTCTCTAAAAATGCAGATTTGAGCTTGTAGATGTTGGCTATACAGTCCTCTAGAATGAAATCTCATTGTGGGCAGAGAATATGTCTACCAACTCTATTATATTGCTATATTGTACTTTCCCAAGTGCTTAGTACAGTACTCTGCACAGAGTAAAAGCTCAGTAAATACGATAGAATGAATGAATGAATGAAATACAATTAATTGATTACATCTTTGGCATCAACATCTGTAACATCACTCAGACAACTGCCCCAGACAAGTGTTCAGTCACCAGTGCTAACGAGTTCAGGTATCAATCCAGGATGACTTTTCTCTTGAGTTTCACTTGGCACCTTGCATTACACCACATTGTGTCATTCCCATAGAGAACAAAAGCGAGGTGTGACAGAACAATGAATTTACTCCAGTGACTCTTTTCGTGCTCTTTAGTGCAGAAAGCAGGTGCCTTTGGGGGAAAGAAAATGAATGTCCAAATGAAGGTTAATTGATATGAATGCCAAGAATATTTGAAGACTAAATTACTATGTATAATTAATTATAAATTATATATATCATATATTTGATATGAACATTCACGTATAGGCATATGGGCTTTTCTGGGTCCACTGCTTTGAGAAGGAAGTTGTAACTCCAAGTTTATTGCCAATCGTATTACCTGTAGTCGGTTATTTCCCTTCCTCTTCCTCCATTTACCAGACTTTAACCGGAAAGTTATGCGACTAGAAAAAATATTCCAAATTAAATTTTTCTCCTGCGAAGGCCTGGTTTTCGCAGGAAAGGTAGTCGGACTAGTCGGACCCTCCTCTCCTGAACCCTCTTTGCTGTGCTGACTGGAGCGCAGTAATGTTTGGAAGAAAGAGAAACAAAGCAATCAAATCATCTCTGGCATACATTTTCAAAACCCCTGAAGGGCTGAATCCAGATCTGTTGGCCCTGTGTTATCCAAACTGCTTATCCCAACCATGAATGCCATCCTAATTGTGATATGCTACTGCAGCCTGAATCAATAGGCTTGCAAGTTTCTGAGACTTGTTATGCTAATTGCCAAGACAAAGGGCCCTTTCTTTCTAAAGTATCCCCGGGTCTGTAGCACAAGGCATGGAGATTCAGCTTCACCTCACATTTAACACCTAATGACCTATACTTGGTGCACTCAGAAATGGCACGGTTTCCAAAGTTGCCTCCTCAGGCCAGCCGAAGTCTCCTGAAGGTTTCTATCAATCCATCATTAGCCGTTTTAACTGAGCACTTACTCTGTGATGAGAACTCTACCAAGTGCTTGGGAGAGTATAATAGAGTTAGTAATCAATCCGTGGTATTTGAGTGCTTGCCCTGTTTGTTCTGAGCACTGTGCTAAGCACTTGGGAGAGTACAGTACAGTCGAGTTAGTAGACACAGCCCTTACCCTCAAAAGCTCACTGCCCAGTGGGAGAGACAAATATTAAAATAATTACAGATGGAGGAACTATTAGAGAATAAGGATATGCTCATGATTGCTGTGGGGCTGGGCTGGGGTGAGTATCAGAGTGCTTAGGCGAAGCAGAAATGAGAAATGAGGTTAATCAGAGAAAGCTTGTTGGAGAACAATCCCTGCCCGCAAGAAATTTAGAGTTGGGAGAATGGGGGAAAGACAGACTGAAATAAATGATCTATCAAACACATTTACTGAGCGCTTACTGTGTGCAGAGCACTGTATTAAGTGCTTGGGAAAGTACAGTATAACAGAGTTGGTACACACATTCTCTGCCCACAAGGAACTTTAGATGGGGAGACAGACACGAAGATAAATTCTGGCAATGCACTCAAGTGCTGTGGGGGAATTATAGGTGGGGGGAGCGGCAAATAAGTAAGTGCTGAGGGTGGGAGTGAATACCCAGGTGCTAGGGAGAGAGGGTTCGTAGTGCATAGGTGATGCGGTAGAAGGGGAAAAAGATTAATTTAGTCTTCCTGAGCATCACTTTCAGTCCAGGATCCCTATCCAGGAGACAGCATTACTGCAGTCTTGTGTCCCCAAAAATCTGCCCTCCTTCACCATGACCTAGTCTAAATCCTCTTTTGACAACAAGCCATGGAGCCTCTGCCTGCCCTCCCCCCCCCATTGCCTCTCTTTATTGCTGTATTGTCCTTTCCAAGTGCTTAGTACAGTGCTCTGCTTACAGTAAGCGCTCAATAAATACCATTGAATGAATGAATGAACTGTTCAGGGAAAGGCAGTCTAATTCTGTGCTCCTCGGAGCTAGATCATGTCTGCTGCAGCAGCACTTCATAGGCCCCCTTAGATTTAGGGCAACAGCAGCTGTTCCTCTGACTGGCTGTAACAGGTCAAAAATTGTCGACATGGCCTATTGTATCAGCAGGTCCCCACCCATCTGAGGTCATCACGGCACCAAGGAACCAGTTCAGTCTTAGTCAGGGAATGGCCTGGATTCCAGAAACCTGCTTTGGTTTCAAATGACTATTTCACATACATAACAGATTCTCCCACTCTTTTCTTTTCAAGAGCCAGCCCCTCCCGTTAGGCAGTTAATCAGACTATGTCACACACTGTCCAAGGCCTGGCTTCAACCCACAGAAGCTAGGAAACTCAGACTTAAGGTTTCTCACTCGGTGCTTACCTCATACTGTTATGTTTAAGGTATCGCTAGGGTCACCAAACAGTGCGGGATCTTAGGCACCATATGTGTCGAAGCTCTGCGGAACGAGAGTTTGATTTAGGGATAGAATTTCATCCTGAATATCCCTGCGTTTCTGGGACGGCCTCAGTCGCTCGATGTACTCTAGTTGGCTTTTGTATTTAATTAACGCAATTTACTATCATTGTCTAATATGTGGGCCCAAGGTCAGTATTTCTCATAAATGAGGTCAGAAAGGATTTGTTACTTCTGGGTCAGTAGATTCATCCAGAGTGTAAAGGGAAGCAGGAAGAACGATAAACAAGGAATGGAATGGTTTCTTGAGATTCCTTTTTTGGCTGTTTCTCCACATGTTCTCAACAGCTGCACTACATTGGAGAAGCATGTGTGTTAATATCAAAGATCGCATTTCTAAAGGGCCTCTCACAATTCATGGGTATATCCACTTACATAGGGGCGAGAGTAATTAAATGAGCAATTACTTTATCTGAGGCGCATGCACAAATAAGCTACCCGGTTTGGGGACCTTTCCCAGAGATCTTTTCGAAAGGTGCTTCGAAATGTTTTCAGAAACCTCTGGAATTCTTTTCGTGACCTCATACTGGCATCATCCACCACCACCATTAGCTTGAGCACTCAAAGTGGCACGCCAGGCTATTTGGCTTGGCCGGCCTTGCCTCTCACTGGCCAGGGGTGGGATGGGGGTGGGCAGGAACAGACACTTCACTCTCAGATCGGGGGCTCTGCCTGTTCCTGTGTCCTTTGTGATATTGCCCCTGGGGCTTCCAAGCACCCTCACTCCCAATTTACGCCTCCTCCCTGTTAGCAAAGACTCCAGGCAGCACACGGGGTCCTGAAGGAGCATCCCAGAGGCGGAAGAATGCTCGGGAACAGAGGGAGCCAGGGCAGAAACGGTGACATCCACAGGGCAGATAAGTGTGCTGTTCCAGAGCCTTGCTCTTTGCCTACCAGAAATGTCAGGGCAAAGGATATTTTAACTAACAATAATAATAGTTTTTGTTAAGTGCTTATTATGTATAAAGCACTGTTCTAAGCGCTGGGGTAGATATATGCTAATCAGGTTGGACACAGTCCCTGTCCCAAATGGGGCTCACAGTTTTAATCCCCATTTTACAGCTGAGGTAACTGAGACACAGTGAAGTTAAGTGACTTGCCTAAGCTCACACAACAGACAAGTGGCGGAGCCAGGATTAGAACCCAGGTCTGACTCCCGGGACCGTGCTCTAACCACTAGGCTCTGCCTGTGCTGTGCAGTTTGGAAATTGGTGAGAGAAACCTCAAAACGAGTGTTAGAGAAGGGGAGAGAAAATGTTTTACCTCTCTGGCGTTCCTCAAAACATTGTCTACGGTGGTGGGAAGAAGACAGGTTTGGGGCTTGACCATTTGGCTTTGGGCAGGTCAAGGAAGGAGCGAGGTAATGGGCAGGGTTGGAGGTCTCGGTAAGATCTTTCCCCACTGCCTATGGACAATAATCAAGGAAGTGCTGTTATAACAAGTAACACATCTGAATCAATATAAAATCTAACATTGCAAAAAAGTAAGGTTTTTCAAAAACTGCTGCTCATATCCAAATTCTTTTTGGTCTATAAAAATTGTATTGGCCCAATATTTTTCAGTGCCACTCCTTTCCCATCCTAGCCAATAAGCTAAGGAATAGCACTTATGTTCATATCTGTAATTTATTCATTTTAAATTGGTGTCTGCCTACCCCTTTAGACTGTAAGCTCATTGCAGGCAAGGAATGTGACTAGTACATTGTTATATTGTATTCTCCCAAGCGCTTAGTACAGTGATCTGCACACTGTAAGTTCTCAAGAAATATGATTGACCAACCCTCAGCAGTTCTGAATACACATTTCCCTTTAAACTCAAGACTGCAGCACTGGTAACTGGAGCTGATAAGCCCAATGACTGGCACCATCCTTCATTCAATAGTATTTACTGAGCGCTTACTATGTGCAGAGCACTGTACTGAGCGCTTGGAATGTACAATTTGGCCACAGAGACAGGCTGAAAGCGGTGTCCTTTAGCACCCTCAAACCTGGAACTCAGGCTGGTCCTAAGGTCCTTAGTGTTACCTTGGATTTCTGAGTCTGAGAGGGCCCTGTGGTTGTGATTGTGAGACCCCTCAAGGGTTCTCTGCATTTTTCTAGCATCTGTTGTAAAACGCAAGCTCCTAAAGGGTAGGGGCTATGTATTATTTGCTGTGCACTGTACCGAATGTGTTTACAGGTGAATAATCAAAGCGATCAGATGGGGATGATTGATAGTAAGCCCGGAATGTTCACTGGATGCTCCCAAGAAGAAGTGGGTGAAGAACGGGAACGTGGTCTGTGATCTCTGCCTCTGGAAAGTGCTGGAAACGGAGAAGGGAATTATCAGTAAATTGCCGCTTGAATGTTTTTGTCCCTTCCTGCTGACCCCAGGTGGCAGGATGATGCTACTGGAAAATGGTTCTTGGAAGAGGAACGTCAGAATCTAAGCCTAGAATTCAAGACCGTTTTTCTCTTTGCAGTGGAGCACGACAAAGAGTTTTTCCACCAGCGCTATCATCATCGGGAATTCCGGTTTGATCTCTCCAGAATACCAGAGGGGGAAGCCGTGACAGCGGCCGAGTTCAGGATATACAAGGATTACATCCGGGAACGCTTTGATAATGAAACTTTCCAGATAAGCGTCTACCAGGTTCTCCAGGAGCACCCAGGAAGGTAAGTGCCTGAGCACACGGGGTTGAGGGACTGACCGCCCCCCCGGAACAGACACTCCTGGGATAGTTTAGTCCCATTGCTGAGAACGTGATTGGAGAGAGCCCGAGTTTGAGGAAAAACAATTTTTCAATTTAAAGCTGGTCTTATAGACCTTATTGCCATTGGGAATCTCCAGTGTCATTTGCCAGTTGGCCATTTCGAATGCCAATCTTGAGTGCCTCTCGAGAAAGTCTTTTTTACTGCTTGATAATAATAGGAATAATAATTATGGTGTTTGTTAAATGCTTACTATGTGCCAAGCGCTGTACTAAATACTGGAGTGGATATGAGCAGATCGGTTTGGATGCAGTCCCTGTCCCACATGGAGTTCACAGATCTGGGTTCTAGTCCCACCTTTTCTCAATCTCTCTGAGCCTCAGTCTCCACATCCCACAGCACTTCTGTGCACGTCCTATACTCTATCGTTTCCCATAGTTTATTTAAATGTCTGTACCCTCCCGTAGGCTGTGAACTCCTTGTGGGAAGGGACCGTACCTACCAACTCTATTGCATTGTACTTTCCCAATCGCTTAGTATAGTGCTCTGCACATAGTGAATGCTCAATAAAGGCCATTGATTGATTATCTGTATCGTAGGGCCAAGATGCTACTTCGCCCTACCTCTTAGATTGTGAGCTCTGTATAGGACAGAGATTGTTTCCAGTCTGATTACCTTGTATCTGCTCCAGTGCTTAAAGCAGTGTGTGGCACCTCATAAGCACATAATAATAATGATAATAATACCACCAACAATAATTTAGTTGTTACCTGTACTAATTTCCAACCAAATTGGCTCCATAGGAGGGAAAGGCAGGCATTTCCCTCTAGGTAGTTTCAGAAAGCATCGCCTACTTCCTCACGCTGACCTCAGACTACATGTTTTCTCTTCAGAACATAAGGGATCTTAATTGCAGTTCTTTATTGATAAAAGCATTCAGACTTCCTAATTAACTCAGACAGACTGCACCGTGGTCTTCGTATTGATTTATTGTTTTCCATGTGCAAAATTACAAGATGAGCCATTATACCTACTCCAAGCAATTATTAATGTATTCTCCACTCTCTGACAAATCCCTTGGGGCACTTGAACAAGACCATATGTTTTATTTTCTCATCTAGGCTGATTAATTGGGACTACAAGAACCTCAAAGGCAATTTATCAATAGCACTCAATCAGTTGTCTTACTCGAGTCCACATGCTTAGCTTGCACCCTAGTCCCGCTGACAGTCATAAAAGCTTGCTATAGTTATGTTCACAAAATCTCCTTCAAAAATATTGGTCAAGAAGTTAATCTCTGGAATTTAGCTGGCCTGCAGTAATAATATTCCAGTCCTGTTTCAGCTGTTCGGCACGTTATATAGTCGAAGAACATAAAGTACATAGCATCGGGATTTTCATGTTGCATGATTGAGTAATATGGGAAATATGGGAGTTTTGCTTTAGAGTTTTAAAAATATACACCCCCCCCAACTTTCTATAACATTAAAAAAACTGCTTTCCTGCTGGGGAAACCCTTCTTTTTTTCCTTTCACTTCATCAACTAGTTCTGAAAAGGGCCTTTCCCTTTAACCTTTCCCTTGTTCTCCATGATTCTTCTTGCTGCCTGTGCTAATTATTAAAGCTCTTTGGATTTTAAATGACGGTTTGGTTCTTTTTACGGTTCACTTTGTCTTCCCACTCGATCCTGCCGAGTAGTCATTAGCGGGCTGAATTTATAGAGTCCAGCGTAGCGCTGTGCTCCCCAAGGGGCTGGATAACTAGTGTTTGAGGAAAATGATCGTGATGGAGAACTTCGATTCCCTTGCAAAAGGTGGAGGGATTCTAAATCCCAGGCCCAACCTGTCAGACTGAATTTTTGTCCCAAGTTTCCTCTGGTGTGAAAGGGCTCCTCCAAGACTTATACTTTAGACTACTTTGGCCTCTGGGAGGGAGCTCTGCAGGCTCAAAAACAGAAGAGAAAATCTTCCAGAATCCCAAGAATGGTGTTGTTCTCACAATCTTCCTTTTTTTTTTTTTGGAATTACATTTGCTTTCTAAATTCAAGGAATCAAATGATCCTATTACCATATCTGATTCAGCCCTAGGGAAAGAGGGCTCTGTATTCAAGGATAAGATAGTATATCAGTCTCTCCAGGGAAAGATTTCCAGCTTCTTACCAATTGCCTTTCCCTCTGCTCTCCATGATGATCTGCATAGTTCTGCGAAATACCTGGTGATAGTGGGGTGGAAACCTCCTAGCTTCAAACGCTTCCAGCTTTTGTGGAAACTAGAGATGGGCTGCATTTTTGAAACCACTGGCCATATCCCCCTCCTCTGGAATGGTTTTCTTTATTCATGAACTCTCTCCTACCGAAAAATACCTGTTGACAGTGATGGTGATTGTTAAGCTCTGACTGTGCCAAGCTCTACCTATAGATAGTAAACACAAGATAATCGATTTGGACACAGTCGTTATTCTACAGGGCTCACAGTCTAAGAGATCGGGAGGGCAGGTATTTTATCCCCATTTTACAGATGAGGAGATGGAGAAGTTGACTTGCCTAAGGTCACAAATGTAGTCGTTGATAATAGTCATGGGATTTATTAAGTGCTGATTGGGTGCAGAGCACTGTACTAAGTGCTGGGAGAATATAAAGTGGGAATTAGACCTGAACAGTGTCCCCGAAAGGCTCACAATCTATGGCTAAATTGGGACTGAAACCTGAACTCCCGACTCTGGTTCACTGCTCTTTCCTATAGGCCTGATACTTCCCTTCTCTACCTGTTGATATATTTATTAGACACCCAAATCCAAGGAAGCCAACTCTTGGATATATAACTCTCTTGGATATATATTTCCCTTCCTGGCTCTCTGTTGCTGCTCCAATCTTCTGCCTTTTTCTCTGTCTCCCTTTCTGTCTCTGTATCTCTGCTTTAGCAGGGGATCTGCCTCCTCAGCTGAAGAAGGCACGCACTTTGCTGACATTAACAGGGCAAGGATGCACAGCTGTATGCGAGCTGTAGCATCTGGAGCTCCACAAAAGCCTTGGGGATACTGCTGGATTAGTCGGCTTTGGATCTGGCTGCGTTGTCTCTTTCCTCTTGGGAGTCACTTTCCTTTGACTCCTCTTGATCTTTCATCCAAATTAAATTCCGATAATAAGGCCTGGTGGATGCAGTCCAGGCCTGGGACCTGTCAGCAGCCAAAGTCCAACAACCTAGTGTATTGCACTGGTGGGGAAAGGCAGAGGCTCCTTCTGGGCAGGGAACTCGTGTTGTGTTGTACTTTCCCGCGTTCAGTAAAGTACTCTGCACACAGTAAGCCCTCAATAAATACCACTGATTGATGATAGGCTGCCCGGCTGGCTTGGGGCTTGGGTGGACTTGTTGAAACTGTGGTGTAAATTGAAGTGCGATAAGAGCTTGCCTATGGCAGTGGCCACTGGGTGAGGGTGAGCCAGAAGAAAGCCCCATGCAAGGCCAAACAGACAAGAGGGGGAACATTGTCTTTCCAAACCCGGAATGCAGATGGAGATAAGGACATAATAGAACAGGAAAGTTGTTGGGATAGGAGTCGGGGTACTGCTTGGCTCACATCACCTGGAGGCATTGTTTTCCTGGAGAGATAGCCTTTGTTTTCTGGACCTTGAGCTGACCGCTAGCAGAGCAGCTGGAGGGCTAGAGATTGGGCTGGGTCAGAAGAGAAAGGGAGAGGTTTTCTTTAAAATCGATTACCTGTGGCCTTTCCATTCACTGCCAAGAGCTCCGTTTCATCCCAACTGACACCTGGAAGTCATGTTTTAGCCTTTAAACTTCTGAAACATTTTGGACCGAGAATTATGTCATAGCTAGGTGGAAGCTGTAGGCTCATTCATGTTGGTCAATGGTGATAATTGTGATATTTGTTAAGCGCTTCTTTTTTATGGCATTTGTTAAGGACTTACCATATGCCAAGCACTGTACTTAGCACTGAGGTTAGTACAAACTAATCAAATTGGACATAGTCCATGTTCCACGTGGGGCTCACAACCTTAATCCCTATTTTACAGATGAGGTAACTGAGACACAGAGAAGTAAAGTGACTCACCAGAAGTCACACAGCAGACAAGTCCGGGAGCTGGGATTAGAACCCAGGTTCTTCTGACTCCCACGCCCTTGCTCGATTCATGAGGCTGAACTGCATCTCATTATTCTGTGTGAAGTACTGTACTTGAGTGCTGGGGTAGATACAAGGTAATCAAAGCCCACATGGGGCTCAAAATCTAGGAGGAGAACGGGTATTGAATCCCTATTTACAGATGAGGAAATGGAGGCACAGAGGAGTTAGGTGACTTGCCCAAGGTGATCATAACAAGCAAGTGGTAGAGTCAGGATTAGAACCCAGGTCCTCTGACTCCCAGACCCATGCTCTTTCTGCTAGGCCATCCTTCTTCCAGAGCCACATAAAACTAGAGGAGGATTTAAGACTGGCAGGAAAAGGCCACCACCTTTAATGGACCATCACCCCCAAGACTCTCAAGATGTGACAGGTTGGTCCCTAATCCCCCACTCCCTCCCTACCCCTGCAGCACTCGCATTGTGCTTTTCCTAGTCTCACTACCTCATTCCTTTCCTCCAGGATTCATTTTCCTAGCTCTGACTTTGTAGCACCATCCCCTTCCCTAGCATATATTTCAGTTGCTCAGTAAAACCTTGGAGTCAAGAGGGAAGGGCGGAGGCAACATTTTAAGGATAATGTAAAACAAAGCCTTAGGCAGTGTTGCCTCCCAGCTGAAAACTGGTTGTCAGTTTTCAAGGGTAGACCAGCATGGACTACTGCCTATCTAAACTACAAGCTCTCTGTGGGGAGGGAATGTGATAATAATAATAATAATGTTGGTATTTGTTAAGCGCTTACTATGTGCCGAGCACTGTTCTAAGCGCTGGGGTAGACATAGGGGAATCAGGTTGTCCCACGTGGGGCTCACAGTCTTAATCCCCATTTTACAGATGAGGGAACTGAGGCACAGAGAAGTTAAGTGACTTGCCCACAGTCACACAGCCGACAAGTGGCAGAGCTGGGATTCGAACTCATGAGCCCTGACTCCAAAGCCCGTGCTCTTTCCACTGAGCCACGCTGCTTATGTGTCTACCAATTCTGTTACAGTGTACTCTCCCAAATGCTTTGTACAGTGCTATGCATACAGTTAGCGCTCAAAAAATATGATTGATTGATTGATGCTATCAAGAAAGGAGTGTCTCTTCCAAACAAAAACTTCATGAGGAATGAGGGGCAAGGGGGAAAAAAAAGAGAAAACAGCACCAGGCAATACGGCAACACATCAAGTACAAGGGATGGCCTTTTCATGCCCAAATGGGGCCAGAACTGTGGGTCTTTTACTGGATTTTCAGCTGCACATGCACTAATAGGTGAATTTCAGTGGTGCCTTCTTCAACTACGAAGGACAATTGTATATAGTGGCAGAAGGGGAGCCAGTGGCATATTCAAGAGAGAAGGAGGCACTGAGGCAGAATGGCAAACCCTTTGCCCATTGCTGTCCATCAGGCTGAGGGCAGAGCTGAGGGGAAGGAGAGACTGCCATTTCATCACGGGGCTCTTGTGAGTGGTAAATATTGGGGTAGGAAGATGGGTGAGGAAGGGGTTATAGTTGCAATTTTTCTGCTTTCTATATACTCTATCACTGATTGATGGTAGGCAGGCATCAATAGCATCAAAATAGATGAGTAGAATGATAGATATACATACATCATTAATAAAATAAGTAGAATAATAAATATGTACAAAGATACACAAGTGCGGTGGGGCAGGGAAGGGGGTAGAGTAGAGGGAGGGAGTAGGGGCAATGGGAAGGGGAGGAGCAGAGGAAAAGGGGGGTGTCCATGTGGGAAGACCTCCTGGAGGAGGTGAGCTCTCAGTAGGGCTTTGAAGGGGGGAAGAGAATTAGTTTGGTGGATGGGAGGGCATTCCAGGCCAGAAGTAGGACGTGGCCATGGGTCGTGGGCCATGGGTCGACGGCGGGACAGGTGAGAATGAGGCACAGTGAGGAGGTTCGCGGTGGCAGAGGAGCGGAGTATGCGGGCTGGGCTGTAGAAGGAGAGAAGGGAGGTGAGGTAAAGGAGGAGGCAAGGGGATGGAGAGCTTTGAAGCCAAGAGTGAGGAGTTTTTGCTTCAAATGAAGATTGATAGGCAACCACTGGAGATTTTTGAGGAGGGGGGTGACATGCCCAGAGCGTCTCTGTAGAAAGATAATCCCGGGCAGCAGAATGAAGTATTTCTATCAAGTGAGGAGCTAGGAGTAGGATTTAATTTGGAAGAGGGCTGAGGATAATTCCAAGGGCAGAATTTAACTCAGTAAATTTTTAATGCCCATGACCCAAACAGAACATCCCAAATACATTACAAATGGAGCCAGACAAGAAAAGAAATTAAATTGACTGACCTCTCCCTGATAGTCTGTAAATTCCTCATGGGCAGGGATTGTGTCTACCAACTCTGTTACACTGTACTCTCCCAAGTGCTTAGTAGAGTGCTCTGCATTCACATTCATTCAATCAATCATATTTATTGAGCTCTATCCGTGTGCAAAGCATTTGGGGAGTACAGTGTAACAATAAACAGACACATTCCCTGCCCACAGTGCACACAAATGCATCCAGCAGGTATAGGCTTAGTGAGGCAACAGAAACTCTTCTTTCCCGTGTAAACAGCTGTCCAGGGTTTATAGCATAGCATATGGTTCTCACAATCCTACCAATTGTCTTCTCTGAGGCCCCGAGCCCTGGGTTGGGATGTAGCTGAGGCTGGAAGGATGTACTCACGAGAATCACCAAGCTATCTGGAATGAGGTGTATCAATTAGTCGGTCATATTTCTGGAGCGCTGACTTTGTGAAGAGCACTGTACTAAGCACTTGAATGAGTACAATAGAGTTGGTAGACAGGATCCCTGTCTTCCAGGATTTTACAGCCTAGCTAGGAAGACAGACATTATGATAAATTACAGGTAAGGGGCTCAACTGAGTATAGAGATATGTACATAAATGCTGTGGGGTGGAGTGAATACCTAAGTTTGTAGAGGGAGGGACTTGGTGAATGGGTCAGACAGTCAGGGAGGGTGGGGAGCATGGCCTAGTTGAAAGAGCATGGGTCTGAAAGAGGATCTGGGTTCAAATCCTGATCCCCCATTTGCCTGCTGTGTAATCTTGGGCAAGTCATTTACTTCTGTGCCACAGTTTCCTCATTCCAAAAATGGGGATTCAATACCTGTTGTCCCTCCTACTTAGACTGTGAGCCCCGAGAGGGACAGGTATTGTGTCTGACCTGATTAACTTGTATTTAGGTCAGTACATAGCGCAGTGCTTGGCACGTAGTAAGTCCTCAACAAATGTGATGATAATGATGATGATGATAATAATACGTCTAGGTCCTAGCATGGAGGGCAGCAGCCTCAGCAGCAGCAGTAGCAGCAGCAGCACATTACCCTGCTATGTTGTATTGAGCTCACACATCTAAGGTACTGATTTAACTTTGAAAAGAAATCTAAAGTTTGCCTATTTGTTTTTTGCAAAATGAATAGCCAGGTTAGAGAACAAATGGATTTGATCATTTCCAGGAGATAAACTGTCAAATGCTCTTGCTGACCACAGTGCAACAATGATTGAGAAAGGTTACACCATAGGGCTTTCATGGACTCTCTCAAAGTGCTTAGGACAGTGTTCTGCACACAGTAAGCACCCGCTGCATTCCAGTGACTGATTGATTACTCTTTCGAGCATTTTCAATGAAGGTCAGATTCAGGCTCGGGCAGGCCTTGAGGAGGGGAAGTCCAGTGGCTGTATTACAGTCAGATAGAGGGTGGGCAGCCCTTATTCTGTCCCACACTCTGCCTAGCTTTACTGTCTCAGTGATGCGAGCAGAGACAAAAAGGCTGGGGTGCTTTCAGGTGTGCCCTGATGGGTGCCCTTTAAATCGATTAGACTGTAAGCCCATCATTGGACAGGGCTTGTCTCTATCTGTTGCCGAATTGTACATTCCAAGCGCTTAGTACAGTGCTGTGTACATAGTAAGTGCTCAATAAATACTATTGAATGAATTAGGAGATCCAATGATAGCTGCGAAGGGGCCCTGTGGTGGTGGGGGACCCAAGGCACAGTGAGGGAGTTTAGTTGGCTGAATGAATCAACTCAGTGCCAGAAGCAGCATGGTCTAGTGGAAAGAGCAGGGACCTGGGAGTCAGAGGATGTGGGTTCTAATTCTGGATCTGCCATATGTCCGCAGTGTGACCCTGGGGAAGTCACATCACTTCTCTGTGCCTCAGTTACCTCATTTGTAAAATGAGGATTAAGACTGAGCCCCTTGTGGGGCAGGGACTGTGTCCAACCTGATTACCTTGTCTCTACCCCAGAGCTTAGAACAGTGCTTGGCACAAAGTAAGCACTTAACAAACACCACAGTTGTTATTATTAGATTAACCCCGTGAGAGACACTCCAATCTCTCTGACATGTCCTCTCCATCTACATCCTGTACATCTCCTCTTGCGGCTTCTGAATGAATCACTGTGACGTTCCATATCACAAAGCCTTAAATGTTTCTTCCATTCCCTCCGTTCTCTCTGAATGGCCCTATAAGTTTACTTCACCACTGGGTAGGTGACTGGACTGAGTGGGAGAATTTTCCACATTCTGCATTATTATTTGCAAGCAGCTGAAGAATTAGCATGGCATAGTTTGCATTAAGGCCATGAAACTACCAGGTAAAGAACATCTTTTT
The DNA here is from genome assembly GCF_004115215.2 of Ornithorhynchus anatinus. NCBI lineage: Eukaryota > Metazoa > Chordata > Mammalia > Monotremata > Ornithorhynchidae > Ornithorhynchus > Ornithorhynchus anatinus. Next base: position 12,523,021 of record NC_041735.1, on the reverse strand, counting down.
TACTTCCTCCCCCTTCTTTTCAGCACTTGATTCATTGCAGACAAAGCTGCTTTGACTTGTTAAGCTTAAAGAAGTGTCTTCCTTCGGTCCATTGTACATCCCTGTTGATGTGAACCACCAGTAGGGTTTCCACCTTGCAGATTTTCCAGGGAAGGAATCCCTATCCATCCCTAATACTCTTGCCCACTAGTCCAGCCTCCCCATTTCCCCACTCTTGGCTTTTTCGGACCCCCTGCCCACCCTCCAGATTCACCCTCTGTCTCCCTGGTTCCCTCTCTATTCTTTATCTACTTTTTGAACTGTTTTTTTTCAATAGTTCCAACCTTTACTCCCCTTGTTATGGCCGCCCTCTGCAGCAGCCGGAGCCCACCTTTTGCCCGAACCGGTGGACCGGGACCAGACTGGTGAGGGATGGGGGAGAGCAGGTTACAAGAGGTGGGGAAGCCCCCTTGGCAGTCTCCTCCTCCCTCTGCCTTGCACTTTCACCCCTCCCTACTCCCCCTCCTCCTCCTTTTCCTCTGACACCATCACCTGTTCTGAAGATTGCGGGCTGAAGAAGCAGGGGATGGTAGCGGCAGGAGCAGCGAGGTCTAGCTGGAACCCAGCAAAGTTAGAGCTGTGAAAAGCATCGGTTAAAAAAGTGGAAATAGAATGAAAGGTGAAAGTGCAGGAGTAGTGAGGAAGCAGGGGTTGTGAATTTGGGTCACAGGAAAGTAGCAGAAGATTGTAAGCTTCTTGTACAACTTTATTGGATTGCACTCACCCAAGCGCTCAGTGCAGCGCTGTGTACACAGGAAGCGCTCAATAAATACTCGATTGAGGAGGAGGTGGGGGAGGCTAGGTCTGTAGCTTCAATGGGAAAGAGCTCAGATGGATAGCTCCTGGGGTTCCCAGTGGAGTGAAATTCGCTTGCCAATGGGTAATTTAAACATGTAAGGAATGTTGTATCTTAAAATTTCTTCACTACAAAGTGAGGATTTTTTTTCACCCTCATCACCTTTGGTGGGAATAATTTTGACACGAGGCAGAATTTAGTCTTTCCAGATCTCTGATTTAACTCTGACATCTGCTGCTCCCAGTAAGAACTAGGGCCTGCACCTAGTAATCCAGAAAACTCCTTTTCTGTGTTTCATGTTAGTCAGTCAGTCGGTCGGTCGGTCAGTCAATCATATTTATTGAGGGCTTACTGTGTGCAGAGTACTGTACCAGGCACTTGGAAGAATACAATATAACAATATTACAGACACAGTCCCTGCCCACGACAAGCTTAGAGTCTAGAGGCGGGGAGGCAAACAATAATACCAATAAATAAAATTACAGATCTGTACATAAGTGCTGTGGCGCTGGGAGCCGGATGAACAAAGGGAGCAAGTTAGGGCATCCCAGAAGGGAGTGGGAGAAGGGAGTTGTCCCTTCCCTCAGCATGCAGGGCCTAAACTGAGGTCGAGGGTGGTGGGATGCTCAAATTTCTGGAGTGGTGCCCTTTAGAGAACTTTCAACTCATTCTGAGAAACGCCGATATAAATCCAAGTAAGTAATTATAAAAACCTCAGCCAAAAGGGTTAAATTCAATCTCGTGGGTTTATGCAACTCACTTAAAGTGCATAGACAAGATCATTCAGGGAAGCCAAGAAGTGAGCTACAGGCTCATTGTGGATTTTCCTCTCCCATGAATAGGACTAGACATCAGCTTTATCAACTGGAGCATTCATTGATCCCTTGTCCCAGAAGCATCCTGATCTCAGCTTACAAAGAGTTCTTCTGAAGGAAGCAGACTGGCAGGCATAAAGCCCACAAAGCCACTGTCAATTCTCGGGACCAGTCCCTCCTCCTCCCCAACTTCCCTGCAGACCCCCAAATCTCCTCACCTGTTAGGTGAGCAGGATTAGCTTTCTATTTCTCTGGCTTGCAACTCCTCCCCCTGTTGCCTCTCACCCTGAGGCACAAGGACCTCCACTCTTGGGATTTACCTGCTTAGCTCTCATCAGCATTATTGACTTTCAAGGCGAGGGGGCCCCCGCATTATTTCAAAGTAACTCGAGGCTACCACTGAAGAACCGAAGTGACATTTGGAGAGCCGGTGAGCACAATCAAGGGGCCCGGCTTAGTTATCGCCTTAAACTCTCCGAACCTCAGCCACTCTGCTCTCTGGGAAAAGGTAATCCTGGTTTTAAATCCTGGCTCGGGGTTGGCTCATTAAAGCTCTAGTAAGCTGTAACCAAAACATCTTCATGTCACTTAGCAAGCCGAATTCTGCTCATCGCAAGCACTTGAACAGCGGCAGAGGGTAGGTGTCTTTGCATACCCACTTGCATTCCTGCCCGGTCCATTAAGGCATTAATGAAAAAGAGCCACCACCCTGAGCCACAGAGAGACAGGTGTGGGTCTTTATTTTCATTAATCACCTGTTTTCCTTTGCTTTGCAGGCATTACGATACCCCCAGATTAATATTAATTTGCATATTTGTTCAGAGGAAAGAACAGACAGCACTCCTCCTAAGAGAGAAGCAGCGTGGCTCAGTGGAAAGAGCACGGGCTTTGGAGTCAGGGCTCATGAGTTCGAATCCCAGCTCTACCACTTGTCGGCTGTGTGACTGTGGGCAAGTCACTTAACTTCTCTGTGCCTCAGTTCCCTCATCTGTAAAATGGGGATTAAGACTGTGAGCCCCACGTGGGACAACCTGATTCCCCTATGTCTACCCCAGCGCTTAGAACAGTGCTCGGCACATAGTAAGCGCTTAACAAATACCAACATTATTATTATTAAACCATTGAGTGAGGGATAGCCGGCAAGCTAATTATGGGAAAATTGCAATCGAGGACTTTGATTTCTTTGACATTTTTGGTTCCTTTCCCAGAAGCAAGTTCCCAGAACCGGGTTTGAAAAACAGATCGTTCACCTACCCTAGAATCATTTGGGTATGGAGAAGAAAAGAAACATGAAAGGATTCTGTGGAAATACCAGGGCCGGTGGGGCGGAGGGAGTTGCCTGCCAGCTACCTTTGAAGGAAATGTGTTCTTAGTTCCTTAGTCCTACCTCGGAAACCCAGGAGTTTGGAATAGTGCCTCGGCCTAAATGGCCCTCTACCTCTACATCCTATTTCTTTGTGGAGCAGGTTCAAGGCCCATTAGCAGTGTGATGGAGAAATGCTGCCAAATGTGTCACCGTGAGCTTGGGAGTCAGAGGAACCTGGGTTCTAATTCCGCCTCTGCCACTTGTCTGCTTGTGACCTTGGGCAAGTCACGTAACTTCTCTGTGTCTCAGTTACCTCACCTGCGAAATGAGGATTAAGACTGTGAGCCCCATGTGGGAAGTAATTATAATGATAATAAGCGCTCACTATGTGCCAGGCATCATACTAAGGGCTGGGGCGGGTATAAGCAAATTGGGTTGGACGCAGCCCCTGCCCGACATGGGCCTCACTGTGTAAATCCCCATTTGGCGGATGAGGTAACTGAGGCACAGAGAAGTGAAATGATTTGCCCAAGGACACAGAGCAGAAAAGTGGCAGAGCCAGAATTAGAAGCCAGGTCCTTCTGACTCCCAGGCCCATGCTCTATTCACTGGGCCATGCTGCTTCTGATCGGGTTGGACTGTGTCCAAGCTGATTAACTAGTATCTACCCCAGTGGTTAGTTCAGGGTCCGGCACATAGTAAGCACTTAACCAATACCATAAAACAACAATGACAACAAAAAAAACCCGGTTTTTAAAGACAGGACAGTCCCTTATTAATTCTATGGAAGTTCTCCTCTGATTATTATAATTATGCTGTATTATTTACCATTTGACTGCCAATAGGGCATTAACACTGTTTAAGATTTGGATGATGTTGAAGTCTCCACTAGGGAAGGCTTCACCCCAGGGTTTATATAATCTCCACAGTCAGAACATCCTCTGATTTGTTTTGTAACTAATATCGATAGAATTGATTTTTATGTTAGCAGCTATTGGTCTACAAAACTTGATCCAGGATATAATTCTGAAAATATTTCAAAACTTGGAACTCGGCTTGCCTAGGGAAGGCTATTTTTCCAAATGCATTACCATCTGTATTTCATATCAAAACCCTGTAATTGGTTTAGTTTTTTTGGCAGAAGGCAAAGAGAATTCATAGTTTTCAATTCGGTCATAAGCAGTCATCTGTAGCAGAGTATGGAGAAGCCTGTGCAAGTATTAAATACTGATATGTGCAAATGCCGTCAATAAAGATTTAGCGATAAGCCGTATTTACTGGGAATATAAACGTTGAAAGGAACATAACTTTGTTCTGTGAGTCATTTACAATGACTTCAACTTCAGACCAGAAAAGGGGAAAATATGTTCCAACCTAGTCCCGTTTTCCCAGTTCTGGGGGGCGGGGGGGGGGGGGTGGAGCGAGAAAGGGCCTTTCCAAATTATGCTTGGAGGGGAGGGGGAACGGACGGACCACCCGGCCTCTTGCTTTTCACTGAGCTCAGGGGTTGGGAATCCCCAGCGTTGAGGCTGCAGAGCCAAACCCGAGACTCTTCCGAGCGGCTTCCTCCTTCCTGGGAACCCTCACCCCAGTGACCTGGGGCATCCCCGAGGAACCGTGGTGGGTGAACAGCTGAATGGGGAGGGGAAGGTACAGTCTTTTCAAGGGAAGCCATGTAAATGGAAAGGTAGGCCAGGAAAAGCCTAGACTCGGCAACTTAAGGTGTCACTTCAGTACCATCTGGATTTTAAGATTTTAATCAATTTACTGGGTTTTCAATTTTCCTTCCATAGCTCCTGGATTTATAAACTTGTCTCCCTATCTCTGTCAGGAAACCTATCTGGCACTGCTCAACAAATGGTGGCCCACGCCCATAATTCCACTCCACACTTCGTTTTCTGTGTCTCCACGCTGGGCAGCTTGCCCGATTCTCCTGGTGTCTAAAAGGTGTTCCCTAGAGTGGTCTAGTACTGGTGTTCTCTATTACTTAAAGAAAAACATTGGGTTTATGCCGCGATCAACATCCCCCTCGTCCTCCTGTCCAGCTCCAGTTTCTCCACCTTAAGTTCTACCTTTTTCAGTTGCTGCAGCCAACTTCAAAGACCTTTGCTTCTCACCCAATTGGGCCGCCTGGTCCTTGACACTTGAGGCAACTTCCCTAACACTCTCTCTTAGGTCATCCCTCCCTTCTCTTTCTCCTGCTGGTTTCCTGAGTTGTGTTTATGCCTTACTCTCACTTTGTTAGTGTTTATTTGGCTCAAAATGGCTTGAAACAAACACACACACAAAGATGCCCTAATTAAATTGTAGTAATAAATACTGTATCTTGCTACATATATTTGAGTTTGAGGGAAACTCAGATTACATCATTTTATTTTTGAAGAGAGCTAGAGTCATTGGAGGAAAGGGAGTGATGGGAAAAGAAATGGGAGGAGGGAACTACCTCAAAATCCACATCCCCCCCAACACCCCCTCACCCTCCCTCTGGCCCCCACTTCCCTGCAAATACCAGAAGCAGACAGCTGATCAGCTTGTATTTTTCTTTCCATGGCATGTCAGACATTTCCAGGTTCCACCCACAAAGCGAGCTCTTTGGGGGGAATCCCACAGATCTTTAAGTTACACCACAAATATGTCACCAAGCACAGAAATCAGCAGCTTGGCTCACCTCTTGTTATCGTGTTTCCCGCGCAGATTGAGGTTAGGTTTAGTGGAATGGTCAGGGCCCCTGATTTTACTGTAACTCTGTAGCCAGACCTTTGGAACCTCAAGGCAGACAAAGAGAAAGGGTTGAGTTTGAAAGTGATTCGAGGCACCCATCTCCTCGCCTCCATTTCTCTCCATTGCTTGCTCCTTCCCCTCTACTCTATGCTTCTTTCTGGCAGCCCTAAAACTCCTATTTGGGGATGCATTTTAACATTCATTCAAACATGTGTCAACCAGCATTTTAGAAATTTGTATCAGAAGGAGGGAAAGGAAAAAGAGAGGAGTAATGGAGAGAAGCAGCTTAATGGAGCTGGCTATTTCCTGTGCATTTTAGTTCCAGCCTTGATTACTGTGGCTGTAAATTCCATATTATATTGTATAATTGTAGTATATGTTGGTAGTGTATGCTCAAAGGAGCTGTAAGGATTTCCAGAGGGTCATTTCTTGGGGGGTGGAGGGGAAGGGGTGTGTGTGTATGTATTTGTATGTGTGTGTGTGTCCATGTGCCTACAGTGGTGACTTTCTGCCAGATTGGCCAGATCATTGATCTGGTACCTTTTTTAAAACAAAAAACCGAAAATAAAGAAAGAAACTCATCACTATCTCCTCCCCTCCAGAAGAAACAGGCTCCTGACAGAGAGAAGTAGCGTGGTCTAATGAATAAAGGAAAGTCATGCAAGTCAGGCATCTTGGTTCTAATCATGGCTCTGCCACTTGCCTACTCTGTTACCTTGGAAAAATCAGTTAACTTCTCTGTGCCTGGTTTCCTCATCTGTAAAATGGGGATTTAATATCTGTTCTCCCTTCTACTTAGACTGTAAGTCCCATGTAAGTCCACAGCTCCTGCTGTGTCTGACCCGATTTAGCTTGCATCTACCCCAGAATTTAGTTCAGTGCTTAAAGGCACAGAGTAAGCACTTCACAAATACCACCATTATCATTATTGGTTGTTTTGGAACCTGAACTCTCGTTCTTGTGCCTCCTTCTTGGTGACCAGGCTCTTTCAGGACCCAGAGTTTGTTTGTAGATAGATACTCAGGAGACCACAGGAGAGTCACATAGTGAGGCAGAGTACCTAGCAAGAGAACAGAATCAGCAGGAGCGTGTCCAGGGCACCCCTGATGAACATTTAGGGGACCACAGCTGAGAAGCTGGAACACTTTGTCATCCGAGGGGAGATGTCTTGGATCAGAGTGTTAACAACAACTGGGGACTTGGGAAATGGGAGGACCCTAAGTGCCCCTAGGAAGCCAATTGGTATTTTCGAGGGCAAAGTATGTGTTGAACGACAACCGGCAAGGTGGGAAGAAGTTTCAGCCCACAGTTGATAGCTGTCATCCCGTTCCAGACCTTTAAAGCTGAGGTGAACCACCTGAGGATAGTTGATTTGGGCCTGCTCAAGTTGAGCAGGGCTGCCATTCTAAAGGCCATCTCTAATGTGGGTGAGAGAAAAGGGGTGAACCTGAGCTGGCCTTCCTTCCCCTCTTTGCTCCACTGCTGCTCCCCCCACTTCCGCACCCAAATTTACAAACATTCCACGTAAATTGCGCTTGACTCACTTGCCCGTTCCATCAATCCTTTCTCCAAATACTTTGTTTCTCACCCTCCTAAGGAGCAAATCTGTTCTCCTTGCAAATAAACAGAAATAACCTGTATATCTGTGAGAACAGAGGTGCAACTCTATACATGCCTAGCAGGGGATTCTTTGGACCTTCCTCTTCTGTAATATAGATTTTTCAACTGACCAAACAGTTGCCTTGTTTGTCCAATAATATTCCCTGCATCATCTATTAAATATGATTGAATGAATGAATGAATAATCCAACACCCCCACACACAGTGTATACATACGGCTTTCAACTGGATTTTATATGCAGCCTTATCTGATCATACTTGGTATCTTTTTCAGCGTGATTCAACCACCCCTGTGCCAGTGCCTAACTCTGGTCCCAAAGTGTGTTAATGTAGGCCCTCCAGATCATACATATACATATGATACAAGAGACAAGAGATCTTTCCCCGAGTCCAGGTGAGAAAGTTCAAGTTTTGGGGACAGAATCTACAGCAACACGACAGAAGAGAAGCAGTGTGGTCTAGTGGAAAGATCATGGACCTAGGAGTCAGAGGACCTGGATTCTAATTCTAGTTCTGCCACTTGTCAGCTGCGTGACCTTGGGCTATTCACCTATTCACTTAATTTCTCTGTACCTCAGTTTCCTCACCTGTACAATGGGGATTAAGACCATGAGCCCCATGTGGGACAGGAACTGTGTCTAACCTGATTATCATGTATCTACTCCAGTGCTTAATTCAGTGCCTGGCATAGTAAGCACTTAATTAATACCATAAAAAGAGAAATAAAACCTGATTAGACACCCCTCTTCAACCTCCTCAGTTTTCTTAATAGCGAACAAATGTCCCAATCTGCACGGATGCGGTAGTCGTGCCAAGCCTGCAACTGTAGCCCACTACAGTTCACATAAGTCATAGACTGGGATGCTTCAGTCCCAGCTTACTGAGAACACCCCTTCCTATAAAATGCAAACACTTTCAGGATGTTTACACTATTTAAATGACTGTAATTGGAGAGGAAAGTGTAGATACCAGCCGTTCTCCTATAATTCGGTGGCTGTTTTCTTGCAGAATGCTGTGTGAGGCGTTTGTTGCTGTCTGACACAGTGTATATGTACCCAATTTACTCTACAAGACCAAGACATGTTAAATCCAGACACACACTGCTGGAAGACTGTCCCCAGATTCTTCCTTTGAGGTCTATCTAAAACATACAGGGAAAGCAAGCATTATGGAAGGACTAATTGTGCAGAATATGGATTTTTGGGGTTGGGCAGTGCATTATTCATAAACTAAGTGACCCCTGCCTTATGTGAGTATCTATGGTGTGAGAACACATGCATGAGAGCTAGTAGGACCGTGATGATCTGGTCCAATCCCCGGGCAGTTGAATGGTTCATCCACCCACCCATGTCTGGTTGTCTTTTATTTTGATAAAGTTCTCCAGAGATTGAAACCAGTAGTGCCAACTTTTCATTGTGAGCTCAAGAGTGACTTAGCTTTGATGGGTAGGGTGTTTGAGGAGCATTGGCTTCTGGAGTCAAAAAAACTCTTCTTTCTGGCCTTCAGTGGGGGAGGAGCTGTCTACCCTGGTGCCCTGGGAAGACAGGAAAAGCCCATTTGGATCCTGGAGCCTAATGGAGGTGGGAGCAGGCTAAAGCAGGTCCCCAGGAGCCCCACTGGACTCTCTGGATTTGCAGGATCTTTTTCCTGGCAAGACCCAAGGGATCGGGATTGGGGAGGGCTGGACTGGGAGCTGCAGCATGTGAACAGCAAGCAAATTAGAGAAATGCTGATGATGACGATGATGGTATTTATTAAGTGCTTGCTATGTGTCAAGCACTGTCCTAAGCACTGGGGTAGATACAGATTATCTGTTGGACACAGTCCCTGTCCCACGTGGGGATCACGGTCTTAATCCCCATTTTACGGATGAGGGAACCGAGGCACAGAGAAGTGAGTGAAGTGACTTGCTCAGGATCACGCAGTGGACAAGTGGCAGAGCCGGGATTAAAACCTGGGTCCTTCTGACTCCCAGCCCCGGGATCTTTCCATTGGGCCGTGCTGTGGGGAGCTGCCAAAATGGCAATACCACTTCCAGTGGGACCCACCCCTCAAGCCCTGCCCACATTTGAAGGGGTTTACGGCCTCGATCACATCCGTCCTCCCCAAGAGTCTCCAATGGAAACCACCTGGCTATTCTGTTTCAGCATTTTCTTACTGTATAGGTGCTACCTCTATCTGTCTTATGTATCAGAATTCTCTGCTGCTTAAAGTGAAGTCTGTTTTCTCTTTTTTGGTCACCTGGGGACTTGGAGAAAACTCATTTTCATTATCCTTGTGGAAACACTTTATACACTTCGAAGAAATGATTAGGTCACCTTTAGGCCCACTCTTCTCCAGGCTAAACATGGGAAGTTTTGCTTATAGCTTCTCCACCTCCTTGTTAAATTGTGTTAGGACACAGTCTTCTAATAAAGTTCTAAAACTAATATTAAGTATAGCGGAAGAATTATTTTCCAGCCCTTACATGTCATACTCTTGTAAATTCATCTCATTACCACACTGACTTTTAAAATAATAGCTCTGCATTGCTCATTCATATTCAGTTTGTGGTTGACTATGGAACCCAAGCTCTTTTCTGCTCTATTTGTGTCTCACCAGTCTTTCCCCACACTACGTTTGTGTATTTGAATTTGCTCCTTAAGCACACTCATCTCTATTGAATTTCATCCCATTTGGTAGAATTGCCACTTGCCTGCTGTATGACCTTTGAGAAAGCACTTAACTTCTCCCTGCTTAAAGTTTTCTTATCTGTAAAATGGATATTAATTACACTGTTCTTTCTCCCCCTTCTTGTATGGGGCCACATGATAGGATAGGGACTGTGTCTGACCTGTTTATCTCTTATCTACCCAAGTTCTCAGTACAATACTTGGTATAGAGTAAGAGCTTAACAAATACCACAAATATTACTATTATTATCATCAATAATGATAATAATTCTTTCAGTTTATCCAGTTTTAAATTCATGTTTTCAAAAGTGCTAGCAACTCCACAGTTGACTGGCATCTGAAAACTTATTGTGCCAACTCACAAATTCCATATTCAGGTTGTTGTTAAAGATATTGTTCAGGACCAAGCAAAGGAACCATCACTCTGGGACACCACTCACTTCAGGTGGACAGTGATTCTCCCCTTAGTTTGTGATGCCCAAGCCATTTTCTTAATTATTATTAATGATAAAATTATGTTTGTTAAGAACTTCTATGTGTCAAGTGCTGTTCTAAGTGCTGAAGTAGATACAAGTTAATCAGATCAGAGACAGTCCCCGTCCCTCATGGGGCTCACAGTCTAAATAGTGGGGACACCTGGCATTGAATCCCCATATTACAGATAGGGAAACAGAGACCCAGAGCAGTTAAATGACTTCCCCAACATCATATAGCATGCAGTTGGCAGAGCCAGGATTAGAACCCATGTCCTCTGACTTCCAGACCTGTGCTTTTACCATGCTGCTCCTCATCTGTGTCCCAGTAGCAGTAATTTGGGCAAACTGTATTTTCCCAGCTTATGTGTGTCTCCTTGTTTATACAGCTTGCCATTCTTTCATAGGATGAAATCGCCCTGCTGTAACATGATGTGTTCTTTGCAGATTTTTAAATCAAAATAGTACCTTGGGGTTAGGAAGCATCTTATCTCCTAGTTGCTCTGAGGTTTATACAATTTATTCATTTTAAAACCAAATATAGTATACATTCCCCTAGGTGGTTGTGATTAGTGTGAGAAGCAGTATGGCTTATTGGAAACAGGATGGACCTGAGAGCCAGTGGGCTTGGATTTTAATCGTGGCCAAGTTGCCCACTCTGTGACCTTGGATGAGTTTCTCCTCTATGCCTGAGTTTCTTCGTCTTTATTTAATTTCTGTTCTCCCTCCCAATTAGACCCTGAGCCCTATATAGGATAGGGATCATACCTGACTTGATTATCTTATATCTACCCCAGTACAATGTTTGACACTGTATTTATAATTTTATTATTTGTGGTTTGTGCTGGGATTTGTTTTACGTTTATTCTAGGTTATTCTAGACTGTAACCTTGTTGTGGACAGGGAATGTGTCTATTTGCTGTTATATTTTAATCTCCCAAGTGCTTAGTACAGTGCTCTGCACAAAGTAAGCACTCAATAAATACAATTGAATGAGTGAATGAATGAATGAATGAATGAATGATCATCCTGAGCACTGATGTTACTCTGGATAGTCTGTAATTCATTCATTCATTCAATAGTATTTATTGAGCGCTTACTATGTGCAGAGCACTGTACTAAGCGCTTGGAATGTACAAATCGGTAACAGAGACAGTCCCTGCCCTTTGACGGGCTTACAGTCTGCTCACTAACCATCTATTTCTAGGGGATCCCAATTACACTTCTGTAGAACCAGTAGTGAAATGGTAATAGTTTGATGGCATAATACCTTTAATTCCTGTTTCTAGATCAGAGTTCTATTTCATTTAGACCCTAAGTCGAGGACTTGGTGCTAACTTCCATAGCTAATAAAAAGGCAACAGCAGATTTTAAGAGTAGACCCTGCTCACTTTGGGAGAGAAGAGAGTGTCTGGTTTCTTAATCAGATTGATATGCTAATTGGAAATCTTTACTGAGAAGGTTTTCATTTTCTTATACCCCTAGTTATCCAGGTGATTAAATAGTAAGGCAATTTGCAGGGGAGCCTAATTTATATGAATGATTCCTTGTCCGAAGAAAGACTCCAAAATTGAAATGAGCTGAGCTGTGAAAGGAAATCAGTGCAGGCACAAACTGGGAGAAATGAAGTGTAACGAACAAGGAGTAAATTGATTTGTCCCCACAAAGCTGAAGAGCTTTATGAGATACTCTGACCTGCACAGATCACTAATTCCTTCTGATCCTGGGACGCCAACACTTTTCTAATGACCTGCAATGTTCACAGAGTTCTTGGGAGAGTGAAATTGATGCTAATTAATGTGGTAGTTATTTGGAGGAGGTTATACAGAAAGACAACTGTGGAATCAGGGAACAATCAGGGACCATGCCGTGTTTGTGGCAGGACAGAACGAAGCTATTTTTAAGGATTTCATCCCCCCTCCTCCCCCAATTAATTTTCTCGCTTATGCCGTTTTGAAGTGCAGATGTTACAGAGTCCAAGACCTTTTTAATATGCTCTGGGAGGCGGGATGTTGTTTTTGGTATCCAGGACCTTGACTTTGTAAGACCATCTCTGAAGTGAACCAGTTCAGCTATTTCATTATGATATTTACTGAGGACTTTCTAGGTGCCCAGGGCACTGGGGTAGATACAAGATAATTACTTCAGACAGTCTCTGTCTCACCAGGGTCTTTTAATGTAATCAGTCAATCAATGGTATTTATTGAGCACTTATTCATTCAATCTTATTTATTGAGCGCTTACTGTGTGCAGAGCACTGTACTAAGCACTTATGAGAATACAACAGAGTTGGTAGAGACATTCCCTGCCCACAAGTCAGTCAATTGTATTTATTGAGCACTTACACGGTGTGCAGAGCACTCTAGTAAGCTCTTGGGCGAGTACAATGTAACTATAAACAGACACATTCCCTGCCCACAATGAGCTCAAACTGGGATAAGAAACCAAGCCTCCGAGTCCCAAGTTCTTTCCCCTAGGCCATGCTGTCAAACCAGGAAGTTAAGAAAGTGTGAGTCAACTAATCAAAATGCTGGTTCTCTAGCATACTCGTAATCTGGTGTGCAGTTCAAGAGAGAATGGACTCCATTACCCCGAAGGGAAGGTTACTCCTTGCAAACCCAGATTGGATAATCCAAGGTCCTGGGCATGGGATGGATGAAGCAGAGTGGCCTAGTGGAAAGAGCATGGGTCTGGTGGGGAGCAAAGGACCAAGATTCTAATCCTGACTCTGCATATGTCTGCTGTGTGACCTTGCGCAGGGTATTTGACTTCCCTGTTTCCTCATCTAAAAAAAAATAGGGGTAAAATAGCTGTTTTCTCTCCCACTTAGTCTGTGAGCCCCATGTGTAACAAGGACTGTGCCTTGCCTCATTATCTACCCCAGTGTTTAGTACAGTGCTTGGCTCACGAAAGCACTTAGCAAATACCACAATTACAATGATTACCTTCTACACTTTCTTTTGATCCATTTCCCCCACAGGCCCACTGTTTGTCAGTTTGCATCATTAGAGAATCTCCAGCCGATGGTATAGTTTCCCCCACTATCCTCGCCCAATATGTATCATTTGAGTCTGGTTTCACAGATTGCATCATCTTAGCCTGGGAAATGTATTAAGACCTGCTTTTCTATGCGATTGTGACACAGGAATTAACATGCAGCTTTTAGTGTCATTTTCAATGGCAGTCCACCAAGGAGCAAAGGGAAGAAGGCCTGAAGGGTCCAGTCCTTAGAGCAGGTGTGAATGAATGAATCAGGGGTCAGGATGGAGGTTGGGTGGCTACCACCTGCCATGGCCCACCAGCGAGTACCTCAAGGGTTCTCATCTCTCTCTTGGGCTTGGCCTCCACTAGTGGGATGGAGAACTGGTTTAAAATTTAAGGGATTTGGAAGTGAAGTAGGAACACCTTCTCACTCCTCCCCATTTCCTGCTCCCCCTCAGTTTCTTACACAACCATTTAAATTGGTGTTACACAATCTGATGCTGCTACCTAGGTCTTTCTCGCCCTTGGAGTTGAATAGAATGCTGGAATTGCGTTGGGAAGAGTTGCTTAAAGAAAAATTCACTTGCATCCAGCAAACTGAAAATTTGCAAAAGCACTAAAATGTTGGTCCTAGGCTGCGCTGTGTCTAAGGATGAAAATGATTTTGCAGTTTCTATTTTTAGGATATCATGCAAATCCTGCCTGCAGCCCTTTGAGGGGAGCAGAAGGGGCAGATTTTCCAAGACTTGTTTTATGCCTGAGGAAGCTGAGACTCACAGAGATTAAGTTCTAGCTCGTGGGCACACAGAAAGTTGAATCCCTCCTGGCCTTCTGAGCAATAGATATAGTGAGGATCTTGGCTAGTGTTCACACGACCACAGTGTTTGGTCCCCAGAACACTCCAAATCTAGAGAGCGGCAGAGACATCAAAGTCACAGGAAGCTCTGAAAACACTTTTCCAGTCAGTGTGGAGCCCAACTTTGCACAGATTTCAAAGATGCACTTGGTCAAGCTTTTCCGGGGACCATGTTTCATTGGATACATTTTGGGTGTCTCTGAGCAAACCCCTTTATTTGGAAGAGGCAATTCAGGGTCTTGCTACCGGGGACATCTTTGTTTCACCTTAGCAGTGACAATTCTGGCCCCACTTCTGGGGCACTGTAACCCGAGACCATGTAAGGTGACCAGAAACCTGGTGTTGAAAGGAGGACTGGGCTAAAATGGGTAGGGCAGGGAGTGAAGAGAACATGGAAAAAAGAGAAAGGAGCAGCATGGCCTAGTGGAAAAAGCACAGGCCTGGGAGACAGAAGACCTGGGTTCTAATCCTGGCTCTGCCAATTGCCGTGTGACACTTAACTTTTCTGTGCCTCAGTTTCCTCAACTGTAAAATGGGAATTCAATACCTGTGCTCCCTCCTACTTAGACTGTGAGCCCCATGCGGGACAGGTATTGCATCCAACCAGATTACCTTGGATCTACCCATAGTAAGCACTTAACACAAGCCATTAAAAAGAAAAGGGAAAGCAAAGGACGGGGAAGAAGACAAAGGGAGAAGGAAAAGGAAATGGGGAGGAAAAGAAGAAAAGGGCAAAAGCAGAATCATAATACTCATCTGCCTTCTCTGACACTTCTAACCTGCAGGCCAAAAGGACCTATGGCCCCAAAAGGGCAAGCTCCCCTGAGATCAGGGACCCTTCTGCTGGTTTTGGTAGCAGGACTAGTTTCAGGGTAATCGTAGTGGTAGTTGTTAAGTGCTTACTCTAAGCTAAGCATTCCGGTAACTACAAAATAATCAGATTAGACAAAGTCTCTGTCCCATATGGGGTTTATACTTCTAAAGAAGTGGGAAAACAGGTATTTAATCCCCTTACAGATGAGAAACCCCGCGGCACAGAGAAGTTAAGTGCCTTGCCCAAGATTATGCAGCAGGCAAATGGCAGAGTCAGGATTAGAACCCAATTCTCCTCTCAGTGCTTGCACGCAAGCTACTAGACCCCACTGCCTCACACTTATCACTGTTGAATTTCCTTCTTTTGTGTAGACTTGCCACTTGCCTGCTATGTGACCTTGGGCAAATCACTAAACTTCTGTGTGCCTGAGCGTCCTCAGCTGTAAAATGGAGATTCAATACCTGTTCTCCTTCTCATTTAGACTGTGAGCTGTGGGACAGGGACTGTGTCTGACCTGATTATCTGGTGCGTCAGTGCTGGCTCCTCTCCCAAAGCACTAGTTAGTCTTGTCCCTGAACACCTTGCTGGTTTGGGTGAGGGGAAAGGGCTTCTCCTGTCTCTTCCCATTTCATAATCCCGAGGGCAGGGCCACGATCCTGGGCTCCAGTGGCCTTGAAATCTCTGGGTTCGGATCTGGCAGGTTGAACTGAGAGGGAGAGATTCAGGTCGACGTGGACGTGCATCTCCCTCCCTCCACGTCCCCTTCCATCATCTGGAAGGCATGTGCGGCTCAGCTGACTGATTTTTTTCTTAAGTTTTTGGGACGCGGATGTATCCCGAAGAACCCCTTTCAGGAGGCTGAATAGACCCTGAAACTTCAGGACGGTCCCGGCTGAACTGGGATGTGCACACTTCCTTCACTTGCTCCGCGTCCCTTCCTCACCCCTGCCGCAGGTCCCTGTTCTGGAGACCAAGTTTCAGGGCCAAGGCCACAGGGCGGGAGAGCTGAGTCCCGAGACCTCAGCCGGCACTCTCCGGTCCCGGTGCAATAACTGAAATGAGGCTGTAACCAAATGCAGCTGAAGTGAGTCAGTGTCCAAGGCTGGGATTATTCACCTGGGATTGTTCAGTCACATCTTCCTGAAGTCAGCCACAAACCCATGTGCCGGCCCATAGTAGCCCCCCCCCCCCCCCCAAACCCCATCCTCCGCCCCCCAACTGCTGTATGTTGGCAGTTGCAAATAGCTTGGGGTTGTTTATGCTATTTAAATGACTCATATTTGGAGAAAACAGTGTACGTATGGAATTGTAGAAAAATTTTGGTGTGGTGTTGCTTTACTAGGAAGCCCAGAGCAGTCTCCCCTGACAAGCAGTGCAGTCATCCAACATCCTCACATAAAACCAAAGGCCACCCAAACTCAGGACATCCAAAAAAATACATCAGATAAAAAGAAAAGGCAAATGTATCTGGCGGGCGGTGGGGGTGGGGTGGGGAGTGTTTGCAAACAGCTGCAGATTCAACCCTGGAAAATGTTGTAAGCATATCGTGACCATATGTGTGGTCTCTTTCTTAGCTACTAGTCCATTTCCCACCACATCACACCTTAAAATGAGAATGTAGCTACGGTTATAAAGGTTAATCGCTAGCCTGTCCAGCAGAGGGGTATTAGTGATCTTTAGTCATTCGATGTTTCAGGCCAGCCTTGGGGAATGTGAGGCCTTCCTGGAGAGAATTCGCCTTGGTCCTTCATAGTTTGCTGAGATTGGGACAGATATGGTGGGGCTTTGTCCATCCTTTCTTCTTCTCCTGCCCCTCATTTTTCCTCTGTTCCCTCCTTTTTCTTCTTCTTTTAGCCTCCTGCATCTTTCCTCCTTCTCCAGTCTTCTTCCTCCCTCTTCTCTTTCTTTCTCGCCCCCCCCCAACACTTTTCCTCTCCCATCATCTTACCCTTTTTTCTTCTCTCTGCCCCTGGTCTCCAAGCTGCCCCAAACATTAACAAGAAGCTTCTCCAGGCATAAAAGGTTGTCTTACCGTCGTTCTTTTTACTTTGGAACTCTCCTTCCTCTCTCTGATTGAGCATTTCAGGGTCTTCCAGATGAAAAGATATGTTTTTGAGGTGGAGTTTTCTAATCCACATGTAATAGTTTTCACCAATTTTTGACTCTTGGACTATTACCAGTGGAAATTTCGGTCTTTTAATATTTTTTCAGTGTAACATTCAGACTGCTGATTTATTTCCCCAAACAGCCATCAGTCAGTAAAAACTCAAATTAAAGTTACTCTTCTCCGGACCTCCCATCTTTCTTCTGACAATGATCTTAATAATTATGGTATTTGTTAAGCGCTTACTCTGTGCCAGTCACTGTACTAAGCATTCATCATAATAGTTTAGCCCTTTATGAATGATCATTGTCATCATCAATGGTATTTATTGAGAGCTTATTATGTGTAGAGTACTGTACTAAATGCTTGGGAGACTAAGCCCCCCTTTTCCTCAGTTTCCCGCTCCCCCCCCCCCATTGCCCTGACTCGTTCCTTTGCTTTACCCCCTCTCCCCACCCCACAGCATTGTGTATATATGTACATATCTATAATTCTATTTTATATTAATACCTGTTTACTTGTTTTGATGTGTATATACCTATAATTCTATTTATTTATCTTTATACCTGTTTCCTTGTTTTGATGTCTGTCTCCCCCCTTCTAGACTGTAAGCCCGGTGTGGGCAGGGATTGTCTCTCTTTTTTGCTGAGTTGTTCCTTCCAAGCGCTTAGTATAGTGCTCTACACACAGTAAGCCCTCAATAATAGGATTGAATGAATGAAAATGTAGTCTTGAGTCTGTCCTGGCCCTCTCAAATATGGTCCTGGCCTTTTTCAAATCATCATCATTATCAATGGTATTTATTGAGCACTTTCTATGTACAGAGCACCATATTAAGTACCTGGGAGAATACATTACAACAGAGCTGGCAGACATGTTCCCTGCCCACACCCTGAGTCTAGAGACGAGTTTGCAGCCTAGAAATACGCTTACAGATTAGAGTATGAGAAGCAAATAGAAGCAGTGTGGTGGTCTTGTGGGATGGAAGATCATAGAGGACAGCAATCATGTCTACCAGAAACAGTGTGGCCTCAGGGAAAGAGCATGGGCCTGGGAGTCAGAGGACCTGGGTTCTAATCCCAGCTCTGCCACTTGCCTGCTGAGTGACCTTGGACAAGTCACTGAATTTCCCTGTGCCTCTGTTACCTCATCTGTAAAATGGGGATTAAGACTGTGACCCCCATATAGGACATGGACTGTGTCCAACCAGATTAACTTGCATCTATTCCAGTGCTTAGTACAGTGCCTGGCACCTAGTAAGCACTTAACAAATGCCATAAAAAATATAGTTTGATGGCCTTTGAAGTTTGTTGCAGTCAAATGATCAGGCGCAAACAGGAAAACTAAGCCAAATCAAAACAAAAAAACACCACCTCAGAACTCGTATTGGTTCACTGATGAGTCAGTGCTGCACTGACAAATCTGGCCCTTGGTTTCATGGTTTGTAATAAAATACGTTTTAGGATCACTTGGCCAGGGTTTCGCTAGACTAGAGCCATAGCGCTACTCCCCAGGATGTCATCTTTCTATTGCCGAATGTGAAAGGATCTCACATTGGGCCTGTCACATTTTCCCTTTTTTCTTGTAAACATTTCCACTTAGAGGCTGCAGAACCACCACCCAAGTGTAATGTCTTCTGCCTGGCTGAACAATAGCCCTTCATCCCTTAGTACATTTAGGTCTTTCCATTCATCCTCTCAGATCTTTGCTATTCTCGCATTCTGGTCCATTGCTGGAGTCTAAAGGCCGGATGGGGGTTCATTTTTGTTCCCTTCTGCCTTTCATCCAACTAGAGAGCAGAGTGCTTGATGCGTGTTCTGGGCTTCTTAGAAATTATTTCTGTTGCTTATGAATTTGGTGGATGACAGTTTAAAGCAGTGTCCACTGTACAACAGGCTTAGAGATTTTGGCCATAATCTGCAAGGGGAGTAAGAAAAAAAGGGGAAAAGAGATTGGAAATCAGCATTGTGGTTGCTGCCGTGCATTTCAGAGAGGTTGGCATTAAGCCGACCAAGTATCTGTAACCTACGGATCCCCAAATCCAAATCAGTAAATCCTTATTTAGACACTGTATCTAAGAAAGGTAAGTATGGAGAGCTGAAGTAATGGGAGTTGGCAGAGCTGGGCCTAGAATCCCAGCATCCTCAGCCCCAGAACCTCATTCTCCTCCTGCTCAAGTTTTGGTTTGGTATGAATAGGCCCCAAGCCCCCAAAGGGACTGGAGTGTATTCACTGAGTTTTCATTTATCCATCTTGGCTCCATCCCTGCTATAGCCTCCCCATGTCATAAATGACCTGATAAACTGATCTGATAAATGATTGATTTTGTTCTTCCCCTTAAAGACTCTTCCCTAGGTGACGCATAGCCCTGTATTTCTTTTTTCAGGGATCCAGATTTGTTTCTGCTTGACAGTCGAACAATCTGGGCTGCAGAAGAGGGTTGGTTGGTGTTTGATATTACAGCCACCAGTAATCACTGGGTGGTGAATCCACAGCACAATCTCGGCCTGCAGCTTTCCGTGGAGAGTATAGATGGTAAGTCCCAGACAGCGATGTCAGCCACAAATACCCATTTCTGCTGCAGAGCTCTAGTTCAGACTAGTCTGAACACGGTTAGTAATCATGTGTTTAAGTGGGATCTCCTGAGAATGTTTGGTCTTGGAGTTTTCTTCAAAAGGGCAGATTTTCCCAAGCTACTTTTAAAAATTCATCATTTTGAAAGAGCAGTGCATTTCTTCTTCCCTGGAATGAAGGAATATAGGTTTGTTTTGGCTGTGGTGGGTTACAGGAGAACTTTATCCCTACTGACCATGCGATTTTAGCAGATGGAAAGAATTATTTGAAGTATAAGCCGTTGGGGTTACTGGTGCTCAGTCAGTATTTTGAGGGACTGACTGACTGGTAGGATTGGGCAGTCCTCTTCTTGACTCCAGTCTCACCAGTCGCTGTCCCTTCAGTAATTCTCAGCTTCAGCCTGATGGGCAGCAAACTGAAATGTGGGGGGCGGCCCTCGAGCAGAGGCTTGAGGAGGATTGCGATTCCAAAAGGAAGAGACGAACGTGGCACCGATTACTCTGGGTAATAGATTCAATCTCTTAAAAGGTCCTTACAGTCCCATGGAAGTGAACAGATATTAGGTCACTTTCTAGCTCCTGCCTCCTCTTTGCGAAGAAGAGCTTTGTACCCGATGCCTTCAGCAAAGGGAAAGAAGTGTGTGCTCTGAGAGCTCTTTGGATCCGGCTTGGATCCGAGATCATTGTGAGTAGGTCATAAGTGGGGCGGGTTGCATCAGCCACACTCCTCCCAAGAAAATATATTTCTAATTAAGTCGGGGCAGCTCCTGATCCCATTTTTTTTTTCTTCTAAGTCACAGCCGGAGCTCATCCCACCGTTCTTGTCTGGAACAGTTATCTGGGTTTCTTTCCAGGGCCTGCAAAATGGTTTCAGGCTGACACCCAAGAGTGAGGATGGATCTGGTAAAGTGGAAGGCAGAGGAGGCTGGTTCAGAGACCTCTGGGCTTGGGACCGGGAGAAGGAAGGGCAATGTTCATTCTGGCAGAAGCCACTGGAGTCAGCCGGGCATCGGGGTATCTGAATTTGGCCTAATGCTGGGGCTGTGGGACCTTTTTTCCCCGTTCTAAATGGTCTGTGTGCTTTCCTGGTAATTCTGAGGAAATGATTCCTCTATTTTCCAGGCCTCCTTACCCTCCCTGCCCCTGGTGCCTTTGACACGGCCAGTCGGGAGTTCTCTGCTAGTTCGTCAGCGCTGGCTCCTCTCCAAAGCACTAGTTGGGTTCTTCCCCACACATCTGGTTGACTTGGGTGAGAGAAAAGTGCTTCTCCTGCCTCTTCTGCTTTAATAATCCTGCAGCAGTGGATTGAATAATCTATTGCTGAAGGTCAGGAGGGCAGAGAGTGAATATCCTGTAGCTCACTCTAAGCAAGCAGAGAGATTTTGCTTTGCACCTCTCAGCTATTATTCATAAAGGATCACTGGGGACTAACAAGCAGCATGGTGTAGTGGATAGAGCACAGGCCTGGGAATCAGAAGTTCATGGGTTCTAATCCCGGCTATGCTACTTGTCTGCTCTGTGACCTTGGGTAAGTCACTTCACTTCTCTGGGCCTCAGTTACCTCATCTGTAAAATTGGGTTTGAGATTGTGAGCCCCATGTGGAACAGAGACTGTATCCAACCTGATTTGCTTATATCCACCCCAGTGCTTAATACAGTGCCTGGCACACAGCCCTTAAATAATACCATAAATATTATTATTATTATTCCTTATGTATTGAGCTGACTGTGCTTTCACATCTTTCATTCAGTCATTCAATCAGTGGTAGTTACTGGAGCAGAGATCCCTACTCTCAAGCAGCTTGCAATCTAGTAGGGGAGACAGACAATAAGTAAATTACAGGATGGGGGAAGTAGCCCAGTGTAAAGATATGTACATAAGTGCTGTGGGGGCAGGGGCTGGTGTGACTACCTTAAGTGTTAAGTGGGTTCAGATTCCAGTGCACGAGTGATGCAGAAGGGAGGGAAAATAGGCTGGGGAGATGAGATCTGTCCAAGGGAGTTGAGCCTAAAATGCCTCTTTTCCCCACAGAGTCCACTCCAAGGCTTGGTGGGAGAACACCTTATACAAAACAGAACATAAATAAATAAGAAACAACCCAGGTCACACTATGTTTGTAGAGAGGAAATGGACTGTCAAGTCAAAGTGAAGCCAGGACAGTTAGTTGGATCAGTTGAATCAATTAGAACCCTCAGTTAGCTGGATCAGTCTCTAAATCCTGTAGACTGTAAGTTCCTCCTGTAATAATAATAATAATGTTGGTATTTGTTAAGCGCTTACTATGTGCAGAGCACTGTTCTAAGCACTGGGGTAGATACAGGGTAATCAGGTTGTCCCACGGGAGGCTCACAGTTAATCCCCATTTTCCACATGAGGGAACTGAGGCACAGAGAAGTTGTGACTTGCCCACAGTCACACAGCTGACAAGTGGCAGATCCGGGATTCGAATTCATGACCTCTGACTCCCAAGCCCGGACTCTTTCCACTGAGCCATGCTGCTTCTGTAGACTGTAAGCTCCTTCTGAGACGGGATCATGTCTACAAACTACAGTGCTCTGCATGCAGTAAGCACTCAATAAATGCCATTGATTGATTGCTCAGTTGGTTAAATGATTAGGTCTCTGCCTAATAATGGTGATAATAAATCACCTTTCTTCTGAGGGGCTCCAAGCCTTTCACTGACAGTCACTCAAGGTCTCTCTCACGGATGATGGAATCGAAGCCCAGAAATAGGAAGGAGCTCCCTCGGTGCTTAGCCTTCTGGTCAGCCCGCGGATCAACCAGTCACTACGTAGTACTGACCGCAGGCTCTCCACGAGCAGAGCTCTGTTCTAGAGCCAGAGCTCTGCACCCTCTGGCATTGAAGCTCTGAAACTGAATAGGTGACATCTGGATCTTCTGATGTGAATTCATGGGCTGTTGCCCAGGAATCTATTCTTTGTCGTTGCCTGCATTCCCTGAAAAACACACCAGGTGTGTAGAAAATATTAAAAACATAGCATTTATGTTTTTAACCCTGTGTACATATGGGAAATAAGCAGACATACTTCTCTTATTAATTATATAGGTCTTTTATGTTCAACAGATGAACCTCGGGGATTGTGGCACCGTGACTCTTTTTTTGTCCCATGTATTGTATTTATTAAGCTCTTAATAGATGCCAAGCATTGTGCTCAACCCTGGGATAGGTACAAAATAATCAGATCGAACACAGTCCCTGGCCATCCCAGGGCTCACGATCCTAGAGGAAAGTATTGCTTTTAGCAGAGAAGTTGCACAAGCCAGGATTAATGTTCCTAATTGGGATTTTCTGAGCCAAAGCTAAGGAGAATGTAGATTTATTCCACTGGCGGATCTGGGTTGGATAATTCTCTAAAAGGACTGGGAAATTAATTCCAAGCCCACAATTGGGTTTGGGGAATGATTTGTTCTAGGGCAACTTGTCCAGTGACAGTGTTGCTTTTCTCTATCAAAAAGTAAACTCCAAGGTAGGACAGGACACTAAATCCTGCTGGAATTTGAGCAAGTCCCATGCGACTCCTTGGGAAGGTAGAGTGTCCACATGTCCGATTTTCAGCTGGTCTATCCCCTGTCTGATACTAATATGGCACCAGACCCCTTTATGTCCCATATTTTTATTTTTAAGCAACAGTCTTCCTCTACTTTGGCTGATTTTATCCGGTGCCATGACTCAGAAGTGGTGCCCCTGCTTACTGGAAATGGGTGGGGAACAACAGCTCCGGAACAGTGGGTCCCCACAGTGACACTCACCTGCCCTGTGGGTTCAGCAAAACAGAACCTTTCCACCTCCCCTCTAGACTATAAACTTGTCATGGGCAGGGAACGTATTCATTCATTCATTCAATCGTATTTGTTGAGCACTTACTGAGGGCAGACCACTGTACTAAGCGCTTGGAAAGTACAATTTGGGAGCAGATAGAGACAATCCCTACCCAACAACGGACTCACAGTCTAGAATTATGTTGTATTGTACTCTCCCAATTGCTTAGTACAGTGTTCCATGCACAATAAGTGCTTAATAAATGCCACTGATTGATTTTTGATATTATTATTAATAATAATAATAATAATGGTATTTGTTAAGCAGTTACTATGTGCCGGGCGCTATAATAAGTACCAGGGTAGATACAAGCAAAGGGTTGGACCCAGTCCCCGTCCCACATAGGACTCACAATCTTAATCTCTATTTTATAGATGAGGTAACTGAAACACAGAGAAATGAAGTGACTTGCCCAAGGCCACACAACAGAGAAGTAGTGGATCAGGATTGGAACCCATGACCTCCTGACTCCCAGGCCCGTGCTCTATCCATTTCGCCGTGTGTCGTCAGTGGCCACTTTGCTGGCAGACTAGTGGGATTTCTCCACTTCCCCTATAGAGGTGCTGAACATAAGTAGATTCCCTCACAAGTGGATTCAATCCAAACAAATGGAACTACTTCTTCGTCTCCTGCTGTTGCCTTACCTGTTCCTAGGTCTCCCTACCTTTTGGATGAGAAGGTAGGTTTTTATGCACAGCAGGCTCTTGTCCCACTTTTCTCATTCCCATTTCTCAGTGGGGCGGAAGCAGTGTGGCCTAGTGGTGTAGTGGATAGAGCACGGGCCTGGGAGTCAGAAGGTCATGGGTTCTAATCATGGTTCTGCCATTTGTCTGCTGTGTGGCCTCGGGTAAGTCTTCTCACTTCTCTGGGCCTCAGTTACTTCATCTGTAGAACGGGGATTGAGACTGTGAACCTCACGTGTGTCCATCCCAGTTCGCTTGTATCCACCCCAGAGCTTTGTACAGTGCTTGGCACGTAGTAAGCACTTAACGAATACCATTATTATTAGTATTGTTGTCATTATTAATTATTATTTAACTTATCTGTGCCTCAGTTTCCTAATCAGTAAAATGGGGATTCAATAACTGTTCTCCCCTCCTCAGACTGTGTCAGAGCTATTATTTTGTATCTACCCCAGCACATAGTAAATGCTTAACAAATACCCCAATTATGGTAATTATTACCAATATAGACAGGAAGGCCTCCTGATCGATTTGTGCTTTGGTTTTTGTTTTGCCCCAGTTTCACCCATACTGATAGAAAATTTATTCTAATGAGGGCTTCTTGTCTAAAAAATGTCAATCGTTTGGCCAGCGGTAGCTAATTAATTCCTGCGGGGAGAAGCAGTGTTGCCTAGTGAAGAGAGCACGGGCCTGGGAGTCAGAATGACTTGGGTTCTAATCCTCGCTCTGCCATTTGTCATCTGGGTGACTTTGAGCAAGTCACTTAAGTTCTCTGTGCCTCAGTTCCCTCATTTGTAAAAGGGGATTAAGATTGTGAGCCTCAAGTGGGACGTGTACCGTGTCCAACCTGATTAGCCTGTGTCTACTCCAGCACCTAGTACAGTGCTGGCACAAAGTAAGCGCTTAACAAATACCAAAAAAAAAAAAGAAGAAGAAGAGAGAAAGCAGTATTATCGAAGTTCAGAGAGGTTAGATTACTTGTTCAGGTAACCCAGCAGACAGAGATGGGCCTGGGAATAGAAAATAGCCTGCCCAACTGGATCCACAAGACTGGAAGGCCATCAAATTCTCCATAGTCAATCCATCCCATCATGAGCATCCTGAAATTGGACATGATCTGAAAACGTGGAAACGAAATACATAGTTATATATTAGGAGGCAAGTGGGTTGCTGCAGTATAATTACAGTTTCTTTAGAAGATTATACTGGAGGAGCATCTGGTTTTTTTTTTTTCCTTTTCTCCATGTGTATTTATTTATTTTGGAGTGGGGGAAAAGAAAGGAAGAGCAACAGTTATGGAAATGAATTTCCCTTCCCCTTCATCAATGAGAAAATATAACGCAGGCAGCATCTCTTTCCCACTGGTCCATTGATACCCTATTTAGCTTCATAGGAGATTTCTCTCTTTCTATATTATATGTTAAGCATGGAAGGGCCGTTTACAGCCTCCACATACTATAAATTAGGTGGCTGCCTCTGAGAGACGAAAGAGCATCATTGAGCCTAGTGTGTAGACACTCTGAATTCTCAACTTGCACATAGGTGTGTGGTTTCCACATTTGAAGTGCTGGGTGAGAATTCAGTTCCTTCAGGAGACTGGATCCTTTATGGGCAGGAAGAGTCCCACTTTGATCCCTTAGTGGTTTTGGACTGACCATCTGAAGCTCATCCCTAAGTGCTCAAGAACACCTGCCCAGCTCCACAGCTCACATCTCTGGAGAATGCAAGGGGAGAAGCATTTAGGTGATAGGGGATCGAGGAGAAAAATCTGGCTCCCCCCCCTTATAATGCAGGCTCTTCAGGGGAAGTCGTGTCTGAATATTCTCACCAAGGGAGGAATTGGAAGAAATCCCAGGGGTTTGGCAACCTGCTTCTCCACAGATTATTATAAGAATTGATGGGGTGCCCGCCTTTGCAGCCTCACCCTTGGGTCTGGCATGAAGAAGAGCAGCCCAGCCTGCTACAGATAGAGGCAGAGAAAAGAAAATCAGGACTAAACATGAAGTCAGATTCACCAAAACAATTGCAGTTGGTCTGTGTTGATTCCTAAAGGTCAGCCTTGTTTTCTCAGGAGGTTGTCAGTTGTGTTTTGAGGAGTGATACTTTGGGCTCTGATTTTGGAAGGGTAAATTGATCTTAGAGACGGATCTGGGTTCTAAGGAGGTGGAACACCAAGCGCACACCTTGGAATAATCTAATTTGGGATTGGAACAGCACAGTTTTGTGCCCATGAGAAGGCTCTTGCTCAGTGTCCCCTCGCAGAAAGCCATCACACCTCTTTCCTCACCATAGAGGCAGTGGAGAGGATAAAGCAGGCAGAAGGAGGGGCTGGCTTCTGGCCCCATGGTCCTTCTTTCCGTACCCAAAAGACCCTGGGACAAGTCTCCAGATCTGGGGGCTCTCACACCTAAAACTTCCGGCTCTGAATGGCCCCAAAATAGCAGCAGTGACCAAAGACCATGGTGAAGGGACAGGGGCCAAGAACTGTGGTGAAGGGGCAGGAGCCAGGCTGCCTTTTCTCGGTGACTGAAAATGGAAGCTGCCCCACTTCACCTCCGCAGCACTAGGGGGAACCTGAAGCACAGAGCAGGGAGCGTATAAAGGACAGTCCCTGAAAGTAGAGAATAGACAGAGTGTAGGACATATCA
Organism: Ornithorhynchus anatinus; assembly: GCF_004115215.2. Classification (NCBI taxonomy): domain Eukaryota; kingdom Metazoa; phylum Chordata; class Mammalia; order Monotremata; family Ornithorhynchidae; genus Ornithorhynchus; species Ornithorhynchus anatinus. Next base: position 12,496,077 of record NC_041735.1, on the reverse strand, counting down.
GTCCCTCTTTCACCGCTGTACCTGGGGCGGCTGCCTCCCTGCCCCCAGCTATCTCCTGATCTCACCTGTAACTACAATTGGCCTGTGATTTCAAAGTTCTTTGCAAACTGTCAAGGTGGTTTGGCTCCCTTTGTAGTAGAAGGGGGAATGAGGTCTAGAAAGACGCAGTAGAATAGACTCCAGGCTTGAATCCATCAGCCACCCTCTCTCTGATCCAAAGAACACTCTTCACCGCTCATGACACGTCACCCTTTCTCCGGCGATTTTCCCCCGTAACTGTGCCCTCCCTCCCTGGGTCTGCCACCCAACTGGGACATCTTTTCCAAAATTCATTCATTCAATAGTATTTATTGAGAACTTACTATGCAGAGTACTGTACAAGCACTTGGGAGAGTACAATATAACAACAGATAGAAATATTCCTGCCCACAACAAGCTCACAGTCTAGAAATGGACATAAACGTGAACTGGTGAAGATCTATCCCAAAGTTGAACTTCCTCTTTGCGTGAGGGGACGTTAACATTGGTATTCGTCCAGATACCTTGAGCACTGACTCATATCAGAATTGGAAAAAATAGGAATCTGTGTCCTGAAATAGGTATTTGTCGTTCATATAAAATTTGGATAAACTGAAGCAACCAAGGCGAGAAACGGTGAAGCGATTCACTAGCCTGAGGCCCATTAACAAGGGAAGCCACGTAATACGCTCCCCTCTGACAGCAGCACACAGAAACAGCAACTGACACTGTAGCTTCCCATAGCCCATTACTTATTGCTTCATATCCTGTTTGTCTCAGTAACACAGAGAACAAAGAAATGGGTCTTCAAGATTAAACAACTGTGCGTAGTGATTCAAGTGGCAAGGGGCTCAACTTCATTGGAGACAAGAATGTAATTGGTTAATTAAGCCTCGGCAGATGGCTTCAAATATAACCACATTCTCACTTGACATTTGGTCCTTGGCTATATGAAGAAATTGAAATAAATGACTGGAATTAATAATGGTTTTTTCCACAATTATTTTAATGGAGAACATACAGTCCTTGTGGAGTGGGCCTCGTTCAGAGCAGTTAGATGTTCGCGGTCCTAAAAACAGGAGAGTTGTATTCTGAAACAATGAAAAATGCCGCTGCCTGAGTGTTGCACCAGGAGCCCACAAAAGAAACCCTAACTCAACATTCCCAAAATGGAATCTTCACAAGTTTTTGAATAGTTTCTCTCCCAGGTTTTGACTATATACCTGTCTGTCTATAATGATTATTATTATGGCATTAAGCACTTACTTGCTAAGCACTGTGGTAGATAATCTCTATTTTTCATCCTCTCTCTAAGGAGACACTCTCTACGGGGATGTTTTTGCAATTTTCAAGTGAGGGAAGAATATTGCTAAAACACCGTCCTGGCCAGATTGTTTTATCCACTCACTTCAGAAAAAGGAAGGGAAAGAAGCACTCGGTGGCCATTTCAAACAGCCTGGATTATTTTAAGAGTTTCAGCTGCCCCCACACAACTCTAGTTGTGAGAACTCAAGCCCTTGCTAGACAGTGGGGAACCAGAGGAGGAGTTGGATGCATTTGTCCAGAAGTGTCATTTCCTTCTAGCTACATGGCCTAGTGGAAGCAGCATGGTATAGTGGATACAGCTCGAGCCTGGGAGTCAGAAGGACCTGGGTTCTAATCCCAGCTCTGTCACTTGTTTGCTGTGTGACCTTGGATAAGTCACCTCACTTATCTGTACCTCAGTTCCCTCATAGCTTGCATCAACCCCAGTGCTTTACAGTTCTTTGTGCATAAAAAGCACTTAATAAATACCATAAAAAACCCCCAAAACCAAAAAGCTACTTCTCTCTTCCTGAATCATGGTGGTTACCTGTTTTGGCCAGATTGGGACTGTATTTTCTGGACAAATATCCACATGGAACTCATGTAGAACTCTGGAATTGATGCCCAAGAACACAGGTGTAATTCAAGACCTATTTGAGAAATGTCATTTAATTCACTTGGTAATCATCATCAGTGGTGTTTATTGAACATTTACTGTATGTAGAGCACTGTCCTAAGCACTTGGGAGAGCACAGTACAACAGAGTTGGTAGACACCTAACTTTCTAATATTAATTTCTTAACCTTTAGAAGAATGCTCAGAAAAGATTAGAATAACCAAGGGCATAGGGGAGGGTTTTCTATTATCTTCAAATTGGCATTTCATATTTAGTGTCAGACTGAATGATGGCATTGGCAGGTTTTTGATGGCCTCTTACTCGTCTCCAACCAGTTGTTCGGGACCGGGTTGCATCTGTCACTGACCAATCCATGATATTTCTTGAGCACCTAGTGAGTGCAGAATACTGTATAATTGCTTGAGAGATTATATCTGAAAGCCAATCCCAATTCCATCACTGTCTCCCTTACTCTACTGGACTGTCCCAAGCTCTGCATTCAGTAAGCGCTCATAAAATACATTTATTGATGAGCTGATTGATCTTCAGGAACAGCATGGCCTTGTAGAAAGAACGTGGGCCTGGGGGGGTTGAGGAACTGGGTTCTAAACTGGTCTCTACCACTTACCTGCTGTGTCAGTTTGGGCAAGTCATTTCACTTCTCTGTGCCTCAGTTCTCTCATTTGCCAAATGGGGATTCAATACCTGTCTCCCTCTTACTTAGATTGTGAGCCCCGTGTGGGGCCCGATTATCTTATATCTACCCCAGCGCTTAGTGCAGTGCTCGGTACATAGTAAACGCTGAATAAATACCATTATTATTAGTAGTAGTAATAATTGCTTATGGGCAACTTGATTCAAAGTGGTCCATCCATACTCTGTCATGATAAAGGCAGACTTGCTCTTAGAAGTCTTTTCTGTGGGGTGAAGTTGAAATGACTGGGGAAAATTGCTGTCTATCACCTGGTCTTCACAGTTCTGGGGATAAGATGAAATGGACTCTGGAGAGGTCAGCACTTCTCACTCTATTTCTTCAATTATGTCGGTAAAAGCTAAATAAGCAGTGAGTGCATCAAATCTCTCTAATAGGAAGCCTCAGTGTGTCTGAATTGGCGATCACATTCTAGACAATTGCAACAGTTCAGAAACTGCCCCCAGATCAGAACTACATTTCGGAACCATAAGCATCTTTCAAATTTAATATATCTGGAACGGTGTCAAAATTTCATGCAAGGCATTCTTATTTTGACTTAATAACCTTCCAAAGAGAATTTATAGCTCCTGTGGGCTATGTTTTATGGTTTCTTTTATAGGATCACTTCAAATTATAGGTTGGTGAACTTAAAGAAACCTTGCTAAAGAATGTAGGAAAATCTAATGTTAAGCGGATTTAAGGTAAAATAATTATAGACGGTCGAGTTTTATTTTGCATACCAGTAAGAACTGTATTGTGAGGATATGTAACTTAAAGAACTGTAGTACCAAATTTAAGTAAAGTTAGCCACGTGTGTGAAATAACCCCAGGTCTCATTCAGAAACTTTCCCACTATGCGGATGTGAAGAGTCTTGAGGGCAGTATCACCTCTCGACCCAAAGCTCGTGGTCAGGGAACGTTTCTACCAACTCTGTTATATTGTACTCTCCTAACCGCTTAGTGCAGTGCTCTCCACACAGTCATCACTCAAAAAATACAATTGGCTGATTGATCATAGTTGATCAATCCAATTGTTTTTGATCTAAATGGAAACCCGCAGTACTTAGTCTCCAAAGAATGATGTATCTTTGTTTTTGTGTGGATGATCTTTTTCTTCAGGGCAAAGCATCAACCCGAAGTTAGCAGGTCTCATCGGAAGACACGGGCCCCAGAACAAGCAGCCTTTCATGGTGGCTTTCTTCAAAGCCACCGAAGTGCACCTTCGCAGCATCCGGTCCGCGGGGGGCAAGCAACGGAGCCAAAACCGATCCAAAACCCCCAAGAACCAGGAAGCTCTGAGGATGTCCAATATAGCAGGTAGGTCCTCATGGAGCTAATTGTTACTGCTCATAGCTTTTTTTATTTTAAGTGTCTGAGAGAAGCCTGAGAGGCGACTTAATGAAAGCCTTCGGAAGTGATGACCAGTAGTAGTTCTTTTATTCTACTGAAGACAAAACATGAGGACATGAGCAAAAAGTGAAGCCTGATAGGTACAAGGAGGAATATCCTGACAGGGAGATTAGACCTGGGAATAATAAGGTCTAATTGGAAAGTTATAGGATCTCTTCTCTGGAAGCGTTTAGGAACAAGAAGTGCTATCATCTGCCTAGGGTGGTCTAGTTTGACCTTGCCTGGAAGCAGGGGGATGGACTAGATGACCTATCAAGGACTCTTCCGTCCTGAGTTTTCTATGGTACTCCTTCCTCATCCCAGCTGAAGTTGTATTTTCCAGGCTTGTCTTCCTGAGTCCATCAAAATAGCATAATAATAATTGGGGTATTTGTTAAACGCTTACTATATGCCAAGGGCTATACTAAATACAAGAAAATCAGGTCAAACACAGTCCCTGGCCCACATGGTGCTCACAGTCGAGGGGCCAGGGAGAGTTGAAGCCCTATTTTGCAGATGAGGAAACTGAGGCTCAGAAAGATGTGACCTGCCCAAGGTCCCACAACAGGTAAAGTGGCAGAACCAGGATTGGAACTCTGGTCCTCTGTCTCCCAGGCCCATGCTCTTTCCATTAGACCATACCGTTTCTCTTGTCTTGAACTTCGGAGAACTCTCCTGAATCCTAGAAACCTAGAGCTGCATTGGACCTTGAAGGCCAAGCCCCTGCCCTTATCAATCAATCAATTGTATTTATGGAGTACTTACCGTATGCAGAGCACTGTTCTATGTGCTTGGGAGAGTACCATATAACAGACTTTGGTAGACGTGTTCCCTGCCCGCAATGAGCTTGCAGTGTAGCGGGGGAGACAGACATATAAATAAAGAAATGACGGGTATGGACGTAAATGCTGTGGGGCTGAGGGAGGAGTGAATAGAGGGTGTCACAAAAGGGAGTGGGAGAAGAAGAAATGAGGCCCTAGTTGGGTAAGGCCCCTAAGGGACTATTTACCCTTAGGCAGGTGAATAGCCAGGACCAGTAGCTGTTCGGTCTATATTTAAAGATATCCTGGGATGGAGTAATCTTCCGACAAGTATTTTCAAATTGACCTTTAGGCACACTTTCCCCATTCCAAAGACTGGGCTTCACGGAGTGGGAGTCCTCCCCTCTCCCAGCCCCACACCACTTAGATACATATCTATAATTATATTAATGTCTGTCTCCCCCCCCCCAGACCGTAAACCCTCTGTGGGCAGGGAAATCGTCTCATATTGTTATATTGTACTCTCCCGAGCACTTAGTCCGGTATTCTGCACATAGTGCTCAATAAATAGGATTGCCTGACTGACTGTCTCCCACTGGAGGTTGGCATTTCCCCCCGTCTTCCTCTCCAACATACTTCTTGCCCCACGCCTCCAGTTTTGAGCCACTGTACTGTTGGCAGTGTAAGACACGCCAGGAAGCCATCATTCTCCTAATGGTCCTTTCGTTATGTTAATGAGCCAGGGCACATATGCTGAGCTCCAGTTCCCTGGGAACCTTGAATTAATCAACTGCGACTTGGTAATAAGGTAGAGAACCGGCGGTTTTCATGAACACTTCCAGCCGTGCTGGAGGTCTGGGCAGCACAAACTTTTCCAAAGAATCCCCTCATGGCAGGCATTAAGTCTCATTGAAAACATGTAGTGGATTCTGGATGGGATGGAAGGGAGAATGGGGCAGGGTAATTGCTGGATTCCTTGCCCATCTGCATCAAACAGAAACTCCTTATCATCGACTTTAGGGCACTCAGTCAACTCCGCCTCCTACCTTACCTTGCAGATCTCCTAGTACAGTCCCACTCACCCACTCTTGCTTCTTTAACACCTACCTACTTTCTGTGTCTTGATCTCGTCTTCTTTGCTGCTGACCCCTTACCTACATCCTCGTTCTGGTCAGGAACCTTCTCCCATTTCATCTCCAACAGACCACTACTCTCCTCATTTTTAAAACCCTGCTAAGATCTGCCCAGTGCCTGGCACATAGTAAGCGCTTAAGAAATACCATTATTATTATTATCACCTCTCATCCAAGAGGCCTCCTCTGACTAAGGCTTCATTTTCTCTATTCTCCCCCACTTCTGTGTCACCTATGCATTTAGGTCTGTTCTTATACACTCTGATATTCACCCCACCTTCAGCCCCACGGCACTTAGGTACATGTCTATTTTTAATTTATTTCAATGTCTCTCTCTCTCCCCCTGTAGTCTGGAAACTCCCTGTGGGCAGGGAACGTGTCTACTAACATTATTGTACTGTACTTTCCCAATCACTTAGTACAGTGCTAGGCATCCAGCAAGTGCTCAGTACATGCCACCAATTAGAAGACAAAGGTCAGAAAGAATGGGATGTTGGGAGAGAGGAACCCAGTAAGGGAGGGAAGCTTCTAGCACCTACATTTGTCCCAGACATCACTGTGATCTTTTGGCAACACCTCCACTTTGTATGGGGCTGGAGAGGCCTAGTAGATGCAATTAGAATAAACTCAATGAAACAGTTAATTACTAGTTTTTATTTTGTACTTAAAAATGGTGCAGAACACTGTTCTGAGTGCTTGGGAGATCTAAGTGAATAGTCATGATCCCTACCCTCCAAGAGTTTACACTATACGTGAAGAAGGAGATACTAAAATCAATTATAGGTAAGTTAATTGGGTTGGATGCAAGTTCAGATCATCAAATGTTCAAATGACGAACCTAAGTGAGGTAGTGTTTCTTGGATAGCCTTCTTCCAAGTTAGATAATTTGTCTGAATCTTGGCAGTGATCTTAGCTAGTCTGAATTTGAGAAACTCGTTTTTAGTAGGAAGACTTTTAAATCACGGATTTAATGCATCCATTCGAAGGAATGTATTTTTGAAGAAAAGAAAGCAACAAGTCCTAGCAGAAAGAGCATGGGCCTGGGAGTCAGAAGACCCGGGTTCTAATTCTGGCTTTTCCGCCTGCCTGCTTGTGACCTTGGGCAAGTGACTTAACTTCTCTGTGCCCCAGTTTCCTCACCTGTAAAATGAGGATTCAATACCTGTTCTCCTTCCTGCTTAGAATGTGAGCCCCATGGGGGACAGGGAGTGTGTCCAACCTGATCTTGTATCGACCCCAATGCTTAGTACAGTGCTTGGCACTTAATAAGCACTTAACAGTTATTATTATTGTTACTAATAATAATATATGGGGGATGGTAGGTGGTCTCTTCTCTTTCTTCTGTGTCCTTGACCTTTTTAATTGTTTTTCCATCAAGAGTGGAATTGGAACTTGTTCCAAATTGATCCATGCCAATCCAGTGGCTGATGTTTCAAAGTGGAGCTTATCTATATCCTGTCATTTCTCCTGTATCCCTGACATCTGCTTTGCCCGTTTCACCGCTCGTCGGCCTCTTCTTCAAACATTAATCAAGGCAAGGGAAAGAAGACAAAATTCAAATGATCAGTCTGTAGCTTTTTATCAGTTCCGGTCAAAGCTCTGCCGGGATGAAAGTTGAAATCGTTTGTCGAAATGACATTTGGAGATGATCTGTGGATCTCGCTGAGCCTTGCAATCCCCATTGCCCTTTACTTTAGGGAAGTGAGACTTTCTGGATCTCACCTTCCCTTGCACCAATCTGAACAGGGGAGACCTCGAGGCATCAGAAGAGGGAAGTATAATTAATACCACAGGTAGCTCCCTCCCTTTCTCCTCTTCTTTCCCTTCCTCCCCTCTGGCTCAGAGCACTCACACCCTACAATTCCCCGCCTTGTGTCCCATTGTATTCCAGCGCATTTCATCACTGGTCCCATAGACAAATTCCTTATCCTTTCCGTGAGGCTGGCTTATCAGCTGATGGAATTCGGTTGGAAAGTCCCAGGAGATTAAGGTCATTGCTCCTGCTTCCTGGAAGGAAAGGAACATCCCAGTCTCCGCCTAGTGGTAAGAGGCTTAGGCCCCGTGATACGTTGCTGGCTTCCCAACAGCCGGGATTGTGCCGAACATGCCCTACAGGTCCCGGCCAACCATTTTAAGCTTCTTAAAACTTCTGGGATGTATCACAATGCTCAGTGTTAAGCCAAAATAATCACTTGGGTTGAAACTAAAGCTGTAACAATTGGTGTGTTAGCAGGGGTTAGTTCCTGCACCCACTTTAAGCCTCAGTGGCTGAAAATGAAGAGTCTCAGACCTTCACCTTTACATCTCTGGCCAGTCATTTCTGGTTTCTCCATCTTTTCTCGGATACATCCCCGTGTTTCCTCACTTGCACTTGTTTACCTTGCTTCCTGACTTGCCTTTAGGTACTAAAGAGAGCATATTAATTCTCTCCCTACCCTCTTTCCTCTCTTTCTCCAGCTCTTCCTTACTCATTCTCACTTCCCCTGTCTGTCTACATCTGTCTTATTCTCTTCATCTCTTTCCTCTCTCCCCCACTGTCTTCAGCTCTTTTTTCCCACTTTCTTTCTCTCACCTCATGTTCCTGTGACCTTTGCCACGAGTTGGTACACTTGGATGGGCTGGGGGAAGTCTCCTGCTGAGTCAAACATCTGTGTTTACATATAGGAGAACAAGCAGGACTGATGGTTTGGGTCACTCAGAGAGCACTGCAGGTTCATTGATCAAGAAAGGCCTCTTTTGATTGGGTTAATTGAACTTTAGTCACTTCATGTCCCTTCTTTCCTTCCATCAGGCCTTCTCTTTCAAAATTACAAGCTGCCACTCTTCTTCTGGGAGTGTGAGCCTCCTTTGCTCCCTGTCTGCTTTTGAATGGGCCATTATGTGCTACCTCAAATAGACTGTTCACGTGGGACTCTCCCATCCAGGGCCCAGTGGCACAGAGCCCAGCTCTGAGACTGGGCTACCCGGGCTACCAGGCCCAGTGGAGGTGCCAGTCCTTCCACCAATCATGTCAGTATTTCCCTTTTTTTTTTTTTTAAAAAAAAGGTGTTTGTTAGGTGTTTACTATATGCCAGGCACTGTACTAAGCGCTGGGCTAGATACAAGTTAATCAGGTTGTAATCCCTGTCCCATACAAGGCTCACGGCCTTAATCCCTAATTTACAGATGAGGTAATTGAGGCACAGAGAAGTTAGTTGACTTGCCCAAGATCACACAGCAGGGGAGTGGTAGAGCTTAGATTAGTACTCAGGTGCTCTGACTTCCAGATCACTAGGCCATATTGCTTTCTGTGGCTTAGTGGCAAGAGCATGGCCCTGGGAATGAGCCGATGTGGGTTTTAATCCCAACTCCACCGTTTGTTTGCTGTGTGACCTTGGGCAAGTTACTTCACTTCTCTGTGCCTCAGTTCCCTCATCTGTAAAATGGGGAGTAAGACTGTGAGCCCCACGTGGGTCAACCTGATTACCTTGTATCTACCCTATCGCTTAGAACAGTGCTTGGCACATAGTAAGTGCGTAACAAATACCATAATTATTGTTATTATTAAAACTCAGAGTAACGGACTCCCTAGCCCTCTTTCCAGACCCAGTGGAGGTGCCAATCCTCCCTCCCACCAACCACGTTGGTATTACTTTAGAGACTCCCCAGGGAACACAGTGGGCAATGAGGAGATCTCCTTGGCCAATTCTCCTGGCACACTTGAGTTCAGCTCAGGAAAACTGGGGTTTCAAAATCCTCCCCGAGGAACTTTTCTGCAAGTCGGCAGGCGGGGTCGGTTCAGAGCCTTCTGAAAAAGATTACTCTGAGCAAGGCTTCTGTGGCATTGTGCGGAAAGCCAGATGGGGGCTTGATTACTTTTATTGAATCCAGCCCTGATTTCATCATCATTAAAATATAAGAGACTGAAACCGATACAAAGATCTGACAAGTGTTATACGTTGCCTAGTAAGGACAAGGGAGACTTTGGTGCCGCTTTCTCTGACGCCATCCTGCCCAACCAGGGTAGAGGAAGCTGGAGATAGCCAGTCATTAGGCCTCTAAAGGCCCGGCCTTTATTGGAAAATTTACACTCCCAGATTCTGTTATTCGAGAGCTGCTCACGCGATGGCCCCACCAAAGGAAAAAAAAAATGTGCATTTCTGTTCTAACTCAGAAAACAGCAGCAGCGACCAGAGGCAGGCCTGCAAGAAACACGAGCTCTACGTCAGCTTCCGAGATCTCGGTTGGCAGGTAAGCAGCTCTCTGGGCCTTTCTGCCCATCCAGCTGTTGGCTATCATTTGGATATTAAGTTAATATTAATGGGATATTTAGAAGAGAAATAGACACTTTTACAATACTGGCTAAATGTCTTGACCCCACTTCCAGTGAATGGGGCACTTTCTTTATGCCTTATTCTAGACTAGTGTGTTGCTGTAGGGTGCTGACTACTGACAAGGCTCCATATAACAGAGGTGGCCTCATTTTATTAGAGGAAATTCACCTTCTCAATAATAACAATAACGATAATAATAATAATGATAATAATAATAATAATATCTTATTTTTTGCACAGTGATTGTTATTTTTCTAAAGGATTGCCATATCAGTGATCTCACTTTCTCTTCAGAACATCCTGATGAGATAAGACTGTTTTTAGTGAATGGCACTGCACCAGTGATTTGTCCAAGGTGTTGATGGATGGCCTTGAACTGGTGTACCAGTGGTTTGAATTTCAGTGGCTTCTTTCGTAAATTGGTCTTCCTATATTTCTTCTTCTTGGTCCAGGACTGGATAATCGCTCCTGAAGGCTATGCCGCCTACTATTGTGAAGGAGAGTGTGCCTTTCCCTTGAATTCCTACATGAACGCCACAAACCACGCAATTGTTCAGACACTGGTAGGTTCAACCTCACTTGCCAAGGCAAGCCGGCTTGTCGTTTCCTGCCTGAATCATCTAAGCTGGGGAAAACCATCCCAGAGTTCCCAGTGGATGGTAGGCTTGTGTTTTGAAATCTGCCAGATAATGCTGCCCTTTCATTTGGCAGGCAGAGTGTTAAGGCCAGAATAAATATTTGCATGCAGGGTTAATCACTCTTGGTTACAGGCATTAACGGTGCTATAAGCACAGGGAGAATATCCTCAGGCCACTTGCCAGATCTGGAGACTGAGGACTGTCTGGATTTCCTCTGAGGGCCTGTCCCACGTGAGACTGTGGGTTTTCAGTGTCGTTGATGCTCCGTCTCCAGGTAGGGTAGGGATCCAGGGTCTTCCCGCCTCGAAGGATTGGGCTGTGAAATTTTATGGCGATGGAGAACTGAAGAAATCCCTTTTCGCCACAAGGAATTTCTTCTTTTGGCTTGGCTTCAAAAGACTTACAGGCCATAAGAATTGGTTCCCTCTTTTCTCAAGCGAGGGGAAGTTCAAAAAATATTCAGATGTAGGTAGAGAAGCCGATGGGTGAGAGCTGAGGAGAAGGTGACAGCCTCCACTGCAGATATCCTACCAACTGAAAATTTCTGCCAGGAAGGATCCTTGCTGCAACTGGAAAACAGCTCATCTTCCCAGCTTTTGCTAGGAGGGAAACTCTTAGCCTGAGCCTGGGTTTTAACTTCAGGCAATGAGAAGCCCAAGAGTTTCCTGTAGTATTGATCCCCATTCTTGTAGCGAGCTGGATTTTAGTGGAGGCGCTACACAGCTCCCAAAGATAATCTTTCACACTGGATGTGGATTTGGGCTGCCAACCTCCCTGAGGTGGAAGAAATGTAGAATCACAGAGCAAACAGGAAGTTTAAGCGCATCGATTTGGGCAACACGTTTACGGGCAAATGAATTTAGAATCCACCCCACAATATGGGTGGATTCAGAAATGAAAACTACGTTCTCTTAGTTCTCTGAGCTCCATGTGGAACAGGGATTGGGTCTGATCTTTCTTTTTTTTTTCTTCATAGTATTCATTGAGCATTTACTAGTTCAGACTCTGTACCAAGCACTGGGGCAGTTACTAGATAACCAGTTGGACACAGTCCATGCATGGGACTAGAAGTCTTAATCCCTATTTTACAGATGAGGTGACAGAGGCACAGAGAAGTTAAGTGGCTTGCCTAAGGTGTCACAGCAGATAAATGGAGGATTAGAACGCAGGTCCTCTGACTCCCAGGCCCAGGCTCTGTCCACTACACCATGCTTCTTCTATGCTGCCTGTCTTGTTTCAATCCCAATACTTAGTACGGAGCTCTGCACATAGTAAACGCTTAACAAATACCTCAATCGATGGCATTTATTGAACACTCATTTTGTGCCAAGCACTGCACTACATGCTTGGGAGAGTGCAATACAGTAGAGTTGGTAGACGAGATCCCTCCCCACTAAGATAATGCAGTCTAAACGGGGAGATAGGCACTCAAGTAAATTAGAGAGAGAGGGCAAAGAACACGTACATATGTGCTCTGGGGGCTGGGATCGAGTGAATATCAAGTGCTCAAGGGGTACAGTCAAGTACAAAGATGACAGAGAAGGGAGCGCAAATAGAGGAAATGAGCTTTTAGTCAGGTAAGGCTTATTACTACTACTACTAATAATAGCATTAATTAATAGTGGTGTAGCACTGTTTTTAGCCGCAGTGCTGTTTTACTCTCTAAGTAATTCTGCTCGGTATTTGAAGAGATTCCTCATTTTTCCTGAGCACTATGGCTCAAAGCCATAACTCAGATGATAGAGTTTGCCCAACAATACTGTTGTTTGGACTTGACTTTATTTGCCAAGGTGCTTACAGTGTTTTGTCCAAGATGTGGGCATGGACTGGGGAGTCAGAAGGTCATGGGTTCTAATCCCAACCCTGCCACTTGTCTGCTGTGTGACCTTGGGCAAGTCACTTCCCTTCTCTGTGCCTCAGTTGCCTCATCTGTAAAATGGGGATTGAGACTGGGATCCCCGGGTGGGACAGGGACTGTGTCCAACCTGATTTGCTTGTATCCACCCCAGCGCTTAGTCCAGTGCCTAGCACAGCGCTTAACAAATACCACAATTATTACGATTATGTGCTGTTACCAGAGGAGAGATAAAAGAGAGTCTCTAAGAGAAACAGCATGATCTAATAAAAAGAGCAAAGGCCTAGGAGTCAAGAGACCTGGCTTCTAATCTCATCTTTGCCACTTGCCTAGCGTGTGACCCGGGGCAAGTTACTCGGCTTATCTGTGCCCCAGTTTTCTCATCTGTAAAATAGGGATTCGATAACCTGTTCTCCCTCCCCCTTAGACTTTGAGCCGTATGTGAGACAGGGACTGGGTCTGATCTGATTGTATTATACCTACCCCAGTGTTTAACACAATACTTGACACATAGGAAGTACTTAACACATATCATTTATTGTTATTGCTATTAGTACCAGTAGCATTAATAATAATATTAATATTCCGTGATTGAACATTTCCCCGTTTTTTACCCTTGTTGTCTCCCAGGTGCATTTTATAAATCCAGAGACTGTGCCGAAACCCTGCTGTGCCCCAACGCAACTCAATGCCATCTCCGTCCTCTATTTTGATGACAGCTCTAATGTCATTTTAAAAAAATACAGGAACATGGTTGTCCGGGCCTGTGGTTGCCATTAGGGTCGCCCCAACCTAACCACCCGTTTTGGACGCTGATGCGTTTTGGAAAGAGTGTCTCCGTGCCATTTGGCAAGAGGCTCGAGGCCTTCCTCAACGAGCTCGTTTAAAGGAAGCCGGCAAAACACCATCCGGGAGGGCCTCGTTCCTCGTTTAGGCGAGCGAGCGATTGGACAAAATGTACGGAATTTGGGATCCAGGTGGCTTTTGATCCATTCCTCTTTCACTTCTTGGAAGCAAGATGCTGCAAGCTGCTGCAAGAGAAGCAAACCCGTATTAAATAATGCTGGGCTGCGATAATTGACTTCTATGTCTCACCCAGAGATGATTCACTCTCCAGGGATAATTATGAACACCACTGCATGGAGGCCACCCAGCAGGATATGTGTGTGAGTGCGTGTGTGGGTGGGTGTAAAAGTGTGTACACTTGGGTATGTGCTAAGCAAAACGCATATGAAAGTTCCTGTAATAAATGTCACAATAAAATAACTAAAAGAAAATGGTTGGGACACAGCAAATGAATCTTCCTAAACAATTTATCCCAGATTCATTATTTACTCTGTCTTCATAAACAAAATCCAAGGTTATGTAGCAGGGCGAATTATGTTCACATTAATATCGCAACAGTAAATTTTCTGTTCACTCGCAAGAGCAGCCATGGAAAATGAAATCCCCTTTTGGGGCATGTGGATACTAATTGGTAGAGAAACAAAATGAAAAGTAAATAAACTTCAAGCAACAAGCTTGCTCTTTTCATTTGTATTCTATGGTGGCAATGAAAATTAGGATTTCAAGCACCAGTGAACATTTTAATTTACAGTTCTGGGAGGAGAGAATTAAAAAAAAAATTCCCAAGATGAAATTGAGGGGGGAACAGTAAGGCAAATAACCTGTGGTTTAATTCCAACTCTTTCGTGTCAAACATTGGCTACATAATGGTTTTGAGGCAGTGTGTTAGAAATGCTACTAACTATTGTGGAAGAACAGGAACTATAGCCTATATGTAGCCCCGTTCAAAGAGTTGGGGCTTTCTGTCTTACTCTTTCAAGTTGTCGGTTTTCTTTATCCATAGCAACCTGTAGAAATAAAGACTCCAGAAAGGTTCTTTCTCAATTACTGCCTCTTTGAAGTCTGAATGCACGTCCAACATTGTCAGGAATATGTAAATTATTTTGAAGAGAGGCAACCTCGGGCAAGACACCAGGAGTGCACCCTCTGAAAATCATCAGAAAGTGGCTGGCTTTGAAAATGGGATTTAGTAGATAATGGATCTTTAAAAGAATTCCAAGCAAAGGAGAAGGAAAGCCCTAACCCTTCCAACCGAGCAGGCAAACACAAATGAACCATTTCTTTGGAGCCATTTCGGATCAGCAGGCTCAGAACCCACGAGCAGGTATGTGCTGGATTGCGTGGCTTGTGGACTGTGTGCAACTCACCGTCCATGTACACCAGTTTGTCTAAGGAAAGGTAGTTTGGGGATTGGTCCAGTAAATAGAAGGGGCAGATTGAAAGCCAAGGCTCTTGATATATGGTGCTCTTTTCCTATTTTTTACTGTCAGGGAACTATTAGGTAAAGCAAGTTGAAGGGACTGGGTGATATAAAATAGAGAAACAAGGTGAAGGTGAGTTAGAGTTGAGCTTTTGGAGGGTGGAAGATATTACCAAATACACTACATACACAGAGCATCGAAAACCAAAATATCTTAAGATTTCACAGTCCATGCCGTAAGGCAGCCATGAAACGCCCTTCAGTCGCTTCAAGCTGGTGGCCATTTCTGTTCCGTTCACAGCTAAATAGATACATCTGGAGCTCGGTTGCCTTCCTCTTCTCAGGAGGTTAGTCCATGAGGCTGTCCAACTAGTGAACCATGGAGGGACCACCTAGATTTTACTATTTTCTCGTCTAACCTGAGCAGAGGTACTTAGGGACCCTGTGTGTTTTTGACTCTAAAACGAAACTGCAACAATTCTGCCCTCGTGGGCCTGTGTTAATGTGTCAAAATCTGCTCTTTGCCCTTGCTGTGGAAACACAAGGGCTTGGGGTAAACATCATTGTTTGTACATTTTTTTTGTAAATAATTGTCACAAAGCAGAAAAAAAATTATTTATTTCCATCTCTGAATTTCCTCATTATTCACTGAGGAAACTGATTCTCATCTCTCTTAAGACACATTTGTTTCCTTATTTAAGAAGATATTTATTAACAGTTGGCAAAATATATGTACACATTTTTGGTTCTTTTCATAGAGCAGTTGTTGTTAGATGACTTTTGTACAAATAGGAAAATAAAAGAATTTGGACTTTACAATAAAAAAGAAATCTCATCTTGTAGGCCAGTGTGGTTATTTTCTGGGTTCACTCTACCTATGGATTTGAAAACTGGAATTAGAATTTCCACCTCGTATGCAAACCAGCCTACTACTCTTCTTCCGCTGTTTTTAATAAGTTTTTTGGTCATTCCACCGGTAGAGGGAAATGGGTACTTGTCAAGTATATACTGCAGCTGTTTGGGCTAAATACAGGAGAGAAGGAACAAAATGAAAAATATGAATATGGTTTGTAAGCTCCACTACAAAGATCCTTGATTGAATTATAGTGCAGCTGTCAGCAGCTGTTTCAAAGAAGCAGGGGGTAAATTAGTTCTGTTTACTGCTAACATAGTTCATGGATTTAGTCATCCCAATAAAATTATAGAGGCACAAGAAAGGAAAAAGAAACTCTGAAGCAACTCGAGCCAAAGAGCTGACATTTTCTAATTTAGATTGTTTGAGCATATTTCAGAGATGCTGCTGGCATCGGGGCTTCTCACTGTGTACACAACACCACATTGCTATGGAGGCAACTGAAAAGTCATTGCCTAAATACAAAATTAGGAAAACACCATCACTTTAGGGCATAAAATAATCATTTGGGTTCCCGTGTGCTTTGAAGTGTGTGCTGAATTACCCTGCCTTATGCTCAAGCAGTCCCTGACTTGTGGGGGTGAAACATAGCTGTTGGGCTTGAGTGTCCCCTCCATTAAAAATGAAACAGATCCTTCTTTAACAAGTTCCAAATCTGCATTTGGATGCCGGATTGGCTTCCCTGGTTTTGTAACCATCTACTCATTTAAACCCCATTTGCTATGAGTGTAGAGCAACAGATTATTGAGCGCCATTTTTCCTTGGCTCCTCTAGGAGCATTACTCAGCGGACGGTCTGAGGCTTCCATAACTCCTCTCGGAGAGCTTGTCAGCTCTTGATCTCTGGCATCACGTTGATCTTTACCCCACCAATAACGATGAAATCTACTGTGCACTTGCTGTGTGCCGGGCTATATGCTAAGCGCTGGGTGGATCCAAGATAATCAGTCACGGACTCTGTCCCACCTGGAGCTCACAGTCTAAGAGGTGGAGGTAGCAGGTATCTTATCCTCACTTTGAAGATGAGGACACAGGCCCAGAGAGGCAAAGTGACTTGTCCAACGTCACTCAGCAGATCAGTGACAGAAGAGGGGTTAGAATCTGCATCGCCTGAATCCAGGCCTGTGCTCTTTCCACTAAGCCGCACCATTGATGCGGCTGCTGCTTCATCTCCAAATCTACTTTCCTGGAAAATAAGCTTTGGAGGATTTATATTACCAATCTTGAGAAAACGGCTCTTTGAATTTGGAAGGGAGAAAAATGATATAACATGACTAACTTGCTTTCCCTCTTTTGTTGTGGTACATAATGACCGGCTTCCAGTTCTACACTCTTACAAGGCCATTGCTATTTGGGAAATTGCGAAGTGAAAAGAATTTGCTGAAAATAGTTCTTTGTATGAAACCTAACTAGACCGGGAAGTTAATTGAAACATGTTTCAGATTTCTTTCGACAATATATTCTGAAAGATTCTTCCATGTTTTCAAGGGGATATAAATTCAGGAGAAAATAAGAAAAGCTAGAATGTGAAGTTGCTTGGGTGTTCCATCCCAAAGAACTGAATTTAGGTGGCCTACAAGAAAGGGACCAAATCAAGCTTAACCAATCTAGTTCTATTACAGTCTGAGTTTGATTAATCAGTGGTACTTATTGAGTGCTTACTATGTGCGGAGAGCTGTATTAATTGCTTGGGAAAGTACATGATAATTTTCGGTAGTTATGATCCCTGCCCACAAGGAGTTTACAGTCTAGTGATAGAGGTAGATCTTAAATTATCCTGTACTGAGAAATCACCCTCAACTTTTTCCAAGAACCACAGGCCTGAACGCAAACACTTTCAAAATAGGGGGAGATCACTACTGAAAACTGAAGACTAAATTTGCTTTTGCCAATCAACTCACATTCATGGGAGCTCCGAAGAAAGAAGACAAATATGTACTGTTTGGATGATGAGGTTAATCATAGTGAATTTGTTATCCCAGGACATTGTGTAGACTGAATATCAGAAGGTTTACGATGAGTTGTCCATAAGGGTAATCAGGGGGAGTGTTGGGAATGTAGAAAGGACCATCTAGGGAAGTTGGGTGGTCAATCCCTAACTATTAGACTGGATGTCATACAGGGAAATAATCCCTACCTCTCCTCCCTTCTCTCTTTCTACCGCCCACCCTGCACGCTCCGCTCCTCTGCCGCCCACCTCCTCACTGTCCCTCGGTCTCGCCTATCCCGCCGTCGACCCCTAGGCCACGTCCTCCCGCGGTCCTGGAACGCCCTTCCTCCTCACCTCCGCCAAACTGATTCTCTTCCCCTCTTCAAAACCTTACTTAAAACTCACCTCCTCCAAGAGGCCTTCCCAGACTGAGCTCCCCTTCTCCCTCTACTCCCTCTACCGCCCCCCCTTCACCTCTCCACAGCTTAACCTTCTTTTCCCCCCATTTCCCTCTGCTCCTCCCCCCTCCCTTCCCATCCCCTCAGCACTGTACTCGTCTGCTCAACTATATATATTTTCATTACCCTATTTATTTTGTTAATGAAATGTCCATCGCCTTGATTCTATTTAGTTGCCATTGTTTTTACGAGATGTTCTTCCCCTTGACTCTATTTATTGCCATTGTTCTTGTCTGTCCGTCTCCCCCGATTAGACTGTAAGCCCGTCAAATGGCAGGGACTGTCTCTATCTGTTGCCGACTTGTTCATTCCAAGAGCTTAGTACAGTGCTCTGCACATAGTAAGCGCTCAATAAATACTATTGAATGAGAGGGGAAGGAGGAAGGGGGAAATGAAAAACAGCATTACCTAGTGGATAGAGTACAGGCCTGGGAGTCAGAGGATCTGGATTCTAATCCTGGCTCCATCACTTATCTGCTGTATGACCCTGGTCAAGTCACTTTACTCTTGCCTGCCTCAGAAATGGGGATTAAGATTGTGAGCCCCAAGTGGGACATGGACTGTGTCCGACCTGATTAGCTTGTATCTACCCCAGTGCTTAGTACAGTGCCTGGCACATAGTAAGCGCTTAACAAATACCATTAAAAATACTCAACTGTAAATGCCTGAAAAATCATTAAGAAGCAGTGAGACAGAGCTAAGAGACTCCATAGAGCAAGACTAAGTTTAGGACGCTAAAGCCTAAGTAGGGGACGTAGGACCCTGAAAGCATAGGAGCCAGACAGGCAAGGGTGGAAGCAGTGTGGCTCAGTGGGAAGAGCATGGGCTTGGAAGTCAGAGGACATGGGTTCTAATCCCGGCTCCGCCACTTGTCAGCTGTGTGACTCTGGGCAAGTCACTTCACTTCTCTGTGCCTCAGTTCCCTCATCTGCAAAATGGGGATGAAGACTGTGAGCCTCACCTAGGACAACCTGATTACCCTGTATCTTCCCCGGCACTTAGAACAGTGCTGTGCATATAGTAAGCGCTTAACAAATACCAACATTATTATTATTAAAGGTGAGAAGATGGAGATGGTAGCAGTTGGAGGGTCTGGAAGGATGCCAGGGACTGGCTTGGGATCCTATAAGCCAAAGCTTGCTAGGATGAATGAATTTAGAGAAGCCAGGAAGACCAGGGGGTAGGATAGAGAGAAGCTGGGCCTTGGTTCAGAAAAACATCAATAAAAAAGTTGCTTTCTGACTCCAACTCATGTAACCTTAACTCCTGCAAACTACAGCCCCTCCGCGAAAAGAATTGATCCCTAGTGGGTAAAACATTTAGGTGGTTCTCATTCTTTCACGTTCGTGGTGGCAGAAGCCCATAGAAATATCATCCATATTTCAAGTCCTATGAATTCTTAATACAGCCAAGGAAAAGCAGCAGCGCCAGGCAGTAGTCTCAGTAGGCAGAGCTGCAGGCCGCATCATCAGGCATGACAATGCCATCTCAAGAGCCGAAATCTTTCCTGGGACCTCAACTTCCAAAATTACAAATGCATTCTGTTACTTGAAACAGAAAGCCTTAGCTGCATCTCCTCCACCCGACTCAGTTTGATGGAAAATGAGGCCGCGGCTCTGTGCCATTAAGAAACAAACGAAGCCCAGAATTGAGGTTTTCAAACAGACGTTTGTCCCACGCAGACTCAGCCAGAGGCTCTCGGCACTTACGGGTACTTGGACAGCTGGTTCTACCGTACCCTTTTGTTTGGTCAGAAATAGCAGCACAGTTTATACACGGGAGAGAGTGGAAAGTCCCACTTGAGTGGTCACTTCCTTGGAGGAAAGATCTGGGTCCCATAGCATCCGTTCTTCCAAATATTTATCAATTTTCAAAGTCTATTCTCATGCTACTGTGCTTGCGTCCATGTCAGGCTAGCATTTCAAGTCCTGATTCTGCAACAGAATCTCAAGGAAAAATCTCCATACTTACTATCATTCAATCAATGGCATTTACTGAGTGCTAACTGGGTGCAGAGCACTGTACTAAGTGCTTGGGAGAGTACTATAGAGTAAAGTAGACCTGCTTCCTGCCCTTAAGAATCTTCCAATCTGGGGGGTGGCATGAACACACACCATTCACGGATGGGAAAAGCGGAAGAAAATTTGGGACGATGTGAGTGAGTGCAGGTAAAAGGGAATGGAAGTTGATAAAACTACTTTCCACCTGAGTAAAATGGTGGAGAGCATGAGAGGAGAGAGCTTTTTGCCATGACTCTACCCTGCTGGGAGACAGAGCATAAACTGGTAGAATGGGGCTTTGCGTATTGTGAACTGTGAGTGCGCTCCTAAGGTCTTCATTTCCTTAACCAATCCCTTTCTGGAGACCGTCTCCAAGCCCATCAGGGAACTCAGTCAGTCAATCAATCAATCAATCCGTCATATTTATTGAACGCTTACTGTGTGCAGAACACGGTACTAAGTGCTTGGGACAGTACAATACAACAGAGTTGGTAGGCATGTTCCTCAGTCATAAGGATCTTAATTTGCAAAGCAAGGATATAGAGGGCAATAAATCCATATATATGTATCTATATCCATATATATATTTCAGGTAAATCAATAGAATGAATACAATATAACAATATGAGGTGTAGTACAGTGCTCTGCACATAGTATATGCTCAATAAAAGCCATTGATTGATTTAAAAAATATGACAATAGACACGTTCCCTGCTCACAACAAGTTTGCAATCTAGAGGGAGAGTCATTAATATAAATAAATAAGTTATGAATACATACATAAGTGCTATAGGGCTGAAGGAGAGTTGAATCCAAAGTAGAAAGCTTCTTTTTAGCCATAATCCTTTGTAGGGCAAACTTGATGCCCAGAGTCTTACTACTAAATGGGAAACAGTGGCCTAGTAGAAAGAGCACGGGTCTGTGAATCATGAATCCTGGATCTGCCATTTCTCTGTTGTGAGACACTAGGGTCTTTCTACAGGCTCATCCCCTGTAGGATGGAGAGATAATAATAATAACAATAATAATAAATTGTGGAATTTGTTAAGCACTTACTATGTGCTAAGCTTGGGGTAGATACAGTGCAATCAAATTGGACACAGTCATTTTCCCCCATGGAGCTCACAGTCTGAGGAGGAGGGAGACAGGTATTTTTTGATCCACACTTTAGAGAGGAGGAAACTGAGGCACGGAGAAGTTAAGTAAGTTGCCCAAGGTCACACAGCAGAAAAGCAGCAGAGCGGAGATTAGAACTCAGATCTCCCGACACTCCATTCTGTGCTTTTTCCACTAGTTGAGTTGAGTGAATCATAGGGAAAACTTGATTTTCCCTGCTGGGACATCCTCTTTGGCCTAGCCAAATGCTGGACAAGTCCAAAAGATCTTTTTTTTAGGGCTTTACATTCAATCACTCACCGAAAAGAGGAGACTCTCAGCTCTTTTATATTGCAGGCAGGAGACGGAGCCAAACAGGTAGAAGATTATCAGTCTCCGTTTATGATCACCGTTGACTTAAGTGGGTGTTCGGCCTTCTGGGCCAGATCCCCTCACTGGGGTGTAACAGTGAATGATGGGAGCATGATCGTTAGCCTATTTATATACCCTGGAATGCAGCCAGTGCCGGGGCTTAGGGCCAAGGCACGTCTGCAGGACGGACTTCGCGAGTAATCAGAAGCATACAGTCCCACTTTTGATCCAAGTCAAGTGTTTCTAGAAGGAATCTGCTCAGTGTTAACAGGAGCTCCATTCCTTAGATAAAAACCTGCTAAACGCAGCTAATGGTATTATTTTAGGGACTTCTCAAGGGGACGTGGAAGTGATAGGAGCATTAACTCATCCGTCATCCTTTCCTTTGTCAACACTTGAGTGGAGTCGACTCTCCATAGATCTGGAGTTACTCTTCTAGGCTGGCTAATGCACCTTCTGAAACCAGACTATGTAAGCGGGGCTGGGGACCTCGCTAGGCTTCCAAATTGGGATTTTTTTTACCCTCTTCAGGCCACCTTTGGCATAAGGTCACCAAGAGGGCAGCAGCCCTGGCACTCTGGGCTTTGCAGCGTTACAGATGGGACGTCCACTCTTCGGTGCCCAGCCAGGCCAGTGAAGTCATAGTGCTGGATCTGTGGGGACCGAGTCCTCCGTTATTTGCCCTATTTGTGTTAGGCTTGTTGAATGATTTCACATAAAAAAATCTCAAATTGGAAAGAGCCACAATCTGGATCTGTTTATAAAGGGTCAAAGCTCAAACATATAATTTCTCAGTTCTCCTCAGCAATTGAAACTATTTTATTCAGCATTTATATCATTTAATTAAATGTGATTTGCACAAGTGAGGGAAAAATACAAAGATGGTGACCTTTTCAGCTTGGTAAATCATGGTCAAAGCCATTTCCCCTCCTGAATTGGCTTTGGAAGTATTTAGTCAACTGTTCTGCAGATTGTTTATGACATTCAACGATGACAGGTTCAGTAGTGTAACCAGAATCAAAGGTCAAATTCATCATTCAGAGCTCCTCAAATTCAATATTTTTCCAGAGAAAACAAAATAGGGGGAAGTTATTCCATGAGTTTGGATCCAGGCACTTTTAAACTTGGTTGGTGGATAGGAGGATATACGTTGAGAAAAGCTTTAAATAGTTTTCTCCACATGCAGCACTCATTATAGAATTCAGGTATATTGCTTCACTCTTTAATTGTTTATGTCATTTTTAATGTATGTTTTTCTTCTTTTATTTATTGTATGTTGGGCAATATATAGCCTCTCATCTCTCCAATCTAGCGTAAGCAACTCAAAGGTAAGGAATGTGTTTTTGACTTCTATTGTATGTTCTGAAGTGCCTAAAGCTGTGCTGCTGATGATGTTGAAGAAGTGCCTCTCAGACAGACTCACTCTATCATGATTCTTCTGTCACCTAGGATGTGGTCATGGCGATCAATTTTGAGAAGAGAAAAGACAGTCTCTGAGATGTGATGGTTTGGTCAAAATGTTGGCAAGGTTCTTTTGGTTTTCCCTAGTGAAATGGGTGCAATTCAAACTCAAGAACAGTCAAAGGGCATAGTAAAAAAAAAAATCAAAGTATTTCTAAGAACAATGTCCAAAAGTCACTGGCCCAATTGATCAGTTTCGGAGAGAGATTGCAAATCGTAATCATCAGGATTTGGGTAAATGAGAATGCAGAAATCGGTAGCATGACAAGGCACACCTCATAACATCTTCTAGTTGATTTTGGTTGAAAAAGGATTCTCAGAGAATCTTCCCTCGTAACATCTCTCTCTCTTTTATCTCTTCTTTCTCTTACTCTCCTCCTCTTCCTCTCTCTCTCTCTCTCTCTCTCTCTCAACTACTTACTCCCAGGCTCTCAATTCAAGTATCTTTAACTAGATGCATTTCTATTCTCTTCTCCAGGAGACAATTATCAGAAACCTGATGGTGTCTTGGAAGCAGAAAACTACTGGGTTACTTCTCTCCAGGTGAGGCTAAGCTTCAAATTTAGGGGCCAGTGTGAGCCAATGGGCAGTGTAGAAAAGCAACCGAGTACAGGACAGAGATTGTGTAGTCAAGTGAATCCATGAAAGAGGCTGGGAACAAAGAAAGAGGACAGGAAAAGGAGGTGGAGGAAGAGGAGGCAGAGGGAATCAGTATTCTAGGGGAAGGGAGGTGTGGTCCAGGAAACAGAGGCTAAAGGAGGGTAGCCATTCATCTGGTTTTACCCCGGACAGTTTGGTTTTCACAGCTGGTCTGACCTTCTGTCCCCTAGTGATGTGGCACCAGATGATTTTATTTCCACTATTTTAGTTTTAAATACCCAGCCTCCACTTGCCTCAGCTCCTGTTCCTGAGTTCCAAGCCTTGGAAATGGTGCCCCTGTTCAAAGGGAACTGGGAGAGGAATGCAATAACTCTGAGGAACTTGGAGAGGGTCGGGGTAACACTTTTTGTTACATAACTTGCCTGACATACGAAAATGTAATATATGTCTGTTACTTCCAGGGTGGTAAATCTGTGTCCAGTAGCTGTGAAGGCCAGCAGCGGACACTCTAAAGGAAAGGAAAAGACGCCGAAGGCAGGAATCATACTTTTTTAGATCATTCCAATTGAACTCAGGATCTCCCAAGTCCTACTCTCCACTGATTTCATCTTCATCTCCTTGTTTTAATGCCAGGGAATTTTTCCAGTGTGCAGGATGCTGTGGCAAGCCCTAACCACCAGTGTGGTGGAAGTACACTTGTAGCCGTCCAGGCTGCTCTTTAAAATGTGGCGGTTTGACCACTTACCCAGAGGCAGGAGATCAAGCTTCCAGCTTTCTCCAGAAAGCCACTTAACCACTTTACCTTGGGGAACACTGAAAGGCACGGGCCCAAGTTTCAGATCCTGCCCCGATTCCTCTCAGATCTGCACAAATTTTTCTTGCCTGCACCACGGATCAGTCAGTTGGTTAACAAGTATTTACCGAATTCCCACAGTATGCACCCTACTCGGCACAGAAGACTTAGATAGTAATTCTCTTCACAGTACTCTCCAGGAGACTTAAAGTTACTCATGGACACACCCATGCAAATAGACAAATGTTCCTGTATACACCCCCCCCCACACACACAAACACAAACACAAACCTACAGGCATATTGGTAGGGGCCAGTCCCCAATACTTTTGCATATCATAAATGCACAGCCATTTTACATTCACACTGGTGAAAATGGACAGGCAAATGGAGATTCATTCTTAAAAAAGTAGATGGGCATGCTACACTCACAGACAGATGTGATGGAATTGAACTCTACTAAGGGGGGAGGGGACAAAATAAAAATAATAATGATAATTATGGTATTTGACAAGCACATACTATGTGCCAAGCACTGTGGTAAGCATTGGGATAAGTACAATGTAATCTGGTCAGACACAGTCCCTGTCCCACATGGGACTCACAGTCTAAGAGAGAGGGAGGATAGATATTTAATCCCCGTTTAACACATGAGGAATTGATTCATAGAAAAGTTAAATGGTTTACCCAAGGTCACACAACAGGTAAATGATGAGACAGGATTATAACTCAGGTCTTCTGACGCTCAGTCCTGTGCTCCTTCCCACTAGGACATAGACATAGTACTTTTTTCTATATGTCTTGGGAAATATTAGAAAACTATTAGAAGAATGGAAAAAACCTTTGGATGAGCATGAGTTAACATTTCATTTAAAAATCCCTTAAAGCCAAGTTATCCAACTTATTTTTTTCCCACTCCTGTGATGCTTAACTATTTCTCTTGCTAACCAGACAGGGCTCTTCAGTTAATGACTTGAACCAAGAGAAGCAGTGTGGCTTAGTGGCAAGAGCCCGGGCTTGGGAGTCAGAGGTCATGGGTACTAATCCCGGCTCTGCCACTTGTCTGCTGTGTGACCTTGGGCATGTCAGTTAACTTCTCTGGACCTCAGTTACCTCATCTGTAAAATGGGGATAAAAACTGTGAGCCCCATGTGGGACAACCTGCTTACCTTGTATCTACACTAGCATTTAGAATTGTGCGTGGCACATAGTAAGCACTTAACAAATACCATAATTATTATCATTATTATTACTATTACCAATCAACCAAACAATCAGTGGTATTTATTGAGCACTTACTATATGCAAAGCACTCTACTAAGAGCTTGGAAAAGTACAACAGATACATTAGCAGATGCATTCCTTGCCTGTAACAAGCTGACAGTCTAGAGGGGGAGACTGACATTAATGTAAATAAATAAATTATAATAGGCAATTCATAGGTAGGTGCATAAGTGGTGTGGGCTTGGAGGTAACCACAGCAGAAGTCCTTTTATCTTAGGCAACATAAACAACAATCCTTCTTTCTAATAACCTTTGTCTTCAGATACTTCCCATCCCAAGGAAAGGAAAAGAAAAATTCTGCTTCAGAATGGAAAGAGTTATTGCTAAGTCAATATGTTAAGACCAAATTACAGCCTCTCCCATCATAAGGCCAAGGAAAGGAGGTTTTCATTTTCAGGGATTTTTTTTCCTGCATTTGCAACTGATAATCACAATTTTCCTTTGGCCCTCGTTGTAAAGCCATGTGTCTAATGTGGGTCGAAATCTCTCCTTCCTGTCTGTCTTGGCTTTTAATCAAAGAAAATACTATATCTTCGGCATACTGTATATGCAGGAAGAAACACAGTGTAGCTTTGGAAATGCTGATTTATGGGGTTTAGCACATGGGTTAAAGAATTAGCCTATAAATCAAAAAGAAGCATCCATTGAGGTCTTTCTTTCGGGCCATTTGATAAATATCCACCGAGTCAGTCATCTGTGTGCAACGGAGCATATGTCTCCCTCACACCTCTTACAGAGAATCTCTCCCTCTGGCCCCTATCCTTCTGCTTCACCACAGATGTGGGATTTAGCCACTTGCTGCTACCACTGATGTGCCAGGCTGGTGACTCAGAAGGAAGAATTCTACTTGAAACCCAGGAAATGTCCATTGCAAAATAGGTCGACTGAGAGCGGAACATGTTCCCGACCGCTTTTTTATGCCCATCCAGGGTTCTTTCTGCTTGGTTTGAGCCCGACACGGGCACTGAATCGGGCACATCAGTCCAGGGGACTGGAGGACTTCATCTCTTGCAGGGAGGATCTGGTTGTGGTTGTAATGGAAACCAGGCTGAGAGCATCCCTTTTCCTGGACACACCATTGTCCACCACTGGGATTGGAAAACCCGTATTACTGAGGGCTGGATGGTGGAAGGATTTCAGTTCTAACTCTGATGATACTTTGGAGGTCCATGTCACACAGATGTGTGACAGAAATGATCTGTCATTCTAGGAATGAGGAAATAGTCAAGCGTAAATGATTTTTTGATGAAGGACAGTCTCGCACCAGGAATTAATGACATATTGGGGTGATTATAACTGGCCGCTCACGTGGGGAAATGCCGGTCAAGGGCTCTGAATTTAATACAGCTACTCTTTCTCACTTCACATGTGCACACTGCCTCCTCCACTCCCACCACCCCTGCTCCTAGCCCCTGAATTTGCATATACGTAAAAGATGGCTTGGTAATTTTGTCTAAGTGGCACATTCCAGATGGAGAGCGGCATACACTGAATACCCTATTACATTATTAGATCTCCAAACACACATGCAGACAAGGCAAAGTGACTGAATAGTCCATATTTCAGAAAACCAAAATGATAAATTATGTGTATGACTGTCATTACTGAAATTGCTAGCTAAAGAAGAAACATCCAAACACAATAGAGTCTTAGCCACTTGCCTATACGAACCACTGTAATTACAAAAAGCACTTTAAATTGTGCCAGTTCAAACAAGACCTGGAAATGGAAAGAAAGAGGCTAGTCATTAAGACTGCAGATTAATGACAGACACGGAAGTACATGGACCTTGTTACTCATACTGCAGCGGAGGGTAAACGAGAAGTTCGATATCCACCATCTCCACCGGCCAACTGAGACAGTCCCTGAAAAACTGAAATAACTTCTATCCATAACGCCTTCTTAGCTCTCTCAGTTGGGTGTCAAATGTCCCTAAACTCATTATTCATGCCTATGTTCAATGTTAGATGAAGATATGAGGACTGAAAGAAACTGAATGGTAGAGTTAGTTCAGAAGTTGGGTTCTTTCCATTTTGAAAAGTACAGCTATTTCAAGATAAAGTATATTTTTAGACCCGAAAAAGCTCCCCTCTATTCAGGCAATCAATCAGATTTTTTCATTCAGTCATATTTATTGAGCGCTTACTGTGTGCAGAACACTGTACTAAGTACTTGGACAGTACAGTTCAGCAATAAAGAGAGACAATCCCTGCCCACAACGGGCTTACAGTCTTGAAGGGGGGAGACAGACATCAAAACAAGTAAACAGGCATAACTAGCATCAATATAAATAAATAGAATTATATTTGAGTCCTTACTGTGTGCAGAGCACTGTTCTAAGCACTTGGGAGAGTACACTAGAACAGACACATTCCCTGCCCACAACGAGTTTACAGTCTAAAGGGGGAGACAGGCGTTAAAATAAATAAATAATAAGTAAGTAAGTAAGTAAGTAAATAAATAAATAAATAAATAAATAAATAAAAGTGCAGATATGTACAAAAGTACTGTGACACTGGAAGGGGGAATGAATTAAGGAGAAGCAGAAGTGAGTGGTAGAAGAGGAAAGGCCTCTGAGAGGAGATGTGCCACCTTCATTGAATGTGGTGTAATGTGGTGTAAATGTAATTTTCTGTTGGATATGAAGAGGGAGGGTGTTCCAGGCCAGAGGCAGGACGTGGGCTAGAGGTCGGCAGCAAGATAGACGAGATCAAGGTACATTAAGTAGGTTGGCAATAGAGGAGCAAAGAGTGCGGCCTGGGTTGTAGGAGAGTAGCGAGGTGAGGTAAGGTGATTGACTGCTTTAAGTTCTTTGTGGGCAGAGAACTTGTCTACCAACTCTCATATTTTTTTCTGCATTTGCAAGCACTTAGTACGGTGCTCTGCATACAGCAAGCACTCAATAAATACAAGAGATTGATTAACTGGGTTGGCATGGTCCTACACAAGTCAGTGGGCAAAATCCCTGGCATCCAGGAGGAGAGATGGATCCAACTGATTTCAGTTGTTACTTTGGTGTTCATCCTTTCCCCGCCCAGACCCAGTGCTGGTACCACACTTTGGACCCCAAGAAATAGCTCTTTCAGTCCCTTTGTTTGAACTCTTTGACAGAAATCAGTTTGGGGTGTAATTTTGCCATAGCAAAACTCAATACCTGATCCAAGACAATTGATCATCAACACGATTTCCCAGGTGAACCTTTTCCTGATTTTGAAACAGAGAAGCAGTGTGGCCTAGTGAAAAGAACTCGGGCCTGGGTGTCAGAAGATCTGGGTTCTTAATTCCAGCTCGGCTACTTGTCGGCTGTGTGATCTTGGACAGGTCACATATCTTCTCTATGCCCCAGTTTCCTCATTGGTAAAAATAAGGAAAAGATACCTATTCCCCACCCTGCCCCTTAGATTGCGAGACTGTGTCTCATATGCTTATACTGTATCTATCCCAGCACTGGACACAAAATAAGCACTTAACATACACCTTTAAAATGATCTGTGAGTGAGATGTTGGCCACCTCTGAGCTGAAAAGGCAACTTTCTTGTTACTGGGGACCAGACAGATCTTTGGCTCTCAAGTCCACACTTTGTGGCTCCTGATAATTTTCATCTACAGAATAGAGAGACATGGTGAGAAGCACAAAAAGACCAATGCAGTAATATTGACCAGAGGGGCTCTTCCTGCAACAAGGACCCCTGGACCTCTCCAAAGTGGTCTTAAGCATCCCACCCCCATCCCAGAGAAGCGATCCTGGGAATTATAAACCAGCTTCTCACTTCTGCACCTGGCAAATTGGTCAATTCTATAGTTCAGTTTAGGATCAGTGAGCACTTGAGCAAACACAGTCTGCTGGTGGAAAGATAACGTGGTGTCTCTAAGGGTCAATCATGCCTCACTAATCTGCTGTAGTCCTTTGAAGGGGTCAATAAGCATGTGAGAGAGGGGAAGCGGGAGGCGTAATGTATTTCGATTTTCCAAAGACTGCTGAACAAGGTCCCACACCACAGAATTTTAGAAAACTGAATAATAATGGGATTGAAGGGAGGGTTCAGTCATGGCTAGAAGTCTGTCTAAAAGATGGGAAACAAAGGGTAGTGAAAAACATCTACTCTTCAGAATGGAGAAATGAAAAGAGTAGGTGTCTCTCGGGGAACTTGTTTAACATCTTTTTAAATGAGCCAGAAGAGGGAGTGTGCATTGAAATCTCAGAATTTGCAGATGACTCTTTTAGGTAGGGAAATGTTGAACAGATGGGGATAAACTAGGGAGAAGAGCTCGTAAAGTCAAGTGAAGGGGTAGAGACATGGCAGATGAGCTTTCATGGAAGGAAATACAAAGATAATACATCTGTGGAAAAATAATCTAGAATTAAACCTCACGACACAGGACTCTGAACAATGTCAGGAATGAGATGAGATATTGGCATCACTGTTGGCAGCTCCTTCAAATCACCATTCCAAAGTGTGGCAGTAACCAAAAAGATCAACCAATTGCGGGCCATCATCTGGAAGGGAATAAAAACTAAAGCAAAAGGAATAATTTAGCCACTATATAAAACCACGCACACCCACATATAGAATACTTTGTGTAGTCTGCTTACCACATTTTAAGGAGGGTGTAATAGAGCTGGGGAAGGTGCAGAGAAATGACTACCAAGATGGTCAGGATGCTAAAGCGTCTTCTTCACAAGACTAGATGGAAAAGATTAGAAGCTTTCAGTCTAGAAAGGCCCAGGCTGAGATGGATGGGATTGAAATCTACAGAGTTGTGAAGGGTGTGGACAGGGCAAATGGAATACTTCTTCGCAAAAATCCCACAACATCAGGAGGAGGAAATGTGTGTTGCAGTTTGAAGGTGGTAGGTTCAAAATAAACAAAAGGAAATCCTTCTTCACCCGGCGGGTGGTAAGCATGTGGAATTCATTAGCAGGAAGTTTGCAGGCTGAAAATGTTAGGAGGTTCAGGAAGGATTCAGATACATTTATGAATGAGAGATCCATGATTGCTAGAAAGAAAGGTAGAGACACGAGATGTGATGCCTACAGTCATAGAATGGTGTCAAGAAGCACATTTGCATTGTTCCTTCAGGCTTCCTTTTGCCCTACTGGGACAGAATAGATTAGATTGAAAATCCTTGAAGGTAGGGGTGGTGACTACCAACTAGATTGCATTATCTCAATCAATCGATCAATCAGTCATATTTATTGAGTCCTTACTGTGTGCAGAGCACAGTACAAGGCGCTTGGGAGGCTACAATAAAACAGAGTTGGTAGACACATTCCCTTCTCACAATGAACTTGCTTGATACAGTGCTCTGCACACAGTAAGTGCTCAGTAAATACCACTGAATGATTGAGAATACAAGACTTGATTGATCTTAATCAATAATGGAAGTTTGACCCAATTATATTCTTACATTCAGAAAATTTATCCCTGCCTTTCACTTTTCCCAAGTGCAAAATAGCACAGGCAATGAAACAGATGTGGGATCAAGTTAGCCTGGGATACAGTGAGTTTGACTGAGCCTCTCTGCGCGGATAGTCCTGTCAGTCATCTTGACATTTGCATAGCATTGTGTCAAGTGTTTGGGGTAGGGATAAAGAACACATACTACCTCTGCCCTCAAGGTCCTTACAATCTGGGGGATTGTATCACTACATACCATCATCATAAATATGTAGCTATAAAAACTGGAATTTCCAGATTGAGACCAAAGGGCAGATTGACTCATGCAACCTCCCGGGGTGAATAGTGGGAGGAGTTAATCAAGGAAATCTTCCTTGAGGAGGTAGCCTGGGGCTGTTACAACTGTGGTATTGGCCTTGATCAAAATAGAAAATAGATCAGCTGTGATAACCAAGGTTCTCAGCTGCCTGGTTCCTAAAAATGAGAGCAAAATGGCAGCATTAAACTGGACACTAAAGGAAAGTTTGTATTTGTTAAGCGCTTACTATGTGCAGAGCACTGTTCTAAGCATTGGGTAGACACAGGGTAATCAGGTTGTCCCACGTGAGGCTCACAGTCTTCATCCCCATTTTACAGATGAGGTAACTGAGGCATAGAGAAGTTAAATGACTTGCCCATGGTCACACAGCTGACAAGTGGCACAACTGGGATTCGAACCCATGACCTCTGACTTCCAAGCCCGTGCTCTTTCCACTGAGCCAGACTGCTTCTCTAGGAGTCTGTCTACGGTCACCCAGCAGGCAAGTGAAAGTGTTGGAACTAGAAGCTCAGTCACTTGACTCCCAGTCCAGTGCTTTTTCCTTTATACTGTGCTGTTCCAAATCCTTCCAACGCTAGGTTGTGGCAAGGAGAGAGGCTTCCCAGCCTGACTGAAAACCCTGTTCAGAACTTGAGAGCCCAGCCTGAGATAGAGCTCCATCTCCAGATCTCCTAAGGCTGGCAGGCCTCCCTTCCTCCTATCTCTCTCCGCTCCAGTCTACTCTTCATTCCCCTGCCTGGCTCATCTTCCTGCAGAAATGCTCTGGGCATGTCACTCCCCTTCTTAAAAACCTCCAATGGTTGCCTGTCGACCTCTGCACGAAACAAAAACTTCTCACTCTAGGTTTCAAGGCTCTCCATCACCTTGCCCCCTCCTACCTCTCCTCCCTTCCCTCTTTCCACTGCCCACCCTGCACGCTCCGCTCCTCTGCCGCCCACCTCCTCGCCGTCCCCCGTTCTCGCCTATCCCACCGTCGACCCCTGGGTCACGTCCTCCCGCTGTCCTGGAATGCCCTCCCTCCTCACCTCTGCCAAACTAGTTCTCTTCCCCTCTTCAAAGCCCTACTTAGAGCTCACCTCCTCCAAGAGGCCTTCCCAGACTGAGCTTCCCCTTTTCCCTCTGCTCCTCCCCCTCTCCCTTCCCCTCCCCTCAGCACTGTGCTCGTCTGCTCAATTGTATATATTTTCATTACCCTATTTATTTTGTTAATGAGATGTACATCCCCTTGATTCTATTTATTGCTATTGTTTTTGTCTGTCTGTCTCCCCCCGATTAGACTGTAAGCCTGTCAATGGGCAGGGACTGTCTCTATCTGTTGCCGATTTGTACATTCCAAGCGCTTAGTACAGTGCTCTGCACATAGTAAGCGCTCAATAAATACTATTCAATGAATGAATGAATGAATAGGATAAAGTGGAGCTTCTAGCCAGTTGCACTTAGCTGCAGGACTACAACTCCCAGCTGTTCTTGGGGTGGAGCTAAGTGGATGCAGTTGGAGGGGATTGGTCATTGACTCAGATGGTATATTACAGGGAGCACGGCACGATTTTGATCTTGTGGAGCTAATGAGGAGGTCAGAGTCAGAAGTAGGTGTAGCGTGGCAGAATTAGGATGCTGGTTGAATGAGGTGGGTACCCTAGTATTGCTCCTGAACCTGACATTGCTCACTGTATTGCCAGGTGATCATGAAAATGAGGAGATTCAAGCAAATTGGTGGTATTTTTGTGGTGATGGCTGAGTCCAAGCTGCTGTACTCTGTGCTTGGGAGAATACAACTGAAGCAAAACACAAAGTCTCTGCTCTCAAGAAGTTTGCATTCTAATGTGGGAAACAAACACGCATAAAAGTAGTGGGAGCAAGAGAAAGGGAAAGGATGTCACAGGTAAAATAATGGTGCTAAGGTAGATTTAGAGAAGCAGTGTGGCTCAATGGAAAGAGTATGCTTGGGAGTCAGAAGTCATGGGTTCTAATCCTGGCTCTGCCACTTGTCAACTGTGTGACTTTGGGCAAATCATTTAACTTCTCTGTGCTTCAGTTACCTCATCTGTAAAATGGGGATTAAGACTGTGAGCTCCACATGGGACAACCCAATCACCTTGTATCCCCCACCTGTGCTTAGAACAGTGCTTGGCACATAGTAAGTGCTTAACAAATACCATTTTTATTATTATTATAATTACAGGGAGAGGACTCTCAAGGCAGGGAGAAAAGTGTATAGAAGCTCACGGCCAGAGAGCCAAGGGCAAGGTAAAGTTGAGGAAGAGTGTGAACAGAGGAGTGCAGGATGAAGGAGAATGTGGAAAGGTGACTCAAGGCCCACAGGGAGAAATGAAAATGAAAACTTCCCAGCCTGGTCTCTGGATGTCAGACCCAAATTACCTAGTCTTAGCATTTTCAGCAGTAGAAAGTGAGTTGGCATCTTGGCTACAAGAGTGGTCATTCGCTGGAATAGGTTGTGGAATTTCTACCCCTCTAGATCTTACCAATAGGCTACACAGTCATCTATCTTGGTTGGCTTAGGCATTGGACTGTCTGAAGACAGGGAGATGGATTAGATGACCTACCTCTTGAGGTCTTTCTCAACTCTAAGACGCTATGATGTAAAAACAAGTTTTTAGCAAAGATGCTTAGTTGAGATCAGTGATATTTAAGATCCCTCTCTCTCTTTCCCTCTCCCTCTCCCCCCCTCCTCTCCCTCTCTTTCTCTCCCCCCTACCCCACACACACTCTCACCGATGAGTTGATATCTATTTTCTCTTCATCCCAGCAAAACTAAAGTAGTTAATCATTCCAGGACATTTTCCAAAACTGAGTTTTCCCTCCAAGGCCAGGAAAGTTTGTTGGGAAGGAAAGACCTATAGGCCTGCTTTGTGGTTCCTCTTTGTTGATGTATTTATTTTGTGCCTGTGCCCAGAGGCCTTGGCAGTGGGCATGTTTTTAGAAATACAAAAAATAAAAAGAGGGGAAAGTTTATCATACTGTGTGCTCTTATAAGCAGCCCCCATTTTGGGCTCCAAGGGTGTCTACATTTCTGAAGTGGGAAAGGATGCAAAACATTTGGTGAGGAAAGGTGTTTGATCACTGTAGCTGAGTGAAACCATGTTAAACCACAAACTCTCAGCCCCACACACAGGGCTGATGCAAACAACTGGGAGCAGTTAGGGGCCTCCACGATGGAAAGAACTACTGACTTCCGGGATGGAGGAAATTCCTGACTCTGGGGAAGGGGTATCCTGGGAGCTCATAACCAGGGTTTTGAGGAACAGGACAGAGAGGGTGGGGAAGCAGAGGTGTTGACTTTCCCTTTTGAACACTGGGGCAGAAAGGGGGCTTGTATTTTAGGGGATATGAGGATGGGAATCGAATGAGTTTCAAAAGGCTAAAATGACAGAGAGTCAACATTTGGAATCTTTTCAGCCCTGATTAGAAACTCTTGGGCTTTGTCAGAGACCTGCAGCAAGCAAGTCTGGGAATACAAACCTGAAAACTGAGGATGATCATTTCCGGTCACTGCTGTGACATGGACACCAAGAGTGGGTATCCTGAGCCAATGCATGACTAGAGGAGGGATTTCAAGGAGCAGCCGGTGGAATATAACCCCTGGGAGAGCTCCGCAGGCATCAGAACAGTCTGGCCCAATGCATCCTATCCTGCCCTGATCTCAGTATCTTCCCACTCCTGATCTGGAGTTTCAGGTAGGACAGAGGTGAAGCTGGGCAGAACCCAGAAGTGATCCAGGCCTCAATTCCTGAGTGCTACTGCACAGACCCAGTTGCTACTGCCCAGACCCAGTTGCTACTGGCAGCTGTGGGCTGAAGTCCTAATATCCCAGGGGACAACAGCTCATGCGTCACCTCCCCGACCATGCACCAGGAAGCACTCACCGAGGACTTACTGCTTTGCTCAATAAACTCTGCCTACAATTTACAAAGTGCTCTGGATCGAACTGAAGAAAAAAAATAGCTTTCAATCCTTTCATTAGAGTGTGAAAAAGGCAGAAACTGCAGTTGTCATGAAGCAGCAGGTGGGCCAAACTCAGATTTTTTCTTTTTTTTTCTTTCCAAACTTCCTGGTTGTACAGATATAGCAGTGTGTTGGACAGAAACACCTACTGATAAGCTTGGCGAAGACAAAAACCTCTAGTCCATTTAGGATCTGTATAGGAACCCTACTGTTGATTCCTTCAAAACATATTTCTCTGGGGTCATTCCCTGAAACTCTGATCTTGGGAGAGAGGATCAGACAGACTGTGTCTCTTCTTTTTCCCTAAGCCATTATCTTTTCCACATTTCTTTATCAGTGTACCATTCATTTCCTAGTTTTCCTCCAGCTCTGAAGCTTGTTCTATTAGGGCTTCTTTGATGTGGTGGTCATTATATTTGCATCTGGATTCCACATTGAGGAATTCTGTTTCTGAAACTGTGAATGTGTGTGTGTGTGTGTTGCAGCCAGGTATGACAAGCTGTTTCTGCTGTGAGTTTCTTAACCAACTGTTCGTTCTTCACATTTCTCAAGCAACTGGAGATGCTCCAGCTGATGTTTCCTTCTTATTTAACACCAAAACAATATGTTTTTGAGGTTTCAAGTTTAGATTTGTGAAATTACTGTCTTGTAAAATTTCCTGCAATATCAAATTGGGGTAAGAGACTCTCTGGACCTTGTCTTGTCTTATGCCATCGAGTCGTCCCCAACGGATAGCGACACCAGAGACACATCTCTTCCAGAACGCCCCACCTCCATCTACAATTGTTCTGGTAGTGTATCCGTTGACTTCTAATAAAAATATGGAAGTGATTTACCATTGCCTCCTTCCAAGCAGTCAACATGAGTCTTTGCCCTCAACTCTTTCCCATGCTGCTACTGCCCAGCACAGGTGAGTTTTGACTTGTAGCAGATTGCCTTCCACTCACTAGCCACTGCCCAAGCTGGGAATGGAAATGTCTTTGCTTGATTCTTCCTACCAGAGTGGAAACTGGTAGAGTACTGGAAACTCTCCAGGTTTGACCCTGAGAAGGGTCTCTGGACCTAGCATATATGAATACCTTGTCCCTTTTATGTAATTATGATAATAATAATAATATTTATGTGCTAGCTATGTGGCAAGCACTGCGCTATGCCCTGGAGTAGATACAAGATAATCAGACCAAACACAGTTCTGTCTGGAGGCTCACAGACTAAGGAAATGAACCTATCTATTGGAGGTATGAGGAAACTGAGGAACAGATAAATTAAGTGATAAGAGCCCCAAGACAGGGACTCTCTCTGACTTGTACCTACCCCAGCAATTAGAACAGTGTTTGACACTTAGTAAGCACTTAACAAATATCTTTTTTTTAAAAAAGTGACTTGCTCAAGGTCACACAACAGGGAAGTTGCAGATCTGAGATTCAGAGTCTATTGTTAGAAGAGTCTGTTCCTGACTGAGAATCCTGTTTCCACTATTGGGGATAAAATACTGGATTGGCAGGACCATCAATTTGGCCCTATATTGGGTTTTTTTATGGCTTGATGTAGGTTATTATAGCTGAGCTTCCAAGGGAGATGAGCGCTCAGATTGTGGGGTTGGTGCTGGGGAATCCCAACCCTTGGATTAGGATGAGGTTACATGAGGAATGTGCAGTTCCCTTGAAGTAGAGTTATCTCCCAGAAGCCACATTTCCTGCAATGTGTTTATCAATCCAGAAGTTAGTTCTGAATTTTGGCTTTCCCAAATCAGTTAGTAGTGAGACTCGGTAGTTCTAAACCACTGGGCTATTTTCCTGAAACCTCCAACTGAAACCTTTAGTTATGCCTTGAAGAGATCATGTGGCCTGGTGGAAAGAGAGTCAGAGGACCGAGGTTCTAATCCAGGCTCTGTCTCTCATCAGTGGTGTTACCTTAGGCAAGTCACTTCAGTTGCCTCAGTTTCCTCATCTGTAAGATGGTGATTGAATCCTAGTCCCTCCTCCTTGGACTGTGAAGAGATATGGGACAACCTGATTTTCCTGTAGCTACCCCAGTGCTTAGTACAGTGCTTGGTACATAAGATGCATTTTATAAACACCACTATTATTATTATTGCTTATTAACCACCTACTCAACTCTGATAGAATATGCAAATTGTAAAAGGAGATCATTTCTTAATTCTTTAAATATAAGTAAATCATCGAAAGAACAGAATGTTGCTGCAGCATACCCTCAAGAGCATTTGATTAAATAATTCAAAGAACTGCAGAGAATACTGGAGAGTGGAAAGCACTGAAAATGGGGAAAAAATAATTTTAAAGGATTTTGGCTGATTCTTTGAAATTTGAGAGTTAAGGAGAGAAAATTCAGAAGACTTTCATTCAGGTTCAAAGTTGATGCTGTTCTAGAAGTCTGGAGTAGTCTGCTCATAAAGCCATTAAGGCAACGAAACACTAATTGTTTTGAGTTGTTCCCTGGTTTTGTGTCTCTCAAACTAATGGAAAAGCACAAGAGTGGGAATGAGAAGACTGGCTTCAAATTCTGATTCCACCACTTGTCTATTGGGTGACCTTGGGCAAACAGCTTAACTTTTCTTTGCCTCAGTTTCTTCATCTGTAAAATGAGGATAAATATTTTTTCCCTCCCTCGCAAACTGTGAGTCCCAGGTGGGACAGAATCTGTGTCCAACCTGATTAATTTGTATCTACCCCAGTGCTTCGAACAGTCCTTGACATAATAAGGACTTAATAAATGCACCAGTAATAAAAATGGAATATTTCCATTTTATTATTATAATGAGGGACTGTGTCCAGTCTCTGGACTGTAAGCTCTGGTATGCAGAGAACGTGTCTACCAACCCTGTGGAATTGTACGGTGCTCTGCACACAGTAAGCACTCAATAAATGTGATTATTATTATTACAATGCCTTTAGTAGATACAATCCCTGCTCTCAGGATGCTTAAAATCTAGAAAGTCTGACATTAAAATCAATTACAGGTAGGGGAGAGCAAAGGGTTTAAAATATGTACATAAATTCAATCTGGGAGCGCAAAACCCAAATTCTATGGGAGTTATGGGAAATACTTTAGGATGGTTACACTTTTGTCATAGTGGAACCCAGGACTACCAAAGGGGTTAAATAATTGTGTGTGGACTACCAACACTGAATGGAGGCCTAAAAGTTCATCATCAATGGTATTTATTGGGCACTTACTGTGTGAGGACCACTGTACTAAGCGCTTGAGAGAGTTGTTCCCTGAATGTCAACTGGATCTAACAGACTGTAAAGATGATTTCTACTGGAACCCACTGAGGTTAGAAGCCAAGTTGCTATTCTGAAGGGCCCTGGTTAATAGGGATGTCAGTTTAGGACCACTCTGGCTCAGATCTTTCTAGAGCCGGACAGCAGAGAAACCCCAAAATAGTTTCTGCCATCAACTCTCTCCCCTTTCTTCTCGAACAAGGTGATGATGGAGGGGGAAGCAGGTGGCCTTTGAAATCCCGTGGCATCTCTTCAGCATTCTGTAGGTTGAACGAGAGCCCGTAAAGGTAACAGAACAGGTTGTGAGAAGGATGAAGCTATCACTTTTTGTCAGGGTCTGAGTCCTGCTGTTGGTCCAGTGGGAAGAACCCCACTCTGGAGGTCAAGATACTGGGTTCTAGTCCTGATTCTAATTATAATAATAATAATTAATAGTTATTATGGTTCTTGTTAAGTGCTTACTATGTATAAACACTGTTCTAAGCGCTAGGATAGATACAAGTTAATCAGGTTGGACATGGTCCACATCTTATCTCCATTTTACAGGTGAGGCAACTGAGGCAGAGAAAAGTTAAGTGACTTGCCCAAGGTCATATAGCAGACACGTGGCAGAGCCAGGATCAGAATTCAGGTCCTTCAAGTTCCCAGGCTCGTGCTCTATCCACTAAGCCATGCTGCTTCTTATATTCTGTAAAACTAGCTTAAGTGGTGAAGCTACACTTTACGACCTACTGCTCCCCTGCTTGCCTTCCCTCTGGTTACAGTCCATGTCCCAGAGGGAACCTGACAGAGACACAAGGGTGTGAGAGATGCTGCACAAACCACTAGCATAGAATCAATTTCTCCAGACAGGTTCTTGGTCTTGAAGTGTCAGGACTGTAGCTCCTGGGTTTGTTTCTCACAAGAGACTCTATCATCATCATCATCACCACCGTTACCCCCAACACCCATCCATCGCAGTGGTGTGAGGGCCCATATGCACTCTTCAATGATTTGTAGAGGTTCGATTTTGATCTGCATCGGCTTGTCTCTCTTGGTCTTGTTATCCCATAACTGGTTAAACAGACTTCTTAGCTTCTTCTTTAGTACACATGATGGGCTACAATAAATGCCCCTTTGTCATCGTTGTGAGGCTTTGCATAGAGCTGTTTATGTATTGCTTATTTTGCTGCAAGTGACTTTTGATCTTAGGCCAATTCTTATCAAACCAATTTGAGTATTTTCCTCTGGCAGCACCGAAGGTCTTAAAGATCCTCGGAGTTTGGTCACACTGGTGGAGGTGTGTCTTGCTCAATAGGACTGCTTCAGTAGTAAGTATTAGTATTTATTAAGTACCTTCTGAATACAGAGTACTCTAACTGCTGCAAATTCAACTAGTCCCTATCTCTCGTGGGGGCTCACAATCTATGAGGTAAAGTGGGGAGTAGGGACTGGAGACAGGCCCATCAGGGATAATGAAACAATAAACCACAACACAAATATATAAAACATCAAAGTAAAATTCCCTTTAATGGTTTTTCCTTCCTCACAAGTTTGCCATTCAGCAACTGGGCTGGTTTGGATGCAATTTTGAGCTACATTAGCTTTATCATTGGTGAATATTTGGAATGCATGAACAGTGATCAACCCAGAACATGGTGTTGTGCTTAACGGTGGGTCTCTTGACTGGAAGAAGTTAGAATAGATAAGGTACCATTGCTTAGCTTTTGGATGAATCTCAGAAGCCTTTCTCTTATTTGCTAAGAAAATAACTCTACTGGTGATTTTTAAATGATGCTTGTTTACTGCTCTTTCTCCAGATTTCACCATCACTGTGCACAGGTATTGAAATCTCTGGCAAGAATCAGCTTATCAGTGTTACAACAGATTTTGAAGCCCAGTGTGTAAGAACTAATTAGGAGAATCATAGTGACTACTAGAAAATTTAAGAAGACTGATCATAGAATTTTCACATCTTTACATCACGACTCATCACTTCAGTGTCAAAATGGACCAAATTGGGAACATTCAAAATCGGGTTTGGAGAACACAAGAGGATACCTTGTAGGGGACATTGCTCTCTGGTGGATAGATAGTCCCATCCTTGATGTCTGCAGTTCCGTGAATTGTCCCTTTGAAGTCTTAATCTAATGTCTATGTGGCTTTGATGCAACCTGGAAGGCACTAAATGACCCGCATGCCTTTTTGCTGGTCTAGAAAATTACCACCAACACAAGGGAGCTGACCCAGCTTTGAAGGCCTCTCTTGTTTTCTCTAATTCCATCCAGAAAACATGTTATTTGCTCCAGCGGATATTGCAAATACGACATATTAGAAAAATTAAAGGGTACT
Source organism: Ornithorhynchus anatinus (assembly GCF_004115215.2). NCBI lineage: Eukaryota > Metazoa > Chordata > Mammalia > Monotremata > Ornithorhynchidae > Ornithorhynchus > Ornithorhynchus anatinus. The sequence continues at coordinate 12,454,928 of NC_041735.1, read as the reverse complement.
ACAAGCTAGGGTTCCTAGCGGTCAGTTTAACTGTGGAATGAAGCAATTTGAGAAGTGTGTTTGATTTTCATGGACTGTAGCTCTCTAGGGATGCTGTTAGGCAATTTAACACTCCCTCCTTGGCCCGCCCCCACCTCCGCCCAGCTACTTTGGGCTCTTTCTAAATCTTTACAAGGTCCTATCTCACTCAGATACCTAGATAGTTCCCAAATTTCCACCACTAGAGAGACAAAAGTTCTGTCCCTTCATTAGCACACAGTGGCTCTGGTTTCATCCCATTACTCATTTTCCTCTCAGGGTGTCAATGGTGGGCGAGAGGAGAAGTTGCTCTAAATCATTATGGAACAGGGTTTCCCGGGAGCCAGTGGCTAAAGAATTGCACCTCCCCATTCTTGTCAGAATGGGCGATGGAGAGCTTCACCCCTTTCCAAAGCTGCAGGAGGGTTTACTCCGACCTCTTCCTTGATGTCCCGCTTTTCCTAGTTAGTGAGTTAAATTTTCTATTTAAAGATTACTTTTATCCCTCCCACCCCCCATTCAATCTGGTTCTGATTACTGGTTACTGCCACCCGCAGACTAACAAACTTATAGCAGCTGTGCTGCAGGAAATCACCTCGAATTCAACCCTGATGTTGCAGGGATGTCTTTAGTTAACTTAAATAGGCTTTTAACATTCATTTTTTTGTGCAAAATACCTATCATTAATTCTGACTTGAGAGATCAAACAGTTAACAATGTGTTGATCCAAGCTTACTTTCAAATGATGTATTGTATCATTTCTGAGAGTTATGAGGGGTTGATACTTTCTTTTACTAATGCATCAAAGTCGATAAGTGAGCGGGCAAACCGGTGTCCTGGGGAAGGAAGCTATTAACAGTTACACTCCGACTGTTCTGAGGACCGGATTGCGTCATGCCTCTTGGTTTTATTGAATGCTCACTTTTTTCAACCAAAGGAAATGAGTTCCTAAAATCCACCGCTTTGAGCAGCATCCTCAGCGGTGTAATGAAAAAAATGACCTACGTCTTTTTGAATCATTCACCCTTCTCCCCGATGGCATGTTATGGGGCTTGTGGCCATTTTCTTCCCAGCTTCTTCTCCTTCCTGTTGACAGCCCATTTTCCCGAGAAAGCCACTGGCCAGTAGGGTACAAAATCAAGAAATGCTCCAATTTCTCTAGGGATGATATGTCAAAAGCAATCCTACGTGACTGCGTTTGGAATTTTCTCTCATTGGAGTCAGCTAGTTACCCGTCGACATAACTGCTCCTTAGTAAAATTGGGAGAGGGAGAGACAGAGTGGAAGGAGACGTTCTTAGGTACGCTTGGATCAGAAAATTCAACGGCAAGCCAAAATGATTCCAAGAACAAGCCATCTGCTTCAGTGAAAATCCTTTCTGGCAGAGTTGTATGTGAGTTGGGCATGTTGAGTGATTTATGGGGCCATTAAACATATACTAAATCAATCTCTATTTAAGAAAAAAGTTCTTAAACGAGCCCCTCAAGCTTGAATTTTCAACCCGGGACCTGACGTAGCCAGGCAAATGGTCATTGGTAATTTGGGAAATGTAACCCGAGCTCAGTCAGTCAATTTGGATATGATATCTTTAATGTTCCATGAATCTTGCAAAATGTGTATCCAATTAACCACTACTGAAGGGCCTTATTTATAAAATAATACTTTTGTGGTCAGGTTGCACTTTTTCCATTCCTTTTTGGTGCACAGGACTCAAGTTGCAGATTCCGTATGTGATTAATAGAGACAAACATCAGTTCGATGCTGGCATCTAATGACACGTGGGTGGAGTTTAGGACAAGTAGATTTCCATATGGAAATCAAATATAGTACCTCCTTATGACCCTATCCTGAGGAACTATGAATTTTAAGTGGTTGAAAGAAGATCCAGTAGGTGGGATTAGCTCCGGTACAATATTAGTTGAAAATCGGAGCAGCTCGCCACTGAGAGCTGATAGAGACATAGATCAGGTGGCAGCTGGCCATGCAATGGCTAATTGAGGTTGGAATCTAAAGAATTCACGGTATAAGCAACTCTGAGCCTTTGTCCACAGAAGAATATGTCTTCTTTTAAAAGTCATTTTATTCATCTGCGTTCTTCGTGCATGTTGTGTCTATTAAGCTTGGAAGAACAGCTCTTTACCATATGATTTTCCTTTGTCTTTAATGAGGAGGCCAAAAGTCAGGTGGGCTCTCACAGGCTTTCGGATCTGGAACTGTTTTTAGAGAGAAAGAGGATGGGAACTGGGCTCTCTTGAGGCTCAAAACAGACCCACACAGTAAGTGGTTTGGAGTGGGAAGAGGCCAAAGGTGAAAAAGCTAGAATTCAGAGGCACAATGAGAAGAATCGCTGTTATTTTTAAACCCCGGAGTTCTGGTTCCATTCAAATGTAGCAGAAAAGATGTTGCATGAATTTATGACCATCTCCTGTAGTCTACATAGAAGCACAGAATTCATAAGGAAACAAATCAAGAGATCCTTGTTTCATTCTTTTTCTAAAGTGGGAATGCCAGACTAAACACAATCACAGTTATCAGACCATATTGTTATGATGTATGGGCAGATTCCTTGTGCAGGGTCTTGGAGTTGAAATTCCTTGGCCGAAGGAACTGGGAAACTATAGGGCCAGATATTTTTCCTTTATTACTCAATAAGGATTCTGCCAATAACCTAGCATTAAGTGTGGTGTTGATTATGCAATGTGCTTCTGAAAATTCAGTTCAATACTGAGAAAAAGGCAGCATTCAATGAATGGTATTTATTGAGTGCCTTCTGGGTTCAGAGCCTGGTATTGAGCACTTCGGTGAGTGCAATAGAATAATAATAATAATAATGGTATTTGTTAATTATATGCCAAGCACTGTTCTCAGGATGGGGAGAGATACAAAGTAATCAGGTTGTCCTATGTGGGACTCACAATCCTAATCCCCATTTTACAGATGAGGTAACTAAGGCCCAGAGAAGTGAAGTGACTTGCCCAAGGTCACACAGCAGACAAATGGTGGAGCTGGGATTAGAACCCATGACCTCTGAATCCCAAACCCATGCTCTCACCACTAGTCCTGTCCTCAAAGATTTTATAATCCAGTAACTTTGGCTATGATGTTCAAATTCCTTCCGAGACTTATGACACTATTTTCACTATGACAGAGGAAAGAGCGTAGGACTGGGAGCTAGGAGTCAAAGGACCTGGATTCTAATTCAGCCTCTGTCCCTTGCCCGCTGAGGGACCCTGAGCAAGTTGCTTAGTACCTTTGTACCTTACGTTCTTCAAGTGTGAAATGGGGATCATTTCTTTTTTTTTCTCCTACCCCCCTAAACTGTGAGCCCCATTTGGAACAGGGACTGTGTCTAATTTGAGCACCTTCTAATTATGCCAGTGCTTATCATGGTGCTTGTCACTCATTCATTCAATTGTATTTATTGAGTGCATCCTGTGTGCAGAGCACTGTACTAAGCACTTGGAATGTACAATTTGGCAACAGATAGAGACAATTCCTGTCCAACAATGGGCTCACAGTCTAAAAGGGGGTCAGACAGCAAAACAAAACAAGTAGTCAGGCATCAGTACCATCAAAATAGATAAATAGAATCATAGGTCACACAATAAGCACTTAATAAATACCATTATTGTTATTATTATTACTATTATTTCATTTTGCAGATTCAGAACAAAGGTAGAAAATGAAAAGACCTCAGGGATTTTGACATTATCTAACTCTAGACCCTTGCCAGGGCCTAAGCTGAGGTTTCCTGTAACTCTCACTCTCCAGGGATTTTCAGTCTAAGGCTAATGGAGAGTAGGAAACAGCACATTTTCTGAAATTGTGACTCTCTCAAGCCATCACGGGCAGTGACGAAATGGAAACCTGTTCAGCTTGAAGTATTTGCTAGATAATACCCCACCCAGTGTATTTTCCAAAATTACAGGACATATGTGAAGACATGGTTAAGTTGAATGGAATGGCATACTAATTATAAATAAATACCACTAAGTTGAGATAGTTGGGTCTTCCTGTAACTCCAAATATAATTCTATTTTTAAAAAAGTTTTGGGGGGACAAAATGTTTACAATAACTTCATCCATTTGGTGATTTTGTTTGTGTGAATGAAACCATGTGGCCAGAATATTTTGTTTGCAGACAAAGGGATGTCATCTGGGCATATGAGTTATTCAGTGTATGACCAGCCAGAAATTTGGGTGGCAATAGCACTCTACATCAAATACCTGCTTATTTTTTCATACTGTACCCTCGGGTGCTCCCTGTCTGTGGACTGAGGAAGTAAAACAAATGTGCAGCGTAATCTCAACTCATGCTATTCAAACTCTATGTGCCTTTCCGATGCTTCCACAGCTTCCTTGATTTCTGGGGACATTCCTGGCATTGGTCCACTCACCCAGCTCTCGTCCTGCATGATGACTTTCATGGGAACTCCCAGCCTGCAGGTCTCTCTGCCAGTGTCCCCATAGGTCAGCAGCAGGTTAAGGGTCAGAGCTTGGGCTTGCAAAGTTGTAAATACTGATCAGGTGAAAGTGCCGATTATAAATAAGAACAAAAGAAATGCCATTAATGGGCCCCGCTAAAGGTCCTCTCTCCCTTGTCTTCTGTTTCCAAGGGGCGCAATAGGGATGCTTGGTGGAATCATATGGTAGTTCCCATTCTTGAAACGGATTTTTTATATTCTCTTCTAGATATAAAATCTTCTGGATTATCTACTTAAACCCTTTCTGAAAGTACTGATCGTTTCTGCTTTTCCAAGTACACTTACCATTTTTCATTCCACTCACCCATCTTTATAAGGGCTTTTCCTGGAGTTTATCCCGATCTTCATGGTATTTCACCACCTGGGACAGCTTAGTGTTATCTGCAAACTTCTAGATTTCACTACTCATTCCCTCCTCTGGCTCACTTATGAAGCTGTTAAACAAAACCAATCCTAGCACTGATCCCTGGGAACACAACCATCTACATTTCTACACTCTGAAAAGTTGCTGCTTTTCACAAGCCTTTGTTTCCTATCTCTTAGTCATTCTTCTGTGCATGACCAAATAATTATAATAATATAATTACTTAGTTTTTTAGAAATATTTGTTGTGGAACCTTGTCAAAGGTCATTTGACAATCTAAATTTATTATGGTTCCTGATATTTTGCCCCCCACCCCCACTCATTTATCATTGTCTCTGTCATATTTTTGTTCATCTTTCCTTCTGTCTCAATCAGTCGATGGTATTTAATAAACTCTTTCTGGATGCAGAGCATTTTAATAAGTGCTTAGGAGAATACGATACAGTGGCAGACACTATCCTTGCCCTCAAATGGGGGAGACAGATATTAAACTAAATTATAGGTAGGGGAAGCAACAGAGTGTAAGGCTATACACAAGTGCTGGGTCAATAGCCTACCGCTTCCCTGACGTATTTGTAGATTGTGAACCTCTTGGGTGTCAGGGATCATTCCTACATCCCATCCATGCACTTCTTTCCTAGCAGTTAGTACAGTGTTTTCACACTGGAAGTGCTTAATAAATACTACTGCAGTGATTACCACCCAATCAAAGGATTCCAGGAGAATGGTGAAACTGATTTGCCTTTATGAGCATATAACTGTACTTCAGTCATTGTTATGCTTGCTGTGGGCAGGGAATGTGTCTGTTATATTGTAATAATAATTATTAATTGTGGCATTTGTTAAGCACTTACAATGTGCCAGACATTTTACTAAGCGCTGTGGTAGATAGAAGCAAATTGGGTTGGATATAATCCCTGTCCCACACGGAGCTCACAGTCTTAATCCCCATTTTACAGATGAGGATAAAGGATATTGAGGATAAAGATGAGGATATTTCTCTGTACTCTAGAGAAATAAAGTAGCTTGCCCAAGTTCACACAACAGAGAAGTAGCAGAGCCAGGATTAGAACTCAGGTCCTTCTGACTCCTAAGCTTGTCCTCTATCCACTAGGCAAAACTTCTTCTACGCTTCCAAGAGCTTAATACAGTTCTCTGCAAACAGTAAGTGCTCAATAAATATGATTGAATATTGAGTGTTTACTGTACTAAGCACTTGGGAAAGTACAATAAAACAGAGTTGGTAGACATAGTCCCTGCCCACAAGGAGCTTACAATCTAGAGGGGAGCTCAGGTTCTGTTTTCCTAAGTGCTCACTGAGTCTACACTTAATCACTGGTTGAACTAATTTGCCAGATACAAAAGTGAGAATTATCAGTCTGTAATTTCCAGGATCACCTCCAGAATTCTTTGATAGATGATAATCTGCCACCAGTTTTTCAATTCAGTAGTTATTTGTAACTTGCTTTTGAGTTCCTTAAGAATTCTTAGGTGAGTTCCATTAAGACTGGATTTTTTTTTCATTTTCTTTATCAATGTTCATCACAACTTGATTTAATTCCTCCAACCTATCTGCTACAGAACAATAACAGCAGAGAGCAGAGATCTCCTTAAGACCTTCCTTGGTAAAGACTGAACTACATAAGGAACTAAGCCTTTCAATGGTCTCTTTTTATTTCTAACAACCGCCTTTATCGGCAACCTTTGTCCTATAGTGGTCAGGTTGGTGGCTGATTTCTTAGGTGTTTTTTGGCTTTTGATATACAAAAAAAGAAGTATTATTACCATTGGCATTGCACTTAGATTTGTGCCCTTTATTCACCCCACCCCTCAACTTTACAGCACACCTGTACAAATCTGTAATTTATTTTAATGACTGTCTTTCCTTCTAGACTGTAAGCTCCTTGTGGGCAGGGAACATGTCTACAACTCTGTCGTATTGTACTCTCCAAAGAGCTTAGTACAGTGCTCTGCGCTCAGTAAGCACTCAATAAATATGATTGATCGACTGATTGGCATGCCTTACAAGGTGTTCACATTAGTTTTTGAGCCTAGTTAATTTCCTGCTGACCCCAGATTTGACACTTCATATGGACATTTCACTCAGGTAAGTTTTCCATTTTTGAAAAGCTTATGTCTGTTATGTCTGTTAACTGCAGTTTTCCTCTTATGTCTGTTACCTTGCAGTTAACCATGTAGTGTTTAGTTTTTTATTCTGGGCTATTAACTTTTCCTGGTTATATAAGAGGATGCTTTTAAACAGTAAATCTCTATTTTATAACTTTCCATTTCAGGTTTGTTCTAATTTAAAATCAGTTTCTTTTCTTAAAATGAAATATCCTTGTTTTGGTTTGGTGGGGGCCTCGCCCCAGTAAGAATAAGTTTTGTAAGTCACTATCTGCAAATTATTCTGTCTCCCCTATTAGATTGTAAGCTCTTTAAGGGCAGAGAATGTGTATCTTGCTACTTTTGTAGAAACAGTGTGGCCTGATGGGAAAAGCATGGACTTGGGAGTCAGAGGTCCTGGTTCCTAATCCCAGTTCTGCTAGTTAATTAATTAATTACGGTGTTTGTTAAGCACTTACTATGTGCCAGGCACTGAACTAACCTCTGGGGTGGATACAAGCAAATCACATTGGAAACAGTCCCTGTCCCACATGGGGCTCATAGACTCAATCCCCATTTTACAGATGAGGTAACTGAGGCACAGAGAAGAGAAGTAACTTGCCCAAAGTCACATAGCAGATGAGTAGCAGAGCGTGTTTAGAACCTGTGACCTTCTGACTCCCAGGCCTGTGCCCTATCCACTACACCATGCTACTTCTCTATTTGACCACCATGTGATTTTGATCAAGTCACTGAACTTCTCACTGCCACAGAGCCCTCCTCTGTAAAATACGGGGGTTCAAAACCCATTCTCCTTTCCATTCAGACTGTGAGTCCTATGTGGCACAGGGGCTGTAGCCAACTTGATTATCTTGTATTCTTCCCAGGGTTTAGTGGAGTGCATGGGACATAGCAAGCACTTAATAAATACCACATTTATTATGATTTTTACTCTCTTATGTGCTTGGTCAGTGCCTAGAGTCAGTAGATGCTCTCTTCTTGTTCTTGGGGCAAGTTCGGACAGGATGAGCTTCAGACACTGTCTGTGACTGCTCAATATTCTCCTGGACAAATGTTGGTTTACAGCTGGGTTAGATTTGCTCTATGTGGCTATGAGTCACAGATATTTCAAGGGAAAAGGAAAAGACATCTTCTCCCCAAATACACTTGCTTCATGCTGGCCCAGCCAATAAATCGGATCAAATTCTCCCCCAGGACCCTCCATTTTTTCTGAAGGAGCCATTACATTGCTGGTGTCAGTATTAGACCAGTTAAAGCTTCAAGTCAATAAGAGGCAGCTTAAGGTAAGTTGTGTGGCGGTAGGTGGTAAGAGAGAGAGAAAATGGAGGCTAGAGGTAGCCTTAATGTGAATGCCTGAAGCTGTTCAGTTCAGAAAATCTTAAGAATCTAAGAAACATCAGAATTAAAAGTCTTTTAACAGCCATGGCCCCAATAAAAAGAGGGAAACATTTTTTAAGGAAATCATAGTTATATTTTATTGAGGTCTGAGGCCAAGATTTAAAATCTACTAAATCTAAGTATACCTATGTTATTATGTATATTTGAAACTCCCCAATACTATATATCATTCTGGGCTGGTCCATTAAATCATGTGCTATACTCCTTTCAAATTCCTTCAGACAGATGAGAAGATTTATGACGCAGCTAATCCATGGTATAAGTTCTTTTTGCAGAACAGTTTCACTTTTCCAATTAGCCATTTTTGTAGTTACAATGAAAAATCTATCACTTGGGGGAGATTTCATAGTAAATATTCATCCCTATTGCAAAAACATGCAAAACATTGTTTACTAAACTTGTAAAGAATTATAAGAGGTGAAATAAAAATAACTCAAGAATAAATGAACAATTTATAGTTTTCCAATCAATCAGTGGTATTTATTGAGTGCTTATTGTGTGCAGAGCACTGTACTAAATGCTTGGGAGAGAACAATACAACAGAATTAGCAGACACAGTGCCTGCCCACAACTAGCTTACAGTGTAGAGACTGTTTCTCATAGAACAGCATGCCAGATGAAGAAAGGTAGAACCAGATTGAATAGATCAGAAATGTTGATTGGTTCAGGAAAATGAAGACAATAATGTGGATAGGGAATGTGTCTGTTAATTGTTATGTTGTACTCTCCCAAGCACTTAGTTCAGTGTTCTGCACACCGTAAGCGTTCAATAAATTAGATTGGATGAACGAATGACCTGGTTTTATTAAGGATGGTGGACATAATTGATTGCATTTGTCTATGGAACAAAGGGCTTAACTTCCTCTCAATGACTCCTTAAAAACTCTTCCAATTACTCTATCAACTTCATATTGTTGTCATAAATTTTCCCCTGGTTTCAGGCCATCACTTTTGGCAAAATATAGCTGTATCTTGTATTTTCAAAAGAATTATCCACCAGGAAATATTATTTAATAAAACAAACAAATCTGTCCCTCTCTACCCATTTAAGTGTGTTTTACCAAATGTCTTATATTTCTCAATAAAAATGGAGACACTGAAGCAACTTACTGAGCTCTCCCATTGGAAAAGACATGCTCCTGTGACAAGGACATTCTTTGCCCGGGAACAAATAATTTGACTAATTTTTACATGAAGAGCAGAATTGTAATGAAAGACTAAAGTCATCTCAGAGGCAGTTTAAGAACAACAATAAAAAAAAAACCCCAACCAAAAAAAACTATGAAATTGCTTTCCCAGAACCATAATTTAATGCATTTGTTTTTATTTTCTGGTAGGAGTAAAATTGACCCTATAAAACTAACAGTTTATCTTCAGGAATTGGAACACATTGACTTCACTAACTCTACATGGGTGATCAAAAGATAATGTTAGCAAGGAAACATAAACACCTTTTAGGTCACAGTTAGCAGAGACCCTTGCATTTGACAGTAATTAAGAGCCCATTGGCTTAAGGGAGTATAGCTAGCATATCACTGTAAAAACAAATACAATATTTACCCTGACTAGAGCTTCATCTAAAAAATCCCAAGGCCTCCTTGTCTACCTCCCCTCCTCCCCCCATCCCTCACCCCCTTACCACACCAATAAAAGCTTGCATACATCATGAAATCTGGAATCAAACCTATAGTTCTTGAAGCGGTGGGGGCGGGGGGAGGGGCGAATGCCACTGAATCCACTTTTACTAAAAGATTTGACTGAAGCCTTGATAGGCCATTTTTCCCAAACCTGAGCAGCCATTATATTTAGGGTTGGATTTTCCTGGAATTCAGAGTTGGAAGTGGGGGTTAGAAAATATGATTACTAAGGTAAAGAGTGGTGATTAGTTAGCCCCAATTAAAATGCTGAGAGGGTCACTAAGAATTGTTTTCATTTATATCAATTATTTGGGGGATAGTGGACAGCTGTTTTCAATCTCCACTGCAAAGAAAACAAAGGGAAATACACTGCAGTAGGAAAACTTCCTTTCTGAAAGAATTGAAGTGAAGGACCGGTTGTCTTTGTCTTTGTCAATTTTAGGGATGGTCCCAATTAGAAGGGGCTGAAAATAAAGTCCCCCTTGGCCATTGAGCAGATAATCAGACACAGTTAAATTTTGGCTATCAGCGCTAGTACTATCCTAATTTAGCAAATAGGTCCTGGGTCTCAGGAGGCCTGAGTTCTTAAATCTGCCTCTGCTACTGGCCCAATGTGTGACCGTGGGCAAATCACTTAATTCTCTGGGCTCAATTCATTCATCTGTAAAATGGAGGTTAAATATCTGTTCTCCCTTTACTTACAATGTGAGTACCATGTGGGGCCTGATGATTTTGTGTCTATCCCAGTGAATAGCACAGTGCTTGGCACTTGACAAATAACATGATTACTACTGTTATTACCCTCTACTCCATCCTTTTCCCACAGTCAATCTCTTCTCCTGACAAAAATGAAAGAAGCCAAGGTGATGACCCCAACTCAGAAACAGCCATAATCCAGAGTTCCTTTATTTCTTTTTGAGTGCCCGATATGGCCAGCCTAAGATGTGGGTCCCACATTGGTCTTTTAAGCCTCATAGGCCCTCCTAGGTGAACTTCATATTAGTGGTGTCTTCTTCAAATAGGAAGGGCAACTTTATACATTAATCAGTCAGTGGCATTTATTGAGTCTTACCTTATGCAGAGCACTGTATTAGCTCACAGGACCCAACAATGTAACAGAGTTGGTAGACACGTATTCAGTCCACAGGAAGTCCATGAGGGAAAGTTCCTGTATTCCCAGGGGAAGAATTACTTTTCTAATCCTCTTTCACATCCACTCCAGGGCTAAAACTCTACATGTAATTTATTGTAGTGCCTGTCTTCCTGTTGGATTGTAAACTGCTTGAGGGCAGGGATCATGTACTGTGTTGTACTACTATCCAGCTTGCACCCTTTAGGCCTCTCCAACACCAGTAAGTAGCCTTGCTCTTGTTCATTTTATTATAGAAAGCCTCTTGTTTATGCCTTCCCTCCAGTCTGGAACTCCCTTCACATCTGCCATACCACTCTCTCCCCAACTTCAAAGCCCCACTAAAATTACATCTCCTCCAGGAAGCCTTCCCTGACTAATCTCTCACACCACATCCTATTTTCTTCCCTACCACATCACCCATGCACTGGAGTCCGTACAGCCCAGCCCAGTGCTTATGTTCATATCTTTATACATGGGGTTGCTTCCCTTTCTTGAAATTTATTTTAGTGTCTGTCTTCCCTTTCAGATTGCAAGCTCCTTGAGGGTAGGGATCATTTCTAATTCTATTGTATTCTTCCAAGTGCTTAGTACAGGGTTCTACACACAGTAAGCACTCAATAAATGCTGTTGGCTACTCTCCTTCCCTTTCCCACGTGTCCCCCCCGCCCCAAATACATAAATGCACATTTGCTGAAAGCAAGATGGTGGCTTTCCTTTGCTCCTCAGAGAGCAGGTGTTTGCTCATTTCCCCAGATGACTGATAGCCTCATCAGTCATCTTCAGTAGAGCTCCAGAAACCAGGAAACCTCTCATTTAAGGAATGGGTCCCAGGAGAATCATTTTCTGGTTTGGTGTAAATACACGATCGTCTGGGGTAAATGCTTTTGCTTTCTGTCTCAGGTAGCTTTTTTCTCCCCTTCTTATCAAGAAAAACACTTTGAAAAGGGTGAAATTACAGTCAACTTCCTTGGAAGGAAAGACATTCACGATTATAGGCTCCAGGACTATCTCTGCATCTGGAGAAACACATTTCTCCAAAGGTTTACAGCTCAGTTTTCTCTCCTCCACCAGGCAGGTGCTACTGACTTCCAGTGTCTCGCTGCCGTGTGAGGAGCAGAGTTGAGATCATGGGCAAGAAAAGTAGGCTGTCTTTCAATCTGTGCCCTTTCTTACTGACTTAAAATTTCACAGCTTAAGTGATCCTCAAGAATGTAGCCAGGCCTTTGCCAAGACTATGATTGTTTCTCCTACCATGCCCCAAAGCAGGAGTTGTTGAACTAGGAGCTGGCAGGAGAGGGATTTGAGGAACCATGAGGAACCCCACTGGGGTGACAGGATGGATCCTAGACTAGCACAGATCCCAGCCTTAAGTGTGAACCTGTCTTTAGTGCGGCTTTCCCAGAAAGGAGAAGAATAGTTACTAGTTACCCCTATGAACCTGGCCCAGAAACTCTGATGGTAACTCATTGTCTGATGGTATTTACAAGCCCCAATCCCATTTCCCCTCCTCACCTCCACTGTGATCTTCTCCAACCACAGGCAGCCTCCAGGCAGCTCTCAGCATCCAAGGAGGCAGGTAGCAGATAACTGTGGTGTTTGTTAAATGATTACTATGTGCCAGGCACTGTGTAAAGCACTGGGTAGATATAAAATAATGGGATTGGATACAGTTCCTGGCCCACACAGGAGTCACAGTCTTAATCCCACTTTACAGATGAGGTAACTGATTAGACTGTGAGCCCATCATTGGGCAGGGATTGTCTCTATCTGTTGCCAAATTGGACATTCCAAGCGCTTAGTACAGTGCTCTGCACATAGTAATTGCTCAATAAATACCACTGAATGAATGAGTGGGGCACAGAGAAGTAACGTGACTTGCCCCAGCTCACAAAGCAGACAAGTGGCAGATCTGGGATGGGAACCCAGGCCCTTCTGACTCTATCCAGGCCTAGGTCTCAATGCTTCTCTGGAGTGAGGGGAATGTCTGCTGACAGGCAGGATGGCACCTCAGCCAATAAGGAGGCTTGGGAGTAACTTTTGCCCATCCTCAACTTAGAAAAACCAATTCCACCTGTGGTAAATTGCAACGGCAAGTATTAGTAGCTAACCCCCTGGCTAGTGATGCAGATTTCACTCAAGCTGGTGTTGAGAAACCCCTAGATTTGGCACAAGCACAGCAAAATGACATTGGGATTTCCCAGTTTGCATTTGGTCCTTGTGTATCTTCAGGTAGAACCCAAACCATCTCCGCACACGAGAGCCAGGTGACTCTAATTTAACTAGCATGAGGGTAGAAACGATATGTCCCGAGAACAGGCTTCCCTCTCGGATTTCCAGCCCTGGCTTCCTCTCTGTGGAGGAGAGAAGGCCCACTTGCACGAGCAGCTTGCAAATGGTCGATCCTAACAGGGTTCTACCTCAGCACCCTCGGGCTCCATCTGTCTAGACTTGCTCCCGAAGAAGCCTGTCTCATCAAAAGGAGTTAAGTCGTCCGTCCTGGCTTCCTCTCCGCCCCCTAATCTCAGTAAGTAACTCTTCTTCCTACACCCCCGTAGGCCCACAACACTGCACTAATGAACCTCTCCCGTCTCAACACAAAAGGCCAGAAGAGTCCCTCATCACAGTTTTTCTTGTCCATGAATACTGAAGCCTAAAGACCCATTTTTTATTTTAAAAGACTTACCTCTCTGCACCCAAAATCCACCTTTTGCAAGCCTTCTAGGGGTTTTGTTGAGGTTTCCATCCCCAAACAACGAGCAGTGCAGCTTTTATGCTTTACTCCAACAAACGGTCTAGGGATTTTTTTGTTTGTTTTTTGATGGTAAAAAGTGCTTACTATGTGCTAAGCACAGTTTTAAGCAGTGGGGTGGATGCAAGGTAATCAGATTGGACACAGTCCATGACCCTCATAGGGCTCACAGTCTTACTCCCCATTTTACAGATGAGGTAACTGAGGCACAGAGAAGTGAAGAGACTTGTCCAGTGTCACCCAGCAGGCAAGTGGTGGAGCCTGGATTAGTACCTAGGTCCTTCTGAGTCCCAGGCCCGTGCTCTACCCACTAGACAAACCTGCTTCTTCTTCAATTCACTGTAATCAATTTCTTCATGCTTATCCTCGGGCCCAAAGTTTTTGAGATTGAACTGAGGCTCATCCATGTTTATGAAAGGAAACTCCAATCTCATCATCACTGTATATAGATTTTTTTAAGAAATGTAATTTCTATATCAGTCTCTTTCCTTCCTTCTCTCCTCCTTGTTCCCTCTTCTGGGTCCTCTCTCACTCCAGTTTTCACTTTCTCTCCTGCCCTTTCTCCTGCCTTCTCTCTTCAACTACCCCTACTCTCTAAGGTTGTTTAACTTCTGGTCCCACCCTCAGCCTTCCCGAGTCACCACTACTAATGCGATAACTTCACTACTCGGCTCACAGTTCCAAGTCTTTCCCCGTCATCAGTTTCAGAAACACTAGAGTCACTGCCAGGTCTTTGGCTTGTGGGCCCAGAAAGATCATTCTATCATTGCAGAAATCTAAAGGGGAAATAACTTGCTACTTGAAGTTTTGAGACAAATAAGGGAAGCTTCGTGGCCTAGAGGAAAGAGCACAAGCCTGGGAATCAGAGGACCTGGATTCTGATCCTGGCTCTGCCACTTGTTTTTATGTGTAAACTGGGGCAAGTCACTTCACTTCTCTGTGCCTCAGTTACCTCATCTGTAAAATGGGGAGTAAGACTGTGAGCCCCAAGTCAGACATGGACTATATCCAACCTCAACATTTTGTATCTACCCCATTGTTTAGTACAGTGCCTGGCACATAGACAGTGCTTAACAAATACTATATTAAAAAAAATTATGCAGCTTTGTAGAGGAGCGAGGGTATTAAATGTATCAAATACCCTCTAACCTCCTGTGCCTTTACTTTCAGGCTGGCAACTAAAGTTCCCAATGTGGGAAAAAAAATCCAAAACAACCATTGCTCTCCCTGCACAAACCCTACTCTGCAATCCCTGAAAAGAAGTCTGTTTCAGAGTAATTTTCAGCATGAATGCACAACTTGGGTCCTTCCCAGGCTGAGAAATCCAGGGAATCTTCCAAACTTGGGGTACGAATGCAGACTCGGTAGAGTCACAGAGGCTAAATCTCCGGCTACTTCTAGTCTCCAGAAAAGACAGGCAGGCACCATGAGAAGCAACATTGCTCAGTGGAAAAAAACTAGGAGTCAAAGGACCTGGGTTCTAATCATCATTCCACCACTTGTGTTCTCTGTGACCTTAGGCAAGTCACTTACCTTTTTTAGACTTCAGTTTCCGCATTTGTAAAATGGGGATACAATACCCGTTCTCCCTCATACTTGGATTATGAACCTTATGTGGGAAGGGGATTTGTCTGGCCTGATTAACTTGTGTCTATCCCAGCATTTAGTACAGTCCTTGGCACATAGCACTTAACAAATGCCACAAATATTATTACTGTTACTACTTATAGAGCACACATTTGACGGTCTCCTTTACTTCTGCAACCTGTGATTTCTCTCTCCCACTGCCTAGTCGTGTTTTGGTCCAGGGGATGAGAGGGTGGTAAGTGATGATTGTGAATCTTAGAGCCAAAGTGAAACAGTGGGAGAAGTTGGCAAAGCCACGGGCAAGGTTCTGCTTGATGAGCTTCCCACCAGCATTTCTCTCTTTATTTACACAGCAGTAAATGAATGACCGGTTTGCAGTGGAGGACAAATTACACCATAAACCCAGGAGACTGTGAATTTAACCTTCACAGCTCAGAAGGTCGGCCCTTCCCTTCACACTTGGTGACATTCAAATAGCCACATAATGAAATACGTGCTACTGAGAGTGAACTGGAACTAAAGTGTCAACCGAGAGGCAGTGATTTGCTGAAGGGGCTCCTCTGTGCCGAGATAAATGGGACCAATTTACAAAGGGTCAAGAAATGAGAACTTCCAAAAGAACGAAACCCCTTCTAAATCCTCAACTAGCTGGAAATCCGGCATCACTTTACAGACCACCTCCTCTTCCTCTAGCTCAAAAATAGGAGCTCGTGCAGGGAAAAAAAATGCAAGGTTTTTTGATGTGCTGACCAAATCACCAAAGAAGGATGCCCATTTCAGGGAATGTTTCTTGGATTTAAAGGTCACAAGAGAGTTTAAATATATCACAACTCCACAGAGCCTGATTGATTTATGCACAGGGGGCTCTGTTGTCACTAGGAAGGTCTCATAGACAAATGGAAGAAATAATGTAAAATGACTGATTTTTATGGGGTAGATGGATTAAAGGGGAGAGAGGAGTCATGGGAAGGTAAAGATACTTTAAACACAAGATAACCTACCCGTTTAAAACACATCCTGCCTAAAACCAGATTGCATTAAATGGGGGCCTGTTGATGAGAGTGACAATTTAGACAAATGGTAGCCAGGATGCTTGGAAGAATTCCTTGGATTTGGGATTTCTGACTGATTTCCTCGGGTTGGAAATTCCTAAGGTGATTATCTAATTTCTGAAAGAACATTTGCTAAAGGGAATTCTTGTGTCTGAAGATCAAGTAAGCTGAATGTTGGTCCTCTGTGTTTGTGTGCTTTTTCAATCTCAATAGATCTAAAACAGAGCTACTCATCTCTTCCCCGCTTTGAACACCACTGGTATCTGAGTGATGCTCATACAGATGGTAAGAGGCCAGAAAAGGTGCATGGCTATGTGTTCAAGGACAAACTATGCAAATGAGTTACTCTTGAAAGTGCTCATTTTCACCATTAGCAGTGTTATATTCAACTAGAAGAACACCTATATAAGATCAGTGAATGCCAAAAAGTTATTTTCTTCCCAATTTTCATATTATCAACTTAGTCTAAACAAATATTTGTCAAGTACCTCCAGGGGCCATAAACCTGAATAAAGCACCAGAAATTCATTCATTTCTCGAAGAAACTAAAAAACTCTAGGGAAAAAGAATCTTCCTTTCTCTGATCACTCTATTCACCTCAGTTTATCCTGTGTCCCAAGGGCAAATGTGGGCAAGGGGTCGGCAGTGAGATAAAGATTGAGGTGCATTGAGTAAGTTGGTGTTAGAGGAGTAAAGTCTGTGGCCTGGGTTATAAGTAGATCAGCAAGGTAAGGTGGAGAGGTGGAGGTGGGTGGGTTGGGGCGAGCTGATTGCCTTAAAGCAGGTGGTAAGGAATTTTTGTTTGATGCGGTGGTGGGTGGGCAATCACTGGAATTTCTTGAGGAGTGGGGAAATTTGGACTGAATGCTTTTTTTAGAAATGTGATCTGGGCGGCAGAGTGAAGTATGGACTAGAGAGGGGAGAGACAGGAGGCAGGGAGGTCAGCAGTGAGTCTCCTCCCTGACCGATGCAGTAGTCAAGGTGGAATAGGATAAGTTCTGGGATCAGTAAGGTAGCGATATGGGTGGAGAGGATGCCCACCCACGTATGTTTAGCCTCCATGGCAACCATGTCCAGCAACTTTCAACATGGCAGCTCCAATACTGGGAGAGCACCTGCTTCCCGTTTGGGGTTTTCATCCAGGTTTGAAGACAGAAAGGTGAATTTCATTCCCAAATACCTTGTGAATGGCTGACATTGGCACTGTGTGGATTGGAGGGGTTTAGGATCCTGGAAAATTTGGACTTGTAACTATGGGCCTCACCCCCTAAGGCAGCTCTCTTAAGAAGCTGAGGCTTTGCTCTCCTGCACGTAATCATTAAACATGGGTTGAATTTAAGGTCAGATTGTACTCAAATCTTTAAAGAACTTCCATACGTGCCAAGGACGAGCCAATCCAAAAACCACCTGTAGGGAATGGAACAGGAGGCTAAATGTCTGGTGTTTTAGGATATTTTATGACTCGGTTTGGAAAGTAAAATAGAGCAGATTAGGCTGATGATTTTCAAGCCCTGCCTTTGAAGTAGGTAACATGTCAGCACCAGTGTACTGAAAGCTTCTAGCCCTCCGGCCCCTCAGTGATGTATGCCTATCTGTCCGTCTCTCCGTCAATCTGCCTATTCTTCCAAGATTGTCAAGTCCAGGGAGCTAGGCAGTTGTGAGTTCTGTTTGCTGAAGGCTCCATGTGTTCTGGAAGCTCAGTCAATTTTCATGGACAATGAGGAATAGAAGTAATGATGATAAGTGCAGAAACAATTCCAAACCTTTCATCATGAAATCTCCTGACAAAAAGGCCAGACATAGTCTAACAAATTAGCCAGAAAATTGCCTCAAATCCCCACTTTACTTTATAGACACAGCCGGAGAACTGTTAAACTCTGGAATGGGAGACCAAGTGAGGAGGTGGAATATTGCTTCTTGGAAGTCTTAAACTCCTGGAGAGCACTCATCCGTCTGGAACAGTTTAAATACAGTCTTGAATGAAGGCAGAGAGAAGAACAAAATGAACTCTCAAGATCTCTTCCAGACTTCCAGGTGCTTGGATTCCATAACTTGAGATGAATATAATTCTAAGAGGTAGAATCAAAAATAGTGCTAGACACTGTCAATAACAATGGCAACCGTATAATAAAGAACCATGTTTATGAGTGCACTACATGGAAGGGATTAGTAATCACACATACCAAATGGAGTGGAATCTCGAGAACATGTGAACATGCTTAACCTCATTACTTGGGCCAAACCAACTGTCCATCAAGCCTAAAATTCTGTCTCCAATATTAACAGCAGGATGCTTGGGAGGAAACCGTGCAATGGCTGCCCTCATGGATGTCAATCCAAATGTTTAGAGACATACCATCTAACTTCATCCCTCTGGGTCCCTAACTTTCCTTTTAGTAACTCTTTATGGTTTCCTCATCCATGACTTCTTCCTGATTCATCTTAAACCTGTACCATTTTGTGGGGTAAGAAATTTCTTATGCGTATTCCACACTGGGTGAAGAAGCATGTATTTCTGGTTGTTTTGAACCTCTCCTCTTCAAGGTTTAACTTGGTGTTGTTCATCCCGTCCACAACCTTCACGGCCTTGTGGACTTCAATCCTATCCCCGCTCAACCTCCACCTTTCTGAGCTGAAGAGTCTTATTTTCTAAGGTTCTTAGTACAGTATCCTGCACACAGTAAGTGCTCAAGAAATACCACTGATGGATTGATGGTTCTCAAAGTTAGAAATCTTATCACTGCAGCATATGTGGTAGGGGGAAAAACTGTGAGGTTTCAAGGCTGCCAAGGTGTGTTGTTAGCATGACCCCGACCTTGACATTGGGCGAGAAAGAGCCTTTCAGATTCTTGGTTTACCCCTTCATAAAAATCCTGAAAAATCCCAAGTTGTCTCTCACTGTGCTGCTTAGAGCATCATTGGATAGCTGGACAAGTATGGAAGATCCTTACATGACCCTCCATCTAGACTATAAACTCGTTTTGAACAAGAAATGTGTCTACCAACGCTGTTGTATTGTACTCTCCCAAGTGGTTAGTACAGTGCTCAGCACAGAGTAAGAACTCAGTAAATACCATTGATTGACTGACTGATTTATTGTTACCCGACAATTATAAAACACCATTGCTGAGAATCAAGTCCTGATGTTGGGAAGAAGAAGTTACCATGGTATTTGCCCCATGGTTCAGATACAAACATTCTTGTAGAGAGAGGCAAATAATAATTATATTTATTAAGTGCTTACTATGTGTCAGGCACTGTAGTAAGCCCTGAGGTGGATACCAGCAAATCAGAATGGACATAGTTCCTGTCCCGTTTGGGGCTCATAGTCTAAATCCCCATTTTATAGATGAAGTAACTGAGGCATAGAGAAGTGAAGTGTCCTGCCCAGGGTCACACAGCAGACACGTAGTGGTGCAGGGATTAGAACCCATGACCTTCTGACTTCCAGGCCCGTGCTCTACCCACTATACCCCACTGCTGCACAGTGAAGGTACCGTGAATGTAGGTAGAATTTTTTTTGTCAGGAAGTACAAACCCATGCTCTCCAAATCCCCTATATGGATTCCATCTATTTTAGAAAGCTAGAATGGGGCACCATCTCTTGCCCTTGTGAGCAGAGTCCCAGGGTAAACTGGGCATAGAAGGAAATTTAGGAAGACCCTGGATGATCCTCTGGCATTGAGGGGGCACACTCCACAGCTGGGCTTCCTTCCACTCTGACAGGTGCCCATTACCACTGTAATTGTGAGAGCAGAGGCCGTGAGCCCAACAGAACCCAGAGCAGATGAGGCACAGACGTGGACACAGCAGCAACAGCAGCAGGAGAAGAGGAGAAGAAGCAGCAGAGGAGGTGTTGTTGCCTTAATCATGGCTCCTCATACCACTCCACTCCATGGCTGGCGTCCTAGTGGTATGGCCCCAGAGCGGTAAGAACTCTCCTGGAGCTAGGGGTTGTAAGTATAGAGTGACTGAAGTTATTCTTCCTAACTTTTTTTTTTCATAGCATTTGTTAAGCCCTTACTATGTGCCAGGGACTCTACTAAGCTCTGGGATAGATATAAGCTATTCAGGTTGGACTCAGTCCATGTCCCACATGAGGCTCACCAGTCTTAATCCCCATTTTACGAGAAGATAACTGAGGCAGAGAGAAGTTATGTGACTTTCCCAAGGTCACACAGCAGACAAGTGGTGGAGCCAGGAGTAGAAACCAGGTCCTCTGACTCCTAAGCCCACCCATGCTTTTTTCACTAGGCCATGCTGCTTCTCTGCTTCATTTTCTTCTGCCTCTGCTTCCCTGGGTTCCTTTACCTAGCCTCCAGGCCAAGTACCCACCATTCCATTAGTCAGAATGAAATACATCGTGGAAAACTATAGGGAAGGAACAGTCATTGTCTCCTGTTTTGTACGGACCACAAGCACAATTTCTCACATTCCACTCCCTGAGAACTTAAACAAGCGCGAGCCTATTCCAACAATCTTCCCCTCTCAACTTCCCCCCAACCCCCATCCCTCTGCAAGCCCTGCCAAAAACAGGAGATTATAGAGGCAGTGACACACACTACTGAAAATTGTGTTCCGAGAATTTAAGATGCTTGTAACCATTTGATAAATAGATGTGAGCACCACCATGGTGCTTTGTCTGGGAGCCTGGACTTTTATCATTTCCTGCACTAATCAGCAACTCTCCAGACTGAGGAACGTTATGAGGACAGGCAGCATCCTCTACCCCACCTCCACCTCCGAAAACTGTATCAAGTGAAAATAGTCTTTTATTATCTGACAGGAAATATGTTTTTTAAAGGATAAGATGCCACCTAAACCTGAGACATGTGGATTTTGTCTAAAATCAAATGGACATTTCTGAGTGTCAACTAGATATGGCTGCAATATTTGCCAACAACAACAACTACAAAAAGTCCTGTTTAATCCTGGATTTACCACTGCATAGCCTCTTGTTGCAGTATCACCTTTCTTCCCTTTTATAGCTAAGCAATAATCTTAAATTCTACTGAAAACAAAGAACTGTCTGTTGGGCAGCTAATCCTAAAAGGCTGAGCTTTGTTTGAGAGTAAAAAACTTCACTGAACAACATTGGCAGGGAACTTAGATGTTTTTTGCCAAATTTGGCTGGTATTTTCAGCACTGACTATGGGCCTGCATTCAGCTTCTTACTCTCTCTCTCTCTCCTTCTGAAGGGTCTGATGTCACATGCCTTGTTTGTTTTGCAGTTCTTCAAGGGAACAATAGGGGAATTAAAGAAAAAAATAATTATGGCAATGGTAAGCAATGATTTTATTTGCTTCTCTTTGGGAAGCCAGGTGCTGGGAAGAAGGAGGCAAAAGGAGGCTGGGGGCTAAAGGAGATTGAAAACAGCCATGGCCTGTGGAGAGAGTACAATGGGCCACTGGGGGAAGATAGGACCAGCCAAGTAGCTAAAATCAGTCATTGGCTTCAAGGTGCTCCTGTCTTCTTGGCCCTCAATGGCCGGGATGGCTAGAATGATTTCTGTCACCGGTATCACATTAACTGATCCCACTGTCTTGATTAAAACAAGAAAACTCCCGAAGCACAAACACAAATGTGGAATTGAAAACAGACCCATAGGATTAACAAGAACTTTGAGAGGTCATCCGGTCCATCCCCCTGTCATCAGTCAAGACGATGCTTAAACACCTTAAGGAAAATGGATAATTTCTTCCATTTTCACAGGTTTCCCAGTCACCCATGCCCTAGTTCCCTTAAATCAATCAATCGATTATATTTCTTGAGCATTTACTGTGTGTAGAGCACTGTATTGGAGTGCTTATGAGAATGCAATACAATAGGATTGGTTGACACATTCTCTGCCCTCAAGGAGCTTACAGTCTAGAAGGATCGGTAGCTCTTTCTGGGGCAGAAGGAATTCCCAGCCTTTTAAACCAGTGAAACCCTGATTCTTGCTTTGAAGAGTTCTCAGCCTAATCTCATGAAATTCCTGTGATTGGGGAAGTTTCAGAGACGCAGAATTAGGCTTCAGGAACTGGTAAGGATAGATCATGTGGTAGGATTTGGCCGATGCAGAAGTGTACCTAGGGTGGTTTGTACAGTTGAACATTTGGTTCTTGGCTTCTAGGCAGCCGCTGGCCCAGTGGATAGAGATAGTCTAAGTAAGAGGGGGAAGAAGTATTGAATCCCTATTTTACTGATGAAGAAAATGAGACACAGAGAAGTCAAGTGAATTGCCCAAGGTCACCCAGCAGACAAGTGGTAGTGCTGGGATTAGAACCCTAGAGTCCAAGTCTGAATCCCAGGCCAGTGCTCTTTTCAACTAGGCCATGCCACGCTGGGAACCAAAACTTTATGGGGACATATACTCCTTCAACCGTCTCTTGAGTTTCTAAATCTTTTTGATTATCAGGGCCCCTTTCTTCTCTCCCTATTTGGCTATTTCATTTCTTACGTTCAAACAATTTTCCCCTCCCAAGGAGACAAATTGGGGTTTAAGAAGTTAACCTCAAATCAGGCAATAAGTGTCACGTTAATAAGCTCCAGTAAAAGTTTGGTGAGGGAAATGATGGTCAAAAATCAGTCAGTCTTTCAGTGGTATTTATGCAGTGCCTATTCTGTGCAGATCACTCTACTAGGTGCTTGAGAGAGTACAGTACAGTTGGTAAACATGGTCCCTGCCTACAAGGTGTTTATAATTAATGGGTGGCAGACATTAAAATAAATTACAGGTAGGAAAGGCAACTGAGTAGCGTAATCCAGTGGATAGAGTGTGGCCTTGGGTGTCAGGAGGATCTGAGTTCTAATCTTGACTTTGCCACTTATCCGCTATGTGATGTTGGGCAACTCACTTAACTTGCATGTGTCTCAGTTGCCTCATCGGTAAAATGGGGATTAAGACTGTGAGTCCTATGTGGGACAGGTACTGTGTCCAATCCCATTACCTTGTATCTACCCCAGTGCTTAGTAAAGTGCCTGGCACAAAGTAAATGCTTAACAACACAATTATCTATTCATGAATTCTGTGTGTGTATCGTGGCAGGAGGGGTGATACTTAAATACTTGTGTGTATGGACTCAAGTGCGTAGGTGATGCAGAAGGGAGGAAAATTAATCACTAAAATGAGGTTTGAAGTTGACTGAATGATTGTCATATTCATATTTCTGCTGGTCATCAAGTCCATGAGTAACTGGGTTTATCACTATAGGTACAGATTTTCTGGAAGGAGATTCAGAACAAAATATCCCATTACAGAACAAAATGGCACATGAAAAAAGGAAGGATGCTGACAGGCTTGGCCAAAGGAGACCTTCAACTGCCTAAGAATTTTAACGCTCTGAAGTGGCTTGTTTGTCTTCCTCTGATTGCCTGGGCAACCTAATGCAGGGGAATGGGCTGTTTACTTGGGCCCTCTGACAGGTCCCGAAGCTTCCGCAGAAATGCATCGGTCCTGTCAATTGTCACTTGCCTGATGGAACAGGGCGTTCTCCAGATTAGTTGTCATGTCTTTATGAGTAGCAAGGAAATGTATACCCTTGAAAGCCTATAGAAGGCCCACCCTCCCCCGAAACCTCTTCCTGACCACCCTCTTGGACATTTAAGTACTGGAGAAATTGAGGAGCTGATTTGACAGCCAACCAAGTCCTCTTTGATGACTGGAACTCAATTCTGCAATTACCCTGCAGACTGGCTCATGAAACAGAATATGAGTGATTTGCAGGCTTTTACTGGCAGCCTCTCCTCTCCCAACAAACTCCAGTGCGTCGTTTTACAATCTGTGTCTGGATGATAGATGCGTTTTATACTGTCTGTCTACTTACTCAATGAAAGAGTTCCGTTTTAGACCTTGTTTTTTTCCTCTTTTTTTTTCCTTGACGGCATGCATTTCCTTTCTCTCTTGGTTTTTTAAGTGACACATCCCCACTGCTAGAGTCTGATCACCACTAATGCCTTCCTGGCTGTACATTTGAGAATCCTTTAATATCTCGGGGATTTGGATTGTGTGAGACTCAGAAGATTACAAAGTTTTATGAGAACAGTGAGGGGGATCCTGTCCTGCAAGGAAGGAAAAGTGACTTGATAGAATCTAGCATCCTTTATGGGCTTTGGAATGGAAAGGTAAAAACCCAGGTAAAAAGCTTCTTCCTAAGGATAATTTGTTAAGGAGAAGCAGAGCGGCCTAGTGGAAAGAGCATGGACCTGGACATCGGAGGACCAGGATTCTCTGTCACTGGTCTGCTGTGTGATCTTGGGCAAATCCCTGAACTTCGCTGAGCCTCAGAGAAATGGAGACTATCTGTAAAATGAGGATTAACTGCCTGCTCTCCTTCCTACTTAGACTGTGAGCCCCATGTGGGACAGGGACCGTGCCCAACCTGATTATATCTACCGCAGGGTTTAGTATAGTGCTTGGCACATAGTAGAAGCTTAACAAAGACCACAGTTATTATTTACTTTGCCTGTTCTTTTCTAGGTACCCATGAGGGCCTGACCCAGGGCACTCTGGGAGCACCCAGTAAATTGGTGTTGGTGATGATAACCCCCTTTTACCTGCTTGCTACCTTACCCCTCCACTGGTAGTTTTCTATGTGGCTGTTGTATAATGCTGTAAACTCCTGAAATGTTATTCTCCATCCCCTTGAACTGGGTTTAGGAGGCAGTAGTTTGGAGAGAAAGAGGGAGAGGAGCAGAGGGAACAGATTTCTTTCTCTGCCCCCGAGGAGATGCGTGTCCCGACAGAGAGGGGAGAATTGAGCTCAGAGCAATTTGGCATGCTGAGCCAGAGGCATAGAATGGGGAAAAATGTCCATGAGAAAAGGATCATGCTAAGGCATGGAAATTAATTAAGTCTGGGCATAATTGCCAGTTCTTCCTGGCCTCTTGGAGTGGAAGATGGAGAGAGTGGGTGGGTAATATAGTTCCGAAAGGAACAGAGAAGCAGCATGGCCTAGCGGAAAGAGCAAGGGACCTTTCAAGATAGTCGAGCTCATCGGCAGCTTTCAAGAGGACTCTGCTCTTCACTTCTTCCCCAGACAAGCTAAAAATAGGAGTTTGGATATGACATCTTAGATGCAAGAGTGAGTCCACAATGATGAAGAGCTAATAATTATGCCATCTGGAGATTTGATAATAGCCAACAGAAGTTTTGAGGAGACTTTTAAAGCCTCTACAGTAGAAAAACTATGGAAACACTTTGTCTTCTAATAATGATATTTGTTAAGCCCTTACTATTTGCCAAACATTGCACTAAGCATTGGAGCAGGTACAAGATAATCTGGTCAGACACAGTCTTTGTCCCTAGAAGGGCTCAAAGTCCAAGGGGAAGAAAGAACAGGGATTTAATCCCCATTTTACAGATGAAGAACCTGAGGCCCAGTGACGCTGTGACTTACCCAAGGTCACACAGCTGACAAGTGGCAGAGATGGGTAAGGAAACGAGGTCCCCAGCCCCCAGGTCCCTGCTCTTTCCTCCAGTCTTGTAAGCATTAGAGGAGCAGGCCATGGAACGATGTCATATACCCTCATTGCGGGACTCCATCCGAGGCCAGACAAACTGAGAGCAATTTTCTGGGAGGGCACTCCATCACTTCTACTTGCTCTGAGCCTCTATTTCCCCTCCCAGCTCCCCATGAATCTGGGTTCTGATTACAACAGCAGCTGAGGTTGTGGGAAGTCAGACCCCAAATATACCTGACCACAGTGCTCTTGTATTCCAAGACAACTTGACACTGCACCTCAATCAACTGTTTGCCAAGTACCTAGCACTGTACTAAGCGCTTGGGAGAGTACAATACAACAGAATTAGCAGATGAATTCCCTACTTATAGCGAGTTTAAAGTCTAGAGGACCTCCTCCAGCGTGCCTTTCCTGATTAATTCCCAGCATTCCACCTCTGCACGTATGCACCTACTTATAGCCATCCCAACTCTTATCTATATGTGCTTTTTCAAGTGCACATTCAATTATTTGAGTACTCTGAAAATTATTTGATTTCTGCCTCTTCCATTAGAGTGGAAGGTCCTCCTGGTCAGGGAATATATCACTTGCTCATTTTGCACTGCATTTCAGTGCCCTGCACCCAGCTCAATCAGTCAACCCATTAATGGTATTTATTGAGTGTTTACTGTGTGCAGAACACTGTACTAAGTGTTTGGGAAAGTACAATACAATAGAATTAGTAGACACTATTCCTGCTTTCAAGGAGCCTGCGTTCTAGATGGGGAGAAAGACATTAAAATATATTATAAATAGGGGACATGATGGCGTGTATATAATATCATCATATCTAAGTATAGTAAGGCTGAGAGAAGGACGAATATCAAGTGATTAATGGGTACAGCTCCAAGAACATGGGCGATTCAGAGGGGAGGGCAGGTGGGGAAATAGGGAAGTAGCTTGGCCTGGTGGATAGAGCACAAGTCTGGGAGTCAGAATGTCATGGGTTCTAGTGCCGCTCTGCCACTCGTCTGCTGTGTTGCCTCGGGCAAGTCATTTAACTTCTCTGGGCCTCAGTTATCTCCTATGTAAAACGGGGATTGAGACTGTGAGTCCCATGTGGGATGGGGACTGTGTCCAATCCGATTTGCTTGTAGCCACCCCAGCGTTTAGTAGAGTGTCTGGCACATAGTAAGTGCTTATCAAATATCATCATTATTATTATTATTGCTATTACTACTAAATAAAGGCTTAGTCAGGGAAAAGATGTGATTTTAGGGGTGTTTTGAAGGTGGGGAGAGTGGTGGATCATCAGATATGAAGCGGGAGGGATTTCAAGGTAAGAAATAGTAAGTGCTTGGATCAGGGTGCTAACAGTTTGGCTGGAGAAGAAAAGGTGGATTTTAGTGATGTTGTGAAGGTAGAACCTACAGGATTTGATGACAGTTTGAATATGTGGGCTGAAGGAGAGAGATGAGTTGAAGATCATGCCGAAGTTACAGCCTTGTGAGACAGCTAATATAATGGTTTCTCTACAGTGATAGGGAAGTCACAGGGAGGACTGGGTTTGTGGAGGTATTCTGATTTTGGATCTATAAATGATATTAAAATAAAGATATTGGAAATTAAGGTGCTTGGGGTTGAATCCATATCAAACAGGGTGTATAGCTGAGTTGTGTTGTCCCAGTGACCCTACTGAGGGAAGAAGGGGTTTGAGGAACAAAAGCTCTGCACAAGCAGCTCCAGCTGCCCCTCACCCCCGGTTCTGGCTGCCCCTCAAACACAGCTCTCATTGCCCCTCACATGTAGCTCTCACTCCCCCTCACAGATTGCTTTAGCTGCCCCTCTCACCCAGTTCTGGCCACCCCTCACACACACTTCTGGCTGCCCGCCCCCCACACCTCTGGCTGTTCCTCACACCCTGCTCTCATTTCCACTTGCATACTGCTCTGGCTGCCCCTCAAAAACTGCTTTCAGTGCCCCTCACACATAGCTCTCCCTGTCCCACACACTCTGCTTTAGCTGCCCCTCTCACCCAGTTCTGGCCACCCCTCACATATACTTCTGGCTGCCCCCCACACACCTCTGGCTGTTCCTCACACCCTGCTCTCATTTCCACTTGCATACTGCTCTGGCTGACCCTCAAAAACTGCTTTTAGTGCCCCTCACCCACTGCTTTGGCTGCCCCTCAGGCCCAGTTCTGGCTGCCCCTCACACCCAACTCTTGCTACCTCTCAGACACAACTCTGGCTGCCCCTCACACAACTCTCACTGTCCCTCACACCCAACTCCCACTGCCCTTCACACGCAGCTCTGGCTGCCCCTCAGGCCCAGCTCTGACGTCCCTTCACGCATAGCTCTCACTGCCCCTCACACACAGTTCTCAGCCCCCTACATTCAATATCTGTAACCCTTCCTCCGTGCCAGAGGCCCCATGGCAGGGCCTCCCAGAACAGTTTACCCAACAATAAACCCTAAAGAAACAACAAACTGGGGAAGGGCTAGACTTTTAAAAGGGTCCCATTTGGATGCCTGTCAAATGTTTAGAGAGAAAGCCAGGGCCCAGTTACGGGAAGAAGTTTGCTGAAACAATTACAGCGGCAGATGGACTGGAGATGTCCTTGATCTCTGCTGAGGAACGCAGTACTGGGTAATCGATGGCTTGTTAGTGACCCTGGATGTTGCCAAGTGTAGTTGAACTTGACTCATCTCATCGCTTGTTTTGAACATTTGGTTTAGTGGTAGAAGGAAAACCAGTGCGAGTGCTCTGTTATTATCAGAACTAATAATTATAGCCTAATTCTTACACCCCCTCCATTCCTCTTCCACAGAAAGGAAGGGGAGGAGTGGGTTTAGAAAACAGACTGGCTTAGCCAGCACAAGACAGAGCAGGGAAAAGTCTGTCCTCTAGCCCCTGTGTGCACAAGAGCCAAAAGTGGGAATCATGGGATGGGGAGTTGGTTCACGGGAATAAACAGCAGGACTCCTTAATGGCAGCAACTTAACAGTTGAAGTAGTACTAATAGCATGTATTACGTGCTTACTGTGTGCAGAGCACTGTACTAAATGCTGGAAAAAGTGCACAAGTGGAAATCAGACATGATCTCAGTCTCTCAGGGGGTTCACAATCTAAAGACTCCAGCCTCTCCAGTAGCCAGTCCTGTTAGTGGATTCTTCAAGCCTCTGGGGTTTGGCCCAGATCGGGCCTGAACTCTGGGCCTCCCTTGCGCTTTGGAGAGAACTTCTTTATAGATCAATCATCCTGAAGGAACAGAGGGCAACTTGAGTAAGGAGGCTGTGCTTCTCCACAGAGAGTTCCTAAGGTTGGCCAAGCACCCCTCCATGGGGAATAGCTCTCAAAAGCGACTGCCCCCAGAGGGGATAATCAAATAATTTGCCTTAACTTTATTATTTTTTAAAAAAAAAAAAAACCCTCTAGGCAGTCTTAAGCTCTTCCTTCCCCATTTTCCACTGAGCACACTGCTGGCTGGGGTGATGGTGCTTGCTGTTCCTAAGATGACATGGGACCATTAGCCTGGCTGTACATCTGGGACTTAGGTCACTTCCAATTACGGGAAGAGCCATGAGAAGAGCCGGCTCCCCAATTCTCAACCCAGTAGGGGTGAGGCATATCTGGTGAAGCTGTTCTGAAAAAATGGATGGAAACACTAATCTAGGTTCAGCCTAAGTTCAGAAGTCGTGGGGACATTCAGTTGACCCTCAGATCACTCACTGCCCTGGGCCTTCTAGGGCAGCTTCTGCCTGCAGTGGGTCACCCTGGACCCTCCTGCCCCTGGACACAGGCTCGGATAAAAAGGTGCGGCCGCTTTCTGCCAGACAGGTAAAAACACCGATATTGGTTGCACTGAGAAAACTCTGACCCAGAAGGATTCGCTGCACTTTCTGATGCCTCCTGGTGGATATTAGGCCGGTGCCAACGCCCCTGCATGCATTACAGAGAATAGAAGAGTACTGAGATTTGCTTTATTCCTTCTGTATATTTTCTGTTTTCCCCGGGTCTGTGCTTGAGTTCCTGTTTGCTGAGCAGAACTGGTCACCCCAGAATGTTTGAGCCCAGAGTGGGATAAATTAAGCCCCCCCCCCCACTTCAACTTCTTCTTTAGGGTAAGGAGAAGTTGGCAATAATTTACACATAAACCTTCAAACTTTCAGAGGGTTGATCTGGGTGCACGAGAACGAGACACTGTCTGTGTTTGGGAGTTGCCGTCACAAGCCTAGCTGAAAAAGGAAGGACCCTCATCAGAAACCGTTCCGGAGGGACCGGCCTTGTGCCATCCCTGACACCCTTGTTCTGAGGTGGGGTGGCGGAAGGGAAGTCAGGGGGCTGAACCTCTCAAGGCCCAGCGAGGCCGACGGGAAAGCACAGATGGGGAGCAGTCCACTTCATGTTTCCACTTAAATGATCATTATTAGTATTTCTTTTAAATGAGTGAAACAAAAGAGAATTAATCTAAGCTGTTTCCCTTCAATCTCCCTTCCCCAACTTTGGAGGGGGAGTGGGGGAGTCTTCTCACAGACTCCTTTAAAACAGTTTCATAGGGAATGAAGAAGTTGAAAGCCGTTCTGGTTGTCCAAAGCCTGGAGGCATCATACATTTGCTCTGCACATTAGGGAGTGGAAGGAGAGCCGAGAGTTTGCAATTCTCTTTCACAGTAAACTCCGGTTTGACTTGAGTAAAATCATATTCATTAATGCCGTTGGCCTGCCTTCTCCTCCACCCCCCTGTCAGAGCTGCCGGAAAGAGGGCAGGGAGAGGGGACCTGGGGGTAAAGAGGAAAGACCCAATCGCTGAAAACAATAGCAATATTATAATACCTGCAGATTAAGAAGATCTCCCATACAACATCAAGGAGGGGGAGGAGAAAGGGGGCAATGGAGGGAAAGAGAAAAAAAAAATTCTCCCAAATTCCGTGGCAACTTAACTGAATTCTGAATTCCACGTCCTGATGTTTGGAAATGGCCTGGTGACCATGAGGGGAAAAATAAAAACAGTTTATTTGAGCAGCGGGGAAGCAGCTTGCCAGTTTCTCAGTCCTCCATGTCTGTAGCAAGGACTTCACTGAGATTCAGGGCCCCCACAGCAGGGTCCAGACTCAACAGCTGTTGCCGACATCGAATAGATCAAAGGATTTGACTTCAATACCTCTGAGGCTCTTTGTTGTTGTTGTTATTAATAGGAATAAAATGTTACACTTCTGTCAGGTTGGAAGCTGGCCTGTCCTTGCATCACCTCTGTCGGTCCACTTGCCCGGGAAAGCCGAGAGAGAGAGGCAACTCTCCTGAGCCTGTGAGGGGAACTGGAGGGGGGATATTTGTTCTCCAGCCCCGAAAATGACCCTGAAGTCCGGGTCAATTGGCAATCTTTAACTGTTTCTCTTCAGCCCAGGAGGCCACCTGGAACCTCCTCTCAGATATCCCCTGCTTCTCCTCCCGGAGCCTGTGGAGTCTCAAAAATTCCCTCAAGCCTTCCGGGGCCTCGGAGCCAAACTTTGATTCATAGAAGATGTGCTTACTGACCTCTGCTGGCACAGAAATGAACCCTAAACTCCACCACCACCACCAGCAGCAGCGGCAACCCTGTCTCGACTCTCCTACGCTGCAGCATCCCAATCAATCAATCGATTAATCGATCAATCAATCTCCCCCTTTAGGCTGTAAGCTCATTATGGACAGGGAACATGCATGCTAATTCTGTTGTACTGTACTCTCCCAAGAGCTTAATATTGTGTCCCGCACGTAGCATTCAATAAATACCATTGCTTGATTGATTGAGCGCTTGCTGTGTGCAGAGCACTGTACTAAGCACTTGGGAGAGTACACTACAACAGAATTAGCAGACCTGGTAGACACATTCCCTCCCCTCATTCTCTGGCTTAGCAGGGATGGTCACTGACCTGTGTCTGTCCCAGGCTTTTAGCATCTGTTCTAACCGGTCGTAGTGAGGGTTGGTAAAAGGATGGTTTGATTTTAGGAAGAAGGTAGGGCAGGGTCAGTTTCTTTTAGAAAACAACACATTTCGTATAACAACCGTCTTCCTCTGGCCTGGTACCTTAGAGGCTAGGTTCTAATTCCAGCTCTGCCACTTGCCCACCATATGATCTTGGTCAAGTCACTTAACTTCTCTGTGCCTCAGTTTCCTCACCTGTAGAGTGGTGATGAAATCCCTGTTTTCCCTCCTACTTAAACTGCAAGTGTCACATGGGACAAGGACAGTGTCCTTCCTGCTTAACTTGCATCAACCCTACCACTTAATGGAGGGCTCTGCACATAGTAAGCTCTTAACCAACATCACCGTTATTATTGTTTTTAATAGACGCCAAAGTTCCGCTTCCCTCGGTGGATGGCACCAAAAGCCCAAGACCATACCAGTCAAGTAATGGCATTTATTGAGCACTTTCTGTGCACAGAGTACTGTGCTGAGCACTTGGGAGAGTACCACACAGTAGACTTCATAGACACAATCCCTGCTTACAGTCTAAAGTGGGGAGGGGACAGACATTAAAATACATTTCAGGTTGAAAAATGCCGTCCCGCTCACCTGAGCTCCTGGGGCGCCGGGCAGGATATTGATTGTAGCCTCTCCCTCTCTGGCTCCATCCACCACAGGAGCCAAAGACCCACCCCTGAGACAGAGGCCGGGAGTAGAAGACGGAACTTGAGACCATGTGACCCTGGATCTGCGGAGGCCTGGCTTTCTTTTTCCTATCCACCACCACCCAATCCAAAGACCTGTCTGCTTTACCTCCTGAGGAGAAGTGTGACTCTTTACTGTTGCCTGTGGTATTTAGCACATTGGGTTCAAACTTGGAAACACTAAGTGCTGAGCTGAGGGGAGTTTCGGTTCGGTCCCAGGAGGCCTTTCAATACTGTGATCTGTTCAGATAGTGAGTTTTCTATGTTTATTTTTGCAAACAGAATTTTTTACGTTTGTATTATTTATCCCAGCTTTTTCTTTCCTCTCTCCTTAACCCCCAACTTACTGAGCTCCTTCATGGCACAAAACCTCAAACAGTCAGATTTGTCACTCAGGGGTTATGTTCCTGAAGTACTATCGCAAAAGTTCATGTTACAATACTTTCACCTCCATCATCATTGTACATTTGTGCAACACTCTTCCTTCCAGAACCACACTGTACTGTGACAAGGGAGACAAGATGTGCGTTGTGGAAAGATCCTGAATTCCTCAATAGCATTCTATCCAAAGTATGTAATGAGAACACAAGAACTGACATTACTAGGTGTTAGGGGATACGTAGAGAAAAGTCAGTTAGACAGCCTCTGCTTTACAGGAGGCCATATTCTAAGGGGAAGACGAACACAGGAACAATTAATAGAGCCTTTGTCAGTTAAAATGCGGTCATATCCTTGGAGCTTCATGAAGGTGTGGCTGATGTAGTTCTGGGTACAAGGAGGTAAAGGGTTATCAGGTGGCAGAGGGAACGTGCAACTTTGAGGCCAGGGGATTATTCTGAAGTCAAGGTTTATTTTCAGTTGGTTTCGGGGGTAATGCCAGATGATGTTCTGGAGGGTGCTGAGAATGGAACCATCCCATTGCTCTTCTATAGGTGTTTGGAGACCAAGAAGGAAGAGGTTTGGGCTCATTAATCATTTAATCAGTTGTGCTTATTGAGCCCTTACTATTTGCAGAGCACTGTATTAAGTACTTACGGTTGAGGCTCAGCAGTGACCCAATGTCTCAGAAGGTGAATGTAGATCCATTCAGTCTCAAAAACCACATATAAACACCAACATGTCTCTTACCCTGACACTTGGAGGAAAGAAAAAAAGGGTAGTTGATGAAATTCCTGGGAACCCATTTATTTCCCTTGACAGAAACAAAAAAGTCCTTTTTTCCTGTTCCCAACATGGCTAGGGGCACTGGGGTAAGTCTTACTTTTAAATAGGAGACTCAGACCCAGAATCCACCAAGTCCAGCACACCCCTCCTCTCTTACATCAAGGTGGATGGATGCTACCCCACTGAATTAGGTCAGGAAATAACCAGATAAATAAAATCCACAGACTCCCCAAACCTCACATTAGTCATCTGTTTCAACCTCCTAAACACCAAACCACATCTTTGCCCACATCTGCCAATAAGGAGCAAAACTGAATGACTTTACTGTCCCCCTTTTCCCTTCCTCTGCCACCCCCTAAGTAATATAGTAATAAAAATTATGGTATTTGTTAAGTGCTTACTATGTCGAAGGCACTGTACTAAGTTCTGGGGTGAATACAAGGAAATCGGGTTGGACACAGTGCCTGTCCCACATGAGGCTCACATCTTAAACCCCATTTTACAGAGAAGTGAAGTGACTAGCCAAAGGTCACACAACAGACAAGTGGCTGAGCTGGGATTCGAACCAGGACCTTCTGACTCCTGGCCCCCCTTCTATCTACTAGGCCACACTGCTTTTCTAAATTCTGAACATCACAAATTGTATTTATTGTGGGCTTGAATACTGCATTAAGTACTGGGGAGACTACATTATAGAATTAGTAGCTATGATCCCTACTTTACAAGGGAGACAGACACTAAAATAAACTGTTTCCTAAAAGCGTATAGAAGGTCATGGGCTAATTTCTATGGCAAAACCTGAAATATACATGAATTCCTTGTACTACCTCAATACAGCGGCTTTGACACTACTCACCTCTTTGTGATGTACTTTGTCAGAAGGAGGCTGAAATGGCACATAATAACTCTATCCAGAGAGAGGAGGAAAAATCTTTACCCAACTGTGTACCATTTGCGTTGGCAGGAAAGAGGGAGTTTAACAATTTCCACAAAGCAACCTGACAGATGGGAAGCAAAGACTAACACTGCTGGCCTCAGAGTCTGTTAACGTTCTACTCTTCCTCATTTTTTGCTTTAAAACCAGCTAAATCCACCTTAAGATCAGTCTGGCTCCCCAAGAGAATTCCTCAGCTGTCTTCAGGCTAACGTCTCATACTCTCCTTCAGAAAGGCCAAATCTCAGCTACTCTGCAAAGCGTGTGCGGTATTTTCCTTCTGAAAGCATCTCGGCCATTCCACTGGCTTCCCAAACACCGAGAGGAAGCGATTTCTTTCCCAACAGATCAGACACCTTGCTCAGTAGAGGACGGGCTTGCTGTGAATATCAGTGGCATTCCAAGTTGAGTTCAAGTCGGTGAGATCCTGACGCCTAATGCATTTAATTTGCCCTGTTCTAAGCCTGGTGATGTTGAGGGGGGGAACTGAGGCCTGAAAGCAATAGAGCAAATGTTCGCCCAAGCGTCTTCCACAATTGCCATGGTTTCCAAACATCTGCTTTCTCACCACCTATGTGACAGTAGGGGACAATAAAGTACCAGGACAGCCGCAGCACTGACATATTTACACTTCCTCAGCCCCCCTAGGGTCACCTGAGCGTCTGTATAAAAGCCTCACTCTCTGCTTGGCCCTGGTCCGAGACCGACCCAGTTCAGCTCTTGTGACATGCCCGCCCATCTGTTGTTTAAAGGGAAGGAGTTTATGCAGAAATGTGCTCTGGAAGAGTTATGCAATCAAGAATACCAATGACAGTTCAATCCATCGATCAATCCGTGGTCACGATTCATCACTTACCACATAAAGAGGACTGTATTCAGCATTTGGAAGGATACAGTAAAGTAAGTAGACATGATCTAATGGAGGAGACAGATTTTAAAATAAATTATAGTACGAGAAATAACTAAGTTTAAGTGTTAAGCGGTGGGGAGGGGTGGGGATATGGACTCAGGTGCATATAGATGATGCATTCAGGAGGGAAGAGAGGATGGTGAGATGAGAGGTTAGTCATGGAAGGCTTCCTGGAGGAGATATAACTTTAATAGGATTTTGGAGTTGGGGAGAACAGTGGTCTCCAGGTGCTGTACTAAGTGCTGGGGTAGATACAAGCTAATCAGATTGGACAAGGTTCATGTCCCACATGGAGCTCACAGTCTTAATCCTCATTTTTACAGGTGAGGTAAGTGAGGCACAGAGAAGTTAACTGACTTGCCCAAGGTCACACAGAATCCAGATCCTCTGACTGCCAGACCTATGTTCAATCCTCTAGGCCAGACTCCTTCGCAAACTGTGATGCCAACAGCTGCATTTTCAATCACCTCCTGAATGTAGTAAAGAGAAAGAAGCAAATGATAGCAATAGATGATCTTCCCTTTGTTGTAATGATACTGGGAATTTTAAAAACCATAAGACCATTATGATGCGTATGAAAGTCAGAAAAATACCCCATTAATCAATCAGTGGTATTTATTGAGCCCTTACTATAGGCAGAGTACTGAACTGAGCACTTGAGAGGGGAGAGCAGGTTTATAGACCCCCAAGTGTACTAGCCCCTTGGGTGCATTAACCAGATACTGCCCAATGTTTCTTACTTTAGGGAATGAGAAAAGTTGGGTTGCCCCCTGGTTCCTTCCCCGCCTCCATCCACCCCAGCAACAACATCCCTCCCAGCCTCAAGCCCTAGTCGGGTAATGACTGGATTGTATAAACTGAGTCTTGCAACACATCCTGATGGTTGCCAGATTGCGGTGGCCTCGGGACTGGGAGAGGGAGTCCAATTCCAAGCTGGCACGCCCTGCTCCCACTCTGCCCCACCCCTCCCCCCAGAGTCCAGCCACATGACCCAGAGTCAGGCTCATTCTCCACTCGATCTTTCTGAAGCGCCTGTTGGCCTTTGGTTCCGTCTGAGCTCTGGAGGCAGTGACCACTTTCGAAAAAACAAGAGAAGGTCTGTGACTGGGATGGGGTGGGACGGGGCTAGTCCGGAGGCACTGCTCATACTGACATCATTCCTGCTTTTTCACGAATAACAGGGATTTTTTTGCGTCGTGTGGTAATCTATGGGGCCCGGTCCGGGAGAGACAGTGTTGTTGCTCACCCTTCCGGTAGAGAGGTACACAGCTGTGGTGAAGAGTGTGGCACGCTAGGAGATGGCTCACCGATAAAACCTGCGGCGTCTCTACAGGTGCCATGGCCAGTATGTCTCATTCAATCGATGGTATTGGTTGAGCACTTGCTTACTCTGTGCAGAGCACTGTGCTGAACACTTGGGAGAGTTCAGTAGAATTAATAAATGTGTCTAAGAGAGCTTATAATCTCCATCCAAGTCTAAATTTGGGAGACTCTTCCAGGTTCCCTAGGACAGGCATTAGGGAGCAGGGCAGAGAAATGTTCCCCGGGAAAGAGGGAACCCAGTGGTTTTTACTTTCCGCTGGGAATAACCTGTCTCCTTCTCTCCATTGTCTTGCTTCCAAATGCCAGTGAAACTTTTCCCTCATTTACTCATCAGCAAAAGAGCAAGCAGACCGGTAAATATGCCACTTCTCTCTCCCCCTGCAAGGTCCTCTTGACTTTCTGGCCTTCGGACACCAAAACTCTCCAAACCCAAGAGAAAGCAAGGCCAAATTGTTGACTTGTGGGTCTGAAAGCAGCTGGTAGGGGGAGCTAGTGGTTCATGATGCTCTGCAAACTCCTCGGGAACCTGTGGACGCATTTATTGATTCCTCAACCACAATTCTCAGGCCTTAGAAACAACTCCGCTCATTTCTAAGATTCATTAAGATAGCCAGAACCCTGGGTTGACCTCTGAGATGTCTGAGGCCTCTGCATCCACTAGAAACTCTTGGCCATTGGCTTTAAAGCATTCAAGCACCTGCCCCCCGCCCAGCCCCCAACCAAGAATAATAATGTTGGTATTTGTTAAGCCCTTACTATGTGCAGAGCACTGTTCTAAGCGCTGGGGGAGGTACAAAGTCATCAGGTTGTCCCACGTGAGGCTCACCGTCTTCATCCCCATTTTACAGATGAGAGATGTGAGGCACAGAGAAGTGAAGTGACTTGCCCACAGTCACACAGCTGACAAGTGGCAGAGCCGGAATTCGAACCCATGACCTCTGACTCCCAAGCCCAGGTTCTTTCCACTGAGCTATGCTGCAATCTTGCCTTACTGATTTCCTACTACAACCAGATGTGTTCGCTCCACTGTTCTAACTCCAACCTGCTCACTGTACCTCAGTCTCATCTGTCTCACCACTGATCCCTCTCCCACGTCCTCTCTCTGTCCCGGAACTTCCTCCCCCATTCATATCTGACAGACCATCATTCTCCCCATCTTCAAAGCGCTCAATAAATTCAAATGATCGATCGAGTCAAAGTCTTAATAAGGTCACATCTCCTCCAAGAGGTTTTTCCCGACTAAGCCCTCAACTCCCCTAATCCTTTTCCCTTCTGAGACTCTCTTGCACAGTCTCTTGCACTTGGATTTATACCCTTTATTTACCCCGCTTTCAGCCCTACGGCAGTAGTGTACATGTCCGTAATTTATATGGGTAATTGATTTTAATGTCTGTCTCCTCCTCTAGATTGTAATTTAGGGAACATGTCTACCAAGTCTGTCATATAGCACTTTCCAGCTACTCAATATAGTGCTCTGTGCACAGTAAGTGCTCAATAAATAGGACTGATTGATTGATAAGGTAAAACGTACATATATCTGACTGCCAGGAGTCGGGAGATAGCCATGTCTTCTGTAGGAGAGGAGGAAAGCAGAGGAAACATGCTGAGGAAGTTGAGTTTTCTTTTTCTTTAATACTGCCTTAGAGTTTGGTTTTAGTGATTTTACCCAGTTATGCTTTTCAAAGCAGAGAAACAGAGCCTTTCTCTGAGAACTGGAATGGGTTTTTTGAACAGTTTGGATTGTGCCTGAAAGTTGGATTAATGGGAACAAAGAATAATTTACAATAAATTGGTCATGGCCTGAAATTCCTTTAGAATTCAAAGAAGAGAGCTGGCAGCGAGGAGGCACGGAAGAGGCAGAGAATCCTTAAGAGTGAGGAGTAACTCTGTGGTTCTTATATCACAAAGCAGGGTAATCAGTGACTTCTCCTCAAATGCCATTCTTACTCACTCTAGTTTCCTAACCCACCCTCCCTTCTGGAGGACACAAAATATTCTTGAATAGAGGAAAGTGGGAGATGAGTAACCCAGATCACATAGTTCTGGCTTCGCCCAATTGGGGCCAGGTGGTTTGTGGTTTAGATAGGGTTCCATCCTTAATCAAGGGTCTTCTTGCCCCTTCCATGGCTTTCTGACTTGAGTCTGTCTCCAAAATAGCTGAATGAGTTAGTCGATATGTCTTTGATTTTTAGATTAGGGAAGCTACTTACTTTTGGCCTCCCTCACCCAGGTCTGACCCCCAGAAAAATGAAAGCTAGGCTCAAGACACCCTCTAGATTGTAAACTCGTTTGGGGCAGGGGATGTGGCTGCCAACTCTGTTATGTTGTACTTTCCCAAGTGTTTAGTACCGTGCCCTGCACACAGTAAGCGCTCAATAAATACATTTGATTGATCAAGACAGATTTGACAGACTGAGAACTGTAGTTCAGACCCCAATCTTCAGGCAGGTGAATGTGTAAACCATTGTGTTCCCAACCCAGTGTGGTGAACCAGTTGTCCCACAGCACTTACGTATATATATGTATATATCTATAATTCTATTTATATTGATGACTGTCTACTTGTTTTCTTGTCTGCCTCCCCCTTCTAGACTGTGAGCCCTTTGTTGGGTAGGGATTGTCTTTATCTGTTGCCAAACTGTACTTTCCAAGCCCTTAGTACAGTGCTCTGCACATGGTAAACGCTCAATAAATACGACTGAATGACTGAAATGTCTGTCTCCCCCTCTCTAGGCTTTAAGCCTGTTGTGGGTGGGGATCGTCTCTATCTGTTGTTGAATCGTACTTTCCAAGCCATTAGTGCAGTCCTCTGCACACGGTAAGTGCTCAATAAATATGACTGAATTAATGAAATGTCTGTCTCCCCCTCTCTAGGCTTTAATAATAATGTTGGTATTTGTTAAGCACTTACTATGTGCCGAGCACTGTTCTAAGCGCTGGGGGAGATACAGGGTCATCAGGTTGTCCCACGTGGGGCTCACAGTCTTCATCCCCATTTTACAGATGAGGGAACTGAGGCCCAGAGAAGTGAAGTGACTTGCCCGAAGTCACACTGCTGACAAGGGGCAGAGTTGGGATTTTAAGTCTGTTGTGGGTGGGGATTGTCTCTCTTTATTGCTGTATTGTACTTTCCAAGCGGTTGGTATAGTGCTTTGCACACAGTGAAGACGCAATAAATATGAGTGAGTGAGTGAATGAATGAATGAATGGCTGACTGAATGAATGGTCAGGTGTGGCAACCCCCGATCAGCCTGTGAGCCCGTCAATGGGCAGGGATTTTCTCTATCTGTTGCCGAATTGTCCATTCCAAGCGCTTAGTACAGTGCTCTGCACAGAGTAAGCGCTCAATAAATATGAATGAATGAATGAATGAATGAATGAATGAATGAATGAATGACCCTGAGATCTGGTCCCAGCTGGTAGTGGGGCTCAAGGCTGCTCTTCACCGCCACCTGGTGGCTGCGATGAGCACTGCCCTGCTCTAGCAATAGCAGCCGTCCCAGGTGAGCCGGCTGGGGCCGTTGATGTAATCAGATTTCGCACGGGATCCTCACCTGACACCTGAGCAGCAAGCCAAAAGAGGCCAAAAGCAGCGTTGGAGAAACCAGAGTGTCAGACCCTGCATAGATCCTAAAAGTAAGTAGCACTTGGCTTCTGAATTAGCGCTCTTCTATTTTCCAAATTGTGCTTTGGGCTAAAGATTTCAGTTTTGCTGGTGTGACCCCAGGCTGTAATATACTCTTCCCCTCCTCCATTAATAATAATAATAATGATGTTGGTATTTGTTAAGCGCTTATTATGTGCAGAGCACTCCTCTAAGCACCAGGGTAGATACAGGCAGGGTAATCAGTTTGTCCCACATGGGGCTCACGGTTAATCCCCGTTTTACAGATGAGGGAACTGAGGCACAGAGAAGGGAAGTGATGTGACTTGCCCACAGTCACACAGCTGACAAGCGGCAGAGCCGGGATTCAAACCCATGACCTCTGACTCCCAAGCCTGGGCTCTTTCCACTGAGCCACGCTGCTTCTCATTAAGGCTGTTTCCCTGGCTTGGGACTCTTCCTCCCTCCCCCAGTTTGACAGCCATCCCCTCATTCAGATTCTCCTATAATTCCACCTCCCAACAAGCCTTCCCTGAAGAGTTTCCAACACCCCAATTTGTACCAGTCTCTTCTTTCTGCCATGTTTCTCTTCTTCCTTGTTTATTCAGCTGTGTGTTCTGTTATTCTGATGACAGGTATTTTTATGTCCGTCTCTCCCAGTGCAGGGTAGGTAACGTGTCCTCCATTGGTTTGGACTCTCCCAAGCACTTAATTCAGTGGCTTACCCTTAATGGGCATTCGGCAAATAGTATTACTCCTCCTATTACTTTAGGCAGGACCTGGGTAGGGTGAAACGAAGAAGATGGGACAGACAGGAGAGACTGGAGAGAAGGGGGTGGGGGGTGCAAAGGGAGAAAGTACAGTACTTTGGGCTGTCATTTTTCAAGCAATGAAAGTTCTACTTTTTAGACCGCCCCCCCCCCCCCCCTTCTTCTGGCCTCTAGTGGTGGGTGGCAGGTCTCCGTTGCTGGCCAGTGGTGGCAAGGGGGTCTATTGCCATGACCTCACAGGTGCGGGGGTGCCCAGGGCCGCAGTCCCAGGGCTCCCTGTTAGACCTCAGAGAAGCAGCTTGGCCTAGTGGATGAAGCATGGGCCTGGGAGTTAGAAGCACCTGGGTTCTAATCTTGGTTCTGCCACTTATCTCCTATGTGACTTTGGGCAAATCATTTTACTCCTGTTCCTCAGCTACCTCACCTGTAAAATGGGGATTAAGTCTTCGAGTCCCATGTGGGACATGGACTGTGTCCAATCTGATTTTCTTGTATCTACCCCAGTGGTTAGTATAATACCTGTTCTATAGTAAGCCCTTAAATACAAAACAAAAAAACCGTGAGGTTCGGTCAACTGCGGCTTCCTTCTCTGCTCTTTTCTCCCATCAGCTAGGTTGCATAGGTGATTCAGCTGTCTATTTTCCTGTTTCTAATCCCAGCTCCGCCACTTGCCTCCTGTGTGACCTTGGGCAAATCTCTTAATGTCTCTGCCTTAGTTTCCTAATCTCTAAAATGAGAAAGAGCATGGGCCTGGGAGTCAGAGGATCTGGGTTGTAATCCTGGCTCTTCCACTCATTTGCTGTGTGACCTTGGACAAGTCTGTTGACTTCCCTGTGCCTCAGTTCCTTCCCTCCTCTGTAAAATGGGGATTAAGACTGAGTTCCAGGTGGGACATGGATTGGGTCCATCCTATTCAGCTTGTACCTACTCCTGCGCTTAGTACAGTGCCTAGTACATAGTAAATGTTTAACAAATGCCATTTTAAAAAAAGGTAGGGGGATTCAATATCTGTTTTCCCTCCTCCTTAGATTGTGAGCCTCATGTAAGGCAGGACTGCAATTGACCTGATTGCCTTGTATCTTCCCCGGGGCTTAGCACAGTGCTTGGCACATAGTACACGCTTAACAAACCTCCCCATTATTATGCCCCTTGTCCATCAGAGTGCTGTCTGGGTGTGAAGAGGGCGACGGAGCGTAAGGATTCCTTTTTCCCTTCGACGTCTACGTGGACCAGTTTGTCTACCCTTGGGACTAAAGTAGCTTGGTTCTTTGGGGAATTAGCCACCCTTTCTGGCACCACCCGTCAGACACACTGTGCCCAGAGATTGAGTTGGAAAGGATACAGGAGGTAGATTCAGAGAAAGTATTATGAAGCTCCACAATCAAAACCCTGATCACTTACAAACACCTTTTCTTTGCGCTTAAGCTAACACCTCTGGGCATACTGGAATCTGTGTTTTGGAGCGGCCCAGATGTTTAATTGCTGAGCAAGTACAAACAAATTGTTAAAAAGAGGCTTCCAGGGAAGTTCCCAGCCTCTGGCGCACAAGTGACCGACTCACGTGCCACAAGCAGATTTCAAGGAATGCAGAACAGGAACTGGATCCTGGCTGGGCCAGAAATCATCACTTTTGGTGGAGCTTGGGTGTAAAGATCAGATGGCTTCTGTAGGAGCATACCATGTACCTCCCTACGAGTCTTTCAGGAACTCCTAAAGATCTTCGGTCTTAATCTATAAAATGGGTTTAACTCACTGCCTCGTTACATGTGTCAGAAAAGTGATGTGAAGTGGGACTCCACAAATGGGACTTGGTTATCGTAATCTAATCAACAATATTTTTTGGAAGGTCCCCAGATGCACCGCGTAACAAATCACCAGAAAAATCTCCAGCTTCTGGGCTTCCCTCCTCCTCACCACCTCTTGGATTTGGTGTTCATTCCTTGTTTTCTACTTTGTCACCTCTGGCTCACACCCTAGACTTTGTTGTGGGCAGGAAATGTGTCTGTTGTTATATTGTACTCTCCCAAGCACTTATTACACTGCTTTGCATACTGTTGCGTCGTATTGAATGAGTTTCATCCTTTCCTCTGCTCTTGTGTAGATATGTGCATTGTGAAATTTTTACCCTGTTTTTTCCTCCTGCTCCTATTTAAAAATCATTTGTCCGTATCTCCCATTAGATTGCAAACTTCTTGAGGGCGGGAAACGTGCCCAAGCAGTTAGTATAGCATTCTGCACTCAAAAGTTCAACAGATGCCACGGACTGAGAAGAATTCAATAACTGCCAATAATTATGGCATTTATTAAGCACTGGGGTCAGTACAAGAGCATTCAGATTGGACATAGGCCCTGTTTCACACTAGGCTTTCAATCTATCTTATTTTACAAAGGAGAAAACTGAGCCCCCAAGAGTTGTGTTGTTTTTTGTTGTTGTTTTGTCTTAAATGGTATTTAAGTGCTTACAGTGTGCCGGGCACTGGGATAGATATGGTGGTCAGGTTGGACACAGTCACTGCTCTAATCCCCATTTTATAGATGAGGTAACTGAGGCACAGAGCAGTTAAGTGACTTGCCCACAGTTGCACAGCAGACAAATGGCGGAGATGGGATTAGAACTCAGGTCCTCTGATTCCTAGGCTCATGCTCTTTCTACTAGGCCATACTGCTTCTCAGGTTAAGTGACTTGACTAAGACAGTCCAGTATGCCAGTTGATTCAAACCCAGACCTTCTAACTCACAGGCTCAGGTGCTTTCCACTAGGCCGTGCTGATGTTAATCCACTTTCTGCAGAATTCTTGCTAGGTTTCAAATTAGCCATACCAAATGATCTAAACATGGAGTTAAAGTTCTGCAAGGGAAAAGAACAATTTCAGTTCTTAATTTGATAGGGATTTATTGTTCATTTCTGACAAGTGAGGTACCTTAAATATGGTTCTTGTTACTTCAGTTAGTCCAATGTGGTTTCCATACATCTTCTAAAACAGAATAAATTGGAACTGAACATCTTAACTAAATAACTGATGCATCTGGTGCTCTTTGAAATCTCTGTTTAGCTTTTCACTTATTTTCCATTTTGTGTCTTCATGTGTCACTGACATTTGCAGGGCAAATCTCCCTCTTTCTCCTTAGTTTCTGGAAGTCTGTGTTTTCACTTAGCAGTTTGGAAAAATGCTACCCAGAGCTGCGTTTTCTGTCGGGTCTAAAAGAATTAACATCCTGTTTAGCCCCAACCTGCCCCTTCCTCTTTTCCCTAGGCAGCCAATATTAAGTGTTTTGGTGATAGAAGCCGGAACTCCTATCTGTGACTCTGGAGTGGGACTATGTCCCCTCTGCTCTGACCAGGAAAGAGTCATCTCCTAAGTTCTCAAGGATGATATTTATTAAGTACTTACTATGTCCCAAGCATTGTGGTAGACACTAAATATATCGGATACAGTCCTTGCCCGACAAGGGTCTCACAATCTGAGAGAGGGGTGACAGGTTTTACTTTATCCCCATTTTACAGATGAGGAAATTGAGGTCCAGAGAAGTTAAGTTACTTGCCCATGGTCACACAGCAGTGACAGAGCAGGAACTCAAACCCTGGATCTGCTCAATCCCAGGCCTGTGTCC
The DNA here is from genome assembly GCF_004115215.2 of Ornithorhynchus anatinus. Taxonomy (NCBI): domain Eukaryota; kingdom Metazoa; phylum Chordata; class Mammalia; order Monotremata; family Ornithorhynchidae; genus Ornithorhynchus; species Ornithorhynchus anatinus. The sequence continues at coordinate 12,409,986 of NC_041735.1, read as the reverse complement.
TTTCAATCAATGGTATTTATTGAGCACTGGATTACACACTTGGAAGAGAGTACAATGCAAAAGAGTTGGAAGATACGCTCCCTGGCCACTCTAGGCCAGGCTACCTAGCTTCTCCAAATCCTCCTAGAATCCCAGTGGTCTTCATGGCGATGATGCCCCTTGACTTGAAGGTGAGGATACCCCCCCCCAATTACCACCCTCCCCCCTCCTACCCCAGGCCCTGGGAATGTTATCTTCTTGAAAGCTGAAGGTCCTGATGGCTCTGCCAGTTTCACAGTGACTGTCTCTGGCAACCAAAAACTTGCTTCAAGTAGGAAGAATTTAAAAAGAGAAAGACATTAAACATCAAACATCTCTTTTGTCTCTGATAATTAATGGAGAAGAAAACCTCATAATCCGTTGCAGATTTGTCTTTGTGGAGTTAGCGTGATTCAGCTCAATTACCCCACTGACTCTGGCCTCATTCTCATCTTTGTCCTTCCTAAAAAGGAAGGCCACAGCTGAAGGATGGAAGGTGACCTTGAGAGGTCAACTGTCCAACATACCAATTCCAGCTCTGTCCTTGTTGGGTGGTCTCTGGGAAGATGTTTCTCACCTGGTGATTCTTTGTTTTTTTCCTGCTTCAGTTTTTCCCTTGCCAAAACGGCAGTAATATTTAGCTCCTGGGGAAGAAAGTAAAGCAATCCCTCAATTAAATTTATTGACCACTTCCACCATTTGCAGAGCCCTATTGTAAAGTGCTATAATACAGTTGGTGGACATGATCTATATCCTTAGGGAGCTTACAGTCTAGTGGAAAAATTTACAGTCTGCTGTCATCTAAAAACTGCCCTCTGTATGCATGGCTGCTAATGATATTGCTGGTGGTGGTGGTAATTATCAGGTGATAACAGAAATTATCCTGCTCCCTTGCTATCTCAAGGACCTTTAGGTCTCCCTAACAGTGTTTGGGAGGCAGAATGCTCTAATGGAAAATGCATGAAGCTAAGATTCAATAGGACTGGGTTCTGTCCATCCATTAATAATATTTCTTGAGCACTTAGTCTATGCAGGGGACTTTACTAAACATTGAGAGTTGGCACAATCCTTGCCCTCAAGGTGCTTAAAATCTAGTTGAGACCGACCCTAAAATTAATTACAAGTAGATAGAAGCAATGAAGAGTTTAAAGATGTGTATAAGTGAGGAGAGGGGATTGAGTACCCAAGTTCTTTTAGGTAATGCAGAAGTGTTGAAGCCGTTATTTAGATGGTGGGGAAGCACAATAGATTAGGAAGATGAGATTTTAATCAGAGAAAGTTTCCTGGAGGAGATGCGATTTCAGAAGGGCCATAAACTTTTAGGAGCAGTGGTCTGCCAGCTGTGAAAGGGAAATGAAGTTCCAGCCTTCTTCGATTTAATTCTCATTCCCTCTTCTATCTCCCTGCCCCACCCCCACTGTCGCTTCAACATGTCCCTGTCATCTGGGTACTAGGGTCCTACACCTCCCCCTCCCTCTCCTCAGGCAACACCAATGTCCATATCTTTTAAATCTCTTCCTTCTCCCTACCTGCACCTGGTTTTAACGTTTGCTTCCTCTCTGAGACTGTAAAATCCTTTTAAGGCAGGCAACATGTCTATTAAGTCTCTTCTACTCGTCTAAACTCCAAGCGCAGTGCTCTGCACAGAATAAGTGCTCAAATTCTATTGATTGATGGACAGACTGGAGAGAACAGTTGAGGAACTCTTCTGGAACCATACGCTGTGATTAATCAGCCAGACTCCTCTGCGAGACCTGTAATGCCACCTACATGATGGTGGGGTGACTATCCATCTGGTTTTATACTGGACCATCTGATTTTTTCAGCTAATCTGGAATGTAGCGTTACAAAACCAGATCCTTTGATGCCCAGGTTTTGGTTTTGTTTTTTTAAATTTTCAGCACCTAGTCTTCTCATCTGCAATCCCTGTTGACGAATTCCCCAACTTGGACGTGGCACTAGTATTCACGGAGATTTGGGAGGGGGAGGCAGAGGCCCTGGAGCAAGTGTGGCCATCACTGGTGCCCCTGGAGAGATGCCCTGGGGTCACACGAGACTGCAAGATGAAACAGATGTCGTCATGTCTCTGCAACATGTGGGAAGTCATATGCTGCATCTTGTCCAGTTTTCACAAGGGCTGTCAAGTTCACCTATGTGGAGCCCTGCCCTTTGCTTGGCAGCCAGAATGAGTCCCCAACTGAGTGGCAGCCTTCTGGGTAGAGAGAAAAGGGTGAATCGGGTGATGTCTTGTAGAAAACACTGGCAGGATTTGGCCATAGATTGAATTTGAGAGTTGAAGGTCAGAGAAGAGTCATCGATGACCTAGAGACAGTGGACTTCTGGGATGGGGAAGTTGGTGGCATTACCGACTAGGAAAAATTAGGGGGAAAGATGAGAAAGATGTGAAATGGTCATTCATTCATTCAATCGTATTTATTAAGTGCTTACTGCGTACAGAGCACAGCACTTAGGAAAGAACAATATAACAATAAACAGTGACAATCCCTGCCCACAATGAGCTCAAATGTCTTAAAAGTAGTCATAGTCTCTGGGCTACATTGATCTGACCTTAACTGCAATCAGAGCAGCGGGGCTGGAGCACCTCACTGTACCTCTTCATCGAACACTAGAAGCTGATGTACTAGGCAATTACCCATCAGTGCAGTGGAGCCTGCTGTGTTGTGCTGTCTAATGGAACATGAAGAACTTGCTTTCTCTCCTACTGAGGCTCAAAGGTCCAGCCCCATTCTCCTCCAAAGCACAGAAAACCTACCTCAATCCTCTTCCCCTCAACCTGCCCCTGGGCTTTCCTGCCCCTTCTCTTCACACCCCAAACTCTCCCCTCTTTTGCTATGATTGCAAAAATGGTTTTTATTTTGTCCTTCAGTTGTACTGGGCAGGGAGTGGCAAGATTCTTTCCCTCTCTTTTTTTCCCGCCACGTCTCCTCCAATCCCCTGCCACTTGCCCTGGTTTTATAATAATAATAACGTTGGTATTTGTTAAGCGCTTACTGTGTGCCGAGCACTGTTCTAAGCACTGGGGTAGACACAGGGGAATCAGGTTGTCGCACGTGGGGCTCACGGTCTTAATCCCCATTTTACAGATGAGGTAACTGAGGCACTGAGAAGTTGTGACTTGCCCAAAGCCCGTGCTCTTTCCACTAAGCCACGCTGCTTCTCTATAGCTGGATTCAGCAAGGCATGTCTGAAAAATTCCAGCTAGTCACACACGAAGACCTGGGAAGGCCCACTGGCAGAGACGTGATTTCAGAAAGGCTTTGAAGAGGGGAAGAGCAGTAGTCTGACAGATGTGAATAGGGAGGGAGTTCCAGGCAGAAGAGAAGGCAAGAGGTCAGCAGCAGGAGAGATGAAAACAAGGCACAGTGAGTAGGTTGGCTTGAAAAATTAGGTTTGTGAGTTGGAGTGTAAGGGAAGAAGCACCCATGGAAGCTCACCTGCTCCCATGGCTTCAACTACCACCTCTTTGTGGCTGGCTCCCAAATATACCTCACTAGCCCCCCACTTCTCTCATTCTCTGCATTCTCTCATCTCCTCCTACCTCCAAGACATCTTTAATGATCACAGCACTGGTTATCATCCTTAAGACTGAATTCCTCCTCTTTCCTCCCAAATACTCTCCTTTATCTAACTTTCCATCACAGTTCATAAAAACCAACATCCTTCCCACATCTCAATTCAGATCCTTGATATTATCCTAGACTCCTCACTCTTTGAATACCCTTATTCAGGCTGTCGCATCATATCCTGACAGTTCTTCCCCTATAAGATTTCCAGAATCCACCCCTTCCTCTGAATGCTGTCCAGGCATTTTTCGTATCCTGACTTCATTCATTCAATAGTATTTATTGAGCACTTCAATAGTATTTATTGAGCACTTACTATGTGCAGAGCACTGTACTAAGCGCTTGGGATGAACAAGTCGGCAACAGATAGAGACAGTCCCTGCCGTTTCACGGGCTTACAGTCTAATCGGGGGAGATGGACAGACAAGAACAATGGCGATAAATAGAGTCGAGGGGAAGAACATCTCGTAAAAACAATGGCAACTAAATAGAATCGAGGCGATGTACAATTCATTAACAAAATAAATAGGGTAATGAAAATATGTACAGTTGAGCGGACGAGTACAGTGCTGTGGGGATGGGGAGGGAGAGGTGGAGGAGCAGAGGGAAAAGGGGAAAAAGAGGGTTAAGCTGCGGAGAGGTAAAGGGGGGATGGCAGAGGGAGTAGAGGGAGAAGAGGAGCTCAGTCTGGGAAGGTCTCTTGGAGGAGGTGAGTTTTAAGTAGGGTTTTGAAGAGGGAAAGAGAATCAGTTTGGCGGAGGTGAGGAGGGAGGGCGTTCCAGGACCGTGGGAGGACGTGACCCAGGGGTCGACGGTGGGATAGGTGAGACCGAGGGACGGTGAGGAGGTGGGCGGCAGAGGAGCGGAGCGTGCGGGGTGGGTGGTAGAAAGAGAGAAGGGAGGAGAGGTAGGAAGGGGCAAGGTGATGGAGAGCCTCGAAGCCTAGAGTGAGGAGTTTTTGTTTGGAGCGGAGGTTGATAGGCAACCACTGGAGGTGTTTAAGAAGGGGAGTGACATGCCCAGATTGTTTCTGCAGGAAGATGAGCCGGGCGGCGGAGTGAAGAATAGACTGGAGCGGGGCGAGAGAGGAGGAAGGGAGGTCAGAGAGAAGGCTGACACAGTAGTCTAGCTGGGATATAACGAGAGCCTGTAACAGTAAGGTAGCCGTTTGGGTGGAGAGGAAAGGGCGGATCTTGGCGATATTGTAGAGGTGAGACCGGCAGGTCTCGGTAACGGATAGGATGTGTGGGGTGAACGAGAGGGACGAGTCAAGGATGACACCGAGATTGCGGGCCTGAGAGACGGGAAGGATGGTCGTGCCATCGACGGTGATAGAGAAGTCTGGGAGAGGACCGGGTTTGGGAGGGAAGATGAGGCCTCCTCTTAGATCTCCCTCCCTCCAGTCTCCCATTTCCCAGTTCCAACTTCACTTTGCTACCTGGAGCACTTTTCTAAAACATCCTTCTGCACAGGTTTCCCCAATCCTGGAAAACCTCAAATGACTGCCTTTCCCTTCCTCAGAAAGCAGATACTCTGGACAATCGGTGGTGCTTTTAACCAGGATTGATAGTACCAAGAAAATGTCTACTGTAAAATAGTAAGCAGATCAGGAAACAGCCTTCAATATGAAGAAGCTGAAATATTAATGGTGGAGATATTGGAGGGTCAGAATAACTGTGCACTGTACTGTCTTTTTCTCTAAGCAAGAAATACATTTATGGAAGTTCACTTGCTCTTTTTCAGTTCCCATTTACCAGACATTTTTATGTTTTTTCAGGAAGTGAAATATCAGTGCAGTATTTCCCTCCTCCTCTCTCTGGTCCACTAGTCTGGTAAACTTTCATGTGTGTTATTTTTCAATAAGAAAATCTCACTTAAAAAATCAAGGTAGAAATGAGAATTCCAGGGTCAGGCCTCAGGAGGGCATGAGAGCAAATGAAAACAAAAAAAATTCAATACTTATTTGTTTCTTATGTTATCTAAGTAACCCTAGCAAGGTTTGACAACTTTTATATTAAGGATCATCAGATTGTAGTATGTCATATTTCCTAAGCGCTTACTGTGTGCAGAGATTATTATTAAGTATACAAAATGCTGGACCAACCATGAAACAGGCAAACAGAGATAAATCCTAAGATAGTTGATAGATAATTGTTAGTAAAGTGAATAATGAAGAATAAGGAGGTTGCATAGGAGAAAGGAAGTGTTGTGTAAAGCAAGAGGAGGAGAAAAGAAAAGCAACTGTTGCCAGAATAAAGCACCATAAATGAGAATCTGTTAACCCACTTACTTTGTTAGATATTGATAAAGTTGATATTAATTTGTCTGGAATATGGGGTTAATCAGATTAGTCACAGTTCTTTCTTAGTTTTTCAATGCCATAGCATGACTAAATGAAGTGAAAAGAAGGCAACTTTCGAGATAAGAACCATTAAACTGTAGATCACAGCATCCTTAGAGCAGGAAGAGGGTTCCAATGGGATTGAGCAGATGACATATAGTAATTTAAAGGTCAGGATGCAAATCTATGAAAATAGTAGAATGAATGAAAGGTTGATAAGATGCTTCCCCAGCTTTACCTTATTTCTTTTTCGAAGGTAGTGTCTTACATCTTGTTGGGCTTGGTTTCTGTCAGGTTTGGACAGGCTGAATAAATACAAGGAAAACTTTACTTTTTTTTTTATGGTAGTTAAGTCCTTACTATATGTCAAGACCCATTTTAAGCACTTGGCTATATACAAGATAATGAGGTTGGACACATGGAGATCACAGTCTAAGTAGGAGGGTGATCAGGTACTGAATCCCCATTTTACAGTGGAGGAAAGTGAGGCACAAAAAGTTAAGTGATTTATTCAAGGTCACACAGCAGCAAGTGGCAGAACTGGGATTAGAATCCACATCCTGTCACTCCTAGGCCTGTGCTCTTTCCACTGGGCCATACTGCTTTCTCTACTCTACTCCTCTAGCCTCCCCTTTGGATGGGCTCAACTCCCCAGGAGTAAGAGCTCCCTGGGCGAAGGCAGAGTGGATTTGTAGAACAAGCTCTGTTAACTTGTCTACTGTGTGATGTTGGGCACATCTCTCAAGTTCCGCATCTGTAAAATGAAAATAATATTGGTTGTGAGCCTCATGTAGAATGGAAACTATGTCCAATCCTTTAACCTATTTACCAAAGCACATTGCACATAGTAAGAACTTAAAAAATGCCAAAATTGTCAGTGGGAGTAGCAAAGCTCCTGTTGGGGACACAGCATTAACTACTTTCTGGATGGCCAAGTTTACATGATCAGTCCTGAAAACCTAATGTACCCTGGCCTTCCCTCCGATCAGGGCTGCAGTTGCAGGTTGATTCCTTAAAGCCATAGTCAACTGTGTGTGTGCTGTGGAGAAGCCATTCTTCCCTCTGCATAAGCATGTGATGAGAATCCCAGAGAGATAAATCAATATATCAGAGCATTAGAATGTGCTCTCTTTTTAAAAAAAAACCAAAAAAAAAAACCCTTCACCTAGCAAATAATCTTAGATTTACAGTTTTGCGTGACATTTTGAACCCCCAATTTGGGGTGAAAATACCTTAGTTTCCCCATCTGTAAAATGGGGATGAAACATCTGTCCTACCTCTCCTGTAGATTGTGAGCTTTGTGTGGGATGTGGAATGTGTCTGATTATATTGTATCTACCCTAGTGCTTAACACAGTGCTTGGCACATAGTAAATGCTAAACACCATAGTAATTATTATCACTACTGAGATATGGCTAGTATGGCAAACAGCAGAAGCTCTTACCATTGAGTTTCTAATGTGTCTGCATTACTTGTTTCCTTCAGTTCTGGCAAAGGGAGAATCCCTTAACCCTAACAACATACATACTGCCCTTTGCCATCTTTTTCTGCCTTCTGCTCAGAGCCCTGCTCTCTCCATCCTGAATCTTAGCAAAGGTAGTAGGATGGGTAATTGAGTGACCCAATAGGGTGGAGCCAGTTCTCACTTACTCCTTTGCTCTGACTCCTAATCCATATCCCTGATTTACATACTGACCAGAATACTAGATCAAAGTGGAGCAGACTTGCTATGCTGGGACTAGTTCCTATTGATAGACCCATCGAGAAACAGCATGGCCTAGTAGAGAGAGCACAGGCCTAGGAGTCAGAGGACCTGCCTTCTAATCCTGGTTCTGCTACTTGCCTGCTGTGACCTTGGGCAATTCACTTAACTTCCTCTTTGCCTCAGTTTCCTCATCTGTAAAGTGGGGATTCAGTATCTGTTCTCCCTCCTACTTATGAGCCCCATGTGGGACAGGGACTGTGACTGACCTGATTAGCTTGTATCTATTCCAGCACTTAGTATAATGCTTGGAACTAAACATGGTTAGCAGCTGCCACAATCATTATTATTAGCATCCTTGAATTGTGGGGGGGGGGTTACTTTTTATCATGTCTATTTTATCTGCCTTTTACTTTCCCCTTTATTTTAATTTGGAATGTGGGTGGTTCTGAAAAGTCACCAGGAGTCAAACTTTAGAATCCTGCAGCATTTCATTCACACACATATTATTAAACTCTTCCTATTTGAACCTGTTGTACTTTCCATTTCAATCACTCCCCCTGGGCCTCCAAAATAGGATGAGTAAATCACCCTTCTCTTAGAAGATGCGTGTAACTGCCAAGCTCTGGGGCCCAGAACTCTGCTATGTGGAACCCCTCTCCATCCCACTGGAGTGTTTCAAGACAAGGGGACCCATCTCCTAAAACAGAGCCCTTGGGACCCTTACTGCTTCTGTCTTTCCCATTCCCTGCAGCAATCTCCCTCAGCTTTTCCTCACGATGTCTTTACCCTCCTTCAGACATCTCCTAAAAAGTCATCTTCTCGGAGACTTCCCCTGATTAACCTACCTCCTCTTGTCACTCCATCAGTTCTCTACACTCATATGTGTGTCTCTTTTGTTATTTATTCATTTGTCTATATCCATTCCCTTCATCAAAATATGTTGATGAACTCCTCTAAAAATCTTGATTTGTTTAGCATTTTCTTTTCCAAAGTTTTCACAACAGCCTGATCTCACTGGGTCCTCACACATCTCTCCTTTAGTGAGGTAAAGAGGCAGATATTATTATCCTCATCATACTGATGAAGAAACTTTGACTCAGGGTAGTTAAATGACTTGCCCAAGATCACCCAGAAGGCCAAGTGTGCAGCTGGGACTAGAACCCAGGTCTCCTGATTCCCAGTCCTATATTCTTGCAAACCTCACATTTAGGAAAGCCTGCACTGTAGCAGTCCCAGGTTCATGCCCAGAATCATGCCCGTGCACCTAAATATTTATCTAAACAACCTTGCATTAATGAGGTTGATAACACCACCATCCTCCCTGACCCCAAAGCCGGTGACTTTGGAATTATGCTTAACCCCTCTCTCTCTCTCTCTCTCTCTCTCTCTCTCTCTCTGTCATCAGTTTCTACTCTACAGGAAGATTTTCCAGGCTTTGGTCCTTCCTCTCTATCCAAATGGCTATCACATTCCTGGCTTGACTACTGGATCAGCCTACCCACTGGTCTCCTTGCCTCCAGTCTCATCCCTCTCCAATCCATACTTCACTCTGTTGTTGAGATTACTTTTCTAAATTGTCACTGTGCATACGTCTCCCCAAGTTTCATAAACCTTCGTTAATTGCCTATTCTCTCTTCTAAGCAGAAATTCCTAGCCATTGGCTGTAAAGCACTCAATCAACTTTCTCCATCCAACTTGTTCCCTCTCTTCTCTCATTGCATACCAGTTTGCACTCTTTGTTCCTCTCATACTAACTTAGTAACTGCCACATTCTTATCTCCTATACACTCTATACTGAGTGTCTAAGAATGCTATTCAAGTGGGTTCCTATCAAAAATAACCCAGATTGTGAATGATAATCTGGCACTAATTTGCTATTAATCTACTGTACTAAGCGCTATACTAAGCCCTCGAGTAGGTATAAGATAAGCCAGTCAGACTGGTCCCTGTCCTACATGCGGCTTCCAATCTAACAGAGAAAGAGAACAGATACTTAATCCCATTTTACCAAAGGGGAAGCTGAGGAGCAGAGAAGTGAATTGACTTGCCCAAGGTCACGTAGCAGGCAAGTGGTAGAGATGGGCCTAGAACCTACAGCTACTGATTCTGAGTCCTGAGCTCTTTCTACTAGGTCCCACTGCTTCTCCACATGGGTATCATTGGAAGATGAACATCTTTTGAGTTCTCTGTTTTGACTGGGAGAAAAGGAAATGGTTTTGCCCAGATGTCACTCTTAGCAGGGGGCCCAGGGCTTGTGGTCTGTGAAATTCCCTCATTCCCATAGTGATTCTTTCAGAGGATGCAATGAGGGATGCCCCCTGACCTATGTGAAGGAGGTAAGACAAACCTGCAGGGAGCTGGTCTATTGAGGCCTGGGCAGGGGAACTGGCTGATCTTTTAGGACAAACCATGCAGAAAGTAATTCACTTGTATAAATAATACCCCTCACTTCAGAGTGAATTTAATCTTTTCAAAGAGGAAAAAACACATTTTGTTTAGTCTTTTACTAGTCAAAGATGGCCGGCATTTAATAAGCCCTGGAGCCAGCCCCAGGGGGGTAGGATTTTATAGGCTCCAGGCAACTACCCACCGAGTCCTTCTCTTGTGCTGTCAGCCGCTGATCTGATTCCAGCTGATTTGAATTTGCTTCCTACATCTGATGCTCACCCATTTAGATCAAACTAAAGAGAAACATGGTCTCCCTAGGCTGCAGAAGTGAGTGTCATTACACATTACTGATAATAGAGGAATGTTATGGAGCATCTCAAGTTTAAAGTCCTGTGCTGGTTCCACGAGAGAACTAAAACAGATGGAATTTCAGGTTGACCCTTTGACCCCCCCAGAACACTGTTGACCCATATTATGGTTCAGCCAAGTTATACTTGGGCTCATATTACCCAGGGTGATCTCTTTCTGTCAAAAAGGTAGTAGCCCAAGGCTATAATTAGCACTGTGACAGGCTGTTTAGGGGAGATTGGGTGGCTGATTGATCACCAAGGGCGGTTGGCTCACAAAGGAAGCAGGAGGATTTGTTCCCAGCCCAGCTCTGAGCACTGGCTTATCCACCTAGATGGTCCACACAGGGACCTTTTCTGAAGCCACCACTCAGATGTGGTGAGTGAAAAAACCCAGCGAGAGAAAAATACCAATACTGAGCATCAGATTTTTAGCAGATGAGTTTAGATTTGAAAATAGATCAGTTATGCATCTGGGCAGAGCTCTTCATTTCGGTGCTCAGGAAATTATGAAGAGAGGAATTTATATATGTAGGACTCTAAGCTCTCTGTGGGATGGAGATGTCTGTGTTCTCCCAAGTGCTCAATACAGTGCTCTGCACACAGAAGTCATACAATAGATACCATTGATTGCTTGGAGGAAATGTCAATGTCAGCAATGTCTTCACTTCTCTCTGTCAAGGCTTTCATGTTAAAAACATTTAAAAAAAAATGTTAGGGAATGCTCTGTGTTCCCACCTACGTCTGGCATTTGGCGGCACCAGAGAAGATGGGGATTAGGAGGGGGGAAACTGAGGCAAATGAGTGATGGCTTGTACAGACATACCTAATTTACATACCCTAGTATTTAAGCACTAACTGATGCACATATCACCTAATCTTTCTTCCCCTTATTTGAAATTTCAATACTTCCCCCACTAGAGTGTAAAACTCATGAGGGCAGAGAACAATCCATCAATGGTATTTGAGTATTTACTGTGTGCAGTGCACTGTACCAAGCATTTCAGAGAGTGTAGCACAGTAGAGTTTCGATACAATCCCCGGCCTCGAGGAGGTTACAATCTTGCGGATCATGTCACTGAATTCTAGTGTACTCTCAAGTGCTTAGTATAGGGCTGGGTATGCAGTAGGAGATCAATACATTCTACTAGTGGTTGATTAGCACTATTGTTTCCGATGGGTATGGCAAAAAGATTAAAGAAGATGCTGTCATTCTGGAAGGAGGGGAAAGACTTGCAGTTTTTGAGTGATTCAATGATTCACATATTATGTACTCGGGTAATCTTACCGGAAAGAATGGTAAAGTGGATAGCATTTCCTGCTGGTCTGAATGTAGTGACAGGATCATATCTCCACAGAGGTGCCCATCCCATGGAGCTGATGGTAACCACTGATTTGGAACTATCAGGAAGAATGACATCATCCCCATAGTTTTGTGAGGGCAGGACAAGTAGCAATTGCTAAGCCTGCTGCTTTGAGTGGAGGAGGACCCAAGATTGAAGCTCTGTTCAGTGCCTTCTTCTGGCAGGATTCAGTCCCTGGATGTTGGGTTCCTGCAGTTCTTACCGGGCTGCAGGTTGAACCAGAGCTCCTCTTTGCTCCCTGCTCCAAGGTCTACAGGTGTGACCCATCCCTGACCCTCCTGGCGAGCTGCCCACCCCCTTCTCTGCATCCTCCCTGTCCTCGTAGCCATCAACAAGTGGTAACAGCATCGGTGGGGGGCTGGCCGAGCCAGCCAAGGGAAGGGACCGTGAGCCCCCCTCCACGCTGGGGTAGAAGGCAGGTAGGGCCCTGTGCCGGGCACGGTGGGAGCAGGTGGGCTCAGCGCTGAGCAGGGAAGGAAGCAAGAAATGGCTTGATAAGTGTTTTTGTAATTCAGTAAGCACCTGTGCCTAAGGCCCATAGATCACTGAACTTGGAAGAGTGGTCATAGTGATATGCAGACTCCTGTCCAAACAAAATGGCAAATGAGCCTTGGTCCCCCTTGAAGACTTCAGGACCTTGAACCTGAGCAAAGAAACCCATTATAACAGAAGAGTCAACTTTAAGTGCCTGCTTTTCTACTTCTCCCTTCCTCCCCCTTGTCCTTTACAACTCCCTCTTTTCCTTCTCCTCATCCTCTTTTTATTCTATTCTCCCTCTTTTTTTTTTCTCTCTCCCACTGCTCAAAATAACATGCAGCACTCCTGCATCTCCAGACTCTTCACCAAAATCCAGAGTTGCGACTCACTCCTTCCAGAAGTAACTGTGTCTTCTTATACCAGCTAAGCACTGTGGAACTCTCGTGGATATCAGGTGCTCTAAAGAGTACAAACGAATAGTCTGTATCTCCACCTTCTCTTTTGGGATTCTTTTCCCTTTAGACTCTTCTCCAGGAATCATTCTCTCTTGAACCCTGACTGGCTGAGATTTGATCAGGCAGGGCAGGAAGTACCAGAAGGGCCCCGTCAGTTGAGAGACCTCGAGGTTGCCGTATTTAGCCTCACCTTGCTAGAACTTGATCCCTGCCAGAGTTTAACATGTCAGCAGAAGAATTGGATTTGCCGGTCCAGTCCCCGGCATTCGAGTTGCTATTTCTAAACATAGTCTTCTTAAGTACCGTCGTGAGTTTATATGCTCGGAAAAATCCCTGGGAGCTTGAGTTTTGCAAATTTACTCATCTTAATAGGAACAGTATGTTGGTGTGAGGGTTGAAGTGCACAGGGAGCCCATCCATCTCTGGTTTACGAAAGATGATGGGAGAAAAGAAAAAGACAATTAAATGCGGCCTGCAGTGGTGTTTGGCTCTGGGCAGCAGATGTCGCTACTATCCTCTGCAAGACTTCGGTTCAGAAAAACGTCTCAATCTCGTGTTACTCCGATGCATTAGCTGATTATCTGAGCAAATGGGGGCTAAACCTGCTTCATAATATCAGGAGTTTGAGCCACCAACTACAGTGGGTTTGGCGATGTTGGAGAGACATGGGTCTTATTATTTGAACTGTTTTTACTCACTGAACTACCTAGCCGAAGTTAGGGTAGATGACTTTTTGTCTGCACGGGAGATAATTGCTGCTACTGCAGCCCTGGGGAGCTTTCTGGTTGCCCCCAGAGTTCCAGCAGCCCAGCCGCGAAATGAAAAGCCACTGGCCTTCCCAGGCAGCAGCTGTCAGTAGGGTGGATTTTGAGACAATTTGGAAATACAACAAGCCTACCATCCGACAATCCAAACTCTTCGTCCTCAGGGGCTGAAAAAAAAGAAAAGCTTTTGGCCCTTCCTGAAATGTTGCAATAAAATAATAGTTTGCCAATGCCCCTTTGGGTGGATTGAAAATGAAACTGGAAACAGTTGTTTCTATTCAGAAACACAAGGAGTTTTATTTTATTTTATTTTTTTACAAGTGTTGGGTTGGGCCTCATAATGTTAGCCCCTTAGGTGGCTCGCTAGTCAAATAGGAAGGGCAGGATTGGTTAAGAAGTCCTGATGTTGCAGGCACTAGATGTCCAGAAAAAGAAGCCGTTTTCTTTCTTTTTCTTTTCTTAATCATTTATAAGCACACCAAAGCAGTATTAACCTGTTTGAGTAAGTTTAAACAGTTTGTCGTGGGCCGGGAGCATGTCTACCAACTCTTTTATATTGTACTCTCCCACTTAGGAAATCATATTTCATTCGGTCACCTGTAGTTCCACTGTTAGACCTGAGATTGTCTTGATGTTGCTAACATTACTTTCATGATTTCATTCTGTTGGAATCATAGCCTAAATAATAATAATGGTGGCATTTGTTAAGTGCTTAGTATGTGCCAAGCACTGTACTAAGGACTGGAGTAGATACAAGATGAGAAGCAGTGTGGCCTAATGGATAGAACGCAAACCTGGGAATCAGAAGGACCTGGGTTCTAATCCTTGCTCCGCCTCTTGTCTGCTGTTTGACTTTGGGCAAATCACTTCACTTTTCTGTGCCTTGGTTACCTTATCTGTACAATGGGGATTGACTGTGAGCCCTAGGAGGGATGGGGAGTGTGTCTAACCTGATTAGCTTGTATCTACTTTAGCGCTTAATACAATGTCTGGCACATAGTAAGCTCTCTGACTACTTTAAAAAAATATATATAACAAGGTCAGGCAGAGTTCCTGGATCATAATCTAAGTAGGAGGGACACCAGGTATTGACTCATCATGAAACCGAGGCAAAGAGAATTTAAGTGACTTACCCAAGGTCACTTGGCAGGCAAGTGGCAGTGCCAGGTTTAGAACCCAGGGTCCTCTGATTCCCATGCTAATTCTATTAGGCCACTTTGAATACTTCTAAAAGTATTCAAACTCTTTGCTTAAGAAAAATAAAATGCTGTTTTGTGCTCAGGTACTCTACCACAGTATGCTTGTGGACTGTCTGGCTAGAAATCCAGGTGTCCTTTACTCATAATGGGGATTTACAATTCATTCCACATTAACTCTTCAAAAACATTCTGAAACAAAATAACTGGTATTTTGTTAAGAGAATGTCCTAGTGGAAAGAGCATGGGCCTGGGAGTCAGGGGACCTGGCATATAATTCCAGCTCCGCCACTTGTCTGTGTGTCCTTGGGCAAGTCACTTCACTTCTCTGTGCCTCAGTTACCTCCTCTGTCAAATGGGGATTAAGACTGAGCCCCATGTGGGACAGTGACTGTGTCCAAGCTGATTAGCGTGTATCCCAGAGTTTAGAATAGTGTTTGACACATAGTAAACCCTCAACAAATACCATAATGATTATCAAGCACCATTCTCAGTGGTGGGGTAGATACAAGTTAATCATATCAGAGACAGTCCCTGAACCACTCAAGGTTCAGAATCTTAGTGGGAGGGAGAAGGGATTGAATCCCCATTTTACATATGAGGTAAATGAGGCAGTGACTTTGTCCAAGTTGTCACAGCAGGTAAGTGGCAGAGCCAGGAATAGAACCCAGGTTTT
Organism: Ornithorhynchus anatinus; assembly: GCF_004115215.2. Taxonomy (NCBI): domain Eukaryota; kingdom Metazoa; phylum Chordata; class Mammalia; order Monotremata; family Ornithorhynchidae; genus Ornithorhynchus; species Ornithorhynchus anatinus. The sequence goes on along the minus strand of NC_041735.1, from coordinate 12,394,671 downwards.
CTGACTCAGAGGCCTGCGCTCTTTCAACTAGGCTACACTGCTCACTCTGGTTCTCTGACTGGATCCACCTTTACTAATTTCCAGATGGATTGCTGCTCCTTAATAAAGTGTGCAAGATATCGACTGATGAGATCCTGGGGAAGAGGATGAGTTTCCTCATTGTTCCAGACTTTGGAATTCTACAGAGTTCAAATGCACCTTCAAGAACCCGAGCAATACCATGAGTCCCATTTCGTCTTAACATGTCTTGCTAATGAAGAGGTCGACTTGAAACTGAATTGTTGCTACTGTCAAGGTACAGTGTTACTGTTCTTCCTATTCTGTCAGTGTTGATATTGCATTACCAGAAATATTTCTCCGTCGTGAAGGCATGTGTGAAGCTGAAAGGTGCCAATACAAAATATGCAGGTGTTGAATGTACCATGGTAGCATCTTTATATCCCCTTTTCCCTTTTTATGGGGAGAGTTATCTGGTTATCTGTACCAGATAGCTAAAGAATTGTGGTGGAAACCTAAGCAGAGAGGCGTAGTGGTAGTCCCACCCCTAAAATGGCTGCCCCTGGCTACCCGTCTATGAAGTCTATGAACCTTTCTGTGATAGCCCCTGTGCCTCTCTGCCTAGTTCCTTTCCACTGTTTTGTCTCTCGAACCCTGGGCAAGGTGGCTCGGAGATGGTGTGAGCTCTGCAGCGGGCATTCTCCGGGTCAGTGCTGCAGTTGTAACAACCAGCATCCTCTGTTAGTCATCTTGGAGGTAGGAGTGTTTCATTCTCCCCTTTCCATACTGACCAAATCCTGTTGATTCATTTGCTGTGGGTCTACTTCCTAGCTGATCAGAAGGAAATGGTGACAGTTACTCATTTCATGATTCTGTCTCAAACCCCTCTTAGGGTTATTTTTATTTGTTTCCACAATATAATCTACATAATGAATTAAAGCCACAAAGAGCCCTGATAGGGCAATAATAGTACCTCATTTTTTCAAGAATGGTCACATTTATTTTTTTCTGGATTGTGGTTTCACTGGGTACTTCTGCATACCTTTAGTTATATTTAACCTCGTTATACAACTGTTATCTGGTTATGAAGATGGATAAGAAACAACTTGATATAGCACACTACTGTTTTCAGGTTTGCGGCTATAAATGAATGTCAGATTAATGAAGTTGGGTGGGCTTTACAGATATATTGCATTTTCAGAAAATTTCAGTTTGCAGCCAGTTTAAATTGTGAGCAAGACGAATGATTAAAAAACACATTTTGTTACATTGCTAAAGGTTTTCTTTACTTTCCTACCACATCATTTGACATCAATAACATCATTTGTTTTTACATGATTTATCAAAAAACAAAATAAAAGGAAACCCATGCTGTGAATTTACTAGCTGAAAAGGCTGCAATTAAAACCAGGAGTGTCTGGATTTGATTATTTTGTCCAAACACAAATGAGGGGGGAAAAGTTGGCGATATTTTTTTTTCTTTTTGTGTGAACACACCCTTCCTAGTCACTGTGCTGGCTAGAAATTGGGTTATCGCATAGCCTACTATGGAGCAATAACTGGCTTGTAAATTAGCAGGCATCTGAAGTTTTTTGGTAGTAGTATGATTTATGAGCACCTTCAGAGTTCAGTGCACTGAATTAAGCACTTAGACAAGACAAGCAAGCACTTAGTACAGTGCTCTGCACACAGTAAGTGCTCAATAAATATGATTAAATGAATGGGTGACCCATTCCCTCCCAAAGAGAGTTTACACTCCAGTGGGGACGACAGATATCATTTCTTAACCTTGATTTCATTTTTCCACCCGAGGGGCTAAACCAAAGCCTGGTTTGGTTGCATGGCCTCTGTCTGTATTTAATGCAAGCTGTCCATTCAAGCCCAAATCAATGCAGAAAACCAATACTTTAATTTGGGGATGTAATTTCCAGTTGTGTTCGTCTGCCTTCTGAATATGCAGAGCAGATAGCTGCAGTGACCACTGAAAACAGATATCCCTCCTCACCATACCATCTCCTATTAATTCTGCATGCAGTATCTGTAATTATAATCAGGGAAACAGTGAATCCCAGAGTAATTGGAGGTCTGGCTATGATTAAGGATGAGTCTAAACTGGATGGAATAAATGAGGGTGTGTAAACAAAGAGCTGTGTAGAGGCCCCTGGCATTCTTTAGGGTACCATCACCTATAGAAAAATGGACATTACTCTGTCCACAATATTGGGAGAGGGTAACTTTTTGTGGGACTTTCTGGAGTTGAATATAGTGATGACAGATGTCCTGGGAGATAGGAAAACTACCTTCAATATGTCTGATTACCTATTCCTTTTTGCAGTAGGTCAGATGACACAGCTTGGGCCGCAGATGAGGAGGCAGGGATGGGGAAAAATGTAATGTCGAGTGGATGAGTAGGTAGTTTAGCCATATATCTAAATCCCTTCAGATTATCCCTATCAAGGGTGGGTAAATCCCAATTAATTGATCAGCCAATCAAGGATATTTATTATGCCTACCATGTTTGAAGCACTTAGGAGACTGTAACAGTAACAAACACTAGTTTTTGTTAAAGGCAGACACAGAGTAATTACAAATAATGGGAGAAGCGAAAACAAGAATACCATTGGTAATAGCATGAGTAGAATAGATGAACAAGAGGAATAAATAGTTAAATGAATCAGTAGTATCCACAGCTCAACATATCACCAATGTATATATTCCTAAGAGTTGAAGATGAGCATAAAATACATAAATATTAAGGGGGTTATTGGGTTTGATAGGGCTGGGGGAGGGTGGAAATCAGGGAAGGCATCTTGGAGCAGGTGGGATTTTTTTTTAAAGGGTTTTGAAGATAGGGAGAGCTGTGGTTTGGATTTGAAAAGCAATGGAATTCCCGGCAAGGGAGCAGCATAAATAAGGAGTTGGAAGTGGGACTGTTGAGTGAGGTATAATTAGGAGGTGAATTTGGAAGTAGCGAAGACTGTGGTGGGTTAGAGTGGGTAAAAAGGGCTGATATGGTAAAATAGAAAAGGTGGTAGGGAGCCTGAAAGCCAGTCATAAGGAATGACAACTTGAGACTGTGGGAAATAGGTAGCCATTGGTGGATTTGGAGGAAGACATGTTTTATCCCCTCGGGTGAAAAAATGAAATCAAGGTTAAGGTTAAGACAGTATAAGGGAAGACATGTGGAGGAAGACATGGCGGCAGGAAGGTGAGCTGGGCAGCGCTATGTATGTTTCATGGACTCTAGGATTTGGGTCAGTCCCTTTCCCACTTGGTTCCCCCTGATCTCGTGCCTCCCTCACTCACCTTCTAGGGTAAGTGGTAGATCCCCCTTATTTGGGCGCAGCGCAGGGGGGTCCAGAACTTAAAATTATGTCACTGTTCCCCACCTCATGGGGCTAAAATATAAAGACATTTCATTTCTCCACCTCATTTTTGAGTGCACCATCTCCAAGGAAAAATTTTTTTCAAGTTAAAATCATAATGACAGTCTTAACAAGAAGGCAAAATACCCAAGCAAAAGAGCAAGGGAAGACATTTAATCCCATCTGTGTTATGTATGCCAGAACTTCTGATATTCACTAACATTGGTTCTATTATTTCAACTGGCAGACGTTTTGCAGACCTCTAAGAATGTTTGCAGGTCTGAAGATCTCTTTGTCTTATCTGCAAAGCTAAGTAATTTACAACTTGATTCTACTGTCACTCTTAGGTGTGACTGAATATTTAAATCATTGACTCCATCCATAACTTTCCTCCTTAGACTTTTTAATTAATTAGAGTTATTAGTGAGGTTTTGAGATTCTACTGTCACTCTTAGGTATGATTCAAATATTTAAATCATTGACTCCATCCATAACTTTCCTCCTTAGACTTTTTAATTAATTAGAGTTATTAGTGGAGGTTTTGAGATGTCGACACCTAGTTATTCTCTAGGAATGAAAACAGATAGATCCCTCACGGGTAACACATTTTGTTTGCAACTTAGATATGAATGGGTTTGAACTTGTGACCTAAGGATGAAAACTTCCATATCTCCTTGGAAATCTCTAGGAGGCATTCTCCAGAAAGTAATGACTCAAAAAAAAATAAAGTTCTACTGCTATCCTTTTTGTCAGGAGTTAGCTCAGCAAAATAAGCTATTAGCTAGACTGCCTTCTGTGTACTTCAAAAGCCAAAATGCACAAGTGACGCAATAGGACTAAGTTAAAAATTCTTACCTGGAATCCTTGGTTAGAAAGCGAGGTGGAAAGGAGGGAGCCAGCTATAGTTGATTTTCATCTCTGTGGGCACCTGTATGCCAGTTTTCCCAGGATTCTGGTGGGCTAGCTAGACCCTTAAACATGGGAGCAAATGTTTTTTATTTAGAAAGGGCAGTCTTTTTCAGTAATTGCATTTTTGGAAATATTCATTCTTCCTCCCTAGTGATGGGAAACAAAGCCCTCATTATAAGTCACCCCAGCTAGTCCTGAGCTGATGCTTCTCACCCACTGTCTCGCCCTCTATTTTGGGGAGATGGAAAGTTTTCTGAAGATTATTTCCAACGCTTTTCTATAATTAACAGGATGTAAAAGTCTTAGACATAACAGAGAGAGGGTGGGGAAACCACAAACTTGCCATTTGGGGTTAAGTTCCTGTTTACAGGGATCCTGTTTACAGCATGAGCTTTGAGACTCAGATAGTCAGGCTTCTCATGTTCCAAGCTAGGCCACACTCACTCCGTGCTCCTTTGGGTCTGAAGAGATTTTTTAATAAAAACTTTAAAGGAAACAAAACACCGAGGACATAACAATGTGTATTGCCACAGAAATCAAACAAATGCAAACCAATTGTTATGGAATAGTCAATTGCTAAATATTCTTTTGTGTGAAAATGGCAGGGGGGCTATAAATTACCAGCCTGAATGACAGCATGAGCGAAGCTAAATTTTACTCCTGCTTTCTGGGCCTGGATTGTGTAACTGAGCAGTCAGACTGATGGGCTTGGCCAAGTCCCTGCTGTCTGGCAATTTTTCTACTCTATTCTTTTTTTTTTTCCCACCAAAGCTAGCACATGTCCCTGTAAAAGCAATAGTTGGATACTAAATACATGGTCAGTGCCTGAGTGGAATTTAATTTCAAAAAAAAAATAATCAGAATTAAAAAACAATCTCCAAATCAGCTTTGCAGCATTTTCTGTACTGTTTTATTTTTATAAATCAGTGGTATTTATTGAGCACATACTGTATGCAGAGCACTGGACTCACTTCAGCAGCTCATATATTAAAATTGGAACGATACAGAGTAGATTAGCATGGCCCCTGCGCAAGGATGACATGCAAATTCATGAAGCGTTCTATATTTTCTGCCCTCCCTCCTCATATGCACCAAACTAACTCTCTTCCCTTCTTCAAATCCCTAATGAGAGCTCACATCCTCCAAGAGGCCTTCCCAGACTGTACCCTCCCTTTCCCTCTGCTCGTCCTCCCCTCCCCATTCCCCCTACTTCCTTCATCTGCTCTTTCCCCTTCCCCTCCCCGCAGCACTTGTGCATATTTGTGTATATTATTTATTACTCTATTTTGTTAATGATGTGTATACATCTGTGATTCTATTTATCTTGATGATATTGATGCCAGACTACTTGCTTTGTCTTGTTTTGTTTTGTTGTCTGTCTCCCCGGTTTAGACTGTGAGCCCGTTGTTGGGCAGGGATTATCTCTATCTGTTGCCGAATTGTACATTCCCAGCATTTTGTACAGTGCTCTGCACATAGTCAGCGCTCAATAAATACAATTGAATGAATTCAATGAATGAATGGCTAAGCACTTGGGAAAGTACAACAGATTTGATAAGATGTTCTTTGCCCACAAGGACCTTATAGTCTACAAGTCCGAGAAGTCTAGTGTTTATGACACTAGGTCTGAGACTGGGATTGTTTTGGGTTTTTTTTTATGGTATTTAAGAACTTTTTGTCCTTTTGTTAATGGTATGTGCCAGGCACCATACAAAGTACTGGGGAAGATACAAGAAAATCAGGTTAGTTACCATCCTTGTCCCATATGGGGCTCAAAGTCTCAATCTCCACTTTACAGATGAGGTAACTGAGGCACTGAGAAGTTAAGTGACTTGTTTAAGCTATTCACAGCAGAAAAGTGGTGGAACCAAGATCAAAGCCCAAGTCCTCTGACTCTCTGGCATGTGATTTTTCCACTAGGCCTCGTTTACTAAAATACTCTCTCTGTATCACTCCAAAAGGGGGCTGTTTTTGCTGCTTCTACCAGGGAATAAGAGTTTCCCTTTCCACCATCCGCTATCTGACCTCCTAGAATCTGCTGATGGAAAGGAGCCAGCCCCAGTTAACGTTAGCTCATGGGAAAGAGGGTTAGAAATTATGAATTGAAAACCAATGAGACAAAATGATTCTAGCAATGTGAGCCAACGCAACACTGATTTTATAAAAATGGCCCAGAATAATTTCCATTAGTCCTTAATGGAGCAACAATTAAGTCACCTGGAGAATGAAGTTTATCTTTTCAGGCCCAAAAGTTTCCAAGGTAATCCTGAAATCATTGATTCTTCAGGGTCATCTTTAACCTTATCTAGATGCTGTAGAGGAGGCAACATGGTCTAGTGGTAATAGACCAAAAATAATAATAACTGTGGTTGTGTTTACTATGTGCTAAGCATTGCACTAAGCATTGGGGCAGCTACAAGCTAATCAGGTTGGACACAGTCCCTGTTCCATGTGGGACTCACAGTCAAAAGGGGAGGGAGAACAGGTATTGAATCCCCATTTTATAGATGAGAAAACCTGAACACAGAGAGATTAAGAGACTTGTCCAAGGTCACACAACAGGAAAGGAGTGGAGTCAGGCTTAGGACCCAGATCCTCTGACTTCCAGGGCTGTGCTCTTTCCAGTAGGCCACAGTGCTCTTCTAAGAACCTTGACATGGGAGTGAGGGTACCCTTGTTTCAGTCCCAAGTTTCCACTAGCCTACTGTGTGACCATAAGCAAGTCACTTAACCTCTGTGGGTCTCAATTTCCTTTTCTATAAAATGGTACAAGGTAGCTTGTGAGCCTCATCAGGAATAATAGGTTGTCACTTGGGGTTCTGTTAGGTAATTCGAATCAGGCATACATGTCTGACTAACTGGTTATAGCAGATTCTGCTGAATGTATCCAAGCCTGATACACTGAACCCAATTCCCATCAGAGGATTCAAGTTCCCAGTCTGTGGAGAGTTCTTAGACTCCTTGTCTTGTTCTAGTTCTGTGATTCCTTGCCTTCTTCCATTGCTGAATTGCTGAACAACTAATGTTGTGTTGATCACACTGCAGTTATATTCAGCATGCTCCCTAGGTAATAATCCCCCGTTTCTGAGGCAAAATGGGGCCCTGGGCACTTAGGAGTGGGTGGTCTGCAGGTTCATCTCGCAATATAAGGGAGTTCAAGTAGTGGTTGAACCACCCTAAACTGCAGGAGTTATTTGATATTCGTGTCTTACGTGGGTGATTGGGAATAAAAATCATTTTTTTTTCCTGAAAGCATCTTTCCACAAAGTCTACTGGAATCTGGCAATCAACAATTAATCAATGGTATTTGAGTGCTTTCTGTAAGCAGAACACTGTATTAACTGCCTGGGGAAGTACAGTGTGGCAGGTTGTAGACACAATTCCTGCCCACAGAAGTTTACAGTCAACAGTAGGTACACATGGTTCTGAGTATCCAATTTGCGGGGCTGAGCTAAAAGTGGCAGATCCACAGGGTGATAGTGAAATCTGCATTTTGGTGTTTTAATAAGATGAAAGGGTGGGTGTAAATTCTGGGCATGAACTTTGTATTCCCACTCCTGCCACTTCAGCAATTCTGCACCATCTAGTGCTGTTGGATCCTCACACACAACCAATAGCCCTTATGCATTTCTCCTGATCCTTTATTGATTAATTAATCAGTCGATGGTATTTACTGATGGCTTTCTGTGTGCAGGGCACTGTGCTAAAGACTTGGGGGGGGGTATAGCACAATAGAATTAGTAGCTGTGATCCCTGCCCTTAGGGAATTTACAGTCAGTTTCCTTCTACCTGTAACTCATTTTAGTGTTTTTTCTCCCATGCCAGCCAGTAAGCTCCTTGAGGATAGGAATTTTATCTACTAACTCTATAGTACGCTCTCAGACGCTATGTTCCGCACACAGTAGGATTTCAATACGTCTGACTCCTCTGAAACCGCTTGGTGACCTCCTTTGGTTTTCTTTCATTATTAAATAGGTATTGAAAAGTATTTGAATCAATAATCTGGCCCAAATTAGATATACGTTTCTAACATTAGAAGCTTGGAAATAACTTCGCCTTAAGTCTTCTCTTATTGTATGAATAGGACTGAAGTAAACGGAATAGATTGTAAACTCGTTGTGGGCTGGGAATGTGTTTATTGTTATAATGTACTCTCCCAAGCGCTTAGTACAGTGCTTTGCGCACAGTAAGAGGTCAATAAGTACGAGTAAATGAAGCAGGGGAAAGATTTATTTGTGACCTAGACAGTAGGTGGTGCTAGAGAATGGAAAATACTTGAGTGGGACCCGCACAGATATCGGCTTTTGTTCTTTTGATTCTCAAGAATGTGATGCTTCTTTAAGAAAGAAAAAAAAGAGCTTCGCATCGAGGGGACTCCACCTCTCAAAAGACCTTTATTTAATGTTTTGGATTTGAACTTGCCTCATGTGATTATTTGGGAGAAACAATCTAGAGTGAGGTGAAACGAAGCCACCTTAATTACATGTAGCAAAAAAATGGTGGGCTGGGAAAAGAGTGAATAAGTGCTTTTTCTGCCTTGGGCAAGTTCGATCATTTCATTCAAAGGGAAAGCCAGTTTCAGCAGAAAACAAAGAACCTGAAATCAGGCACCACAATTGCTAGGAAGGAGAATTTCTTTCTTTCTTTCTTGAGCATTTGTGATTTTACCCAGTGGATTTTGAAAGTAAGTTGTGTTGACCCGAAATTTATAGAACAAAATTATAAACACCTTTTCAGAAGTCCAGAGAAGTGACATAACTTATTCATAAATCGAGCACTCTTTTCCCACCTCCTATTCCAGTTAGATTTAGGGCATCTAAGCAACAGTAATATCACTTAAAGGGCTGGAAGAGACGACTGCGTATTTTAAATTTGTATTCACATTTCAAGAGACTCATCTCCCTTAGTCACTCAGATGAAATACGATGACATGTACAGACTGCTTGCAAACGTGTTTCCTCATAATAATCTTTCCAACAAAAGAAATAATTCAAAGTTTATGCAAGGAGATAGAAACCCCAAATGACTCAAAAGGCACCAATCTCAGCCAGCAGGTATTTGGGGAGTGGTCATACCGGTCAGAGTGAGTAATCATTGGGGGAATTACCAGAATTAAGCAATTTAGTAAGAAAACTGTCTCCAGGGTGAAAGTCCAGCCTAAGGAGAAGGTTGTTGGGGCTGAGGAGGTGGGATATCTAGTTCTGTGAAATTTATGAAGGCCTTCCCAGACTGAATCCTCCCTTTCCCTCCCCCCTCCTCCCCACTCCACAGCACTTGTGTATATTTGTATATATTATTTATTACTCTATTTTATTAATGATGTGTATATATCTATGATTGTATTTATTTTGATGGTATTGATGCCTGACTATTTGTTTTGCTGTCTGCCTCCCCCTTTTAGACTGCCAGCCCGATGTCAGGCAGGGATTGTCTCTAATGCCGAATTGTACATTCCAAGCACTTAGAGTGCTCTGCATACAGCAAGCGCTCAATAAGTACGATTGAATGAATGAATGAAAAAAAACCTGCTCGAAGAAATCTATAATCTATTTTGGTGGTGGTTGTAAAGGATAAGCTGATTATCTTGAATCTACCCTAGTGTTTAGCAGAAAGTAAGTGCTTAATAAATACCACTACCAATCAGTCAATCATATTTATTGAGTGTTTATTATGTGCAGAGCATCCTTTTCATCAATGGTATTTATTGAGTCCTTACTGTGTGCAGAGCACTATACTAAACACTTGGAAGAGTACAGTATAACAGATTTGGTGCACGTGTTCCCTGTCCCCAAGGAGTTTACAGTCCAGAGTCTACAGCTACAGCTTTAAATCCAGAAACACATTCAGCAGTGACTCAAACACAAAGAGTGGGGGCTGATCACTCAGCTCAAAAGACTGGTCGTTTATTCAGTCGAATTATTGAGCGCTTACTGTGGTCATCCGTTTGCCATGGAGTCTCAATCGTTGCCTTTCAACAGAAAATTTTTTTTGTCTGCAACATCTTGGATGGTGACAGTAAATCAGTGCAACATCATAATTGAAGTCCAACAACCTCACTTTTCGCATTTGCATATAGCAACGTCTGGCAGATCGCTGTTTTTACTGGAGTAATTTGGCTGGCTTTTTTTTTTCCTGAAGAGAATTGTTTCCCAGCACTCCCTTCCCCGTGCAGTTCAGAATATTCTGAGACTGACAGGAACTGTAGAAACACATCAGTGAATTCATTTGCAGAAGTAAGTAATAGCTTTCCTATAAGTCAAAACAAGCTGCTTTCAGCTTGAGCAGGCAGTGCCAAGTGGCACTGTTACTAACGGGCTCTCTCAAGGAGATGTCACCCTTTTCTCCTTGGCAAATTTTACTTTCTCTTTGGTAAGGTTCCTTGATGGTTGAGGTCTCTCACTCAAATCTTGGACAGGCTTTTCTATTTCCTAATAATTATTAATAGTTGTAGTATTTAAGTGCTTACTCTGTGCCAGGTCCTGGGGAAGATGCAAGATAATCAGGTCCCCCGTGGGGCCAAGAAAATTGAGTTGGACACAGTCCCTGTCCCACATAGGGCTCACCCTATTTAATCCCTATTTAATAGATGAGGTAGCTCAGTCACAGAAAAATTAAGTAATTTGCCCAAGGTCACACAGAAGGCAAGTGGTGGAGCCAAGATTAGAACCCAGATCCCCTGCCTCCCAGGCCTATGCCTTTGCCTCTAGACTACTAGTGGAAATTCAGATCATTTCCTAACTCCTTTTTTTGGGGGGGAGGATCACTCATTAATATGATAATGCAGGGAAACCACAGATGAAATATGTATCTAGTTAGGCAAAAAAATAGAGGTGCAATGCCTTCATATTACTCAATCAATTAACTCTAATTAAATATTTGAATTTGACAGGGTTTAGATTCTAAATATCAGGTGTTTAGGAAGGGAAATATTTGTAGCTTCTCAGGCTCCATCCCTACAGTATCTTTTTTCCAAACTACATTTTCTATCTAGTTCTTCCACAGGGTTGCATTGACTTTGGATAGAGAGAAGCAAAAGGAATTTTAGGTGTGGTTATGACAAATGCACAATGGGTGTTTAATAAACGAAAGTTTTGACCTAACTATCTCAAGCCTCTAAATCCCTGCTTTTGGTTAACCTGTTTGTTTTCGATTGGGAACCAAATTCTCTAAATCCCCTTGTGTGTGGTTTTGCATTGCTACGCTTGGAATGATTGTCAACTCTTCAGAGAAGATTGTTTTCCAACTAGTTCTCTGGGCTAAAAGGATGCTCTGCAGATGAATTAATCTCCCTCACTGCCCATTTTTTAAAAAAATAATAATAGATCTTTCTAACCTGTTGGCAGTTAATTATAAATTCATTTGCCACATGCTGGAATTAAACACTATATGAAAAGTTATTGTGGGCAGCAGACAGAAATCATTTCTAAGTAGCACGATCAATGCCAAAACTAGAACATTTAAGTCAACCACTGGAATTTAGCAGACTCTCCGATTTACAGTAGTTCTCTGTTTGAAATACATTTCTCTCATCCTTGGTAGATGCTGAACTATTGCATTAGGTTGATGTGCCCAAAGAGAATGCAGGCAACATTTTTATTACTAAATTATAGCAAGTGCATTACAAACTGGGCTGTGTTTGGTAATTGGCATTAGTGGGTGACACAATAGCAGGCCAAGAAATTCCATTAGGCGTCTGACATTTCAGCCATGCCCCAGAATGGGATGGGGGAGTGGGGAGGAGGAGAGAGGGGTGAGAGGGTCCTCATTAGGAAGGAGCTATATTTGGATGGACTTCTTGTCTGTGGATGGATAATCTTCCTTTAGAAAAAGGCCCTGCAGACATGGGCTCTTTCTCCTGTGGGTGAAAGTCACTCCAACCACTTTGGTAAGAATATGGTTTGGCCTCAAGGTTGCAGGACGATTTGATTGGAAATAGCTAAACCCTACCAGTGGATGCCCCCCAAGACAACTTGGGCACTAACTGAAGCATTTGGAAGTATGCTTGGACCCAATTTAGGCATCAAAGAAAGAATGAATCAAATGCTAACATTATCTTTCTCCTAAAACCAAACTGGTGTAGTCCACACCTTTTAGGGAGAATGGAAGACTTTTCCGTATATAAATTTACATAGACCATTGGGATATATGTCCCAGTGTAACTCGGGCCCCCAATAACCAATTAACTTTGCCAGTATCTCTCCATGATATTCATCTTTTGGTTGTTTTTTTTTTAAGTTTTCCATCCTGCTTTTAATCTACTTAGAGTTCCCATTTTTACATTTGGGATTCAGGCTTGCCTGCTTGCTGTGTGACTTTGGACAAGTCACTTCTGTGTCTGTTTCCTCATCTATAAAACAGGGATTGAATATTTGCCTTCCTTCCCCTTAGACTCTGAGTCCCATATGGGACAGGAACTTTGACCTGATTATCCTATATCATCCACAGTGCGGCACACAGTAAGCACTTAATATCAGTTATTATAATCATTACTATTGGGATTTGGCAGTCAAAATCAGTCACTGGAGGTCTGTCTCAGGAATCCAATGTATCCCCAAACTGTAAAAATCTAAAATACAACTGTTTATTAGTTTTTTTCCTCTGCTCTTTTCCTTAACTCTCTAACCACAAGAAGGGTACGTTAATAAAAAAAAAAACTACCCCTTCTTAAACTTGCCTCAAGACTTATTGCAATGATCTTCTGTGATAATGAGTTGTGCAGCTTGCCCTTGGGAACTCTGAAGATATGTTGCGTTACCTTTTATTTGTTCTAAATAGAGTAGCAGTTCATTTAACAAAATGCTTTCTCATAAGAGGACAGGTTCCTGAATTTTTATTGATATACATAACAGTACATAACTCAAAATAACTCCATCAGTGCCTTAAACTCTCCTTATGAAATATTTTAGCATTTAAAAAATGAGGCTCAGTTGAATAGAGCTTGCATGCAAAAAAAAGTACAGGGAGAAATTTCTAAAAATTGAACCCTGGCAGTGCTAAAGTTCACTCTTACTTGATTGGGTTGTGAAAAAACTAGTAAAATTTGAAAGAATGACCTCCTTTTTGAGATGCTGTTATTTTGGGTCTCTTTGTATTTTAAGATTTTAGTCTCATCCTTATAATAAAGGAATAGAGTATGTGGGAAATGTACCTTCCTTACATGTTATGATCTCTTAGCATTTTTTATGGTATTTAAGTGGTTACTATGTGCCAGATGCTATACTAAGTGCTGGGGTAGATACAAGTTAATTAGGTTGGACACAATTCCTAATCCACATGGGGCTCAATCTTAATCTCCATTTGACAGAGATTAGGACAGAGTGTCACAGAGAAGTTAAGAGGAGCTGGGATTAGAGCCCAAGTCCTTCTGACTCCTAGGTCTGTGCTCTATCCATTAGACCATGTTTTTCCCAAGAGTGTAGTGACTTTCCATTTTGCTTTAAGTGAGACAAAGTTCTATAATAATTGTGCTGTTTGTTAAGCACTTCCTCTGTGTCAAGCACTGTGTGGAGAGTCAGGGCACATATAATACAATCAGAACAGACCCAATTCCTGTCCCACTTGGACCTCAGAGTCTAAGGGAGAGGGAAAACTGGTATTACATCCTCTTGTGAAATATCTTGACCAGGTAAATGACAAACTCACACCAGAAGGAAAATGAAGTTCAAATGAAGAGACATGTCCGAGTGAGGTACTGAAAGGGTAGAAAAGAGTGAGATGTATTTTGAAAGGAAGCTTAAATCTCACCATTGGATCAGCTGATAGATGAAAGAATCAGTCCAGCTTAAACTTCTCTGACTACCTTTTTTTTAAAAAAAAAAAAGGCTTTTAACCACTTAGTGTCCAAGATCTAATGGCACCTAAGTGGCAGAGCCTGATTTAGAACCAGGGTCTTCTGACTCTAGTCTTGTGTTCTTTCCACTAGGCTTCACTGCTTGGGCTTGAGATATTCTCTCCCTCATGCTTTGGGCCAGGGAGGCAGGTGAGGACTCAGCCACAGTGGCACTGGCGGCATGATTGCAAGTAGGAGGAGGAGAAGGAGAAAGCAGTGCTATTCTCAGGATCCTTGCAGGAGTAGTATTTGAATAGGATTTTCTGGAAATGCTGGAAGTATTTGTTTCTGACTTCACGGGTCCAATTTTCTGGTCACCTTTTCCCTAAAAGGCTGGGACTACCCTGGCGCTTGATCTCCTGCATCCCACCTCCAGGAGTCGGCAAATGTGGTGGATAAATGCAGCATGGGAAAGGCCTCAAGTTCCTCAGGCACAGCTCTAAAAGAATACTCAGGAGTTTTCCTCTTTGGAAATCTCAAGAAGAACCTGGAAGGGGTTGAGGATCTCCCCAGAATCAAATTTACATTTCCCCCAGCTCATTCTCTTCTTTTCTGCCTTTGACTTTTCTCCAAACTCTCATGGAGGCTCTTTTGGTCACTCTAAGGTCATTGTTCTTTAGGTGATGGTTTATGGTCAAGCTTGTCTCTAATATCAAAACCTATTAAGGCATTGGTCAAGTCTTTTTGGGCTGGACTGAGCTCACACCAAGTCCAGCCCAGTTCAGGCTTGGGCAGTCTCCAGCCTCCACAGAGGAATCATCTATACTCATTCATTCATTCATTCAATAGTATTTATTGAGCGCTTACTATGTGCAGAGCACTGTACTAAGCGCTTGGGATGAACAAGTCGGCAACAGATGGAGACAGTCCCTGCCGTTTGACGGGCTTACAGTCTAATCGGGGGAGATGGGATACTCATCCCAGTTGAGTTTGCTGGTTTCAAAATAATGATGCCCAGGGCACCCTTTGACTCCACCAGCCAATAGGAAGAATTTTTTAACTCTTCCAGTGGTGACTGGTCACACACATAGGCAGGATGAGTTAGTGGTAAATGATCTGGCTACACCCAGCCAGCTCCTCCTGGCAGGCACCTAAAGAAATTGCAGCTCCTTTGGGAAGGTATCCGATGACATTTTGAAAAATTTTTAAAGAATTAGGGGTTCAAGTGGGTTGTACTGGGGAGGGGGCAGGCCAGGTCATATCAGGTCTCCAACTCTGGCATGTGCAGACCTCCACAGCACTCAACCACAAAAATAAATGTTGGGAAAAATCATTTATTTCAACATTCTCTCCAGTATTGCATACTGGGTTCCCCATCTTGATGCAAAACTTCTATGTTTGGAACTGTACTAATTCAATAATTGGGTGGATTTGACAGACAAGACGATTAGTTCCAGTTATCTGAATGAAGTCACCCCATCGTGCTCAACTGTTGCACATCTTTGTAAAATCTTCAGAAAAATAAAATACTGTCTCCTTGGTAACTATGATATATGGGTGCTTATTAGTTTCTTAATTAAAATTGCACAAACCATAGCGTACTGACAGCTTCTTGGTGTACTTTGCTGCAATAATTTAGATGGGACGCCAGAGGGAAAGGGTGGGGCGGCTTGTCTGATTTGGTGCCAAAGTTCTGGGCTACCAGTTACTCTTGTCAATCTTTAGTTTAATCATTTAGCAGTTGTAAAGAACTCATTAAAAATGCTGAAGTTTATTGGAAGCACCTCTAGCCCATTATGAGTTGAGTTAAATCTGAAGCCCTTGCACCCACTTGCTCTTTATTAGCCCTGTAACAAAACTGCTGACTTTAATTACAACGATGTGGTTTGGAAGGTCCTGTGGAGGAAAAGGGAGAAGAGCAGAAATGCCCCTCAAAAAGGGAAGGCAGTTTCAAAAGCAAAAAACACAAGAACAAGGAACTGAGGCTCAAATCTGCATGGGTTTTACCTAATGATCTGGGGGAGGGCCAGAACCTGCTCTTAAAGATGAAATTCAGAGTAACAGCAGCCAAAAAGCAACCCAAATGTATTAGCCAAATCATGTCCCGCCAGCCCGTGTGGAAATTGGTTGTGCTGCTTATCTTTGGAGCCTCAGAAGCAGCAGAGCTAAGCATATTTATTTACCGAGTTCCCACTGGCTATAGGGTGCTGAATTAAGCATGGGGAAAGTTCAAAACAATCCATGATAATCAATGTTCCCGGCCATGAGGAGTTTACCTTTTAATGGGGAGGCAGAGGTAAACTGGTTTACAAACTGAGTATGCAAAATAAATAGTAAAATTTGCAATTGAAAAAGAGCCTCAGTCGCCAAGCATCCTTCTCTTTCCCTTCCCCTAAGTGGGAGCTCTTCAGGTTGATTTATGGAACAATCCCCAGGTCTTATCTCTGCCCCAGGCTTCCACTACTCCTAGCTGGCAGATAGAAATCTAGAAATATCACCTACTTCTCCTTGTCTGCCTAAGGAAGCCAATTTACTTCCATAAGAAACAACTAAGATAGCAAATTTCTTTATTTTGGGCATGTTCGAATCCACCACATCCCACAGTCCAAGAACCACCACCAGTGATAACCCAGAATGTCTGTGATCTTGGGGAGAAGAAAAGTTCCAGCCCAGGCAGCACTACTTGTTTTGCAGAGTTCAGTGCTGGTTTTAAGCAGGACTTCTGGGAGGGGAGAAAGGAAATGAGGAGGGGAGAGGAAAGAGGGCTAAGAGTTTCCCTTTTCAGTTAGTCGAAGGCAATCATTCAGCTTTTCCAGTTGCAAGTTAACTTTGGATCTAAAGGAAAGGATTTGTGATGGATTTGAAACTGCATCTGACTGTCTTTGATCTTCTCAGCCAGCCACCTAGCATACCCAGAATCAGTTTATTAGGAATTTTTTCAGGACCATAAACAACCAACTCCATGAGATTGGTTCTGTAAAAGAGCTTTCACATCCAGCAACGTAATTGGAGAGAAACCTCTGTCTACAAGTGACCTACATTCCAGGAACAGGGCGGATCAAAGGCAGTAGATCAGAATGAGAATCTACCCAGGCAAACAGGCGAAGCCAGAACACTTTTACCACCCTCAACAGATACTGTCCTGAAGCACAACATTCCCAGAACCTCATTCTGAGGAGCTGCCACTGCCCATCTTCCACAGATTTTTCAGTGATCATCTGAGGTGACTCTTCCTCAAAGGATCTGAAGGTTGGAAGATGTCATGCAAATAATATAAATTGTGGTATCTGTTAAGTGCTTACAATCTGCCAAGCATTGTACTAAGATCTGGGGTAGACACTGTCCCCCTCCCACTAGGGGCTCACAATCTAAGAGTGAGGAAGAACAGGTATTTATTCCCAAGGGTTTGAGGTGAAGAATCTGAGACCCACAAGTTAAGTGACTTGTCCAAGGTCATAAAACAGACGAGCAGCAGAGCTAGGATTAGAACCCAGGTCTCCTGACTCCTAGGTCTGTGCTCTTTCTATGGGGCCACACTGTTTCTCACAAGTCCGGGTGCTTGAGACCTAAAGGAAACCATGGTAGGCCTGGATTTAAGATAAATCAAGTAGGGGGATTAATGATAAACTAAGTGTAGATTCCTGTCGTTATTTCTCGTTTAGTTTGATATTCTTGAGACTCACTGATAATAATGTTGGTATTTGTTAAGCGCTTACTATGTGCAGAGCACTGTTGTATGCGCTGGGGTAGATACAGGGTAATCAGGTTGTTCCATGTGAGGCTCACAGTTAATCCCCATTTTTACAGATGAGGTAACTGAGGCACAGAGAAGTGAAGTGACTTGCCCACAGACACACAGCTGACAAGTGGCAGAGTCTGGATTCAAACCATGACCTCTGACTCCCAAGCCCGAGTTCTTTCCACTGAGCCACGCTGCTTCTCTGATGTGGTGGTTAGGAAGACATATTTACTGAGGGGTGTTTGTATCTTATTTGCCTAGTGAGTTGGGGAGGAAAGGGGAGAGCAGCTTTGAAAAATGCAGATTTTGCCTGCCAAATGGAATTTTTTTTCTAACTAATGATTTTGAAATCTATTTGCAAGGCTGTTTTGAGAAGATACTTTTAAGGCATCCCAGCTGAATTGTTTCCCTTCTCTTTGTTAACACTTATCTGATTATGATGCCTTGAAAAGAATTCTGGACCTTTTATGTGGTTTCCTCTCTCCCCCTTTCTTCATTTCAGTGAGACAGAATAAGACAGTGTGTGGGTAGACTCACTTAGTTTTCCAAAGGAATTTCCTCTAGGCTTTCCTGGAAAGAAAAGTTTACTGACAATTTTTACAGCTCAACTGTAGATAAAAAGGGGGGGGGGGCAGGGGGATCGAGAGTACATGGTTATTTTGTAGCATTGTTTTTCTCCACCCTGTACCACCAGTTCAAAGCCTATATACCCTGACCCTTGCTTTCCAACAACTGTCTTCCTATACAAGGGGGTGGCACCTTTTACCACTATGGCTCTCCTCTGTTCTGCTCTGAGTTCCCCTGGATGGAAGCAGTGTTACATTTAATAGTATAGCAAATGAATAGGAGAGCCAAAGCAGCTGTAATTATGACAGTGTAATGGATTAGATGAAAATATGCTATGAGCATATTATTTCCAGCAATGAGTGATTTTTTTATAATTTGAAGATGTGGGCCATCTCTTAGCCAATACCTTCAGCTTTGTGAGTCTGAAAAGGTTTTGTCTAAGGGAAAATGATGACATGTCAGGTCCTTGGGGGTAGGGAGCAGGTCTACAAGTCCGTTATGTTGTACTCTTCCAAGCACAGTGTTCTATACACAGTTAGTGCTCGATAAATACAACTGTTGGACTTCTTTGTATTTTCTCACATCCCTTGTGGGTAGAAGAGGGTTGAGGAGTATCATGCTGAGGTACAGGAACAATACAGGGCTTCTAACTTAGATTTGCTTGATTACTGGTCCAGTTTTAGTTCTACTAACTTGTTGTGAAGTCAGCTTCAAGTGATTAAAACCATCCTTTGATCTATGTTTTAGTTGCTTGGAATGCGTATTAAGTAATGCTTAGTACAGTGCTCTGCATACAGCAAGCGCTCAATAAATGCAATTGAAAGAAGTAGTGGGTTCTCTGGTTTCAGGCAAAACCCCTAGCCATATGAATAAAGTGAACGGATCATACTCCATTTTGCTTCATTCTTCTAGATGCAGGTTCAGCTGCTTTCTGGCCTTTCTTGACCCTTGTGCAACCAGTTTTAGGTTTAAGCATGGAAAACAGTGGTCAATCAATATTATTTAACTACCAACAGTATAGACTTCTGTATCGAGCATTTGGGAGAGAGTACACTAGAGTTACAAGCAGAGTCCCTGTTGTCAAAAAAATTTCAGACTAGCAGGAGGAAGAAAGGAATTACAGCTGGAAGGAAGATGGGTATGTGGATGAGTAAATACTTAAATAATGGGACATGTTAGCTAATGTGTTTAGAAGTGCTATGGGTGGTTTGAATGTGTAAGTGCTGAGGTGGCAGTTTCAAGGAGAGGACCTGGGGAGAAGAAAAATCCATCAGGGCTCCCTGGAGGAAGTGAGATTTCAGAAAGGCTATGAAAATGGGGAGAGAAGATAGTAGAGTGTTCCAGGCAGGAGAAGAGATATGAGCAAAGGGTCAGTGACGAGAGTTGACAATAAAGTACAGTAACTAGAATGACTTAAGAGGAGTGAATGAAGTGTGAGCTGGGAGAAGGATGAAGAAAGTGCCTTCAGGAGTTCTTTTCAGAAGATGGTTTAAAAGAAATCTGCGCAGCAGAGTGAAGTTTAGAATGGAGAAAGAAATCAGAGGCAGGGAGACCTGTGAGGATACTGATACATTAAGACACTTGGAAATATAATGAATTCCTGAACCAGCACGGTGCTGTTTGGATTGAGAGGAATGGGCGGATCCGGGAAATGTGGCAAGACAAAGGAGCAGAGTTAGAAACAGACTGAGTGTGAGAGCTGAAAGAGAGTGAGGAGTCAAGGACAATACCAAGGTTGATGTTATAGGAAAGTTAGGGGGAGAAGTGGATTTGTGACAGAAGATGCCTTCAGTTTTAGACAAATTGAGTTTAAGGTGTCTGGGAACACCCATGTGGAGATGTCCTGGAGGCAAAAGAAAATGTGGGCTTGCAGTGGATGTGAGAGGTTAGGGCTAGCGTTGTAATTGTGGAATAAACCCAAGCAGGAGAGATTTCTGTTTGGACATAAGGAAGAGCTTTTTGAGTGTCAGGGAGATAAAAGTCTAGATTAGGCTTCCAAGGGAGTTCTGGAGTCTCCATCATTGGTGATCTCTAAGAAAAGGTGGTTGGTGCCTCTCCTTGATGATTTAGTCTTCAATAGCCCGGAGGCAGAGGGTTGGTCTAGATGATCTTTCCAGGTCCCTTCATATAGGAAATAGATGTTAAAGCATTTACCCTCCAGCATTCTCTTCCTTTGCATTTTACAGAAGTAATAAACACCCAGTTTTGCATTATTCACCTGCTAACCTCACGGGGAATTGAAAGGAGACTTTCCTTTGCTTTTGCGAATAGAATGCACACAGAAGCATTCTAGGTAGGAGGGGAACCTTCTCTGTACCATGTCCCAGCCCAAAGCCAGTTGGGTCTGAGAATGGAGTAGGATAGTTTCAGCCAGATCACTCTAGTTTTGTTGTGGTTTTTTTTTTTAACATAAAGCAATGGAAGAAATTATGGTTTTGTCACAGAGGTTTTCACTGATGACTTTAGGATAGTCACAGATGTTTCAGAAAACATCTTTATCTTTAGTCATAAAGATATTGCTGAGAAGCAGCATGACCTAGTGGATAGAGCATGGGCCTGGAAGTCAGAAGCACCTGGCTTCTAATCCCAGCTCCACCACTTGTCTGCTATGTGACTTTGGCAAGTCACAACTTCTCTGAGCTTCAGTTTCCTCATCTGTGTTTCATCTGTGAAACACGTGGGACAGGGACTGTGTCCAACCTAATTAGCTTGTGCCTACCCCAGTGCTTAGAACAGTGCCTGGCATAGAATAACAAGTGCCATAATAAATCGATGAATATATTTCTTTCCCTACAATCCATCTACTTAAATCCAAAATGACCTAGATACTAGGATTTATTTCAAAATATTCAGATGGTGGGCTCAAACATAGGAAGACAAAAAAAAAAACTTAGCCAAGGAAAAGTAATCAGTAAGTAACTTCTCAGTGATTGGAAAAACAGAATTTATGAAACTAATGTGGATTTTGATGTTTTGAAAAGTTTGGCCCCAGTGAATTAGCTTTTTCCATGCTGGCCATTTCTTGTTACTAAGGAAATAGCCTCAGTGGGTCCAGTTCCATTCAACATCGGAAATCCTAGGATACTTGTGTCCATATTGGAACAGAACTAGGACTCTCGTGACTCAGCCCCTGCCCTTCTGCTTCCTAGCAATGTAGCCATCTTGCTCTAGCAGTTAAAATGAGAATCGTGATGAGAGATGGTCTTTCTCCTCAGACTGCAAGCCCCACGTGGGACAGGGACTTTGTCAGATCTGCTTATATTGTTTCAGATCTGCTTATATTGTTTCTGCACCAGTGCTTGGCATAGTGTTTGGTGCATACTGTGGGCAGGAAATGTGTCTACCAATTCTTATTTTGTACTCTCCCAAGCACATAGTACAGTGGTCTGCACACAGTAAATCCTCGAAAAATACAATCAACTGATAGTAAGCAGAGCTCGTGTGGGCAGGAAATCTGTCTAGCAACCCTGTTGTATTAGACTCTTCAAAGCGCTTAGTACAGTGTTCTGTACTCGGTAAGTGCTCAATAAATACCATTGATTAACACATCCCGCAATTGTTGTTGCTATCGTTATTATTGAATTCACCTCAGAGCGGTGCTCTTCTCGAGATAGTGGTGTGCCGTTTTGTGAGGGAAGTTATATTTAACGTGTTTGGAAAAAGTAAGAGTAAGCTGTATTTAGGTGGTGTTGGCAGAAGGAATTAATTACAGAAGCTGCCAGTAGCCCTTTGCAAAGGGTGGGAAGCTCCAGTTTTGCACAGAAGAGGGATGTGTAGGGCCAGCTTTTCATCTGGGTTCCTCCCACACTATAAACAAGAGCAGTGTCAGCAAAGCCTACAGGTGTCACCAGGAGCAGGTGAAAATGCAACAGGCAGTGTGTATACATTCACTTAAGCAAATCCTGTCTGACTTTCCCGGGGTTGGCTCAAAATGTCGCTGTAAATCAACCGCTTGCGACATACCCAGCTGTCTGAACTGAAATCTGGTGATAAACAACCATTCCGGCATTTTATCTTTTTTCTTCTACAAAGAAATCAGTTCTAGATGAGTCATTTAATAGAGGCACCCAAACTATTACAGCAGGCTCTCTCAGACCTGATTACCAGCTATCTCAAGTAAATTAATCATCTCCCAGTATAGCTTTCCTTTTCCAAGGTCTAACTCCAAAAGGGATGGTGATTGTCATCACTCTGCTATCCACTGTTGAACTATTGAAGTCAAATGGGAAATAATAATGGCCCCAGAGAAACTGGGAGAGGAGTAAATTGCCCACTTTGGGTGGAACCATTAACTCTTAGGTCACAAGGTTACCATTTAGGGCACTAGGACAGTAATTTACTCAAGGGCTTCCTGCTGGCCCGAAAGAGTTAATACTTGCCTCCCAAACAATTGACCACTTCCTTGGGGGGTGGGGGTAGGACGAAGGGGGTGGGAAAAACTTATGACAGTGTCTGTTATATCACTCTGCAATTGTTCTTTTGAACTCTGCATGGAAACTTGTGGCAAATAAAAAAAAAAAAAAGAATCATCAAGCATTAAGCTGAAATTGCAGGGCCAAGACGTGAAGGCTTCAAAGCAGTCGGTTGAGCAGATTGTTCAAGGTGTAGAACACAAGGGACTGGTATGGATCTCTCAGTCCTACAAGTGCATTGGAGTTTGCATATCAATCGTTGGTATGAGTGCTTACTGTGTGCTGAGCAGTGTATTATGCCCTTGGAAGATTACCTACAACAGAGTTGGTACACACATTTCTTCTAAAACACTAATCAGCCTCAGCCACAGAAAGCCATGGTTCTTATCCCTGTAATCTATCCAATCCCCAAGCATCACCCTCCCCAACCTTCTACCCAACTACTAGGCGTCAGTTTCCTTCCTGGCCATGCCCAATGCTCCATCATGGGTTAATGAGACAGGCAGCCCCTCCTCCCCCCCAGCCGATCAGTGGGTGAAACTGAGCCTTGTTTGCAACTGCTGTAGGAGAAAAGTTCTGACTTGTAGCACCCATGAGCTTTGATAATTTGCCAAGATCCTAATCCCTCCTGACATTTTGCTCACATGATGGAGCTCACCTGTGCTCTGTCAAAGCCAGGCGCTTCCCTGCAGTGGGAATTGATGTAAATATCATCCTGCCGATAGATGTTCCAGTTACAGAGGGAATGTGTTTGCAGAAAGCCGTGTGGCTCCCCCTCGAGTGTCCCACCAATATGGCTCTCATTTTTAGAACCTGCTCTCTCGGCAACCATTGAATTGGGGATCCACAGGGATGTTCCAATAACTGATAGGAATGTCAGGCAAACTCCAGGGATGTAATTCCAATAGTACAGGAGGTGATTTCAATGAGGGCTTGTAGTTCTGGGAGATGAGTACAACTCATTGGAAAGCCTTCTGGAAAGCAATAAGGTCAAATCAAGAGCCACCTCAAGACACAGGAAACAATGCAAAAGGATTTCAGGAGCAGAACTGAAGTAGAGGGGATCAGTGACCCACCTCAGCTCACTAACAGCAAAGTAGGAAAGAACTCCAAATTTCTGGCTTCATCTTTTAAACAGCTCTTTTTCACTTTGATGATGATGATGTCTTTATTTGTTAAGCACTTACTATATGCCAAGCACTGTTCTAAGCACTGGGGTGGATACAAGGTAATCAGGTTGTCCCAAATGGGGCTCACAGTCTCAATCCCCATTTTATAGATGAGGTAAATGAGGCACAGAGAAGTTAAATGACTTGCTCAAGGTCATGCAGAAGACAAATGGCGGAGCTGGGATTAGAACCCACGACCTCTGAATCCCCAGCCCATGCTCTTGCCATTTGGCCATGCTTTGTGATTGGATATGCATAATAATTAATAACTGTGGTATTTGATAAGCATTTACTGTGTGCCAAGCATTGTACCAAGTGCTGCGGTAGATAGAAGATAATCAGGTCTCCCTTGGGGCTCACAGTCTAAGCAGGAGGGAGAGCAGATATTAAATCCCCATTTTTCTTATGAGGGAACTGAGTCACAAAGAATTGAAGTGACTTGTCCAAGTTCACACAGCAGACACGTAGCAGAGGCAGGATTAGAGCCCAGGTCCTCTGACTCCTAGACCTGGGCTCTTTTCACTAGGCCATGGAGCTTTTCTAAAGCAGCTTCATAAAGACAAACCTATGTACTTATACTTCTAAAGAGTCATTTTATTTAAGTGATTTAAAAAGTTTTGAGAGTTCAATCAGTGGTATTTACTGAGTGCTTACTGTGTGCAGAGCACTAAGTGCTTGGGAGAGTACAGTAGAGTTGGCAGATTCAATCTCTACCCAGTTCCATCACAGTACTCTGCAGCACTTTACATTTATATCAGAAAGCATACATTCATACACATCTTTTCATTTGAATGTCCAATCAAGAGCTCCTGGGATTGCATAAAGATAAAACAATCTAAAAGGCCAGGTTTTCTCCTTGTACATTCTGCAAAAGTTCTTTGTGCATCTGTCACAACTGTGAGCCAAATTGTGTCATGGAATCCATGCCACTGACTGCGCAGGAATTTGGACTTTGTGTGTCTCTGGTAGGATTTGTCCTCCAGAGTTGCCAACATGGGTTTCTGACAAGAAAGGAAAAATCAAGAAAAACAGAGACAAAAGTAAACTTCCTCTGACTTTTTACAAAGTCATTAAAAAAACAACAACCCATAAGAGAGTCTAGTTTGTACAAGAATTAGCCAGCTTAGTGCCAAGAATAAAACCCAGGAGTTTCCATAGGCTTCTGACTAATGGGGAAAATGTGTTCCAGGCTGGAGAAGTAACATCTGGGCGGCGTGGCAATGGGAAACCTCAAGAGAGGGGCACCAACACCATTTTGCAGGGGACGTTGAGGTTACGGAGGGTGGGCGGAAAGACATTATCGCTCTCGTGGGGCTGTGGAAGCAAAGTCATTAACTTTGCCCCAACAGTTTTTTGGGCAGGGCGGGCGGCTGAAGGTAGTCCACCCCACCCTTGAAACTGGATGGAGCCTGGGAATAGGGCCAAAATGTCAGCTCTGCTTTTCGCCACCTTGCTGGCAGACTAGGGCTCCCCAGCCTGGCTGGGTCCCTCTGGCCACTGCTGAACTCTCGGGCGAGGCCAGAGGTTCCTCTCGGGTGTGAAAGTGGAGTCCGACAAGATGGGGTGACAAGATGGAGACCCGCTAGACTCCAAGGGGCCTGGGAGGTATTGCAGGCATGAGCTTGGTTCCAGCCTGGAAACCACCGCAGACCCCATGGAGCCTGTTTTACAGAACTGTCCCCTAAGCAGGAGCAGCAGCATCCCTGCTCTGTTGGCATAGTTGGCATTGCTTGACCAATGGCCACAGTGAGATAAACGATTAAAATAATAATAATAATGGTATGAAGCACTTACTATGTGCTAAGAACTGGGGTGGAGCCAAAGTAATCAGATCAGACACAGTCCCTGCCCCACATAAGGCTCACAGTTTAAAAGAGAGGGAAAAACAGGGATTTTTTTCCCCACTTTGAAGATGGGGAAATTGAGGCACAGCTTAGTTAGGTGACTGGCCCAAGGATACACAGCAGACGAGTAGAAGAGCCAGAATTATAATCAGGGTCTGCTGCCTCCCAAGTCTGTGATCTTTCCACTAAGCTATGCAAAGCAGCAGCCTTAGCACAGAGATATTTATTGAGCACCTACCTACTATGTGCACACCAATGTATTAAGCACCTGGGAGAATACAATAGAGATAAAATCCCTGCCCTCAAGGAGCTTACAGTCAAAAAGAGGAGCTCTCTCCTCACCGTCTACCTTTTTCCCCTATTCTTTCTTCTTCCTTCCCTTTATTCCTTTGTTGACCTCTCTTTTTCTTTTTTCTGCCTTATTCTGGTCCTATCCACTTTATTTTTGACTCTCATCTCACCTAAAATGATTCGAATGCAAGGCACCTTCATCTCACCCCTGCCACATCCAAACAGTTTTGTTGGGCTGCGGGAGTAAGTCGGGTCTCTAGGCATGACAGGTGAACTCTAGACTCATAGATTGTAAACTCTCCAAGGGCAGGGATCCTGTTTACTAATTCTATCTAACTCTCCCAAGCACTTAGTACAGTGCTTGGCACCTGGTAGGTGCTCAATAAATCCTTTGGATTGACTGACCAGTCAGTGCCTTGTCTAGGGTCAGGTCAGGGCCTTTTCTCTCCCTTCCCCAGCCTCAGTCGCCAACCTAGAAATCCTCTTAGCACAGTTCTTGGCTCACCAGAAATACTTTACAAATACCATCGTTGTTATTATTTTGATCCCCAGCTGAGAATGCCCCATCATATTGTATCTGAGCTCTCTCCCCTGGACATCTAAACATCAACCTCCCCTCCTCCTGCCCCTGGATTCACCCTGTGTGTACACTGAAAAGGTGGCACTGCTGTAGACAGACCATGTCTCTCACCTGGCTTGAACATTTTTAAAATTTGAAATCGATTTCTTGAAAAGACATTCCCAACTTTCCTTGTTTAAGAATTGCAGTTTATTTCACATTTCCCCCCCATTTTTTATGGTATTTGTTAAGAGCTTAGTACTAAACCCTGGGGTAGATACAAGCCAGTCAGATTGGGCACAATTCCTCCCCCATATGGGGCTCCCCCATTTTACAGATAAGGTAACTAAGGCACATAGAAGTTAAGTGAATTGCCTAAAGTCACACAGAAGACAAATGGTGGAGCTGGGATTAGAACCCAGGTCCTTCTGACTCCTAGGCCTGTTCTCTGTCCACTAGCCCATGTTGCTTCTCCATTCTCTGTTCTCTATTGTGCAGTTCTTTTCCACAATGAGTAAAATGAATACCAACTGACTGTGAGCCCCAGGTGGGACATAGGACTGTGTCCAACCTGATTAGCTTGTATCTACTTCAGCACTTAAAGTGCCTGGCACATAGTTACCACTTAATCAACACCATTTAAAAAAAGACAAAAAAACTGAGGCCCTGCAGAAGTAGAGATGAGCCCAGATGCCAAGGAAAAACCCAATGTAGAATGACTAAATTGGCTTGGCCCAAGCCTGCCGAAATGTGGTGTTTTCTACACTTCAACAGGTGAACCCACTCTGGCAAAGTTTAGTAACTGAAAACTTGCTTGGGCCAGGCTTCAGTGCCCATTTGTGTTAATGACTTGGCCTCCTGAGAGAAAAGGGTTTGGTCAGTATTTTTCATCTGAAAGAAGAAATGTAGCAAGTGTTGGGGGAAAAAGAGCTCCCAAATTTCTAAGCCAAAGGCTCTTTTTCAGTTGCAGGTTAGAAGAGTTCCCCATAGGACTGTTAAGAATGTTTTCAAAGCAACAGAGTAGAATTAGCCCAAATCCTGTTACAGGGGTAATGAGATTTGAGAAACCTTCTGACTCCCCCTCCTACTCTCACCACACCCCTCCCGGACACCCCCTTGAAAAATTCCCCAGGGGAGTCTGGCATGGGACAAGATAGCACTTGCTATGGTCTACCATTCTGTGAAAGACCATTTTAGGCCTTTGGAGGAAAAAATGGGCTTTGGAGCCAGTTGTTTTATTATTAAAATAATTGTGCCATCTATGAAGTGCTATGTACCAAGCACTGATTTGAATTCTGGGGTAGACACAAGTTAATCAGGGCAGGCAGAGTTCCTGTCCCACATGGGGCTCACAGTCCAAGTAGAAGAGAGCACAGGTATTGAATCCCCATTTTACAGATGAGGAAACTGAAGCCTGGAGAAGTTATGGGATATACCCAAGATCACACAGCAGGCAAGTGGCAGAACTGGGATTAGAACCCAGGCCTGTACACATTCCCCTCAGGCAAGGAAATGATGATGATAATAACACAGTGATGTTGGGGGAAAAAAAAAACCACCCAAAATGCAGGTGTTATTATCATCACTGTGGCCTGGACCTTGACAATGGATAAGATGGAATGCCACTGCCCACTGTCATTTGATTCCAAAACTTTGACCCCAAGCAATCTTCCGATGACTGATATTTCCAATTGATATGGCTATTGTTCTAAAGCCAAGCCAAATCCTCAGCACCTAGTAGTTTAGGGCATCTGGATCTCCCAGTGTGGGAGCAAAGGGATAGTACAATAATAACTACAGTAGCAATAATGAGCTTTCTTAGTCCCTGTCTAGGGGAGGAGAATGGGGATTTCATCTGAGGAGGTTTCCTTTTGCGGTTTTAAGTGTAATTAAGTGAGAGAGGTGAGGATTAGTCATGCCTGAGAGCATCTTGTACTGTCCTTGTGTGTAGGGCACCCTCACTTTTCCCCAAAGCAAAGAGAAGGGGGCGGACACCAGGGCTGTTCGCAGCCCCTTCCCAAATGGACCTTTAAATATCTCATCTCTGTGCACTTCTGGACCTCTCAGACTGGGAGGTGGAGAGACCCCCAAGCCCCTGAAAGACCTGGGTTACAGGATCCCAGGGTGCTAAAAACAAAAACAAAACAAAACAAAAAAACCACAGGAGGAGGAGAAGAGGAAGGAGAAGAAGAATGGTAAGCAATCAGACACAATTCCCTGTCATCCATGGAGCTCAATGTCCAAGTAGCAGAATGAAACAGTGTGGAATGCACGCCAGGGAGTCAGAAGGACCTGGCTCTGCCACATATCTGCTATATGACCTTGGGTAAATCACTTAACTTCTCTGGACTTCAGTTACATCATCTGTAAAATGGGGATTAAGACTGTGAGCCCCATGTAGGGCGGGGACTATGTCCATTCTAATTAAGTTGTACCTACCCCAGCACTTAGAACAGTGCTTGGCACATAGTAAGCACTTAACAAGTACCATAATAATTATTATTATTAGCTTGCATCTACCCCAGGCCTTAGTACAGTGCCTGGAACAAAGTAAGTGCTTAACAAATACCATTAAAAAAATAAGGTCAGGGCTATAACTGGATTGATCCTTCCAGGGATGATCTGTTGAGAGCAGGCCACTGAGGGCAGCCTTGGCTAAGGGTGCAGTGGCCTGAGAGAGGTGCTCACAGGAAGCAGAAGGAGAACAAAGAGTCATCCCTCCACCCAGGCCTTCTGCCCTAGTAATAATAATAAATGTAGTATTTGTTAAATGCTGTCAGGCAGGCACTCTACTAAGCGCTGGGGTGGATATGAGCAATTGGGGTTGGCCACACTTAATCCCCATTTTACAGATGAGGTAACTGAGGCCCAGAGGTTAAGTGACTTGCCCAGAGTCACCCAGCAGACAAGTCGCAGAGCTGGGATTAGCAACTGTGACCTTCTGATTTGCAGGACCATGCTCTATCCACTACGCCATGTTGCTGGCCTAGAATAACTGCTCCTACGCTTGTCTCAAAGTAGGGGGTAAGGCCAGACGAAACTCCCCCGGCTACCTCTCCAAGAGCTGCAAATCTTACTCCCTCATCAATCAATGGTATTTAAGTGCATACTATGTGTGGAATTTGTACAAAGTTCTTGGATGAGTACAATAGAGTTGGTAGACACTATTCCTCCCAGAAGAGAATCAAAATCATTAACAGGATTTTAAAAAATCTCCAAATGTCGTATAGCTCATAGAACTTCACAACACACTTATGCAGTGATTCCTGAGAGAACACTATGTGTATGCTCTGGGAACCTGTTTTAATCTTGCAGGTGTTTAGTAATGTGCCAAATCATTATCGGGAGCCTCCTCAGTAGACTTTACTGAGCCACTGGATTGGGCAAGTCTCCATCTAACGTGTACTTGGAACTGTGGAGTTGGAATAATTCTATCAAGCCTAGGGTGCAGAGGAGAGAATGAATAAAGTTTTCCTTACTGAAGGTTATTATTGATAAATTAAAAATCACCGTGGTGAAAGTGACTGTTTCCTTGTATTGACATTTTGGGAAACTCAGTGTCTTTCACCCACTCAAGTTATACAACCTGGCAAACAACCTGTTTTGCAGTTGGGAAATCTGAATCCTGGACAAGTCATGACTTTCAGCCTGACTGATCGTGTGGGGCAAGTGTGTCTGTTATAGGTATGCTTTTAAGAGAAAAATGTGTTTGGGGCCTAAAACTTCACAGAGCAAGCCTAACTGGTTACCTTACCTTATCAGGAATTGCTCAGGCCAGAAAAGCTGCATTACCTAGTGGAAAGAGCACAGGCTTGGGAGTTAGAGGACCTGGGTTCCAATTCCAGCTCTTTCAATTCCCTGCTGTATGACCTTGGGCAAGTCACTTAGCTTCTCTGTGCCTGTTTCCTCAGCTGTTGTCCTTCCTCAGACTGTGAGCTTAGACTGGGATAAGGACTATGTCCAAAAGGATTAATATGTATCTACTCCAGTACTCAGAAGAGTACTTGACACATAGTAAGTGCTTAATAAATACCATCATTATTAGGAGAGATCAGAAGTTTTGCTGGCCTTGGAGCCCACTCTAACTTATTAATTATAGTACTTGCTAGAAGGCACCAGCTGGAGTTGTCTCAGCATTTGTCTCTGGAACTCTTCGTTCCAGAAGTAAAAGCTCCTCCACTTCTCAAAACTTCTTTCCTGAACCTCACCCTGTGATGGTACAGAGTGAGGTGCTGGTATTTACAACCCTGGCACCTTTCCCAGACCATATTAGGCTTTAAACAGATGTGAATTAGGAAGTTCCAGGGATAGATGAGAGTATGAGTTCAAGTTCTGGCACTTGTCAAATAAAAATCTTCTTTGCCACAAGTTGCCAAGTGTTTGTATCAATGGAGCTTATCTTGAGGTTGGCCTTCAATTTGACCTTGTACTTTTTCCTCCATTCATTTCATTCATTCATTCAATCATATTTATTGAGTGCTAACTGTATACAGAGCGCTGTAGTAAACACTTGGGAAAATACAGTAAACAGTAAACAATGACATTCCCTGCCCACAACAAGCTTTCAGTCTAGAGGTGAGGAGGCAGACATCGAAACAAATAAAGTTACACCTCTATGGAGCCTTCTCTCTAACAGATGGTCTTAATTATCCTTACAATAATTAATTGGGATATTTGTTAAGTCTCTGCTACCTCCCAAACTCTGTACTAAGCACTGGGCTAGAGTCAAAATAATCATGACCCCCTCTAGACTGTAAGCTCATTGCGGGTGGGGACCATGTCTACCAATTCTGTTGTATTGTTCTCTTCCAAGTGCTTAGTACACGCTCTGTACATAGTCTCAGTACATATCACTGATGTCAGATACAGCCCCTGTCCCACATAGGGCTCTCTTTCTAAGTCAGAGGGAGAACAGGTATTGAATTCCCATTTTAAAGATGAAGAAGTGGCATCTTAGAGAAAGTAAGTGACTTGGCCAAGGTTGCACAGCCGACAAGAGGCAGAGTCAAACCCAGACGCTCTGATTCCCAGGCCTGTGCTCTTTCACATAGGCCATCCTTTCTCCTCCAGAGCAGGTTGATTGATCACTCAGACACGCTGGGCAGAGGCCAGTGTAGAAAATAGACAAGGTCCTTGCCTACAAGGAGCTTACAAACTAGGGGAATGTCCCACCTGTGCAAGTGCTGCACTGGCCATGAGGATATGTCATCATTTGTGGCGAGGTTTTGCAAGAGCATGCCATCAAATAGCGGGCATTTTTGGTGGTATTAAGCTCCGTGTTATCGGGGGCGGCCGCTGTGATGTTAGACTTCCGTTGGAGTTTAACTCTGCTGTTTTTCAGACTGGTTTCCAGCCCGAAGCGATTGGCAGCTCGGGCAGCAAACAATTGCAGGTCACCAAGATTGTCAGTCACCCTTGTGCAGTCATCCGCAAACAGCTCACGAATGAGCGTCGTAGCCACTTTTGTCTTGGCATGGGGCTGCTGGGGAGAAATCACATCCGCCAACTCTGTTGCAATGGACTTCTCCAAGCACTTGTACAATGCTCAGCACACAGTAAGCGTACAGTGAATATCATTGATTGATAAGGCATTTGAGAGTCCACCATGTCAGTCACCCTACACTTTGGTCAAGTAATGCTGTGGAGCTGGAAAAAGTGGCAATTCTTTATCTGTCAGGAAATGAAGTGCATTAGCAGGTTTGGATTCAGGAAGTATAAATCTCTAAAGATAAGATAAAAAGGCTCCTGAGTCCAGTATCAAAATTACTCTATAGGTGGGAGGGGGTTAGGTGGAGAGAAAAGTGTGTGTGCGTGTATGTTTTTGTCCACATGACCACAAACCCCTTATGTGGGTCAGAGGGAGAAAACATAATAGAGATGAGGAGGAGGGAACCATCAGTTTTACCAAGAAAATCAATTTGGATGTAAAATGTACAGATTTGTTGACAAAATGTAGCCTATGTGAGGAGTGTAGAGACATTTAGATTACTAAATTTGTGTCTCTCATTAACATCTGATGGTAGGTCAACATCCTTTGATCACCTCTAATCCCCTCTCCTAACTCAAGATTTACCAGTCTTCTCTGGAGTTCTACTTTCTTGCATGCTACTTCCTGAGAAGCCAGGGTAAGAATTCCCGTTGTTCAAGTAGCACATGGGTCTGCTGCTAGGAACAGATGTGCTTAAATTGCCTCTCCCTTGAAAAATCATGCTTTAAATTAAGAGAAAATATGTTCCATGAATTTTTGCTAAACCTCAAGCTAAAAACAATATATATTTATATTTTTAGAGGTTTTTAGGAAACTAAAGCCTGACTAGGTTTTTCACATTCTGTTTGTGAACACTTGTAGTATAATGGATTCAGTGTCAATATCAAATCAATATCAAATAGGAAGACTGGATTGTGCTTTTGAGACTTCAGAAGCTGGGGAATCTCCACAGTATCTGATTTATATGCCTCTTGAGTAGCATATCTCTGCATCTTAATTTCTGATTTTAAAAAACAATTATAGCCTTATTATTTATCTTTGCTGAAGAAAAGGAATGAACTGGAATATTTTTGAAAGATATAAAAGTAGTCAATCCATCAGTAGTGTTTATTGACTACCTGCTGTGTGCCGAGCACTGTATAGGGTGCTTGGGAGAGCCCAGGAACGTTAGTAGATATGATTCTTCCCCCAAGGAGATTAAAATCCAGTGGGAAGTTGGACTCTATAATAATATTGTAATATTGTAATAACCCTATTATATTGTACTCTCCCAAGCACTTAGTACAGTGCACACAGTAAGCGCTCAATAAATATACTTAATTGAATAGGAGGTAGCAACAGATTATAAATCTATGTATATACGTATGCTAGAGGGAGGATGTGAAGACCCCAGTACTTAGATGACAAGGAAGTGGCAGTTTGGGTAGCAGATGAGTAATCAATCATGGAAGGCTTCGTGGAAGAGATGCAATTTCAGAAGGGCTTTGAGATGAAGAGGACAGTGTTCTTCCAAATGTGAAGATGAAGGAAGGGTGTGAAGGGAGAGCAGAAAGGAGGGCATGAGTAAGAGGCTGGTGATGAGAGCTACCCAAACAAGGCACAGTCTGTAGTTTGCCTTGAGGAAAAAGAAGTGGTGAGGCTTGTGTGGTGGGAGTAGAGTGAAGATAATTAGAAAGGATAAAGTTGATTGGATGCCTTAAAGCCAATGGTCAAGAGTTTCTCCTCGATGCAGTGAGAAATGCACAACCATTGGAGGTTTTTGGGTAGTGGGGAGATGTAAGCAATGATGTTTCCGAGAAATGATCTGGGCAGCAGAGTGAAGTATAGATTGGAGAGGGCAGAGAATGGACACAATGAAAGCAGCGAGGAGGCATATGGAGGGAGGATTCAAGAAATGGAGAGAAAGAGCAGACACAATTAGGTCCCCGACTAAACATGGGGGTTGAAGGAGAGGGAAGAATCAAGGACTATGCCAGGGTTAAGAGCTTGGGGGATTGGTCAGGGGGAGTTGTGTTGTCAACAGTGATGGATATGTTAGATGGAGGAAAGGATTTATGAGGGAAGATGGTGAGTTCAGTTTTGGAAAAAGTGAGCTTGAGGTGATGGTGGGGCAACCATGTAAAGGCCGAAATAAATGTGAGATTCCAAAGAGGAGGAGGGGTCAGTGGTAGGGAGGTGGTCCAGAAACCTAATGATTGTCTGGCTCCCAACTCACAATGAATATAATAACTGTGGTATTTGTTAAGCACCTACTGTGTGCCGAGCACTGTGCTAAAATTGGGAAGACATAATCCAGTCAGATCAGACACAGTCCCTGCCACTCATAAGGCTCACTGTCTGTTTTGCTCCCATTTTAAAGGAGAGGAGCCTAAGGCAAAAAAGGGATTAAGTGATGTGTCTGAGGTCATATAATAGATCAGTGGCAGAGCTGAGACTAGAATCCAGATCTCCTGACTCCGGGGCCTGTGCTCCTTCTATTAGGCTATGCACCTTCCCTTTTGGAATACGCTTGGTATCTTCTCAGATCTCAATTTCAGGGTGCTGAATGCTCCTTGATTTTTCTGAGACCAATCCGTTTAAAGAAAAGAGAAGAGAATCTTTTGGGGCATGAATAATCTATTAAGAAAAAAAAATACAGCAGGGAACATGGTGTCACTCATAAGTGTCCCATCAGAAGGTCACCTGAAGATTTTCCTCCCAGAAAATCACTAATCTGGGCCCAATTTCCTGGTTAAGCAAAAGGTTAGACAAATACTGAAAGAAACAAACCCTTTCACTTAGGGTTGGTGGAAAGAAGGATGTTTTTTCTCGTTCTGACAGCCACTCAAAGAGTCCACCTTGGTTTTATTTTTAGGGGGGAAAATATTTAACTATTTCATTGCCCCCATTCTTCAGAAGTGTCTCATCTAAATTCTTGTTCAGGAAGATTTTAGGGGAGAAGGTGGGATTTGGTGTAGTCCTTTCTTGGCTAGTGCTAGCAATTCTCTGGTCCTAGTGAATAGTCCCTTGGAAACTCGTACATTATGAGAAGAGATTTGAAACTCGCTCCCCAGGTTCGAGTAGCTATCTCCCTGAATGCAAAGATTTCTGAGTTGTGCAAGTTTCCTCTCCTTTGAGACTCAGGGACTATGGTTTGGAAAAGAATTCAAATGGAGCCTCCCTTTTGAATGTTTTATTGAATGTTCTGTAAATCTGAATGAAGAAATCTATTACCCTGATGAAATGGTAGCTAAAAAGAAGGTCGGAAATATCATGGTGCTACCAAGGAAGGTGGTTTGGAACAGTGTTTCAGTCAGTCAATCAGTCAATCAGTGTATGCACAGCACTGTACTAAGCAGTTGGGAGACTACAATACAAAGGTGTTGGTAGATGCATTTCCTGCCCACAGCGAACTCACAGTTTAGTGTTCCTTGTAAAAGTTTCCTTGTACAATGAATGACAATCCCATAAATTGGTACTTACTATTTTTAAGGGGTGTGAGACAAATCTAGGGATTTGATTTGTGGGAACTCATCTCTCCTTGAAATTCTGGTCACAAAATGGCTGGATATGAACTTTGTTGTGATAAATGGTACAGGGTGAATTTGAAGAAAAGGCGGCCTACATCTCTTCGTTGGGTATTCATTATTAGATTGTGAACACATAGCCGATAGTATAGGTTTTTGGTGCCAGCAGATATGGGGTGTTAATTGACACCTCTCCATTATGAAGAAAGGTTCTTCTGGATTAATTTTTGTTTTATCCCTCGTGTGACAATCCCCACAGTTCGGAGAGGCAGAAGTCGGCAGCTTCCCTCAAGCTACGTTTGTTGGGCAGGGTGTGTTGTGTAGATTGATCAACAGAGGGCACTCTGAGACCAAGTGGCATTCTGAGACAAGCCTCCGAAGAGCCGTGGATTCTAGGAATCTCAGAAGTGACTTTGGATTCTAGGAATCCCAGAAGTCGGCGACTTTGGCTTCTAGGAATCCCAAATCAGCCTGCAGGATGAAGGAAGACAAGGATGATTTTAAGGTTGTGACTGTGTGTAAGTCATCAGATCAGATATACTTGAAACCAAGTGAGAAGCAAATGGTTTGATTAGGGAAGAGGTGAATATACTTTGAATTATTCCCAAAGCTGACCATGCCCTTCTTTGAAAATGGGACCAAAATATACCAGTGTTAGTAGTCGTAGCATTTTTTGAGCTCCCACTTACTGTGGTCCTTGGGAAGCACATAATGAAGAATTGATACTCCCCCTGCCTACAAAGGAGCTAACAGGGTAGTCAAGGCAAAAAAATATTTACAACTAGAGTGGCAAAATAAATGATTGAGTACATGTATATCCATCAACCAAGGAGAGAATAAACAAGTTCATAAGTGCTAGGGTTGGCCCAGTCTTGTTCTGAAAAT
This sequence comes from Ornithorhynchus anatinus, assembly GCF_004115215.2. NCBI lineage: Eukaryota > Metazoa > Chordata > Mammalia > Monotremata > Ornithorhynchidae > Ornithorhynchus > Ornithorhynchus anatinus. Next base: position 12,358,171 of record NC_041735.1, on the reverse strand, counting down.
GATTCCTTTACCCAACCCTTCTCCTCCCACTCCTATCAACAGCAAAGCCACTGGCAGGAAGTGCTTTCAGCTCTGATGTTTGTTAGATCTACAAATAACTAACTGTATCAAGAGATTCAGGAGAGCTACAGAAATCAGTTCGGGTAGCATCGCTTGATGTTAACCACCTCTGTGAGCTGGGCTGAGAGGGTTCATTCTGTTTGCTCTGTTAAGATGATGTTTGATTCAGGAACTAGTACAGAATCTACAGGTCCCCCGGCAGATGGTTTCCCTTGCCAGCAACTGAGGAGATGATGACTAGACTGTGAGCTCATCGTGGGCAGGGAATGTGTCTACCAACTCTGTTGCATTCTCCAGAGCGCTTAGTACAGTCTGCACACAGTAAGTGCTCCATAAATTCAATTGATGGATTGATTGATGGATGTCTCTACACTTTTCCCTGAAAATCACCATGTTCATATTCCTAGAGCCAGCTTTTCTGCATGTTGGAACCTCAGAAGAGACAGGGGGCTGATCCACTGCAGAAAAAGAAAAAGCACCAGCCCAAACTTGATCTTGAGAATCCTCTTAACTAAAGCCAAACATCTGGAGGAACCAGTGATTCATGGAGCTGATAAGATAATTGCTTTACCACACCAAAGAGAGAGTAGAAATGGATCATCTGAATTCTGCTACTTATCCGTCAATTTGACCACTAGCTCTCTATAGCCCTTTAGAGAGCTTGTTAAGTAGTAGAAATAGTAAGATTTATTGAGTATCTGCCTGATGCAGCACACTGTACTAGGTGCTTGGGATAGAGAGAATAATAAAGTGACACATTCCTGGTCATTTTATCATTTTCTATATCACAAGTCTCTGCCCCACATGGGGGCCATAGTCTAAGTAGGAAGGAGAACTGATATTGACTCCCTACTTTACAGATGAGGAAACTGAGGCACAGAAAAGTTAAGTGGCTTGTTCAGGGTCACTCAGCAGGCAAGTAAAAGAGTTAGAATTAGAACCCAGGTTCTCTGACTCCCAGGCCTGTGCTTTTTCCACCAGGCCATCTGCTACTCTTGTTCCTTGCTTTGAAATAAAAGGTTAGAAAGGATTGGAAACATTCTCCTCTTACCCTGCCCTATGTAGGACAGGGATTGGGGTCGATGTGATTATCTTATATGTACCTCAGCCCTTAGCACAATACTTTGCATATACTAAGTGCTTAATATCCTATAATTATCATTATTATTCCTGCCTTTTAACTGCACTTCGCTCTTGACTCTCCAGCCTCCATCTCCTCACTCAAGTTGTTCCCTGGCTTAGAACTCCTCCTCAACCCCCAGTACAGCAGGCCATGGCTCTCCCCATGTTCAAAGTCCTCCTAAAGTCCTACCTCCTCCATCAAACCTTTCCTGATTAGCTTCTACCAACTCTGTGATTAACATCATAATTTTGGTATTTGTTAAGCACTTACTTTGTGCCAAGCACTGTACTAAGAGTGGGGTAGATAGAAGCTGATCAAATCAGACACAGTCCCTGTCCCTGTAGCAGTGTCTGGGGGAGAGAGAATGAGTTTTACTTCAACTCCATTTTACAGTTGAAAAAACTGAAGCACAGATAATTCAACTAACTTGTCCAGATTCCCACAGCAGGCAAATGGCAGAGTAAGGATTAGAACTCAGATCCTCTGACATACAGGCTTGTGTTTCATATCAACCATGAATCGTATCAACCCATCAGCCACCTCTAGCACTTACATATGCATTTATGTCTTTCTCAGCACTTGGGTATATATGTATAATCAGTTTAAAGCCAATTATTCTGATTATCTTGTTTGGAAATATTTTTAGGCCTGTCCCCTGCGTTGAGTGTAAACTCCTCGTGGGTACTGCTTCCGTTGAACTTCCCAAGCTTTTAGTATAGTGTATTATACCCAGTTGGTGTTCAGTAAATGCCGTTTTTACTCAAGGGGGTATTTCCTTGGGTCATCCTTCCCCAGAGATCACTCATTGTCACCGAGGCCATAGGTCTCTTTTGGAATCCAGGCAGGTTAATTCAGCACCAGAGGAGTTAATCACCCATCACATTTTCTCTTTAGCATTCTGCTTGTTAGAGGTAGCGGAGGAATGTTAGCTGTGAAGTGGCTGCAGGGCTGTCTGCCTCTATTCCCCCTTATTAATATGTAGTGCAAAGTTTGGGAAGTCTGATTAAAGGAAAGCGCTGCAGAAAAGCCTTCAAGTTGCTATGGTAGTGGGGCCAGTAAGAGTGCTTCTGAGGTCTGTTGTAATCCTATAAATAGAAGTCGTTTTGAGAACGATCCAGTCTCGCTTCTTCACCTCAGCTTTCCACAGACAATCTTTAGTTTAGATTGTCAAACCCGATATCATCCAGAGCTTCGAGTGGTCGGAAACAAAAGCAACATGTGAGAATATTTCAATTGGGCATTTCTTTTATGATTCACCATCAGTTTTCAATACTTGGATTTAGGACACCATAAACTAACCAGAAAAATACCAAACATGTAACGCGAAAGAGTCCCATCAGATCTGATGTCGTCACAGAGTGACTTCAGGGAGTCTGGGTGAGGGTGTGTAACCTAGAAGAGGGACAGTCTGAGTAATGGTGCATGTTTTTTCCCTGTGGCTGAAGAAAACAGGGGAGCTGTCTGCTGTTGGAGCCATAGCTACCTGCAGTGCCAATTTTTTTTTCTCCCAGGGCACAGGGGATGTGCCAGCAGGAGGCACCAAACCACTTGGGCTGAGGAGTTCTCTCCCATTCTCCTGCTTATTTTCTCAACTGCAGAAAGCGGGAACAGTCCTCTGACCACGACTGATAATCCTGACGTGGTATCTGCTGTTCTTTCAAAGTCCCCTGAGAAGAGCAGGAATCCTGGGGGCTGAAGAGCACAGTGGAGTTTATGGCAGCTTCCTGGGAAAGACCGATTTCCAGATTCCCGTCCTTCTGCCCCGGACACGTTTTATAGGAACAACTTAGATATTTTATTAGGCCATTTTTCTACTCAGTCTCTGCATCTGCCCTAAGATTTGCAAGCCCCTTCAGGGTGTCTGAAGAGTGACAATTTTGCCTCTAGAAATTGTGTTCACTTGAGGGCTGAGGGAGATTTCTTCACATTAGCTCTCTGCCTGTGCTCATATCCATTCATGGTATTTTCCCTAAATCCATTCTGGGGACAAATGAAAAAAATCCATGGCTCCTAAATATAGAATAAAAGGTAAAAACTTTTTTGGAAATGCCAATTTGAAAATCTATGTTTAGATATTGGGGGTTGGTGGGTGGAGGGGAGATAGAGATAAAGAGAGTGCAGAAGTGAGATTATTTATAGCACTTTCACCTATTTTGTCTTCCTCCCCTCTCCCCCTTAGATTGTGAGCTCTCTATGGGACAGGAACTGAGTCCTATCTGAATGTATCTACTGAAGTGTTTAGCATATAGTTTGTACTTAAAAAGTATTATCATTATTATTATCATTATCAATATTTAACAGGCAATTCTGTGCTGGTTCTGTCTTTGTAGCTCTTTCCTGAGGACAGGCTAATAGTGAGAGCCCAGATCTTAGGAAAACCCACAATCCAACCAACAAACCCCAAGTTCATTTAAATTGTTCATTCAGCACGTATGGTAATTGCAGCCATCTTCACATAAAGACATTACTTAACTCATTCAGTCAATTCCAAAGCATTCTAATGTTTTCTTTTCTCAGACACAAACTTCCTCAAAAAAAAAAAAAAACCTTTCCCCTGTAGAAAGCTTCATGTTTAACAGAATTTTGAGTTTGACAAGAAACACTTAATTTATATAAAAATAGAAATTTAATCTGTATGTTTTCCTTTCCTCATGAGAAGCTATCTTCTTACTGTGGACTGCCTCATTAACAAATTAACATGTTGTGATTTGGTTGTGAAAAGTTGCAAGATAATTGTTACAGCTTCAGTCCTGGGGCTCAGGAAGAGTAGTTCAAAATACTTTTATAGACTACAAATTGGGTGCTTTTCATAAACGTTATCTAACTTTAATTAAAATTTTCCCTCTGGCAATCTTCTCACTCTTTTGAAGTTATTGGAGTTTTGTCATCCTTGGGTGGTGGAACATTTTCATATTATCATGTCAAATTATACACTCTTAGAAACTGAGTCTTCTAACAGTGCTTTGGTTTTACAGGCTTTTTTTGGAGTCTGACTTCAAGTTGGTGAAAAGGACATTATGTATATTTGGTTGTACTTATCTTGGATATTAAAAGGCCTGTATTGATTCTAGTTGGCTGAAGAGAATTCCTATTTTGAATGAGTTCATTCATTCATTCAATAGTATTTATTGAGCGCTTACTATGTGCAGAGCACTGTACTAAGCACTTGGAATGTACAAATCGGCAACAGATACAGACAGTCCCTGCCCATTGACAGGCTTAGAGTCCCCCCCAAAGAACTGTGAATTTAGTGCAAGCGTAAGGAGATTTGGCTTCAGGACTCATCTCACTGGCTGTTAGGTGGGTATTTAATAGTAAAATAGTTTCCACCTCTGGGCTTCCTTTTCTGTAAAACTGTTTGTAGTTCTGGTCCCTATTTCCCAGGGATCCAGTGAGTTTTAAATGGCCCATATTTGAAAACTCAGTGTCATTCATAGGGTTTGCTGAATTCATTGAATCTCTGCCCACCTTTATCTAAAATTTATTATGCTGGGCATATTTTAAAAATTCAGTTTTAAAGAAATCAGACCCCAAGATATTCATTGTTGAATAAGGCATCTGTGCTTATGAATCAGCCATTTAACTTGCTCACAATTACATCAGTGGATAAATTGGTTCCCATAAAAATATAGCCAAAGAATTGTGGTGGCTTGAAAAGTAAAATATTTACCATGATGGCATACTTGACGTTGAGCCCCTGGCACCCTCCCATAATACCCTGGGGTTTTCCAAAACACAACTTAGATAAGCCACTTCTCCAACTGCACGTAGAAAGGCACTCTATAAATACAGCACAGAAATGTGTACACCTCACTCAATTTTCATGCTGGTAAAATGAAAGTTATAATACAGATTGGGTCTTTCGTTGGTGTTGGTAAGACTTCATAATAAACTTTTAAGTGCCCTAAGGACCTTGGTTGAAAGTTACTCAGAAAGCATGGAGTATTATTATCATTATTGCTAAAGCAATTAATAACCCTGAAGGCATGACCACATAATGTAAATATCAGGTTAAATTAATTTTCAAAGAGCGGAATGGAGAAAACAAAATCAACTTTACAAGTGGTTGGCACCTAACTGTATAACCTTTGATTCAGTGGCTTAATCTCTAGAAACCATGACATTTGAATAGTTACCAGACACCCCTCGACTTTAGTGTCCTTTGTTGGGGGCTGCTCTTATGAGATTTGACCCAGACTGTTTACAGCTGACATGGTGGAATGATGTTTTCTAGCACTTGCATTTATTTGGTCAGGCAGTGATAATTTAAAAAGTTTTTCATGACCCTAGTGATTATCACAACATAGAAATACTGGTGACTGTAGGAGTTGGGCAGAAAGGTATATTCCACAATATTGTCTAACCTTCCTGCATACAAGGTTAGGGGCAGTCTATTAATAGGTCTTGGTTTAGGAATTTTAGATAAACTGCCATTATGAGGGATTTTTACCTAGTAATTACAGAATATCATCCTTAAAACAGAAGCTCAAATATATTTACTGTTGCTCCCATTTGGGACATACAGATGTGTTAGAAGTAGACTGATCATACTTTCCTATTTAGCTGTGACAATCTTGGATTTTGTAAGGTCTCCCAGCCAACTTTAGAAAAAGGTAGGCATGTTCTGGAATAAAGATATCTCCTTCCCAGCCCTGCCCCTAGACTGTAAGCTCATTGTGGGGAGGGAATGTGTCTGTTTATTCTTGTTTTGTACTCTCCCAAATGCTTAGTACAGTGCTCTGTATACAGTATGTGCTCAAGAAATACAATTGAATGAATGAAGATATGTTCTCTGCCTATATGAACTCTAAAGGGGGAGAGAGGCATAAAAATGTGTACAAATGGAATAATCAGTTGTACTTATTGAACACTTACTGTGTGGGTGTACTTGGGAGAGTACGATATAACAGTTGGTAGACATGTTTCCCGAACTCAAGGAGTTTACAGCCTAGAGAATTGGATATACATTTATATACAAGAGCTGAGAATGGTATAAATAAATATGTGTGCTATATATGGCTGTTGTGATGATAGAGCTTAGGGTGTTTGGAATTAATCAGGAAAGATTTATTGGAGGAAGTGGGATTTTCGAAGGGCTTTGAACAAAAGGAGGAAGGGATTTCTCTACCAGTGGAACAATATGAGTGAGAGGATGTGAGAGGGGTGAAAGGATGGAAGTAGTAAAATTGAGAGTGAGACCCTATTACTCGATCTATCTACACCAATCCCCAGATTTTTATGGCAGAACATACTAAGCTCATGCTCAGTTTAGTCCTTAGCATTCTGGAACTTGTACTACAGTTATTCCAAGGTGCAAAGGGTCTTCAACCCCGCATTTTCTCTCCTTGTTTCCTCTGTTGCTGAGCAGACAGATATAGTGCACTAGGTAGAGATGCTGAACTGAAGCCTATTTTCAACAGAGCTAATGGTCAACCTAGTTAGAAGGGACTCTTTACATTCTTGCCCAGGGCCAACAGTGATTTCTGCTGAGTAGTAAAGAATGCTGATTCACTCATTTTACTGTGCGGTCAGCCTCCAAGATGGGGTGGGCTTGTCAAACATTTATATGGGCTATTAAATGTTTCGTGCATGTTTACAAGCCTGGCTCTAACTGGCAGATAGTCCTGTTACAGCGGACAATCTTGGTATGAACAGATCCTATTCATTCAATCATATTGAGTGCTTATTATGTGCAGAGCACTGTGCTAAGCACTTGGGAGAGTAGAATACAATAGAGCTGGTAGATGGGCTCCCTGCCCACAGGGAGCTTACACCTTTCAAAATGAAATGTTCAAGTGTCCCACCAATGCCCACTGTCCTGGAGTTCATCCCACTTTGCTTTTGGTTGACTCTCAAGAAGGTTTTGTGAGGCTTGAGAATCAGTTCCTTTTCTTTTGGCTAAAGTGGCATACAGTTTGAATGCCATGCCCTTCACCCAGTGAAGATGTTTGAACTAAAGAACAGAACTTTCACGGAAAATGTTCAGATGATGAGAAGATCTCAATCAATAAATTCCACACCTCTATCTGCAGTCCTTCCTTTGAATTTGACCTCCCCTCACTCGGAACCAAACAATACAATATGTAAAACATTTATTCCATAAGCTTCCCAGGAGTTTACAAATAAGAGCAGTCAAACCTAGTGAAACCTAACTTTCCAGTCAATGAATGTGTGGGTGGTACTTTAATAGCCAGAGAGAAGAAAATGAAATAATTTAAAGTGACTAAGGTTTGTAAAAGCTCCGAAAGACTCTTGCTCTCCCACCTGTAAGAGTCCTAGCAACATTAATTCGATTTTAAGCACCTCTGTTTATGTTCATCACATTTATTTGCAACAACTTTGCCAAGAAATTCAAAGCAACCAGTAGCCAGATAGTACACATTTGGGATTGAGTTTTGCACAAGCAACTGCTAAATCTCCTCTGCTTATTTTCTTCTGGCAGGTAATAAAATAAACTTGGAGAGAGCTCCAGTTTTGTGTGTGTGTTGTGTGTGTTCATCTGGTAGCTAGGGAACCACACAAACCTCTCTCGGATTCACTTTGTTTGCTGTTTCCATCCCATGCCACCCAACTATGGTAATCCAATTTACTGGAGAAGGCAGGGGCTGTCAATTGCACAATTCTTGCACAGCAAGGTAGCAAGTAAAGGAAGAGATGCTGTAAGACTCCTGGATGATTTTAATAGAGACCTTAGTTCTCTGAGGAGAGAATTTGAGGGTTTAGGGGGAGGTAATTTTCTTCAGTTATTCAGAGATTAAGTCAAGAATTTTGCTCACGTCCTGGGGCTATCTCCCATCCAAAAAAAAAAAAAAGGAGAGGAGGATGGACTTAGACATGCTAACTCTTCCAATCAGTAATAATGACATTTGTTAGGTGCTTACTATGTAACAAGCACTGTTCTAAGCACTGTGCTAGATACAAGTTGATCAGTTCAGATGTAGTCCCTGTCCCACTTGGGGCCCATAGCCTAAATAGGAGGGAAAGCAGATATTCAATGACTACTTTACAGATGAGGAAACTGGGGCACTGAAAAGTGAAGTGACTTACCCAAGGTCACAAAGCAGGCAAGTGGCAGAGCCAGGAGTAGAACTAAATCTTCTGGCTCCCTGGCCCACTCTCTTTCTACTAGACCATGCTGCTTGCAATCGATCAATTGTATTACTTGAGCAGTTACTTTCATTCAGTAGTATTCATTGCACACTTGCTGTGCAGAGCATTGTACTTAACACTTGGGAGAGTACAGCAATGCAGTACAGAGATTCAGTAGAGTTGGTAGATGCGATCCCTGCCCACAAGGAGTTTACAGACTGGGGGAGGAGTTTACAGACTATTAAATGTCAGCATTCATCTATTCCCTCAGGGAAGAAAGAGAGGGAAAAAATCTCACAGTCCAAATTCAGTTTAGGAATGTAAGGGGCCTAAAGATGATTCGCTTTGGACTTAATGAGGATCAAGCTGTGAGTTTGAAACACAGAGGTATTTACCTCTTTGGTTTGGTTTCATGGAAAATTAGTGTTAGTGGGGAACTTTTGATTGTATGTGGTACTTAAAAATAGTGTGACTGGTGCGTTCAGTGCTTAACTTGTTTTAAGAAATGTAGGAATGGAGTAGCATGTCCTAGTGGAAAGAGCACGGGCCTGAGAGTAAAAGGATCTGAGTTCGTTTGTTCAATCATATTGAGTGTTTACTGTGTGCAAAGCACTGTATTAATGGCTTGGGAGAGTACAACATAACAATCGGATGCATTTCCTACCCACAACGAGCTCACAGTCTAAAGGGGGGAAGGAAGGGGAGAGACATTAGTATACTTAAATGAATAATAAATAAACATATCACAGATAATATACAGATATATACATATGCGCTGTGAGGATGGGAGGGAGGATGAATGAAGGAGCAAGTAAGAGAGTAAGAGCGCCAGAGAAGAGAGTGGGAGAAGAGGAGAGGAGTACTTAGTCTAATCCTGACTCCACCACATGACTGCTGTGTGGCCTTGTGTAAGTCACTTAACTCCTCTGTGCCTCAGTAATCTCATCTGTAAAATGGAGATTCAATTCCTGTTCTCCTTCCTATTTAGATTGTGAGCCCTCTGTGGGACAGGGGCTGCATATGACCTGATTATCTTGTATCTTCCCCAGCACTTAGAACAGTGCTTGACACATGATTAGTGCTTAACAAATACTATTATTATTATTAGGCATGGTTGGGTTGTGAAACCTGACAGCTTGGTGCCCCCTCCATTTCATTTTGACATCAATAGCTTTTGGACTGATATCATGTACATCATTTGGCAGTGGTTCACCAGAAGGGCTTTTCTCTGCTCCCACCATGCTTTGAGGATTGTGTCCACTGCCTTCTATGGCGCTCTTACTCTCTTACTTGCTCCTTCATTCATCCTCCCTCCCATCCTCACAGCACATATGTATATATCTGTATATTATCTGTGATACATTTATTTAGTTATTCATTTAAGTATACTAATGTCTCTCCCCTTTCTTTCCCCCTTTAGACTGTGAGCTCGTTGTGGGCAGTATTGAGTCCTGGGTAAATGATACTGTGCCATCTTAGAGAGGGTCAGAGGGACACAAAGCTCTTGCCCCCTCTGATGGTGTGCCCAGAGGTCTCATTCTCTTAGCAGCTGCAACAAATCCTGCCAACACCTTTCCCAGTGAAGTAATAAGGTACTTATTGAGTGCTTACTCTATGCAGAGCACTGTACCAATTGCTTGGGAGCATATGATACAATAGAGTCGGTCAACAAGATCCCTGCCCTCAAGGAACTTACAGTCTGGTGGAGGAGCTGACTATCTTAGGAATTGAGGATGAGGGAGATGGATTAAGACTGTGAGCTCCATGTGAGATGGATTGTGTCCAACCTGATTTACTTGTATCCACTCCATTGCTTAGTACAGTGCCTTGCACATAGTAAATGCTTAACAAATACCACAAATATTATTATATTTGAGGGACAAAATGCCACTCCTTCCAGCGACATTCATTCTCTAACAGCCATGGGACTCCATGCTGACTCTGGGGCTTCTGGCTGGCTAGAGCATATTGTTACAATCCAGATCGGCCCCTCATTCGGGGATCAGGAGTCTTGGTGGTCTCCACAAGGGTTTCAGGGCTCAGAACTGGCCTTGGGACTCTCTGCTCATCAATTCCAGGACGGAGCTTCACTAAGTACCGGGAGCAGCTTTCTTTGCCTAGGGAAATGAGCAATGGATGAGCAGGAGTGCAAATAAGTAAGAAAGAGGTCAATTTGGGAAATATGTATGGGACCGAGGCAGAGCTTGCTAATTGTGTTTTCAAGATTATCCATTTCTGAATCTGAAGGTCTGTCCCTGCATCCAGAGAAATTCCCAAAATGAACCTTTTCCCCTAGAGGTATGCACCTGAGCAATCCTAGAGCGGGAAGGAGCTGGCGCTGGGGACCTCTCAGATGATTTCTCAAATGTTTGGTGCTCACAAAAGCCAAGATGTGTTTGGGCCAAGCAACTGGCTCTTTGATTTTGTTTTTTTAAAAAGCTCTTGTGTAAGGGAAATCCAATCCATATGTTTCTGATTCATTTACACTTAACTCATCAAACTGTGGTCTTGTAAGAGCCATTTCATGTCTGAAAAGCCTTTTCAGCCTTTTTTTAATAGCCTCTTTAAGACTTTTTTCGTAGAAACAGGAAGTTTGGTTTTGCCAAGAGTAAATGAACTCAAGCCCCTGAAGGTTCAAATGGGGTTGGAAACACAGAACCCAGGAGGTCTGAGAGAGTTCTAAGCTGGGCAAGAAATCCTCTCCCGCCAGCCCTCTGTGCGCCCCCACCTCTGCCCTGACTATGGCAGCAGCCTTCCCAAATGAGCTTCCCTGAGGATCTGAAGGTGTTTCTGGGGTGGGGAGGTGGGGGGGGGGAGGGAGACAAGGAAAGGTAAGCAGGCCTTCCAGAGGAAGATTAGCACTTTCAACATAAAAGCAGAAGGCAGCGCTTAAATGTCAAAATGTCAATCACCGGAAAAATAAATATCTTATAATGAGTACTTAAAAGAAAAAAAAATTGGCAGCTCTTGGTTTTGAGAGCATTATCCTGAGTCGCTGACCACACCATATTCCTTAACCCTTTAATCTTACCCTACCCCATAATTAACTGTGTCGACATTTGAATGACACACGTCTTTAAACAAGCTGCCAGCTCATACTTGTTGCAGGTCTCTAGCCCTCTCCAAAATTATTTTATGTATTGGTAATTAGGCTTTTTTATACCAAAGAGCTAAGTGCTACAAATATATCTTTGGGAGGGGGTAGAATTAAGAGAAGAGAGAATGAGGTGTTCTGATCTATTACCATTCAGTGTTCCCTGGGTTCAGTGGACCTGCTTAGAGATTGTCCTGAGAAAAGCAGGTTCTCTGCCCTTCAGGAGGGACACTGAGTCACATTGTAGTAGCTTTAGGCAATGAGGAATTTTTTTTTCATTTCAAATTTAGATCCCATCATTCAGACCTGTGTCCCCTCATACCCAGCTTAAATAAGACGACTGTTCTCAAACCCTGCTGGTCTTTTTTTTTTTTCCCCCAGTGGTATTTCTTAAAGGTTTACTCTGTGCCAGACCCAGTTCTAAGTCTCCACAGAAATAGGTAGATACACATACACTGTGGTGAAAAGGTAGAATAAAACATGTACACATAATTTAAAGCAACATCATGATTAAGGACGTACACACCCTGAACAAGCTGGATTGTGAAGCTTTATTTCATAATAATAATAATAACAATTATTATTATCATGGTATTTAAGGGCTTACTATGTGCCGAGCACTGTACTAAGCACTGGGATAGATATAAGACAAAATCTCTGTGTGGCTAGCAGTCTAAGAAGACAGGAGAACGTTTGACAGATGAGGAAACTGAGGCACAGAGAAGCTAAGTGACTTGCCCAAGGTCACACAGTAAGCAAATGGTGGATCAGTGATTAGAATCCAGATACTCTGACTCCCAAGCTCTCTCTACTAGCAACACTATTTCTCCTAGTTATGATGGTAGGTAATTAGCATTTTAGAACTTGCAACTCAGAAAAATCAACAGTGAAATAGTCTCCACGGTGAGATGGAGGGGTTATCTTTGTCGCCAGTATTAGCTTCCCTGGGGTTGGGAAGGCCCTGAATACCTATGACATACTCGCCATTTGATTCTGAGCACTTGCCTTTTTTTCCCCCTGAGACTTTATTTTAGTAAATTAGAAACTTTAAATGGAGTTGCATGCATGCAGTATGATAGCAGACCAAGTTATCACATTGAGATTTAATTTGTATCAAACACTCACAGAGTGGTAAGCCACCAAGATCGGGTTGCGAAGTCAATAGGTATAGGGTTAAGTTGAGTAACTTTTCAACTTTTCTGTGTATTATTTTAGTTTTACTCAAGAACAGCAAAATTTTATCTTGGGGAACACCTGCTTTTTCCCCAGTACTGAGATTAATGAAATGGGAACAACTTCTAAAGGAGATAGAATTCCTTTGATCTGATAAGGGAAAGGAGATAGAATTTGTTTGACCTGATAAGCTTAGCCCAGTTTTGCTTCTTTGCATGCATCTCTCGGTAGCATCAGTGAGCAGGTGGACCAGTTGTTTGGAATGCTAAGTGTTGCTTCCTCATTAGAGTGGAAGCTCCTTGTGAACAGGGAATGTAATATTCTCCTGATTTTTGACTTCCCAAGTACTGAGTGAACTGAGAAGCAGTGTGGTCTAGCGGAAAGAGGACGGGCTTGGTGGGCAGAGGACCTGGGTTCTAATTCCCGCCCTGCCACTTTTCTGCTGAGTGACCTTGGGCAAGTCACATAACTTTTCTATGCTTCAGTTTCCTCATCTGCACCATGGGGGTTCAATACCTATTCTCCCCCCTACTTAAATTGTGCGCCCCATTTGGGATCTGATTATCTTGTATCTGCCTCAGTGCTAACTATAGGGCTTGGCATATAATAAGTGCCTAACAAATACCATATTTATTATTAAAATGGGGATTAAGACTGTGAGCCTTGTGTGGGACAGGGACTGTGTCCGACCAGACTAACTCCTAACTACCCCAGCACTTAGTACCGGGCAATACAATAAACACTGTACAGTGTCGTACAGTATCATACAAAAAATTGAACTGTGGGGGCTCACAATATACTTCTGCTGCTTCTATCATCAAAGAGCAAGACCTTAGTTGAGACTTTAGCAGGAAGTAATTTTGGTTGGGTCTTAAGTAGAATCAGGAACTGCAGAGTTTGAATTCGCCTTTATTAGCCCGGAGTGATCTGCTTCCTACAATTCCCTGGAAACTAAATGGTGGGACGCTTGAGTTTTAAGTGCCTTCTCAGATGCAAAATGCAAATCTAACTTTTCTTCAGCTCTCAATACATTGTTCTGAACACATTGTTCGTTGCTCTGGTTAAAGATAGGGGTTGGCCACATCTGAGGCAAGATTCTGATCTTCCGTGACTTGATTCTCCTATCTGATCCTAAAAGCTCTTTGTTTGAATCTCCTTTGTTTTACAGTGACTTGGGTTGTCACATTAGCGGATTACGGTTGGAATAGCCCAAGTCTCTTATTCTTTCAACAAACTGAGGCAAAGAAAATGAGGGAAATGAAGATATATTTTAATGAGTGGATTGTCTTGACCTTTGCCAACCTGATTTATTTGGGATTTTTGCTGTTGTTGTTTTTTAAGAACACAAATCATTTTGACCTGTTTCCTTCAAATCTTGTAAACTCAGAAATCAGATGTCAAGGTCCTGGAAAGAAATTCTATGAAAGAGCAAATAGATGCCTAAAGAAAGCCCTAGAAAGTTGATGTCTCTTTTGTGGAAATTTTGGGTCACTGATCCTGGGGCAGGGACTCTGAGGGAATATTGAAATTTTTGCCTTGTGGTTCAAATTCCACAGAGAGAGACATTATCTAGTTTTTGAATTAAGCCTGCCCTCTGAATAGCATCTGGAATTGCAAGCCAGTTCAGCCACAGACTCACCTGTCATCTATCCTCAGTTCAGCACTTCCATGCTCCAAAAATGTTTCACAAAATGCATTGGGAAAAATTCTGCTTTGGAAATGGCAAAGAAATTGTAACCCCTTAGTGCTATGTGAAACATTTTGAATTCAGCGAGAGCTGGTAGTTATTCCATTAAACTGTGCATGTGATGAGCATTTTTTTTGAGAATGACTTTTGACAAATATTTTCCTGTGTGGTAGTTGGCTGTTCTCCTGCTGTACATGTTCACTGACCTCTGACATGGACATGCCAAATAAGGTTTTTGTGACATCAAAACATTGCTCAAAAAAATTCTTTCCAACTGCAGGTACTTACTGACCTAGATTAAGTTGCCTCACAGTCAAAGCTGTGGAAAAGAGAAGCCTAAATGACTTCAGGCTTAAAATGTGACCAAAGGAATCCTGTCAGACAACAAAAACAAAAGAAAGGAGAAAACAGAAAGGATCAAAGGAAATCTCAAGTTTTTGTGTTTTTTCCCCCTTGCTAGAATTACTATTCTTACATTTACTATGTGGAAATAAAGATCAAGTATATTTTGCCATATTTAACCATACGCTGTGCATTTTAAAGGGAAGAGAGAACAGAAGCAACCACAACCATAACCAGATGTACATGTCTTTGTTTCTCTCTGTTCCAAAGTGGGAAAGAACTGATTTTGGATTTGTATTGTCTTTATTCTCTCTCTTTCACACACACACACACACACTCACATCATGAGAGTTTTTTTTGAGAACAAAATTCCTCAGAGAGCAAGGTTTCACCTTGATCTTTGAATCCTGCTGTCAGTGAGATATCTACCTCTGAAGTTTTGTCGCTAAATGTAGCTAATTGGAGGCTCTTCTAGAATGCTTAACTTTTTTTCTTTGCACTTTGTACCTGAAGCTGCCCCATGGGGATAGTGGTGGTTATTCTTTCTGGTATTAAAGCCTGCTAAAAAATACATACAATTTCATACTGATAAATTTCCCAGTGTTAAAATGTTCATTTTAGTAGCTGTCATGATTTCCATGCATTTCGGAGGCTTCATGGTTATTTGGTGCACTTAAGACACCATGCATGCAAATTTATAAATATTTAAAGATTGTAGAAATGTACTCTTCGTTTCAATCATACAGTTGGTCCTTGAGAGGCTATCTTTGGATGTGGCACAACTACACACTCACGGTCACACACATGTTCATGAACACCACCCTTTATATATTTATTTTTGGTCATTTAATTGTCAGAGCAGGTGAAATTCTTTTTATTTTTCATTAGAAGAACAATTTCCTTTGAGGAAATGTCTTTATAAATGACATCAATGTTCATTTTTAAAAGCAAAACCAGACAGTAAATGATAGGAAAAATGAGAGATTCCATGTATTCTTCCAGTACACCAGTTCATCTGTCTCATAAAAGTCATTCGTAGTTCTTAATACTGCTACTGGTCCATTCTGCTGTAGGTCAGTAACCAGTTTTGAATAGTGTGTTCACAGCTTAATTCACTACTCAGTTTTATCCTTTCACTTTTATGTGCTCCCTGAATAGTTTTGAAAAAAATTGGTCTTCAATAGAAATGGTTATTAAACAACAAAACATCTCTTGGGCTTCCTGGGAATATTCACCAAATGCATGGTTTTATCTTTCACTCTTTCCTCCCACTGCATAGATACCTATATATCTGGAAAAAATGAAAACTTCTTTGAAGTAACCAGGTGCCCATGGGGTGATCACTGATGAACTCCATGTATTCTGGGCATATGCAAGTGATGTAACATGCATTTCTCCAGGTTTGCAGAGTAACATAAAGTTAATAATAATAATTGTTGTATTTGTTAAATGCTTGCTATGTACCAAGCACCATACTAAGTGTTGGGTGTGAGCCTGTTGTTGGGCAGGGATTGTCTTTATCTGTTGCCGAGGTGTACATTCCAAGTGCTTAATACAGTGCTCTGCACACAATAAGTGCTCATTAGATATGACTGAATGAATGAATGAGAGGATACAAGTTGGAGATTGTCCCTGTCCCTCTTAGTACTGTGAACTTCATGCGAGATAGGGATTGTGTACAACCTGATACATGTCATGCCTCTGGTCTGAAACAACCCCCCTATTCATACTCTCCCAAGTGCTTAGTACAGGGGTCTGCACAGTAAGCGCTCAATAAATATGATTGAATGAATAAATGAATGACTATCCAAAAATTACTCTCCCCACCTTCAAAGTCATATTGAAGGCACATCTGCTCCAAAAGGCCTTCCCTGAATAAGCCCTCCTTTCCTTTGCTCCCTCTCCCTTCTGTGTCACCCTGACTTGCTCCTTTTATTCACCTCCCCAGCCCCAAAGCACTTATATACATAGCTGTAATTTATATTAATGTCTGTCTCCCCCTCTAGACTGTAAGCTCACTGTGGTCAGGTTATGAGTCTGTTATATTGTGTTGTTCTATCCCAAGCACTTAGTACTGTGCTCTGCATCCAGTAAATTCTCAATAAGTATGATTGATTGATGGACTAACATATCTACCCCAGTGTTTAGAACAGTGCTTGACACATAGTAAGTACTTCATTAATATAATAATAATGATAAGAAGAGGAATAACTAGTATTTAATCCCTATTTTACAGATGAGAAACCTGAGGCAAAGATGTTAAGTTACTTTCCCAAGGTCAAACAGCTGGCAAGTGGCAGAGCTGGGATTAAAACCCAAGTCCTCTGATTTCTAGGCTTGTGTTCTTTCCACTAGAACACGCTATCAGAAAGATGTTGGTATTTGTTAAGCGCTTACTATGTGCAGAGCACTGTTCTAAGCGCTGGGGTAGACATAGGGGAATCAGGTTGTCCCACGTGGGGCTCACAGTCTTAATCCCCATTTTACAGATGAGGTCACTGAGGCACAGAGAAGTTAAGTGACTTGCCCACAGTCACACAGCTGACAAGTGGCGGAGCTGGGACTCGAACCCATGACCTCTGACTCCCAAGCCCGGGCTCTTTCTACTAAGCCACGCTGCTTCTGAAAGATGTCATATACATCATTTGCAGAGGTCAATCCAAGTCATCCTTAGAAGTACTCAGTCCCCATCCACTAAGTAAACCAATCAATCACTTGAATTTATAGACCGCTTACTGTATGCAGAGCACTGTAGTAGAGTTGGTAGACACATTCTCTGCCCATAAGGAGTTTATAGTCTAGAGGGGGAAACAGATGGTAAAATAATTTATGGATATGTTCAAAGTGGGGTGAAATATCAAGTGCTTGAGGGGTATAAATCCAAGTGCATAAGTGATGCAGAATTGCAAAGCCAGGGAAGGATGAGGGAAATACTTTGCATATCTATTTACTTTAGAAAGCTGTTGGGTCTTTTTGATGTGAAAGCATTTTTTTTTTTTTAACAAAGTAACATTTGCTATGATCCTGTAGGTGTTGTTTTATTTCTCTATCTTGGCTCTCTTAATGTGGCTTAGGAGGTTGATTTCTGCATGTGCTAGGTTATGAAGTTTTGTCTGTCTCCCCCATTACACTGTCCCAAAAGCTAATACAGAGTCCTGCACACAACAGATGCTCAATAAATGCTATTGAGTGACGTTTATATTATCAGATCCTTTCCCCAAGTTTACACAGTCAGAAACAGAACTGAAGTTAGAGTTTTCTGCTAGTTCTTATCAGGGAAGAAGTCAGAACCAAGCAGCATGGACTAGTGAATAGAGCACCCCACCTTCAGGAGATTGAGAAGCTGGGGTGGGGTTGGGGATCCCCTCGTGGCTGCCGAGGATGTCCAGACCAGCTATTATGACAAAAACCTGTTTAATCTCCCACTTGTTTTGTCATGCAGTTCTGGATGCTACCTCAGCACTTGTGAATATTTCGGTGCATTTATTTGTTATTGATTAATTCATTAGCTTGTGTCAACATTCTTTGTATCCATTCTCTCACTCTTGACTATTATATATTGGCAGGTTTTGGCTACTCCCTTCCATTTAAAATTTTGAGGTACTCAAGGGCAGCAATCATAGCGTCCTTTCTATATTCTCCAAGCGCTTAATACAGCTTAATTAATTAATACAGCTTAATACAGTTGGTGCACAGTAAATACTGTCAGTATATTCCTGTACTTCCCTTTCCTTTCCCCTTTCAACACTTTTACCTCCACTTTGGTTTTCTATATCATTCTCGAAAGTGGGAATCATGTCTAGCAATGTTGTTATACTCTCCTAAGACTTAAGACATTGCTGCTCACATTTTAAGTGCTTAAAATACCATTGATTGATTGAAATTTTGATGTGTCTCTTGGGAAATAAGCTACTAGTAGAAACTTTCTAAACCCCTTATTGAAGCTTTAGTTTGATGACAATTTTACCCCTAGTTTTTTCCAGCTTTTCTGGAAAAAGTCATTCATTTGCTTTCCAGTTCTCTTTGTCCTGGTACCTGGCTGGCAAATAGGAAGGTAATCAAACAGGTCATGCTTTGGGAAAATGGTGGATGGAATGATACTTTCTAGAGGTGAACATTTTACTGAGACTGTGAACCTCTAGTGGAGAACAGAGTTAATTGAGTCCTCTACCTTCACATTTTCCTAGTCTACCTACCTGCCCTATATCACTTAAATTGGTTCCTTTTTGACTTTTCAATATGAAAAATGTTTTCCTTTCATTTCTAAAAGGTGGTTCTCTAGGTTATGCTTATTGGCTAATGGGAAAAACATTGTTTCTCAAAATGTGCCTTCCAAAATTAGTAGAAAAGAAGAGATTGTGCAAGAGACATTAACTTCCCTGTACTACCCAGAGTGCTTAGTACAGAGCATGGTCTAGTGGAAAGAGCAAGGCATGGGAGACAGAGCATCTGAGTTCATTCATTCATTCATTCAATAGTATTTATTGAGCACTTACTATGTGCAGAGCACTGTACTAAGCACTTGGAATGTACAAATCGGTAACAGATAGAGACAGTCCCTGCCCTTTGACGGGCTTACAGTCTAATCGAGTTCTCGTCCTCTGCCACTTGCCTACTATGTGACTTTGGGCAAGTCACTTTACTTCACTAGGCCTCAGTTTCCTCATGGGGAAAATGGTGATTGCATTTATGCTCTTCCTCATACTTAGTGAGCCTCTGTCCAACCTGATGATCTTGTATCTACCCCAGCTCTCAATACAGTGCTTGATGCATAGTGAGAGCTTAACAAATGCCACAATTATTTTTAACACACAGTCGGTGCTCAGTATATACTATCGATAGATTGATTATGATACAAAATAGCAACATTTCAAATGAACATCCTTGTTTGGCCTCCAGCCTATAGCAAGCAAGGTTCTCATGTTTTAACCAGCTCTTGCATTTTAAGAGTGCAGTATAATGTTGGCTTCTGTGGGTTAGGTTTGCATCAAACTATGCAATAGCAAGGGAGCGAATGGATCCACTTAACTTGAACCATAAAATACTTCCCTGAACATCACAGTTCACCGTTGTCTTTTGGCAGAATTAGACCTAAGTGTCTTGCAATTCTAATAAAAAGGGGACTAAACCCGAGATCTTGCCATGACACCTACTGTGCAGAAAGTCACCTAATTCAAGCCCCCCTGCTGTTCAATTTTGTCTTTCTCTTCTTTGCAGTTTCAAGCCCAAAGCCCATATCATATTCCAACAGATGTTTCTGCTTTGAGATTTAGGGGGAGGGCATGGACTTTTTTCGATCTGTCCAAAGAGCAAATGTCACTGCACTCAGCTCAAAGCAGAACTCCACTGTCATGCAGGAGACCGCAGTGACTGGCTCAGCAGAATAGACAGTTTTGCCTAGCCACTCCAGAGACGGGTTTTATAAGATTACTTGTGAACCACTGTGCTGGCTCTCGTTCCTGAATAACCAGGGGTAATTTAATCTGAAGTGGCTTGGTTTTAATTCTCATTTCCCTAGAGAATTACAGCCTGAAAACTGGACCAGCAGCTATTTTGTTTAACCTATTATCCAATTGGGTCTTTATTTGTTATCATTTCAATGAATCAATCTTCCTTAAAGAGGTGGGGGATGGAGGGGTGTAGCTGCCAATCTCATTACTGTCTATGCAAAACCTTGAGATGAGTAGATTTCTGTGTTTGTAGCACAAATACATCAAGGACAGAGGCCAGTGTTTTCAGATCTTCTCCTCTAAAATCCTGCTCTTGGCAACAGCCAGAGGCGAGAAAAAAACACACAGCACCCAACCAATCCCCAAAACCCACTCCAACCTCCAGAAACTGGAATTAAATGCAGATAGTTTATTTTTTCTAAGACACAAATTAAAATTGAATAAGGTTTAATGTCCCATGGCATGTTCTCTCCTTGTTCAAACCTGAATATATTGTGTCCTAAACCTTTAAAACAACAATATAAGTGTGGCGTGAGTTTACTTCCCCCCCCACCCCAACCCCCGCAAATAGATTTAATGAATTGTGACAGTTATTTGTATAATCTGAGTTATGTGACATCACTAAGATTTTTCTACTGGGAAAGATTATGTGAAAGTGTTTTGACAGCTTTCACTGAAAGGTTGATATTTAATATATAACAGTTCATAAAACAAAATTGGGATCTGAGACTACCTTTCACTGTTAGCCATGATTACCTCAGATCTATTACACCATCATATCTCATAACAGAGAAAGTAAATTCTTAGAAACTTTTTTTGTTGAACTAATAAGCTCTTTTGACATTCATTTCCATAAATTATAGAAATTTAGGAATTCATTTTCTTAAACTTTTCACATGAAGAAAATCTTGAAATACCAGGGATTTATTGAGCTTTCAGTATACGTTTTTGTTCTACTTGGGTTCTGGGGTTTTTCGGTCTTTCAGTCAGTCAATCATATTTATTGAGCACTTACTGTGTGCAGAACACTATACTAAGTGCTTGGGAGAGTATGATATAATAATAATGTTGGTATTTGTTAAGCGCTTACTATGTGCAGAGCACTGTTCTAAGTGCGGGGGAGACATGGGGGAATCAGGTTGTCCCACATGGGGCTCACACTCTTAATCCCCATTTTACAGATGAGGTAACTGAGGCCCAGAGAAGTTAAGTGACTTGCCCACAGTCACACAGCTGACAAGTGGCAGAGCTGGGATTCCAACTCATGACCTCTGACTCCAAAGCCCATGCTCTTTCCACTGAGCCACGCTGCTTCGCAGACATAGTCCCTGTCCACAACAAGTTTAGAGTCTAGAGGGGGGAGACAGACGTTAATATAAATACATTACAGATATATACAAAATTACAGATATGTACATAATTACAGATAAGTACAGGTAGTTTTCCCCTGCCCATTTTTTCAATATGGTTAGCTTTATTTTATTCCATGAAGCATTTTGAATAATAATGAGTAACATGTATTAATCAATGCATATTAAGGGCAGGGGTATATATAGTCTCACATTGGAGATTGTCCCCATCCCAACCTATCTTATACCCATTTTACAGCTGAGGAAACGGAGGCCTAGAAAGGCAAAGTAGCCTGCCCAAGTTCACATAACACACCAATAGCAGAGCTGGGACTAGAACATAGGACTTCTGATTCCTAGTCTATGAAAGGATTTTATATAAAGTTGTATTTTTAAAAATCTCCTGAGGCAGAGATTTACTCCCAGTAGGGAAGAACTGTGTTCTTCTGGTTATCCTTAAGTATCCTGAACTAGCACCCACTGATTTAGAACTCAGTGATTCCCCAGGACTTCAATGAAAGGGGATGGTGGCCAATTTAGCAAGTGCCCCTGGTTCATTACAAGTGTAATTAGCTAATTACCCAAACCTCCATGAGAGAGGTCACTGCTTTAAAGCGTGGCGGGTAAATAAATAACATTTCTGGAAAGCTTGATTTTTAGTTAGCATTCTGATAATTCAAAGATCGACTAATCGAGTTAAGTTCTCTGGAGATCCCAATTTTTGAAATGCAGGTTTGTTTTAGTGTAGGCTTAGGTGCCATTTATAGAAGTTTGGGACTATAACTCTGAGTTCTAACAAAGCTTGGAAAAGTATAAATTTGTCACTGTGGAACTAAACTGCAACTTCAAAGAATCCTAAATCTCTTAAAAGGATTTACGTTTAAGCTGCAGGGAATGTAGGTAATGGGCAGCTCTGAGACCAGATTCTAGCCTCCAGCACACTTTTCGGAATTTACTCTACTCCCGATAAAATCCCTATTGAGTTTCACTGGTGATTTATCTCTCGGGAATATCTCTCTGAAATCCCTTTATGATTTTTACTTCTGAAAATAGATAACCTATATGAGCTTTCTCCACGCAAGGTGATAGAGCAAGATGACTGAAAAAAGTAATGCACAGTTTCTTTTTAAATCCCACAAACAACCAAATAAAGTCAAGACACTCTTAAAACAACTGTCTCCTCTCACTAGAGTGTGAATTAATTGCCCTTATCAGAAGGAACAATTATCCCCATTTCCTGCAAGGTCACTTTTGATTTGATACAGCCATTGCTTTCATTAATGCTCTTTTGCCTAAATGGTCCTCTAGAGAAGCAGCGTAGTTCAGTGGAAAGAGCCCGGGTTTGGGAGTCAGAGGTCATGGGTTCGAATCCCGGCTCCGCCACTTGTCAGCTGTGTGACTGTGGGCAAGTCACTTTACTTCTCTGGGCCTCAGTTACCTCATCTGTAAAATGGGGTTTTACTGTGAGCCCCACGTGGGACAACCTGATTACCCTGTATCTACCCCAGCTCTTAGAACAGTGCTCTGCACAGAGTAAGCGCTTTAACAACATATTATTGTGGCTCAGTGGAAAGAGCCTGGGCTTCGGAGTCAGAGGTCATGGGTTCGACAGCCGGCTCTGCCACTTGGCAGCTGTGTGACTGTGGGCAAGTCACTTTACTTCTCTGTGTCTCAGTTACCTCATCTGTAAAGTGGGCATTAACTGTGAGCCTCACCTGGGACAACCTGATTACCCTGTATCTACCCCAGTGCTTAGAACAGTACTCTGCACACAGTAAGCGCTTAACAAATACCAACATTATTATTACTGTACTTTTTTTTTTTTAACCACAGAAGAAATTTTGCCAGATTTTTCACATCATGGAACTCTATGGCTGGAAGAGACCTCAAGAGGTTTCTGGAGAAGCAGTGTGGCACTGGGAAAAGAGCACAGGCCCGGAAATCAGAAGAAT
The DNA here is from genome assembly GCF_004115215.2 of Ornithorhynchus anatinus. Lineage (NCBI taxonomy): Eukaryota > Metazoa > Chordata > Mammalia > Monotremata > Ornithorhynchidae > Ornithorhynchus > Ornithorhynchus anatinus. The sequence continues at coordinate 12,334,852 of NC_041735.1, read as the reverse complement.
TGGGTCAGTCAGTCAATCGCATTTATTGAGTGCTTCCCGTGAGCAGAGCACTGTACTAAGCTCTTGGGAGAGTACATTGTAACAATAAACAGGAACATTCCCTGCCCACAATGAGCTAACAGTCTACAGGGGATTTTAATCCTGGCACTGACCCTTGTCCGCTGTGTGACCTTGGGCAAACCACTTAACTTCTCAGTTACCTCATCTGTAAAATGGGGATTAAGACTGTGAGCCCATGTGGGACAGGGACTGTGACCAACCTGATTAGCTTAGAACAATGCTTAGAACAGTGCATGGCAGATATTAAGTGCTTAGCAAATAACATCTAAAAAAACAGGTCAGCTAATGTTTCCCCCATCTCTGAAAAGAACACTGAAATGAAACAGAAAAATGTTTCTATTTTTCTCAATTAATACTACTCCAAAAAACTTGATAAAAGAAAGAGCACTTTTTTGGTGCCCTGAAAATAATGGAGTAGAAGGGTCACATTATGGTCTCTACTAGAGTGGCCTGTCATCCAGTTTTCTCCTGGCCAGTCTAGTTTCAGTTGGCCTGTCCCATGAACTCATTAGCTCCCATGGTTTCAACCACCTCCTCTATGTGGATGATTCCCAAATCTATATCTCCAGCCTTGATCTTTTTCCCCCTCTGCAGTCTCACATTTTCCTCCTGCCTTCAGGGCCTCTCTACTTGGATGTCCTGCCAACACCTCAAACTTAACATGCCCCAAACAGAACTCCTTATTTTCCCAACTAAACCCTGTCCTCCTTGTTCATTCATTCATTCATTCATTCATTCATTCATATTTATTGAGAGCTTACTGTGTGCGGGCCACTGTACTACTTGCTTGGAAAGTACAATTTGGCAACAGATAGAGACAATCTCTCCCCAACAACGGACTCAGAGTCTAGAAGATGGAGACAGACCACAAAACAAAACAGTGGACAGGCATCAGTAGCATCACTTGATGATTTTCCCATTACTATAGAAAACACCACCTTCCTTCCTGTCTCCCTAACCCATAACCTTGGCGTTATCCTTCACTCATTTCTCTCATTCAACCCACATATTCAATCTATCCCTAAATTCTGTCAGTTCAACTTTCACAACATCGCTAAAGTCCCCCCTTCCTCTCTATCCAAACTGCTACCACCTTAATCCAGGCACTTATCCCATCCCGCCTTGATTACTGTATCCGCCTCCTTGCTGTCCTCTCTGCCTCCTGTCTCTCCCCACTTCAGGACATACTTCTCTCTGCTGCCCAGATCATTTTTCTACTAAAATGTTCTGTCCGTGTTTCCCCACTCTTCAAGAACCTCTGGTGCTTGCCCACCCTCCTCAACATCAAACAGAAACTCCTTACCATTGGCTTTAAAGCTCTCAATCACTTTGTCCCCTCCTACCTTACCTGGCTCCTCTCCCTCACCCTTCGCTCCTCTAGCGCCAACCTACTCACTGTATCTCGATCTCATCTATCTCGCGGCCGACCTCTCGCCTACGTCCCGCATCTGGTCTGGAACTCCCTTCCCTCTTCATTTCCAACAGACAATTGCACTCTCTACCTTCAGAGCTTTACTGATGGCACATCTAGAAGAGGTCTTCCTAAGCCCTCATTTTCTCTTTTCCTACTCCCTGCTGTGTCACCTGATTTGCTATTTTTATTCACTCCCCCTCAGCCCCTCAGCACTTATGTACTTATCTGTAATTTATTTATTTATATTAATGTCTGCCTCCCCCTCTAGACTTTGAACTTGTTGTGGGCAGGAAATGCGTCTACCAACTCTGTCGCATTGTGCTCTCCCAAACGCTTAGCATGGTGCTCTGCACACAGTAAACACTCAATAAATGCAATTGATTGATGTCCAATTTAAATATGGAACCAGACAAACTTGTATCCGTTTCTTTGCTTCCAACACCAAGTTTTCCTCTGTTGCCAGTTCCACCGTGCAGAAAGAGCCCCAGACTTCACACATTAACTTAGGAGGGGAACGAGAAGGCTCTGGAGAATGTTTGGGTTCCCAGATCCCCCCTAGAAACACTATAGGATCATATGAAAACTGTCAATTTTTGCAAAATGGTGCCCATGACATTATCGCATTATACTGCTCCCAGGCATCAGGTGTGACATTATGTGTATTGCCTTGTTCGGAATATGGGAAGGTGGACAGTGGCCATCCTAGTCCCAAGTAACCTCACAGTGGACTCTACATGTTCAGAATATTTGGAAACTAAGGTAGTGTTTTGTAATAATGTAATAAATAATAATCAAGACCTTACTATGTGCTAAGCACTAGGCTAAGCCTCAGGGGTACAAAATAATCAAATCAGGCACAGTCTCAATTCCACATGGGGTTCACAGACTAATTGGGAGGGAGAACAGTTATTTTTCTTCTACTTTACGGAGGAAGAAACTCCCCAAATTGAATGGTGGAGCTGGGACTAAAACTCAGGTCCCAGGACTTCTTGTGCCTTGTTCTTTCCATTAGGCCAAGTTGGCCTTCAGTACATACTTTTAGCAATGGAACTGTGTCCCACAAACATTTGTTTGGCCTCCAGTCATCAGAGGATGCACAAAATCTTGGACATTTCCAGGTAACTGACAAATGGCAGTACTTCTCTAGCTTCAATGTCAATTTTGCTTCCTTCCAGAGCCAGCCCTGTGCAGAACTATACAGTTGAAGTTAGTAACTTCTGGATTGTCATTGCTAAATGCTCTGATCAGCTCAGCATCAGTCCCAAGCAAAATAGCTGCCCAGAAAGGAAGCCTGGACCAAACACTCAGTTAAATTATGAATGTGGGAGAGGAGGTAGCAGTGTTCAGCCTCTTCCTTCTAGACTGTGAGCTTGCTGTGGGCAGGGAATGTGTCTGATAACTCTGTCGTACTCTCCCAAGCACTTAGTACAGCAGAGTAAGGGCTCAATAAATACCACTGAATGATTCTTGCAGCTGCTCAGTAGCCCACCCCTGCAGCTTCAGTCTTGCCTTGTGCAACAGTGACCCAAATCCCGGGCAAAGGAAACGTCTCCTAGGTCAGGTCATTGCAAGTCCAGGCTTGCCTTCCACCACTGAAACGGGTGCAACAGAAGAAGGTTGAGAACAAATAGGATGAAAGGGAATTAGAGAAGGAAAGAAATCATGAGACTCAGAGAGAGAACGAGGACACAAGGGAAAGGAGGATGAGTACATTCAACCCCCACAAGGAGATATATAGAGAAGTAGAGAAAAGGCCAGAAAGAGGATTGCAAATGTTGCCCAGGGGCCAGTGATAGGGAGGAGGAAAGGATAGAAGAGAATAAGGGCATAGAGGAGGACAAAAAACCCAAGGAAACACAGGGAACTGAAAAGACAGAAACACTGAGTAGTGGAGGAAAAAAAAATGAGACTGGCTCCAAGGGTTAGAAATAGTCAAGGAAGAGGAGCAAAGGACAAAGAAAGATTTAAAGAGACCAAGAGAGAAAAACAAGAGAAAAATGAATGGGGAAGTCCTGGGAGAGGAAAAGTGAACAGCTTCATAAGGAGAGGAAGGAAAAGGACAGGAATAAAAAGGGGATGAAAATTCTCAATCTCCCAAGAAGTAAGGCTTGGAGCTTCTCTTGATAAGGTATTTCAGATCTCACAGCTCAGCCAGTATGGACATTCTTGTTTGTGGCTAATATTTAAATTCCTTTTTTGTCCTCTGGCCCAATTCTGGGACAACCAGTTAACTTCATTGATAGGCCAAAGGAACATTGATTCCTTCTTGCACTTGTTCCTGAACCTCTCCTCCATTTCCATACAGTTGGTTGGACCCAAATGTAGATTTTCCATTTCTGCTCCTCAGAAGGCACATGGGAAAGGTAATAAACTTAGAAAAGCTGAAAATTTGAAGGCATCACCGTCACTGGGATCAAAACCTAGTATCTTCGGTTACACTCGCCTATTTGAGGGATTAAGAATAAGCCAAAAAATATGTTCTAAGGATGGCTGTTTCTTTGATAGAGAACAGTTTAAGTCTATAGAAGTCTTTTGTTCTTTACTGCCTTCAGATAGCTCTTAAAATGGCAAGCCCTATAGCCCACAGACTAAATTATCTTCTTGAAATGAAGAATTTCTCTCCACTCCTTATACCCTGGAGCAAATCTCACTGATAATGTGAAGTACTTACAGAGTAGTTGGCAGGCCTTCTCTCACTCAAATATGGATCAGAGCTCTGGGTTAAGTGGAGGTATGTGTTTGGAAGAGAAGGCTTTTGGGTACAGAGTTTGATACCTAAACTTCTGTGTCATTGTATGTGGTAGCTATGGATTCCAGCGAAGAGAAAATGAACGCTTCAAAGCCAAGATGAAACTTCTCTGATTTGAGCTGTGTCCCTAATCCCTGCTTGCATAGAAAACATTGAGTGGCTGCTAATGACAGAAAGATGGCCACTTGCTGTTCACTTCTGGCTATGGGGCTTGGGGAAAGAGTAGAGAGGGGCCTCACCTGAAGTGCTGGGTGGTTGTTGCTCAATCTCCAGGAAGACAACCTGGCGGTGTTTTTGTGTTTTGTTTTATGGTATTTAAGTGCTTACTATTTGCCAGGCATTGTACTAAGCACCGAAGTAGATATGTTAATTCGAATGGACACAGCCCCATGTCCCACATGGGGCTCAGAGTTTTAATCCCCATTTTACAGATGAGTTAATTGAGGCACAGTGAAGTTAAATGACTTGCCCATTGTCACACAGTGGACAAGTGTTTTTTACTGGGATTAGAACCCAGGTCCTTCTGACTTCCATGCCTGTGCTTTATCCACTAGGCCCTGCTGCTTGCAAAGCCACCAGTTCTTGGGTGGTCAGGGAGTGTTTTTTCTGGAGGCAGGCAATCTCAGAGGTTGGTCCACCTCTGTGAGGAGTGGATTCTCATTCAGAGTTAGGACTGCCCATATCTTTACAATAAAATAATGAATTGAAATCTCAACCCTTTGTCATAATCAGGCATGTTTTTTGATCAAATGAGGTGATTTATGTCAAGACCAATGCCAGACTAAGTTCAGACAATCAGCAGTACTTATTGAGTGCTTACTTTGTTTAAAGAACTGTAGGAGGCATTTAGGAGAATACAAAAGAGTTAGGAGGGCTGATCCCTGCATTTAATGAGAATCAGTTTTCTGATGGTCTTTATTTATTTCTCTACAAAGGGATTCTGAAAATCAACTTCAAAAAAGTGGTCTCTCAATAGCACTGGCAGGAATATTTTTATGGGGAACTCATTCACTCCCATGGCTTCAACTACCATCCCTATGTGGATATTTCCCAAATCTACCTCTCCAGCCCTGACCTCTCTTGTTTTCTTCAGTCTCAAGTTTCCTCCTGCCTTCAGGACATCATTACTTGGATGTCCCACTGACACCTCCAACTTAATATGTCCAAAACAGAACTCCTCATCTTCCCACCCAAACCCTGGCCTCCCCCTGCATTTCCCATCACTGTAAACTACAGCACTATCCTCCCTGACTCTCAAACCCATAACTTTAGTTTTATCCTCAACTCATCTCTCTCTCTCATATAGCCCACATATTCCATCTGTCATCAAATCCTGTCAGTTCTTTCATGACATCACTATATTGTACGCTTCCAAGCCTAGTATGCTTCCACCCTTTCCTCTCCATCCATGCTATGCTGATACAAGTCCTTATACCCCACCTTGACTACTTAATCAGCCTCCTCGCTGACCTCCCTGCTTCCTGTCTCTCCCCATTCCAATCCTTACTTCACTCTGCTGCCTAGATCATTTTTCTTAAAAAATGTTCAGTTGGTGTCTCCCCACTCCTCAAGAACCTCCAGTGATCCACCTCTGCATCAAACAGAAACTCATCACTGGCACTGTCCACTCTCTCCCTTCTACCTTACCTCAGTGAATTCCCACTATAAACCATTTCATTTCACATTTCATTTCACTTTCATTTCACACATTTCACTTCTCTAATGCCATCCTACTCACGGTACCTCTGTCTCGCCACCAACCCCTTGCTCACGTCCTCCCTCTGTCTTGGAATTCTCATTCCCTTTCATATAAGATCAAGCACCACTCTCCCCACCTTTGAAGCTTTACTGAAATCCCATCTCCTGCAAGAGGCCTTCTCTGACTAAGCCTTCATTTCCTCTACTTCCTTTCCCTTCTGCTTCACCCTTGCCCTTGGGTCTGTACCCTTTATTCACCCTGCTCTCAGCCCCTCAGAACTCATGCATATATCTGTAATTTAATATCTATCTCCCTTTCTGGAGATATGTTTTTCAACTCTGTTATATTGTACGCTTCCAAGCCTAGTACGATACAGTACAATAAATGTGCAGTAAATATCACTGATTGGGAATAAATGATGTCTTGGAGCATAGTAATAATGATGGTATTGTTAAGTGCTTACTATGTGCCAGGTACTGTACTAAGCACTGGGGTGGACACAAGTAAATCAAGTTGGACACAGCCATGTGTCTCATGGGAGCTCACAGTCTCAACCCCCATTTTACAGATGACATAACTGAGGCACAGAGAAGTGACTTGCCCAAGGTCACACAGAAGAAATGTGACAGAGCCGGGATTAGAGAACTGCTAGGAAAAGTGGGATGGTTAGACCTCTTCTTCCTGCCTCTGTCCTCTTCTCCACTGAATGCCTGGCCAACTGCTTTCAGAAGTAGACTATGAGTTGGAGAGGAGAAGAGAGGAGCTAGACAGGCAGAGACCTCCTGGAGTTGGGGAATCGCCTGTGTTTAACTTCTCTCTGTAGGGCTCAGGACAGCACTCTGCTTTTTGATGTACATAAAAGTTGAAGTGGAATGGAGAGCTGAGGAAAATCAAGAAGAAAAGGTTAGAAAAGAAACAAGTGAAAAATGATAACCAAAAGCGGTCTTTAAATCATAAATTCATGAGTACAGATGCTGCATAAATTAGGCAAATCTTTATAAATTACAATAAATAAAGAAGGGCAGGCAGAAATGCTAATATTTCCAAGCTGTCACTCAGTTCTTCAAATGCTTATCCTGTGAATCAGGTTGAGACACTCTCTGCTCTATAAATTGAAAAGAGTGACTGGTTTCCCTTTTGAATCATACCGGTTTGTCAGCTTGTCTGCCTCTCTTTCATCTTAAATCTTTCCCTGCTGCTCTGCTCCCTCATGAAAGGGGAATTTTTTCTTTCCCAAGTCCCAGTCAGAGCTGCATATCCATGCCATCTTTTTAGCATGTGAGTTTCAGATTGGCGTTCAAGTGTAAAATACAGTTTTCTGTTGTCTTGCCAATCCCCAGAATTCAAAGTTAGATATAATCTACTGGTGTAAACACCCAAATTTGAAATTTCTCAGGATTTTTGTCTAAAATGAGATTTTAGAGTGTGTGTGTGTGTGTGCGTGTGTGTGCACATGTGTGCTGTCTGTTTCACTGCATGTTTGAATTCACAATCCAAATTCAGCAATGAGTTGTGAGGAGAGTTTTTTTTTTTCCATTTTTAGATAGGTAATTTAGGAAGCTGTGATTTAAAAGTGTTTATTTAGTGTTACAGTCTTGGGTCACTTCCCCTCAAATGAAACTTCAATAGTATATAATGGCAAATTTAACAAATCCTGTCACCACTCAGAATATGACACTGCTTTCCATTAACTCTTAGGTAAACTAAATATTATCTGGCACTGCTTTTTTACTAAGTGAATGCCACATTTGTTCTCTGTAAAGTCAGTTTGATTGGTCTTCCTGGAAATCCAAATGAAAAATGCTTTAGCGGAGCACTTTCACCTAACTAAATCTAATGCTCTTTTCACGGGTTTCTCTTTGAATGGTTGTGAATACTTACTGAATATTTTGTTTCAACATCAAAATGGGTGTATCAATTTATTGAGATCCCAAAAGTTGCTCTTCGTTCCCTCCTTAGTCCCATTGCTGTTGCAGAGGTTGTATGCAACCCCAGTTGAAAGCTTGTTTCCAAAGCATAGTCAAATCAGGTAAGTATCTTTTCACAGAAGAGGAATTGGGGTTATGCTAGATTATTTTCAAGGGAAATACAACAGGCGAGGAATACTGGGGCATTTCCACAGTTCCTTTTTTGTTATTGTTTTGTTTTGATCTTCACAGAAAAGATTATTTCTAAGAGACAGTGAATTTGGTGTGCAGGTAAATATGTGTGATAATCAATTCCTCAGCATTTATCTGTATCTAGCTCTTGTCATTCACATCATTATAACTGCTGATTGGTACAGCAACTTTGTCAGAGGCAGAGGCAGTTGCACACAGTCACAGGTTAATGATGAAGAGTGAAAATAACAGAAATGACAAGGAAAGAATCATCTTTAAAATAATCTAGAATGGTAAACACTTTCTTTCTTTTTCTCTTTTGCCAAGAAAGAAATCTCCAAATTGCTCAAGAGTTTAAGTTTGTCTTCTTCACTGGCAAGCAAACTTGACAAAAGTGTGTGCTTACACAAACGTTTTCAAATGTAAATGATTGAAGCCCAGTCAGACTGAGTTGTAGCTCAGTAAAGAGTTCCTGTCTAGAAGGGGTAGGGAGTGCTCTCCTGATGCCTCCTCTTTGAGTTCTAGGGGAGGCTGGGAAGCAGATGGTGCGACCCAGGAGGAGAAAAGCCAAGAGAAAGAGTGTAGACAATGGGAAATTTTGGGGTCCTCCTTCCTCAATTCCTCTTACTTTTGCATGCAATTTCCCTCCCCCTTCCCTATCTTTTCCAATCTTCCCATTACCCATTCTTGGCCTTTCTTTAACGTTTTATCAGAACAGCTACAAATACTTCCCTTCTTCACTCCCCTACATTACTTAGTAATTTCCTTTTGGGGGCTAGAGTTTAGGTGATTAGAGGGGTCTAGTGGAAAGAGCTTGGACCTGAGTGTCAGGAGATCTGGGTTCTAAACTCGACTCAGCCATTAGCCAGCTGTGTGACTTTGGGCGGGTCACCTAATTTCTCTGAGCCTCAGTTTTCTCATCTATAAAAATGGGGATAAGGTACCTGCTCTCCCTTCCCCTTAAACCTCTCCCTTCCCCTTAAACTGTGAGCCCCTTGCAGGACAGTCTATATTCTATCTACCCTAGCATTGAATATAGTGCTTGGAACACAGTAAGCACTTAACAAATGCCACAGTTATTATTATTGGACTGTAGGAATGCCAAATGAGATGGATTTCTGGAGAAGTATCTTTGTATTTTTCTTTTCAGGAAATGTTTTGACAGTGAATAAGTTAAGAAAAGCCAAAGCTTTCTTGTACCCATGGGTATTGTATCTGGAGTAATAATAATAATAATAATGTTGTTAATTTGTTAAGCGCTTACTATGTGCAGAGCACTGTTCTAAGTGCTGGGGTAGATAAAGGGTAATCAGGTTGTCCCACGTGAGGCTCACAGTTAATCCCCATTTTACAGATGAGGTAACTGAGGCACAGAGAAGTGAAGTGACTTGCTCACAGTCACACAGCTGACAAGTGGCAGAGCCAGGAGTCGAACTCATGACCTCTGACTCCAAAGCCCAGGCTCTTTCCACTGAGCCATGCTGCTTCCCCTAATGTAATACAATAAATGTAATACAATTAGATCCGAGTTGTCCCTATCGAACCTGGGACTCACAGTCTAAGGCAGATATAGAATAGGTATTTAAGTCTCATTTTGAAGAGAAAGAAACCAAAGCACAGAAAAGTTAACTGATTTGCCGAAGTTCACACACAGCAGGCAAGTAAGTGGCAGAGTGAGGATCAGAATCCTGATTTAAAGGATTCCCAAGCACTTTGCTGCACTACCAACTCCTCTGTGTATTATCACCTTTAAAATGGGAAATTCTCTGCTGACTTTCCCTGAGCTGCTATGGGGAGTAACTGGTGACAGTAGCCCAAAGCTAGGCCAGGCCCACTGGCTCCACGGTAAACTGTGGGTGTTTGCAGAGCCCCATTCCCACCACCTGACTCCTGCTGCCTGTGTGTCCTGCTGAGGGGGACTAGCAAGGAGACTCAACGTGTATCTAAATGTTCTTCTTTCCTTTGGCTTTATTTTCTTTAAAGAGCTATTGCTGCCTGGCTCTGGGCTGGGGGTACACCTGCTGCAAAGAGAACCAGAACCTTTCGGCCATCGAAGGGGATGAAACAGATCTCCTTAAATCATCAGCTCTTCCATATCAGCACAGCAGCGCAAGATAGTTTGACCTGGCCAGACCGGGAGTCTTGCTATGTTGACTGGGCTTGAACCAGGTTTGGGCCAAGAAGCTCTGGCCAGGTTTTATCGAAAAGGCTAGCCGGCTCAGGGCTCTCTCGGCAGGTGCTCGGAATGGATTAATCACAAAATTCCACTTACACTTTGCTGGGCGTTAGAGAGAGCTGCTGTTTACAGTGTAACCTTTATTGTGGGTTTCACATTTAACATTGCAGTTGCCTTAACACAGGAGCTTTTGTTGATTAATAGTACGTCCCAAGTGTGATGCCAAAATCTTCCTTAATTGCCTACTTTCAGGAAACCTTGAGAAAGACCCAGATTATATGAGATTGTCCCCTACAAAGAGATAGATCTGATCTGAGCTTTCTCCTTTCCTGGGTGATTGAGTTATCTAAGGTAACAGGATCAGAAGCAGGCCGACATGGAGGGCTCCACCTCCTGCCCCCTGCTAGCCAGAGGAAGATGCTCTGGACCTCCTGGGGTGTTGGGGCAGGGAGTAAGTGGGAGAGAAGCAGTGTGGCCTCATGGAAAGAGCACGGGCTTGGAAGTCAGAAGACTTGAGTTCTAATCTTGGCTCCACCACTTGCCTCCTGTGTGACCTTGGGTAAGTTACTCAACTTCTCTGTGCCTCAGTTTCCTCATCTGTAATATGGGGACTAACAATGTGAGCCCCATGTGAATGAGACATGGACGGTGTCCAACCTGATTAGCTTGTATCTACCCTAGCACTTAGTATGGTGCCCAGCACATAATAAGTGCTTAACAATTGCCATTAAAAAAATAGAAAACAAAAAAGCACTTAAATACCACAATTATTATAGAGAAACAGAGTGACCTAATAGAAAGAGCATGGGTCTGGGACTCAAAGGTTGTGGGTTCTAATCTTGGCTGCCACTTGTCTGCTATATAACCTTGGGCAAGTCTCAACTTCTCTGTGTCTCAGTGACCTCATCTCTAAAATGGGGATTGGACTGTGCCCAGCCTGATTTGCCTGTATCCACCCCAATGCTTAATACAGTGTCTGGCACATTGTAAGTGTGTAACAAATACCAGAGTTGTTATTATTCTCTGTGCCTCAATTACCTCATCTGTAAAATGGGGACTCAATACCTGTTTTCCTTCCTACTTTGATTGTAAGCGAGTCCTGAGTGAAACAGGAACTGTGTCTCCTGATTATCTTGTATCTTCCCCAGCACATAAAATAGTGTTTAACACAGAATAAGCACTTAACAAGTACTATCATTATTATCATTATTGTTGTTGTCTTTGTTTCCTCTGCTAGAATGTGAGTTTAGTGTGGGCAGGGAATGTGTCACTTCTTTATTCTGCCTGTCTCCAACATCTAGTACTGTGCACCACCTAAAGTGGATGCTCAATAAATACTCCTATTAATACTAATAACTGTGGTATTTGTTAATCAATTACTCAATGGTATTTACTGAGTGCTTACTCTGTGCTGAGCACTGTACTTAGCACTTGCGAGAGCACAATACAACTGAATTAGCAGACCTGTTTCCTGCCCACAAAATCCTCCAGCACCCAGGTAGGTAAACACTTATTATGTGCCAAGCACTGAACCAAGTGCCTGGGTAGATCCAAGATAATCAGGTTGGATGTAGTCCCTGTCCCACATGGGCTCACAAACTAAATTGGAAGGAGAACAGGTATTGAATCCCCATTTCACAGATAAGGAAATCGAGGCATAGAGAAAATAAGTGCCTTGCCCAAGATCACACAGCAGGCAAGTGGAGGAGCTGCAATTAGAACCCAGGTCCTCTGACTCCCAGGTCCGTGCTCTTCCTACTAGGGCACACTGCTTCTTCTTCTATTCACGATACTTCTCGTTTGCAAGGTCTGTCGCTGTCAACAAAGGAGATTCAATTCGTTTAGCATATTTTGCTCTTCCCAGACTGTTCGTTGTTTCCTTGTATCTTTGGCTCTTATAGGAATTTGCAACTTTGCTTTTTAGGGATGTTGTTCTAGAAGATTGAATGTCCAGCTGATTGCTTTATATTTACTCTTACTTTGTGGCATAGAGACTATGGGAAAGGGTGATTAGTTTGTATCTATCTCAGCAATGAATACAGTGCCTGTACCAAAAAAAAAGGCATTTGGTAAATATTGTAATTACCTGTATATTGTATATTTTTATATGAGATGTTGGGACTTACAGTGGTCAATGGTTTATATTAAGCTTTTCTTGTAATGATGAAAAAAGTATAAGAAGTTCCCCTCTTCCCTGCTTTGGTGACTATATCTGCTTTCCCTTTGTGATAACCAGGGAGTCATTTTTCTTTTTTTAATGGTATTTGTTGAGTGCTTACTATGTGCCAGGCACTATATTACGTTCTGGGGTAGATACGAGATATTCAAGTTGGAATCAGTCCTTGTCCTACATGGGGCTCACAGTCATAATCTCCATTTTACAGATGAGGTAACTGAGCTACAAAGAAATTAAGTGACTTGCTCAAAGTCACACAGCAGACAAGTGGTCAAGATTAGAACCCAGGTCCTCTGAGTGCCGGGCCTATCCTTTTTCCACTAGGCCACGTGATTCCCCAAACCCTTTGGTAAGAGGTTGGGACACATTCTCTCATTCTGCTTTTGTTGTTTATTATAATCGAAGAATTGTGTTACCTTTTATGGCTCATGGTAGTTGTGGTTGCTTTCTAATATCATCCTACACAAATGTGCCAATTCTTCATTCACTTCTTGGGGTTCTGGGCAACTTTCACTCTTTTGCCTTTCCAGTCTTCGTATAATTCAAAATGTAGTCACTTTGCCGCCTTGTTAACCTACTTGTCTTTTTGCCTTTGGCTTTCTTTCCATTGGCTCCTTCCAGCTAGTGCTCTAAAGTGGTGAAAAATGCCCTCTTCAAGTGAGGTAACTCCCCATGTGATGATCTCCCTCTGGGTATCTGGACTTTAAGCCATTCCCCAAAGCAGCTTATCCTGGGGTTTGCATAGTTCTAATGCTATTTGATAGACTGTTGATGTTTTGTTGCACCAAGATGCAATTTCAGAGTTTTCCAGCCCCCAATCCCTTGCTGCCTGTGAACCTCTCGATTGGAGGTTCACAGCATCCAGATGGGCATGGTGAGGTGAGACTGGCAGCCCAAAGCCGTCAGCACCCCCAGAGAGTGACTGCTAATCAAGTCACTCCCTAAGCCAAGCAGGAATTCTGAATGAAGACACACACTCCCAGGAAAAGGACCCTTTATCAGCTCTCGCTAACGATTTTGGGTCCTGGTAAGCCAAACTGTGACCAACATTATCAAATCATCTTAACCATTGGGGACTTAGATAAAAGATGCTGGGAGCCCCATTTGGATACAGGTAGATTCTGAGACAGCAAAGACTGGGGGAAGCCCAGGGAGGAATCTTGTTTGAGTTGTGTTTGAGGAAACAGCCAGATTAATCAGACTCCCTTGAGAGAGAGACAGAGACACGCAGTCTCAGAAGCTGTGACATTTATCTGGCAGAGGAGTTTGGGTTGTGAGTAAAGGATCAGCCTGATGCCAAAAGAGGTAAACCCAGACCTGTGCCCTGTACCTACTCAGGCATGTTGCTACATATACTGGATTGCACTGTTTTTCAGTCTTGGCAGGCTGTTCCCCTTGTTGTGGGAGTTAGGGGTGTTTCCACTGTCCTCATTTTTTTCTTATCTGCTTAAAAATCTCTCAAATCTGCCCTGTGAACTTCATCCCACAAGACATGGACATAACTCCTGCTACCAAATGGAACCCTGATCCTTGGGACTGAGGGGGTCACCTCTTGTCCTGATTCCTATGGGGTTTTCCAGACTGGTGAAGTGGAGCAGGGAGGCAGCCGGTTGGCATCCTCAGTGTATACTAATAATGGTAATGATGGTATTTGTTAAATGCTTACTACAATATACTTGTATTTTCATCTCCCCCATTACGGTGTAAGCTCCTTATGGCTTTAAAGCACTTAATCAGCTCGCCCCCGCCTACCTTACCTCATTGATCTCTAATCCCAGTGCTCCCCCTCAGCTCCTCTAGCGTCAGCTTGCTCACCGTGCCCGATCTTGTCCATCTCACTGCGGACCCCTTTGCAACAACCTCCCTCTAGTCTGGAATTCTTTCCTCCTCCAGATATGCCTGATCACCATTATCCCCACAGTCAAATCAATTAATCAATGGTATTTATTGAGTACTTACTGTTTGCCGAACACTGTACTAAGTGGTTGGGAAAGTACAATATATCAAAGTTGGTAGACGTGTTGCCTGCCCACCATGAGCTTAAAGCCTAGAGGGGGAGATGGACATTAAAATAAATTATGGGTATGTATGTAAGTGCTGTAGGGTGAGGTCAGGGTGCTTAGAACAGCACCCTGTTGAGAAGCAGCGTGGCTCAGTGGAAAGAGCCTGAGCTTCGGAGTCAGAGGTCATGGGTTCGACTCCTGGTTCTGCCGCTCATCAGCTGTGTGACTGTGGGCAAGTTGCTTGACTTCTCCATGCCTCAGTTACCTCATCTGTAAAATGGGGATTAACTGTGAGCCTCACGTGGGACAACCTGATTACCCTGTATCTCCCCCAGTGCTTAGAACAGTGCTCTGCACATAGTAAGCACTTAACAAATACCAACATTATTAGAACAGTGCTTGGCACATAGTAAGCACTTTACAAATACCAACATTGTTATTATTATTAAAGAGGTGTAGATCCAAGTGCAAAGATGATGCAGAATGGAGAGGGAGTTGGGGAAAAGAAGGCTTAATCGGAGAAGCCTTCTGGAGAATATGTGACCATAATAAGGCTTTGAATGTGGGGAGGGATTTCCAGCTTAGAGGGAGGATTTGGAAAGGGGTCGACGGCCCGATAGATGAGATTGGGTCACAGTGAGCAAGCTGGTGTCTGATTAAGGACACAACCCTCCAGGATCTGTCCCCCAATTAAGCCCTCTTTTCCATGACTGCATCACCTATGCACTTGGATCTGTACCCTTTGAGCATCTGATATTCATCCCCACCTCCTCAGCCCCTCAGCACTTGTGTCTTGCCTCGTCTTATACTGTCGAGTCGTATCCGACCAATAGTGACTCCATGGACACATCTCTCCCCAGAAAACCCCACTCCTCCATCTGCAATCATTCTGGTAGTGTATCCAAAGTATTCTTAGTAAAAATATGGAAGTGGTTTACCACTACCTTCTTCCTCACAGTAAACTCGAGACTCCACCCTCGACTCTTTCCTGTGCCGCTGCTGCCCAACATAGGTGAGTTTTGACTTGTAGCAGTGAGTTTTGACTTCCACTCGCTAGCCAATGCCCAAGCTAGGATTGGAATGGTATGCCTCTGCTTGACTCTCCCTCTCATAGCCGAGACCGGTAGAGTACTGGAAACTTTCCAGGTGCCATCCTAAGAGGGGAGCACTTCTGTACTTTTTGATAATCTATTTATATTAATGTCTACCTTCCCCTCTAGGCTGTACACTCCCTTTGAAGTAGGGAACATATCTTACAAATCTCTTGTATTGTACTCTCCCAAGCGCTTAGTGCAGTGCTCTACACCAGTAAGCGCTCAATCAATGCCATTGGTCGATTGATTGTGCCACTTGCTTGTTTTGTAATTCCCAAATGCTTAGTTCAGTGTATTGCACCCAGTGGGTGCTAAATAAAACTTGTCTTTTGACTATTACTGTTGAACACCCATTGGAGGCACATGTACCCATAGTATTGCTCAGGGTTTGGGCCCTTTCTTAAAGGATAGATCCATCAGTCGATCAGTCCCTGTCCTGCCCACAGCAAGCTTACAGTCTAGAGGGAATGGATGCATTCTCTGCCTTTTAGGGAGCTTGCCAACTGGAGGATCCAGTGTAGGGTCCACTTTCCTAGGAGTAATAGCTGCCAAATGGGGTTGCAAGTTGAACTCGAGTCCTCACTATTATAGCCCTACAGATAGGGTTACTTCTGAAGTGGAAGCAACCTTACAGTGCTTAATATTTGCTTGATGCTTGTGAGTCATTTGTACATCTGAAAGGAACTTTTGTTAAGAGAGGTGGTTAAAGAAATCAGAGTGAAAGGGCAAACCTGAGAGGAGGCTTAATAACCTCCCTCAGTATCTTTGATCTTTATCAAAATGAATTCAATCCCAGTTTTACGTTTATCCTAGTTACCTTATGCTCATGAACTGCAGACACTTTTACTTATGGGAGTTGTTCAAAGCCTTATTGAAGGTATATCTCCTCCAAGAGGTCTTCCCTTACTAAACCACCTTTCACTCTTCTCCCACTCCCCTGTGTCTCCCTGACTTGCTCCCTTTATTCTCCCTCCTCCCAGCTCCATAGCACTTGTATACATGTCTGTAATTTATTTATTTCTATTAATGTCTAACTCCCCCTCTAGGCTGTAAGCTTGTTGGGTATGGGGAATATGTCTGTCTATTGTTTTATTATACTCGCCCGAGTGCTTCGTACAGTGCTTTGCACACAGTAAGAGCTCAGTAAACACAATTGAATGAATGAATGAAATCTCTTTCTAAGTATAAGAGAAAGCACCCTTCAGGACATGAGGAGTTAATTTTCAAGTTTTTACTCTGTTTCACTCTTCAATCTAAAGAATCGGAACATTTCCTCCTTGTTTTAGATTTAGTCTAATTAGCCATTTCTATCAACGTTACGTTAAACCCATCACACCTTCCAATGAGGTGATGGGAGTGAGGGGAGGGAAAGGAGAATGGATGAGGCGGTGGGGCCTTTGTGCAGGTAGCCAGTGAAGGCAACCTTAGGGAGGTGCCGGAATTAAGCTGGAACAGGTCGGAACTCAGCTTCAGTATGTGGGAAAGTCCTGGAACAGAAATTTCAGGGCAATGGGGAAGGGTTTTTCTTAAACTTTAGCTCTCCTATATGTTTAATTGCTCCTGCCCATCTGTAACTGATCCAAATGTTGACTTCCCACTGGATTGTAAACTCCTTGAGGGTAGGAATCATGTCAACTAATTTCTATTGTGCTCTCCCAAGCACTTGTTCAGTCCTGCACTCTGAAGTCATTCAATAAATATTATCTGTTAGCTGGATGTTGTTGGTGAGAAAGTCTGGATGCAAGATTCTGATAACCTTCTCCCTGGTTTTAATGTAGTAAGAATAACTGTCATATTTGTTAAGTGCTATGTGCCAAGCATTCTGCTAAGTGCTGGGGCATGTACAAGATAATTGGTCATCCCAGTCCCTGTCGACAAGGGGCTTCACATGGTGAAGGGGAGGGAAAACAGGTATTAAATCCCCATTTTACAGATGAGCAAACTAAGGCCCTGAGAAGTTATGTGAGAAGTTAAGACCTAAGTTAAGCCTTAGGTCACACAGCAGGCAAATGGCAGAGCCAGGATTAGAATCCTTAGTTTTGATTTCACACAACACTATCCTTTTCATCCACAATAGGACAAAATAGGGACTTTTCAGTTGAATGCCGTGGTGATAACACGATCAACTCATGTTAGAGAAGTTCTGTGGAGCTCGGAGAGTGACGTAAAATTTTCAGAATGTAGAATGAGTCAATGGAGAGTTTTCTTTTAAATTTTATAGAGAGCGAGAATCTTAAAAGCCTCAAAACATTTTTCTGGGAATAGCGTCTCCTTTTTTGAAACTTGTGCGGCATTCGGGACACACTGACTTTCCATCCCTCTGCTCAAAAATGGCTTCAATTTCATTGAAGGAGAGCCTCCTCCTCTTGGGGCCTGAGGGGCCAGGGACACAGCAAGGGCAGAGAGCCTGCAGCTGCCCCAGGCCGCTTTTCCCAGCAATGTCTCTTTCCTTTAAAGGGAGGACTTCATCCTGCTTTGAACAGCTGGAGGACAGCAAAATGAAAACAATAATAAAAGGGGATTTATGGGGCTGATGTAGTTGAGGAACAGCAGAGGTCAGGCAGCAAGATCTCATTGTGAACCGAAAGCTATTTGGGGCTAATGAATAGCAAGGAGACATTTTGACCACCTCCTAGTGTGAGCTGAGGATGACCACTCAGGCCAGCCCCTAGGTGGTGGAGAAACATCTTGTTTCTATTCATTAACTCTGAGGAGTTTTCATTCCACAGTAAAATAGCTTAGAGATGACTCGCTCTAGCCCCAGCTTGGGAAGCTGTACAGTCAGCAAGCCAAAACACAGTGGCTCCAGTTCAGACAGAAAAAGCTCGTTCGACCTCTTCTCTCTCTCCCTTCTCCCATTCCCCTACTTCCACTTCCCCTACTTCTCCCTCGCCACCTCCCTTCCCCCTCATCCCCAAATCTCCCTCATCTCTCCAAAGGAACCATAAAGCTTTGAAACTGAAAATATGTGGTTCCAGTTGTGGGGGAAACAACCTTGGCTGTCTGGGCAGGATAATAATTATAAATGTGGTATTTATTAAGCACTTACTATGTGTCAAGCACTAAGTGGTAGGGTAGACTGGACATGGTACTTGTCTCACGTGGGTGCTCACAGTCTAAGAGAAATCGGGTATTTAATCCCGTTTTGAAGATGAGGGAACTGAGGCATAAACAAGATAAGTGACATGCCCTAGGCCACGCAGCAGACAAGTGACAGAGCCGGGATTAGAACCCAGGTCCACTGACTCCCAGACCCATGCTTGTTCCACTAGGCCTTGCCAAAAGGGGATTTAAAAGCAGCTCCCAAAAAGAGCTCTTCTGACCAAAGTGGTGAGTGACTTGCTTCAAGCAATCTCAGAAAAGTGTTTGACTTGTAGCTTTGTCTAGATTCTGATACATTTCCCTGAAGTATTCCCCCCCCCCCCCCGCAGTCACCTTGGCAACACTAAATCTCAGTACTATATCTCTCTCAGTGAGGGAGTTGAAAAACCCCAACCAAGATTCTCACTGAACAACCAGAGCCAACAGTCAAGAGCAGAAAAGCAAACACCTAGGCTGACAGGCTAAGGGAAGGGAGGTTGCCCTGTGCCTCTTGCACATAGCTATTTAGAGACCCCTCCACTAGACCCTCTGTCTGGGGCCAACATTATTGTGGAATCTTCTCCCTTCGCATCATCTCCGATCCAGTTCGGATTCCAGAGCCAACAAATCTGGAACCCTTTTTTGTCGGAAAAAAGCTCTGCAAACACAGATCCGTATTTACATAGGTCTCTCATTTCACCTCACTGGGTATGTAGGGGAAGAGATGCTCTGAGACTCGGGTGAAAAATCCTTCACAGAGGCTGCTGCCCAGAAGCAGCTTTGGACCCTGGCTGGGTGTAGAACCAGAAGCTAATTGTTCACTGACCTGATTGGCGACTAGAGGAACTAAGGCACTAAGACGTTTCTCTGGGATTCTCTGCTTTGGACAAGGTGGAATAAAGGATTGATTCAGGTGTACGGATGTTATGGGAGCACTGCAGCAGAAACACTTGGACACCATCCTTATCCTTCTGACGTGGGGCAGTGCTCCATTCGAAACGTATATGTTGGTTTTAAAATTAGAGTCTGGAACTGACAGCGTGGATTGCTCCATTAGCCTAACTAAGCCAGTGACACGTACTGACTTTTCTATGCTTCCAGTAGAGGGCCGTGATACACATTTAGATTCCAGCACATCAGGCAGCAAATGAACTCCACTAGGCTGCTCCTAAAGGCATATCCAGGTAGAGAAAATCGGATGGAAGTCCTCCAAGAGATTTAATAATAATAATGTTGGTATTTGTTAAGTGCTTACTATGTGCAGAGCACTGTTCTAAGCGCTGGGGGAGATACAGGGTAATCAGGTTGTCCCACGTGAGGCTCACAGTTAATCTCCATTTTACAGATGAAGTGACTGAGGCACAGAGAAATGAAGTGACTTGCCCACAGTCACACAGCTGCCAAGTGGCAGAGCCGGGAGTCGAACCCATGACCTCTGACTCCCAAGCCCGGGCTCTTTCCACTGAGCCACACTGCTTAGATTTAAATATGATTGACTCAAACACTGCAATTTAACCTCGGGCAACTCAAGCCTGCATATATGTGGACTTTTCTTGATTTTTCTCATGCAAAATCTCTGGTGCCCCTTCTGCTTTTCTTCTAGGTCTGTAGTCCCATCCCCACCTCACCTCCCGGAGCTTTAGGGATCCATGCTGGTGAGCTGGGAATCCCCCTACAATCTTGCCAGTCCATACCACCTCTATGGCCTGATGAGAAGTAATAATAATAATGACATTTGTTAAGCGCTTACTATGTGCAAAGCACTGTTCTAAAAGAAAGAGCACAGGTCTGGGAGTCAGAAGAACCTGGGTTCTAATCCCAACTCTTCCACTTGACTGTTGCTTGACTTTGGGCAAGTTATTGAACTTCTCTGTGCCTCAGTTACCTTGTCTATAAAAGGAGGTTAAGATTTTGAGCCCCATGTGGGGCATGGACTGCATCCAACCTGATTAGCTTGTGTCTTTCCCATTGTTTAGTACAGTGCCCAGCACGTAATAAGGGGTTAACAAATACCTTAAAAAAAAAGTCACTTCCAGTAACCAGTGGGCCACACTGGGCAGGAAGGATGGCTTTGGGTGCCGAGAGGGACGGGGACAGCCTCTGAATCACTCGTTACAACTCTTAAATGATTATGGACCTAGATCATCATTTCTGTAGCTCACGCTCAGTCTCAAGCCTGCTGAAGGATTGAGGTCTTTCGGAATGAGTGTATATGGTTGGTGACAGGGCCTCACCTCCCAAGGTTGTGGGGAATGAGCTTCTGAAACACAACAGGAATTTGAAACCAGGCTGGTTGGCCTCTGAGAATAGGGAACTGCTGGCCCGCCACGAGTCACAGGAAGAAGAGGCTGGCTTAGAAAGTATGAATGACTCAATGGAGACCATCATCACGACTGGAAGAGACGACTCAAGAGCCTGTCCTACAGATTAGCAAAATCTGAACAAAAGTTCTGTGTGAGTAAGCGACCAGGATATTGGTTGTTTTGTTGCAGAAGAGGCATCAGGCATTATTACCCTGGGTGTCTGAGCAGCTCTGTTCGGTAATGCACTTGCCGTCCCAACTGGGGAAGGAGATTAGAATAGGTAACCTTTAGAAATTACTGTCTCACCCAAGCCCAAATTAGGTTCACCAGAGGATTACAACCAAACATGGAGAAAATCACAATTGCAACATGGAGCATCAGGGCACTAAAGGACAGAGAGAACAACCATTGGGCAATTAGGGGAACGGAACTCACTGCACGTCAGCTAGTCAGATACCGAGTCACCATGATAGCACTAAACGAAACAAGACTCCAGATGAAAGACACCTCACAGATACAGGTGCCTGTACCCGCTTTTTCCAGGTAGGTCTTTATTCTTCTGAATAGAGGTTTACAGCCCCAGGCTACATAATCAGATAATTGATTATCTCCTGACCCCAGCTCTGCCTAGGGACACTAGTGAGCATCTAATGGTCCTGCAACTACCTGTAAGACAGAAATTTAGTGCCAGACCACCAGTGCATGTGTCTCTGCTGTGATTAGCAACAATAAGGAGAAAGAGAAAATCTAAACAAAGATTGGGTAAACTGTGGCCATCAAGTGAGGAGATGGGTGACTGACGGCCTGGCCAGAGTCAGGAAAGAACAGAGTGACTACCTTATGCAATTGATACCCTTGCCCTTCTTCCACCTCCCGACCCACACCTCCTCACTGTTCTGCTGTCCGGCAGCAAATCACAGAATGGAGCTCCCCGTCTCTAAATTGCCCACCCCGATTGAGGCAGACTAGCACCCCGGTATTCATACCTGACAAGCTAATTCTCAGAGGATATTTCAACCCCCAGGCGGGCTGTGACATTGAAATGTGGGAAAAAGTCATCAAAATAATAATAATGGTGGTATTTGTTAAGCGCTTCCTATATGTCAGGCACTGTACTAACTGCTGGGGTAGATATAAGTTAATTGTGTTGGGCTCAGTCCCTGTCCTACATGAAGCTTATGGTCTTAATACTCATTATACAGATGAGGTTACTGAGGCCCAGAGAAGGGAAGTTACTTGCCCAGGGTCACGCGGCAGGCAAGTGGGCAAGTGGTGGAGTCGGGATTAGAACCCAAGCCCTTCTGACTCCCAGGCCCAGGCTCTATCCACTAGGCCACGCTGCTTCCCTGGAGGACTTATACACAACAGGAAAGAGTGTTGGTTGGAGGTGAATACAATCCATCCCTCTATGGGAGACTAAGACCTAATCACAGGCCCTTGGCCACTATGGTGGGGGTGGTACCGTGATCCATCAGCCCTCTTTCTTGCCTTCGGCTTTTGGCTCCACTTGTCACAGTGACCGGAGCAGCAGCACCTGGTTCTTAATCCTGGACAACCAGTGGATATGGAAGTGCTCAAAGCAGGAGTGGCTGGAGTTTACATTCTGAGTGGCTCTCGTTTGGCTCCTCAAAGTTTCAACTTGATTGGGAGCCCAGAAAAATGCAGTAAGAGGGGTAGCAGGGAACAATTTCCCAGCCAAACAGCATGGCCTTGTGAAAAGACAATGGGCTTGGAAGTCAGAGGATCTGGGTTCTAATCCCAGTTCTGCCACTTGACTGCTGTGTGACCTGGGAAAGTCACTTAACTTCTCTGTTTCTCTGTTCCCTCATTGGTAAAATGGGGTTTCAGTTACCTGTTCTCCTTCCTACTTCAACTGGGAGCCCCAGGTGGAACCTGATTATCTGGTATCTAGTCCCGAGTTTAGTATGGTGCTTGATGCATAGTAAATGCTTAACAAATGCCACAGTTACTATTATTATTATAGTTATTGTTAATGGAAAGAGCACAGGCCTGGACGTCAGAGGCTATGGGTTCTAATCCTTGCTCTGCCTCTTGCCTACTCTGTGACCTAGGGCAAGTCACTTAACTTCTCTGTGCCTCAGTTACCTCAACTGTAAAAATGGAGATTTATTAGCTGTTCTTCTCCCTCCTACTTAGCCTGGGAGCCCCATGTGGGAGAGGAACTGTTTATAACCTGATAACCTTGTATCTACCTCAAGCACTTAGAACAGTGCTTGGATAAGAGTAATCACTTAACAAATGCCGTAATTATTATTCTTCTTATTAACCTATTCCCTGGACCTCAGTCTCATCTATCTCACCACCAGTCCCTTGCCCACTTTTTTCCGCCTGGCCTGGAATTCCTCCCTGCTTCACATACGATAGACCACCCCTCTCCCCACCTGCAAATCCTCATTAAAATCACATCTCTTCGAAGAGGCCTTCCTTGACTAAAAGCCCTCATTTCTCCTATTCCCTTTCTCTTCTGTGTTACCTATGCTCTTAGATCTGTACCCTTTAAGCACTTGGTATTCATCTCATCCTCAGCCCCACAGCACTTTTGTTCATATACATAATTCATTGTAATGTCCGTCTTTCCCTCTAGATTGTAAGCCCCTCATGGGCAGGGACGTGCCTATCATTTCTGTTGTACTCTCCCAAGCAAGAGTCTAATACAGTGCTCTGCACCAAGTATGTGCTAGGCAAATACAATTAATTGATTTTTGGCTTTTAATTATCAATTTATTCTTTCGTGCCATACAGGACCAGCCTTTGAAAGAGAATCTGTGGTACTGAAGAGAAAAACTGGATCTACGTGAATTAATTCTCTTGATAATTGGGGTAAAATTACATTTTGACCTTAATTATCCGGATAGCTCCCCATGTAGAACGGTGACTGGGTCCGATCTGATTACCTTTAGTCTATCTCAGTGTGTAGCACATAGCAAATTCCCAAAATAAGTGAAAGACATTTCTTTCCAGCAGTGACCTTTTTCAGTCTATTCACTCTCGATGTCTCTGTGAATAGTGTGGAATGTACCAACCTATTTAAGAAAAAATAGAAAATGTGGGTGATTTACCAACATCCTATCAATACTCAACCTTTGAAGGAGCAATTCATATTAAAGATTCACTTCCAATAACTCACATTATATCCAAGTGAACAGTAATCCAAGCTTGCAAGTTCCAAGACCTCAATTAATACCACCAAGGATTCAGTACTGATTCATCACTAACCCGGATGGCAACAACCTATCATTAGTTATTATTTATTATTAACCTGAACTCTATTATTTAATTCCCTAACTATGTTATTAGTCAGGTGAAGCATTTTGTGATACATCTATATGAAAGTCTCCTTCATAAAAATCGGTTTTAATACTATTATTACATCACCTGGATATTAAATGTGGCCTCTTAGCCCAAACTCCTTTTTGACATTCCTTGATGTGCAGCCAACCACTCGATACCCAAACTTACTTTATGAACAATTTTATTGCAAACTTTTCCTTATTCTCCTTCCCAATACACAGAGAGAAGAAGAAGCTGTAAATGGGCACTCTAAAGTCAAAGCCTAGAACTGACCTAACTAGTTACTCGCCAAGAATGAATGAAATATTATTTCATAATTCAGCAAGCTTTATCAGCTTTCCGGCAGTAGCCATTCTCTCTTCAGATTATAGCATCCTACACTAAAAGAGGTCATTTAGTCCATCCCCCTGCCTTTAGGCAGGTGATTGCTTAAACCATTCAGCCCAAGATATTATCCTAAAGCCTTATATCTGAATATTTTAGAAGAGACTTTCCCCAATAGCTATCATTTGTGGAGAGCCTGAACATTTTAACCCTAAAGACGGCCCTCGTTTATGCTTTACCCCCAGAAAAAGTCCTGAACTATTAACTTTTGTTGTGAGATTGGAGAGAGTAGCTGGAAAAATTTCTTACTAATGAACACTAAATAGCTGCTTAGACATGACAAGAGCAGTTAGAAAATTCTCCTCCCTCCACTTAAATTTTTCTAGCCTTGGTGTTTGCTCTCCTCCAGGGAATACTGACTTTTCATTTCCCCTATTACCAGGTGCATTTCATTTGGTTACCTCATAGGGGGAAAAAACTCTGTCTTGAACAAGCTCAACGTCAGCACCTCACCTTTCCCAAAGAGTGTTGCCCTCTCTGTCGCCTGGTCCAAGCATGGCCTGGTTCTCTTCGGGTCACTGGAAATATGACATTTTTGACATTTAGGGCCAAGGACAGTGCTGGCTCCTGTCAGAGCCCACCCTAGTCCAAATCAGGGGATCTGAGGGATGGTAGCAATGCGGGGAACTGAGAAACAGCGTGGTCTAGGGGGATGAGCACAGGACTGGGAGTCAGGAGACCTGGCTCTTAATCACTTGCTTGCTGTACAATATTGGGCAAGTCACCTAACTTCTCTGGACCAATCCATCTCTTCATCTGTGAAATAGGGACTAAATTCCTCCTTTCCCTTAAAACAGTAAGGTACATGTAGGGCAGGACTGCCTGCTCTGATTGTATTTCATCTACTCCAGCTCTTAGCACACTCCTTGGCATAGAGTAAGTGCTTAACAAATGCTACAATCATTATAGGATCTTGTCTGGCTAAAAGTACTGGAGAAGCAGGATGGCTTAGTGGATAGAGCACAGGCCTGGGAGTCAGAAGGACCTGGGTTCTAATCCTACCTCCGCCACCTGTCTGCTGTTTGACCTTGGGCAAGTCACTTCACTCTCTGGGCCTTGTTTGTAAAATGGGGATTGAGAGTGTGAGCCCCATGGGGGACAGGAACTGTGTCCAACCTGATGAAGCTGTACCTACCCCAGCATTTAGAACAGTGCTTGGCACATAGTAAGTACTTAACAAATACCATAATTATTATTATTTTTACTGCCTGGAGAGACCCCACCCTGCCCCCAGCTCCACAAGCTTCTCTGGCTGGAGTCAGGTTGTCAGCCTCTGGCCTTCTGGCAGAAACTCTTGCCCTGTGTCATGGAAGCCTGAGGGTCTTTGGTGGCACAGAACTGGTGACCGAGCTCCCGCAGGCTGGCAGAGCCTCCGACTTCTGCTACATCCTCTGGTAGCAGAGCTTCCTTTTGGTTTGGCTGATTACCCCTGCCTCCCCCGCTCCCCCCCCCCGACACTTTCCCAGCTCTATCCAGGGCCACATGGAAGTTTTACAGATCCACCGCCCACCTTGACAGCACCCATGGATAGTAGACAAGCCTTTGCCGACCCGAGGTAACAGCCATGCATTTCATGGGTCGGTCAGTCAATTCATTTGTATTTGAGCACTTACTGTGTGCAGAGCACTGTACCAAGCACTTGGGAGAGTACGATAGAGCAATAAACAGACACGTTCCCTGCCCACAATGAGCCTACAGTCTAGAGGGAGACAGACATTAATAGAAATAAATTACATAAATTATAGATGTGATCTCATAGGGAATGGAAGGATGCCATTCCCCTCCTCTAAAGAAATTGACTTCACCTCCCAGCTCCCTGGAAACAAGGATACACTTCCAAAGCAATAGGTCTCCGCAGTGGGAGCTGAGGGCAAGGGAGTCTGGGCCGTTAAAAGGAAAATATTGACCATGATGGTGTCAGTTGCCATATCAGTACTGGACAGGAGACAGACCAGCCAAAAATCAGACTGTCCAGTGTAAAACCAGATGAATGACCATTTTAGCCATGACCCTGCATTTGGCATAACCCATACTCTCTGTTTGATTTTATAAGTGTCTCCTGGGTCACGCTGGATCAATAATAATCTCATCAAGCTTAAACTGTACCTTCATCTAGCACTCAAACACATCATGAAGTGAATCACCCAATGAGCAATTAATAAATACTCATTCTCCCTCCCCCAAGTTCATGCTTTGATCTGACCCTAAAACCAATTATTTAATTGATGGAAATAGGAGTCCTTTCTCCTGTGAATTTGCCAGAGGCAAGTGCATAAGTGGTGGTAGGAAGAGGCAAAATAAAAAATATAGACTTGTGACAGGGTTTAATGGTGCCATTTGCTCCAGAGAGTGGCCTGGAATCTGATTCCTAACCTCTGAAGGAAGTGACTTTTGATGGAAAAAAGTGGGTCGGGAGGAGGGGGTGTTGGGTAGTAGATGTTAATTTCAAAAATATTGGTAAAAGATGTTGAAACATGTCCCTGGAATATTTGACTTTAATCTTGTCTTTGCACGGCCCTACCCAGGAGTACTTTAGGTTAAAAAAAGAATTCAGGACATTTCATGATGGGGCTGGAGTAAGGCTAGGGATAGGGATAAAGAAAATTACATGAATCCTTTGTATTTGTGAGCAAGGGTGTGAGTTGGAGAGTGCTGGAAGTGATCGCTTTGTCAAAGGGTAGGTATTAGTAGCCTTAACTGGGATTTATTCTTAACCAATTTGGAAATATTGGCTCGTCAATCAATGGTGGTATTCATTGGATGTTTTCTGTATGCAGAGTATTGTACTGGGCACTTGGGAGAGTATAACATAGTCTGTAGATATGATCCCTCAAAGTGATGATTTCCTGGATAGTTCTGCCAGGCTGTTATGACGGAGAACAGCACCACCCTTGCTGAGGGGTTTGTTTGGTCCCACTTCTGCCTCTCCCCTCTCCCCCACCTATCCCCAACTCCCTAAAGGTCCTTTGAGACCGGAACAAAAGTCTGAAAAATGGGCTAATCCTGCTTATAGAAGGACCTCTGGTCATCTTAAGAAATAGAAGAATCTGCCATAGCTTCTTGTCTCTTCAGAGAACTAGTTTGTTTTGATGGCCATCATTTGGATAAGTGGCTTTTTTGAACCACTATCCACCGGGCTAGGATTATGACCATCACTGAGTAGAGATTTTTGCATATTAAATTTTAATTGATGTGAGTTTCCTATTTGGTTGCTCCTTCCTAGTAAATCCAGTTAAGAGGATGGGACTCTAATGACATTTACATTTTGAGGAATCAGCCTACCTTGAACAAAACGAACTATTTGCTACCTGAATTTCCAATAGCATTATTCAAGGCCCTAGAGTTTCCAAATGGGGAATGGGTACTGTTGAAAGCTAACACTGGTTTTACTACGATTATTACATCTTTAATATTAACCTTATTTTCTCACCCTCAGGGGAGTCATTACAAACCCCCTGAAGACACCTAGCCTCAGGCCCAGTCTTAAAGTTGGTACCCATGTGTTTTTCACACATTTGATGGTGGGACAATTCTTCCTATTTCTTAAATGGTGGATGTCAGCCACTGTGGTTTTAAGTTGCCTTGTTCTTCCCCTTCCCAGAGGGAGAATAGGGCTTATTGTGCCTAGAGAGCCATAGGGATGTACTCTTTACCAAGCATGTATTCAGATTAGAAGCAGGAAGCAGCATGGAGTAATAGGAAGAGCTTGGATCTAGAAGTCAGGGACCTCGGGTTCTTATCCCGTCTCACCATGTACCTGCAGTATGACTTTGGGCAAGTCCATCAGCCGTCCTGTGCCATGGTTTCCTCATCTGTAAAATGGGGGTTAAATACCTGTTCTCTCTCCCTTCGAGACCATGAGCCCCATGTGGGACAGGGACTGGGTCCAACCTGATTATCTTGTATCTGTCCCAGTTTAGAACAGTACTTGACATATAGTAAATACTTAACAGATAGCACAGTTACTAATACAGCTATTACTATCATCCAGTTCCTTAAAACCTTATGACTCCTTGGATGCTGCTCACTAACTAGACCGTCACTAGTTGCCAGAGGCCAAAGGACACTGAAATGGGAGCTGCACAGGAGAGTTACTTTGGGAAACAGCAAGGAGAGGTCTGAGGAAAGAAAGGGAGGTGGGGGAGACCCAGAAAGCTGCCAGAAAATTGCCTTTGGCAATATTAAGGCAAAAATGCCAGGTGTGAGGGAGACAAATAAAGAAAACAGGACCCTTCCACAGG
This sequence comes from Ornithorhynchus anatinus, assembly GCF_004115215.2. Taxonomy (NCBI): domain Eukaryota; kingdom Metazoa; phylum Chordata; class Mammalia; order Monotremata; family Ornithorhynchidae; genus Ornithorhynchus; species Ornithorhynchus anatinus. The sequence goes on along the minus strand of NC_041735.1, from coordinate 12,306,061 downwards.
GTTATGTTTTATAGTGATTCAAGGGAAATTCTTGATTATTGGTTAAATGAACACTTTTAAGTCTGGCTGAGGTGTTGCTAGTAATGAAACTTGAGCCATTCATTATAATAATCTGGTGATCTTGAATTTATGGTTAGAATCCTCTTATTCTTATTAATCAATCAATCGGTGGTATATATTTAGCGCTTATTTTGTGCAGAGCACTGCACTACCTTCTTAGGAGATTATAATGCAATACTCAGCAATTTGTAGCTGCTTGTTTCTCCATTAGACAATAAACTCCTCCAGGGCAGGGCTTGCAGATTTTACTTCTTTGGCAAGTTCCTAAAGCTCCCGGTAGAGTGTTTTGTACTTAGCAGGTGCTCAATAAGTACTGAAGCTGTTACTAAAAGTGGGTGCTCACCTTGACCCTTTTATTACGACTGATTCCTGACATTAATTAAAAACGCTAGTGTCAGATGCCTGTAATCATCAGGTAGCCGTATTGGGAGATTTCCTTTAGTGCTATGAATGTACCATGTATATAATGTAACATTATATTGTACATTTTTTTATAGTATTTTTTTATAGTATTTGTTAAGCACTTACTATGTGTCAGTCACCATACTAAACGCTGGAGTAGATACAAGTTAATCAAGTTGGACACAATCCCTGTCCCACATGGGGCTCACAGTCTAAATCTCCACTTTACAGATGCGGTAACTGAAGCACAGAGAAAGACTGTAAGCTTGTTGTGGGCAGGGAATGCGTCCGTTTACTGTTGTATTGTACTCTCCCAAGCACTTAGTACAGTCCTCTGCACACAGTAAGTACTCAGTAAATACGATTGAATGAATGAAAGTTAAGTGACTTGTCCATGGTCTCACAGCAGACAAGTGGCAGAGCTGGGATTAGAACCCAGGTCCTTCTGACTCCCAGGCCCATCCTCTATCCACTAGGCTTACAGTTATCTAGAGAACCTAGGTAAAGCACGCAGTATTATGAGTGAAAAGGCCAGCAGTGGCTTTGGAGCATAAAGTCCAGGAAACTGAGGAGCTGGGGCCCCCAGAGGAACCCACACAAATAAGCAGTCATATTCTACTCTACCTTTTACCTGCCCATTCAGTAGTGTCGGAAATGAATGTGAAAGCTAGAATGTATGCCTTCTGGGATTGTTTAAAATATATTTTGGAGGTATCGCACATGCACACGTTTTGAGTCAGTCTTACTCTATTTACCCTACTGTGCTTTCCCAAATACTTAGTTCAGGGGTCTACACAGAATAAGGGCTCAATCCACTGATGGATTGAAAACCGAGTTTGAAACAGTACAATCCCCCTGGCACCGAATAGGCTCCGTAACCTGATCGTATTTTCATACCAGGAATTACACTTTGAAAAACCACAAGTGTGGAGGGACTGGATTTTAAATTGGAAAATAGTCCGTAATCATGAGACTAGAGCCCACCTTTCACATGGACCCTGGTGGAGAGGGGAACCTTTTTTTCTCCCACTCTCTTTTTTTCCAGGGTTTTACTAGCAGCTTGGATATAATGATTGACAGAGTAATTGATGTGTGACTCTAATACCCTTGATTTGCAATTCAAGAATTGGGCTATAACTCCCTGTGCTCAGGCCAAGAGCAGTGGGAGTTTCATGTACCAAAGAATCTCTCCCTAGACATCCCAATCAGAGTAAGAATCTGTGACAAATCCATCTTTCACAAGGAATTGCTAGAACAGGGGCAGGCTAGGGACGGGAGACAGGAAAATAAATGGTGAAACTGAATTGAGGGTTTGCAGCTTTTATTGGCATTGACCTGTAATTTCTAATTATTAACACTTCTTACAAGTGCACAAATTCTGCACACATTTCCCCATTCCTCAAAAAAGCCTCAATGACTACCCATTTTTCTCTATATCAAGCCAAAATTTCTGGCCATTGGCTTTAAGGCTGGCAACCAGCGCTCTCTCTTCTTCTTATACACTCTCTTCTCCTTATATACTCTCTTCTCCCACCACACCCTAGCTCATGCTCTTTGTTCTTCCCCGGCGAATCTACTCACTGTGCCTTGCCATCTTTCCCATCGCTGACTTCTTGCTCACAAGCTTCTCACTGCCGGGAACTCCCTTCCGCTTCAAATCCCAGTTCTCCCCATTTTACAACCCATTCTGGAATCCCACCTCCTCCACGAGGCCTTCCTCCATCAATGTCCTTCTCCCCAGCTCATGTCCTCTCAACCACCATTTCCACACTTTTGATCCAACTATGTCTTCGACCACCCAGGGCACTCTGAACATATGCGTGTACGCATCCACATATCCTTATTTCCACTCGTTTCTTTCTCTAGCTGAAATTTCTTTGATTTCTTTCACTAGACTGTAAGCTCCTTGAGAACAGAGATCATGTCTCCTAATGTACAGTGCTCCCTCCACATTAGGATCTCAAAAAATACAGTTGTTGGGACCATCATTGTGGGCACAGATAAAGAACGCCCCTCCCTCCCCTGCTTTCTGTATTGTTTATTGGGTAAACAATCATCATCATTCACAGCAGCAGAATTTGTTGAGTGCCAACTAAGTACTAGGTGCTTAGAAGCAGCAAGGCCTAATGGAAAATCACAGACCTGGGAGTCAGAGTTCCTGTGTTCTAATCCTGGCTCTGACATTGTCTGCTATGTGACCTTCGGCAAGTCACTTAATGTCTATGTGCCTCATTTACCTCATCTGTAAAATGGGGATAAAATACCCAATTTCTCCCCCCTACTTAGACTGTGTCCATGTGGGACAGGGACTGCCCAATCAGATTGTACTGTATCTACCTCAGTGCTTAGTACAGTGCTTGGCATGTAGTAAGTGCTTAATAAATACCATAATTATCATTGGTATAATTATCATCATTCAGAAATACAAATTCTGATCTAAGCACTTAATACAGTGCTCTGTGTACAGTGCTCTGTACACAGTAAGTGCTCAATAAATACGATTGAATGAATCTCTGCCCTCAAGGAGGCTATCATCTAATGTGGTAAAGAAACAGATGCATGTTGGAGAATTTATCAAATTTAAAAGAATAGACACAGATCTCCTACTTGGAGGAATAGTGATGAGGAATTAGGAAATAGTCTCCAACGGTGCATGTTTGGATAGAATTCTGTGTTGGAAGAAATGGTGTTCCCAAGTGTGAATCCTCATCATGGGGCTCTTCACAAGCATAGTCTGCATTCTAGAGCTGATTGTACAGTATTGAAGAGAGCAAAAAAGTGTGGAAGAGAAGTAAACCCCAGTTAAATGATTTAAATCAATAATGAATAAGTCCCCAAGAGGGCTGAAGGTGGGATGATTAGGTAGGGAATGTCTCTGTAGGAGGTAGCTTTTAGGAAGACGTAGAGGCCCAGGTGAAAGAAAGTGGTCGGAGGAGAATTTCTCTTTGGTTATTTTGTTCAAACAGAAATACAACCCCATGTCCTCTAGACTGTAAACTCATGATTAGACTGTGACTGTCAATGGGGAGGGATTATCTCTATCTGTTGCCTAATTGTACATTCCAAGTGCTAGGTACAGTGCTCTGCACATAGTAAGCACTCAATAAATACTATTGAATGAATTATGGGCGGGGAATGCGTCTGCTAATTCTGTGGTACTATACTCTCCCAAGTGCTCTGCACCTAGTAAGTACTCAATAAATGCCATTGATTGATTGAGGTCCTGAAAAATTCAGACACTTACCTCCCTGGAAGCTCCCAAGTGGACTGAATGAGCTCTAGGTCTATTCTGGTTCTAAGATTCTGGGCTAGAGTGGAGAAGACTCAGTGAAGTATAAGAACTTTACCAGAGAGGATTGATGAGTCACAAGACCTGGGTCAAGTGTTTAGCATATTTACCAGAATCCCGAGTGAGATAAAAGCTTATAATGAGCGTCCTCTGTTTCTGTCTCCTTAGCTTGTGTGTCCTATCTGGGTCGATCAGTCACACCTGGTAGGAAAGGAAATCAGACTGAGTGAAGGCTGGAGAATACAGTGAAGGCTAAGGTCTGAATGTGTTTTGGTTTACCCTGGGGTGCTAAGAATCTGTAAGGTACCTTTTTCCCTACAAGGAAGGTGAGAGTGTTTGCCATCTCCCACACTCGAGGCAATGATTTCATGTTTAAGTCTCGTTTTCGGTATTGTTGCCAATGGTCCTCAGGCACTCAACAGGTGAATACAGACACACACTCCATCAATCAAAGTCATGGAAAGAAGGGTGCTCATTTCAGCTGAGCTGTAACGTTCATTGAAGTAGCACAGGCTGATGATGAGGAGTGAAGAGGAGTCAAAGAACATCACCAGGTTCTCCCACAGAAGAGGGGCAGCACCTCCAAATCTCCAAAATGGGGACATTGGACATTGCTGTTACAAAGACACGGAGCCAACGAGATTCCTCCCTCAGCCTCCGTTGTCTATTTATTGCCTTGACCCAGATGCAACTCCCAGCCTGAAGTCTCAACCTCGTTATCAGGGCAGTTCATTCATTCCTGTACTCATATTTACTGAGCGCTTACTGTGTGCAGAGCACTGTTCTAAGCATTTGAGAGAGTACAGTATAATAATAAACGGACACATTATTATTATAAACGGACACATTCCCTGCTCAGGATGAGTTTACAGTCTAGAGGGGAGTTTTCAATTTAGAGAGATTAATTTGTATCTACCCCAATGCTTAGTACCGCTTGATGGAGTGGACAGAGCAAGGGCCTGGGAATCAGAAGGTCAAGGGTTCTAATCCTGGTGCCACCACTTGTCTGTTGTGCGACCTTGGGCAAGTCACTCAACTTCTCTGTGCCTCAGTTCCCTCACTTGCAAAGTGGGGATTAAGACCATGAGCCAGTGGCGAGAGGATCTGGCGATCTGGGGCGCAGTGGGCAGGCATAGTGCCCCAGAGACATTTTTATCCCTGGAATACAAATCAGAAGTTTCCGCTCTATCTCTTTGCATTCCTGTCCTGACAATGAAAAAGAGCAGACCGCTGCTGCCTTGGCCACACCCTTCGATATGATTGATTAATAACCACTGATCTGGTTTAAGTGCCACATAAGGATTGCTAACCTGCAGGGTGGGGGAAATCAAAGAAACAATCTGAGTTTTCTCCCTCATCTGTAATGAGATATTCCTACAGAGTTGGCCTACTCTCTCCATCGGCCCTGCTCCTTCTCGTATCTGCGCTTAGTGACATTTGCCGGCCATCGCCCACGAGCACGGCACACGCTCCGTATGAAGATGGCCCGTGGCCTTCCGGGTGGGGGTGGAGACGGGGCCTGCGGAGTCTCTCGGGAGAAAGCCTGCCCTTCGGACCCCAGGGCTGTCTCCATTTCAGAGCTCCTGTTCGGGTTTTCGGTTATCAAAAAGTATTAGACAGTATCACTGGATAAACACTAAGCAAATGGAGAGACTTAGGTGAAGTCCTTGGATGTGAGCCATTTTATTGGCTGTGAGCCTATGCTCCCGGCTGCTCTCTCTCTCCTCTCTCCAACAAGCTAAGTAAGGCAAGCTTCACTTTCCCAGATTGCAGCAGGGTTCCAGGCGCTGTAAGCAACACCCGGATTTCCGACAGAAATTCTCAAATGCGGCAGAGCAATAACTAGCTTGAGCTGGGACTCCCTTCCCCCTCTAAATCCACCAGTCAGTCGATCCATCAGTGGTGGTTGGTGAGCACTTACTTTATGTGCAGAGCACTGGGCTAAGCATTTGGGAGAATACAGTACAATAGAGTTGGCGGTCACAATCCCTGCCCACAAAGAGTTTACAGTCTAGGGGATGGGGGAGAAGCATACAGTCCACAGATCTTTCTATCTTGAAAGTTCTCCTTTCAAAAATCCCACCTTCTCCAGGAAGACTTCCTCAATCAACTCCCAATTCCCCAGTTGTACCAGATGAATCTCCACTCTAGGCATTCAGTACTTTTGCCCTAACCTCAGTGCTGATGTATGTAAGTATATTTGGACATTCTATTATTTTTTGACAAGTTCAACCTTTTCTAAAAAGATATCTGTTAAGCACGTACTATGTGCCAAGCACTTTAATAATAAAAATGTTGGTATTTGTTAAGCGCTATGTGCAGAGCACTGTTCTAAGCGCTGGGGTAGATACAGGGTAATCAGGTTGTCCCCCATGAGGGTCACAGTTAATCCCCATTTTACAGATGAGGTAAGTGAGGCACAGAGAAGTTAAGTGACTTGCCCACAGTCACACAGCTGACAAGTGGCAGATCCGGGATTCAAACCAAAGACCTCTGGCTCCCCACCCCGGGCTCTTTCCACTCAGCCACGCTGCTTCTGTAAAACTTGGTTAGATGCCATGAAGTAGGTGGCAATGCCTTAACCATATGTGTGTTGTAAAGGCCACTAGGACCTCTTCCATCCTTCTCAAGGGCAGTGCTAACCTCACTGGGGTGGATACAAGATCATCTGGACTGTAAGCTCATTATGGGCAGAGAACAGATCTGTTAATTCTTTTGTATTTTACTTTCCCAAGCAGTTAGTACAGTGCTCTGCACGCAGCAAGAACTCAAGAAATGCCACTGATTGATTAATTAATTGATCAGCAGGTTGAATAAAGTTCCTGTCCCATCTGGGGCTCCCAGTCTAATTCAGAGGGAGAAGAGATCTTGAATCCCAAATTTTCAGGTGAGGAAATTGAGGCACAGGGAAGTAAAATGACTTGCCCAAGGTCACGCAGGAGGCAAGTGGCAGAGCTGAGATTAGAATCCAGGTCCCTCGACTCCTACCCACTAGGCCTTGCTGCTTCCTTGTTTGTCTTGTATTTCCTCCACTTTCACTATTTGTAAATGCTTTTTGTCTGTCTTCCTCACTGAGGGTAGGAAACATGTGTCATGCTATGGTTGTACTCTCCTTAGTACAGGGTCTAGCACACAACAGGTACTCAACAAATGTCCCTGATTAATTGGGACAGTGACTGGGACTGAAAGTCAGGAGCAGGGCTGGGTCTGTTTACCTGGCCCCAAAAGCCATAACCCTGGGCAAATGTCCTTTCTCTTTGTGCCCATGGGGAAACAGAGGCAAAAGGAGATGAACCCTCTCTTCCCAGTGTGTCGAGATGCAAATTAATCTCTGTTTATGGAGTGCTTTGAGATGCTCAGATGAAAGGCCTCGTGAAAATGTCATGTTTTATTGTTATAATCACAGCAAACGTGGGAGGAGGATTCCAAAATTATAGGAGTGAAAGCTCTCAGCCCCAGCAGGGGAATGCCCCTCCTAGAGGAGCACTCAATCCAGAAGTGGCCTGGGCACCATGCAAGGCTCAGGTTTGGGGGTTTTTTGTTGTTGTTATGGGAATCTTTTAATGGTATTTGTTAAGGGCTTACTGTGTGCCAGGCACTGTACTAAAGGCTGGGGTAGGTACAAGAAAATCAAGTTGAATATCGTCCATGTCCCAAGTGGGGCTCACAGTCTTAATCCCCATTTTGCAAGTGAGGGAACTGAGGCACAGAGAAGTTACCCAACAGCCAGCACATTCTCTTTCAGAAGGAAACTGCCCTCCCAGGAGTCAGCTTTAGTCGAGCACTAAGAGATGCGAGATTAAGAAAGGCAGGGTTGTGCTGTGTGAGGAGGATATTTCCTTCTGCAGGTGTAAGCGCCATGAGAAGACTATGGAATGTCTGAGTCTGAACTGAGAGAAGATGATCACCCTGATCCACCCTAAGTGTTTAGTCAGCAATATTAATAATGGTGGTATTTGTTACGCACTTATTATGCACCAAGTGCTGGGGCAGATACAAGGTAATCAGATTGGACGTAGTCCCTGTCCCACACAGGGCTCACAGTCTAAGTAAGAGAGAGGACAGGTACCTAATCCTCATTTTACAGGTGAGGAAACTGAGGCACAGAGATGGCAAGTGACTTGAACAGGGTCTCACAGCAGGCAGGAGGGGATAACAGTGCTGAAAGGAGAGCATGAGAGCACATGGACAATGGAGAATATGGAGAGCAGGGACGACACAGAGCAGAGATGGTCCACTGTGTCAACCGAAGGGAGAAGACGACGACATGGGGACTGTGCCAAGGTGAGAGAGAGAGGGCAGGTGTGCCGAAAGAAGGACTGCAGCTCTTGGCCGCAGCACTCATTCTGCTCCTTAAACTGGCCGCTTCTGGCACCAATCCCAAGTGAGCGGGGCCCCGGAGTCCGCTCTTCCAGATTTGCCTGGAAGCCATCTCTATTACCTAGAAAATTTGGCAAAGGTCAATTTTCCCTGAATCACCTAGGTATTTCTCTTGGATTTCTAATTAGCTTTGGTACTTAAGACCTGATGGAGAAGTACTCACAGCTAAATCCAGTTTCATTTGGAAAGTTTATTTGTTAATCGTATGTACGCCCCACGTCCTTCCAATGGCTTAAATGTCAGTCCCATTGCCCACAGCTACCATTTTATGGTAAGGAAGGGTCAGGCTCAGCTGTATTTATTAAATTCCTCTTCTGATCTCTGGGAGAATGTCCACTTGGCTACAGCTCTGCAACCGGGAAAGCTTCGGCTACCTTCCGGGGTGAGATATTTTTGATCTGATGGGAGGAGGCACTGTGGTCTAGTGGACAGAGCACCTGGATTTCAATCCCGGTTGATCCAGTTGCCTGCTCGGTGTGTGATCTCGGACAGTCTCTTAACTTCTGTGTGTTCAGTTTCCTCATGTGTAAAATGGGGATCCAGTACCTTTTCTCTCTCCCCCATAGACTTGCAGGAAAGGGACTGTGTTTGATTTAATGATCTTGCATGAATCCCAACTCTTGACACGTAAGTGCTTACCAAATACAATTATATTATCTAATAATAATTGCAATTGTATTATTTACTAATTGCTTAGTCTGTTACAAGCATTGTACTAGGCACGGCGATAGGTGCAATATGAAAAGCTGCATGGCTTAGTAGGAAGAACATGGGCCTGGGAGTCAGAGGACCTGGATTCTAATCCTGGCTTCCCCACTTGCTTGCTGTATGACCTTGGGTAAATCATTTAACAGCTCGGTGCCCGGTTACTTCATCTGTAAAATGGAGGTTAAGACTGTGAGCCCCAAGTGGGACAGGGGCTGTGTCTAACCTGATTATCTTCATTCTACCCAGATGCTTAGTACAGTGCCTGCCTGTCCTACTTCATAGCTGCCTTCCTGGTGTCACTCCCAGATACGAGGTCAGGATGAATCAGGATCTCCCTGATGATGAACAGAACATGAAAAGTGGGAAACAACAGTGACTGCTTTCATCTAAAGATCTGGGTTTAAATAAGGCAAAAAGAAAGAAATTGGTGTTCAGAGAGGAGGCCCCGGCTTTATCCCTGGCTTTTCTCTTCAGTTGCCCCCTACCTCTCCACCCGCATATTTACCAGTGGGGTTTAAAAGGGCAGAAAAACCCAACTGCTCTTCAGAGGAAATCGGGGCCCCTGCCGGGGCCTCAGACCCAATGAGGGTGCTGGATGTATCTCTGCCGAGTGGCTGTGAGAAGCCAGAAGAAGAAAAGAAGGTCGTGGATTCTGGAGGTGGCCACATTGCTACATTCCTGATGGAACTCATTCGCATTTAGAGTTTTGCAGGTGAGCACAGTTTTGAAATCGGGAAAGGGAGCAGAATGAAAACTTCTATTTTCTGTCCTCATCATGCTCCTGGGCAGAACCACTTGGCTGAGGCCCCGTCTCTCCCTCTTCCCCTCATCTTGTCTTGCAACACTGGTCAGTTCTCTGATCGTGTTTCAATGCTTTAAGTAATATCTGTTTTGAGCTCAAGTGCTTTGATAATTGTGTGTGTGTGTGTGTGTGTGTAGCACACTATGTACTGCCCTGCACCACTGGTTGTGCAACTTGCTGATTAATTTATTGTTTTCCAAGCGGAACTGCATGAATCTTATTAAATGACCAAGATATCGCTAAATCTTATTTTGGCCCCAGTCCTGTTGCCCTAAAAACTTTCGTGGCCAAATTTCTTCTCTGGTCTTAAACAAATCTAGTATTGAAATGTAATGAATTTACTACTGGTTTGTACTGGTTTGTATCGCGGCATCGGAAAAGAGCATTTGTGCCGTTTAAACACAGGGAGCCTAGGTTTTCAACCACAAGAGAGCAGCACTATCCCTGGCAAGGGAGCCACTTCTATTGCGCTCAAACGACATTAAATCTCCATCCTAAAGTTTGCTACGAAAGGGACGGACCCAGTTTGTCTTCATTCTTCCCAGGGAACTCAGACAGCCTTCTCGGCTCAGCAGAAGTGTGGCCTGTTGTGGGTGAATTACTTTTATAGCCTCAGTCCATACTGTCCCAAATAATTTTGAACCGGAAATACGAGCTTTGTTATTGCACCTTTTAACCACCTTAATCAAGGCACCTAGGGGTCATCACAGATATTCCAGATGAGTTTCCCAAAGCGATTGAGGTAGTTGGGAGAGGGTCTTTGTTTTATGGCATTTGAGCAATTGTACGTGATTTTAAGATTTGTCTGAGTTCATTCTGGAACTAAATTTTGCCACAGTTAAGACAAACACTATATATAATTCAGCAAGCTCCGTACCATCCAAGCTAAAATGTAGGGCATGGCCTTATGAACCAAGAAGCACGAATCAGTCTTAAATTAAATAGGTAACAGCATGGCTTAGTGGAAAGAGTATGGGCTTGGGAGTCAGAGGTCATGGGTTCTAATCCCAGCTCTGCCACTTGTCAGCTGGGTTAGTACAGTGCTCAAGTGCTTAGTACAGTGCTCTGCACATAGTAAGCACTCAATAAATACTATTGAATGAATGAATGAATGACTTAGAGCAAGTCACTTCCCTTCTTTGTGCCTCAGTTACCTCATCTGTAAAATGGGGATTAAGACTCTGAGCCCCATGTGGGACAACCTGATCACCTTGTATCTACCCCTTCGTTTAGAACAGTGCTTGACACATAGTAAGCGCTTAACAAATACCATCATTATTATTCAGGGGGAAGCAGCAAAGATAAAATGCATCAAAATATTCCTTTTTCTCCAGTTCATCTAGGGCATCATCTGGTTGTGTTTAAAGGAAAAAGCACCTCATTACTTAGTTGAAGATGGATCTTAATTTCAATTTCAAAGTACTTCACCAGCCTGTGATAGAAATGAGAGTATTTATTAAGCGACTGCTGGGCGTTGAGGACTGTACTAAGTGCTGGGAAAAAAACACATGGGTAAGTATTAAATGCAGTTTCTGGCCCCCAGAGGGCTCAAGATCTAAGGAAATCTGTCTGGAGAAAACTCAGCTAGCAACAGTAAAAGAAGGGCCGCAGAATATGATAACAATGGGTTGTGATCCCTGCTCATAAGAAGCTTACACTCTGAGGACAAGGTAAATTAGGAAAAACTGTGGTTCTCATTTAAGGGCTTTCTGTTGAGATTTTGGGACTGTCCCAGGTTTCGGGCTAGATTTATAAGTGCCTTGAAGGCAGGGTTTGGATCTACCAACTTTATTCTACTGCACCCAAGTGCTTAGAATAGTCCTCAGCTCGTGGTAAACTTTCAATAGATGCCATTGATTAATGAATTGATTTGGGCCCCAGTTCTCTACCACACAGCTTGTTGAGGGCAGGGAATGTCACTGTTTATTGTTGTATTGCACTTTTCCAAGTGCGTAGTACAGTTTTCTACACACAGTAAGCACTCAATAAATGATTGGACGAATGACTGAATGACCCTACCTTGCAGGGATGTTGCGAGGACTAAATAACGTAAGGCTTTTGGGTAATAAAAGCAATATGTAGAAACACAATTCCCTCTAGACTATAAGCCCATTATGGGCAGGGATTGTCTCTCTCTATTGCTGAATGTACTTTCCAAGCACTTAGTAAAGTGCTCTGCTCCCAGTAAGCATTCAATAAATATGATTGAATGAATGAATGAATATTGCAGCCCCCATAGAGTTGAAATTTTGCCTGCCCCAAAGGGCCCAGATAGAAATGTTCTCCAAGAATACGCAGCTTTAATTCCCAAGGAGGATCACAGAAAGCCTGTTGCTCGCCAGACCATTTAGCACAGTTGAAGGGTTGAGCTGTGACAAGGTCTTTGCTCCCCTTTCAAGAGAGGGAGGTGAAGATTAAAAGAAACTAGAGAAGACACATAAATTAAAATCCGAGCAATTGTTTTTTGTGTCCACTAATGAGGCGTAATAAAAAACAACTTGAAGCAACTCCTTGAATCATCTTTGGATTTGTTTCCTCCTTTTTTGTGCTAACAAGCCGTCTAGGGTTCTCTCAGGAGTATAAATTTAACAAAGCAACAGTAATAACTTCAGATGGCATTCTCGAATGTAAAATTCCAGTTCCTCAATTCTAACATCTAAATAGTGATTGGTATTATAGTTAAAAATCTTTTACTGAATGGAGATTTTTCAAGGGTCCATCAGCTAACCGATAAAGAATTTCTCTCTGATTTCTTCAAACAAGAATGCCATATGTGCTATTTTAGCATAGCATTATTATTTACATCAATATACAATTCATGATTATATATATGTGTGTGTGTATGCATGTCAAGTAATCAACATGTTCTTTTTTGGTTATAATGAAGAGCATTGTGGTTAAATGAATATTGTATTTCTGCTAATACCTCGACTCTGAAGAATTTAAATCATAAAAATCAGTGCTCAAGTGGAATATAAAAAGAAGAATCTCAATATTAAATTTCAAAGATGGTCAGCAGCTCTGAAAACATGAATATTCCTCATAAACAAATGAAAACAGAATCGTCCTTTTTTAAGACTTAAAGAAACAAAAATCTACTGACAGTAGGCATATGCCAACAAACAAGAACACCAAATTAGTTTCTCAGTTCTGAATATCTTTAAATTCAGTTGATACCCCCTACATGGGGTTTATTTAAGTGTCTAGAGGGCAGAAATTATGTCTACTAACTCTTTATTGTACCCTCCCAAATGTTAAATATAATGCAGCAAACAGAGTATGCACTGAACACATACTATGTATTTATTTATTATGAAAATTGCTTTTTTATTTCTGGCTCTGCCAGTTAGAGGTGGAGGAAAGGTGCTTTTTTCATGATTATGGCCACTATGATCCAGCCATCTCTGTAAACTCAGAGTCCAGAAAAGTCTAGGGCTCATCACACCCAAGAGTCCGGTTTGCTAGCATTTTTCATCAAGAAGGTAGCAGTGCCTACAGTGAGAAGCAGCATGGCACAGTAGAACACGCATGGGCTTGGGAGTCAAAGGAACTGGGTTCTAATCCTGTCTCTACCAACTGCTTGCTGTGTGACCTTGGACATGTCATTTCTCTGTGTCTGTTACCTCTCCTGTTAAATGGGGATGAAGACTGTGAGATCTACGGGGGACAACCTGATTACCTTGTATCTACCCCAGCAATTAGAACAGTGCTTGGCACATAGTAAGCACTTAACAAGTACCAACATTATTATTATTATTATTGTTATAATTTCCTGGCCTTCCCCTGCTCTTTACCTGACCGGAAAGCTAGGGGAAGATTAGACATGGCGGTTGAGCTCTTTGAACTCCTTAGTGAGAGGCTGAGGTAAACAAAAGGGGCTGTTTTCCAAACAGTTCCTCAAAGTTGAAGCAGAATTTACACCTCCTAATTACCATGTTTCTTTGCCAAAGGTGCAAGCACCTGTTACAGAATGTGCTTTAACAGTTGGAGTTAGTTCCCTCCTGCCCATCCTCTACCCCAAGCACAAAAAAAGTATAAACCATTTTTTAAAGTATGATCAAAAAATGGGTTGGTGTTTCCTGCAATAATAAGACTCTGATGTTCTAGCCTTACAGCAGATGATCCTAAACAAAAGGAGAGGGAAAAAAGTCTGTTTCATTCCTGCTGTTCTCTTCTCTTTCCACTCCCCTTTGTCCTCCAACAACAACAAAAAATGAAAGTAGAGAAATAAAGTTTTTAAGTTTTGATAAGGCCGTTTTAGTTTATCCAGTTGAAAGATTCTGATTTTGGCTCCACATCTAAAGAACAGCACCTTCAGTAGTTAAGCTCATAACACCATACTGCAATCTTGGCAAATTCTGCATTTCCGGGTTTCTTAGCCAAGAACCTTCTAATCTAAGGCATAAGGGATCTTCAAGTTACAATTTGTTCAATATTATTCAAGGAAAATATATGTAAATACCCATCACCACCCACAACTGTAGTTTCCAAAAAAACAATTTTACTTTCTGACACACAACCAGTTAGAAAGAAGGGGCTTGATTTTTCCTTTTTTTTTTTCCATCAAGCAAAAACTTCTCACAGTAGGCTTCAAGGCTGTCCACAAACTCTGCCCATGCTACATATCTGCTCTCTTAATCCAGGACTTCTCAGCTTGGTCCTAAGCAAACTTTTTAACAGTACCTTGTTCTGGCCTCTCCCGCCTCTATCCACTCAGTCATGCTGTTCTCCCATCCTGGAGCTCCCTGCCCCCAGAGATCTGGCAAATCACCAGCCTCCTCTAATAAATAAAATAAAAATAAAGTTGGTATTTGTTAAGCGCTTACTATGTGCCGAGCACTGTTCTAAGCGCTGGGGGAGACACAGGGGAATCAGGTTGTCCCACGTGGGGCTCACAGTCTTCATCCCCATTTTACAAACGAGGGAACTGAGGCCCAGAGAAGTGAAGTGACTTGCCCACAGTCACACAGCTGACAAGTGGCAGAGCTGGGATTTGAACTCATGAGCCCTGACTCCAAAGCCCGTGCTCTTTCCACTGAGCCACGCTGCTTCTCCAAATCCCACTTCCCGACAAGTCTTCCCCGATTAATTCCCAACACCCGAATCACATCCTCTCACCAGCAATCTCTAGCACTTCGGGACTTCTTTATATTCCCATCCTCAGCCCTGGTGTATATGTGTGTATTCCATTATTTATGCCGATTACTCTATTTGTAAATATTTTCCATCTGTTTCCCCCATTACAGATTAAGCTCCTTGTGCATGGGAATGTTTCTCCTCCTCCTGTTTTACCTCCCAAGAGCTTAGTACAATGCATTGCATCCCGTAGGCTCAATAAATACTATCACTCCTCCTATTGCTACCAGTGAGATGGCAGTCTCAGGTTATTGAGCACGTATTCTGTTCAGAGCACTGTGCTAAACACTTGGAAGAGAACAATAGTTAATCAACATGATTCCTGCCCTCAAGGATCTTACAGTCCAGTGAGGGAGACAGACACCAAAATAAATGACAAGCATGAAGACACAAGAGAGTATGAAGATATGAACCTAATTGCAAAGGGAGTAGGGATCAGCGGGAGGTAAGTATCCAAAATCTTAGCTGACCTAAAAATGGTCACGTGACAGGAGGTGGGGAAATAGGAGGGTGTTTTTAGCGATTAATCAGAGAAGGCCTCCTGGAGAAGATGTGAATTCTGAAGGACCTTGAAATGGTCTGCCAAATCTGAAGGGGGTAGAGGTTCCAAGCAGAGCAGAGGGTATGAGCCAGAAGAGGGAGGAGTAGAAATGAGAACAGGCACAGGGAGTAGGTTAGCTTGAATAAATATTGGTGAGTAGGTCACCAATAACCTCCTTTAGCCAAGTCCAATAGGCTGTTGTCTCTCCTAATCTTTCTTGATCACTCAACACTCCCTAAAAGCCTTGGTTTCACTTGGTTTCGTCCTCCCACTTCCTCTAATGGTAAATAATTCATATCCGCCTGTCTCCCTCACGAGAGTGTAAGCCCCACTTAAGGGAGGCCAGGTGTCCTTTGGTTTTGGTGTCCGCCCCCAAGTGCTTAGTACAGTGCTCTGTACCCAGTGTGCACCAAATAAATGTCATTAATTGATATCAATGATGGACATCTACAACATCGTCACTTCAGAATTTGGAGTATTGTTAGTCAAGTCTCACGGGTAACTTTGCTTGAGCTGGTGGCATTAGACATCTTCCACCGCTTTCCCTGTGAAGACAGTTCTTGTTCTTGAGGAACCAGCAGTATTCTAAGTTAATTATTTTCCCTGGATGAATCCAGAAATTCATTTTTTGTCATCACACTTTTCAGAAAGGAAAATTTTTAAGATAGAGCTGAGCTATTTCCTAATTTGTGCACATTAACTTCTATGACGGGTTAAATCATCTCTCTCGCCACTGATCCCTCGCTCACGTCCTCCCTCCTGCCTGAACTTCCTTCCCCTTCATAACCAACAGACCACCACTCTCCCCATATTCAAAGTCCTTCTGAAATCACATCTTCTCCAAGAAACCTTCCCTGAATAAAGCTTCATTCCCCCCTCATTCACCCTCCCTGTGGTGTCATCTATGCACTTGTGTCTTTCCCCCCTAAGTACTTGCATAGACATCCTACCCCCAGCCCCATAGTATCATAGCTACATATCCTTAGACAGACTCTGCTGCTTCCCCTATATGTAACTTTATTTTAATGTCAGTCTCCCCCTCTATATTGTAAGATCCTTGAGGACACGCCTAGGGGATAGAGCACAGACCTGGGAGTCAGAATGGCCTGGGTTCTAATCCCAGCTCCACCGCTTGTCTGCTGTGTGACCTTGGTTAAGTCACTTAACTTTTCTGTGCCTCAGTTACCTCATTTGTAAAGTGAGGATTCAATACCCTTTCTCCCTCCTACTTAGATTATGAGCCCTGTGTGGGACAGGGACTCTGTCTCACCTGATTGTCCTCTATCTTCTCCAGCACTTAAAACAGTGCTTGACGCATAGTAAGCACTTAACAAATACCATAATTATTATTATTATTATTCCTATGTCTACCGACTTGATTGTAGACACTAAGCACTCAATAAATATCACTGATTGATTGACTGATTTCCATAAAAAGCGAACTACCCAGTCAGGACTTTTTCCTTTAAAAGCATTAAAGTCTTCTATTAGGGCTAACTCAGAAAAGATGGAAAAATAATAATTTCTTAATGACATCAAACACTCAGAGGAAAAAGCAAACCACTATCAAGTCAGGAACCAGAGACAAAAGACTACTAAAATACTGGCAGTTTCATTTTTCATTCCCCAGGGCTTCTTGGCTTAACAGAGAACAAAATCATTTAGGCATGCAAGATCATTGATAGCTGCTTGTTATAAAGTTCCATCTTCTCCTACCTGGTGTATCCGACACGTGCATGGAAGAACTATTCACCAGGTTGCAGGGAGCTGAAAGAGAGAGGGGGAAGATTCTGTGAGCACTTCCACCATTTTATCAAGCATAAGCATGACCACTGTCAAAGCTGTCCTAGTGTGTTTACGAAAACTTAAATAACTGATTAAAATATGATGGCCCCTTCCTGTAAATAAATAGCCCGTAACAGCACTCTCTAAACTGTAATTTGCCCTGATTGGTTTTCTCAAACATGGAAACTAATTTGTTACTTCAGACTCCTCAAAAAACTTTTATTTAGGAAAAAATAATAAGGGAAAGAAGGGATCATGTAACTGGAAGCGGCGTTAGAACGGAGGAGACGCGCGTGTTAAAGCTTCGTTACAGAAAACAAAGCAAAATTGACTGGAAATTTCATGGACAACCACTGAACTGAATCCAGCAGTACTAAGAACAATGCAGTCCTCCTGGAGATTCCTCGGCACTGTTAATCAGGAGAGCCGCACGATCCTTTTGTAAAAGTCGGAGTAAAAAGCTGAAGACCTGATCATTCTGAGAGAGTTATTTTCCCTGGGGAGAGCCAGGTTTTGTATTCGTTCCAGGGGCGGCTTCTCTACACAGGCTTCATCTACAGCCTCGGAAGAGACGGAGTTTCTGTGATAACTTGGGAGCTCAAGTTTCCTCCACATAAAGCCCCGAGTTGGCAGATATGCCACAAATTGTCATGCCAGATCTTGTGCTATTTCTAGGTCCCTTTCTTTCCTGGACCTCAATGCAGTTTGCAGTCAAGTCAGTAATAGTATTCCCATTTTTCAGAAAGGCCAATATTTAAAACAAGGAACCATACTACTGATAAAATACACGCTAGGCTAATTTGAAACTCTTGCTTTCTGTTGAGAAAAATCAATTTGTCAAACGGATATTTACACATTTTCCATTTTTTTCTACTGTAATTTTTAAAAGAACACATCTTAGAAAAGAGCTAGAAAATCATTTTTAAAAAGGAGTCTCATATATATTTTTGCAAATGGGATCCTCAATATTTTTTTAATTAACATTTTCAACCATTCAGCTTTCTCATTTTCTTGTTCACAAAGAATTTGGATGCGTAGTAGAACTAAAAGAGAAAACAGGGCTCTAAGTTAGTGCACTTCTTCTCCTTCACCTGGTATTTATCTTTTTTTTCCATACTTTTGTGGATGTGGACCTAATGATAGCCTATCAGATCTATTGCATAGGTGTTTTATGTAGGGTTGGGGAAGGTTTTTGTTCAGATGCATTTATGCCCTTAGATGCAAATACCAGTGGCCCTGCTTTTGAATGAAGTTTCAAGAGCAGTTGAACTGTTTTTAGTGGTATCCTTAGGTTTGCTTTGTGGTGACTGCAAATCCTACTCTGTAGAGAAATTAGGCTGTATATCAGGGTCTGGTCCTCCAGCTTATGACCAAGTGATTTTGAATCCCAGTCAACACACAGCACAGTCAGATCTGAGCATGGAAACGGTTTGGTTAAAGCTGAGCCCGGTATTACTATACATCGTGCTCATTTTCTAGAGGTGGCATGGATTTAATTGATTTTTTCAGATTGCTTCTGCGCCAACCTCCCATTCAAATATCTGCAGTGGCGTTGTCTTTCAAATCTCTGCCTTATCCCATATTCTGCCCAGAAGCATATGTTACAAACGTAGCTACTGTGAGATCAAAATTCTCTTTTTGCCTTTCCATAAACCCAGATGTTGTGTTTCTCTGATGAAGCCCCGTGCCTTAAAAGTGTGATAACAGGGTGTTGTCCTGGGAGACTGAGAGCATTCTAATCAAGGCGAAAACTAGACAGAGAACCAAGCTCCACAACAAGCCGGTTTTCTTTTCTCCCAAATTTAAGCTCTATTTAGCCCAGAATCCTTAAGCCATAGCTTGTAAAAAGCTGTTTGTTTGGTACTGACCTTCTCCTTTTATGTAACATGATAACGCATGCTTCACCGAATACTGAAGGCAGCTAAACATATGTCGTCAGCTGTGTGTTGCTGCCCCTTTTATTAAAATGGATTTTGGTAGCATATGTGGGAATAGGCTTGCCACAGATACTCAGGGGAAATGAAGGAATACAAGGCAATTAGCAGGAGCAATCCCCAGACCTCACTACTAAGCCTCAGTAGGAAATACAAAGAGGTATCTCATGGGCATGGAAACAATTAAGGTCAACAAGTAATCGTGGAAAAGGAAACTTTAAAAAACAAGAACATGGTAAATGACCTAGTAAACACACCCCCCTCCTGTCTTCATATGCATTGCATCTGGGGTTCACATGTATAATCTTGCTGGCTTTTTTCCCCCGATAATGACTTCCCTTTGCAATTTCCTAGAGGAAGTTGCTGAAGTGATCTCCTAGTGATAAAATGAGCTAGAGTGAGTCTTAATTTTCAGTCAAAGATTTTTTTTTCTGCTGATCTCCTAATTAAGGGATGACAGCGGCATTTGTTCGAAGGCATGAATGCAATAAGTGGCCAAAGGAAGAGAAAAAAGTGATGCAAGAAAATATCATGGGATTGATGATTGCTTTCCCTCCAGCCTGGGTGATTGTGTTGCCCACATACCTCTGCAGATATCCTGATCACTCTCAATAGACATATGTATTAAATATGCACATATTCTTTTGATTTGGAAAGCGATCTTCATAAATCGACCGTTCGTATTTATTGAGCACTTACTTGAGAGAATACAATATAACAGAATTGGTGGACACATTCGCTACCCACGATGTAGTTTCATTTACTTTCTATTTTGAAGCTATTTCAGAAGCGCATCATTGAAACTCATTTTTTTTTTTGAAGAATAGTCATAAGCTATTTTTGACTTCTTCCATTATCATAATTCTTTTCAAGTAGAATTTTCTAAACAAGCATTTTGGAATATGAAGCTTCGAAAAGTTCTGATGGTACTTTCTGATAGGAAGTTTGGTTCCTCATACTTAGAATAATGGGTTTGATGTTAACTTCATAAATACTTAATGACTAACCCAGCTCTGGTTCTGACTCACCCCCATAAAATCCAATTCAGTCCTCAGTCGACTGTCAAGTCGGTAAAACTACTATTTAGCTGAGAGGCGGCAAGGGGTTGAGGAACCCTGTCCAGAGAAAATTCCTTCATTTATCCAGTTTTGCTTGTTTCTTTCACCTTCATTCTCTCCTTTTCTTTCCCCCCCAAATAGCAACTTCAGGGAAAAGTTATTCTGAAAAAGAATTTAGCCTTCCCTTCTCCTTCAAATATTCCAGTCACCATTATCCCAGTTTCATTTTTAAACCCTAATCTGTAACTTTTGCCATAATATTCTGAGATTCCCTGAAAGCTATTTATTTCAGGAATACTGGGGCTGCAGGCAGTGTCTGTGCCTTCTACCTTCTTCCTGATTGGTGTAGGACTCTACTTTATTGATGGATGCTGCCCAGACTGCTGAGGGCTCTTCCTGGGCCCTGGGGATTCCCATGAGACACTCCAAAGTGCTAGCTGGGTGAGGAGGGAGAAGAGAACTGGTGATCGGAGAAGCAAAAAATACCCTGTGCAACTTGGAGGACATACTAGAATGACGAAAGAAACATGCAAAGTTCTATGTGTGCTCATGCCTGCCATTTTGCAACCATCCATCCGAAGTCAATCAAGCCTAGAATGTTCCCGGAACATATGTACGCTTTCCCTGGTAAGCCCTGATGCTGCTTTGGGGCCTTGGAATTTGGTGGCAGGATCTGAGGGGGTGGGAGGGTGGGAAGTTAAAATAAAAATTCCAGACATAAAGGCATTCAGCACCATAATCATAGCAGATGGGATAGAGTAACTGAAAACCACATTGGCAGTATAAACCAGATGAATGACAACTCTTGGACATTCTGGGCAGACTCCAAAGCCAGACTAGTGGTTGGTATTTGACTACACAAACATCACCCCTGCCTGCATGCTGCTCTACCTTCAGATTTGGTTTGACCCCAAGGGGAGACTTAACCATTCAGATTTAGGACAAAGGGGAATTTTCCCCTAGAAAATACAGCCCTTGCTCCAAGACAATTTATCTCCAGAATCTAGGGCCTAAGTGACCCAGGAAAACGCGACGTAAAATACATTTAGGTACCAAAACCATTGACACTGGAAATAAGTCAGGCTTGTGGTGTGAGTTTGATAGTATTATTAAGAATGATGCTCTGTAATGCGTTGAAATACCACCTTGTGAAGAAATGGTCATGATGATAGAAAGGTAGAAAATATATTTCTGAATAAAGCAACTCCTCCAGCACATACACATCACAGTTGCCTTCCTGGAAACTCATCCATACAATGTCACAAGTAGATCTGAAGTCCTTGTCACTTGATGGTACCGTAGGCTACTCACAGGATGCTTTTAGAGACACTGTTCAGGCAGGATATAACTGCAGGCTAAATCCGGCAAACAGTGAATGTAACACACTATGACATCTGTCACAGCTCTTCTTGGATAAACCCATAATGATTGCCGTGACCGGAGAAGAAGACATCTGAAATCAGTAACTGAATAATGCTAATGATACTTCATATATAACACAGTTCAGAAATAATGATGCATTACTGTAAAAAGCAAGGTATGAGGTCTAGATTGGATTTACTCTCCCCATAAAATGTGTTAATTATAAACATACTTTTAAAAGCACAGTTGAGTGTCTTTTTATGCAACCAAAATTATGTAACGTAGCAAACAGATCATTGCAGGTTTTATAAACACATATATACAGGCTATGCCTCATAACGTATTAATTTATAAAGCTACTAATGGGTACCGGTTTATAATGCCAGATGACAACAGGCAATCCCAACCTATAGATGAGTGTTGCCATGATATTGATCTAATGAGCAGAGGATCACAGACATTAGAACCAGCAGTGATTAATAATGGCACCCCCACCCCCAACTGTATCTTACAGTAGAGCTAATTGTGTTTTATTATTTCCAGTAACTATTCCCCATTAGCTGGAGAAGAATTTAAAACTGCCCGTTGACTGACAATTGTTATACAGGGCAGTGGCCCCTGCGTCATCTTATTCACAACACCTGTCATCACTTGTTGTCAGCAATCTTGCTTTAGTTATGATTTAATTTATGCCTTGTGTGTCATAAGCCAGCACTTAATGTTTTTAAGCCATCAAATGAACTCTTCGGTTGATCAGTTTCATTTCTTTGACAGATGCTGAAGTTAGACTGTTGTTGAATCCCCTACCCTTCCAAACGCTTTCTGGCAACTTAAGTATCAGAGCTGCTGATGGCAGCTTTTGACTCCAGGCCTTCATCTCTAATAGCAGATGGAAAAAAAAAAAGGATCATTCCAGCATGGGAAAGTCCGATACTGCATGACAGCGCGGAGCTGATGACAGAGAACTCTTGACGTTGTACAATCAGATTTTGAACTGTCATGAGGTGTTTCCTCTACTTTTTTAGTTTAAAGAGGAACCTGCATTTGAATTTTATTCCTGTGCTTTGGGCCAGATTCTCACAACATATCATTCTTTCGTGATGGCAGTGAAAAAAAAAATATTCTGATTCTCTCTCAAATGTCATTGCATAACTGATCTTCTGAGCTTATTAAAATCACATCTCCTCCAAGAGGTCTTCCCCGACTAAGCTTTCGTTTCCCCTACTCCCTCTCCCTTCTGCGTCATCCTCGCCCTTGGATTTGTGCCTTTTATTCACCTTACCCTCAGCCCCACAGTACTTATGTATATATTCATAATTTATTAATCTTAATGCCTAACTCCCCTCTAGACTGTAAGCTCCCTATGGACAGGGAATGTGTCTACTAACTCTGTTGTATTCTCCCAAGCACTTAGTATGGTGTTGCGCACAAAATTAGCACTCAACGAATCCGACTAATTGATTTAAAAGTTTTAGTAGATTCAATGGAGAAATTTTTTTGCCAAATGGATCCAAATTTGAAATTTAAAGTAGGCTGGTATATTTGTATATGCACCCAAAACCACAAGGTGTGTGTGTCTGTAGGTAGGTATATGTACACATATATATTATGGTATATTATCTAACCCAATTACCTTGTATCTACCCAGTGCTTAGGACAGTGCCTGGCACATAGTAAGCAGTTAATACTACAATTATTATTATTATTAATAATCAATGAATCATAGTTATTGAGCAGTTACTGTGTGCAGAAGACTGTACTAAGTACTTGGGGGAATACAGGACAACACTATAACATACACATTCCCAGCCCACAATAAGCTTACAGTCTAGAGCTATTATGTGTTTAATAATATTCACCCTACCCTCAGCCACACAGCACCTATGTATGTATCTATAAATTATTTATTTATATTATTTTCTGTCTCCCCCCTTCACTGTAAGCTCTTTGATGGGCAGGGAGCATGTCTACCAACTCTGTTGCACTGTACTCTCCCAAACACTTAGTAAAATGCATAGCACACAGTAAGCACTCAATAAATACCACTAATTGATTGATCTATCAAATGTATTCATCAGTGCTGAGATTTGTTTTGCACAGGTGTTATCTTAGGTTTCAAACGTTAAACATTTCTAAGGAAATCTAACTAAATATGAACTCAATTCCCTTTGCAAAAATGTGCTTTCGTCCTCCTTTTTTAAAAGAATAAATGTCTGAGAGGCCTATTTGGCATCAAATAAGTTCTATATTACTATTTAAGATAATTAGAAATATGTGAATACTATTTCCCTTAAACTACACATTGTTTTACACGTTACAAATTAAAGAGGAAAGATTTTGACAGCACACTTGGGGTTTAGCTGAATCCAAAATACTTAAATACCTTTTGAAACATTGGACAAACGAAACACATCACTATTCACTCCTAGCCCCAATTGGAATGCATATTAACCTCAGTACCATAAATGTAAATGGAGCAAGATTTTTCCACTTCCACATTTTATGGAGAAGCATAGTTTCTAATCTCTTCCAGAAAGATGAGGAAAAATCAATCTAATCTATTTCTTTAATCAACTGACAATGGGACAAAAATCCAACCACCCTAATGCCATTCAATTCTTAGGTGGCTTAACAAAAATAAGGGGCAGGGGGAATGAGGTGGAGTTACCCTAAAAATCAGGGTTGAGTTTTGGATGAAAGAACTCCTTTCCCTCTGTAGATATGCCCAATTCCTTAGACGTTCTTTCTCGTGTTTTCTCTTTCTTGGAATAATTGTCATTTGAAGAAATTCTGTTTCTAATTATTGACAGCTAGTCAAGCTGGGTGTATCAGTTTCAGAGAGGGAATGATGATGGAATTTCACTGCCATGAATGTCAGCATGAGAAGCCCACAAATAACTGCATAAAAACTGATTTTAAAAAAAATTATGAAAGTGTAAAAGTTTACATCCCTCCTTTCATAAGTCATAATTCAGTTTAAGATAGATCTCCTTACCAATTTAGCCAGTTACTTTGTTTAATTTCTGCCAATGCCTGAATTCGGTTGCTCACTTTGAAATGAAAAATCCACTCTTTTTTTTTAAAGTGGGTTTCCATATTTTCAGGGAACAATACAGATCTCATTATCTTGACATTAATGTGTAGGTCAAGTGGAGAGTTGAGGAAATGATCTTTAGAAAGCAGACAAAAAAGCCCATTTATAATACAGACAAAAAAAAGTGGAGGAGAATGGAGTTTGGTCTTATTCTGAATTATTGATCTTATACGTCTACCAGCCCACATTAATAGAAAGGCAGAGCTGGCAGGCAAAGTTTTTCAGAGACTCCATTTGTCCTGTGAACCTAAGTCCAAATCAGCCTGAACCAAAAATAAAAGCCCCGAAGCAGGATGGCCTCAACAAACGGCTGGGCTAGTCCTGCTGGGCTGCGAACCTCCCTTCTCCCTTCTCTCTGAGAGGCATTTGTGGCCCAGTGGAAGAGCAAATAACTGAAATCTAGCAGATCTGGCTTCTCATCTGAGTAATAATACTAATGACAGTAGTGAATAAAATATCCACTGATCCATTCTCAAATGTCAGTGCATAATTGATCTGCAAAATGTCAGTGGTTTGAACAGAGAAATTTCCTTTTTGCCAAATGGATTCAAATTTGAAATTTAAAATAGGCTGACATATTTATATATGCACCCATAAACACAGGGTCTTGTAAGTAGTTATAATATCCTTCTAGACTGTAAGCTCATTGTAGGTAGGGAACGTGTCCACCAAGTATTGAACTCTCCCAAGTGCTTACTACAGTGCTTTATATACAGTGAGGGCTCAATAAATATCATTAATTGGTTGATATATAAATTTATTATATTTATTAATCAGTGCTAGGATTAATTTTACACAACCTAGCAATATATTGACTCTCAAGGATTAAACATTTCCAGCATAGTTCTAGCCTTCTGAATTTGAGCTCCATTCCCTTTGCAGAAATGTGTTTTCCTCCTCCTTTTCTGAAGAATAAATGTCTGAAAGATATATTTGGCATCAAATACCTACTTTTTGACTAAGTGAATTAGAAATATGTGGAAATAATTGTATTTTTCAGTACTTATTATGTGCCAAGCACTGTCAAACACTGGGGTAGATCCCCATCTCACATGAGGCTCACAGTCTTGTCTAGAGAAAGCTCCTCCCCCTTTTTAAAAATGAAGTAATTTTTAATCCCCATTTTACAGAGGAAGTAAGTGAGGCACAGAAAAGTGACTTGGCCAAGTTCACAAACCAGGCAAGTGGTAGAGCTCTAGTCAGCATTCCCCTCATGTAAATCCTGGGCATATTTGAAATGTTACCTCTCTGCCTGACCTCCACTGCCAGTTACACAGCCCCAATTCCCTTCACTTTTTTTGAGGAAACCCATTTCCCATCCCTTGAGTAAATTTGATTCTCCTTTCCAGAGTCTCTGCACTCTTCTTCAAATACAGTGACCAAAACTGGAGATAGTGGTTCACCAGATAATTGTTCCACTTTTCACTTCACTTTGCATGCAATGATGACTACAGTGATGGAATGCTTTCAAGATGACGTGGAGCCCAACCTTGGGGAAGGCCATAGAGTTGTAGCAGGAGGGAAAGAACACAGTCAACAGAGCAGCCTGGCGGGCCAGAATCCGAAATAAGGGGACTGTTTTCAAGCAGAGACTTCTTTAAGCCAAAAGAGGTCTAAAACTGCCCCAGACATTTTGAACAGCAAGCAAAGCTCTGAAAAGGCCTATATGTGTTCTTGTCTTCAGCTGCCTCCATTACAGAGGTAAAATCTCACCCTCAATCACATAATCTAAATCTGAAGGTGTGTCTGTATATTTCTTGAAAATATTTACCAAATTCCTTTGCCAAGTTTGCTTTCATAAGAAAATTGAGCAACATTCCTCAGACCCAGTTCTTCTCAAGGGAAGTGTTTGCAAATTATCCATCAGTGGTATTTTCTGAGCACACACTCTACAGAGCACTGAACTGAGTGCTTCGGAAAGTACAAGAGAGTAACTACATATGATCCCTGCCCTCAAAGAGCTTTCCATCCCCTGTATTGTTTTCTTTAAGCTAGAGAAACTGGGACAGGTACCAGAGTACCTCAGCCCACAAAGACAAGCCTCTTGGCGAAATGCCAGAGTTGACTAATTCTGGGAGTAACAATGCTACCCGTGACATCATTAGGGATGTGGTAAGGAGTATGCGAGACAGAGTTGCCAAACAAGATGGAAGGTGTACCCAGGGGCTAATGCAGCTGCTTCTCTGAACCAGTTTGTAAAATCTATTATCTGTCCCCAGGAACTCAAGAACTGGACCTCAGATTGAGAAAATAAATTATAACAATTGTGGTATTTGTTAAGTACTTATTACGTGTCAAGCACTGAAACAGTATAAGCAGATCAGACACAGTCTCTGTCCCATAGGGGGTTACGCTCTAAGTAGGAGGGAGAAGAGGTATTTAATCACCATTTTACGGATGAGGAAACTGAGGCCCAGAGAGATTAAGTGATTTGCCCAAGGACACAGAACAGGGAAGTGGTAAGCGCTTTAACAAAAGCCATTAAAAAGTGATGGATCTTGGCAGGGGAAAGGCTTCTGTATACTCTCCAAGCACAGAGTAAGGACTCAGTAAATACCACTGATTGATATAGTACAGTGATCTGCACGTAATAGGCTGTCAGTAATCCCACTGATGTAAAATCCAAATCAATTTAAGATGGTTGGCCTGTGATCTGAAGAACAGAGCCCCTTTATTCTCTAGACTATAAGCTCATTGTGGGCAGGGAAAGTGTCTACCAACTCAGTTATACTGTACTCTTCCAAGTGCTTAGTGTCGTTCTCTGCACACAGAAAGTGCTCAACAAATGCCATTGATTGAGGCAGGATTAGAACCCAGGTTACCTGACACCCAGTCCTGTGCTCTTTCCACTGGGCCATGCTACTTCTTTCAGTTTTCCTGTCACTTGAAGTGGGAGAGCCCTAAGGAAATACCAATTTTCCCAAACGGTTGAAGGGACCTTCAGTGCCCTAAGAACATCATTTCAGATGATATATTAAAATATCAAACTGAAATTTTCTTAAAATTATTGAATGAACACCACTCGGAAGTTCATAGAAAATGGTCCTTTTTGAAAAAATAACTTTCAAATACAGGTGATAGGCTCCTGAAGAAGTTTCACTATCTTTGGGAAATCTGAGTGCTCCAAACTTCAACATTTTAGATTCTGGTCTTTCACACCCAACTACTTCTGCCGGAATCAGTATATTTTACCAGAAACTTTTGTATAAGGTTCTTTTAATGACGTGGAATCCACAATCCCAAACGAATTGCAAATGCTAAATTATTCGTAACATTCCATGTTTCTTGCCATGAGGTCTTTAATGAGGTCTAAACATGGTAAGTACCTGATAAATACTATTGGTTGATTGCTGGGCAATTTAAAGATAACTGAAAAATGTGAATGTAGAGTAAAATAATAAACCTGTCCTCCTTTGTTAGGTTTACAATCTGTCAGGAAGGATGCAAAATGGAAGATCGGACAGCACTGTTGAGTCAATTCTGGCAATGCATCAGAGTGGGTTTTCTAGATAATTTTGAATCTATACCTGACTCCCAGATGATCCAGAAGCCACCTGGATCATTGACAGCATGACAGGAATGCAATCACTTCTGCGAGTAGGCATGACATTTTCAGGGTGGGAAAATGGAAACACTGGTCCTGGATCTGGTGCTGAAAACTGATGTATGTCCCCCTTTCCCAGATTCTGGGCTAGTCAAACACAAGTTTTTTAGTTGGGAAAAAGCTTTCCCTGCTGAGTATGTCGAAATTTACCATGTAATCAAGAATCAGTGGGAGATCTTTTCCAAGCATAGCCACATAATCCACGTCTCCACCATCCTCCCTTTCCTGAACTTACATTCATCCTACTCTTTCCATACTGTATCCTTCATTTCCCCACCCAATTCTTCTTTCTCCCCAACACTATTCTTCATTTAAATGCCCGCCCTGCCCTTCTATCCTCCCAAGTATTTGTTTTCTTCATGAACCCATGTTGGAGAAAATGGCTGGGGAAGAAATCATCCCAAAGAGGTGAGAAGTCTTGATCCCATATCCTGGTCATTTCTATTTATAATATGGGGCTGCAATGATGATGATAACCTTTCCCTCATCCTTACAGGTATCATAAGAGATGCCCACAAGGGCTCCCCATTTGCACGAATGAGGTAGCTAACTCTGGTTGGAGAGGAGAATGAGGAGATAACTATGGGACATGAGAATTTTTCCCTAAGGACAGTTTAGTACAGTTCTCTGCACACAATAAACACTCAATAAATGTGCTTGATTGACTGATTGAAGTCAGTCCCCACTTGTGATGGGGTACATCTTCTCAGCACAGGAAGATCTGATCCAGAAGACCCCACAGAGTGAGGATTGATGGGTTTAGGATTTAGCGGAAATTCTCCAAATCAATAGCCCTTTATTTCAGCACTTATTAAAAATTGCCCTCCCAGTAAAGCCCATTAATTTCCCCAGAGCAGAATCAGGCCCTATTTTGGAATCTTTCTAAGTTGGACCTTTTATACAACACATGCAAAGACTTAGATTTCTCTAAAGCCTGATCATTAATAATACACATTCAAAACCCAGGCTAGTCTTCAAAAGAGAGACAACACAGTGATATCCTGTATTCTGTTCATGTTAGCTTAATTGCTGTATTTATGCTATTAGTCCTAGCGAGCCAGTGGGGAAAAATAAACTGGGAGCTCATTGTGGCTCGGGAATCATCAAAAAAGTTAGACCCATCAGAAATTTGATTTTCCTTTTAAAATGCACTCTAAACATTAGCCAAGATAAAAATATACATAAATATTTGTAATCAGAATTGCTTGATGCTGAATGTAAACAGTAATAAAAAAATATTGTGACCACATTTATCCCTTTTGCTAAACAACTTCCTTATAGGGTGAAAGGTTAGACTAATCAGACGTAAATTAACTACAGCTGCAGCCAACCCTTTATGAAGAAAATGCTTAAAATAATTGCACTACTCCTTTCAATTGCATTACTGCCATGACTTCCATTAGGGAGACCAATCAGTGAGCTTAGAAATGTAACATCGCAGACAAGCTCTTGGGAATCAACTATCTCCGGTGTCTGAAAACCTAAGCATTTGCTGTGTTAATCCGTTCAGCACACCTCACCAACAGGGGAGGAAATCTACCGGTGTCGCACTTGACACGTAACCATCTCTTCAATGGTCCATCTGAACCCGTGGGTCACTTTTGATTCTAGAACCCGTAGAAAAGCAAATCACAGATCTCGGAGGCATGAATACAGAAAAAGGCAATTTCTGAAACCTTAAAAATCCCTCTCCTTCTCCCTTTCTGTTGACAGTACTGTGATGGTTTCATTTTACCAATCTGGATGTTAATTCAAGTGTATGCATGTTTAGAAACATAATTTTAAAACAAGCTTATTGTTTTAATTTAAACAGCTAGAAGCTGCCAACAGTTTCTGCTCTCCAGCCAAAAGAAATTTATCTTACAATTTTAAGTCATCATCTAGTTAATTGCAATCACTTTGTTGATACTGTAATAGGACGAACGGAGAGGACTCCAGCAGTGCTGGGATGGCACCAGCGTTCCCAGCTTTGAGAGGCTGGACTCTTGGCCAGATGCAGATCTCCACCCTCCGTCTTCCCAGTTTGGACTCCAGCAGTCCCAGCCTGCCCCTTATCCCTCTTTCAAAATGGCTGGGTAAACTGAGTGGAGATGAGCGGAGGACTTGTCAAACGGATGTGTTTTATGCTCCTAGGCATCTTGTGATCTCATCCTGAGAAGTTACTCCCTAGAATCATTGGGATTGAAAGAAAACAATAAATTTTGAATAGCGATTCAGTGATTTATCTAGGAGTTTCCTCTGTCTGGTGTTCGCCCTTCTAACAAGCAGTGAGGACTGCTATTCTTTGACTTGCTCAGTGTAAGAATTCATTGCATTCAGAGGGCACCAGCAGCATGGTATAGTGGACATGGATCCATGTTGACTGATGGATTGACTTAATCAAATGCTGACCAAAGCTTCCTCTCCAAATGTTCTTCCCTTCACAGGAGCTTGAAGAGTGTCTTTCCTTCCTCTTCATTGGCATTTGAGTACAGTGGTCTGCACACAGTAAACGCGCAATAAATACGACTGAATGAATTTGAGGATTAGGTATGACCTGGGAGAGGCAGTTGTCATGAACAGACCAATCGGATGATGGTTTATTACCTTCTTGTTAGAGAAGGCTTACGAATGGCTGGCAGATTCTAAAGATCCAGAGAGCAGCAGCCCAAACTTTGATCTTGGTTTCTGGAAATAACACTTATTGGACCCTGCTATACAGAGTTAGAAGAGTCTAAGGCCCAGGAGTCAGCAGCTCTCACAGAAGATCAATTGATCTTTGTGTTTTTAAAACTTGGCACATTCTCTTTAACATCACCAGTGAAATTTGTTTGCTTTTTGCGAGGGGATTTTTAAAAGAAAAATTTAGACTTTGACAATCCTCAAGGAACAATTACTCCTCAGAGTTCCCACTGAACCTATTTTCTGGCATTAGGAATAATTCTCTCTAGTGGAATTTCTCCCCTGTAGTGGCAAACAATGGAGGCCAGTCAACCTCAAAGCCATCACTGCTTCTTTTTTTTTAAAACTCCATTTCCAGTGTCTTTGAACTCCAGAGTTACCAACTTGACAAGTTGATTGGTTTCATCAGGGTAAACCTGGCAGGTTCTGTGAGTCTGTGTGTCTCTGGGTGCCTGATCTTCTTGGTGACTTGCAGACTGCCCCTTTAGATCTGTTTGTGTTACTCTCCTCCCCTCTGAGTCTTCACTGCCTGTCCATATTCTTCTGTAATCAATCAGTCATAATTATTGAGCACTTACTACGCGCAGAGCACTGCATTAAACACTTGGGAGAGTACAATACAACAGAATTAGCAGACACGTTCCCTGCCATAACGAGTTTACAGTCTAGAGGGGGAAACAGACATTAATAAACTTCAGGGGCTTCCAAATTAGCTGAAGGTTTTTTCACCAGTGATCACAGGTTTTCTTTTTGAGATTACTGTCCATCAGCCCACAATAGTAGTAGAAAAGATAAAAGGAACCAAGAGGTAAATACTGTTTCCAAATTACCCCACATTTTGGATTAATAGTGTCTGAATTAATACAGTCTTTTCAGGAGAACTAGATTCTCTCAGTGTGACTTTAGGACCCTCCAAACTGTTTCTTACCTACCTGCTTCCAGCTCTAAGACACTCAATCAGACCAAGGGGAGCCAGCCGCTGAGCACTATTAGACTGTCTACTCCTAGTTCCAAGTCAGGTCTTAGATTCCAAAGGGTTCTAACTGCATTCAGGTGCATCACTGAATAACTTTCCAGTTTTCCTCCCAGAATCCACAGCCTTCCTGAAGTCTCTGTCTCTTGTTATGGCAATGCCTAACCATCTAGGATAGGCTGACTTTCCTTCTTTTAAAGGTCTCTAGGGTTGATTTCCACTCTGCTACAAAGTTCAGCAGGAAAGGATAATAGGAAAAGCAACAGAGCCAGTCATCACACTTCACACAAGTGTCCAGTTCCTAAAAAGGTGGCAAAAAGAAGGTGGACAGAAATTGGGAAGCACTTAAATAGCAAAAAGTGATTTCCTGCTGCTGGTGATTCTTGGACCCAGACTAGATTCACGGCAGTTTGTCCATGAGGCTCGCACCTCATCATCATGATCATCATCTATGGTACTTAGTGAGCACCTCTTGTGTGCAGAGTACTGTACTAAGTGCTTAGGAGAGTACAATATAACAGAGTTGGTAGACACATTCCCTACCCACAGAGAGCTTTCAGTCTAAAGATGGAGACAGGCAGTAATATAAATACATAATTCATAGTCTATAATGGATCAATATGTACACCCTGCCCAGGAATTTTGGTGGTTTCAAATTCTCTGAAGCCAGATCTAAATGGGATAGATATAACACTGATAGCAATGGTGGTATTTGTTAACTGCTTACTACATGCCAGGCAGTGTACTAAGCACTGGGCTGGACACAAGCAAATGGGGTTTGATGCAGTTTCTTTTCCACATGGGACTCACAGTCTCAATCCCCATTTTACAGATGAGGGAACTGAGAAGCAAAGTGACTTACTCAAGATCACACAGCAGACAAGTGGCAGAGCTGGGATTAGAACCCA
Source organism: Ornithorhynchus anatinus (assembly GCF_004115215.2). Taxonomy (NCBI): domain Eukaryota; kingdom Metazoa; phylum Chordata; class Mammalia; order Monotremata; family Ornithorhynchidae; genus Ornithorhynchus; species Ornithorhynchus anatinus. Next base: position 12,273,364 of record NC_041735.1, on the reverse strand, counting down.
TGACCTTCTGACTCCCAGGTCCTTGCTCTATCCACTGTAGTCAACAGTATTTAATGAATGCTTACTGTTTGTGGAGCATTGTGCTAAGTGCTTGGGAAAGTTAGATTTAACAGAGTTAGTAAACACGCTCTCTGCCCAAAAAGAGCCTGGAGTCTAGAGGGGGAATCAGACATTAATATAAATAAATAAATTACAGATTTGGGCATAAGTGCTTGGGGGCTGAGGAAGGAGTAAATAAAGGGTGCAAATCCAAGGGCAAGGTTGTCACAGAAGGGAATGGGAGGAGGAGAAATGAGAGCTTAGTTGGGGAAGGCCTATAGGAGATGTGCTTTTAATAAGGCTTTGAAAGTGATTGTCTGTCAGATATAAAGAGGGAGGGCATTCCAGGCCAGAAGCAGGACATGGGTGAGAGGTTGGCGGCAAGAAAGTCAAGGTGGAGGTACAGTGTGTAGGTTGACATCAGAGGAGTGAAGTGTGCAGTCTGGGTTGTAGTAGGAAATATAAGAGAGATGTTGGAAGTGAGGAAGGTGATGAAGTTATTTAAAGCCTATGGTAAGGGGTTTCTGCTTGATGCAGAGGTGGATGGGCAACCACTGGAGGTTCTTGAGGAGTTGGGAAACATGAACTGAACAGTTTTGGAGAAAAATGATCCAGGCAGAAGAGTGAAGTGTGTACTGGACTGGGGAGAGACAAGAGGCAGCAACGTCAACAAGAAGGCTGATACAGTATTCAAGGAGGAATAGGATAAATGTTTGGATTATTATTACTTAATTAATTAATTAATGGTATTTGTTAAGCACTTACTATGTGACAGACAACATGGTAGCAGGTTGGATGGAAAGGAAAAGGCAGATTTTAACAATGCTGTGAAGGTTGAACTGGAAGGATTTGGTGACAGATTGAATATGTGGGTTGAATGAGAGAGAGGAGTCAAGGATAATGCTAAGATTACAGGCTTGTGAAACAGGGAGGATGTTGGTCGTGTCTACTGTGATGGGAAAATCAGGGGGAGAACAGGGCTGGAGAAGAAAGATAGGGAGTTCTGTTTTGGATAAATTAAACTTGAGGTGTTGGGGAGATGTCCTGAAGGCAGGAGGAAATGCAAGACTGCAAAGGAGGAGAGAGATCAAGGATGGAGATGGTGATTTGGGAACATCTGCATAGAAATGGTAGTTGAAGCCAGTGGGAGGAAATGACTTTCCCAAGGGAGTGAGTGTGGATGGAGAATAGAAGGTGAGCCAGAATTGAGCCTTGAGGGGCTCCCACAGGAAGTGGGAGGCAGATGAGGAGCAAGAGACTGAGAATGAGCAGCCAGAGAGATAGGAGGAGAACCAGGACAGGATAGTGTCAGGGAAAACCAAAGTTGGATAATTGTTCTATTTATTCATTCAGTCGTATTTTCTGAGCACTTACTGGGTGCAGAAGACTGTACTAAGCACTTGGGAGAGTACCATATAACAATAAACAGACCCATTCCCTGCCCACAACTGAGTTTACATTCTACAGGGACATAAGAGAAGGGCGTGGTCAATAGTATCAAAGGCAGTTGAGAGGTCAAGGAGGATTAGGATGGAGTAGAGGCTGTTAGATTTGGCAAGAAGGAGATCATTTGTGACCTTTGAAAGGGCAATTTCTGTGGAGAAAAGGGGGCAGGACGCCAGATCGGAGGGGGTCAAGGAGAGAATTGAAGGAAAGGAAGTGGAGATGGTCTCACTGAAGGAGGGAGATGGGGTGATAACTGTAGGGAGCCGTGGGGTCAAAGGAGGGTCAAATCTGTGAGTGTGGGGCCTAGTTCTTTGACCCTTTGTTCACACTTTGTTTCAAAGTGCTCCCTAGGTCACAAGAAGAGATCTGTAGGTGAAGATGAGAAATTGATTAAATTTCCTAGAATTTTTTTAATAGTCTGGGAAATGGTTTAAAGCCTCACTTAATTAACTTTGGAGTGGAAAAGAAGAAAGAGTCCTTATCTTCTGTCTGGCTGTGGCCCGGTGGGAAAAAGTGTGGGAATCAGGAGAACCAGATCCTTATCCCAGCCTTATTCCTGCTCTACTATGAGACCATAACCTCTTTGTGCCTCAGTATCCACATCTGTTCAATGGGGATACTTGTCCGCCCTCCCTCTAGAGTGTAAGCCCCATATGGAACAGAGGCTGTGTCTGATCTAAATCTAAATCTAAATATGAATATTCTACTATATGTTCTATATTTATTATTAATAATATAAACAAATTATTTATATTAATGTCTGTCTCCTATATAGACCATAAGCTTGTGGGCAGGGAATGTGTCTATTGTTGTCTTGTACTCTCCCAAGGGCTTAGTACAGTAGTGCTCTGCACACGGTAAGCACTCAATAAATAGGACAATGAATGAATGATCTGATTATTTTGTATCTACTCCAGCACTTAGCACATAGTGAGTACCTAATAAACGCCATAAGTATGATTATAGGGACACTTTGCAGACATTTTAAACAAAGCAGGTGTGAATACTCTTAGAAGCTGCATTGTCTAGTGGAAAGAACACAGGCCTGGGAATCAGAGGACCTGGGTTCTAATCCCCACCCTGCCACTTGTCTGCTGTGTGACCCTGGACAAGTCATTTCTTCACTGAGGCTTAGTTTCCTCAACTGTAAAATGAGGATGCAGTACCTGATCTCCCTCCCACAGACTGTGAGTCCCATATGGAATGCATTGAATCTACCCCAATACTTAGTATCTAGTGCTCAGTGGAAAGAGCCCAGGCTTGGGAGTCAGAGGTCATGGGTTCTAAATCCCAGCTCCGCCACTTGTCACCTGTGTGACCTTGGGCAAGTCCCTGCACCTCTCTGTGCCTCAATTACCTCATCTGTAAAATGGGGATTAAGACTGTGAGCCCCATATGGGACAACCTGATCACCTTGTATCCCCCCAGCACTTAGAACAGTGCTCTGCACATAGTAAGCACTTAACAAATACCATCATTATTAAATACCAGTTATTATCGATTAGACTGTAAACCCGTCAAACGGCAGGGACTGTCTCTATCTGTTGCCGACTTGTTCATCCCAAGCGCTTAGTACAGTGCCCTGCACATAGTAAGCGCTCAATAAATTATTGAATGAATTATTGTTGTTAGAAGTATTCTTACAGACATTACTTTTGTTCCCAGCTACAACCTCCACAATGTTTGCAATGTTCTTCTTTGGGGAATTCTGGGAGAATATGCTGTGGTAGTTGGGTTCCCCGAGAGAACAGCAGGGCCATCCTGGATCCAACACCATCCTGCATCCCCTTACCATACTTTCCATCTTCCACTGGGTGGAAAGGGCTCTGGGAAGCTCTGGGATGGTGGGATAACAAATTCAGAATCCAAAGCAATAGTGACAGAAACTTTACTGCTCCCTCTGGAAGTCCAGCACATGGATAAGCCGCTGCACACTCTACCACGTTGGCCGCTCTCGGCTCTGCCACCCACACAGATGTGGGAAGCGTGGTAGGTGGTATACACAACTGCTGGCCAAGTCCCAGAGTGGTCACCTAAACTTGAAAACTGAAGCAATAACAAGCTAAGGCCACGGCTATAGGCATTTGTGCCCCCGGGGGAAGCTGTATGCAGTGAGAACCTGCACTGTAGGAGAACTGACTGTTTATATATATGTATGTGTGTTTGACTCTATGTAAATATCTGTAATTTATTTTGTCTCCCCATCTAAACTGTGGGGAGAGAATGTATCTACCAACTCTGTTGTATTGTATTTTCCCACTTAGCACAGTCGTTTGCACCCAGCAAGTGCTCAATAAATAAGATTGATTGATTGGAGGGAAAAAATTTGTGTTCTCTGGGGCTTGCCAAAGTCCACTTTATTAAAATACCTTAAATGTCAAAATCAGCAAAATAAACTCTTCCTGACCTAATGTGCTTTATTAGCAGGTAAACATCAGAAGGGCAGGAGTTCAATGTTTGGGGGAAGTGGAGGGGGGTTCTTGGCAAAAGTGTCTAGCATAGCACCGTGGGGCATAAAGATACTTAATAAATACTGTGTAGCCGGACTAAGTCCTCCTAGCAGGCTGGCCCAGCAGGGATATGTGAAAATTGTCTCCTTCTCTTCTCAGCAAGATTTGCTAATGAGTACCAAATGAACTCATTTACATTTCACCACCTTCCCTTGATCCAGCCAATCCCTCTGGTAACAATGAGTCCGAGCAGTGAAAAGATCCACAGGTGAGCAAAAGGAGGGACTCCCAGCAAATTGATAACACAAGATTATGAGAGCTGGAGATATTGTTCATTATTTTGTGAAGCTACATCTATTTTCTAGGAAGAAGCCTCTTTGCCTCTGCTCTGTTCATCTGAAGACTAAAGTCAGTAGTGAACTAAACATTGGACAGTGAAGGCATTTCATCAAATGATAGAATTCCAGTGACAGTTAAACTCTGCATTCTCAGGATTCAGAACCAGTTACATCAGTGTAATAAATGACCCAATTGTCTGAAATGCAATAAGGATGTGTCTTTGAAAGAAACAAGGCTGACATTTTTTGCTTCTCTTCTATTAATAGAACTCTTAAGGACAGAACGCTTTTGAAACAAGGGAGATATTGGGCTACAAATAATGAACTGATTCTTCTAGTTACTTAAAATCTGTAATTGAGAATGGTATTGGTTATTTGCTTTATATTTCACACACTCCCTGAAGACTGGTCTTCCTTGCTTTCAGGAAGCACATCATCTCACGTGTTGGATGTTTTGGGTTCTATTATGTTTTCAGACATTGATCAAACCATTTTAGAAGAGTTGAGGTGAAGGTACTCCTATACCAAATCCAAAGGAAGCTATTTCCTCATCACATTTCTCTCAGTCACTCTACTACCTGGCCCAGATTTGCTTGGATTACCTAGTCCATTTGCCTGGGGCAAATGTCCCTGGAGAAATATTGATTTTTCACTTGAGTCTGCACAGAACAAGAGTAACACTTACCATCTACTTAGGCAAAACAAGCATCAAGCAGCACTACTGAGCTAACCCAGAAATCCTGTCATTAGTTCTCTCTCTTTTATATGGTAATAATAATTAGTATTTGTTAAGCATGTACATTGTGCCAGGCACTGCAAGCAAATCAAGCTGGACACAGTCCCTGTCCCACGTGGGGCTCACAGCCTCAATCTCCATTTTACAGATGAGGTAATCGAGGCACAGAGAAGTGAAGCCTAAGGTCACACAGCAGACAACTGGTGATGAACTTCTGACTCTTAGGCCTGTGATCTATCCACTAAGCCATGCTGCTTTTTGACTGGGCGCGGCCAGAGACCACATCTGAATTACAGTCCTTATACTACTCTCTGGGGCAAGCCCTTCAGAAATGTCATAAATAATATTGCTAATAGTCAATCAGATTTTCTGAGCACTCACTCTATCCAGAGCACTGCACTAAGTGCTTGGGAGAGTATAACAGACACATTCCCTGCCCACAGTGAGTTTACAGTCTAGAGGGGGAGACAGACATTAATAAAAATAAATTACAGATATTTACATAAGTACTGTGGAGGTGGAACAGGGGGATAAATAAAAGGAAGAAGTCAGGGTGACGCAGAAGGGAGTTGAAGAAAAAGAGAAGAAGGCTTAGTTAGGGTCTTACATCAGAACATCCACACTAGCCCCTTCCCCGGCCGCTGGCTGTCTCGAGTTTCATTTAGAGTCCAACCTGATGGTTTCGTATCGACCCCAGTGCTTAGTACAGTGCTTGGCATGCAGTAAGTACTTGACAAATAAATCGATTTTTGTATTACAGAGCCAGAACCAAGGCTTCTAGGTCAGGAGCCAATCAGTATGGGAGCTCTAGCCAACCAGCAGCAGTAGTGGTGGATATCCCAGCTACATTTCTAGCATTACCTTCTGCAGCTCCTTCTGCTCCATTCCGTACTGAGCTTGCCACGACTGTGACCACAAACTGCCATCAAGATCAAAACCTTTAGAAGGGCCTACTTCACATTGTCGATGGAAAGGGAGAAGGAATTTGAAGGGGGAAGTGATGAATGGGAGGGAACAGTTTCAAAGAGAAAATAGATAAGAAATCCATCATTTAGGTAAGAAATCCATCATTTTGAGTCTTTTCAACCCTGACTGAAAATTCCCAGGGAGTGGTCCACCCAACATGGGCCCACTGGTCACAGTGTCCAGCAACAGTTTTGTCCATGTCTTACCAAAAAATACTAATAATTAATAATGTTAATGGTATTAATATTAATGGTATTAATTCTCAATAATACTTATTGTGGTGCTGGTTAAGTGCTTACTATATGCCAAGCATTGTACTAAGTCCTGAGGTAAATACAAAAATAATCACGTTATACATGGTCCCTGCTCCACAAGGGACTCATAGTCTAAGGGGGAGGGAGGACAGGTATTTCATGCTCATTTCACAGATGAGGAAACTGAGACACAGAAGTTAGGTGACTTATCCAAGGACACAGAAGGAAGTGGCAGAGTCAGGATTAGAGAAACAGTCTAGTGTAGTGGACAGAGTATGAGCCTGGGAGTCAGAGGGTCATGGTTTCTAATCCTGGCTCCACCACTTGTGTGCTGGGAACCTTGGGCAAATCACTTCACTTCTCTGTGTCTCAGTTAACTCATCTGGAAATTGGGATTGAGCCTGTGAGCTCCACATGGGACAGGGATTGTGTCCAAACTGATTTGCTTGTATCCACCCCAGTGTTTATGATAGTGCTAGGCACACAGCGCTTAGTAAATATTATAATGATAATTACTATTATTATTATTAGAACCCAGGTCCTCTGACTCCCAAGCCTGGACACTTTCTACAAGGACATGCAGCTTCCCTATTCTTCTAGTCTGTTATTTATTTTAGGGTCTGTCTCCCCATTAATCTCTCCAAGGCCAGGGATTTTTTCTACCAATCCTACTGTCCTCTATCTCCCGAGTGCTTAGAAGAGTGCTCTGCATACAGTAGGTACTTAATAAATACTATTGATTGAATGACTTTTAATAAATACTACTAATTGATGGACTTATGGATTCTGGTTTCCAAACCTCCTTTAATTGAAACATTGGTACCTGGTACTACTGTTGGGTTGCCGATAACATTCATGCCAGTAAAAAAAAAAAACTGAATCGACAAAAATGGAGACTATTTTAATTCATATTGTTTCATTTACTAATGGATAAATCTTGAGAGTAACCATCTAAGTTAACATTAACTCCTGGTAGAGCAAAAGGGGAAGGAGTAAACAATTGGCTAAAATAATACGTTTAAAATATGAACCACAACATGCTTTGGTTGTGAATGTTCACTCTCCACAAAAATAACTTTACTGGAACATTAATAAACACAAGTGTCTGGGCTGACGATTCCTTTTTGGGGGGAGGTTAAAAAATATTTTTGGGCTAAGGCTTGGAAGACAGAAATCTTTCAGCTTTCTAAATCCCAATCTGATCCTTTATGTAAAACAGGGGAAAAATGCAGTATATGAAAATGCAAAAGCCTAGAACAATGGGAAGGGAAAGTATTTTCCATGGCAAAGATTTCATTTCATGGTAAAGACATGAATAAAGAGGAGATACCCCTCTTCCGATGTTGATTTTGGAATTCTGGTTACTGAATGTTTTTGGCTGGTGGAAAAGGGCACCAAAATAATTTATGGAGTTTGGAGTTTGGAGTTTTGAATAAGATTCATGTGCAGAAAGATAGGAGATGATTAGCACTGTTTCTCCACCCTCCATTCTGAAGAGATAAGGATGGATGGGGTGGGGGCCAGAAAGAAGGAAGTCAACTGGAGGAGAATTGGGTTAAAAAAGAAATCAGTTTGGAGGCAGGAAGGAATTCAACAAGTGAAGGCCGAAGTACCTGATAAATATCTCCAGGTACCCAAGTCTCTGTCTGCCTTCTGCAACTTTGCTTTACCTCAGCAGGGTACAGTTTTGCTACAATCACAGAGTGCTCATTTGAAAAATCCTAAAGACCAGTGATCTCTACTCAAGTTCCAGCACACAATGGCAAAAGGTTTCTCCCTCTTTTTTTCCTTTTTTTTTTTTTTGTTTGGTTTTTTGGTCCATGGAACAACTACCTAAAAAGGCTAAGAGTTGACTGGAATTATCAACAAAGATGTCAATTGTGATGGTGATTTAATGTCCTTGTTCACCTATCCTCTTGCCTTTAGTTCCTGGAACTTGACAGCCAAATGCACAATACATAGGTTGCCCTATAACTGTTAAATGATTCCTCAACTTTTAATATATCTAGGAAATTAGAATGAACATGGTCATAAAAAACCAATTTCATTTATCATCCACTCCCTTTCTGCTTCTGCACTTCTTACAAATACATTAAAAAAAATGGGTGTAAGAGGGGAAAATTCATCAAAACCGAAGTATTCAACACCTTTAAGTCTAAACTCTTCATAGGTACACAAGAAATCTGTTTTACAGATTTTTTAGATACCCTTGTTTTACAGACACTGAATTCGGCGATTACAAAAACGTTAATTGCGTCTCTCTCTATTTTATTGCAAATATGAGTCTGCCAAAAAATAAGCTAGTCTAAAACTTCAGTATTGCAATGAAAGACATGTGTGAAAATCTAATCACCTTCTACATATACATCTTGTTTATTATAACAAGGAATGGTCCTTGTCATCAGGGTTGCTAGGGGGATATGTTTGACTTTCCACTAAGGAGATGATGAATCAAGATGAATCAACTAAACGAAGGTTTAAATTGGTTGCTTTTCTTAGCGCCTTCCTCCAATTCAAAATTTGGCTTCATTCAAGAAATCCGAACGCCAAGCTATTCAATAGGAATGCCTTTTACAACTGACTGTACATGCAGAATTACCTTTAAGAATATTACGCTGCAAAGATACGTAAAAATTGAAATTACTGTATGGAGGTTTCTTGGTAAAGAATGGACACACTTTCTTTTCTTGTCATTTTTGTTCTGTTAGATATTTGATGATGTGATGCTCTATAAATGGCATTAAAGAACATTCCTTGTCAGTCACTACTGCCTGGAGGGATAATGCATCCTAGCTTGGCTCTCAAAAGTAATTAAAGATAATCAACCAAAAATGTGAGTGCTCTGTTGTATTCTGAATTCCAAACTCCACCTACAACAGGAACATATAGCAACGACTAGTTATTTACATTTAACCCTTTCCTGGTAAAGCCTGCCGTATGCTGTCGTTGTTCAAAACATAATGCTTTAGGATTTGAATACCTAAGAATCAGATTGAAAGAATAATGGATAGCTCCCCTTTGTACTGAAACAGATAATATAATCAAGCATGCTACAACCACTTTCGTTTCAGTTGATTGCTTTTGTATACTCAAACAGGAAATGTAGATAAAATTATATTTTAAAGGCTTTATACTTCTAATTCTCTCTGCCACCTAACAATAGTTGGAGTTTTAAAAAGGCTTAAAAAGACTAGCGTGTCAATTAAGAACCTGGTAAAACCACAGTAAACACTTAAAACTTGTGTATTAAAGTTTATATTATTCATTCATTAATTCAATAGTATTTATTGAGCACTTACTATGTGGAAAGCACTGTACTAAGCGCTTGGAATGTACAAATCGGTAACAGATAGCCATGTTCATATTATACCTACCATGTTCATATTATAAATTATAAACAAAAACTCCTCACTCTAGGCTTCAAGGCTCTCCATCACCTTGCCCCTTCCTACCTCTCCTCCCTTCTCTCTTTCTACCGCCCACCCCGCACGCTCCGCTCCTCTGCCGCCCACCTCCTCGCCGTCCCTCGGTCTCGCCTATCCCGCCGTCGACCCCTGGGTCACGTCCTCCCGCGGTCCTGGAACGCCCTCCCTCCTCACCTCCGCCAAACTGATTCTCTTTCCCTCTTCAAAACCTTACTTAAAAATCACCTCCTCCAAGAGGCCTTCCCAGACTGAGCTCCTCTTCCCCCTCTACTCCCTCTGCCATCCCCCCTTTACCTCTCCGCAGCTAAAGCCTCATTTTCCCCTTTTCCCTCTGCTCCTCCACCTCTCCCTTCCCATCCCCACAGTACTGTACTCGTCCGCTCAACTGTATATATTTTCGTTACCCTATTTATTTTGTTAATGAATTGTACATCGCCTCGATTCTATTTAGTTGCCATTGTTTTTACGAGATGTTCTTCCCCTTGACGCTGTTTAGTGCCATTGTTCTTGTCTGTCCGTCTCCCCCGATTAGACTGTAAGCCCGTCAAACGGCAGGGACTGTCTCTATCTGTTGCCGACTTGTTCATCCCAAGCGCTTAGTACAGTGCTCTGCACATAGTAAGCGCTCAATAAATACTATTGAATAAATTAAAACATAATAGTAAGGTCTTTTCAGTGTCGTTAAACCTTTTCATAGTAATTAAAAATGCAAAGCATGGATGGTATATTTTTTAAGGGAACTGCCAAAGACAGCTGACTGTAAAATGAATCATTTGGACAAGGTTGATTATTGAGCTAAAACTAAAAATTGCATAAAGTGCAATTTGAAAAATTCAAAGTTTCTAAGCACACCTACCTTAAATTCACATTTACATTTTAATGCATTTTAAAGAATATCCCATTGGAAAGAAATCCATTCTATCTTTCAAAATATCCTGAATGAAGTTCAATATAAAGTTTTTAATAATAATAATAATAATGTTGGTGTTTGTTAAGCGCTTACTATGTGCTGAGCACTGTTCTAAGCGCTGGGGTAGACACAAGGGAATCGGGTTGTCCCACGTGGGGCTCACAGTCTTAATCCCCATTTTACAGATGAGGTAACTGAGGCACCGAGAAGTTAAGTGACTTGCCCAGAGTCACACAGCTGACAAGTGGCCGAGCATGTCACAGGATCCAAAGGTGCAGGTTTGAGGGTATTAGTGATATTTTTATCTGGCCTGTGATCTTCATCTAAGGCCCCCAGGAACTTTGGTAAATATACAGAGAAAAACAAGTGGTGGGGGTGGTTACACTTAAAGCACATCACGTCATACTCTATATGAATAACACACATCGAACTATTCCCTTTGCTAGCCGATATAGATCAATGCCCCGATATAGCCGAGTGCCACTCCATTTTCAGTGTAATGTATAATTTGACGTGTTTCTTGTATTTTTTTCAAGAAAGGCCAATTTTACAAAGGCTGACTTTTCCACTGATGACTTGAACCGTTTTCAGGTAACTCATCCAAATGGTAGAAACAGGTGTATGAACTCCTTGAAGATTTCTGATTTTGCCCTAGATTTGACCTTTCAAAAGATGCTGATAATCTGCTCCTTCTTTCCCAAAGAAGCACTGTAGCCTAAAGGCAAGATAGCATTGTCCTCAGCTAGGGTGAAGATGGAGACTCCCCGGCAACCACAATAACCAGATACTGACCATAATTAAAAGTGGTCTTCACTTACCCAGGGTAAACAAACGAAAAAGTAGCAACCAAACAGCTTTCCCTGATTGTGAAGGCCAGTGCTCCATAAACACTCAATTTGAATCTGACTCCAGTCTCAGTGAATGCTTACAAAACATCAGCCTGGGCTTCCTTCTGAGGCCCCGAAGCACATATTAGCTATTATGACCTACTCTGAGGAAACTTGACATTTTAAACAACTGCAGTCCAAATGAGGCAGCAGGACTAAGCTTGAACCACATCTAGTTAGGAAAAACGAGACAACCAAGCGGCAAATCTCTACTATGGTGCATCTGTGTGTGTGTGTGTGTGTGTGTGTGCGTGTGTGTGTGTTCTTTGACATTCAAACCTCCGTTCTTGATAGTATAAACTACAAGTGCCTTGCAGTCAATTGGATATACATTTCATTTCATAAACTATTTCATTCCATGGGCTTATGGTGCAATTTATCGTTGTTTGAATTGTTTCCCAAGAATGCCCCTGACGGTTAAAAAAGCTAAACCCCAGTTTAACTCTGAAAAAAGTCACCCCTCCAGGAGAGGACTGACTCATTCATTCAATAGTATTTGAATCGACTCGACTCGATGATTTTAATATGCATGCTAATTATTAGATAGAAAATCCTACCATTTGGAACAAGGAGTGGGGACCGGGTAGAGATCTTGTGTAAGTGAAGCCAGTTTCATTCTCTTGCACTGGAGATTCATGTGTGCAAACACTTTAATGCCATATTGGAGCTCAAATGAAGACTGCCGTGACATCGTGCCCAGATGAGACGGAAAAATCACGAGTTGGGGAGTGAAGAAAAATTTGCAATTTCCCTTCTAAAAAACAGCAGAGACGCATTTTTTTAAAAAGTGGATCCTTCCGATGAATATGGCCCAATTAAATAGTTAAGACTTTTAGTTTTAGCAAATAGATGTTACATCTGTCTAACCCTGTGTATGCATAGAAAATGACTAAAGTCCCTCCAATAGAGTGTGACCTCCAATCTGCCACTCTCCCGGTGAAAGGCAGCGAAGTAAATTACTTCTCCTTCTTATTCTATTCAGAGTGAATACAAAATGGTCGAAGTTGACCTGCCGCCAGTCTAGCAGGCTCCTACTCAGAGCGGCACCCTACAGTTTACACAACCCAGGCTGAATACCATAAAGAGGGACTCCATTCAAAGAGGCCTGCATGCAAAAGAGACGACCATTAGATCATAGTAATTATTCCATTTACATCACACAGTGACACAGTGGGATATGAAGGACTCATCAAACACTTCTCTTCACCCAGGCCTTGGCTGCTAATGAGGCACATTGGATCTCATTGTCCTTCCCATTTACTCATGTGCTATGGCCTTGCTTGCCAACAACAGCTCTGTGCACCAGACAGGCTGTCCCTTTCAGAGCCATTTATTCCTCACTCGACCTTTGACCCTGAGGGTTATGACATCAGCAGCCCTGATTTGTGATCATTTTTATTGGCACACATTCAACTCTTGTTTCCTGTGTTTAACTCTGTCTCCCTTTTTTTTTAAGCTAAACTTATTGGATCTAATAGGCATCTGCCAAAAGACTATAAAGTAAAGCCAGGGCTTTCACAAAGAGGCTTCTGATCTTACTATAAAAAGCTCCATAGCTACTATTTATGCCAATAATAACGAGTAATTCATTATCTAGGTGCATGAAATCTGTTAATCACTAAAATGTTGAACAATTCAGAGCAGATGTCTACGAATTTTATGAGTTTTAATTAAAATGTTCTATTTAATTTCATCAATACGTGGGTTTTTAAATTAAAAAGATGTTACTTCCATGTAGTATTTTGCAAATTACGTCTTCATAAGGGTGATTAAAGATGCTTATTTGGGCTAATCAGATTTTTTTTAAAGTGCTCGTGCTAATTTTAGAAAGAATTAATTAAAGTTGTACTCTAAAAAGATGCTGTTTTCTTATGTCACAACAACTATATACCATGAACAAACTGAATTTACTTTATGCCCCTCCCTTCCGAAGTAAACCACCCATTGACATTAATTCCTTAATTTCAAAACTTGCCAGATGTAAAATCAGATTTGGCATATTCAGTAGTTCTTTCAACTGGTTTCACTCATTAAAATAGATTATTCTTTTACAGCAAAGTTTACCAAGGATCGATTCTTAAAAGTGGCAAGAATTTTTAAAGTAAAAATTTGATACTCCTAGAGACGGTTCTCTAGCACATATTGGTTTTGATGTAATTTGTTTAACCACTACCATAATTTAATTTGCCATAAAACAGAAATCAAAGCCTATTACAAATGAGCTTTTAAGTCATGTCGGTTAAAATAACCCATTGGCTGAAAAACTAAAATTATATACAAAATGGCATCATTGGCTAGTAAATAAGACAGTTGATCTTAAAGCCAAAAGACTTATTTACTTTCTCAGGAAACTGGTTGCATATCTATGATTTTTTAAATGTTGACTTTTATGTGAGTTATTGCAATGTAGTAATACTCTGTTTGCATAAAAACAATCCTTCGGCCTACAGTTAAAAATTAATTAATTTCCCAGAGGATGACTCAACTAGAATGATTTCAAGTATATTCCCTAAAAGGGGAGAGTATGTATAACAATTTTAAACTGTTACAATCACCAACAGTAATTGCAGGAAGTGGTAAGTAAAGTAATAGGAGAATTTTTATTGCAACAGAAAAACTGTTTAGTATAACCAGCTACAGATGATGTCTCCATTAACAGTCTCCTTTGGTTGTAATCTCAAAAAGCAATCTTTCTTTGCAGCTAAGTAAATTGTTTTACCTAGCATTTATGATTCTGTTTAAGCCCTGCAATGTTTCATAGTACTAGGTTTATTTATGTAACCTGTGATTTGGTGAAATCTGCCCTACCACAGTTTGCTTGATGTTTCTCTAGGCCTCTCTAAATTCTGTTCACTTCTGATGAGCTCCGTGGAGGAAAGGGTCACAGTCATTATTATGTGTTCCAAGATAAAGGAACTATTCCTTATTGTTTAAACGCTTCATGAGACACTGAAGCAACAAGAATGTGTCTGCTAATTCTGTTGTATTCTCCCAAGAAAAACCACTGTTTGATTGATAAACTAGCATACATTACCTGGTCAAGTTGAGACATTTCAGTTAATTTCTCTCTTTTCCCTCTAATGTTCATGTGAGTTTCTAACGTCACCCAGTAAAACTTTCCAGTGACACATGCAGTTGACAGTTAAGGCATGTAAAGCCAAACAAGGCCCATTATGACCCATGATGCCCCTAACCATCCCTCTGGTTAGTAAGCGCCTTAATGATTAATAATAACTGTGATATTTGCTAGGTGTTTACTATGTGTTAAGCACTGTAACTAAGTGCTGGGGTAGGTACAAGATAATCAGGTCCCACATGGGGCTCCCAGTCAAGTAGATGGGAGAATGGGTATTGAATCCCCATTTTGCAGATGAGGAAACTGAGGCACAGAGAAGTTAAGTAACTTGGCTGAGGTTACATATTTCCTTGAGGGTAGGGAATGTGTCTACCAACTCTGTTGTACTCTCCCAAACACTTAGTACAGTGCTCTACACACAGTAAATGCTCAATATATAGCATTTATTGATGATCTGTTCTGGACACAAAATTCCACTCTGTATTTATGAATTGAATGCATTAACAAAGTCAGATTGAATGCCCAGGAAGTTATACCCAAAATTCAAATGGCAGAGATAGAAGTAACAAATTCCTCCCTGCCTTGAGTTAACTGGGAACATATTTTCTAGCTCTAGCTCCCAGAGCCCTCAGTCAATCAATCACTGGTAATTACTGAGCTCTTACTGGGTGCTTATTGAGCACTTCCTGTGTGAAGAACACCATACTAAGTGCTTGGGAGAGTTCAATAGAGTCCATTTGCTTTAAAGCAATCCATTACCTTGGCCCCTCCTAACTCAGCTCACCACTCTCCTACTCCAACCCAACCAGCCCACTCTGTTCCTCTATGCTAACCTCATTGTGCCTCCATCTTGTCTATCTCCCCACCAACCCCTCGCCCACATCCAGCCTCTGGCCTGGAACTCTCTCC
Source organism: Ornithorhynchus anatinus (assembly GCF_004115215.2). Classification (NCBI taxonomy): domain Eukaryota; kingdom Metazoa; phylum Chordata; class Mammalia; order Monotremata; family Ornithorhynchidae; genus Ornithorhynchus; species Ornithorhynchus anatinus. The sequence continues at coordinate 12,257,928 of NC_041735.1, read as the reverse complement.
CTCCTCAAATCTGACAATTACTCTCCCTGCCTTCAAAACCTTATCGAAGATACATCTCTAAGAAGCCTTCCCTAAGACCCCTTTCCTCTTCTCCCACTCCCTTCTTCATTGCCCTGACTTGTTCCCTTTGGTCTCCCTCCTTTCCCAGGCCTATACCACTTATGTTCATATCTGTAATTTATTTATTTACACGTCTGTCTCCCTTCCTCTAGACTGTAAGCTCCTTGTGTGCAGGGAATGTGTCTGTGAATTGTTGTATTGTCCTCTCCCAAGTGCTTAGTACAGTGCTCTGCACACAGTAGGCCCTCAATAAATACGATTGAATGAATGAAAGTAGACACAAATCTCTGCCTTCAAGGAGCTTACAGTCTAGTAGGGGAGGGAGTTATTGAAATAAATTACAGTTTAGGGAAAACAGCAGAGTATGAAGATATGTTCATAAGTGTGTTGGGTTCTCAAGGTCATCCCTGATTTGGCAGCAACAATAACATTTATTTAAGGCCTGCACCGTATCCAGCTTCTCCTTAAGGTAATGAACAGCCGAATTAGCCTGGGAATGTACATTCACTTCATTTCTTGTGGATGCAGGATCCTCTGTGGAAGGCTAAATGCATCTACTTTTATAGACAGTCTGTCCTTTGCAAAGAGACATGGTTGCATTTTAAGAAAATTTTACGAGGCATTTCAGAGAGATGTTACCACATTACCTTTTCGGGGCTATGGGATTAAAGAAGGTTGAAATAAAAAACATCTGTAATGTAGTGATTAGGTTTATATAAAGTCTGCAGGCATATTGGAGCTGTTATAATGACAACCTCAGTACTGTAAATATTTAGTCACCACAAGCCTTCAATAGAGTGATCAGAATGCATATTTTACTGTACTTTCTGGAGCTGGGATGTGAGAACATCCCTTCTTGTTGATTATAAAGATGGAATTTAGTAAGTACTGTAAAATGTTTGAGGTGGGGGGTTCTTCTCATGCGGATTCTCTGATGTTTGAATGACTTTACATGGCCTTGAATTCTATTTGCTCTCTGGTATCACTATCTTCCACTTGTCTGCTCTCTGTTGTCCAATAGAAGAATCCTATATTGGATGAGAGAGCCTGGGGTCTGGCACAAGTGATATTTCTAATCTAGTTGCTACACCCAGTTTCTGTTCTGGGTACAAACTAATGGACAATAATAATAATGGCATATGTTAAATGCTTACTATGTGCCAAGCACTTAGAACAACGCTTAGAACGGTGCTTTGCACATAGTAAGCTCTGAACAAATGCCATCATCATTATTATTATGATACTATTCACTGGGGTGGTTACAAGCAAATCGGGTTACTTATCCCTGCCCCACATGGGGCTCACAGTCTTAATCTCCATTTTACAGATGAGGTCACTGAGACAGAGAAGGTAAAGGACTTCCCCAGAGTCACATGCCAGGCAAGTGGCAGAGCCAGGATTAGAACCCAGGTCCTTCTGCTTCCCAGGCCCATGCTTTATCCATTAGACCACACTGCTTGATGACAGTATGACCAGGTTGGGACCAGAATTTATGAAGTGCTTCTAAACCTCAGTTAGGCAAACAATGTTCAAAGAAGGGTTTTGAGTAGGCGACAAGGGACTGGAAGCTCCACCTCTGGACTGGAAGCTCTTTGAGGGTAGGGATCATGTCTACCAACTCTGTCATAATGTACTCTTCCAAGCGCTTAGTACAGCGCTCTGCACACAATAAGTGATCAAAAAATACCATAGACTGATTTGAATGACCAGCAACCCAGAGGGGCCCCAGAGTCCAACCTGGGAATCCTCCTCTGAGTCTGTCCACCTAGATCAACAACTGATTTCTTTCTAGATCCAAAAAAACTGTATTTGATAAATACAAAAAAAACTGAACAAAATGTTATAATTTAGGCTAATCAATGACCACATATTTGGGACCTGTTTTTTCCCATAAATAATTCATAAATACTGGGAAAGTGGGAGTTGTTACTTAGGAGGCTCTCAGATTCCTTTGTTCTCATCCAGGCTTCTATTATCCAGACCATACTAAAGCCCATTATTTATATAATAAAGTATAATAGATATAATTTTATATTCACCTGCCTTGTGTCTCCTATAAGACTGCAAGCTCTTAAGAAGGCAGAAATGTCTTTTTTTTAATGTATCCTTAGTTCCTTGTGGGCAGAGAATGTGTCCATTTATTGTTAGATTGAACTCTCCCAAGAGCTTAGTTCAGTGCTTTGCACACAGTAAGCGCTCAAAAAATATAACTGACGGTCTGACTACGGTGCAATCCATCTCACGGGTAATAATAATGTTGGTATTTGTTAAGTGCTTACTATGTGCAGAGCACTGTTCTAAGCGCTGGGGTAGATACAGGATAATCAGGTTGTCCCACGTGAGGCTCACAATCTTAATCCCCATTTTCCAGATGAAGTAACTGAGGCACAGAGAAGTTAAGTGACTTGCCCACAGTCACACAGTTGACAAGTGGCAAAGGCGGAATTTGAACCCATGACCTCTGACTCCCAAGCTCCTGCTCTTTCCACTGAGCCACGCTGCTTCGCTAATCAAAGTAGTTGTTAATGATGACAGTTATTGATGAACTCTAAATCTTTTAATATAGTTCCGTTTGAATCAGCTGTAGAGATGCAGGTAATTCAGCCTTGTAACCTGCATGATCTGTACCTAATTGTAATGATAATTGTGGTGTTTGTTAAGTGCTTACTATGTGTTAAGCACTGCACCAATCAATGGGGTGGAGACCAGACACAGTCCAGTCCCACATGGGGCTCATAGTCTAAGAGGAAGGTATTGAACTCCGATTTTTACAGGTGAGAAAACTGAGGCACAGAGAAGTTAAGTGACTCAGCCAAGGTCACAAAACAGAGGGTGGTAGAGCCGGGATTAGAATTCAGGTTTTCTGATTCCCAGGCCCATGCTCTTTCTACTAGGCCACCTTTGAATTCCTGATAGATCACAGATAATGAAATCTGGTACAAGCAGTCAAACCGAGCACTTGCTGGTGGGTTGTGGATACAATTCAGAAACCAGTATTTGTAAGAGAGGCCCAGAGTCTGCAGGGACTCACTAGGCCTATAAACAGATAGATGGGTCCTGTCAAAAAAGATTCAGCAGTAAAGGAATGATGGAGGTAGGATCTTAAATTAGAAACAATTGTTTTACGTGTTCACTCTTTCTTGTCTCTTTCTATACAGTACAAAAAAATATAAGCGTTGGGTCTATGAGATGTCAGCAGTGTGAAAAATAAATATTGATGTTAATTCCAAGAAATAAGTTTTTGTTTTATTTACTTTTATCCAGAGCAGAACATTTACAACATAAACTCATCAGGATGACCACCACAGAGTAAACTGCATTTTCCCACACATCAACTAGCTTGTTTCTATAAATGTGGGTGTGTGCATATGCCAGGGAGACAGAGATGGAGAAAAAGTGTGTGCGTAAGAGAGAGGAGTTGGGGGGAAGGGGCTGTGGGCAGAGACTGTTTCTAGAATAGTCTCGGTTTTGAACTGACAGTTCTGATTTGAGGCTGAGCATTCTTTGAGGCAAACAAAGTTCAGGTGGTCCTTTGAACTTTCAATGCTGTGCAGTTTCATAAACTGCGCTTGACAGCTTGTGAAAATAAAGAGACTTGTTTTTAACCCCACCCCCTTCCACAGTGACAGTGAATCAATCCTCTGTCCCAGAAACCATGACACCTTTCAGTACTGAAGGGGTGATGGTTGGTATTTCCCAGAGTGCTCAGGGCTTTGGACTGCCTAACCAAGAAATGTTTCTGGGAAGAGCGAGAAGGAAGGTCTGGAAACCTAAAGCAGAATTCAGGGACTGTGAGCCTGAAGTACCCGTACTAAATCAATGACATAGAGATCTCATGATCCATTATTTCGAGTAAGAAATTATTATTTTTGTATTTGAGTGCTGTGTATGAAACACTATACTAAGCCCTGGGGTAGTTAGACAATAATCAGATCGGAAACAGTCCCTGTGCCGCATGACGCTCACAATGTAAATAGGAGGGAGTAGCATTTAATCCCCATTTTACAGAACAGAAAATTTAGTCCCCAAGAAGTTAACCAAGGTGGAGCTAGAATTGGAACCCAGGTCTTCTGACTCCCAAGACCATGATCTTTCCACTAGGCCACACTGTTTCCCCAGGTTACAGTCATCTAAATTAGTTCACTTAGGTTTTATGCTGATCTCCTGTTTTCTTATAATTTACATCTAACTGTGACTATGAAACTATCTCAATCAGTAACACTTAATCAACTTTGATTCCTTACCCCTACGCGCACAGCACTTTCATAAATATCTTTATACTCTGTGGCTCCCACTCTGCAACTTATTTTAATATCCATCTGCCCAGTAGATTATACACTCCTTAAGGGAAGGGGTGGTGTCTACAATACAAAGAGCACTGTTCTAAGCACTCTTTGCAAACTATTGTAGACACCACCCAAGTGCTTAGAACAGTGCTCTTCACACCATAAGCACTCAATAAATACTATTGATAGATTGATTAAATGCCTATTGTATGTGAGCACTGTACTAGATACCTGGGAGACTCCGATAGTAGATATGAACCCTGACCTCAAGGAGTTTACAATCTAGAGTGAGGAGTGAAGGGGAAGGACCTAAAATAAAGATAGAAGAAAGTAAAAGAGTGTAAAGCATGTACAACATAAATGCTATGTTGGGTTGTGAGTACCTAAGAGCTAAATTGGCAGTGGGGGATATAGAGTGGAGAGATGAGAAGTAGTATAGCCTAGTGGATAGAGCACGGGCCTGGGAGTCAGAAGGTCATGAGTTCTAATTCCAGATCTGCCACTTGTCTGGTGTATGTCCTCTGTGCCTCAGTTACCTCATTTGTAAAATGGGGATTAAAACTGCGAGCCCATGTGTCTCCAACCCAATTATCTTGGATCTACCCCAGCGCTTAGAACATAATAAGCACTTAAGAAATACCATATTTATAATTATTACTATTATTATGAGAAATTAATCAGGGAAAGAGGAGATGAGATTTCAGAAGGACTTTGAAAGTGACTAGAGGAGTGTTCTGCCTGATGTGAAGAGGGAGGGAATTCCAGGCAGGAAGAATGGTGTGAGTAAGAGGTTGGTGGAGGGAGAAATGAGAACAAGACATGGTGAGTAGTTTGACATAAGAGAAATGAAGCCTGGGAACTCGGGAGTAGCTGGGGAAGACAGATTGGATGAGTAGGAGGGAGAAAGCTGATTGAGTGTCTAAAAGCTGATGAACAGGACTTTCTACTTAATATGGAGAAGAATGGGCAGTGAGGTAGATAGATGCAGAATGTTCTAGAAAAACCATCCCTAGAGAGAGGAGTTAAAGACAGTGCCAGTATTACATGCTTGAGAGCTGAGGAGGATGGGGGTGTAGTTTACTATGGTGGAATAGTTAGGTGAAGGAGGGGATTTGGGAGGGAAGATTGGGAGAACCTCCAAGTTTGAACTGGAAAAAAAAAATTCACGAGGTAGCGTCTTTAACAAACAGCACAAACCATTAACAATTCTATCAGTAAATATTAATCAAGAGAAATGACAGTGATCACAGGCCCAGGGTGATAGTCTACAGGAAGAGCTAGAAACACTAGTCTGGCTCCATAGATATCTGTGAGAAGTTCAGTTCACAGACAGGCATGGAAGCATAGGCATATTTCAGGAACTAAAAGTAAAATGCCGGGCTGATTTCTCTCAGTCGCCAGAGATTTTAGGATGAGAGAGGGTTGAGGCTGCAGATTCAGCCACTCCTCGAGTGAAGAGTCAGTATGCCCTGTGGTCTCAGGAAGAGATAAGGAGTTGGCGCTGTGGTTCTTCCATTATTCCATGGCCCAGGGTTTGGACTGGAGAGAGAGGGGTGGGTATTTAAGACTCACCCTCTTTCCCCTGAGGCCCAGAACCCAGCTTTCAGTAGGATGGTCATATAATCAGGGTCCCCCTTGAAGCCAACTTGGTGAAACAGAACTCAAGGTGCCATGGCAGCAATAAGGTGTCTGTCATTACCCCTTAAGAACAGGAGGTTTGGCTTAGCTGGCTGTGGAGCGGTAATTTCTGGCTGCTCCAGCACTCCCATTTATGACCCAAAAGGGCACTTTGGAATGTCTGAATTGCTGAGAGTGACCAAAGGGCTGGGAACAGTGGAGGGCTCTTACCCCCAAAGTGTGCCACAGAGACTCAAAACACCCAACAGGAAAATATTTGATGATATCGCAAATACTTCTTCAGAGAGGAGGCTCGAGAAAGAGTAATTCTTCAGGTAAATCTTACACAATTTGGCCCCATAGCAACCTCATTTCTCAACTTGTGCAAAACAAAGAATCAAAACAACACACACTAAAAAGTTCGAGTTCCATGCCCCAAGTTAGGAATATTCCCAAGGGAAAACTTCCCGTAAGAATACAAGCGTTTGATTCGATGCATAGCTTTTCCTTGCGTAAAGCCAAGTGTGTTTAGTAAAGTAGCAACATTTGAAAGCACCTGTTTGTGAAAAAGAAAAAAAAGCCCTACTAAATAATGGGTAGTCAAGGTGTCATGAGAGTTTATATTTCAGCAACAGAAGTATTTGCCGGGTACTTAAACCTCACGTCCCCTCAATTGCAGTAAACCTCTGGAGAGGAGAGATTAGGTAGAAAAGTTGCAGGAAAAGAATAGTTTCTTGAATATCATGTTACAGCTTCTCCCCTTTTATGAATCCATCATATTTATTGAGCACTTACTATGTTCAGAGCACTGTGCTAAGCTCTTGGGAGAGTACAATATAATAATAATAATGATGTTGGTATTTGTTGAGCACTCTGTGCAGAGCACTGTTCTAAGAGCTGGGGTAGATTCAGGGTAATCAGGTTGTCCCACATGAGCTCACAGTCTTAATCCCCATTTTACAGATGAGGGAACTGAGGCACAGAGAAGTTAAGTGACTTGCTCACAGTCACACAGCTGACAAGTGGCAGAGCCGGGATTCGAACCCATGACCTCTGACTCCCAAGTCTTGGCTCTTTTCACTGAGCCACGCTGGTTCCCATAAGAGTTCATAGACATATTCCCTACCCACAATGACCTTACAGTACAATTCCTGTTGTAATCAAACTTGGACTGTGCATTAATAATAATAATAACAATAATGCTGGCATTTGTTAAGTGCTTACTATGTGCCAAACATTGTTCTAAGCACTGGGATAGATCCAAATTAATCAGGTCGTCCAGCATGAGGCTCACAGTCTTCATCCCCATTTTACAGATGAGGTAACTGAGCCACAGAGAAATTAAGTTATTTGCCCAACGTCACACAGTTGACAAATGGCAGAGCCGGGATTAAAACCCATGACCTCTGACTCCCAAGCTGGGCTCTTTCCACTAAGCCACTCTGCTTCTCCATTAATGAGTCCTTGGGCAGTATGTTCAAATCCTTCTCTCTCAGAACAGAGATGTATTTGAAGCATTCTGGTGAATAAGAATCACAACCATTTTTTCAATTGACTTTTTCAGGCCTTCACCGCTCAAACTTATTTGTAAATAATTTTTTTCTGTCTGTCATCTCTTTTAGATTGGAAGTCGCTTGAGGGCAGAAGAACATGTCTTAGCATTTGTGGGAGTTTATTAATAATGACAGTAATAATAATAATGGTATTTGTTAAATACTTACTATGTGCCAAGGCTGGGGTGGATATAGTACAATTAGTACAAACACAGTCCCTGTCTCACATGAGGCTCACAGCCCAAGGTGGATAGAGAACAGGTATTTAATTTTCCTAGTACAGATAAGGAAACTGAGGCACAGAGAATTTAAGTCATTTGCCTGAGGTCACACAGCAGGCAAGTGATAAAGTGAGGATTAGAACCCAGGTGTCTTGACTTCCAGGCTTGTGCTCTTTTTTACTAGGCCATGCTAGTTCTCTAGCCACATTCACTTCTGGTAGGGCCAACTTGATACCATTTTGTGTTGTACTCCTGCAGTGATATTGCTAAACACTTTATTTATAGTAAATAAATTGTTGCAGGTAAGTACAAGAAAACTATGTGGTAATGATACATCATAAAGATAGCATCTGCTCATAGGTAATGTGGGAAAAGTTATGCACAACTGTCAAATTCAGAGCCTAGAGAAAGAAGAAAACTGAGAAAAGTACCATTTTTAAATTGTCGTAGGTCAGAAAGAAGAAGTGATTGGGTTTGAAGAGTAGCATATGAAGAAAAGGAGGAAGGTACATAGATGAGTGAAATATACTATGCTGGGGCAGAGGGGGCAGAGGTGCCATTTTGAGCCCGAAGTGGGGGACAGAAGTTTCAGGGGTGATGAGGACTGGGAGGAACAGGCTTCAGAGAGCTAGCTCTCATTTATTTTACTATCTGCCTACCCCTGTAGGCTGTGAGCTCCTTGTGGGCTGGATTGTGTCTACCACCTCTATTATATTGTACTTTCCCAAGTGTTTAGAACAGTGTTGTGCACACAGTAAGTATTCAATAAATGCTTACTGGACCAGCAGAAGCAATAGAGCGTGGGACAAAAGCCCTAGAGCACAGACCTGGGAGTCAGAAGGTCATGGGTTCTAATCCCCTCTCTGCCACTTGTCTGCTGTGTGACCTTGGGCAAGTCACTTCATTTCTCTGTGCCTCAGTTACCACCTCTGTAAAATGGGGATTGAGTCCATGAGCCCCACGAGGGACAGGGACTGTGTCGAACTTGATATGCTTGTAGCCATCCCAGTGCCTAGTACAGTGACTGGCATATAGTAAGCGTTTAACAAATACAATCATTATTGTTAATAATAATAATAATAATAAATACCACTGTTTGACTGATAAAAGACCCCAAATCCACCATTTACAGTCCTTTGAGCTCTGTTTGGAAACTCTCCAATTTTTTTTTAGAGACCTAGGATGAGCAAAATTTGGGTGTCTAGCTCCAAAACCTGTAAGGGTGGTCACAATGGGTACCAAGGCCAGGGGTACAGCTGCCTTTGGGGTAGCCAGAGATGCTGGAGAAGGTCCTCCCTGGCCAGCAAGGGTCTCCAGCAGGAGGAGAGAGTGAATGCTGGACCACTTCCATCCCTGTTCCAGAGCCAGTTGGTCAACATCAAAATCGCCGGCAAGCCTGGCAGAAGCAGCAGTTGCAAGACAAGAGGCGACATTTGAGCAAGGGAAGAAAGAAATAGCAATGATCAATAAAGAGTCTCTTTTAAACACATAAAGAGATGCCTGGTTCCACACCATGTGGGTCAACAAACTGGGGTCCACACTGACCTTTAGAAAGGGGAAAATGAGGACTTGTAATTACAGATCAGTGAGGTGAACGTCAATACTTGGGAAGATATTAAAATGAATGGTCAAGGGATCAATTGCCACCCCGTTGAACAACATGAGAGGCTAGGAAGCAACAAGCAAGGTTTTGTGAAGAAGAAAATGTGCTAGACAAATGTACTTGTCTTTTCTTAGAGAAGCAGTGTGGCTCAATGGAAAGAGCGTGGGCTTGGGAGTCAGAGGTCACAGGTTCTAATCCCGGCTCCGCCGCTAGTCAGCTGTGTGACCTCGGGCAAGTCGCTTAACTTCTCTGTGCCTCAGTTACCTCATCTGTCAAATGGAGATTAAAACTGTGAGCCCCACGTGGGACAACCTGATCACCTTGTATCCCCCAGCGCTTAGAACAGTGCTTTGCACATAGTAAGCACTTAACAAATACCACAGTTTATTTATTTATTTATTTATTTTTCTGAGAATGTGGCAGGCTGTGGATTCCAGAGAGAAGCGTGAGATGTAGTCACTAAGCCCTTTGAATTCTGCACCACAGGTCAACCTACTTGGGCAAAGCAGGCTTAAACATAACACCCATAAGAGTAGGCATTTTGGGTTTGATGTCCAAGAGGGGGTGGGGAGTCATTTCAAGTGACATTTCTGCTGGCTTTCATGAACACCATCAGAGACACATGTGCTATCACCCGTGTTGCCCCAGCAGAATGTGTGTCTTCCCATCTAACCTGTAAGCTCACTGTGGGCAGGGAACATGTCTACCAACTCTATTGTATTGTACTCTCCCAAGAGCTTAGAACAGTGCTCTACACACAGTAAGTACTCAATAAATACCACTGATGGATTGATTGATGACATTAGATGCACCATTTTGCAGAAGTACTCTGAGTGAGGGGGTTCCTAGAGAGTTTCTCTTGGGGCACCCCTGGCCTCCCCAACTTACTGCAGGGTCTTTGCATTAATAATGTTGGTATTTGTTAAGCGCTTACTATGTGCCAAGCACTGTTCTAAGCGCTGGGGTAGACACAGGGGAATCAGGTTGTCCCACGTGGGGCTCACAGTCTTCATCCCCATTTTGCAGATGAGGTAACTGAGGCACCGAGAAGTTAAGTGACTTGCCCAAAGTCACACAGCTGACAAGTGCCGAGCCGGGATACGAACCCATGGACCTCTGACTCCAAAGCCCTTGCTCTTTCCACTGAGCCACGCTGCTTCTCATTGCATTCCCTTCCTGGGTCCTGGTGAACTTTTGTCCTGTGCCAGAGGTCATAAAACCTTTCTGGTCTGAAAACATTAAAACTAAATTCCACTGGAAATAGTCCATTCAGATCCCGGATGGATTCCTCCATTTGGGAAAAACATTTTATCTCAAAGTTTCAAGCTTTTTCAATCCAGAAGTTGCTATTGTTGAAAACTAAAGCTTAAAACAAAATGCAACTGTGTTTATTTGTCATAAAATAGGTGTCACTTTCAAACACCTTGACCACCTCTTCATCACAATCTGCAGGCATCTGTCAAAATGTACTATATCTTATAAATATGTATAGTACTAGCTCTCATATTTTGTGCTAGAGAGTATCAATGCTACAATTAATTAGTCTAATTTGCATTAAAGACTATACATAATTAATTTGTTCATTAAAAGCTTTCAACATTTCTTTGCGGTAAGTGCAAAAGATCATTGATGAGGTTTGAAGAAGCAATTAGTAATAAAATATGTCAATGCAGTAATGTATTGGAGAACTTTCTGGGGCCATTCAAAGCCACTACAAAAACCTGACTAGGAGACATTTATTTTTATCATATCTTTTCCAAGATGACATTTCTAGATAAAGAGACTTTTGTTCACTTTTAAGAAAAATAAAATCCGGCCCTGTTCTCCTTTTCATCTGCAGAATGAAGTCAAATTTCCAAATATGGTCACAGAGCCACTTTCTATGCATAGGTAGAAACAAGCCTATAAGGCCCCTTAAAGGTAAAATGTTCAAAGTGATTTATTTGTTTTCAAAATAAATCAATTTACCCTTAGTCTTATCAGCAGGAGTTTTTTCTATTTTCATTCACATACAACTCATCCATTCACATCTTTTGATTCAAAAGCAGAGTCTTGAAATGCACAATTTTAAATGCATTTTCACATTTTTTGGCCAGATTTTTTTTTTTAAATGATACTTGTTAAGCACCTACTATGTGTCAGGCGTAGTACTAAGCTCTGGAGTAGATACAAGACAATCAAGTTGGACACAGTCCCTGTCCCAAATAGGGCTCACAGTCTAAATCGGAGGGAGGAATGTTTATTCCCAGTGTTATAGATAAGGTAATTGAGGCACAGAGATTTTTCAAAAAGTTTGAACGTCATCTAATTTAACCTTATGTGGGACAGAGACTGTTATATTTTTACCCCAAAGCTTAGCACATAGTGAATGCTTAATAAATACCATAACAAATTAACTAAGATAGCAAGAGTTTTCATGTGCTTCTTTATAGCACTGGACCTCGGGTGTTCCAGAGGTCTGAGACTTGGTCTGTTCTCCTCAAGCCAAGAGAGCTGGGACAGCAAAGTCTTGCTTCCTGTAGGCCATTCTAATTCCAATATTAGAATATTGGCATTGGCATCTGCTACTGAACTAGGAAGGAGAGGAAGAAGGAGAAGGAAAAAGTAACCACAAGATGCTACTCCAGCAACTTCTGTTTAAAATGCTTATGTGTTATTTAGACTGTGAGCCCGTTAATGGGCAGGGATTGTCTCTATCTGTTGCTGAACTGTACATTCCAAGCACTTAGTACAGCGCTCTGCACATAGTAAGCGCTCAGTAAATATTATTGAATGAATGAATCTTCGATATTTAATTTTTAGTGGTTTCTGAGTTAGCTTTCTTCTTTTGTTAAGTTCCCGGTAGCTAGGAGCTGTCTTCAATTTTTATCTTTTTTGGCTTATTTCCAAGCACCCAAAAGAGTGCTAAACACATTGTTGAAGTGTTTAATAAATGTTAGTGATGGAGTTAACAAAATGAAACATACCAATCTTGCACTTCAAAACTAGACTATTTCAATCCCTTTGGAAAACAGAACACTAAAGAAGCATGTGTTCTTTTTGATCCAGTACTTGAAAGAAGTAAAATAAACTTTCTAGGAAGTCACTGTGGATTCAACCAGACTTCCATGTCCTGGCTTCTTGTATGCAGCCCTAAACCCTTAGGTTAGGTCAGTGCCCTGAAGAATACTATAACCAGGTACATTCTGGGTTATTTGTTCATCATCCCACCAAAAGAAAGTACCCAGATGACAGTTGGACACAGTTACTCCCAGGCTTTCTTCCAGGAATCCCTTTCAAATCAGGAACTGAAGGTACACTCAGAGAAAATGAAGTGGAAGAGACGACAGAGGCCAAGATTTCATAAACTGGTAGGGGGGTGGGGGTGGGGGGCAGGGGGAGAGAGAATTATGACCTCTGATAAGCTCTTTTGGAATCCCATATGCCTGGATTATCCTACATGAAAGAGCTGCTTTCTGTTGTGAGAAAGGACAGGTGTGTATATACAGTATTGGGGTCACACCTTTCACAAAAACCTTAATTATTTGACTGACAGCTTCAGCAGAAACCCTTCATTTCCCTTGTATCCAATAATGATGAGATTAAAGAGTTCTGTTCTAAGTACATAGCCTTCCTTAGAGAAATTGTATTGGAATGACTGGCATCTCAGCAAGGTTTTGCAACTCTTTCTAAATAGCTGGAAATGTGATGGATGAAGAGACGAAAAGTAATTACCTAACCTTCCTATGCATAATGACCAACTCACCTGCCTTCTATCCACTCTCCTCTAAAAAACTTGTCCCAACCAAAAGAGGGAAGAGGGATTACCACAACCTTTAGGATTGTGAGCCCCATAAGGGATAGGGACTGTGTTTAATTCCCATCTGTGTTTTTGCTCTCCCAAGTGCTGTACACATAGCACTTAATAAATGTGGCTCCTCCAACTACTGCCTTGATTTCCATCCCTTGAAACTCAATACCACCTTTGAAAGCCACTGAGGATGTTCACCAACAAATGATAATTGGGTTCAGGAATAGTATAATCAATTTAATTTCCAATAACTCCCCAGTCTTCCAACATCTGTTAACATCTAATGGTAGCAATTGTTTCATATGTCAAAATTTGTCACCATATCTTGATACTCAATGTCTCCTTCAGCTATTCATCTATAAAATTCCACTTTGAAGGGGAGTTTCTGCAGACAGCACAACTGTTAAATAGCAGAACGGCAACAAGTTCACATTAATTAGAGCTGAAACTGGCAAATACTGAATACTGCTAAAAAAAAAAAACCTAACCTCTAAATTCTGAAAGGGCAATGTTTTTCCTTTCCTAACACTAAAATCTAATTCTTCACACCCAACTGAGGTAGCAAATATTTCAGTATGGACCTCAACCAGAGTTGTTCTGATACCAAATAGACCATTTAAAGGTTTATGGATTTTACAAGTATAACTGTACAATAGGTTCTAATAAAATTTAAAAGGGAAAATCATGTAATTGGAATGTCAAAAGGGGTCAAATTTTGCCCCAGTTGGCCATACCAAATTCTCATAATTCCTGCTTCTGGAAAAGAACAAGGTTGGGCAGGGTAGCCACATTTGGTCCTCAGCACATAGTAAATTATTTAACAAATACAATTATCACTACAAATATTTATTACTCCAAACTGATCAGTCGATGGATAATACTTACTGACCACCTAAAGTACTCTTAACCACTTGGGAGAGTACAATAGGGTTAGTAGAAATGGCCTCTTTCCTTAAGGAACTTGTCAGCTATTTGGGGAGACAAGTAGGAGGAAGTAATAGAGTATAAGGATGTGCATAAATGCTATGTAAGTGGTATGTGAATAATCAATTACCTAGGTGACCCTTAATCTCCACCGTAAGTGCTTACTATCTGTCAGGTACTGTACTAAGCACTGGGGTAGATACAAGATCATCAGGTTGGACATAGTCCAGGCAGGGGCTCTCAGTCTTAATCCCCATTTTACAGATAAGGTGTTGAGGCACAGAGAAGTTAAGTGACTTGCCCAAGGTCACACCGCAGAGAAGTGGTGGAGCCAAGTTTAAAACCCAGGTCACCTGATGACCAGGCCTGTGCTCCTTCCTCTAGGCCACACTGCTTCTGGAAACAATGTTTCCCTAGATATTTCTACAGTATTTGTCTCCCCAGTTAGAGGGTAAGTTCCTTGTGGGCAGGGGAAGTTTCATTTCATTTTTTTGTATTTCCCAAGCAACGAGTTCACTGCCTCACACTAAGTGGGTGCTCAATAAATTCTACTACTACTAATGCTACTGTTGATACGACTACTAAAACCCCTCATTTAGTTTCAGCGGCCACGATGGTGGTGGAGCTAGTAGGTCAGTCAATTGTATTTATTGAGCGTTTAGTGTGTGCAGAGCACTGAATTACATGCTTAGGAGAGTACAATATAATAATAGACAGACAGTCTCTATTCCCAGTAAAATGTGCTCTCAAAATGTGCACCATTCCCAAATAGAGCCCACAGAAGTGCCCAATTTCATTTGAACGCTAGGAAGATTTCCATTTTCCTTGAGACACAAATTTACTGCCCCAAGCTCTGCCCATAGTCGATGCTCCATAAATATTGTTGACTGACTTCGGCCTCTGATGAAATAATTTTACCAAAAGCCACTCCCCTCCTCTTCCTCCCTGGGAGGATGAGGGAAGGAACAATGCCTAAAAAAGCTTTTGAAACAATTAGGGAGGAGGATGATACAGACTAGTCCTTTTTGTTGACAGAGTAGAGGATTCTCAGCTATCACATGCAAATGTTATTTATTTCTGGAATACTGATGCCAAGCAGACTGTAAGAAAACAAACACACAGAAAACCAAAATGTAACAATAAGGACAAAAAAAATCTAGGGTAGCCAGGCCAAACCCTTCTGGAATGGTCATAAAAACCAACCCACCTCCCAACATTCACTACATAAAACACCAGCCACAAACCACATGAAGCTCCAGAGGACATAACAGAAGTTTCAGACTTCAAACCGAGGAATGCTACAGATACTCACTTCTAGCATTTGTTTCACTTAGGAAGCAGACTTCTTTGGATAATTCCAGTTCCTCAACCCACACTGCAACACCAACTACTCACTCTATAGCTTGCAGGTCACAGCACCCACTGTTCACCCAGCAGCCAAACTCTGCCATTTTGAATGACAGAGTTGCCCAAACCACTAATGACTTCTTGCAGAGAACAGAGGAGGGTAAGGAAGACATGGTAAGAAGAGAGGAGAGGATGAGAAGGTGGAAAGAATGAATGGGGGGGGGTGGTAAAAGAGGGTTAAGAAATGCAGTCCTGTTTTGGGTTCTTCCCTCAGAGGCCTCATTTTAAGTATTAATTATGGCTATTGTTAGGAAACTTAAAGCGGGGCTAACTTTTCTCTGTGTCCAAGACCTGCTGTTGATGTTAGGCTCTTAGAGAAGCACACTTTTCTTTTCAAGCTGATTCCAAACTTATCCAAGACCATAAGCCCTTGGACTGGCCCACAAAACAACTGGACTCCCATTATATGTGCAAAATACGGATTTTGCACATGCAGTGATGATGATGGAAGTATCTGTTAAACGCTTACTGTGTGCCAAGCACTGTACTAAGCACTAGGGTAGATACAAGATAATCAGGTTCCACATGGGGCTCACAGTTTGAGTAGGATTTAATCCCCATTTTACAAATGAGAAAACTGAGGCACAGAGTAGTGAAGTGGCTTGCCCAAGGTCACATGGCAGATTAGAAGGCAGGTCCTCTGACTCTCAAGTCCGTGCTCTATCCACTAGGTGGTACAGCTTCTTAATGGCCCTGAAGTCCTGCTGGGGCTTTTGATCCCACAGGAGCAGCTATCCACGAAGGCAAACATCACTTGTGTTTCCCAGTGCCAAAGTCCCCCAGGATGGGGGTGGGCTCAGGGCATCCGTGGCCAGTTTGAACAGCTTGTTCATGCCTAATTAACCCTACCACCATGGTGAAGAAAAGACCAAAGTGTTCTAGATTCTCCTGAGGACCACCCACACAAGGTTTATTTTAGATTTTTAAAAATTAAGAACTTGACCTTCTTTTCAGGCACCAACTTTTAAGTTCATGGAGTTAAGGGGGTGTGGAGTACGGGGCTGAGGGGCTTTTCCAGGAGCAGAAGCTACTCTCCTTCTGCCTCCATCTGAGGTGCCAAAAAGTGAATGGCCTCAAGGTCCAGTGGGGTAGAGAAAAGCTCTTTACCTGCTCTAGAAGCCTGACAAATTTGCAAACAATCCCTTGAAGGGCTGGATTCTGATGCATAAAATGTCAGAGGCAAAAAGATCCTAGATCTACTACTACTACTAATAATATTAGTAAGGATACTTTTTAAAAACACTTACTCTGCGCTAGGTGTTGTGGAAGATACAATATAATCGGATCAGATACTCCGCATGAGGCTCACAGTTTTAAGGGGTCAACAGATATTTAATCTCCATTTTACAGATGAGGAACTGAGGCTCAGAGAAGTCGTAACTTACCCAAGGTAACAGTAGGCAAGGGGCAGAGCTGGTCTCCTGACTTCCAAGTCTGTGCTCTTTCACCAGGCTGGACCTCCGGCTGAGCCCTGCAGTTTCAAACTCTTATTTTTTAAATTTACTTATGGTATTTGTTCAGAGGTAAGTGTCAAGCACTGTTCTAAACACTGGGGTAGATAGAAGTTTATCAGGTTGGACACAGTCCCTGTCCCACATGGGGCTCATGGTCTAAGTTGGAGTCCCATCAGGGCAGGACAGGCTTCCCCACAACTAATTCCCAAATCCCAAAAGCTCTAAGGGCAAAACTAATGGCTTAGCTCCATTAATGCCAATTCCCGGAGGGGGCGGGGGCGGTAATCCCTCTCCCCTTTCCCTGTGGAGCCGGTACTGAAGGGTTAAAAAATTCCTGGGAGGTAGTGAACTGTAGCTGTTATCACCACACCTTGTTGTTGTGCTTCTCCAGGCTTGAGGGCAACATTATGAAATGCAAAATAAAATCTGGGTTTTTATGGTGCCTTCTACATACACAACAGGTTAAAAGCTATCGTTTGTTCGCTGGCCAAAGAAAGAGCAGATCATACTCCTGACAACAGGCAGCTCCTCCAGGCTTCCTCCTGCTTTGGCACCTACCAATTGAGATATTAATTTCCCACTCCTGGATTTTAAGGAAACTGCAAACCCCATTTTTCATTGTTTTCATTTAATTAAATTGCTCAATGGGACCGACCAAATGCAGAGAACCACATTTTCTGTCCCCCAGGTGAAATGGTAAGATCCTTGAGGGTAGAAATTGTGTTTTCCATGATTTGTACATAGGCATTCAATAGATAATATTCACTGAATGATTGATCGAAACAGCGAGCAGTTTACCCAAAACAGCCAAGGAATGGAGATATGAACAGAGTGATCACAAGCAGGACTGGCAGAAGAAGTAATTTAAATACTCCTTAAAGCACAAGCCTCATGCCCTAGGCTATGAATCTCAGCTGCTGAGAGACAAGGATGACAGACTAATCTGGCAAGCAGTGATGGGGAATGGGATGGCTCATAAGCAAAAGTTTCAGTCTGCAAAGCCAGGAGGCAGAGCCCCAGACAGGGTCAGATGCTGCGAATGGCGCCTCAGCCACAAATCAAGGAAGGGAACTGAGGTCCAGAGAAGGTCTCACAGCAGGCAAGTGGCGGAGCTGGGGTTAGAACCCAGGTCCTCTGAATCCCAGGTCTGCTCTTTTCACTAGGCCGGGTTGCTTCACTGAGTACTGTGGGGCAAGGGTGAGTATGAAACTGCTTAAAGGGTAAACAGACAAGTGCACATTCAAGCAACCAGTAGAGTTGGTAGACAGGATTGCCCTCACAGAGTTTACAAAGTCAAATGGGTCACAAGTGAATCAATGACTGATCCTGGCCATTGTACATTCAGCTGGGATTCTTGAGTTCAACTACAAAACCAGTGCCTGGGCAAAGAGCAGGCTCCTCCGCAGGACTGCTTATTGTCAAATACGAAGACTTTGGGAATGTTTGTTATTATTAAATGACTCATAATTGGAGAAAAACAAGTAAGCAAGGCATTTTAGATTTTTTTTTGGTTGTGCCTTACTAGCAAGACCATGGAAATTGCTATTTGGGGCAGGACTGAAGTTTACAAAATTGTGAAGGTTGTGGCACGAAGAATTGTGGTTCATCAAATCCCAAACCACCAGGATTAAGGTGCATCCAATTAAGACAAGTAAAAGGAAACTTTACTAAGGTGATTAGTTTGCATATGAAATTCGCTACTGTAGAAGTGATGTTGGCAGAAAATACCAATATAGATTCAAGAATTGCCACGTATTCGAGTGCATAAAACCCTTGCTGAGGCCAGAGAGAGTAAAATTATTCTTTCCATACTGCTGATGGAGAATCTGAGGTCTAGAGAGGGGAAATAAGTTGTCTGTCTTTGGGTAAGACTGCAGAGGAGGAACTAGAGCTCACTGACTAATAATATTTCTTTCCAGGGGGTCCCTTTTGCCCCCTAAACCTATGGTTTTAAATTGACCCACTGGGATTCTGAAAAAATCCTGATTTCCAGAGTGGTCTCCGCTCTTTTAACATCAGCAGAAGCAAGAAATGTTCAGCAGTTTCAAGCCTTCAGCAACCCAGTGAAAAGAATGCCACGCATCTTTTTGCACTGAAATTCCCGTCTCAATTGAGGCTTAAGACTAACAGCACACTGAGACTCGAAATCGGTTAGGGGTGGGGGAGGGAAAAAAGCTGTTTTCGTTGATCATTCTTTTCCAATGTCATGTCTGCAATAATGAAATATTTTTAATCTTGTCCTGTGTACCAACAGACTTCTCTTAATAGGTTCCAATTAAATACTTTTTAAATTACATTGATGATAAAGACTTCTATCTTCAGATGATTTTTTTCCCCTCAGCTCCGACCCTCTCAAAATTGCTTTGTGATCTCCCTTTCCTATTAAAAAATGGAAAATTGCACAATTCATCTAATTAGTCAAATCTGAATTGTATGTGACTATCACAGCCCAATGGTTGAATTTCACACACCATTTGAAAAGATATGGCAGAATGTCATCGCTGATTTGCTTTAACACTTCGGTAGTACTATTCAATTACAAAAGGGATTATTTTGCTTTGTGTGTGGATATTTTTTGCAGTATGTTATTAACCTTTATTGATTTTTGCTTAAGTGTATTCAATATGTTTATATTTTTGTCAATCTAATACACAAATATTGAAACAGAAATATTTCAATAAATGGATTTTGTGTTTAAATGAAATGTGCAAAATGATTACAAATGACAAGATGTGGATTTTGAATGCCAACTTGGAAGGCAGGGCTGACCTGACCCATTGAGGTTCTAAGAAAATTATGGTGAGCCAAGTACCTATGCGGCCAGCTCGGAAACTCAGTGGGTCACAAGTGGTAGAAAATGTCTCCTTCATCCCCGGAGCAAGCCAAGAGCCATGCAGATCAAGCTAAGATCCCGGTGGATGAAAACTAGGGAGTTTTTGCTCCTCAAACCAATTTTAAATGGTCATATTGGAATTTTGTAATGATAATAATAATACTTGTCCCTTTTGTTAAGTGCTTACTCTCTGTGCCAACTACCGTAGGGCCTGCATAGATATGTAGTTGTTCAATTATTTATTCCAAATCCCAGCCTCCACCACTTGTCTGCTGTGTGACCTTGGGCAGGTCACTTCATTTCTCTGGGCCTCAGTTATCTCATCTGTAAAATGGGGATTGAGACTGAGTCCCATGTGGGACAGGGACTGTGTCCAACCCAATTTGCTTGTATCCACCCCAGCGCTTAGTACAGTGCTTGGCACATAGTAAGTGCTTAACAAATACCATAATTATTATTATTACTGCACTGGTACTGGAGTAGGTTCCACATGATCATGTTGGGCACAGTTCTGTCCCTCCCAGGGCTCACAGTCTAATAAGTAGGAGGGAGAGCAAATGAGGAAATTGAAGCAGAGAAGTTAAATGACTTCCCAAGGTCACCCAGCAGGCAGGTAGCAGAAATTAGACTGTGAGTCTGTCACTGGGCAGGGATTGTCTCTATCTGTTGCCAAATTGTACATTCCAAGTGCTTAGTACAGTGCTCTGAACATAGTAAATGCTCAATAAATACTATTGAATGAATGAATGAATGAACTGGAATTAGAACCTAAGTCCTCTGACTCTCAGGCTGGTGCTCTTTCCCCTACGTCACCCTGCTTCCCAAGATTTCTGAGGAAGTCCAGCCCAGCTGGCAAGTGCGACTAACAGTGTGGCTGGTTCCAGCTGGGCCAGAGAAGGGCAAGGAATCCCACTAAGACTCCGGCATTCACATTCGTATTCTTTTCTCTCTCTCTCTTCCTCTTTCCTCTCCTCTCTCTATTTCCCTGAGTGGGGCACCAACAATCACTTCTTTAAAATGCTTTTCAATACCAAAAAAAAGTAGCATCAATTGAAATAACAGCAAAAAATAATCACCAAATGGAGAACATTTTTTGAAAGTTCCAATAATTGAAAAAACCTTGGGAAGTTTTGAGTTCTCTGGTTAATTTGTTCTTTATTTTTTCAACATGTCTCTAGAGCTAGTTTGGGGGAGATTTAATAAGTGGTGGACTTCTCCCTATCCCCGCCACCTCCTGACCAGAACATCTGTAATAATGGAAATGGAGAGTGGTACATCTTCAGGAGGTCTAGCACATCTTCTTTACATGTTTGTTTTCTCTCTGAATGTCTCTTGCCTTCCGGTGTTGATAAATACATATATAAAAACGAGGAATGTATAACATATTTAGATGTATTTATGGTGTTTTCTATCCTCCTTTTGAGTGGGTATATCATATTGGAGTCTCCCATCAGATGAGTCTCAGGCTTGAGACTCTGTTGTAAGCTCCCAAGAGCTTAGTACCATCCTCTACACACAGTTAGCCCTCTTGCTGTCTATTTCCCACTGACCCCTTGCCCAGGTCTTTCTTCTGTTCTGGAACTTCCTCCCCATTCATAAATGACAGACCACCACTCTCTGCCCATCCAAAGCCTTAATGAAATTGCATCTCCTCTAAGAGGCCTTTCCCAGCTAAGCCATCTTATCCCCAACTCTTTTCTCCTCTGTGTCACCTCTACTCTTGTAAGCACTTTATATTCACCCCACCCCAAGTCCCACAGCACTTTTGGCAGGGTGGTGTAGTGGATAGAGCACAGACCAAGGAGTCAGAAGGTCATGAGTTCTAATCCTGGCTCCGCCACGTGTCTGCTGTATGATCTTGGGCAAGTCGCTTCGCTTCTCTGGGTCTCAGTTCCCCCATCTATAAAATGGGGATTGAGACTGTGAGTCCCACTGTGAGACAGGGACTGTGTCCAACCCTATTTGCTTGTATCCACCCCAGCGCTTAGTTCAGTGCCTGGGACATAGTAAGTGCTTAATAAAATGCCATTATTATCTAACCATAATTCATTTTAATGTCTGTGTCCCCCTCTAGACTATAAGCTCATTGTGGGTGGGGAATGTGTCTATTATTGTATTGTACTCTCCCAAGCGCTTAGTACAATGCTTTGCAGACATTAATCACTCACTTAAATACAACTGACCAACTGACAGTAGGTGCGCAATAAATACAATTGATTGAAATGACACTTTCTCACCCTACCAGCCATTTTCCTGTTGGAGCAAAGTGAGCATTTAATGAGTAGGCAGGCAGAGGCTCAGCATATTACAAAGTGCACGCAAGAGTTTTTTACACACAAGACCTATCGAATGCATGTGCATCAGTGTTGGTATATAAGTGTATATAGTCCTATGAATTTGATATTTTGTACATATGTTCTTTGGGGTTTAAAGATGTTACTACTGAAAGTTATCAATATATTGATGTTTGATGGGTAAGGATGATGTACATCCAATAATTTCTTCCCTATGGTGTACTTGGAAATAATGCTTACTGCCTTGACCAATTTACTTTTAGCAGAGGCTGAACTTGCTTTTATCTCTGCAATCTTCTCAAGGTTACTGTTCTAAGAGAGATACTCCATTTCTGGATGCTAGATGGCTTCTGCTGTTGTCTCCCATCTGGCATTGCCATACCACATGGCCACCCTTTCTAAGGTTTCATTGCATTATATCTTAAAGAGTTTCTTCTGTCCAACTCGTTTATGATTCCCCCCCAGTCTAAAGAAACTAGACTTCTGTTTGGGTATCCTGCTGAGTCCACTCTCCTCGTGTCTCGCTCCAGGGGAGATGTGGTGCTGACTGAATCGTTGTTTGTGGTCCTGTCTTGCCTATCGGCATTATGCATGGGTGGTGAGATGGGTGAAAGAAAGTCAAATATATCAAATGTGACATCAAGATCTCATGGCCACAAAGAAGGTAGGATGCTACACTTGGGCAATAGACCTTTAGTTTGTTCTGAAGCATGATGCCTCATTCTGATTCTTGATGTCCCAGAGGACATGTTGATCATGATTTGGTTTTCTCGTTCTTTGCCTGTTCTTACATAACACACACACACAAACACAGACACCAAATACTGATATATCACACAACATGTTTAAGAAAAATACAATAGAATTGTCAATAACATTGTATTTTAGGAAATTTTTTCTTCTGAATCAATCCACCACTGGGGACTAGAGATCAATATTCCCAGGTCCCACCTTCCACTTAGGCGACGGGAAACTAACACTTTTTTTCCCATTGATTCAATCATTCAGAGCAATTTCAGAAAGGAGGAAAAGGAACCCATATTGATTCTGACCTCCCAGAAGAGTATCTCCCACCCAGAATTTAGAGCTGCAGGTGAGTCAGAGTCCATCCGAAGGTATAACCCACCGTTTTTTAGTGGTACTTGTTAAGCAGTTACTATGTACCAAGCACTGTACTAAGCCCTGGGTAGATACAAGATAATCAGGTTGGGCACAGTCCCTGTCCCACATGAGGCTCAAAGTCTAAGTAAGAGAGAGTAGGATTTAATCCCCATTTTACAGAGGAGATAACTGAGAAGTTAAGTGGCTTGCCCAAGGTCACACAGCAGACAAGTGGCAAAATGGGGATTAGAACCCAGGTCCTCTGACTCCCAGGCCCAGGCTCTTTTCACTAGGCCACAGTGCTTTCCTTGGAGTTTTCCTAAATGGGAATTTGAGACCTAAGAAGACGCTTGTCTTTTTAACCCACCATTAAGATGATGCTCATAGGCTAAAATTATCTTGTTTCCTAGACAGTATTGTATTGGCTGGGGACCCTAATCCAAGCCTTATCCTGGTAGAGCTAACGGCTATGTGTGCTGGGTATCAGGGATATTCTCAGGAGCTACAACACAGCAACAGTGAGTCTTGAGAGATTCGTTATCCAAGATTATTTGTATTTGCTCTATTTGAAAGTGTGTGCTTCTTTATTGCAGCTCTATAGGTTTTCACTAGACTAACATTGAGGCTTTTTAAAAATCTGACCAGCAAAAGCTCCCTTTTGTTTAACGGGTATTTGTTAAGTGCTTACTATGTGCCGGACTCTGTACTAAGCACTGATAATCATGATAATCAGGTTGGACACAGTCCATGTCCCTCACTGGGCTCAGAGTCTTAATCCTTCTTTTACAGATGAGGTAACTGAGGCACAGTGAAATCAAGTGACTTGTCCAAAGTCACATAGCAAACAAGTATCCAAGAAGGGATTTGAACCCAGGTCCTTCTGACTCCCAGCCCTGTGCTCTATCCATTAGACCATGCTGCTTCTTGTTATATTGCACTCTCCCAAATGCTAAGTACAGTGCTCTGCACACTTTAAGCACTCAATAAGTATGATTGATTGATATGAGGCCCATTTGAACGTACCAACTCAAGCTACAGTGGACCTATTCAATCCATCAATCATTGGTATTTATTGAGCACCTACCGAGTGCTGAACCCTGAATTAAATGAATGTGAGGACACAACTGAAGTGCTCTGAACTTCTCGTCACACACTGTGTAGTGTTAACAGGGAAACAAGCCTCCTATCTGCATTAATAGATCGTCAAATCATCGATCTATTAAATGTGTACTGAGGGCAGAGCACTGTACTAAATTCTTGAGAGAGTACAATACGGCAAACTTGGCAGACACGTACCCTGTCTAACACTTCTGAAGGTGATTGAGGAAAGAAGATAAATAGTATGATAGAGATTCATGAGGCTCTTAGATTTCCAAGAAGATGAGATTAAGATCAATCAGAAGGTGGCAGGTGTGTTAGGGTGGAGAGCTTTTTCTGGTTCTAAATTATCCCAACATCTGTCAGCCACTGAAATCAAGTAAGCAGTGAAGATTTCTCCTGCAGACAAAGCTGTGAAAATAGAATTCACCGTTGTCTAAAGAGACAACAGTATTATAAATAGAAAGGAGGCTTCTCGGTGTGGAATTTATTATTTCTATTAATCTTCCTTTTTCTGCTGGAGTAGCTTGAAAACAATCCCGGTCCCACATAAGGCTCACAGTCTAAATTGGAGGGGGGCGTAGAATTTAATCTCCATTTTACAAAGGAGGTAACTGAGGTACAGAGAAGTTAAGTGACTTGTCCAAAGTCACACAGTATGCAATTGGCAGAGCTGGAATGAAAAATTCAGGTTCTCTGACTCCCAGGTCCATACTCTTTCCCTTAGGCCATGCTGACTCTCTCTCCTTTCTTCTCCAATCTTCTCCTATCTGTGGTTGCTGCTTTGTATCACAAAACATCTCATCAGTCAGTGGTATTTACTGAGCCCTAACTAAGCTCTTGGGAAGTACAGTGTGACAGAATTGGTAGCCGAGATCCCTGCCCACAAGGAGCTTATAGTTTAAGAAGAATTCTCCCACACTTTAAAGAAGGCATTCATGGAAACTGTTTTCCTTTAGAGCCAGTTATTTCATTCACTGAGTTTAAAAGACTGTTAGGAGAACTTAGTGGCAATGAAGTTCCAGGCATTTCTTTCACTAAGTTTATAAGTAAAACTGTTAGTAGAACCTAGGGATAAAGAAGGACCATTTACAGTTGTCTTGTTTAAATTTGTAAAAGATGCTACCATTTTAATATTATCTTCATGAAATTTTAATTGTTGTCTTGTACTTTCCCAAGTACTTAGTATAGTACTCTGCACACAGTAAGCGCTCAATAAAAACGACTGGAGTACCCGTAATGCTAGAGCACTGTACTAGATTCCTGGGGCAAAATAGAGAAAATTAGACATAACCCTGACCTCAGAATGCTCTAATTATTTGCCTGTTGTGTGGCTTTGGGCAAGTCACTTAACTTTGCAGTTTCCTCATCTGTAAAATGGGGATTAAATACCCCTTCAGACTGTGAGTTTCATGGGGGTCAGGAACAGGCAAAGACAAACAGAAAAAAAATCAACTTCTAGTCTAAATTCAAATTGCAGTAAACAAATCTAAGAAACAAATTCTGCTTGGAGAGATTCCTTAAGGCAGCTGGTCCAGTGAACTCTCTCCCACCTCCACCCAGTAGCCCACCGAACTTTGGGTTTTCCCAAGATGGCAGACAGAGCCCTAGTGGAGTATGGGAATAAGGCCTTAAAATCCTTAAAAGCCTCATCCCTATGGTTTGTGGCTTGGGCCACGTCTTGGCTTTCCTGGACCTTCTCTCACTGTGAGGGGAACAACGGAAGAAAGAGGAGTCATCTACTCAAAAGTTGCTTAAGGAAGATTATAAACTAGCAACAGGTGTTCCAAGGGGCAAGAACAGTAACCCAGCTCATAACCATCTGTTTACAACACAATGTGCGATGGCTTATTGGTCATTCAAAGGCCTTGCCTGCCACATCAGTAAACATGAATAGGACCTGAACATCAACACCACTTTTGAATGAGGGAGATATGGGTCCTGTCTCTTCTTTTTCTCCTTCTCTTAGTCAATCATATTTACTGAATGCTTTTTGTGTGCAAGGTCCTGAACTAAGCACTTGTAGAGTACAATGCAACAATATGACATATTTAAACTTACATATTGAAACAGTTCTCTTATAATTATTAGGGTAAAGAGAGACAAGAGTTAGGAAGATAATGAGGAGCAGTCAGGACCGGAAATCAGAGGAGACAGGGGTTTCAATCCCAGCTCTGCCATTTGCCCATTGTATGACTTTGGTCAAGTCACTTAACTTCTGAATCTCCACATCTGTAAAATGGGAATTAAGTACCTTCTCAGTCTGTGAGTTTGATGTGGGACAAGGACTGTGTCTGATCTTTATTTGCCCCATCAGTCAATCAATTGTATTTATTGAATGCTATCTAATGAGTGCTCACTGTGTGCAGTGTTATACCAAGTGCTAAGGAGAGAACAATATGATGATCTAGAGGGAGTGCTTAGCCCAGGTTTTGGGACATAGAAAGTGCTTAACAAGTACCACAACTACTATTATGTAATAGAAATTATTTCATTTTCAAGGAAATATTCTCAATCACTTCTCTTAACGTTGCTGCCTTGCTCCCCACAGCTAGAACGTGAGGACTGTAATATAACTGCACCAGCCAGAGATGGAATGAAACAATACTGAGTTCCTTGATATTGACCAGAGAGAAGGATGTTAAAACATTTTAGTGGGCTGATAAGGGCATATCTGCAAGGCTAAAGTGCGTTTTATTTCTAGAGGTTTTCTGTTCATTTTAGTCAATCGTATTTATTGAGTGCTTACCGTGAGCAGAGGTCTGTACTTTGCGCTTGGGAGAGTACAATATAACAATAAACAAATTTCCTGCCCACAACAAGGTTACAGTCTAGAGGAGGAGACAGACATTAATATAAATTAATTACAGATATGAACATAAGTGCTTTGGGGCTGGGAGGGAGGATGAATAAAGGGAGCAAGTCAGGGTGATGCATAAGGGAGCAGGAGAAGAAGAAAAGAGAGCTTAGTCAGGGGAGGACTCTTGCAGGTAAGACAAAATTTACCCACGAGGGAGGCCGTAATTGGCTGACAAGTTTCCAGAGCAGAACTGTGACTAGGTGGTCTTCTGATCATAAGGATATACTTCCAGAAATGTATCTGACATTTCTGAAATCCAATTCATTCATTCAATAGTATTTATTGAGCGTTTACTATGTGCAGAGTATTGTACCAAGTGCTTGGAGTGAACAATTCGGCAACAGATAGAGACAATCCCTGCCCAATAATGGGCTCACATCCAATGAAAAGGCAAACCCCAAAAGCCTCTATCACTAGAGTGGCATAGATTTTAAACTCGGATTTGCATCGCCTGCCTATACTTAAAGATCTCTTAGTATATATCCAGCTTGTAAGAAAAATTCCTGACCAGAACCAGAAAGCCCAGGAACATCTGCCTTCCTTCAATTACCGGAGACCCATACCCCCACTGTCTTTTCTTCCCTAAAATATTCACAGTTTTCCTTATCCCCTCATAAACCTTGAGCCACGCATTTTTGTACTTGGTATAAATGGCAGTCATTAAGAACTCATCCAGCTATAGCCTGCCAAGCCTCCATCCCAGTCAAATCTATCAAAGTGGGTTAGCTAGCTGTGCAGAGCAAAGCATTTTTTGTTTGATTTCGCTTTTTGTTCTTGGTCAAGGAGAAATCACTGAGCTTTCTTCAGGCATAGGCAGGACTTCTGAATGCCTGAGACATCAATAATATGGAGGAGACACAGACGTGCCCATTTGCAAAACATTTCTTTCATAGCACAACATCTGCACAAATAATCTCCCATGACAGAAAATCCAGGGACAGTTTTGCTTTCCTGACTGAAAGGGAAGTGCATGTTATATATCAGTTGTGTTGAATCACCATTTCTCTTCTTAAGCAAGTCATCTTTTATTTTAGCTATATTAGCACATAATTCATAGAGAACTCTTTTTTCAGAGTTGATGGGGACCCATTTTTCCCCAGAAAACCGTGTTGTTCCAAGCTCAGTCATAGGAAAGCCTCTGACCCTGCCCATTCTCCAGCCCACAGACACAATCCACAGTCCATCTGCTCCCCATCAGTGCTTTCTTTTAATGTTCAGTTACGAGTGTTCATCACTTAGGTTGACTATACTTTGCCTGTCTTGGCTCCCTTAAGATGGTTAAGTTCCTCGAAGGCAGAGACTGGACCTATTCTCTCATTGGTGGCCAATAATATGATCTCCATACGTACTTAGTAAGTACTTGATTAGTGATTGGATGTTTGTCCAACTTATTTTTCCAAAGCCAAAAGATCAGCGATGCCTGCTCCTCTAAGCACTTTGCTCAATAATACTTTAGTTGTGTTTACAGGATACAAATTTTTCTATCCTTTCTAGGGGATTGTCCTACTATGTGTGTGGGTGTGGGTGTGTGTGCACGCGCATGTTCTCTCTCTCATTTCCCCCTCTCCTTTTCTTTTCCTTCCCCTCTTCCTTTCTTTCCCTCTTTTCCTTCTCTTCTACCCTGTTCCTTCCCTCCCTCTCCTTGTCTCTTCTCATCCTTCTCCTTTCTCTTCTCCCTCTTCTTCCCCTCCTTTCTCCTCTCTCACTCCTCCTCTCGTCTCCCCTTCCCCTACCTCCCCACCCCGTCTCTCTCTTTTTCACTCCCAACTACCATCACACTGCCGCTTAATAGTGAGAAAAGGATTATTCGTGTTCACTTGACAAAGTGGTAAGGATTTGATTTCGAAGACTAAGATTCTCTCTTTGCCTTTTTCTTAACTCGGGCTAAAAGAAAGAGGAGAAAAGTGTGTGTATGTATGTGTGTACGTGGGTGTATGTGTGTTGGGGCGGGGGGTGGGAGAGGATGCTTGAGTTGAGGACAGAAAGACTAGCCCCACTCGTTCATGCCATAGGGTTGTCTGGGAGAAAGAAGCAGCACCTCAGTCAGCATTAATCCACTGGAGCAGAGGGGAGGGGATTGTGAGGTTGCTTCCCATTATCGTTTTCTCCCACTCACTAAATCCAGAGTGCTGGAAAATGTATTAAAGTGATATGAGAACTAAACCCATTGACGGGAAATTTCCCTTTCGTTCTAGCAGCAGGGTTGCCGCTTTTGAGTGCGAGCAACCCTTGTTAAAGTCACAGCGGGTTCATATTCTTTACACTGGTGTCTAATTATAGGCTCACAATCCCCTAGGAGAAGTCGGCAGTGCCTCGCGGCTGCAGTGGCGAGGGCGATGTGCCCTGCAGCAGTGTGCTGGCTTGGAGTTCTCCTGGGGAAGCTGGCTTTCTGGGATGGAGTAGATGGAAGGGGTTAAGTAATGTGCCTTTGGAGGCCTGGAGCATGAAGGAGTCCATCTTTAGGGGCAGAGATGTCAAGCTAAAACACCAAGAGATCAGCTGTATCAGCAGATCACATGAATATCTACCATCAGGTTTCAAAACCAGGGAAGGAATGGGATTTGCAGGATGTCATCAGGGCATATCAGGGTATGTCCCAGATCTTGTCAGATGCTGAGTAAAGAACATTTGGCCAATTTCAATCCCGGAGCAGTGACAGCTAATTTTTCTAATAGCTCACAAAGCTGCACGTCTGAACTATCAAAACTGATGGGGTTTGAGATTTCGAGGTGTTTCAGGCCACAGTCACACACCACGATGGCGTGAGCCCCACAGACCAAAACTAATTCTGGCAACAAGGTTGGAATAGTTCACTGCAATTATACAAATGGAAAGGAAATAATTAAGGGATTGAACAGAGAAGCAAGCGTGGCCTGGTGGAAGGGACATGGGCCCCGGAGTCAGGGGACCCGAATTCTAGTCCTGGCTCAACTGAGGGACTAGATCGGGGATTGAGACCGTGAGCCCCATGTGGGACAGAGACTATTTCCAACCCAATTTGCTTGTATTCGTCCCAGTACTTAGTACAGTGCCTGGCACAAAGTAAGTGCTGAACAAATACCATTATTCTTATTATTATATCTACTAAGCACTTAACACGTAAGCCACTTTGCGATAGACCAAATAGTAGGTGCTGTGGTATTGGCTGGATTTGGTATACATGTTCTCCCGTGGGTGAGATATGGGCCACAGGAAAAACATCATTTCCAGCGGCCTCTCTCTTCGACTCACAGTCCTAAATGGAGATCCTCAAATTAGATTCTAAATTCTGACCCAAAGTGTCTCTTAGAAAACCTGAGACTCCAGGTGTCTTCTCAGAGAGTGAGCCCATCAGGTAGCTTAAATTCCCCAAATGCCTTCTTAATCAGGACGAAGGGGGCTGCTAGGAATAAAAAAAAACACTTATTTTGTTTTGTTTACCCAGTGGGGCAACGTGATTTTTCTCTTAAAGGTAGTACTTTGAGGAACTGAGAGAAGGTATTGAACTCCAGAACTGCCCTCTCAAATGAAGAGTATCACAACATGGGAATTAACTATGCGTTTGAAATGCTTAAATGAGAAAACAGCACCTGTTTGAAAGCTTCAAAATGTTATCAAGGTGGCTCCACTTCAGCATCGCAAAACCAAATAGATTTTTCTGGACAGAATTGGGAGTGCCCAAGGTGTTCCCAGTGGAAAAGAAAAAAAGGCTTAACACACTTCTGTAATCCCTGCCTGTTTCACGCTTGAATCACTATAGGAGGGATATTTTTGAGGCGCCCTCCCTAAGGGCTCTTCTCCTTGTCTGAGAAATAACACCCTTCCCTTGGCTGGATTTTGAGGAAGAAATTGTCTCTGATTCCGTCTTCGTACCTGGAACCAGCTTTGGGAGGCTTTTCCCTTATCGCAGTGCCACCCACAGGAGGGAATGCAAAAAAAATTCCACAACCTGGACTCTCAAAGTAACAGGGATTCCATGTTGAGCTTGTTGAAAAATGATGCTATAAAAATAGAAGGATGAAGCTAGGATGGAGGTCTGCGAGGGGAGAGCAAACAAGAAAGCCCTGTGCTTTTGCTGGCAGAAGCAGGGGGTTGACTTTTGCTTTCAGGAGAGATCTGAGGGCCACTCAAAGCCATCGCCGCCTGCCTGGAAGTGGGGAGAGGCACTGAGGACAGCTGGAATAGTGAGCAAAAAAGCACTGGAGAGGTGGACTCCACAACCATTACTGTCCTCTTTCCTTTCTCTTTCAATTGATGGTATTTATTGAGTGCCTATTAAATGCAGGGCACTCTACTGGGTCCCTGGGCCACTCCAACAGACGAGCTTACAGCTTAATGGGGGAAACTGACACAAAGTAGTAATAATAATAATAATTGTGGTATTGATTAACCACTTACTCTGTGCCAGGCACCGTACTAAGTGCTGGGGGGGCTACAGCATGGTTCAGTGAAAAGAGCCTGGGCTTGGGAGTCAGAGGTCATAGGTTTGAAACCCGGCTCTGCTGCTTGTCAGCTGGGTGATTGTGGGCAAGTCACTTAACTTCTCTGTGCCTCAGTTCCCTCATCTGTCAAATGGGGATGAAGTCTGTGAGCCCTATGTGGGACAGTAGTAATAATAATAATAATGTTGGTATTTGTTAAGCGCTTACTATGTGCAGAGCACTGTTCTCAGCGATGGGGGAGATACAGGGTAATCAGGTTGTCTCATGGGAGGCTCACAGTTAACTTCATTTTACAGATGAGGGATGCTTGTTCTCCCTCCTATTTAGACTGAGATCTCCACGTGGGACCTGATTTTCTTGTATCTACTGCAGCACTTAGTTACAGCGCTAGGTACATAATAAGTACTTAAATACCACAACTATTATTATTATAGCCAGCACAGCCCAGATGATGCAGCAGTGTGGGAAAGGCCAGTTCAGCTGCAGGGACGGTAGGATGATCTGTGACAGCAGAAACAATTGATGCTGACGCTG
Source organism: Ornithorhynchus anatinus (assembly GCF_004115215.2). Classification (NCBI taxonomy): domain Eukaryota; kingdom Metazoa; phylum Chordata; class Mammalia; order Monotremata; family Ornithorhynchidae; genus Ornithorhynchus; species Ornithorhynchus anatinus. The sequence continues at coordinate 12,225,872 of NC_041735.1, read as the reverse complement.
AGGAAAAAGAGGAGCAGGAGGAAGAGGCGGAGCAGCTTCTTCTCGCTGCTCCATCTCTCTGCTGCAGTGCTACCCTCCTTCTTGAAAGTGGAACCCAAATGGGTCCCACCAGAAGATTTCAGGATGATGGGCTGGAACCCCCACCTCATATCTCACTTTACCTATTGCAGGATATCTGTTAAAGTTATTTCAGCAGTTTTGTGATCATGATTGTGAAAGGCTAGAGAGAGAACATTTTGCCAAACCGGACATGTCCCCTCGACTGTTATTTTCTCCCAACCCTCCACTGATGGTCAATAGTGGGGCTAGTGGTAGAAGAATCAATAATGCTCAATATGAATGCAAAGTGGAGTCCTGGTGTGCTTGAAGAGGAGCTCTGTTAGAGTGACTCTCCCCTTAAGAAGAAGAGATGCCTGAAAAGAACTTGTTGGTGCCTTGGGCCTCAAAACTATTTCTGGCTGCTTACATCATAGCTTCCAGAACCCCAGGAGCATGCGCTGGTGCTTTTTCCCAATTCTGTCCTTCCTCCCTCACTTGAGATGGAGAGGTGAGCACTGTACTAAGTACTTGGAAGAGAACAATGTAACAGAGTTGGAAGACATGTTCCCTGCCCACAAGGAATTTACATTCTAGAGGAGGAAAGTATTGCATAGAGGAAAGGAGCCAAATTTTTTCCACTCCTTAAAAGTGCTGCCCGGGCCACAGAGGACCTGAATAAAAATATAGCATGGCACCTGGGATGACAATTTGGCAACCAATTAATCAACCAGTGGTAATTATTGAGTGCTTACTCTGTGCAGAGCACTGTACAAAACACTTGGAAAACTATGATACAGCAGAGTCGGTAGACATTTCCTGACCACAAGGAGTTTACAGTCTATATCAATCATATAGCTCTAGGATGGTCTTCTACATGCATTTGAGTCTGAGGACCTTAGCTCCTGCAACTGTGAAGCAAACATCTGGGCAGAGGAAATGAGATCACTTTTTTCCACATTACTAATAATAATAATTGTGGTATTTGTTAAGCGCTTACTATGTGCCAGACACTCTACTAAGCGCTGCGGTAGATACGAGCAAATCAGGTTGGACACAGTCCCTGTCCCATGTGGTCTCAATCCCCATTTTACAGATGAGGTATCTGAAGCACAGAGAAGTGAAGTGACTTGCCCAAGGTCACACAGAAGACAAGTGGCAGAGCTGAGGTTAGCACTCATTACCTCCTTATTCCTACGCCTATGATCTATCCACTACACCATGCTGCTTCTCATTACTCATTTCTAACATATTATTTGAACATTAAACTTTTTTCAAATTATTGTTTATTTCAATTTCTATGGAAAACTGAGACCACTGAAAAACAAATTTGGGAAGATTTCACCACTGGGCTGAAAAATTCTGTTGTGTCAGGAATTTTGAGAAGTTTACTCATACAGCTTTACTGACAGACAGGACATAAAATATTCCTATGCCTGGGACAGAATCCTGCAGGGGAAACATACTGTCATCATTAAGGGAATTTTGTATCAAGGACAATCAAAATCAAGGAGAAAGCACCTATTTTGAGATTTGAAAAATCCAAATAATTTCCCCACTGAAACTGGGTGTAACTTTGGACATCACTTGCTGATGGTCTTATTGAGGGGAGGGAATGTGTCCATTATGTGGTAGTCTCCTAAGTGCTTAGTAGGATGCTCTGCACATAGTGAATGGTCAATAAATATAACTGATGGATGGTCAGAATGTATCTGGAAAACCAGTTAATGAAAAATCAATGTAAAGTGGAATATTCACAGGTGATTTTTTCATAGACACAAACTCCTGGTTTTTTTACTGCTATTATTTCTCCATTGAATAGGGCTTTGTCATTAGGAGAAGCAGCGTGGCGCAGTGGAAAGAGCACGGGCTTTGGAGTCAGGGCTCATGAGTTCGAATCCCAGCTCTGCCACTTGTCAGCTGTGTGACTGTGGGCAAGTCACTTAACTTCTCTGTGCCTCAGTTCCCTCATCTGTAAAATGGGGATTAAGACTGTGAGCCCCACGTGGGACAACCTGATTCCCCTGTGTTTACCCCAGCGCTTAGAACAGTGCTCTGCACATAGTAAGCGCTTAACAAATACCAACATTATTATTTTACAGGATGACACTATTCTTTCTCATTACAGAATAGTAGCAAGATTTCATCTTTCCCAAGCACTTAGTACAGTGCTGTGCACAAAGTAAGAACTCAATAAATGTCTTGGATTGATTTCACCCAAAAGGCAATCTAAAGACAAGCACATGAAAAGACATTCAGTACACGTATTTGTACGTAGGCTTGCTATGTATAAGAGTAGACCTAGATACAGGTAGTAATAATAATAATAATAATGGCATTTGTTAAGCACTTACTGTGTGCAAAGCACTGTTCTAAGCACTGGGGAGGATACAAGGTCATCAGGCTGTCCCACGTGGGGCTCACAGTTAATCCCCATTTTACAGTTGAGGGAACTGAGGCACAGAGAAGTTAAGTGACTTGCCCACAGTCACACAGCTGACAAGGGCAGAGCTGGGATTTGCTCTTTCTACTTAACCACGCTGCTTCTCTACTAGGCACTGAATTTACATCCATGTAGATAATGCAAATGTCTTAACTTTTCCATCTAGAAAATCTCCTTTAAATTTTTACCCTTTGTCAAGCCAAGACAATTGCTTTTAAGGACCTGGATAAACTAAAAGTTACTGCAAAGAAATGAATGAAGAAAGAAGTGTTGCATTAGCCTCTATTTCTGAAAATCATCTCTGCCTTACTTAGCTGCTAAATCAACTAAATTTTAGTTCTGTAATCTAATATCCACTTTCAAGTGTTGGCCTACATTTAAATCGCAAAAGTTTTTCTCAGTTGCTGCCATCTTGCCCGGAGCCTCCTAGGTGTTGAACTGCAGTAATAATCCACACAGTTTCTTTAAGCAAGTTTATCCATTCACTTTAATTACATTTTCAGCCCTGGTTATTGTCCCTATGCCTGCAAAGAATGTTTCCAGCCATGAAAAACTATTATCTGCTACAATTACAGATAACCACAGTATGTCCATAGGGCAGAAAAGCCATGTACTGCAATTCAGTGCAGAATTTATAACTTTCCTCGGGGCTAACTGTCAACCTGATCACAATGCCTGACAAAAGAACCCACACAACAAATGCATATGCTCCTTCTTGCTTGCACGGTTGCTCTTTTTGGAAAGGTGCCGTTTGTTAGAAGTATTTGGATGAAACCACAGGAGTGGCAGACAACAGGATGGCAAACACATTCACCTATTGTTGGAGCATTTAGTGTGGCTGCTTAAACCCCATCTCTGAGTTCTATGGACAGAAATCAATGGCCTTTTGGCCACAGGATTTCTTGGAGGGACTGAGGTGTGTACTCAAATGAATAATCAAGCTAATTTGATCATCTGGTAGTCACATCTTTCTTTGAGCAAGTGGCTTTTCTGGTCTGCCTGGATGAAAAATCCAGGAAGTTGAGTTAATCAATGGGTTCTTGACCAGTGTCCGAAAAAGCTTGCCTGCTGGGATTGTCCTGACCATTTGGAGTTTGGCAGTGACCCAAGAATGTCATGCAGTTAGACTCAGGACAAGATCTAAGTTGCTCAAGTCCATAAATCCGAAGCAGCGTGGCTCAGTGGAAAGAGCACGGGCTTTGGAGTCAGAGTTCATGGGTTCGAATCCCGGCTCGGCCACTTGTCTGCTGTGTGACTTTGGGCAAGTCACTTAACTTCTCTGTGCCTCAGTTCCCTCATCTGTAAAATGGGGATTAAGACTGTGAGCCCCACGTGGGACAACCTGATTCCCCTGTGTCTACCCCAGCGCTTGGAACAGTGCTCGGCACATAGTAAGCGCTTAACAAATACCAACATTATTATTATTATTATTACCCCAGCGCTTAGAACAGTGCTGTGCACATAGTAAGTGCTTAATAAATACCAACATTATTATTGTTATTGTTACTGAGTGCCTGCAATGCGCCAGGGCCTTCTACTGGGTGCTCCAAGTATATGTTGAAGAAGAGACACAGTTCCTGCTGTTGAGGAGCTGAAAAGTTCTTCAATTCCTCATCTTTGTGGTAGTTCTGTGCCCCTCGCTCCACTGTGTGGAGACTGGGGTGGAAGAAGAAACACAACTAGGAAAATCTAAAGCACAACTCAAAGTTGCAAAGTCAAAGGGACACACAGACAATGAAGCTCTAACCAGGGAGTGAATGGGAGGCTGAAGGGCAAACAGCGGCCATTTTGTGAGAGTGGTCAAAATCCCTAGCCAGAGAGACGGGGTTCAATTTCAGCCACCAGTTGGATTTTCCCTAACCGCATGAGTAAGTGTAGGAGAAGTAGTCCACCAAGTCATCTTTGCCTATGATGGGAAACCTGTACATGCAATCACCAACTCAGCTGGGCTGAGGAGTGCACGGTCTCAACAACTGGGATGGCAGAAGAAAGCCAATGTCATTTAGAGCTTGGATACTGGGAAAACCGTTCTATCAGGCCCTTACAAAACTCTACTTGGAGAGCTGTGGAAAAGGAGTGATTTCTTTGGGGGTAGGTTCTCGGCCTGAAATCAACAAAACACTCAGTCTTCCCGGCGGCCAAGTTGATCAGTCTACAAAAGCCTAAGGATTAATGAATCCTAGAGACTGGATCTCTTTCTCCAGCCTGAAGGCGGGGCTACCAACTAGCCCTAAAAGCCACTCACCTCCTATTTACACTTCTATCTACCAAAGTCACATTATCAGAAGGCTGTGTGGATGGCAGAACAGTTGGAGACTGCCCTACCCCCTCCGGTGGGTGGGGTTGGGAAGGGATCTCATTCTCAAGGAATGTGTTAAAGATGCAGGGGGAGCAGGGAGGTTGGGAGGAAACCTCACTTAGGTAGCTGAAATATATTCTCCTGCCTTGAGTCACTAGCCCGGTGTAGCTTTTTGAAGAGGTAAGGGGAAAACTGGGTGAGAAGGTCCACCCCAAACCTTCAGCGATTTTACAGAAAAGGGTGTTCTCAGTTTCACCCCTGAAACAAAGGGAAGCAGCACAGTTTGGCTGAAACAGAGCAGAAGTAGGAAACAGAAAATCTAATAATAATATTTGTTAAATGCTTACTACATGCCATGCACTGTACTAACCGATGGAGAAATAATAATAATGGTGGTGGTATTTGTTAAGCGCTTACTATGTGCCAAGCACTATTCTAAGCACTTGGGTAGATACAAGGTCATCAGCTTGTCCCACGTGGAGCTCACAGTCTTAATCCCCATTTTGCAGGTGACGGAACTGAGGCACAGAGAAGTTAAGTGACTTGCCCAAGGTCACACAGCAGACAAGTGACCGTAGACACAGCAGACAGTAGACACAAAGTAATCAGGTTACACACACTTTCTGTCCTATCCGGGGCTCAAAATCTAAGTTGGTTTTTTTTTAATGGTAGGTTAAGCGCTTACTATGAGCCAGGCACTAAACTAAGCACTTGGGTAGAAACAAGCTAATCAAGTTGAACACAGTCCGTGTCCCACAAGGGGCTCACAGTCTTGATCCCTCATTTTACAAATGAGGGAACTGAGGCACAGAGGAAGTGAAACGACTTGCCCAAGGTCACACAGGTCTGTAGTCTCTCCACTAAACCACACTGCTTCTCTTCCAGGTTCAGTCGTTTTCCTGCTCTGTGATCCTAAGCAAGTCATGCAACTTTGTCGCGACTCAGTTTCCTCATTGTAAAATGGAAATTAAATACCTGTTCTCCGTCCTTCTTACACTATGAGCCCCATGTGGGATAGGGACCGCGCCACATCTGATTGTATTTTATCTACCACAGTGATCAGCACATGGTAAGCACTTAAAAGTAGCCAAGCTTATTATTATTTTGATCAATTATCAAAGCAAAAACTTATTAGAGGTAATCCTTCAACCCCACTGGGGTTCAGGACCGAATAATTCACTGTTCTGTTTTCTTTTCCAGTAGCAAATATTAATGTGCAGAAGAACTTTTTTCCTGGCTTGAAACAATCATATTGCCAGGTTCTCAGAGATGCTGTATTAGAAACTACTAACTTGTCATCTTAAGCCTCAGATATGTCCAACATCTACCCTAGCCCCTTGATCTGGAAATTGATGATATTCTGCAATTAAGGGGGAAAAAAAGCAGTGTGAACTCAGGAAAACATGCCTAGCAAGCCTGGCTGGAGGGCGGGTGAGAGGTGGGAGAGGGGGGAGGGAGAGAAGGAGGGAGGGAGGGAGGGAGGGAGGGAGGGGGAGAGAGAGAGAGAGAGCAAGAGAACAAAAGATAAAGAGTAAGAGCCAGAGAGCCTGAGAGAAACAAACCAAGCTCTCAAGTTCTATGAAAGCTTCATTGAAGTCAAAGTGAAGAAAAGGCCTGGAGTAGAACCTCACCCACTCAATCAGGTTTTTTTCCCCCCCTCTTTTTGACATCCCCTCTTTTAGCTTCGGAGACTGGCATATTTTGCCCTGTATCCTTATAACTCAAACATCTGTGGGGCGGATATACCTGCCTGTGCCCGTGCCAGAGATATCCACCCCTCAGGTGTTTGATTCATAGGTGCAGTATATGTATAAAATCTCCTAGAATGGTATTTTTACATTTCCGTTTTGGAAACATAACCAACCAGTGGAGAAGTCAGCTTTGCAAAGGTTTCAGCCCCGGGTGCTGCAGAGAGAGAGAGAGAGAGAGAGTGTAAACTATCCAGAAGCCCAACTCCATTCATTAATTATCCTCCTCCACAACCAGCCCCTTTGGAAAGGAGGCAGATGCAAGTCATCACCTTCTCCACATCTGAGTCAGCAGCAGACAGGGCTGCGTGAGAGGGCTGTGCACAGTCAGCAAGAGAAACAGAATTCCTACTGTGTGAAATGGAAAAATCTGCAGGTCTACAGACTGAAGCTTTTCTAGTCCCCAAATTTCATTTTTTTCAGGAGAGAGATAATGAGAGACAATGAAACAGACAATTGATAGATAAACTGAGACTAAGAGGCAGAGAGTTTTTGCATAAATCCGAAAAGTTGTGGTTGGACAACTCATTGTCTAGGCAGGCTTAAGAACAGCATCACATCGAGTCTACCTTAAAAAAGGATGAATTGTCTGCCAAACCAGAAATGCAGGTCTTCCCCTACAAAGCAGGGGCCCCTCGCCATTAATAATAATAATAATAACAATTATGGTATTTGTTAATCACTTACTATGTGCCAAGCACTGTTCTAAGCGCTGAATTAGATGAGCTCACCACACTTGCTCTCGGACTTCCCTGGATAAGTTGTTAGGTTAAGTTATTTCCCTTCCCTCAAAGTCATGAAAGACACACCATAACTGCCACAAAGTAACTGTCTTTGCTGAGCTCACTTCTGGTACTGATTCTTCTTAGGTGCTTAGAAAGGCAAAAGGAAGTGCCATTTCGGGCTTGGGAGTAGGAGGTCGTGGGTTCTAATCCCAGCTCCGCCACTTCTCTGCCGTGTGACTTTGGGCAAATCACTTAACTTCTCTGTGCCTCGGTTACCTCATCTGTAAAATGGGGATTAAGACTGTGAGCCCCTTGGGGGACAACCTAATTACCTTGTATCTACCCCAGCGCTTAGAACAGTGCTTGGCACATAGTAAGCGCTTAACAAATACCAGCATCATTATTATTTTTAGTCCCTCAATTCTCTCTCCCCCAGGGGCCACCGCCTCTTCCAAGTCTCCAAATCTTGGTCAAGAAGCCACAGATCCTAGGTTCAGGTTGGAAATTGTCCATAAACACCAACCAGCCTGGCTCAAAATATCACAATGGGCTTAGCTTTGGGTCTTCTGTTGTGACGATCCCTGAGGTTTCCTGATCTGTTTCCCGCTTCAGCCTTGGGTTGGGGCGAGCCACGTGGTTGAGTCTCCGGGAATTTCATCACTTGCCGGTTGCAGTGAATGTACTGTTCTGTGAGGGTGCGGCTCGGGTATGAGTGAGCCAGCAGGGCTGGTCCAGAGCCCAGCCTTCGATTGCCAATGTTGCTGCCCCAGCAGCCACCCAGAGGTGTTCGGGATTGCCATTTGCACAACTCCCTCTCTCCCTGGAGTCCCACCTTCTCTCCAGGGTGACACCAACAACCCAGGCATCCCAGCGTTGTTCAGAAAACGCCAGCTGACTTGCCTGCGGGATCGGTTCTGAGCGGGCTTGGGACCCCACAGTCTCTCCTCCAGCCTCCCCCCACCCTGGGAAGCAAATGAAATAAATCTATTTATTCCCCTGCTTGCATTAGGCCCTGTCAAATGTTGACATGTTGACAAAAGCGTTTTCCATGATGAAAGTGTCTCTAAACCATTACCACATTCACAAACAATATCCAGTCAACTTTTCCATGTAACTGGTTTGCTGCTCACAATAGCTTGTTGCTGGTAACCGGGAAGAAATAGCCTCAAAAAACTGGTACGGGAATTTTCACGCAACCCATGAGAAGATCTGCATTGTTTTATGATCCCCTTCAAACAAAGCTAATAAATCAAATTTGTCCAAGATGCACATTAAGAAAATGCAAAGCTTAATTGGATTTGGCACACTTGCTGTAAGGAGTAGAGGGCTCATCAAAATTTAGATCAGAGAGCTCCGTCAATGGGTGGGGCTAAATCACCCACTTCTTTTCAGTTGCTAAATCCATTTTTACAACTCACTGTGTGTCTCCCAATCTGGGAAACAGAAAGGCTGGTAGGGCTTGCACAACATTTCAAACCTGAGAAAATAGAGAGTGGGAAGAAGGCAAGGGGGAGAAGGGATCAATGCGCTGAGGAAAAATCTCGACCCAATAAACTCTTATTTGGTGGTCATGAAACTGAATGGGAAAATGTAGATTCCTGATGGTTAAGATGACTAGGAAGATATCAAAAATCATCTGGATTTGTCTTGTTCTCCTGTTCAAATTTTTAAATCAGCATTCCTTGAAACTAGCAGGGCCAAAAAAAAACCCCAAACAAAAGAACCCAACAAAACCAAAATGTATCCAAAATAGTCTCCTCTGAAGAGACCAGCAAAGAGTCCAGAAACACAATTTGATGAGCTGTATGTGCCATCCTTTTCTCTGTTCTTGGAAGCTAACCTTAATGATAAAATGACAGTCAAATAAAGTGGCTATTGCATTTTAGAATTCTCCCAGTCCTCTGCTGTAAATTTAGGGCACATTTTGCAGGGCATCTGAGTGGGTGAACATAATCATTTTTTAAAAGAAAAAATCATAATCAGAAAAATTATGAACATGCAACAGTGTGTGCCAAGTAATTTTTTTTGTTTTTTTAACGCTTTCTTTTTTTATCAGCTCTATCCTTTTTTATTTCTTCAAGGCTAACATGTGTTATCATCAGTGGAGCAATCAACAGATTGATCCCATTAACGGAAAGTTTCAAACAAGGATTTAAAAATCAGGAAGTTTTAGGGAGGTTATTAAAAGCACAGACTTTAATATATTATGAAACGGCAATATTCTGTCTAAAATGTATACTAAAAAGTACAACATACATATTTAAAATGTTAGCTGATGCTTAGCGTTTTCTTAGTTAGCTGTAAACATTAACATTGCATTAACAGAATTATTTGCTGGTCCTATCCTTATAGTGGATGTGAGGCAACCAGCCAGTCTTAATAGCCCAAATGTTTGAGATAAAGAGAATTGCATTCTGATTACAGTGACGAATGAATTTCGGGCACTGCAACAGAAATATTTGAAACTGAATAAAACTGAATCTGCTTTATTTGACTGACATTTTATCATTAAGGCTAGCTTCCAATGGGACATTACAGCTCATCAAATCCAGAGGACTGGGAGAATCCACGGGAAAAGAAAAAAAAAAAACCCCAAACCTCATAATGTATTCTGTGTGTCCCTTAATTTCTGGAATGCATTATATCTACCCTTGAGAAGGAAGGAATAAGACAATTTGGGGGAACCCTCCTAATTTTAGCCTAAATTGGATTTTAACAGTTCCTTCTTTCAGGTTTAAGTTTTCAGAGTTCCCTTTTGCAGCCCAAGCACCAAAAACTTACATAAATATATAATTTTAAAAAAATTGGTCAACACTGAAACATTCACCAGAATTTCTTAGTAAATATTTCAGAACATACAATCCATCTATGGTTTTGTACTTTGGGTGCAAAAAAATTTCCTTGATTGGATCTACTTAATTTTTCACTTGCTTCATAAGCCAAAATAGGCTCCATGTGAATTCCAGAAGTAAACAGGGGGTGTGATGATAAATAGGCAAGAGTCTCTGCCCAGATGCCTGCCGGAGATGAAAGAAGGGAGTCATCCCACCTCCAATGAGATCAATAGCCTTTGTGTTTTGACAATTTCAAGCTTCACCATGAGAGGGCAGATACTTATTAAGCTTATTGGTTCTCCTACTCGGGTCATTTGCTTTACAGTGCAGGGCAGATACTGCGAGTAGCAAGGAGGTTCCCCCACCTCTGGCCACAGCAAGGATGAGATTTCATGCTTGCTATAATTTAATTTTCTCTCCCTCTTTCCCCTTCCCCTTCTCCCTCTTGCCTTCCCTCCCCCCTCCAGCCCCAAATAATCTCTCCATTTGAAGGGAAAAAAAAAATCTTTTCTAATTTTATCACAAATTACTGATTAAGACTACCCCCATAACTCCAGATTTTCTACTTATAACAAACTCCTTTCTACAGCTCTAGTTCATATGGGTTTTGAAAGCCATGTGGGTGTTTCAGTTATAGAATGCTTTTCAGTAATTCAACAGCTCTCATGTCCAGAAAGTTTGGTTCTTGCTTTCCTCCTAAAGCTTCTTTTATAATTACATCCAGTTCGTCAAGAGGTCCAGAAAAAGTAGAAAGAATCCATCAACATGGGTATTTCAAGAGATAAAAGACAGTATTAAGTCAGCTTCCCTGCCCTGTGAGTTTCCCAGATAGCTGTTTGTTTCAACTGTCTCCGGGAGCCCCCAGACATGCGCTGTCTTAGTTCATCCTAAACTAACAGTTTAGTACTTTCTTTTGTGGTTTTATCAGTAGGTTCCAATAAACTTCAATTTAATTAGTTGATTTATATGGTCAGGGTAAAGTTAACTTCAGTGGTCACAAACAATGTTTACTGCCGGTCTTGTTAGGGCTTGTGAGGTAGCAAGAGTTGAAGAGAAAGGAGGGAAATCAATCAATCAACGGTATTTGAGTTATTTATTGTGTGCAGAGAACTGTACTGAGTGTTAGTACAATACACACAGAGTTGGCAGGCATATTCCCCACCCACAAGGGACTCACAATCGAGAGGGATAGGTAGGGCAGGGAAGGACAAGGGAGAGGAGGAAAGAGGAAGGGGAACTGACAGTAGTTAAGGCAGTTTCCCCTATGCAGACATACCAATTTTACTTCCCTGTGCCCTCCCAATCCACTTTACTGTTACCCCCTCAGTACAGTTTAAAGCTGAGCAGGAAGAAACCCGAGGGGAGGGGGAGGAGCAGAACTGAGAGCCAAGCCAGGGTTTAAAGATAAGGTTGAGAGGGGTATTAGAGACCAACCCAGCAGGTTTGAGAAGGCAGTTGGAGAAAGGCCTTGGCTATAGCCTGATCTGAGGCCCGAGTGGGAGGAGGAGAGCAGATTTCTAGTTAGAGGTTTCTTGAGATAATAATGACGAGCAGCGTGGCACAGTGGAAAGAGCGTGGTCTTGGGAGCCAGAGGTCGTGGGTTCAAATCCTGGCTTTGCCACTTGTCAGCTGTGTGACTGTGGGCAAGTCACTTCACTTCTCTGTGCCTCAGTTACCTCATCTGTAAAATGGGGATTAAGACTGTGAGCCTCATGTGGGACAACCTGATTACCCTGTATCTACCCCAACGCTTAGAACAGTGCTCTGCACATAATAATGATAATAATGTTGGTATTTGTTAAGTGCTTACTACGTGCAGAGCACTGTTCTAAGCGCTGGGGTATACAGGGTAATCAGGTTGTCCCACTTGAGGTTCACAATCTTAATCCCCATTTTACAGATGAGGTAACTGAGGCACAGAGAAGTGAAGTGACTTGCCCACAATCACACAGTAAGCGCTTAATACCAACATTATTATTATTATTCTCTGCCTCAGTTACCTCATCTGTAAAATGGGGATTAAGACTATGAGCCCATGTGGGACAACCTGATCAACTTGTATCTCCCCATTGCTTAGAACAGTGCTTTGCACATAGTAAGCACTTAACAAATACCATCATTATTATTATTAATAATAGTATCTGTTAAGCACTTACTATGTGCCAAACACTCTACTAAGCACTGGGCTGGATACAAGTAAATCGGGTTGGACACAGGCCCTGTCCCACATGGGCTTCAGAGTCTTAATCCCCATTTTACAGATGAGGTAACTGAGGAAGAGAGAAGTGAAGTGATTTGCCCAAGGTGACAGCAGACAAGTGGCAGAGCTGGGATTAGAACCCAGGTCCTTCTGACTCCAAGGCCCATACTCTGTCCACTAGATTATGCTGCTTCTAGATGAGCTAGTCTACATAGCCGTGCCTACCAGTTTCACTAAACAGGTGTGAGAAATGAACTGACCGGGGTGACTGGCTCCAGGGACCTAGCAAACACAGCTTTTAAAAGTCACAGTGAAAAGCTGTGCACCCACGACATTTCATCTGAGCTTCCAAACCACTAAGAATAGGGACAAGTGCAAGAAAACAAGACCCATTTTTCCTGAGGGAGGATGGACGTTACCAGTATTATAAAGTAATGAATTTGGGTCAATGGTAATTTATAGATTATCTTAATTAACTGGATAAAAATAATAACCAGCTCAAACAGTGAGTCATGATGGCAGTAAAAGGGCCCAGCTTAACGCTGACTGGGGTGTAAGGACATGTCTCCAAATAACTTCCAAATTCGTGGGGACAGGCGAACAAAGAATGCCTTTTGGCCTCAGCCCCCTTTTCCCTTCCTTTTTAAAACCATTCAGAAGAAATTCAATCCATATGTTTCTGATTCATTTACATTGAAATGTTGTTTGGAAAGGACTATTTGATGTCCAAGAAGCCGTTTTTCTTTCAACAAAGGTTGTTTTTTGCCAGCAGGAAGTATATCTGAAACCTGGTTTGGCTCCAGTTTGAGTGTGTACCACATTAGACAGTGAGCTCTCTCTTCCCCCATCTCTCTCTCTCTCCCCTGTTTCTCCTAATCTCTCTCTCAGTCTCCATCTTGTTCCCGGTCTCTGTCTCTCTCCCTCTTGCTTTTTCTCTCTCTTCACTCTTGCATTGGATTTGCTCCCTTTATTTACCCCTACAACACGTATGTACATATCTGTTATTTATTTTTATTAACGTCTGTCTTCCCCTCTAGACTTTAAGGTCGTTGTGGGCAGGAAACGTGTCTACCGACTTTGTTATACTGTACCCTCCCACGCGCTTAATACAGTGCCCTGAACACAGTAAGCACTCAATCAATCATTGATTGATTCACTTCCAACTTCTGTAGGACCTTCATTTGTTTCTCTGCTTTCCCACAGTCCCTTCTCTCTCTCACCCATAAGCTCCCTTAAATGCAGTTTCTGCACTTTGAATTCAATCATAATAATACTAATAATGACAGGATTTGTGAATCACTTACTATGTGCCATGCACTGTTCTAAGCACAGGGGTAGGCACAAGGTAATCAGCTCAGAAACAGTCCCTGTCCCACATGAGGCTCACAGATTTAATCCCCATTTTGCAGACGAGGTACCTGAAGCACAGAGAAGTGAAGTGACTTGCCCAAGATCATACAGCAGATTTGCCACAGAACCGGGATTAGAACCCATGTCCCCTGACTCCCAGACTCGTGCTCTTTCAACTAGACCATGACTTTGAAAATCTAATATTCAAGTCCCATTCCCTGCTAGGCCAAGAGAGGTTGAGGATGCTAAAAGTGCCCTGAAATCAATCAGCTCCCAAGCGCTTAGTACAGCGCTCTGCACATAGTGCTCAATAAATATGATTGAATGAACTGTATTTATTGAGCACTTACTGTAGGCAGAGCACTGTACTAAGCGCTTGGGAGAGTACAACATATTTGCCAGGTATGTACCCAGCACGAGAAAATCTCTGCCAGAAGGCTGAATTCCTGTCCCTGTGGCCATCCATGCTGCCATAAATCAGAAAGTGCAGCAAATCTGAACACACTTTTTCATCTAAATGCCACTAAGTCTCTGCACGACTCTCTCAGAGCATCCTGTTGACCTGATCCCCAAATGCCAGATCCAAAATCCCGAACAGCCCCAGCATGCTTCACTGCCCTTGCCGTGAAAATTCGCCGCTGACAGTGACATTTAAAACCAATTGTCAGGGTAATGTAATCAGAGAGACAATTGGCTCTGCTGGCAAGAACTGAATTAGCTTTTTCTGCCTGAATCACTGTCATCCTATTGGAAGCAGTGAAGCTTGTACAAGAATAAGAAACTCCCCCCAGAAGCAGCATTTGGTAGCCAAGTAGAATGGGACTGTATAAATTCACATGCTGTGTGCAGACTGTACTAAGCGCTTGGGAGAGTACAATGCAACAGAGTTGGTAGACAAGTTCCCTGCCCACATTGAGCTTATAGTCTAAAGGGGGAGGCAGAGATGAATATAAATAAAATAGATTTTATAGATTTTATAAAATTTATAGATACATATGTAAGTGCTGCAGGGCTAAGGATGGAACAAATTCCAAATGCTCCAAGGCAGCATATCTAAGTGCACAGATGACCCAGAAGGAAGGAGCCAGTGAAAAGAGGACTTAATTGGAGAAGGGTTCTTGGAGGAGATGAGCCCTTTGAAGGTGGGGGCAGTGGTTATACTCTCCACTCCATGTATAAACATATATATTTTGAGAGGGAGACTGGACGCCCCAAACGTTAAGCTGGGAGTTATCAACGCCAATATATTTTCTTTCAATTGAATGTGAATCAAAACACAGAACCCATGTTAGTGGTTCTAACCACACTAAATTCATATGGAAACACACGGTTTTGGAAAATGGCTCTGCCTTATTGATTGTTGCTTGAGCCCACCTCTAGATTTCTCTATATTTTCACACTGCCTCTGGTAACTTCCCTCCTTTTAGGTTGGAACGATGAAAAATAGCCTCGCTGGTGTCCCCACTACCACAGGCATCGACCCTTTCCTTCCCCTGTTACCAAACTCCCTAGATTGTCTACTTCTTGAGTAGTAATAGTATTTAGTAAGCGCTTATTGTGTGTAGAGCACTGTACTAAGTGCTGGGAGATACTTCACAGGTCCCTGTTCTTCTGGGGGCTCACAATCTAAGAGGTCAGGGATTGTGTCTACTTAGACTATTATTACTCTCCTAAGCATTTAGTGCAGTGCTCAGCCCAAAAATGCCACCGATTGATCTAAGTACTTTATTCTTTCAGTCACATCTCAAGCTTCTCAGCCCAGACAGGTAAACCATCAAGTTGGAAAGCAGCAGTCACTGTCCTAACACTGGTTAGCAGTAGCTATTAACTAAGGAGTGAGGCTTCTGCATAGTAGGGCCCAGGGGGTAAGCGAGTACATCCCCGGGATGTGAACCAGGAGGAAGAGGAAGAGAAGACTTGGGGAACCGGGGAAGCAAACTCCTCCAGTTGCAGGAACATTGAATATTTGAAAGGAAACTCTCAGGATTATCGTGGTTAATAGCTACACATTTCATTCTCGGTGCACTAGTGCCCAAGCACGGTTAGTTAGGGAATCCCAAAGGACATTTGGACACTTTCCCAGGGGTCTGAGAACCCTGAAAGAGTTTGGGTCAGCTCATGGGATGGGCCAGGCCCAAACTGGCAGAGCCAGGGCAGCTTGGCACCATGCTATACCCATTTGGGTTTGAGCAGGCTTGGAAAAATCCCCCCAAATTAATCCTCCTCTTTGCCTTTTTTTCATCTTTTGCTTAGCTAAGCAGGGCTGGGCTGAGAGTTCACAGACTGCTCAGAGAGCCACAGAAGCAAAACCAAGAACATTTCAGTATCTATTAACTTCATCGCTTCTTCCTTTTACTCTATAGTTAACTGATCTATGGCTTAAAAGCAACTGGCTATGGGGTATTAGGACTACCTCGGCCCAAGGACCCTCCCCCTCCGGGGGCCTGAAGTGACACCTCAAAGTGCAGCGTGGCACAGTGGAAAGAGCACGGGCTTTGGAGTCAGGGCTCGTGAGTTCGAATCCCAGCTCTGCCACTTGTCAGCTGTGTGACTGTGGGCAAGTCACTTAACTTCTCTGTGCCTCAGTTCCCTCATCTGTAAAATGGGGATTAAGACTGTGAGCCCCATGTGGGACAACCTGATTCCCCTGTGTCTACCCCAGCGCTTAGAACAGTGTTTGGCACATAGTAAGCGCTTAACAAATACCAACATTATTAAAGTGGGCCTGGGGCCTGGCCATCTCTACGCTGCGCTCTTTGGGGCAGTCTTGGGGAGGGGAGGAAGGGCACTGCCATAGCAACTGTGGGCAATCCTTGATATATAAGAGGAATTCACCTTGGATTGTAAATTCCTCCCCTAGACAGGGATTGTGTCTACCAACTCTGCTGTACTGGACTTTCCCAAGTGCTCGGTACGATGTTTTGCACACAGTAAGCACTCAATAAATACCACTGATTTATTGACCAGCTGGTACCGACAGCCTTTTGGTTCCCTATTGAATAAGACGCTGTTTTACTGATGCGTCTCTTCAGTCATCCTCATTTCCTCCCAAATCCTTCTCACTTCAATACTTTAAGAAGACACCACAATGGAAATGTTCTAAAATATCAGGACAAGAGTTCCCAAATGAGCAGGCAGCGCCTTTTTTGTGATCACCCAACCCCCTTTCCTTCACCCACTGTCCCTTTGGACACACTTGGAAGGGCTTTTTTGAAAGACAAGTGTCTCCACATTTGTATTACATGGGAGAGACAGCTTGTCCACATTTTCCCCTGTAATTTCTCTGCACGCATTCAACTGCACAAAGGGCTGTGCCTAGGAGGTGTAAATCTTTCCAGGCTGGGGCTTGGATGGGAAACAGGCTTACCAATTTTACTAACGGGGCCATTGTAGCAAAGCATTCTGTTGCCTGAAAATAGGTCATGGCTAATTTTCTGAGACACTTGAGCTGTTTCTTCTGTGTGTCCCCTCACAGCCTTCTCTTTGCTCCCTGTCCCCCCCCACACACACACACCCATCTCCCCTCCGCCTTCCCTTCCCCATGGGCCTGGGTCATCCAGTTCACTGATGTGTACACCACACTATGGAGCTGTGTCCTTTGAAAGCACACACTCCCTCAAATGGTGGTTATTTTCATGTCACACTGGATTGATGAATGTTACCGTGTTGCTTTAAAAAACATATGCTCAAAAGTTTATTATGGCACTAACTATAGGCTGGGTACAGATCTGGATTGTTTAAGTGTCAAAGGGTGACAACACGTGCTCTATACAACGCAGACATCAAGGGAAACGTTTACGGCTACTATGGCAGAGCCACCCAGAGGGCTGCCTGATAGACCACCCACGAGGAAAAACTTCAACTCCTACAGTAATAGGTAACCAGGGTTTCTGTCACTTTCAGGTTGCCAATTTCTCCCCAAATTATAACGTTTTCAAGTTTATAAAATGATATACTGTGAAATGACACTGTGGGACCTCCTTGAGTGAATATCGCTGTGTCTTTAGGGTTGACTTAGCAGCAAATGATTTTGGGTCTCTTTAAGTTGAACGATGTATCTCAGCAGCTTCACTCATCATCTTTCCATTCCATCCTAATAAATAGCCTGAAACAGATAGCTCTGGAACTAGGCTGTTTACTGACTCAGTTACTGCCTGCAGGAGCAGTGTTGTGCCAAAACATGCTCAAATAATGTCTCACACTATCCAACACCTTCCTAATGTTTCTCTATTCCCACAAATCCAAAACAAGATGGTAGGGTAAGAATTATTTGGGAATAGAAAAATGGCAAGTGGCAAGTGGGAAAACTTTGTGGAGTGGTGAGGGTGCACTCCAACATCCTCCATGGGAATTAGAGGCTTCAAGACATGGATTCCACCCCTCAGCTGGTGTGTGAACTATTGTTAGATTATCCAATACCAAATATATTTTTAAGTTGAATTCCAAGGTAAGTAATCACAGTTTTTCATTCTCAGTAGGAAAGCATTATCCATTTCACAGGTCAGGAATCTGAGACTAAAAGGCCACATGTGCACAAAGAGTCAACAAGCATTTTATTGTGATGCTGAGCATCGTGGCCAAGAATAGGAACATGGGCATTGTACAGTTTATCCAAAACTAAAATTCTCCAGATTATCACATGGTTATTTTTAAACTTATACCTAAAACAGAACTCTTCATCTTCCCACCCAAACCTTGGCCTCTCCCTGCCTTTCCCATCACTTTAGACAACATCACCAATCTTTCTGTTTCACAAATCTGTAACTTTGGCATTTTCCTCAACTAATCTCTCTCAATCAACCCATATTTTCAATCTGTCACCTAATCCTGTCAATTCTACTTCCCTTCCTCTCCATTCAAACTACTACTATTCCAATCCAAGAACTTGGCACATCCCACCTTGAACACTTCATCAGCCTCCTCCCTGACCTCCCTGCCTCCTGTCTCTCTCCGCTTTGGTTCTCACTCCACTCTGCTGCCTAAATCATTTTTATGGGAAAAAAAGAGAGAGAGAAATGTTTGGTCCACATGCCCTCACTCCTCAATAACCTCCAATGGTTGCCCATCCACTATGGACATGAAACAAAAACTCCTTGCCAAAAATCTTCACCCAGCTCACTCCCTCCTACATTACATTGCTGATATCCTATTATAATGCATTTGGCACATTTTGCTCCTCTAATACCAACCTACCCACCGTATCTTGATCTCGTCTATTTCAGCTCTGGCCCCTAGTCCATGTCCTCCCTCTCCTGAAACTCCCTCCTTGTTCACATATGTCAGTCCACCATTCTCCCCACTTTCAAAGTTTTATTAAAATCAAAATCTAGCCTAAGACATCTTCCTCAATTAAGCACTCCTTTCCTCTCTACTCCCTTTCCTCTCTGTAATAATGTTGGTATTTGTTAAGCGCTTACTATGTGCAGAGCACTGTTCTAAGTGCTAGGGTAGATACAGGATAATCAGGTTGTCCCACGTGAGGCTCACAGTTAATCCCCATTTTACAGATGAGGGAACTGAGGCCCAGAGAAGTGAAGTGACTTGCCCACAGTCACACAGCTGACAAGGGGCAGAGCCGGGCTTCGAACCCATGAACTCTGACTCCCAAGCCCGCACTCTTTCCACTGAGCCACGCTGCTTCTCCATGTCATCTATGCACCTGGATCTGTTCCCCTTAAGCACTTGATAGTCACCCACCCTCAACCTCACATCATTTTTGTACATATCTATAATTTATTTAACGTCCATCTTCCCCTCTAGCCTATAAGCTCTTGTGGACAGGGAACATGTCTACCAACTCCGTGTACTCTCCCAAGCACTTAATAAAGTACTCTGCACACAGTAAGTGCTCAATAAATACCACTAGTTTATTGATTAACTCCCAGTCCTGTGCCCTTTCCATTAGGCCAGGCTGGGGTAAAATGCTCCTTAGCTTCCCACAACGGGATGTCATTCTGATAATTAGATTGAAAAACTTGGAATCTGAATGTGATAGCTTTCCCAGTGTATTAAACTTTGGCCTCTAGAACACAGAAAATAAAAGTAGGAATATTCTTTTGTCCATCTCTCCAAGGGAAGATTTCAATGAAGTATTTTGGATTTTTTTTTTAATCCAAACTACTAAAGGTGATTTTCTTCAAAACACATATAGCAAGTCAGCAAAGATACTGGTTGATTATATTTAACAAAGACTCCTATGCATATATCAAGAGTTTCTTGCTGATAAACACTCAGTATCAGAAGCACTAATGCAAGGGCTGGCAAGGGGAAACTTCGGAGAACAGTGGCACATGTTTCACAGACAGCCTCTTCTTCCAAGATCCTCTAGGTCATCTTTCTCCTGCTGCCTCAAATAATAACAATAATAAAAATGTACTTGTTAAATGCTTACTATGTGCCAAGTACTGGACTAAGCACTGGAGTAGATATAAGATAACTAGGTTGGACATAGTCCCTGTCCCACATAGGATTTACAGTCTAGGTAGGAGGGAGGAGGATTTAATCCCCATTTTATAGATGAGGAAACAGGCACAGAGAAGGTAAGTGAATTGCACAAGGTTACACAGCAGGCAAGTAGCAGAATCAAGATTGGAACCCAGGTCCTCTGACTCCCAAGCCTGTGCTCTTTCCACTAGACCACCCTGCCAAGCTGTCTCTTTCTCTCTCCCTTCCCCTCTCATCTGTGGTTGTCGCCACCACAGTTATGGCTACCCATCCCACCACCACCCCTTAGTTTCACTTAACCGAGCTCTTGTCCTAATTATAATTGAGAGTAAAGTTGATCTTTCTACATTAAGAAAAACTCAAAATTCAATTTCAAAAATACAGTGCCTTGTGAGTGGGGAAAAAGCAATTCTGGATCGAGTTAAGAAACAAAGGGTGTTCTTTTAGGGACTTTTTGGGGTTCCTAGAGAGTAGGAACTTGCTTGTTACATTCTGGACTGATTTTACCTCAGTTGGGTACTTAATAAATATTAAATGATTGCAGTTAATCCACTGTAATTTGGCTCTCATGATGAAATTATTTTAATGGATAATTTGGGCTGTTTGATGTTTGATTTATACCTGAGTGTCAAGAAACCAAGAGAGAGCAAGAGGATCGCTTCCAAAAAGTCACTTCCAGTCAGCCATTCCTGAGCAATCGCCTCCCAGGAAATGCTGGTTTTCATTTTGAAGTCCCAGAGGGAGAACTCAGGATGAGGGGAAGGAGCAGGGAAACCACCTACATGATGTCCACGGTGTTTTTAACCTCATGGAACCACCATCCCATCAAGAAAATCCCCAAGAAAAAACATTAAATTTAGAAAATAATCCTCAGAGTAGTACTTTTGTCCTCTAGACTGTAAGCTCTCTGTGGGCATGCAATGTGTCTACCAACTCTGCTACGTTGCACTCTCTCAAGCGCTTAGTACAGTGTTCTGCACACCATAAGTGCTCATTAAATATGATTGACTGATTGTCCCTCTATCTTCCTAAGTTTGTCTTTGCTGGTGCAGGGGTCATGCTGATAGTGAAGTGCATTTGCCCACTACCTGGATAGTGATCGGCTGGAAATCCCAGTTAAACTACAATATAATCAGAACTGAGAGCCTCAGGATGTTTTTTTTTCCCTTTCTAACCATGGCAGCAACCCCACTCTTAGCAGGTGTTCTTTTCCCTGCTGAGTGAGTGTCCTGGCTTTGGGATCTGTATGGAAATAAAGACAATAAACCAAAATGTTACCTTCCGACAGAGAGATTCTGAGCGAAACTTAGAACCCATAGAGAACAACGTTTACATTTCATCAGTTTAGCAGGAACTTGATTTTATGAGGGTCAAATATTTCACTTATGCAAAAGTAAATCTTATTTTAAAATTAATTCCATTGTTCATTCAATCGTATTTATTGAGCGCTTACTGTGTGCAGAGAACTGTACTAAGCTCTGGGAAAGTACAATTCAGCAACAGATAGAGACAATCCCTACCCAACAGCGGGCTCACAGTCTAGAAAGGGGAGACAGAAAACAAAACAAGTAGACAGGCATCAATAGCATCAAAATAAAGAGAATTATGGATATATACACATCATTAATAAAATAGTCATAAATATGCACAAATATACCTAAGTGCTGTGGGGCAGCAAAGGGGGTGGAGCAGAGGGAGGAAGTAGGGGCAATGGGGAGGGGAGGAGGAGCAGGGGAAAAGGGGGCCTCAGCCTGGGAAGGCCTCCTGGAGGAGGTGAGCTCTCAGTAGGGCTTTGAAAGGGGGAAAAGAGCTAGTTCGGCGGATGGGAAAAGGGAGGGCATTCCAGGCTGGAGGTAGGATGTGGGCTGGGGGTCAACAGTGGGATAGGCAAGAACGAGGCACAGTGAGGAGATTAGCAGCAGAGGAGCAGAGTGTGCAGGCTGGGCTGTAGAAGGAGAGAAGGGAGGTGAGGTAGGAGGAGGCAAGGTGATGGACAGCTTTGAAGCCAAGAATGAAGAGTTTTTGCTTCATGTGAAGGTTGATAGGCAACCACTGGAGATTTCTGAGGAGGGGAGTGACATGCCCAGAGCATTTTTTGTAGAGAGATAATTCAGGCAGCAGAGTGAAGTATAGACTGAAGTGGGGAGAGACAGGAAGTTGGGAGATCAGAAAGGAGGCTGATGCAGTAATCCAGTTGGAATATGATGAGAAATTGTACCAACAAGATAGTGGTTTGGATGGAGAGGAAAGGGTGGATCTTGGTGATGCTGTGAAGGTGAGACAGGCAGGCTTTGGTGACAGATTGGATGTGTGGAGTGAATGAGAGAGGAGTCAAGGATGACACCAAGGTTGCGGGCTTGTGAGACACAAGAATGGTAGTGCCGTCCACAGTGACGGGAAAGTTAGGGAGAGGACAGGGTTTGGGAGGGAAGATAAGAAGCTCAGTCTTGGACATGTTGAGTTTTAAGTGGCAGGTGGACATCCAGGTGGAAATGTCTTGAAGCCTGAAGGGAGGGAGAGAGAACAGGGTAGGAGATGTAGATTTGGGTGTCTCTGCACAGAGATGATAGTTGAAGCTGTAGAAGCAAATGAGTTCACCAAGGGAGTGAGTATAGATGAAGAACAGAAGGGGACCAAGAACTGACCCTTGAGGAACCCCTACAGTTAGGGGATGGGAGAGGGAGGAGGATCCCGGGAAGGAGACCGAGAATGTACGGCCAGAGACATGAGGAGAACCAGGAGAGGGCAGAGTCTGTGAAGCCAAGGTTGAATAACGTATTGAGGAGAAGAGGAATCACATGGTTTAAAATTAGTCCTTGCCACAGCAAGAATGCTTTTAGGCAAAAAATCATTCATATTGTTTAATTCACTATTTCAGTTCTGGCTGTTTTTTTTTCTCATAGATTAAGTAATGGGAGGAGACAATTGCATTAGTAAGTAGAGTTGTAAGCTTAAAGCTGGAGTACAGCCTAGTTTATGGTGTTATTGTTTTTTGCAGTTCCCTTGCCAGGCAACAAAGAGGTGGATTTGCTATCTACACTTCTGTAAAATATTGAATCATCCTTCTCCATTTTTCTCCCTTGGACACTCCCTCTGCCCCCTAGAAATAGAAAGGTGAAACTGTCTATTGCAGTGTTCATTAACATTGAGCTGCCTCAAACCCCTTTTATAGACTGGCAGCCCCATGCAGGACAGAGAAGGTCAGATCTGATTCTCTTGAATCCACCCCAAGACATAGCACATAATAAATGCCATTATTATCCTATTTTAGCCAGTTTTCTATCCATGACAGAACATCCCTTCCAATCCCATAATTACTAATTTTGTTTTATTATACTCTCCCAAGCACTTAGTACAGTGCTGTGCAAATAGTTCATTCTCAATAAATACCATTGATTGATTACTGATTAATAAAAAAGACTTGGGGATGGAATTTTGTCTCAGATATTCTGAAAACCTAAATATATCACATCCAATTCTATCCCTTCTATCCAATTCTAGACTCCCTTCTATCCCCAGCCGTAGTGATCCCTTCAAAGAAATCCAGCTTATTAGTGAGGTA
The DNA here is from genome assembly GCF_004115215.2 of Ornithorhynchus anatinus. Classification (NCBI taxonomy): domain Eukaryota; kingdom Metazoa; phylum Chordata; class Mammalia; order Monotremata; family Ornithorhynchidae; genus Ornithorhynchus; species Ornithorhynchus anatinus. The sequence continues at coordinate 12,202,231 of NC_041735.1, read as the reverse complement.
GGAGTTTCCCTGGCAAATTCACTTTGTATTTTCCCCAACTGGCTGTGATTGTCTAAGTGCTTACTAACGCTACCTTTTTTTATGGCTTTCACCCATCTGTCAGATATAAAAGTGGTAAGCAGTCTATAATTCCCACGATCACTTTTCTTAAAGGTGGGAGTGGCATTCAGGAGCCAGTGGTCTTCATTATGGAGACTGTTTTTAAAGAGAGGTTACACACTCTTGTCAAGTGTTCTGCAACTTCCCGTGCAAGTTCTTTCTTAACTCTTGCATGGGCGCCATTCGGTTCCAATGAAGGCTTAATTCTAGTTCATTAATTTGGTCTGAAACAAGTTATAAGGATAGCAAAATTTGATCCAGTTCCTCTGGCCATTAGGTTATAAAAAACAATTTGGGTGTGGGGCTCACTCAAACACCTTTCTAAGTAATAAACTTTGGAATTCATTGAACCTCTTCTGCTGTTTCTCTCATCTCAAATTGTACCTCTGCATAATCAATGTGACCTCACAGATTTTTAACCAGCTTTCTCCTTTAGATATAATTGGAAAAAATAGTTTATTATTAGCTTTGATATCCCTTTCAAGGTGCTTTTTAAACTCTTTAAAAAAATCCTGTTCTTTACCTGACCTTCCATTCTTCATGGACTTTCCTGTTCTCACTCGGGCCACATTTCTATTTTTTAAAGGATGACTCTCCCGACACCTCCATCCAGTCGTGACCTCTTTTACTCTGTCAGTTAACCATGCAAGATTTCTTCCTTTTTATTTTAGGTTCCTTTTTATTTTATAGCACACATTTTGCCTCTAAAATGGTAGCTGTTTTTTTAACAGCCTACAGACTTCAAGTCCTTAAAGTTTTTAGCTTTTTCCTAAGGTAGGTCCACAGTTTTTCATATTTTCCTTTTCTAAAATTAAAAATTCTTGTAAGGCTTTTTTTTTTTTTAACATCCTTCACTCCCTCTTCCACTAGCAAGAATTGTAAATTGAGTGACATTTTGGTCACTTTTGCCAAGTAACTTGCCCACAACGTTCCTGCTGCCTCCATTCCTGGTCTTCAACATAGAACTAAATCCAGTTCATTAACTCTCCATATCAGTTCTAGGACTCTTTCTGAAAACGGGCATTCATCCTATCCAAAAACCTTATCTCTACTTCTCCTTTTGATTAACTGTCCATTCAGTGTGTGAGGATAACTGAAATTTCACATTCTTACCACCCACTCTCTTTTTGCAACCTCCCCAATCTCATCTAGCACTTCCGAACTGCATTCCCATCCAAGTCAAGTCTAAAGAATACTCCTACCACCATATTTTGGTATAGGTTTGGAATGCTAACCAAAGGTAACCCCTGCTTCTCCTCATAAACCGGAGAAGAAAGAGTCTTCTCTTGGCTTAGTGCATGGCAGTCACTCCTCAGCTTCAGAGTTTATCCTGCCCTATACAGTGCATTCTGGGCTTTGCAGAATATAATGTAATATAATATAATATAATGAATGCAATGTAACTCAATATTAACTCCATATTATAGAAAAAATACCACAAGATACTTGAAAATAATCACCAGGTTTAACTGAAGCTGAATGACTATATCAGCTGGTCTGAGGCACTGTGTACATCATAATTTGTTTGCATTTGTATATGTAAACCTTATGAGGCATTAGTCAAGGAGAGACATACCTCATTTTAGTCCACAAGATGATTTCAGGAAACAGAGCCACAAGAGGCAATGTTTTTTAGGGCAATTGAAGGCGTTTTGGGACAGATCACATTGGCCTACACTAGTCCTTCTCAAAAGGCTCCATCCAGTAACTCCGATACGTCCCATCACTAAATTTCTAGCTTCTTGAGGTCAGGATTTAGTCTACTTTATTGGTGGGGGACCTGCTGGAACATTTCCTGCTCATTTACCCTGGAAGTCTTCTTTATGAGAAAGAAAGGGAACCAGATGAGCAACATTCTTAGATTGTAAGTCTCTTGAGGGCCAGGGAATCTAATTCTTACCCGTGTATTCTTTCCCAGGACTTAGTACAGTGCTTGGCCCCCAGTAAGCACTTAGTTAATATTATTACTCCCTAAAAAGACATGGTGAATACAAACCCCCTCTCTCAATCCCACAAAGGACATTGTGGGAATAGTAGTTGTAGTAGAATTTTATTAAATGTGTACAGTATACAGAACACTTTACTAAGCACTGGGAGAAAATATACAGGTGAGAATTAAACACATTCTTCAATTAAACAAACTCCTCTTCATGGGCTTAAATCTAAAGTTTAAGTGGGGAGAATCAATCATATTTACTGACCACTTACTGTGTGCAGAGCACTGTACTAAGAGCTTGAGAGAGTACAATAAAACAGAGTTGGAGTTTATAGTCCAGAGGGAGGGAGAAGAGATTGGAGACAGACACAACAGGAGTGATGAAACATTAGAACACAATTTGACAAGATAAACTCCAAATCTCGGCAATGATGGAGGCTGAGCTCATGTGGGAGCAAGACAGGAAAAGAGTAGCAAACCCAAGGTGACATCCAGCTGCAGACATTTCCAGGCTATCCTGAAGAAAAAGTGACATCATGCCACCTATGACCAAGGTCACAGAGCAGACAAATGGAGGAGCCTAAATTAGACTCCCAGGTCCATGCTCTATTCACTAGCCCACGCTGCTTTGAAACCAATTTGATCTCCTTGGCCCTATCTGCCACAATCTTATACAACTTTATGATTTTAAATGCGATTTTAGGGAAGCTATAGTGGAGAAGAGGCAGGTTCATCAACCACGTAGGGGGTTAGTTCACTTCTTTATCAATTGTATTTATTGAGTGATTACTATGTGCCGAGCACTGTACTTAGCTATTGGGAAAGTACAATATAACAGAGTTGGTAGGCACGTTCCCTGTCCACAATGAGCTTACAGTCTAGATGGGGAGACAGACAATATAAATAAATGATGGATATGTCCATAATTACCATGGGGCTGAGGGAGGGATGAAAGAAAGGAACAAATATAAGTGCAAGGGTGATGCAGAAGGGAGTGGGAGAGGAGAAAATGAGGGCTTAATCAGGGAGGTTTCATGGGGAGAAACATCTAGCAAGTTGGGACTTATATCTCCAAATGGATAGCTACAGAGGTGAAAAGGGAAAGAAGGGAAAGGAGTTTATAAAATCTTTCCTGTGTGTTAATGATTGTCTATGCTCAGGGCATAGTACTGAGTTTGGTAGAGTACAGTGACAGAAGACATGATCAACCCTTAGCCTAGAAGAGCTTGCATTCTAAGAGGGGAGACAGGCAGACACAAAATATTTGCCATTAGTGAGAGCAGGAGGAAAATCAACGGTACAAATGGCAGATAGGCAAATGAATTTTATGTACAAAGTTCTATGGGTGGGCTTTGGGATGATATAGCCTGGGGTGGTGAAGATGAGACAGGGAAAGCTTCCTGAAGGAGGTGGCATTTCGGGAGCACTTTGAGATTTGGGAAGGAGTTTTACGGAGGCGAGAGAGTGTAATCCAGGAGTTGGAAGTGGAAGAGTTGAAAGAGCCCAGTAAGAAGATTAGCCTGGGAGGAGCAAACTGGGGAATAGTAACAAGAATTGATATGCAAGAAGAGAGAGCTGGTGAACAGGCTTGAATAGGCAGGAGTTTCTGCTTGTTGTGAAATAAAATAGGTAATCATCGGAGATTCTTGTGGTGTGGAAAGACATATGCTGAATGACATTTTATAAAGACGATCCTGGCAACAGAGTATAGTATTAATGTTGGTATTTGTTAAGCGCTTACTATGTGCCAAGCACTGTTCTAAGCGCTGGGGTAGACACAGGGGAATCAGGTTGTCCCACGTGGGGCTCACAGTCTTAATCCCCATTTTACAGACGAGGTAACTGAGGCACCGAGAAGTCAAGTGACTTGCCCAAAGTCCCAAAGCTGCCAAGTGGCCGAGCTGGGATTCAAACCCATGACCTCTGACTCCAAAGCCCGTGCTCTAGGGAGACCAGGTCGGGGGAGCAAAAGGGAAGATTAATTCAGTAGTCTAGTGGGAACTGGGAAGAGTTTGAATTGGGATGGGGGTCATTTGAATAAAGAAGAAGGGTGGGGCTTAATGGAGGCAATTGGAGATGAGGTGAGGAAGGAGGAGATAGTATGAAGCAGAAGCTTGGAAGAAAGTAAAGTAATTGTGGATTGCATAGGAGGAGATGAAACTGGACTAATACACTTGCTGTTTTCTCCACTAAACAGAAGTCAGTTTGAGTTCTGTAACTCTGATCTTTACCACATTCTCAGATGTGGAGAAGCAGCATGAATTAATGGAAAGAGCATAAGAGCAACTGACAAGTCCATCAATCAATCAGTCCTACTTATTCAGCACTTGTGTGCAGAGCACTGTGCTAAGTCCTTGGAAGGGTACTACATAACAGAGTTGGTAGACATATCCTGCCCATGAGGAACTTACAATCTAGAGAGGGAGACAGCTATCCAAATAAATTATGGATATGCACTTGAATTCTGGGGGTTGGAGGTAGGGTGAATAAAAGTGCAAATCCAAGTGCAAGGGCAAATAGGTTCCCACCCCGGCTCTGCCACTTGCCTGCTGTGTGACCTTGAGCAAGTCACTTGACTTCTTTATGCCTCGGTTTCCTCATCTTCAAAATGGGGATTAAATATCTGATCTCTGCCTCAGGCTGTGAGTTGATTGTGGGGCAGGGTCTGTATCTGATCTGATGGTACTGTATTATATTCGAATGTTATTACACTTTTACTGTTGCTCCTTTGGGCAATTTTTCATTCAGTGCCATTTTCAGCATAGGACCCTAGAGGAAAATAAAATTGGTTTTCCCCTCTTCCTGTGGCAGATGGGCAATATATTGTTGTTCCCTATCTGATGATTGGCAAACTATCCTATAAAGATTTGGCCAGATATTTAGACAGGCCCCTGTGTCACGCTCAGGTAGTCCTTCCCCAAATAACCATAGAATATGATGCATTAAGACCCTGCAGGCATTAGTCCCTGTTCAAGTTAACTATGCATTTAATTGCCCAACTATGTGAACAAACAGCTCATGAACCCATAATTCAAGTGACCAGTCACGGTATAATGCCGGTGGACTGGAAGGGCACGGCAACTACGTGAATGTCAAATGGAATGTCTCCTTGCTCAATTAATTGTACAAACCTATAGGAACTGAGATCATTCGGCCGGTAAAGAAGAAGGCCAAGAAGTAACTTTATAACAGACTTGAAGTGCGGAACGTTAGTCACCAGGAGGTTAGTCACCAGGAGGATAAAGGTGCTGTAGGCTTCTGTTTGAGGAGAACCTATATAAATCTTTCTGCTGTAGTGAAGATTGTTGCATACTGAGACAATTATCTCTAGAAGACTATGGCATCCTCTTCCTAAGAGAACTTTAAAAACAGAGCTCAGTCTCCTCTAAGAGTGTGAGCAAAGATTTGGGCTGCAGGGCTAATTGGGTTTCGGTACGTTTTTGACAAGCAATACACTTAAAATACTGACGGCCACAATGTTTAGCAATACAATTGCAATAGCATTTGTGTAAAATTACACACATCTTCACGAGAGAAACCGGCTTTTATTCTTGTGCACAATTTTGATACAAGGAGTTTGACTTTACTAGGAGAGTGCACTTTGCTCTTTGAATATCAGCTCTTCTTGGGCTGGAAAGGTTTGAGCCTCTTGCTTCTGTTGTGCTTTTTCAAGCACTTAGAACAGTGACTTTTCTATAAATTCATTTATTCAATCATATTTACTGAGTGGAAAGCACTGTACTAAATGCTTAGGAGAGTACATGCCTGCCCATAATGAGATCAGTCATATTTATTGAGCATTTACTGTCACAGAGCACTGTATTAAATACTTGGGAGAGTACAACATGACAATATGAGTTATTAGACACCTTCTCCGCCTACATCCGGGATACTGTCTAGAAAGGGAGATAGACATTAATATGACTTACTGATGTGTACATAAGAGATGCGGGGGGGCTGATGGTGGGGTGAATAGAGGGAGCAAATCCAAGTGTGAATGCAGTGAAGAAGGGAGTGGGAAAAGAGGAAATGAGGGCTTAGTCGGAGAAGGTCTCTTGGAGGACATGTGCCTTCAATAAGGGTTTGAAGGTGGGCTGAGTAATTGTCTGTCGGATATGAAGAAAGAGGGTGTTTCAGGCCAGAGGGAGGACAAGGGTGAGACGCCGGAGGTGAGATAGACGAGATGGAGGTACAGTGACTAGATCGCCGTTAGAAGAGCAAAGTGTGCGGTCTGAGTTGTGGCATGACAGCAGTGAGGTAAAGTAGGAGCGGGCAAGGTGACTGAGTGTTTTTAAAGTCAATGGTAAGGAGTTTCTATTTGATGTAGAGGTGGATGGGCAGAGGAGCAGCGTGGCGCAGTGGAAAGAGCACGGGCTTTGGAGTCAGGGCTCATGAGTTCAAATCCCAGCTCTGCCACTTGTCAGCTGTGTGACTCTGGGCAAGTCACTTAACTTCTCTGTGCCTCAGTTCCCTCATCTGTAAAATGGGGATTAAGACTGTGAGCCCCACGTGGGACAACCTGATTCCCCTGTGTTTACCCCAGCGCTTAGAACAGTGCTCTGCACATAGTAAGCGCTTAACAAATACCAACTATTGGAGGTTCTTGAGGAGTGGGGAAACATTCACTGAATGTTTTTGTAGGAAAATGATCCGGGCAGCAGTGTGAAGTATGGACGGGAATGGGGAGATATAGGAGGCTGATAGAGTAATCAAGCAGGGATTAACGTGGCAGCAGTAAATTACAAGGACTTATTGGTTAATTTCTCCCATGGGGTTATTGTTACAGATGCAGAAGATGGCACAGCAAACGTGGAGACTCGAAAGAGGCATTTGAGTATTTGACTCCTGTTGACTAAAACCTGCCACCTGTTGTTACGCTGCGCAGCTGGGCACCACCACTGAGAGGAGACAGAAGAATTGCAGTAACAATAACAATAACATCCCAGGTTTCACAAATAGGTCCTCCAGGCTAGTCTCATAGTCAGAGACAATGGATACATTAGGACCCCTTCACTACTGATTAGAACAGGTGTCTCAAGGCAGTAAATAAAAAAAGAGGATACTTTAGAAAATTGTATAATAGGCGTCTACCAAGCTTTTCTAACACCAAAGCAGAACAAACAGGTGGCAAATGGAAATAAATCTAGTTAAAACATAAGGAAGGTCTTTAGAGCCTAAACTCTGCGCTGTTCTTTGTTTAATGTAACATAAAAGGAGTCCTAACACATGAGGCCTGGTCAATTGGTCATGATTTGAATCAATCACTCTTGCAAGAGGAAGTGGCCCCAAGAGAAGAAGACAGCAAACCCTTATGCTTGTTGAGCCAAAGGCAGAGCAACGCTCAGATGTGGAAACAACTCTAAAACCTCACCTAGCGATTCAATTTCCTTAAAACACTCATCTAGCAGTTCCCAGAGTTTTTCTGCCAAGTTTCTTTGGCGTTGGACAGTTTCCCAGAGCCCCTCAACTCATAGTTACGTTTCCTCTCCCCTCATGCCCACATCCAGATTTCACAATCTCCCCTAACTGTCTGCTTTTTCCACGCCTCCCACTCATTCTCATTCCCATTCACTGGCCTATGCACTACTAGTCCACTTCTATCTCTTCCACATACTCAAATGTCATTCAGGAAAAAGGACTTACTGAGGGGGTTGTTGTGTGCAAAGCATTAGAAGTTACCAAGAAAGAACAAGATAAAGTGGATAAAACTTGGGCCTAGCAGTCAGAGGACATGCAATCTAATCCCAGCTCTGCCACTGGCCTGCTGTGTAATCTTGGTCAAGTCACTTAGCTACTCTGCGCTGTAGTTTCCTTATCTGCAAAGTAAGGATTCAATACCTGTTCTCCCCCCTACTGGACCAAGAGCCCCATGTGGGACAGGGACTGTATCTGGTTTAGCTTGTATCTACCGCAGCTGCTTAGACAATATTTGACACTTAGTAAGATCTTAACAAATACCATTAAAAAAAAAATACATTCCCTACCCCAAAGGAGCTCTCATTTTATTCCACCTTGTCTTCTCCCAACAAACAATATATTCTCTGGTCCTGTGGTCACCTGCCTGATAGCCCCCTTTTGGTAGGTCTCTTAATGCTCTCTGGCAGTCTTAGAATTCACTTCATATTAAAAAAGTCAAGTGAAAGAATTCTTTTGGTGAACTGTCTCTTTTTTTAATGGCTTTTCCCACCATGGCTCAGGATAGCCACACTGGAAGTTGTTCAGATCATGGTTATAAGTTGGGCTTTTTCCTTCATACCTACAGCAACGCGGCTGGAGCTAGACACTTTGATTTGGGCACCACATACAGGCCCTCACTCATTTCATTTTTGTGTCTTACAAAACTCCCTATATCCTTCCACCCCACGCCTGAACCTGTCAGTGGTCAGTCAGAAGTGCTATAGAAACTGTGGCACATGTGGTGAGTGGCACAGACCAGATTGGCATTATGACAAGCAGAGGAAAACAGAGCCTGCATTTTTGGAAGGAGGTTGCAACCCCCGGCATCTGAGAAGATGCCAGATGTACTGGGCCGAATGCCTCATCAGATATGGTCTCACTCTCCTCTCCATCTTCCCTCCCCCTGCCTCACCTTCCCTACTTCCTTCCCTCCCCCTCCTGTCTTACTCTCCCTCTATCCTTTCTTCCCCCTTTCCTCCAGGCTCTCCTAATTCTGCTCTGGCTCTGGCTCAGCCAAAGGCATGTGGATCCAAACCAGGGAGGACCGGAGATTTGTTCCATTCTAGAGAAGATATTGAGGCCCCTGCCTTGGCTCCAGGTCATTCCCACTCTGGAGATCCCCTGAGAGACTCTGCCAATTCCTCTGCCAATTCTGGGCATTTGGAATGAACCAGACCCCAAGGCCCACTCTTTCTTTCTTCATGTTTCTACAATAGATCCAAGAGGAAGTAATGAACTTGGAAAGCTGCCAAGGTACCAGGAATACAGTATTTGTTTAAAGTTCTCCCTGATCTGAATAGAAGAGAGAAAGAGCTTAAGTAAGACATAATGGCATTTTTTAATGGTTATTGTTCTGAATCCTCTCTCTCTCTCTCTCTCTCTCACTCAGCTTCTCATCTTTTCTTGGTTGTGTCCAGCCCTCAACGTAAAATAAAGAAAAGCATTTCATTCCTGTAAGTTAATGACAGAAAGAACACAATACATGAGTACTGATACTGACCAGGTCACAGATGGCTACAAGCCCTCCTCCAGTGACCACAATGTCCTCTAATAGAGTGATTTACCAGCAGCAAGGTATGTTTCCTAGACTGCTAGGCTGCCTTGGGAATTTTTTTTATGGCATTTGCTAAGCACTTACTACTTGTCAAGCACTGTACTAAGTGCTAGGGTAGATACAAGATGATTCGGTTGGACACAGTCCCTGTCCAACATAGGGCTCACAGCCTTAAACCTCATTTTACAGACAAGGTAACTGAGGTACAGAGAAGTGAAGAGATTTCCCCAAGAACACACAGTAGACAAATGGAGTCAAGATTAGAACCCAGGTCCTCTGACTCCCAGGCCCATGCTCTTTCCACTATGCCACACTGCTTCATGTCCTTTTCCAGTGTTCCCTCATCACCCGAACCTCTGTCAGCATTTCACCCACCTTTGCTCTGACTTCTGGGCACACAGTGAAGCCCAGGAGACTGTTGTACACCCTCCTTGAGTGGGCTAGTGATACCTGCTGAAACAGAGCAAGCAGGAAGCAACTTTGACAAAGAGTTGAAAGAACCTTCATCTACCTCATGCAATCCAGGAAGGGAAATTTAATAACCATGGAATTTATTTGGTATTTACTAAGGACAAAAGTGCTGCATGAAACAAGATAATTAAGGTCTCAGCTCTACACGGGGTTCACAATCCAAGTAGTAAGGAGAGGAACTATCATTCCCATTTTACAGGTGAGGAACTGAGGCACAGAGAGGTTAAGTACTTACAATAACAATATTAATAATAGTGGTATTTGTTAAGCACTTTTGATATGGCAACAGTGTGCCAAGAGCTAGAGTGGGTACGATTCAATGAGGTCAGACATGGTCCCTGTTCCACTTGTGACTCACTGTCTAAATAGGAGGGAGAAACAGGTGCTGAGTCCCCATTCTAAAAATGAGCAAAGAGGGGCACGGAGGAGTTAAGTGACATGTCCAAGGTTACATAGCAGGCACATGGCAGAGCCAGGATTACAACTCAGGTCTTCTGACTCCCAGGCCTACGCTCTTTCTACCAGGCAATGCTGCTTTTCCGTGATTTGCACAGGGTCTCACGGCAGGAGTGTGGCAAAGCTGGGATTTGAACTGACATGTGCCCCAGGTCCTTCCTCCAGGCTACTCTGCCTCCCAGATGTGTTCCCTGCTCTGGTCCATCTTTTGGTCACAGGCCAGCAGGGTCCTCCCAAGTGTCTAGGTGTTCTGTGCCTGAGGGAAAAGGTCATCCCCAGTTAGAAAGCTAGACCTTCCCTATCCCGATTCCTCTGAAAAGGGTTAAAAGAAGAGAAGGGATCTTGGTGCCTGCCATACTCCAAAGCGGAATACTGGGAACTCTGCCACCAAACTCCGGCCATGGAAACAACTGGGCTGGGTGCCGGCGGTCTGCCTGCCTGAGGGTCAGCCCTTCCTGACAAACAACTATCTCTTCCCGAGCCGCCTCTTCTCTTCCCCATCTCTACTCCACATAGTAAAATGAAAGGTATGTGATGTCTGAATCACCTACTCAAAACATAAGCTTCTAAAGGGCAAGGATCATGTCTGTGTATAAAAAGGCATCACGTCTTCGGATAAAAAGGCAGTCCAACACAACACCGAAACTGCACAATCGACGCTGATGATCTTGCTTCACATCCATTGTTCTGGAGCCTGCTTTACAATTGATTGCCTTATAGAGATGACAGCCGGTAGAAATTCTTACCCAGAAAAGAGTTTGAATGAGTAGATTGAAGGATTCAAAATATGCATACCTTATATTTACATAACATAGTGAAACCATGGCCCAGATTAATTGAGATCCATTTGTTCATTCAACTGTATTATTAGGCACCTACTCTGTATAAAGTGCCATGCTAAGTGCTGAGAAAAAATCCACAGATAAGAATTAGACACAGTCCCTGGCCCTTAAGGAGCTCTGTCATGGGCCTGTTATGTGGCTTTGGGTAAGTCACTTGACTTAGTACAGTGCTCTGCACACAGTAAGCACTCAATAAATACAATTGAATGATTGAATGAATGAATGACTTGCTGATACTTCATTTCCTCATGTGTAGAATGGGAATTAAAAACCTGTTCTTCTTCCCAGATAGAGGCTGTGCCCCATGTGGAACAAGGACTGGGTCTGATCTGATTGTCTTGTAACCACCCCAGTGCTTAGCAGTGTTGACACATCTTAAGTGCTTAACAAATACCACAAGTATTAATATTATTATTGGAGACCCAAGCCAGGTTAAGGGAAGATTATCACCTGGTGATGGCAACCTACACTGAGAGGCGGGGAAAGGGTTGGAATGGGGAGCAAAGCATTTTTACTAAATTTCAGTTTCTTCTTGAGGATTTTTCCTCACAAAGTCTGTTCTGCAAGGGAAAATTGAAATTGAGGAAAAAACTGCTACACTACCCCTGCACTGAGGTGGAGGCAAGCAAATGGGGTTGGACACAGTCCCTGTCCCACGTGAAGCTCCGAGTCTCAATCTCCATTTTACAGGTGAGGTAACTGAGGCCCAGAGAAGTGAAGTGACTTGCCCAAGGTGACACAGTAGACAAGTGGCAGACCTGGGATTTGAACCCATGACCTCCTGACTCGCAGGCCCGTGTTCTATCCACGATATCATGCTTCTTCTCTCAGGTCTAGGCTGGAGTTGGCTCTGGAACAGCCAAGTCTTCATGCCCCCACCCTCCAGGCAGGGAATGCATTTTCCACCTCTGAGTGTATTGTACTCTCCCAGTTGCTTAATACAGTGCTCTGCACATAGCAAGCACTCAATAAATACCATGGATTGATTGATTTAAACTCCAGCCATCTCTGCATATGGAGAAACATTACATGGGAAGGAATGGGCACACTGCACCATTATTGATGGCAGGATCAGAAGCCAAGCCCCCGATTCTCAGTCCTATATTCCCACCTCTCTGATAAAGCCTGGGGTTGAGGAAGCTGTGGTCACTCTGGACTGAGGACTGAAATCTGGTCACTCCATCAGCCTATTTTTAAAATGGTATTTTTTAAGTGCTTGCTATGTGTCAAACGCTGTTCTAAGTTTTGAGGTAGATACAAGTTAATTAGGTTGGGCATAATCTCTATCCTGGGGCTCACAGTCTAAGTAGGATGGAGATCAGGAGAACTGAAACACAGAAAAGTTATGTAATTTGCCCACGGTCACACAGCAAACAATTGGCAGAGCTGAGATTAGAACTCAGGCCCAGGCTCTTTCCATGAGGCTATTCAATTGTATTTATTGAGCACTTATTGTGTGGAGAGCATTGTACCAAGGACTTAGAAAGTACAATTCGACAACAGATAGAGACAATCTCTACCCAACAATGGGCTCACAGTCTAGAAGGGGGAGACAACAAAACAAGGCAAAACAAGTAGACAGGCATCAATACCATCAAAATAGATAAATAGAATATATACAAAAAGCTAGGTTCCTTCTCATGTTGCTCTTCCTCCTATTATCATCTCTCTTCTTCCACTCCACCCTAGACTGCACTCTGGGTTCCTATCAAGCTAATTTACTCACTCTGCCTTATTTCTTGTCTCTCTCTTGCCAAACTCTTGCTTACACCCTGCTTATTGTCTGAAACTCTCTCCCCCTTCATATGTGGCAGGCCACTGCTCTCTGCATCTTCAAAATTCTTCTGAAGTCATGTCTTTCTCAGGAGATCTTCCCCAACTCATTTCTAATCTCCCCACCTACATTCCCCAGCTGCTTCATCAGCACTTTCATGCCCTTAAATAAGCACTTAAGTAGTCACAACTCCCCAGAGCGCTTATATACATTCTTATATACTTTATTACTTCCTCCTAAATGTAACTTGCTATTATAATACCCGTCTCCCCTTCTAGACCAAAAGATCCTCTAGGGCAGGGATAGTGTCTATTAGTACTGTTGTTCCCTCAAAAACACTTAGTATAGTCCTCTGTTCTTAGTACAGTAGGTCTTCAATAAACAGTATTGATTGTACAAGGGTTTAGTACAGTGCTCTGCACATAGTAAGTGCTCAATAAATACCGGATTGATTGAGTCACTGATTTACTACCTCTGGGTTTATAAACATCTTCTTATAAAAAATATTCATTATGATATCGTTGAGTGTTTACTTTGTACTTTGCTAAATATTTAAGTAGTTAGAAAATTATAAGATTAGACCCTGTCACTGTCCCACATGGTGCTGACAATAAAAGAAGGGAGAGCAGATATCTTATTCCCTTTTCACACATGAAGCACCGAGGGATTAAGTGACTTGCTCAGGGAAACAGCAGGATGGTAGCAGAACATGGACTAGAACATGGGTCAGGTGATTCCCGGCTCAAGTTCTTTCCACTGGAACCAGGACCCAAAAACCTGACAAAATGGAGACACAGCATCAGGCAATATCCATGCCCCAAATGGGACTCACATCCCCATCTTATAGACGAGGGAACTGAGGCACGGAGAAGTTAAATGATTTTACCAAGGCCACACAGCAGAAAAGTGGTGGAGCCAGGACTGGAAACCAGGTCCTTCTGACCCCCAGGCCAGGGCTCTTTCCACTAGACCATGCTGCTGCTTCTTTCTGTAATAAACATCCATACTTTCTCTGACCTAGAAATTTACACTGTGTTTTTCTTTCAGGAGCAAAGAGAGGAGTGTGAATATAAGGAAAAAAGCCACAGTTTCCTTCAGTAAGACCCCTTAGGAATAACTAAATTGGGATTTGGATGTGGATTTAATATTTTGTGACCATTAATACATTTGTAGTTACTTGCAATGGAAAGGTAAGGGTAGTTAAAACCTTTTCCTAAGGATGCAAACAGATCTCTCTCCATTTGTGAAAGTAATTTCCCCACAGCAATTACATACATATCCATAATTTATATTAATAACCGTCTCCCCTCTAGACATAATCTCACTGTGGGCAGGGATTATGTCTGTGATATAGTTGTGTTGTACTCTCCCAAGCACTTAGTAAAATGCCCTGCACACAGTAAGTACTCAATAAATATGACTGATTGATTGGTTCAAAGGATTATGCAATTATCTAGGTAAAGTGAGCTTCGTTTGTTTCTTTCCCCTTCTCCACTCATTCTGTAATCTGCCTTGATATCAACCATTGGTAGAAACCAAGAGTAACAGAGGAATGACTTGAACTGACACTGGGAGAGACTGTTCTCTTCAATCCACTTGGTCGAGAGAGAGACAATATGGTCTAGCCATCAGGGGGTCAAGTGGGGTTTTAAGTCTTTAAAGTTTTTGTGCTTTAAGTGCTGCATCAATCATTTGAAAAACTGTTATCATCGCCCCATGTTATGTTCCCAGCTCCAAGGCAACTACCACCCTTCCTTTTCACTTCAATCAATGGTATTTATTCAGTGCTGTGTGCAGAGCACTGTACTAAACACTAGGGAAAGTACATTTTAACAGAGTTGGTAGATATGATCCCTATCCACGACAAGTTTACAGTCAACAAGGAAGACAGTCATTTCCCTTAAGAAGCTCAATGCCCTTCAAATATAGCATTTCATCGCTATGAATTCTCAATAATTCATAGCTGAGGGTAGCGTGATCTGTGTCCCATTGTCTTTTGGCTTTGGTGAATTTGGGAGGGTGAGGACTGGAGGTGGTTCCAGCTTCCTATTTTCTTTTTTTTGCAGGGGGAGGAGGGGGTAAAATTAAAGCTGCAAACTTAGTTGCAAAGAGATAATCAGAGAACCACCTCACTCAGAAGTCAAGAGCAGCCACACATTACAAACCAAACCCTTTCTAGTAGCAAGATCTGGAAAGGAATAATTTCAAGAAAATGAAATTTCCCAAGGGGGAATAAAAAACAATAACCCATCCCTTGAAATGATTTGAAGGGGAATGTTTCTACCAGCTCTGTTATTTTGTACTCTAAGTGCTAATACAGTGCTCTGCATATAATAAGTGCTCAATAAATACATTTGATTCAGTGACTGATAGTTTGGTGATTCTTTTTTAATCCAAACCAATCATGACCCACCAAAGGTACACATTTCAAATAATCATTTGATCCACCAGATGCTACAAGAACATGCTATTGTATTTGATCCATAAAATCATACCAAATTCTGGATCCTCTTTGGGCATAATCAAACTTCAGATTAAGGGAAGAATAGAAGGCTTGGTTCCCTGTACACAGGGCTGTTTTGTTAAACTAAGGTCTTAAATTGAGTTTACTCTGGTTTAGTTTCGTTTGCGAATGCATTACAATTCCCAAACACTGAAGCCTCAGTTGAAATGAGAGATACTGCATATTACTGCCTATCTTCGAAAAAATCAGCCCTGAGTACATAATGTATGCAGTCCACAGACCAAAATGCAAACTTCAATCTTTACAAAGCTACAGTCAGATGTTTCTTTATTTTACGATAGCCATCACCAGAGATAAAATTCAGTTATTTCCATGCCCTCTAATAAAAAACAAACACATACATACTTCTGGTTCTTCTTGTTCATTTTCATGCATTTATGCCAGTAGATCTACAATATAATTTTATTTACATATAAGCAAAACCCAAGGCTATTCTTAAACACACCACCTGGAATTCAGGATTTGTTTTTTCTACTGGATTTGATTAGGCATTTTTGGTTCCAACTGAAACAATAAATCCCCTTTGGAAAACAATTTTTAATGCAACTACTTGTTGGATCTAATTAGCGCCGAATAACAAAAGTATAACAGTAGCACCTATTCTACCAACTTCTCAGCCTGTCAGGGAAAGAGTAGTGTGAAAAACAGCTAAGTTTGTATGCTACTTTGCCATTTTTCTAATAGAATATAAAGAGTTTCTAGCGACACTAAAGCTAAGTGACCAGATGAAGAAATACTCTATCCAGGTGGCTCTGGACAGTTGAATTCAATCTGTTTTAGAAGGCTTTTCACAGCTTTGCTACCCTCTATTAGAAGATGGTGGTGCCTACTGGACTTTTCATTGTTGTACATCTGAATTCTTCGAATTCTAACCTAAAACTATTAAGAGATAAATGAACCTCAACTCTCTTATAATTGGACTTCTGCATCTTCATATAATCCGGACAAGATCAAGCTGACTTGCCGATACTTTAGACCTCCTAGCAAGGATAGATAGCAAACAGGTTAAAAAAAAAAAAAAAAGCTATACTCTTATATTTGTTTTTAAGTCACCAAGAGACGGTTAGAAAATGAATCATCAATTACCTCAAAAAAGAAAAGAAAAAATGCCCCACCCTTTCCCAATTGCTCTCGCCGTGATGCGCTTTCAACAGAATCAATAGAATGAGTTCCACCATGTCTGAACATCTGACAGTTGGCTGGAGACATTCAGGGTGTCATCGTGGCACGCTAGAGAAGCCGAGGAGGCTGGCCCCACCCAACCTGCAGAAGATTCCATTTTAAAATAGAAAAATGAAACTCTCAAAGAGGATCCCAGTTAGATTGGAGACTCCCTCCAGAAGAGTCCTGGGCTTAAGAAGTATTTATCTTGTCTCCAATCGAGCCTTTTAATTTTGCATCCTTTCACAATTCACAAAGACCTAATGTGGCAATCGGGCCTGTGACATCACAGACTATGGCGGTAATGCTCAAAACATACAGATCTGCCCCTGGTATGCTAACAGTATTTTTATTAGTTTGGATTTTTTTTTTCCTTTTCGTATTGAATAGATGTAGCTTTCGTCTTTGAAGTTTAAGACCAGTTGTAAATTCCTTCAAGTCCGTCCTATTTCCTTTTATATTAGCATGTTAACAAGCTTTGGAAGACTGACAGACCTTACAGGAAGACCCAGCTGGGTGCTCCTCTCGTCTGGGGCATAATGAAAGCCAGAACGTGAAGGCTGAACTCTGTGGCTTGTCTGGTGTTTACAGACTCGGCAGGAAGAACCCATTGCCACAGTGATGAAGCCATAATGTCCTCATCAAATGCTGATGCTTTCTGTACTGCGAAGGCAACAGTTGGGTTTAATTAAGAAAGGAAATGCCACAATACTCTAAATTACTTCTCAGTTGAAACCTTTGCACCAGATGAAGTTTAACAATAAAATAGGGGTGGGGGGTGGGGGAAAGGGAGAGGTGGGATCTTCAATGGGTCCTGAAGCATTTAACTAAGAAACCTGGGGCAGGCTTGCATCTTCTTCCAAGTGATCAAAAAGTGTCCTTGATGACAAAACATAGGACCTCCAAACACTTCGTGCCACTTTAGATGACCAAACACACAGTCTCTGAGTAATATTGGTCCAAAATGCTAAGCAGATAGATCTAAATAACCACTGGGCATAAATACAGGCAACAGAATTAGTCAAAGTCATGTTGGAGAAAATAGCGTAGGCTGTGTGCAATTTCAATGTAGCAAACCACCTGATATGCCTACTTATTAAAGTGCCAAAGGACATTTTTCACCTTTCCACAGTGTCTTGTTGCTTAAATAAGCCCAAAGAACTTTCCAGGCACACCCTAGAAAGATCAGCTTCAACAATACCAGCCCAAGATAAAAGCTTTGGGACGCATGACAAATAACCTAAAAATAACTCATAAAGTCAACAGATCCTAATTGCACGTATTTCCAAAACCCCAAATCAAATCATTCACAACCTCAGTTGTCAAAAAACTTCAAAGTCAGAATTAGGGCTAGTGTTAGGGCAAGAGTTTAATGGTCAGGGTTAGGTGTCAGTGATTGGACATGCCAATTATCGGACTGTTGACCACTGAATATTAGAAAATAGATTGGTCAATGATTGACTTGTAGAAATGTTGATTTTCACAGCTCTTCGCAAGACCAAAAACTCTTGGTGAACTGTCAGTGATTGGACATGCCAATTATTGGACTGTCAAGCAATGAATATTAGAAAATAGATTGGTCAGTGATTGACTTTTAGACATGTTGATTTTCACAGCTCTTTGCAAGACCAAAAACTTTTGGTGAACTGAAAAGAAATGACAGCCATTGATCCTACGTGGAGAATATTATGACCCCAAATCAAAAGTCCTGAGATATGGAAGCTAAGACCTTGGTAAATAAAAATGTCCTGGAATATAATATATATATAATAATAATATATGTTTGCATTATGATGACTAATAGAGGAAGATGAAGTAGCAGATCATTTCAGAAACTGAAAATCAATTCTTGAAATCTTGTTATCTAGTGTACTTGAATTGTCATGGTAGCGTTAAAATAAAAGCTGTCTTAAAAATAGTCTTTGTTGGATTCAGAAATAATGTAATCTGCTTACCATCAATCATATTTATTGAGTGCTTACTGTGTGTAGAGCACTATACTCTTGGGAGAGAACAATACAACAGAGTTGGTAGACACTTTCCCTGCTCACAAGGATCTTACCATCTAGATTACCTGCTGTCACAGGCCCAGTGATACAAAATTAGAAGACTTATTTGGAGACAAGATAAATATTTCTCAAATTTCAGAGTCTTCTGGAGGGAGTCTCCAATTTTAATCATGATCCTCTAGAAACTACTTGGTTTTTCCCATTCTGTCAGTCAAGCTGTGCCACTTCAAATAGGCTTCTGTGGTAAATTGGAGAATGAATTCTTTACTTTTTCTTTAAGGTCCCCTCCCCCCCCACCATCAGCTCTTGAATTGGTCAGTCCAATCTGTGGAATCAAACTCAGACCAATGCTTCTCTGACTTGAATACTGAATGCTTTGGGTATTGCTGTTTGTAGCTATCCTAACACTAAATAATGTTTAATCAATAACCCATAAATCAGGGACCATTTCAGGGAACTGGTTTGGGTTTTAATTTTGATGAGATTCAGTTAAAAAAAATGTAAACACTGATGACTAATGTATATCTTAAATGCTGTCCAACCTCGACCAACCATATGTTGGGCTTTGTATGCACACTTAGAACTTTTGATTAATACCAAGCTTCCATATGCACCTGGTTATGTGAACAAAATATTCATTCAGAAATGTAAACAGTGCCATTTGGAATTGAACCTTATTTAAACCATATTGTTGAACCCATCACTGTATGTTGGTGAATTTTCTGTCTGAGCACAAAGCAAGTAATAAAATCAATGTCTTAGAGAGGGTGTAGAAACAGGGAACTAAGTGCCTGAAGAAGAAGCAATATTTGTAATGTCATAAACTCAAGCTGGATTGGAGGAGAGTGGGTTTTTTGGGTTTTTTCCCCCTGAGACAGCCAAATTTGGGGTTTTTATGAGTGATTTTTTCTATTATTTAGGTTCAGGGACCTAGAGAGATTTTAATATTAGATTTCACACAACAGTTGTCAAAATGCTCATAATTAGAGAATGTGTTTAGGTTAAAAAGAAAGGGAGCTGAAGAGAGGGTATTCTAACTTTATCACAACACATATAGATTTGGTTTAGCAAATAAGAAAATGTAAACTAAATTATACAGAATCAGTACTTTGCCAGTCAGGAAGAATTAGCCTCCACTGGGAGCAGTCTCAGGTCAATCAGGAGCTATAGCTGAAGTGCACTTTGTGATGCCCACGCCCCTGCTCACCAAGGAGGACATCAATGGTAAGTAAGTGCAAGAGAGTGTGAGTGGCCTGTCACAAACCACTATCACTACAATCAACTCCTCCAAGCAAATTATCGGTCCTTAAGTCTCAGGATTGGGGCTTATCCAGCATTTTCAAAGAAAGACTCCAGAGGAAGACCTGTGGATGTACTCTCCCCAGAAAAAGATTGCAAACCACTTCAGCCAATTCACACAAAATATTACAGAAAGGGCTAGTTGTGGAAAACGGTATTGCTCTCTCCCAAATGTTAAGTATAATGCAGTGCTTGACACTCAGCAAGTGCTCAATAACTACTGATTGATTGATTGGATCACTCTTTCACTGGCCAGAAAATAAGGCTGTTTCTGAGAGGGCCCAGGAAATTTTCCCTTTTCAAATTATCATTCCTTTTGCTCCATGAGGACGTTGCCACATTTTAACCTCAATTATCTGGGTATTTTCAAGCAGAAAGGATTTTTTTGGCCTTTCATACCTACAGAGTTCATTCTAAAACCTCTGGATAATTTGGTTGGATCATTACAAGCCTTGACTATTTTTGTTCCCACCCTCCTCACTTAATCTCAACCCTTACCTCAAGTAGAGCTATAATATGCATTAAATACACCTAAAATGAGAGAAAAAGGAGAGAAAAGTCAATCAAAATACTTTTCTGGACTCATCACTGCCTATACAAACATTAAAGGATCAATACAATGCCTCTATTAGAAACAGCCCACTTTCCAAAAGAAGAGAGGTGGCCATATTTCCCTGACTCTCCTCTGTCCCCATCTTCTTTATGTAACTAAAGACCTGAATAAGTAATACTTACATAGAATAAGACATGTTTAGTTTAAGCTCTCATTATCTGGGTTGACTTGCCCTTTGATGTGCCTGACCAATATTCGTTTTCTAAACTTATACAGATCCCATATGAACCAGTGCTTTTAAAACAAGAGAGTTGACAGGTATTTACATAATGAAAACGTGCCAAACTGTATCAACTTTTCAGTGTTTAGAGCTGTGAGACAGCCAGTCAACAGCAAAGGTACAGGACTCCAGAGTCAGGAAGATCAGATAGACATTGGATTTTCTATTTTTTTTAAGCACATCATTTCCTTTCATTGTTTTAAAATAAGGTGCAGAGATACGTAAATTGAGAAGGTATCTTTCCCCTAAAATGAGCTTTTTTCTCCCACTTACTCAACATTTGCGTCTAGGCTCATCTGTTTCATCCAACTGTGAAGGAAACTCTTTGAGGACAAGAACTCAGTTTTTGTGACCCTTTATACATCTCATAATGCCAAGGTTAGATCCACTATGAACCTCATCATTAGTATCAGAATTGATTGCCCTAAGGACACAGGATGCTTAAGGGGTTATGCAATATAGACAATTTAATAATGACTTCAGAGCAATACTAAGGATGACAACTAGCCAACTATTCTCTGAACAACTTGTCACATTCAAGTGTCTCATTCTTGGCGGTAGCCTAGCTAAAACACAGTCTTGGGCAGCAGCTTCCTTTAATGCCTGTAAAGATCTGAAGGGTTCTTGAGGGCAGAGAACATCTCTACCAACTCTACTATACTGTTCTTTGCCAAATGCTTAGTAGAGTGTTCTGAACACAGTGAGTGCTCAGTAAACACCCATGATTGATTGGAGAAACAGTGTGGTGTAGTAGAAAGACACAGACCTGGGAGTCAGAGGACCTGGGTTCTAATCCCAGCTCTGCCACTTGTCTGCTGCATGACCTTGTACTTTCCTGTGCCTCAATTACCTCATCTGTAAAATGGGGATTAAGACTGTGTGCTCTATGTGGGGCAGGAACTGTGTCCAACCTAATTAGCTTGTATTTAACCTAGCGTATAATACAGTGCCCGGCACAGAATAAACATTTAAATACCATTTTAAAAAGCAGTGAATTTATGTTGCAAGTGAATGTTAATCTGTCTTTGAAGAATTCGGTAATCCTAGGAGAAATAGAACCTGTGCTTCTGAGGATCTGCCAACTGCCCAACTCAGCCTATATGGTTGCTATACATTCTTCACTTTTTTTATTTTTAGATCAAACCATTGCTACAGAATATTGCCTTTGTTGTTTCTAAAATTTGGGAAAGTCAGATTTCATGTCAATTTGCGTTTTCCCTCTGTTTTCTGACTCTGGCTTTCCAAACGCATTCTCTCTCTCCAATAAGCAAGCAACTATCCTCTGAATAATTTAGAGAGTTGGGGCAAATGTGAATTGGGCACACTGCTATCACAGCCCACTTCATGATGCCAAGTCCGTCAGTGGATTTGTTAATTATGTATTACATCCTGACATGCAAACATACAATTTAGCCCCAAGACATTAGCAATTAGTTAATTAATCCCAACAGAAATGAGTGGGACTAATTCAATGGGCACTGTACAGCCAGCAGCCAAAGGAGACTGAGTATCCAGAAGTCAAATGATTCTTAGAGCAGAACTAAAGGCAGAGGCAGGAAATTGTGGAACAGTTTACTGAGCATAGGTGCCCCACAGAAAGCCCGTGAGGGTATTCCAGACCTATTTGCTGGGCAGTTCTGTTAAGCCAAATGCTCACTTGTGTTGCAACTGGGATGCACAGAGGAATCAGGAATACAACCAATTTGAAAAAATCAAGGGAAGCAAAGACAGACTCTATGTTGTGGGTGCTGAAGTACACTGGACACATTATGTTCCCCATTGTGCACCACTTTCCTGCTTCTATAGCTAAAAATGACTGTCCTTGTCACATGGATCTCATTGGTTCTGTGGAGATTTACTCTTTTTTTTAAGCATCATACCCATCTTCACTTTCCAGAGAGACTACAGTGAAGTAGAAGAGTAAAATCCAAATTAGCCCAAAATAATAATTAGGGCATTTAAACACTTACCATGTGTCAAGAACTGTACTAAGCATAGAGTAGATTCTAGAGAATCAGGACACAAGGTCTAGCCCACATGAGACTCACAGTCTAAAGGGAGAATAGGTATTTAATCCCCATTTTACAGATGGGGAAACCAACCCACAGAGAAGTTGTGATTTACACAAGTTCACACAGGAGGTAAGTGGCAGAGTCAGGATTACAACCCAGGACCTCTGACTCGCCCATGTGGGTTACGTCCATCCTGATTATCTTATGTCTACACCGGAGCTCAAAAGAGTGTTTGGCACATAGTAAGTGCTTAGCAATTATTACAATTATTGGACCCACTTGCCTCTATCTTTCCTCAGATCCCATCCTAGATGCCCTGAGGACAGTATATCCTTTTGATCAGCTGGTAATATTGAGGGCCTCCAGGCTCAAGTCCTGTAGGAACCCACCGAAACATCCCTACTGCTCTCCCTACAGTCCGACGAGGCCATCAGTGCATGAGAAGGGCCACATAGAGCCCCTAACAATAATAATAATAATAATGTGGTATTTGTTAAGTACTTTCTGTGCAGCAAGCACTGTTCTAAGCACTGGGATAGATGCCAGTCCCTGTCCTGCATGGAGTTTACACTCTTAATCCCAATTTTGCAGATGAGGTAACTGAAGCCCGGAGAAGTTAAGTGACTTGCCCAAAGTCACACAGCATTCATTCATTCAATCATATTTACTGAGTGCTATGTGCAGAACACTGTACTAAGCGCTTGGAATGTACAATTCGGCAACAGATAGAGACAATACCTGCCCAACAACGGGCTCACAGTCTAAACGGGGGAAACAGACAACAAAACAAAACAAGTAGTCTGGCACGTGGCAGCGCCGGGATTAGAACCCAGGTCCTCCTGACTCCCAGGCTCATGTTAGCCTCTAAGCCACTAGAGCAGCTAACATGTGGGTGGATTTTGGACCAATCAGAAGACGTGTACAAGCACACATTTCAGCCAAAGAACCACAACTGCAAAGGTTGAGCAAACACCTTCTAGCCAATCCCAAAATAGAAAAACAAAGTTTGCTCCTTATCGGTCCTTTTTGAAAATGGAACTGGAAGCAGTTATTTCACTGAAAAATAACAACTGGGTTTGGAATTTATTTTTGGAAACGAACATGAGTTTCAATTCATGCAGAAACATAGAAGATGATATGTTTTGTCAATTGTGGAAATCACTCATTTTAGATTTAAAGTATAATTCTCTGAGCATGGGCTAGGTTTGTTACTCTATAAACACAAGTCCCAACCTGGGGTTCACATACCTCTTAAGATTTGCTAACTCTATCTCAACAGCTACCCAAAGTCTGGTCAATGGAAGAGTTTGCTGCTGCTGTCAACAAAACTGAGAGAGAGAGAAAGAGAACCCCAACCACCAGTCTCCCTACTTCCCCTTCCTCCCAGACATCAACTATTATGGTTGTCAGGCTGTAGTCAGCTCTATCCTGCAAACCTATCCCTGCCACTCAGTTAGGAAGTAGCAAGTACTACCCATCTCCTCCCCTTCTCAACTTCTCCCTGATCCACCTGCATAAGGCGAATGAGTTTCCAAAGCAGAGAGATCTGAAATTCCATCCTGATACTAATTCACTATTGTGATTCAAGTGTCCTTATCTCCAACTCTCCCAATTGCTTAGTACAGGACTCTGCATACAGGAAACAATCAATAAATACCATTGATTGAATAATTACATAAATATTCTGAAAGTGTTCAGATCTGCCAACCATGCTGCACTGGAGGCTACACTCTGCGCTGGCTGTACAGCAAAATCAGCGCAGTCGGGGGGCGGGGAGGGCAATCACAGCTGTACTCACATACAACTGTCAAGCTGCATTTGGTGCCATCCCCAGGTTCATCCAGTTAGTTATTGCAGTGGTGTCTTTGGAAAGCGGGCCATCAAAATGACAAAGAATCAGGGGACTCCACCAGATTTTAGCTCCACGAAAGATTGTCTCCCAGAAAAGTTGGCATCCCCTACTATAAACCAATCAAGAGAGCAGATATTCCTCAGGCAATAAAAGCTGAAAAGAGCCACAAAAGAGTCTCTAAGTGATCCGAATAATTCAGGTTCCATAAAAATATTCTGACCTCAATTCCCTGAATATTTGGTATTTAAAAGAAAACCAAAAAACTAGTTTTGCCTGAAGCATCCACATAACTGAGGTCAAAGCATATTTTAGGGACACGAATTATCTGAGTACTTAAAAGGTGAGGACAGTGATTTTTAACTTTGTCTCTGCTCCCAAGTAATTCCTTTGCAACAGGTAGTACAAGCTGTATCAAATCTGGTTGCAGAAGCAGTAAAAAAAAGTCCACATGCTTCCAGAGGTTTTTGCCTTAGAAACTATATCCAGTAAGGAGGTAACAGGTCAAAGATTTGCCTATGTCCACTCATTCAGCGGAATTAAAAACAGTTCCAAAAGCTCCAATCCTCTTTCCAAAGCACAAAAGACTACAGTGTTGCTAAATCCATCACTAGAAAGGTCTTGATGTTAGTCTACAAAACCAACAAATCACTTCCAGTAATACAATTTCATACTCAAAGTTCTTTCACCACCCTCATATTCTTTTGATTCATAAAAGAGCATATTCTCTGGAAGACAAAACAAAGTTCAGCATTTCTGTTTAGTTCCAGTAAGCATTTTGAAAAGTTCCAGTCCTAATTTTGACAACTAAGCTTCCTTTGTGTGCAGTTGCCATCTGACCTAATTGATTTTTCTTAAAAATGAGTTTCTTCTGCTGAGAATATGTTTTTCCTCCCTTTATCACTAAAGTGGTTTACTTCTCTTCCAAGTTGTCTTAACTTTGATCTTTCCCCACCTCATGAAGTAGGAAGGAAGTTTGTTGGGTAGTGAGAAAGAGAAATAGGTAGGGCTATAGGAAGGATTCAATCATTGGTGTTTAATGCCCACCATAAAAATTAAGGGCAGCAGGCTTAACCCCTGGGTCTATAAGGGTATTTACACCTTGGCAGATTTTTCCATTCAATAGTTAAATACAGCCCAGTTCTGAAAGTCAATGAAGTAATTTAGGGCAAATTTTATTCAAATGATATAGAGCTGCAAGGGACCTCAAGGGCCATGTGATCTAGCCCTCTGTCATCAAGCGGATGACACTCTAAACCATCGATGAAAGCCTAAAATACCCAGGATGGATGACTGACTATTCCTTTATAAAATAACGATCTGCGGAGGCGAAGATTTCACAACCTTCCTCTTTAGCTTGTACCAGTATTTGAACTAATCACTCTGACAGTCAAAAAATGCTTTCAAACAGAACTCTTGCTACAAGACTGGCCTATTCCTTTTGTTTGCCCTGTATGGAAATGAACAACTGATCAGTGTTTTCTCCAGAAAGACCTTTGTAAACTTGAAGACAATTTAGCTTTGAAAAGGAAAGCTAATAGCTTTAAACTATCTTCCAGACAACTATAAACAATAATACTGTATTATATTGTACACTGGTTGAGGTCACAAATTATATCTTTTGACTTTTTTTTTTTAATATGTTCCCCAAATATCTACAGGGAACTACACAACATAGTTGCTCCATAGGGGTGTTAAGATTAAATATTATTGGCATGCTATCTTCCTTCCCATCCCTTTTTCATTTGGGAGGGTGCTTCTCCATAGCCTCTCTAGTTTCTTGTCATCCTTTTAAAAATTTCATGACCCAAATTAGACAAAATTATTCTAAAAAGGGTGTGACCAATGTAAAGCATGCTGGAAGATTTTAGACTAAAAAGCCCACAAGATATACAAAAGCCAGTAAAATTGTTTGGCAGGCAATAACTATGAATCATTAAGAAATGTTCCATGCTTACCTTCATTGACTTGTTTTCACAAGAATGGAAAGAAACACTGTGAATGATGAGGGCAATGTTAATAAGAAGGATGAGGAGGAGAAGGAGGAAGAGGAAGAAGAAGGGTGGGTTGTTTCTTAACAAAGGTAAGAATATGGGATTGGAAATTTCTCCATGGCAGGCAACAAATTTCCTAATCTTAAAATAACTGAAATACAGTTGTCAACAAAATTCAAAAGTTGAAGTTTCCAAAAGCCTATCAACAACCTCATTTAACCAGATAAACCCCCAAAATCCTGTTTAGGATAAGGATTCCAGGTTAGGGTCAGGTTGAGAGTTGGTGTCCGGACAGGTGTGCTGATCACAATATAGCACCCCTCATTTGGTTACATTTGAATTCTTCAATTTAAAGTCTCTAATCAATTCCCAAATTACTAATGTGTTCTTCCCTGTTTCTCTGAGGTCATGTGTACGTCAGTTTTCCTGTAGACAGTATACAGGGCAAATTTATCATACCATTCTAGCTCCAAAATGATGGTATTTGAGCTACATAGATGCAACTCTTTATGTTAAGGCATTTCTGCCGTGAACTTTCATTGAAAACCAATCTGGTGTCCGTATGTTTTATTAAACAACAAGTAACTTGTGTACTTATAGGATTTATGTATATACTTATGTGCCCTTTGTGCTCCTTTTTTCTGCTGCTTCCTGTAGAATCACCTTCAGGTTTTCTGATTCCTTTCTGGATGGGTCCTTACAAGTAGACTACTCTAGCTTCATCAAGGCTTAGTGGAAAGAGTCCGGGCTTGGTAGGTCACGGGTTCTTATCCCAGCTCCGCTGCTTGTCACCTGTGTGACCTTGGGAAAGTCACTTAACTTCTCTGTGCCTCAGTTAGCTCATCTGTAAAATGGAGATGAAGACATTGTCCTACGTGGGACAACCTGATTTCCTTGTATCTACCCCAGCATTTATAACAGTGCTTGGCACAGAGTAAGTGCTTACCAAATACCAACATTATCATTATTATTATATTTTTCAAGAATTAATCTTTAAATGCTCTGCAGTTTCAATTATTTTGAGGATTGTTTTCTCATTTTAGATGATGAAGTTTTTTGTCCCTCACCCTCACAGTTTTCTTCGGTTGGTATTGTCAATATTCTATTTACCTTCACTGCAACTCAACCAATGCTATTTATTGAGTGATTATTCTGAGCAGGACACTGTACTAAGTGCTTGAGAGGGTACAATACATCCGACTTGATAGACACATCCTCTGCCCACAACAAGTTTACAGTCTAGAAGGGGAGACAGACATTAATATAAATTATAGATGTGTACAAAGTGCTGGGAATCTGAACTGAATTGGTCTAAAGCAAGGCATTATTAACCTTATAAATCAATTGTATCTTTTGAGCACTAACTCTGTGCGTAACATTACTCTAAGTGCTTAAAGAATACAAATTTAAATGCACAGGTGACAGGGCTTAATTAGGGGAGGCCCTATTCCTGTATTTTATTTGATATTCTTGATCATTTTCCTTGTAATCCTTATATTACAAAACCTTAATGTCTGCATATGTTTTATCTCTTTCAGAGAGTAGTAACTGTAAATGTCCTGTCCCCTTTTCAGATTTAATCTTCTATAGTATTGGTGCCATTTCCCACAAGCCCACACCCCTTTTCTCCCAATATTTTCCGCTATAAAACTGAACTTCATCATTCATGTATACTTTCTTAAAATATGTCCTATCTCAGGTTTTTAAAAAAATCCTGTCACTATTACATTTTCATATTGGTTTCCATATTTGTTGGAACTCAATTTCTGACTCTTCCTTCCCAAGAGTTACGCTGCTGGTGGTGATAAAATTGCCAAGAGGAAATCTGGGAATTAAATAATCCTGCGTAGGAATCTTCTTGAAGTTTTTGTTTTGGGAAATAGTCTAATTATTTTGACCCATTTTCTGCTCCCCCATTTTACTGAATATATCCCAGGCTGTATGTAATCTACTAGAAGCCATATTCTAAATAAATTTCTTTCAAGTCAGTCCTTCTTAGTTTTGTCCTTTATGTGCTAGCCTATGCAAAAGTAAAGTTAATTAAAATGATCACATGTGATATTCTGTAAAGTTTCTGTAAAGTTTGAATAGCAAAAAAATAATTAAAATGTAAAATTACCCATTATATAGGAACAAATCAAGTTCCACTTTTCATCAAGTTCTCACTGTTTCTTAATCTACAATCATTGGTAGTTTATTATACAACCATTAATATTCTTAATAGTACATTGTGGCATTGTTTTTTCCTACATCACTCATAATTTGTCATCAATTCCAGACATCTCTTGCTCTTTTCTTACCTTTCTTTGTATTTTTGTTAACAGGTCTGATTTCAGCTAAAGACACCACTACCCAATTCTTTTGAGAAGTGCCCTATTACACTTTAATTCATGACTACATCCTCTGAGGGAAAAGGTGACACATTGTGACATATCCCAAATGAATTTCATTCTTCTTTTTTTTTTTCCCAATGTCATCTTGATTTGTAGCCTCTGCATATAAATCTTCCACATTTCACGAGTCACTGCCATTTTTTTAGTACACCTATGGGTTCAATTTATACTCCAAGTTTACATGTCTTTAACCATTTGTTCTGTGCAGCGTATCAGCAGTCATTAATGATCTCCCTGGAGTATAAAATTCATATCATAAATCTGTAGTTGACAAAATAGCCTTTTTAATCCCTCCTTTTCAAAAACCTCTAATGGGTCCTCATTGCCATTTATTTGAAGCAGAAGTTTCTGTTTATTGGTTTCAGAACTCTCCATCTCCTATTTAGCTGCTTTATTCTCCTGCCACACCCCAGTCCGGATGGTTCCACTCTCTCTCAACTGAGCCACTTCCGACTCTTTTTCAAGTCCTCCCACCTGAAACATTCTCCCCTTTCGGCCGCATCAAACCCATCCTTCCCCTTTCAAATAAGCCACTTCCCTCTTGAATTGGTCTAAAGCAAGGTAGTATTAACCTTAATAAATCAATTGTATTTTTTGAGCACTAACTCTGTGTGCAACATTACTCTAAGCACTTGGGAGAGTGCAATAGAGTTAGTAGATGTGATAATACTAATAAATTTGGGTATTTGTTAAGCTCTTACTCTTTGTCAAGCACTGGGGAAGATACAGGATGATCAGATGAGACATGATCCCTGTCCCGTCCAAGGCTCATGATCTAAGTAGGAGGGAGCTAGGAACTGAATCCCCGTTTTACATATGAGGTAGCTGAGGCACAGAGAAGTTATTAATTGTTCAAGGTCACATAAAAGGCACATGGCAGAGCACGGATTAGAATTCAAGTTCTCTGACTTCCAGTGCTGTGCTCTTTCCACTAAGAAACGTTGCCCTTCAAGGATCCCTGCCTTCAAGGAACTTACAATCTTAGAGGGGAGGCAGATACTAAACAATGGGGCAAACTGAGTCCAAGAGAGGTTAATCAATCATCAGGGATATTTATTGAGAATTTACTGTGTACAGAGCACCGTACTAACCATGTTTAGTCCTCAAGGTTACACAACAGGTTAGAGAGAATGAATGGAAAGGGAGGGATGGATCCTGGAAGTTTGTGGTGGAAGGAAAGAAAAGATTTGGGGATTGAAAGAGAGGGAGTAGTTAAGGACAATGCCAAGGTTGCAGACTTGAAAGACAGGGAAGATGTTGTTTTTATCACCTGTGATGGGAAAGTTAGGTGGAGCAGAAGATTTGGGAGGGAAGATGACTTCAGCCCACACACTCACTCCTCTAATGCCAACCCGCTCACTGATTCTCAATCTCATCTATCTCGCTGTCAACCTCTTGCCCACGTCCTGCCTCTGGCCTGGAATGTCCCCTCTCTTCATATCTGACAGACAATTACTCTTCCCACCTTCAAAGTCTTATTGAAGGCATATTTTCTCCAAAAGGCCTTCCCTCACTAAGCCCCATTTCCTTTTCTCCCACTGCCGTCTGCGACACCCTGACTTGCTCCCTTCATTCAACTCCCTGCCACAAGGCCTACAGCACGTATGTACATATCTGTAATTTATTCATTCATTCATTCATTCATTCAAGTGCATTTACTAAGCACTTACTGTGTGCAGAGCACTGTACTAAGCACTTGGAAAGTACAATTCAGTTATTTATACTAACACCTGGAGGCAGGGAGTGTGTCTGTTATATTGCTGTGTTTTTCTCTCCCAAGCACTTGGTATGGTGCTCTACACACAGTAAATGCTCAATAAATATGGTTGATTGATTGATATATTAAGCTTGAGGTGCCAGCAAGACATCTATGTGAGATGCTCTGGGTGTAGGAGGTAACGTGAGATGGCAGAGAAGGAGATAAGTCGGGCCTGATGAGGTAGATGAGGGAGGCATCTGCACAGAGGTGGTATCTGAAGCTGGGGAAACGGATAAGTCTCCCACCCTATTCCTGCAAAGAAGTGGGTATAAACTGAGATGAGAAGGAGACTTAGAATGGAGCCCTGTTCAATTTGGGAGCTGAAGCAGAGGAAGAGCTGGGAAAACAGACTGACAAGGCAGGAACAGAGACATGCACTATCAACATTTACATTATCCTCCTTTGGCAAGTTATACAATCTTAATTAACTCAATCTTACACCCAATCCAAATTATACTGGTATATTCCAGAACACATAAGCAGAACACTGTTTTGTTAATGAATTGTACATCGCCTTGATTCTATTTAGTTGCCATTGTTTTTACGAGATGTTCTTCCCCTTGACTCTGTTTATTGCCATTGTTCTTGTCTGTCCGTCTCCCCGGATTAGACTGTAAGCCCGTCAAATGGCAGGGACTGTCTCTATCTGTTGCCGACTTGTTCATCCCAAGCGCTTAGTACAGTGCTCTGCACATAGTAAGCGCTCAATAAATACTATTGAATGAATGAACACTGTTTCTACTTGGTGATCTACTGCATCTGAACATTTGTGAGGCTTTCATTTAACATTTTTACATGTTGAAAATCCTTTACAGTATAATGCTAACTTGGCTCCCAGTCAGCCAAGAAAATAGAAATACTAAGAGAAATGCTAAATAGAAAACAGAAAAGCTATTTTTATTTAGTATTAATTGTAACTGCCCCATTTGTTTTTATACTTCCCTATTTAATAATGATGGTATTTGTTAAAAGCTTACTATGTGCCAGACACTGTACTAAATGCTGGGTTAGATACAAGCAAGTCGGGTTGGACAAGTCCCTGTCCCACGTGAAACTCACAGTTTTAATCCCCATTTTACAGATGAGGTAACTGAAGCAGAGAGAAGTGAAGTGATTTGCCCAAGGTCACACAGCAGACAAGTGGCAGAGCTGAATTAGAACCCATGACCATCTGACACCCAGGCCAGACTCTATCCACTACACCATGCTGCTTCTTTGAGAGTTAGCTATATAACACTCAATAATCCACAGTTGAAAAAATACAACTAAGTTGTTCATGTGCTCTATTGTCACTTTTAATTAATTCTACATGCTGCTTCTCATTCATTTCTGTATTCTTTTTACTATTTCAAGCTAATGTAGAAGAATATATTCACTGCAGCAAAACAGATTTTCCCAAATGCAGGACATCTTTGTGGTTGCTGACTCCAAATTACAAAAAAATAATGTGGTAAGAGTCATTTCCATTCTCATTGTTTTATTTTGTTTGTATTTGATCCACCTCAACCAAATTCTGGTTATCCCCTGCTATATAACGTTGTCTATTGTTTTTCCCCCCATAATGAATTAGCTTCAGCTGCTTGACGTTTAAATGGTTTTGTTTAAATCCAGTTCATCTACTTCCAGTAGTTTTTTTTTCCTGTATGTCCACATTTCTTATTCATTTTACTATTTGATCTCTAATTAAAGGACCTGCTAGAGGTCCAAAAAAATGAAGCTTTAAAAGATTCTTTAGCACTGTTAATTGGGTTGCAAAATTTTCCTCTGCCTGGTATCTTCTATGACATCTAAATCTTTCAACTGTCTCATCCTTTAGTAAACAGTAGCCCTGGAGTCGCTAGCTCACTAAGTTATAGTTACTCTTGTCAGGCTGTAATAGATTATTGTTATTAAATAATGAGTCAGCTTCTTTCCCTGTAATATTGCAACCTTCTGGGGGATCGTCCTTGAGATTTAATCCATTTGCTCTCCTGCATAAAACGTTTCTAGTTATGAGAGGCATTTACAACCAATTTTACAGCCTTAGGTGATTTTAGCTGTTCTGTATCTACACAGGGATCTTTCCACACTTACTGACCTATATTCCTATAACACATTGTGTATGGTTGTTGAGTATCAATCCAATCGCTGCCTGTTTAATAAAATAACAAATAATTTATCTGTAGGAATCATTTACGTACAAGTGACCTTCTTTCATGCAGCAATTCTGCTCACTTTCCAGGCACTTCCTGCCCCTGTCTGGAACTTTTCTAAATTACCTTAATGTTATGCCCTAATCCTATCATCTAGTCTACTCAAGGCCCGACCAACAGAGCACTGCAGAGTTTTCCACACCTTAGCATTGTTGCCTCTGCAAGCCCGAAAAGCTTCCTGGCAGTCCCAGAAGTCCCAGTAGTTTGGTGGTTAATATAGGATGGCCCCTGGAAGCTCTTTGGAATATCACACTGAGGCACATATGTTGTCACATATGTGTTTGGGATGAGGCTCTAGCCACCATTCTGCCAAAATAAAAGATGGACTGCCAGTTTTGCCCAATCCCAGAGCATTTCTCCAGAGGCTGTGTGTTCCCCTTGCAGCTCCCCCCCTGCCTAACAACAACAGTAACAACAATTGTGCTATTTGTTAAACGCTTATTATGTGCAAGTTTGTACTAAATATCAGATACAATATATGCGGATTAGACACCCTGCCTGTTCCACACAAGGTTCACAGTCTCAGTGGGAGGAAGAAAGGGTAATGAATCCCTATTTTTCAGATGAGGAAACTGAGGCACAGAGAAGTGACTTTCCCATGGTCAAACAGCAGGCAAGTGGCAGAGCCGGGATTAGAGCACAGGTCCTCCAACTCCCAGGCTTGGACTCCTTCTACTAGGACACACTATTTCCCTATTATGCCTGAGCAGCAGAGCTCAGACCATCAATTTATAGAGGGCTTACTCTGTACTCTCTTGGAAGAGAAAAATAGTAGATAGTATCCCTGACTTCAAGGAATTTACAGTCTACCCTGTGCAGATCACTGGACTGTGTGCTTCATAGAGGGCAATAGAGTTAGAAGACAGGATCCCTGCCTTCAAGCTTACAGTCTAGCTAGAAAGTCACAGCTTGAAATAAACCCTCCCCAGTGCTTAGTACATTGATCTGCACATTGTGCTCAATGAGTACTATCAATCGATTAACTGACTGATAAATTTCAGGTAGGGGAAGCAACAGAGATTAAAGATATGGACCCAAGTGTTATGTTTTGGCTTGTTTGGGTTTTTGGATTTGTTTTGTTAAGTATTCATTAAGCACTTACGAAGTGCCGGGCACTGTACTAAGCACTGGGGTAGATAAAAGCTAATTAGGTTGGAAACATTCCATGTCTCACATTGGGCTATCACAGTCTTAATCCCCATTTTACAGATGAGGTAACTGAGGCACAGAGAAGTGAAGAGACTTGCCCAAAATCAGACAACAGACAAGTGGCAGATCTGAACTTAGAATTTAGGTCTTTCTGACTCCCAGGCCCGTGCTCAATCCGCTAGACCACACTGCTTCTTTAGTGGTGGTGGAGGGACAGAGAGGGAATTGAAGAAGTACTTCAGGACATAGCACAAGAGAACTCGTATACATATACATACATACATATACATACATATACGGAAGTCCTGAAATAGCAATAGCTGTAATAATGGGGTGGGGAGAGAAGGGATTCGTCAGGAAAGGTCTACTGGAGATGTGATTTTAGAAGGGATTTGAAGATGGGGAGAACTCAGGGGCAGGAGTCATGGTGGAGGGAGGCTGGCTCTGAAAAATTTTCAAACACACATATACAAATGCCTGGTATCATGTTGGAACAGGTCATCTGAAAACGGCCACCCCAGTTAGGATTGGGGAGAGGGAGGAGTCCCTAGCCCCATCAGGCAAGAGCCATCCATCGCCCAGTGAGTCAGGTCAATGAGGAGGCTACTTAAGGAAGCACACCTCATGAACGTCAAGGCAGACCTATTGCCTTTCTGCACCAGCCCAAATTAGCATCATCAAAACAATCTGAATCACAAAGACAATCCCCAAACTCAAGGCCCTCTTTGTTTCTTTTGTATTTTCAACGGTACTCGGAAAGTGCTTTCTACGTGCAAAGCACTGTACTTAATGCTGTGGTAGGTTCACCATAATCAGGTGGAGCTCACAGTCTAATTTGGAGACGGATTCAATCCCCATTTACAGATGAGGCCACTGAAGCCCAGAAAAGTTAAGTGATTTGCCCAAGGTCACAGAGCAGACAAGTGGTAGAGCCTGGGTGAGAAGGCAGTTCTTCTGATTCTCAGCCCTGTGATCTTTCCATTAATAATAATAATAATAATATTGGTATTTGTTAAGCGCTATGTGCCAAGCACTGTTCTATGCAATAGGGTAATAATAATGTTGGTATTTGTTAAGTGCTTACTATGTGCAGAGCACTGTTTTAAGTGCTGGGGTAGATACAGGGTGATCAGGTTGTCCCACGTGAGGCTCACAGTCTTCATCCCCCTTTTACAGATGAGGGAACTGAAGCCCAGAGAAGTGAAGTGACTTGCCCAAAGTCACACAGCTGACAAGTGACAGAGTGCGGATTCGAACCCATGACCTCTGACTCCCAAGCCCAGGCTCTTTCCACTGAGCCACGGTGGGTAGATACAAGGTCGTCAGATTGTCCCACGTAGGGCTCCCAGTCTTAATCCCCATTTTACAGATCAAGTAATTGGGGCGCAGAGAAGTCACACAGCTGACAAGTCACGGCGGCAGGATTAGAACCCATGACCTCTGATCCCTAAGCCCTTGTTCTTTCCACTGAGCCATGCTGTTTCCTTCAACATGGCCTAATGGGCCTATGCCCCTCCCTGATTGGACAGAGAGGCTGTTCAGGAGCCGGAGTCTGATGGGGACCAGAATACTAACAGGAGCCAAGACCCAGCAGAGACCTCTGATCCATGTGAAATATGTTAGAACATATTCTACCTGCTCAGAAAACCACAACCTGTACTAGTAGGCAGTCCCACGATTCATATTTATGACTTACACACCGTTTTGGTGTAGTGGCAATTCCTCTGTGAAAGGAAATGCCCGTTTAGCAATAATAATAATAATAACAATAATGATGGTATTTGTTAAGTACTCACTATGTGTCAGGCACTGTACTAAGCACCGGGGTGGATACAAGCAAATTGAGTTGGACACAGTCCCTGTCCAATGTGGGGCTCACAGTCTCAATCCCCATTTTACAGATGAAGTAACTGAGGAACAAAGAAGTAAAGTGACTTGCCCAAGGTCACCCAGCAGACAAGTGGCGGAGCTGGGATCAGTCCTTACCTGCATTCTCCTGTCGCCTCACATACTTCCCACCCACTTTAATAATAATAATGATGATAACTGTGGTATTTGATAAGCGCTTACTACGTGCCAAGCACTGTACTAAGAGCTGGGGTGGGTATCCCAAATCGGGTTGAACACAGTCCCTGTCCGTCTTGGGGCTCACAGTCTTAATCCCCATTTTACAGATGAGGTAACTGAGGCCCAGAGAAGTTGAGTGACTTGCCCAAGGCCGCATACCAGGCAAGTGGTAGAGCTGAGATTAGAACTCATCATCTTCTGACTCCCGGGCCTGTGCTCTATCCACTACGCCATGCTCCTTCTCCTTCCAAGCAGTATTGCAGGTATTTTCACCACGCCCTCACAGAATCCCAAGTTACACCGACTGCCCGCATGACATAGGTGGTCTCTACGCTGGGATCCCAATTCTTTGTCTTCCGCCATTGTCTCCTCCTCTCCAGACTGTGGCCGGGACCCTCATCGGGTCCCACTGCCCCTGGCCCTGAACGCCCCGGCCGGCAGCTGGCTCAGCCGGGCCAGGCCCGCTGCACGGCCCCACGGATCAGCGCTCAGATGCCCAGTCTCATCGCATTTGTGCTCGTTGCGCTGGCTGCCAAGTACCTGTCAGATATCGTTCCCATCACGGGCTCCCTGAGCAGGCCCGCCACTTCTCTCCCCAGCTTGCTCTATGCCCATGTTCTCCTTCTCTTCCCAGACCTCTCTCCTATACTTTCCTATTTTCTCCTGGTTTCTTTCCTCTTTCCTCTGGCTTGTGGTCCCCACTCCTGCCCTCCTTTTTCCCCACTTTTTGCTCGGTCTGGCTCATTTCTCTGCTTTAGCTTTTGATTCTTTCCCATAGTTATCTTGGCTATCCCTTCCCTCCTCTTCTTTGTCAATTCCCATTGGTCTTCTCCCTCCTCCTCCCTCCCTGCTTTTCTTCGTTCTTATCCAGTGACTGTCGGAGTTTTTAACCTTCCTTGGATCCGCAGCTTTCAAACGTCCATACCTAGTGAGGTTCGTTTCAATCCGTCTGTCTTGTCAGTACAAGATTCCACAGGAGAACAGGAAGATGGAGGAAATATTTTCTCCA
The DNA here is from genome assembly GCF_004115215.2 of Ornithorhynchus anatinus. Taxonomy (NCBI): domain Eukaryota; kingdom Metazoa; phylum Chordata; class Mammalia; order Monotremata; family Ornithorhynchidae; genus Ornithorhynchus; species Ornithorhynchus anatinus. The sequence goes on along the minus strand of NC_041735.1, from coordinate 12,165,172 downwards.
GCACAGGGATCTCACCGTACGCCACATACTTTTTATATCGGATATCATGAATTTCAAGAGAGCTTACCCCCAACAACTCCGACCCTGTTCTACTGGGCTTGGAAGGTGGGAAAGGAACGAAGTACAAACTGGCTCATATTTTACAGCTCATTAAAAGTGTTGGAGTGGATTCTCTGGGGAGGTGAGAGGTGAGAATCCAGGCTAAAGATGCTATGGGGAGGGGGGGAAAAGGGGGGATTAGCAGGATGTCAGAGGAGAGGCCCAAGAAAAGGAAAAGAGGGTGGGACTGGGTGGGGCTCAGATCTCAAAAGCGATCTAACTTCAAACGGTTTGCCAGGGAGGAGAAGATGCATATAAGTCAACTGCATGTTTGAACTGCATGTTGGAACACATCTCCCCGCTTATTAGCTAAGCGGACTTCTTGGCTTGCGATGCCGGCTTTTAGCTAGCTGATCCTCAACTTCGCTTCTGTACATTTCTTTCCGGGGTGGAGGTGGAGGAGGGGGTGGAAATGGTGAGGGGATGGCGTGGGGGCCTGTTAGGAGGGTGGTGAGGGGAGGAGATGAAGGATGAGGAGGAGTGACTGTTGTTCCTGCCGATAAGGAAACGTAGGGAGAGGGAGGGATTTTTTTTTCTTTTCCTATCAACCATCCTTCCCACAACCACACACACAAGAGCTTATTGTAGGGTGACACCTACCAGTAATAAATTGAATTTTTTTTTCACCAAACAAGTTATTCCTCAGAAGGAAGGGTTTGTGAAAGGGAAAGATAACCATCTTGAAGGAACAAACATATTAAGCTTACCTCAGGACTCAAAACCGATCCTCCGCTGAACGAGTACTGTTCATGACACATAGAGAAAAGGAAGAGAGAAAGAGATACAGATAAGAAAAATGAGCACACACAAGTCGGCACATTCAAATTAACCAAGTAATTTGGACCTTATAATATGATTTCATATGAATTATCTGGAAAATTCAAGCATACCTCTCCCCTCTCCACCCCCCCCCCCCGCAAAATCTTCCTGGAATTACAGCTAATTGCGACTAAAGAATACCCTTGCGTGGAATTATCTGGGTAATTTGGACACTGGAAATCTTGATAATCCTAGATTAAGACAAAATGATGGCTCGGGACCAAAAATTAACAGAGACCGTGAGTATCTGCTCAGAGAGGTTAGCAAAGAAACCTCCTCAGCGGCCTCTGCTAGCTGCAGGAGGGATTAGTCCAATTTCTTCACATCTACCCAATAAGCAGTAAAATTTATTATTAATAGTAATAACAATAATCATAAAGATCTCATTACAAGAATCCTTTCATAAATCCCCATCAGCAGGCAGGTAGCAAAGCTATTTTCTCGGTGGAGGTGAGAGCCCCATTTAGGAAAGCTGAAGCAACTCAGCCAGAAATAATATTCTTCACCTTTGACATTGATTAGGAGAGGCTAGATATTCCTATAAAAATCTATCTGTATACTATACATTGTAAAATTGTGTGCGCGCGTGTATAAAAATATCTGGGATTCCTTCCAGATGGCTAGCTCAGTGCTAAAAAGATTTAATCCTCTCTCTCTGGACACTCTTCAGTAGATATTTTTGTTAGCGTTCAATTGAATAAGCTATTTTTCCAATTGCCTTTACGATCTCATCCAGTAAGAGCAGGACACTTCAACAGGCAAGATACATAGCTATAAAATACATATTTTTTGAGGGGGCGAATGTCAATTCCTCCTGGAAAAATCATTAAATTTCTCAACTAACCCATTCCCAGGTAAATATGTCATCATATTCCTCATTTCTAAAACCACAGCAAGCGTAGATGTATTCGCACCCTGTCTCATGCGTTTTAGGCCGTAGTTTTGAAATATCCCTTACCCTTTCCCAGCTCCTTCAGTTCGGCTGTTCTCAAGTCGACGGCAAAGTTTGTAGAAGGAAGGTGTACAATTACACAGAATTTTCGACTTGCAGAGCACACCTGGTTTGCTGACATACCAGTGCATGCCTTGAGCAGACCTCAGACCGGGAACCAAATGCTACTTGGATCCTTGCTCAGAGGATCATCCCGTGTCTGACACTGTCAGAGGACCTCTAGGTCTTTTTTAATCCTAACAGAACCAATTGCAAAAAGGGGCTCTTTGCGATCTAACTGTACGGCCTGATGAAATGAACGAAATTATTTTACCTCGAAATCGAAGGCATAAAAGGAGATCTATGAAGGGTGCAAATGATCATTAATGGGGAATTTACCCTACCTGCAAAATGCTAGTTTCTGAAGGAAGGAGTGACAACTGGGACTTAAACTTCTTAGCAAAAGGTCCGGACTAATAATATCTCGTGCATAAAAATACATTCAGATTTCCAGAATTCTTACCTACGTTACACCTCAAGTATGTATAGCTTGCACTATGTCCTCTAGAAAACAAACTTCTTCGACTGCAACTGCTGATATACGGTGTAGAGTTGTTATAATTTAAATCTCATAGTCCCTCCCCTCCCACTAACCTTTTCAGATTCAGATTCCTTAAATTGACTGTAAACTGATTGTGTTAGCTTCCAGGGTCTGATGTGCTAATGAACCCTGAAGTGGCTTTATTGGTTGTTCTAGCTGTGTAAACCTGGTTTGTTAAACCTGGTCTGTTCCCTGGTTAACTCTCATTTTCCCTCCTTTTACTGTCACTTGAGAGCTTTCCGGTACAAAGGTACCTACCCCCTAAAGAACTACCCACCCATAACACCTATGTCCATATCTTTGAACTCCGTTGCTTCCTCCTTCCTGAATTTACCCAAATGTGGTATTGGAGAAGGCTTTGGTGAATACCATGGACTGCCCGAAAAACAAATGGATCTGGGAATAAATTAAACCAAAGAGGTCTTTGGAAGGCCTCATGACTCGACTTAGATTAGCACATTTTGGACACAATCAGGAGGGCTAATTCTCTGGAAAAGACACTAAATGCTAGGAAAAGTCCGGGGAAAATGTGGAAGAGGCAGACCAGCAGGTAGATGGATAGAGACCATAACAACGATAATGGAAGAACCATTAGAAAGGTTGAGGATTGTGGCCGAGGACAGGATGTTCTGGAGGAAGTATATCCATGGAGTTGCTATGAATCGGAAAGGACTCTACAGCACATAATAATAATATTAATTTATCTACCACCCACTAACCCTTGCCTCTTGCTAGATTGTAAACTCCTTAAGGTCAGAGATCTTGTCTCAGAACTATTGCACTCTCATTCATTCATTTATATTTACTGAGCGCTTACTGTGTGCAGAGCACTGTACTAAGTGCTTGGAAAATACAATTCAGCAACAAAGAGAGACAATCTCCGGCCCACAACGGGCTCACAGTCTGGAAGGAAGCAGTACACAGGAAACAGTACACGGTGAGCTGTATACAGTAAGTGCTCAATAAATACTATTGATTAATTTGATTGCTTAAAGTATGCTGCCCTGAAATTTTTTCAAGAGGCTGATTTGGATCATTTATTCATCATTTCATCTCCAATCCCAAATGACAGGGAATGAGTGAATGAAGGTCTTTAGAGGAAAGGTTTGAAAAGGTGAAAAAACTGTAAAAGGATCCTTGATCTAAGTCTGGGTCCACACACTACAAAGGTCAGGTCTATATTAGCCAAATGAAGCAGAGAATTGAAGCAATTCGCCTGCAATGGCTTCCCTCAATTAACTAGATACTTTCAGTGAAAACATTTCCCAACCTGAAAACTAGTTGAATGACATAAGGGATCCTAGGTTTTATCAGAGAAGCAGCATGGCCTAGTGGAAGAGCACAGGTCTGGGAGTCAGAGGACCTGGGTTCTAATCCCAGCCCCATCACTTTTCTGCTGTGTGACCTTGGGCAAGTCACTTAACTTCTCTGTGCCTCAGCTTCCTCATCTGTAAAATGGGGATTAAAGCTTAATCCCTCTTACCTAGACTGTGAACCTCATGTGGGACAGGGACTGGGTCCAAACTAAGAACCCCAGTGTTTAGAACAGTGCTTAACACAGAGTAAGTGCTTAAAAAATACCATCATTATAATTGCCTGTGCCCCACTGTGTTTCCTGACCTCACTGACACCAGAGAGAACTGCATGGCATCTCGCAGAGCCCAGGCAGTTTGGCAAGGGGTCCCAGGGTGGTAGGTCAGCAATTATCAAATAGATGAACGCTGAACCAATCAAAAGCCATACCCAAGGGCGCAATTATAGGGCTGAAAATCTGAGGCAGGACTGGCTGAGATAGTTTCTAAGAGGTCCCAAAATACCAGGACAAAAAGGACTAGTGGCAAATTCCCTCCTCCAAACAACCTATCAATCAATAGAATTTATTGAAGGTTTACTCTGTATAAAACACTAATGTCTCTGTTTATTGTTGTAACTCTCCCAAGTGCTTAAGTGCTCTGCCTACAGTAAGCGCTCAATAAATATGATTAATGAATGAAAAGTGGAGGTAGTAGACATGATCCTTACCCTCAAGGATCTTATGATCTACCAGAGGAGACAGACACTAAAATAAATTACCTGTAGGGGGAAGCAACGACATTTAAAGATAAAACATAAGTGCGTTGGTGGAAGAGAGTTAGCATCTTAGTGCTTAGGTGACATGGAAATGCTGAAGTGGCAACTGGGGGTGGGGGGGGGAAAGAGGAAGGCAGGGAAGGGTGGAAAGAGGAGAGATTCATCAGGGAAGCCCTTCGGGGGAGATGTGATTTCGGGAAGGCTTTGAGGATGGGGAGAACAGTGATGAGCTGGATGTAAAGGGAGAGACAGAAGGGGTGGGGGGTTGTGATGAATAAGAGATCCATGGTAAGAGAGATGTGAATGAGGTACAATGAGTACTGCACTGCAGTAGATAAAGGACGGTCAGTCCTACCCCACATAAAGCTCAAGATATAAGTAGGAGGGAGAACAGGTATTGAACCCCCATTTTATAGATGAAGAAACGGAGGTACAGAAAAGTTAAGTGACTCGCCTATGGTCACACAGCAAATAGTAGAGCTGGGTTTTGAAGTCAGGTTAGCTTGAGAGGAATAAAGCATTCGAGCTGGGTTGTAGTAGGGGAGGAGGGAGGAAAAGAAGTGGGCAAGGAGCTGACTGAGTGCTTTAAAGCCGATGATCAGGAGTTCCTGCTTGAAGCAGAGAGGAAAGGGTGACCATTGGACATGTTTTAGAAAAACAATCCAGGCAGCAGAGGAAATAAGGACTGGAGAGGAGGAGGCTGAAGGCAGGGAGGTCAGTGAGTGGGGTGATGTAGTAGTCGTGGGATATAATAATAATAATAATGGTATTTGTTAAGCACTTACTATGTGCCAAGCACTGTTCTAAACGCTGTGGTAGATAGAAGATAATCAGGTTGGACACAGTCCCTGTCCCACATGGGGCTCACAGTCTCAATCTCCATTTTACAGATGAAGTTACTGAGGCACAGAGAAGTTAAATGACTTGCCCAAGGTTACACAGCAGACAAGTGGCAGAACTAGGATTGGAACCCACGATCTCTGACTCCCAAGCCCATGTTCTTGCCACTAGGCCATGCTGCTTCTCATGATATAAGTACTCGGACCAGTGTGGTGACAGTTTGGATGGAGAAGAAGGGCATATTCTGGAGTTGTTCATTAGATAAGAATGATCCTTGAGGAGCATGTGGGTGCAGATGTGCTCCATGGAAACTCAGCCAATGATTCAAAATTTAAAACATGACCAAAAAACTGCAAAGAACACAAGGTTGTTGATCCTGCCAGATCCGCCTAATCTTAGCTCTCCTTAAAAGAAAATTCAGGAGAAGTAATGAAATAATCATCTTGTCAACAGCTTCAAAGGTAACCACTTCCCAATTTTTCATACTGAGACCAAAATTATGTAATAAATCATTCCTGAGTGTTACAGCAATCGCCAGACAGATAATAGGTGATGTACTCAAACTCTGAAATGCAAAAATTTCCATTTATAACAAAGAAGATGCCACTTTGTTCCAATCCAGCACTGGCATTTGCCTACTCTGTGACCTTGGGTAAGTCACTTATCTTCTTTTGGCCTCAGTATCCTCATAGGAAAGATGGGGATTTAATACCTGGTCTCCCTCGTTACTAGACCGTGAGCTGCTTCTGGGACAGGGACCAAATCCAACCTGATTATCTCGTATCTACCCCAGTGTTTAATACAAAAACTACAATAATTATTATTTATTACCACTGGCCACTGAAGGACTTGAGGAAAGGTGAAGAGGTTTTCTTATGGAATGAATCTTCAGGTCTCTATCTCTTCAGCGGTTACATTGGTAAATGGGAGCAAGAAGGAAAAGGGGGAGAACTATAGTGAAGGCCCCTGAAGTGGCTCCCATTTGACTGCAGCCCTAAAGTGGAAATCTCAGATACTTCCCGATGGACTCTCTGCCCCTTTCCCTAGTGACAAAGCTTCGTCTCCTTTCCCAGCTTGTCGCTCAGCAATCATCTTGACCAGCTTTTTCTTTATATGTAATGACTTTGACCTTAAACTGTTCAGATGCATTCTAATGTTCACTCTTCTGCTTATTTTGTGTGTGAATGGAACCTGTTTCGCTGCACCTAGATCCATCGCCTGTGTGAAAGGGCCAATTGTTAAGCCTTTGAATTTAGAGGGAGAAATAACCCTCCCTAAAGCACAGCAATCTACCTCTAGGAATTTTAAATCCTAAAAGAGAGATGGAGTTGGCTCCCATGCTCATCTCACCTAGTGCACTTCAGAATTTGAGCACTGCAGGAATGTGGCTTTGTGTTTTCTGCTCCACAGAAGGACATTCTCAACTGAGGAGTTCCTAATTCCTAATTCGAGGTTGTTTTTAAAATGAAATCGTTGATCAATAGGTGACCGCTCCTTAAACCATTAGTAAAAGCAGAATGTTTCTAAAGACTTTTCAAAAGTTAGCTTTGACTGTCTCAGTCTTCTGCCAAGTGTCTTTTAAAAGAGAACCATGAAGATAGGTGAAGATCAGTTCAATTTAGTGGATGGGAAAGTGAGTGCGGGGGGGGGGGGCAGGGAACGAGCCTATTTATTGTTGTACTGTACTCTCCCAAGCGCTTAGTACAGTGCTCTGCACACAGTAAGCACTCAATAAATATGACTGAATCAATGAGAAGCAGAGTGACCTAATGAAAAGAGCTTGGAATTGGGAGTGAGGAGATCTGGGTCCTTATCCTGGCTCTGCCACTTGCCTGCTATGGAATCCTGGGCAAGTCACTTACATTCTCTATACCTCTGCATTCCCATCTATAAAATGGGGAAGAAAATGTATTTTCCCTCCCCTTTAGTCTTAAAGTCCCCTGTGGAACAGATACTGGGTCTGACATCATCTGGCACTTATTCCAGCACTTGGCATAATGCTTGACAAGCATGTAACAAATACCAAAATAATTATTTTATTATCATTAACCACTTACTATGTATCGAGCACTGGAGTAGATCAGTGTCACAGTGCCTGTCCGACATGGAGCTCACAGTTTAAGTAGGACAGAGAACAGGCATCGAAGCCCCATTTTACAGATGAGGTAAATGAAGCAGAGAGAAATTAAGTGATTTGCCCACGGTCACGCAGCAGGCAACTGGTTTAGGTAGGATTGAATCCAGGTTCTCCGACCCGTCCCCCAACCCCAAGGTCCCTGCTCTTTCCATTAGGCCATGCTCCTCCTCCACAGTTATTATTATTATGTGGGGAAAGGGATTCCTTTTGATGAAGGGTTACTGCTTTTTTTTTTTTTAATAGAGGTTGGGGGGGGCATTTCTAGAGCAGCAGTCATTCTCTAAATTCAAAGCTTTAACAGTTAACCCTTTCACACAGCCGCCGAGGACAGGGCAGCAAGCTAGGGATGTCCCAGCATTGTGTCACACCCCGCAGTCCCCCAGCTCTTCCTGCTGTCCCCTCAGAAACCTCATCTCATCCCACTTCCAACGTCTTGCCTGCCTCCCAGCCTGGATCCTCCTCCTTCTTCAGCTGGCAAACTGCTACTCTCCCTATCTTGAAAGCCTTCCCTAAAGCCCATCTCCTTCAAGAATCCTTCTCTAAATCTCTCACCTTCTCATCTTATACATTTTTCTTATGGTATTTGTTAAGTGCTTATTGTGGGTCAAGCACTGTTCTAAGCGCTGGGGTAGGTACAGATTAAATAGGTCAGACTCAGTTCCTGTCCCGCAAGGGGCTCACAATCTAAGTAGGAGAGACAACTCATATTACAGTTGAGGAAAGTGAGGCACCCAGAAGTGAGTTTGTTGTGTGTCTGCTTATTGTTGTATTATACTCTCCCAAGCACTTAGTACAGTGCTCTGCACACAGTAAGCGCTCGATAAATACGATTGAATGAATGAAGTGACTTGCTCAAAATAACACAGCAGGCAATTGGCAGAGGTGGGATTAGAAACCAGGATCTTGCTCTTTCCACTCGGCCAGGCTCCTTGCCAGCTTCCTCAGCTTACACATCAGTTAATAATAATAATAATAATAATAATAATGTTGGTATTTGTTAAGCGCTTACTATGTGCCGAGCACTGTTCTAAGCGCTGGGGTAGACACAGGGGAATCAGGTTGTCCCACATGGGGCTCACAGTCTTAATCCCCATTTTACAGATGAGGTAACTGAGGCCCAGAGAAGTTAAGTGACTTGCCCACAGTCACACAGCTGACAAGTGGCCGAGCCGGGATTCGAACACATGACCTCTGACTCCAAAGCCCGTGCTCTTTCCACTGAGCCACGCTACTCACGACTTCTGGAGTATGCATTCATTCACTCAATTGTATTTATTCATTCATTCACTCAATCATATTTATTGAGCTCTTACTGTATGCAGAGCACTGTGCTAAACTCTTGGGAGAGTACAATACAACATTGATACATTCCCTGCCCACAGTGAGTTTACTGAGAAGCAGCTTGGTTCAGGGAGTCAGAAGTCATGGGTTTTAATCCTGGCTCTGCCACTTGCCTGCTGTGTGACTCTGGGCAAGTCACTTAATTTCTCTATGCCTATATTGCATATTCTCTATGCAATAAATAGCGATTAAGTTGTCTTGTTTTTGTCCATCTGTCTCCGATTAGACTGTAAGCCCATCGATGGGCAGGGATTGTCTCTATCTGTTGCCGAATTGTACATTCCAAGCGCTTAGTACAGTGCTCTGCACATAGTAAGCACTCCGTAAATACTATTGAATGAACAAATGCCATTATTATTATTAAAGGCAGGATGGCCTTGTCCAAGACCCTTGTCATTACCCAGAATAAAGCTATATTAAAGCCCCTCAAATCCAAGTGAGCCAATATCAAATTCAAAGGAGTTAGGAATGGAAAAAAGCTAAGAACAAAACAAAACAAGGCCACTAACATGCCTTTCTTACTTTACGTCTCTGGCACTTCTCCAAATCAGATACATGGGACAAAATCTGAAACGTAGGTGGATGATTAGAAAGACATCGTATTCTGCTTTTTGAGCTGCATAGTAGTGATAATAGTATGCATTAAGCATTTATTGTGTACAGAGCACTGTACTAAATGCTAAGAAAGAATACCCAGGTGGGAATTAGTCATGATCATTATCCCTTGGGGGACTCTCAATCTATAAATGAAAAGAGAACTTGCTCCACCTATCTGTAATTTACTTTAGTGTCTGTCTCCCCTGCTAGATGTAAAATCCTTGAGCACGGGGATTATATCTACTAATTCTATTGTCCTCTCCCAAGTCCTTAGTATACTACTCTGCACACAGCAGTTGCCCAGTGAACCGGAGTGATTGCTTGATTGATCCATCTCAGCCTGTGATTCCTACCAGGAGGCAACACTTTCCTGGGGCCAAGGGAGTCCAGCAGCCAAAAGCCCCAATCCTGGCTGATCCAGTCTGCAGTGGCTACCGAGCTTTTACTGGCTCAAGGCAGTGTCATCACCAGCTCTTCTGCACCGAGTTAGGACTAGGTGAGGGCCCGTTTACTGACAGTCCTTCAGACCACAAAGCAGCATATTCAGTGTTGGGAAAAATGTCACAGTTAAGAATTAGACTCAGTCTGTCCCCTGACTGCTCAGATCGCTTGGGCCCAGGGCACATCTCTCTCCCACAGGAACCCTGACCCGATGAAATAATGCTTGGCTCTGTGGGGGTTGGCAGGAGACGCTGCGGACTGTTCCATGGCTGGGATTCTATCAGTCGTATTTATTGAGCACTTACTATGTGCAGAGCACTATACTAGGAACTTGGGAGAGTACAAAACGACACAGTTGGTAGACACATTCCCTGCCCTCAACAAACAGTATGTGAGAAGCAGCCGTGGAAAGAGCATGGGCCTGGGAGTCAGAGGATCCGCATTCTAATTGTGCCTCCACCACTTGCCTCCTGTATTGCCTTGGGCAAGTCACTTAATTTCACTGTGTCTCAATTACCGCATCTGTAAAAGGAGGATTTAGACTGTGGGACAGGGTCTCTGTCCATCCTGATTATGCTGCATCTACCCTAAGAACTTAGAACAGTGTTACTAAACACTTAACAACTACCATTAAAAAAACCAAAAAAAAAAACCCAGAAAGACACTGAACTTACAGTAGCTACACCTCAGCCATGTCCTCTGCCTGCACTGGATTTTCCCTTGCTCCAGCCTGGCTCACACCCATGGCCTGCATGTGGGAAACAGTTCTGATACTGGTTTTTGTTCCCATTACAGCCCTCGGATCTGGTATGAAAAAATAAGTGCCTAGATTAACAAGGAGTGATAGAAAAACTGACATTCGGGTCTGTTAGAATCCAAGTGGCCTTAAAAACTTCATAAATGAACATTATGCTGGCTGCATGGATGTAAATCATGAACACTGACCAACGCAAGTTCCCTGAGCTCCCCTTTCCAAAAGAATGATTCCAGAGGAGGACTGCCCGATTCGAGTTGAGTGAAGTGGTCGGTGCCCCTTTAAGATCCTAGCGGTGAACGGAAACACCACGCTGAAATCCTCCCCCATTAAAAGTTGGAATAGAAAGTTCAGAGACATTGGCAGGCCAGAGTCTTGGGAATGGGAGAAGACAGTAAGTCAGTTCGCTTAACCAAATGCTTCCCGATCCTTCAAAGAATCCTTTTTTTAAATCCATTCTTTCCTTAAGTCTTTGGACGTGACCTTCTTGGGCAACTGGATGCTGAGCTCTCCTTCCTCTGTGCTATTTTGACCAACAACTCACAACTTCATAGAGTTGTCTCCTGCTGTTACGCATTCCCTTCTGCCACACTGAACCACTAAAACAGTCTGAAAGCTCTGACAAGCCAGTTCCTCAGTAGAGTGAGCATGAGGATTGATGGGTTTTGAGTTTTTTCTTTGGCGAACAAGACTTGTCAGTGCTCAGTTGAAAAAGCTGTCCAAAGCATCACTGGCTGAAGATTGCAAAAACCAAGGTGCTGTCGGTCCAGTTTGCAGGAGGCAAAAGATAACCCCCAGCAAGCCCCATAGCCACCCCTGAAAGGACCAAGGCCTGGACTTTACACTGGACTTTTGAGTGAGGCTTGAAATATTCAAATCTTGGGAGAAAATTCAGGTCTGTTTGGGTAGGCTACAAACCTTCCAACACAGATTTTCCTTCATCGTCAAACAAATCCTTGAGTCTACATTAAAGTCTAAAATCACATTTAAATATTTGACCTGCTGCCATTAGCCAAGGGAAGAAAAAAAAACAACCTTTAATGAAGGATGCCATGATGTGCTATTCAGAGAATGTCTTCATGCTATTCACGATGCATTATTATCAAAATACCTCTCACTATCGGGTGCATTTTTAGGAAAGTAAAACAAATAAAACGCCACCAAACTCAGAAAGGATCTACTGGTAGTTGGGATTAAAGTGCATGGTTCATATGTGAGCCGCTGAGTGATCAGTTTTATTCAGATTGTGTCTGTTTATTTTACTCCCAGATTTCTTTTGGTAAACATTACATGGCAATGTGTGTTTTCATTTCTTTTAGCAGAAATGAAAGACATTTGTAACAGAAAAGATAAATTGATCTGACTGCATTTTTTCCTCCTCTCAGAATCAACAGCTGAAGAATCTACCCCGAACGCCACCCAAGCACTGGTGTGTTACAGTCTTTGGCACTGTCTACTGTAGTCAACAAAACTCAAATAGAGATATTATTAGTCAATTGATCGCACGGAAGAACCTTGAAATTTCCAGTTCAGTGGGGCGTTTCCATGAGCCAGTTTTCACTTCACTAAATCCTGATGGCCAAACGGAAATTTTCCGTGCTCCTTCACAAAGGGCAGCAAAACATTTGGCATTATTTAAATTCCACAAAACGTAAATGACCAGAAAATCAGTGGTGAAAGCAAATATTTGTTTTTCTTGCATTTGCTGCGGTGAAAGGAATTTTCTTCTTTCTTTTAATTTTTGTTAAACAAACCCAATACCACCCCACCCATCACCTCTGAGCAACACTGCTTCTGAACAGTACATCGTTGTCCAAGGGACAAAGTTAAAATTGGGCTGGGTTACATGAGAAAAGTAAACCTTGAATTGGGGATGCAGGCAGGGCCTGATTCTCAGGGGGCCTTTGAGCCGACCTTCTTAGACATTACTTAGAGGTCACAATGAGACTGGTTCTCCCCATAAAGACTTTTCGATTAAGCCCCCTTTCCCCGACTCCCTCTCCCTTCTGTGTCATCTCTGCACTTGGATCTGTATCCTTTGGGGACTTGGTATTCACCCCACCCTCATCCCACAGTACTTACACACGTATCTGCAATTTATTTGTCTATATTAATGTCTGCCTCCTCTCCCAGACTGTAAGCTCTTGGTGAGCAGGGAACACTTCTACCAACTCTATTGTATACAAATCTCCCAAGTGTTCTGTACAATGCTCTGCATACAGTAAGCACTAAACAAATACCAATGACTGACTCATTTATTTATTTGGGAGTGTTTTCCAAGCTGCTCTGCAGGGCACCTCTTCGACTCTTTGTTCTTCACTTCTGCAGGGCAAGATACTAAGGAATAGGCTGCCCATTTCATCTTTCCACCTCCCATGTTAGCTCCTCAGGGCAGGAATTCTTTTCTGCTTTTTTTGCTACTTCCCCCAGAGCCTTTTGAATTCTATACACACTAGGTGCCCAAGATACCTTGTTGATTCATTACCTGGTTGTGGAAAACAGGATATAGTTGCAGCTGAGAAATTAGTCCTCAAGATTTTAAGCCTAAAAAGCTGTGAGGAACAACCTGAGGTTTTTCTAATCTCATTTGAAACCCAAATTACTGACCTCATTGTGTGAATGTTCATTCATCACTAGTTACTATTCAACTTCAAAATAAATGATCCCTAAACTTACTATACTATACATCTTGGCAAATGAAAATCCAACTAAATTCCTCGAGGGCTGGGATTGTTCCTATTAACTCCATTGTACTCTCCCAAGTACTTAGAACAGTGCTAGGCAGAGTGTGAGCATTCCATAAATGCTGTTAATTGATTATGGCTAGTAGCAAGGCCATTAACACACGAGAAGGGCTCAGATTAGAGGAAAAGGCAGTACACAAATCCAAAGCATTCTTTTAAAGAACATGATTTATCCCTTACCTGTAACTTACTTCTCCTCATATTTTAGTGTCCATTTTCTCTGCTAGACGGTAAGCTCCTCGTTTCAAGGATCATGTCTACTATCTCTATTGTACACTTCCGAGAGCCCAGTACAGTACTCTACACACTGTAAGACCTCATATTATTGATTGATTAATAAAAACCTCTAAACCCTTTTCACACTGTCATCTTGCCTTCCTTCTAATGGGTCAGGAGGACACCATGCAGCCATAATTACTCTTTTAAAAATGGCAGACTGGGTGAGCTTGTTAAAGAAATAGTCTAACTGAATCCCTCAAAGAAATCTCTCATTGACTTTTAAGAGACTACAGTAAACGGTCTGTGAGATTGCTCCCCACCTTTTTGTTTGTTTTATAAATGGTATTTGTTAAGTGCTTACTATGTATCAAACGCTGTTCTAAGAGCTGGAGAAGGTACAGGTTAATTAGGTTGGACTCAGTTCCTGTCCCACATGGGGGTCGCAGTCTATGCAGGAGGAAGAACAGGTATTTAATCCCCATTTTAAAGTTGAGGAAACTGAGGAACAGAGAAGTTAAGTGACTTGGCAAGGTTACATAGTAAGCAATTAGTAGAGATGGGATTAGAAACCAGGTCCTCTGACCCCCAGGTCCGTACTCTTTCCATTAGGCCACTGCTGCTTCCTTCAGAAGAGCTTCCTGAAATATATAACTAGAGGCTCAACCCCGGGTTGAAATGGAGAGCCAACCAGGAAAATCAATCCCATTTTGAAACAGAAAGAGAACATAAATGTGGATTTTTCAGAAAAGGCTCCTCCTATACTGGCCTTGATTTCACTTGTCATCGTGAAATCTGGATTTAGCCCAAATTGCTTTCTGCCCCTTCTCCAAATTCCAGACCCCCCTGTAATATTAATAATAATAATAATAATGATAGTGGCATTCTTTTATGTACTATGTGCCAAGCACTGTAATAAATGTTGGGGTAGATACAAGATCATCAGGTCTCTCATGGGGCTCACAGTCTAAGTAGGAGGGAGAACAGGATTAAATCCTCATTTTATAGATGAGGGAACTGAGGCCAGGGAAGTTAAGTGATTGGCCCAAGATCACACAGCAGGCCAAGTAGCAGTGGCAGGATTAGAAGGCAGGTTGCTAACTCCCAGGCCCATCCTCTTTCCATTAGGCCTCTCTGGAGAAAATACTGCTTTTATAAAAGCCCAACCACTGCTAAACGGACAGATTCTTCTATGATGCCGTTAACACTTCCCAGAAGCAAATTCTCTTTTGAAAATATTTACTACATTATTAGGGCTAATTATGCTGGCAGTTTGTTATGACCTTCAGATGATTTTCTGCTCTATACTATGCTGCCACTACTGGGCTGATTATTATTATTATTGGTAATAATAGTAGTACTTAAGTGCTTAAGATGTGCTAAGTGCTGGGGTAGATATAATATAATCAATAATCAGATCAAATGCAGGTCCTGTCCTGAACAGGGACCACAATCTATGAGGGAGCAAAACAGGTATTTAACCCCCACTTTAGAGTAGAGGACACTGAGGCACAGAGAGGTTAAATGACTCTCCCAAGGTCACAGAGTAGGCACGAGGAAGAGCCAAGACTAAAACTCAGTTCTCCTGACTCCCAGGCCTGGGTTCTTTCCACTAGGCCAGGCTGCCTTCCCCCAGAAGCTTGCTTTTCTCTCTTAAACCAATTACCTTCGTGGTCGCTCTTCTCCAATTTGTTACACAGGCACTTTGAATTTTGTTCTTTTGGAGCTAATGATCACACCCACATCTGAGAGGCAGAGGCAGATATAATGAGCATGCTCTTTATTCCAACAGCCAAGCCCCTGATGAAAATATTAACTAGGTCTGGGTCCTGGTTCAACTTGTGTGGAACAGCACTTGATAGGCACCCTAAGGTTGGAACTGAAGCCACTGATAATTATTCTTTCAAGATCCATAATTACATGTCACTAAATGTTCTCGAGTCAGTAAATGAGGCCAAGTTATATCTGTGGAGCCACCGAAAGCATCAAATAATGCCTTGGAACGCGTCTGGTGGAAGTAAAAGCTGAAGGAAACTTAAACAATTTTAGCCACCAAGACTAAAGCTTTTTGAGGGCAGGGACCATGTCCACTAATCATGTTATACTTTTCCGAGCACCTAGTACAGTACCCTGAATGCAATAAGCATTTCAAATATATTATTTATTTCATCTATGGAGAAAAAATTGTTTTTGTCATCTTCCTTAAAACCACCAAGCTTCAAAGTAGGTCCCACAAAACTCTCTTCGATCTGGTCTCACTTCACAGGATCACGCCTACCCACTCTCCCTGAATTGGATGAGAAGCAGTGTGGCCTAGTGGAAGAGCACAGGCCTATGAGTCAGGGGACCTGGGTTCTAATCCCAGATTTGCCACTTACCTGCTGTGTGACCTTAGGTAAGTCACTTAACTTCTCTGTGCCTCAGTTACCTCATCTGTAAAATGGGATTTAAAGCTGTAAAACCTATGTGGGATATGGACTGCGCCCAAGGTGATTATCTTGTATCCACTCCAGTGCTTAGTACAGTGTCTAGCACAGTCAGCACTTAAATGCCATTAAAAAAAATCAGATATTATATTTTCTTTGTGGCTCTTCCTATCCAAACTTGCCTGTCTCACTTACCAGGCTCTTTTCGCCTAAGAAGTCCAGACTGACTCCAAAATTCTTCCCGGGAAGTCTAGGTGAAGCAGGAGAGGGATGGTAGTTGTGGTAGTTTAGGGGCGGGAGGTATGTGAAACTGGATCAGGGTTTTTCCATTAGCTATTTGGAGCCAGTCACATCCCACACCAGCTCACACTGGCAGACACTGGCCCAGCTTCTGGACAAGGGAGCAATCCTCTGCTTCTGCCCATCGTACTGCAACATTCTCTCTTCTTCATTGTTATTCAAGTTATTCAAACTTTCCAGGAAGTTTTCCCTGATGAATTCCCACTTACTCCCACCTATTTCTGTGACCTATGGCAACCAAGATGTCTATGATGGAACACTAACTAGAGCTTTCCTGAATACATCCAGTAGAAGTCAGATAAATGAAGCATCCGTTTTTCAGATCCATGATAAGATAGAGGTAATGATAGTGAAGGGCTGTCATTCCCCGGCCCGGGTCCTGGCTTCCCTCTAAGGCCACATAGGTCCTCCTCCAGACCTCCAGGCTCCTCTGCAGACTGGAACCTGCTGATGCCAGCTTGTCCCACCTCTGGATATCAACTTCAACTAAAGTCCCTGGCCCACCACATGATCATGCCATACTGGCACTATGTGCTTCTGACTCATCAGAACTTGAACTGTATTTTTAAGCATTAGCTTTGAAGTCTGGTAGACAATCAAGATAGTGTTGGAAGCATAGGAAATCCATTAGAGATTAGACAATCTGAGGTTAGACAACCTCTTTGCACTACCTTAGCCCATAGTCAAATTTTGAAAATTTCCGGTTAGTCGTGCGTTGCGTAAAATGCTTGCCCTGACTTTATGCCTTTGCTCTTCCTCTTCCTCCTTCTCTGCAGTCATGTATTTCCTCTTGTCTACAGTCCAATTTGTATCTACCCCAGTGCTTAAAGCAGTGCTTGACACAGAGTAAGCGCTTAACAAATAGTACAACTTTTACTTCCCCCTACCGATACTGGGAGAGGGAGGATTGTCTCCTCTCACTAGATTGGTAAACTCCTTGAGGGCAGAACTCATACCTGCCTACTCTATTTCACTCGCCTAAATGCTTAGGACAACTCTCTGCACACAGTAAACACTCAGAGACACAATCGATTGAAAATCTTTGAAGGGAAAAATTAAAAAGTCAAACAAAATTCAGAGTGCACATGGCTGAACATGCTGAGTCATAGGCAATTTATTTTAATGTCTGACCCCCTTCATCTTAAGCTTCTTATTACTAATAATTAATAAGAAACAGTATTGCCTAGTGGAAAGAGCATGGGCCTGGAAGTCGGAGGGCCTAGATTCTAGACTGAGAAGCAGCGTGGCTCAGTGGAAAGAGCCCGGGCTTGGTAGTCAGAGGTCATGAGTTCTAATCCCGGCTCTGCCGCTTGCCAGCTTTGTGACTTTGGGCAAGTCACTTAAGTTCTCTGGGCCTCAGTTACCTCATCTGTAAAATGGGGAATAAAACTGTGAGCCCCACATGGGACAACGTGATCACCTTGTATCCCCCAGGCTTAGAACAGTGCTTTGCACATAGTAAGCGCTTAACAAATACCACCATTTATTTTAACCCCGGCTCTGCTGCTTGTCTGCTTTTTGACCTTGGACAAGTCACTTAATTTATGTCTCAATTTTCTTATCTGAAAAATGGAGATTAAGACTGTGAGCTTCATGTGGGAAAGGGAATGTGTCCAAAATGATGACCTTGTATCTAACCCAGTGTAGTGCTTGGCACAGAGTAAGCACCAAATAAGTACCACTATTGTTATAATGGGTTAGAAACAAGGTTGGACACAGTCCTTGTCCCACAGGGAGGGTAACAGTTTAAATGTAATTTAAATGCCACTTGATGGATGAGGAAACTGAAGCACAGAGAAGTTATGTGTCTTGTCCAAAGTCACACAGCAAACGGCATGGATCACGTCTAATAATGTTGGTATTTGTTAAGCGCTTACTATGTGCAGAGCACTGTTCTAAGCGCTGGGGTAGACACAGGGGAATCAGGTTGTCCCACGTGGGGCTCACAATCTTAATCCCCATTTTACAGATGAGGGAACTAAGGCACAGAGAAGTTAAGTGACTCGCCCACAGTCACACAGCTGACAAGTGGCAGAGCTGGGATTCGAACTCATGAGCCCTGACTCCAAAGCCCGTGCTCTTTCCACTGAGCCACGATCCCCTAATATATTGTATTCTCCCAAATGCTTCATTCAGTGTTCCGCACACAGTTAAGTGCTCAATTAATACCACTGATTGATTAATCGATTTTTAGAGTTCAATACTGCTTTGGATTTTCCGTGTGTGATGCTCGGAAAGTCACTTTGCCTCTCTGAGCCCTTTCTCCACCGGTTGCATCAGAAGAAACGTGTTGTTCTACGGCATAGGCTCAAATGAGAAATAACTAGTAAAAAGAACTATCACTTGGCAAATAAAATAACTCCTAAATCATCATAAAACCCAGAAGCCTTTGGGCTGGATTGGAGAGAACAGCATGCACATCGAGTCATCATAAGACTATCTGAACGATCATCCTGCTAAAATATCAGGAGCTGAAACGGAGGCCTTATTTCAAAGTTCTGTATCTCTCCACTCAATCTTCACACACGCTTCCTTGCCTTATCTAACCCTCCAATGACAGAGGTGCAATTTACTGTTGTCTGGCCCGATTCCAGAAATCACGGCTGGGTAAATTCTGTGCCAAATCTAGGCCTCAGCAGCTGCTATTGAAATGTTTCTGTCAAACTATTAAGTGCTTGAAAAGCAGGGAATTAAAAGTGGTTTATCTGTGTGCTCCCCACGGTGTTTTTAATCCTGCTGTAAAAGTCTTCAGCTCCCGTTTCCTCTGACATTTAATTACAGTTTGCGTTTGTAGATCATTTGTTTCAAGAAATGTCCCAAAACATGTGATTTCATCATTTACTCTGCTCTGCCCTATTTCTAGCAAAAAACAGGATTGTATTCCCTTATGTTGGAAACGTAGGATATTGTTTTTCACTAATGGCTCCAACCTTCATAACTAAAGCCATCAGAAGAGCTGAGACCCTCCCCTCTTTTCTCATTGTTCATTCTCTGTCTGCAGTAGGTACCTGCTTTAATACCTGGCTTATCAATTTTGGCTCTGCTTCCCCCAACAAAGTTCAGTATGCCTCGCTGAGATGCCTCAGAGGAGAGAAGCAGTAGCCTCCTTGGCTGAGAAACACAGTGGCCTAGTGGAAAGAGCTTGCGCTTTGGAGTCAGAGGACCTGGGTTCTAATTCTGACTCTGCCACTTACTTGCTGTGTGACCTTGGTCAAGTCACTTAACTTCTCCGTGTCTCAGTTACCTCATCTGCAAAAAGGGGATTCAACACCTGTTCTCCCTCCTACTTGGACCGTGAGTCCCATGTGGAACCTGATTATCTTGTATCTACCCCCTCGCTTAGTACAGTGCTAGACACATAGTATGTGCTTAACTGAGATCACAATTATTATTGGCAACAGAAGTCCCTGGCAACACTCACCCACCACCCTTTGCCGCACCCCTCATTGTGAATCTGAGGCTACACATTCTGAGTAGGGATCCATCACAGTGTCCTTTCTCCTCAGAAATGCCATCTCTTTTCCCTCCCTTTCAAATCAATTTATCTTCAATCAGTGATATTTCAGTGTTTACTCTGTGCAGAACACTGTACTATGTGCTTGGGAGAGTTTGATACAATAGGGTTGGTAGACACCATCCCTGCCCTCAAGGAAACCCTAATTAGATTCCCAGTCAGAAGACTTTAGATAACTCCACACATGCAGGTAGAAGAACTTTCACTACAGAAGTGAAAGAGATTTAAATTTCACTGGTTGGGAAAAAAAAAATCTTTCATTTCCTTCTCTTGCTGCTTCTCATTTTAGTGGTGCACCTACCTGGAATTTTGAAAGCTTTTATTTTGCATCCAAAGGAAAAGATTGTGCTAAATTTGTCCTGAATATCATTTTCTTATTTTTTAAACTGTTTTTAACTAGGGGATGTTATTATCAATGCACTTATTTATCCTTCTCAGTACAGTCAAAATAAAACATTGATTAGGTCATGTTCTAAGTTATAGAGTCTTCATGATACCAACCTGGAAACTTTCCCATTACTTTCCAGTCAAAACTGAGGTGATCAGGATAAAAAGTTCCCCGTTCAATTTCCATCCAGAAGATGGGAAAATAATCTTAGTTTTGCTTTTGTACAAATTCTAGTCTTACTTCCATAGCTCTCCAGTTGTTTTCTGACACTTTGCCAGTTTTATTTATCAAAATAAATTTTGATGGCCAAATAAAAAGTTGCTATCCAAGAAGATAATGTGCCAGGCACAGTATCAGCCCACATATATTCTTCTTCCTGTGCTTGACCAGAGAACCTGGTCTTTCCTTTTTCTGAGGACCAACAGAAATTCATTAAGTGGCATGGCCTGATGGATGGAGCTTGGTCCTAGGAATCGGAAGGACCTGGGTTCTAGACCCAGCTCTGCCACTTGTCTGCTGTGTGACCTTGGGCACGTCACTTAAACTTCTCTGTGCCTTAGTTAACTCATCTGTAAAATGGGGTTTAAGACTGAGAGCCCCTTGTGAGACATAGACTGTCTCCAACCCACCTCACACTTAGTACAGTGCTTGGCACATAGTTAGCAGTTTAGTGCCATTAGCATGCCATTCTCATCAGAAGGGAATCAATCAAATAATGGAATTTATTGAGCAACTACTGTGTGCAGCATCCTGTACTAAGCATTTGAGAGAGTTTGTTAGAATTAATACATATGTTTCTTGCCCTCAAGAAACTTACAACACAGAGAGAGAGAGAGAGAGAGAGAGACTGACAGATACTAAATTACAGATCAGAGAAAGTAATAGGTTAAACCCACAGCTGAAGCAGCATGGCCTCGTGGAATGAGCACAGGTTTGACCTGTGTTCTAATCCCAGCTCTGCCACATGTCTGTGTGACCTTGGGCAAGTCGCTTAACTTCTCTGTGCCTCAGTTTTCTCATCTATAAAATAGGAATTAAATCATATTCCCCTCTACTTGGACTGGGAGCCCCATTTGGTACAGGGACTGAGTGTCTTGTACCTATCCCATCACTTAGTTCGGTACTTGGAACATAGTAATCGCTTAATAAATACATTATTATTATTGAATCTCAAGGGCAATTAGCCCTTATATAACTCTGTCCTGACTCTTCGGAGCTGGCAAACAGAACACTTTCTGGTTCCTTGCCATCAACTTCACTGAACAGTTGTGTTTCACACCAGTGCTTTTTAAAAAAACATTTCAAGTTTTTCTGTCTTGGAAAGAGCTCCTGACTGCTAAACCTGCTCCATCTATACTACCTTCAGGAATGGCTAAGAGGTCAGTGAGGGCAGCTAGCCATAGTTTGGAACAACTGGACAGCAAAAGTTACAACATTCATCCTGAGTACGTTCTGACAGAAGAGCCCAACATGACTCAAAATCAACATTGAGATTAAGGAAGCAAAACATTAGGTTCACAACAAAATTATCACGGAAGCTCCGTTTTTATCTTGTAAACTCTTGGTGGGCTGGAATTTTTCCTATTCCATGGGTGCTCCATAAAGACATGATGACGGTGGAGGATGGACAGGCAGATGATAATGATGGAAAAGCCTGGGTAAGTTGGTGTTAGGAGGAAAGAGAGGAGGAGGAAGAAGGAAGAGAAGGGTGAAGGAGAAATGGAAGGGAAGGATGGATCAGTAGAAGTTTCTCCATTTGGCTCTTCCTAGAATTGTGTTACCTATGCAAAACTGGAGCTTATATTCTTAAGACCTCTACTTAGCATCTTTAATAATGTCTACTATACCACCACAAATCTAATCAGTGAGTTAGTATCCTTTTCTGGTTTGTTACGATGATCAGACATCCACAAGGAGGAGGAAAAAGACATGAGAACAAAATCAACTAAAATAGCTAAAAAAGACAAGGTAGGAAAGAATAATCATCCTTTAATTGACTGTTCACTAATGGGATCTATTAATTTACAGGCACAAAAGAATCAACTAATTTGTGGTTAATGGTGTTTAAAAAATAAACAGAATAGATGAAACCTCTTGAGTATAATCCCCCTGTATGTCTGTGTTGGTTGAGGCCTGGATACAGTGTCTTATCCTTTTGAAGCCCTGAAATAAAAAGATGTGTTGAACTTATGCCAGAAGAGACAGCATTTGAGGAAGAAAAGAGGAGCTCGCTTAAGTCTCCAGAAGGGAAAGGTTTTTTGCTAAAGTAGAGCTTAGGAATCAAATAGTCGATGGCATAATTCAAAGCTTTCAAACACCTGGGGGCCCAGAATCTCTGCTTACCTTCACAATACTTGGTAAATATCCTTCATTTCACTGTACCTGTCCTGGAACACTGTCAGGCTCTCAATTAAGTAATGAGAACTCACCAAAACCAGAACACAGGAAAGATTAGACATAGCCCCTGTCTTTGAGAAAAAGGGACAGATAGTTCACTTTGTGGGGTGCCATTCCAGCACTGAATAGACCGGATTAGGGTCACTCTCTTAACTGGGGATCTCACAGCTATGGTGGTGGTAACACAGCTGCTGAAAGTTAAGAGGAAGAGGCTTCCAGAAATTCTTTTCAGCAGTGGCAGTCACACTTGCTCCTAAATGACCCTTCTTGGAAGGACAAATGAAAACGTCAGTTGCAGCAGCACCCAGAAAGGGTCATTCCAGCATATTAGGCAATTGTATTTTATTGTTTTTATTATTTCAATTTTTCCTTGTGTTTCCATTGCACTATCCCCCTGCTTTCACCTCCCCGCCCACCCCATTCTTAATTTGTAACTCCTTCTGTGGACCAGGAACCACGTCCACTTCATCTTCTAATATACTCTTCTCAGGGCTTAGTACAATGCTCTACACACAGTGAGGAAAACATTAATGGAATTACTAGTCCGTGGATATAAAAACAAAACAATCCCCCCCCCCAAAAAACCCAACCTTACTCCTTATTTTCCCTGAGACCAGCTTCTGGTTTCTCAGAAAGTTACTTTCTTGTCAGCACCTGTGTAAAGACCTCAACCACCGACACACTCATAGAAGGTTGAAATTACAGTACATAAATCACCAACCATTTAATTTTCCCAGTTGTAAAACATTTCTAGGGTCGTAAACACTTTCTGATTCATCCTCACTACCTCCCTTTGAGGAAGGCATATACTTTATCCCCATTCTACAGATGGGAGAAGTGAGGCCAAAAGAGATTAAGCAACAGCATGGGGATTCCACAGCAATTATCGGGCTAAATTAAGAATAGAATCCAGTCCCTCTGATATCCTCTCTAGCACTCTTTTCATTAGAGCCTCTCTAGTTGAAGTTTTAAATGGGAGGAATATTTAAATGGCTTTTTATCCAAATGCCCCCATACACTTTGAAGGCTAGAGACTTGTCTCAAATACAGGCTGCCTTTCATTCATTCAATCGATCAATCGTATTTATTGAGCGCTTACTGTGAGCCTTTCAAATCAAATGCTGGTCGTGGGGTGGGGTGGGGGGCGTGTAGAAAGGAGAAAGCAGAGAAAGGAGGGAAATAGCAAGGAGAAGGAGGAAAAGAGGACTAGCCAATTAACCAAGCAATGAAGCTCCTCTCCCTGAAAGAGTTACTTGCCCACATGATCTATTAATGTCAATTGCCTAATTGGCAGGTGTATGCTAAGCATCAGAGAAGACAATTTAACCCAGTAATTGCTTGAGTCACCTTACAGATCTAATCACTGATGGGTCTAGGAAGCTTTTCCCAGCTCCCTTTGGAGAAAAAAACAAAAACCCAACTTGGTCTTCAGGTTTTTGCTTTGCACATGATCAAAGGAAAGCATGAGATTTCCTAGTCAATGCAATCATCTCTCAAATACCAGTGCTGCTGAAGGCAGCTGTGGGATAGATACTTGAACAGTGCAGAGTCAGAGGTGCTTCTTGGAACTCATTTGGGAGATTGGGAGGGCCAGGTGACCCATCCCGTGGAGAAGGTGGACAGTGTGGCTGATGCAGCCTGTTGGGGCTGTAGAGGGGAGGAACAGTAAAAAAAAAAAATCTCAGCTCACTGTAATGACCACAGCTCTGAAGAAAAAAAAAATGGCCCAGAGTGTTATTACAATCAATAAGTGGTGTTTGTTGAGTGCTTACTATATACGGAGCACTGTTCTAAGTGCTTGGGAGAGTACTCTACAGGAAAACAAGCAAACACCTTTCCTGCCTATAATGACCTTACAGTCTAGAGGGGGAGATAGACATTAATAGGAATAAGTAATTTATAATAAAGATAAGTGCATAAAGACTGCGGGAATGACCACAGTTCTGAAGATAAAAAAATAAATGGCCCAGAGAGTGTTATTACAGTCAATTGGTGGTATTTGTTGAGCACTTACTATATACAGAGCACTGTTCTAAGTGCTTGGGAGTGTACTATACAAGAGAACAAGCAAACACTTTCCCTGCCCATAATGACCTTACAGTCTAGAGACATTGATAGGAATAAATAAGTAATTTATAATACAGGTAGGTACCTAAGGGCTGTGGGGTTGGGGACGGGGCAAATATCAATGAGAAAGCCCAGATCTAGCTCCAGGTCAGCTCGAGGGCACCTCCAATTTGAACCAGTGCTCGGCCACCATGATCTGGAGTTGGTATCGGGATGTTAGCCCTGCAGTACGGAGAAGCAGCAGTCGAATCAGTAGTAACAGAAATATCTGCAGCATTGAATTGAGTTCTCAGTGCACTGAAGTAGACATTAACAAAGTGCAGAATAATCAAGTGGCACATTTCCTGCCCCCAAGGAACTTACACTCTTGGACACATCGTCATCAGTATTCACTGAACTCTAACTGTGTGTAGAATTATAGGAGGAATTTGGGAGTAATCCAAAGGAAGTATAAATGTGATCCCTTCCCTTGAGGAATGTATAACCTAGTGGGGAAGCTAGGCAAACCTAGATGGATGAATATGCAATAGTTAAGATTGAGAGTAGAGAGAAAAAAGAAAGTGGATTAAAAAATTCATAACTGGTACACAAAAAAATTCATAAAAGGTCTGAGGGAGTATAGGGATTAGCATGTCCAGGGAGAAAGGAGATTAATCAGGTCATTATTTATAACGATTATTTTAATGTCTGTCTACTCTAGACTGTAAACTCATTGTAGGCAGGGAACATATCTACCAATCTGTTGTACTGTATTCTCCCTAGTGCTTAGTACAGTGCTCTGCACATAGAAAGCGCCTGATAAATGATTGATTGATTGATCACCAGACCTTCCTCCCCTTTACTTGTTGGGCTTGGAGTGCCACTTGGTCTCACGGTGACGTAATACCATGGAGTTCATCAGTCAGTACTATTTATTGAGTGCTTGCTTTGAGTAGAGCACTGTAGGGAGTGCTTATGAGAGTACAGTTCAATGAGTTGGTAGACGCTTTCCCTCCCGACAAGAGGCTTACAGACTAGAGGAGGAGACGGACACTAATATTAATTTAAAAATTACAGTCTCTTAAAAATCAGAAAGTTTCCTCAATACCAACTCCCTGGCCCTATTTATTTGCAGTTGCTTACAAGTAGGAGCAGATTTACTCTGAAGAGAACAATAAAGGGCAATTTCTATGAGAAATGGAAACCAGTCAAATCAGGTTTGCATTAAGAGGCATTTATGCTTACTCAATCATCCAAGTTGTGTAATGGGGAAGAATTAGGCAAATTTTCAGAAAGTCATCTGACAACACAGGATAAGCGTTTCTATAGGAGTGTCCCAAAGTGTTTCCTGATTTTCCTATGGGAAAGATCAATCCACTTGCTAAAAGGTAATTAAATTAATCAAACTTTAATTGATGTACTGCATATCTCCCAGGAGCCCGAGGCACTTTTCTGATTAATTAGATTCTAAAATCAATCCTCACAGAAAGATGTGTAGGTTGATAGAGGTGGCTGTGTACCCCATTTTAAAGGCGAGGAAACTGGAGCTGTAACTTGCCTGGCATCACACACGAATGCAGCATGATACCAAAACAGAACCCAGCTCTCTCAACACCCAGCCCACATCACAATCCACTACTCCAGTTTCTTCTTTTCCTTGAAGACCATGGGCACTACTGTCGAAAAATTGTGGGGAAAGCAAATAATAAATGATATTCCTTGGGAATTTTACCCTTTTGGGCTGCTATATCAATTCAAATTATTGCAACTATAGAAAAATGAGAGTTGTAAAAGGATATTGGAGGAAGTTGAAGAGTGGATGGATTTCATTTTGTTTTTCCTAACAGGGAAGTATTGAAGAAAGCTAAGAAATATCAAAGACAACAGAGGAACATTTTACATCACTAATAACGTTCCATTTCCCCAGATTTGTTTTGAAACCCCAGAGAATAGCAGAAAATGTTTTACATCTAAAAAAGGCTCTTTGTAAACTTTTAAGTGTTTACATGTGGTTCTATGGCAGACAAAAACAAAAATAACATTTTATTTTTAAGTCATTTGAGTGTCCTGGGGAGATTAGGGACTCCTTTTTCCAAGAAAAAACATGATCTTCATCACTCCGTTCAAGCCAGAATGGGTTTGTTCCTTTGGATTATGATTGAACATTAGTGACCTGCTCAATGACAAAAATCATTGAACCAGTCAAGACAATTTGTAGTGAAAGATCACAGGGCATTAGCAAGCCTGTTCAAAGAGACTGGAGAGTGTTGGAGTCAGCCAGTTGTGTTTCAGTCAGGCAAGGCCCCAGTCTTTCCAGTGCCAGACCATTAGATTCAGCGTAAATCAGGCTAAAGAACTAAATGGTCTTAGGGACATGTGTCTTGCCTCACATCCTTCAACCCAAAGATAACAATGGCAGGGGGTCTGAATAGCAGCAATGTTGGGTAGCAGGAAAACAGAAAACATAGGATCTTCTCATTTT
Organism: Ornithorhynchus anatinus; assembly: GCF_004115215.2. Classification (NCBI taxonomy): domain Eukaryota; kingdom Metazoa; phylum Chordata; class Mammalia; order Monotremata; family Ornithorhynchidae; genus Ornithorhynchus; species Ornithorhynchus anatinus. The sequence continues at coordinate 12,138,029 of NC_041735.1, read as the reverse complement.
TCCGACTTCAGCACTGCTTTCTCTACACTGTGACAACTTCGATTTCACTTTGAAACATATGCCTATCTCATTTTTTAGCTGTTGACAGGACTTTTTTTGTCACTTAATTACGTTGCCTGGATATTAGATCATGCTTGTATTCAGCAGTGTGATGTAGTGGAAAGAACATGGGCTTGGGACCTGGGTTCTAATCCTACGGTCTATAGTGTGACCTTAAGCAAGTGACTTAATGTCTCTATGCCTCAGTTTCCTCATCTATCAAATGGTGATTAATTTTTAAAAAGTTGGTATTTGTTAAGAGCTTACTATGTGCAGGGCACTGTTCTAAGCGCTGGGGTAGATACAGGGTAATCAGGTTGTCCCTCGTGAGGCTCACAGTCTTCATGCCCATTTTACAGATGAGAGAACTGAGGCCCAGAGAAGTGAAGTGACTTGCCCACAGTCACACAGCTGACAAGTCGCCGAGTCTGGATTCGGACCCATAACTTCTAACCCCAAGCCCATGCTCTTTCCACTGAGCCACGCTGCTCCCTCTTCATTCATTCAATCATATTTATTGAGTGCTTACTGTGTGCAAAGCACTGTACTAAGAGCTTGGGAGAGTATAACAATAAACAGACATTCCCTGCCCACACCAAGCTTAGACTGTGGGCACTATGTAGGACAGAGATTGTGTCCAACCTGATTCCCTCTAGATTGGAAACTCCTACTGGGCAAGCAACATGCTACAAATTTTGCTGTGTTGCATTCTCCCAAGCTCTTACTGCATACGGTGGATACTCAAATACTATTGGTTGATTAAGATGAAGTGGGATAGCTATCTTTGAAAATAGCAAAATGTAAACAGTGACTTGGAAGGTAGAAGGGCAAACAGACCTAACTTCTGAATAAACTCTATGCCTGAGCATACCGGTAATGGCTCAATCATTCAATAGATTAATTAATACCTTCAAGTTGACTCAAACCAACCTGAATATGGCTGCATTAATCACCTTGCTCCCTGCCAACAGCTTCCAAAAAGATCATTCTAGTCCATGGTGTTGTAATTTTTTTAAAAGTCCAACCAGAATACCAGCTGCCTCTGCACCTCTCCTACACTGTTTTTCCTGCTTTCCCCATGCCCATCACCCCAGAGGTGGGTGACTTTTTAGAGGGGAGGTGGCTTGCCATGGTGGCAAGTGACAGGCTAGTAGGCTTTTGCGGGAGAAAAGGGGGCTGGCGGGTGGATGGGCCAGGCAGGCAGCTCAAGGGGCTTGTAGGACAAAGCGAAATGGAAGAGGAGGAGCTGCAGCTGCTGGCCACACCACAGACAGCAGGAGAAGCAGTGTAGCCTAGTGGAAAAAGCACGGGCTTGGGAGTCAGAGGACCTGGGTTATTATCCTGGCTCTACCAATTGCTCTGCAAATTGCTGGCTGTGACACCTCAGGCTGTGGCTCAGTTTCCTCAAATCAACTATAAAGTGGGGATTCAATACCTATTCTGACTACTACCTAAGAGAGTGAAGTCCATGTGGGACAGGATCTGTGTCCGACCTAATTAACTTGTGCCCATCCCAGCACTTAAAGAAGTGGTTTGACACATAGTAAGTGCTTAAAAAGTACCACAGAATGAACAACAAACACTCCCAGACCAACCCCACGTAGACAGGGCAGGTGCCTTCCCCCTCCTCCACCCTTCTCTCGGGCCAGCCCAACACTGGGAGCCCCAAGTGGGACTGGACTGTATCCAAACTAATTATCTTGAGTCCATCCCTGGGCTTAGTATGATGCCTCGGCCACAAGGAGCAAGACCTAGTGGATAGACCATGGGCCTGGGTTATAATCTCTGCTCCGCCACTTGTCTGCTGTGGGACCTTGGGCAAATCACTTCATTTCTCTGTGCTTCAGTTTCCTCTTTTGTAAAATAGGGATTAGTACTGGGAGCCCCAAGAGGGACAAGGACTGTGTCCCACCTGATTAGCTTGTGTCTATCTCAATGTTTAGTAGAGTGCCCAGCACACAATAGACATTTAACAAAAACCATAAAAAATGCTTAATTCATACCACAATTACAATAATATAATGGTGGTTATTATTATCGTTACTCTTACTTTGTCTGATGCCAGAATGCAGTTCAGGCAAGTTTCAGCTTACTGCCACCACTGACTAGGTCTTTCAAAGCCTTCAGCATGAGGTCTTTCTCTAGAGAGCCATCAAAATATAGGTTACCATAAATGGCAAGTCTTGGACAAAAGATATGTATTGGTAGCCCAAATAAAGACAGAAGCCCAACTGTAAACTGAGTAATTATGACCGAGATAGAGGCAGGAATAACACCTCATTGCATGACCACGTTCTGAATTCTCATTTTATTGTAGAAAATGAAGTTTTCCTTTCCATCAAGAAAGGAAGGGAAGAAGTGTTAGAACTGTTTCATCACTTTCAACTCACACTTATTGAGCACTCACAGAGTATTTTTCCAAGTAGACCACCCGCCCACTTGGAACTTGAAGATAAGTCCCACAGGCCAGTGACAATATCTCAAAAAAAATTGAAAAAAAACAGGGGTCTAGTGAAAAGAGCACAGGCCTGAAAGACAGGTGACATGGGTTCTAATTCTGACTCTGCTACTTGCCTGCTATGTAGGAGGCCTTAGGCAATCCACTTTCCTTCTCTGTGCCTTCAATCAATCAAGGGTATTTATTGAGCCCTTACTATGTGCAGAGTATATGGGAGAATACCACACAACAGAGTTGGTAGACATGTTCCCTGCTCCCCACAATGAGCTTCATTTCCTCATCTATAAAATGTAGATTAAATACCTCTTCTCCCTCCTCAGACCGTGAGCCCCTTGTGGGACAGGATTCTATCTGACCTGGTTACACTGTAGCTAACTCAGTGCTTAGCACATAGCTAACACTTAACAGATACCACGATTTTTATTAATAATATTAAGTGGTGTAAATGCCACTTAATAAATAGAGCAAGTATGTCTATACATTCAGTGTAAAATTATTTCCAGTGTTCTGTCCTAACCTCATCTCCAAATCAGGTGTTCTAATAATAATAATAATGTTGGTATTTGTTAAGCGCTTACTATGTGCTGAGCACTGTTCTAAGCGCTGGGGTAGACATAGGGGAATCAGGTTGTCCCACGTGGGGCTCACAGTCTTAATCCCCATTTTACAGATGAGGAAACGGAGGCACAGAGAAGTTAAGTGACTTGCCCACAGTCACACTGCCGACAAGTGGCAGAGCTGGGATTCGAACTCATGAGCCCTGACTCCAAAGCCCATGCTCTTTCCACTGAGCCATGCTGCTTCTCCAGGTGTTCTGGCAAAAAACCAGGTGTTCTGGTAAAAACCCCCACCGTATTGTTTAAAATGCAAGTAAACCAAAACTAGCCAGACTTGCCATGAAGAAATGAAATGAAGAAGGTGAGTTTCAAATGCTCTGTTAGCACTGGGACATTGTTTGTTAACTGGAAGAAAGAACAAAATGAATTTCCCTTTAACCCCTTAACATCAGCGGTGACTCACACTTCCAGCCAGGGGGACCCCGGCCACTGACAGACTGAAACTGGACAGCTGCAAGACCTAAATGCCAAAAGGCTGGACTCTTTTTTTTTTCTTCTCAGGCTTAATTATTGCCAGCAGAGGCATCTGGGCCTATGGCTGGCTGCCTGGCTGGCATCTGTTCAGGTCTTTTATCTGACTTCATCGCTGGCTTGTGTTCTGCAGATATGCCTGTCATCCTGGTGGGTCAGCCTGGCCTCAGTGACAGCTTGCTGCTTGCCTCTTCTCCCCATTGAACTTTTCATTTGCAAGGCATGTTCCATGCTAATTGGTGGATGATGATGGGCTACAGACTAACTCTGGGTCTCTGGGGACATGAGAGCAGGCAAGGCTTTGTGGGAAATCATCACTTTAGGGGATGCAGCATGTTCTAGTGGAATGAGCACAAGACTGGGAGACGAGAGCCAGTTTTTAGTCTCTGCTCCACTGTTTACCTACTACGTGACCTTGGACAAGTAACTTAACTTCTCTGTGCCATAGTTTCCTCATCTATAAAATGGGGGTTCTCTACCTGTTCGCCTTCCCTCTTACTCTGTGAGCTTCATGTGAGACAGGGACTGTGTCCAATTTGACTGTTTTGTACCTGCCCTAGTGCTTAGTACACACAGCAAGTATTTGATTTATCCTCTGTTCTAGTCACTCCACATGAGGCTCTCTCATATCATCAACTCATAGAACCCCATAAAAGGCTTCAGTCGCAACCATTTTTAGGGATAGAATCAGCAGAAAGTTGATTAGTTGATTTTTCAAGGCTAAATGGAATGGGTCTTAGTTCAAACAATTGAAAGTTTGGATAAAAATATTGGGTTTGGTTCTCTTAGCAGGTATTCAGTTTATCTGAATTGAGGGAATTTCAAGTAATCCTAAAGCCCAGATAACTGGTCAGTTTGCATAATCACTGGAAAATGGAAAATATTACATAACAGTCATGCTGGTGATAAAGAATCAGTGGAAAAAGAATCACTTTTCCTCCGAATCTGGGTTAAGATGAAACTTTGATAGGGAGACCACTTGGGAAAAAAAATAATAATAATCATGATATTTCTGAAGCACTTACTATGTGCCAGGCACTGTTCTAAGCGCTGGGGTAGGTAAAAGACACAATCCCTGTCTCATCTCACATAGGGCTCACCATCTTAATCCCCATTTTACAGATGAGGGAACTGAGGCACAGAGAATAGAAGTGACTTGCCCAAGGTCACAGAGCAGACAAGTGGCAGAGCCAGGATTAGATCCCAGGTCATCTGACTCTCAGGTCCCTGCTCTATACACTAGGCCATGCTGCGTCTCATGGAGTCAATCAAATTAGCTCAGCTTTCACTCCCACATGCACAAAATATTGGATTTTGGATTTTTCTGTTTTTGTTAAGCATTGTTTTTCCACAATTAAAGAGACTGCTGAATTAGGCAATTTCAAAGGTAAATTCCTTCATTCCAATCCCATCATCCTAATCAGGGCTCTAAGCAACAACAGTTACTCATATTTATGGGTGATGATAGGAGAGGAACAAGAGTTTTAGCCCAGTCATCTAACGTTTTTTCAGAAAACGGTGCCACACAGAGCTGAGAGAAAATCATAGCTAGTTAGTGGGTACACTAGCTTGGGTAGTAAGTTAATTAATCAGTGTTCCTTCTGAGCAGGGAATGTGTCTACTAACTCTGTTGTTGAACTCTCCCATACCCTTAGTACAGTGCTCTGCACACAGTCAACATTCAATAAATACCACTGATGATGAATAATCGACTCATCTCCTCCATCTTATTTTATTGTTCATAAGATTCAGCAGCTTGAGTTTCCATCACTTGATCACAAAATGGCAGACAACTCAAAGTCAACTCCCTCACCAACCCACCTCACCACCTCCAAAATAGTTCGGCTTCTATTAATGAACACAAACCCACTCCAACACAAGCTTGTAAGCCATCGGACTTTGGCTGAGCAAAGAACCTTCTGTGCTAATTATATGTACATTGACCCAGGCTTTCAAAGGCTTTCAAAGGCATGTATTTTCTCCACCATTTAATTAGTTCTCTTTTACCCCTCTACGTAGGGAGAGGAGGAATGTCTTAGGAAAGTGTAAAGGGAGACCTCAGGTATCACTCAGGGTGGGGCAAGGAGCAGTCACTCCTAACTGTGATTTATCCACCTGGGACAGCTGACGGCTCCCCTGATGAGCAGATTCTGGAGAGGAAAGGCTGGGATCATCTTCAAGTGCTTGCCCGATTGGTTAGGCTGTTGCTGACCACCTTGCTGGACTTAACGTTAAGGCCCGGCTCAAGGAAAGAATGCTGGAAGCATAGAATCTTCCTTTTCCCCTTGCTGGCCTACCCCACTCTATCATATTTTGCTCTCCCAGGTGCTTAGTACAGTGCTCTGTGTATACACTAAGTGCTCAGTAAATACCAACGACTGATTGTTTAGCTATGACCCTTCAGTGAACAACTGGTGAATACAGCCAAGTGTATTTAGAGCCCCTCTACTCCCCAGACCCACAAAAAGGATTATGGTAAGTCTAGAAAAGCTCTGTGTTCAGTGCTTTATAAAGATCTTTTCTTCCAAACTAAGGGAGGGATTTTCAGCACTTTGCTGAATCCTCCTCCCAGGTTCCTTACCCTTAACCTCCTGTCAGACCAGAGGCTTGCCTTTCCTGGATCAGCCGTTTTGCCAAAGCAGTGGCCAACTGGGTTCCTGAAGCTGCCAAAGCAGCTTGGCAGCTGCCAACTCAATGAGAAGTCAACGAAAGACTCAGGTGCCACAGCTGGAAAAAAATGGCATTTTTCAAGGCTGGGCATCTGGGGTCCAGAGCAGCCAAAAAAATTCTCCCATCTGTGGCCAAACACGTGAATCTGGTGCCGAGGAAGGCACTCAGGAAAGAGGAGGAGAAGGAGTGAAGGAAATAGGGCAGAAGAACAGTCAGAGACACGAGCCAATGGATGAGATCCCAGCCTGGTCAATCGTAGCCTGGTGCCTGGCCAGGGATGGCACTGGGCTGAAATGTCCAGCCCAGGGGCTGTCTAGTGCTCAGAAGGTCAATGCTTAGAGGCCTGCCAGGTGACATACAATTAAACCACTTCTCCGCCCATTAGCAGATATAGAATTCCACCCCAGGGCTTCAGGGCAGTGGCAAGTGCCAACCTTCCACTTGGTCTTTTGGTCTTTCCTCATCAAAGCCCTGGGAAGAGGCAATATTGTTCCACTGCAAGAATAGAATTCAGACTTAATGTTCATTTTGTGTCAGTATTACCCCATAAAAGTGCACCTCTCCCATCCACATTTAGCACTGCCATTCTTCCTCTTTGATCAGTCAATCAATCATCAGTATGTACTAAGCACTTTATGCAGAAGAGTAGGGGAAGACCTCTTAGAGATGTGATTTTAAGTAAGGCTTTGAAGATGGGGAGAGCAGTGGTCTGTCATTTATGAAGGGAGAAGGAGTTCTAGGCCAGAGGAAGGATCCTAACTTCAGTTTCTCCTCCTGACGCTGGGTTCTCCACCACTAGCAACCCTTGGAAAGCAGACACAAATACCTGAATTGTCTGCGATTGCTAACTTGCTCTCTCAAGGAGACATGCTATCACAGGGTCCTTACCATAAAGAAAGGTGTCAAGGTTGCCCTTAATTTCCATATTCACAGAGCACATCCTCTCTGCCAAACACTGTGCTGAACCTGAGGTAGATTTGGGATAGTCTCAGATTGGACACAATATCTGCCTCATATGGGACTCAGAAACTAAGAGAGGGTGAACAGGTGTCTTATCCCCACTTTACAGATATGAAAACTAAGGTTAACACAGGTAGTGAGTTGCCCAAAGTCACCCAACAGGCCAACAGCAGAGCTGGGATTAGAATCCAAGTCTTCTGACTCCCAGATCCAAGCTCTTTCCACTAGGCCCCACTGCCTCCCTCTAAGGAGCTTTGGAGTTCCTATCAGAGACCTTCACAGCTTTCAGAAAGGAAAGCACCTAAGCCCTTTCAGATAGACGTTCATCTCCCTTCTTCTTGCACATCTCTGGAGATGCTGCAGCTTCCTAGGTTACCCCCAAATCCTCAATTACCCTAGTGACCAACATTCAGGAAGGCTAAAGACAAGAGTGTGTTTATTTTTCTGTCATTTGTGCAGCATTTATCCTTTTTGTTCAACTTGCGTTTGCTGTTCTCTCTCATGTCACCTCCCTCTGGACTGTAACACCAGAGCTATCTTATTTCTCTTTTGTCCCAAGGTGCCTAGTTTGTCCAGAATGACTCTCTTAACAGATAAACTAGGTAATTGCCCTGGGTGCCATTCAGTTAGGGGTCTCTCTTGCCTCATTCCAATTTCCGCTTCTGGCTCAGTTGGTGAGGGTCAAAGAGACCATCTTTTACTTTAACCTCTCCGGACCTTTAACTCTCTCCTTAGGCCCCCTGTTCCTCCCCCTCCCCCATCTCTCACCCCCAATGATCTGGCCACCTATTTCCTCACGAAAATCAACACGATCAGGTCTGAGCTCCCCAAAGTCACCCCTCCGCCTCTCCCCTCCCCCCCACCAATCCCCTCCCCTACTTTCCCATCCTTCCCTGCAGTATCCTCAGAGGAGATCTCCTCCCTCCTCGCAAGTGCCACCCCCTCCACCTGCGCCTCGGAGCCCATTCCCTCTCACCTTCTTAAACCCATCGCCCCTGCCCTCTTACCTTCCTTAACTTCTATTTTTAACCACTCAATCTCCAAGGGCGCCTTCCCCTCTGCCTTCAAACATGCCCACGTCTCCCCCATCCTAAAAAAACCCGCTCTTGACCCCACTTCCCCCTCCAGTTATCGTCCTATCTCCCTACTACCCTTCCTTTCCCAAATCCTGGAACGAGTCGTCTACAATCGATGCTTAGAATTCCTTAACTCCCATTCTCTCCTAGACCCCCTCCAATCTGGCTTCTGTCCCCTCCACTCTACCGAGACTGCTCTCTCTAAGGTCACCCGTGACCTCCTTCTTGCCAGATCCAATGGCTCCTACTCCATTCTGATCCTCCTTGACCTCTCTGCTGCCTTTGACACTGTCGACCATCCCCTCCTCCTCCATACCTTATCTCACCTTGGCTTCACGGACTCTGTCCTCTCCCGGTTCTCCTCTTACCTCTCTGGCTGGTCATTCTCGGTCTCCTTCGCTGGAGCCTCCTCCCCCTCCCATCCTTTAACTGTCGGAGTTCCTCAAGGGTCAGTTCTTGGCCCTCTTCTGTTCTCCATTTACACTCACTCCCTCGGTGAACTCATTCGCTCTCACGGCTTTGACTACCATCTCTACACAGATGACACGCAGATCTACATCTCCGCCCCTGTCCTCTCCCCCTCCCTTCAGGCTCGCATCTCCTCCCGCCTCCGGGACGTCTCCACCTGGATGTTGGCCCGCCACCTAAAACTCAACATGAGCAAGACTGAGCTCCTCATCTTCCCTCCCAAACCCGGTCCTCTCCCAGACTTCTCTATCACCGTGGATGGCACGACCATCCTTCCCGTCTCTCGGGCCCGCAATCTCGGTGTCATCCTTGACTCGTCTCTCTCGTTCACCCCACACATCCTATCCGTTACTGAGACCTGCCGGTTTCACCTCTACAATATCGCCAAGATCCGCCCTTTCCTCTCCACCCGAACGGCTACTTTACTGTTACGGGCTCTCGTTATATCCCGGCTAGACTACTGTGTCAGCCTTCTCTCTGACCTCCCTTCCTCCTCTCTCACCCCGTTCCGGTCTATTCTTCACTCCGCTGCCCGGCTCATCTTCCCGCAGAAACGATCTGGGCATGTCACTCCCCTTCTTAAACAACTCCAGTGGTTGCCTATTGACCTCCGCTCCAAACAAAAACTCCTCACTCTAGGCTTCAAGGCTCTCCATCACCTTGCCCCTTCCTACCTCTCCTCCCTTCTCTCTTTCTACCGCCCACCCCGCACGCTCCGCTCCTCCGCCGCCCACCTCCTCACCGTCCCTCGGTCTCGCCTATCCCACCGTCGACCCCTGGGTCACGTCCTCCCGCGGTCCCGGAACGCCCTCCCTCCTCACCTCCGCCAAACTGATTCTCTTTCCCTCTTCAAAACCCTACTTAAAACTCACCTCCTCCAAGAGGCGTTCCCAGACTGAGCTCCTCTTCTCCCTCTACTCCCTCTGCCATCCCCCCTTTACCTCTCCACAGCTTAACCCTCTTTTTCCCCTTTTCCCTCTGCTCCTCCACCTCCCCCTTCCCATCCCCACAGCACTGTACTCGTCCACTCAACTGTATATATTTTTGTTACCCTATTTATTTTGTTAATGAATTGTACATCGCCTCGATTCTATTTAGTCGCCATTGTTTTTACGAGATGTTCTTCCCCTTGACTCTATTTATTGCCATTGTTCTCGTCTGTCCGTCTCACCCGATTAGACTGTGAGCCCGTCAAACGGCAGGGACTGTCTCTATCTGTTGCTGACTTGTTCATCCCAATCGTTTAGTACAGTGCTCTGCACATAGTAAGCGCTCAATAAATACTATTGAATGAATGAATGAATACTTCCTGTCACATGCTTCCCTGACCTTGGCACCGATTGTCCAGATAAGACTTCTTTTCCCTACTTTTCTCTACTCACTCTGCTCTCCCTAGTCCCCACCCCAATTTGCTCTGCCCTCCTTTAATCTTTGAAACCTCCATCCCTACAACTTCACCACACACCTCCCCTCAGATCAGCCCTACATGGTATAATCCTGAACCTGACTGCTTCTTCCTATCCTATATCTACCCCAGAGCTTGGCATGTAGTAAGAGATTAATAAGCACTATTATTATTATTCTCCCTTGATCAGTCCCATGTTTCACCAAGGGGCAAGTCTAGACAGTCCATAGTACTGTACTCTTTGCACAAGAAAAATAATAATGGTATTTATGAATAATGATGGTATTTTTTAAGGACTTCAGTCAGTCAATCAGTGGCATTTATTAAGCACCTAACTAGATGCAAAGCACTGTACTAAGCACTTGGGAGTGTAGGGTAGGGTGAGTAGACATGATCCCAGCAAGGATTACACAATCTAGTAGATTGTGCCGAGTGCCTTTAGTCTGTAAACTTCTCCTCTAGATTTTAAACTCCTTGTGGACAGGGATAGTGTCTACCAACCCTATTGTATATATAGTAGAGGTTTTGCAAACAGTATGCACTCAATAAATACTATTGATTGATTGATTTTGGATCAAGTGCTAGGGTATCTACAAGAGAATTAAATCAGACAGGCTCTGTCCCACACAGAGCTCAAAATCTAAGAGGAAGAACAGCTATTTTATACCCATTGTAGAGCTGATTAAACTGAGGAACAGAGTGGTTAAGTGACTTGTCCAAGGTCACACAGCAAACTAGTAATGGAAACAGAACTAGAACCCAGTTCTCCTGACTCCCGGTCCCATGCTCTTTCCAGTGGGCCACACTGCCGCCCATCGCCCCATTCTTTGAAATCTATATTTGATAAATACTGCCATCTGACAATGCATTTCAGTATCTTAACAACCCTAAAGCCAGGGTGGTCTATTAACATGCTTCTCCCTAGCATTTCTTCTCCATATACAGTACTAAATGTATTGAAATCCACTGTAAACTTCAAATTCCATTTTCCCCTGATTATATGTTACTCCTTACCCCTCCCTAACTCCACAACCAAAGCTTGTAAATCTGATTGCCTTCACTTTACTGATTTACACAGCTATCCCATGCGGTGACCACAATGTGGTTGCCCTCTAAAAACCTTTGACACAGGATAATTCTTGCCTTACTTGCTTCCCTGCTGGTCTGGTTTAGGGTTTCTCTTCTACTGAAAGAATTTTGGAAACTGATTCAGTCAGCCAGTCAATCATAATTATTCAGCACTTACTATGTGCAGAGTACTGTACTAAGTACTTGGGAGATTTCAATATAACAGACATATTCCCTGCCCACAGTGACCTTACAGACTAGAGGAACAGGCAGACATTAATGTAAATATTAGTCTCCACTTTTCTCATCTTTCTCAATCGACTCTTCTGTCACCTGCATTTTCTGCTCCCAGGATCCAGGTTCTCCTCACACCCAGATCAGAGAAGTTCTAGATTCCTTCACTCACCTTTAGCATGAACCTTTAGATTTTCATCTGGGATAGCAAAGAATCCCTTAGAGACCACACAGAGCTTTCATGCAGATCTCTTGGGAAACACAGAAATCAAAATAAAGAAATCCACGGGCCCTTTTCAAAAAACACTATAAACTAATAATTTGGGAAAAATTCAGACCCGTTTAATACGTTCCTCAGTTTTTTGGAGGCTTTTTTAATGGTATTTTTTAGGTGCTTACCGTGTGCCAGACACTATTCTAAGCACCAAGGTAGATTTAAGATAACCAAGTTGGACAGCGTCTCTGCCAGTCAGTCAATCAGATATATTGAGAACTTACTGTATGCAGAGTACTGCACTAAACACTTGGGCAAGTAAACCATAACAATATAACAAACACGTTCCCTGTCCACAATGACCTTGCTGCTAGAAGGGGAGACAAACATTAATATAAATAAAAAACAGATTGTACATAAGTGAATTCAATCACCATTACCTCAACTCAATCCCTCCGCCCTGAAACTTCCTTGTTCCTCCATCTCCCTCTTCCTTAATCCCCATTTTACAGATGAAGTAATTGAATCACAGAGAAGTTTAGTGTCTTGCCCAAGCTCACACAGCAGAAAAGTGGCAGAGCTGGGATCAGAACCTAGATCACCCGACTCCCAGGCCCAAGCTCTTTTCATTAGGCCTTGCTGCTTTTCTAAGGGTCCACCCATTGTTCTGGTCCTGTCCTGGCGTGTTCGTTTAAACACTGGCCTTTCCAGACCGTGAATAGAATGACTTTATTCACTGTTTTTCAAGATGACACACCCTCTTCCTCCTGACTCTGCCCTTAATAGGATGGAACTCTGCAAATGGCAAAGCAGAGAATCATCATAGAGCTCTTCCCTTCTCCCATTTTTTAATGGTATTTGTTATGTGCTTTCTACATGCCAGGCATGTTCTAAACTTTGGGATAGATATAAGTAATCAGGTTGGAGACACAATCCAGGGTTCCATGTGGGGCTCACAGTTTTAATCCCCATTTTACAGATGAGGTAACTGAGGTCCAGAGAAGTTGGGAGAAGCAGCGTGGCTCAGTGGAAAGAGCCCGGGCTTTGGAGTCAGAGGTCATGGGTTCGAATCCTGCCTCTGCCACTTGTCAGCTGTGTGACTGTGGGCAAGTCACTTAACTTCTCTGGGCCTCAGTTACCTCATCTGTAAAATGGGGATTAAGACAGTGAGCCCCACGGGGGGCAACCTGATTGTTCTTGTCTGTCCGTCTCCCCCGATTAGACTGTAAGCCCGTCAAACGGCAGGGACCGTCTCTATCTGTTGCCGACTCGTTCATCCCAAGGGCTTAGTACAGTGCTCTGCACATAGTAAGCGCTCAATAAATACTATTGAATGAATGAATGAATGATTCCCCTGTGTCTACCCCAGCGCTTAGAACAGTGCTCTGCACATAGTAAGCGCTTAACAAATACCAACATTATTATTATTAAGTTAAGTGACTTGCCCAAGGTCACACAGAAGACACATGGTAGAGCTAGAGACTTCCAGGCCTGTGTTCTATCCACTAAGTCATGTTGTTTTCCATCCCATGTAAGGAAAGCCTGGGCTAGCCAGTGCATTTTAAAAACCGGCCCTCACATGGGCAACTGGCTAGTCAGCTAAACCGTTTGCTCTTCTGAAATAGAATATAAATAATGATGATGATGATACTAATAGTACTAAGTATTTACTATGTGCCAACCACTGTGCTAAGAGTGGGGTGGCTACAATACAATCAGATCAAACACAATCACACCCACATGGGACTCAGAGTCTAAGAGGGAAGAACAACAGTTATTTAATCCCCAGTTCATAGATGAGGAAACTGAGACACAGGAAAGCTAAGTGACTTGCCCAAAGTCCAAATGTAGAGTCAGAATGAAAACCCAAGTCTTCTGAGTCCCAGGCCTGGGTTCTTTCTACTAGATCATGCTGCTTCAAAAGTTTCCAGCAAGATCATTTAGTATTACCTTCCTCCTTCACCTTTGCATAAATATCAGTGATTTGGTCATATCTATCTCCTCTGGCCCAACACATGCAAACTCCTCCTGTATCTCCCTTATGATTGGCTAAGAATAATTTCATTATCTTGCTTCATTTCCTAAACTTTTTGTCTTGTGTGGGGCGATTTCCTCCATAGGCATCTAGGCCATTACTACTGTCCAAAAATTCACCCTCATCCACATTCCTGAAATTACATATTTTATTTTCCAATATAAGCGGTATTTGTTGAATACTTAATGTGCGCCTAGCAGTGTATTAAGCATTTGAGGAGTACAATAAATTTGGCAGACACCCTCTCTGCCACAGTATAGCTGAGGAGATCGACTTTAAAGCAAACTACAGGTAAGGGAAGCAGCTGAATGTAAGGGTACGTATGCAAGTAAGAGGCAGCGTGGCCTAGAGTATAGAGCATGGACTGGGAATCAGAAGGACTTGGGTTCCAATTCTGGTTCCTCCACTTATCGGCTGTATGACCTTGGGCAAGTCACTTAACTTATCTGGGCCTCAGTTAGTTCATCTGTAAAATGATGAACTGTAAGGGGGAACTATGTGGGATGGGGACTATGCAACCCAATTTGCTTGTATCCACTCCAGCGTTTAGTACAGTGCCTGGCACATAGTAAGCACTTAAATTCCATAAGTGCTGTAGGGATGAGTACCTAAGTGCTAAGGGAGTGGGACTAAGTGCATGTGTAAAGTAGTAGGAAGCAAAAATAGGGATGGGGGATAAGAACTTCCTCCCAAGTTGGGGAGGAGTCTTGAAAGAGGTATGATTTCAGGAAGGGTTTGAAGATGGGAGGGTGCTGGCCTCAGATCTGTAGACGGGACTTCCAGGCAGGAGAGAGAGCTGGACTTAATTGTCCAACAATTTAAAACAAAGCAAAATTCAGATAGCCAAATAAGATCAATAAACCTCATTTTGGACAGTATAGTCTATTTAATGATCCAAGCTAGCTTCAGTGTGAATAACCAATCAATTCATGCAGATTGGTTACACTCCAACCCCCGACACTGATCCATACGGCATTTGATTCAACACAATGCAGACCACTGCCGTATAAATTAGAAAGCATCATCAACCATTTCTCTCCATATTTTTCACTTGAAAACATCTCTATGTTGTCTGTAATCTTAATCTGTTTCCATTTCAAACATCATAGGTCTTTGCATAAACAATAAAAGATCGAAACAGACTCTCTGCTGATGGCATATACCCACCCCGAGTAGAATTGAACATTCAAAGCTGCATTTGGAACTCATGCAAGTTAGCGTAGCATCAAATTTCACTAATTTCACTCTGACAATATTTGAGGACATAAAGGAGTTACCATCTTTCTAAAGAAACGCTTTGGGTATGTCACTCCCCTCCTCAAAAATCTCCAGTGGTTGCCTATCAACTGCTGTATCAAGCAAAAGCTCACTATTGGCTTGAAAGCTGTCCATCACCTTATACCCTCCTACTTCACCTCCCTTCACTCCTCCATCCCGTCCCGCACACTCCGCTCTTCTGGTGTTAACCTTCTCACTGTGCCTCATTCTCTCCTGTCCCACCGTCGCCCCCTGACCCACGTCTACCTCTGGCCTGGAATACCCTCCCTCCTTAAATCCTCTGAACAATCACACTTCCCCCCTTCAAAGCCCTACTGAAGGTTCACCTCCTCCAAGAGACCTTCCCAGACTTCACTCCCCTTTTTCTCAGTTCCACCTCCCCTTCACCCCAACACGACCCACAGCACTTGTGTAGATGTACACATCTTTAACTCTATTTACATTAATGCCTGTTTACTTGTTTTAATGTGCATATACCTATAATTCTATTTATTTATATTAATGCTATTGATGCCTGTTTACTTGTTTTGATGTCTGCCTCCCCTCTTCTAGACTGTAAGCCTCTTGTGGACAGAGATTATCTCCATTGCTGAATTATGCGTTCCAAGAGCTCAGAACACAGTAAGTGCTCAGTAAATACCATTGAATGAATGAATGAAAAGAGTTACTTCTACTATTATCCACCCTTTCTCCGTGAAAACGGAAAGATTCTTAGGTTTCTTTCACTGTGTACACACGACAATTTTCTCTCCAAGATATCATAGTGCCATGTGCATATCACCTTTTACCTCATCAAAAGGTACAAGAGGTAAGTCTGACATATTAGAAGGAGCAAGAAGACTCAGGCCAGGAAATTCTCACCTCAATACTCCCATTTTCTTGCTGACTGGCACTGAACTTTGGTCTGGGACTGCAGGGGGCTATGAACATCTGTCCACCCAGAAATAGCTTAACCCCCCCACCCACACACACACACACACACACGTGGGTGATAGCTGGGTACAAGCCTGAGTTTGTTTAAACTGTGGCAGAACACCAATATAATGGTCTTAACACCCTCCACATGCTGGCACTCGTCTTCAATGGAAGTCTCCGATTTAAAAAAAGCGGAAACCGAAACAGAACGCACCAGCGCTCGGCTCCCTGGCCCACACCTTCGTGTATTCAATCGTATTTATTGAGCACTCACTGTGTGCAGAGCACTGTTCTAAGCGCTTGGGAGTTTACAATACAACAATAGACAGACACATTCTCTGCTCACACATCACAGATCACCACGCACTCGATGAGCCCTGGGATCTGGAGATCTGAACACTCCCACCTCTGCACATGCTTCTCCTGAGCCTCCCTCAGCCGGAGAGCCTCACCTCCCTGGAGAGCCTCACTGATCTTCGCCGCCCTTCCCCTCCCCGCCTCCACCTGCCGGGGACAAGGAACGAAAAGGCCAGGGTTAATGCCTGGCCCTATTGATTCATGCAGCTCAGTACTCTGAGTGACTTACCCATGAGTCAGGCCCACTCAGATGGGAGACAAGGGAACAGGCGTGTCAGAGTTTCCACAGCCACAAACCCTGAACAGCTGTGCCAGTAGCCAAGTAAGCAAATGAGGAGGAAAACTTACCAAGCTCATCTTCCAACCCTCCCCTCTCTGACCTCGCGCTCACGCCCTATTCCTGGCCTGAGACTCCTTTCCCACAGCCCCAAACAGCCAGACTACAGCCCTCCCAGTCTCCAAAGTCCTATTAAAAAATCTCTTCTCCTCCAGGAAGCCTTCTCAGATCAATTCACATCATTTCAGTTGCCTTCACCAAACAACAACCCTTAGGATTTATGTATTTTAGTCTCCAACTCCCTTCTGTATCACTCTTGCACTCATCACTCTTGCACTTGCATTTCACCCTCTATTCACCCCATGCGCAGCTCCACAGCGCTTATGTGCATATCCATAATTTATCTACGTTAATGTCTGTCTGCCCCTTTAGAATATGAGTTCTTGGTGGACAGGGAACATGTCTACCCACTATATTATAGCCTGCTCTCCCAAGTGCTCAATAAATACGATTATGTCTGTGCTCAGCACTGACATCCATCTGCATTTTAGATTTATATTTTTATTTGTATAGTATTGTATTTATTTGTAGAGTCAATTATTTACTTAGTTGCATCATCCAGACAGGTTCATTCTACTTCCCCATATATTCTCACTCTTCCTCCGGCTACCATTATCGGTAAACAAGTTTTGCCTTCCTGTCTTTCTCGCTAGATTGTAAGCTACTTGAGGTCAAGGGAAGGATGTTTTGCTTTCTTAGAACTCTGCCAAGCAGTTGGTGCAGTGTTTTGGATATAGTTAGTGATCAGTAAATAACATTGGCTGATTGAATGGTTGATTGCATTAGGATTTCCAGGGAAATCCTAGACTGCGAGCCCCACGGGGGACAACCTGATTACCCTGTATCTACCCCAGTGCTTAGAACAGTGCTCGGCACATAGTAAGCGCTTAACAAATACCAATGAGTTCTATGAGTTATTGCCATTGTTCTTGTCTGCCTGTCTCCCCCAATTAGACTGTAAGCCCATCAAAGGGCAGGGACTGTCTCTATCTATTGCTGATTTGTACATTCCAAGTGCTTAGTACAGTGCTCTGCACATAGTAAGCGCTCAAAAAATACTATTGAATGAATGAATAAAGGATTTCTTAATGGGTTGAAATCAGTCTGTGGTCCCCAAAACCTCATGAAAACAAAATCCCTATCGCTGGCTGTGTGGAGCCCGTCATCTGCTTAGGGACTAGTCTGAGTTGACTGACTCCCTTCTTGTGAACTAGTCAATCAATAGAATTTATTAAGCATGTACTAGGCACCAAGCACTGTAGGAAGCACTGTGGGAAGGATGCAAGATAATCAGATCTAACACAATTCCTGTTCCATCTGGGGATCACAGTCTAAGAGGGATGAATACTCAATCACTTTGCCCCCTCCTACCTCACTTCATTACTCTACTACAACCCAGCCCACACACTTTGCTCCTCTAATGCCAACTGTCTCACCGTACCTCGATCTCAACTATCTCATCGCCGACCTCTCGCCCACGCCTGGAACGCCCTCCCTCTTCATATCCAACAGACAATTACTCTCACCACTCTCCCCACCTTCAAAGGTTGTGGCAGGCACATCTCCTTCAAGAGGCCTTCCCTGTCTAAGCCCTCTTTTTCTTTTCTTCCACTCCCTTCTGCATTCCCTTGACTTGCTTCTCTTGTTCACCCCTCCTTCCAGCTCCACAGCACTTATGTACGTATCCATAATTTATTTACTTATATTAATATCTGTCTCCCCCCCTAGGCTGTAAGCTCACTGCGGGCAGGGAATATTTGTTATATTGCTATATTGTACTCCCTCAAGCACTTAGTTTAGTGTTCTGCACACAGTAAGGACTCAATAGATATGATTGACTGAAGAATGGGTATTTTATTGCAATTTTACAGATGAGCAGACTGAGGCACAAAGCAGTTAAATGACTGGCCCAAGCTCAATTAGCAGGTGGAGCGAGGCTGGGAGCCAGGTCTCCTGACTCCTAAACCTGTAACCTTCCCAGTAGGCACACTGCCTCCAATTAATTTCACTTGAATTGACGAAAATGTGCGATTCCATGGAAGACTTGAAAATGACTTTGATTCAGTATTCAAATGTTCCTTGGGCAATTTTAATTCTACAATAAAGTAATAATTGGAGTGATCAAGCACACATGAGAAGGTTAAAAGGAAGGAAGTCCTTTTTGACGCAGGGGAGACCTCTGAAACTCCTGGTTGTCCCTCAGTCCTCTACAAATAATCAACTCTAGGGTTTCCTCTTGTGCAAAAATGTCAGAAAGTAGCCCCAGCCCTTCCCTGCAGCCACCCCATAGCTCAGCCTTCCCTAGTAAGATAGAAGGGGGAAAGACACTCCTCCCATCTCTCACCACCACCACAACACTTACATGCATATCTTTTACACTCGGTAATTTCCCCCATCTGTAATTCACTTCAGTGTCTGTCTCCCTGCTAGATTGTAAAATCTCTGAAGACAGGGATTATGTCTACTAACTCTATTTTACTCTCCCAAGCACTTGGTAATCAATCAATCAATGGTATTTACTGAGCACTGACTGGGTTCAGAGCACAGTACTTAGTGCTCTGGAGAATATCCCTCACTTAGAACAATGCTTGGCACATAGTAAACGCTTCACAAATACCATCATTATTATTATTACAATAGAGTTGATATGCATGATCCCTGTCCTCAAGGAATTTACAATCTAGCATAGTGTACTGCACAGGGAAAACGCTCAAAAAAAGTACTACATTAATGGACTGAAATTAAGCACAACAATTTGAGGTAGAGTTTTGTTGTGTTTTTTCTTAAGCTAATCCCTGTTTCCTGTTAGTAGCCAACCTACTGGGAAGTCTCTGGCCTCCACTCAAAACAAAGCACTCTGATATGCAGTAATGCTGGGTTTTTAGAGAAAATTAACAAGAAGTGCAGAACAAACCCCAGAAATTCACAAGAGAAGGACTTTAATGGCATCTCTGGAAAACCGAATACCCACTATCAACCAATCCACCCCTCCCACCCAGGATCTATGGAATTACTTATGCAACTGTTAATCTCTTAGAAAGAGCTGGCATTGGAACAGTTATTTCTTAAATTTGCTTCTTCCTACCTCAAAATTAACTTGCCGCAAAGAATTTTCCTGCCTCTCTGAATGAGGTGTTTTTCCATTACTGTACCTGTGGGAAGTGTGCGTGATTGTGTATTTCTGCGTGGGTGTGCATCCGTGTGTGGGAATGGGAGTGTGTGCATGTGTGTGAAAGTGAATCTGTTGCATTGACAAGCCGACATGGAGGTTTCAAGTATGTAGTCAGGCTGTGGGAGTTGGCACAGGATACACAACAATTGATGTGATACATAAATCCTCAGCAAACTCATTGTACACACCCAATTGAAAAATGTAAGTCAACAATAAATCCTGTCCTTTTATACCTATATTACTTCAAGCTCAAGCCTGCCTTAATCCTGTATTTTATTTGGTATCATTTACCTTATCCAAAACATATAAAGGGATATTCATCCCCCTCCCCCTTGCAAATGCATTAAACTTTCTATGAAACTGACTCTAAGGAGAAGGCCAATATTTGTATAGCAGTTAATTCCTAAACAAAGAAGCATGCTTCTGGATAAGCAAAACTGAAACAGACGGTCACAAGTGATGGTCTTTAAATGGAATCACCGCTTTAGGGTGACAGGCATTCATCATTCATCATCATCAATGGCATTTATTGAGTGTTTACCATATGGAGAGCACTGTACTAAGCGCTTGGGTGGGCATAATACAACAGAGTTGGCAGACACAGTCCCTGCCCACAGCGAGCTTACAGTCTGGAGGGGGAGTCAGGCATTAGTATAAATAAATCATGTATAATATATAATTTAAAGATATACACATAAGAGCTGTGGGGTTGAGGGTGGGGTGAATATCAAATGCCCAAACTAGACATTTAGCCTAGTTCAACAGCAGAACTTTAGTTTTGAAGGTCAGCAAAGTTATTGGCTTAAGGTGATCTGCTGCTTTAAAAATACGATCTCCAATCCTACCTTCAATTCACCCACCATCACCAAACATCATCATCATCAAGGGAATTTATTGAGCGCTTACTGTGTGCAGAGCACTGTACGAAGCACTTGGAAGAGAACAATACAACAGAATTGGTAGGCAAATTCCCTGCCCACAATGAGTTTACATCTACACAGATGGTATAACAGAATCACATCGAGAATTTCAACAAGAGAATCAGTTATGCTTGCAGAAACCCAAACATATCCTTCTTCCTGGAGAGGAAAGTCACTTCTTTCTGATCTTTTTCTCTCAAATAAACCTAGAAATTGAGACCCTTAAAGAGGTCTTACTGTAGCCATACACACACAGTTTATTTGAAAATACCCAAGCAAAGAGAGTTTCTCTGCTGATAATAGGGCCTTGCTTGCTTGCCACTGATTCCTTTGGATTTATGAGTTCAGAGACCCCTACCCCTAATATGAAGGCATGACATGGCCTTGTTATTTAACCCGGAGGGATTGATTGGACAGTCACTATCGATGGTCAGCTCCAAGAGGCCTGAACTCTGCGGATGTAGGTGTTCCTTATCCTCCATTCCAATCCCGACGCAATAGGATTACTTAGCGGCTTAAAATTTCCTCTCCCAGCTCCGGACTGTGAGATTAGCAAAGGCACATGGCCTCCAAAATGGAAACTCATCAATGCCTCCCCACCCTGATGCTTTCTGGCATTGCAAACTGTCTTGTTTGGGCATGAAACCTGAAAGTAAACCAAGAAGGAAGGCAACGCAAAATGACTGAAAGAACACAGGGCACCTTCAACTCTCGGGCTGAGCGATGTTACTGGAGCAGAGTCTACTTTTATCTGGGGTCAAAGATGACCTAGTCACACCTGAAGTAGAAGAGCAAGTCAACTTCTCATTTTGGGGGTAGTTTTTATATAATTGGGCTTCAAACTGGAAGAGGTATTAGGCATGTTAAATTCTGAGTTGCTATTCCACCTGATCTTGCTTGCAAAGATAGTTTCCAAAGGCATAGTCAGTGCAATTGCTTTGGACAGAAATAAATACTGAAATAAAGTATGTAGTATGTAGAGAAAAAGAAAGAAAGCTACTGCTTTGTCAGAGTCCTAAATCATTTCATTTAACCAGTTTAATATCCAGGAGACCAGTATTTTCAAATTTGCTTGCCTGGAGCTTCACTCAAATGAAGATCAACAGAGTACAGATAGAACTAATATCAGTTTTCATTCTTGGATAACAGCTTCAAGTTGCCTTGAGGCCAAAGGCGGTTCCCTTTGCTCTGGACTGGAAAAAAAAAACTTTTATAATCAACTACTTATTCTTCCTCAGGCCAAACACGTGGTTTCACTCCCCGTGAAGGCTCTACAGCTTTTCAGGTTGCATGTGTTCTTACGATACTGTATTTTCATTTTCAGATTGCTAAACCAAAGTGTGAAGAGACCTTGTGGAAAAAAAAAAAAAGTCCAGGAGCTGCTAGGCAAGGTTTTCAGCCGACTACATTTATAGACATTGGTGACGCCCACAGGCACACCTGTCTGCTCCAGTATGCTTTTGTCATCTCCGTTGCACAACTGTGGGTGCTCACAAAGCCATTGTAGTATGTGAAGAGTAGGCCAAAATCACTTTGCTAGGGGAGTCACTTTCAGGAGAGTGGAACATTTTGTAAACCATTATTAGCTCTATTTTTTAATTTCTTCCTCTCTGTAAATCATTTTGCCAACATCTCAATTTTTCTAGTTGTCCAGAATCAAAACCAGTACAGCAAAGCTGACTCTACTGGCAGAATGAACAGGTAAAATGAAGCAAAGAAGTGAGACAATGAAAATAAAAATAAAACCACCAAAAGAACACAGCATGAAAAAACAGACAACCCGTTTTGACTCAAGATCCTGAGAATTCAGGCAGAAGTCAATTTTTTGCCTAGATTCTCTGAATCAATCACTCAACTCTCTACTTTGTCAGAAATGTTGTAGCCTCCAGAAGCAGCGTGGCTTAGTGGAAAGAGCACGGCCTTGGGAATCAAAGGTAATGAGTTCTAATGTCGCCCCTGCCACTTGTCAGCTTTGTGACTTTGGGCAAGTCACAACTTCTCTGGGCCTCAGTTACCTCATCTGTACAATGGAGATTAAGACTGTGAGCCCCATATGGGCAAGCTGATGACCTTGTATCTCCCCCAGCACTTAGAACAGTGCTTGGCACATAGTAAGTGCTTAACAAATATCAACATTATTATTTTATTATTATATTTCCTGAATCCCTCCTGAAGATCTAAAGTAGAATGGGCTTGGGCTGGTTGTGGGTTGGATCCCTGAAGAGCTGCAGGTTTAAGGAACGAAAGAATCAGTGAGAAAATTGGAAAAAATTTCAGTATTTGTCAAACCTTTGCTGTGTGTCAAGAACTCTACTAAGTGCTGTGGTATACACAAAAGATAATCAGGCCAGCTACAGTTTCTTTTCGACAATGGGGCTTACAGTCGATGAGAAAGGGAGAACAGGTATTGACTGTCCATTTTTCAGATGAGGAAATTGAGACCCAGAGAAGTTAAGTGAAGGTTACATGGAAGACAAGTGACCTTCCCAGACCCATGCTCTTTCCACTAGGCCAGGCTGCAGATTTGCTGGGACAAGCAAATCTCGAGTCATAATAATGATGGTATGTCAAACCAGTCATCGTGAAGCATTCAGCGGCCTGGCCTTCACAAACACTGTGCACTGCAGAGCCAAGCTAGGAGTAAAGTTTAACTAGAATTAGCCCACTAGAGCACAGGTCCTCCTTTTCTATCACCCTCCCCCGTGGAGATCCCTTCCTGCTGCTTTAAGACTTGAAAAGAGATGTTCCCACTCTACCATAGCAGTATTTTTACTTCTAATACTCACTTTGGTGCTCCTCCCCTCTAATCTGTGGGGATCCTATAGCCAAGGACCAAATTCCCCATAGTTACTTCCACCCCAGGATGGATGGAGTACATAAAAGTGCCATCTCTGGGTTCCCAACACCATAGGCAACATTTCTTTTAAAAGAAATTGAAACTGCTCTTCTATGGCACAGTGAATTAATGTGAGTCGTGAGGGGTAAATTCCTATTATCTATGACCCGGGAAAGAACAGAATCCTCTTCCAATCAAATGCTCCTTCTGGAGATCCACAATCTCCTTGCTCTGCTCAAGGAGGACCAGCTTCTCCTTGCCAACCAAGAAGATGCCAGCCACCAGCTACTTCAACCTCATCCACTACCCCAGGGCCACTTTAACTTCTGGGCGAAATGGTCCCAGGTCTCAACCCTCAGAGAGGCCATTCCTCGAGCCCATCACCAGCATCACCCCACCGGCTGCCGCTGGACTAAAAAGAGGCTCGGTGGTGCTGGGAGGGAAGTCAGTGCCTGTATTATACTCTCCCACGTAGTTTGCTTTGCACACAGTAAGTGCACAATAAATACCACAGATGATAATGCAGGAGGGCCTCAGGTTAATAATAATAATAATAATGTTGGTATTTGTTAAGCGCTTACTATGTGCAGAGCACTGTTCTAAGCACTGGGGTAGATACAGGGTAATCAGGTGGTCCCACGTGAGGCTCACAGTTAATCCCCATTTGACAGATGAGGTGACAGGCACAGAGAAGTTAAGTGACTTGCCCACAGTCACACAGCTGACAAGTGGCAGAGCTGGGATTCGAACTCATGACCTCTGACTCCCAAGCCCAGGCTCTTTCCACTGAGCCACGCTGCAGGGGAAGAGGGGTTACCATCACAGTGTTCACCTGAGTCTTGCTGTCAACCAAAAGCCAACTGGTCCTAAACTGGTCCAAAAGCCAATCTACCAGGTAGCCGTGTTGACCCCCGCTGTGCAGAGTGTCACGCTAGGCACTATGGAAAGTTACAGCGGAAGACTATGACTCAGCCTTCAATGAACATACAATCCTCTTCCAGTGTTCACAAGCAGCAATGCCTAATATGGCTTTTGGATTCAAGTTCAGAGCTGCAGAAACAAGGGACATCAGCTAGACAGGCATCAAGTCATTAGTAGCACGCCTCTGAGATAACAATGGAACAGCTGGTTGCCCCGAGCAGCAGATTTCAATCTCCAACTTTCTATTATTTTCTTTCATGGAAAACCCAGTTTGACATCCAAAAAACATTTTCCTGAGGAGAATCTTAAGGCACGACTACATAACAATAATATAGCTCTCATTTTTACTGTGGCATTCATTAAGTGTTTACTATGTTCCAAGCACTTGGCTAACAATATAAGCAGATCAGGCACAGTCTCTGTCCTACCTCCGGGGCTCACAATCTAAGAAGAAGAGAGAATAAGTATTTAATCCCCATTTTACAGCGGGAGGAAACTGAGGCATGGAGAAGTTAGGAGACCTGCCAAAGGTCACATAGCAGGCAAGTGGTGGAGCAGCGATTAGAACCTGTTTCCTGACTCATACTCCTCTGCTCTGTCCGCTAGGCCACACAGCATGGCAGGTGGGACTTCTGTTCACGTTCAAATGACTGGAATTTGTACTTGGATTTTTTCCCATGCTTAAAAGAATACTGTTCAGATCCTGCAGTGGCCCCAAGAAAATTAGCAAATGAGATTCCCCTTGAATGGTCCTAGGGAATCACCTCTTGAGCTGAGAATGAAGAGGACAACACCTCCCCTATTCTCATCCTTTCTATCCAGAGGCCCAGTGTGAATCATTTTGCTAATGAAAACACAATATCTGCTTATTGAGTGACTCTAGGAGACTGGTTTGGAATCATAGGCAGTGTGGCCTAGTGGAAAGAGTGTGGGCCTAGGAGTTGGAGGAGCTGGGTTCTAATCCTGGCTTAGTCACTTGTCTGCTGTGTGACCTTTCATTCATTCAATGGTATTTATTGAGCACTCATTGTGTGCAAAGCACTGTACTAAGAGCTTGGGAGAGTACAGCAACCAGGCACTTCTCCTGCCCACAACGAGCTCACAATCTAGAGGCCTTGAGCAAGACACTTTACTTCTCTCTGCCTCAATTACCTCATCTGTAAAATGGGGATTAGGACTGTGAGGTCTATTACCTTGATTATCTTGTATCTAACCTGAGCTAAGTGCAGTGCCTGGCACATAGTAAGCACTTAACAAGTACCATTTTTAAAAAAACACAAAAAACTTGGCCTAATGGAGACCTGGACAACATACAACAGTCAATACCTTTGCTGTCATCTAATGATTTCTAGTTATCTTCCAAGTATACTAGTCACTGAACATACTCAACTAAATTTACTTTTTAAGAAAACTGCTCCCTTCTGGTGCCGAACTCTATGAGACATCAAACGTCAGCATCAAGAGTGAGAAAGCAAAACTACTTGAGAGTTTAATGCCAGAGTGGTTCTAGTGAGAGGAAATTCAGGCAAATACCTAAAGGCCTGAGAAACTGTGCACACTTTTCCCACAGTGATAGCGGGATGGGAATG
Organism: Ornithorhynchus anatinus; assembly: GCF_004115215.2. Taxonomy (NCBI): domain Eukaryota; kingdom Metazoa; phylum Chordata; class Mammalia; order Monotremata; family Ornithorhynchidae; genus Ornithorhynchus; species Ornithorhynchus anatinus. The sequence goes on along the minus strand of NC_041735.1, from coordinate 12,111,989 downwards.
TTATGATCACCAAGCTCCATCCTTGTGCTGCTCTTCTAGAACAATGGTAATAATAATTGTGGCATTTGTTCAGCACTTACTATGTGCCAAACACGGTACTAAGCACTAGAATAGAGAGAAGATAATCAGGTCACAATGTCCCTGTCCCAAAGGGGGCTCACAACCTACAATTAAGGCGATCCCTGGAAGCCCCACCCCCTTGAAGTCATGTCTCACCTGGAAGCTCCACCCAGTGCCATGGCATTATAGCAATTTCCCCAGCCTGCCAGGAGGAGCAAGCCTCACCCTGTTTGAGGAGTCCCGTATTTTGTAATCGCTTTCTTTCTTTCAAGCAGAGCAGGTTGGCAGGTCCCCAGACACTTTTCTAGGTAAAGCGGAGAAATGATTCTGCAGAAGCCCCAAAGAGATGCCCAGGTGGCCCAGATCCTTCCAGTGTGGGGAGAAAGTCTGAACTGCAGGGTCCAGTTCTCCAGTCTGAGACGGAGGGACAAAGGCCCAAAGGAGAGCAGTTAAAGACACTGGGGCAGCAGCGCATCCTCAATCCAGAGCCAACGAGGTAGGAGTGAGGAGCGAAGATTCTGTCTCTTGGCTAGAAAAGGCGTCCAAGAGACGACATTTGGTTCCAACCTGCTGAGGAAGCCTTGCCTTGTTTAGACTTCCCTTAAAGCCCCCGAGCAGGAGATCCCAGTCTTAAACAACTTGAACCCGCTTACCCCCGGGCACTTTTTTCTTCTCTTCCTTTCTAAACTTGCGTCTATTTTAAGAGAAACTTAATACATATGTTTCTGATTCACTAACACTTAACTCATCAAACTCTTGTTTCGTAAGAGCCATTTGAAGTGCAAGAAGCCGTTGGAGTCTCTTTTTTTAATAAGCCCTTTTCTTTTCTTAGAAAAAAGGAATTCATGTTTTGCCAAGAATAAACCAAGTCAAATCCAAATCCTCTATTAGGACTGTGCCTCTGAACCCATGAGATTTGAGTGGGTTCTAAACTTGGCAAAACCAAGGTCCCTCCCTGCAGGGCCCGGTAATCTGGATGACTGGGAGGAGGGAGGCAGCAAATTGGTGATTTCTCCTCAGCAGACGGCAGCTCTGCTTTACCACCACAGCAGAAGGGTCAGATGTAATAACAACCACAACGGTACTGGATAAACACTGATCATGTTCCAAGCAGTGTACTAAGCAACGGGTTAGATACAAAAATGCAGGTTGGACACAGTCCCTGTCCAATATGGGGTTCGCAGTCTAAATAAGTGGGAGAACGGGTATCGAATTCCCATTTTATAGAAGTGAAAACTGAGGCCTAGAGAAACTAGAGACTCACCCAAGGTCACCCAGCAGGTAGAACCATAATTTGAACCCAAGTCCTCTGATTCACAGGATTGTACTGTTTCCATTAGGCCCTGCTGCTACCTACAGGAGAATGCCTACTTTTTGCTCAAAAGCCCTGCCTAGGTACACACAGCTGTTCAGGAGCAGTTCCACTTGAGGTGAGGGAGGTGATGCTGAGGAGGGAGGGGAAGAAGGGAAATACCCATCCTAGCCATCCCCCATTCCAAGGCACCCACCTCCAACATTGCTCATCTTGCGAAGGGGAATCGTGGGGTGGGGCATGACCCAAATCACACCACCTTCTGTCTTTTGCTCTCCTCTCCCTAGGGAGGAAGAAGCAGAGAGAGCAGGAAGAGAGAATTTAGCTCAATACCCCCTGGAATTCTTTTCAAGGAATTTAGAGAGAAGCCTCTCTCTAAACTCTGAGGGTGGCAGTGATCAGACAAAGGCAATTTGCAAGGCATAAGTCATTTTCCGGTGGCTACTTCCCAAGCCCACCTGTTTCCTGGCCTCGTTCTCCCCAGATCCAGAGTAGCTAATACAGACTGATGACATCTCAGAGATCTTGTGCTTTTCCCAGGAGAATTCAGAGGTAGCTTAGAGTATGCTGGAACCACCTCTCTCTTTTCACGTGGTGGTTAATTGGTGTTCTTTCCGGCACCAACTAAACTCAAGCTCAAGGTAAAAAAGAGGGTGTGTATGTGGGAGGGGGGCAGATGGCTCTCCCTCTTTGCCAGTCACTTTCTTTGTGGATCCAGATCTGAAGTCCTGAGAGCTATCTCCTCATTGTCAGCCCATGTGGGGAACAAGGCTAACCCTTCCTTGATTTAGAAGGGGAGGTCAACCAGGAAGTGTTGGTTTTCCCACCGACAGCCTTACCATCGATCAAATGTTGAAGCAGAACGGCACTGGGCCTGGAAGGGGGACAAATATAGGGTCCCTCTTGATTATGTCTATTCTCCAGTCCCCACAATAAGTATCTCAGGACATCCTGAGCCTTAATTCCTCCAACTACAAAATGGGCAGCGGACTTTCCAAGGTACTGGGGTCTTTGGAAGATGTTAAAAAGGCAAGCTAATTAGAGCCTATGGAGATGAGTGGAAAGTGCTTCTAGAACTTATTATTAATAGTTCTAATAAAGTTTCCCTCCAATTGCCCAACAATTATCTTCTCACATTTGCAGATGGTGACTTAGCATGCTAAATTCCCTTATGTTGAAGATGGGGTCTGAGTTGGAGACATCCTACTTCCAGTTTTTCTGGAACCGCTGCATTTTTTACATTTTTTCTTAGAGGGGGTAAAGGGGCACTACATTCTTTAAGAAGAGACCTGAGGAAGCAGCATGGCCTAATGAAAAGAGAACAGGCCTGGGAGTCAAAGGCCTTGGGTTCTAATCCAGGCTCCACCATTTGCCTGCTGGGTGACTTTGGGCAAGTCTCTTCCTTCCTCTGGGCCTCAGTTTGCTCATCTGTCAAAAGAAAATTCAGTACCTGTTATCCCTCCTACTTAGAACGTAAGCCCCATGTGGGACAGGGACTGTGTCTGACTTGATGATTTTGCATCCACCCCCACCATGTGCTTGGCACACACACACGCCAAGGGAGTAACAAATACCACAATTATTATTAGTAGTTGTAGTAGTAAGACTTGAAAGGCTTTTAACAGTGAGCACTTGGGTCAAGGATGGTACTGTGCCTGATCTGTGTAGGGCATTTATGATGTGTGAGGCACTGTGATTCTTTTTTATAGTATTTGTTAAGCACTATGTATCAAGCATTATTCCAAGTACTGGGGTAGACACAAGATAATCAGGTTGGACACAGTTCCTCTTCCACTTAGTGCTCACAGTTCAAGTTGGAGGGAGGAGGATTTACTCCCCATTTTTCCAATGAGATAAAGAAGTTAAGTGGCTTGCCCAAGGTCACACAGGAGGCAAGTGGCAGAGCTGGAATTAGAACCCAGGCCTGCTGACTCCCAGGCCCATGCTTTTTCTACCAGGCCATGCTGCTTCTCTTTTTCCATTGCTGCTGCTTCTGGGTTGGAACCTTTACCTTCGTGGGACTTCCCAAATGCTAAACACAATTAGGATGGAGGTGGTCACTGATGGCCCTTGGGAATGCCGGACACGGAGGCGTATGTGACATTGCACACATTACACCAGATCTGCAGTGTACCGTGATGATGCAAAATGTTCCATTTTAAGGACGCATCAATTAATCAGTGGTATTTATTGAGCACTTACTATGTGCAGAGTACTGTACTAAGTGCTTGAGAGCATACAGTACATCAGAGTTGGCAGAGATATTTCCTGTCCGTAATAAACTTACATTAGATGGTCAAGTAAAGCAGTTCACACCAGTTTTCAACAAGAGATCTCGGGCACGAAGAAATGTCCTAAGAACTTACAGCAGAAGTTCTACAGCTTCTTCAGCACCCCTGACAGGACCTTCGAGGCTTCTCAGAGGAGGGATAGCATTGTAAGGAAATAAGCTTCCCCAGACCCCTTAGGTGGCCTCTGAGAAGGGCTCCAACAGATCTCAGCAATCCTCCCCTCCCTCCTGCACAGTTCACAATGCCAGGCTCCAGCTTCCCTCTCCTTTCCCATGGAATCCATCCCTCACTTTACCCCCAGGCAAGTCTGACACAGCTGGAGAGATGTGGTTTAAAAGGCAGAAGGATGAAGACTGGGGTGTGAGTTGGAAAAAGAAATCAAGGTTCAGGTCTTTTCCCTCAGAGAGTTTTCACCTATGGAGAGAAAAACAGATTCACGAATGAAAATCTTGGAATCCATTGTAGCCACCCCAGCCTAGGTTTGGGCACATCGGAAACGTTTCCTCTCCAGGGCCAGACTCGGTCCTGGTAGCAGAGTTACTAGTGATAGGTGGGACTAGGCTGGGCAAGGTTAGATGGGACCCAGAGTAATGACAATGTTCTGTTCCCTTGCTGCATTGGCAATCATGACTTCCACAGTGGGGAGACAAGCAATTCCGTTCCCCAATCATGACTTCCACAGTGGGGAGACAAGCAATTCCGTTCCCTTACAATTCACAGACCAAAGACTAAGAGACAGCAGACCCTAGAACTTTGGGACCCAACTTGGGAGGACAAGTTTTTGGCCCTCTACCAGCTCCTGGGAAAGTAGCACCCACTCAGATTTAATATCGGCTGAACTCATTTAGAGATATTTTTCAGAGCCCCTTGAGACACTTTTCAACCATACCCATTACAAATATAGAATTCTAACAGAATTGGCCAGTGATATTTGAGAATTTTATGCTGATTCTCCAGGCCTCTCTAATGTTTCTTGTAAAGAACAGACCTTTGAAGTTTGCTTACAAAGTTAGTGCATTAACCCTAAATGCAGTCCACCCCATAACCTTCTACAAGGGCTCAATGGAGAAGAAAGCCCATTCACAAATATTCCCTGCAAATAGAGTTTTAAAATAATATTGGACGGTCATATAAACATCTAGCTAGGTCATTGGCCGTCTCAGGGAGACTTGTTTCTCTTAAGTCCTCTTAAAAGATCAAAAGTATTCCTTGTCCCCAATCTTTATTAAATTTATATGTCTCTTTTTCTTCTCGGTGCTATTGTTCTTTAAACCAGAGACCAATTGGTCGGCTTCAGAGATTAAAGTCAGGGACACACTCTGAAGAAACATAGTTTTCAGCACCGTGTACTCGGTACACCAAGCTCTCCAGTTTTACTAAGGAAATAGGAGAGAGGCATCGATCTTTGAAATTTTTATCATGACTAAGAATAAGAGACTTAACGGTGTTACTACACGGCCGAAACAGTTTCTTAGTTTGACAAGACTTCCAAATCTACGTCAACCTAGCCTTAACTTTGGGGACATTTAGCCAGTTTCTCACTCGTCAATCCTGTCCTCAGTGAGTTTGCAATTTATTGGCTGGGGTAGGGGAGGGGGCTGCTCCTCTAGGAGATAGTAATAGAGTATAAAAATGTGGGCCTAAGTGTCAAGGGTGGGTTGTGAGTACTTCAGTGTTTAGGCGGCTCAAAAGTGCTGAAATGGCAGTTGGGAAGATCACATGGTGCCGGTCCTCAGAGGATTTACAATCTAGGAAAACAGGCATAAAATAATTATCAAATACAAGGATCAAGTGCTCAAATAGTACAGGATCTAAAGTGACATGCACAAAATTGCAACAAGAGTTAGTGAGTGCAAAAAGGAGGTGGCACAAAAGTGCTGAGATGATCGTAGGGAGGATATCAAAAACCCTTGGCAACTGCCCATTCATCTTTGTTCACAACAAGCAGAAACTCTAGGCCATTGACTTTAAAGGAGCTCTCCTTCTTACCCATCCACTCTTTTCTACTACAACCCAACTCACACACTCCACTTCTCCCAAATTCTCCTTCGTACTACAGCCTCATCCTTGACTCTCTAGCCTGACTCCTGGCCTTCCACCTTTCTCCACCTGTAAATCCACCATTCACTCACTTAATCATATTTATTGAATGCATATTGTGTGCAGAGCACTGTACTAAGCATTTGGAAAGTACAATTCGGCAACAGATAGAGGCAATCCCTACCCAACAACGGACTCTCAGTCTAGAAGGGAGAGATGGGCATCAAAGCATCAAAATAAAGAGAATTATGGATATATACATATCATTAATAAAATAAATGCAATAGTAAATATGAACAAATATACACAAATACTGTGGGGCAGGGAAGGGGGTAATAATGTTGGTATTTGTTAAGTGCTTACTATGTGCAGAGCACTGTTCTAAGTGCTGGGGTAGATACAGGGTAATCAGGTTGTCCCACAAGAGGTACACAGTCTTAATCCCCATTTTACAGATGAGGTCACCGAGGCACAGAGAAGTTAAGTGACTTGCCCACAGTCACACAGCTGACAAGCAGCAGAGTCGAGATGCAAACCCATGACCTCTGGCTCCCAAGCCCAGGCTCTTTCCACTGAGCCACGTAGAGCAGAGGGAGGAAGTAAGGGCGATGTGGAGGGGAGGAGGAGCAGAGGAAAAGGGGGGCTCAGTCCGGGAAGGCCTCCTGGAGGAGGTGAGCTCTCAGCAGGGCTTTGAAGGGGGGAAGAAAGCTAGTTTGGTGGATATGAGGAGGAAGGACATTCCAGGCCAGAGGTAGGATGTGGGCCAGGGGTCGACGGCGGGACAGGTGAGAACGAGGCACAGTGAGGAGGTTAGCGGGAGAAGAGCGGATTGTGCGGGCTGGGCTATAGAAGGAGAAAAGAGAAGTGAGGTAGGATGGGGCAAGGTGATGGAGAGCTTTGAAGCCAATAGTGAGGAGGTTTTGCTTCATGCTAAGGTTGATAGGCAACCACTGGAGATTGGGGGTTGGGGGTGGGGGTGCGTGACATGCCCAAAGCATTTTTGTAGAAAGATAATCCAGGCAGCAGAGTGAAGTGGAGAGAGACAGGAGGATGGGAGATCAGAAAGGAGGCTGATGCAGTAATCAGACTTCAGCTCTCCCCATCTTCAAAGTCCTTCTGGAATTCCAACTCCTCCAGAAGGCTTTCCATGAGTACTTTGCCTCTCCCCAGGTCCTATTCTCCCAACTAATAGCTTGACCCTGCCACACTCATGCTCTCTGCACTTTCAATCAATCAATCAACACTGTATTAAGCACTTGGAAGACTACAAGTTGGGTGTCACAATCCCTGCCCTCAAGAAGCTCATTTTTCTTCCACCTATTTGTAAGCCATTTTTGTGCCTATCTCTACATTACACTGTAAGGTTCTTGTAACCAGGTAACCTGCCTTCTACCTCTCTGGCAAGCTTTCACGCACTTAGTACAGTGCTCCACACACAGTAAGCACTCAATAATCAATCAATGGTTTTGAGCACCTAGTGTGTGCAGAGCACTGTTACTAGGTGCTTGAGAGAGTACAATACAAGTACAGTACAACAGAGTTGGTAGGCACCTTCTCTTTTTACATTCAATAGATGTACTGATTGATTGGAAATAATCCTGGATCTTTCTCCAGAGGCCAGGACTTGCAGCCATTTTTGCACTATTTTTCAGAGATGATTGAATCATCCCCGTCCTATTTACTTCCAAGTTGACCTCCATTTTGCCTTTCAGGGCTCCTCCAAAGCTCCCGCAGGTGTTAATGGGGACTTGTTTTGCATTCTCTTTCAACTTTTTCAGTTTGGCCAGGGAAGACTCCTCAAAGTCCATTTTCTCATCTTTTTCTCTGATGAAGGGCTAATTGTTTCTTACACACACCTTCCCTCACCTTTCTCAATCAAGGAAGCACTCAAGGAGTGGGAGGCGAGTCTGAGGGGAGGTCAGTTCTCACAGCTATCGAGAAAGTTGGACAGCACTACAGCTCCACTGACCACTTTAGTTTGATCTGGAGGCCGATACCAAGGTGCTACCACACCCTCTCTGACAATCTTCTAAAGGATCTTCTGGCCTTCTTAATTTGATTTTCTATTTCCCTGTCTATTATTGCATTAATGGTTCATGTGCTGGTTCGGGAACAATCAGAGAAGCAGCATGGCTTAGTGGAAAGAGCACAGGCTTGGGAGTCAGAGGACATGGGCTCTAATCCCGCCTCTGCCACTTGTTTGCTGTGTGACCTTGGGTAAGTCACTTAACCTCTCTGTGCCTCAGTTACCTCATCTGTAAAATAGAGAAAAAGTGTGAGCATCGGACAACCTGATTACCTTATATCTACCCCAGAGCTGAGAACAGTACTTAATAATAATAATAATGTTGGTATTTATTAAGCGCTTACTATGTGCCAAACACTGTTCTAAGCGCTGGGGTAGACACAGGGGAATCAGGATGTCCCACGTGGGGCTCACAGTCTTAATCCCCATTTTACAGATGAGGTAACTGAGGCACAGAGAAGTTAAGTGACTTGCCCACAGTCACACAGCTGACAAGTGGCAGAGCCTGGATTCGAACTCATGACCTCTGACTCCAAAGCCCGTGCTCTTTCCACTGAGCTACGCTGCTTCTCTAGCACCTAGCTAGAGAAGCTACGCTGCTTCTCTAGCACCTAGCACTACTTAGCACCTAGTATGCGCTGAACAAATACCATAATTATTATTATATGACAGTGTTTAGCTCTGTGTTGCTAACAAACTTTTGATTGTATATCAGCTTCCCTGATACAGGCTGATACATTACTTCAATCTACTTTGGACCTAGATGTGTAGCTAATTCAGGGAAGCATTTTACGATTATTTGCAGGTGATCTTCTTATGTGTGTGACTCTAGCATCCTGTTATTTGCAAGAAGCAATTCTTGAATGACTTTCTAGGATTTTGGATAGTCTCAAAATCTGTTATGAGAGTTTTTCAGAGCATATCCTAATGCTGATATCCAGATCTTCTGGTGCATCTTTCAGCATAGCTATGTAGTATGAATTAAAGCAAACTGTTCTTACTATGCACCCCAGCTTTACCCCACATGTAAAGAGGTATGGATCGGACAGGGCACTCTAGCTTGGACACAGTTAACCACACCATGAAGTAATAAGATAAAATAGCACCCTGCTGGATTTTAAGCTTCCTTCTAAATTGTGAATTCCTTGCAAGCAGGGGTAGTGTCAACCAGTTCTACCGTAGTCTCCCGAGCACCCGGTACAGAGCTCTGCATGAAGTAGTTGCTCAATAAATCTAATAGGTTGGTTTTAGAATCTCAATGAACTTTCCAAATTTCTTAAGCAATATCAAGAGTTCAGATCTACTGATGGTGTCGAATGTATTCATAAAGTCTAAGAACAAATCCTGTTCCCTGTACTTTTCCTGCTTCTGACGCACCACAATGATCCAAGAAGTAGTGTCATGTGGTAATCTAAAGCCACACTTGGATTGCAGGAGTATTTCATCAACGATCTAGAACTCTGGCTAGATCCTTTCCTACAATGGAGAGTAATAAAATGCTTCATTTAATTATGGCAACCTGATCTTTCTCCTTTCTTGAAGCTGGTGATGCTGGTGGCCTCATCTTATATGGAGGAAAGTCCTGTGAAAGAATGTAAGCAGAGAAGCAGCATGGCCCATTGAATAGAGCATGACCCTGGGAGTCAGAAGAACCTGTGTTCTAATCCTGACTCCACCACTTGACTGGTGTGTTACCTTGGGCAAGTCACTTCACTTCTCTGTGCCTCAGTTTCCTCATCTGAAAAATGGGGATTAAGACTGTGAGCTCCATGTGGGACAGGGACTGTGTCCAACCAGACAACCTTGTATCTACCCCCCAGAGCTTAGTACAGTTCCTGGAACATTGTAAATGCTTAAATACCAAAAAAAACCAAAACAAAAAAAAACCCTCCATCCATGCGTGGCTCAGTGGAAAGAGCATGGGCTTTGGAGTCAGAGGTCATGAGTTCAAATCCCAGCTCTTCCACTTGTCAGCTGTGTGACTGTGGGCAAGTCACTTAACTTCTCGGTGCCTCAGTTCCCTCAACTGTAAAATGGGGATTAAGACTGTGAGCCCCACATGGGACAACCTGATTCCCCTGTGTCTACCCCGGCGCTTAGAACAGTGCTCTGCACATAGTAAGCGCTTAACAAATACCAACATTATTATTATTATGCTAGTAGATCTTAGTGAGTGTGCTACTGAAATCAGGTGCATTGCTTCTTGTAATAACTCTGACTACTCTAGTGATTTCCTCAACGGCTGGAACTAGTGTCCTCTCTTTTCAAGTCGGAATTGTTTTAATAGTAGATGGTGTGCTGAGAAGAATGCTGCTATCTCGGGATTCTCTCCTTTACTGAGATGAAGCTGGAGCCATCTTCACTTTTCTGAAATGTACTGGTGTACAGAGGGTCATATAACATCCTTAGCAGTATGTAAAATTCCTTAGTTTCATGGCCAACTGCTTAACTCAAATTGCTGAGAATTACTGTGGCCTTGTTGGTAGAGCACAGGCCTGGGAGTCAGAAGGTTCTGGGTTCTGATCCCGGCTCTGCCACTTATCTGCTGTATAGCCTGGGGTAAGTCACTTGTCTTTTCTGTGCCTCAGTTACCTCATCTGCAAAATGGGTATTAAGACTGTGAGCTCTATGTTGACTGTGCCCAACCTGATTATTTGTACCTACTCCAGTCCTACTCCTACTCCTACTAAGGTACAGTTCCTGGAACATAGTTGCACTTAACAGATACCATAAAAAAACCCAAACTTGGAACTCTTCCATTTTGGCATCCCTAAAATCTGCTATGTATTTTACTGAAGCTGATTTGCATGTTATGACACATATTTCTGTAAGTTTCCCTCCTGAGTCATGTCCTCTTGTGTACGCTGGAGAGACATAAGACCACACCTTGAGGCCATTTAATGTATGAAATAATCTAGCAAACTTTTTCTCAAGCTGGCAAATATGGATTATTTGCAAGATTATTCTCAACTGATATACAGTATTGAAAATGAACCTGTGGGTTTCCATGACTTCAAGGGAACCAAATTCTTAGTCTGAGAAAATCACCCCTCAAATTGATCCAATCGAAAGTTTTCAATGACTTCCGGCAATCCTTTCTCTTGCACCCTGCTCACACACCCCCATTCAGTCATTTTTTCCAATCCAAGCCTTCGCTTCTCTGCATGTTCCATGGCCTTCACTGCTGCTGTCTCCTCAGCACAAACCCAGAAGGATGTGGAGCTCTTAGAATGGGATTATAACAAACCTTAATGAACAGATAAGGGGGGAGCAGAGGAGGAGAGAATTCTTTCTCTACTGGAGCCAGAAGGGTAGAGGTGGGAAGTTGGTGAGCAGGTCTCTTAAGAATGGATTCTTTAGGGGAAAGAGATGTGCTTCAAGTAACTATTCAGGGTTCTGGAGATGACCTGCCCTGGTAATTGCTCTCCAGGGGCCTTGCCAAACTAGTTTTTTTTACTGGTCTACAATCTAGGTCCTTGTCACCCTTAATAATAATGATAGTGCATTGGAAAGATAGACGAGTCAAAAAGGACCCAAGAGCACTGTCTACAAGGGAAAGCAGGTATCCTATCCCCATTTTACAGATGAGGAAACTGAGGCACACAGCAGCTTATGCATAGTCAAGGTAAATTAAAGAATGTTCAATTGAATAAATATATATACGAAAGTGTTGAGGATAGGTATAAATTCACAAATGCTAGAGATGGGTTCATATTATTTAATCAATCAATGGTACTTACTGATTGCCTACTGTGTGCAGAGCAATGCACTAAACACTTTGGACAGTACAATATGAGTTGGTAGACACGACCCCTACCAACAAAGAGCTTACAGTCTAGAACGTGAAGGAGTAGTCCATTCATTTTCACAAAACTCCTGCAAGGCATGGGTTGGATAAGAAACACATCTCTACCTAGAGATTTAAGGAGACTGAGGCTCAGAGAGGCTAGGTGAGTTGCATGAAATCACACAGGAATCATTACCTATTCTCCTGTCTCAAATCCAACACTCTTTCCACCGGGCAGCCTATGGATTCTGTCCGATGTCACTGAATGGCCCAAATCGAAGAGAAGATGAGTGGTCGCCTTGCAAGCTCTCAAACAGCAGCATGCTGTTGAAAATTTACGTTACAGCCCAGCAGGAGAATAGCCTAAACAAAGTCTTTTCCTAAATACAATTGACAAGAGGGATCTCCTGTATTGAGTTTTTCAGATGAAATCAAAATGCACAGCCAGCAAGACTGTCACTCAACGATGACTTCTCTTTGTGCCAGTATGAAATGAACCATGCCTACTCCACACTGAACACTAAATGTAATGTAAACATTTAAGATATCTTCATGCATGGATTAAAACGAGGATTGTGAGCTTTTCCAAGGTTTGACATATCTTACTCTAGCCTCCCTCCTTCGGACACAAGACTAAAACAGAGTCGGTAACTCTTTCCCATGCTATGTTTGTATATTCCTATTGCCTTTTCCAAATGACCAAGAATTGGTCTTATTTGAAGGACTATAGTTAAAGGGTGTGTCTTAACATCTCAGAGTGTTTCCAAAAAAAGAAAAGGAGTAGATGCAGATTTCAAAGATTTGATGCCGTAGATTAAACCACAGTTTCTTCTGAAGTCCATGTAAAATTCCAAGCAAAATAATAATTGTGGATTTTGTGAAACACTTACAAGTGACAAGTACTTACTAAGTGCTGGGGTAGGTACAATATGAGCAGATAGGATACAATCCCTGTGAAACTCAGCACTCACAGAATGAGGAGGGACAAGAACAAGTATCATCATTATTTTCACTACTGAGGAAACTGAGGCACAGATAAGTTTAAGTGACTTGCCCAAGTTCACACAACAGGCAGGTGATGGAGCTGGGATTAAAAACCAGGTCTTCTGACTCTCACTCTTTCCACTAGGCCATATTGCTTCTCTAATCTAAGAAATCAAAATTGAGTCCAAATTGGCAGCCAATGGTTAAAAGTAACAAGGGTGGATTTTGTGCTGTCATTGCAGAATATGAAATTGAAGCCCGTTCACTTTTTATGGTATTTGTTAAGCATTTACTATGTGCCAGGCACTGTACTAAATTCTGGGGTAGATACAAGTTAATCAGGTTGGACACAGATCCTGTTCCACACAGGGCTCACAGTCTTAATCCCCATTTTCCAGATGAGGTAACAGACACAGAGAGGTGAAATGAGTTGCCCAAGGACCCACAACAGACAAGTGGTGGAGCAGACAAGTCCTTCTGACTTACCGGCCCATAGTCTATCCAGTAAGTCACACTGCTTCTCAGAAAAGAATGCCAAGGTCAAATTTGACTTCCTCACTATCCAAGATTTAGTTTAGAGAAAGATATTGGGGGAAAATATTGGGGGGAAAATTCTACTTCCAAAAGTTGTTTGTTTTTTTTCCAGTAGGAAGAACGGAAATGTTGGATGTCAGTAGACAGTGGAGTGGGTCTGGATATTTTGATGGGGTAAAGGACAATCAGATCAGGACCTTCACAAGCTAGTAGTAACTCACTCTTCCAAGCCCTGCTAAAGAGGAATGAGAGAGTGGGATTTTCCCAACTGAGAATATATTCCTAATGTGAGAGTGGAATTCTGAATGAGCTAGAACTGTGCAGGGTTGAGCTCATTTTCTCCTGGCAAAATGTAACTTCCTGTTTTGGAAGGGAAGAGGGTGATTACAAAGAAGTCTGTCTCACAAGGCTTGTAGGACTTCAAATGGCTCTTACAAAACAACATTTTGATGAGTTAAGTGTAAATTAATCAAAAATCCATGTATTCAATTTCCCTTAAATCATACATGGGTTTAGAAATGAAGGGAAAAAGTGTTGGGCCAAATGTCCTTAGGTTTTATTGAAACCAGGATGCTTGATGAATCATGCCAAGCGGTTTGACAAGTCCCAGACACATCCAAATTCACTCATCTCGGCTGATCGTAGATGTCATGGGGAAGAAAGAATACTTCTGGTTCAAATACTTCTGGTTCAAACCATCCCATTTTAGTAATCCCTCTTCTTCACCTAAACTGAACTCTTTCTGCAAAGGGATAAAAGAAGGCCCACAACACTTACGTACATATCCTTATACTCTACCGTATCCCTTATCTGTAATTTAATGTGTGTCTACCCCTTTAGTCTTTAGTCATATCTACTAATTCTATTGTGTTATACTCTCACAGTAAATGCTCAATAAATTCCATGAAATAATTTCAAATTTTAATGTCTGACCTGCAATACCATACTAAATGCTCTACTATGATATTCCTGCTATTTTAAGTTCCAATACATGTCTGTGGAGGACAACAGATTTAAAGTGGTTGTTGATTTTTGCTTTGTTTTTTTCTGGTTATCCCCTGGTTTTTCCAAAAAAAAAAAAAGTGGAAAAGACACTCTAGGCCTTAGATAACCTCGGCAAATGGGTGAAGGTCAATGATATATGCTGTTGCTGTTTATATCTCAGAGAAACTCAGTTCACTGACCCCAGACTGTAGCTTTTCTCCCTACCAGTCATCTGGCAATGCTAGACCACTGTGAACCAAATGACTGGGCATGATTCAGTGCATGTCATCACCACTACTGCAAAAACTGCTCAAGATCATGTCCTGCTGGCAGTGGGTTGTGCCTTGGCCTGCCTATCCAGCGACGCCTGAACAAGACCCACTCAAATGGCCAGAGAAAATTCACTGCTGTATTTTTACGTTAAAGGATTCCAAGTTTACATGAGATCGACTCTAAAAGATGCACTCATGGATGCACTCTCCCTGTTGTCAGGTTCATATGTGAACTGAAGGACGACGCTACTCTTATATAAGATCGAGCCTGTCCACAATTGATGATGCTACTCTTTGTGAAATTTTTCTCAATGAATGGTATTTATTGAGCACTTTTTGCAGAGTACTTTACTAAGTGTTTGGGAGAGTAGAGTTGGTAGACCCTATTGTATGCAGATGCAGTTGAAATTTTATACAAGTGATATGACAAAAATATTTTTGAGGAATTAATCTTCTTACAGCAAATCGTACTTTGTCCTTAATAGTTATAGTATTTAAACTATGTGCCTAGCACTGGTCTAAGTTCTGGTGTTGTTATAGGTTAACTGGGTTGGACACAGACCCTGTCCCACAGTCACACTCTAAGTAAGGATGGTGTAGGATTTAATCCCCATTTTACCGATGAGGAAACTAAGTCACAGATAAATTAAAAACAAGGTCACCTAGCAGGCAAGTGGCAGAGGGGGAATTAGAACCCAGATCCTCTGACTCCCAGGCCTGTGCTCTTTCCACTAGGCCACACTGCTTCCCTTTAGGGGGACTAAAAAAACTAGACATTTCATGGGAGGCATTTGAACATGATTACATACTCTTACTGCAGTTCAGCATCCTTAAAGCGGTAAAACTGTTGATCTTAAAGGGATTAATTTACAATTGTGTTTTTCAGTTATTACCTTAACTTGGTTTCAGAATGTGTTCAAGGAGAACTGAAATTTGATTTAGAAATCCCTAGACCTCTTGGGACTTCAAGCTTTAATCTCTTCTTCCTTTTTGTTTAACATATGAATTTTTTTGTAAAAGCCTAGAGTGATGTGACCAGTCATTCCACGTTGGGATGATTGGGATTTAAGATGGAGTGGGTAGGATAGCAAGTAAGAAACCAACAGGCCCCCATCCAAGGAGGCAGTGGGATCGGCAGGGCAGCCAGAATGGAGGAAAGAGATGGAAGAGACTTTCCACTTCTTCCTTCCCCTCATCCAAGCTGGAAGTAGCTGTTGTTGATGCTGCTGTTCTTGACCACCATGGGGCTATGCATGATGGGATTTCCCAGCTCTCTTGGAAACTCCCTTTCAAACACAGGGCTAAGGCAAGCCAATTGAGCTAGAATTATTATTTGAACCACTACCCCTTCTGCCTAGAAGGTAACAGTACCCCCAAATCAACTGGCTTACCTATGCTAGGTACCTCAGACTCGGCACCCTATCTGAACCACCCATTGCTCTTTCTTTTCTACCTCTTGCTCCCACTGGGTGGTGGAGGAGGCCATGGGTAAGACCAACCCCATCCTACATGCCATTTTCTTGTTAGTACAAGCTCTTCTCTTGCTCAATCAATAATATTTATTTAGCGCTTACTGTACGCAGACCCCCATACTAAGGTGCTTCCCTAGTGACCACTTTTTCCATCTATAGCTGAATGGCAGTAGCCAGAGGAACAAGGAGGCTACTGGAAGCACAGGGACCTGTTCGCTCTTTTCCCCACCCCAAGCCTGCCCTCCTTCCCCTCAGAAGTACAGTCCACAGCAGGGATGAGGACAGTTTTTAGTGTACTTGAGGAGGCGGCAGGCATAGCATCCATCACTCAGGTCCCACCTTCCTCATAGCTCTGTATGCAGATCCGAGACACATACTGTTGGAACTGCCTAATTATTCCATGTTTTTCGATGGGGCCTTTGGGAAAATCCCAGAGGAAACCGGGGAGTTAAACCCCTCTTGGAAGCACAGAGCTTTGCCCTGGATCCTTGAATAAATTTCAGAAATTTGGCTGAAAATCTTGGGCAAGTGAGAGCCTGAAAGATCCCGAAAAGGGATTAGTTCAACAACCACCATAAAAACTACATGTCATTGAACCAGGAAATCAAGAACCAAAAGAGGAGAGTAAGAAAACACACACACACAGACACACACGCGCGGACTGGGACAGCAAAACGTTTAGCTCTTCCCAGCACATGTGGGCCCCAAAATGTCCCCTATTCATTCCTCTGGAGGAGCTTTAGGTTGTGTCCCCAGCCAAGTTTTAATAAGTACCACGCAGATAATAAAGCACTGAGCCTCTGACTCTAGCCTGCTCATCTCTGGTAATGCTAACATTTAATGGTGAATGTAAGCATTCCATAACGGTATAGTGATGATTAAGTCCAAACAGACATGTAGGCACAGCTGCCTAGCTATTTATTTCTTGTCTAAACCTAACTACGAATAACTTAAGCACCTTAATAGAAGTGGAATAATAAATACACAGACCAAATACAGGCAGAAATCCAACCCAACCATCACAACTCTTTTTTCAAAAATCTTCCATCTTTCAACAGCACTAGCTGCAGCGGGTCTTACTATTGTATAACATGAATCCCAAATACCAAGCTAAACTGGCAGAGTTCCTCGATCTATAGTTCCCACCTATTCTTTTGCTTATTTTCCCAAGCCAAACCCCCTGAAGATGGCCAGAGACTTTTCTTCAAAATGGTTAAATCATGAATTTGATGTTTTCCAGCCTCCCCTGAAATTCCTTCTGGACACATTGTGTCCATATTCATCCAAAAAGCATAAAGTGCTTTGAAAAACATTGATTCCCATTGTGCAGATGGAGAAGCCAAGGCACCCATACAGGTAGTAACAGCAGCATTTACTAAGTATCCTCTTGGTTTTAGGAGCTTGGAAAACTCAGATTAACAAGGTGACACTTTCCTTGACCAAAAGAAGCTTACTCTCGAGCAGGGTAGACAAGCATAAAAATGTTTGCAGAGTAGTCAAAACAAATAAATAGATATGTTCATGTCAATTATATATATTTACAAATCCTTGTGTGTTTTGTGTGTGTCTGAGTGTGTCATAAGGAGGATGTAAATAAGTATGTAATTGTTAGCATTGGCTGAAGGAATGATTGGGTGCTAGGAACTTAAATCAAGGAACACTTGTTGGATAAGGTAAGGTTTTAGGAGATATTTGGATGTTGGGATTGGGGAGTTCCAGGCTGGGGGAAACAGCATGAGTAAGGGGACATAAGGTTAGAGAATAAAGTACAGCTAGAAGATTGAATTGAGGGAACAAAGGCATTCAATAGTATTTATAGAGCACTTACTATGTGCAGAGCACTGTACTAAGTGCTTGGAATGTACAATTCGGCAACAGATAGAGAGAGTCCCTGTCCAATGATGGGTTTACAGTCGAATCGGTAGTGAGTTGGAGAATAATGGGAGAAGCGAGCAGACAGGTAAGGTGGGGCCAAGTTGTGGAAAGCCTTGTAGCCAACTGTGAGATGTTTTTGTTTGATGTGAAGTGACTCAGGGAGCCAGTGGAGGGTTTTGAGAGGAGAGAAGAGATGTGGGCTTAGTGATGCTTCAGGAAGATAATCCAAGCAGCAGCAGGAAGAATAGTTCGGAAGGAAGTGATGTTGGAAGGAGGGAAAGCAGCAAGAAGGCTGTGTAATAGTCTGACCATGACCAGAGTTTAGGAGCCCTGCTAGGCGGTATGGCAAATACAGTCAGATAATTTACCAACCCAAAAACCTCTACCAGCCCACCTGAGGAGAGAGTATGAAGTCAGTCTTCTTCATGTCTTGTCTGGCATACACTGCTATTGACTGAGTAATCTGGCAGCAAGTTGAAGTAAATGCTGGAAGAACTGGGGAGAGGCCTCCTAATGTCTTCGTCAGTTGTCTCCTGTCTCTCTCACCTATTATTTGGAGTTTCCTTTTTCTTCCTCCCCCAACATCTTTAATTGTTTCACGGTACAAGCGTCCAAACTCCCAAGCTTGGCATTGCTATCTAATTCTCACCTTGCCAGCATTTGTGTATTAGATGCGAGATGTGCATTTATGAGTGGACTGTCTGATAGAAGCTCTATTTTTCAACAAGCTAGAAGATTCCAACTGTTATATAAAGCAGTAACAAGTCCCACTCACTCCAAAAGCAATAAAGCACTGCAGTATTTCCCAGAACAGGGGCCTGTAGAGTTAGGGTCATCATCATCATCATCGATGGCATTTATTAAGCACTTACTATGTGCAGAGCACTGTACTAAGCACTCAGGAGACTGCAGAGTTAGGGAGAGTGTACTTTTAAAGAATGGCTACAACGGTCAAGGTTTTGTTTTGCTTTTTTCCTTTAGGAGCAGGACAGTGACCAGAAAAGGGGGTGTTGGCTTCACACCAGCATTCCCCTTACTGCAGTGGCTTTGGGTGACCTTGAGGATGTAGACATTTGTCCCTGACTAAAGATGTGGTGAAGCAATCTTGCCCTAGCTGAGCTCCTGCTGCAAAAGAGTCCTTCTCTCTCCATGCAGCCTAACCAAAGTCACTTCGTACTCCCAACCAAAGCATCCCCTCATATAAAGATGGAATCTTTTCTTTGTTGAGTGGGAAATGCAGATGTTGATACAACTGAGAAGTCACAATGTGATTTCTAAAATGGAACCTAATTGGGTGCAGTACTAAACCATACAGGCCATATCTGCCACCTTCCAAGGGTTGATCCATGAGAGTTCTGTGTTTAAGAAAGAAGGCCTGATGAGACGAGTTTTATGGGCTCATTGCAATACACTTCTGGTGGGTAGAGAGGTTTGAGGCTAAGGGAATTGCGGTCAATTGCCTGAGGTGCCTTATTAATGGCCCCATTAAACATTCTCGGGTGTCTTCGTGCAGTTATCAAATGGCTTGCTCTCGGACTCCCTTCTCTCCCAGGTCTTTATTTTTCCAAACAGCAGCTAAAAAATATTTTTTTTTAAAAAAAAAAGCACCCAATTTAACCACATCATCCCTTGAGAGATTCTGTAAAAACTAAAAATGCACTACCCTTTGGAGGTTAGTGACCAGGATTGAAATATGGTTGAATCCTTTCAAGATGAAATTTGAATGTGCTTATTTTAGATAATCATTTAAGTGACTGTAGACTGAGCCTCTTCTGTGTTGGATTTATACCCTTCATTCAGCCCACCCTCAGTCCCAGAGCACTTATGTCCACATCTGTAATTTATTGTCTGTCTCTCCTTCTAGACTCTAAGTTCCTTGTGGGCAGGGAACATGCCTACCAATTCTGTTGCAGTGTACTCTTCCAAATGCTTAGTTCAGTGCACTGCACACAGGAGGCCCTCAGGAAGAAACAGTGATTGATTTTCAGCTTAGTGAAAGGCACAGTTTAAGAACGGCTCTGGCCTTTCTTCCTGAGATATTCTCAGATATGCACACACTGCAAGCTTACCAGCCTCTGGAAAGATCAGTGTAATACCCAACAGATTTCAAGAATTTTCAGTTCCTTATAAAGTCTCCTTGCCCATGCGGCTTTAATGATTTCTAAGGCTCCCATATACCCTCTCAATGCCAACACTGAAGATATAGAAAGCTGGCAGATTAGAATAATGAGACTCGGACCATTTTGGGGGCAGCCCTGTTAGCTGTCTTCCTGGATTTTTCAGATTAATCAAACCCTTCAGCACCCCAAACATATCATCATCCAATTCCAATCCTTCCAATCAAGATCCTTCGTAAGAAAATATCCTTATAAACCAGGGCAAGCTCCAGTCAGCTTTCTAGTGGCTCTTTCTAGGCTGTGGATAAATAGAGGAGCTATTGAGGATGCCAACTCTGCACACAATCAAGGTCATCACCTTCCATTATTCACTTACAGAATTATTAGTGATCAGATCAGAGCTTTAAGTCTCATTGGCCCTGGAATTTAAACTTGAACTTTCAGTTCAAGACTCTACCTTATAGTTTATCCTACTGGGACAAGACTGAGATATTCTTATATTATCCTCTCCCAGGCACTTAATACAGTGTTCTGCACACAGTAAGTGCTCAATAAATACTTTTGATTGATTTGGAAGCCTCTGACAGCCTTGCTCTCGCTCTGCCTGGGAGTCAGAAGGTTCTGGGTTCTTGTCCTGGCTCCACCATTTTTTTGCTGTGTGACCTTGGGCAAGTCATTTAACTTCTCTGGGCCTCAGTTACCTCATCTATAAAATGGGGATTAAGACTGTGAGCCCCATGTGGTACAGGGACTGGGTCCAACCTGATTAGCTTGTATGTATCCCAATGCCTGACACAAAATAAGTGCTTAACAAATGCCATACTTAACAACCAAGTCTGCCCACAGAAATGGAGCCAAAGCTAACCAGGAGAAGTTCCATCAACTACCAATTAGGCCCCTATGTTCCTAATTTTTCCTCACTGCATTGCTGAGAGGTAAGCAAAGAGCAGTGTTTTAAGGGAAACAATCCATCAGTAGTATTTACTGAGTGTTTACTGTGTGCAGAATACTGAACTTGGGAAAACACAAGAGAGTCAGTAAACCCAATCCCTGCTCTCAAGGAATTCACTAACAGGGGAGAATCCAATGGAGAAGATTAGACAAACTGTTGAATAAGTGATAGTAAAAAAAATACTTTTCAAGTATTTGACTCAAGTGTCTTACTCTGTGGATCTGTGTTCTTTCACCATTCAGCTGAGAACAGGGACCATTACATACAAAATGGCTAATATCCCCATATATGGGTGTGCCCAGCTGGAAAGATTTACCCCCCACACAGCCTCTACCAGCACAGTAGGTGGAGATCGATCAGCACTCACAATGATACCAATTGGAAGAGGAGCGGGCAGAACTCCTCGAGTTTATCCTGGGACTGAGAGTCCAGGAATCACAAAACAATCCCTGAATCCCCATCCCCTGCTGTCCCCAGAAAGAAGAGGAGTGAGAGGCAGCATGGCCTAATGGAAGGACCCTAGGATTGGGAGTCGGGAGATGTGAATTCTAGTTCTGGCTCTGCCACTTGCCTGCTTATATAAGCTGGGATGAGTAACTTAAACTTTCTGACTTTGGGTTTCCTCATCCGTAAAATGGGGATAAAATCTGTGTACTCCTTCCCTCTTAGCCAGTAAACCCCATATAGGACAGAGACTGAGAATGGCCTAGTGGATTGAGCACGGGCCTGGAAGTCAGAAGGACCTAGATTCTTATCCCAGCTCCACCACTTGTCTGCTGGGAGACCTTGGGCAAATCATTTCACTTCTCTGTGTTTCAGTTACCTCATCTGTAAATTGGGGACTAAGACTGTGAGCCTCATGTGGGACATGGACTGTGTTCACCTGATTAGCTTGTATCTAAGCTCAGAACAGTGCTTGACACATAGTAAGCACTTAAATACCGTCATTATTATCTGATTATCTTGTAGCTTCCCCAGTGCTTACCACAATACTTGGCACAAAGCTACTGCTTAAGAAATACCACGAATATTATTAAGAGCATAAGGTGAGGGGGGTGGCCTCTGAGCTGGGAGGGTGGGGAAAGCCACTAACCTTCTGTCCTGGAGTTCCACTGATTCCTTGATAAATTTCAGGAATGGGCCACTGAGGGATATGGCAAATCTGAGCCATGTAGCTCGTAATCCCATTTTGTCTTTATTATTTTTTCCAGGTGTGACAACAGCAGCAGTCCCTCTCTTTCCATCACTTCGCCCAAGCCCACCATTCCCAGAAACTGAGCATTGTGGACCTAACGTGACAGAGGGCTGCAGACAGAGGACCGCAGACAGAGGACCACTTTTTACTAAATGTTGTAGAGGAGCACGAAGTGAAAGGGGCAAGAAAGTGTAGAGGGAAGAGGGGATAAGAGAGCATGAATAATAATAATAATAACGTTGGTATTTGTTAAGCACTTACTACTTGCAGAACACTGTTCTAAGCGCTGGGGTAGATACAGGATAATCAGGTTGTCCCACATGAGGCTCAATCTTTACCCCCATTTTACAGATGAGGTGATTGAGGCACAGAGAAGTGAAGTTACTTGCCTAAAGTCACACAGCTGAGAAATGGCAGAGCTGGGATTCGAACCCATGACCTCTGACTCCCAAGCCCGTGCTCTTTCCACTGAGTCACGCTGAAGAGTACAGTGCTCTGCAGACAGTAAGCGCTCAATAAATACAACTGAATGAAGAAAGAGACAAGAAGGGAGAGGGGAAAACAAGAAAAAAATGAGAGATGAAGAAAGTAATGAGACAGAGCAAGGATGAGAGAGATGAGGGAACACAAGAAGCAGGAAAAAAAGAATGGTGAGAACAGGGAAATAAATGGAATGATGGGAAGAGGCTTGTAAAAAAAAAAAAACAGGGAGAAATGGGCAATCTGACAATCCTTTGGATGTTTCATGGGTGTCAGATAGTGGAACATATATTCCTTGTTTCTGCATAGTTCATTCATTTATTCAATAGTATTTATTGAGCACTTACTATGTGCAAAGCACTGTACTAAGCACTTGGAATGGACAATTCGGCAACAGATGGAGATAATCCCTGCCCACTGGCGGGCTTACAGTCTAGTCTAGGCTTACAGAGAAGCAGTGTGGCTCAGTGGAAAGAGCACGGGCTTGGGAGTCCGAGGTCATGAGTTCGAATCTTGGCTCTGCCCCTTGTCAGCTGTGTGACTGTGGGCAAGTCACTTCACTTCTCTGTGCCTGTTACCTCATCTGTAAAATGGGGATTAACTGTGAGCCTCATGTGGGACAACCTGATTACCCTGTATCTACCCCAGCGCTTAGAACAGTGCTCGGCACATAGTAAGCGCTTAACAAATACCAACATTATTATTAGTTGGGGGAGACGGACGAAAACAATAGCAATAAATAGAATCAAGGGGATGTACACCTCATTAACAAAAAAATATGGAACGCTTCACGATAGTAAGCGACTAGCTGCTACCAAGACTGAAAAGGGAGGTACTTTTGGCTTTGGCACCTCTTAACATGGCCTCTGGGGAGAACATGGCCACTGTGAGGCTGGGTGGATCACTGGCATCTTGCTAATGATGAATAGAGATAGAAATGTGCCAGAGGGCGGAGATGACTCAGCCTATCACAGGCACTTAACGAAGAATTCATAGTGGACAACGTTGACAACCTGAGAAATACATGAGAAAGGGCCCACTGGTCTTCCTCATTGGCCTCAAAAGGCCATAAATCATTAGATAATTTTCATGTATAAATCACCATATTAATGAAGTCTCATTAAATTGAATTGTTGTGGCTTGTTTATTTTGGTGCTCGGAACACCTCTTTTTTTTCCCCATTCCTGATAAGCCTCTCTGGCACATTTCAGACTTTAAAACATCTGTGCATCTCATTATTCACACGGAACTGAAAACCCCTTGAAACTTGTATAATTACACATGAGGAGTGAGAACTGGTCTGCTTGAGGCAGAAGATGCTAGTGCTTGGCGTCGCTATTCAAGGTGGGATATGATCCACTACCTTTCCTGATGGTTCATTGTGAAAGCAGAATCCTACAGATGTAAACCACACTCTAAAGCAAAACTGTGGTGTTGAGCACTCACTTTGGGCCAAGCACTGTGATTAACGCCCGGATAGCTGATAACACAAATCAGAGCCTACTCAGCTCCCTATCCCACATAAGGCTCACAGCCTAAGGAGGAGGAAAATCAGATATTCAATCTCCAGTTTACAGATCAGGAAACCGAGGTACAGAGATTCATTCAATAGTATTTACTGAGCGCTTACTATGTGCAGAGCACTGTACTAAGCGCTTGGAATGAACAAGTCGGCAACAGATAGAGACAGTCCCTGCCATTTGACGGGCTTACGGTCTAATCGGGGGAGACGGACAGACAAGAACAATGGCAATAAATAGAGTCAAGGGGAAGAACATCTCGTAAAAACAATGGCAACTAAATAGAATCAAGGCGATGTACATTTCATTAACAAAATAAATAGGGTAATGACAAAATAAATAGGATAATGACAAAATAAATATGACGTGCTCAAGGTCACATAGACAAGTGGTGGAGCCAGGATTAGAACCCAGTTCTTCTGACTCCCAGCCTTGTGCTCTATTAGGCCACTTTGATTCTCTAGGGCTGCATTAACCCTGGTGGACATTGTGACTGAGTACACACACACACACACACACACACATATACACATATACTTTCAATAGCTTATATGGCTTAGTGGAAAGAGCACTGGCTTGGGAATCAGAGGTCATGGGTTTGAATTCCGGCTCTGCTACTTGTCAACTGTGTGACTGTGGGCAAGTCACTTAATTTCTCTGTGCCTCAGTTACCTCATCTGTAAAATGGGGATTGAGACTGTGAGCCTCAAGTGAGACAATCTGATTACCCTGTATCTACCCCAGCGCTTAGAACAATGCTCTGCACATAGTAAGCGCTTAAATATCAACATTATTATAAAAAAATACACACTTTGCTTCAATTTCACTATATTTGAGAAATGATTTTAGGCCCAGAATAGGCCCACTGCTTCCACCATTAAATTGTAAACTCTTTGATGGCAGAGATCACATTCTACTTCTTTTGTCTAGTTCCCCAAGCACTTAATGCGGGGGTCCATATATAGGAGGGGCTCAGTAAATATCCTTCAAACTAAAATATCTCGGATACTTGGGGCCATCAAATATTTTTAAATTTAGTGATCCTGCTAATTTTCCCATGTATACTCATGCTCTAATTCAGCCCAACCACTATTCTCACTCAATCAAATTTAGCCTGTTCTTATGTAGATTCCAGAGGCAGCTGAGAAATCTAGTGAGTTGAACATATCTTCACCAAAAATTGCTAGTAAAAACTAATTTTTTCAGGCAATAGGTAAAAGCAGGGATTGTGTCAACTAAGAAGGAGTGTGGCCTAGTGGAAAGAGCACGGGCTTAAAAGTCAGAGGTCGTGGGTTCTAATTTGACTCCGTCACTGGTCAACTGTGTGACTTTGGGCAAGCCACCTCACTTCTCTGTGCCTCAGATACCTCATCTGTACAATGGGGATTAAGATTGTGAGCCCCACCTGGGACAACCTGATTACCTTGTATCTCCCTCGGAGCTTAGAACAATGCTTGACACACAATGTTTAACAAATATCGTTATTATATTATTACAACTCTTTCGAGGGCTTACTTAGTACAGTCTCCCAGATAGAGTAGGAACTCAGTAAATGCTTTCAACAGACTGATTATGCCCAGGGTCAGCTTGGCTAGGGGAGGTAGGATGGGCTTGTCACCTGTGTGACTGTGGGCAAGTCACTTAACTTCTCTGTGCCTCAGTTCCCTCATCTGTAAAATGGGGATTAAGACTGTGAGCCCCACGTGGGACAACCTGATTCCCCTGTGTTTACCCCAGCGCTTAGAACAGTGCTCTGCACATAGTAAGCGCTTAACAAATACCAACATTATTATTAGTGGACAGGGCACAGGACTGGGAATGAGAAGACTCCGGTGCTAGTTCCAGTTTCACCACTTGCTCCTGCACAAACTTAGGGCAAGTCACAACCTTTCTGGGCCTCAGTTTCCTAAATTACAAAATGGGAATAAAGTACCTATTCTCCCTCTCTCAGTCCATGAAGGACTGTATCTGATCTAATTACCTTGTCCCGGCTCCAGCTTTTAGCACAGTGTAAGTGCTTATTAATATCATTATTAGATAAATGGGGGCCATAACTATGCCACTCATCCCCGTTCCCCTTCCCCATCAGTCCTAGAAAGCCGGGGAAGGCAGAAAGAAACTAATAACATTTTAACCACTAGGAAACAAGAGTCGTTTTGCCTGACGCCATGAAGTGTCCAAAGACAGCCCCTCCCTTCACTCCAGCACATCTTACAGTGCTTAGCACATTTTAAGCCCTTAAGTGTTAGTGATGAAGGAGATGAAAATAATTAAAGGGTTCCCCCCCACCCCACCCCGACTTCAGGAAGAAAGAAGTTGAAAGAGGAGACTGCTGTCTGTACTTGTTTTTTGAAGAAAGGGAGAAATAAACCAAGTATGAAAGTGAAAATGCAAGAGGGATAATTTTTACAAGGATGGGAAAGTCAAGGATTGAAAGAAATGGTATCCAAAGCCACCCAGCTCCATTTCTCAACATGCTAGCCAAACAGCTTGCTGGCTGGCTTCTCAGAGTGGAACTGGCATTTGAACCTTGGAAAAGAGTTGAAACCGCACAGGTCTCCAGTCTTCGGGGGTGGGCAGGGACACAGAAGACCCCTCATAATTGAGACCAAGCCGAGGTTTTTATTGACCACTTACTCTGCGCAGAGTACTGTACTAAGTACTTGGGAAAGTTCATGAGCACGTTTCTACACTGTGAGCGCTTTGTGGGCAGAGAATGTCTCTGTTGCTGAACTGTACTTTCCAAGTGCTTAGTACAGTGCTCTACACACAATAAGTGCTCAAAAAATACAATTGAACGGAGTTGGTAGACAAGATCCCTGCCCTAAAGACCTCACCGTCTAAATGGCTGCCTGGCAGGAGGCAGGTGGATTGGAAAGGAGCGTGGCTCAGTGGAAAGAGCATGGGTTTGGGAGTCAGAAGTCGTGGATTCTGATCCCAGCTCTGCTGCTTCTCAGCTGTGTAACCTTGAGCAAGTCACTTAACTTATCTGTGCCTCAGTGACCTCATCTGGAAAATGGGGATGAAGACTGCGAGCCCCATGTGGGACAGCTGATTACTTTTTATCTACCCCAATGCTTAGAACAGTGCTTGGCACATAGTAAGTGCTTAACAAATACTTAAAAAAAAAAAGGAAAGTTTAATGTTTGGCTTAGCTTGGAAACTGCAGGTCACACACCTGCTGGCTTCTCAGCCAAATGGAGTGAGTCTTGGAGGAGGGAAGCTAATTGGGGAGTTATTTAAACTATCAACATGCAATCAGCAGATTCCGTACAAGTGTTTCAGATTACTGAGGTTTGGAGTTTGGGAGTGTCCTTTTGAATCCCCTGGAGGTCAGAGATGCTTTTCTTTTCTTTTTCCTTCGCAAGTTAATCCTATACCAAAATAACACAAGAAGTAGCTTTCAGTCTAAAGAAAGTATATTTGCAGATTAATTCCTTGGAGGCACTGCTGAGGAAGCCTAGGGAAGAAAGGAATGGCATCTATTCTTTTCCATGGAGAGATTTTAAATGACAAACAGGGACAGTGAAGATCACAGCAAAGAACAAGATAAACGTGCACTATCCCTCCCTTCAGCTTGCCATTTCCCTTTAGCAAAAGACTTGTCCACTGAACCTCAGTTGAGTTCTGGAACCCAAGTCTCAGCTAGTTATTCTCCCTATCTCTCCATCTCCCAAATCCCCCTATTTTTAAAAGAAGATTGGGATATGAAGAAGAAATGTCTATCAGCAGACCGAAACACTTTCACTTCTTATCAAGTTGGCTTTTACAAGGTAGAGAGGGACTCAGGCTTCAAGCCTTGTTAAAGGCAAGGTAAGGTGAGGGAGGAAACTTTTAGCTCCCTCTATCCAGTTTACCTGTCCTGAGGGAGAGAAGATGGCTAGACCAGGTAAGAAATACAGACAGAAAAGTACCTCAGTAGATCCAATATGGAAAAGGTAACATGTTGATCATCTCAAAGAAAAGGGAGAGGGGAGCAGGAGAAGGAAGTGGGGAGACGGAAAAGGTGATGTTTACTGGATGACAGTCAGGTGAAATAGGAGAAACAGCCTGGTCTAATGGAAGACCCCAGGTCCAGCAATCAGTTAGGAGACCTGGACTCTAAAATAAACCAGCTCCATCATGTGCCTGCTGTGTGACCTTGAGCAAGTCATTTTACTTCTCTGGTCCTCAGTTTCCTCATCTGTAAAATGGCGATTAAATAATGATTATTTAATCCCTGATCTTCCTCCTTAGGCTGAATGTCTCATGTGGGACAAATAACTATGTCCAATTTGATTGTACTGCATCTACTCCAGTGCTTAGTACAGTCCTTGGTTTATTAGAAGCATTTATAATAAGTGTTGAACAAATAGCACAATTATAATCACTAAGAGAGAGCCAGGAAGGGATCAGGGAAGGAGAATGGATCCAAGCCAAATACCATGAGGACTACTAGCTCTCCCAGCACTGGAAGCAGTGTGGTCTATGGGAAAGAACACAGGCCTAGGAGTCAGAGGATTTAAATTCTAATCCCAGCTCTGCCACTTTTCTTCTTTGTGATTTTAGGTAAGTCACTTCACTTCTACATGCCTCAGTTACCTCATAGGTAAAATGGGTATTAAGACCATGAGCTCCACTTAGGACATGGACTCTATGTTCAACCTGATTATCTTGTATCTACCCCAGTAGTTAGTACAGTGTCTGGCATAAAGTCAGCACTTAGATACCACACACAAAAAAAAAAGCTCCTCATGGTCTTGGAATATCACCTGCAGGTCTGGACACCTCCACTCTAAGACAAAGAAGACCAGTTGAAGAGAGGCACCAGGGAAGAACAGTGAATGATCAAGGTGGTGGAGGAACTGATTGATGGGGATCTTCAGTGCATGGCTTCCCCATGATTAAGGAAGGAGGGGAGAGGAGAGGGAGGAGGCTGTGCATTTCACAAATATTTGGAAGGCATCAATTTATGGGGTGAGGGGAAGTGTGGGATGAATAGATTGGGAGGGAAGGGGTAAACACCAAAATGTCATGAGGAAGAGCAGCAGCAGAAGTGTCAAATCCAGCTGAATACAGATTTCCCCATCTTTGAAATCTTTCTGAAGTCACATCTCCTCCTGAAAGCCTTCCCCAATTAATTTCTAATCTCACCAAGTTATATTCCTACAGCTGCCGCTTAGCTCTTCTGTGTTGTCTATGCACAGCTTTCAGCAGCTCGTATATACCTATCATAGATACCCTTCTTCTTAAACACTAAATCATGCACACAAACCCCTTTTCTTTCTATCTCCTATCTATAAATTTTAGTGCCTACCTCCCCCAGTAGACTGTAAAATCTCTGAGGGCAGGGATCATGTCATGTCAACTACCTCCTACCTCTTCTGTACTTACCCAAATGCTCAGTACAGTGCTCTGTACACAGTAGATGCTCCATAAATACTACTGATTGCTAAGTTTCAGTCAAACCTGGGAGAAATGGGAGAGAGCACTAAGGAAGAGAACTCTTGCAGAGAAGATTGGACTAGTCCTGACTAGGCTTAGTTCCTTGGATTTAAAACTTGTACCTGAGTCTATTATCTGATGCTGTTCAGATTTGCGTCTGTCAAGTTTCTCACTCTCAGAAACCACAGCAAGTTCATTCTGTTCTCTGTAACAACAGAGGAGTTGGCCAGAAACAAGCTGGTGTTGAAGCTATATATACACACAAAGTGACACACATTTTGCTGCCTTTTCAAGCATTCTTGTTAATGTGTTGTAATAGTCCCTGAGAATCCTGCCCAATGTCTCAATTATTTCAGCAATTGGATTGTAAAACTGTCTGAAAATTACCACTTAGTGCTGATGATTTATTTATTTATTTTAATCTTTGGTGTATTCTGTCTTAGTTCCAAACCTTGGAGTTCAGTCTTTCGTTGTAGCTTTCCATTGGCATTTTAACCACGACACTCTGTTGCTTCAAAATGGTCTCGGCATTTACTTGATTTGATTTCTAAGTGTGTGGAGGGTTCTTTGTTACTTTCACATTGTCATGGTGGATGAAAAGAGACTGTTAATTCAGTTTAGTTCTTACTTATCTGAGGTAGCTGAAACAGCAGTAAAGAGACAAAACTCTTAACTCAGTGTTGAGGTCCACTATCACTGTATAGCCCTTTCCCAAAACTGGGTCATCTTTTTTGGGTCTTTCCTTCTGATGGTTCCCCACAAATCTGAACATGTCACAGTTTCTCTGTGCCTTAGTTTCCTCACCTGTTAAATGGGAATTAAATCACTGTTCTTCCTTTCCACTAGACTGAAAGCCCTAAATGGGATAGAGGCTGGCTGATCTGATTATTTTGGGTTTACTCCGGTGCTTAGCACATAGTAAGCAAGCAGTTAAATACCATAATTTGGGTCAGAGAGAGAGAGAAAGAAAAACAGGGGATGAACCCTTCCTTTAGATCCAAAGGGTTCATAGTATAAAATCAAAATATAAACACTTTCCCACACTCAAGGTGACAGATCTGCAAATATAAAGGTGATCATTTCTTTCCAGGGAGTGCGAAGGGGAAAGGAGACTCTGACAATTTCACCAGGAGGTCTGGTGCACTGGAAAACTAACAGACATCTCTTTAAGGCCCTGTGAGCCCTCTCACACACTCCCTTCCCCTCAGCACCCCCAGGCTGGGGATTTGAGATTGAAGTTGGAATTTAGAAGGAACACAGCTGAAGGGATGTGCACCTACAATGGAATCTATTGAAGGGAAACAACAATCTTGTTGAGAGCTGGAGAGTCTGTTATGATTCGCCAAGGGGATGTGGTTGGAGCAGGGCCACCCTCCATATCCTGGGGTTTCAGAAATGCTTCAGCGGCAAATGACACCATCCTGGCCCGGGCCGTTTCCTCTCCTCCTCCAAAGATAGCCTGGTTCTGCCTCTTCTCGAAATTCTCCTCAGCACAGGGTCCTTCCCACCCCCCACCATCGCCACACCCGGGAGAGCCGATCACCCCGACTCCCAAGTCCCAAGATCCTCTGGTCTTGTTTGCTCTGGTGGTGGCTCTCTCAATTCGCTTCACTTCGGTACACAGAATCGGATTTTTATTAGGTCCGGGGAGTTACTATTTAGTTGAGCTGGAATTTTTTTTTTTTAACGTTTCCTCTGAACCGGTTTACTTTGCAGATATTTGTTTAACTGGTTTATTTGATTTAGTGCAGATTAAAGGGACTTTCTCTTTCATAAGCTGAGTCCTTTGTTTTTACAGGTATTCATAAAAGTGGCTTCCATTGTGCCAGGGAAAGCATCTAGCCCCCGGGAGTAAGAAGGTATCAGTGGAAGCGCTGCGGGTTTGGCACAGTCAGCCCTTCTTACCCCGAGCTCAGTCAGGCATGAGGCCATGTTGAGCCGCAGCGGTAAACTGACTGTTTCTTCACAAAGGCGTTTTGTGAACGTGCTTTCAGGTGCCAACAGCTTCCACTGCCCAAATATACAAAACACCTGGCCCTTCCCTCTAAACAGTAAGCTTGATGGGGACAGGGAAGTTGACTACTAACTCTGTTGTATTATATCCTCCCAAGTTTAATGCAGTGCTCCCCACTAGTTAAGCCCTCAATAAATATCACCGACTGAGGAGCAACCATCTTGTGCAGCAGAATTGTTTCTCTGTCCTATGGGTCACTCCCTCTGGCCTCCTCGGAGACCTGGGCTTCCACTGGTGTCTGGGGAAACTGGACACTGTGGGAACTAGTAGCAGAGTTACTGTGGGCAGTACAGCCTAGTGAAAAGCGCAAGGGGGTCTCGGAGTCAGAGGAGCTGGATTTTAATCCTGACTCCGCCGCTTGCCTACTGTGTGACCCTGAGCAAGCCACTCAGTTTCCTCATCTGGAAAATTGGCATTTAATATCTTATTTAGACTATGAGCCCCACATGGAGCAGGGGCTGTGTCCAATATAATTAACTTGTATAATAATTATGGTATTTGTTAAGCGCTTACTATGTGCCAAGCACTGTTCTAAGCGCTGGGTCTACCCCAGTGCTTAGTAAATATGACAATGATTAGTATTATTTGAGCACAGGAAAGCAGTGTGTTCTAGGGGAAAGAAGACAAGATTGGGAATCTGGAGACTTGTTTCTAATCACAGCTTTGCCAAGAGGCCACACTGACCTTGAGCAAGTCACTTCATTTCTCTAAACCTCAGTTTCCCCATAAGTAAAATGGGTATAAGATATATTCTAAGAGTCCCTATGGGACCCAGATAGGGATTGTATGCAGTCTAATAAATCTTGAGGGATGGATTTTCCTCATCACAGGATGAACAAAAACAAAAAACAAGCCAAGTGGTCAAGTGATTAGTTCAAGGATAGAATATGTTTTAGGGATGAATGGAGCTGTGGATGCCTGGGGCTACCAAATTTGGCCACCTTTTCTACAGGTCTCTTCTAAAGTGGGTAGGCAGGAGGCAATTGTGAGTTAACAGAAGGTCCAGGATTGGTTGCCCCAGGCTACGGAAAAGAAGATTTAAGGAGTAGAATTTCCACTCTTATGGTTCCTGTCTTTATAGTGTCCCCTCCTGGGGTTGAGCCTGCGGCAGCATTGACCCATCCAACCAACGGCTCCGGGCTTCAGTCAATGGAGAAAATGGTTGAAGCAGAGGAAAAACTGGAGCCGCAAGGACTTCTACTGTTGAATCCCCTTCCTATCTTTATATGCATATGCACACACACAGATGCCCCACCCTCCACCCATCCCTTTGCCCCAAACAACTGAAACATTGCCCTAAAGCCCCACCAAATGTGTAGCAGTATCTTAATCTGGATCCTGTACTGGCTTCAGGGAATTTAATGTAAAAAATCCAACCCAGAAGAATTGATACAGTTCTAATCAATCATACTTAATGAGCTCTTGTGTGCAGAACAGTGTGTCAGCCTGCTCTCTGATCTCCCTTCCTCCTCTCTCTCCCTGCTCCAGTCTACT
Organism: Ornithorhynchus anatinus; assembly: GCF_004115215.2. Taxonomy (NCBI): domain Eukaryota; kingdom Metazoa; phylum Chordata; class Mammalia; order Monotremata; family Ornithorhynchidae; genus Ornithorhynchus; species Ornithorhynchus anatinus. Next base: position 12,079,156 of record NC_041735.1, on the reverse strand, counting down.
CTTCACTCCTCTGCCCGGCTCATCTTCCTGCAGAAACGATCTGGGCATGTCACTCCCCTTCTTAAAAACCTCCAGTGGTTGCCTATCAACCTCCGCACGAAGCAAAAACTTCTCACTCTAGGCTTCAAGGCTCTCCATCATCTTGCCCCTTCCTACCTCTCCTCCCTTCTCTCTTTCTACCGCCCACCCCGCACGCTCCGCTCCTCTGCCGCCCACCTCACCACCATCCCCCGGTCTCGCCTATCCCGCCGTCGACCCCTGGGCCACGTCCTCCCAGGGTCCCGGAATGCCCTCCCTCCTCACCTCTGCCAAACTAATTCTCTTCCCCTCTTCAAAACCCTACTTAAAGCTCACCTCCTCCAAGAAGCCTTCCCAGACTGAGCTCCCCTTTTCCCTCTGCTCCCTCTACCCCCCTTCACCTCTCCCGCAGCTAAACCGTCTTCTCCCCCCTTTCCCTCTGCTCCTCTCCCTCTCCCGTCCCATCCCCTCAGCACTGTACTCGTCTGCTCAACTGTCTATATCTTCATTACCCTATTTATTTTGTTAATGAGATGTACATCACCTTGATTCTATTTATTTGATATTGTTTTAATGAGATGTTCTTCCCCTTGATTCTATTTATTGCCATTGTTCTTGTCTGTCTGTCTCCCCCGATTAGACTGTAAGTGCATCAAAGGGCAGGGACTGTATCTGTTACCGATTTGTACATTCCAAGTGCTTAGTACAGTGCTCTGCACATAGTAAGCGCTTAATAAATACTATTGAATGAATGAATGAACACTGTATTAAGCACCTGAGAGAGTAAAATATGACAAGGATTGGTAACAGAGTTCTACTTTATAAACTGTCAATTAATGTTGAGTTTTCGTTTACAAATTACCCTCTCTTTCCTGTCACTCACCACTTGGATACTTCACTATGTATTAGCGCTTGGCCCAGGGAATCAGAAGGACCTGAGCTCTAATCCCAGCTCCACCTGTGTGACCTTGGGTAAATCACTTAACTTCTCTGTGTTTTATGTTCTCTCCAATGTAAAATGAGGATTAAGGCTGTGAGTCCCAAATGGGACGTAGACTGTGTCCAGCCTGATTAGTTTGTATCTACCCCAGTGCTTAGTTCGGTGCCTGGCACAGAGTAAGTACTTAAATGCCATTAAAATAAAATGGTGAACAGGGCTAAGGAAATGAAACTCAAATTAGTCTATATGGTCAGCTATTAGGAGTGCTGGTGGATAAATGGAAGTTTTAGAATTATCTATGGATTTTACTTATTCATGAAAACCTTTTTCCACAAAACTTTTTCCACCATGAAAGAGCTTGATTGAAACACCAAGTTAAGGGTCTGCCCAGAAAATTTGATTATGGGCACTACCACAAATAACTGAACTCTGATAGAATTGAGCTGAATCCAATTCAATTGCCCTTGAAATCCACATGCCACATTTTTCCCTGGCAGAAGCAAGGAAAAAATACCAGCCTGGGGCACTCTACCAATGTAGGTCAAAGGCTGCTCATCTCCTCTCCAATGTTTGGTTGTGTTTCTCAGCTGGGATGGGGCACACAGCTTCCCAGCAAATTCTGGAGGCTGACCAGCCCTGGGAGCACAGAAAGGAAGCAGTGAGCCCGGTTCCTGAAGCAGAAAGCCATTCCCTAAACCCTCCTTTCCCCTTCTCCCACTCCCTTCTGCACCGCTTTGACTTGCTCCCGTCATTCATCCCCATTCCCAGCCCCACCCCACTTATGCACATATCTGTAATTGTATTTATATTAATGTCTGTCTCCCCTTTTAGACTGTAAGCTCACTGTGGGCTGGAAGTGCATCTGCTATATTATTATATTGTACTCTCACCAACACTTAGTACAGTGCTCCTCATAAAGTAAGCACTCAAATACGATTGGCTGACAAAGCAAGGGGGCAACACATTAACTCCGTGTGCTGGGTCTGAAAAATACCATTGTCTTTGATATTGGCAGCGCTAGTAAAATCCTTGTGTATTAAGACATTAGTCTCCAATTACTGGGAATTATTCCCAGAAAGAAAAAAAAAGCCTACACAAACCCCTGAGATAACCACATAACACCTCCTCAGCCTGATAGCTGTGCAGATATCACCCAGTTTAATCAAGGAACTCAGACCTCCTAGCTCCTCGTTTGAATTTTTTCAATGTGATTTGGAAAGTGTGGATTACACACTCTCCTCCCCCAGCCCACAAAACATGAACTTTTTAGAAAAGTAGCACTCCTGGGAACTAATAACAGTTGTGGTATTTTAAGCACTTACGGTGTGCCAGACACTGTACTAAGCGCTGGGGTAGATACAAGCAAATTGGGTTGGACACAACCACTGTCCCACGAGGGGCTCACAGTCCCAATCTCCATTTCACGGATGAGCTGAGGCACAGAGAAGTGTAGTGACTTGTCCAAGACCACCCAGCAGAAGTGGCAGAGGTGGGGATTCGAACCCATGACCTTCTGACTTCCAGGCCCTTGCTCTATCCACAAGAGGAGCAGCGTGGCGCAGTGGAAAGAGCCCGGGCTTGGGAGTCAGAGGTCATGGGTTCCAATCCCGGCTCCGCCAATTGTCTGCTGTGTGACTTTGGGGAAGTCATTTCACTTCTCTGTGCCTCAGTGACTTCATCTGTAAAAGGGGGATGAAGTCTGTGAGCCCCATGTGGGACAACCGTATGACCTTGTATTCTCCCGAGCGCTTAGAACCGTGCTTTGCACATAGTAAGCACTTAAATGCCATCATCATCATCACTAGGCCAAACTACCACTCTAGCTCCCAAAGGACTCAAAGAAGATTTCTTTATCTGAGCCCGGGCTCCTTCCCCGGGGAAACTCTGACAGACCTTTTATGGAGTTTGAAAGCCACAACTTCCTCCTGCCCAGATGAATTTTAGCAGATGGAATTGGAAATACTCCAGAAAGTAGCAAAGTCTCTATCTGGACAGACCAACAGAGAGGGGGGAGATTTCTCAAAACTCCCATTTGTTTCTGACAGTAATCTATGCAAAAAACAGGTTTTTAGTTTAGGGGAATCTCTGCAGAGATAACATCTGCTATCTCCTGTGTGAACAGAGTAACTGCTGAATCTGATACAAGGGCATGAATACCTGATTGATTTACATATGCAACTCTCAGAGATGCAGACAGTGGCATTCCCACCGAATGACTCAGCTGGAGTAAACACAACTCCGGTTCCAGAAATCCTACTCGGTCACATCCCGTAATGTCTTTCAGAGTAATTTTTACCATGCTTTCTGATCGGCACTGTTACAGATTCTTTCTTCACCTACAGAGGAAGCATCCCAAACCATCAAAACTCAGCCCTCTGCTTCAAATGGCCCATCCTCCTCAGAATGTCTCTTTCATGTTCTTCCACACGTCGGGAGGGGTGGAAATACCACAACATTTCAAAACATGTCCGGGAAAAAGCTAGAGAGCAGCCCGAAACAAGAGGCTCTGGGTTTTCCGTTCTTAAGGATCTTGAAAAACAGAGCCTCCCGAGCTTCTTTATTCCTGAAACTGCATCTGAAGTTTTGCCTTGGACAAACCCAGTCTGTTTAAGGGGAGTTGGGCCCGGCAGATTCGAGAGGAAAATTGGCTGCGAATGGTTTAATTTTGCTAACAATGCTTCTTGAATGGTCCCCCCCCCAAAAAAGATCTTTACACTCAATCACTGGGATGGCACTGGACTTTAGAGATGGAAATTGGATTTAAGCGGGCTATTAAGGAGAGCCAGTAGACCCTCCCAATCTGCCTGGCCCTGAAGGATGTGAAACCATCAGCTGAGCCCTTCCAGCAATCAGTAAATGCTGGATTCCTGCTCAGCCTCACTCCTCTCAGAGCCAAATTGATTCGACATCGTGTTAAAGAAAGGAAGGAAGAAAGAAAGATATGAAGATGACATGGATAATCATTCCTGACTCATGGAATTGTTCTGGATATGAAACAGGTTGAAAACCACCCCTCTGGTCAATTAGGATCCCTTTTTAATCCCGCCTGCTTTGTAAAATATACTGTATTAAGACCATATTTTCTGTGATCAAACTAAGTAGCAAATCATACAATGCCACCAGTGTGGCGCCCAGGGCTTCTCTCATAAGACCCATTTCTTGTCCTAAGATGGAGGACTTGATATGTGGAAAAGCCTCATTTTTGATTCTCTTTTGACATTTTTAGAAGAGAAAATTATTTGCAAACGGATGTGGCCCCTTGTGTTTGCAGTGAATTTTTTCAGACCTATATTAAGTAAACACTTACCGTGTGCCAAGCACTGTACTAAACTGTGGGGCAGATTCAAGGTAATCAGGCCAGACACAGTCCCACACAGGGCTCACAGTCTCAGTAGAAGGAAGAACAGAGATTGATTGCCCATTTCACAGATGGGTAAACAGAGACCCTGAGAAATTAAGTGACTGGCCCACAGACACCAAGGAGACAGACAACAGATCTAGGATTAGAACACAGGTCCTCTGATTCCCAGACCTGTGTTCTTCCCACTAGGCCAAACTCCTTCTCAAAGCCAATGTCAAGCTTTACCCTGAAATTCAAATCTTGGTAGTGCAAATATTTTACCTGTAGTTGGTTTAGATGGTGTTCACTAGCTCTCCCATCCCAAAATGCAAAATAAAGTTGTCTGGGCCCTACCATGGATTTGGGAATTAGAGCCAGCTCAATCCCATCTTGAATAGCCCTCTTCTAAAGCTATTTGTAACCCTGATTTGGGGCAACTCTTCCCCCAGTCTTCACCCCTTACTACAGCCACAGGGTGGCCCACTGATGGCCTTCATGGGTACCAGACATCCAGATGGATGTGACTATTCCGTTATACTGGGCATGAGCAGGAAGTAATGATGTCACGTGCACCACTTTATGGAAGTTCATCCCAGTTCACGGGTCCTAGACCTTTTCTTCAGGAAAATCCCTAATTCACCCACTCGCCCCAGAGTCATGGCACTACCCTCCCAGACCATGTAACCAGAGATGCTGCTCCACAGTTGGTTAGGAGGAAACTGCTCAGAAAAAGGGATGAGTCCAATTCCTAACTTTCTTTCTCCTGTGGAACTCCAAGGTAGAGAAGCAGCAGTATGGCCTAGTGATAAGAGTATAGTATTGGGAATCAGAGGAGCTGGTTCATCATCCCTATGTGTGCTGTGTGACCCTGAGCAAGGCACCTTACTACTTTGGGCCTTGGGTTCCTCATCTGTAAAATGGGGTTAAATACCTGTTCTCCATCCCCCTTATACTGTGAGACCTACGTGGGATAGAGGCCATCTATCCAGAGAAGCAGTGTGGCTCAGTGGAAAGAGCCCTGGCTTGGGAGTCAGAGGTCATGGGTCCTAACCCCAGCTCTGCCACTTGTCAGCTATGTGATTTTGGGAAAGTCACTTAACTTATCTGGGCCTCAGTTACCTCATCTATAAAATGGGGATGAAGACTGTGAGCCCCATGTGGGACAACCTGATCACCTTGCTTAGAACAGTGCTTGGCACATAGTAAGCGGTTAACAAATGCCATCATTATTATTATTATCTCTGATCCAATTATCTTGTACAGTGTTTGGTACCACAGGTCATAGAATCTCAAAAGATCCAGCTCCTTGCAGTCATATATCCTCCACAAGTAAGATGCTGTTCTAGTCATACAACCTCAGAAGATCATCTTTAATATCCCTGAAAATAATGAATCAATTTCACTGAATCAAAAATAGTTCTAGCCAGTGTTACTCAAGCAAATTCTCTTTAGGACAGCCTTGCCGGTAATCTTAAGGAATCTTCCAACCCAGCCTCCCCCATGATAACACAATGCTTAGTACAGTGCTCTGCACACAATAAATGCTTAAAAATAAATACAATTGAATGAACACTTAAATTACAGAGAAGTCACTTAACTTCTCTCTGCCTCAGTTCCCTCATCTGAAAAATGGCGATTCAATACCTGTTTTTCCCTCCTACTTTGACTGTGAGCCCATGTGGGACCTGATTATCTTGTATCTACCCCAGTGCTTAATATAGTGCTTGATACATAGTAAGCACTTAAATTCCACTATTTAAGTGATTATTATTATTGCTAACAACACAAAGCATTGTATCAGTAAAACCAAGTCTAAAGAAATTTTCTAAGAGGAGGGCATTGAGTGTAAAGGGTAGAATACAAGCACAAAAAGCAAATGTATATTTATGCACTGGTTTAGCTTTCCCCATATTATTGTATGGATAAACAATCTAAGGAGTTGGAATTGACTTTACACACCTGTAACTCATTTGTTTCCTTGGATTCAACTATCTCCTCTATGTGGATGAGTGCCAAATCTACGTTTCCAGCCCTGATCTCTCCCCCTCTCTGCAGTTATGCATTTCCCCTTGCTTTCAAGACATCTCTACTTGGATGTTCCATGGACACCTCAAATTTAAACACATCCAAAACAGGATTCATCTTCCCATTCCAACTCTCTCCTTCCCATCCACATAGACAGCACCACCATCCTTCCGGTCTCACAACCTTGGCATTATCCTTGACTCATCTCTCATTCAACCCATATATTAATCACTAAGTGCTGTTGGTTCAACCTCCATAACATTGCTAAAATCGCCCCTTTCCTCTCCAACCAAATTGCTACCACAATGATCCAAGCACTTATCCTATCCCACCTTGATTACTCTATCAACTTCCTTGCTGACCTCCTTGCCGACCTCCTTGCCTTCTGTCTCTCCCCACTCCAGTCCTTATTTCATTTTGCTGTCCAGATCATTTTCCTTTCAAAACATTCAGTCCACATTTCCCCACTCCTCAACAACCTCCAGTGGTTGCCCATCCACCTCTGCATCTCTTTACCATCGGCTTTAAAGCACTCAAATCGCCTTATCCCCTCCTACCTCGTCTTGTTGCTCACCTATTACAATCCAGCTTCACCTCTCTTAATGCCAACCTACTCACTATACCTCGATCTCATCTATCTCACTGCCAACTGCCAACCTCTGACCCACATCATGCCTCTGGCCTGGAACCCCCTCCTTCTTCATATGCGACAGTTACTCTTCCCACCTTCAAAGCCTTATTGGAGCCACATCTCCTCCAAGAGATCTTCCCAGACATATCCCTCATTTCCTCTTCTCCCACTCCCTTCTACATCATCCTGATTTGCTCCCTTTATTCACTCCCTCCTTCAGCCCATAATAATAATTATGGTACTTGTTAAGCACTTGTTTTGTGCCAAGCATTGTTCTAAACACTGGGGTAGATACAAGTTAATCAGGTTGGACACAGTCCCTGTCCCATATGGGGCTCACACTCTTATCCCCATTTTACAGATGAGGTAACTGAGGCACAGAGAACTAATTTATCCAAGGTCACCCAGCAGACATGTCCTACCCATAATTTATAGTAAATATCTGTCTTCCCCTCTAGACTATAATCTCGTTGTGGGCAGGGGAAGTGTCTACCAAGTGTGTTATAGTGTACCTTCCCTAGTGCTTAGTATAGTGCTCTGCACACAGCAAATGCTCAGTAAATGCAACTGAAATGAAATGTTATCTTCAAAGTTGCTTGAGAGAGTCAGTGAGGTGTGGCTAGTCAAGAAAAATGGATCACCCCCAAATGGGTGAAGAAAAGTCTCTTGCTGGAGAAGACTGTTTATCTTTGCCATCAGCACTATCTTTAAAGTTGTATTTAAGTCTCCCAAGCACCTAGTACAGTTCTCTGCATACATACCATTCATCAATTACCTTTACTTTCTCCCTTTTCTACCAGCTGTAATCTGGGTTTAACTCCCTTTGCTCTATTATCCTTCCCTTATAAACCCTTTCTGGCCTTGGCTTTACTAACACAAAATTCTTCCTCTTAGCCCTCTGACCTCTCACACACTTATATACATTATGCCTCTTCTGACCGCTGAACTCCTACTCACACCTGAAACTCCCAGACCCCAGCTCTTCCCATTTTCTAGCCCTTCTGAATTCACATCTCCTCCAGGAGGCCTTTCCAGATTAATTTCTAAATTCGCCAGGTTGGATTTCCTCCGACTGCCATTTCGCTACTTCCGTACTCTTAACTAAGCACTTGATCATTCACAATTCCTGTAGCATTTTGTCCAGACTTTAGATAACCTATTAAACATTCATTCATTCAATAGTATTTATTGAGCGCTTACTATGTGCAGAGCACTGTAAACACTAACTCATACACCAATCCCCTTTTCTTCCATTCCCCCTACTTGTAAATTAGTCCCCAGCTCGACTGTAAACTCCTAGAGGCTAGGGATCATGTTGAGTAACCCTATGGTACACTCCCAAGTGCTTAGGACAGTGGTCTTTACACAGTAGATTCTCCATAAATACTGTTGAGTGGAGAAGAATGTGAGCATAGCTTCAGAGCTACTCCAGTGAAACTGAGTCTTTTATCAAAATTAACCCTAATCTTTTACAGTGTGAAGGTTGCTGACAGAATCCCATGTTAAGGAAATTTATGTCATAGTACTCACTGTGGCCAATGACGCTCATATGCATTCAACCATTTCTTCTGACTCCATCACACTATATTCAGGCAAGCTCATGTTGTCAGAAGAGAATTCCCTAATTCTGCCATCAAGTTCTGGCCAAAATACATAGCAAAACATCCCATTCTGACAGAACAGTGTAGTTGTTTTCAATCCTAATTTGCTTTTTTTGCTTTTTTTTTTTTTACAGTGAGCATTTTTTAAAGTAGGTTCTTGCTTTTCAATTTGTTTTCCTCCCTACATTGCCTTAAATCCCATTTGCAGTGCTCTCTTCTAAGGCACACTGTGACAGCTTTTTCTGATTGGCACACCAAGTTATTTTGCCTTGGTTCTGTTTTCAATCTCCCAATGGGAGAGTGTTTGTAGTGCTTGGGAAATCTCAGAGTGGTTCTTTTACAGTTTGCTCCTTTGAGAATAAGGTTTAGACTTTGGGATTTAGAAAGGCAAAGCGGTGGTTAAGGCGGAAATGTAAATGGGGAAAGAGGAAATGTCTCGTTAGTAACCCTATCCTCTGTGTCTGTGTTTATGGGGAATTTTCTAAGGACTCTTTAGAGAGTTACAATATTCATTTCAATCTGCACTCTCCCTGGCATAATGCCTTTAAGGATGCAGTAGCTGATAACTGCTTTAAACAGATTTTTACATTTAGAAGACTCTGCTTTGCACACAGTATGACTGAATGAACAGACTAAAATGGAATTTTATCTAAACTATCTTGCAGCACCAATTAAAAAAAACAAAAACCACCTCCAGTTTCCTCATTCAGAAGCCAAGCAGAAGAAGGGGTAAGTACCTAGAGCAAGTTGGAGCTGAATTTTTCTAATTAGGTTGACCAGAGATTCAAATTTTGCTGCAGCCAGCACACTTTTTGAAAAGATCCTGGGTTCAAAGCTGTAGTGACTGTCTCCCTGACTAGTTGGCAAATGTCTAGAGGGCAGGAATCCCCCATAGGTGCTCAATAAATACTACTGATTTATTGAATGCCTGTCATTCCCCCCCATTTTTTCTTAGGATTAGCTGGCCAAATTTCCAGATTTAGTCAGAACAGAATTTTCCCTGTGCCAATCCCCAGCTCCCAGACCAAAGCTGCAACTTCCTGGACTCTGGAATGCAGACCTTACTTCAAATCCCAGAATATTCCAATGCTTTGTTCATTCATTCAATCATATTTATTGAGTGCTTACCTCGTGTAAAGCACTGTACTAAGCTCTTGGGTGAGTACAACAGACACATTATCTGCCCACAGCGAGTTCACAGTCTCGAGTGCTGTAAAACACAATCGTGTGTAAACCCTTCCAACAGTATTGGTTTAGTCAATCATATTTACGGAGTGCTCACTGTGTGCAGAGCACTATACTAAGTCCTAAGGAGAGTACAACACATCAAAGACACCTTCCCTTCCCACAGACTTAAAGCCCTAGAGGGTTGTTTTGAGAAATTATATGGTCATCCTAATATCATTGGTTAGCAAACAAGCTTACTTTTAACTTCTTTTTGACAAAATCCTTTTCAGCATGGCCACTTCCAGCATCTCTCTACTTGTTGTTTACTTTCCAGGGACTCCTTATAATAAGTAGTAAAATCAATACATATTCTGTGCCTCTGTCCCCAGTACATCCTGCCAGAATTATTCTTTGTCAAGTTACTGCTCCTTCTTGCCATAGCATGAAAGGAAACAGTGTGTCTAGTGGGAAGGGCATGGGCCGGGGAGTCAAAAGACCCGTGTTCTAACTCTGACTGCCACTTACCCACTGCGTGACCTTGGGCAAGTCACCTATTCTCTATTCCAGCACTAAGCACATAGTAAGTGCTTAACAAATATTGCAATTATCATTATTATTAAGATGCTATTAAATGCTAGTGTCCTAAAACCTTGGGGGAATTCTGCAGCGTTATCTGCAAAATTGGCTTAAAGTCAGATTTACATAAAACTAACCTCCATCCAAATCATATAAACCCCATCCCAGGGGCACTTCACTTACTATTCTTTTCGGAAATCCCTGTAATTGTCTCAGACTCAGTTTCAATCTCAATCAATTTCTTGGAGCAGGGGAGTATGCTAGATGGAAAAGTTAAGAAAGGGAAAAGGGAACAACCAACATTTTTCGTGGATTAAATCAGAGGGGATTGACTCATTCCCCACAGTACCAATATGGGAAAATCTTTTCAAAAGACTATATCCCATTTTATTAATCTCCCTCTAATTAATTTGGGATATGTATGTATATATGTATATATTTGTAATAATAATGAAAGTATTTGTTAAGCGCTTACTATGTGCCAGTCACTGTACTACACTAGAGTGGAAGCTCCCAAGCACTTAGTGGAGTGATCTGCACAGAGTAAGTGCTCAAAATCTATTTTCAATTGATTCCGGGGAATTTACATATATTGTAGTTCTGATCTTGCTAATCTCCCCTCTTCCTCTCAAACCCCTCAAAATAAATTAAGATGACCTTAATTTAGGGAATTAATGTTTTAATAAAAGAAAAAAGTGACCACAGGGTTGATGAGAGGAATAGGGAAAGAGAAAAAGGGAGATCCAACATGGGAGAATAGGAAGCTGGAGAGAGCCAATTGGGGATAATTTGAGGGAGGAGCAGAATCAGGGAGAGATCCAGCTGTGGGGAGTAGGAGGGATATACCAGCAGGGATCAGATTTCCGCCTCCCACCAATCTTTTCTCAAGCATTGCTGGGGAAAATTTGTCAAGTTTATCACCGGCCGCTCATTAGAACAGGTTCCGGTAGGCCATAAACTCCTAATACATATCCGTAGTTTCTAACCAATCTAGATCCATGCCATGCATAGAGGTACTCTCCCAAATGCTTAATACAGTGCTCTACACAGAGTAAACATTCAATAGATATTTTTTAATGGCATTTGTTCAGTGCCTGGCACATAGTAAACCCTTAACTAAGTACTGTTGTACATACAAGGTTGGACACAGTCCATGTCCACATGGGGCTTACAGTCTTAATCCTCATTTTGCAGATCAGGTATCTGAGGCAAAGGGAAGCAAAGTGATTTGCCCGAGGTCAAACAGCAGAGTCGGCATTAGAACCCAAATCTCTGACTCCCAGGCCCACGCTCTTTCCACTCCACTATGCTCCTTTCTATAGCCCAAGAGAAGCAGCAGCAAGGAGGCAGGCAGCAACACAGTGGCAGCAGATAAACAGCTCTCCCAGTTGGCAGCTGTGTGACTGTGGGCAAGTCACTTCACTTCTCTGTGCCTCAGTTACCTCATCTATAAAATGGGGATTAAGACTGTGAGTCTCATGCTGTACACCCCAGCGCTTAGAATAGTGCTCTGCACATAGTAAGCGCTTAACAAATACCAACATTATTATAAACAACAGCTGCCCAAGATGGAGTAGAGTGGCCTATCCAACCACCTGCCTAGTTCAGGGGGAGGTTACCACCACCACTTCCACTGAGGATACCACTCAGGGGAAGGGAAAGAGAGAGAGTAAGTGTGTGTGTGTATGCACATCACTTCTCTGTCTGTCTCCCAGTCTTTCCTCCTCCCTCCACCCCTTAGAGGTCTTTCCTCTTGTTCTGCGAGCTCCCCAAAAGATGGCCATCTGACTTGTGAAGTCTCCTTCCTGGAAATTGATCTCAGGATGGAGCTCTCTGGGGATGGGTAGGCTCCTAGGGGACATGGAAAAAAGCAGAGGCAAAAAGCAGAGGCAAAAAGCAGAGATAGGCAGCGTGGCTCAGTGGAAAGAGCCCCGGCTTGGGAGTCAGAGGTCATGGGCTCAAATCCTAGCTCTGCCATCTTGTCAGCTGTGTGACTGTGGGCAAATCACTTAATTTCTCTGTGCCTCAGTTACCTCATCTGTAAAATGGGGATTAAGACTGTGAGCCTCATGTGGGACAATCTGATTACTCTGTGTCTACCCCAGCGCTTAGAACAGTGCTCTGCACATAGTAAGTGCTTAACAAATACCAACATTATTATTATAGGGACACAACTAGATTTGAGTGGCAGGACATGAGTCTGGAATGCCAGGCCAGCCCTGCAGTATGGAAAGGTGAGGAAGGAGAGGGAGGTTAAGGAGTGTGGGGGCTTTGCAGCATGGCTTAATGGAAAGAGCATGGGCTTGGAGTCAGAGGATGTGGGTTCTAATCTGGGCCCTGCCACTTATCTGCTGTGTGACCTTGGGAAAGCCGCTTAATTTCTCTCTGCCTCAGTTACCTCATCTGTAAAATGGGGACTAAGGCTGTGAGCCCCACATGGGACAATCTAAATACCTTGTATCTATCCCAGTGCTTAGAACAGTGTTTGGCACAGAGTAAGTGCTTAAATACCATTATTATTTAGGAGAGAAGGTGCTGGAAGGCTTCTGGACAGAGGAGTCAGGAAGATTTGGTGGGGCAGAGAGAACTGCATTTTTTCCCCATCCCACCTAGTGGCCCATTGATTTGGGCTGTTGTCTCCCAGGAGAGACAAAGGACAAGGTGGCTGGGAAGAAGTCATTTCTCTGAACCCAAGTAGAGCCATGGGCAGGAGAGAGCTGCGCTCCTGCAGCTCCTACTTTTTTCTTTGGCAGCTGAGAAAGGATTTAAGCCAGCACAGGGCTCAGCTTACATTCCAAGACTGCTTCAAAACCAAGAGTGTGGACTGTACCCCTTCGCCTAGTCTCAATCCAGGATCTGTGTTTATTTTATTGTTTGAAGCAGTGAAAACTAGTAGAAAAAAAAAAAAGCACAGGGGACCTGGGTTCTAATTCAGATGCTGCCATGTGTGCTGTGTGACCTGGGTCAAGCCCTTTAACTTCTCCTCCATGCCTCAGTTTCCTCATTTGTAAAATGGGCATTAAAAATAGCTGTTCTTCTGTCCACTTGGATGGTGAACCTCAGATGGGACTGGTTTTGTGTCTAATCTGCTCTCACTACATCTATTCCAGGCCTTAGTACAATGCTTGGCATAAAGTGCTTAAATACCACAGAATCATCATTATTATTACTATTTGCAACAGCCCGAGCCCCTTGGTTTTCCCATTCAAGCAACCTGGGTTTAAATGCCCAATGATCTCTTCGAACAGAATCTGAATTTGGGCTGACAGTAACGAATTAAGAGTTCATGGCTTTCTGGTGAAAACCAAAAAGAACCCAACTTCCATAACATGCTCCTCCTCAGGAGAAGATGCCCTGGGGGCTTAGAAAACAGGAAGGGGAGGTTGCAGCTATATAATCAATGATATTTGAGTGCTTACTATGTGCAGAGCACCGTACTAAGTGTGTGGGAGAGTACAATCTCACAGAGCTGGTAGACATGCTTCCTGTCCACAAGGAGCTTATAGTCCAGAGGGGGAGACAGATATTAATAGAACTAAATTACAAATGAGGACATAAATGTAATAGTAATGATGGTATTTAAGCACTTACTACATGCCAGACACTGTGCTAAGCACTGGGGTGGATACAAAGCAAATCAAGTTGGACACAGTCCCTGTCCCACGTGGGGCTCACAGTCTCAACCTCCATTTTACTGATGAAGCACAGAGAAGTGAAGTGACTTGTCCAAGGTCACCCAGCAGACAAGTGGTGGAGCTGGGATTAGAACCCATGACCTTCTGACTCCCAGGCCCATGCGCTATCCACTACACCATGCTGCTTCTGAGGCTGAGCTGGTTCTAAACAACTAAAAAAAAAGACAACCCACACCCTCTGTATGATGGGCTTTGCTGTGCCCAATCACCTCTCCCAGAATATTTTTGCTTCAGTCAAGGCCCTGCCTAATTTGGGATTAGAAACCAGAACACCGTTATTCCAGGGGTCAGGCTCCCTACAAACAGGGGGAGATAAGAGCTGATTATGTCTAAGATTTAACCATCAAACTATTACCAGCTCTTCTGTGACTAATCATTTTTAACGTATCAATCAGACTCCAATCTCCTTACTTTGTGGTTTTAAAAAGCGTGAGAAGTCCCGATACCATATTGAGCCAGAGAAGAGTTGAAAAGTCACATCTGTGTTTGTTTCTCAGATGCACCACGAACGTGTGAGTCATCTATACAAACTTTAAACTACCTTTCATCGTACATCAAACACTGCAAGTGCTCAGAATTAGCGTCCGGAAATAGATCTAACCCAAACGTATGAATGCTTATGGATGGAGTTTCAAGGAAGTATACACACGAAAGGACAGAAACTTACACATTTTGTCTTTGAACTGAGATCTCAGAAAGCGAATTGTAATTTCCTTAGGTCAAGCAGAAGACATTATTTTAAACTCTGAGGGAAAAGGGGGTTATACTGATGTGCTAAAATTAACAATCCATTAACAATCCAGGAAAACAATTTGAACTCTAACCACCTCCACATCAAAATACATTGAAAGTTTTTTTTTAAAAAAAAAACACCCAAAACAACTCATGTTAGAAATGAATAGTGCATTAGAAGTCATTGCTGTGTTCATGTCAACATTTATAAAATGCTTGAAGTGTCATTGGAATTTTAATCATTCAGAATCTATGAAGCCAAGTAACAGTAATCTGGTCCAGTTCAATTTTTGTTTTATAAACTCAGTATTTCATTCTAATTGTAGGAGGCACACAATTAAGGGCTTTTTAATTCTCTCAGGACTATATCCTGAAAGGCACAATTAATGTAAATGCCCATCTCTCTTAAGTAATTTCCTTTCATCAGTAAACAGCACCATGCAACAATCCAACCACAAATCACAAAGCAAATAAACCTTCAATTGTGTTTTAAGCTGCGTTATTATTATGTAGTCTGTGGAGTGCCTATGTGATCAGGTAATAGATGTTTTGTGGAAAGTTTAAACTGAGAATTTTGGCCAAAGTGTCATTGCAAGAGAAAATGCTGAATCCACTGTGTTTCAGGCTAAATACTATTACTGGGCTATGAACAGTACTGTATTAAAATCCCAACATGTAATTTACAAAAATTAACAAGACCTTTTAACTTATCCAGAATTTTTTAAAATAAGAACTTTTTCATTTTTTAAATTCCCCTCAGTTGAGCCTCAGGATGCCTTTCCCAATTCTGCAAACGTTTCCTTAAACGGGGTAAGAAAAGGTGCTGCTGGGAAATATTTCCACCAATTAATTTGCCTTTGGCCCCTGCCTTATTAGCATTTCCCTTTGCTAAGATCGTCACTGCCAACATGCCACTCTAAGCATTCCAAAGAGCCACTGGGAAATACCCAGCTCTTTTCTCAGGCAAAAATGAAGGCCCTCTTTTCACTTGGGAACAGGTTTTTCTGATGCACTTTAATCACGGCAAAACTTTCCCACTGGAAGAGGAAAGACAATAAGGAGGAACAAATATCCCTGTATCTGAGTTGAAGTATCTCTAGGGGGAATGAGATGACCATATACATTCCACACTGGGGGACCTCACACTTGTTTGCTCCTATGAGGCTGAGAGATCTTGTACAAACTATTTTACCTCACCCAACTCGCTGAGAAACAGGGACAAGAGGACCACTTTTTCCACGGGCTGTAAGGGTTCACTGTTGTCAGGCTGTTGTCGTCCCCAACCCCACCCCTTAAGGGGTTTGGTGTTGTCATGCCCTAAAGTACAGGGGGGAAAGAGGGTTGTTTGCAGAGCTTGGGGATGCATTTTGTCCCCAAATGGAACAGTGGAAACGGCATAGCTCAAAAGGGAGACAGCAAATTCTGATGTTGGGGGCCACCTGGTTTCTTCCTCTCCGGCCCACAAGAGCTCCATTAAGGTATGTATTAAGTGCTCATTATGTGTCAAGCACTGTTCTAAGCACTGGAGTAGATACCAGTTAATCAGGTCAGGCACAATCCCTGTCTCCACAGGCCTTACAGTTTAAGTAGGAGGGAGAACAGGTTTTGAATCCCCAATTTATAGATGAAGAAATTTTGGCATCAAGGAGTGAAGTTACTTGCCCAAGGTCACATAGCAGGCAAGTGGCAGAGGCAGGATTAGAACACAGGTCCTCTGGCTCCAGGATCCATGCTCTTTCCATTAGGCTAAGCTGCTTATCTGACCCTGGAACTGGCCCCAGCTCTGTTGCTACCTTGCAGTGGAAGTAGTGGAAGCCACTGGTTCCGTCGAGATGATGCATGTCACTTCATACGCATCACTCAGGTCAGAGTGATGTGACGACATCACACATGCAATTTTGCTGAAGGACCTCGAATCTGTACAACTCTACAGAATTTATCTTGAAGGACCACTAGGCAACCCCCCACCCCCACATGAACACACCCAAGCCCTAGAATTATTGTGGTCATCTTTCAGGTCAGAGTTTAGTTTGGCACACTGAGACATGGCAGGGGGAGATTTAAGACAGCCAATGATTAAAACAGCCATAGAAGCATTGAGTTCTATATCATTCCCAAACAAGAAACAGACCAGCTGAAACCAAACCATCCAGTATAAAACTGAACAAGTGGTCATCCTCCATGTGACATTAAAACTTTCTGGGGCTCAGTTACCTCATCTGTACAAGGAGGATTAAAATGTCCAGTTTCTACCTATCTCCCAAGGATAATAGGACATTATGGGTCTCTGATGAAAAGAATTATAGTAAAGACGTTCTTTTATCTCTGGGTTTATGCTTATTTGAAGGCTGAACTATTGAGATTACCTTGCTCCTCTGTTTCTCTTTTTCAAACCAGCTAGAGAAGCAACATAGCTCAGTGGAAAGAGCATGGGCTTGGGAGTCAGAGGTCATGGGTTCGAATTCCAACTCTGCCACTTGTCAGCTGTGTGACTGTGGGCAAGTCTCAACTTCTCTGTGCCTCAGTTACCCTGTAAAATGGGGATTAAGACTGTGAGCCCCACGTGGGACAACCTGATTACCCTGTATCTACCCTAGGGCTTAGAACAGTGCTCTGCACATAGTAAGCGCTTAACAAATACCAACATTATTTTTGAATTCCTAGTAAAATGGCAGTGCATGTTTCAATCTGAAACCCCCTAGCTTTCTTGGGGTCTGCCTATGCATTCTATATCAACAGTGGGACTTAGAATGAACCACTTTTTGACCTTCATTAGAACCACCCCCTAATACTAAACTGTAGAAAACCCAAAAATGCTTTTGGGAAAAAGTAGAATAGGGAGAACAGCTCAGATATTAACAACCTGTGGTTACAGTAAGGTTCTAAATGAAGAATTCTGAGCCTCAGTAGTTTATTTCCACACATACACATATATAATACTCAAAAATGTCCTTTAGGTCTTAAGATACATGATTTTAAGGACGGCTAAAAAAAAACCCTCCCAAAGATGTTACATGTTACATTCTCCTGACATACAAGATATCAGTAGCAATGTAAATGTTTCATGCTGGAATGATGATGCCTTTTGTGCTCCCTGGCACTCTTACTCTGCAGAGATCTTTGGCTCAGCTGTTTCAATTTTGTAGTTGTTCTTAAATGCCCAATCCTTATGACCAAAGGGGCTTTGCCAGGAGCTTTTTGTCACCTTGAGGCAAATTGTCTTGAAAGCTTAGACATCTCCTAAACAAATGACAGTGGATTTCCTGCAATGTCAAAACCATTATGGGGAAGTCTCCGAAGAAACAGCACTTCTCCAAATACAACTAGAAGTTGCACCAGATTCTGAAAACATGAAAATTCACTCCAAGCCCCACTCCCAGCTCCAGTGCAGGGTTGAAGGAGTTAATATGGGAACAATGAGGCTTTTTGGATACAGTAATTCTATTAAGTGACACTGTGCAGTCTACGGAACTGCTTATCTAGATAATCGGAGCCTAAATAATCTCCTATCCTTCTGTCAAAAGCATTCAAGCCTTAATGTACTTAGGGGGTCTGAGCTTTACAGATTATAAGCTATACCTCTATACCTAAAATAGTTACACATGAGGAAAGCAGTGTGGCCTATGGAAAAAGCACAAGCCTGGGAGTCAGGTTCTAATCCCAGCTCTACCACTCGTCTACTGTGTGATGTTGGGTAAATCACTTAACTTCTCTGGGCCACAGTCCTCTCAACGGCAAAATGGGGATTCCATACCCTTTCTCCCTCCTACTTAGACTGTGAGCCTCATGTGGGACCCTATTATCTTGTATCTACCCCAGCATTTAGCACAGCACTTGACCCATAATAACTATTTAACAAATACCACAACTATTATTATCAGAGGAAGGCCTTAGAGTCTAAGAGGTGGGAAGAAACACATTTGGAAAAGCCAAAGATAAGATTTTTGAAACTACCAAGTGAAAACTAAGTCCATACTGATTGAGACAAAGCTCTGATGACCCACCTCCCACGCACCTTCTCAATCTCATTGTTGCAAAAGCATTCTTAACTCCAGTGCTCACAAGCCTCTGCCTTTCCCTGCGACTGCATTTTCAAAGGCACAATAAAAACATCCTACCTTCATAGATGAAGAAATAGCTTTTGTTTGCTTGGGCTCACCACCAAAAGAGAGCTTGGCTTCCCACCAGGGCAACTCCACTGCAACTAACGTAAAAACAACACTAGGGGAACAAAAACAGGTTGTGGGGAGCCAGGTAATACTTTCCTGTTCACCTTGCATCAAGTTAAAGAGAAACAGCTTGGTGCCCAGGAGTTATGAGTTCAGTAATGAGGCTGTTTCTTCCCCTTCAGCACCTCCCCCTGACATCTTGAAAATCACTTAGCTGATATTGTCCAGGTGGGGGTCTAAAGTTTTCTTTAGAACTCAGGGCAGTCAAAAAGAGATGAGATTTTTTGTGTTTGTTTTTAATATAATGAAGCTAAGAAATTCCAGGGATTTTTATTTAGTCTGTAGCCTTAAGAAGCTCTTAATAACCTTTACCAAAGATCTCCTGAATCCTCAGCTGCAAGGTGGAGTATATACTCAGGAACTGACAGAGAAAGAAGTAGCTAGGATAGCAGATAGAGTACGGGCCTGGGAGTCGGAAGGTCATGGGTTCTAATTCCGGCTCTGTCATATGTTTGCTGTGTGACTTTGGGTGAGTCATTTAACTTCTCTGTGCCTCAAGTTACCTCATTTGTAAAAAATGGGGATTAAGAGTGTGAGCCCTTTGTGGGACAGGGACTGTGTCCAATCTGATTAATTTGTACTTCCCCAGTGCTTAGAACAATGTCTGACACATAGTAAGCACTTAAAAAGTACCACTTTTATTATTATGATGATTATTATTAAAGAGCACAGGAGACCTGTGTTCCCATCCTGGCTCCACCTCTTGCCTGCTGTGTGACCTTGGGCAAGTCATGGAGTAATAATAATGAGAGTCATATTAAGCACTTACTCTATATTAAGTACTGTAAACTCATTGTGGTCAGGAAATGTGTCTGTTTATTGTTGTATTATACTCTCCCAAGTGCTTAGTACAGTGCTCTACACATAGTAAGTGCTCAATAAATGCAATTGAATGAATGAAGTACTGGGGTACCTATGAGATAGGTTAGACACAGTTCCTACCCCACATGGGGCTCAGTCTGAGGGGGAACATGTATTTAATCCCCCATTTAACTTCTCTGTGCGTTGGTCTCCTCATCTGTAAAATGGGGTTTAAATACCTTTTCTCCCTCCTACTTAGATGGTGAGCCCCGTAATCATTCATTCAATAGTATTTCTTGAGCACTTAACTATGTGCAGAGCACTGTACTAAGTGCTTGGAATGTACACTTCAGAGACCGTGCCCAATCTGATTATTTTGTATCTACCCCAAGCATAGTAAGTGCTTAACAAATACCACTGTTGTTATTATTATTAGAAAGTCACATCAACAGCTTAGTTGGGTGCCTGGCATATAGTAAGCATTTAAAAAATACCATAATTATTAACAGCTGTGTTCTCAAGACAAGTGGCCAGGAAACTGTCTGCAGGGTCCATCTTCCCCTCTCCCCTCCAATTCCCCCCAAACCTCGTCATGTCTTGACTCTTCCCCTGTCGGTTGAGCGTTTCTTCTGGAGGGTATCGGGTCAAGGAGAGTGGGTGGATGAAAGGGAACCGAGACATGGAAATCCTTCATAGGGTAGCAATAATAAAAATATAACTTGGAAATCGTTCAAGATTAAGCAACGCAATCTAGGTGGACCCAGCTAAATCCTATCCAAATACACCAGGGACTCTCCCAACTCTTCGCTTCACCTGGATATGACTGTCTTCGTGAAGCTCCCAGTTGACGGCTCGATAAATACGGTTGAGGATGATAAGGAGGAGGCAGCCGGTAGCCTGCTGACACGAACTATAAACCTAAGAGATTCCAATCAGATCTCAAAACCACCAGAGGGGAGGGACGCAGATCCGACAGGGGGAATCAAGTTGAAGGGAGAAGAGAAAGACAGGGGGCTTTGAGCTTCAGTTGTGAAATGGCCACGCCTGCTTGGGAACAGTATCTGAGCAACAAAGGCAGCCCAGTTCCTCCCTGTTGGCAGGCAGACGCCGGCCTGTGTATGAAGGCAGATGTTATAAGAAGATAGAACTGATAAGGATTTCAGGAAGGTGCAGGTTGAAGCTGGACACTTTGGCACCGGGACCCTTAATTTCTCCATACATCCAGGTGGTCCTTGGCCTCGGGTGGCAGAGGTAAAATGGGATGGAGCTTCCGAGGGCTGGGCCCCCAAGGAGGTCATGTGAGGAGACGCTCACTGCAGAGAGTAGTTCAGTTTGGAGTTTCCCCCAGTACCAAAATGTAGGTCAAACTGGTGCCATCTTCTTAGACTAGAACCCACTGTAAGGGATTCTCTCTCCTGCCAACTCTGGTCCCGAGACCCCGAGGAAGCACCTAATGTCCGAACCCCGGGCTGTCCTGGGGAGAATTGCCTGAGGGCACTCAGCTTACATCCCTAAGAGATGACTCCTTAGATCAGACATCTGGTCCAGTGGGGGTCCTGCTTCAGGACTCAGTACAGCTCACTAACTGTCATTTAGGAAGGTGTAAGTCACTGGGGTGGCAATGAGATTATAGCCTGAAGCCTAAAATATATATGTCTTTTAGAAATTCCTTTGGTTTGGCTTTTTGGGTCTTCATTATACCATGTCAGTGGTTTCTGTGGGCCAGTTGAGAGCTTCATTCCTTGGAAGAGAAAGGGAAATTTCCAGCTAAATACTCTCATTTAAAAACAAATTCATTCAATTCCCATTTCTAATTCCCAAAGTCAAAGGTATTAAAAGGGCTGAGTAACTCAATCAGTCAAAATCATCCATTTAGTTATAAGCTCTTTGAGGGTTGGGATAGTGTCTTTTCCTTCTACTGAATACTCTCCAAGCACCTTTCCAGTGCAGTAGCATGACCTAAGGGATAGACCATGGGCCCAGAAGTCAGAAAGTCTTGGGTTCTAATCCCATCTCTGACACATGTCTGCTGTGTGACCTCGGGCAAGTCATTTCACTTCTCTGTGACTCAGTTACCTCATCTGTAAAATGGTGATGAAGACTGTGAGCCTCATGTAGGACGGTGACTCTATCCAACCCAATTTGCTTGTAATACATAGTAAGTGCTTAACAAATGCTATTATTATTATTATTAGAGTGGGAACTGTATGAATGGTTTGGATGATATCTCTTCCCGGTCCTTATCCATTGAAAGTTCCCTTCATGTGCAGTACACTCTCGAATCGTCCGGTGTCAAATGAGTTCAGAAGGGAGGAAGGATGCCGATGGGGTGTAAAAAGTTGACATCTGGTGAAGACAACCACAACATTCTCCTCCACACACAGTTAAGTCGGCCTATTCTCACTCTGCCCAGTGGAAACAATTAGGTTTAAGATTCTTAACACGGCATTATAGAGTTAAAACATTCTAACGGAAGGGTCTATATAAAACTGGATCAGAGCTCTGTCATAGACACCATCCTTGGCTGGGTCTTCAGAGAGACGATCCATCCAGCTCTCCGGCAGGGACAAGAGAAATCTGAAAAAAATTGCTGAGTTCTTCAAGTCTAGGCTGGAGTTCCAATCTCATGAATTCTTCTAATTAGAGAAGAACTATCCCTGGGCTATGAGACCTCAGCCTTGACTCATTCATTATCTTCTCCTGCAATAATAATTGTAGTTATTTGTTAAGCACTTACTATATGCCAGGCACTATAATAAATGCTGGGCTAAATACAAGATAATAAGGTTGGATGTAGTACCCATCCCACATGGGGCTCACTGTCGAAGTGGGAGGGCGAACAAGTATTGAATCCCCATTTTACAGATTAGGAAACCGAGGCACGGAAGTTAAATGACGTGCCCAAGGACATATACGGCAAGCAAGTGGCAGAGTCAAGATTAGAACTCAAGTCCTCTGACGACCAGGTCCGTGATATTTCCACTACGTCACCCTGCTTTTTAATGGAAGGGCATTTATTAATTTATTAAGTGCTCCTTATACATTAGGACCTGGGCTAGGTACAAGGTTATAAGACTATACACAGTCCCTGTCCCACATGGGGCTCACAATCTGTTTCATGTTAGATCCTATCAGGGATGATAACTTACAGAATAAGCCCGATGTAGGCAGGGAAAGTGTCTACCAAATCTCTTATACTTGTAGTTTTCCAAGTGCTTAGTGCAGTCCTCTTCACACAGCAAGTGCTTAAAATTGATTGAAGTAATTGGGCCCAAGACTGGTTCTGATCACTGAAAGCTTGTATAGTCAAGTCTAGTTTCCTCACTTATTTCAGAGGCGAGATCACAACGGTGCTAATGAACTGAAATTTATATTAGCCATTATCTGAATTTGCCTTGATTTGGAGCTTCTGGATTAGACTGAAAATTCCTCTAGAGTAGGGATAGTGCCTTCTGTTTTTCATGTGTGCTCCAAGGGCCCAGTACAGTGCTCTGCATATAGTAGGTGCCGAGTAGGTGCTTGGAAAATGCCTTGAAACACTTGGTTGAGAGATGTGGAAGTTATCGCAAAGGTGATATCACAGAGGCAATGGCATTTCTGACTACCAAGGGACACATTCCTCAGAGCACAATCACAGCAAGATGGGAGCTCCACCGGGAATTGCTACCGCCCAGGGAGGCGCCCAGATTATGTAAATAGGTTCAACTCACCACCTGCCAGGCCCTCACTAACACTTTGACCCTACACCCCAATCTGCTCCTTCTGAGAAGACTCCGTAAACCTCAGCCCCTGTCCCCTGGGCTTCCCTCTCCAGTGGCAGCTCCACAGACACTGCCGAGACCACAGAGACCAAGCCTGGTGATATCAGGAATAAAGGAAAGCCGAGAGTGGGACTGAGAACTGGTTACATGGCTACCTTTCTGGGTAGTATCCTAGAAGCAGGGTGCTATCTGCCATCCCTGCCAGACTCATGGGTTTAGTCAAGACACAGCCTTCCATGTTAACTGCCTTGTCCTTTATCTGGTTACTAATTTCTAAATCATAAGTCTTTGCAGCACACTAAGCCGCATTCACCCACATTACCAGATCAAGGCTAGTGGGGCTCAGTTCTCATACTCTGGTCGACTTGTCCTCCTAACTCAGCAAGAACGAGACAGACTCAGTGGCTTGGCCTGTCACGTATTCCCTTGACTTGGGATATACATGGCTGGCCGATAAGAATGTTGGTGGACAGCCTAAATCTAAAACTTAGAGTCGTGTGAGATGGTTCCACATTTGGGTTCCAGAAACGAAGCAGTGAACCGTCACCGTCTGCCCACTCCCCTCCATCAACCCCCAGAAGCACCAAGTCCTGCCTGGAAAGCACATTATCATTATTATTATTAGTAGTAATAATAATAATTTGCTAAGCACATACTTTGTGTCAAGCCCTATTCTAAGCACTGGGATAGATGCAAGTTAATCAGTTGGACATAGTCCCTGTCCCACATGGAGCTTACAGTTTAAGTAGGACAAAGAACAGACATTCACTTATTCTCACAGCCCAAAAGGATCTCCACAAATATCATGAGATTGAGAAGAAAATTGGCTTTATTTTTATTGTCAAGTGCATTGCTGCCCGAGGTATGGCATAGGAGAGAAACCAGCATGGAGGGGTAAAGGGCCCCTATCTGTCTGTCAATGAGCTACCCAAACTTAAACATTTGGATTACCCTGGCAGAGTTCTGAGGGCATTCAGAGGCCAAAGCTGTAGTACTCTAAGCACAGTCTGATGGTAGTAAATGGCCAACTCCTCCCCTTCCTGAGCCCTCCAGCCCAGCCTTTTAAAAATCCAGGACGTGGGAGGATGAGATGTCACAAGGAGTCCCTTGAAGGAGCATGAGATGAGGGTGTGAGAACCAAAGCTCTAGAGGATGTGGGCCTTCCTGCATGTGTCTGGAGGAGCTAAAAGTAGTGGGACCAATGGTTTGTGCTTTGTTTAGACTGGTAGTGAGTGTCCTGTGTCCTCTTTCCCCTGTCATAGCCCCTTCACGGTGTCTCTCTGCATCTAAAGACCATGCCTGTCTACCTCAGAAACGATGCACCATTCCCAGAACTCCATGGGCTCTTAATCCATCTGAAATACCAACCAGAAGGGATTTTGAGCTCTTTTGTTTTGCCTGGAAATGCTACCTTCTCTGATTTTCTCACCTAAATGGCCAAGAAAATGAAGGGGCTGCTATTTTAGATTCACAAGGGAAAAGCACTAAGGGACAGTCCCAAACCTCTTCTGCTGGAATGAGGAATGTGCTCCAAGGCAGGAGGTCAGGACAATGGGAGACAGTTCTTTATAATGTCTCTCTAAAGTAAGGTCCAGATTGCACCATTCAAGACGAGAACTAAAAGCATTCCTCGAGGCAAAGTTTGTGCCTAATTTTTTAATGGTCAAGAGAGCTAAACTCTTTTCCCCAGGATATGACTTCCTATTTCAAAGAACTCACCCACTCCCATCCTTTCAAGGAAACATTTATTTCCCTCCTAAAGACAGTAAAGATGATTCGTGGGATAAAAGGGCATGAAAACTTGTTAATTTCATCATCTCCAGCCCCCCAGGAGCATCTTGAAAATGTTCCCATTATCCGGAAGGATAATCTAGTTTCTGCTAACCTTTTATTTAACTCACACCACCATTTATACACAAATGCACTAATTTAAGATCATCATCCCCAATGTAACATTCCCCGAAGAAAGCCAGCTTAAAAAGGCATTAAGCCATCATTGCTTTGGAGCAAACACTCCACATTTTTATAAACTAAAGCGGTACAGATTTTTTTTTTAAATCAAAAATTGTTAGGACAGACTGCATCAGTTTTGGTCCTGCAAAATGTTATGTAAGTTTTAAGGGTTTTATGTAAGAGGATGGCCACCAGCCATTTTCACCCCAGTAGTTGAGCTTGTTCAGATCTCCCCAGGCCAGCTAGGGAGGAGCAGGCTCGGTAAATCCCTATATGGGAGAACTTTAAGAAGAGTGCAGATGCTGCAGGATGGGATGTTTGTGAAGCAATCAGTGGGCCATTACCATCTGAATCAGGATTGGTGGGTGAGTCAATGCTACACCATAGTCCACAGGGAGCTGGGAAGACGGGAAAGGCAGAAGAAGACCAGAATGAGGTGGCAAAGGGTGCTATTGTTTTAATGAAATGTTCTTCCCCTTGATTCTATTTATTGCCATTGTTCTTGTCTGTCTCCCTGTCTCCCCCGATTAGACTGTAAGCCCGTCAAAGGGCAGGGACTTTATCTGTTACCGATTTGTACATTCCAAGCGCTTAATCCAGTGCTCTGCACATAGTAAGCGCTCAATAAATACTATTGAATGAATGAATAATTATAATAATGATGGTATGTTAGGTGCTTACTATGTGTTAAGCACTGTCCTAAGCGCTGGGGTGGTTACAAGGTAATCAGATTGTCCCACGGGGGCCTCACAGTCTTAATCCCCATTTTACAGATGAGGTAACTGAGGCCCAGAAAAGTTGAGGGACTGGCCCAAAGTCACACAACTGATAAATGGCAGAGCCGGGATTAAAACCCAAGACCTCTGACTCCCAAGGCCTGCCCTTTTCCTCTAAACCACGCTGCTTCTCAGCCAGATCCTGCCCGGCAGTAATTGCTCAGCTAGCTCCTGTAGCACTTTACCTTCCCTTCCCTGCCTGTTTCTTCTTCTATCTAATAATAATAAAAGTATTTGTTATGCATTTATTAGGTGCAAGCCCTGTGCTAAGTCCTGGGGTAGGAACAAGGTAATCAGACCTTGTACATATCTCTTTTTCCAAGGAGAAATACTGATAGTAAAAATCAAGTCATTCTTTTCTACCCTTCTAACAATTCTGCTGGGGGCAAGCAGGTAATATCCTTATACTCTGCCATTTCCTCTACTCATAATTTATTTTATTGCCTATCATCCCCCTTAGACTGTAGGCTTCTGGAGGGCTACTAAATCTGCTATATTATACACACTCAAGTGCTTACAATAAATGCCATTGATTGAAATAGATATTTTCGGAGCTACTTTTGAAATAACAACCCCGACCAATCCAGCTGAAATACCAACCAGAATGGATTTTGACCTCTTTGCACCTCCAACATATTAGAGTTCAAACCATGTCCTCTCAAGATTCTAGGGTTCTTATAAAAGCTATTTAAATGGACTTTTGATGCTCTCTCTATCCTGTTCAACACTTTCCACCTAGGAGGTCCCCAAAGAATTCCCACATAAGATGCTCCACCAAAAATCAGTCTCTATCATACACCAGTCCTAGTATTCAATCAATCAATCAATGGCAATTATTGAGCACTAATTATGGCAAGTTCACACAACAAATATACACTTGCTATTTGCTTGGAGTAAAAGTAGAAATGAATAACCTCAATTATCCAAGGAAAATAACTTGGGTCACCAGCAAGATTAATTATTGCTTTTCTGGTCCCTACCAGAGAGAAAGAGGTAGAGTCACTTGAAATTTGAGAGCACATTTGGATCATGGTAAAATTAGGCAGTGTGTCTAACTAGTCACTTCAGACCCCGCCCCTCCAACCTCTAGATATGAATTGGAATGAGTGCACATATTTTGAGGTCAAAATTTAGCCTTTCAGACAAGAGGAACTTCTAATACCTTGCTAGTCGAGTAGGCAGAGTCTGGAAAAAAATAAGTCATGGCCAGCGGGAGGTACTCCAGGGCAGGATATCAATTTGGCACAAACCCCCGCACACCCCACACACCCCTTAATTATACAATCATTTAAAAAAATCATTAAGTTGTATGTAATTCAATTAGTTCTGCATCACCTACTTTGAGAGAATAAGTATACAAGTGACTGAGCACATTTGCATTCATTTGGTCCCTAACTCCGAAAGAGTGGGCAGCTATCTCCTCTCATTCATTCATTCAATCGTATTTATGGAGTGCTTGCTGTGTGCAGAGCACTCTACTAAGCGCTTGGGAGAGTACACCATAACATTTAACAGACACATTTCCTGCCCACAGTGAGCTAACAATCTAGAGGGAGACAGTGATTAATATAAATTACAGGTCTGCCGCTTGCCTGTTGTGACCTTTGACAAGTCAACCTCTCTACCTCATTTTTCTCATCTGAAAATGGGGATTAAATACCTGTCCCCACTCCTAAAGACAGTGCATTCTGGTGTGGGTTAGAGACTTGTCTCTGATCTACATATACTGAATCTACCCTAATATTTAATGCAGCTCTTGGAACACATTAAGTGCTGAACAAATGCATAATTATTACTGAAGCCTGTCCCATTCTGGTCTTCATCCCTCTAAAATTCTTGCCTCTTTATAATTCCTCATGCTCAAAATGAAAAGTTGGACTTGTGCCAGTACCTCTCAGGGCACACTTGACCTACACATAGAAGGGAGTTTCATTTTGAAGGCCAATAGGATGACTTATTTTCATGCAGAAGTAACCAGGGGGAAAACACTTTTTTAGGATTTGAAAGATGT
Organism: Ornithorhynchus anatinus; assembly: GCF_004115215.2. Lineage (NCBI taxonomy): Eukaryota > Metazoa > Chordata > Mammalia > Monotremata > Ornithorhynchidae > Ornithorhynchus > Ornithorhynchus anatinus. The sequence continues at coordinate 12,050,900 of NC_041735.1, read as the reverse complement.
TTCTCTCTGAGAGGTAGACTGAGCATCTGCTCCCCGAGAAGCCCTTTCTGCACAAGACAGGCTGATGGGGAGGCACTGTAAACAGGCTATTGCAGTGTGAAATCATTTTCCAATTACTTGCAAGTCTGAGTCACTTGAGAACTTGGATGGCTTGGGTTGCCCATTGAAGCTTTCACACCCATTCAGGAAAGCTGTTATGGAGAGTTTTATTGTAGAGTCATAAGAGAGAAGCTTAGAGCAAGAGGCTTAATGTTGAAAGATCTGCTTTGGAAACAGAGGCAGTAACTGCACTTAATGTGATGAACCATGGCATCTGGGAAGCTAATGTACAATGGAAATGTGTCCTTAGCCGATAAATTAACCAACATGAAATCGCTGCCAAACTGAGGCCAGTTAAAAATGAAATTTTCCCTAACTGGCCATTCATACTCTAATAATAATAGTGGCATTTAAGTGCTTACTGTGTGCCAAGCACTGTTCTATCAAATCAGAGTTGGACCAGCCCCTCTCTTGCGATGCTCACACAACTGTGTCCAGCTCATAAGTGTATTTTATAGACTTTCTAAATGGAAAAGCGATGTCCTTGTGGAGTTAAGACACACAACACAGAGGGACACAGACACAATTTCACAGGATTTGGAAAGCAGTCCCCAGTATAGTCTGTGGGGCTGTTCTTTGCCCTTTAATCCAGTCTAGGTGGGTACAAGGAGGTCTTCCTTTAGCAGAACCAAACCCTAAAATACTTGTACTCAAAATTTGGGTTGTCCTACCAAAACTTTCAGATAATCAGCACTGTCTATAGAAAATGGCAGGAGGTAAATTCCCCCTAGAATGTTGAGTTAAAGGTCACTTTACTTGTCATTTGAGAACATTCAGATTTGACCCATGTCAGGAAATTTGAACATTGTAAATAAAACTGTTTCTTGGACAGGTTCCTGCAGCAGAATTATGTATTTCAACTGTCCTCAATTTCCACTCTCTCTCTGCCCATCTCCTCCATCAAGATGTTCTCCATTAGAAGCAGGAAAAATAGCAGTGTTTCAAGATGCTGCCAAGAAATAATTGAGCATTCCTTAAAAATATGGGCTCTAATGTAATAATAATAAAAAAAACCTTACAAGGTCAAGTTGTTTCTGCAGATCATGTTTCATGTTATTTGTGAACAAAAGAGCTTAGAAGATGCAGGGTAGGCTTGTGCAGTATTGGCATGACGGAACCTTGGGTTGATAAAACGGGTAGGGTCCTGGCTTAGCAAATCAGTGAAAATGTCACATGAAGATCTCAAATTTCATTGGAAGGGAAATGGACTTTAAAAGAGAACAGAGGAATGGAACTTATGGATAGGACCTAAAATAGAATTTAAATCACATGAGAGTGCAATAGGCTATCCCCAGAAGGATACACAGTGATTCTCTGAGGATCTGAATCGTGAAAACAAGGCTTGCTTCATCTGCAGAACAGAAGTCAAAAGTCTAGGAGGCAACTGAAATCCAGTTGAGGATAGATTTTTCAAGGGTCACTGAACATTCAAGATGGAAGCTTTCCTAAGTTAAACGAAGCCACCTTCAAGATAATCCAAAAAGAGAGAACACACATTTAAGGAAGCTTTGAGCTGTCTCCCCTTTCTGTGGGCGGCGCTCCCCACAGGTTGCTAAATTGCAGCTTTAGAGAAAACAGGGATGCAAGAGTTGAAAATGCTACTGGGAAAAAAAAAAAAATCACACTGTAAAGGAGACACTACCATCTCTAGCATTCCCCTGGGCCCTCAGTGGTCCCCGCCCCAAAGCTTGGTCAACACAAATTTGATGAGAAACTAGTGAAACCATCGCCAGAGCTGCAAACTGGTGGATTGAGATTGAGATTAGATTGAGAAGCAGCATGGCTCAGTGGAAAGAGCCCGGGCTTGGGAGTCAAGAGGTCGTGGGTTCTAATCCCGGCTCTGCCGTTTTGTCAGCTGTGTGACTCTATCCGTTGCCAAATTGTACATTCCAAGCACTTGGTACAGTGCCCTGCACATTGTAAGCATTCAATAAATACTATTGAATGAATGAAGTCACTTCACTTCCCTGGGCCTGTTACCTCATCTGGAAAATGGGGATGAAGTCGGTGAGCCCTATGTGGGACAACCTGATGACCTCGTATCTACCCCAGCGCTTAGAACAGTGCTTGGCACATAGTAAGCGTTTTACAAATACCAACATTATTAGATTGCTTTCTATTTTTTTTAAATGGACTCTGTTAAGCATTTATGACATTCCAGGATTAGAACCTAAGTCCCTCGACTCCCCGGCCCACATTTTTTCCATTAGGCCAGGCTCCTTTTCTACTTTCTCCATGCTATTTTCCTCGGAGGCTGCAAGCTTAGTTTTCTACATGTATAGGAAATCCAAAAGGTACTGGTGACCTATACAGGCAACTGTTTTGACACAAAAAATTATCACTCAAAATTCACCGTGCTGTTGCATAAACTTTCCGGTTAAAAACAGATCCTTCTTTCTCCCCCACTGAACTGAATGCCTAAGACCATTTTGGATTGTTATTTAAAAGACAGTGATGCTTACATAATCTTCTAAAAGTTATAGGTGCAGCATACCGATCTGAGAGTCTGAGAGTAAAATGGCATGTACCAACTGCAACCTACATGAGGACTTTATAGGCAGACATATAATAGAAGCCCAACTCATCTCATTCTTACATAAATAGAACACCAAGTCAGTGCCACTAGACAATTGACCGGTTTGGTTTCGCTTCAATATAAGCAAGAAAATGGAAGTTTCCTCATTTCCTATCCAGAGGGCAATTACTTCAGAGCCTAGATATGGCATTAATAGAAAGCAAGCTCACATTGTTCTACTATCCAATCCACGATGGCCCAGGGTGATGCACTGAAGGCACTGTTGTTCAGTTTAGAGATCCATCTTCAACTCCTTGAGCACGAGGACTGTAAGCAGAAACTACTGTAAAGGGTTTTCCAGGAAAACTGCTAGTAGTCTTCCCTCCCCAGGGTCCAGAAATACAAACCTGTGCCTATATACAGGGCAAACTCCCTTTACAAATGCACCACCCCACTAGAGAGAAACCAGTTTAATTCTAAAGAATCGCCTAAGTTCCATTAGGACTCTCTGGAACATGGGCATTTTTCATGGCATCGGGTCAAAGCTGGCTTCAAGAACACAAATCAGCCTGCTTGTCCCTGGCATTACTTGAGCATCAAAAATATACTAGGTACCAACTAAACAGGATTACTACCCAACAGGCTTAAGGCAAATTAAAAAAGAGGGAAGACGTGGAACAAAACCAAGGAATTTGGCAATGAGCCAATCCACCCAACTCTGAATTGAGTCATCTCTGCCCTTGGGTTGTCTTTGGGGTAATTTCAGACAGTCTAAACTACAACTGGGTACGGATCTTGCAAGCCAACGAAGTATTTTGTCTCAATTCCTTCCCCACATACTCAGGTCTGAAAGTTGCTACTGTATATTATTGCCAGATCACATGAAGAAAAACAAAACAAAACACAAGGTTTTCTACTATTGAACCACTACCCCCTTTCCGCTTGTTCAGCTCAAATGGATGAGCAAGTGTGGCAACCAGAGACTAACTGGCCTTTATCAGACTAAAAGGAAAAAAAGTTCGGTGTCAAGGGCTTCGCTATGGTGCCAAGTATCAACCTGGCAAAGTACATACTATTTGAATAATGCCTAGAACCAAGTCTGGGAAGCGGCAGAGGATAGAGGAACTGCAAAGGATTTGGAAGCACGTTATGTATCGGAAGTTGATGGGGCAATGGTCTTATCCAGTATAGACAAAATTCTAACCTCTTCTCCCTCTTTTGAAGTTCAGCCACAAGAGCCCAACTGCAAACATATCATTTCCTGGAAGACATGCCAGGATACTTAAAATACAGACTCAAATATCATAAAGCAGTGTGACCTAGTGGGTAGAGCACAGGCCTGGGTGTCAGAAGGACCTGGGTTCTAATCCAGACTCTGCCAATGTGGGATAGGGACGGTGTCCAACCTGATAAGCTTGTATCTACCCTAGGTTAAGTACAGCGCCTGACACACAGGAAGCACTTAATACCATTAAAAAACCATCAGCAGTATGTATCCAAAATCTCTGCAAACATCCAGCAACCACACAATCAGTGTTTGCTTCTTCTGGCAGTGACGACTGACTAAAAGGGTCTCCTCCAATGGTTATTTTAATAAGCCAACAATATGGTAAGGATGGCTTGTTCGGGGGTGGGGGGAGAAACATGTATCCCCAAAGATGCTCAAGTTAATTGAAAACATTAGCATCTCTGTTAAGTTGTTTGTCCCTTTCAGGAGTCCAGAGTCCATGCCAGAGGAAGACTGTCTGCCTCTGGGGTCTCTCCAGATAATGAGATGTAGATCTCATGAGGCTGCCCTAATAAAGAACATTGATTTCCCGACAGACTTTCATGTTACCGCAAAGAGCCAAGGTTCTGTCTCAACTACACCACCACTGTCACAGGCATTCAAAAACTTTTCCAGTTAACCAAGCATTCACTGCTTCTATCCAGAATACTTTTATTATATGGTTATCATATACATCAAAATTATATTGGGAACATGTACAAATGTCTTTACTCCACCTCCATTATTCACACACACCGTACCTTTTGCGTGGTCTAGTCAGTTTCAGGCAGATGCTACACAAAATTATTGCTTTGTGAACATACAGAGTTTCAGTTAAATATAATCTTCAGTGGCAAGAACTGAGAATGTTTCCTCCAAAGTTAAACATTTTAAATACCCTGTAAAACATAGCTGTGCATAAACCTAAAGATGTGTTTTAGTCTACCCCATAACCTTTTAAAATAGTTACCAAAATTAAAATTTGAAACCCATTTATTTAAAAAAAATTAAGTCTTAAAAAGTTCACCAATATTTACAAATCCCATTAAATTACACATAAATAAATATGTACATTCAACACACTGTTTCTCTTAATACACATAGCGCCTCCCTGGAAATATTTTTTTGGCCTTAATAGGCAAAAAAAGTTAATAAAAAGTTATGTGCCTATTCTTTCAAGTTTATTCAATTTTAAAAAAGAGACCCGATATAAATATGCAAATAAAGCTGCAATATCCTTGGGGGGGGGGAAGGTATACATTTTCAAGAAATACTTCAGATTGAATAACCAATTTCAGGCATTATAACACAGCATCTACAGCACACTTTACTCTAGTTTTCGAAACCAAATATCTCCAGTAATTAATTCAAATAAGTGTGTCAAATGCCTTCTGGGTACTAATTCCGAACTGATACACAATTCCCTTTCCTAACGTGGACCCGAAAGACTCTACCGTTCTCTGGGCATGTAATCACAAAAAACATTTAATAGACAAATCTAAACACCATTGTCTAATACTGTATAATGGTTATTGTTGGCATTGAAGACACCAGTTGACATTTCAACAGGAGAGGAATGAATATGACCCTACTGTAGCTGGGAAAGGATACACTGTGGTTTGTCACAGTGGGAATTTAGAGGTTCACAAACTTGATAGCACCACTTTCAGAGCAAGGAAAACAGGTTTAATGAGCATGTACCGGTACTTGCCATCTTCTGATTAACTTGTCCCAAAGTTAGGGGATGCTGCAGCTTTAGAGACAACACAAGAATCCAGAAGGGTGCATAAGTCATGAAGATCCTGAATAAGACGTTGTTTTAATAAGGTAACAGATTTTCTACGCGTCCCCTAGGCAAGTTGATCCCGGGCAGTATTTAGGAGAACAGTTGCAGTCCTTTCTTTGATCTCTCCCCCTCCCCCTCCCTCCTACTTCCTGTGCTTATCCATTTTCTCGATGTTTTTGTTAGTATCTGGAGGGCTTTGGTCGCCAGTGCTCATATATGTTTTGTCTGCTATTTTTAACGCTTCGTTTAGGTAGTTCTGGACGGATGTCATGGCAGCACAGATGGCAGCACTTCCAAAGCCATGGGTAATCAGGCTAAAATGAGTCAAACAGCCCTGGATTCCCGGGTCCAGGATTGGGTTAGGTCTGGTATTTCCAAGGGGAGTTCGGTCCTGAGTGAGAAGATCTGTGAATTCCTTACAGATTTGCCTGGGAAACAAGAACGGAAAGGGGGCGGGGGAGAAGGAGAGAGAGAGAGAGAGAGAGAGAGACACCCCTATTAGTAAGTATTGAGAGAGGATGAGAAGTCAAAGCTCGAAATCAATGGGCGGGCAGCCTCGGGGACTTTAGAATACAGTTTTAACTTTGGCTCGGGGACAGAATCATGAGCGGGCTTGTGCGGCCAAGAAGGCAGCTCTGGAAAATCGGAAAATGATATTAAGAATCCCATCTATGCCATGCCTCATAGGTTAACGGTCTCATTTAAAATTAATTTCCTTTTTCAAAAGGCTAGTTGTTTCAGAAAGCCACTGTGTTTTGTTCGTTTGCTTGTGCCTGCATGCTCTTCCCTGCTTTGGATTCCTACTTGTTCTGCTTCATTTACTCTAATTTTAAAATCAATTTAGTGCTAGTTTCTGTGAGAACTTCTCCAGCTGCAGTAAGTGATTTGCAATGGATAAGCAGCTGAACTGGGACATTTAATTTATCCACGTGTCGCATATACATTTACCCTCATCATTACATCAAAAATCTGTTAAGAGACAGAAGGGAAGAATCCTGCAGCACAATCTTTCTTTAAACTGGTCTGTCACATACGGTAAACACATTTGAGAAAATGCAAATACACTACAAAATGTTGGGCAAACAGGCAGCTGCATCTTTAGAAAATAAGCACAAAATTATACATTTTAGAGGGTAGATTTAAAATGGAACTCATGCAGATAGATGAATGCTATTCCTATGATAATGTGAATTTCAAATTATTTCCAGTCATACGGAGTCCGAGACCTATTTTTTTTTTAAAGCCTAAAGGCCACACTTACTTTGCAGCTAGAAGCATGTTTTTCCTAGTAGCGATCTCGTTACGTCCTAAGTGGGGTCTGGTTAGATATTCAGCTACTGCTTTAGAAGGAAATTCAGTTTCGCAGACATAACCAAAGTCCCGAGCAAGATGTACCGCTTCACCTATAAAAGTCAAGAAATCCCGATCGTTACCGATGGCACGCTGAGGAGCTGTTGATGTGGATTCTGTAACTTTCCTCTGATATGACTAAAACTTGCCATTGCCATCAGCTGTATTTTGTCTGACTGGGTGCTGGGTTTTTTTGGGTCTGTTTTGTTTTTAAGTATCCTTTTTAATTTCTGAAGGCAAAAGACAATAATTTGGTAGTCCCATGCAGGGGATGATTTTTTTTTTTGGCTGGTATTGGTGAAAAACCATTTGAACAGTCGAGTGCAATAACGGATACTATTCCATAACTAAACATCCCTACTCCAAAAAGATTGCTTTAGTGAAAGCAGGGATGCTCAGGAAGGTAAAACGTGCTTAACGAATGGAGAAGGTTCTAGGAGAAAAGCTAGGTTTGTTCATTATTTTACTATTTTAAAACAGAGTAAGCACAGCATTTAGATTTTGAGTAAGTCAGATTTTCTCTGGAGAGCCTATAGCTGTGCCTACCAGAGACAAAGAAGCTCCAAGTTCTAAAATTTATCTTCTTCACAACATTACAGATGCAGATAAGAACCATTTTTCAGCCAGGAGCAACAACTTCACTCGAACTGCACAATCCCAGTTCACCTACCATGCTGCAGACTAAATGAGTTCCAGTTTCCCCATCAGGAAGTTAGAAGCTGTAAATCTCACTTTATATGCACGCTTTATTAGGAAAGCTTCCGAGGATGCCATGCTAGGTAGGGCCGGATGATTAAAGTCAGCTTCTTTGGGGCTCTTAAATCCCCGACTATAACTTGAAATTATGAAAACATTCTCCCACTGACTCCGCCCTACGCACTACCTACACCCAGGGTTTAAATCAGGCAGGATTTCACCAGATCTCACTTCCAGTGTCTTAAGATATTAACTGGAACTGATTCTTGCTGAACACAGAGTAGGAGCTGGGCAATGCACTTGGCAGTGGAGTGGAAAGGGAATCCTGAGTAGGAGCAGAGTTCCATAATATGAATATTGGCAGTTATTTATTAAATAGGTGCACCTTCTCCAGACCTCTACCTTAAGCAAAGTGAGATCTCAGCTCACTCGAAGAGGTCCCCATTCTTATCCTCTGAGGGTCTGTGCAAGTCTGTAAATGATGTTATAAATGACATAAACGCATTCATATTAATGCCTCTCAGAGTACATATCTACTAATTCTGTTGTACCGGACTCACCCCAGCACTTAGTACAGGGCTCTGCACAGAGTAAGTGCTCAAAATACCAGTGATTGATTGACTGGACCAGCTCTCGTCATTCATGTACAGAGAGAGCCCTGGTTGCCCAGTATTTCACTTCCTGAGGAACTCCAAGATGCCTGTCTCCCACTAGCTCAACTCAGATGGAAGGCGTTTGCATGTGCGATGGTTAACCTTCCCTCTTCTGTCCCTTGAGCTCTTTGAATGAATATGGAAATGTACATAAACCCTGTCACCATTAAAGGGATTAGCTCCTGTAGTGGTAGTGATGGGGTTACGAGCAGGGGGACTGGAGGAAGCAGGGGGACTGGAGGAGTGGTTCTGGGAATGCCACCTGTGATGACAGGCTAAGTGGCTCCCACACTCTGAAGAGTCAACTTGAAGGGGGGGGGGGGTCTTCATAACTGACTGATTTTTAATTAAGTAATGTAGAACTCTGTTGGGTTGAAATGGGCGAATCACAGACCTGATCTTAGGAAACGACAAGCCAGGATAAATGGAGACCATTTCAGTGGGAAAACGAATGAGAAATGTGGCACAATCTCGACATCCTAACAGCGCACACCTGGAACACACCAAGTTGAGGATGCTGTCATTTTGTATTACACTGGGGTGAGAGTGAAAGTTGGCCAATAATTTTAAAGTCTGCCTATTTATTTAATAAGGTTTTGTTTTCTGCCAGTGACTCAGTCATAGCATCATCTGACATTCACATTATACTCTTATTTCAGCCAACTCCTCCCCAATATATAAAGATGATTAAAAGCTTCTAAAGAGTTGGGGGGACAGGGGAGGAGAAGCACATGGGGAGGGGAACCCAGACAAAAAAACACAACACCAAGAAGTCAAGCAGTCCCAAAAACTGACCTTCTACTAGGGAAGTCAATAATGTCACATTAGCAGCTTTTCTTCTCCCCGCTGGAAGATTCAAACCAATTTTATCCAATTTTTCACGCAATGACCGGCCCCCATTTTTTGATTTGGCTCTGTAAATGAAAGAAAACTGCCTCAGTTTCAGATGGCAAATTAAAGGGGCAGTAGGGAAAGACAGGTAAGAAACTAAATTTAAGATTCAAATCTTATTTGAAGGCTGACAAAAGTCTTTGCTGTCCTTTCAAATGATCTACTTATTTCATTTCAGGCTTGCCAAATCGGAAAACCGAGATTTAACCAAGTGATTGTGTATACTTTGCTACTAAGGGGGAATTCCAAAGACGAGGATCCTAAAACAGCCAACACAAAAGTGAAAAAAATGACAATGATAAAGGGGACTTGGCATGCTGGTTCTATTGAGCCAAGATTAAATAGCTACCTCTCTCCAAGTGATATCACAAGACATTAGCCAAGAGAAACTCCGCCGGGACCTCATTTGCCATCATAATCCCCTTACATATTCTAATCCTTTTCCATACGTGAAATCTGATTTTAACTCAGTAAAAAATTGTTGCTAGAATTGTCTTAACACTTCACTTTGGAAAGTGCCACATGTGAAAAGGAAGAAATGTTCTCAAAAACCTTCTCGGCGCCTATTAGAATTCAGCGTTAGGTCAAAGTTATGTAAGTTAAAAATAATTTCCCAATCTTTTTTTTAAAACAAAACAAAACAAAAAAACACATACAGAGCAGAGAAAGCCTGAGCCAAAATGTCCAGAGTGACTGCAACCCCAAGCGGAATGTCTCTCCCATATACCTTCTCAGGACGCCTCCCAATAAAGAAGCATTTAAACATTCAGGAGGTGAAAGTCTTCGCTGCACCTCTGCTACTGTCACTTTATACTTTGACGTGGAACTGAGGAGAGAGAGTCTTCCCGGAACAGAGCAAAAGACTTCATTGGGGTTAATCACGACTCCTAGTAGTCCATCTTTCTGGCAAGGAAGGCTCAATGAGTTGTTTTTGGTCATTGAAATGGGACCTGTTAATAATAATGCAAAAACTGTTGTGAAAGCAAATATTACAGAAGATGGATAATCACTGACGATCGGGCTACCCACCCCCACCCCTATTTCCTCCCTGAGTGACTAATCAGCTGCTAAAGAGGGGTCCTTAGGCTTGTAAATGAAGCCACCACTACCTAGAATAATACTGGGAATATGAGGTTACAATCCAATTGCCTGATGCTTTGAAAAACTGGGCAAGACACATTCAACAGGCCTTTATTTCCTTAGTGAATTTTATCTTGGGAGTTTAACCAGATAAATTTCTACAAGGGATAAGCACCAGGAATTAGGCAACAACGTAGGCCCTGGGAAAGAACACCTCTCCATCTGTATCGGACAGCTCTCTAGAGAAGAGTTAACTCCCAAACGGTCAATGACCAATACACCACAAAGAGAAAACTGAAATCTGACCAACGCAATTGTAGATTTCCACCTACCCGGTTCCATACACCTCAGTCTTCCCTAAGTTTATTCCACGGGCTATTTGGTTACTCAAATCGGGCTATTTCTGACCATTCAAAAATTAAAAGTGGGAACATAAGCTCTTTGCGTACGAAATGCATTCAGCCGTACGAAATGCATTCAGCCGATGTGTGAGATAGTGTGACATAGTCTAAGATAGCAAGATTTAGCGGCTCACCTAGAATTTACTAGAATGGATATTTATGAACGAAGTCGTCAGTACCGACCCGAGTTAAATGGTACGTGATCTTTTGAAGAAATGTTTGCTGTCTTTTAGCAAGCCCACGAGTCAACTATTAGGCAAACCAGTTTACACAGGCCCCACAACTCAAATACACAACGAGCGAAGACCAGCTAGAGCGAAGACCAGCTATCCACCTATCACCCCAATTGCACCGTGCTACTTACTGCCCATGCAACCTCTGCCCCAGCCAAACTTCTCCAAAAGCAGGGTTGCCCTGCCTCCTATTAATCATTCATTGAATCATATTTATTGAGCGCTTACTATGTGCAGAGCACTGTACTAAGCGCTTGGAATGTCCTACTAATCGTACGTCCATTTGGGGATTCGGTTTTTCTCCCCTTTGGAGAAGTTAGGGGAGCCAGTGGATGCGGCCCTAAACTCGGGGACCTAGTTTACAAACCAGAATGAACGAATTAACCATGGCGACTGGGGGGCAGGGAGGAAGGTTACTGACTTTAAAAAGATGGAGGAGGCATCGTCCACCGCCCCCAATCCCCGTAGGTTTATCCTTGGTGGAGAGACCCCCTCACTCGTGATTCCCCTTCCAACTCCCCCTTTTGGACGGTGAGCCCGTCGTTGGGCAGGGATCGTCTCTATCTCTTGCCGCACTGTACATTCCAAGGGCTTAGTCCAGTGACCTGCACGTAGTAAGCGCTCAATAAATACGACTGAACGAACTCCCCCAGCCACCCCATCGCCTTCAAATATCTGAGACCAGACTTGGGGCGGAGCGCACGTTCGGGCCGGTGGAGGCTGGTGACCGGGACTGCAGCCGCGGGGGTGCAGACCCTGACCCCGGCCGACCCCGACCGAGCCCGGCCCCTCTCGGTCCCTTCCCCCGGGGGAGCGGGGGCGGGACAGGACGCTCCCAAGGCGGCCCTGGACACTCACCTTTCCTGATGACGGTCTGATCGTGCATGAGCAAGTGCTGGTCCTCCACGTTCTGGGAAAGAGGAAAAGTTTGGCGGTTTAAGGCAGCGGCCGGCCGGGGGAGGGGGCTCCCGACTCTCGCCTTCCTGGCGCCCGGGAGAGGCGGATCCCGGGGAGGCCGAAGGCGAGGCCGGTCCGGGGGAGGGGGGGGGATGGGGGGCAGCGGGGCAGGGAAGCAGCTTGGCTCAGTGGAAAGAGCCCGGGCTTGGGAGTCAGGTCATGGGTTCGAATCCCGGCTCCGCCGCTGGTCGGCTGGCTGACTTTGAGCAAGTCACTTCACTTCTCTGGGCCTCGTTTACCTCCTCTGGAAAATGGAGATTAAACCTGCGAGCCCCACGTGGGACAACCCGATGACCTCGTGTGCCCCCCCAGCGCTTAGAACAGTGCTCCGTACAGAGTGAGCGCTGAACAAATGCCGTCATTACTATTATTATTAGAGACCTTGGGAGCGGCAGCCGCCCGGGGGACGGAGATTCTGTCCGAGCCCACGGGACCGGCCCTCACCCCGGCGCTTAACCTCCGTGTGTCCCGCCCCCCGACTATCCCCAACAATATTCGTTCGTTCATGAGCGCCGAGCGCGGAGCACTGCGCTAAGCGCTTGGAACGTAGCATTCGGCAACAGATTCGGCAGCCGCGCCGGGGTCCCGCACCCCGTCCTCGGCCTCGGTGGGGGGCAAGGGGAGGCCCGGGGCCCGGGGGGCGGGGGGCGGCTCACCTGCACGTCGTCCAGGGGGTGGACCATGTCGTGGAGGCCCAGGTTGTCGGCCAGGGCGGCGTCCAGCCCGTGGGCGTGCGGGAGCAGCAGGTCGGAGCGGCGGAAGGCTTCGCGGCGACTGCCGGCGGCCGAGCCCCCGTCCAGCCCCGAGAGGTGCGGGCCCAGCCCGGCGCGGCCGTGGTGGGCCAGGCCGGGCGGCTCCTGGCCCTGCCGGCCGGGCCATGCCTGCGCCTGGCCGGGCGGCGGAGGAGGAGGCGGAGGAGGCGGAGGCGGCGGCGGCGGGGCCTGGTAGAGCGGGTTGAGGGAGAAGGGGTCGCCCAGGTGGGCGTAGGGGTCGGCCGGCTGCGGGTAGCTCAGGTGCTGGTGCGGGGGCGGGAAGTAGGGCGGCTGGAAGTCCGAGGCCCCCGAGTGCGACAGCGGCGGGGCCGGGCTGTAGAGGTGCTGGCTGACCGCAGACAGATGCGGGAGCCGGGGGTTCCCGGCGCTGCTCCCGTCGTGTCTGTCCTGGAAGGGGGGCGGCAAGGAAGAGGGCGGGGAGGGGGGTGGGGGGAGCACCCCGTTAGCAAGGAAACCCCGTTACCGCGACGCCGTCGACCGCCTCCGCTAACCTACTTGGGCCCCGCCAAATCGGACACACGCACACACAACCCCGGCGCTCAGTCCGGTCCCCGGCCCATAGTTAGACCCTTAAATACCGTCGCTATTAGTGTTATATATACATGGGGAGGGAATTCCCCCCCCCCCCCCAGGCTGGGGCCCTCCGAACCCCGGGGGTCCTGGCCTCCTTCCCAAATGTCCTCCTAAAAAAAAGAACTAGCCCGATTTGGGGCCCGGGAATCCGAGCCGGATCCGACTTGAAGTCACCAGGGGGGAAGCCGAAAAAGGGGGGAAAAAAAAGAGGGGAGAGGGGACGGGGAGGAGGGTGTCCGGGTTAAAGAGTGGGAGAGACGGGGAAGGAGCGAAGCATCCGAGAGTTTGCCCGTCCCGTCCCGTCCCGTCCCGTCCCGTCCCTCGGGTGGCTGCGGGCGTCCTGTCCTGTCCCGTCCCGTCCCGTCCCGTCCCGTCCCGTCCCGTCCTCCGGCCCCGCTCCGCGACGGGGCCGAGCTGGGCCCCGGCAGGGTCCGTGGCCGGGCCGGGCCGCCCCCACCGCTCGGGATCCGCCTCGGCTCCCCCCAAAAGAGGGTCCGCTTGATGTCGGGCCGGGCGGTGCGGGCCGGTGCGGTCCCGTCCCGTCCCGTCCCGTCCCGAAAGCGGAGCGCGGTCATCACCCACCATGTTCCCCTCGCGGCCTCCCGCGCAGCACAATGCGCGCTGCGCAGGTGAACGCGGCTGCGGGCGCAGGTAAGGGTTTGGGTGTAGTTTCCCCTTTAGCCTAAATCCAGAGGGGGGTGGGGGCAGGGGGCAGGGAGGAAGCAGCGCGGCCCGGTGGAAAGAGCCCGGGCTAGGGAGTCAGGGGTCATGGGTTCTAATCCCGGCTCCGCCACCTGTCAGCCGTGTGACTTTGGGCAAGCCACTTGACTTCTCGGTGCCTCAGTTCCCTCATCCGTAAAATGGGGGTGAAGACCGTGAGCCTCAAGTGGGACAACCTGATTGCCCTGTATCTACCCCAGCGCTTAGGACAGTGGTCGACACATAGTAAGCGCTTAACAAATACCAACATTGATATTATTATGAGGAAGGCGAATGGTCTCGGACCGCTGCCGTCTCCCACCCCCAACCCAGAGGGGTCAGATGGTAGGCCTCGTCCCGGGAGCCTTCCTGGGTCGGCCGGAGGGGAGGACGGCCTGAGGGTCGCAGGACCCGGACCCGAAAGGAGGAAAAGAGGGGCCCGCGGGGGGCAGGGAAAAAAATCGGGGGGCGGAAGGAGGGTAGGAAGTTATAACGCTAGGCCGAAGAGCAATGCAGAAAGTTTTACTGAGGACACAACGAGGAAGGAAAGACAGGTGGTCGAAGCGGCCCGGTGCCTTCTAGTCCGAGGGTCCCGGGTGTTCCCGTCGCCCCTCTTCTCTCCTTGTCCCCGGGGTGTAGGACAGGCAGAGGGAGGCCCCGTCGGAGTCGCCGCTGTCCACGGCTCCCGCCCGAGACCCATCCTGGTTGAGCCTTCCAGGCCGGGGCGAAAGGGGATGGGAGCGGGAAAAGAAGGACAGGCGGGAGATGGAGGGGACCCTCCCCTTAGCGGGAGGGGGCGGCGGCTGCAACGGCTGAACTTGCCAGGCTCAGGGTCCAGGGGTCCAGGGACCATCCCCCTCGTTGCCCGCCCTCTCTTCCCTTCTCCCCACGGGACCGTCCCATTCCCTGTTCCCCTCCTGGGCGCCCAGGCCTCTGCTCCCTCCTTCCCTCCCCCTCCCTCCTTCCCTGCCCCCCACCCCCACCCCATCCCTCCCCACCCCGCTCTCTTCCTCTTCCCGCTCGCCGCCTCCCTCCCACTCTCCGAGTCTGTGGCTCAACCTGTCCGACAGGCTCGTTCACTCTGGGACTCTCCTGCCTCATCTGTGTTTTCCCCCTTCTCCTAAAAAAGCCTTTTTTTTCTACTGCGGGGTGGGTCACCACTAAGTCGGTCCGGCCCACGGTTAGGGCCGTTCTCTCCAGACACTACAAACTGGGTCGGAACCGGGCAACGCGGCATTTGGGAAGAACGAATTTGGTATCGGGGGGGAAAAAAAAGACCAAAGAAAACAAAACCCAAACAGTCAGCCTCTCCCTCTTCTCCATTAAACGCCATTTCCAATAGGCAGGTCCGGAGGCGGGCGGCTCACAACACCTACATACACCTGGCCCACACGACGGTACCCTTAGGAGTTATCCCTAATGACTTTCTCTCTGGCCCTTAGGGATGACTGAGCCGTCGTGCCCTGTGCCGGAGGTCCTTAGGATTCAAGCATCGTGGCTCAGTGGAAAGAGCCCGGGCTGGGGCGTCAGAGGTCATGAGTTCTAATCCCGCCTCTGCCTCTTGCCAGCTGTGTGCCTTTGGGCAAGTCACTGCGGAGAAGTGACTTTGGTCACCTGTAAAATGGGGATGAAGACTGTGAGCCCCATGTGGGCCAACCTGATTACCTTGCGTCCCCCCTCAGCGCTTAGAACTGTGCTTGGCACATAGTCAGCGCTTAACAGATGCTACTGTTATTAACGATAGTCATCGGCACCCGCCGAAAGCGCTGTCGGGGGGGGGGTGGGAGGGGGGCGTCGGATGATGGGTCGGTGAGCCAGCCCGCACTTTTCCCCCGCCCGGTCCGAGCGGTTCCCGAGGCCGACGGGTTTGCGCTCCTCGCCCTCTTCCTTCTTCCTCCCCGCTGCCCGTTTGGGATTAGTCGTTTACCCGGGTCCCCTCCTGCGGCGGCCCCGCCTCCCCCGTGGCCCCGGCGCCTCACTCACCTCGCAGTCCTCTTCGTATTTGACATTATCGGCTAGTTTCCACAACATGGCGTCCGGCGTCCCCCCAGAAAAAGGCCAGTCGGGTCCGGGCCCCCTCCGCCGCCGGGCGGTAAATCCAAGAGTCGGGGCCCCGGGCGCAGCAGGTGGCCGGCCGCCCCCCCGCCCCCGCCCCCGCCCCCGCCCCCGGACGGGCTCCTCCGCCCCCTCAGTTGGCCGGCATGGGACCCGCTGGGGACCGATGTTCCCTGGGAGGGTCAGCGAGCTCTTTCCCGGCCCTTCCCCGCCGCCCAGCCGGCCTTAATGGCAAGGAAATTATCATAGCTCCTCCCCCGGGCCGGCGCTGCGGGCCCGGCTCTCGGAGGACGGGGCGCGCTGCCAGCCAGTCAGGAGGGCCGCCCCGCGCCGGGCGACACCCCCGGCCCCTCCTTCTCCTTCTCCTTCTCCTTCTCCTTCTCCTTCTCCTTCTCCTTCTCCTTCTCCTTCTCCTCCTCCTCCTCCTCCTTCTCCTTCCCCTTCTCCTCCTTCTCCTCCTCCTTCTCCTTCTCAGGCCCCTGGCGCTAGGCCAGGACGCGCACAGCGGGAGGGGCCCGGCGTCGACGACCCGCCAGCCCGTCCTTGGGCAGGGATTGTCTCTCTCCGCGGCCCAGCGCTTAGCACAGTGCTCCGCACATAGTAAGCGCTCAATGGAAACGACTGCAGGAGGAGGAGCAGGAGGGGGCGGGGGGCGCCAGCCGCAACGCCCCCCTCCCCCTTCTTTCCCACCGCCCCGCTCCCACGCTCATCTGTGGAGCGGGGTGGATCCCGGCTTCGAGTCGAGCGGGGTGAGGCCGCTCGCCGCCCCGGGACGGCCACCGGGCGAGCTGGGGCGCCGGCGGCGGCCACGGCCGGGCCGAGGGCGAGGGCGGGGCCGGCCCGCCGCCAAACGGGGCTGCGGGGCACTCCCCGCCACTTACGGGGCCGCGGGGCCCTCCCCGCCACTTAGGGCCCCGGAGGAAGGATCTCTCCTCAGGTGGGACGTCCCCATCGGACCCTTGGGCCGCTCTGTCACCTCCCCGACTCAACCCTGCCGAGACTTGAGGGGCCGATACAATAAAATAAATCTAGCTCACGTGAAAAAAAAAGACGCCGGACTGGAATTAGTGGCGGGGGGAGGTGAAAACGCGAATGCCCCAATTTTGGTTTCCAGCATTTTCCTCCTTTACCGTCCCACTCATAACTGGACTTGGGTTGTCCCGTGCCCTCCCCCTCAAACAAAAATTAGGCCGGACCGGAATCAGGGGGGGATGGAGTCAACGCGAATGTCCCAATTTTGGTTATCTGCATTTTCCTCCTTTGACCTCCCACTGATAACCGGATTTGGGTTATCCCATGCCGCCCCCCCCAAAAAAAAATTTCGCCGGATTGGAATTATGAGGGATGGGGGTTTAAACAACCCGAATGTCCCAATTTTGGTTTCCTGCATTTTCCTCCTTTGCCCTCCCACAGCTGTGTGACTGTGGGCAAGTCACTTAACTTCTTTGTGCCTCGGTTCCCTCATCTGTAAAATGGGGATTAAGAGTGTGAGCCTCACGTGGGACAACCCGATTACCCTGTATCTACCCCAGCGCTTAGAACAGTGCTCTGCACAGAGTAAGCGCTTAACAAATACCAACATTATTAATGTTATAACCGGACTTGGGTTGTCCCATGCCCCCCCCCCAAAATTAAGATTTGGGTCTCGGGGCAATGACACAACTAGTCTCAACGCCACCACTGGAAATTGTCGCCCGGGAAGCAAAAAAAAAAAAGGAAATACAACAAAATTTGGCAAGGGGACGAACGCTCGGTGCCCCGCGATTGGCACATCATTTTTTTAGTTTATTGGTTCCGCTTTTCAAAATAAACACACCCCCCAACCCAAATTCCAAGAGCCGGCGAGAGTACACACAAAATATGAAATCAATCTGCATAATCGCCAAGCGTTCGAGTTACTGATTACAACGTAGAAGTTGCCAGCGTTGAAGCTATAATTTAGTTAATGGTCCTACAAGATTCCTCGACTTGCGTTAAAATAATAACTTGGAGAAAAACAGATCGGATCGACACCTCGTTCGCGTTAGAAACCAGCCCGGGCGAATGAAGCGACGACCCGTGTCCAAGGGAGCCCGGGTTAGGTTCCGTCACGCATTCCTTCCAGAGGATCCACCTGGCTCTCATAAAATAGACGAAGAGATTCTTCGCCGATCGCGTTTGCGGGGAGGAGTGTTTTGTTCCCGTGGAGAAGAGGCCTGGCAGGAGGGAGCCGCGTTAAGGGGAGGTTTTTCCAGCCGGTGGGGAGCCCGGGGCGTCCGCCCGTCCGACCCGGCCCGCCTTGCCCCGCGGGGTTCGGAAAAGGGGCGTTCGGATGGGCGCACGCTGACAGCGCGGCGCAAATGTTTCCGTTTGTTGTGACGGCTCCAAACCTCCCAATGAACAAACGACTTTCTCGGGCGGGGGGTGTGGGAAAAAGAACAACATAAAAAAACCAAATCCGCGCCGGTGCCCTTTCTCCAAATGAGCGGTGGGGGAGGGGGACGGACGCCGGTGGCGTGGCCGCTCCGAGGGCCTAAAACGGAGGCGAGGTGATGTGGAAAAGGAGGTGGGCCGATCCGCTCCCTTCACCCTCCCGAGAAATGCCCCCTCCATCTCCCCGCACGGCCGGGGGCTACGGAACGCGATTGGACTGGAAACAGCCTTAGAAGGTACTGATTCTTATCGACACCCCCCAGACTTTTTCTGCCCCCGCCTCCCAGCGGCAAATCCATTAGGTCCATTTTTGGCGGAGTCTACTCGAATGGGTTTTTATTGTTCAAGACCCTGTTGCCTTTGGTTAAAGAAACCCCCCCCCCCCCAACAGTTTCGAGATGCCGTTTGACTTTCTGCAAATGCTAAGCGGGATCCCAGTGGGACTCGGCGTCGCGAGGACTGGGGACCGACGGAGGCCGTGGGACGGCCAAGATCCCAAGTCTGCCAGGCCCGCTGAAAGCTGCCGAGGGGTTTCACCTCCCTCATTTCCCCCACACTGGTACCCCCCACCGCCCCCACCCAACACGTACCCACACCCCAGACAGTGCCCACTTGGAGGCACTTTTCTGGACGGTCCCCCTGCGAAACTGACAAAGGGAGGGACGAGCCCTGGGAATGGGAGTGGGGGGAGGCAGGCCCCCGGCAAAGCGGGCGCCTCCAGTTTCAGGACGCACATCTGGGGAAGCTGGAAACCGGTTTGGGGGATCCTCTGCTGCCACCAACTCCGGTCCCTGCAAAAACGGAAAATGCCTTTTGAGTTCGGGGTGAATCTGAGGTGATAAGCATCAAAGCAACGGCGTGCCGTGGGATTCGTTCCCCCCTCCCCCCCAAAAAAGGGGGAGATGCTTGTTCCTCAAGAACGGGAAACGGGGTGAGCCAGAAAGCCGTCCCGAGTTAAAAGAGGGGATACCGAGGGCCCAAGTCAGAGTCGACATAGAACAAGAAAAAACAAAAAATTAACTCAGAAAAACCCTCACTCCCCTTAAGATTGCTCACTTTCGAGAAGGTGAATGTCTTTTCGTTTTCTCTACAGAACCGAATCCCTTCTTTTTTGGTTTTTCCAAAAAAATAGACATCGAAATCACTCCAAAAAAGAAAAAAAAGTCACCGACGATCTCTGGCTTTTTGCGATCTACGACGCTCAACTATAGCGGTCCAAACAGACTCACTTCACACCCGTGGGTGTTCCTCTCCCCGAGCGCCCCCGGGGATGCGAATGGTGCCGTGCTGCCCGTCCCCACCATCCTAATTAGGGGGGGAGGGGGAGTGGACGAGACGGTCTGCCCCAACGACGCCAAGCTCGTAGGCCGAAGGGGCCCAAGCCCGCCCCTGGCCCCCCGTTCCCTTCCTCCTAGCCCGGGGGACTGCGGAGGTGAGGGCTGGAAGTCCCTCGGACCGGGCCACTCTTCGCCGGGCCGCCGAGTTGTCCCCAGGACCAACTGAACGCTTGACTCAGTTTACTCTTCTCCTCAATGGAAGCCGAAGGCAGGCCAGCGGGTGCATCGTCGCTATCGGGCGAGGGGCCCCCGGACGGCAGTTAGTGACCCTGGTTTCTCCGGGGAAGTTTTGAGAGCCCGGCGGAAAGGCAGCGGGTGGAAACCGGCGTGAGGGTCGGCGCCTCCTCACCCGGTTGGATGGCCGTCCAACCTTCCATCCCTCCACCCACCCAACCCACCCACCCATCCATCCCTCCATCCCTCCACCCACCCAACCCACCCACCCATCCATCCCTCCATCCACCCCTCCACCCACCCACCCGTCCATCCCTCCATCCCTCCCTCCCTTCACCCCCCCACCCATCCATCCATCCCTCCATCCACCCCTCCACCCACCCATCCATCCCTCCATCCACCCACCCATCCATCCTTCTACCCATCCATCCACTCACCCACCCAATCCATCTACCCAACCCACCCACCCCACGGGGGTTGCCCCGGACGGGCCCGGCGGGGGAGGGAGCGAGCGAGCAGCTGTACGCCCGGGAGCCGGTGGATTTTCTCACGGCCGCACATCGCCAACCCCGTCCAGCCGGTGCGGCCGACGGAGGCGCGGGGCGGGAAGGGGAGGAGGAGGAAGAAGAGGACGAGAAGGGGAAGGATTAGAGGAAGCGTCCCGGGACCCGCAGCCAACAGGTGTGGGCCGGGGGCCTGCTGCGCTCCGCGCCGCGCCCGGAGGGAGGGAGGGAGGAGGGGAGGGAGGGAGGCCTGCGGGTCGGTCCCGGGCCCACGGCGTCCCCGCCCCCGTTGGTCCTGGACCCTCGTGCAGGGGTGGCGGGGCACCAAGGGGGGAGGCCGGCGGGGGGCTGCGGGGACGGTGGCCGGGGAGCGGGGGGGCGGCGACCCCGCGGAGCCCGGAGGGGGCGGGGCGGCGGGGACGGAGCGGTGGGTCCCGCCCGCCCCTCCGGGTGCCAGCCTGGCCCCCACGGTACCCCGCTCCCCCCACCCTCTGCCAGCTGGCGGCCAGCTTGGCCGTGCCCGCCTCGCCCCGCGCGCATTTCAAGGTACACGCTTGGCATGGGCGGGGATTGGCTCCATCTGCTTCCGAATTGTCCATTCCAAGAGCTCGGTACAGTGCCCTGCACTTAGGAAGCGCTCAATCAATACTATCGAATGGGTGAACTTGGTAGTGGCATCTCCCCAGCAGAGCCATTCGGCCGTCCCGAAGGGGTCGAAGCCAAAGCAGCACAGAGCAGCCCGGTGCCCGCCGGAAAGCGGGCACCTGCCCATCTCCACCCCGGATATCTCCAACACCTATAACGCCGACACACGCTCACACTCACTCTCTCACCGAATGAGCCCTTACTGTGTGCAGAGCACTGTACTAAGCGCTCGGGAGAGCGCACTACAGCAGTACGCTGCGTTTCGGACGGACGTGTATCTGCCAACGCATCCGGTATAATAATCATGTTGGTGTTTGTTAAGCGCTTACTATGTGCAGAGCACTGTTCTAAGCGCTAGGGTGGATGCAGGGTAATCGGGTTGTCCCACGTGAGGCTCACAGTCTTCATCCCCATTTTACGGAGGAGGTAACTGAGGCACAGAGAAGTTAAGTGACTTGCCCACAGTCACGCAGCTGACAAGTGGTGGAGCGGGGATTCGAACCCAGACCCCCAGGCCCGTGCTCTTTCCACTGAGCCACGCTGCTTCTGAGCATTCTTCTAGTGTCCACGCCCTCAAGTACCGTCCTCGCATATATATACTCCTAAGCAGTTAAACATATACTCCTAAGCAATTAAACAATAACATCGATCGAACATCTCTCTCCGCGGGGTGCGGGGGTGCGCTGTGGAGTGCAAGAGAGGTAGAGGAGGGATCGGTTTCCAAGTGATTACAATCTCTTGGTGGGGACAGACACAAAATAAGAATGAGAATGGGAAGGTGAACAGGTGAATCCGATTTGCTTAAGTAGTAGAGCGGGTGCATTTATCTGTGCAAAAGTGCTATGGGGGAAGCATCTAGATACCGTTATAGAACTTGCATCTTCTATATACCACTCCTTTAGTACCCACATTTAGCACAGGCTCAGTGGAAAGAGCACGGGCTTTGGAGTCAGAGGTCATGAGTTCAAATCCCAGCTCTGCCACTTGTCAGCTATGTGACTGTGGGCAAGTCACTTAACTTCTCTGTGCCTCAGTTACCTCATCTGTAAAATGGGGATTAAGACTGTGAGCCCCACGTGGGACATCCTGATTCCCCTGTGTCTACCCCAGCGCTTAGAACAGTGCTCGGCACATAGGAAGTGCTTAACAAATACCGACATTATTATTATTACCCTGTGGAGCAGTGTAATAAGCACCGGGAAATACCTGACATCTATAGATGCAAACACTTTATATATCTTCAGTCGCGTCTGTAGACCCACCACTTCCCACACAGGTGGGTATCACTTACAGACACATGAGGTAAACACACAAAGATGATGGAATATCCCATCCGGAAGGACAGATGAGGACCTGAGACCTCAGGTCTGGGAACCTGCCTGGAGGAACTGATTCGCGTGCTAGTGGTTTCATACTTGTTAAGCACTTACTATGTACTAAACATGGGGGAAGATACAAGATAATCAAGTTGGACACGGTCCTGTCCCACAGCATTTATCCCCCAACTCTATCTACTGTATTGGGAGCTAGTCTGATCCCATTCAAAGG
Organism: Ornithorhynchus anatinus; assembly: GCF_004115215.2. Taxonomy (NCBI): domain Eukaryota; kingdom Metazoa; phylum Chordata; class Mammalia; order Monotremata; family Ornithorhynchidae; genus Ornithorhynchus; species Ornithorhynchus anatinus. Next base: position 12,028,253 of record NC_041735.1, on the reverse strand, counting down.
TCCTGCCTTCCCTTTCCCTTCGAGCCAATAGTACTATGACTTATTATGTGCAAGTTTTCGGGGGGCCATTTGACCTCCTATGACCCAGGCTTCCAGAGTCCTGACCTCCTCGAGGACCTCATCTCCGAGGATCGGAAAAACCCCAAGAAAAATCCTAGATTGAGCCCAAATTTGTGGGGAAGGACTGTCAGAACTTCAAGAACTTCGATTAATTCATTCATTCAGTAGTATTTATTGAGCGCTTACTGTGTGCAGAGCACTCAAATAGCAGAATATGTATTTTTCCCATTAAACCATTTGCATTCCTGAAAAACTCTTTCCTGCCCTGTCCTAACCTACCCTGTCCTTCTGGTCTAATGACATTGAGAGTAGCTCCTCCTACCAACAGGTCTTAGCCGGAACTGATGCATTATTGGTGTGGGGGCTGGGGGGAGAGCTTGTGAATTGGGGAACAGAACCCTTGGGGTTTCCTATCCAGTGCCTCATTTTTCCCAGAGGCGTTGAGTGTATAGTGTCTCTAACTCAAAAGCCTCACTAAAGGGACCTGCCCTGATGAGCTCAGGATTCCCTCTCCCCTCTTGCCCCATGGCCCTGCTTCCAAAGTCTGGGACCTAATCCTGGGTGTGGTTTAGAGAAGGGAGAAAGATGGGTTGCTGGTATTTTGCTTAACGTGTTACCGTTTTCCTTTCTGTAGATCCGGTGGAAAAACAGCAACTGCTAGAGAGAGAAATCTGGCAGTTTAACTGGTACTGGGATCGGGGTGGGACACACACACACACACACACACACACACACACACACACACACACACATATTCCCCCCGCCCCCTTCTCGCTCTTTCCCTGTTCCCTGCAGCCTAGGCTGGAAAAGAAGTCTGAACATCATCGGCTCTCAACTCCTGTAACCTGGAGAGAAGGAACACTCCAAGGAGTTTTCAATTTAATTCCAGTACAGCCACAATCCCGTCCTCTAGTGAGATGGGAGAATGAGCCCTGAGCTCTCCCTAACAGGTTTCCTAGCCCTCCACCCCAGAGATTGCTTTTCTGCTGTTCACATAATTTCTGGTGTTTATATGATGTTGCTGGGGGGAAGAAAGGGTCCAAATTTGATTTTGAGCCATAGAGTGATCCAGAGAAAAGATGCAGATTCCTCTGGTTTTGGGTCAGAGTGTGTGGGTGTGTGTGTGTTTAATGCAACAATTCCTCTAATAATTAATTCCTTTATGGTTGTCAAGGTCTTTGTTTTCTTTAGTAGCCCCCACCCTGAATGAGGTCATTTTAACAAAATAAAAACAACCAGTTCTGTAACATTTTGATCAAGTAGGAAGTTGATCTTGATTCCAACACCTAACATAACTCCAGGCTGTTCTAATCTGGAAATCCAACCCTCAGCCACTGGGGGGTTTTGGTTGTGGGTTTATTTGCCCACCAACAATCACGTGTTATTTACATAGGGGTAAATGACATTATATCATGTATGGTGTTCATCAGGCACCACTTCAACAAGGGACTAAAGCTGGTTCTTCCTGGGAATAGGGCAAACAGGCAAAGAAATGATAGCTTTTACTGTGCCACCAGTGTAAACCTCACAGGACAAACTGTCGAAAGTTTAGCCATGCTGATTCAGGCATCGATTCAGAGAAACGGCAGCGCTCTGTGTAACTTAAATAACGTGTCCCTTTTGGAATATTTGTTCTAGTTTTCCTTGAAATAGAGCTTCTGCTCTATACACACATTATCTATCTGCTCTGTCCAGATCATTGATTCACCAGGAGCAATAGAGAGGGGAAATAAATTTACGGTATTTCATCACCGACTATCTCTCTTTGGAAAGGTTTATGCTACTGGATCTGGAAGCTTCCAAATATTAGCCTCTATTTAGGAATAAGGAACTCCCTGTGCTGTCCTAATAAAGATAAATGGCAAGCATCTGCCTGAACTTTCTGAGAAGTCCTTTGCAAGCTTATATCTTCACATTGCAAGTACAAATAAGGCTTTGAAAGGTTGCAACACAGTAAGGAGGTTTGTGCAAAAATCACTTCCCTAGTTCAGGTATTACTTAGAGTACTCGCACTGGGTGTTAAAATATTCCCCAAGGAATCTAAAGCAAGATTTGCTGTATGTTGCTGTCTGCGGGCCCTCGCACATCTGTAAACACGCTGTTCCCCTGGATGCAGTACCTCCACTTCTCGCTCTGGCTTCAGTCCGCTTTAGGCTCTCCCCGCAATAGCTGCTTCTCAAGATGGAGTGCCAACCCGGCATGTACCAACTCAGTTCAATTGGGTTTTTATCCCTTCAAAAAGCCTCTCCATGACAACACCAGATCCACATTCAAAACATAACCAAGATGAAATCACCACCAAATTAAACAGAAACACAATTGAAGAAATCATTCTTGGGTTCTTTTTAACTAACATGAACTTGGGAGCAAAACCCTCCCTAAGACAAGAAATTCCAAAAAGAGAGTTTTTAAAGAGATTAACAATCACTCATCCTTGACTTTCTCCAAAACACAAAGAAGCTTCCTATGAAATCAGAGTTTTCTTTATCTCTATTTGAAAGTTGGAGATAAAATGAGAGCAAAAGAGATCTCCCTTTCCAAAATAAAAAAAAATTACCATTTGCCCAAGTAAAATACAAATCACCTTCCTTTACATATGCTAAATAATACTGATACACATACAATGCTTCCTTCCAGTTTTTGCTCTCTACATCTACAGTGAAACATGCAATAACTAGACATGGCCAGGAAGAAAACCTTCCTCCCCACAGGCAAACTAGCCCACAGCAAACTAGGTAATTGGAAGGACAACTGGAGGATACCTGCCACTTGTCAGCTGTGTGGCCTTGGGCAAGTCACTTACTTTTTTGTGCCTCAGTGACCTCATCTGTAAAATGGGGATTAAGACTGTGAGCCTCACATGGGACACTCTGATTACCTTGTATCTACCCCAGTGCTTAGAACAGTGCTCTGCACATAGTAAGCGCTTAACAAATACCAACATTATTATTAGTATTAGAGCTGATTTGAGAATGTCCATTTAGAGAAGCAGCATGGGCTAGTAGGTAAGAGACCTGGCCTACGAGTCAGAAAGAGATGGGTTCTAATTATGGTTCTGCTTATTAAGACTGGGACATTGCGTCCAACCTGATTATATTTACCCCAGTGCTTAGAGCAGTGCCTGGCACATAGAGCTTAACAAATACCATTTTTTTTAAAAAGGGGCAACCCTCACCTTTACCCCTCCTTGATTCTATTTATAGTGATTATGTTGTCTTGTTTTTGTCTGTCTGTCTCCCCCGATTGCCCGTCATTGGGCAGGGATTGTCTCTATTGGGGAATTGTACATTCCAAGCACTTAGTACAGTGCTCTATGCATAGTAAGTGTTCAATAAATACTATTGAATGAATGGAGATGGATAAGATTTTCATTTGCCAGTCAATCAATCACATTCATTGAGAGCTTATTGTGTGCAGACCATTGTACTAAGCACTTGATAGGTGTGTTCCCTGCCCACAAGGAATTTGTAGTCTAGAGGGGAAGGTAGACATTAAAACAAATAAGCAAAACAGCGATGGTGAGATAAACAAGATCAAGGAAGGTACATGAGTAGACTGACACTGAGCACCAACTGAGTGGTGCTGGGCTGTAGTAGGGAATCAGTGAGGTAAGATAGGAGGGGCCAAAGTGATGGAGTGCTTTAAAACCAATGGTAAGGAATTGCTAAAGACAGAGGTGGATGAGCAACCACTGGAGACCCTTGAGAAGTGAGGAAACATGAACTGAATGGTTTTGTAGAAAAATGATCCAGGCAGCAGAACCAAGTATGGACTGGAGCAGGGAGAGACAGGAGGCAGGGAGGTCAGCAAGGAGGCAGATGCAGTAGTGAAAGCGGGATAGGATAAGTCCTTGGATCAATGTGGTAGCTGAAGATAAAGTACTATTAGAAAATTACATTAATGCTAATCTGAAAATCATAATTGAGTTCTAAATTCTGAAAAAAATGCGAGTTCAACTCTCAGGGATTTCCTCAGGTAAAGGTGTTGCAATCCATACAGATCACAGCTCCATTCTAGATTCAACATCTTTACCCCAACAACCCCACAATCCCCAAGATCTATACTCACCCTCCCTTTCGACACAAGAGACTCAAACTCATCATTTATTTGGACAAGGGCCACTTGCTCAGTGACTCAGATCTAGTCAGTCAGTCAATAGTGTTTATTGAGCACTTACTGTGTGTAGAGCACTGTTCTAAGCTCTGGGGAGAGTACAATATAACAATATAACAGACACAACCCCTGCCCACAACGAGCTTACAGTCTAGAGAGGGAGATAGACATTAATATAAATAAATTACAGATGCGTACATACATAAGTGCTGTGGGGCTTGGAGGGTGATTAATTTAGGGAGCACATCTGGGCAATGCAGAAGGGAGTGGAAGAAGAGGAAAAGAGGGCCTAGTGAGGGAAGACCTCTTGGAGGAGATGGGCCTTCAAAAAGGCTTTGAAAAGGCGGAAGAATAATTGTCTGTTAGATATAAGGAGGGAGGGCATTTCAGGCCAGAGGTAGAATGTGGAAGAGGGGTCAGTGTCCATGTAAGTGGATTTCTTTGATCCTGTGAGGCTGACCTAGGAAATGAGTTCACATTCTACCTTTCCCTTAAGGGAAACCACCACCCTTAAAAGTAACTTTTTTTTCTTTTAGATTTGACCAAATCTGGAAGAAAAAACCAACCAAATCCCTTAGAAGTGAATACTAAAATACCTAAAATTCAGGTAGATTTGACACGTGAGTTATTAGATCATTTTCTTCACTTTGTATTTATAGGTTGCAAAACTAAATAAGTGACTTCAGGGACACAGAAGCAAGCTAGGAGTCTAGAGTATCATAGGGCCAGTCTTAAACCTTGAAGCACAAGCCGTCTGGGATTTATCCCCAGGTCCTGATGCAACTTTCTATTTATAAATGTATTAAGAAGCCAAAAAAGTTCCAAGAAGTTTTCCATTTGCTCGGGATGTCCAATGAAACAAAAAGCGGAAACATAAATGCTAAGTAGGGAAAGGGACTGAGGTTCCAAGACAAACTACGCCAGAGCCAACTTCAAGGGGGTGGTGGAGGTCATTGGCTTTTGTGGATTTCCAGTAGTGAAAGCCAAGCTTCAGCAGATTGTCTTTGCCTCTTTGGTCTTTGTTTGTCTTCGCCTCAGAGTTTGGGGCTAGAACCTAAGCCTTGCTTATCTCCAGCAAGACCTGAGAATTACCAGGCATAGCCAAAAAGTCCCAAAATACTTTTTCCAACAATTTGCTCTTCAAAGCCTGCTTGCTGCTCCTGCTCCTCAATCAATGGTATTTACTGGGCAACTTATTGTGTGCGGAACACAGTAGAGAGCACTAGCTCAGAGAGACTATGATACAATAGAGTTAGTAGACAAAATCCCTGCCCTCAAGGAGCTTACTATCTAGTGGAATCATTTACATTTGCTCTTCTAAAATGCAACACTCTCCCCCTCCCCTCATTTTAGCCTCCACCCTCCAGTGAAAATTGGCACCCTGGGCTACATGAGCAATTGGATGGTATTAAGCACTTACTCAGGTGCAGAGCTTTGTACTAAGCCCTTGAGGGTACAATAAAGGAGACATGATTCCTGCCCCCCAAGGAGCTTTCAATCTAGCTGGGGAGTTAGTCATTAAAATAAATTGCCGGTAGGGGAGTGTAAAAATAAGTACATAGTTCTGTGGGGAGTCGGGGCAGGGTAAAGACTCAAGGGCATAGGCAGTAGGAAATGAGGTGAGAAATCTCCCCCTGGTACACTGTACCCTCTTTATGGGCAGGGATCATGTCTACCAATTCTGTGCCTTTCTTTCCCAAAACTGAGTATAGTGTTCTGCACACCGTCACCGTATCCACTCAATAAATTCCACTGACTGACTGGAGATTAGTCAGGGATGAAAGGAACTAAATTACCAAAAGAGAAAGAAGGTATTCCAAAAACCAAGAAAATAAGGCCCATTTTACTGAAATTTTACTATGTTTTGTCAGTCAGTAGATCAGTAGTATTTCTTGATGACCTACCATGTTCAATCAATCAATGGTATTTACTGAATGCTTACTGTGTGCAGAGCAATAAGTTCTTGTACTAAGTGCTTGGAAGAGTAGGATGTAATGGAGTTGGTAGAAATGTTCTCCTGCCCACACGGAGAAGCAGCCTGGCCTAGTGAAAAGCAGCATTTCCTAGTGGATAGAGTCCGGACCTGGGAGTCTGAAAGACCTGGGTTCTAATGCCAGCTCTGCCATTTGTCTGCTGTGTGACCTGGAGCAAGTCACTTAACTTCCCTGTTCCTCAGTTACCTCAGCTGCAAAATGGGGATTAAGCCCCATCTGGGACATGGACTGTGTCCAAGCTGATTAGCTTGTATCTACTCCAGCATTAGTAGAGTGCCTAGCATATAATGTGTTTAAAAAATACCTTTTTTTTTTTTTAAAGACGCTTACAGGTTTTGCTTACAGTACAATACAATGTTTACAGAGTTTACAGTACAGGAGGTTACACTGTGCAGAACACCTTACCAAGCACTTGGAAGGTATAATAAAATTAGTAGGTATGATCACTGCCCTTTAGAAGTTTACATTTTAACAACTTTATTTGTCCCAGGTGGAAGATTTGAAAAACATGGGGGAAAAGATAGCACATATTAAATTAAATTGCCCATTATAGTTTCCCATAACTCCTTTTGTAGGGGTTATTTTTCAACTCCACGGGAGTTATGGTAAACTACGATGGTCAATTTCCTCCTACCTATTTTCCTCATATTGTGAGTGAGCTGAAAACAATCACCTCAATGGAAAGAATCTTTTGAGCTGCAGGCTAAATTGTAAATTTTAAGTCCCTTCTCCCTCTGGGACTTCTACTCTCAACCAGCTGGACTGACCTAAACAAAGTCTGAGGATATTCCTAATGCTAACTTTAGGAAATTCCTGGGAACTAGGAACTGAGAACTGAGAATTTTGGAGAAACAGTGTGGCTTAGTGATAAGAGAACGACCCTGAGAGTCAGAGGACCTGAGTTCTAATTCTGATGTTTGATCTTGAGCAAGTTACTTCACTTCTCTGGACCTCAGGTTCCTCATCTGTAAAATAGGGATTAAATCCTAATCCCTCTGATTTAGGCTGTGAGCCCCAAGTGACACAGGGTCTGTCCAACCTGTTATATCATTTCTACCCCAGAATTTAGGATAGTCCCTGGCACATAGTAAATGCTTAAAAAGTACCTTTAAAAAATAGAACTAGGTAAATGAAATTAGTCTTAGTCTTTCACCATTCTTTCAGCTTCCCATGTGTCATAGGTTGCTAATTATTGGTGAGATAGAAGAGAAAATCTAACTGCCCGACCTCACTTAGGATGAAATCAAAGATCTGATTATAAGGTGGCATGCATTCAATTCACTTTGTTTGCCTCATTCTGATGTTTCCAGAGGAGCAAAAATGTGGATCAGTAGTCAGAGAACCTGGATTCTAATCCTGGCTTGGCCACTGCCTGCTGTGTGATCTTGAGCAAATCAATCAGCTGCTCTATGCCTTAGTCTCCTTATTTATACAATGGGAGTTAAATGTCTGTGCTCCCTCCTGCTTAATATATGAACCCCATGTGGGACAGGACTTAGACCCAGAACTCAGTACAATCCTATGAAACATAACAAGAGCTTCACAAATTCCACGGTTATGATTAATCACAGGAAGAGATTTTGGGGGAAAGATCAGCATCCAAAGGAAGGTTTGGGCTTCTTAGATCTTGAGGTTTGAGGTCCTAAAATTCCCCTCCCTTTCCCTCTTGCAACATCCTTATTTGGGCTTTTGGTAAGTGCTCAATAAATATGATTGATTAAATGGACTCCCATTTCCTGCCCCTTCCCTCTTACTCTCCACCCCACCAGCCACCTTGATGTTCTCTACCTTTTGAGATGGTGGTGGGCAGGGATTTTGTCTGTTTATTGTTGCATTGTACTCTCCTCAGTGCTTAATACAGTGGTTTGCACACGGTAAGCACTCAATAAATACGATTGAATGAATGAATGAATGAATGAATGCCACCTACAAGCCATGAGACATGCCAATTCTAGCCTTTGCACATGCCAATCCCCCCATCTGGAAGGCCATCCCTGTGTCCTCCTGCTACACCAGGACACCCCCCCCCATTCAAAATTCTATCTGATGTTCTCATCTATGAATTCTTCCCTACCTTACCCCGGCTGGCTCCAGGTGCTCCAATCTCTTCCTACCCCTCCAGCCTCTCCTGTCTATTCATTCATTCATTCAATCGTATTTATTGAGCATTTACTGTGTGCAGAGCACTTTACTAAGCGCTTGGGAAAATACAACAATAGTCACATTCCTTGCCCACAATGAGCTCATAGTCTAGAACGAGGGAGATAGACATCAATACAAATAAATAAAATTACAGATACGTAACACTATAATAATAATAATGATGATGGTATTCGTTAAGCCCTTACTATGTGCCAGGCACTGTACTAAGTGCTGGGGCGGATACAAGCAAATAGGGTCGGATGCAATTCCTGCCCTATGTGGGGCTAACAGTCTCAATCCCCATTTTACAGATGAAGTCACTGAGGCACAGAGAAGTGAAGTGACTAGCCCAAGATCACACGGCAGACAAACGGCGGAGCCAGGATTAGAACCCATGACCTTGTGATTCTCAGGCCAGGGCGCTCTCTACTATGCCATTCAGTGCTTTGGAGCTGAGAGGGAGAAAGAGCAAAGGAAGCAAGTCAGGGTAACGTAGAAGGGAGTGCAAGATGAGGAAAAGCCAAGGGGACTCTGGGAGGAGATGTGCCTTCAATAAGGCTGTGAAGCTGGGGACAGTGGCTGTCAGTCGGATTAGAAAAGGGAGGACGTTCCAAGCCAGAGGCAGGAGTGGGCGAGGGGTCCATGAGACACTGTGAGAAGGTTAGCTCTAGGAGAGCGAAGTGTGCAGTGTGCGGGCAGGGTTGTAGAAGGAGATAAGCAAAGTGATGGAGTGCTTTAAAGCCAATGGAGAGGAGTTTTTGTTTGATACGGAGGTGGACGGGCAACCACTGGAGTTTTTGGATGAGCGGGTTGATGCGTCCAGAACATTTCTGTAGAAAAATGATCCGGGCAGCGGAGTGTAGTATGGACTGGAGTGGGGAGAGACAGGAGGCTGGGAGGAGGGATGCAAGGAGACTGATGCAGTAATCCAGGCGGGATAAATGATTACATTAACATGGCAGCAATAGGGATGGAGAGGAAAGGGCGGATTTTAGCGATTTCGTGAAGGTGGGACCGACGGGATTTAATGACGGATCGAATAGGAGGGTTGAATATCCATTCTTTATCCTCTCCCTATGTCCTTGAATTTTTACCACTTATGTGTGTCACTCTACACACTTGGCTGTGCATGTGGGAGTAGGCTTCCGTCCTACGTTTGGATCTGAATTAGCCTTGTTTCCTCTGTTAGATCATAAGCGAGTAGAGGGCAGGACTTCCCATTCTTTTGCAACCGAATAGGTGGTCCAGGGGGCCTCAAACATAGTCGAGGGTGCTGACTAAAGGTTCAGCCAGCCCTCGCTGAAAGTTCATATCCCTTGCCCGAAAGCTGAGAGTGGAGGTGGTAGTGAAGGGGGGGATGGAGGAGGAGGGTGAAGGGTTATGACTTTAGCATTCCTAGGATTAGCAAGCAGGATGGAGAAGCAGCGTGGCTCAGTGGAAAGAGCCCGGGCTTGGGAGTCAGAGGTTGTGGGTTTGAATCCTGCTTCTGCCACTTATCAGCTGGGTTCCCTCATCTGTAAAATGGGGAAAAAGACTGTGAGCCTCATGTGGGACAACCTGATTACCCTCTATCTCCCCCAGTGCTTAGAACAGTGCTCTGCACATAGTAAGCTCTTAACAAATACCAACATTATTATAGAGAAGCAGCATGGCTCAGCAGAAAGAGCCTGGGCTTGGGAGTCAGAGGTCATGGGTTCGAATTCCGGTTCTGCCACTTGTTGGTATTTGTTAAGCGCTTACTATGTGCCGAGCACTGTTCTAAGCACGGGGATAGACACAGGGGAATCAGGATGTCCCACGTGGGGCTCACAGCCTTAATCCTCATTTTACAGATGAGGTAACTGAGGCACAGAGAAGTTAAGTGACTTGCCCACAGTCACACAGCTGACAAGTAGCAGAGCTGGGATTCGAACTCATGACCTCTGACTCCAAAGCCCGTGCTCTTTCCACTGAGCCACGCTGCTTCTCACTTGGTAGCTGGTTGACTGTGGGCAAGTCACTTCACTTCTCTGTGCCTCGGTTACCTTATCTGTAAAATGGGGATTAACTGTGAGCCTCTCGTGGGACAACCCGATTACCCTGTATCTACCCTAGCGCTTAGAACAGTGCTCTGCACACAGTAAGAGCTTAACAAATACCAACATGATTAGTATTCTTCTTGTAACCTACAGGTGGGGGAGAAAGGGTGGGGAGGGAGATGAGAAAAACAAATGGTTAGAAAGAAAGAAGTTGAAAATGTTGTTGTTTTTAGAAATGCTGTTTCTCAAGCACCAAGCTCAGCTGCAGACAACAAACGGACAGTGCACTGACCAGAGAATGTGGAGTGGGGAGGGAGTCAAGGACCTGGAGGCTACTATTCCCTGTGATGGAGTTAAAGGGGTGAGTCAAGAAGTGGATTTATATTGTCTTTCCAGTTCAAGGCAGCCGATCACATCCCTCTGTCAGGACCCTAGGTCATTCAAGGTGAGCCTCCTCACACTGTAAAAATGTCGGCTCATTCGCAAAGCCTGTCTTTCCCTCTCAAAGGAAAAAAGCAAAAAAAACTCTTTGGTTATACAACAGCAAGGGTTACAAATTCTAACTCCCAGAAGTTAGGAAGTGCAAATGTTAATCAATCAATCAATCAATGGCATTTATTGAGCATTTACTAGAGAAGCAGCGTGGCTCAGTGGAAAGAGCTCGGGTTTAGGAGTCAGAGGTCATGGGTTCTAATCCCGATTCCGCCACCTGTCAGTTGTGTGACTTTGGGCAAGTCACTTAACTTCTCGGTGCCTCAGTTACCTCATCTGTAAAATGGGGGTTAAGGCTATGAGCCTCACGTGGGACAACCTGATTACCCTGTATCTATCCCAGCACTTAGAACAGTGCTAGGCACATAGTATGTGCTTAATAAATACCAACATTGTTATTATTATGTGCAGAGCACTATTCTAAGGCTTGGGAGAAGACAACAGAACAGAATTAGCAGACATGGTCCCTGCCCATAATGCACTTTTCATGGCAAACATCAACTCACCTACAGAACAAACACACAAAGAAATAGAACTATCATTGAAGGGGCTTCAGCTTTCCCCCACAATGTTACCTCATGAACCCCAGTGCTGCTCTGTGGAACGGGCAAGGTGCATGTAGTGTGGGGACCATTTAATTCAAGGGAGAGATGGAAGCATCGACGGCGAGAGAGCCGGGGGCCTGGAAGTCAGGAAACCTGTGTTCTAAGGCCTGGTTCTACTACTTGTCTGCTGTGTGATCTTGGGCAACCCACTTGACCTCTGTGCTTCTATCAATCGCCTGTATTTATTGAACACTTACTGTGTGCAGAGCACTATACTAAGCGCTTGGGAGAGCAGAATACAACAAAGTTGGTAATGATAATAACAATAATAGTATTTGTTAAGTGATTACTATGGGTCAAGCACTGTTTAACCACTGGGGTAGATGCAAGTTAGTCAGGTTGGACACAGTCCCTGTCCCATATGGGGCTCACGGTCTTCATCGCCATTTTACAGATGAGGTAACTGAGGCACAAAGAAGTGAAGTGACTTACCCAAGGTCACACAGAAGACAAGTAGCAGAGCAGGGTTTAGAACCCAGGTCCTTCTGACTTCCAGGCCCGTGCTCCATCCACTAAGCTACGGTGTTTCTCATTATTTTATCGTTATTTTTTATCCCCCCAGTGCTCGGCATCTAGTAAGCATTTAATAAATGTCATCATTATTATTTTTAAATGTGTATTTTTATTAAGCAGGAAAACTTAAAATCAAAAGCCCATGAAATGTCTTCAGTGGAATAAGAATAGACCATCTATTCATTTCAAGGACAAAGCACATTCACCCTTATATATCCAGAGGTGAAGTTTTATAGGTAGATGTTGTAAGGAAGGAAAAACCCTACTAACTGAATAGGGATGTGGTCAGGTCTTATTGTCTTTTGTAACAATTATCAAGCCAATAGGACCTTCTCTAAAACAGTTTTCCTGCAGCAGGGACGTTTTTCTCAGCTTATTTAGTCTTTCTCACTGTGGAACGCAGATCTTTATCAAAACCCGTTTTGACAGTATTGCAGCTAAAATGATTAATGCTTTATTACTCATAGCCTCTTAAGTAATTACAAGAAGGTGAAAAATATTCCCGGCCTCTTAGCCCAGAAGAATGGTGGAAGCAGGTTCGGTTTAGTTTCGATAAATAATAATGGTGGTATTTGTTAAGCGCTTACTATGTGCAAAGCACTGTTCCAAGTGCAGGGGGGATACAAGGTGATCAGGTTAACCCACGTGGGGCTCACAGTTTTAATCCCCATTTTACAGATGAGGTAATTGAGGCACAGAGAAGTTAAGACATATGATGGTGTTTGATAAATAACAATTCCTAAGATATTTGGTCTGGATTTTTACTTCAGTAGAGTGAAGAGACAATGATTGTTCCTCGCCCATGTGAAAATTTTGGATTGGTATTTCAGCCATAGGAGCTTGTTTTCCTATTGTCTTCTTATGGTAGAGCAGTTAGGTACAAAATGTTTACCATCATTTTGTTCTTCCACCAGCTCTAGATTTATGTTTTTTGCCTTAATTTATAATTGGGGGAGCAGAGCTGGTGACCTTTTTCCATCACCCTTGGGAAAAACAGTAGCAGACTGCAAAAGTCCCCCTATAAAAATCAGCCTTGCAATAAGTTCTGGGCTAAAAATAGACACTAAACACATCACATGAACCAGCAGTCAATAGAATGTTTTGCTTCCTACATTTCAGGAATCTCATCACCCCTGAATTTGCAGGATCTCTCTCCAGAACCAAGGATCATGTTTATTGAACTCCTACTGTGTGCGGAGCTCCATCCTGAGCACTAAAGGGAGTACAGTGGATGTAAGAGAGGGTGACTCTTGCCCCAAAGGGGCTTGCAATCTAAAGGAGAGACATGCACATGATGGATTACAGATAAAGAAGAAAGAGTGCTTAATCAATCCATTGAAAAAATCAATGGTATGTGTTGAGTGCTTATTGTGTGCAGAGCACTAACTGTTTCCAATGCAACAGTTAGTTAGACATATTCCCTGATCACGGAGTTTACAAGTCTAGAGGGGATTTAAATAGCAGAGTCAGTCAATTGTAGTTTTTTGAGCACTTACTGTGTGCAGAACACTGTACTAAGTGGTTGGGAGGATGCCGTATAACAATACAACTGACACATTCCCTGCCCACAAGGAGCTTACAGTCTAGAGGAGGAGTAGAGCATAATAAACAATATGTTGTATCTATCCCATATGTTGTAACTATAGTTTATCTACCGCAGGTCTGAAAACAATGTTTGACACACATTACACCCTTAATTAATACCACAGTTATTAGTATTATTATGTACCAAAGTGTAACGAGAGTTTGTGAGTGCACAAGGAGGCATGTTCCCTGCCCACAGGAGCTAGCTTACAGTCTAGTCTCTTGTCTGTATCATATAGCTACAGTCTTACTCCATGTGAACGTGAAGCAACCTATGATCTAAGAGTATTACTTCGTTTGATGTGATCCTCTGCAGCTTTAAGAAAAATCATTTGGAAGTTTTGGAATGGCTGAAATACTCGTGCCAAGTAAAAGAAAAGTGCACCGTGATTTTTTTTTTGGCAAATGATGTCGATATTGTTTGATACTCTATTCAACTCAATTTAATTAAGAAAAGTAAAATGAGGATGTTTTGCCAGGGCAAGTATGTAACACTGAAAAATATACCATTAATAATATTCAAACAATTTGTAATTACAGTAGGAAAGCAAGCTGTCAGAAGAGAATAATGCAATATTCTCTCAATTGTTTTACACAGGCAACAATGTATTCCATGTGTTGGGAGTTGGGGAAATATGTAAAAGTTTATCAATCATATTCTATGATCCCTGTGAAGCCTGATAGTTTAGTCAATTGAAAACAGAATTAGGCATTTTAGTCATGGCATGCTGTGTGACCTTGGACAAATCACTTAACCTTTCTGAATCTGTTTCTTCAGCTATAAAATAGGGTTTAAACGACCTCTAACAGAGTGAGCAGATGAACTAAAGATGGGGAAACGAAAATGAAAGACAAGTGTCTCCAGAATACGACCTATAAAACTCCACACCTTTTCCCACAATTAACCTACCCGAAAAACTATCACCCTAGAAAGAATGGGTTTTATATTTGAATGGTTAAATGGTTACATCCTATTGAATGGTTAAATCCCACGGGGTAAAGACTGCCTCCTTCAAATGTTTCCACCAAGTCTAGAGTGCTCCGTAGATCTCAGTTACAGTGATCGGGAGTGGTTTTCTAAAAGAACAACAACAACAAAAAAAATCTTGTTTGCAGGGTGGCCTTCCAGGTGCCAACTTCGGTGTCAGGGGACGGGAGATGGGGGAGATCTTCGAAGAACCTCTGGCAGTGCCAAGAACTGGGCGATATCGACAACCAGCCAAGGTGTTTCCTCTCTCCCTGTGACTTAATACATATTACACTCGCACCATGTCCTTTTCACCTCTGCCACGAGCAGAGAAACGGCGGAGAAATAAAAAAAGCCTGGGAACCATTATTTTAATGTTATCAGAAAGTGTAAAATTTCAAAAGGAGAAGAGAGAGGTTCCAGATTCCAGAGTGTGCAGTCTGATTTAGACAGATCTTGCTGAATTTAGTCCACTTTAAAAATCAAGTCTATTTTAGCCCCGATGGCTCGGAAGACGTCCTTCAATATAAATGAGAATTGAGCACTCACACCGGGTGACCAGAGAGAACCAGACATTAGCGAAGACAATGCTGTCAAATACCCTTATTCAGCTTCCCGGTTTTCATTTCAATGCACCCACACTTAGCAAATAGCTAAAAACTCAAACACCCATCCTGAGTCATTGACATTTATTGCAAAATATTTGGCTGCTAATTAAGTAATAGTGATTGACAGAGAGGGCAGAACTTCATTACTCCCACTGGAAGCCAGGAACATATAAACGTGCAACAGAACTCTCCTTTTTAGGAAAAAACCAGTGCCTCGGTTGGAGGCGAAACGTGTCGTTTCATCCTCTACCTGGCGGGGCCGGGGGTAGATCTGGGACCTGACAGAGGACAAAATCTGCCCAAAGAAGGAACCAAATGGTCTCGAAAGGGGGGCAGGCAGATCCGGGTCGCAAAGCTCAGCAAATACCCAGTGTACCGCCCAGTGTGGCGTGCGGTGCAGGCCAACGCAGTCCCTCCTATGCGATTCCCCGTCCAGACCAGGTCGTCGGCTGCTGCTTCCAAGCTTCTTGCCCCTTGGCTTTTCCCAGCAGTTTTAACCTTAATCATTCCCATTTAACACTTGCCGAAACGCTTTTGTCCGCTGGCCTTCCTACCTTCAAAGTGATTCACCAAGAGCGACCTAACTCCCCAGAGGTAGGTAAATATTGTTATAACTGTTTTACATATGGGAAAACGGAGAGATTTTCCCCACGGTCACCAATGGGTCAGAGCAGCCTCCCGCCCCGTGTCCCCTGCATAAACCCCCCCGGGGGGCTGGAGCTCCTCAAAATCCTGCTTTAGAAAGAGCCATCAACTGGGGCCGGCCAAATCTCACTTGACAAAGAATCGCCTTACAGATGGAAATCAAACCCTGACCTGCCCTGTTCCCCGGAGGAGGCCAAGACAGTTTCTCACCTCTCCTCACCTGATTAAGCTCCCCACAATGGGGAGGAGGGGAGTTGTGTGATTGTGTGTGTGTCTGTGTGTGTGTTTTCCATCCTTCTAAATACACTGGAGTCCCTCAGAAAGTGGGTTCCAAATCTGTCATCTCACTTGCTCCCAACAGCTCTATAATATTGGTTGGACATCTTCTCCTAATTGCTACGGCCACCAAGGACCCATTTTTTTTCTCCCTCTCCCCTCACCTCTCTCCGCTTTTGCTCTCCCCTAGACTCCCGGCTGTTTCTTTTTTTTAATGGTTTTTGTTTAAGCACCTACTGGGTGCCGGACACTGAGTGCTGGGGTTGATGCAAGATAATCAGGTAAGGACACAGTCCATGACCCACATGAGACACGGTCTTAGTCCCCATTCTACAGATGAAGTAACTGAAGCACAGATAAGTGAAGTAACTCGCCTGAGGCCACATAGCAGACAAGTGCTGGAGCCGGGATTAGAACTCAGGTCCTACTGATTCTCTATCCACTAGGTCATCCTGCTTCTTTCCTATATGTTCTCTAACTCCTTCGGGCCCCAGCTCTTCCCCATCCTACTTGGGGAGAATTATGGTGACTGGCAACTTGTTTGGTCAACAAACTGATCATCAGAGCGAAACAGGCAAGTTAGAGCTATTTAATCAATCAATCAAATCCGTCATCTTTAAAGTCTGTTGCCCCCGTAGGCTATAAACTCCTTGTGAGCAGGGATCATGTCTACCGATTCTTTTGTAGCATACTTTTCCAAGTGCTTAGTACAAGGCCCTGCACAGAGTAAGTAATCAATAAATACCACTGATTACTGAGTGTTTACTCTGTGCAGAGCGCTAAACTGAAATACAGGAGAATACAATGAGAAGCTGCATTGCCTAGTGGCAAGAGCACAGGCCTGGGAGTCAGAGGTCCTGGGTTCTACTCCCGGCTTTGCCACTTGACTTCTGTGTGACCTTGGGCAAGTCACTTAATTTTTCTGTACCTCCGTTTCCTCATCTGTGAAAGAGGGAATCAATACCTGTTCGACCTGCTACTTGCTACTGTGGAACAGGGATGTGTCTGACCTGATTTTATTGCTTTTACCCCAGTGCTAAGCCCAGTGATTGGCACATAATAAACACTTAACAGATTCCACAGTTATTGTTATTAGTAGAGTTAGAAGAAATGATCCTCCAGGAATAGACACCCCCTGGAAGCATATGGTCTAGAAGAATTGAAGAGCAGCTTATGGAAAAGCATTAGAGAAGCGGCTTGGCTCAGTGGAAAGAGCCTGGGCTTGGGAGTCAGAGGTCATGGGTTCGAAGCCCTGCTCTACCACTTGTCAGCTGTGTGACTGTGGGCAAGTCACTTCACTTCTCTGTGCCTCAGTTACCTCATCTGTAAAATGGGGACTAACTGTGAGCCTCATGTGGGACAACCTGATGACCCTGTATCTACTGCAGCGCTTAGAACAGTGCTCTGCACATAGTAAGCGCTTAACAAATACCAACATTATTATTAGGCGCTTAGTACAGTGCTCTGCACGTAGGAAGTGCTCAATAAAGAGAAGTAGCGTGGCTCAGTGCAAAGAGCCCAGGCTTGGGAGTCAGAGGTCATGGGTTCGAATGCCACCTCTGCCAATTGTCTGCTGTGTGACTGTGGGCACGTCACTTAACTTCTCTGGGCCTCAGTTCCCTCATCTGTAAAATGGGGATTAAGACTGTGAGCCTCATGTGGGACAACCTGATTACCCTGTATCTACCCCAGCGCTTTGAACAGTGCTCTGCACATAGTTAAGCGCTAAACAAGTACCAACATTATTAATAAATACTATTGAATCAATTAGGAAGGTAGCCCTCCCCCCTCTGCCTCCAGATAGTTATGAGTCTGGGGTATAGTGGGACCTGGACTGTTTGTCATTTTGTTCATTAAATAATGGCTTTGCTGCTTTTTCAGGCAATTGTGGGTATTTCCACGAAGGGGATGTCCCTGGATAGGCTTCCACAAACTGACTGCCAGTATGCAAAAGAATGAACTTTTTTGCACTGTAAATAACTCGGTGTGTTTATGGAGAGTCTTTCCTCTCCAAAGAAACACACACACACACACACACACACACACACAACTCTTTTATCTGTACCCTGGAGTTGGGGGACAAAGACTACAGTTCACATTTTCCACTGGAACAGATCCAGAGGTAAAGTGATTTGCCCAACAGAAAAAACAGTGGAATAATCATAGCCTAGTGCAGAATGGCTTGGTGGAAAGAGCATGGACTGGGGAGTCAGAGGATGTGGATTCCAATCCCTGCTCCACCACTTGTCTGCTGTGTAATCTTGGGCAAGTCACTTAACTTCTCTGTGCCTCAGTTACCTCACTGTAAAATGGGGATTAAGACTGTGAGCCCCACGTGGGACAACTTGAATACCTTGTAACTACCTCATTGCTTAGAACAGTGCTCGGCACATATTAGGTGCTTAACAAGTACCATAATTATTATTATTGTTATTATTAGCATATGGGCCTGGTAGTCATAAGGACCTGGGTTCTAATCCCAGCTCCACCAGGTATCTGCTTTGTGAACGTGATCAAGTCCCTACGTTTCTCTGTGCTTCAGTTACCTCATCTGTAAAATGGGGATTAAGACTGTGAGCCCCTTGTGGGACAGGGACTCTGTCTAACCTGATTGGCTGGTCTCTACCTCAGTGGCACATAGTAAACACTTAATAAATACCACAATTATTATTATTAAGAATCAAGAACAGAAAACAGTTCCCCTGCCCACTGTCCCCTAGTCTTCCCTTTGGACCACAGGTTTGACAGAAGCACTGTGGCCTAGTGGATAGAGTATGGGCCTGGATGTCAGGAGGACTGGGTTCTAATCCAGGCTCTACCACTTGTCTGCTGTCTGAACTTGGGCAAGTCACTTAACTTCTCTGTGCCTCAGTTCCCTCATCTGTAAAATGGGGATTGAGGCTAGGAGCCCCACTTGGGACATGGACTCTGTTCACCTCAGTTACCTTGTATCTACTCCAGTGCTTAGTACAGTGCTTGGCACACAGTAAGCTCTTAACAAATACCACAATTATTGCTATTATTATTACTCTACCCAGACCACCACTCTCCTCACCGTCAAAGCCTTATTAAAATCATATCTCTTCCATGAGGCCTTCCCTGACTAAGCCCTCATTTCCCCTATTCCTTTACCTTCTCCATTGCCTTTATGTTTGGATTTGTATCCTTTATCCACCCAAACTTCAGCACCACTTCATTTATGTGCATATTCATAACTTATTTTAACCACTGTCTCCCCCTCTGTACTGTAAGCTTCTCGTCGGCCGGGAACCTGTCTACCAACTCTGTTATATTGTAGTCTCTCAAATGCTTTGTACAGTAGGCTCTGCAAATGGTAAGTGCTCAATAAATACAATCGACTGATTGATCGATTGACTATCTCGAACATCTCACACTCTGCTATGTTCTCTTGGGTATCGAATGACTGACAGAATAATTTTACAAATTGTTGAGCTCTATTTCCTCAGTGTAGCTAAATTGGGAAACTTTTTGTATTTGGCAAAGGACATATCATAAATCAGAGGTTGCACAGAGGAATATAATTTTTATTAGTGTGGATGTAATTAAAACTTTCCTCCGAATGGAGACCTATGCTTAAGCCTGGTCTCACGAGGAGGGTGAGATGAATGGGTTGAGTGGAGCCACTTGGTCAATTCCACTGCCGCTGTGACCCTCTTGCTCACCGCTAGCCCCATCCTTAATTTACTACTATGGCCACCACCGTAAATACCAAAGCTTAGCTCTCTCTTCAGTGATCCTGGACTTGAAATCTACTTCTCTCTGCACACGTGACTAGGGAACAAAGCCAACACTACGGTGGTAAGGGAGGCCATGGCAGCTAGTCAAGCCTGTGTGAGTACTGATTAAATCCCCATTTTTCTCCAACTGGTCAGCCTGGAATTTCCCCTAGCTCAGTGAGTGGGCGATGGGAAACTCTGTACTCTAAATGTGGGTCCCCTCCTCACTTTTAATACATTTGAATTTGAATGTGAAACCAACTGTGGATCTGGACAACCTTCATGCCTCAGTTCCCTGCAGTTGCTACACAATTTATACACATGCAGAAGCCTTAGACAGGGTTTGAAGTGAGAGAAAATAGGAAGTGGTTTGGTTTCTATATTGATTCAATTGGAGAAATAAGGAAGTGGGAGAGTTTATCCACAGAACAGATTTAACTCCTAAATCAGGTTCTACTGCAAACATCAGGATGGAGAGTATCTTGCTCCAATACTGCTGAAGTTTCCAGGAACTCCTCTACTCCAAATTGATCTGGGTGGCTTGCTGAGATATCTATCTTTCTCTTCAGAAGAGCCATAAGAGCTGCACTGAGCCTCTGTGGCAACTAAACACTGCTTTGAAGTCTTCTCTGAATTTGGCTTTCATTTAACCTCCACCCGATCATGCTGTGAAGCCAGTTCCTGAAACGGGCTTGATGTAGAAGGTAGGCTGCTTGATGACCACAGAGTCCAGGGGCATAGCCTTATGAGGATGTTGCCACTGTTTTTGTCAGGTAGGAAGGGTAGCCTACCTAGACTGCTCCACCCTTGGATTTGGAAAAGAACCAGAGGTGGACCCAAATGGTGGCTCCTGCCTCCTGCCAGCTGGGATTGGTATCGATCAATCAATCAATCAATCAGTGGTAATTTATTGAGTGGTTGCTGAGTGCTGAGCATTGAACTAAGCACTTGGGAAAAGACTGTAAGCTCCTTGTGGAAAGGAAACTTATATAAATCAACTCTCCTATATCGTTCTCTCCTAAGCACCTAGTAGAGTGCTCAGCATACAGTAAGGGGTCAATACATGTCATTTGTCGATCGAATGACTCAGTACAACGGAGATGGTGAATATGATCCCCGCTCACAATAAGCTTATGGTCTAGAGGTCCTCGCAGGTGCCGCCGGGCCTGGGGTCTCCACGGGCACAAGTGGGGGCTGAGATCCCCTCTCTTTCCCTTCCTCTTCATTTCTTCCCCCGCTCGAAGCTTCACCTCAGAGTTCTCTCCTAGGCTTAAAAGGAAAAGTTGGCACCCGTGGTAGACTGCTTGGCTCTGCACACTTTAAGCCCTCGGTAAATACGGCCGATCGATTGCTTGTGGTCAGGGAACACGCCTATCAACTCCGTAATATTGTACTCTCTCAATCGCTTAGTCCAGTGCTCTACACGCAGTAAACATAATATTGTACTCTCTCAATCGCTTAGTCCAGTGCTCTACACGCAGTAAACACTCAGCAGATACCATTGATTGTTCGATCGTTTCCAATCAAGGGTATTTATTGAGCACTTACTCTGTACCAAGCACTGTCGTAGATGTGTGAGAGAGGGAAATGGACTAGGTGGACAGAGTATCTCAGGATCTCAGAAGCAGGTAGTTAATCTTAGGCCCAAATGTCCGAAGCCAATCCTGTCCATAATGAGTAGAAAGACTCCTGTAGCAGAACGGTGGCACTTCTCAAAACTCTCAGCTATTTTCATCTCCGGCCAGAGCTTGATCTGTGTGTTTCTGATCTGAACGTTCATCAGCAGGGTAGCTAGAGAGTTTAATCCATCAGTCATCCGGGCATGAGGTTGGACTGGAAATGGTAGAAAGTAAGTAAAACAGTGATGGTCTCCTGCCTACAAGCTTCCAGTTTGAAAAACAGTACAGCAAACAAAAGAGAACCTACAGGTACCCATTCATCTGCCCAGAAGAGCAGTCATTTGTTCTCAGAATCACAGAGGGGGAATTCAAGCAACAATGAGAGGCAATGAAAACGAGGATTGCGGCACTTCACGCTCTTCAGAGAAGGGCGCCCAGTTCTGTACGCTGCTTGTGCTAACCTGACCAAGCTTTGAATGCCATCAACAGACCAGAACTTTGGGATCTGCTTAGAGGTCAACTGCACTGAAACATTGCCAGAGTGAAGGGCTGAATAACAAAAGACTCTCTTACCATGATTCCGTAATTAATGCTTGACCGTATTTTAAAAGAATGATAATTCTATTACTATTTGCTAAGTATTTGCTTGTGGGCAGGGAACATGTCTACCAACTCTGTTATAGTTTACTCTCTCAAGCGCTGAGTACAACACTCTGCATACAGTAAACACTCAGTAAATACCTTTGATTGATGCAATCAATAAAAGGGTATTTGTTGAGCACTTACTCTGTACTAAGTACTTACTATGTGCTTAAGCATTGTGCTAAGTGCTGGGATAGGCACAATGCAAACAGATTAGACACAGTCCTTGGTGGGACTCACCGTCTAAGAGAGAGTGAGGACAGATGTAAAATCTCCATTTTATAGATGAGGAAACTGACATGCAGAAAATTAAGCGATTTGCCTAAGGTCTCACAGCAAGCAAGCGGCAGAGCTGGGACTTGAAACAGATTAAAGTTGAAACGATTAGACCCTTCACTTATTTCTTGAGTGCCCAAACGATTTATTATTGTTCCTTTTGAAGCTTGAAGATAGTAAAAAAAACAGTAGGTTCCAGAAAGGTTGAGATAAATGCATGGATAAGAAACCTGTAATGGGTTATGAACGAAAAGATTAAGGTTAAAGGGATGTTAGAAGGTACAAGCATAACTCTGAAGATCTTCCAAGCATCCAGCGGGCGATGTCAGAGACAGAATACTGAGTTGAGTGAACTATTGGTTTGCTTCTGTTCTAATGCTCTTTTAACGTGGCTCAGTGGAAAGAGCCCGGGCTTGGGAGTCAGAGGTTATGGGTTCGAATCCCGGCTCTTCCACTTGTCAGCTGTGTGACTGTGGGCAAGTCACTTAACTTCTCGGTGCCTCAGTTAACTCATCTGTAAAATGGGGATGAAGACTGTGAGCCTCATGTGGGACAACCTGATTACCCTGTATCTACCCCAGCGCTTAGAACAGTGCTTGGCACATAGTAAGCGCTTAACAAATACCAACATTATTATTATTATTATTATTACTTGTCAGCTGTGTGACTGTGGGCAAGTCACTTAACTTCTCGGTGCCTCAGTTACCTCATCTGTAAAATGGGGATTAAGACTGTGAGCCCAACGTGGACAACCTGATTCCCCTGTGTCTACCCCAGTGCTTAGAACAGTGTTCTGCACATAGAAAGCGCTTAACAAATATCAACATTATTATTATTAATTGAACTATAGTAAAGTTAGTACGAATCTATTTCTTTATGCAAAAGCTAACAATTGTCAGCCACTTGAGAGGAGGATCATTATCATCAATATCAATGTCATTTACTGAGAGACTAAATATCATACTAAGGATGTAGGAGAATATTTTGGGAGTACCTGGTTCCCGTCAGCCTTCACCATTAGATTGTAAACTCTGAGCTCCTTGAGGCCAGGGACCTTGTCCCTTTCTCCCAAACATTTAATCAGTGCTCTGTACACAGTAGGGGCTCAGTAAATACTATCGGTTGATTGGAAGGATCGGCCACGTATCAGACTGGAAGAAAATCGTGAGCGTTACTTTGCACTGGGTTTAAATGCAAAGAGTTCAAATGTCTCTCTTTGGAGACTACTACTCTGTTCTCCAGGCGGTAAACATGCAGAAATCTTCTTTTTGATTTTCTCTAACACGAGCTACGCCCAGTGAAACTACCATCCAAACAAGGCTCTGAAGAAACAGTTGCTACCAGTGAATTCTTTTAGCAGTATTCGGTCCTGTCCCTGCAGAGAGTGGATGAGAAATCGACAAACCTTCTAATCCTCCCTAATCCCTCCTAATGCTAAGCTATGATCGCACAAGTTGTCCTGTGATTATGCTGCTTTGGCTGCTTATTTAGTTACTTATTGAAAGATACCAACTGACTTTGGGCATTAAGAGAAAAAAGGAGATTCCTTGATGTATGCAGCTGCTTTAAAGAGAAGGTTTCCCAGTTAATGTCATGTGAAGCAGACTGCTGTTCCGGTTGTTCCACAGTGGAGGAAGAAGAGACTGCAAGCAGCCAGGATTGTCATTTGAACATTGCTGTGGTTTGGAGATTTATCAATAGCCATGTCTCAGAGTATTACCTGAGTTATTTCAAATATGTTCACTGGAAAATTACCTCTGACACTGGCGCAAGACAACATTTCCAGCCAAAAGGGAGAGCCAAGCTCAGTAGACCGATGGATTGGGTGCGAGGGCCGAGTGTACGTTTCCACACAAGGACACCAGTTTCTCACTCTGGTGGGAGGGTGTATCTCGCCTCTGCCAACAGGCTTCCCGCTAAGAATACCACCTTCTGCTTGAAATGAAAAGAACAGGATATGCTTGCTTGCTACAGGGGTGTCTGTGTAGGAAGGTATATCAGATGTGAGGTGCCACAGCCAAGAGACCAACATTTTTGTGGAAAAGACTCTCTGTGGGCTGGAGGGATGATTTCCCCCCCCCCATTTTTTTTTCTAAGGGTATTTGTTAAGCACTTACCATGTGCTAGGTGCTATTCTAAGCTCTGGGGTACATACAAGGTATTCAGGTTGGACACAGTACCTGTACTACATGGGGTTCTCAGTCCTAATCCCCATTTTACAGATAAGGTAACTGAGGTCCAGAGAAGTGAAGTGACCTGTCCACAAAGCAGACAAATGGCAGAGCTGGGATTAGAGCCCAGATCCTTCTGACTCCCAGGCCTGTGCTTTTTCCATAGGCCATGCTGCTTCTCCACAGAATCAGGTTGGACACGGTTTTGGAATTCCCTTCCCCCTTCCCCACCTGTTTTAACAGGCTCTCTCTTCCCTAGGATCTCTCTTAGATCAAATTGCAAAAGACTCCTTACAGTGGCATAATAAATGTAATATTTGTTAAGCACTTACTATGTTCCAAGCACTCTACTAAGTACACTTTTGAGCATATCCTTATTCCCTACTATTTCCCCTATCTATAATTTATTTTAATATCTGCCTCCTCGTAGGCAGGGATCATACCTCCCAGTTCTACTTCACTGTATTTTTCCAAGAACTTACTGTATGCTCTGCATACAGTAAACACTCAACAAATACCACTGATTGATTGACTGACTGGAGTAGATACAAGATGATCAGGTTGGACACAGTTCTTGCCCCACGCCGGGCTCAAACTCTAAGTAAGAGGGAGAAGAGTATTTACTCTCTATTTTACAGAGGTTGCAAGAAGTTAAGTGACTTGCCCAAGGACACACAACAGGCAAGTGGCAGGGCCAGGATTAGAACCCAGGCCCTCTGACTCCTAGGCCCTTGCTTCTTCCACCAGGTTATGCTGCAAGACACCAAGAAGACACTGGCACCAGGTTGAAAAAATAAAAATCAATCAATCAATCATATTTATCGAGTGAAAGTTAAGGGGTCTGCCTGTTCCTTAATGGTTCTAATGTTGCAAATTTACTTGTCAATAAAGGGAGGGGGCTTCGTAATAAGTAGCTTGTTAGGCTTGTAGGGCTGGAAAATGCTTAAATGGACTCTTGCAGACAGGGGAGCAAGTCTGTACTATTGCTCTAGAATACTCACCCTCTAAACATTTAGATGCGGCCTCCCAACCCCACCCACCCCCCTCCTGTAGCACTAAGTCCATATCTTTAAACTCTGTTGCTTCCCCCGACCTGACCTGCAATTTATTGTAGTATCTTCTTTCTCAGCTAGATTGTAAACTCCTCAAGGGCAGGAATTGTCTACTGCCTCTATTGTAGAAGCAGTAATTATGATTATGGTATTTGTTAAGCACTCAGTATGTGTCAGGCACAGTTCTAAGCGCTGCTGGGGTAGATACAAGTTAATCAGGTCAGAAACGGTCCCTGGCCCACGTAGGACTCACAGCCTAAGTAGAAGGGAAAACAGGTATTGAATCCCCATTTTACAGATGAGGAAACTGAAGCACAGAGAAGTTAAGCGACTTGCCCAATGTCACCTAGCAAGAATTTGGTGAAGCAGGATTAGAACCCAGCTCCCCTGCCTCCCAGAGGAGTCTGCACTCTTTCCTCTGGGCCGCACCTCTCCTTGTTCTCTCTCAAGCATTTAGTAGCACACCACACAGAGTAAGCACTCAATACGTATTATTGTTCTGGGGGTTTTCTGGGGGCTTTCTGTTAAGCATTTACTATGTGGCAAACAGATGGGACACGGTCCCTACTAGGATTGACTGTTTAAAAGAGAGAGCCAGCCAGTGTTTAATCCAGCCCCATTTTAAAGAGAGGATAAATTCATTCATTCATTCAATAGTATTTATTGAGCGCTTACTATGTGCAGAGCACTGTACTAAGGGCTTGGAATGTACAAATCGGTAACAGAGAAGTGACTTGCCCTAGGTCACACAGTAGGCCAGGAAAAGAGCTGGAACTAGAACCCACGTCTCCTAACTCCCAGCCCTATGTTCCTTCCACGAGGCCACCCTGCCTATTGACAACTACTTAGCCTGTGAACCTCATGTGGGAAAGGGACTGTGTCCAATCTGATTCGCTTGTATCTACCCCAGCACTCAGCACAACGCTTGGCACGTATTAAGCATTTAACAAATACCACAATCATTTTTATGTACCGCCGAGGGTCCAGATGGCCCTGCACCCTCCTCCTGCCCCCCACCCCCCTTTCCGACCAAGCCACCTCCACAAGCTACTAGAAGAGTCTGCCTGCTTATCCTGGGGACCCCCTGAACCTACCCAAGCTGACGGCAGCAGGATGGGAAGGCAGGGCTTTAGAGGGGACACATGTGGCCCAGCTTGAGCTAACACAGGGATATCAGGGTTCCTGGTCCAGGCTGGCAGAAGGAGGGACTGTTGGTAAGGGACCCCCTAATTTCGGTTTTTCCTGCATGACTCAGACACTGTAACGTTAGTTTCACATTTAGCCTTAGACTTGCCCCAAGGAGATGCCAAACAAAAGCGATACTTTCTACTAAAAATCCTCTCAAGAAACGGCACTTGCTTTGTGCAGACCCTGCAGACCCACCCTCTTAAGAGGGAGATTTACCAAAATTGCATGATTCTGACACATCTTTGAAATGATTAGTTTACTCTACAGCACCCCATTGAGGGAAGGCACAAGAGACCAAAAATGTGCTTTCATAAAGGCCCATCTTTCCTACTTCTGGGTAAAAGTGGGATAGGGAAAGTATCTTTCATATATTTAAGAAGTGTGATCAAGGAAGCAGTTGCATTCTAAGGAGTTCAGGAGAGATCAATTCGTTCATTCATTCAATCATATTTATTGAGTACTTACTGTGTGCAGAGGACTGTACTAAGCACTTGGGAAAGTACAGTGCAATAATAAACTGACACATTCTCTGGCACAACGAGCCAATTCATTTTTAAAACCCCTGTAAAGCAATGAACATACCCAGACCTGTCCTCCTTCCAGCTCTCAACCCTCCATAGCACTTTGTTTTACAGGTAGGATTTCACCAGGCATCTGTTAACTGTCTTCCTTACCATTTGATAAAGTATTTTATTGCTTCACTTCACCATCCCAAAATTCCTCCCACCTCCTGTTCCCCCCTGGCAAGAAACCACTTTCCTCTGATGGTCTTGCTAATCCAGTAGTTCCTTTGTCATAATGAAGCTGTGACATAAGGAACCTCCCATCTCTGTGGAGGGAGGAAAGATAAAGGAAGAACAGTGAATCTGACTGAGCCTGACAATTACATAAAAATCTTGAAGAAATGTGTTTTCAGAGAGGCAGAATATTATGGAGCCACACTGTATGATAGGACATGCCCACAAGTCAACATTATTGAGCTCCCAATTTGTGCAGAACACTGCAAGAAGTCACAAGGAAAATATGGTCGTGACTCCCTGAGAGTGAAAGCTTTAGAGCCTCATGAGAAGACACTGGAAGTGAAAACGAGAAGGCCCAAATAAAAACACGTGAAACACCAGACAAATATATAAATATTTTAATGAGATAAGCACAAGTGTTATGCTTTTGATAAAGTGTTGGGAGTGACTGGAGTCACTTGGGAATAACCTGGGAAAGCTGCAGGGAGGAGGAGAATAAGCAAAGGCCAATTTCTCCATCTGAATGACTTGTAGTCAGATATTCAGAGATTTAAAGTGAAGCTTTAGTGGATTCCAGGTTTGTGTCTGAGTTGGAAGAGAAAAGGGTTGTGATGTTTCTTAAACTGTCAAAGAGGCAAAGATAAAACATTCCCAAGCAGTTTCCCCACCCCCATCCCAAGCCCACAGGGAACAGTTGGACATGAGTGATCCAATGTTATTTACAAACTGAGGTACAGTTTCTACTGTAGAAAAGTAAACCCCAGAAAGGAGGCAACGGACTGGAAAAACTGGTTTGAGCATCAGCCCTTGAATCAGTATTGATTCAGAAAGAAGACCCCCCAACAAAACTTGACATATTATTCAATAGTATTGCCCCAGGCCAGCTCTGGGAGCCTCATCTCAAATTTTGTAATGAAATAAAATGAGATTTTAAGACTTTTTTCTAGAAACAGGTGAAAAATAGCCTAGCTGTGAAGATACAAGCTCACGGGTCTGGGCAGGGGGATGATTGAACCTGATTCAGTTAAGTCCACCACAGGGTTAACTGGATTCCTCAACCAAGGGTCTCTCAATGGCTTAATCTCCAGGTCAAGAAAGCAGCAAGTCTTGAGCAAAAGTTTCATTTTCAGGCTGTCAGGAAATGGAGTCAGAGATCATCCAGGATGGGAAAAGTAATGGAATTTTTTTCTTTCCAAATTCAGTCATTTCTCTCTTTTTTGACCTCAGGGTCAGGCGCCTTTGCCACTGAAACAAATATCCTGAGGTCAGAGGGCGGGCTTTTGTTCAGGGAGGGACAACATAGCCATTGCGTGGCTTCGTGCAGCTAAAAAATCTGTGGTGGGAGGAGGAAGCCCTTGTCAGGCAGGCCAGGAGGCCGAATGCAATCTAAGCCAGAGAGACCATGGCCCATCTTTTGACTAAGCAGACCCCTCCAGCTCCAGGAGAGAAGGGAGGTTCATCCTGTCACCATCATTATGTCAAAGGAACTTTATTTACAAGATTTGTCAGCCCATTAGATGAAATGGAATGCTTTCCAGGAAAGTGAAAGGAATTTTGGGATGGTGAACTATCTTTGCATACATTGGCCGTTTCCTCGGTAAACCCCACTTTGGGCCCTTTGTCTGTCTATAAGTTTTGAGACCCATTGGGCACAGTTCAAGACATGCAAATAGATAACCTTCAAGGGTCTTCGAAAAGCAAATTTTATTACCAATTCTATCATCAACTTGATGGATAATTTTAGCAAATTTAATTTTAGAGAGACAGTGTGGCTTAGTGGGAAGAATATGGGAGTCAGAAGACCAGGTTCTAATCTGGTTCTGTCATTTGCCTGTTGTGTGACCATGGGTAAGTCACTTAATTTTTCTTTACTTCAGTTTCTCCATCTGTAAAAATGGAACTTGAATAGTATCTACCTTGCAAGGAACTTTGAAAGTATCAGGCAAGACTCAGCACCCACAGAAAACCAAAATCAAATATGGAATGCCACCAAGACTGGCCATCAAAAAGTAAGGTTAAGTCTAGGACCAGGATAAAAGAGACAACTAAGGAGAGGGAGAGGTTATGATCTGACCAGTGAATTTGTTGCCTTCTTGCTTTCTAGGATTAATCTTGCAATAGTGTGAATCGTCAATCTTCCATCAGTTGGTTTTGCAACTTTACAACTTTTTTTTATCATGCTAACAGGGATAGAAGCAGAAATAATTTGATCTGGGAACTCAGGCCAGGCAACTGTGGAATCATTGTACAATTATGGACTCTGGAGAACTATGTCTCTTCAGGGGACCCTTCCACCTCTTCTTCACCCATTTCCTCTCCATCCTCCAATATTCCAATTTACTAAACATGCATCATAATCAATTGATCCAAAGTATTAACTGAGTGTTTACTGTGTGCCTTTGGGAGAGTATAATATAATTATTAGCTATGATGCCTGTCCTCGAATTGCTTGAAATCTAGAGGAGGAGACAGACAGGATATCATCTATGAGATGAATTCAGGCAGCATTGACAGTAATTGTAAAAAGAATACTATTTCTCCAGGGCCTCTCCAAGAGGTATTTCTGACTACAGGTGCTTTTCCCTTTCTGTAACTGACCACGGAGGGATCCGTAGCAGATTTAGAAGCTTGGGGAGACAAGCCAGGGATAAGTGTCAGTCCCTGGGCTCTCATGAGTATCTCTTCTATGACCTCAGTGAGCCCTCATAGGGGCTGCTGGTGAGACCAAAGGGAAGGAATAAATGGCTCCCATTCCCTGCCCATACTTCAACTATCCTACTATTGTTGGTTCTAGCTGCTCTGGTGTTGCTGGTCTAAGGCCAAATGGCCTCTAGACAGCAAAAGTGGCCAGGGGCATGGACTCACCTTAGTGACTGAGGCACGGGGCAGCAGGACCCAGCTGCATCAATGGTCTCTCCATCCCTCAGAGGGAAGTCACCTCATGAGACAGCAGCGTAATTAACCAAGAACGAGCGGGGAAGTAGGCATCCGAAATGCTCTTTCACAGTTCTAGTTCAAATGTTTATCACTTCAAAATCTCTTCTCATCTTCTATTTCAGTCCCTCTAGAAGGGACTCAATTAAGTAGCAAAGTCAGATTTCAGAGGTTAAAGTCTTGATTCACTGACGGACCCAAAGGCCTAGCTGACAAATTTTGGTCAGAGATTCACAGAGAAAATTATCTGGATAAACGAGCCCATGGAAGTGTATTTGGGCTTCGATCATCCAGTTATTGAAAGTGAAAGTTCTTATTGGTTTTTTAAAATATATGGTTAATTGGGGCCAAATAATATTTTTAGGCTTGAATTACTCAAATTACTCAGGGGAGACTTGATTCTCATGAGTTCAATTGGAATTCTTACTCTACCAGTAATGTATGTGATTTGGAATAATTTAATCCAGGTCCTTGACATACCATGAATGTTTTGAGATGGGATCCACCTTATCAGATGATTTCGCATAAATTCCCTTTAACTCCTACACAGCCATGCAAGAGCAAATAGTTGAAACTCCTGCCCCAGAGGTTTCTCCAACCCCTTCAGGGAAGTACTACAAAGACATGGGATCATATCGTCAACGATGAAGTCTCCCAACTAAAGTGGTGGAAGAGGTTCAATTCTCCCAAGCCAAATGTTGCTTTGAGATGTGAACAGAGTTTGAGGAGAGAGTGAGTCCTACAGCTGATCACAGACCAGGCTTGGGGAATCATGCATGCAACATGCAACATGCAGCACACAGCGCAATGTGCAGTATGGTGGTTCTGCAGTGTTTGAAGCCACTTTTTGCATATCGTGCTTTCGCTTTCTCCTTAACTGCAGCTACACTTCATCCTCCAATAATCAAGTAGCAGGTCTAGCACAGAGAAGACTAATGGCCAGCAATTTCCCAAGCTGTAATGTCAACAGAGCACCCTTTGAGGATTATGTATTATTCTCTCAGACTCATGTGTGCACTGGTAGATTACAAATATTATTTCATAATAATAATAATAATGATTATAAAGCTCTATGTGTCAAGTACTGTTCCAAGTACTGGGGTAATCAATATCAATATCAATAGACTGAATTTACTGTACGCTTACTGGGCACATAATATAACAATACAATGCAGCAGAGTTGGTCAGACACAGTCCCTGTCCCACATGGGGCTCAAGTCTAAGTAGGAGGGAGAACATGCATTGAATCCCCATTTTACAGATGAGAAAACTGATTGAAAAATAGAGAAGTTAAGTGACTTGCCCAAGGCAAGTAGCAGAGCGGAATTAGAATCCAGATCCTGTTCTAATTGCTTAGGACAGTACATGTATCGGTTGTACTGTCCTAAGCAATTAGTACAATGTTCTACACTAAGCGAGCGCTCAATAAATACCATTGATTGATTTTTGAGAATATTAAAATGGCTAGAAGAGAAGTGGAGAATTAAGTGATCTTTAGGAAGATTAGGTTTTCCTTGGCTATACAGCTCCGATGTCCAAATTAATTTTTCCACTTTCATGCCTGCATTGTTTTTTGAAAATGAAGCCCTCTCCTGCCTCTTCATTAGGAAAGTTATAAAAATAAATATTTGTTATTATCACAACAGGGCTCTCCAGTTCTGGCCCAATTCTGTACCCTTTTGCCTATAAAACTAAATAACTTCAGCACCACAGTGGGAGTCTGGCCTGCTCAACAGCAGATCCACCGAACAAGTTCTAAGTCCTTGCTATTGTGTCTCAGACTGTGAAATTAATTTGTTAAACTCCCACATTCCCTCATGTACAGGAGCTTGGAAAAGGCTAGATAAAGACCACCACAATTTCATGCTTATAGTAGTTACCTATTATAACTGAATGTGCCTTGAATATACCGTGCACATCACGATGACCCACAGGATGTTGAAAATGTGTGAGGTTCAAGTCCTGTGTTTGAGAAATTATGATACTTGTCTGTACCTCAGTGCTTTTCCCCCACTTTACTTGAGCATTTCAGATACTATTAGAGCTTCAGCTGGGAGGAAAGGTAGCTTCCGTAGCATTTACATGAGCATGGAGGAAGGGGGTGGGGGATGAAGTGATGGGAACGGGAGTCTGATATCTTTTATTATCAGCAAAGATCCAAATAGCACTATAGCATTTACATGAGCATGGAGGAAGGGGATGGGGGATGAAGTGATGGAACGGGGAGTCTGATATCTTTTATTATCAGCAAAGATCCAAATAGCACTAAAACCTGAACAGCAAAGAATGTTGCCTTTTCATTTTCCTTGGTCATCTTCTTACTGGTTTGGCAAGTTTGGGGAGGGCTGACTCGGAATTCTAACTTCACATTCTTCAAGGGCCATCAAACGCAGACATTCCAGGCCAATTGCCTCGGTGGACAACGAGGATTTCTTCAGAGTTTGAGGAACGATTTCACTGGCTCCTACGCTAGACTATAACAGAAGACACTGCTATAATAATGATGGCATTTGTTAAGGGCTGACCGTATGCCAGACACTGTACTAAGTGCTGGGGTGGATACAAGCAAATCGCGTTGGACACACTCATTCATTCATTCATTCAACTGTATTTATTGAGAGCACTTATTAAGAGCTCGGGAGAGTACAATACAACAATACACAGACACACTTCCTGCCCACAACGAGCTTACAGTCTTGAGGGGACAGTCCCTGCCCCTCGTGGGGCTCACAGTCTCAATCCCCATTTTACAGATGAGATAACTGAGGCACGGAAAAGACAAGGCCAAGGTCAAGATCGTGCAGCAGACGAGTGGTAGTGCTGGAATTAGAACCCATGACCTTGGGACTCCCAGGCCCATGCTCTATCCACTATGTTATGCCCCTTCTATGCTAGTCACTGCTATTCACCACTTTGAATCTTGGGAAAATATGCAATGCGGAAGTGAACGTTTTAGGAAATCGAATGCCCCGAGTTTGATGATAATCATTTGACAGCTTGAGAACCACCGGAGAAAAATCAGGGTTCTGAACCGACGGGCAATAGAGTGATTATTTTTGAAATGATGATGGTTATTGATGAGGATTCCCTCAGGACTTGATTGAACTCCCCCAGGTTATGAATGCAAATAGCTAGGGCCAGCCCAAGGAGAAGTAGCAGACTTAACCCTCTCCCTTCAGCAGATGCTCAGTTGCTGTTACTTCCCCTCTTCTAGACTGTGAACCCATTGCTGGATAAGATTTGTCTCTATTTGTTGTTGAATTGTACTTTCCAAGAGCTTAGTACTGTGCTTTGCACAAAGTAAGCGCTCAATAAATACGATTGAATGAATGAATGAAGAGAGAAGTCCCTGCTGTTAAGCAGTAAACCAAAAGTGTGTTTGCACGGTGAGATGTATGTGTCAGGCAGAAGAGTACTGTATTAGAATGAGGACTGCACCCTCCACATGGCAGAATCTGAACAAATGCTCTCTTTCGGACTCTCACCAGGTGTCTGAAATAAAAGCATTTGATAAAATAAAAGCATTCAGTGCCACTCTTCCCATTGCTATGTACTTGAAGGGGACCCTTAGTTGTTTTGTAGTTTGGATGTTGGTTGTCAGAATCCTGTTTCCTCCTTGAATCCTGGTGATTCTAGCCTTACTTACGCCCTTTCCTCTTTCTCCCTCTTTTTCCCTTTCATTTCCTCTCCAATGGCCCGCTGTCACAAGCAAATAATCTTTTAAGTGGCCATTTCTTTGTTTATATGTATTACCAAGAGCACTTATTGAGAGCCTACTGTGCCTAGAGCACTGTTCTAGGGCCTTAGGAGCGTATAACCAAAGCTGTGGTTTCTGTCCTCAAGGAGCACAGAAAAAGTGATAAGAATTAAACAGCAAATAAACTA
The DNA here is from genome assembly GCF_004115215.2 of Ornithorhynchus anatinus. Lineage (NCBI taxonomy): Eukaryota > Metazoa > Chordata > Mammalia > Monotremata > Ornithorhynchidae > Ornithorhynchus > Ornithorhynchus anatinus. Next base: position 11,993,992 of record NC_041735.1, on the reverse strand, counting down.
ATGTGTGTGTGAGTGCAATGGGGGTTGATCGGGTGATAATAACCAGGAAGGTGGGAAATTAATCAGGGAGCGCTTCTTGGAGGAGGTGGCTTTTGGGGAAGACTTTGAAGGTGAGAAAATATGCGGTTTGAATGACTTGAGAAAAAGTAAAGGAGTAATGGGTCAGAACAGCCTGTCTTTATGTGTGTGTGTGTGCATGAGTGTGAATGCTTGCATCCTTGTCTCTCTTTGGATGTCTTACTGTCCCTATCTTATTGCCTTTTTCAGTCTCACTGTCTCTGTTTAGCTCTAGCACCCCTCTTCTCCAAGACTGATTTCCTTACCTCCAAAGAAATCCACCCCAGAAGCCTCACCATTGCTTTATTTTTGAGCTCCAGAAAATGTGGTTCCTTTAATCCAGAACCAAATGCTAATTGGAGGTTCACTATGGTTTGGGCTCTAGATTGACTTTGGCCTTCTTTGGTGTCAAGCATTCTGCTAGATACAAGAACAGCTAACACAGGGCTCAAAGTCTAAGAAGGAGAGAGAACAGGTATTTTATCCATATTTTAAGATTCATTCATTTATTCAACTGTATTTATTGAGCGCTTACTGTGTGCAGAGAACTATGTTAAGTGCTTGGAAAGTACAATTCAGCAATAGAGATAATCCCTGCCGCTAAGCACTTGGGAGAGTACAAATAACAATAAACAGTCACATTTCCTTACCACAAGGAGCTTGCAGTCTAGAGGGGGGAGACAGACATCAGTACGAATAAATAAAATAACAGATATGTACAAAAAGGTTGTGTGGGTGGGAGGGGGGAACAGCAAAGGGAGCAAGTCAGGGAGATGCTGAAGGAAGTAGATGAGGAAAAGAGGGGCCTCATCTGAGAAGGCCTCTTGGAGGAGATGTGCCTTTGATAAGGCTTTGAAGGAGGGGAGAGGAATTGCCAGTTTGATTGGAGGAGGAAGGGCGTTCCAGGCCAGAGGCAGGATGAGGGCTAGGGGTCGGCAGGAGAGACAGGTGAGATGGAGGCACAATGAGGAGGTTAGCCTAGAGGAGCCAAGAGTGTGGGCTGGGTTGTAGGAGAGAAGCGAGGTGAGGAAGGAGAGGGCAGGGTGATAGAGTGCTTTAAAGCCAATGGTGAGGACTTCTTGTTTGATGTTGAGGTTGATGGGCCACTACTGGAGTTTTCTGAGGAGCGTGATGACATGTCCTGAACGTTTTTTGTAGAAAAATGATCTGGGCAGCAGAGTGGCGAAGTAAGTGGCGAAGTATGGACTAGAGTTGGGGGAGACTGGAGGCTGGGAGGTAGGAAAGGAGCCTGATCAGTAATCCAGGCGGAATAGGATGAGTGATTGTATTAATGTGGTTGAGGAAACTGAGGCACAGAGAGATTGAATGACTTGCCCAAAGGCTCCCAGCAGGCCAGTGGCAGAGCCAGGATTGGAACGCAGTTCTCCCGACTCCCAGGCTGTGATCTTTCCATGAGGCAATTCTATCTCCCATCTCAGGTCTCCTTCATGCCGACTCTCTCAGACAGAGACTGCTATGAGGAAGGATTGGGGTTATTCTGCAGGAAAAACAGCAGGTTTGTGGTTGAAGGGGGAGGGACGGAGGGACTGAGGTAGCCACTGGTTCTAGGGTACAAGAGGTGGGAAACAGCAGCAGTGTGGCCTGATGAAAGGTGCATAGGCTTAGAAGTAGAGAGACCTGGGTTTTAATCCTGGCTCCACTACTTGCCTGCTATGTGACCTTGGGCAAGTCACTTAACTTCTCTGTGCCTCAGTCTCCTTACCTGCAAAATGGGGCTTCAAAACCCTGTTCATCCTCCCACTTAGGTACTTTAGAGAAGCAGCATGGCTCAGTGGAAAGAGCCGGGCTTGGGAGTCAGAGGTCATGGGTTCGAATCCCAGCTCTGCCACTTGTCAGCTGTGTGACTGTGGGCAAGTCACTTAACTTCTCTATGCCTCAGTTCCCTCACCTGTAAAATGGGGATTAACTGTGAGCCTCCCGTGGGACAACCTGATTACCCTGTATCTACCCCAGCGCTTAGAACAGTGCTCTGCACATAGTAAGCACTTAACAAATACCATCATAATTATTATTATTACTCTGAGCCCCATGTGGGACAGAGACTGTGTCTGACCTGTTTGTACTGTATCTACCCCAGCACTTACTGTAGTGTTTGGCATTTAGTAAGTGCTTAAAAATACTGCAATTATTAATATTATTATTATATTAGTCACCTACTACCAAAGCAGAGTAGCGTCTTCAGGAGACTCGGTCCTAGGAAAGTTTGGTAACGTGTATGTAGAGAAGGCAAATCTTGAGGGGAAATGGTGATTTTCTTGTTCTTGAAACATCAAACAAGACTGAACAAAGCCCTAGGGAGTAAGAGTTTGGGAGCCAACTGAGCCAGGCAGGGGGAGAGGAGATGACCTCCTTGTGTCTTCTGTTTCCATGACTGACATCAGCTGCCTAGCAACACTTATCAGATCTTACTCACCCACTTATATGGCACTGAGTCACTGCAGGTTTCAAGGAAGCCCACGGGAGTGGACTGGCCCAATGGCCCAAGGCCTGAGACCCCTGGACAGTCACAAACTTTAGTCTCCTGAGTATTTTCTTTGTTCCCGCATTTACCTCCTGTGAGACCAAGATGGGGGCAGGAGCATTCATTCATTTATTAATTCATGCAATTGTATTTATTAAGCGCTCACTGTGTGCAAAGCACTGTACCAAGTGCTTGGAAAAGTACAATTGGGCAACAAATAAGAGACGATCCCTACCCAACAAGGGGATTAGAGTCTAAAAGGGGAGCAACAGTAGGTCAGCACTGAGAATCAAGTAGCCAAGGCCTATCAGCCCCCAGGGTTTCTGCTCTCTCTCAGAGAAAGGGATTCACTGTGCCTTCTTTTTGTCTCTCTTGCTCCTGCCCTCTCTGCAGCCTGGAACCCTTTCCCCCTTCACATCTGAAATGCTAATCTTCACACTGTGCCTCAGTCTCTATCTATATTATCTATCTACCTATCTATCTATCTATCTATCTATCTATCTATCTATCATCTATCTATCTATCTATCTATCTATCTATCTATCTATCTATCTATCTATCTATCTATCTATCTATCTCATATAGTTAAAGTTAGATATATCTATCCCCGATTAGACTAAGCCCGTCAAAAGGCAGGGACTGTCTCTATCTGTTGCCGACTTGTTCATTCCAAGCGCTTAGTACAGTGCTCTGCACATAGTAAGCGCTCAATAAATACTATTGAATGAATGAATGAATCTCATCTATCTCCCTCGACCTCTCACCCACTTCTTGCCTCTGCCCTGCAACACCCACCCTCCTCAAATCCGGCAGACAATTACTCTCCCAGCCTTCAAAGCCTTATTGAGGGCTCATCTCCTCCCCTTGGCCTTACCAGACTAAGCCCCCCCCCACCCCTCACACCTTTCCTCTTCTCCCCCTTCTTGTGTCACCCTGACATGCTCCCTTTGTTCATCCTCCCTCCCAGCCCCACAGCACTTATGTACAGAACTGTAACTTATAGTAATAATAATGACAGTATTTGTTTGTTGCCCCCCCCCCCCAAGACTGTAAGCTGGTTGTGGCCAGGGAATGTGTCTGTTTATTGTTATATTGTACTCTCCCAAGAGCTCAGTACAGTGCTCTGCACACAGTAAGGACTCAATAAACATGATTGTCTGACTGAATGAATCTGGCTCTTGCCACTTTCAATGCCCCCTTCTGAAATCACATCTCCAGGAAGCCTTCCCTGATTCTCTCTCATTTCCCCACTCAATTTCCTTCCTCTACTGCCTCTTTAGCACTTTCACATCACCTAATCTTCCCGCATTCCCCAGAGCACTTGTGCAAATCTTTAAACTCTGTTGCTGTCCTCTATCTGCAATCTATTTTAGTGTCTTGTCTCCTCAGCTGGATTATAAACTCCTTGAGGGCAGAGATCATGCCTACCCACTCTACTGCACTCCGGAGCACTTAGTACAGGACTCTATACAGAGTAAACACTCAGTAAACACTTTCGATTGGGAGCAGAATGATCGCCTCACCATCTGACATAAATCCCTGACAGCCGTGGATGAGTTGGCGGAGAAGCTATTTTCAAGGCTGGGTTGTGTTATGTATGGTTATGTATTATGTCCAGTCTCTTGCTGGTGTCCTTTATAGTAATTACAGTGGAAAACCAGTTATCTTGTATGATAAACAGGATAATTTAAAAAAAATCAGAAAACTAAACTAACTTGCACAAATGACTGTCCTTAAGTAACCAATCCTCATTTTATTCTGAACTTCCAACTAGCTGAACTAGCCATGCTCTCTCCAAGTCCCTCTTCCATATCATTTGAGATAATTGTGGACCCGTGGGAAGAACCCAGACCTGGGAGCCAGAGGACCTGGATTCTAATCCAGAGAAGCAGTATGGCATAGTGGATAGAGCATGAACCCGGGAGTCAGGAGGACCTGGGTTCTAATCCCAGGTCTGCCGTACGTCTGCTGCGTGACTTTGGACAAGTCACTTCACTTCTCTGGGCCTCAGTTACCTCTTCCTTTCAAAAATGGGGATGAATAATAATGTTGGTATTTGTTAAGCGCTTACTATGTGCCAAGCACTGTTCTAAGCGCTGGGGTAGACATAGGAGAATCAGGTTGTCCCACGTGGGGCTCACAGTCTTAATCCCCATTTTACAGATGAGGTAACTGAGGCACCGAGAAGTTAAGTGACTTGCCCAAAGTCACACAGCTGACAAGTGGCCGAGCCGGGATTTGAACCCATGACCTCTGACTCCAAAGCCCATGCTCTTTCCACTGAGCCACGTCTAAGAGTGTGAGCTCCATGTAGGAAAGGGACTGTGTCCAACTTGATTTGCTTGCAACTACCCCAGTGCTTAGAATAGTGCTTGGCACATAGTAAGCACTTAACAAACACCACTATTATTATTACTATTATTAATAATAATCCTGGCTCCACACTTGCCAATTGTCTGACCTTGGACAAGCCACTTGCCCATTCTGTACCTCAGTTTTCTCAGCTGTAAAATGGGGAACAAATAATGTTCTCCCTTCTTAGCTTTGAGTGTCATGTGAGATAGGTGACTGGGTCAGACCTGATGATCTTGCATCTAGCCCAGCACCTTAATACAGCACTTGGCACATTGTTAACACTTAGAAAATACCACAGTTATATTATTATAATAATCGTGTTTAGACAGAAACCAAATAGTGCACCCCAGATCTGGGCCTGTGAGTGTTGGATCTATTCATTCAATCGTATTTATTGAGTACCTACTGTGTGTAGAGCACTGTACTGAACGCTTGAATCCATGCCCACGTAGGTTCATTGTGGCACCAGATTTCAACTCTTTGAAAAGCAGCCTGGCCTAGCAGACAGAGCCTGGGAACCAGAAGACCTGGGTTCTCATCCCAGCTCTGCCACTTGTGGGCTGTGTGACTTTGGGCAAGTCACTTCGCTTCTCTGTACTTCAGTTACCTCATCTGTGAAGCAGCGTGGCTCAGTGAAAAGAGCACGGGCTTGGCAGTCAGAGGTCATGGGTTCGAATCCCGGCTCTGCCACTTGGCAGCTGTGTGACTGTGGGCAAGTCACTTCACTTCTCTGTGCCTCAGTTCCCTCATCTGTAAAATGGGGATTAACTGTGAGCCTCCCGTGGGACAACCTGATTACCCTGTATCTCCTCAGCGCTTAGAACAGTGCTCTGCACAGAGTAAGCGCTTAACAAATACCAACATTATTATTACTATTAAAACAGGGATTAAGACTGTGAGCTCCGTGTGGGACAGGGATTGGGTCCAAGCTGATGAGCTTGTATCTACCTCGGTCCGTAGTACAGTGCCTGGCACAAAATAAGCGCTTAACAAATACCATTAAAAAAAACCCCTACAACAACAACAAAAAACCCCCTCTCGTCGTTGGTTTCCACTTGGTAGGGAATAAAGCCTTGCTAAACCCGAGTGCATTTTCATGTAGAAGCCTCTCCCTTCCCAGCTTTATTGACAGAAGAGCTCCCGCATATTCCACCCTGACTCTTACAGAGTAGAAAAGAAGCTCACGCAGGCAGAGCTGCTTTGCCGGCATTTACAGTAAACAGAGCCCACTTTGTTATGCACACAGAGGAGATGTGAGAGGCAGGAAGAGGAGGGTCGACAGGCAGAAGTCCGAGCTCGGCCTCTGACTCATGTGACCTTGGCCAAATCGATCCCTTACTCCCCTCTCCATCGCGGGTGGCTACTAAGAGGCCTGTGGGAGCAAGAGGATGACTCCAGGAAGCAAGCCAAGGGAAAGATACATTACTGCAGGAACGGAGGGTTTTTCTAGAAGCAGTATGGTGGGGTGGAAAAAGCCCGGGGCCTGGGAGTTAGAAGATCATGGGTTCTAATCCCTGCTCTGCCACTTGTCTGCTGTGTGGCCCTGGGCAAGTCGCTTCACCTCTCTGTGCCTCAGTTACCTCATCTGCAATATGGAGATTGAGACCGTGAGCCTCCTATGGGACAGGGATTGGGCCCAACCCGGTTTGCTTAATAATAATAATATTAATAATAATAATAATGTTGATGGTGATGGTATTTGTTAAGCATTTACTAGGTGCCAAGCGCTGTTCTAAGCGCTGGGGTAGATACAAGGTTATCAGGTTGTCCCACTTGAGCTCACAGTCTTCATCTCCATTTTACAGATGAGGTAAATGAGGCGCAGAGAAGTGAAGTGACTTGCGCCAAATCACACAGCTATATGGCAGAGCAGGGATTAGAACCCACGACTTCTGACTCCCAAGCCCATGCTCCTTCCATTAATTCACGCTGCCTGGCACAAGAATAATCAAAATAGCATATGTTAAGTGCTTACTACGTGCCAGTCACTGTACAGAGCGCTGGGGTGGATGCAAGCAAATTGGGTTGGAGAGAGTTCCTACCCCATGTGAGGGTCACGCTCTCAATCCCCATTTTACAGATGAGGTAATTGAGGCCCAGAAAAGTGACTTACCCAAGGCCACATAGCAGACAAGTGGTGGAGTGGGATTAGAACCCATGACCCCCTGACTCCCAGACCAGCGCTCTATCCATTAGGCCAAGCGACTGGGCTTAAAAAATACCATTATAATAATAAACAATAATGTTGGTATTTGTTAAGCACTTACTATGTGCAGAGCACTGTTCTAAGCGCTGGGGTAGATACAGGGTAATCAGGTTGTCCCACGTGAGGCTCAAAGTTAATCCCCATTTTACAGATGAGGTAACTGAGGCACAGAGAAGTGAAGTGACTTGCCCATAGTCACACAGCTGACGAGGGGTAGAGCCTGAAGTCGAACCCATGACCTCTGACTCCAAAGCCCAGGCTCTTTCCTCTGAGCCATGCTGCTTCCCCCATAATGTTGGTATTTGTTAAGCCGCTTACTCTGTGCAGAGCACTGTTCTAAGCGCTGGGGTAAACACAGGGGAATCAGGTTGTCCCACGTGAGGCTCACAGTCTTAATCCCCATTTTACAGATGAGGTCACTGAGGCCCAGAGAAGTGAAGTGACTTGCCCACAGTCAGACAGCTGCCAAGTGGCAGACGGGCATTTGAACCCATGACCTCTGACTCCCAAGCCCGGGCTCTTTCCACTGAGCCGGGCTCTTTCCACTGAGCTACACCGGGGCAGCCATTATCATTATTGCCAGGCGAATCATCGTTAAAATGTGGTTTTTCTCTTGTAGAGTTGAGAAGGATTCCCAGGCCGGCGTGTCCCGGAAACATCTGAGCAGTAACCTGCCTTTCTTTTCTCCTGGGTAATTTTCTGGCAAGGTGTTCCCGGTCCAGGCCTGGAAGGCGGTCTCTGAGCTGCCGCTGCCATCGCCTGGCTGACCGTCTCAACTGCAGCTCACCCACGGAACGCAGCGTGGCTCGGGGGAAAGAGCCCGGACTTGGGAGGCGCAGGTCATGGGTTCGAATCCCGCCCCTGCCACTTGGCAGCTAGGTGACTGTGGGCAACTCACTTCTCTGGGCCTCAGTTCCCTCATCTGTCAAATGGGGATGAAGACTGTGAGCCTCACGTGGGGCAATCTGATTACCCTGTATCTACCTCAGCACTCTGCTCTGCACATAGTAAGCGTTTTAACAAATGCCACCATTATTATTATTACCCTTAGCGGGCAAACACTGGGCTACCCCAGGGGGCACTTGGCCCGGTGCATTCATTTCAGGAGATGCCATGCAAATAGGCGCCTCCCTGCGTCCAACCATCGGCCCGCTTTGGAGAGTCCGTGCTCCAAATACGGTCCCGTGCTCCCTACCGCTCCCGCCGAAAAACTGAGCCGCATTCATTCAGCAAAATCCTTCGTCCGTGGATGAGGAGTTGTTCCGCTGGGCAACTGAGCCTAGTCTTTCTCGAAGCCATATGGGCATGACCAACAGGGAGTTAGGGGTCATTTAAAGGGTTCAAGAATCCTCATACTAACAATCAATCGATGGTATTTGTAATAATAATAATAATGATGATGGCATTTGTTAAGTGCTTACTATGTGCCAAGCACTGTTCTAAGCGCTGGGGGAAATACAAGGTGATCAGGTTGTCTCACGTGGGGCTCACATTCTTAATCCCCATCTGACAGATGAGGTAACTGAGGCACAGAGAAATTAAAGTGACTTGCCCAAAGTCACACAGCCGACAAGTGCCGGAGCCGGGATAAGAACCCAGGACCTCTGACTCCCAAGCCCGGGCTCTTTCCACTGAGCCATGCTGCTTCTCCATATTTATTGAGCTCTTACTGTGTGCGGAGCATTGAACTAAGCAGTGGGGTGAGTACAATACGACAGAGTTAGCTGGTAGTATGTTCCCTGCCCGCTACGAGCTAAAAGTCAATCGGTGGTATTTATAACAATAATTAAAGCAACTTTAGGTCTTGTTAAGTACTTACTATGCTGAACATTGTGCTAAGCACTAGATAGACACAGACACAGATCTGACACAGTCCCTGGCCCATCTGGGGCTCCCACTCTGATGGGGAGGGAAAACAGATCTCTTAATCCCATTTTTACAGGTGAGGAAACTGAGGCACAGAGAAGTCAAGTGGTATTTGTTAAGTTCTTATTAGGTGCCAAGCGCAATACTAAGCCTTAAGGTAGATAGAGTACAATTAGATTAGACACAGTACCTGTGACCATGGGGCTCACAGTCTAAGGAGGAAAGAAAACCCATCTTTAATCTCTATTTTACAGATGAGGAAACTGAAGCACAGAGAAGTTGTGACTTACCCCAGGGTCACGCAACGGGCAAGTGACAGAGCCGGCATTAGTAATTCAGCTCTCCTGACTACTTTCCACTAGGCCAACCTGCTTTTTTGAATTTTATTTATTGAGCTCCTTCTGAGTTGCAAAGTACTCAACCCTATGGAGGGTAAAACAGAAGCTTCCCTGCCTTCAAGGAATTTACAAATCAGTGGTGGAGACGGGCTGATTAGAAAAATGGACAAATCGTGGGAGGAGGAGGAAGAAGATAATAGGAAATAGCCAAATATGATTAAATTACTAGATATATACCAGTAAAAATTCATATGCCCTGGACCCTGCACCAACTTTGAGGCAGCCAAACTAGGGGCGGAAGCATATGTGCCCACTGCAGGGGTGAAGAACGCTGATTCTCTGAGTTTGCTTTTGAGGGATCTGTGGGAACACAGGTGGAATCATAATTTGGTGGACTTACCATTTTAGCCTGGGTTACTGGTTAAAGTTCACATAGGGAGACCGACTAACACTTCCAAGGATGATCTAGATCGTGAGACAAGATGACAGATGGAAAAATAGTGCCGATGTTGTGAACAACAAGCAGGACAGCACATTGAAGGATGGTCTTTGCGAGTCCACGGGTTGGATGGGACTTTGAGTCCCGTTCGACCTTCTCAGTCACAAACACACTCTTTGAAAAATTTCCCTGTGAGTGGTATCATCTTCAGTGATGAAGAGGCATGCAACCGCACCCATGGTCAAGAAATTCTTACTTGTGCTCACCAGACTTCCTAAGCAGTAGACCCGACCACTTGTTAGAGTGCTTGATAAATTGCCATTTTTTTCTTTTCTTGACAGCTACAGATAAGTACTACACTTACTTTCCTTTGGTTTAGTAGAAATAAATACTAATTTATCCTTCTGGAAAGCCTTGAAGTCAAGTGAGACCGAATCTTTCCTGACCCTTTTCCCTCCCTGTTGGAGTAAAATAAGAAAGCCACACCCATTTGAAAGCACAACAAAGGAGACTCCTTTTCCCTGGGTGATGAGAATGGCAAGAATGGGTGTTTCAGTCCATTAGTAGGGAAACCAGTTCAGACTTGAGGAAAGCAGAGACCCAGAAGAAGATGGGAACACTGATCTCGGATATTCCCAGATAGAAATGCTAATGAGGGACCACGACACACAGGATGTAATTTATGATGAAAGTTGCAACACAGTCCCAAGATGTCGAAAATTAATCCTCTACTCAAATACCTCCCCTCTTCCAGGGAGCCACTTCTTACTGAATGGAAAAGGTAGCAAATACCTCCCGAACCCAAATAGGAGTGCTGATTTTTCATTTTAGAGTTGGGGTGGACATGGGGACAGAGAATCAAGGGAGCAGGAAATTGAGGGGAGAAAGGAAGGCAGGGAGGAAGAGTGGAGATAAGAGAGGAGAGGAAGAGGAGAAACAAGGAAGGTGAAATGAGGAGGGGAGAGAGGGGAAGGGACGAAAGTGCTTCTCCTCACTGGTGCTTCTCCTCTGTTGCCATTTTCGGGTCCATGCCTGATGCCCGGTGTCGGAACCAGGTGTGGGCGACTCAGAAAGAAGCAGGGAAAGGCCAATGCTCCGGGGCTGTCTCATCGTGGATGCCTTGGGCTGCATCGATACCCTCATTTTCAAAGGGGTGCAGTTCTTCTGGCCCCTGCCTCAACTTCCTATGGGCAGGGCCTGCCTGCCCATGGCCTGAGGATCCAACAGGAGCTGCCAGAAAGTTGCCCATCCATCTCCACATCAAATAGAAACTCTTTACCACAGGATTTAAAGCACTGGATCACCTTGCCCTTGGTCCGAGGATCCAACAGGAGTTGCCAGAAAGGCAGCCCAGCTACAGGTTCTTACCTAGGCAATGCCCGCAACCAGGCTGCTGATCTGTAGCGCAGGCCCCGGTCCCCCCTAACCCCGAGTCGCCCAGGCAGGGGCAAGGTAGGAAGGTGGCCCTGCCTTGGGGAATCAGGGTCTGGGGGAGCCCCTCATGCCTAGCCCCAGAGAGAACCTGAGAAGCAGCAGTGACATCCTCTTCCTCATCCATCGCTTAGCTCATTTTCTGGGTAGAACAGCCATACCCTTCCCTGTCTGATGCACTGCCAGATCACGGTAGATCTGGGCGAGGTGCCAGAGCAGGCTAGGTGGGGGGCAGGGAGGATTAGCTCATGTCCTCGGGCCCCGGGGGCAGGAGGGTGAGCAGCCTCAGGTTGACCCCGCAGCCCAGGGAGAGTAATGGGGTCCTCAGAAATCCCTGACCCTGGCAGAGGCCAGGAGGAAAACCAATTTCTTGGCTCCGCCTTCGGCCCCTTTCCAGTTCCAAGGGACGAAGTGGGTGGGCCAACAGTGACTGACTCCCCCTCTTGCTCTCAAAGCACCACTCTCACAATGTGCAAACTTAGGATCCCAAAGCATGCGATTACAATGTCTTCCTCTTCACTTATTCCTTTGCTTGTAAATAATGCTAATATGTCCTTCACTTATTTATTATTTACCTCCTCGGGACATTTCACTTACGTATTCATTTATGCGTCAGTTCAATACTGTCAACGGAAGCCATCCTATTTTAGGTCTCACCAGTGGTCCATTTGGCCTAATAATCTCTCTCTGAAAATGACAGTAAAGGATGATTGTCTTATGTTCCTTTACATCGCTAGACGTGTCCTTCAATCGTCCTAACTTTACCCCTTCAATAACCTATTATAGATCTCACACCCATGAGTTTATCCAATCCCTTCTTGAACCTTCTTGATGTTTCTGCCTGCACAACTTCCTGTTTCAACGAACTCCATGCGCTAACTACCCATTTCTTAGATCGTGTGTTTTAGAGGGCGGGGATAAGATCTGTTTGATTTTACTTTGTAAACCACTTTGTACATGACTACATGGTTTTCTAATGATGAACGTATTGGTGTTGATAACAATAATGACCAACTCCAAATGCTTTAAAGGACAAAATGTTAAGCTACATCTAAAGCGTTTAACTTCTCTATAATGGAAATCACCTTTGGGTGATTAATAAAAGAGTTTTGGGGGTCAGAATTATAATCCCAAGGAGATACTTTCCCCTCCAAGAAATCTCAAAAGTAGTTACTCCCCTGAAGAGACCTCTCAAGCCTGAACCGAAAGTAACCGCCACTTAGGATGAAGCAGCGATAGTTTATTCCAACATGCTCGACCCAACTGGACATTAGTTCTCAAGGCCATCTATACTAAAAATATTCATCCCATTCCCGACCACACATACACTATGAATGTTTACTTCTTGTTAAATCATTGTGTTTTAATAAATCCAACCAGATCGGAATGAAATTGTTTAGTACTAATAAGAACAAAATTTGTTCATTATGCAAAAGCCCCTTGAAGAGAGGACTCATTCTCTGATGATGTAAACGTTTATGGGTGTGTGTGTGTGGGGAAATTTTAGGATTTTTAGGAAAAATTACAACTTGCCCATAGTAAGCATTTTCCCATAGCAGTCCACATCACCTGTCTAGTAATAAGAAAGAAAAGACAATTTGCGTCCCTAATTCCCTCCCTGACTGCCATCTTCAACTGTTTATTCTTCCCCACTGTTGTCAAACAAGCTCATAATAATAATAATGATGGCATTTGTTAAGCACTTACTATGTGCCAAGCAGTGTTCTAAGAGCTGGGGAGGTACAAGGTAATCAGGTTATCCCATGTGGAGCTCACAGTCTTAATCCCCATTTTACGGATGAGGTAACTGAGGCATCCCAGGCTCTTTCCACTGAGCCACGCTGTTCATATACTCCATCTTGAAAAAACAACCCTCTCTTGACCTCACGGTTCTCTCCAGTGATCACCCCATCTCCCTCCAACCATTTCTTTCCAAACTCCTCTAGCGAGTTGTCTACACCTACTGCCTCCACTTCCTCTCCTCGACCCCCTCCAATCTGGCTTCAGCCCCCTTCATTCCACCCAAGCTTTCCTCTCCAAGGTCACCACTGATCTCCTTTTTGCCAAGTCCAATGGCTTCTACTTCATCCACTCCTCCTCGATCTCTCAGCTGCCTTCACAACTGTGAACCACCCCATCTCCTAGAAACATTATCTAACCTTGGTATCATGGACACTGTCCTCTCCTGCTTCTCCTCCTAACTCTCTGGCCGCTCCTCCTCAGTCTCTTTGGCGGGCTCCTCCTCTGCCTCCCATCCCCTAAATGTGAGAGTCCCTCAAGGTCAGTTCTGGGCCCCCTTCTGTTCTCTCTGTAGTACAGTGCTCTGCACATAGCAAGCGATCAATAAATACTATTGAATGAACGAATGAATGAATCCAATCCCTTGCAGAACTCAACTGCTCACATGGTTTCAACTGCCATCTCTATGTGGATTACTTCCAAATCTACATCTCCAGACCTGGGCTTTCTCTTCTGCAGTCTCATATTTCCTTCTGTCTTCAGATCATCTCTACTTGGAGAACAGAACTCCTCATCTTTTCAACCGAGCCCTGTCCTTCCCGTGACTTGACCATCATGGTAGACCCCACCACCACCCTCCGTGTATCACAAGCCTATAACCTTGGCGTGATCCTCAACTCACCCCTCTCGCTTAACACAAATATTAAATCTGTCACCAAATCCTGTCAGTTCAGCCTTTCCAACATCATTAAAAACTGCCTTTTCATCTCCATCCACACTGTCACCACATTTATCCAAGCACTTATTCTATCCCATCTTGACTACTGCATTAGCCTTGCTGACCTCCCCACCTCTGGTGTCTCCCCATTCCAGTTCATACTTCACTCTGCTTGCTGCCTGAATCTTTTTTTTAAAGAACAGTTCAGTCCACGTTTCCCCAGTTCTCAAAAGTCTCCAGAGGTTGCCCATCCATCTTCACATCAAACAGAAACTCTTTACCATAGGCTTTAAAGCACACTGGATCACCTTGCCCTATCCTATCTTGCTGATTTCCCTCTACAACCCAGTACCTTAATTCACTTCTTTAATTCCAACTTACTCACTGTACCTTGATCTTATCTCTCTATTGACCCCTTGTTCATGTCCTGCCTCTGGCCTGGAACTCCCCCTACTTGGGCAGGGAATGTGTCTGTTTATTGTTGTATTGTACTCTCCCAAGCACTTAGTACAGTGCTCTGCACATAGTAAGTGCTCAATAAATACCAGAGTTGGTAGACATGTTCTCTGCCCTTGATGAGCTTACAGTCTAGAGGGGGAGACAGACAATATAAATAAATTACAGGGATGAATAAAGGATGCAAATCCTAATGCGATGGCAATACAGAAGGTAGTGGGTAGGTAGGTAAATTCTCTGGGATATGTACAAATCCGTGATCTACTTTGTCTCTCCTTCTGACTGTAAGATCGTTGTAGGCAGGTAACTTGTTTACTAACTTTTTATATTGTACTCTCCCATGCACTCTGTGCAATGTCCTGCAGTCAATCATATTTATTGAGCACTTACTGTGGGCAGAGCACTGTACTAGCACTTAGGAGAGAACTCAGCACACACAGTAAGACTCAATATGATTAACTGATTGATTGATGGATGGTAGAAAATCCAGTCCCCCCTGAATCTGGCTCTAGTGAGATCTGCATGTGGTCTAATAATTTTGACATTAGAAAAATAATATTTAAATTGGGCCTTTCAAAACTCAGTATCATTAGTCTCACACAGACGTCTTCCTTTTAAAAATAAAAGTCAAAAATGAAGGAATTAGGTAGCTTTGGAGGAGTTTATTTGTTTGCGTTGCATTTCCACTGGCTTAATTTATCATTCTCTCACTTCAGGGCAGTATCCCATCTAGTCAGTCATTTTCTTCACATATTTCATAATTTATCACTCTCCCACTTCAGGGCAATAACCCACCTAGTCAGAGTCATTTTCTTCGCATATTTCATAGATCGTAATGTTGTTGAGTTGGTCTGGAGGTAACACTTCTAGATCTGAACAGTTGCTTGATAGGGCACCTTTGAGTTGCTTTACTTTAGACACAAGGCTTACCAGCTCCAGCTCTACTTGAGTTAAAGTATCTACAGCAAAGTCTTTGCCACGGGGAATCGGAGACTTCTTCTGTAGGGGTCGAAACCAACAGCCTCGAAGGCTGACGGACTCCTTGTTCTGTTTGGAAAGATTTTCAGAGTAAAGGTCTTGAGTTGGATTCATTCGTGAGATCAAGTTTGACAACCACTTCCAATTCTTATCACTTTCAAATGCTTCTCCTTCCCTAAGATGACAATATGGCAAGATAGTAAGAATGAATAGCAGAGGGACTTAATATTTCAGAAATGCTCTATCTTTACCCAGTTCACACTGCGGGGGGGGGGGGGAGAAAGAAAAGACACAATTGTTTTCACGTAAACCACAAATCTAGCTTTCTTCTTAAATACCAACACTTCATCATCTTAGCCTTGCTATTTCAAAACTACTCTCTCAGCAGTTTGGTGATTAATAAGCAAGGTTATGCAGTAAGCTTAATTCAGGGTAAAATAGACAAGTATTTACACCACCAGAATCCAACAAGAGATGCCTTTAAATTCTTCCCTTCATTTTGGAAGGAAATCAAAATCAATAGGAGAAAATAACGAGGCAGGACCACGTCTGCATTACGGGGTACCTGGCAGCCAGGGAAGGGAATGCAAACTACTCACCAAATTCAGAGATTATTATAACTATTATGGTATTTTCTTTCACTCCCAAAGCCCTGTTTAAATTAACTTTCTTGAGACTACAGTTTAGATACCATATTTATTGAAGCCACTTTTAGAAAGCAAAAATTACAAGGTGTGAAAAGTCACCCAATACTATATGCAACTATATTTGTGTTTGGAAATTTGACCTTACCTCATTCTTCTGCCAACTCCCTAGAATCTTTATCACACCATACAGTAATCCCAAAAACACTAACCAGATCCACTTGCTTCCAATCCAGTTTTTGGCTTGATCCACTGGATTCTGCCTCACCCGATAGTGACCGCCACAGGGTCTATCAGTCTGAGAAAGAGGCTCTCTCTCTGAGGATGAACTTTTCAGGGCCGAAAATATATACGTGTATCCCAAAGTAAAGCATAAAGAGAAGAACAGAAACCATCTCAGGATCTGCATGATTAGCCAAAGAGGTGGGAGGGCTGGCTCATGGTGTGCCCTATGCATCTGGGAAACTGAATACGAGGGAGCGGAGTCGGTGATGTCACAGAAGGGTCAGCATCATCATCTCCATCATAGGCATTTCTGGCTCAGAAAGGAGAAGAGGGAAAATGGATTCAAATGTAGGGAGAAGGGCTTACAGTGAGATAGAGTCTCAAGGGTGTGAAGAATGAGACCGATGAGTTTCAAGTAGTAGACGGCTTTACTGTTTAGCTCTTTCATCCTGCTCATCCCTAGCCTAAGCTGAGAAGCAGCATGGCCTAGTGGATATAGAGCACGGGCCTGGGAGTCAGAAGGATCTGGGTTCTAATTTTTGTTCCACCACTTGTCGTTCACTCACGCATTCAGGCATTCAACTATATTAATTGAGCACTTGTGTGCAAAGCACTGTACTAAGTGCTTGGAAGAGTATAATAGACACATTCCCTGTCACAGTGAGTTTACTTGTCTGCTGTGGGACTTTGGGCACGTCACTTCACTTCTTTCTGCCTCAGTTATCTCATCTGTAAAATGGGGATTAAGACCATGAGCCCCATGTGGGACAGGAATTGTGTCCAACCTGATAAGCTTATGTCTAACCTAGTGCTTAGTAGAGTGCCTGGAATGTAGTAATAATAATAATAGTGGTATTTATTAAGCATTTCTATGTGCCAGGCACTGTTCTAAGCGCTGGGGTAGATACAAGCCAATCGGATTGTACACAGTCCCTTTCCCACATGGGTCTCACAGTCTTAATCCTCATTTTACAGGTGATGGAACTAAAAGCATAGAAGAGTTAAGTGACTTGCCCAAGGTCACACAGCAGACAAGTGGAAGAGGTGGCATTAGAACTCAGGTCCTTCTGACTCCCAGACCCATGATAACTCCCCCACGCAATTTTGTATTGTACTTTCCCACAATACAATGGGCGGTCTGCACAGAGTAGGTGCTTAACAGCTTAAAGCTATTGACATGGTTTTTAAATTCATTTATTCATTCATTCATTCATTGTCTGTCGTATTTATTGAGCGCTTACTGTGTGCAGAGCGCTGAACTAAAGGCTGGGAGAGTAGACTACAACAGTAAACAGGCACATTCCTCGTCCACAACAAGCTTATAGTCTGGAGGGGGGCGGGCAGACAGACATTACTATAAATAAATAAATATATAAATGTACATAAAAACCAGTATGCTTTCCTGGGGACCTTTGCTGATTGAGCACCAGGCCCGAACTTGCCTGTTGCTACGGAATTTGGATTAATGCAAACAGAGACACCATTAACAGACCTAAAGCAGTGTGAATAAAATTGTAATGGCTAACAAAACTAAATCTGATGAGTGTGTGGAATTTTTCCTCTACATCAGAGGATTTTGGTAATTTTGAATGCAGGTCAAATTTAAGTTTCAGAGTTTATTTACCCTCGATTTTCAGTATCTTGAATATTCAGGATGTGACACTTAGTTCCTTTCATTTCCATCTACTTTTTGCCTTTGGGTTATTTCACTGCACACTAACATCTTGCCCAGAGGTTGGAAAGGAGAAGGAGAGGTGAAAAATCACAGTCCATTTTGCAATTCTTTATTATCCTTGGTAAAAAAAAAGAAAGATTGGTTACAGAGAAAGATTCAATATAATTTGCAAATTTTATTTGTGCGTGCTTTGTTTTCCATTCCCAAGAGTAATAATAAAGATCACACTGCTTTTGTTTACATCTAACATCATGAATTACCAGGGAATTCAGTAATTTTTGACAGATATAACAAGGACCACAACCCAATATTCCACACACACCTAATATACAAATTTGCACACATTTAACTTAGACACTTATTTTATGTGCACGCTACATACACATTTCTCCCTCTTAAACTCTTTTGATCAACAATTCATCCAGGTTTTCCCGTACATCTGATCAAGGGTCCTTAATCCGAAGACAAATGAATTAGGCAAACCCTCTGAAAAACACTGAAAATCTCCAGTGAAATCCGGTTGAAATGTCTCAAGTAACTCACAAGGAGTACCCACTATATATCACAGCCCAAATTATTAAATCTTTCCTCATGGTGTGTGTGTGTGTGTGCGCGCGTGCGCGCGCACATGTCTGTGTATTGGGGGGGAAGAGGGTCCACTGTTTGTGTGAAGACTACACTACATTTAGGTTAATTTAAAAAACTGTACATCCAAATGTCTACTGCCTAAAAGTGTGTTTCCCAATTAAATCTCTGCTAACATCGTGACTAAATTTAAAAATCCCAGGCCAATATCCACCGTAATGCCTGATTCTCAATCGGTCAATCTAAAGTATTTAATGAGCACCTACTGTTGTGCAGAGCATTTTACTGAACAAGAGAATTAAGAGACATGAACCCTGCCCTCAAGAAGTGCACAATTTCATGTAGCAGACATTAAAATGGGAGGAAGGAGGAAGTAATAAAAGCATAAAGATAAGTACGTAAATGCCTAAGGGGATTGTGAGTACTGCATTTGAGTGCTTAGGTGGTGCAGAAAGGTTGGAACAGCAGTTGGGAAAATATAAAATAAGGAAAGCCTACAGTCTAGTAAGGGAGATAGTCATTGTCCTGAATAAATAAATGGTTTTCTAGTGCAGACAGAGATGGGGGCAGTCGAACACCTGTGGGAGGGCGAACAGGGGAATCTGAGAGTCAAGAAGCAGGGTGGCCAGTCCGAAGATCACAAGCCTGGGAGTCAGGGGACCTTGGTTCTAATCCCCTCTCTGCCACTTGCCACTTGCCTGCTGTGTGACCTTGGGCAAGCCATTTAATTTTCCCTTGCCAGTTCTCCCACTTACTCAGACTGTGATTCTCATCTGGGACCGGAACTGTGTCTGACCTTATGACCATACCTGCTACCCCAGCATCATGTGTTTGGCACATAGTAAGTGCTTAACAAAGACCATTATTAGGTGACTGGAATTCTAGATCCAGCTTTTTGGGTCATCTTTAATGTCTCAGCGGCTCGGTTTCCTTGCCTGTAATACAGGGATACCGTCAGTGGCCCCTCAGGGATACGGTGAGGACAACTGATACAAAAACAAAACCATTTGTACTGTTAGTTATCACCAACACTACTGCTAATAATAATGCATTTACCCTTCAATTTGTAAAACACTTTGGAACGAAAGCAGTTTATTAAATAACTGCCTTCAACATTATTCTCATAAGGTCACCGATTAAGGAAAATCCGGCACAATTCACCAACTTTGTTTCCGTTATACCAAAGAATATGTTTTACACTAACTTCTTGTCATAGATCAAACCACATTTCCAGTCACAGCTCAAGAACCTCTTTCCCCAAATGGCTTAACTTCCAGCCCACGTGAGCCCTCAGAAATGACAATGATGACGGTTCCTTTTAGGTTCTTACTATGTGCCAAAGCATGGTATGAAACACCAGGATATTCAAGATGAGGCCTACACCCCTCACCCCATGCAATCATAAAATTACGGTAAATGTTTATGTGGGCTACTTATTTGGCTGATTTCTATATTAAAATGCTACTTCTAGAGACCATATGCCCTAGTGGTGCTTTATCAGTACTCTAGAGTCCCATATTGCCCACCGACAGGGTGCGTTAAATATCGAGGGATGATGGTGATGATGATGATGATGATGTACCTCCTTCAGAGTCAAACAGTTTGTCAGGTGAGATTCAGGTCCCTCTTAGGTAAGAAAGGGACTAGGCAGGGTTTAAAGTCATCCGGAGCAGAGTGGGGCAGGAAGGAGTAGGAAAGTGGGAAGGAAAAGGAGAGGGGGAGAAATATTGTTGTATAGTTTCCTGCCACTGTTGCACCCAATCAAGTGATGGCATTCTGAAGGCCAGTCCAGGATGGGCCAGGTGAGTTGGGTCCACTTCTGGTTGAGTGCTGATTCTGTTCTGTAACCAGATCTGTCCTCAGGAGTTACAGAGAGGCTCTGCCAATAAGGCCTTGCTGAGATGGACACCCACCTCCCTTGTTAGGTGTTTAAGCCACCCCCTACCACAGGCCTGTGCTGGCCCTTAACCCTCCCCACGCCCCCCACTCCCACACACACCACACACACACTCAGAGGCTAAGGGTGAGAGGAAATCCACTGGATTCCAGAGCTGGGATGAAGTGTCACGCACAGTCTCCTGGCAAGGCTGGCTAACCGCAGCTATCTGCCTGGCCCGAAAAGCTCTGCAGGAAAAGCACTTCAATCGCCAAAGTGCCACTCCTGTGGAGATGATACGTCCCCCTCCGCCAAGCCAAGCTTCCATGGAGCTGATGTTTTGATAGTTTGCTTCCCGATAAACACTGCATTCAGTCCAAGGAAGACCTGCACCCTGCTCACAGAGCAGTTTCATTTGGTTAACCTTCAAGTACAGAAAATCTCGCTGTTCTCATACTTTCATCGAGACCCTATGGTAACTGTGATGGACTTAACTCCCCTGCAGCCCCCAGGCACACCCCCAAGGGAAGACAGACAGGCAAAGTTTTACTAGATTTTATTTTATGCCAACTGAACCTAAACAGTTAATTTTCACCCATCTGTTACTGCTATTTCTAGGCTAGAGGGCTACCAGGGTTTACCCAGTTACCCTAATCTTTGGTCTTTAGAGGACTTAAATTTACCGCTTGGAAGTCCTCTTCTCCAAAAACATTCCAATGAAGTGTCACCATTTCCAAAAAGTGAGAGGGAAGCGTATTACTTGAGCCACCATTTACCCAAACTGAGCCTTCAGGTAATTGAAATACATTATTTTTAAGATCTGGAAGATCTGAATTAGCTTTTGGTGCCAATTATTTTGTAATACTTGTAAGCTAATTGGGGATAGGGAATGTGTCTACCAACTCTGTTTTTCTGTATTCTCCCACTGCTTGGCACATAGTAAGGTTTCAACAAATGCCACCGACTGCATGATAACTGACTTTCCACTATTCAGATACTTTATAAACATCCCCTGAAATCCTGAAGTCCGAATGTCCTCTCAGGCTTCTCTGTCCTGGACTATCACTTAGACCTTGGGCTGAGTCCACTGGTGGGCAGCCTGTGGCCCGAGAAATTTTCTCAAGGCCATTCCCTTGCCATCAGCAGAAACAAACTCCAGTGAACAAATGGTGACACGGGGTAGCACTTCGGATAAGGAGAGAGAGCTCCATTTGTTCAATCAAGACTTTTATTTTTACTACAAAAAGCAAATACGGGGGTGGGGATGAGAAGGTGCGGTAAGTAAGAACAGCCTAGCCTTGTTGCCCACAGAAAAGTTCAACTGCAGAGGGAGAAGACCCTGAACAAATATCTAATCTGATTCTGGATATCGTAATAATTAATTTCTCCATTCCCATGCTGTCTTCTAACCTCGGCAACCCGCGGTTGTATCTCTGATGATCAGCGCAAGCTATAATAAAAAGAAAGGCGGGCCTCACTTAATAAACAACTCATTGACAGGCCCATAGGAGATGCTGTTTGATTACAATGACACCCTACATGAAACGCTAAAGCAAATACCTTGAGGAAGGAAAGCCACAATCACATCAAGTAGCGTTCAAAAGCAGTAGGATGTGTGAGTAACCCAGTTGGAAGACTCCTCCTTTGAGCGTTTTGCTGAGCTGTGGGTGGTGAAAATGGACTTGTATGCCTCTGATTCGTCACTGTCTGCTATGGATCTTTTGGAGCACCCAGATGAAGATTTACTTGCTTTTCCTGAAGGATTTCCAGTTGCTGCTAGAAAGATGCCAAAATAAAAGCTATTAGTTGGCTAACTACTAATGCACTACTCAACCGACACCCTCGCTGCATTCTTATCTGAAATTCCTCCGCACTTGCCTGGAATTTCTGCTCAATCTGCATCCATCCTGCTGCTCCTTCCTTCGAAGGAATGGCAGAAGGGCTGAGGAGGAAGTCTGTCAGTGGAAACTTCAGGAAGGTGAGCAGGGGGGACTGCGGGGAACGCCCAGGAAAAGACTACTAGAAATGGAGGCTTCCCAAAGTCTCTTCTCCCCCAGTTCTCCTGTGTCAACTCGTTTCTCCTCACAACAGCTTTCCCCATCACTGACGACCCCACCTCCCCTTTGAATCGTTGTCTTATCGTTCATTCAGTTGTATTTATTGAGCGCTTATTGGGTGCAGAGCACTGTACTAAGCTCTTGGAAAGTATAATTCGGCAACAAATAGAGACAATCCCTACCCAACAACGGGCTCACAGAATATCACGGCAGGAGTGTTTGCGTACACCGATTAAATTTACAGCTATGCCAAATAGGGTTACCCGTAATGGAAAGGTCTAAGCTAAAGCGTCAGACAAGAGTTGATTCACCTGCGCTGGGCGGCAGCGGCATGGCATCAAAAAGTTGATCAAAGACAACGGCAGAGACTCAAGTTTTTACTGCAAAGAAGGCGGCAATGGTAAACCACTTCCGTATCTTTACCAGGCAAACTCTATGGATACACACACCAGAACTTATGGCAGAAGATGGGATGTTCTGGAGAGGGTGTGTCCATGAAGTCGCAATGGATCGGAAACGATTAGATGGCATGCGGAGAAGAAGAGAAAGGCCTCGCTACAATGGTTTTCCCTACCACCGGCACCAGCACCGTCATCTGGTTGGATCTTCAATCTATTTTTAGAATTACTTTACCAACACAAACACTACCAACAATTAGGCCACCTTAGCGGCTCTACTGCGGTTTGAATGCGAAAACCACAATGCCAAACTTTGACGTCTGGGGGTAAGGAATGCCAAAATGATTTTCCCACTACTATCTGATTTTTAAAACTTGGAAGTATGTTTTCATCATCTGGAAGTGCCTCAAACATATCAACCGTGGTTTGGAAATATGTAGGCTGTAGACTTCACACAGTGGTCAATAAAAGAGAGTGAAATAACTAACTTTACCTAACTGCTTTTTGTTGAAGAGATGATATTTTCTATGTATAAACAAACCTGTATTCTTGTTGGAGATGTCATACTTCTTTTCTGAGTTAATGTTCACTTCATCCTTTTCACTCTTGAGCTTGGATGGCCCTGGCGATTCTAGAAGACGAAAAATATGGAAAATCTGAACCTGGAAAATTATAAAGTGGAAAAAAGAATTTTTAAAAATCTGTTGGTCAATGTTACCTTCTGTGGCATGTGGTTGAGAAACTGATTCTGTTGCTTTGGGTTTCTTTGATTTCTGGAACAACGAAAAGAAGAAATCTGAGAACGACCATGACATTTCACAATACACACACCATTAAGGCTGTTTGGGTTGCTGATCCATTTTAGCCAGTGGATTTGTACTTTCTGGATTATATGCTTGCACTCTCCATTAACAACATTAAGGTTGTTTGTGTTGCTCATCCATTTTAGCCAATGGATTTGTTCTTTATGGATTATATGCTTGTACTCTCCACTGATACAAAAATAAACACCCTGTAACAAATGAAGCCATTTTAAACAACAATCCTACACATGGAACAGTCTATGAAAATGATTTTCTTTGCTTACTTTTATATTCCTTTTTAAATGCAGAGATCACTTAACTCACGACATTCTGAACCGGCTTCACATTGGAATTCTGAATTGGAATCACCTTGGCTTCCAAAATTTAGACATAGCTGTATTTGTACCAAGATGCATTAACAAAATCTGCTTCGTTACACTTTTAAGAGGGTAAAATTGAGTTTTCACACAAGTTTATCATAGACGTGAAAGTTTTTTAGCCAAATACTGAATTGTCCCAATCAATTCTTCGTCTCAGTCAATTCTTCTAAGTTTGTGGAGTCTCGTGGGATCACAGTACAAGATCATGACTACTCCACAGATAGATTTTATATTTTTGAGTTAACTCATAACTAAATCCCTTGGTCCATGAATGACCATAATCTTCCAGCTTAATAAGGTTCCACACACCTTCGGAAAGATTCTGTTTTAAGAATGCAAATTTGGAAAGACTTGGTTGAGCCTAAAGAATGCCACAGTTGAAATATAATCATTTTACTTAAAAACAACAGCACCAACAAAATAAGAGAGAAACACCTCACTGAAAATATGTCGATTATTCACCCACCAGATGGAGCTACAGGCATTTAGCAGCATTTTTCCAAAGGACCATAAGGTGACAGTCAACTGCCAGCATTTACAATCACAACCTCCAGAATCGAAGCTTTTCCCAGCCAAATCAATCAATGGTATTTATTAAACACTTACTATTTGCAGAGCACTGTACTAAGCACTTGGGAGAGTACACTTAGGAGAGTACAATACAACAGAATTAGCAGACACCTAGTACATTGTTATAGGAATGTATGAAATTTCTGAAATGAAAATAATTTACATGAATCTTCTTGGAAATCTCATTTCCTTGGGAGGGGAGATGAAATATGACTTTGTTATCACTTAAACAAAAAGTATGCTGAGTGAAACAAGGTTGCAAATGATAAGACATGGCAGTGCAAAGAGGAATACATTTCCTTGATAGGTCACAGTTAGTCTAGTGTCCCGGCAACGATATTTTGATTTTGCACAGAGGGCTGTGTTATTTTTGCCGGGTTTTGAAGATCTTAGCAACAGGAAACGGGAGCCTCAGAAAAAAGTTGCTACATCGAATATCAAAGTAACTAACACCTTTTTTGCCTTTTTAAAAAGAAGCCCCCGGAGAATGCTTTACTAAATGCTTTGCTAAAAATTGAGGTCTGCAAATGAGTTCTGAGGTACAAGTAAAATTGCTCCCAAGTGTCTCCTAAGTTGAAAACTACCAATGTCCAGAAGCAGTGGTACCCAGCTTTTCTTGGTGGGGGAGAGGAAAGGGGTACATGAGAGGAGAACAACTAAAAATTCATATGGAAATTCTAAGTTATTTAGACCCAACTTGGAGCTAGTTGGCTTGGAAATAGAGAATGTGTAATGCTGCATATTTGCTTTTCTTTATTTAACCTTAAAGGCTACCAGGAATCTTTATGTTTAAACTTCAAAAATTGGCGAGTGTGAAATATTCGCAAAAATACTGCACAGAAGATGGTGCAAACAATATTATATAATTGTTTAGGAAGGAGAAAGACAAACACCAAACGCCATTAAAACTTCTGGGGAAATCTGAAGTACCTAACATAACTCAGTCCCGCAGATCTTACTCCCCTAACTCAATCTGACAACAGCACCAGGATCCAATTGTACTCTTAGCATTCATTCCACTGACTGATCTCTGTGACCACGAAGGACTTTTAGTACTACTGCATTTTAGATCATTTTGTAGCCCTGAATTAATGAGAGAAAATCACCACTCAATCCATCAGTGGATTCTAGGAGCACTGTCCTGTCCTGGATGCTCTTCCATTCAAAGTGGGGCAGAGCTGGTCCTTGCTTACCTTGAGACTTGAAGGGGTTCTGGCTGGATGGCTCCAACCCTATGGCACTCTAATACGGAGGTGGTTCTTTTGTACACTGCCATAAAAGCCACACTGAAAAACAGCGCAGTCCATATCTCAATTCAGAATAAAGAGGGGAGAACCGCTTCTTAAAAGTGCCTTTCAATCAGAGTGACAGGCATTGCACTGAAATGTTTTGACATCAAGTTTCCCACCCTATTGAGATAGAGACCTGACTATAACAGAGAAGAAAAGAGATCTAAGTTTAATTTTTTTGTACTCTACCTGGTTCATACAACATTTTCTTAATCTGACGCTGACGCACGTAGGAGACTGTTAAATGAATCCCAATAATGTCTCTCCCGCTAGACTGTAAGCTGTGGGCAGGGAACGTGCCTACCAACTCTGTTACAGTGTGCTCTCCCAAGCACTTAGTACAGTGCTCTGCACACAGTAAGCGCTCAAAAAATACCACTGACTGACTGATAACAAGGACGCCCATAAGGATATGGTTTCAGTATGGCCTTTCAGTAAAGGCTTAGAAAAGAGTGGCTCTCGACAGCTCTCCAGCAGAAGAGTAAGACTGACACACAGTGCTTAAAAAATATCATATGTTTGTTCTATATCTAGTTAATAAACCTAAATTCTCTCAACCCTCAGATCCTTAAGTCAACAGAAACCAAGTCAACTGAACTTAGGAACTGGAACACACTGGAATGTATGCAGTTCGAAGAACGAAGCCAACTTTATTATTACCTTCCCCGTCTTCATTTTGAGTCTTCTCGTTTCCATTCTTTTTCTTAGTATTTCCACATCCTCTTTGCTCCCATTAAGCACAATGACATCATCTTCTTGAAAAGCGGCTCCACACTGGTTAAGGAAGGAGAAAAGTCAATCATCGCAATCAGTATCCTTAAACATCCATTCCCTTGGAGAGGAAATGCAATGAGGAGGTCCCGACTACACTGTTCTCCATCCTCAGCTCTCCCTAGCAGACATTTGGACCGATGCTTACTGTTTAACTCGGAAAGGCTACGAGCACAAGCACTGGAACTGTGGATAATAATAATAATAATAATGCCGGTATTTAAGCACTTACTATGTGCAGAGCACTGTTCTAAGAGCTGGGGTAGATACAGGGTAATCAGGTTGTCCCACATGAGGCTCACAGTTAATCCCCATTTTACAGATGAGGTAACTGAGGCACAGAGAAGTGAAGTGACTTGCCCACAGTCACACAGCTGACAAGTGGCAAAGCCGGGATTCGAACCCATGGCCTGACTCCCAAGCCTAGGCTCTTTCCACTGAGCCACGCTGCTTCTCTAATCATGGATATCAACCATAGGGAAAAGGAATGGGACCAATAACTGCTGCCTTATTCTTCCCTCAGTCTGCACTTGGTTGCCTCTCCACTTATCAATCGATCAATCAGTGGTATTTATCGAGTGCTTACTATGTGTAGGGTGCTGTGCTAAGCACTTGGAAGAGTACAACAGAGACGCGTCCCCTGCCCATAGTGAGCTTTCAGTCTAGCGGGGGAGACGGACATTAATATGAATAATTTGTAATATATAACTTAAAGATATGTACAGAAGTGGGGTTGGGGGTGGGGTGAGTAGCACATGTCCAAAGGTCACAGGTGGAAGTGCAACTTGATTATCACAGTTGACATCATCACCGCCATCAGCCCTGATTTTCAAGGCTCTGACCTTGACATTATACTAGACTCCTCCCTCTTTTTCAAGCCACATTTTCAGCCTGTCAGCTCTTTACAACATGTCCAGGATCTGCCCTTTCCTCTTCATCCATGCAGCCACCGCGCTGGCTCAGACGCTTGTCGTACCGTGGCTTGATTACTGCACGTCCTTCTCACTGTCATTCACTCTACTCTCCCCTTACGCTCCTGTTCACCCTCTCTGTCCCTCTCAAGCTAACCTCCTCCTGTTCACCCTCTCTGTCCCTCTCAAGCTAACCTCCTCGCTGTAGCTAGTTTTTGGCTTTCTTGTTGTCCGGAGAGAATCTCACACCTTCCCCTCTGCCTGGAACTTCCTCCCCCTTCATATCTCACAGATCACAGCCCTCTTCCTCTTCAAACCACGCCTCCCCCCCCACCTTCTGAAATCACAATTCCTCCAAGAGGCCTTCCCCAAATGGTTTCTCAGCTCCTCACCCTTATACATCTCCCCAGTGGTCCCTTCAGCACTTTCACACCACCAAAGTATTTGGGTTCTCACACATCCATTCAATAGTATTTATTGAGCACTTACTATGTGCAGAGCACTGTACTAAGCACTTGGAATGTACAATTCGGCAACAGATAGAGATAATCCCTGCCCATTGACGGGTTTACAGTCTAATCTCCTTTAGCGCTCTATGCAAATATTATTCTCTATTGCTTTCTCGCATCTCTAATTTATTTTAGTCTGTCTCCCCACCTAGACTGAAAATCCTTGAGGGCAGGGATCACGCCTAATTCTGTCCTCTCCCAAGCACTCAGTACAATGCTCCGCACAGAGCAAGTGCTCCATCGATACAAGTGACTGGAAAGATAAAATGATCCAGAGTCTCCCAAGAATAAACAGTGGTTTTGGAGTCTGCATTGACCCTTTCTGGCCAGAATGGGATAATTCAGTGGGTTGAAGGGTTTTGGTTTTTTTAATTTGTTTTTCAACTTCCAGAGGGCAAGTTCCACAAAGCGGGATCTGGCTTAACAACTCTTCAAAACATCCACATAAAGAAGTTATAGGTGTCGGTGAGACATTCCATTCTGAATTTATTAATGAATGTCACTGAGTCACTGTTTGTCTTGGTCCTCATAAGCCAATAAGTGCAGTCATGTTTGAATGTACTAGTCTCCTTTCCAGTAATGGACAAGCCTTAAGGAGGAGGTATAACCCAAACAAACCCTTGAAGACAGAGGCTAAGAAAGAACAAATCCCTTACTATGGCATAATGGTATAGTAGGCATGGTTATTTGCTCCAGACATTCAATGAATGTTTTATAATCCCCTAAATTATCATCATTCATCACAGTCACAATGATCTGCTTTTCCTGTAATAGAAACTAAGCCAGAGAGCAAAGTTGGCAGTATTTCTTTTTTTCCATTACACAAAATGCATGCAATGCTTATCTAATTATTTTTCCCTCTCACAGGAGAAACAAAAGGCACCGACACCTCCTACACTGCACTTGAAACAGACAAAACACAAGCAGCATGGCTTAAATAGAAAAAGAAGAAAGCTTAGGTTCATGTGCAACTTTCCCTTACTTTTTTTTCTCTAATGACTCACGCAAATGACTGCCCATTAAAATGGAGCAAAAAGAAAAGCTGAACTGTTTCTGTGACTTTCAGGCAAAGATTGCTTAATATAAGGTGTAACGCTTTTACAATATCTCCTTGTTTAAAAGCAGGAAATAATTAAGGCGATGAAATAGATAGACAGTTATTACCAGAACATAATACGCACGGGTAGCTACCGACACTGACTTATTTCACACCAAGCAAACAGCATTATCAAAGGACCGAATGTAACTTTCTCTGGTGGTAGAGGAGGGGTAACAAATACTAGGGATTTACTCGGTCCCTCCTGCTGAGCAGGCAATATGCTTTCAGCCTATCCTCAACAACTGGTGCAATTCCCCTGCAAAGGATATCATATTCTTGAATCGTATTTATTGAACGCTTACTGTGTACGGAGCACTCCACTAAGCCCTCGGGAGAGTTCAATACCACAGAGTTGACAGCCACACTCCCACCCACACGGAGCAGGTAATTCCCCAACATCACGGGCAACATCGCTGCCCATTCAGAAATGCACTCCCTTCTTCTCCTTCCCCTAGGAGAGGTACCCTTAGATGCTATTTACTCCGCCGGCAGTACTGCTCTGAACACTGCTCTCCAAACACTCCTCTGAGAATTCAGACACCTGGGTTCTCGTCCTGCTTCTGCCTGCTGATGGACTAGACCAGGGGATAGGGTTTCCGCCTGAAGTACTACCTAGTGAGGTTCGCGTAACGGATGTGTCCAGTACAAATCAAAAAACAGCCGGCTAACATGGGCGGCAAAGACCTGCTGGGCTATGGTGATGATGATGATGGCATTTGTTAAGGGCTTACGATGTGCCAAGCACTGTTCTAAGCGCTGGGGTAGATGCAAAGTTATCAGGTTGTCCCCCGTGGGGCTCACGGTCTTAATCTCCATTTTACAGATTAGGTAACTGAGGCACACACAAGTTATGTGACTTGCCCAAAGTCACCCAGCTGACAGGTGGCAGAGTCAGAATTAGAAGTCATGACCTCCGACTCCCAAGCCCGGGCTCTGGCCACTAAACCATGCTGCCTCAGACTAAGGTGGGAAAATGAGCGATTAGTCAGGGAAGGTTTACTGGAGGAGATATGCTCTTCACAGAGCTTGATCGAGGCGGACTCTTTCTAGGATCTTGCCCTCAAGGAGCTTACAATCTAATGTGGGAAACAGATATTAAAATAAACTATAGATAGAGGAAACAGGGAGTTTAAGGATATGAACGTACATTTTGTGGGGGCGGGGTGAGCATCCAAGTGCTTGGGGGCTACGGACCCAAGTACGTAGGCAATTCAGAGGGGTCGGTGCTTCAGCCCAGCACAGCCATCACGCTGCAGTCAGTTTGGTTGTAAACTGATCTTGCACAGCATCCCTTATCACTGCTGGCCCCCTGTCAAAAACAACAACCCTGCCCGCCTATTCACTTGTACTATTCGCCCCATTTGCAATGGGGCTGGCAAAGGAGAAGGCCCAGTGGAACCAAGCAAACCACTATCACCATAATCAACTCCTCTGCACGGTCTCGGGACAGAGGCTCATCCATCATTCCTGACCGGAAACGACGTCAACATCATCACCGCCATCCAGCTCGCTGATCGTTAAAGGTAAGCCAGCGTATCAGAAATTCGTTTTGGCGATCAATCAACAGTACCATTCATCAAGCGCTTACACTGTGCCAAGCACTACTATGTGCTGGGGAGAATACATGGCAATTAGCATGTGTATCCTTACAGAAAGGGGGCTCACAATTTAAAGGGAAGAGAGACAAGGAGAAAAAGAAGAAGCTAGTTGTAGCAAAAAATCAAGAGCTACAAAATAAAATGCTCAATTCAACAGTTTATAAGCAAACAGGAGTGGAGAAAAATATAACAGTCCACTAAAGCTTGGTCGTCCCCCCTTTTTCAGAAAATGGAATTTATTAAGCACTTACTATGAGCCAGGCACTACACTAAGCGCTGGGGTAGATACAAGCTGATCAGGTTGGATAGAGTCCTCGCCTCGCATGGGGCTCACAGTCTTAACCCCCATTTTACAGCTGAGGGAACTGAGGCACAGAGAAGCGAACTGACTTGCTCAAGGGCACACGGCAGACAAAAGGGGAGCCAGGATGAGAAACTAGGTCTTCGTGAATCCCAGGCCCATGTTCGATCCACTAGGCCATGCTGTTTCCTCTTTTTCCTTCGTTTCAAATGGGGCCCTCTATGAACAAACGGCTTCAACCACCCCACAGTTCTGAAAGAGGAAGGGAGCTGCCGGGATTGGCAGGAACTCTCTGTGCATCTCCACTGGCTTGACGATTCTGGCCCATGTGATGTGCTGAGAGACTAGCTCTTCTACTGCCAGAAAGACCTTCCATATCAAACTAGGTCTCCACCAGAAGATGTGATCGTGTTCATCCAAATGGAAGACACACAGATCTCTCTCCCTTGTGTCCCCCACTGACTTCCTGAACTTCTGGGGTCAACAGAACGCTGTATTAACAATGCCAATATCTCCCAGGGTGCATAAGATGTGGCCCTAATTTGATAGATAAAGAGATTTTTGTTTCCAAGAGGTTGCCGCTCATGTACTTTCAAGCAGTAACTGCGAGGTTGCCAAAAGCAAATATTAAAAAAACCCAAACAAACCCATAAAACCAGAAACAAATTACTTTAATTGAATACTGAATTTAGCAGCCTGACTAGGAAACAGGAAAAAGGAGAAATTGATTTCTTTTTAAATGATTAAGGCTTGCTTCCTCAGCTAACATGTTCTCTAATAGACCTGGGTATGCTAAAAAGAGACAAAATTAAACTCCTAAATGACCAAAGAGCAGGCAAGAGAGATTAAGAGAGATATTTTCAGCAGGGGGTAAGCTACTGAAGAACACCAGACTCCACCTCAGTAGCATGTTTCAACATGGCTCTGTCAAGGGTAGAGATTTTTATATAGAAATGGAAAGAAAAAGAACATAACACAGGTTGTCAGCGTCACTGAAAAGAAGTGCTCAAATGTTTAGCTGAAATATGACATATGAAGTGTCTAGATTTGCCTTGCTGATCTTAAAACATTTGTTTAGTTTCATACCTAAAAGTCCACTTTCTAAAATGCACTAACATGGCACTGGATTCCGGCAAGGTTTAGTTAAGCTGGAGGAATCTTATCTGCCAATGCTTAAGATCCCGAGAGAATGAGCTCTCAGCTCGTTACAGGAAGCAGCATCATGTAACCGCTGCCAGGGCTCATTCCAAAAGCTCACTCCATGAAAAACAGACGTGCGCTGGCAATCTGCTCAGCTGATCCTTTTGCTTCGCTCGCTTCTTTACAGTCTTGTAGACAAGAGACCCACAGGTCACAGTAAATGAGTATGAAATTCTCGAGGGACAAAAGGGCAACAAAACCTGCCAAGCGATTCTGTTCATGTGATTCAAGCTGGATCAGGTCTACCGAAAGCGACGACATGGAGAGAAGAGGAAAACAAATCCGGCAATGAGATCTGCTGTGATTCTGCTGCGGGAGATCTGAGGGTTGCCTGCTAGTGAGTGTTTCTTTTACTACTAACTACTATTACAAGATTCTAAGTGGTATTTGTAAAATTTGGTCTTCAGTCTGAACAACATGTCTTTATTTGCTCCTTGCTATGGTGTCACAGAGCAACCCTATCGGTTAGATTTGAATTCCTATATCCTTAGGCAACTGTTTCTTTCCAGAGTTTAGTTCTAATTTCGATTAAAACTGAAGCTACATGATTCAGGAAGACACATGAGGTATTTTAAGGTACCAGATTCCTCTTGATTAAAAAAATGCCACAACTATTCTAAAATCCGGTAGAGAAAGAAAATGATCCTTAAAGCTGTAACGGTATTTTGTGCTGGTACTGAAGCTCCAACAACATCCATGTGTCCTGTCAGTTCCTTCTAAATATGCTACTTCCTCGCCACTTTTCCCCGGTTTTTCACTTCTCTACAAATCATTACTCAACACAAAACATTTTATGGGATGGATTCATTTTTATAGCAATGAATTTTAGCTCTAAGCTCTTTAACTGGAACCCCGTTTTCCATTTATGTGGTTAACGGGCAAGAATGTGTTGGACATTGTTTTCAGCCCTGGCCCCAGTTTAATCCCAGCTTTGAATTTTTCACTTCGGTAGAATAATTAGTCTTAGTGATGTAGTTTTTCTCCAGAGGAAGGCACAGCAAACCAAGTTTCACCTGGGGCAGCCACACCACAAAGAGAGGAAGTATTTAAATACGGGCTTTGGACTGCTATACCAATGGGTTGGGGTTGAGCCAAGGTTATGTCAACCGATCACAGGTTGTCAAAGAATTATGGCGACGGAAAGATGAATACCTGTGGAAAAGAAGTTCTGCAAGAAATATTAGTATTCATATGTTGCATAGACTGTAAGCTCCTTGGAGACAGGGATAATGTCAATTAGCGCTATTGTACTGAACTCTCCCAAAAGCTTAGTGCAGTGCTCTGCACCACAATAAGTACTCAATAAATACCACTGATGGGTTGCAAATAGTAAGCCTTCTAGTTCTTTCCAGAGAGCTTCCACATACTGGTTTCAAACCTTTTAAAGTTTTTTTTTTTTTTTACAAAAAATAAAACTAGTTTAGGAACCTGTCAGTTTAATTTTAACTTGTGATCTATTAAAATATGTTTGTACATTCCCCAGCATAATGTTAGTATTAAAAAAACTGCAGAACTTCACTGGGGAAGAGATAAAAACACCAACTATTACTTGAAATGTTCATTTAAACATTTACTTAAAATGTTCATTCCTTTTCGTTTTGGGAGGAGGGTCAGAAAAAGCAATGGAACTTTATAGCTTTCACCGGAAGGGGCTGGCTTATATAAAATTTGGCCAATCTGGTCTTAAACCAGAAAGAATGATTATTACCTGGAATAGGGGAAAAGAAGGGATCTGAATTAAATAGTTTAGGTATTTCCCAATTCTCTTCTTTTACAGAATCTCAGTGCCTTTCCAAAAATGAAAGTCCATACTGCACCAGCAAGTTGGGTAGCAATTCAAGGGGGAATCTTTTTCATCATATGAGAAGGTGGTTGGCTAGTTAAAATCTTACATACGCACATTCACTGGCTTCCGTTACTGTGTAGAGAATAAGAGACCGAATTGAAGACGAAATTCTACAAGCAAAATTATCTAGTGATAAGGCAGTGAGGCCCACGCATCAGCAGTCTCAACCAGAATCCTTACACAATCAAATGCCTGACTTTTGAGATCTTCAGGTGAACATGATGTCCGCAATAGAACGGTATTCCAACCGTTCTATAGGCAAGAAATAAAAATGCACGATACTGAGAAATGATTCAGGCCCAAACTATATGAATTGATGAGGGCTTCAAGCCGACAAGGTGCACTGTTTTCATTACAATTAATGATCACTAGTCACATAGCAATTAATAATATTTAGTGAGTGTTTACTGTATGCATAGCACTGTACTAAGCACATGGGAGAATACAATGTAACAGAGTTGACAGACACATTCCCTGCCCACAGTGAGTTTACTGTCTAGGTATATTTTGGAGTAGTTAATTCAGCTTCGACTAGGTTAACCTATCCTCCACTCTTCATAAACCAATGCACCTGAATTTTCATTTGGCAAAGCCCATGAAAATCAAACTTAATTGCACAGGGGTAGCTCACCACATATGAAAAGATTTTTTTCTTGAATAAGTTGATCTCTGCTAGGATTAAACAACAACAGTAATAAAACAAGTTTTAACAATAATGTTACAGGTATTTCTATGTGGGGAGAAAAACATAGGGCTAAGCTTTAGGTAGAAAAGCAGGGACAACCATGTAAATTACCCACCCATGGGTGGTGATTATTATCTATCAACAATGTAAACACTACAAATAAACACAATCTTTACTTATAAATCTTAACTCTTCACACTCAGTAGTACTGCCATGGGTAAAGTATGTTTGCCACACAGAACGGTGTTCTGTGCATACTAAGTGTCCAGTAAATACCACTGATGATGTGGGAGGGGACCTGAGAAAGATCTAGGTTTAGGCCAGCTGCTCTATAAGTGGTCAAGCAAAGAAGGCTGTTTAAATACAAAAGCTTATTGCTATTAAAAATATGTAATATTTTCACTACAGAGATTCAAAACTGAAGGTGCCAGGAAGGTGAACAGCAATGAGAAATGCATTTTCCACTTTTATAGCACACATCTCTGAAACACTATAACTATGACCGGTACAATTCTGTTGCCGAATTGTACATTCCAAGGGCTTAGTACAGTGCTCTGCACATAGTAAGCACTCAATAAATACTACTGAATGAATGACTATGACCTTCATTTCTGGCAATACCTCAACAAGTGAAAATTTAAAAACCTGAACTTCAAATTAAGTGCATTTTCAGACACTCCAACTTATGCTAAACTGACCACATCAATAAAGAGACAAATGGCAATTCGTTTTTAGAGGCTATCCTTAAGCATTACATATATCATTTTTGGTCTTCAAAACATTTCAAATGATACCTTCTACTAGTCTTATATAAGGAAACTGCTAGGATCCAAACAAGTTGAAATGCATGGGGAATTTTCCTATTATTCACTGAGGTCTGCTAGCAACCAAGAGGTTAAAGCAGCAGCAAGACAACTTATAATCAACAGCCTTGGAGTCTCCACAGATCTCATTTACAAAGACTGGCTTTGCTGCCTTAAAAGGCTTGTCAGAACAATGACACAAAGCAATATCCAGAGGAGCCGCAGCTCTCGATATTGCATTTTAGAGGGCATCGGTTCTTAAATTTTAAAGGCTTTACAAGAAGACAAAAGCTTCAATGGGCAACTAAGCAAAGCCGGACTAACCCAACTAACAGAGAAAGGCATATGTTTAATATTTAACTAATTTCACGTTACTGGGTCCATGAAAGAGCTGGAATGAAGCACTACGTCGGAGTGTTGCCTGAAGGACAATGGATTACATATGGGACTTTTCTTCCTTCTATTTTAAACTATTGAAAATAACCGATTCCCTAGGCTCGCCTATACAAGGTATGTTTATTTAGATTGCAAATGAGCAAATTAAACTTAAACACAAAAATATTATAGTACAATTATTTAATTTTTAGAGCAAAGATCATCAGCTGTGAAGCAGCCTTTAACTCATTGTTTTAAGAGAATGTTCCGCCATTTATCAGCAGAACATTAATCAAAATTCTTAATCAAAATTTGAGATGATACAATTGTATATTCATTCATTCAATCGTATTTATCGAGGCCTTACTGTGTGCAGAGCACTGTACTGAGCGCTTGGAGAGTACAAACCGGCAACAAATATATTGCATTAACTTGTGATTTACACCCTCTTAATAGTGCTAACCTGTTCCTTTTTTAAATGTCATGCAGCAAAAAAAAACATTAAAGCATATTTTACAGCAGATCAATTCACTTTAATTCAGACTGAAACTGAGAAATCAGAATACAACCGAAAGGGAAGAGGACACATTTTAGAGACGGGAAGATAAAATAATGTATATTTTACAACAAAGCCAGTATACGTCTGTTAAAGGCTTTTAAAACCTGAAATGTGGCTTCATTAAAAATTGAACAGCATTTACTTTATTGATGCAGGAGGGCTTGAAACTGAAATACAGGCAGATTTCAAAACAGAGTACAGGTAATGATTAAATACAGGTGTGAAAATGCAGGAGATAGTTTTACAAAACGCAGAAGGTTCCAAGGTTATTTCTTCCTTAACTTGATGTACGAAGTAGCAACAAGGCATAAATTTATTTTTTCGATGCAAATCAAGACTAATACCCAAGGAAAACAATCCTTAAAACAAGAGCTAGATTTTTGAAAAGTGAAAGATAAAGGCAGCTGAATAGCTGTAAGGGGGAGAAATGTGGTTCAAACATGGTGACTTTCAGCTTTTTAAATCCCCCAATTAAAAAAAAAAACTATTTTAAATCCCCTTCATAACAGAAAAACCTTCTCGGTCCATCTGGGTCACATCCACGCACTCGATGAGCACTCCCTCAAATGATGAGGATAGGTATCAATCTCAATTTAATAAATGTGTCCGCCCGTCTCCTCAGCCTTTACTAAGAAGGAGTTACCGGATTATCTCATTGAGTTTAAATAGCAATATGAGAAAAAAGAGAGGGACTCGTGAACATTTGGTGTTAATACCTCACTGTACAGCAAAACACCCCAATATGTCAACTGGCAAGTTGGTAAATGCAAAACAGAATGACTTAAGTTTGAATTAAATAGGGAGAGAATAAAGTAGAGCTATATGGCAGAAGCAGATAAACCCCAGGGAACCATGCCCTTTGAAAAATGGGAGGTGCCTTCTCCAAGTGGCACCGTCTGCCCAAGAGAGAAGCACATGGGGTGCCACGGGAGGTACTGGGATTTCACTGTTTCTGCTGGTGCCCTTACCGCCTAAGCAGGTGGCGCAGGCTGGGCAGGGGATGGGTATGGATTGGGGTGGAGGGGAATGGGCGGGGGGACAGTTCAGGAGCGCAGCATAGGCCTGGGCTGGCGATCCTTTGCACAGGGCTGGGGTCTGGCTCCGCGACGGTCTCCCCGCAGCTCGCAGAGGTGGCCTGGGCAGGGGCCGGGGCCAGGAGAGCACTGTGAACCCCCCCCGAGACCTGCCCCGGGAAGGCAGCAGGTAAGTCCGGTAACCCTAGAGAACAGCTCTGGGTATCCCACTTCTCGGCAGCCTCTTCTTAAATAACTGGTTCATGGATAGATGGATGGATGAAGTGATGGGGAACCAGGACAATAGAACAGTTCTCTAGAATCTTATTCTATTTTATCCCAAGGGGGTTATGAACATGGGCATGTCCCTCTCAATTCTAAATTTCAACAAAGGGTTGACTGGACTTGATTCCCTACCCCCTGCTTAAATGCTAATATACAGGTTTTCTTCTTTTAACTTACGTTGGCTTTTTGAAAAACAGCAGGTTAGATGATGGATTTTAGGGAAATCAAAAAATACTCGAATGGTACTCTTAGCAGGAACTGCCTCAAAGACAAAGGGATGATTGTGAAAATAGCCGCATTTCTTCACGAAACCACTAAATAACGGAGTCCGGTCTGTTTCTACAATGAATGTCACTAACTTTATTTTCCACTAAAAAATAGTGCTTGGCCACTTAAAAATACTTTTATGAATGACAACTTGTACAACAGCATATGCAAGAGTCCGGTCTACGTTTTAACAAAAAATTACTTAAAAGGAAGCTACATGTCATCTTCCATGGTCCCCAAGTTGACAGACAGCCTTTATGTCAATGAGATCATCTTGGATTTATTTACCTTTCTAAAGAAAACAATTTCCTGTCCCCTTATATTAAGGAGAAAATTATTTTTATTAGCAGCTTTTAAACAACAGGTTTATGTTAAAAGACGCTGAGGCAGTTGACGTTAAAAACACACACGTATTAGTCTCTATTTTGTTTTTGTAAGTGCAGTTTTTATATATCTTAGAAGGCATCTGATAACCTGTTTGAAACATTTTCTTGAAAGGGGGAAAAAAAATCTAGTTAGTGATGGGATTTGGAAATGCAAATTTGCACATTCCTTCTAGAGGCCATCTTTCAGATGAAGTTTACTCCGTTCAAAGTTTATTTCCCAGACGGTCTAAGGCTCTTTTTCAAATGAGTACATGTAACTATTTTATCCTACGCTGGGATTTTGCAAGACATTTCTCTTTGTAAAACTAGACCTATTACTCTACACTGTTCTTGTTAGAGTCTTCACCTACTGTAACAAATACCACATATGTTTCACAACCAAAGAATATTTTTGGTCATTCCTAAAGAATTGATGCATAAAAACACAGTATTAAATAACAAGGAAGGCAGTATGGTTCCAGCAGCTCAGTCTTCTTCGATTTCCCTCAGTAGTTGTGCTACCGGGTACATAATGTCCATTATGCTCATCTATTTTTGGCTGTGTCATTCTGCTGGCAGCACACAGTGCTGCCAGAATTAGCCGATCTAAATCTTGCTGGGAAAAATATTGTGGCTACTTTCTTAATGCAATAGCCTTTAGGCTTTCTGAGTTCCAACCCTGTGATATAAGCTTTAATATTTAAAGCTTTATTTAAACACTTATTTAATAATGTTGAAAATTTCAACTAAACAAGGAAAAATAAAGAGCCCCTTGAAGTTTGCCAACACAAGCCATTCACGTGTCTTCCAAGAGAGGCAGCATGGCCTAATGGATAGAGCACGGGCCAGGGACCTGGGTTCTAATTCCGCTTTACCACTTGTCTGCTGGGTGACCTTGGACAAGTCACTTCACTGGGCCTGTTCCCTCATCTGTAAAATGGGGATTAAGACTGTGAGCCCCATGTAGGATAAGGACTGTGTCCAACCTGATTAGCCTGTACCTATCCCAGTGCTTAGGACAGTATGTGGCAGGTAGTAAGCGCTTAACAAATCCTATAAAAAACAAAAAAACCCAACCAAACAACAAACCTGCCTAAGGCACACCAATTAATGCCTGTTTGTGGCATATCAACATAGGCTTACTATAGCCTGCATCTTTTAACGTTCACTGGTTCGGGACAGTTTTAAGTCAGGAAAGAGCAGGACGGACATTTTATGGGAAACTGAGATGCAGAGGATGGAAGGAGCAAAATCTGATGGTTATTTTCTTAATTAGTGGTTTTCTATTGCTCCAGTTTAACCATAAATAACGTAAAAGAGGAAACAGAAATCTTTTCATTCGTCACTAGAGAAACAAAAAATGTCTGTTTCATATATACCCTGGGCATGAGGCAGTATGGCCTGGGAATCAGGAGAGTTGTGTCCTAGTTCCAGCTCTAACACTTTTCTGCTTTGTGACCTTAGGCAAATCAATCACTTAACATCCCTCTGCTTCAGATTCCTTGTCTGTCCAATGGAATAAAATCCCTGTCCTCTTCTCTAACTGAGCCTCGTGTGGGACAGGGTCTGGTCCAATCTCATTTTTCTGTATCTACCCTAGGATTTGCACAGTAGTTGTCACAAAGTAAGCACTGAATACCATTAGGTGCTTCTGCACGAAAAGCACCAAATCCCTGCAGGGTCTTGGGGTATTATCTTAGTGAACTGTTGCATAGTCTGTGAGCCCATCATTGGGTAGGGATCTGTTGCCAAACTGTACATTCCAAGCGCTTAGTCCAGTGCTCTGCATGTAGTAAGCACTCAATAAATACTACTGAATGAAACAGCCTTTCAGGTTTCCAAGTAATCAAAACACCTAGAGCACTTCTGTAATATTTTACTTGAATACACTACAATATAATACAATAAAATACTTTATTTTTTCAATTAAGATTTATATGACTTTATGTGAAGAAAGCTAGTACTAGCGTGGCTTAGTGGAAAGAACACCGGCTTTGGAGTTCAAAGAGACGGGTTCTAGTCCCGGCTCTGCCACTTGTCTGCTGTGTTACCTCGGGCAAGCCACTAAACTTCTCTGTGTCTCAGCTACCCCATCTATAAAATGGAGCGTAAGACTGTGAGCCCCACGTGGGACAACCTGATTACCCTGTATTTACCCCAGTGCTTAGAACAGTGCTTGGCACATAGTAAATACTTAACAAATACCATAATCATCATTATCATTACTACCCTGAGCTGCAAAGTATTCTTGACCAGTTAAAAAAATCTGCAAAGCTATAAAATAACACCAACTGTCGGCACTATTGTTTTTTCTCAGAACCCTCTGCTTAAGCTAGTGTTTGAAAAATAAAGAATCATCATCCGGGAATATTAGAAGAATTCCACACATCTGGACACCTGGATATTCGCATGACCTTTCGCCTAATGTAAGTTAAGAGTAGGTGAACAATTTTTCCATTTTCCTATCAAATGTGGAAAGGGACAAACTGTTTTGACTGTAAATGAACAGTTTAACTCAAGTCGTGAAATAGTCAAATAAGTAATATTCACCATTTTATAGTAGTATCACTGCATAGATTCAGACATAAATAACCAAGGATCAGTCTCAACATGGTCCCCTCAAATCATAATTGGCCCATCCCCATCCACCCATCTCTCAAGCCCACACCCCAGGAATCAAACTGGACTCGTCTCTCTTTCATTAGATCATTATATTAGGGTCAAATAACTGATGTACCATACTTTCTTAAGCATTTCATACAGTGCTGTGCACACAGTCAGTGCCCAGTAAGCTAAATGAAATAGCATAAAAATGCAAATTAAATGCAGTGCTTGAATTTTTTTTATCACATATAAACTTATTCCTTAAAACTGGCAGTCAAAATATAAGCACACTTCCACATAATGTTCTAGTTGCTAAATCACTGAAAAAAGCACTTTCAGCTTTAGAATTGTATTTTAGAAACTGAATGCCATAATCAAGAAATTTTTACTTCCTTAATTTTGCCCAAAATACATCTTTTCTGGCCATGTTTCACAACCATTTGAAATCATCACTGTGCAACAATGAAAGGGGGTGGGGCTGCTTCCTGATAAAGGATCCAATTTGTGAACTTCAGAGCATCAAAAGATTACCTAGCATCAACATACAAGCACTTTGTGGCAGGAGAATAGAAGATGAGGGAAGGGTAAAGGGCATTAACGGAAGCGGGAAAGAAAAAAAAGGGGAGCGGGAGGGGAAAAAGAAATAAAAGAGAAGGGGAGTAGAAAGGGAGAAAAGAAAAGGAAAAAGGGGGAGAGGAAAGAGGGGCTTGGGCTGCCTCATTAGCCCTGATCTCTTCCTGCACCCAGATATTAGAGAAGCAGCTTGGCTCAGTGGAAAGAGCACGAGCTTAGGGTTCTAATCCCAGCTCTGCCACCTGTCAGCTGTGTGACTCTGGGCAAGTCACTTGACTTCTCTGTGCCTCAGTTACCTCATCTGTAAAATGGGGATTAAAACTGTGAGCCCCATGGGGGACAACTCGATCACCTTGTATTCCCCCCCCCAGTGCTTAGAACAGTGCTTTGCACATAGTAAATGCTTAACAAATGCCATTATTATTATTAATGCCTTCTTGGCATTATCCTTGACTCATTTCTTTTTTAACCCCTACATTCCGACTGTAGTCAAATCCTGTTAGTTCTTCCTCTGGAACATTTCCAGGATCTGCCTCTCTCTCTCTTTCTCTCTCCATCTGAATAGCCACACTATACTGGTCCAGGCAGTTGTCACATCTCAGTGTGACTACCGGATAAGAAACCTCATTGATTTCCCTTGCTTCCGGTCTCTTACCTCTCCAATCCATATTTCCCTCTATTGCCCAGACCATTTGTCCAAAGGTCATTCTGCTCACGACTGCCCACTCCTCAAAAACCTCCAATGGAGGTCCATTTACCTAGGCATCAAGCAAAAACTCCTCACCTTTGGTTTCAAAACATACACTCAACTCCAACCTTCCTATTGATCCACTCTACTACAGCGTGGCCTAGCACAGGTCTGGGAGTCAGAAGGACCTGGGTTTTAATGCCGGCTCTTCCAGGTGTCTGCTGTGTGACCTCGGGCAAGTCACTTGGCTTCTCTGGGCCGCCTCAGTTCCCTCATCTGTAAAATGGGAATAAGCCCCATGTGGGACAAGGACTGTGTCCAACCTAATTGATTTGTGTCTACATTAGTGCTCAAAACAGTGCTTGGCACATAGTAATTGCTTAAGTACTATAATTACTATAATTATTATTCTATGTTCCTTCCATGCTAACCTACGGACTGCGCCTTCTCCCACTCCAGAGAGGGGCAGTGTGATCAATTCATCCAATAGTATTTATTGAGTGCTTACTATGTGCTCTGCACTGTACTAAGCGCTTGGAATGTACAAATCGGTAACAGATAGAGACAGTCCCTGCCCTTTGATGGGCTTACAGTCTGATCTACTGGACAGAGCATGGGCCTGGGAGTCAGAAGGCCTTGGTTCTAATCCTGACTCTGTCACTTCCCTGCTTTGTGACCTCTGGGCAAGTCATTTCTCTGTGCTTCAGGTTCCTCAGCCGTAAAATGAAAATTTGAACCCCATTCTCCTTACAACTTAGGCTGGGATTCCCAGGTGGGCCAAGGACTATCACAGACCTGATTATCTTGTACCTACCCCAGATCATGGTGCCTAATAATCATTTAACAACCTCCACAATTATTATATGTTTCGCTCTCGACACATACACACACTCACACACTCTCTCCCCCACCCCTAACTCCAGCCACCCCCACCATGGCTTAGCGGGTATAACACGGGCCTGGGAGTCAGAAGGACTTGGGTTCCAATCCTAGCTCCGCCACTTGTCTGCTGTGTGATCTTGGGGAAGTCACTTCTCTTCTCTGTGACTCAGTTACTTCATCTGCCAAATGGGGATTAAGACTGTGAGCTCATGTGGGACAGGGACTGTGTTCAACCTGATCTGCTTGCACCGATCCCAGTGCTTAGTACAGTGTCTGCCACATAACAAGCACTTAAAAAATACCACTTAAAAATATATATCTAGTGGTGGTGTGTATATATAGATATAGGTATAAAGATTGATATATCTCCCCCTAACTGAGAACTCCTTCCCCTTCATATCCAACAGACCATAGCTCTCCCCATCTTCTGAAATTACATCTCCTCCCAGACATCCCCCAGCTGCTGTTTCAGCCCTCGGTGGCACCTAAATATGCATATACTCACAACCTCTGTACAATTTATGGATATATCTAATATATTCTGTTACTTCTTCCAATCCGTAATGTAACTGTCTTCCCTTGACGACAGGGGCATGCCTACTAAATCTAATGTATCCTTCCAAGTGCTTACTGCAGTGCTTTGCACATAGTTTGTACTTAGTGAAGACCTCCAAGAAAGCAGCCAGGGTAAAAAGGTAGGAACTTGTAGGAGGGGAGACAGTTGGGACTGAATGAATAGGGATTACTATTATTATTATTAATCATATTTATCGAGCGCTTACTGTGTGCAAAGCACCATCCTAAGTGCTTGGGAGAATACAATATAACATCAAACACGGACCCTGTCCACAACAAGCTCACGGTCTACAGGGATGGGGTATATTACCTAGAATAGTTACAGGGCTGGTTTCAGCAGTTTGCAGGTGACTTTAGATTAGAAGATGGGCTTCTCCTGATTCTCCCAATTAGGGCCTGACACCTCCTGTAATCATGTGGTCCTAGTAGCACCTGTCTTCCAATCCACATCTTTGGGCTGACTGCCATTTTTTGGTTTCAACTTTAAAGGCCCTGGTTAGGTGGGAGCACCCAGAAAGTCACTGGGTTTGGGAGAAATGGTGGTGGTCACAATGGTAGGGAGAGGGAAGAATGTCGGGAGGACAATGGAAGGGAGGGTGGCTGGGTGAAGGGGTAGCTATACTTAGAAATCCGGAAAAGGAGAGGGGAGCGAGAAAGATATAGAGAAAAAAGTATGAAGCTTAAAAAAAGGGTAATGTCATTTAACCGTGTAGAAGGCGGACTGATTTAATACAAGGCAAATATTTTGCAACTGGAAGGGAAGAGAAGGTAGTACTTCCCTGCCACTACTTATATCTTGGATGGAGAATGATTGAAAGCCTACCAACTTTCAATTTCCACGGATTTTTAAAATATTTGTTAAACGCTTACTATGTGCCGGGCACGGTACTGAGCGCTGGGGGTAGGTACAAGCTAATCAGGTTGAACACAGTCTGTGTCCCAATATGGGGCTCACAGCCTTAATCCCCATTTTATGGATGAGATAACTGGGGCACAGAGAAGTGAGGTGACTTACCCAAGGTCACACAGCAGACATGTGGCAGAGCTGGGATTAGAACCCAGGTCTTTCTGACTTCCATGCCCATGCTCTACCCACTAGGCCATGTGACAGCAAAATTCCCCAGTCTCTTTACTTCAGAATTCTGGGGGACCCAATCTTTGAGCACATATGGAATTCTGGCTAACTCAGTGGGTGTTTTTCCAGATGGAAATACCCCTTGTTTCTCCCTTGTCACTTCACAGCTCA
Organism: Ornithorhynchus anatinus; assembly: GCF_004115215.2. Taxonomy (NCBI): domain Eukaryota; kingdom Metazoa; phylum Chordata; class Mammalia; order Monotremata; family Ornithorhynchidae; genus Ornithorhynchus; species Ornithorhynchus anatinus. The sequence goes on along the minus strand of NC_041735.1, from coordinate 11,949,049 downwards.
TCTGTACCTTTATCTCTGAGTAGCGCTGGGCAAGGCCAATAAAGTGAAATTTAAATGGGTCTTTTGCTATCTGCTATCACCGCTAGTAAAAAGATTGATGAAAGGTGTGGAGGAGGGGGTCTGAAACTATGTTTCGCTGAGGTTTTTTGACTTTATCCGGTCTTGCCTCTTTCACCAGCATTATCTGCCCTACCAAATCCTACAACTATATGTTAAATTGCCTTTCTTATTCTTTTAGGAACCTTAAGGAAACGTCACCCGAATTATGGTGAGAAGAAAGCTCCTGGAGAAGAAAAAATGAACCAGCTGGATGCAACCAAGTCAGGATTTTTAGTGTGCATTGGAATTTGCATTTGCATTTTCACTTTCCTTTACACTAGAAATACAATTCCAAAAGAAGCGGATGAAGACCAACCTTACCCAGAGTCTGCCGAATGTGGCTTTTATCCGGATGAACTGTGCTCGGCTCTCTTCGAGGGGAAAGGCGCTGCCCCTCAAATTGGACAGTTTTGTCAACAGAGTACTCACCCATCTGAAATCCCTGCTTGTTTACAGTCCCGGGGGAACTGTTCCAGGATTTTTCAAGGACTACATTTCATAACAAGACCCTTGTCGGCAGAAGAAGGCAACTTCTCCTTGGCCTACATCATAACCATTCATAAGGAGTTAACAATGTTTTTGAAGTTGCTCAGAGCTATTTATGTGCCTCAAAATGTTTACTGCATACACATCGATGAAAAATCCCCCAAGGATTATAAAGCTGCCGTGCAGACTTTGGTTAACTGTTTTGAAAATATTTTTATTGCATCCAAAAGGGAGAGCGTGGTCTATGCTGGATTTTCAAGACTCCAGGCAGATATTAATTGCATGTCTGATCTAGTGCATTCCAAAATTCAGTGGAACTACGTGATTAATCTCTGTGGCCAGGATTATCCCATCAAAACAAACAGAGAAATCATACAATACATCAAAAGCAAATGGAATGGTAAAAATATGACTCCTGGAATAATTCAACCAGCTCACATGAAACACAGGACACATCTTAGTTACAAAGAGTACGTCCACGAAGGAACCGCCTATGTTTATCCAACTAAAAAAGTCAAAGATGAACCGCCTCATAATTTAACTCTATATTTTGGGAGTGCTTACTATATTCTCACTAAAAAGTTTGTGGAATTCACACTTACGGATACTCGTGCAAAGGATTTGCTTGAGTGGTCAAAAGACACATACAGTCCAGATGAACATTACTGGGTCACTCTGAACCGGCTAAGAGGTAAGGTTAACACTGCACTCTGCTTATTTTAGGAGATATAGTTCTAGTCAGAAGGAATAGTAAAGACTTTTTTCTAAAGACCTTTTCCAAGTCGACCTAAAATGTCTTCCCACTGCCTCCGTGGAAGGCCATTTAGATGGCTTTTCCTGACACCTCAAATGTGTTGTCAAGGCTCACTGCACATTTGTCACAACAAAATATCAAATCAGTGGAATTTGGACACATACTGTGTTCAGATCACTGTACTGAGGCGCTTGGGAAAGTACAGTGTAACAGATTTGGTAGACACGATCCCTGCCTAGTCAAAAGGGACAGCTCCCATTTCACTGTCAAGAATCTTAGTGAGAGCCATGTTCAAAAGATTAGCACAGCTGACCTATTCCCTGCCCAACAAACCAGGAAATTCCTGATTATGAAGCTGGGTCTCTCCAAGGGCAATGGCATAACAATGGGAATTGAGTCTGCATTTCATCCACCTTCTTTTTACCTCTTTTGTAGTTTAAAGGGTTCTAGTTTTTAGACTACAATTTTTTTCTTCCAAATAGTAAACGACAGCAACGTGATCTATTCTCGTTTACATTCATTCATTCATTCAATAGTATTTATTGAGCGCTTACTATGTGCAGAGCACTGTACTAAGCGCTTGGGATGAACAAGTCGGCAACAGATAGAGACAGTCCCTGCCGTTTGACGGGCTTACAGTCTAATCGGGGGAGACGGACAGACAAGAACAATGGCACTAAACAGCGTCAAGGGGAAGAACATCTCGTAAAAACAATGGCAACTAAATAGAATCAAGGCGATGTACAATTCATTAACAAAATAAATAGGGTAACGAAGATATATACAGTTGAGCGGACGGGTACAGTGCTGTGGGGATGGGAAGGGAGAGGTGGAGGAGCAGAGGGAAAAGGGGAAAATGAGGCTTTAGCTGCGGAGAGGTAAAGGGGGGATGGCAGAGGGAGTAGAGGGGGAAGAGGAGCTCAGTCTGGGAAGGCCTCTTGGAGGAGGTGATTTTTAAGTAAGGTTTTGAAGAGGGAAAGAGAATCAGTCTTACACTACTCTATAGTTCCTCAGCTTTAACCAAAAAAGAAAAAAGCCTCACTACATTAAGCAAGGCTAGAAAGACAGACTGAAAATTAAAAATAAGATTCTATAATTAACTTGTTTTGAGGCACTGGACCTCAAACCTGCTATTTTGGCACATTTGAAAATGGGTGTGACAACTGTAACCTCGTTACTAGCTGGTGGTTCTTTTAAAATAAAAATGTTCTTAGACTTCAGCGTTAAATCAGAAATGAGATACGAGCACAAAGCTAGGAATTCATGTGGTATTCCGAGTGAATAATCACTTGCTTTTTGTCCTTGGGGACATCTTAACATCACTTTGCGCTGATCTTTCTTTCTTTCCTAAAATGGAGGGAATCTTTTGTTCGGTAATCAACTGAATATCTTTAAAGCACTTTGAAGAAGAAAAGAATTAAGATATTTATGATAGTGTTCGAGCAAAAATCTGCTGGGAAAATGTTGTTGGGAATAACACTCAAATTGACTGGTTACCCATCAAGGTTATTCTGGTTTTAAGCAAATATTAGGGTAGAACATTAATCAGGGCAGTATTTTGAAGACCCCCTAAACCCTCACACTGTACAGTGCTTTATCAAGATGTTTAAAAAAAAGATTCAAGGCTTTGTCCTCTTCTGAGCACTACAGAGTCTATGGACAAAAAGAAACTCCTAAATCTTATATGTAGGGAGTGGAAAGATAGGCCAGAAGAGATGCTATATACCAATGAAAAGCTGCATTTTACAGTCTCGGCTCCACCCCCCCCCAAACCAATCCCTGTTATGTTTATGGGTTACTAACAAACACTGCTATATTAGGCTTCACAAAAACCATCAAGCGAACTTGACTAGATGGATACCACTGCTTCCAAGCTTCGGCACAAATTAAATCAACATTGTCAGGTTCATAGTCACAAATATCCCACTAAGGATTGCTTTAAAATCCCAATGTTTCATTTAGAAAACATGTAAGAAAGAATACACGATTAAAAAGGCAAAGGATTTTCCCTTCCGTGTTTTACTGCATTTGTTTTCTTTGGTTTCCTTAGATGCTCCTGGTGCAACACCAAATGCTGAGTGGGAAGGAAATATTCGAGCTATTAAATGGAAAGATCAGGAAGGCGTCGTTCACAATGGCTGTAAAGGTAACAAATTAACTGCCCCAAAAGGACTACTTGCAATTCCATTTATGAACCTATAGCCTTCAATTTTAGGATCGATAGAATAACCTAGAATGCAGAGTAGCTTAGCTGTGAAACTGTGAACTGTCAACTTCCTGACTTTCTATTTAAATCTACATTGTTCAATTAAAAAGTTACAGAGCTGGGTTTTGACTCCTTCAATCATTCCCAGTTCTAAGTCTGAGAAACAGCAAGGTTTTATTTCTAAACTACTGTACTAAAATAGTTGGTTACTAAAGGAAGCAGCGTGGCTCTGTGGAAAGAGCATGGGCTTTGGAGTCAGGGCTCATGAGTTCGAATCCCGGCTCTGCCACTTGTCGGCTGTGTGACTGTGGGCAAGTCACTTAACTTCTCTGTGCCTCAGTTCCCTCATCTGTAAAATGGGGATTAAGACTGTGAGCCCCACGTGGGACAACCTGATTCCCCTATGTCTACCCCAGCGCTTAGAACAGTGCTCGGCACATAGTAAGCGCTTAACAAATACCAACATTATTATAACCTTTTTTTTTTTAATGAAATGAACTTTAACCCAGCACGATCAGCCACAGAAGGTATTCTTGAGCAGGGGGAAAAAGCAAAAAAACCCCAAAACCCTACCCTATTTACCTGACAGACTGAAAATGCTCAGTGAGCTCCAAATAGAAAGCAGCCGCCAAGCAATTCACAAGGATGGGTAGCTGAGACTGTGGCTTTTTATAGTTTGAAAAGTTACTTTAGGGCTTCCTGGAAAACATCACACAATATTTAGAAGCTACATCATTGACCAAGTGACTGAACTTTCCTCCTATGTCTTAACTGAGCTAAATTGAAGGACGAGACATGGATACAGGACAGAGCAAACTTAACGAAACCCAAATACCGACAAAGGAATAAAGATTTTAAGAGCCTAAGTACACCTCTGACCAAAAACTTTATTATAAACAGTTTGGATATTTTTTAAAGTGAGGCTTTTCGTGTTATATACGGTTGTGTGACTGTCAAAAACAGATTTCAAAAGACTTAACTAACTGGTTTTGGTAGCAGAATTTGAAACCAATCATTGGTATTTGAGCACTTACTGTGTGTAGAGCACTGAACTAAATGCTTGGGAAAGTACAATACAAAAAAATCAGTTGGTAGGATCCCTACCCACGAAGAGCTCTACAGGGAGGAAAAGATATTAAAATAAATTACAGGGAGGGGAAATGGTAGTTTGGAAGCATACGTTCATAAGTGCCGTGAGGCTGGGATGAGTACCAGCGTACTTGAAAGGGAACATAACCAAGTTCACAGGTGATGTAGAGGGAAGGCAGGTAGGGGAAATGAAAGCTTAGTCAGGGAGGACCTCTTGGAGAAGATGTGAGTTTAGGCGGAAAGGCTCTGAATGGTGGGGGGAGAATGGTGGTCCCCGGGTATGAAGGGGAAGGGAGTTCCAAGGTTCACGGGACACCTGGGCAAGGGGTCGGCAGTGGGTTAGACCCGATCGCAAGTACAGAAAGTAGACTGGCGTTACTGGAGTGAAGTGTGCTGACTGGGCTGCTGAAGATCAGCTAGGTAAGGTAGGAGGGAGGGACCTGAAAGCTTCGATTTGTATGTTCTCAACTGGAATTCAAATTCAAAGTTGAAAATTTCCCATAGACCCTATAACAAATAACGTGGTTTAGATCCTATATGTATAAGTTATTTATATTACACAAATTGGCAAGCAGTGTGAGCCAAATGGGCTCATACTGCCAGACCAATAGACTAAGCTTGCTGTGGGCAGGGAATGTGTCTGCTTGCTACACTATACTCTCCCAAGCGCTTAGAACAGTAAGCGCTCGATACATATGACTGAATAGACAAAAATTCCCCTCATGTATTGTGGCAGAACTGGCTATGTACGAAAAATCAATCTATTGTATTTAACTGCATTTAGAAACTGTTATGCTATTAAAATAAACATTTGACTTAGCACAAAGACAACACCCTCCCGTAAGACGCTCAAATACCATCTTTTTGTGTGTTCTTTTTATTAGATTATAAAACTGTGAGGGAATCCAATCAAATATATTGATCAGAGACTCTCTCTCCCCCGCCTCCCTGTGCTATCGGCTGCCCCAAGGAATGCTGCATATTCCCCCAGGGCAGCTTTTAAACTTAATTCAACTCAAAACAACAGCCAAAGGCAGTAGTAGAGATACTAATGCTGATATTTACTGAATGCCTGCTGGCTGTAATGCCTTCTGTGCAAAAGCAGTTAAACTCAATTAGCCATTTTCAAGCATAATATTAAAACATCTATTAGAGTTACCAGAAATAGTTTCACGTCAACCCTTTCTGTTTATCTGGAGTGGGATTTTGGACATGCTAAAAATCAGTGACAGGTAGCATCCCGTGGAAATAAAATGATCTCTTCAGACCAGGAGCGCTCCAAACGGTGATTTTAGATAATTTTGAGAGGAGGGACCAGAGCACTTTGTATCACTTACTTTTACTGCATGCGCCCAAGCACTTTAGTATAATGCTCTGCCTACCTAGGCATTTAAATTCCAGTGAGTGTACTAAAAGGTTTAATTTGCTTTTTCATCTGTCTTTGCAGGCCATTACGTACGAGATATTTGTGTGTATGGACTGGGGGATTTACAGTGGATCATTGAGTCACCTCATCTATTTGCCAACAAGTTTGAGCCCACAAGATATCCACTTGTGATGGAGTGCTTAGAGAGGAGGTTCAGACTTAAAGTGCTTCAGCAAGCAGAGATCCCTTCAGAAGCACATTGGCAATTTCAAGAGAACAGCTACTTTAATATGAAAATAAACATCTGACTTGCCAGTTCCCAATATCAAAAGAATAAAGAGAGAAACCATATGGCCTGAGTACAAGGCAGTCATCTCTTTCTACAATATGGTGCCCATGACTATGAAATAAGCAGCAAGTGAAAAATAAACCTTGGGAATTAAAACTTCGATTATCTTAAATTTTTATTTACCAAAAAATTGCAGGGACAGTGTTACTTAGATATGAACTGGATCTCAAACAAATTCTGGAGGAACAATGAGACATACAGTGGTGCAAGGAACAGAGGATTCATCTTCATCGAGGGAGAAAATTAAATTATTATTGCCAGGTGTTGTGTATGGATGAAAACCAAAAAGGCAATCAGCTCCTTAATCATCTGCATCCCCCCTACCAAAAACAAAAAGCAAACATCCCATACTCTAGGTCTACAACTACAGACTTTCCAAACAAGGGGGAGGTAGAACTAAAAAAAATCAAATAATTTTAAATTTTGCACGATAGCATACATGTGCTCCTAATAAAGCAATGTAAGCCATAAATTGAACTGCAAAATGACTAGGTTATCTTATCAGAAGATTTATTATAAATCTTGGACCCCAGCAAACCCCAACCCTAACACTAACACAAACCCTAACATTCCCTCAAGAGACAATTCAGGGAAATTCAAGAGCTAACTTCAGGGAAAGTGGAGGTCCACCAAAGGCAATGAATTCTTCAATTTGCCCAAAGAAAGTAAGTTGAAGACTATATTGGCTTCAGAAGCATCCATTCTTTAGTTTGGCCTCTTCCTATCAATTGTATTTATTGTTTACTGTGTGCACAGCACTCTACTAAGTGCTTATCCCAAGTCACTTTGTAAAGACCTTGCAAAATTCAGGGTGTGCTGCTTTCAGATCTCAAAACTTCAAATGCAGTCGCGCAAGCTCAATGCTATAAAGCAGTGTCAATCCCTTAAAATCATCACTGTTGGCTACAGAGTGAGCTCTGAGAGTTCCCTTTTGGGGTGGCGGTATAATCCCAGGAAATAAGAGCAAGTCAATATTATACTTCCAAATTTGGGGAGAAAGAGGTTAAGGGCTTCACCCCCCAAGATCACTCCTCCTTGACTGAGTAGCTTCCCCATCTCCATTGAAAAACTGCACTTTACGACTCCTCCTTAATGAAATCTGATCAGTGGTATGTCACCTGTTTTAAATTCCAGATGCCTGAGGTACCGTTCTGGTCTCCCCAGGTCCCTGTTTTATTTAGAAGAGCCCTGCACAACGGTAGCACTAGGGTTTTGCAGGTTGAGTATGCAGGTGAGGTGATGTACTCAGAAAATTTGGAGTTCCAACCTTACAAAGCTAAAACGCTGTTTATGGATTCTTTAATTAGGCAGTACAAAAGGACTGGGGGGTGGGGGGAGAGGGACGGAGATTCAGATTCAAGAGGGACCCAGTGGCCCTTTCCTGACTCTCTTCTAAAAACCAAAGTGCCAATCAATCAAGGGTATTTATCGAGTGCCTAATGAGTATAGATCACTGAACTAAGCGCTTGGGAAAGTACAATACAACAGGGTTGGTAGACACATTTCCTGCCCGCGAGGGGTTCACAGTCTAGAGGGTTATGTCAGTGCCAGGATGGTCATATTGTTCCTTTCCATACTGCATTTCATGATCGGAAATGTTAACACAATCTACTTAAGTCTCAGGCCACAGACGGCTCTTACTTTCATGATAAAACTAGGAGAATAAAAATTAAGAAGAGCCAAATATGCGATCTAGAACTAAAAAAGATGGCATCATTTCTTATTTGGCAAGCTTGTACTTATTCCAATTTGTCTTTCATTATTTTGCTGAGGTAAAAAAAACCACCCAGGAGAATACAATTATTTTTTTTTTTCAATGTAAACAAATTGCTACCTAAGAGAAAGCCTAGCAACCAGATCTCTTAGGACCACATTTACTAAACTATTGCTCATCCTATGTACTTTCAAAAATGGAACTAGAATCATTACCATTTAAATCTTGTTCAAACCCTACCAGCTGCAGAATAGTTTTTGAAACAATATGCAGCTAAAAGAGAGATCAAAAGATACAGTGAGATTCAAAAGTTGGCAGTGCTAGTTCAGGATTTTTGTATCTAAAAATAAGCTACGTGCCTAGAAGAATCTAAATGATATGAAATCTCTTTGCAATGAAGATAACGCATACACAGTTAAGAGGTGACAGAGATTGTGAGCCACAGGAAATAACACAAAATACACAATCACCAACTAATACGAGAAGCCCAAATCGCAGTGTGCTTCAATCCCATCTGATATTTGAGACTAAAGGGATGATTAAGAAATGAGTTTGAGTTCTGGATGTTAAGAAGGTCAACTCTCACTCTGTTTCCCCAAACACTCTGTTGTTACTGTTGGAGAAAGAATACTAGGGTGCTCAATAACAATGATAATGTTGGTATTTGTTAAGTGCTTACAATGTGCCAAGCACTTTTTTAACACCTGATGGTCAAGTGGCCATCCTTAGTGGATTTCCAGTTTTTCATCTGTTTGAAAAATCTTTTGTTATTAATTTCCCATTTGACCCCTGATGGACTGATTTATTTGACCGACAGGCCAATATAACTTGTTGATTGCTAGCATTCCCCGAAACTCTAATGTTTTTGACCCCCTCTATGCTACTTATGGAGTCAAACCAGAACAATTTTTCACCATGACTCAGCCATTTGTCTGCTGTGTGACCTTGGGCAAGTCATTTAACTTTGTTGTCCCACAGTTTTCTCAGCCGTAAAATGGGGATTAAATACCCTTTCTCCCTCCTACTAAAGCAGCGTGGCTTAGTGGAAAGAGCCCGCGCTTGGGGAGTCAGAGGTCATGGGTTGTAATCCTGGCTCTGCCGCTTGTCTGCTTTGTGACCCCAGGCAAGTCGCTTAACTTCTCTGAGCCTCAGTTACCTCATCTGTAAAATGGGGATGAAGACTGGGCACCCTACCTGGGACAACCTGGTTACCGCGTATCTACCCCAGTGCTTAGAACAGTGCTTGGCACATAGTAAGCGCTTAACAAATACCAACATTAATTAATTACTTAAACAGCGAGCCCTATGTCAGACTGTGTCCGACCTGATGATCTTGTACCTCCTCCAGTACTCAGTAGAATCCTCAGCATAGTAAGCGCTTAAATACCAATAAAAAGAAAAAGACTTCAAAATCTGGGAGAAAATTAAGAGCAGGTAGGAAATGCAACTGAAGATGGTAAGTAACAGACTTCCTGTTTGGGTTTGAACTGTAACTATTTATGCATAAACAGAACTGCTTGCAATCTGTTCAGAAAAATGTTTCAAGTGTACACAGTAGCATGCAGTAAATTCAAAGTTCTTTTCCATCTTCTATGTTTTCCTATGGAGCCGGCAGTGATATACGGCTATTTAAAAAACTCTAAAATACAATCTTTCTAGGATAATTTCTTCTTAATTCAGCTCGATTCATTTCATACTCTGAAATGAATAGCTTCTGAGCATAAGATCATCATCTGTGAGTAAGAGAAAGGCAGGTAATGCTGCTTTTTCCAAAGACATAGGCACGGAGAGGTTAAGTGACTGGCCGAGCTAAGAAAGACGACATAGCAGCTAGGCGTCAGCCCGGAATTTAGAGCCAAATCTTCTGACGGCCCAGTGTTGAGCTCTTTTCACTACAGTCTGCGAAGATTTAGAAATGTCTCTGGCCAGACTAACCCAGACGGAGTCTATTCAGCCCGACAGCACAGCACTCATGTACAAATCCGTAATTTAATTATGTTAATGTCAGTCTCCCCCTCTAGACTGTATGCTTGTTGTCAGCAGGGAATGTGCCTACCAAATCTGTTATACTTACTCTGAGTGCTTAATATGGTGTTCTGCACACAATAAGCGCTCAATAAATACCATTGACTGATTACTATCCCACAAGATTGTGCCATTATTTAAAATTAAATTTCCTCCTTTTAACACTGAATTTGAAAAAGTACAATCCAGATAAAATGCCCAAGTCCTAAACGCCTAATTTGCTTTCCAGAGCCCAGAGTTTCCAGTTCAGTGAAGTTAGTCACGTGAAATGTGTTTGTGTTGTATTGCGTGGGGGGAAAAAAACCAAAAACAAAACTTTATTATACTAAGAAATACATATAGAAACAACAGGGGAGGTACTTCACATTTCTAGGTAACTATGGTTTTATATAAAGGAATAAGATAAAACTACTAAGGAGACAGAAAGAAAGTCTCACAAAGCCTATATTACCCTTTAAAAAGACTCTAAAAGTAGAGATGCAGTCTCTTCTGAATTGGAATTTAGTGACTGCTGTTTAAGTTATCTTGAAAACATTTTTTTTCAAGTTTTAATCAATAATGGAAGCCCTCAAGTACTGATGCACTTGTAAGAGTCAAAGAAGAAATTCAAGATAAAAAAAATCAAAATGTCTTCAAAGTCTAAATCTCTAACCACTGAAAGTAGCCTGTCAAAAAACAAAAGTTTTTTGTTGACAAAGTTTCCAGCTGACAAAAACTGGAAAAAGTTTCATATCTAGGTAATACAATGCATTTACAGATGTAACTTCTCATTCTGTCCAGAAACAAACGCTTACAAAGGCCTGCTTCATAACTAGTGGTACTGGGGGTGGGGATGGGTGGGAGGGAAAATTCAAGCATTAAGCATATTTCCTACGAGAACCTGCTGGCGTTAGGAACTTTACCCACAAAGAAATAAAGAGTGGGAGAATAAAGTTAAGATGAGTTCTCAAGAAAATCTAGAAAAGCAGGATTGGTTCACAGGCAAAAAAGTAGAAAGCCAGTGGAAGATTCTTACTACAGTCACATCAATCACAAGTTACTCCTGTACTCATTATTATCAGAGTTACTGCTAAATACCTAATTTTTAAAAATGCACCAAAACATTCTCCAAAATGAGGTTTTCTACACGTGACATTTCAAGGATCTAGACTAGGGTTCTAATTCCAGCTCTGCTACTTGTCTGCTGTGAGACCTTAGGCAAGTCACTTAACTCCACTGTGCTTCAGGTACCTCATCTGTAAAATGGGACTATAAACCCTATGTGGGATGATCCAATTATCTTGTATCAACCCCAAAGCTTAGTATAATGCCTAGCACAAAAATTAGCCCTTAACCGATAACATTAAGAAAAAATCAAGCAATACTAAGAATAAAAAAGAAACACCCCATCAAATTAAACCTTAGCAATCCATCACAGGGCACAATATACCCACAAATCATTTTCCAACCTATAAATTTCTTGGGAGAGTTCACCACACATGACATTCAGGAAAACAACCAACAGGATACAAATCCAGGCTTTCCGGCCTCTCAGTAAACTTCTCTGACAAAAATAAAACCATCATCATCAGCACTCCTGCTACTTACTGTCTGGTCCACCATCTAACTACTCAGGGTACAGTGAAATCTATGTCGCACTGGCTCACATCGGGAAGCAAAGATGATACATTTCATAAAGCTCACTTACTGTGTGGCAGACCTCTGCTTTGATTTCTTTCAAGGCTCTTTCGGAAAATACGCAACCACAGCCACGAAGAAAACAAAACCTTGGAAAAAAAATTAAAGTGTTAGCATTTTTCAACATCATCCTCAGTCCTCAAAATTATTGACGGCATCTAATATATTCATTTTTACAGTGCTGATCAATCGTATTTATTGAATGTTTACTGTGTGCAGAGCACTAAACTAAGCACTTGGGAGAGTACAGTACGACTGAGCTGGCAGACATGTTCCCTGCCCAGAGGGAGCTCGGACTCAGGATTAGAACTCAGATCCTCTGGCTCCCAGGCCCTTGTTCTTTCTACTAAGCCATGCTCATTCTTAAAAAGGTGACAGATGCTTAAACTATATATTAGGGGGCAGGATGAGGCTTGAGGGAATCCAAGGGGCATCTGTGAAAAATGAAGAGCATAAATAAGATTTCCCAACAAATGGGGAAACTGGCAGATGTGGAAATCAGAACTATAGCACAACTAAAACAAACAAATGCTTCTACACTACTGTTCGGCTGGAATGCTAGTAAGACTTTACAGAATTACCACCTCTGTGACAATGGAGGAAAGAAAACCAGTGAGATCCTCTAATGGGTAATGATAGCTCTCACGTGGCACCATTATATTGCAGTGAGAACATGAAATCTCACCAGACAGTAGCACCATCATAGAACTCCTTTAGTCCGATATTCCAAAGAAATGACAAAAATTCTCTTGGCCAACTGACCAGGTTGAGGAAAGTGATCAAAAAATGTTAGACAACATTGGGGAAATGGCAAAATTAGGGTCTGTAGTAATAAGTGCTAGGTTTGAACTAACCTCAACTGAATAATTCTTCAGGAAAAGAAGGGGAAGGAAAGTTTTCAGCTAGAAAAAAAGCATACACAGAGCAACTAATCCTAGAACCCATGAGAAATAAAAAGTATAGTGGATTTAATTTTTAGTAGTAGGCCAGTCACTTTAGTCAAGGTAATTTTTTAAAATGGCATTGGTTAAAGACTTACTATGTACCAGGCACTGTTTTAAGCACTGGGTAGATGCAAATTAATCAGGTCAGATACAGTCCCGCCGGGCTCACAGTCTAATAGACGGGAGAACAGGGATTGAATCCCCATTGCGGCACAGTTGAGAAGTTGAGTGACTTGCTCAAGGTCATATAGCAGGCAAGTGGAGGAGCTAGAATTAGAACCCAGATCTTCTGGCTCCCAGTCCCATGCTTTATCCTTAGACCATGCTGCTTCCCTAACACACGATGGGTCTTCCACCTCTTCACAACATAATAGGGATAAAAGACCCCACAAAAACCCCGAAACGGTTTGCAATTCGGAACTATGGTAAAATGACACCTTAGCTAGCTATTCCTTCCACCTTTTTCCTAATAAAATGAGTAAAGTACAAGAAGCTAGAGGTTGCTTAAAATGCCACAGAAGAAGGTCAGGAAATATGTCAAAAGAAAAATCTGAAATCCCACAAGGATAAAAGTCAAAGAAAAATTTGTCTTTAAAAAATGCAAGTTCTCTCAAGCAGGCCAAGTAGCAAAGAGGAAATCTGCTGGGCCAAGAAGGAGTTTGAAGGATGCTTGGCAACCTAAGTCAGAGCTAATAAGTCTGGGCAAATTGAGGACTGATGAATCTGCTTCAAAGACCCTCTCCATTTGTCTAATACAGAATCAAGTTTAGCCTGAGTGCAGATTGAGAAATCCAACCTAAAAGGGAAACATGCCTCACTCATATTGGCTAGATTTCTCTGAAATGGCCAATGAGTAAATGAATAGAAGGGGACCCAGAAGGTGCACACCTACATTTAAAAGACACTACATAATCATGACAAAGGAAGAAAGGGAAGCAGCATGGCCTAATGGAAAGAGTGTGGGAGTCAGAGGATCTGGGTTCCTATCCAGGCTCCACCACCTCTCTGCTGTGTGATCTTGGACAAATCACTTGCTGTTTTACTGTACTCTCCTAGGCGATTAATACCGTGATTTGCACACAGTAAGCACTCAATAAATATGACAATGAATGAATGAATTTAACTTCGGTGATCAGTTACCGCATCTGTAACACAGTGATTAAGACTGGGAGCCACATGTAGGACATAGACTGTGTTCAACCTATTAGCTTATATCTACCAAACACTTAATAGAGTGCCCAACACATAGTAAGTTATTAAATACCATCAATTTTAAAAAAGATCCCTTATTTACTGGAAATTGGCTAAAGGATAAGAAACAAAAAGAGACACAGATGGCAACTTCTCCAAACAGAGAGAGGTAAAATCTAGGATCCTTCTCAGGCTCAGCGATCCACACAACTCTAAGATCTGTTGCGTAGTGAAATGCCACAGTACCAATATGTCAGTCATATTTATTGGGTGCTTACTGTGTGCAGAGCACCATACTAAACACTTGGGAGGGTACAACAGAACAAAAAACGGACATATTCCCTGCCCACAACAAGTTTAGAGTCTAGAAGGGGATTAGTATTATTATACAACTATTACTGTTACACTACGACGTTGGGGATCAAGCTGCTCGGAGATCTCGAAAAGCCAAATGGTGGCTGGGCTCCTCTGTGTCTAGATGCAAAGACAGGCCTTATGGAAAAAGAATTCAAACTAAACCTACAGGAGGCTGGATTCTGAGTGATTAGTTCTCTCTCAGACAAAGGTAGTTGTTTTGTGCTGCTTTCTCAAATCGGTGGGTTGATACGCGACAGGTGCCAAAATGGCTAAGGATGTAGGACAAAAATCACTGGATGCAGGAGGAAAAACCCCCCAAAACCAATTCTTTAACAATTCTTTCAGCAGAAGCGACTTAACTGTTTGCTTTTATTTTCTTTATGCATGCCCTCTGCTGTCACATCTGGGAAAGACATAACCAGCAGAAATAGGGAATAAGACAGACTCAACAGAAGCTCCTTTAAAGAGGTGAAGCCTACACATCAAATGGCATGGCTTTTTTAGCCTTTTGATTTAACCTGATTTCTACTCCCTCACCTCCCCACCACCCATGTCTTTTAAAAATTTATGGCTGAAGCTCAAAGATTAAAAAAAAAAAGACACCCCCAAAATTTAATTTTTAGACTTTTGTTACCTTTTTCTGATCAGTTTGATGATCAAAATGGACTGAAATTGATGTGCAGTCTAATAACGTAGGGGGCAATTTGAGCAGACTGAACACACCCGCGTATCTAAATCATGATTATCTGCACCGTGGTCAACAGAATTACATGCATTTTGGAATGATACAAGATGTTCCGGCCATTGTTTGTACATTCATTTAAATAATCGGGACTTTAAGGAATCTTTGGGAAACTGGCTTCGGCGATCAGTTTTTGACTCTCCCCTGAGTCGGTGAAAGATATCATTCCTTGTGCTCGCACTTTACTATTAAAATGAAATCCCAAATTTTAAAAGTGTCAACGTGATTTTTATCCAGACTTCCAACTCCATACCCCTTGCAATTTTCTCTCAGTAGCGACTAACAAATGAAGGCAAGCAACCCATTTTTATTGGTCGTGCTTCTCCTTTGCTCCCTTTCCTAAAGCAAATTATCAGCTCTCTCTATAGTAAACATCTGTCACAAGTGAGAATCGGCACACATCAGAGAAATAAATAATCAATCAGTGGTATTTGAGAGCTTACTATATGCAGGAGAATTGTATTAAGTGCTTGGGAAAGAGTAAAACACAAGAGAATATGTAGATACTTCCCTGCTCAGAAGGAGGGGACAGTTAAGAGTCTACTAAAACTAATGACTAATTAACTGCAAATTAACTACTGAGCATGTGAAGTAGCGTGGTCTACTGGAAAGAGCTAGAGCCTGGGAGTCAAAGGACCTGGGTTCTAATCCCAGCTCTATCATTTACTTGCTGTGTGTGACCTTGGGCAAGTCACTTTACTTCTCTGTGCCTCAGTTAGCTCATCTGGAAAACGGGGATTAAGACTGCAAGTCCCATATGGGACTGTGTCCAACCTGATTAGCTTGTTTCACTCCAGAACTTAGTACACTGTTTAGCACACAGATGCCATACAAATGCCATAAAAAAAAGCATCAAACTGGAATAAAGACCCTTCTTGTTTTATACCATTTCTTCCACAACGCTGCTTAAACCAAACCTAGGTGCTCGTGACGTCAGATGATGTCTGACATCTAGATGATATCAGATCCCTTGCCTGTTGTTCAACATGGAATTCTGGAATGCTACCTCAGATGCTTAACAACTATGCAACATCAGCATTTCAAGGGAAGGAAAAAAGGTAATTATCTAATCAGATGATCCACACCGTAAAGATGCAAACAAAAGAAAGGTTGAAATATGACATGCATTTTACTGACCTGTGTCTTCCGTTAATTTCCAAGCCCACGACAGGGCAGATAAAACGTGCACGCTGTAAATCATCGAATTTGTCACCTTTAGTGCTCCCTTTATCACCTTCCCAGGCTGGATTGTCGGAGAGCTTAAGTTCTGTCACATTCTGGAACAAGATTAGAGATGTTCATCATTCATCATGCTTATTAATGTTGGTATTTGTTAAGCGCTTACTATGTGCAGAGCACTGTTCTAAGCGCTGGGGTAGACACAGGGGAATCAGGTTGTCCCACATGGGGCTCACAGTCTTCATCCCCATTTTACAGATGAGGGAACTGAGGCACAGAGAAGTTAAGTGACTTGCCCACAGTCACACAGCTGACAAGTGGCAGGGCTGGGATTCGAACTCATGACCTCTGACTCCAAAGCCCAGGCTCTTTCCACTGAGCCACGCTATTACTGGCAGACATAAAAATGGCCACGTTTCCTCCCTTTTAACTATTTCTTCATAGTTGAGCTTCAGACTTGGAGGCCGGCGTTGGCCTGCTACCTGACCTTGCTGCCTCTCTTCCTTCCCACTCGCCAGTGGAAGGAGTCAGGCAAGCACATTCTCCCCGCTGTCTCTGATGTCATCTTCCGGATGGCTTGTGGGCTGCCCACTCCCTCTCCTAGCCTCACTCTGAAAAAAGACACTCAGGGGAAAGCCAAGAGTTGGGGACTAGCACTCCCGGAACAGTATCTATGAAGCAAGCAGAGCACTGTACTATACAATGGGAAAGAATACACAGGTGGAAATTTGATAAGGTCCCTGTCCTTTGGAGGTGGGGGCGGGGGTGTGCTCCATATGTTTCAAGCCCGGCCCACCAGTCACTTGAAATCTGGGTTTTTGGGGCTGGGGAGTGGCAAATAAAACTGAGTGGCAGATTCTTTTTAGGGGAGAGGGTGCAAACAGAAAGGGGTGGGGTAGGTGATATACTTCTGACTCCCTGAAATGTCCAGACCATGTATTTGAGAGCTATAGCTTTGCAGAAAAGTAAAAATACTCTCCAAAATTCCCTCTTCAAAGTTCCATATGCAATACTAGGTCTTGAGGATGGGAATAAATGAATACAACAGGTGGGTGAATGGCTGATTCATTCATTCATTCAATAGTATTTATTGAGCGCTTACTATTTGCAGAGCACTGTACTAAGCGCTTAGAATGTACAAATCGGTAACAGATAGAGACAGTCCCTGCCCTTTGATGGGCTTACAGTCTAATCGGGGGAGAAAGACAAGAACAATGGCAATAAATAGAATCAAGGGGAAGAACATCTCATTAAAACAATAGCAAATAAATAGAATCAAGGTGATGTACATCTCATTAGCAAAATAAATAGGGTAATGAAGATATATACAGTTGAGCGGACAAATACAGTGTTGAGGGGATGGGATGGGAGGGGGGAGGAGCAGAGGGAAAGTGGGGAGAAGAGGGTTTAGCTGTGGAGAGGTGAAGGAGGGGGTAGAGGGAGCAGAGGGGAAAGGGGAGCTCAGTCTGGGAAGGCCTCTTGGAGGAGGTGAGCTTTAATCCAGGGGGAGGTGCACCGTTTCTGGAAGTACTGCAATACCAGGTCGATGCGTGGAGTGGATGGAGCAAGCCCCTATTCCATCTCCCGGCTCCCAAAATCCATTTAATATATTGTCCTCGGATAGAGGACGTATCAGATATTAAACTGATAAGAACCGAGGTAAAGAGGGAATGCCTGTTGGAGGAGATGGGAATTTAGGAGACTTTGAAGGAAGGGAGGGTTGAGGTCCGGTGGCTATGGGAGAAGGAAAAGGGGCTCCATGTCTTGAGAGAAGTTGAAGGATCAGAGTGGAGTAAGATGAGAACACTGTGCAGGCAGAAGGCAGGCTTGGAAGAAATGAATTGGGAAAGCAGAGGAGCAGTAAGTGAGGAGGGCTGATAAGAAACGTGGGAAGAGCTGGTGGAGAGGAAAACCAAAGACAAGGAATCCTTGCTTGATGAGGAGAGAGATGATAATAATACTAATAATGTTGGCATTTGTTAAGCGTTTACTATGTGCAGAGCACTGTTCTAGGCGCTGGGGGAGATCCAGGGTCATCAGGTTGTCCCACGTGAGGTTCACAGTTAATCCCCATTTTACAGATGAGGTCACTGAGGCCCAGAGCAGTGAAGTGACTTGCCCACAGTCACACGGCTGACAAGTGGCACAGCCGGGATTCAAACCCATGGCCTCTGACTCCCAAGTCCGGGCTCTTTCCACTGAGCCACGCCAGACCTAGAACGGTGAGACCTACTGGGAGTCAAAGACCAGGGTTCTAATCCGGTTCTGCAAGTTGTCTGCTGCCTTGGGCACCTAATTTCTCTGTACTCCAGTTTCCTCACCTGTAAAAAAGGGATAAATACGTGTTTCTCTGTGAGCCCCACGAGGGCCAGGGACTGTTTCCCACCCGATTAGCGTGTTATCTAGCCCAGCGCTTAGAACGGTGCTTCATGCATAGTACGTGCTTAACAAATACCATAAAAAAAATTGTGTGCTGAGCAACTTTTCAGGAAGATGATCTGGGAAATGGATTAAGAGTTTCGACTAAAGTGGGGAGTGCTGGAAGCAAGAAGATTAGTGAAGAAGCCAAAATAATAGTCTAATCAGGACAAGACAGCACTGGAAGCAGGACAGTGACTGAATGGGGAAGAAGGGGTGGATCGGCTAGATGATGTCAAAGAAAAAAAAATCAGCAGGTGTTATCAATCGGATATGACAGAAAATAACAGTGAGGAGTTAAGGATGACATCAAGGTAGCAGGGCTGGATCATGATGCAAATAATCATGCTGTTGGAAGAGATGGAAAAGTTGCAAAGGGGGAAGGGGAGGATTTAAGAGGGAAGGTGATAAGTTCAGCTTGGGGCTTGATGCGTTAACTGTGGGACGTGCACACCTGATGGTTTCTATTAAATAGTACAAGTTACAATGAAACCATCTTTGCCGATTATTTTAAAATCTCCTGATGGCCTATCTAGATGAGCTATACCTTGAATAGTTAATGTTCTAAGATTTTCTTGAATCATTTCAGAACCATCAGGCTTACCTTTATACTCTTGATGTGAGATGTGGCCTGTCCTAGGGCTTTCTCTGGAGATTTGTCCAATAAAAACTCTATGACGGCATCTTTGTTATAAAGTCTGTAATGACAAATAGTCAGTATGCAACTGTTAATAAGCCAAAATTTACCCCAAATTGATTTGCTTATGAAAACTATAAAAACATATACCTGCCAAGCTCACAGGCGACTATTGGTCGTCTTAGTATTTCTTGACTCAAAGTACAATAGTTCCATTGGGCCACCAATTCGGCATTTTTGTCCACCTGAAAGGAAAAATATTCATTTAAAATGTACTTGCACTCAGTGTCAGGAATAAACCTGTTTTAAGTTTTGAGGTGGAAAAGAGAATCTCAATTTCAGATCCATGAAGAAGACTTGAGGAAAACCTTCTGTTTCATAAAAAAAGGAAAACTGCAATAACTTCTGTAGAGTCTGGCAACAGACTAAATATCAGGATGCTAAATGTGCTAAAAATTACAAGTGTCAGTGTAGCACCATTAAGATTTTACTGCCTAAAACATCCTCTGCAACATTACTGATATTCCAAGCTTAATTTTTAATAAATTCAGTTAAAAGGAATTAGATTATCAAAAGGCAGTCAGAATTGGAGAAACTATTAACAAAGGAATACTGAAAACAAAGCAAAATCGAAATAAGCCTGCGGATGAAATATAAACATTTGTTTAGAAATTTTAAGAGGGTTTTTTTTGAGAATAGTCTGTTGCTGAAGCACCAATTTAACAGATAAAAGAATTAAAGTGACACGACCTAATGGAAAGAGCACAGGCCTGGGAGTCAGAAGACCTGGGTTCAAATCCCTACTCTGCCCCTTGCCTGCTGTGTGACCTTGGGCAAGCCTCTGTGTTTCAGTTTTCCTCAACTGCAAAATGGGGATTCAACACTTGTCCATCATCCTACCTAAACTGTGAGTCCCATGTGTGTCCAACCTGAAAAACTTCTAATTACTCCAGTGCTTAGAACAGTTTTTGGCCCACGGGAAGTGATTACGACGCGGAGCCCTATGTGGGAAAGGAGCTGCGTCCAAACCGATTATCTTGCATATATTCTAGTGCTTAGGAGAGTGTCTGGCACAAAGTAAGCGGTTAACAACTACCATTAAAAAAATTGCTTAAAAAAAACTGTAAGCTCACTGAGGGCTGGAAATGGGTCTACCAATGATGTCGTGTTGTACTTTCCCAAGTGCTGAGTGTGGTGCTCTATAACACTGTGAGCGCTCAATAAATACCACTGATGATGATGAAATGCTATTTATTAAAAAAATGTTGAAATATCCACCAGGGGGCAATCCATATATTGAATTTAGATAGGGATGATCCTTTAAAACCCACCGGTACTTTGTGAATTACAAATAAAGGCAACTGAGAGAATTCCTCATTGACGGCAAACGCTCATTTTCCAAAATGATCCAGGCAGGAGAGTGGAGTGAAGTATGGACTGGCGTGGGGAGAGACAGGGGGCAGGGAGGTCAGCAAGGAGGCCGACACAGTAATCAAGGCAGGATAGGATAGGTGTTTGCATTAACGTGGTAGTAGTCTGTATAGAATTATTTAAAGTAATTCCTTGTTGGGCTGTTTTATTTTGCTCTCTGCCGCATCTGGCCCCATTTTCGGTTTTACCTTTTAATGTCAAGTACTCCTGGAAGTCTTTGCTCTAAATTATCACCCCATTCCTGATTGTTGCATGCCAGATTATCCATTACTGCTTCTTACCAGCTATCAACAGCCTGACACATTATATGTGATTCTATTTATTGCTATTATTCTTATTTGTCCATCTCCCCCGATTAGACTGTAAGTCCGTCAAAGGGCAGGGACTGTCTCTATCTGTTACCGATTTGTACATTCCAAGTGCTTAGTACAGTGCTCTGCACATAGTAAGCACTCAATAAATACTATTGAATGAATGAATCCTGCCCCCAAATCACGGATCATAGAGAAAACAAAGTCTCTCAAAAAGCGAGCAGGGTAGCAGTGTGTGGCTCATTGGAAAGAGCCCGAGCTTGGGAGTCAGAGGGCATGGGTTCGAATCCCGGCTCTGCCACTTGGCAGCTGGGTGACTGTGGGCAAGTCACTTCACTTCTCTGGGCCTCAGTTCCTTCATCTGTAAAATGGGGATGAAGACTGTGAGCCTCACGTGGGACAACCTGATGATCCTGGATCTACCCCGGTGCTTAGAACAGTGCTCTGCACATAGTAAGAGCTTAACAAATACCAACATTACTATTAGTAGATAAAGCACAGGGGTGGTAGTCAAAGGACCTTGCTTCTAATCCTGGGCTCCACCATTCATCTACTAGCTGACCTTGGGCAAGTCACTTCACTACTCTGTGCCTCAGTTACCTCATCTGTAATATGGGGATTAAGACCGTGAGCCCAAGTGGGAGAGGGACTGTGTCCAACCTATCTTGTATCGACCCCAGTGCTTAGTACATAGTAACAAATCCCATTTTTTAAAAAAAGAGGACAGGTACTTTCGATGATAATCTGGTGTTCTCCGGAATTCAATTTCTACCACAAGGATCCAAGTACACTTTAAAACCTGGTCAAGTAAAAGGCGTGTTTATAGTTACCAGTTCAAATGCTGGAAAACAAGAGGCACCTAGTAGGGAGAGGGAGTAGGGGGTTCACTAAAGAGATTTTCAAAAACAAGTTCAGTCGGTTGGGAAACAGGATAGGGGTCAGCAGACTTCATCCCTACTGATCCAAAATCTAGCCCTGATTCTCCAAATTCCACTATCTTCTCCACAAGAAGTGAAGGGATGGGTCATAAAAAAGGAAACTGACAGTTACCCACCTGTTTCCTTCATAAAATCTTCCATATTAAAGTGAGGATCATGTCCTGTACGGCTTCTGGCCCACTGGGTAACGATGAGGTTGATGGCTATCAAACACACCTGGGATTCTCTAATGACAGGACCCTCCACTTATCCTCGATCTCACATCTTGTCAGGCCTTTCAGCTGTGCCTGTTTCCACAATTCCCGAGTTCTTGTTTTTTTCTGTCCCCCCTCCCCACCTCTTTATGACATTCATTAAACATTATGTGCCAGAGACTGTATTAAGCACTGGGACAGATACAAGATAATCAGGTTGGACACAGTCCATATCCCACATGGGGCTCACAGAATTAAGCCCCATTTTAACTGAGGCAATGAGAAGTGAAATGATTTGCCCAAGGTCACATAACAGAGAAGTGGCGGAGTTGGGATGAGAACCCAGATCCCCTTCAGCTGTCTCATCCCCCATTCAATAATCAATCAATGCTATTTATTTAGAGTATACACCATGCAGAGCAATATAGTAAGCGGCCGGGAAAAGTAGACGACAGCAGATACTCCATCGACTCCATCCTAATTCTCCTCAACCTCTCAGCTCCCATCGACCCTGTCAACCGCCACCTTCTCCTGTAAACATTATGACATCTTGGCTGTAACTGACACTGTCCTCTCCTGATTCTCCTTCTATCGCTCTGGCGGCTCCTTCTCAGTCTCTTCCATGGGGTCATCCTCTGCCTCCCACACTCTACCTGTGAGAGTCCCTCAAGGTCCAGTTCTGAGTCCCCTCCTATTCTCCAACTACACCCACTCTCTTGCAGAACTCATTCGTTCCCATGTCTTCACCTACCGGGTCTGTGCAGATGAATCTCAATTCTACATCTCCAGCTCTGATCTCTCTTCCTCTCTGCAGTTTCATTTTTCCTCCTGCCTTCGGGACATCTCTACTTGGGTGCCCCGCCGACACCTCAGATTTAACATGTGCAAAAAAAGAACTCATCTTCCCACCCAAAACCTGTCCTCACCCTGACTTCTCCATCACTGATGACAGCAGACGATCCTTCCTGTCTCACATGCCTGTAACCCTGGTGTTATCCTCTCTCTCGTTCAACCCAAATATTCAGTGTCACTAAATCCTGTTGGTTCAGCCTTCACAACACTGCTAAAATCTGCCCTTTCCTCTCCAACCAAACAGCTACCATGTTAATCCAAGCATTTATCCTATCCTCCTGATTACTGTATCAACTTCTTTGTTCACTTCCCTGCCTCCTCTCTCCCCACTCCAGTGCAAACTTTGCTCTGCTGCCCGGACCTTTTTTTACCATAAACGTTCAGTCCACGTTTCCCCACTCCTCAAGAACCTCCAGCAGTTGCCCATCCATTTCGCATCCAACGGAAACTCCTTACCACTGGCTTTAAAGCCCTCAATCACCTGGCCCCCTTCTACCTCACCTCAATGCTCTCCTACTACAACTCATCCTCTCCTCCAGTGCCAACCTACTACAGTACTTGGATCTTGTCTAGCTCACCGTCGAACTCTTGCCCGTGTCCTGTCTCTGGCTTGGAACTCCCACCCTCTTCATCTCTGACAGATGATCACTCTCTCCACCTTCAAAGCCTTACTTTAAAAGCACAGCTCCAAGAGGTCTCCCCTAAGCCTTCATTTCCCCTTCTCCCTCTCCCTTCCACTTGACTTTGCACACTTTATTCACCCCTCCCTCAGCTCCACGGCACGGATGTTCACAACTGGAATTTATTTATGTCAATGTCTGTTTCCCCCTCTAGCCTGTAAACTCGTCGTGGGCAAGGAACTTGCCGATGTGAACCATCTCCTCCAAGAGGCCTTCCCAGACTACATCCCACTTTTCCTCATTTCCCACTGCGTCTGCGTTGCTCTGACTTCCTTCCGTCGCTCTACCCCCTCTCCGAGCCCCACAGCACCTATGTACTTGTCTGTCATTTTATTTATTTGTGTTGACGTCTTTCTCCCCACTTCTGGACCGTAAGATCATTGTGGGCAGGGAATGTGACCGTTTACTGTTGTGCTGTACTCTCCCAAGCGCTTAGTACCGTGTTTTGATGATGATGGTATGTGTTAAGCGCTCACTATGTGTCAAGCACTGTTCTAAGCGCTGGAGTAGATATAAGGAAATCAGGTTGTCCCATCTGGGGCTCACAGTCTTAATCTCCACTTTACAGATGAGGGGACTGAGGCCCAGAGAAGTGACTTGCCCAAGGTCACACAGCAGACAAGTGGAGGAGCACAGATTAGAACCCATGATCTCAGACTCTCAAGCCCGGGCTCTTTCCGCACAGTAAGCGCTCAATAAATATGACTGAATGAATTAACGACCAACTCTATTGTCTTATACTCCCCCAAGCACTTAGTACAGTGCTCTGCACACAGTAGGTGCTCATTCAGCACAATTGATTGATTGATGGGTCAAGACCATCCTTGATCGCGAGGAGCTTTCAGGGGCCACAGACATTACAATTCATTCATTCATTCAATCGTATTTATTGAGCGCTTACTGGGTGCAGAGCACTATATTAAGTGCTTGGAAAGTACAAGTCGGCCACAGATAGAGACAATCCCAGCCCACAGCAGGCTCACAGTCTAAAAGGGGAGAGACAGATGTCAAAATAATAATAATGGTAATGTGCAAAGCACTGTCCTAAGCACTGGGTTAGAGACAAGGAAATAAGGTTGTCCCACGAGGGGCTCACGGTCTTCATTCCCATTTTACAGATGAGGGGAGTGAGGCCCAGAGAAGTGACTTGCCAAAAGTAACAGAGCAGACAAGCGGAGGAGCCGGGATTAGAACCCACGACCTCCGACTCCCAAGCCTGGGCTCTTGCCACTAAGTGACGCTGCTTAAGAAATAAATGAACGAAACAGATGACAGGAAGGGGAAGCAGCCGACTTTAAAGATCTGAACAAATATGTTGGTGAGGCTGTGAACGCTTAGAGGTAAACAAAGTCGATCGCTTCCTCCGTCCAGGGGATGATGATGGCATTTAAGTGCTTACCATGTGCCAAGCACTGTTCTAAGCGCTGGGGGGGGGGATACAAGGTAATCGGGTTGTCCCACGTGGGGCTCACAGTCCTAATCAGAGAAGCAGAGTGGCTCAGTGGAAAGAGCTCGGGCTTGGGAGTCAGTGGTCGTGGGTTCTAATCCCGGCTCTGCCGCCTGTCAGCAAGTCACTTCACTTCTCTGGGCCTCAGTTCCCTCATCTGTAAAATGGGGATGAAGACCGTGAGCCCCACGTGGGACACACCTGATCACCTTGTATCCCCTCCAGCGCTTAGAACAGCGCTTGGCACACAGTAAGCGCTTAAATACCAACATCATCATTATTACTAATCCCCATTTTACAGACGAGGTCACTGAGGCCCAGAGAAGTGAAGTGTCTTGCCCACGATCACAGAACAGACAAGCGGCGGAGTGGGAATTAGAACCCACGACCTCTGACTCCCAAGCCCGGCTTCTTTCAGTCATTCATTCAGTAGCATTTATTAAGTGCAGAGCACTGTACTAAGCACTTGGAATTCATTCATTCAATAGTATTTATTGAGTGCTTACTATGTGCAGAGCACTGTACTAAGCGCTTGGAATGACAGTTCAGCAACAGACAGAGACCAACCCTGCCCAGTGACGGGCTCACAGTCTAATTGGGGGAGACAGACGGCAGAGCAAGACAGAATGAAACAAAAACAAGACCACGTTATCACAATAAATAGAATCAAGGGGATGTACACCTCATTAACAAAATAAATACGGTCATAAATCATATAGACAAATGAGCAGAGCGCTGAGGGGAGGGGGAGAGGGGGAGGAGCAGAGGGAAAGGGGGGAAAGGGGGCTTAGCTGAGGGGAGGTGAAGGGGGAGCAGAGAGGGAGCAGAGGGAAAAGGGGAAGCTCAGTCAGGGAAGGCCTCCTGGAGGAGGTGACCTCTCAGTCCAATTTGGTTCATTCAATAGTATTTATTGAGCGCTTACTATGTGCAGAGCACTGTACTAAGCGCTTGGGATGAACAAGTCGGCAACAGATAGAGACAGTCCCTGCCGTTTGACGGGCTTACAGTCTAATCGATTTGGTGGCGAACAGAGACCATCCCTGCCCAATGAAGGGCTCACAGTCTAAAAGGGGGGAGACTGACGGCAGGGCAAAACAGAACAAAACAGAAGACATCATCAAGATGAATAGAATCAAGGGGATGTAATTATAATAATGATGCTGGTATTTGTTAAGCGCTTACTATGTGCACAGCACTGTTCTAAGCGCTGGGGGAGATTCAGGATCATCAGGTTGTCCCACGTGAGGCTCCCAGTCTTCATCCCCATTTTCCAGCTGAGGTGACTGAGGCCCAGGGAAGTGAAGTGACTTGCCCCCAGTCACCCAGCTGCCAAGTGGCAGAGCTGGGATTCGAACCCATGGCCCCTGACTCCCAAGCCCGGGCTCTTTCCACCGAGCCACGCTGCTTCGATGATGTACCCCTCATCAAGACAATAAATAGGGCAGTAAATAATAGATGCAAACGAGGACAGTGAGGAGGGGAAGGGGGGGGTGTGGAAGCAGAGGGAAGGGGGGAGCTCAGTCCGGGCAGGCCTCCTGGAGGAGGCGAGCTCTCAGTCCAATTCGGAGGCAGAGACCATCCCTGCCCAATGAGGGGCTCACAGTCCCCCGATTAGACTGTAAACCCATCAAAGAGCAGGGACTGTCTCCATCTGTTACCGATTTGTCCATTCCAAGCGCTTAGTCCAGTGCTCTGCCCAGAGTAAGCGCTCAATAAATACTCTCGAATGAATGAATAAAAGGGGGGGGGGGGGGACAGACAGCAAAGAGCAAAACGGAACAAAAGACATCATCATCGAGATGAAGGGAATCAAGGGGACGGATTCAGTCAATCAATCGTCTTTATGGAGCGCTGACAATGTGCAGAGCACTGGACTGAGCGCTTGGAGGGGACAATTCGGCAACAGATAAGGACCATCCCTGCCCAGGGACGGGCTCACAGGCTAATCGGGGGAGACGGACGGGCAAAAACAATAGCAATAAATAGAATCGAGGGGATGGACATCTCATTAACGAAATAAATAGGGGAATAAAGATACAGACAAATGAGCAGAGCGCTGAGGGGAAGGGAGAGGGGCAGAGGGAAAGGGGGGGGCAGAGAGAAAAGGGGAAGCTCAGCCTGGGAAGGCCTCCTGGAGGAGGGGAGCTCTCGGCAGGGCCTTGAAGAGGGGAAGAGAGTTAGTGGGGAGTGAGGGGATCCTTGGTCCGAGCCCCGCCGCCCGCCCGCCCGCCCGCCTGCCTCCCGCTTCCGACCTTTTCGACTTTCTTGGGCCCCTTGACCAGCTCGTGGCGCTTGGGGATGGTGCCCCCATCGCAGCCCATGGCCGCCTCCGGGGGCCGGGACGGCGCCCACCCCGCGGCCGGCGCGCAGCGATGACGTAAAGGGGCGCGCGACGAGGGAGGGGGCGGGAGGGTGACTGAGCGACGGGCGCGCGGGCGGGTAACTAGGCGACGGGGGCGGCGCGCGGGCGGCGCGCGGGCGGGGGGTAACTAGGCGACGGGCGCGCGGGCGGCGGGAAAAGCCTCCCCGCCTTCTCCTCAGCCCCGGCGACGCCGCCATTGCCGAAAGCCGCGCTTCTTCCCTCCCTGTCTCCCGAGGGGGAAGCCCTACCCCCCTCCCCGCCCCAAACCCCGTGGCCTCCACAGCGGGGAAAGCAGAACCCCTTCCTTTCGCCCCCCCCCCCCCACTTCCTTCCTCTTTCTCCGGGTTTCCGCCTCCGCGCGGGCGGCGCCGGGCCTCGGCTTTGCCCGGCCCGCGCCCAATAATAATGTCGTCGTAACAATGTTGGGAGCCGTTAAGCGCTTCCTGGAGCACCGTTCTAAGCGCTGGGGGAAGATCCAGGGTCATCAGGTTGGCCCACGTGAGGCTCACCAGTCATCATCCCCATTTGACAGAGGAGGGAACTGAGGCCCAGAGAAGTGAATAATAATAGTATTGTTGGTATTTGTTAGGCGCTTACTCTGTGCAGAGCACTGTTCTAAGCGCTGGGAGAAGATCCAGGATCAGCAGGTTGTCCCACGCGGGGCTCACAGTCTTCATCCCCATTTGACAGATGAGGTCACTGAGGCCCAGGGAAGTGAAGTGACTTGCCCACAGTCACCCAGCTGACAAGTGGCAGAGCCGGGATTCGAACCCATGACCTCTGACTCCCAAGCCCGGGCTCTTCCCACTGAGCCACGCTGCTTCTCTAAATGTATTTAGGCGCTTACTCTGTGCAGAGCACTGTTCTAAGCGCTGGGGTAGATACAGGGTCATCAGATTGTCCCATGTGAAGCTCACAGTCTTCATCCCCATTTTCCAGATGAGGTCACTGAGGCACAGTGAAGTGACTTGCCCGCAGTCACCCAGCTGACAAGCGGCGGAGGCGGGTTTCGAACCCATGATCTCTGACTCCCAAGCCCGGGCTCTTTCCACTGAGCCACGCTGCTTCTCTAAATATATTTGTTAAGCACTTACTATGTGCAAGGCACTGTACTAAGCGCTGGAGTGGATACAAGCAAATCGGGTTGGACACAATCCCTGTCCTACGTGGGGCTCACAGTCTCCATCCCCATTTTACAGATGAGGTCACTGAGGCCAGAGAAGTGAAGTGACTTGCTCAAGTCACACAGCAGCCGAGTGGCGGAGCCGGAATTAAAACCCATGACCTACCGACTCCCAGGCCGGTGCTCTAGGCATTACACCGTGCTGCTTCCCTAAATAAAGGGGAGCAGCCCAAAATAATTAAGTCGAAAATATATTTCATTTAACTGGCAAATGGACTTCGTATGGATGTACTTAAGCACTTTATTTTGTTAATGAGCTGTACATCCCCTTGATTCTATTTATCTGCTATTGTTTTAATGAGATGTTCTTCCCCTTGATTCTATTTATTGCCATTGTTCTTGTCTGCCCGTCTCCCCCGATTAGACTGTAAGCCCGTCAAAGGGCAGGGACTGTCTCTATCTGTTACCGATTTGTACATTCCAAGCGCTAGTACAGTGCTCTGCACATAGTAAGCGCTCAAAAAATACTATTGACTGAATGAATGAAAGCACTTGCTCTGTGCAGAGCACTGTGCTAATAATAATGTTGGTATTTGTTAAGCACTTACTATGTGCTGAGCACTGTTCTAAGCGCTGGGGGAGATACAGGGTCATCAGGTGGTCCCACGTGAGGCTCACAGTTAATCCCCATTTTACAGATGAGGTAGCTGAGGCCCAGAGAAGTGAAGTGACTTGCTCACAGTCACACAGCTGACAAGTGGCAGAGCAGGGATTCGAACTCATGACCTCTGACACCCAAGCCCGTGCTCTTTCCACTGAGCCATGCTGCTCCAAGCAGCTGCTCCTAAGCACTGGGAGAGAAGATTACAAGACAACAGCTAGGGGTGGGGAGCAAGTGGCCATTGTGGGTGAGCTGCCGGTGTGGAAAAGAGGTGTCCCAGTGAACCCCGCAAGTCTGGGGAATTGGGTCCTGCCGGCTGAAAGAGCCGGAGCAGTGGAATGGATTTTCCCCCGTAAGCTCCTTGTGGGCGGGCCATGTGTGACTTCATTATTCTGGACTTCCCAAACACTCAGTACAGTACCAAGTGGGTGGTCAGTAAATGCTGCCGCTACAAAATATTGAGACAGATAACTACTTAGTCACGGTAGAGCCGCCCTGGCATTGCAGGTCATGAGTTCGAATCCCTGCTCTGCCACTTGTCAGCTATGTGACTGTGGGCAAGTCACTTAACTTCTCTGTGCCTCAGTTACCTCATCTGTAAAAATGGGGATTAACTGTGAGCGTCACGTGGGACAACCTGATTACCCTGTATCTACCCCAGCGCTTAGAACAGTGCTTGGCACATAGTAAGCGCTTAACAAATACCAACATTATTATTCTGCCCGCCATATTAGGTGTCAAAGTGCTTGTCTTCTCTCTGAAAAGATAAGCTTCCTTCCCAGCCCCAATTTATCTGTTTTTCAGTGGAGCTGCTTCTCCAGGACTTCTGAGCCATCTAAGCACTTGGCTACTCAGACCTCCACGGGTGTGTATATATTACATATATATATATATATACATACACTCATATATAGAGACATATATACATACAGAGAGAGAATATATTTATACTCTATTGCTTCTTCCTACCTGTACTATATATTAGGATTGGTCTCCCCAGCTTCATTGTAAGCTCCTTGAGGACAGGGAAGACGCCGGCTAACTCCACTGTACTGTCCCAAGTTTAACACAGTGCTCTTCACAGGAAGTCCTCATAACATACTATGGTGATAACAGCAGGGACAAGAGGAGGAGTCTTCTTCTGCGGTATTGCTGCTGTCATCACATGAGTAGCTGAACTGACCTTTCCTGGCCCACTGATGGAAGTGGGCAGGGCTGGACTGTCCAAGTAGATTTAGTTTTCCTGGGCTGCTGGGGAAACTGAGTGTGTGTGTGTGTGTATGTGTGAGCACTTCCACAAAATTGAGCCTGAGACGTCGTTCACTTTGGTCAGGAATCATTCCCCAGCTGGTTTGCAGGTCTCCGGGGGTCAAAGCCCACCCGACGTCCAGGTGGGTTAGAACTACGGTTGGCTCAGACCGGGCCAAGCATATGCTGGTACTCGATTGGATGAGAGCTAAACTTTTTTGTCCATGTAAGTTTCCATGATAGAGAGGTGATATCATTTTTTTTAGACTAGAAATGGTTGCAAAATCTCTATGTTGAACACCAAAATGAACACCTGTATTTTGAGAATTCTAAGCTTCTTGAAGAACAGAATATTATTCGTGTGCAGTGCAATGGTAAAACTGAACTTGATTCCTACGTCACTTTGTGAAAGAAGATCCAAATAGCTAATCAGTGTTCTGAAATTGTTATCTAGCCTCAGAAAAAGAGAGTAACAGTGAAATGGATTAAAATGAAAAGGTTTAGTCACGTAGTTCTATTTCCGTCATTTTCTTTCTCTTCTCTCAGATATCCGCAAAAGGTCTTCCTTAGAAACAGTTGGCAAAAATGACAAAACAAACCAATTCTCTCTAACTCTAGGTGAGCAATAATGTATTTTACAAATCAGTCAGCAACCAAGGGAGGGAAAATTACCCTGAATGTGCATCTCCTATAGGTCTATTTCCCCCTCAGATTTGAGAATCTCCTCCAGAGACTTCTACGGGCCCCTTTGCAAGAACTGACATTCATCTAACAGGTCACATACGCCACCTTGCACTTTGTGCAGTGGACCGTTTCCAAAGCCAAACGTATAATGCATTTGATCGAAGGGCGGCCCAGCAAATCAATTCTCTTCCACTTTTTTTGTTTCAGGAATGAATACCCTGCTGCATTTAACACTGACAAATTCCATCTCCCAACCCCATGCAGCCTCGAAAAGAGGAAGGAAAAGCACATTTTAACTATAAACCTCATCTCTCATTATGAATTGGCCCAGTTACCCTTTGAAAACAAAAGCCTCTGTTTGGTTCCAGGACATTTGAACTGAAACACAAATGTAAACTCACGGTTTGACCGTGACCCCCCATCTTCTCCAATCCACTGGGGGTTAATTGCAGTGCCTGAGATTTGAAAACTACTCTTACTAAGTCTTCAGTGGCACAGTTAAGGCACTTCCAACCACTAAAAGGAGAGAGGCAACTTGGTGTAAGTGACGTATTTGTCCAGTATTCTCAGTTCTCAGGTTGTGAGCTGTGGCCGGAGACTGCATCTGTGTAAAGGGAGGTGTGTGTGGGGGAAGTGTTGGGGGTGGGAGGGCTTCGCATGTGTGGGGGTGTCTTTTGGTTGCTCTTTCTGTTCCCGCTATTGCAGGAACAGTAGCCATGTCACAGGTAAAGCGTTACTGAATTGAGCTACTTCCTCAGAGCAAACTGGGGGAATTTCCATATTGCCACAAGAAGGAGTGGGGCTGAAAAAGGCCAGAGCTTCGAGAGGTGGAGATGTAAATAGACTGGATAGGCTTCTGTGCTATTCATCCCCGTTTCACTCTCTCTTCTTTCTAGCCTCCCCTATGATTTCTCAACTTTCAAAACAACGGGAAGGCCTTGACACCCTAACTGCTGAAGTGGCTTCGTCTTTTGGGCTTTGAACCACGGGGACTTGGAAATTCCGCTCCTCAAACCACAATGCTCCATCCCTCTTGTATATATTATCATTCTTGTCTTTAATATTGTTTTTGTGTTTTTATTGTTTCATTCTTCCATATGACTCTGCCACACATCCCTTCCCCCTCTTTATTCTTAGATTGTGAGTCCCTTGAGAGCCAGAAACCACATCAAAATTTGATCTTTGTATTGTTTTCCTCCATCAAGTGAAAGCTTACAGTTACTACAATTAAAGCCGAGTGGGAGACATCTGGTCACCTAACTCACAGAGCAATTGAAATTCATGGAAACACCCTTTTCTGAGTAGCCCAACTAAACAATGGAGTTTATAATCCCCAAATCAAGATGAATGTTTATAATCTTTGGTTTTATCACTATAATCATCTAAAGTTAGTAACCTACAGATAGGATCCCAGACACCAGAGATATGCCTTATTTTTAGATGTCTCTACCCTGGCAAGCTCTGTGGCATGGACTTGGGATACTCTTTTGAAAGAACACCTTACGTCGCTACTTCGGTTGGTTAGCTGAAAAAAATATTTTTAGATCCTTCTGGGTAAAATTGGAGGTGAAACTAACCCACCTGCCATGTGAGCCGGTTTTAGGTATGGTCTGCCTGCTTTCAAGATAGAGATTCTGAAAAAGATGGATGGAAAAAAACAAAAGCAAAACCTTTTTTCACATGAGGAACGGGGAGAGATACTGCCCTGCTCCAAGGAGGGAAGAGCCAGACCCATCTTTCCCTCGAGGAGGTGGGAGGGAAGGGCTCCTTCCTGTCCTCTGTCGGTGGTCCCAGTGGCAAGAGAGGGACTGGGCCGTCCGTCCGTGCCCACCACCTCCCTTTCACATCCTCGGGCAAGGAGAGGGGAAGGGAGAAAAGGGGAAAAAGACTAACACCTCCCATTCCCACTTCTCCTCCCCATATCTCCACTGGCCGCAACAGCTGTTGCTCTGAACAACTTCGAAAGCTATTAAAAGAAGCAGCATGATACAATATCACCACATGACACCATTCGCTGTGTGATACTATGTTACACATCACTTGGGGGTCCCATAAAACCAACTAACCCTGGGCCCCCCAGGAAGGTGGTGTTTAATCCGGCCCAAATGCTCCCTAGCAGGGGGTATAC
The DNA here is from genome assembly GCF_004115215.2 of Ornithorhynchus anatinus. Lineage (NCBI taxonomy): Eukaryota > Metazoa > Chordata > Mammalia > Monotremata > Ornithorhynchidae > Ornithorhynchus > Ornithorhynchus anatinus. Next base: position 11,915,757 of record NC_041735.1, on the reverse strand, counting down.
AGGGAGTGGGTGAGGAAAATCCTTAGATGCACAGTGAAGTAGGCTGAGTTAACTTGTGATTAAATTGTGTGATTGTACCAACTGCTCAGAGGGTTCACTTTGCTTAGCTTTCCTGCAAAGAAGTTTGTCGGTCCTTGCTCGAGAGGGGCGAATAGATTTTACGAACATAGTCAGACATGGCCACCTCTCTGAAAGAATAATATAATAAATGTTCAAACTTCAATATCTTTCTATTTTAAAAAAACACTCTAAAATACACACTGAAATGCAGAGGCGGTTGAATATAAAAATGTATTCAAAATGTATTCATACTGCAAAAGAAATTGTCAATATAAAGAATACAATATTTAAAATAAATTACTTGGGAATTCACAAGAACACCAAGGACAGCCGCATATTTGGATATATTTTTAAACCAGCAGACCCGCTGAGATAGGGAATGCCATGCTTTGTGTTATAAGAAATTATAAAAATGTATATCCATCTTAAAAAAGGAAATACCAAAAGACAAACGTGTATATAGTAATACATGGATATGCTTTTTTCAGAAAGAAGGTAAAAATACCTATTTTCAAGTCGTCTTTTAGATCAATGTTTAAACTCACTCCAACGAAATCGTATCAAACCATCATGCAGAATGACTCTGAAGAGCCGACTTGTTTGCCTGCTCTAAATGCTCCTTCCTGTCGTGTTTAACATCCCGGCTTAAATACTGGGCTGTGTGGCGTCTGTCAGACGGGCTAGGGACTAATTGGGACTGGGCCATGGAACCAGAGTAAGGGAATGACTAGCTCTTCATAACTATTGCGAAAAATGCTGTGGCAATACTTCGGGAGACAAAGATACTACTTAATGGAAAAATAAATTAGCAAGTCTGCATAGGTCAAAACCACTGTTTCAGAAAAGGAAAAAAAAACCCAATTTCACCAACAAGTCCGACTCCCTCTCTGCTTCAACCAAAGGGGATTGACAATGGTCAATTCGTAATGTTTCAATTCAACCGAGGCAGCGGTGGCTCTCCCATGTTTGTACCTTCCCAAGCGCTTAGTACATTGTTCTGCACATAGCGAGCGCTCAGCAAATGCCATCGATTGATTTCACGTTCTCCGAGCTGCCTTGCCACTGACCCCGGACTTTCCTGACGAGAGCTGGGTCTGGAACTACTAGCGGTTCCGTTCTGCTTCTCTCACCCCCAAGCCGTCCTGCTTTAGATGCTGACCACTGCCATGAGGCTTCTCAGGATGGCAGTGGGGCTGGAAACATCCAGAACTCTCACCTGTCAATCAATCACAAAAGCTTGCCGATATCAGATTTCCCAGGAGGGCACCGGATTGGAATTGGTAAGGTTCCTTGAACGCAATTAACCCCAGTCTCAGTGGGGCGCAGCGGAACGGACGCAGAACTGGAAGTCGGGACATCTGGGTTCGAATACAGGCTCTGCCACTTGCCTGCCATGTGACTTTTCGGTCCCTCAGTTTTCCTCATCTGTAAAATGGGGATTCGATACCTACTCTCCCTCCTCGTCATGCTGTGGAACCGAGATGGTACGTGATTGGATCTCCTTGTATCTGCCCCGCATTATTTGGTACATAGTAAGCACTTAACAAATACCATAGGTTATCACCACTAATGATGATGCATGGAATTCTCCAGATACGGATTGGTTGACCTAGAGAATTACACTTGCCCGGTAGCACTTCGGGTGAAAGGAAGAATTTTTCACTCATAAACTTAGTTTCAAAAATATGCTTCACTCCATGTAGCCCCAGCCACTGATTATGTGAAGTCTGAGTCCTTGGCACCGTGGACTTTCTCACACGATTTGTTCCCCGTAAACCATCCGACCAGAGAATCCAGACCCAGAGAACTGACTGGGGCATCTGAGCTATTCAGCCGCACTGTCTGCAGAATAAATCCTCTGGATAAATTCCTCAAGCCCTCACTTTGTCTGGACTGTGCAGATCCAACACCATTAGCTACTCAGACAGAACTGGCGGTATATTCTAGAGGACTGTGAAGTGAGGGAGAGGGAACAACTTTGGGGCGGCTGTTTCTAAAGTGAGAAAACCACATGGCTTTACGAAAGTCTTATTCCAAAGTCCCTCGGAACTGCAGCGTGTGTTTTGTCAGATTTTCGGACGCAGCCCGGAGTTCTCTCATGGCTGCTAAATTGGGGTGCTGTACAGCAGCATTCTTCGTGGCCACAGCCAGGTTCTTCAACAGACTACAAAGCCGACTGCTGTTGCAAAGGATCTCATTCCGCGCGTCCTTCTCCTGGGTCTCTTGGCAGAGGGCGTCTACCAGCTTTTGCCCGACCATAATGATCAGTTTGCTCTGAGCGATGAAAGTTTCGGGTGCCTGATGACTGCTAAGGCTACTATTAAACACACCGATGGCCTTAAGAAGCCCACCGAAGTAGAGTCTGCAGTGTTCTGAAAGGTTAACTTTCTTCTCTGAGTCCTTTTTACTTGGAGATTTGTCTTTGGTCGGAAGGTCCTAGAGAGCAACGAAGAGAACAAAATGGCTTTAGTTAGGGACAGTTGTTCCTTCTTTCCCAGTCTCATATTTAAGGCTGGCAACTTTGCTATTTTAAAAACTAAAATAGAGCAAATTAAATCATTTGAACCCTAGTTATCTATATCTACCTAAGGACATTTAGCGCAGTCCTTGGAATGTAGTAAGCACTTAAATGCACCCCTTTTAAATTTTTTGAAATGTTAAATAATGTGAAAGGACCTCTAGGCTCTGTGGAAATTTGCTGTTTTTTTGAATCCAGTGATTTAGGGCTTGCTCAACAGTGAAAATAAACATAATAAATAAATGAAATTCTGATCTGCAAATCATCTTTCTGCAGGCAGGCTGGGTTACCAATAGAGTTAGTACAGGTAGGATAAATTGATATTAAGGTCTCAGAACCTTAGCGTGACCTAATAGATAGAGCAGAAGGACCTGGATTCTAATCCCAGCTCCGACACCTGTCTGCTGCGTGACCTTGGGTAAGTCACTTAAACTTTTCTGTGCCTCGGTTACCTCCTCTGTAAAATGGAGATTAAGATATGAGCTCCATGTAGGACATGGACTGTGTTCAACCTGATTGGCTTGTACCTACCCCTGCGGTTAGTACAGTGCCTGGAACGTAGTAAACGCTTAACAAATATCATCAAAAAAGCGGAAACGATGGCGAAAAAGGATAAGCACTGTACCTTTCTTTTTGAGTCTTTGTTCTTTTCCGTCTCTTGATTCAAAATGGGTTTTTGTTCTCGTACCAGACTAAGTGACTTCTGAAATTGGAAATATTTTCAATTATTCTTTTAGCCTTTGAAGGGTCCTTTTATTCCCTTTAGTGCCTTTAGAAATCATTTTTCATACAACCTGGGAAGTTAATTACTCCAGACCTACAGATGCTTCTATTGCCAAGGAGATGTAACAGTCTGTTCTCCGGCAGCCAATTAGCTGTCAGTTGTGTGCCTTTTCTCTTCAAAGCTACCATTCAAATTGTCTATGTCTATGGCTTCTAAAATAAATGTAAATGAATTTAAATAGCGGGTCAGAGGAAGACTTTAATAGTCAGGGACCGAACTTTTTGAACATAAGTTCCATCCACTGTACCTCTTTTCTGCTCCCAGCCTAGCCCACCTTCCAATCCCTTTTCCGTGCTCAGAATAGCTCTCCTCTAGACCATAAGTTCCCTGTGGAAATGGGACTCTGCCTACCAACTCGACCGTATCGTATATACTTTTCCAAGCACCTCGTACAGTGTTTGGCACACAGTGGATTCTCAATGAATTCCACTGATCAATCGACTGGAACTGGGAGGGGAAGTACACCATGGGCATGAAGAAGCTCACTGCGGGCATACATTGTACTCTTCCAAGTGCTCAATAGAGTGCTCTGCACACAGTCAGCACTCAATAAATACGACTGAGCGGTTGATCGAAGACCCACCTCCCCAGGAGAGCAGGCTGGGAAAGAGAGCAAAAAGAATAATAGTGCAATAAAGAGAAGCAAAATTTACAAAGAGACAAAATTAAACAGCAGAGAAAATGAGAAAAATGATAGGGCAGAAAAGATGCAAAAAGGAAATAAAAAGGCACAAATAAAACAGGAGGAAAAGAGGGGAAAAAAAAAGATTGTTGGTCAAGAAAGAGAAGCAAAAAGGGGAAACAAAAAAGAGACAAAAATAAAACCATCCAGATGCCTAGGGGAAGAAAAAAAAGAAGGAAGAGATAAAAACCAGGGGAAAACACAGGAAAAGGATGTCACAAATAAAAATAAATGTGCGGGGGTGAGGGAGAAGATGAGGAAGGAATGGATGAGTAGAAGAGGCATCCAAGGAAAAAGAAATAGCAAAATGTGAAAGGAAGTGTGTCAATCAATGCGGGAAAGAGACCAGGGATGAGAAAAAGCGAGTGATTTAGATCCTCAGAGTCAGTGGGAGAGATTCATTAATTCATTCAATCGTATTTTTTGAGCGCTTACTGTGTGCACAGCACTAAACTAAGCGCTTGCAGTGTACAACGTATGTCCGTCGGTCTCCCCCCGATTAGACCGTGAGCCCAGTATGAGCTCTATCTGTTGCCGAATTGTCCATTCTAAGTGCTTAGTACAGTGCTCTGCACATAGTAAGTGCTCAATAAATACTAATGAATGAGTGAATACAATTCAGCAACAGATAGAGACAATTCCTGCCCAACAACAAGCTCACAGTCTTAAAGGGGGAGACAGACAACAAAACCAAACAAACAGACAGGCATTGAGAGAGATAAGAGGGAGGTTGGGTGTGTGGATAGGTGGGATGGGGAAGTTTTTCCAAATTTGATTATTCGATAACCTTCCATTATTTATATTTACTTGAAGGCTATTACCTCCTTTCCGAAGCCTCACCACCCTCTCTGGCCCTTTGCCCTTCTCGCCCCCAAATTCCTTCCTCTCCAACTTTGAAGAACCCTACTTCTTAGAAACTCTTGCTCTCCTGAGGTCCTGCCCCGTAACCTGTTGTTTCCTGGGAAGATATTTTTTTAAGAAAGCAGAGCTTTTCCCTTAAATCCACAGACAGTAAGAACACGGGATCATTTAGCCCCATTTGCCCTGAGGGTTCTAAATCTCACGATGGCTTAATTAATACAGATCACCATTTTTGGCTGAGAATTTCAAGTACTGAAAAACGTTTTTACTCAAATTGAATTTATCAAGAGAACCAGGCTTTTCAGCTTGGTTTGAAAATCAAGTGGCCTAGTGTTAAGAGCACGGGACTGGGAATCAGAGGTCCCAGGTTCCGGTGCCGGCTCTGCTCTACTAGCTGGCTGTGTGATGGTGAGAAAGTCACTTAAGCTTCTCTGTGCCTCTGTTTCCTCATCTGTAAAATGGGGATTCCACATCTGTTCTCTGTCCTACTTAGACTGTGAGCCTTCATAGAGGGACAGGGATTGGGTCCGACCTGATTATCTCGTATCTACCCAGCGCTCAGTTCTCTGTTGGACATATAGTAAGCGCTTAATAAATATTACACTTATCGGTAGTAAAATTTGGCTACCAGCCAGGCTAAAATTCCTAATTAGTCCAATTTGTCCTCTTTTTCATTTCATGGGATTCCAGGCATCACGTCATTGGCTACATACCTGTGATTCAACACTTTCACCGAGATCTCCCTTGTTTCCACTTGAGACGTCGAAAGAGCGTTGACTTTCCCTTGGTGTGGTGAGAGAAATATTATTTTGGTGTGAATCAGTTTCTCTGCTCCTGGGAAGCTGGGTGCATTTCGCGATTTTGTACTCAGTCCTCACGTTCAGATTTGAGGGCTCTTCTTTCTTCCGTTTCGGTTTAAAGAGGAGCTTCCCGTTGGCCACGATGATGGCGGCAAAGCGCTTGATATCTTCTGGAATGGTGCGGGCCACCATGACAAATCTATCTAGGTCATCTGGGTTGTTCTGAAGTTTGTCTGTGATGAGGACATCCAGGGACCAGTTGCAGTTGTTCAGAGACTCCTTTGTCTCTAGGAGAATCTGGTAGGAGTCGGAAATAATCTGTAGCTGCTTTTTTATTCTTGTTTGTAGGTTACTATCCGTGAGGTTGTCAGCGTTCGTACTGATATCCCGGGCAAAATCCAGGAATTCTCCCAGAGATTCTTGGATATGATCAGCGGCCCTGTGGATTTCATCAATAGTGGACCTCAGGAATTCCCTGAATCTCCACTTGCTGCTCACGAAGATCATTAAGCTAGCTATTGAACTAGCCACCCTGTGCTGCAAGCCAGTCATGGTTTCTTTGGCCAATTCAAGGTCCAGGGCAGCAGCCTCTTGGTCTTCTGGTGAGGAAAGAGATGACGAATCAGTCGAAGAGGATGAGCAGGTAGAAAGCGTGCTGGCCCTGCTGTCTACACTGGAAATGGAGAGTCGGTCGCATTCGGATGGCGTAGCGGCCGCTGATTTGGCATCTTTGGCCAGCCAAGAAGGAACTGCGTAAGCAAAATTTTCAGAAGCCCCATCGCTTGTCTCAGGCTCTTTCCTCTGCGTGGACGCAGGGGGCATCCCTTTTGGGATATCATAAATGTTTTGCTTGGTGTTCTGTTGTTCGACCCGAGGAATCAGAAAGCTGGGAGGAACGTTGTAGTTCCCACTCGGCTGCAAGAGGACCGCGTCCCTGGAGGATGGAATGTCATAGATGGGGACCTCCTGCAAAGAGATCTTTTTCTGCACTGAAGGAACAGTGCACGTTTGTGGATTGAACGGCTTCTCTTTGCTTTGGGGAGAATGATGTGAACCGGGTGGATTTCTGGCAGGGGGAACATCATAAAAAGGTGCTCGTTTTTCTGGTGAATTCGATGGAGAGGCCTGCTTCAGACCTGCTTTTTCTGGCGACGCTGGAACATCATAAATCCAGCCTGGTTTCCGAGGAGTCGGCAAAGTGTTGTAATGTTTGACGCATTTCCTCAGAGACGTTATGGGTGAACAAATTACAGAGGTTGCATCTCTTTGAGCGGGGCCTCTTGCCGTTGAAGGGGGAACATCGTAGGCCTGCGAAAACACCACAGGGAGATTCATTCATTCATTCAATTGTATTTATTGAGCGCTTACTATGTGCAGAGCACTGTACTAAGCGCTTGGAATGTACAAATCGGCAATTTGTATCAGGTGAAGAGCGTTCTAAAAATCACTTCCATTTGACTTGAAATTGACATAGGAGATTGTAAATATGAAACTACTAACATTTCCAACCAGGTGTAGGTAGGACTGGTAGAAGGTATAAATGTTAAGCGTTATTAGGGTTATAGGTGAGGTGTATGTAGGTATAGGTGTTGGGCTAATGAGCTTGGGTTTAGATCTTCGTAAAGGCCTTAGCACCATGTTAAAAATTGCCCCAGGGGAGTGAAATTGCCCACATTCTTTTCACAACTCCTCTTCTGTCCTTCCTGGGGCAGTTTGATAGGGAGGGCAAGGAGGGTGACATGTCTAACACCCCAGTAATAATAATAATGATATTTGTTAAGCCCTTACTATATGTTGAGCACTGTTCTAGACCCTGGGGTAGATACAAACTTATCGGGTTGGACGCAGTCCCTGTCCCACATGGAGCTCACACTCTAATCCCCATTTTTTACAGATGAGATAGGTGAGGCACAGAGAAGAGAAGTGACTTTCCCAAGTAGGGCAGCCGGGATTAGAACCCAAGTCCATCTGGCTCCCAGGCCCGTGCTCTATCCAGTAGGCCAGGCTGCTTCCCTAAAGATTGGTGTTTATCACCTTCCCTAGATCAGACCTCTGATAGCCATTCCCTGGCTCCTACTGGGATAGTGTACTGGGGTGTATTCTTTTAATTCTTTAATTCCTTAATTCAATTTAATAGAGAAGCAGCATGACCTGGTGGATAGAGCGCGGGCCCGGGAGTTAGAAGGACCTGGGTTCTAGTCCCGACTCCACCATTTGACTGCAATTTGACCTTGTGCAAGTCACGTAACTTCTCTGCCTCATCTGTAAAATGGGGATTAAGATTGTGAGTCCCATGTGGGCCAGAGATTGCATCCAACCTGATTAGCTTGCCTCTACCTCAGTGCTTAGTACGGTGCCTGGCACGTAGTAAGGGCTTAACAAATACCATATTGCAAACACAGTGAAGTCAGTTTCTTAATATCATTTTATTCCTCTGTTTTGTGCCAGCGTGGCAGATGTTTGCTATCTGCTAGTCCGTGACCTAGCATTCTGGGGATTATACTTACACTGCTTTTTAGAGCATCTGGCTGAACAATGATTCTTGCCTTATCTGGGCCAGCTGGAATATCATACACTTGATGCTGCTCCAATTCCTAGAGAGAAAAAGAGAAAACAAATTCAGTTTTTTCAGGCTGCAGGCAGGATATCACAGATACAACAAAATGATATTTTTTTTCTTTTTAAGAAAGCAAAGGTGTCTGAGACCCTCTGATTTGCTTCCGATTTACCCTGTGTGAAAATTCTCTTGATACTCATACAGAGCACATTAAAGTTTAAATTACATGGAAGAAACTATAATAATAACAATAGTAATGATAATAGTAATGATGACGATGAAGATGGTATTTGTCAAGAGCTTACTATGTGCCAGGCCCGGTACTAAGAACTGGGGTGGATATGAGCAAATCAGGTCAGACACAGCCCATGTCCCACATGGGGCTTACAGTTTCAATCCCCATTTTACAGATAAGGTAACTGAGGCACAGAGAAGTGAAGTGACTTGCTTAAGGTTACACAGCAGACAAGTGGCGGATACGGGACTAGAACCCATGCCCTTCTGACTCCCAGGCCCATGCTCTAGCTACTTACACTGGCTCCTCCAAGTTTCCCCTTCTTTAATATGTCAACCAAATGGAGAACCAGCGAGCCTTTATTTACCTGAACTCGTTCTTAACCCTTCACTTCCTCTATACCGTTCACTACGGGCAGGGGACGTGTCTGCTAATACTGTTGCATTATACTCTCCCCAGTGCTCACTGCAGTGCTTTCCACATAATAAGAGCTCAATAAATACCACTGATTGCTTGAGTGATTCCTGAGACCAAAGTTTAAGTTTGAATGAAGCCAAATGTGTTTGGATAGAAACATTTTTACACCATTGCCTTTTCTAATGAAAAAAGGGGTGGGGCAGAAACATTTAAAACTTTGATGTGCTGAATTTGAAAGTATTAAATCATGCTAGAGCACTAGTAGTCATAGTGTTTATTAAGCACTCACTGTGTGTAGAGCTCTGTACTAAGTGTTAGGAGAGAATACACAGGTGGGAATTAGCCATCCTGCGTCTGGCCCCTGACACCGGGTCCAGAATATCGCTTTTTGGAGCTCTGAGCACTCGATGAGCTATAGATACTGACTAGGTTGGGCCTCCCTGGCTTCTGTAAAGATTAATTTAGGGCATTTCTTCTGGGAATTAGAGCTTCATCAAAAGATTGTCTCACCTTAGGGAACAAGGACCCAGTGCACTGTTGAGATGGAACATCATATACCTTGGCGTGAATAGTTGGTAATGAGGCCCGGCTAGGCCTAGGGAGAGTGAAAAGGGCCTTTGGAGGAAAAGTCAGAAAAAGGTTAGAAAGGAAGAAGTTTCTGAGACTCACAGAAGGCTAATCAGAGTTATAGTCAAAACTAAGTTAGACTGCACTGATGCACTCCCAAATAAAATGCCATGTTACCCAAAAAGAAGCTTCATGGTTATGGCACCAGGGTGACTTTTCTATTTAGATAAAATCCTTCACTTTCCAGAATGAACGCAGTCTAAAAGATTAAAACTTTTCAGAAGTGCCACATTTTAGAAGCACTACTGACACAGGATGATCCACACGCTCAGCTACTGCCAGTAGCTGCTAAGTGTAGATTTAGGGACTTGGGTTCTTTAATCCAGTTTTCTGCATAATAACCTGGGATGTACGTTAAAGAGAAAATTGAAAGAATTCTTCAGCAAGATTTCCCATCTCTTAAAAAATCAATCAATCAATGGTATTTATTGGTATTTACTGTGTGCAGAGAACTGTACTGAGCACTTGGGAAAGTACAGTACAACGGAGTTGGTAGACGTGATCCCTGCCCACACAGAGTAGTCAGTCTACAGCAGCTATTAAAACTATTTAAAGATTGGGGAACTCAAAGAGTATAATCGCACATTTACATACGTACTGTGGGGCTGGGATGAATATCAAAGTCCTTAAGGGGTGCACAGCCAAAGAAGTGCACAGAAATCTAAATCTTTCATATCCCCCAAAGTCCAGATCCTCTCCTGCAGCTACACCAGCTGTAAAAAAAAGCCAGTGACAGAAACATGGCAGAAGACTTTATCGACCCCTTGTTTTCCCCTCTACTAACTGAATAAGAAGACCCAGTGAAGACTCAGGACTAGTTGTCAGCCATCATTCAAGCCCACATGATTTAAATACTCTTTTAAGCTCTAGTGACCTGATTTTAGCAGGATATGTCATAAAGACCAGTAAGATCAATAAAACCTTCAATGAGAGCCAAGGGCTTTTAGGAAAGCAGCATGGCCTGGTGGGAAGAGGACGGGCCTAGGAGTCAGAGGAACAAGGTTCTCATCCCAGCTCCACCACTCGTCTGCTGGGTGACCTAGGGTAAATCACTTAACTTCTCTGTGCCTCAGTTTCCTCATCTGTAAAATGGGGCTTCAATCCTACTCCTTAGTTGGACTGTGCTCCCCATGTGGGACAGGGTCGTGCCCAACCTTGATTATCTCATATCTACCCCTACACTCAGTACGGTATTTAGCACATAGTAACCGCTTAACAAGTACCCTAATGATTGTTCTTATTATTTACTGAGAAAAACTTCTCAGTGAGAGTCTAAGAAGACAGGAACTGATCACATAAATGCCCAGCCTGTCTAGAGAAGCATAGAGAGGGCAGAGTGAAGCAAGCTATTTAAGAATTATGATGAGAAGCCTGTGATGGCAAGAAGGCAGAGGAAAAATAAAGAGTTAAAGAGTAGCAGATTGGAACCCAAATTCAGGAACAAACTGAACACAGAAGTAATTTGGTCAGTATGTGGATCTACCGCCTGTGAAATCTAAAATCGTGTCTTTCCTTATTTTTGCTTTTTTTAGCTTGAACCTAGGCCACAAACGTTTAGTTCGAGTTCTTTGAATTATGAAAAATTGAAGTCAACAGAAAACCTACAATAACCAAGAGAAACTGAAACAAAACCAAGACCACACTCTGTAAGTGGAACTACAGAGGATAGCTTGTCTTCTTGTCTCACGTTGACTTTAGAAACCTGAACGCTCTCAATGCCTCTACAATTTTCGGAGAAGGAAAGTCCATCACTTTATTTAGTCAGCCTTTTCGGTGATCAAAATCCTAAACCGAAGAGATGCAGCATTTTGAGATCTCAAAGTACAGGAGGGAATGTGAGGGGATTGAGGGTAATGTCAACACTTGCCCAGAAACTGCCTGCACGATTGGAAGACTGATGCGTATTCTTTGCCTCATTTCCTAAATACAGGCGGGATGGAGCTGACAGCAGGATCCTTTAAACGGCAAATGCTTTATTTCCACTTCTGCCAGAAAATTATGCTGAAGGACAGGGAAATTGGCTAGAAGACCCTGATGATCCAGTGTAAGTCTAATGTCAACTATCCATAGGTGATAATTGCCATCTATGACATAAGAAGCCTGGAAAAGCAGTGAAGAGGGGGTGGGGGAAAGATCAGGAGGAAAATGACAGAGAGGTTAAGAAAATAAGGAAAGAGAAGAGACATCCTTACAAGATCTAAAACTGGAAGCCTGAGGGTCAGCCTCAGGAGTAAGTCTTTAGCTGCTGATGAATTCTGGTTTCTGGATTCCTCTGCCGTAGCTTTTAGGTACAGACCTAAAACCCTCCCTCTGACCATTTTACTTGTAGTCTACTCTAAATTGTTAGTTATTGAGAAAGAATCAAAAGACAAGGGCGCCAAACTAGGAAAAAATGCATTCTGGGGAATGAAACTCTATATTCTTCCCCATATGCAGGCAGATATTTCCTAGAGTGAGAGTTAGGAATGTCAAGGGATAAAGTTAGACAAAGGTAAAAGGTAGACCCTAGATATTAGGGTCCACTACAAGGAGAGAAAGTGTCCAATTTTTCCTTCGGTCCTCTAGTCGCCGGCGGCAAAGACAGAACATGAGACTGGAGGGACTATTTGTCTGACTTCAGGAATGGCATTTCTTATATTCTTTAGCTTTCAATCTAATATTTTCTTACCAATGAGAGAGCCAACCACAAACTCTCCCTTAAGCAGTTCTTAGTGCTTGCTGTCTTTAAGTTAAGAGTCTTTGAGGTGTTCAAGGGGAGGGCAGACAAAATAGCCAGAATCCTAGTCAAGAAAGGAAGAAATGAAAAATATTGAAAGGGCCCAGCAGTAGCTTCTCATTTTCTTTCAATAGAGTCAGTGACAATCTTATAGTAGCGTTAGCCAGCTGCCAAAGAACAGCTGAGCCCGTCAGCAGTTATACCAGTTGCTCCGGAGTATCTAGGAAGGGAGAAGGGGGGGGGGGGTACTACAAATTGACTAGCCCCTTAAATCGGGCTGACTGCTGCCTGGAGGGTGGTTGTTTTTTTTTTTTTTGTGGGTGAAGATCGGTGCAGTCCAGCACAGCAGTTGTTCTCTGTAACAACTGTGCTGTTTTGCACAATGCCACCCAGGGAAACACAAAATTGAAACTATGTAAAGCCCTCAAACAAACTTCCTAATTTTAAGAAAATCTTTCAAGCTGAAGATGAAAGAAGCACTGAAGGGCTATTGATAAGCATCCCCAGAATGTCCAGGGGATAAACTAGTGCACAAACTCATGGAAAACACCCTGGGACCCCTTTTCTTGCCTAAATTATACCCCAACCTGCAGCTCTTTGGGACAATCATTATGCATTGCGTTCTGGGCCCAGAGCAGGCTCTGGAGAATAAAGAGCGGAATCTCAGAGGACACGGTAAGAGCTAGGAGATAAAGAGCTAGGAGATAAACATTTCACTTAACACTTTTCAAAAGTCAGGACTCCGGCACAATTTCCCAACCATCAACCTCATGGTTTAGCTAAAAATCTTACCTGCTTGGCAAAGCCGACGGTCCGCTCACTGAGTATTTTTGCGGAAGTCAGAGGTCCTGGTAGTTCGTATACTTGATAAGTAGCTGGAGACAGTTGCGGAGAGGGCTTCTTAACCCAGCCAACCATCTTTTCGTATACGCCTGCTGGAGGGGAAGGCTTGAGGTCAGACGGCACCTGGTAGGAGTTCTGTGGACCAGAGGACGATCCTTCCAAGGTCCCCAGTGGAGGAGAGAGCCTGCCAGCCTGGTTATCAGAGAGAAGCTGGAGCCGGTTAGCGGGAGCCAGTCCCTTTCTCCCGTGGAGAGAACACTTCCACCATCCCTCGCTCTCCGGGACATTCTGTTCCAGGACGATAAGGATGTCTCCTCTGCTGAAGGCTAGCTCATCGGCACATTCGGCCTGGTTGTCATATAAGGCCTTTGCTAAGGTGTTCTGCTGTGGGGGAAAAAACGACAACATAGATACGGCTATAAGATCCGTCGGGGAGGTGGGAGCGATTGAAAATATCAGCTCTGCCCTACACTCAAATCTTTTTTCATTCCAGTTTCAACTGAACATTTAGTTTCTGCATATGTTATACATTTACTGCTAAGACTCTCACTAATTCAAAGGTATATCAGGGTGCATTTGAGCCCTAGTGGAGTTCCAGCTATACTTTTCTTTGGATGACATCTGAGGGGGCTTACTTTTCTGCAGGGAGTCCATGGTTCAAAACAATAAACGAGCCAGCACTTTCTTTCCCATTTCTAGATGAGGGACATCCTTCCTCTCAAGTCAGTGAAGACTCTTAGGGTTCTAATGGAGGCTGATTGATCTTGCAAGTTAACTTGATCGTGCAAGTTAAAAACCCTTAGGATTCACCAAACCGTGGGACCAAATCCTCTGAAACTTCAGAACTTGTCAGATGGTGGGGTGCCTTTTAGCTGAACCTTTAATCCCCAAGTCCAGAATTAGCTGGGTTGATTTGGTTTTGGTGGCCGGGTTTCACTGCCTGAGAACATGACTTATGAGAACATTCAATGAACGTATTTGTTCAATTTAAGCCAAGTGAGATCAAGGAAAGACCACACCCCATCAACGATCAGTGGGGACGGGTAAAGGGGAAGCACGAGTAATTTAAATCGAGAGGTCATTACAAATATTTATTATAACTGCTTCATCTGTTCACCACCAAACTTCTAGCAGAGTGGCTAACGATGACAGTTTCGATTTTCCCAAGTTTTTCTACCTACCCTAATGGAGATTAGGTGAAAAACCGCAAGCCACTGAGCATTAAAGAAAAAAGAATCGATCAGTCATCTACTGAGCACTGTACTAAGCACTTGGGAGAGTACAATATAAGAGAATTGGTAGCTCTTTTCTCCGCCCACGGGGGCTTACCATCAAGAGGGGAAGCCAGGGCTCCGGATAAATGCTAAATGGACTAGCGGAAAATTGCTTCTGGGAGAGTTCGGCGGAGATGGTGAGAAACTTTTTGAGAAAAAGCCGTGTGTCTTTTGCTAACTATCCTATGGGTATGACTTTTTCTAATAAGGGGAAAAAGAAAACCCGATCCTTTTCCCATGAAATGTATTTGAAATAGCACTTGCTCTTGAAATTGGATTCCTCTTATTCCTAACCAGAGCAATTGCTGTACTGCAACAGCTGGTTGGAAGTACCAGGAGGAGGAACAGCTCAGCTGATTGAAGTGGCCTGTTGTTGATAGAAATGTCTTCTCAGCAATGGGCCTGAACCAATGGGTCCTTTATGTGACCCAGCTTCATCTACCCTTATGGTATTCACAGCTGTCCACTGAGATGGACATCAACAGTCTTTATTTGGGGACATCTTGATTATCACTGTCATGTGGTTGTTGCCTAGAATGTAATAGCCCAAATCTCCCAGTTGATTCAACTTCAAAATGACTCTACATCCTCTTGAGAGGCATTAGATCCATTTCCAGAGGAGGGCCACACACACCTACGGTCCTCTCAGGTTCCTTTTTTTTCTTTCTAACTGACACAGAGTTAACTCTGTGTCAAGCATTGGATCCTGTGGAAAGTGTGGCCGGGGAAAAGGCGGAAGGCAGGAAAAGATGGCATAAGGCAGAGATGAAAGGAGGGAAAGGCAAACAGCATAGCCTAGTGGATAAAGTACAGGCCTGGGAGTCAGAGGACCTGGGATCTAATCCCAGCTCTGCCACTTCCCTGCTGGGTGACCTGGGGCAAGTCACTCAACTGCTCTCTGCCTCAGTTTCCTCAACTGCCAAATAGGAATTGGAATAGGAATAGGAATTGAAAACCTGTTCTTCCACCTAATTAGACCGCAAACCCCATCTGGGACAGGGACTGTATCTGGCTCGATTAACATGCATCTAACCTAGCGCTTAGAACGGAGCTGGTCACGTAGTAAGCACTGAACAAGTACCATAATAAAAAAAAAAAATAAAAAGGAACGAAGAGAAATGTGACCGGTGTATGGAAAGGATGAGGATGTGGAGGATAGAAGAGTTTTTGAGGCAGGAGTGATGCTATTCAATCCAAAAATTTATCATTTGACTCTGCCCATTTCAAACTGCAGCAGAAGTCAGTGTCCCTTAATGAGGTCAGTGACCTTCATGAGGTTGTAATAGTAAGAGCAGTTCAAAAGAGAGTAAATTGGAAAAGTGGTTAAAAAGGCAAAGGAAACGTTACAAATGAGATCTGGCTGTAATCTACTGCCTCTTTTAACAAAATGTTTTCTGCAAATATCATATTTGAAGTAGAAAAGGTCAAATATTTGAGCTAAACTTAGTCTGATGCATTTCCAAGGGCAGTCTTTGAACTCACAAAAGAAAATATTTCCATTTTCAGCTGAAAGTCAATCTAAAGAAATCCCAGCTGTGGTTTTAAACGGTTTCTTTTTTATTATTAGCATTTTCATTTGCAGCCATTAAAGAACCAACCAATGTGGTCTTTGCCAAATTAATTTTCACAATTCCTGTCTAACCAGGTATTAAATGAGGATGTCCAAAAGGACAGCAGTACCAAACAACACAAATGAAATCAGCAGTAGCCTACTGGAAAGACCAGGGGACTGGGATTCAGGAGACCCGGGTTCTGGCCCTTGGTCAGGGCATTTAACTTCTGTGGGCCACAGTTTCCTCATCTGTAAAACGGAGATGTAAGAACTGTTGCCTCTTATACTGGGAATCCCGTGTGCCACAGAGACCATCTGGTCTGATTATCTTATTATCCCAGTGCTTGACACATAGTAAGCATTTTATAAAAACCACCATGACTCTTATTTCATACCCCAAGGGTGCTTGATAGGCATAAGAAGAGGAGAGAGTGGGATAGATCTCTAGGCAAGTATTCGCCGAGGGTGATGTGCCAACGGCCAAGAAATGATAGTTAAGTTTATAAACATTTCTTAGTTCCTTCATTTGCACTACTTGAAGAAGCGATTTTAGTGGGAGACAGGGTGTCTGGGGAAACGATCCACATTTGATATTACGGAATTCAGAGCCTCATCATAATCAGATTATCATTTGGATGGCAGGCAATGAAAGTCTGTACTTTCCAAATCAGTACTGCAATGAGGAGTGAAGACGGCTAGGATGACTAAGGAGAACTCGAGTAGAAGTTTTTCTAAAAAGGCTACAGGCCACTTGGACACAGCAGAGCCTGGAGGGCAGTGCAGGGAGGGAAAGCACGGTTAGGGGATTTTTGTGCAATTGGACAAGAGGGCAATCTGCAGGAGCATTCACAAATAGGATCCATGATTTCTGAATCCCTAGCTAAGGTATCTTTTGTAAGAGGACTGCAGCCCCGAGCAAAGTTCTCACATCATTTTTCTTTTTGGTGAATTACTATAGCTCGACTCTTGCTGTTGCATTTCTATTGAACAAGCACAGCACTTTTTCCTTCCCAATTTGGGACCTAAGTGACATCTTTCTCGAGCTCACGTCTTGCACTTGTAACCTCTTGTTTCTAGTCACAGCCTCACTTTAGCGGGTTCTGTATTAAGACATCTTGTTACGAAAAGACAACTTCCCTTTCAAGGGCACAGGAGGGCAGAAGTGCCAACTTTCCATTCTGAGCACAGGGGTAAATACCAGAGTGGGACTTCAAAGGGCAGGGTGAAGAAAAGGCAGGAAAGAGACCTGGCCAGACCCCCAGAGACACTTCCAGGCACACAGAGATCCAGAGATGCAGCGGGGAATGCATCTAGTGACACACTCAGAGCAGAGACCACCGCCATGGTGCCACAGAGACCATAGCCAGACACTGATCTGGAAAGGAGAAAACAGAGAGAGAAGGAGAGAGACAAAGATAGGTTGCCCAGGACCCAACCTGCTCTAGCTTCCCGGTCAACTACAAGAGACGACGAGGAGCAGAATTTAATCAATCAATCATATTTATTGAGCACGTACTGTGCCCTGCACAGTGCACAGTACTGAGCGTTTGGGAGAGCACAACACAACAATATAACCGACACATCCCCTGCCCACAACCAGCTTGCAGTCGAAAGGGAGACTTAGCCTCATCTGCTGGTCCTGGCCAGCTGGCTGTCAGGGGTGAATTTGTTCCAACAGCTCCAATCCCAAGAACACCCTCTGCCTCAATAACCTCGCTGAATTTATTGGCCCGTGAGGAGGAATGAAGTTGAATTTGCTCATTTGAACATATCTTTATTACCCGATTTATTTTAATGAATGTACATCCCCGTGATTCTATTCATTGCTATTGTTTTTGTCTGTCTGTCTCCCCCGACTAGACTGTAATGGGCAGGGACTGTCTCTATCTGTTGCCAAATTGTACATTCCAAGTGCTTAGTACAGTGTTCTGCACATAGTAAGCGCTCAGTAAATACTATTGAATGAATGAACGAATCAGGATCTTGTTGTAGAGGGAACATGTCTACCAACTCTGTGGTATTGTACCCTCGCAGGCGCTTAGTACAGTGCTCCACACACGGTTACCACAGAGAAGCAGCGTGCTTAGTGGATAGAGCACGGGCCTGGGAGTCAGAAAGACCTGGGTTCTAATTCCGGCTCTGCCACACGTCTTCTGTGTGACCTTGGGTAAGTCACTTAACTTCTCTGAGCCAAACTTACTTCATCTGTAAAAAGAGGAATTAGACTAGGAGCTCCCTGTGGGACAAGAACTGTATCCAACCTGATTAACTTGTAGCTACCCCAGTGTTTAAATAGCGCTTGGCACATAGTAAGCACTAAACAAATACTACTACTATTATTATTATTATTGTTATACAATTAATCGATTGATTCCTCATTAGTAGGTAAAAGGAAGTAGCTGAAAAGGTTCTGGCACCCACTGACCTCAAGTTTCTAATAAAGTTAACATAAAATGTGAATATTCAATAAGCCGTTCTGCTGCCTCCTGCTTCGAAATAAAGAAGGAACACAGATAGTTTAGTTTCTTAAGAGAACTTTATAAATGACACTTTCTGTAGCTTTGTTTTCATTTTTTAATTGCATCCTCTGGCTTTTCCTTCACTCTAGTATTAGTAGACTGACAAGCACCTGTTTGTTTGTTTTTTTTGTCAATTTCCTTAGTGACTGTGGTTACCCACAGTGACTTTAGGAGCAAGCAAGCCTTACCATTTTAATAGTTGCAAATTAAATTTTCCTCCTTATTTGGGAAGAGTGGAGGGGTTTTTTTTAATGTGGAGGAAGTGTGGTCTCATGGTGAGAGTGGAGGTAAAGGAATCAGGGCTTTTAACTTAACTCTTAACCATGCTGCCCAGTGGTGGCTTTGGAGGCTTGATGCAGGCTTCGGGTTTCTTTTGCAGGATCTTAGTTGGGGCACCTTTGCACAGGGAGGCTGAGAGCACGGGCATGAAGAGAGTTGGTGAGCCCTATGCTGTAGTGGGGCCAGTGGGGGAAAGCTGGAGGGAGTAAATGACTTGGTGACAGAGAAACAGCATGGCTCAGTGGAAAGAGCACGGGCTTTGGAGTCAGAGGTCATGAGTTCGAATCCCGGCTCTGCCACTTGTCAGCTGTGTGACTGTGGGCAAGTCACTTAACTTCTCTGGGCCTCAGTTACCTCATCTGTAAAATGGGGATTAAGACTGTGAGCCCCATGTGGGACAACCTGATTCCCCTATGTCTACCCCAGTGCTTAGAACAGTGCTCTGCACAAAGTAAGCGCTTAACAAATACCAACATTATTATTATTACTTAGACGGGCAGGAGTTCCAGAGATTCCCCAGTTTAAAAGCAGGCAGACAAAAAACCCAAAACTGGCCGGGAGAGAGTGTGGCCGTGAATGAAGAGGAAAGAAAAGTTCAAATTTTCAGGCTAAAAAATCTAGGAACCACACAGCTTCCTTTTTCATTAAAACTCCCTTTTCAGAAGCTACATGAATGTTCACTATTTTAACTTCCTTCGAGCAGATTTCATTACCTCTGGGCTAGCCAACTCTAGTCATTGTAATGTTTAGGGGAAAGTGAGGGGATTTTTTTTTTTTGGATTTCCTTTGACTGGTATGGAAGTCTCCTTGGTTACTTTATGCCATTCATTTTTTTCAATCAGCAGAGATGGAAAGAGCCAAATTGTAAACCCTCTCATGATTATTTAATGAGGATTTTTTGTGGGTCAAGTAATTCTTTATCATCTCAGAAACTCCTATCTGGCTCCAAGAAATAAGTCAGGACAATCAATGGAAAATTTGTTTATGTCATCTTTATCAGGAAATCAGAAGTAGATCAACAACATCAGGAGCAAAATGCTGATTGAAGCAGCTGTGGGGAGCACTTTGATCATCTTTATGAACTGTGGTTTTCCTTTAATGTATTTTGGTAGCCACTAATAGTATGTAAACACAGGCCTATGAGATCAAAGTTTAGAGATTGGGGCTGACTATTTGAGCTGGCTCTTGAGCATTCATCCTTTTCTATTTCTCTGAAGTACAAGATAGGAAGGACAGCAAGATTTCTGATTGAAGAAAAAAATCCCCTCACCAATCCCATGAACCCCACGCACACTTCCTCCATCCTTGCCGAAGAAAACGGAAGAGGAGAAGGAGAGGCAATTCCTGAATGTGGATTTCTCTGTGCTAGCCTGAGGAGTCTTTCAGGAGAGCATTTTATGACCTTTTTAGGAAGAATGGAGAGGTAATCCGGATGTTTTCAGAACATTATGGATCGCAGGCCTCGTTTCCCTGCAGACTACAGGACCCAGTCATTCCAAATAGGTGAATATCTACTGTATTCTTAAATATCTCCAGGGAATGAGATTTCACCACCTCCCTCGGTCCCTCGTCTAGGTGTCTCCTATGTAATGGGACCAGATTCCAGTATTAGGTGGCCTGTTTAGAATTTGGGGGAGCGGTATCCTGACACCTGAAAGGCTCTGCGGGGACCCATTAGGGTTTTGCTAGCATCCAGAGCCCTGAGGCGGCGGTAGGGAGGAGGAGAAATAGATGTGAGGCTGCCAAGTCATCATCTCTTCTCCACCTGGCTTCTCCTTCTCTTCCTTTTCCTGTGTCATTGAATTGGTCCTTCCCAGGCCATTTCTTGGAGTTTGAAAGAGGTTGGTATGATGTGTTTCTGGTAAGGTTAGAAACAGCTAAGGAGAGTCTAGGATGGGCCCGCAAGCCATGACAGTCGTGGCAGGAGCTGAGGGTGGCACTGGCTGCTTTAGCCTGGGCTGAGTGTTGACGGATGATGATTGGATGACTCTTTGTTCCTCCCCCCTCCTATCTCTCTCCCACTCTCCTTCTCTGCTCACTCTCTCTCCTTTTCTCTGTCTCTCTGCTCACTCTCTCTCCTTTTCTGTCTCTCCTTTTTCCCTTTCATACTCTCTCTCCCTCTGCCTCTCTCCTCCTACCCACTCCTGTCACTTTGCCCCTCTCTCTGGGTCACACTTTTGGCCACATCCCTGTAGGCCCACCCCCTTCCCCTCCCCACTCCCTCCCCACCCACCATGGCCCATCTGGAACTATTTCTCGTAAATCTTAAAGTCAGGAAGTCCTTCCTTTAGTTGGCCTCATTCACCACCTGCTGTCTTGATAGAAGATAAGAGTTTGAGGCTTTCCATTTAACCAAACCCCTTAGTCCTCTGATGACCAGCCTAACTTTGCTGCTTACTTCATAAGCGCACTGAGAACAGTGCAATACGCTTTGGAAATCAGCCCATAATGGCCGACATCAAACTAGGAGCTGGAGAGAGGCAGCTGCCATTTCCTTGAGGATAGAGGGGAGAAGGGTCTGGTTTCATCAGACTCCAAATAACTTGCCTGGGGCTTCTTTTTGGCATGGGTATCTGGGAGTAACAGATACTAAGGTCTGAACCAGCTTGGCTGATGCCAGAACTGAGAATCCCATGGGGAGACCAAGATGTCTCTGGCTTCCTCCGTGAGAGTCTATGAGTCACGATCAGAGATCTAGTGAGGCCTGGGACATTCTAGCTCAAATTGAATTCTCAGGGCCACTGAACCATATGGCTCAAGTCCTGGAGATCATGAAGGAGGAATGGCTCAAGTCACCCACTCAGCTTTTCTAGAACCCAGGGATTGGTTTCATGTTTCCACATGAAAACTTGCACTGCAGTACTCATACCACGCCTAATGCCTCCTGCTTGTGCAAAACCATTTTCTTGGTCACCGCATTTTCCTGCATCCAGGAGGATGCAATTTGTGAGAAGACCGTTCCTTAATTCTGCCGTTGCTTCCTATCAAAAATGTGGAATGAAAGGTGATAATAATAATAATAATTATGGTCTTTGTTAAGCTTTTACTATGTGTGAAGCACTGTACTAAGTGCTGGGGCGGATACAAGAATATCAGGCTGGACACGGTCCCTGTCCCACGTCACAGTCTCAATTCCCATTTTACAGATGAGGTACCTGAGGCACAGAGAAGTGAAGTGATTTGCCCAAGGTCACACAGCAGACAAGTGGCAGAGGAGGGATTAGAACCTATGGCCTTCTGACCCGTGCTCTATCTACTATGCCGTGTGGCTTCTCATAATGAAGATCCATGTACTGGCTGAAGTGAGTGTCCTAGGGCTTGGACATTCAGGACTGAGCCGGACTTCCAGGGGTCACAGTCATTCGTTCAGATCCCGGGAGGCAGGTGGCGGTTCCTGTCCATAGGCAAAGATCCACTTGGGGATTCTTGAGTAGAGCTCTTCTGACCCAAATCCTTAGAGTTCAAGCCAAACTACAGTGGGTCTTGAAACAGAGGGGAAACTGGTGATACAACAGCATCTTATCTCCTCAGTTCCGCCTCTCAGTGATGCAACTCCTGCTGTTTAATTTTGCAAATCTTGACACATACAATTCAGCTAGAATGCATGTGTTTATTAATTAGTCTGGAGAAAAAGCAAGGGCAGAGTGGGGGAACATTCTTCCAATAATATTGGGATGCAGTGTGTGGAAGCAGTCATTCAGTCGGTCAATCAATGGTCTTTATGGAGTGCTTAGTATATGAACATGATGTGGTGGTTGAAAAAATGATAAGCACCTGGAGGAGTATATCGTCAGAGTGCTGGAACTGGTCATCTAACTAATTCCCTACAGCCTAAATCAGCCTAGACAAATGAGAATATATCCTGACAAGGCCACCATGCCACTGAGAAGCAGCGTGGCTCAGTGGAAGAGCACGGGCTTGGGAGTCAGAGGTCATGGGTTCGAATCCCGACTCCTCCACTTGTCAGCTATGTGACTTTGGGCAAGTCACTTCACTTCTCTGTGCCTCAGTTACCTCATCTGTAAAATGGGGATTAAGACTGTGAGCCCCACATGGGACAACCTGATCACCTTGTGTCCCCCCTAG
Source organism: Ornithorhynchus anatinus (assembly GCF_004115215.2). Lineage (NCBI taxonomy): Eukaryota > Metazoa > Chordata > Mammalia > Monotremata > Ornithorhynchidae > Ornithorhynchus > Ornithorhynchus anatinus. The sequence continues at coordinate 11,892,947 of NC_041735.1, read as the reverse complement.
CGCTTAGAACAGTGCTTTGCACAGAATAAGCGCTTAACAAATGCCATTATTATTATTATTATTATTAGGTAGGGGTCCCAAGATTACAATAGATTGCAACTCTTTTTTTTCCAAAGGTATTTGTTTAGTGCTTACTATATGCTACTAAACGCTAGGGTAAATACGAGGTTGGACACAGCCCGAGTCCCACGTGAGGCTCATAGTCTTTTATTTTATGAGGCACGGAGAAGTTAAGTGATTTGCCCAAGATCACAGAGCAGACAGGTGGCAGAGCCGGGACTAGAAACCAAGCCCTCTGACTCCTAGGCCCGGGCTCTTTCCACTAGACCACGCTGCTTCTTATCATACAGGCTTGTCTTAGTGTTTTGGATTGCCACCTATTGCTCTACATTTTACAAAAACCTACCCAGTATGGTTTGCAGGACTGAGAAACTGTCACAATTAAGACCATTTTAATAGAAAGAAGCCTCTTCATTCCCTCCCACATTAGTTTAGGAAGACCTCTCAGAAAAATACAATGCTTTGATTGATTCCTCAAAATATGGATTTTAAAAATCAATTTCTAGAAGGAGTGAGTAGCTAAGGACTATTTAGAATAGTATAATGTTGCCATATTTGAATTCCATAACTCTCCCTCACAAACAAGGAACTTTAAAACTTTAAAACTTTTTTTTCTGTGGCTACCTATCGCCTCTCTGTGCGGATGTGTGGAAACTCTGAGAGTCCCTTGGAGAAAACTCTAGATGCTTTTTCCCTTTTCATTTGCCAGAGCCATTGTGGGTTAGTGCAATTTTCTCGATCCGGACAGAGTGATAAGGCTTGCTCCGAATAACTAGGCCCCGCCCCCCCCCCCCCCCCCCCCCCCCGCCACCCCCCCAGATCTGCAACATTAGCTGAAATGTTTAGAAAATATCACTTCATTTTTCACTGGGGTACTGCCTGAGCAGTTAATGGTTACATCACATTACAAGATAGGCATTTAGCTCTCACGGGAATGGGAACGGTTCGAATCTCCACTCTAGATTACTGAGGAGTAGATGAGACCAAGGTTAGAACAAGAGAAGGAGAAGTAGAATCAGATTCGACTCCTGGTTCCAACACTGATTTACTACAGGAGTAAATCAGTCCTCCCTTTATATCCCAGTTTTTCCTTCCGAAAAGTGAGAAATAAAACTCTGAACTTGAAATTTCTGAGACAAAAGGCAGAAAACTAACAGCACAAAATCATTTAATCTGAAGCTTGTCACAGATGGAGTTCGACAGAGTTTATAATGTTATATCATCTCGATATTTTAAGTTTGGAAAAGATAATAATAATAATGATTTTGGTATTTGTTAAGTGCTTACTATGTGCCGAGCACTGTTCTAAGCCCTGGAATCAAGGTAATCAGGTTGTCCCACGTGAGGCTCAAAGTCTTAATCCCCATTTTACAGATGAGGTAACTGAGGCACCGAGAAGTTAAGTGACTTGCCCAAAGTCACACGGCTCACAAGTGGCGGAGCCGGGATTAGAAACCACGACCTCTGATTCCTAAACCCGTGCTCTTTCCACTAAACCACGCTGCTTCTACGACCAACAAATATAATCCCTTGAACGAGGCATCTTTTTTTTTACCTGATATTTTAGATTTCGATTGCAGATTTAGATGGCAGTGACCAACGTTTTTGAAATTCGTAAATCATCATTGCCAATTTTTTGAGGGTAGAAAAGGTGGATACCTTAAACTGCCCCGAAAATCACAACCTCAAGTAATCGGAAAAACTTGAGAAATTATGTGACAAAGGAGAGAATTTCTTGTACTTACATTGACCTTCATCTTGTTTCGTCCAAGTACGGCTGACTACTCCATAGCCCAGAGGAACCCAGTGCTCTTTGAGAGAAAAATCTTTCCAGTTTGAACTGGAATTCCGTGAGGTTTGGGTTGGAGTCTAAAAGTATTTGTGCCTTGGACTGTATTCCCTCTACAGCTGTTCTTTCTAGGATCCCTGGTCTCAAGTCAACAGCCATTAGGAATGAATTGAACGAGTTACATAATAATTTATCCCGGTGGTTCCAGTTGGCTCACAGTTCAGTTCATGCAAATGAAGCTGGTGGGGTGGGGAGCCGGCTGTAGGAGGGATTTAGCTATAAACCTCCTTGGATAGCTCTAGGTCTGAAAAAAAGGGTTGAATAATAAAATATTTCCCCATGTAATAGCTTTAAAAGTCATCTTAATTACTTAGGGGAGTATTTTGAATAAGATGGAAATTCGGGGCCTTTTTATTTTTATTCTCTTTTTCCCCTTTCACAGTCTTAGTTTAATCTTCTTAGAATTATTCCAGGTCACTCAGGTGAAACAGTCACCGTAGAGACTTTGAGGACTTGAAGAATCAATCAATCAGTGAAATTTACTGAGCACTTACTATGTGCTGAGCACTGTACTAAGCACTTGGGAGAGTACAATACAACAGATTTGGCTGATACATTCCCCGTCCACGATCTTACAGAGGTTACACTCCCCAAACCCACCCGGTCAACGAGTGGAATTGAGATACATTTACCGTGCACGATATTCTGATTTCCCGTAGACATCTACACTTTGTCAAGCGCTTTGTACTTTTTGTACAGTGCTCTGAGCACAGTAAGTGCTCAATAAATAAATACCATTGATTGATTATCCAGCTTCTATGCTTAAATCTCCCATCAACTCATACTGCTCATACACAGTTCTCAGAGCTTCTCTTCAATCTCTTCTTTTTTTTTTTGTTCTGCCCTTTTTCTTTAAACTTTCCCTCTACTTCATCTTACAAAGAAAACTTTTTTTTTTTAACTAAGAAAATATCCATTCAGAAGGCAAATGTAATTTTTTAAATCCCCTAGGTATGTCATCATGTGATCAGGCTGGACATAAGGAGTTACCCACTCCAGGAATTTGAAAGCTTTTAGATCAAAAGCAACTTAAAACCCCTACTATTAATAATATGTAACCTATTTCCAGACTTTTTTTTATATCCTCAGCTCTTGAAGAGCTATATGTCAAAGCACTGCTGGAAACAGATGCAAGATTAAGTGAATGATTTGTTTTATTTCAAACTGAACATGATCAGCGTAGCCTAGAGGAAAGAACACGGGCCTGGGAGTCAGAGCACCTAAGTTTTATTAGTGACTCCACCGCTTCTCTGTTATATGACCTGGGGCAAGTCATTTAACTTCTCTTTGCCTCAGTTCCCTCATCTGCAAAATGGGGATTCAATTCCTGTTTTCCCTCCTACTTAGATTGAGAGCCCCATGTGCCACCTAATTATCTTATATTCATTCATTCATTCATTCAATCATACAATCGTATTTTTTGAGTGCTTACAGTATGCAAGGTACTGCACTAAACGCTTCGGAGAGGACAATATAACAATAAATAGACACATTCCCTGCCCACAGTGAGTTTACAGTTCTATCCCAGCATTTAGTACAGTGCTTGGCACAAGTACGTGCTTAACAGAACCACAACTATTAATTATTATTATATTACATTGTCAAAAAGTCAAAAGGCCTTGTTCTAAGGTTTAGGACTTAAGACAAAAGAGCTCCAAACTACATTTGTTGGCAAAGCCATTTGGGGTTAAATTTGCAAAAGTATAAGTGCACAAAGGCAAAATCAGCAGCTAGGAGGGCAACTACCATCGAACCTCACAGATTACAGACAAGAAGACGCAAGAGAGATAACTCACGGTACAAAAGATGCAGTAACGTGAATTGGAGGCAGAGAACCGAGGAGCCAGGCCTGTGACTGAGGGAAGTTCAGTGCTTAAAATGAAGAAAAAAATAAATCTCCAAACCCAACGTAAAAGCTAATGGTTCCGTGTTGGTGCCAGATGGAGACAGGTCAGATGGAAACCAGGCTGCTGGCTATAACTCCTGACCATGGACACCCTGGTGTTGAGTATAACGTACGGTGAATTTAATGCCTTGTCACACAAATGATTCTTATACTTTTGAAAGGGCAGAAAGACAAACGGTGTGGAAGCCTCACCTACCTGCGTTGAGAGAATTGTCCAACAATCCTTAATTTTGTTTTATGTCGATCACTCAATCATTGGTATTTACTGCACACTTGCTGTGCAGATTCATCCATTCATTCATTCAATCGTATTTGAGCACTGTACTAAGCCTAGGGAAGTACAATACAGCAATAAAGAGTGATACACAACGAACTCACAGTCTGGCGGGGAGACAACATCAGTATAAATAAACAGACATCAATATATATAAATAAAATTATAGATATATACATAAGGACTGTGGGGCTGGGGGGAGAGCAAAGGGAACAAGTCAGGGTGATACAGAAGGAAGTGGGAGATAAGGAAAAGTGGGGCTTAGTCTGAGAAGGCCTCTCGGAGGAGATGTGCCTTCAGTAAGGCTTTGAAGGGGGGAGAGTAATTGTTTGGCGGATTTGAGGTGGGAGGGTGATTCAGGCCAGAGTAGAACATGGGCCAGGGGTCGGCGGCGAGTCAGGCGAGATCGAGGCCCAGTGAGAAGGTTAGCGGCACCAGAGGAGCGAAACGTGCGCTCTGGGTTGTAGAAGGAGAGAAGCAAGGTGAGGTAGGAGGGGGAGAGGTGATGGAGCACTTTAAAGAAGTGTGGCTTGGTGGAAAGAGCCCTGGCTGGGGACTCAGAGGTCATGGGTTCAAATCCCAGCTCCGCCGCTTGTCAGCTGGATGACTTTGGGCAAGTCACTTCACTTCTCTGTGCCTCAGTTGCCTCAACTGTAAAATGGGGTGAAGACTGTGAGCCCCACGTGGGACAAACCTGACGACCTTGTATCCTCCCCGGCGCTTAGAACAGTGCTTTGCATATAGTAAGCGCTTAACAAATGCCATCATCATTATTATTATTACTATTAAAGCCAATGGTGAAGAGTTTTTGATACGGAGGCGGATGGGCAACTGCCGGAGACTTTTGAGGAGGGGGATGCGGGTCCTGAACGTTTCTGTAGAAAGATGATCCGGACAGCGGAGTGAAATATGGACTGGAGTGGGGAGAGGCAGGAGGTTGGTGGGTCAGCAAGGAGGCTGATGCAGTAATCATTCATTCATTCAATAGTATTCATTGAGCGCTTACTATGTGCAGAGCACTGTACTAAGCGCTTGGAATGTACAAATCGGCAACAGATAGAGACAGTCGCTGCCCAGTGACGGGCTTACAGTCTAATCTAGGCAGAATAGGAAGAGTGATTGTATTAAAGTGGTAGTGGTTTCGAGAGAGAGGAAAGGGCGGATTTTAGCGATGTTGCGAAGGTGAGATCGCCAGGATTTGGCGACGGAGTGAATATGCAGATGACCGTATCGCCACTTGGGAAGCTACAACAGAGGAAGTAGACAGGATCGCTACCCTCCAGGAGTTGACACTGTAGTTGATCATCACCTTGGTCAGGTCTACATCGAGAACATAGGACATATTTCCTAAAACTGAATTTGAACGTCTCTTTTTATAGATTCTTGTTACAATACTTCTCATCCCTTATGAATAAAAGGAAAACTATCATCTCTTTCCACTTCAACCCCGCTCCCTCCCCCCACCCTTCTTTTAAGCCGTTTCCTCTGAAGGCCCTTGTCATTTCCTCCTTAGTCATCGGCCCAAAATTACGCTATTATATTTTTACAGTCTTTTCCCTTGCTATATTATCATTTTTGACAACATACACTGTATTTTATTTAGCTGAATGACTTTTTTGGTAGAACACTTTTTTTTGTTTGGTCTGAGGTATCCCTCAGAACCTTTTTATTGAGGGTTTGAGGATTAATTAACTTGACAAAGAAAAAGGTACAGATATATTTGTTTTAAACTATACGAAAGTTGTTACCTCTCCAATTCCACTGTGACCCCGGTAAGAAGAAAAGGGACTGACAGTAAAGGAGGAAAAGTAAGTTAGGTAGATGGAAGAATTTATTAATGGATTATTGCCGAGCTGTTTGTCACCAAGAGAGTGTGGAATTATTTAGACTCTCACCTGACTGGATTATGAAAGTTCCAATCCCCTCAAGGCAGGGATCAGAATAATAGCAAGATGGAATCCATCCACTAGACTTTTAGTTCTTTGGAGTCGGGATCTTATCTACTGATTCTATTGTATTCTCCCAGGCACTTCTGCAAAGTGTAGGTGCTCAATAAATACTATTGAGCGAATAATTGATTTGCACAGAAATTTACAGTGTGGGAGCACTACAGAATGAGTAAAGCAAAGTTCTTCAGGATCACAATCTCACGTTATAAGACAACTGGTTGTCATAGCCCGAACTGAATACCTATGTTATAAATTGGGATCCCACGATGTGATAATTGCAAAAGGTGGACAGTAGGGAGGATAAGCTATTTAAAACACGCTGACCAATCCTGCCCACAAGAAAGAAAGTTGAAAGGGCCTGGGGAAAGAGATTTAGTAGACACATTCCCTGCCCATAACTAATAGTCCAGAGGAGAAGACATTCTGTTGTACTGTACCCTTCAAGCGCTTAGTACAGAGCTCTGCCCATAGTAAGAATTCGAAAAATACCATTGACTGATTGATTTAAACATCTTTTCCAAAGTTATAGCTGTCTATAATTGAACAACGAAGATGACAAATGCATATAATTATATATGCCCAGAAAAGATAATTAGTAATAGTCTATTAGAAATAACTCAAATATTTGATGATCTATGAAAAAAAAATTTAAACGACTGAATTTGCTACGATACAAGTAGGCCTTTGCACTGGAGGTCATACTACTGATGGCAAGGTAATATACAAGCAAGTGAGGGTGGCTGCTTGGACCAGTGGGTGACTAATGATTCATTTAAATAGAGTGTAGGTAGTATTGTCTTGCTTTGTGTATGGCTCTTGCTGGGCTCGGTTTTGCATCTATCCCTTCCCTGCTTGAACCTCTGCTAATGGAGAGCAAGCTTTCCCATGACTGCTGCCTGCTAGATGCGCATATCTGTTGCTCTTGTCTTTCACTGCATCAAAAGCAGGATGCTGGCTAGGGAATCAGAGGGCCAATTGAGAACTGGAAATCTAAAAATGCAAAGGAAGAAAAGCAGGTAGCCAAGAGGCTCAAATGGATTTTTTTTTTTTTAGATTGATCTCCTGAAATTGGTGATAGAGATTCCCATACCCAAAGAGGGTTTTTTGTCTATTTTTTTAAAGGTAGCACAGAGGTCAGAGGGATTGGATTGGATTATGGAGACCACACGGAATGCTGAGGCCAAATTGATGAACTAAATATGCACGATGATGAGGAATTTTGAAGGAACTTCACAGTGAAAGTCAACTCTGTTATATTGTATGCAACTCTGTTGTAATGTACTCTCCTAAGCACTTAGTACAGAGCTCTGCACTCAGTAAGCATTCAATAAATATCATTGACTGAAGCTGCAGAAATTCTGCCTAGATTATTTAACTTCTCATTAGAGATGGATCCTTTATGACAGGATCAGTGGTAGGTAATTTATCCATAAAGAGAATAAATCTTAGGAATTATAGACTGGTGAGCCTCATTCTTGAACTTGGAAAATTGGTAGACTCTGTAATTCAATTCAGCATGAGGGAGCTCTTAGAAACACAACCTTCTGAAGGTAAGACCATATAGTTTCAATCGATCAATCAACGGTACTTACTGAGCACTTCTTATGTGCAGAACAGTTCCTAAGTACTTGGGTACTATTTATTGCATTTGTACGGTATATATTTTGTCCCAAACCCTTTACCAAGCACTTAGGAAAGATTTTTTTTCCCCCAAGGCAGAACATTCTCCTATCCCAAGGTGGAACTTTTTCAAAGACCTTTAGGAATCCAAATATTGTATGCCTCCTGGCTGCTTTTTTCCTCATGCTTATCGCTCTCATAAAAGAACACCAGGAAATTAGTGAGGCATGAATTCCCCTTACAGAAACTTTCACGTCTTTGACTGTAAGCTCCCTGTGGGCATGGATCGTGTCTATTGTACCCTCCCAAGCGCTTAGTACAGTGCTCTGCACCCAGTAAGCCCTCAAGAAGTGTCATATGTCGATTGATTGAACTGGCACCGCTCTCCACAGCTTTGGCCTTGCCCCGTCTTCTCCGACTGTGTGCCCTCTGGCCACCTGGCTAGCGTCCTGCCTCAGTGGCTCCTGTCGGGAGGTTGTCAGCCCGGGTATTGGCCTGGTTGAACCACACTTTGACCTGACTCTGAGTGTGAAGGAGAACATTAAAGCCACCGAGGAAGCTCAGCAAGGGCTGAGGAGCTTGAGAGTGAAAATTTTACACCATCCTTTTAACATCTCAACCACACTTTAAGATCTTAGAAGATATGGTTTGACATTTCAGTTGCTGCTTTAATATCTTCAATCTCTTAATAGTAGGAAAAAAGAAAGACTGATAGGACCCAGGCTCCTTGAGTTGGGTGGAATCCGAAGAGCGATTGAATAAAATGAAGCCACTGGAAAATATCTGGGCTTTTTTTGTTGTTGTTTTACCCAGTATTTGTATCTGCCCGAGTTTTACATAGTATCTGTTAAGCGATTACTATGTGCCAAACTCTAAACTAAGCAATGGGGTAAGTACATGCTAATGACGTTGGACCCAGTCCATGTCCCACATGAGGGTCACAAGTCTTACCCCCGTTTTACAGATGAGGAAACTGAGGCCCAGGGAAGTTAAGCGACTTGCCCAAGGTAACACAGCAGGCTGATTGAGAATTAGAACTCAGATGTCTTACTCCCAGACCCCGGCTCTTTCCACTGGGCTTCGCTGAATCGGTTACCTTCTTTTCTTTTCATCATTAAATCCCTAGGAGAGAGTGTTTTCTACTCACACTAAAGAAGCATACTCAGACATCTGGGCTTATTTTGTGTTTAACGTTTTGTTTCTCTCTGTCAATATCGGTAAACCCCATGTTGGCTTTTTTCCGTCTTGAGTGTTCTTAGCATGCACGCAAACACGTTTCCTTTGTTGGGTGGTCAACTGCACGTGAACAAAATGGCCGCTTGAGCCATAGAGCATCTGGAGGAATGTCGGACCCACTGAAGGTGTACTTGGGCTAGCATTCTGCTGAGACAGCCCAGCCCAACAAATGACTGAACATCATCAGTCAATCCATCCGTTCAATCGACCAGTCATATTTAGTAAGTGTTTACTCCGTGCAGAACCATGCACTAAGCACTTAGGAGAGTACAAGAGAACAGAGTTGGTAGACGTGTTTCCCGCCCAAGGCTGGGTGCAGAGGGCAGTTTGGGGCCCCCTTAGGGGTGGGTCAGCGGAGACATGTTCAAGTGATCGGTCGAAGGTATTTACTGAGCCTTTACTCCGCTCAGAGCACTGTACTGAGCGCTTGGGAAAGTACAACAGAGTTGGTACCTCTGCCCACTTGGTTCTCATCTTGAAGCAGCGTGGCTAAGTGGAAAGAGCCCGGGCTTGGGAGTCAGAGGTCATGGGTTCGAATCCCGGCTCTGCCACTTGTCAGCTGCGTGACTGAGGGCAAGTCACTTCACTTCCCTGGGCCTCAGTTACCTCATCTGGAAAATGGGGATTAACTATGAGCCTCACGTGGGACAACCTGATTACCCTGTATCTACCCCAGCGGTTAGAACAGTGCTCTGCACATAGTAAGCGCTTAACAAATGCTAACATTATTAAAATTGTGCCATCGGACACGTGTGCATATCTGTAATTTATTTATTCATTTATTTATTCATTCGTATTACCATCCGTCTCCCCCAGTAGATGGTAAGCTCATTGTGGGCATGGAATGTGTCTGTTTATTGTTATATTGTAATCTCCCAAGTGCTTAGCACAGTGTTTTGTACACAGTAAGTGCACAAATCATTTATTCAATAATATTTGAGCACTTACTATGTGCAGAGCACTGTACTGAGCGCTTGGAGTGTACAATTTGGCAACAGAGGCAATCCCTGCCCAATAACAGGCTCACAGCCTAAATCGACACGATTGAATCAACGAACGACTGAACGACTGGCCTCTGCTTGGCTTGGAAAGTGGGGAAGAGCAGAAAGGGCAGCAACCCCAGCCTCTGCCTTCCAGAAAGCCAGCCTCGATTTTGAAATGGACATTCTTCTGCTGCCATCAGAGAATGGCGAAGGAGCCAGTGGGAGGTTGCAGTCTCCCAGGGGATCCCAAGGGTCTCAGAGAGCAGAAGCGTCTTCTAGACTGTAAGCTCGCTGCGGGCAGGGAATGTGTCTGTTTACTGTTGTATTTCTACTCTCCAGAGTGCTTAGGACGGCGCTCTGCACGCAGTAAGCGCTCGATAAATATGAACGACGATGAATTATAACAATAAGAGTGATATTAGTTAAGCGGATTCTATGTGCCCAGCATGGAACTAAGATATGGGGTAGATACAAAACAATCAGGTGGGACACAGACCTGATTTTAACACCAAGATCCTTCTATTTAGAAGAATATATGCTCAACCAGTTCTGTCATTGTTTTAAAAAGACTTAGGATTTTTTTTTAATTGGGCAGGGCATAAATGCCAACCAGCAGCTTCCCCTTCTAACGGTATGAGTAATATTCTTTATAACTAGAAAGCTAGAATAACTTTTCAGAAGACATTCTTTTGCAATTAATGATACTGATTCTACACACATGACCTTATTCTCCATTCCATGGGCAATTAATTGAAAAGGTTCATTTTATCATATCAGTAGACTTAAGCCTAGGCTAAAGATCCAAAATTATCACAGAAAGGGAAATCTTCATCGGTAGCTTACAATTCTTAGTATGGGGTATTCATTTTGATGAAAAAATAAATAGAGATCCTAATATCCCAAATCCGGTTCAGAGGAGCTGAGTAGCTGGTCACTGGCACTCTTCTGATATATTCTCCCAAACACTTCATACAGGGCTCCGCACATGGTAAACGCTCAAAATATACCATCGATCGATTAATCGATTCTCTTTCCCAAATAGCTATTGAACCATTTTAGTTCAATAGCTATTTGGGAAAGAGAATCGATTAATCGATCGATGGTATATTTTGAGCGTTTACCATGTTCAATAGCTATTTGGAAAAGAGAATCTATTTTAGTTCAGTAGTTCAGTTTAGTTCACAAAACTTTAAGGCATTGATGTCCATCCCACCAAACAACTGATCGCTTAGCTTGGCAAGAAGCCTGTCTAAACCAAAATCTCTCCTGCAGCTGTGCTAGGAAATCTGGGACTCAGCTGTTGTGAAGAATCAAACATTAGGCTCACGCAAGGGCCAGAGTACTTCGGAATCACAATGTCTTGCTCAGAATTTCTCCGGTTTCCCCCCACCCCACCCCTTTCTCCCTATCTCTCCCTCTTTCTCCCCAAATATTCACTATCCACTTACCTTGGAGGATCTGTCCATGATGTCCGTCCCCTTCATCGTCGTCACCTAGAAGCAGAGGGCTTTTTGAACGGTGCCGGATTAAAGAGGCGGTAGATTTATGCTATGTCACCGCATGTCATTCGCTGGTTCTCAGAAAATGAATTCTATGGAGGTACATGTCATTTTATAGGAAGTGGTACAAAAGAATCTCCCTGAGGGCTATATTTCTGGGACCCTTGATAAGTCTAAAATGGTTAAAAAAAAAAACCAAAGAAGCAAACATTCTGCAGTGACTGATATCTCCGACTGTCTACAAGTAGAGATTGCCTTGATCTGCTTTTCACACACTTGCTACAAAACCGCAAAAAAAAAAAAAAAAAAAAGGCAGCTCCAACCCTTCTGCTTTATTGGGTGAAGTTCCTATTTCAGAAAACTCAGTATAAAAATACTATGGGGTAGTATGATTTCCTTGCACCCCAATTTAATGTAATAAAAAGTTTAATATTCATCTGATGACTCCTGAATGCATATTTAAAAAAAATTGCTCAGTGAAGATTTAATTGCACTTTGTATTTTTATTCAATATATTCTAGGCAATAAAAGAGAATTTACGTGTTTTCCAAACTTCCATCCAGAGAAGCACTGCGGTCTAAGGGATAGAGCATCGGCTGGGAAGTCAGAAGGACCTGGGTTCTAATCCCAGCTCCGCCACTTGTCCGCTGTGTGACCTGGGGTAAGTCACTTATCTTCTCTAGGCCTCGTTTACCTCATATGTAAAATGGGGATCAAGGCTGTGAGCCCCTTTGTGGGAGATGGACTGTGTCCAACCGAATTAGCATGTATCTACCCCAGTGCTTAGTACAGTGCATGGGACGTAGTAGGCACTCGGCAAACACTACCGAAAAAAAAAAAAGAAACCTCTAACTAAAGTTTTCACTACATTTGGCCTCAAGCCAGTTCTCCTGAAGGTTTTTCTTAGTACCGCATTACTCCCGCATGTGCTCGTGAGGAGGTGAAAAAAGGGACTGGTCAGATAAAGGGGATAAATACTGTGGCGTGTGAACAGGACTGCTTCCTGTGTGGAAATCCCTTCCCTCCTTCGCTTGTGTATTTTGTTGTTTATTCCCACACAACGGGAGAGTGATGATAAAATGGGGAAGAAAGGTCATCGACCCCATGGTCTCTTCCTGTAACTGCTTCATTTTCAAACTGTCACACGAGACAGTCTTTGGGCTTCTTCAAATCCTGAAGGATGCAATCGCATCTGGTAAAGAGGTCGGCCCGCTCACATTCCCTTTTGGATTCCCTCTCAGAATGAAATTGCAGTTTCTAGTTGTTTTGATTTTCAGTTATGTACCTGTACAGCACGGATAGAGGAGAGACAAGGCAGAGAGTTAATGCAAAAACAGGGGAGATGGACTGGGCCCTATCCGAGGATCTCGTATCTAACCCACAGTCGGCGCTTAACAGAGACAACGATCATTATGGCTCGTCCCGACCTGGGCAGGGAGAGAGGAGGCATAGGTCCTATTTGGGCCAAGAAGGGAGCCAGTTCTAAGTCAGCAGGGCCCGCAGAGGCCCATTCCTACACTCTGTCGGTGTTCCTCCGTTGGAGGAAGTTGGAGCCGAGGCCAGGTGTGCAGACCTGGTGGGAACAAAAATTTTGCCAGGGGAAAATCTCCTGGAAAATCAACTGTTCTAGGAAGTTCACCACTGGGAAGGCATTCAGTTTGGCCAAGTCTCACAGGACGCGGTCTGTGTCTAATTCCAACATGGGTACTCTTTCCCTGTATTTAGTACAGTGCTCTGCCCACAGTAAACACTCAGTAAATCTTATTACTGCTACTTCCCCCTGATGTCTGTGAACCCCCTGTGGGACAGGGACTGTGTCTGACCTAATTAACTTGTACCCATCCCAGTGCTTAGAACAGTGTTTGACCCCTCGTAAGCGCTTAACAAGTACCATTGAACACCATGGCCCTTGGTTGACTGGCCCAGACGAGCAATCTAACAGCCATCTTCAAAAGCCATTAAAGTCTCGCGGCAACAAGCAATCGATGGTATTTATTGAGCACTTACTGTACTGAGTGCTTGGGAAAGTATAAGGCAATAGAGTTGGCAGAGTGGTCTCTGCCCATAATGGAGCTAACAGTCTCTGTGAGGGGGACAGACATCGAATTAAATTACAGACAGGAGGAATAGTAGAGTATAAATACAAGTACATAAGTGATGTGGGGGCTGGGGTGAGTATCAAAATGCTTAAGGAGTACAAGCGGACAGTCGACACAGAGGAGAGGGTGGATTGAGGAAATGAGGCAAGTTGGTGTTTCCAGAAGGGGGTGATTTGTAGAGTCAAAGGCAGTGGAGAGGTCAAGGAGGATTAGGTTAGTGTAGAGGCCACTGGGTCAGGCAAGAAGGATGACACTGGTGATTTTAGAGAGGATTGTTTCCATGAAGTGAAGGGGGAGAAAGCCAGATTGCAGGGACTCAATCAAAGAACTGGAGGAGGGGAAGTTGAGATAGAAAGTGAAGACTACTCACTCAAGCAGTCTGGAGAGGAATGGTAAGGGAGAGTTGGGGTGACAACTGGAAGGTGTTGTGGGGTCAAGGTGTTTTTTTTTAAGGATAGGGGATTCGTTAACGCCTGCCTCCCCCTCTAGACTGTAAGCTTGTTGTGGGCAGGGAACGTGTCTGTGTATTGTTATATTGTACTCTCCCAAGCGCTCAGTACAGGGCTCTGCACACATTAAGCACTCAATGACTCGAATGAATGGGCGTGTTTGAAAACAGCGGGGAAGGAACCACTGGAAAGTGAGCAGTTGCAGATTTGCAGGCCAGGAGGGAAGGGGTGAGTCAGTGTTTTGATTCATTCAACCCACGTATTCAATCTGTCACCAAATCCTGTCGGTTCTACCTTCACATCATTAAAATCCACCCTTTCATCTCCATTCAGACTGATAGTACGCTGGTCCTAGCATTTACCTTATCCCGCTTTGACTACTGCATCTGCCTCTCCTCGTAGGTCTCCCTGCTTCCTGTCCACACTTCACTCTGCTGCCTGGATCATCTTTCTAAAAAAAGTTCAGCCCACGTCTCCCCACACCTCAAGAACCTCCAGTGGTCACCCATCCACCTCAAAAGAAACTCCTTACCATCGACTTTAAAGTACTCCATCGGCTCGCCCCCTCTTACCTTACCTCGCTGATCTCCTGCTACGGCCCTGCCCCTACACTTCACTCCTTTAGTATCAGTTTACCGTGCCCCAATCTCATCTATCTCCCTGCCGACCCTTCCCCTCACCACCCCCGGCCTGGTACTCTCACCCTCCCTTTGCATATTTGCCAGATTCCCACTCTCCCCACCTTCAGAGTCTTTTTAAGATCCTCTCTCCTGTAAGAGGCCTTCCCCAGTGAAGTCCTTTCCCCCCCGGCTCCCTCTCCCTTCCGACCCTTCAATGCATTTGGATCTGTGACCTTTGGGCATGTGGTATTTGCCCCACAGCACTTATGTACATATCTACAAATGATGTATTATGAATTATTTCTTTATATTAACGTCATCTCCCCCTCTAGACTGTAAGCTCGTAGACGTGTCTACCAGCTCTGCCGCATTGTACACTCCCATTAGTAGAGGACTCTGCACACAGCAAGCACTCAGTAAATACCACTGATGATTTGTTCTAGACTCAATCAGAATTTCCATGAGTAGCTCGAAGCCAAAAATTTCAGAGTTTTGCCGGTTGTATTATGGGAAAAGAAGCATATTGGATCGATTCCAGTCTTTCACAGCCTTCTACTTAGAGTGCGAACACCAGGGACTGTTCTAACCTGATTGATGTCCTTGTATCTAACTCAGTACCTAAGGGTTTAAGAAGTACCATTAAAAAAATATACCGTTAATCAGAGCCGTGAGAATCAGCCTTAAACATCTTAATGGAAACTTGCATCTCATTTACACGGCGAGACAGACACCTCTTGCAAAAGAAAGGTAGTTCTAGGAAATTTGGCAGCTTTGTGCAATATCCTGCTGTCTTCAGTCAGACCCTTTTGCTAAATAAAGTGAAGTACAGCAGATTGAGTCTTTCATGAAGTGAAACGTTCTTCTGACACTCCAATGTGCTATTGTACAATTGGGTGGATTAAACATGTGCTACATTTGAATACTAGTTTTAGAGAGCCGATGCAATCATGTCCCATCAAAAACATAAATGCTTTTCATGAATATAAGCCTAGGAAAGTCTAGATTCTATGGTTTTAGCGTGATCTAAATTAAAGGTACTAAAGCCCTCATTTCCCCTACTCCCTCTCCCTTCTGCACTGCCCTCACACTTATTTGTACCTTTCATTCACCTCACCCTCAGCCCCGTAGCACTTACGTATTGATCTGTAATTTATTTTACTGCTGTCTCCCTCTCCTAGATTGTAAACTCCTTGTGGGCAGGAGACAAGTCTACCAACTGTTATATCGTCATCTCCCATTCACTTAGTACAGCGCTCTGCACGCAATAAGCACTCGAAAACACGATCGATTGCTTGGTATTCATTTGCACAACACACTCTTATCTACCGCCTCACTGGCTGAGATCGGTTTATGGGAATAACTGCACAAACTTCTCTGTGTCTCTCTACAGAAATTTCTCTGTGTCCCTCTCTTGAGGGTAATGAGGAACTGGAATTTAATTTGAAGATTAAAATCGTTGTACGGCAAGAATCAATGGTATTTATTGAATGCTTACTGTGTGCTTGGAAGAGGACAGAAGACCCATACACACAGAGGCAAAAAAAAAAGTCCAGGTGACAAGGGTGATGAGCGAAAGGAATGAGAGAAGAGTAGTAGGAAGAGAAAGCACCGAGTGTCACGAATAAGTGGGTAAGGAAAAGGATCTTGGAAAGGAGACAGAACATAGGTGGAGGCCAAAACTTCTAAGAGATAGCCAAATATTGCTACATTCTTGAATCCATTCCCATGCTCTCTTGAGAAAAGGCTGGAAAGGTTGGGGGTTGGGTAGAGGAAATGTTGGCTCCAGTGAATAGTTCATCTTTTAATATCCACAAGTGAAGGGTCTAAGTCACAGTCTAAGGGGGGAGGGAGAACAGGTATTTAATCCTCATTTAAGAGAAGAGGTCTAAATTGGGATCACAATAGAAGATTCTGTCCCAGGATCCTTGTTATTGTGGTTCCATCCTTTGTCATAGTAGTAATAATAGTTATGGTAACGGTATTTATTGAACACCCTCAAAGTGCTATGCACTATACAACAAGCTGGGGAAAGGATAAACACGAGACTTGTTCCTTGCTCACACGCAGCCTACATTCTAATGGGGTAATCAAAATCAAGTGACTAGATAAACAATCATACATACATACATAGAAAGTGCTGAGAGAGAGGATAAATGCATAAGTTTAGGCACAGGAGGTTTTGAAGGGGATTGCTGTCGTCTTTGGGATCGAGGAGACGAAGGGCGGGTTTCCTGGGACAGTGGAGGGGAACAGAGGTGGGAAAGTCAGGACTGAGGTACAGCTAGAAGGTTGTCCTCGAAGGACCAATGTGACGGGTGAAGAAGGCCAACGTGTGAAACGGAGAGAGCCGGGCAAGACCCATGAAGCTGACTGAGATGGGAAGCCACTGGAGGAATCTGTCGAGAGGGGAAATGTGAGACGGATAACACTTCGAGAGGATTCCGTGTGACGGCATATACAATATGCGGGGGGAGAAGATGGGACGAGTGAGGCTGGGGACAGGAGCCTTGGCAGCAACGACGCTCCTCTATACTCACAGCCTCTTGTAGCCCTTCTGAACACATCAGCCACGTTAAGCACTCGGATCCACTTTCCTTTCACTCTCTAAACTATTTTGGCGCCTGGGTCCTTCTAGATTACAAACTCCCTGAAGGCAGGGAGGGTGCTTTTCTGCCGAGCGCGTAAGTCGTCAGCGCTCAGCTGTCATCAGCCCCTCAAAAAGTCCCGTCGATCGATTCTGAAATAATACAGTGAAAAGAAAGAAGAGTTACGCTCGAGAGGAGAGCACAAAAGAGATAGGGAGAAAAATCCCAGCAGAAAGTCAGGCTTAATACTTCGACGCACAACGATCACGGTGGCATTTGGTCTACAATCAGTCAAGCACTGTTCTAAACGCCGGGCTAGAGCCACGAAAATCTAATCCCACACGGGGCTCACTTTTTAAGTGAGCCTTGTAGCGACAGTATTGCAGCGATCGGCTCTGTCATCAACGGTATTTATTGAATGCTTACCGTGTGCAGAGTACTGTACTACTTGGGAAGAGTACAGTAACGGTGATACAGTCCCAGGCTAGTTGTGGGGAGCGCCCAGTGTAGAGCTGAAGTCACACCGTGCTTCCGGGACCATTCATCCAATAGTCTTCAGCACTGAGACATTATTGAAAATTGCCACCCTCTGGTCTGTCCCACCAGTCCATCATTTCTCTCTCTCCCCCTACCACTGGCTGGAATAAAGAGGCCGGGAAACCAGATCATACACAAATATAGTTTTTAATTTTGGAGATTTCATAGTCTAGAAAATGTACAATAGAAATCGGATACTAATCTTCAGCATACGACAGCCACGGTTTCAGGTGATACAGAAAACGAAGATTTGGTTCACAGAGTATATCTGGCACACGCAAGTCTTCGGAACATCAGTGGGATCAAAAAAGAGTCTCTCTGGATATATGGGAAAGTATTTTACAAACTGAAGTTTTCTAAAAATATACCGCTTGAGGGGTCGTTTAGCAGCCAGAGAGGTTTTGTCACAAAATTTTAATTCACGGACACATACAGCCAATTCAAACACGTTTTTGGAGTGCATGTGTACGATGACCAAGTTCCATCAAGTGCAGATGTTTTAAAATTGGAGGGTTAAACA
This sequence comes from Ornithorhynchus anatinus, assembly GCF_004115215.2. Taxonomy (NCBI): domain Eukaryota; kingdom Metazoa; phylum Chordata; class Mammalia; order Monotremata; family Ornithorhynchidae; genus Ornithorhynchus; species Ornithorhynchus anatinus. Next base: position 11,874,761 of record NC_041735.1, on the reverse strand, counting down.
GCTGATTTAATGTCTTTCCAAAAGTTACCCTGCGGAACGGGGAAGAGCCAGAATCAGCATCCTACCCCCTGCTTCTCTGCAGGATGTCACACCGCCATTCAGTCAATCTGTTTTACTTGTTTCCACTTCAATTCCTTCCAATTTAACATCCACTGATCACATATAGTTCTTCTAGGCATGCTCAAGATTTAGACAAAAGACACCGAGTCACCCAACACAACCAGAACAAGTAGACCGCAGATAATTTTTCCAGGTACCCCAACTCTTTGTCATTGTACTATTACTCAAACCACAGAGATGTTATTGTTACCATTAAAAAGAAAGAGCTTTTGCACGTAGTCCTGTGATTAGACAATAGCTCTTACTTGACAAATATTTATACTAAAAGCGGATGGGATAATTCCTCCCCGGTGAAGCGTCGGTACATTTAGAAATGGACAAAACACGTCCAGACCACGACGGCCAAAACTGAGAGGACTTTAAAAAAGGACCTCGTTGCCAGCTTATACAGTTACATCTCAAAATAGCTTCCGCCAGCCGAGGAAATAGATTCACTGAAAGATCAGTTGCGGGGCAGGTTTCCGAACAGCAATTATTATACAACGTATTAACTCGGGTTTGTGTTTGGATGAGAATGATTAGGTTTGGGTTTTTGATTTTTGCATTTTGGGGGTATACGGTGACAGCAGTGTTTTAGAGCTTTTATTTTATCCAGCTGGGAAAAAAAATCAGTTACCAGGAACTGTTTTACCTCAAAGTTTTCAGGATGGGCCTGTCAACTGATCAGTTGTACCATGCCTCCTCAGAGTTTTCTTCTCAAGAGGAGGATGCGGTCTGGGCAGCTATTTCCTGGATCAATGAGGAGTTTAAACACTCACTCTGAAGGGAGAGACATTAAAAAAATTATAGGGAAGAAAGGTTAAGAGATACAAGTGATTCTTGTAGGTTAGTGACTCATGATAGGTAATGCCTACCATCCAGACATGTGTGTCATGATGGCCTCTCAATTTATGCTCTGTCCCAACATCTCAATCTGCCGAGCATCCTGTCCATACGACAGCTGAAAAATGAGCTGCTGGGAAAGAGCTGCAGGAGTGCTATGAATGTACATCTCCTTCTTTATGTCTTAAGGAAAAAAACCCAGGATCGATTAGCTGAATCAAAAGTGTCAAAATTAAATACGAGACTGCAGATTGGTGCTTTATCATCAGAATTTAAAATTTTGGGGGTTCTCAGTTCAAAGTGGTTCCAATATTGTCATGGCACAAAATTCGGCTTTTTACCGTGGAACCACTTGGCTCCCCGCAAATTTCTGTGGAGTTAGTGGAATCCTCAGGTAGGGCAGTAGCAATACAATGTGTAAGATGTTAAAAAAAAAAAAAAATCAAATTACAATTCTTCATGAGACTTTTGTCTACAATGACTCAGGAATTATTCAAGTGAACACTTTTAAAAATCCATCCTTAAAGCAAGGATTAACTCTATTGTGATAGAAATTGCTAAATGCTGTACTTACAAAACCGACGATGAGCACACCGTAACAATCAGTGAATGAGGAAAAAGTACACATATCTGCATTTCCAACTTTTTCCACCATGATTCTACATCAAGGTTAAAAAAAAGACTTGTAAAAATTTTGGATGGCTCGATTATCCGTATCACATTGCCACAGGATGGTATAGTGAATTTAGGTACGTTTTAAAAAGTCGCTCTACTATTTAAACTGGTGATGGGGAAAAAAACAAAAAACAAAAACAAAAACTTTTAAAGGGGGTTAGAGGAAATTATTTGGTGAAAATGTCTCTAATCTGTGGTCGATCTCCGGTACCAAAACCGAGCTCTGAAGTCATCACTGCAAGTCATGAAGCCGGGATTAGTGGGAGAATGAACTATACAGCGGACAATGTTATTGTGCCCCAGGGAGAGCAGATTTCTCCGTTCGGCTGTTCGTGAGTCCCAGCAGCACAGACTAATTGTCCTCTCATCGGGAAGTAACACGTAGTCTTCCGTGTGGTTGAAGACAGCTTGAGTCCGGTGGACCTGCCGTCCACTCAAACCGGCACCTAAGGCAGAAAATAAACTGTCAGTTGCCTCTTTTCCACAGAGACCCTGATTCTTTTTTTTTTATGGTATCTATTAAGCGCTTACTATGTGCCAAGTACTGCTCCACCCACTGGATACCATAAAATACACATCCAATTCACTCCTTAGGTGTTTCTATTAAGGGTGTTGAGTAGAATGCTGTTGGGGAATCGGGAAATATTCTTCTGACAATGCCCGGCGTGATGTCAAAAGAGGTGGGTTTGAGCACGCACTTGGGATGACTCTAAGGTGAATGTCAATTTTTCTTAATAATAATAATAACGTTGGTATCTGTTAAGTGCTTACTACGTGCAGAGCACTGTTCTTAGCGCTGGGGTAGATACAGGGGAATGAGGTTATCCCACGTGAGGCTCACAGTCTTCATCCCCCTTTTACAGATGAGGGAACTGAGGCACAGAGAAGTGAAGTGACTTCCCCACAGTCACACAGCTGACAAGGGGGCAGAGTCACGATTCGAACCCATGACCTCCGACTCCCAAGCCCGGGCTCTTTCCACTGAGCCTCGCTGCTTCTCTCAATGTGGGGGTTGGCAAAAAAAGAAGTGTACAGAACTGACTGCCTGTTCCTTTCTTCCCATTGTTTAATTTCTTCCTGAAGGGGGACCCACTTTTTCCCTTCCAGACGATTATCTATTAATCTTAAGAATGTTTTTAAATGTTTTCTTCAGATATCAAAGAAGGAACCTCCAATTTGAGATTATCAAATACCTCTGCTCTCCAGGGGAAAGACAGAGGTGCAATCAGGACACACGACAGGCTCTCTAAGACTGGCCAGAGTGCCCGAAAACGGACTTCCACCGAAAACGACCCGGAAACAGTTTCGCCTACCAGTCGGTTTCAGAACATCACGGCCAGGCTCCCCGACCCACGAAAGAACTCATTTTACAGACGTTGGGAAGCGGGCATCTCCGCGGGAGTTCACAGCTCCGCCCCCCGACACGTACCTGTATACCTGACCAGCGTTCGTCCCGTTGATATCTCCCAGAGTTTCGCTACGGAGTCTTTCCCGCTCGACAGGATGTACTTCGAATTTTTGGAAAAGATGGCCGAGCAGACCTCCGCCCCGTCGTGGGCTTTTTCGAAGGTAGTGATGCATCGGTTCGAGACCCCGTCCCACAGCTTGATGCATCCGTCTTTGCTCCCGGTCACGTACATATTGGCGCTAGGGTTGTAGTTAACGGAACAGATGGCGTCGGTGTGCTGATCTTGAGGGTTGCAAGACACGAAACACTGGAACGTGTTGATATCGTAGAGCCGCAGGGTAGGGTGCTGTGTGCCGACGAGAATGTAGTCTCCGGAAGGATGGAAAGAGATGGAGCGTAACATTTCAGCTTCCTGTGGGGAAGGGACATTAGCGATAACTTTGTTGGCTGGATGACTGACTAGAAGGTTAGTCAAAAACAATAAAAATTCACAGTTAATTCTTGGATAGAGAACTTCCTTTGAAAGCATCGCCCTGGCATCACTGGGAGGTGCTTCCAGCTGCCAAGAACGACCGACAAGGTCAAATGCCGCGGCCCAAGCATCTCAGTGGACACTTTCCCTCCCGATGCACTTCAGGCAGCCGTACCGGTCTGCCCTTCCTATTTCCGAGTCTGTAGAGTCAGAGGTGCTTTACGGGGCCCATCACGTGGAAGGCAGGCGACAGACGTTAAAGATAGGGCTGCCTTCAGAACTGTCCAGTGCTTTCAACTGTGAACGCTCCCATTTCCCTGAACATAATGTGCCTATAGCCTGAGGTTTCCGGGTAGGCTACGCAACGATTTGGCCCTTAAAAAGAGAGAAGCATTTCACTCTACGTTTAACTATACAATACGTGCCCTAGTGTGGATCTATCACAGGCCCCCGGCGTCCTGGGATCCTCTCCAGTTCTCCCAGTCCTCTTATCAACTTCTGGAACTCAGGCACTGCTTCTTAACGAAGGCGCTGAAAGCACATACGCAAGCCACGTGCCGTATCCCTTAAGGGTCTGTGGGGCTGGATGGGTGCCGTCGGGGCAGTCCACACTCCCCAGCAGGGAGTGTTGGGGAGGAGAGGGGATGGCAGTCCCCTGGAAAATAAAAGAAGGGAGACAGGAGGCGGGGCGGAGTGTGAGAAGGGAGTTGCAGTGGGGATCTCCTTGTATATTTAGGCTATCTGCCCATTTAGCCCATCCATTTTGGAGTTGAGTCTTTGCATTTGGAATGGATCCCTGACTGGGCCCCACGACTGGACCATCCTGGCAGGCGTTAAAGAATGAGATTTCAAGTTTCTTATAAAATATCACTTTCTAACCTGGATATACTTGAAGGCCCTTTTGGCAGATGGCTTGGAGTAATCAAACAATTTAAGAGTATAGTCTCTTGAACCAGAGGCTAGGATCTGCTCAGTTGGGTGAAAAGCTAGGCACGTAACTTCGTCCACGTGATCATAGAGAGTTCGAATAACAGGATGATTTTCCATGTTCTGCTGTGCGGTTTCATTCATCATGACCTACAGAGACAGAAGCAGAAAGCTCGTCTTTAGAGAAATAAGAGGTCAGACTTCAAATCCAAGCTCAATTCAACACCAATAGCCACTCACACCACCAACTCTCTAGCCCAATTCGAGGTAACCAAAAAATAAGAGAAACTAGTAATAAGAAAAGTTTACCGTGGTCTTACCTCAATAGGCATGGCACTTTTTGCCAACATCCTCTCTGTATCAAGTATCTTTATTGAAGCATCAGCTGAGCCGGTAGCTATTAGCTGTCCATCTCTGCTGTATGTAGCTACCCGGCAGGGACCTTTATGAGACGTCACGTAGCAGGTTTCATATTCTGAAGCCTCTGGAGACATGGTCTGGACATCTGCATCAAATTCCAAGTCAATCCCTGTGCCGGGGGCAACTGTATCTGAACGTCCAATGGCATATTGAACGGCACTGTCATCATTTTCGATTCCTGAAAGATAAAACCCGAGGTCACGCAAATGATCCCGTTCAAATGGCCCTGCTTAATTCTGCGCTTTGGCTAAGAGGATGAGGCGGAACGAACCCGAAACGGTACACCAGTTTGGTGTGATATCAATCACCTCCTCCCTCTGCTATTCATTTTTCTCTGAAATCTTGCAAAATCTAGATGGTCCCTGCATGTAACTGTCATTTTGTCCAAATAACATCCGGAAAAATCCTGCAAGTTTTCAGGGAAAACAGCACTTGGCTTATGAATACTTCATTCATTCAACGGTACTTATTTAGCACTTACTATGTACTAAGCGCTTGGAATGTACAATTCGGCAACAGATAGAGACAATCCCTGTCCAATGACGGGCTCACAGTCTAACTGGCAGTGAGTTGGAGAATAATAGGAGAAGAGGGCAGGCAGGTAAGGTGGGGCCAAGTTGTGGAAAGCCTTGAAGCCAACCGCGAGGTGTTTTTGTTTGATGCGAAGTGACTCAGGGAGCCGCATTGAAGACTTGGGCTCCCAGTGTTTCCGGAAAACTATCAAGTCTACAACTGTCAAATGATAAAGTGATCATACGAGTAATAAGTATTCAAATGCTCACTGGGTGCACTGTACTTTACTAAGTGGTTGGGAAGGTATAACGCAGAGGACAGACACAGTCCCTGCCCGCAAGGAGACATAAATGCATTACGTGCTAAAAACGGTTGGCAGGTATGCCCAGTTTGGGGGTTTGCGGGCTAAAGGAGGAAACTTGCGGGAGGTGACATTTTAGGAGGGAATGTAAATATGAAAACAGCTGTGGTCCGATGGACTGGGGAAGGGAGGGAGGGAGGTCCAGGCAGGGGAAACGGTGTGAGAATGAGAGAGCCATCAGCATAGCCTAGTAGAAAGAGCAGGGGCCTGGGAGTCAGAGGACCTGGGTTTTAGTGGTGGTATTTGTTAAGCGCTTACTATGTGCACAGCAGTGATCTAAGTGCTGGGGGGGATACAAGGTGATCGGGTTGTCCCACGTGGGGCTCACAGTTTTCATCCCCATTTTACAGATGAGGCCACTGAGGCACAGAGAATAATAATAATAATGTTGGTATTTAAGTGCTTACTATGTGCAGAGCACTGTTCCAAGCACTGGGGTAGACACAGGGCAATCAGGTCGTCCCCCGTAGGGCTCCCAGTTTTAATCCCCATCTTACAGATGAGGTAACTGAGGTACAGAAGTGAAGTGACTTGCCCAAAGTCACCCAGCTGGCAAGCGGCAGAGCCGGGATTAGAACCCACGACCCCTGACTCCCAAGCCCGGGCTCTTTCCACTGAGCCACACTGCTTCTCCTGCTTTCCAAGCGCTTAGTACAGTGCTCTGCATACAGTAAGAGCTCAATACATACGATTGAATGAATAATCCCAGCTCTGCCGAATGCTTCCTGTGCGACCGTGGGCAAGTCACTGAACTTTTCCATATCTCGGTTCTCCCTCCTACTTAGACAGCGAGCCCCTCGCAGGATGGGGGCTGCATCCAACCTAATTCACTTCTCTCTACCCCACGGCTTGGGACGGTGTCGGACACGTGCCGAGTGCTAAACAGATACCGTTAAGAAAGGGAGAACTATACTACCCGGTGCTAACCAACCGGACCTACGTGCTTTCACAAAGTTAAAATAAGACTCCAGACCAGAAGATACCTAGTTTGATGAGGTGAAGGAGCTGCTCGGAGGGCGCGCACACTGACTGGGGCTTGATCTCATTGATGAGGCCGTTGGCAATGTTGATGTAGCCGTCGTAGAGCAGCTGGCTGATGATCAGTTTGTACAGCTGCTGGCGATCTTTCAGACTCACTTTTGTCCTGTACATTATGCCGAAGGGCAGATCGGAGGGTCCTCGTCACCTGTAACAAGAGGAAGACTGCCAGGTGAAGACCTCTGGTCCTAGAACACCCGGTTGAGATGAGAATAGCTGCCCACCTCCCCGCAGCGGGTAGCAAAGAGCTCTAACAGAAGAAAAGCCGGCGTGTGAAGACGCCGGATTCTAAAACACGCAGTTCCCCATAAGGATTGCGCAGTTCCCTGCGCAGGGAACACAAGAGGAGGAGGAGCAAACTCATATAAAGTGATCTCTCTCTCTGCCCACCTCCATTAAAACTCAAAGGCCCGGCTCCCTTAAGTGGAGGAGCCGGCTCGTCTCGGGGGTAGAGAAGCAGCGTGGCTCAGTGGCAAGAGCCCGGGCTTGGGAGTCAGAGGTCGAGGGTTCTAATCCCGGCTCTGCCGCTTGCCAGCTGGGTGACTTTGGGCAAGTCAGGTAACTTCTCTGCGGCTCAGTGACCTCATCTTTAAAATGGGGATTAAAACTGTGAGCCCCACGTGGGACGACCTGTTCACCTTGTATCCCCCTCAGCGCTTAGAACAGTGCTTTGCACATAGTAAGCGTTTAACAAATACTACCATTATTATTATTATGGCTCAGTGGAAAGAGCCCGGGCTTGGGAGTCAGAGGACATGGGTTTGTGAGCCCATCACTGGGCAGGGATTGTCGCTATCGGTTGCCGAATTGTACATTCCAAGGGCTTAGTACAGTGCTCTGCACATAGTAAGCGCTGAATTATCCCCCCTCCACCACTTGTCAGCTGTGTGACTTTGGGCAAGTCCCTTCTCTGGGACCTCAGTGACCTCATCTGTAAAATGGGGATGCAGACTGTGAGCCCCATGTGGGGCGACCTGATTACCGTGTACCAGCCCCCCCCGCCCAGCGCTTGGAACAGTGCTTTGTACATAGTAAGGGCTTAACAAATACAATTATTATTATAATATCCTGCACAAGCTGTCTTGTAGGTGGGGGAAGCTCAACGATGGCACACAGGTGGAGATGAGGGCCCAACACATCCTCAGAGAAGCAGCGTGGCTCAGTGGAAAGAGCCTGGGCTTGGGAGTCAGAGGCCATGGGTTCGATTCCTGGCTCTGCCACCTGTCAGCTGTGTGAGTGGGGCAAGTCACTTCACTTCCTCGTGCCTCAATTACCTCCTCTGTAAAATGGGATTTTAAAATGGGATTAACTGTGAGCCTCACATGGGACGACCTGATGACCCTATATCTCCCCCAGCACTTAGAACAGTGCTCTGCACAGAGTAAGTGCTTAACAAATACCAACAATATTCCCGATTAGACTGTAAGCCCGTCATTGGGCAGGGACTGTCTCTGTTGTCCATTTGTCCATTCCAAGCGCTTAGTCCAGTTCTCTGCACGTAGTAAGTGCTCAATAAATACTATTGAATGAATTGGACAGTCCAGGCGCTAAGTCCAGTGCTCTGCACATAGTAAGTGCTCAACAAATACTACTAAATGAATGGATGGACAGTCCAGGTGCTTAGGCCAGTGCTCTGCACATAGTAAGTGCTCAATAAATACGAGTGAATGAATTGGACAGTCCAGGCGCTTAGTCCAGTGCTCTGCACATAGTAAGTGCTCAACAAATACTACTGAATGAATGGATGGACAGTCCAGGTGCTTAGGCCGGTGCTCTGCACCTAGTAAGTGCTCAGCAAATACTACTGAATGAATGGATGGACAGTCCAGATGCTTAGGCCAGTGCTCTGCACATAGTAAGTGCTCAATAAATACGAGTGAATGAATTGGACAGTCCAGGCGCTTAGTCCAGTGCTCTGCACATAGTAAGTGCTCAACAAATACTACTGAATGAATGGATGGACAGTCCAGGTGCTTAGGCCGGTGCTCTGCACATAGTAAGCGCTCAACAAATACTACTGAATGAATGGATGGACAGTCCAGGCGCTTAGGCCAGTGCTCTGCACATAATAAGCGCTCAATAAATACGAGTGAATGAATTGGACAGTCCAGGCGCTTAGTCCAGTGCTCTGCACATAGTAAGCGCTCAACAAATACTACTGAATGAATGAATTGGACAGTCCAGGCACTTAGGCCGGTGCTCTGCACATGGTAAGCGCTCAATAAATACGAGTGAATGAATTGGACAGTCCAGGCGCTTAGACCGGTGCTCTATACATAGTAAGCGCTCAATAACTACGGGTGAATGAATGAAAAGGGAGGGTTTACAGGGGCGGGTTTAAGGGAAGGGGCGGAAGAGGCGCCATTCATTCAGCTCTTCTAACTGCCCAGTTGCCACTCAAACCCCCCCCCCCCCCCGTTCATTCATTCATTCAATCAATCGTATTTATTGAGCGCTTACTCTGTGCAGAGCACTGGACTAAGCGCTTGGAATGAACAAGTCGGCAACAGATAGAGACGGTCCCTGCCGTGTGACGGGCTCACAGTCTCATCGGGGGAGACAGACAAGTACAACGGGCCTTGGGACCTCAGTGACCTCATCTGTAAAACGGGGACGCAGACGGAGAGCCCCAGGTGGGGCCACCTGATTACCTTTGACCTCCTCCCCGCCCCCCCCCCCCCCAGCGCTTGGAGCAGTGCTTCGCACAAAGTAAGCGCTTAACAGATGCCATTAGAATGATAGTATTCTGCAGGAGCTGGTGCAAAAGAGCAGAGGGGGCACAAGGCCCCACGTACCCGTCCGGTGGGGGGATGTTTGGGTGGTGGGTGGTAGGTCCTGCGGCCCCGCGCGCACGCGCTCTGCCCCTCCAAAATGGCAGCCCGAGGCCCGAGCGCTTCCCTCGGTTCTCCGCTTCTCAGGCCCGGCCCGCCGATCGCCGAGCGATCGATGCCGCCCGGACTCCCAACCGTCGCGGCCGCCCCCCGCCCGCCATCTTTGTTGTGGGCAGCGGCCGGGCAAGCCGAGACGGAGCCCCCCCCCCCCCCACCCACCCCGGCCGACCGACCGGCCGACCGGCCACCCTCTCCTTGGGCTCTCCTCGTCCGGGCGGGCCCCGGGAGGGAGCCGGTGGGCCGACCGGGGCCGAGCGAGCGGGGTAAGGCCCATCGGACGCGGACGGCGCGGCGGGCCCGGGGGCGTCATCCCCCCCAGTGCGCCTGCGCGGGCCCCCGGCCCCCTTCCCCGTGGCCCGGCTGGGGCGGCGGGCCGGGCTCGGCGCCGGCCAATGGGAGGGCCGCGCCGGAGGACGGGCCACCAATCAGGACGCGAGGGGCCCGTTCAACTCTATTTAAAGGAGGGAGATTTGAATTCCAACGGCAGACGGCGGTAGCGCTCTGCTGCTTGTCTGTGTCGGCTTGGGGTGAGACCACCATGCCTGGAGGCTGGGCTAGGGGTCTGAGCTAGTTGGGGTGGGGGCATGGCTAGTTGGGGTGGACATTTGGCTAGCTGGGCTGGGGGGGGGGGTCTGGGCTAGTTGGGGTGGAATCTGGGCTAGCTGGGGTGGGGGTTTGGCTAGCTGGGGTGGGGATTTGGCTAGCTGGGGTGGGGATCCGGGCTAGCTGGGGTGGGGATCCGGGCTAGCTGGGGTGGGGATCCGGGCTAGCTGGGGTGGGGATCCGGGCTAGCTGGGGTGGGGGCAGGGCGGCAGCGCTCCAGGGAAGGGGCTAGAAGGAGGGGATGCAGGGCCATTTGAAGGGCGGGTGCAAAAGTCCCGGAAAACTAGAGGTCGTGGTGCTCGGATGGGATTTTGGGTTGACAAATAGCACCATTACCTTATTTTTTGTTAATGAAATGTACATCGCCTTGATTCTATTTAGTTGCCATAGTTTTTACGCGATGTGCTTCCCCTTGACTCTCTATTGCCATTGTTCTTGTCTGTCTCCCCCGATTAAGCCCGTCAAAGGGCAGGGACTGTCTCTATCTGTTGCCGACTTGTTCATTCCAAGCGCTTAGTCCAGTGCTCTGCACCTAGTAAGCGCTCAATAAATACTACCGAATGAATAAAAGGAAGGCCTAAGGGGACCCGGAGGCGGAAACTCTCGGGAAAGGAGCGGTGCGGGGTTAGGTTAGGGGGGCGGGACTGGAGGTGCGGAAGGCCTTCCTGCTGCTTACAAGGCCTGGAGGTGAAATGGCCCCCGCCATCTTTCGGGAGAGTTCAACGACCACGATTGCCCGGGGCTTTTGTGGGATTAGGCACCGCTGCTAACTCGGCCCTCCTCTGAGAATAATGCGATTTAAATGTCCCCAGTGCAGTGCCGAGGACTCGGGAATTCTACAGAAGCTAGACACAAGAGTTGGGTTTTTTTTTCTGTGCCCACAAGGAGCTTCCATTACTATAGATTAAGAGTGGGGAAGGCAAGCAATGACTGGCTCATTTTCACCTGAGCGCTTAGGAAGGTTTCCCCCTTGTATTCTTTCCTAGTGCTATGCACACAGCACTGATTAAGGCCTAGTGACTGTAAGAATGGCTCTAATTTTACAGAGAGGAGAAAGGGAGGGATTGGGAAGCAGAGTGGCCTAGTTGATAGAGCATGGTCCCGGGGGCAGAAGGTCCTGCTTTTGAATCCTGGCCACTGGTTTGCTCTGTGACCTTGGGTAGGTCCCTCTGCCTGTTACCTCATCCGTAAAATGGGGTTTAAGACTGAGCCACAAGCGGGGAGAGGGACTGTGTTTAGCCCGATTGCCTTATCACTGATTATGGTCTTCAGTGCTTATTGTGTGCCAGGCACTGTACTGAGCGCTGGACTGGATACAAGAAGCAGCGTGGCCCAGTGGAAAGAGCCCGGGCTTGAGAGTCGGAGTCGGGTCCTAGTCCCGGCTCTGCCACTTGTCAGCTGTGTGACCTTGGGTGAGTCACTTAACTTCTCTGTGCCTCAGTGGCCTCATCTGTAGAATGGGGATGAAGACTGTGAGCCCCACATGGGACAACCTGATCACCTTGTATCTACCCCAGTGCTTACATAGTAAGCGCTTAACAAATGCCATCATCATTATTAGTTTGGCAAGCAAATCGGATTGAACACAGATCCTGCCCCAGGTGGGGCTCAGTCTCGATCCCCATTTTACAGGTGAGGGAATCGAGGCACAGAGAAACGGAGCGACTTGCCCAAGGCCGCACAGCGGGCAAGTGGTGGAGCTGGGATTAGAACACATGACCATCTGACTCCCTGACTCTACCCTTTATGCCATGCCTGTGTCTACCCCAGTGCTTAGAACGGTGCCTGGCACATAGCTGCTAAACAAATACCGTGGAAAAAATTAACTACAGCCTGCAAATTGACCAATTAATCAGTGGTATATGAGTGCTGACTGTGCACAGAGGACTGTGCTGAGTGGCCGAGAGTTGGTGGATATGTTCCCTGTCCACAAGGAGCTGTATGCCAAAGTGTACTGGGAGATCGGGAGTGTGAAAATACTGAGATGGTAGTTGGGAAGATATAACCGGGGAAGAGGAGAAACGAATGTCTGTGTAGGGGAATAACTATCCAGGTTTAGCAGCAGATTGGGAGAGGGAGCAGCCCAGGTTCCTGACTCTGGAACAAGGAGGATGATGATGGTGTCAGCTGTGATGGGGTAACTTTTTTTTTTCTTGGAGGAGAGAATGTGAGAGGGAAAATGAAGAACTTAGTATCTTAACATTGTCAGCTTTGGCAAACATTCGTGTCCTGGCAGGCAAATGGAAATGGGAGACTGCAGATAGGCAGAGAAGTTGGGGTTAGCAAAATTGAAGGTGCAGAGAGAACTGGGCTGGTGAAATAGATTTGGGAACTTGGTACAGTATTACATTAGTACAGTGCTCTGCATACAGTAAGCACTCAATAAATACAACTGAATGAATGAATTTGGGAGTCTTTAACAGAGGTGGTAGCTGAAGCTGTGGGAGCAGATGTGCTCCTCAAGGAGTAACTAAAGAGGCCCAGGGCAGGGCTTTGAGGGACACCCACCCTTGGGGGTAAGAGGTGGGGCCAGAGTTGCCCCTTATTGTTTAAACCCTTTGGAAAATGGAGCGTATGTAAATAAGAACACTTTTTTTTTTTCCAGGCAACATGGAAAGAGTTGTAAAGGAAAAGACCCATGGAATAGCAGGCTCTAGAATTAAGGTAAAGCTTCAGATTCTCCCAAGAGCAGTTATAAAACCGACAAATTATGTAAAGGTCCCTTGCCAGGGGTGACTGGCCTTCGTCATTTTGACCCCTTGGCTTGCTTAACGATCAGTTGATGTTGAGCACTTCTTGTGTGCAGAGCACTGCACTGACCATTTGGATTTGGGTTGGTAGATATGATCACTGTCTTCAAGCAGCTTCCAATCTAACAAGAATAGTCTGCTCATCATAATAGTAATAGAAACTTTATTTGCTTTATTGTGGTTTTGGTCAGCTAGCTGGCTGGGGCAATGTTATACAGTGGGAAAAGTCAAATCTCAGAGCCTTTCACAGTATTGGCTCACTTTGTCTTTTAACTTCTAATAACTTCTAATCAACTTCTAATTCCATCGTGTTGACTTGCTCTTGCAGGCCCTTCTTTTCCCCCCTCCGCCCCCTGGCCCAAGGACAAAGCGTGGTCATATTTTTAAGGAGCTGAGGGAAAATGAGGCAAAAAAATGCATAAATGCATTGGTTTGAGATGGAGGAAAGGGCTTTGGTTTCCCCAGTGGGGAACTTCATTCATTCGTGACTCTGTATGGTTAAAAACAGTTTGTATAATATGAAAAGGTTTTCAATGGTAGTGGCTGTAGAATGCAACATTTCCCAGAAGTCAGAATAAACTTTGTATGCTCTTTTACTTCAGTAGCCATTTTGAATTTTTTGAATTTTTTCTGTAGTTCATGTAAGGAACTCACAAGTAGGGTATGGGAAATATTTTTTTATATATCCCAAGCTAAATATTCAAGTAAATTGGTTGTAAACCAGTGTGTCAACACGTCGATTCGGCAACAAAATGCTAAAATGACTTTCCCAGAGCAGAGAGTAGAGAAAGCAAGTTGTAAATGACTTTTCAAAAGCTAGCTTGAAAAAAGGGACAAAAAGTGGCATAATTTAGCTACTTCTCAGCTTGCTGTGAATTTAGTTTCCAAAATGTATGACTAAATTAACAAAATTCAAATTTTTTTTTGTCCTACATTTCTGTGTTCTGTGGCCTGCCACCTCTTTTTAAAAGACAGAACTCTCCCCCTGCCCCCTGCTCCCAACTAGAACCAAAGTCACCATCTGCATAGCATTAGCTTTCTTGGTGGGGCAGAGTTGGAAGCTCCTTAGTAGGTGATTGTGCTGTTGGCAGGGTAGTTTTGAGCATATAATATTGATAGCATTTGCTAACCGCTTATTATGCCAGGTACCCTACTAATCACTGGGGTTGTTTCCAACAGATGGAGTTGGACACACAGTCCCTGTCCCATGTGGGGCTCACAGTCTCAATCCCCATTTTACAGATGAGGAAACTGAAGCAACTTGCCCAAGGTCAAACAGACAAATGGCAGAGTCAGGATTAGAACCCATGACGCCTGACGCCGAGGCCTGTGCTCGTCCCACTAGGCCTCCTGGCAAGAAACAGGGAGACTAGTAGGCGGGCCAAGCAGTCTCAAAGGTGATTGCAAGTTTTGGAGTCATGGTGCAGGTCGAGTCCTACACCAGCTGGAAATCTGCAGCCCAATCTTCTATCAAATCTGGCATCCAAGTGTTGAACTGGACCAGAAGAGAGTTCTGTGTCTTCTCCCCTCCCTGCCACCCCCTCACAATGACATTTAAATGCTTACTATGTGCCAGGCCCTACATTAAGCAGTGGGATGGATACGAGATAATCAGGTTGGAGAGAATCCCTGTCCCACATGAAGCTCATGGTGTTAATCCCCAATTTACAGATGAGATTATCGAGGCACAGAGAAACGGAGCGACTTGCTCAAGGTCAACCGGCGGAGCCGGGATCAGAACCCAGTTCCTCTGACTCCTAGACCCGTGCTCTTTCTGTTAGGCCACGCTCCTGGTGCTTTTTCCATGGAGTGCTTTTGGTCATATACAACTGGAATATACAATATAGAAGCAGCGTGGCTCAGTGGAAAGAGCATGGGCTTTGGAGTCAGAGGTCATGAGTTCGAATCCCAGCTCTGCCACTTGTCAGCTGTGTGACTGTGGGCAAGTCACTTAACTTCTCTGGGCCTCAGTTACCTCATCTGTAAAATGGGGATTAAGACTGTGAGCCCCTATGTGGGACAACCTGATTCCCCTATGTCTACACCAGCGCTTAGAACAGTGCTCGGCACATAGTAAGCGCTTAACAAATACCAACATTATTATATTATTATTACAACTGTCCCTGTGGCTGCTAGGAGTGGTAGTCCCGCTGGTCCCAGAAAGGGTTACCACGTGCAGCGTGGCCCCAGATCCTGACTTGAAACCAAAGAGAAGAGAGAATGCCCAACATCTACCCATGCTGCTTGGCTTTAGCTTGGTGCCCCAGAATCCGTGGGCCGGGCCCGGTTCGACTTCTGCCACGGGATCCCTTGGCCGTGAACACTTCATCGCTGTTCATTCCTACGCTCCTTGGCTTCCAGGGGAGCGGCTTCTCCAAGACCCGGGCGCCCCAAGGAGCTCGGAAATCGGGAGGCAGTGCAAGAGGAAAGGTGGCTGCTTGAGCTTTTGTGGTCTTCAAGTAGGAAGTCACCACTTTTTAAACTAAACTCTTTGCAGTTTGAGAATTAGAAGCTCAGCTTTACTTAAGATCACTTTCAAGTCCAGAGGAAATCTCTTGATCCCTTTGAAACTAAATGAAAACAGAACAGAGGTACTTTGTTCTTGTAGATTTTATTAAGGCTGGCACCTGCTCTGCTTTGTTACCTCTGTAACAAAGGTGCCAGTTTTTCACTTTGTTGGGGAGGGGACATGAGTTTTAGTGGGTGATGGCTACGGGGAGAGACAGACTTCAAAAGGCTACCAGCCACTATTTTAGGATCTCTTCCAGCCCTGACTGGAAGTTCAACACCTTAGATCTGGGATGAGCAAAGCTGGGAATTCAACCTGTTCCTGTGGCTCGCTATAGTGCACAAAGACTGCAACAAACGTTTGACCAGAAGAGAGTAAATATTCATAATCTATTGTATCTAGAAATCAGAATCCCACAAAAGGCTCATGGCGCTCATTCTTTTGAACAGCAAACACAGGAACTGTTCCGTTAATGATCTCCCTCTTTCTCTCCCCTCTTAGACCGCAGTTTCACTCGGGGATGGTCCAAAACGTGTTCCGATTGCTCAGCCCTCTCAGAACCGGTTACCTGGAAGTGGGGGCCAAGCACAGCGCGTCTTATGTCCCTCAAATCTCGCACAGCGAGTTCCTTCACAGGCCCCAAAGCCAGTATCCAGTCAGAAGGTAGCATCCGGTCAGAAACCAGTCCCGAACCAGCAGTCGCAGGCCCCCCCATCTCATCCAGCACCAAGGCCCCAGCCTACAACCCCAAACAAGGACCAGGCTCAGCCCCCGACATCCGGTAAGTTGAGCACGCTCTAATATACTTGGGTATAAAATGAACCTCAAACGTTTTTTCCCCTCTAGGGATTTATAGTGCTGTAATATTTCCATTTTGGGGATGGTGTGGATGGTCTTAAATCTGTGTCTTTGGCTCGAGTACTAGTGCTATCCTTAAACTGTTAGATTACTTTAGATTTAAGACTCTGTTGTTTTTGGCACTTCTGGAGCACTGTTGCAGGGCATTTAAATCCTAGGAAAGATCCGAAGACACTGATTCAGAGAGGTCCTGGGGTGGGGCTTGTCATCTGTCAGGAGGAGTAGAGGATAAGACTGACAGAAAAGCAGGGTAAATTGAATGCTTCCCCCTGCTGCCCCGCCAAATCTCCAGGGACCAAAGTAGCCACACGTCACTGTCGGGAGGCGAGACTCCTAGGGCTCCTGACCACTGCTATCCCAGGCCCAAACCACCACAGCTAGCCCACTCTCTGGAACCTCCTCCGGTAGCCAGTTTCTGATCTGGGGAGTGAGAACTTGGGACTCCAAGCCAAGTGAGTAGTAAGGGGAGGACCCAGTGGTTTGCATGTTTAGACTGGCTGTGCAGTAAATTATAAAGCTCCATTTCTGGGGAACAGATGCTCTTGGGTTTTTAAATAGGGATCATCTAGTGTTAGCTGCCTAATTGTATATTTAATGTGAGCTCTCCTATGGAGAGCTCACCTTCTCCAAGAGGCCTTCCAGACTGAGCTCCCCCCTTTTCCCTGTGCTCCTCCTCCACCCTCTGCTCCTCCCCCGCCCCTCTTTCCCTCAGCACTGTGCTCATTTGAATATATTACCCTATTCTGTTAGAGGTGTACATCCCTTTGATTCTATTTATCGTGATAATGTTGTCTTGTTTTTGTTTCATTCTGTTTTGCTCTGCCGTCCGTCTCCCCCGATTAGACTGTGAGCCCATCATGGGGCAGGGATTGTCTCTATCTGTTGCCGAATTGTCCATTCCAAGTGCTTAGTACAGTGTTCTGCGCATAGTAAGCGCTCAAATACTACTGAATGAATGAATTTGTCTCTCCCTCTAGACTGTAAGCTCATTGTGGGCAGGGAATGTCTAACGATTCTCTTGGATTGTACTTTCAAGCGCTTAGTACAGTACTCTGCAAAGAGTAAGTACTCAAGTCCCCTTAATAACCGCTGAATTAAATATCTTCGAGGCTAAACTAAGAGCAAAAAATATTTGAATATCAGGCTTATTCTAATACAGAATCTAATCAGGTTCATGGCGCTAAGATTCTATAAAGATGAGTAGCTGCTTCCACACTGGTGTCCCCTAAGCCTTCTTTTGAGTAATTAAGGCCAAAGAGCTATTGGAGATGCAGCAGAGCACCGTGAAACTTCCAGCATGTTTCCAATGCTTTCCCCACTTCTGTCAGAAGTATTTCCAGACTTTTGGCAGTGGGTAAGAACTATGAATGGATAGTATAGGGTGGGTGTGGTGTTTCCAGGGTGGCATTAAAGAAATACCATTTCTCACGTGCAGCAAACATTCCTGAAAAGAGAGAAGTACCTAGCCAGAAAGAGGCACCTTGCCAGAAGAATGAAGAATCCAAAAAGTAAGTCCCCCATGTGCTAGCGGAGACTACTTGACAAAAAACTGGCTGCTGTTTTGCCTATTCCTTCTATCCCAGGGGGTTGGGAGTGGTGGGAAGAACAGACTTAGTTCCACCCAGACCTCAAGAATCTGTTGAAACTACACTGCTGTGCTCCCCTTAGGATTCTAGGTCCGTAGGCCGGACATTTCAGAAGCGACAAACGTGGGGGAAGTTCTTGGGAATGGGCGGCTTGTTGTCCAGAATAAATAGGCTTCTGGCGACTCGGAACTGTCTGACCATTTCACAGTGGATGAAACCATGAAAAATGGGGGACCTGTAAACTTAATTTTATGTTCAAATAAACTTTTTTAGACGGCAGTGGTCATTGGATGACTTTGATATCGGTCGCCCTCTGGGAAAAGGGAAATTTGGAAATGTTTACTTGGCCAGGGAGAAACAAAGCAAATTTATCCTGGCATTGAAGGTGCTATTTAAAGGCCAACTGGAGAAAGCAGGAGTCGAACATCAGCTGCGACGAGAAGTCGAAATCCAGTCTCATCTTAGGTAAGGCCATTATTGCTCTCGGGCTCTTTCGGAAAACATTGTAGAGTTGCGGTAAATGCCTCTTTTTCAAAAGATTAAAAGGGTCCTTATTGCTACAGATTCACTGCTACAGATTCCCCTATTCACAAGTATAGGGGAAGAGAAACAATTGAATTGATCTCAATCTTAATTAGAAACACTGTGCTCTGTAACGGAGAAACTCCTGGGTTCTATAATTTGGAATCCCTTTGTGTTTGAAACTAAACCCCGGAGCCAATTCCTGAGGTTAGGAATATAAGGTGGGTGTGAAATACATATGTGAACATTGAGGAGCCAGGCAGAGGTGGGGAGACGATTTGTGTACAACTGTGGCTAAAGAAAAACATGATTTAGCAGACCTCATTTAATTGAAACCCTTTTAAATGTAAGAACAGAAAAGAATCAGGCAACTAGTTGCATCAAGTGGTCAGAATTAGACAGCAAATCATCCCGATCTATACAAAGGACACTGGTTTCACAGAGATGAATGACCGGTTATAGGTAGGGTGCCCGCCGAGAGGATACAAGCAAATCCGGTTTGGACACCGTCCCTGTGTTACATGGAGCTTAATCTCAATCCCGATTTTACAGATGAGGGTAACTGTGTTACATAAGACAAGTGACTTGCCCAAGGTCACGAGGCAGACATGTGGTGGACTTTGAAGGAAGGGAAAGAGGGATGGGGGAACTGGGATGGTGTGAAAGTGGCATTGGAGTGCAAGAAGGAAGCCAACCCCTCCTAATAATAGTAATATAGTACTTAAGTGTTTACTATGTGCCAAGCGCTGTTTTAAGTGCTGGGGTCAATATAAGTTAGGTTGGACACAGTCCTGCCGCACACTCACACGCTTAATCCCCATTTTTACAGATGAGGTAACTGAGGGCCAGAGAAGTTGTCCAAGGTCACCCAGCAGACGTGGTGGAGCTGGGATTAGAACCCAGGTCCTTCTCATGCCTAGACCCGTGCCCTATCCACCAGGACAACGTGGGATAAAGCAGGGGCTGAGTGGGTGGTGGAGGCAGGCAGCCCATGAAATGAAAAATGTTACCTGGACATTAGGCAGCCCCAACCCGCTCTGACTGTGGGGAGAGAGTGAAGATGAAGAAAATGGCCGCTTCTCGGCCGCAGCAGATTGGGAATGAAATGTCCTGTAGTCCTGGCGGGTGGGCAGACAGTAGGCAGTGGCCCTGGCCGATGACCTGGTCGGGCCGAGGCCCCTCAGGGGAGAGCTCTGTGTCCTCGGGCAGGTCTCGGTCCCGAGAGACGGTGAACGGTCTGCTGTGGTTTGCGGCCCCTCGGCGCAACGATCTCAGCTTCCTCGGGCAGGCCTCCGTCCGGGGTGATGGTCCGCACCGGCACACTGAGCTAAGTGCTCGGGAGAGTGCACATTCACTGCCCGAGATGAGCTTCCAGTCTAGAGGACTGAACTTAAACCGGTATGTGAGCCGCATGTAGGTACGGGGGGAGTTCCTGCTCCGTCCCATGTAGCTGGCATGCCTGTGATCCCTTAGCTTGATTTAATCAGGGTCGGTCCAGGTGATGTGCTTCTGCTGCCATCAATAAGTCTGTATGGTGTCAAGTGTTGCAAAAGTAGGAAACTCGTTAGCATCTCCTTAAGGCCCGGGATCAAAGTCTCAATTCCTTGTACTCTTCCAAGGGTTCATTACAATGCTTTGCGCACAACAGGTCTCAGTAAGTGTTTTTTGCATGATTAGAGGTGAAAATGTGTCTTACTGTAATTCAGGCATGTTTAAACTGACAGAACTGTTACATTTTTCTATTGATTTCAGGCATCCAAATATTCTCAGATTATATGGGTATTTCCACGATGCCACCCGGGTTTACTTGATTCTAGAATATGCACCTCGTGGAGAAGTATACAGAGAACTTCAGAAATTTTCTAAGTTTGATGAACAGAGAACTGCTACTGTAAGTCTTAATTGGTTGTCATGGCTGACACTACTGACCCTGAGCCCACCAGCTTTAAAGTGGGGACAAGGGGCACGGTGCCCCCATCTCTTGGCTGGAATTTTTAGCAAGCACTAAAGTTTAACAGGACCCCTGCCCCTCGTTGCATGGATTTAGCCAATATACTGAAAATTGGGAATGAGCAATACTCCAGCCTCTGCTTTTGCCAACTTGTTTTAGGACAAGACTAACCCACTTAAAGCTCCTTTCCTTGGATGACTCATACTTCTTGGTTTGAAACATTGGAGATAATTAGGTCCAAAGCTTATTTTATTCCTGAATCACCCTAACATCGTAAATCAGCTTGATTCTGTCCTCCACTATAGAAGTTAGTGTGTGACTAACTTTGGCTTTAATGGGGTGGTGGAATACTTACGGACCGGCCTCAAAACTTTTGAGAATAATGTTTCACGCCTAAATTCTTGATGATTCCGTGTGGATTTGTCCAAACCCCTGGCTTTTGGCCACTTCTCGGTTTATTTGCCTCTGCACTCAAAGAAGGAACAAAGATTCAGGAATTGAACCCGAAAGTCAAGTTTGCCATTCAGCAGTAGTGCAGGTATAAAGTTGGGGTAATTATGTATTACTACAATTGAACTGAAGGTTGGGTATACAGAAACTTAACATTTCTAAGACTGCTGCGACATTGATTTCATCACATGGAATGGGCTCTAAAAGACTGGTGGCAAATATTCTGAACCCAAGAATTGACACCTGAAACCTGCCAGAGTATCCCCCTAGGAAGAAGGAAAAAATCTCCAATGAAACGGCTCTCCGCGTAACTTCAAATCTGGACGAATTACTCAATTCCTCTTCAATCTCTTTGACAGTATATCACGGAGTTGGCTGATGCCCTATCGTACTGCCACTCGAAAAAAGTGATTCACCGAGATATTAAGCCTGAAAATCTGTTGCTTGGATCAGATGGTGAACTGAAGATTGCTGACTTTGGATGGTCTGTGCACGCCCCCTCATCTAGGTTAGTTGCTGAAGACAACGGAACTGATCCTGAGTGTGAATTCTGAGTTTTCTGTCTTTAGAAGGAAAGGCTGCAAGGTCTTGGGTACAGGAAATCATCGAGTCTAAGACCTATCAAGCTCAGGCAAATGATGCTTATTGTTGGAAGTGGACACAGTTTGTCTTACAGGAATCTATGTTGACCCTGTAATATCAGCCTCTTGGGACACTGGCTCTTGAGGGGCCTGGGCCATGACTGGAGGAGGTGGAAGGAGCATGTGCCTGGGAGCTGGGGAGAAGTGAAGTGGTGATTTAAAAAACTACATTGAGGGAGAATGTTTGGAGAGGCTGGAGTGTTTTCTTAGGTGGGGATGACTGAGTTAGCTAACTGCCAGGTGGAGGGTCATCGTGTCCATTTTATTCCAGGGAAGGAAGGTGGATACCTCTGTCGTGGAACCTGTGATACACACTCATGTAGCTTTGTTGCTCGTCTGTGTTTTATCCTCTAAAGACAGGATGTCATACCTTAAATTGCGAGCCGATCCTCCCACTTATTTACACTGTTCCTAGAATAAAATCGGCTCTGCCTTGCATTTTGGCTTACGACCGTTTCCATGACCCGTTGCTTCCTGTTCTCCACTTAATCGGGTTAACCTGAGGCCTTGTTCCCAGCCTTAGAATGTCTGCCCTGATGATTTTTGAACTTCTCGCCACCCCCCTTTCCCCTCCCCCCACTATAGAATGCATAGACTCCATCACTAAGCTGATGATTAGGAAGGAGAACAGAATCTGGGGTGGAAACTGGATGAGCATCTTCAGACGTCTCAAGGAGCGATGGTATTAAGTTACCCTAACTTGTGTGCCCCTTGTAGGAGGACAACTCTGTGTGGCACTCTTGACTACTTGCCTCCTGAGATGATTGAAGGACGAATGCATGATGAGAAGGTGGATCTCTGGAGTCTTGGAGTCCTGTGTTATGAATTTTTAGTGGGCAAACCTCCCTTTGAGGCAGAAACCTACCAAGAAACTTACAGGAGCATTTCAAAGGTAAAGAAGCTGCTTCTACAGAAGACTTCCTCCCTTTCCCCCCGCTGCTACCGCTCCTCCCCCTCTTCCTTCCCCTCCCCTCAGCACTGTGCTCATTTGCTTATTTGTATATATTTTTATTACCCTATTTATTTTGTTAATGAGATGTACATCCCCTTGATTCTATTTACTGCTATTGTTTTTGTCTGTCTGCCTCCCCTGATTAGACTGTAAGTCTGTCAATGGGCAGGAATTGTCTCTCTCTGTTGCCAAATTATACATTCCAAGCGCTTAGTACAGTGCTCTACACATAGAAAGCACTCAATACTACTGAATGAATGTTTATCTAATTTTCTTAACACCTGACACAGGATGAAATTGAACATATTGGCTTTATTGTCACGCTTCTTGCTCTAACCAAGATCATTCTGTCCAAATTCTCAGGTTGAATATAAATTTCCTGGCTTCGTAACGGATGGAGCTAAGGATCTTATCTCAAAACTCCTGAAGCATAACCCATACCAGAGGCTAACTTTAAAGGAAGTGCTCGAACACCCGTGGATCACAGCAAACTCGTCGAAAGCACCGAACAGCCTAAAGAGCCAAGAGTCCACCAGCACGAAATCCTAGATCCTTAGGTTGAGGAGACCTGTCTGGACCATGAGTACTGTGTAATCAAGTAGAACATGCTGCTGAAACTAGTCTTGACCAAAAGACTTCGGTCTAAGGAGGTGTTTAAATCCATTTGTTTCCAAACTGAACTGTCAGTATTTTAAGTCCTCAACATTTGTAATTCAGGAAACTCGACTCTTATTTAAATGTCCAGTTCTGAAGTACAAGGCAGTTCAAGAATTGGAAGGCAACTCCATTCAAGAAGCCCCGCTGCCTCGATGGCTCTCGGAACTGCAGGGCGAGCGTATAATATAGTGGAGTTGCCAAAGAGCCTGTGGTGCCCGGTAGAAGACACAGCATAGTGAGTTGCTAAAGAGGTAGGACTACTGGAGTCTTCTGATCTGACCTCTGAAAGGACAGTGCAATAACAAAGGTGAAGTGCATGGGTGTCTTAACTTATAGGGCTGCTAAGGATGTCAGAATAAATGTGATGTGGTCTGAATCGGAGTGAAACTTGATCTGTCTGAACACTGATTTCCCTCTGTGCTCTTTTCTGCTATTGTTTGAATGAAAATTGTCCTACCAGTGTATAAAATAAAGATTTGTTTGTACTTTTTTTTTTTTGCTTAACTCATCAACTCCCTTTGGATACAGAATAGAGAAATTGAAACCTGATTGGGATGAATAACCTTCACAGAGTAGCAGTCATTCTTCTGAGCTCTGTAAAATTTGTGAACTTTTACCAAGCCCAGGCACTCAGATTTTCAACTGATAGAAATCAGTCCCCAGGAGGAGGTTGTGCCTGGCTGGTCCTCTTTGGTTTTTGAAGGCGATGCTACTGGTCCGATGCATGCTTTGCGAGGGACTGGAAAACACTGATTTGGGTCGGACCACTCCTCCCCAACTAAGGCTAAAGCTTTGCAGTGTTTAAAGGGCTAGTCTTTCTTTAGAATGGCTGGAGCCAGTTAAATCTTCCCTGAACCTGCTCCAGGAGAGTAACCCCTCTCCTGCCTTTTTTTTTTTTTTTAAACCCGCAGGCTATTTATCTGCTTCATTGGCCTTCAACAGGCTATTCTGTCAGATCGAGACCATCCCTTCTTCCGGCTTCCCAGGGCTCCTCTTGTAAGTTTAGCAGCTGCTTGGGTCCCATAGGGCACTGTGGCATATACCACCCAGCAGAGCTGGGTTGGAGTGGGTACTGCTCCAAAACCAGGAAGCTAACTGCAGTTCGGGACCTTGATATTGGTAATTCCATCTTAACGTTTGATGTTGAGTAGTTGTGTGACAGTTCCACACGATGTTCTTTGGAACTGGATATCTCCTGGAATGGCAGCAGAGCTCACAGTTGGCTGCCTCAACAGCCATATTGACCTTTTTATTTGGTAGAACTTGTTGCCCTAGTTTCACCACATCCTTTCTTGTAGTCTGCCGAGGGCCCTGCTAGCCTTACTTATTCTGTCTTGCAAGTCTTGGTACAATTCTGTGACTACTTGAAGTCCTATGTGGCAGATCAATTAACAGTATTTGCTTATTGGGTGCTGAGCAGTGTACTTGAGTAATAGTAGAGAGGATGCCTGCTTTCAAGGAGTTTAGAATGGAGTGGAGGTGATATTAAATTATCAGTAGGAAGAAGGAAGGACTAGAATGCAAAGGTGTTTGCAAGGGGTACTCCCTTTCTTCCATCTCATCCCTCAGTGCTTAGATGACATGGAAAGATGGCCGAGTGGAGAGAGCCAAGGCCTGGAAGGCAGAAGGACCTGGATTCCACGCCTAGCTTTGCTGCTCGTGTGCTGTGACCTTAGGTAAGTCACTTAACTTTTCTGGGTTGGAGTTATCTGTAAAGTGGGGATTAAGATTTGAGCCCCATGTGGGACAGACTGTGCCCAACCTGATTAACTGGTGCCTACCCCAGTGTCTAGAACAGTGCTTGGCACACAGTAAGTACTTAAATACCATCATACCATGGAATTGCTGAAGAGATGAGACTTCAGATTGGTTTTGGTGGGGGGAAAGGTGGGCATGTGGCTTTCAGGCAGAAGAGGGGCATGATCAAAACACTGATGGTGACGGTGAGGATGAGGCCCAGAGAACATGTTTGGGAAGCAGCATGGCTGAGTGGAAAGAGCATGGGTTTAGGCATCAGAGGTTGTGGGTTCTAATCCTGGCTTCACCACTTATCAGCTGTGTGACTTCGGGCAAGTCACAACTTCTGTACCTGTTATCTGTAAAATGGGGATTGACAGCCCTATGTAGGACAATCTGATCACCTTATATCTACCCCATATATCATCATCATTATTATGTTTGCAAAAAGCATGTGAGCTGGGTGGAGTGAGGAAAAAGAGAGCTTGAGGAAATGCCTTTAAACCAAGAGTTTCTGCTTAATATGGTTGCAGGAGGCAAGACCATACTGCAAATGACTGGGCAACCATTGGAGACTTCTGATTGAGATGCACAGAACAATGTCTTTAAAAAAAAAAAATCATCTGGGCAGCAGAAAAAGATGTGGCAGAGGTCAGTAAGTCTATACTTGATTCTACTGTCTAGATATATTTTTTTTCCCTCCCCACCTTTCCTTTATGGTTCAGTCCAAATCTTTCCCACTCAAAACCCTCCAGTGGCTGGCCAGCCATCGCTGTATCAAACTCCTTAACACTGGATTTATGGCAATTGGCTCTCCCCATCCTACTTTACCTCAGTGATTTCATACTACTACTAATAGTAAGCACTTAATACTATAATTATGTGCCAGGCACCTTATTAAAAGCTGGAGTGGAAACAAGTAACTTAAGGTGGACCCAGTCCCTGTCCCACATAATGTTGGTATTTGTTAAGCGCTTACTATGTGCTGAGCACTGTTCTAAGCGCTGGGCTAGACACAGGGGAATCAGGTTGTCCCACGTGAGGCTCACAGTCTTAATCCCCATTTTACAGATGAGGTAACTGAGGCACCGAGAAGTGAAGTGACTTGCCCAAAGTCACACAGCTGACAAGTGGCCGAGCCAGAATTTGAACCCATGACCTCTGACTCCAAAGCCCGTGCTCTTTCCACTGAGCCACACTGCTTCTTGGTGAGGCTCACATGATCAATTCCCATTTTACATATGAAGTAACTGAGGCATAGTGAAGTGACTTGTCCAAGGTCAAACAGCAGACAAGTGGCAGAGCAGGAGTTAGAACCCATCACCTTCAGACTCCCAGATCTGTGCTCTGTCCACTCTGCCATGCTGCTTCAGCCCACTCTGCTTCCCCAATGCCTCACTCCTTTACCTCCTCCTTGTCTATGTCCTCCTCCTGGCTCGGACTTCCCTCCTGCTTTTTATATCTGACAAGCCATCACCTTCTCCACCTTTTTAAAGCCATCCTAAAATCACATCTCCAAGAGGCCTTCCCCAGTAAAGCCCTCCTTACTCCTACTCCCTCTCCAAAGTCACCTAGGCAGCTCCTTGGATCTGTACACTTTTAGCTTTTGATATTAACCCCACAGCACTCCTGCCCATCTTTTTTTTTTTTTTTAACCTTGCCATTTTCCCTATCAACCTGTCTCTCTCCCCCTTTAGACAGTAAGCTCCCTGTGGACAGGCATCATGTCTAACTCTACCAACTGTATTGTACTTCTTCAAACACTACAGCACTCATGTCAATGCTCAGGACAATATCAGGTTTATGATTTGAGAGCAGGGGAATTGCTGGTGGTCTTTACAAAGAGAACAACAGGAGAGAAGTCTAGGGAGGGTAGATGAGATTAAAACTTTGTACAAAAGGTTTTGCAGATGTACTGACTCAACTTCTGTTTTCAGACTTAGTGCTGGGCTGCCTGTAGTGTGAGCCCATCACTGGGCAGGGATTGTCTATCTGTTGCTGAATTGTACATTCCAAGTGCTTACTACAGTGCTCTGCCTATAAATGCTCAAATACTACTGAATGAATAGTACTCAATTGATTTATTGAGCACATACTGTGTGCAGGGCCCTGTATTAAAGTGCTTGGGAGAGTATGGTCTAGACATTCCCTGCCCACAATGTGCTTACAGGAGACCGATGATCACTAATGTGTTCCACTTTTTAACCTGGAGACAAATGAATTATTAGATCGTGCCCCCATCATAGGATCAGTGAAAAGCTCAAGGTCTTGTTGAGATTTTACATCTGCACTTTAGTCTTACATTGGCCTCTGTTGGTTCTTTAGCCTGTGACTTGGACAAGTGTAAAGTTCTCTCTTCTCCGCCTCCTTTAAATCAATCCTATCTAGACATGGTAACAGGCAGTGGGTAGGAGAAGACATTAGGAATGAAAGATGCACCTGCAGCTAAGCAGAACAATCAGATCCAACCTTAAAACAAAGAAAAGCACAATGCGTGTGTGACCTTGTACTCAAATGGAACCAACGAAGTGTCATAACTCTGGCCGAAGGAAGTGACTCATCTTTAGTTTTCATTGTTAGGTTACTCACACCACTAAGAATAATAATCTAGGTACCTCAGCCACACGTTTGACACCTAAGCTTCTTAGGGTTTCCACCTGATCGATAGCCTGTCACACCTCACTTACACTGCAATCCCCATCAGTTATTGAAGCATCCCACCATTAAGCCACACAGGAAACATAAAATAACACTTTATTGTAACTCTGCAACAGTATACTCGTCCCATTACATCAAAGGAATTAGAAACAATTTTTCTAAAGAATTTAAAAATATTTTCTCACTGCATAATATACCTTATGAAACTGACCACCTAAGCATGTATCAGAAAATCTCAAATTCCAGCTTCCCATATACAGAACTAGAGGTAAGATAAGGGCTGGCTGTATTGTCATCTTGAAAATAAGACACTTAGCTGTCTATCTTGCTGGTGAAATAATATTCCCCAGTTACACTCCCCTTGGATTTGGTTATTCATCTTGGTATCCCTAGCTGAAGGAGCAGCTGATGATGGAGCACTGTAAGAAGAAAAGAATATGGCTATTGACCTGCTTAAATATTTAGGAATGTTTCTTCCTTCCTATTGACTCCTTCCCCTTTCCTGCAAAAGCAACTTTACAGGAATGGTCTTCCAGCCACTGTGGTAAGAGGGGATCTTCCAAAATTCAATTCCAACATTAAACCAGTGTTTTAAAAAAAAATGGTTGTTAGACTTAAGATGGTGTATGTAACTACACAGATTGAGCTCAGGTACATTTTTAAAGGCCACAAAAGGTTTATACATGAGCTGGTCACAAATGGCTCAGGAACAACTAATCAAGCATTTGCAGTGTAAGGCCCATTACAAACTACAGCAGTTACTGTATTTTTTAACTCCTTTGCATGTAGAACTCAATTGCTAATGCATACAGATCACTGACAAGAGGTTTATGAATTTCCAAACTTCAGTCACTGATCTAATACAGCAGTAGGAAAAAAAAAACACCCAGCAATAGTTTTATAGCCCAAGAATTGTCATTGGACAAATGCTTAATAAGGATTCTCCGTATGCAAGATCTGAATGATTCAGGTTACCTTAGCAACCAGGAGTTCAGAGTGCTTAGTACAGCAACATAGAACCTAGCCAAAGCCTTGCAGATTTCTAGAGAAATATTGCAAATTTAGCCCTGGCTTCATTTCAGTGGGCCAGCTGTTTCTGCACAAGCCACTGACTTCAGTTCTGCATAGTAAGTCTTCACCTGCTAATTGGGGGCTTGCTTCTGTTACTAATTAAGAAATTGGAATGAATTCCTTATTAGAAATCCTGGCTTAACTCTACTCTTTGTCAACATCAATGTTAACTGAATGTACAGTCAAATGTACAATCGATCTAGCAGAATAGTTTATAGACATAGCTCTCCTAGTTTTATATTCAACTTCCATTTGCAGAGTCCTACAGGAATGTTTATAAAGCTGGAAAAGACTTCTAAATTCTTCAAAACAATAGAACTCTACAGCGCAACTCCTTCTAAAAGCTGCATCTACTGGACCTCTAGTAATTTAAGAAAAGATATTAAAAGGCATTTTGAGCAGCCTTGATGTCTAGTTGTATGAATGTCTGTCCTCCAGTAGCCCTAGACTGTGAGCTCGTTGTGAGCTCAGATTGTCACTCTTGGTTGCTATACTGTACTTTCGCAAGCGCTCAGTACAGTGCTCTGCACACAGTAGGCCCTCAACAAATAAGCCTGAATGATAGAGCAAACATCACTGAAAAACCACCAATCCCCCATTCCTCCAAAGTTTGACAATGGAGCTAGTTTATATGTGTAGCTGTGGTACGGCAAGTTTTATTTTATTAATTGTAGCAACTGCAGCTAATTTAGATAGAATGCTATATTAAGCCTTAGGCAGCAAGCCAAAGGTACAACCTAAACCCAGTAAATGTTTTTTTTTTTTTAAACAGTTCTGTAATCATTGCTGTTTGTGAACTGGATGGCGAATTATCTTCCTGTGGATGCTAGGCTTACCATACTCCCTCCAAAGCAACATTTGTATGGTAGTGATTTTAGAGAGCAACTTTTTTTTTAAAGTCTTCCTGATATACTGAAATGTACACAATGGAAATCTCTGAATAATAAATTTGCCAGTAAAGACCAACTCATACTCTAAAAACGCAAAGAAAGATAAATCCA
This sequence comes from Ornithorhynchus anatinus, assembly GCF_004115215.2. NCBI lineage: Eukaryota > Metazoa > Chordata > Mammalia > Monotremata > Ornithorhynchidae > Ornithorhynchus > Ornithorhynchus anatinus. Next base: position 11,845,168 of record NC_041735.1, on the reverse strand, counting down.
TTAAGCTAATCCTAAATATTTTTAAAAAATGCCTCAAGTGTGTATATGGTATATGTATTTCAAGCTTTTATCATGGATTTGACGCAGGAGGCTTAAAAAACCCCACTTTCCGAAAGTATCTGACAATCAGTGGGACGGAAATTATGGTGATGCTAATCCGCATCGGAGCCAACAGTTTGTGAATGGCATAGGCTACCACAAATGTGCTCGTCCCGGCGGCTACTTTGGACTGTACGAAACTTTCTTTAAATCCAATTTTGACGAGAATTGCTGGGACGTCCACACCACTGGAGGGGGGAGAAAAAAAAAAAGGAAACATTAGCGCAATAAAAGGGTACTCCTGGTTTTTGGAATTACTTAGGGGACAACTCCAAATTTCTGACTAGGTTTGGAAGAGCATTTAAAAAGGCAGATGAGCACAAAGTTGATTTAAGTTCACCAAATGTTCTTCACACGTTTCAGATGATAGGAAAAGAAACAGAAAAGCACAATGACAAACGCTGTTCTTGTAAATCCCCTTTAGAGAGACGTTATCATTAAAGCTGGCAAGATCCGAGCATACCTGGAAACAACAAGGTAGAATATTCCCAGCGACATCAATGAGATTCCAATGTGGAACGAGACCCCCACAGCTCCGTATTCTTTAAAAATCTTTTTCAGCTGTTGTGATTTGCTAGGCTTCTGCTCATCCCCATTGCTGGGAGCGGTCATTTTACTTGGGTCCTACACACACACAAGAAGTGACTGGCGTTAGGGCGGAAGATGAGAACTACCCACCGCTTGCTTTCATATCCACATTTTAGCCATCTATAACCCACTTAGAATTGAAAAGACAGATCCACCCCATGCATCCATCCACCCCCACCGCCGTAAGACGGTGTTTGAAAGTGCTAAGTATACAAAATGAATGGAGTAGGAAGTTGCCTTGTACCTTAGATTTTTAAACTTACTGCAGAGGAAGAACACTGCAGCTACAATCTACAAAAAGGCTGGGCAGTACAGTATGTTTGGTTCCAGATAAACTAAATTTTTTTTTTTTTTTTTTAAACGGAAGTCTGTCTTGCCAAGGGAGGGGCAGCATGGCCTGGTGAAAAAGACTACTGGAACACTGGGGAATCTTAATCCTTTCACACCCAACAGTTTTAAGGATGTGCTGATTTGGATCATGGATTCTTGTGGGGATAATGGAAAATGGGATATTTTGTTTATGTCACGGAAGAAAAGCTGATTAAGAAAAGTTCTGGAATTTTTGTTCATGTTTATTGACCAATCAGTGGTATCTATTGAGCACTTACTATGTTCAGAGCACTGTTCTAAGCACTTGGGAGAGTACCATAAAAGGGAATAAGCAGACATGTTCCCTGCCCGTAAGGTGTCTACTGGGGGAGACGGACATTAATACGAATAAATATGGAATTTATAATAAGAAAAGCTATGCATACAAGTGCTGTAGGGTTGGGGATGGGATAAATATCAAATGTTTCAAATGAACATTTGAGCTTCCTCTGCAAGTGTTGGTGGCCCTCTAAATGGGAGGGATAAAAGTAATCCAAAACTCTGGATCTTTTTTTTCCTGGGTGCTAGGACTTTGCTTTTGCAGATGTCAAAGCAGAATTCAATTCCATTAAAATAAATTTCTGCCAATCCTAAAACTCATGCCACTTAAACTCCCGTATCTTAAGCTTTCAGTCTCAGCACAACTCCAAAAGACTTCATCCCTTCTAAAGGGCTCTAACCTTTTTCCTTCGACTCCAGACAGTCAAGTGATCCCATGTACCGATCACCCAAGAGAATTTCATCTCAATCAATATTCTCTCTGCTAATCTGGGATGATGCTCTTAACTATCAGCTAGAAAGGCAGCCTTCCAGGTTGAAATATGTATCGCATAACTCAATTTTTCATCTACCCTGAACATGAATATGAGCACCGTCCCACACCTTTAATGAGGCCTATCACTTCGTTACATTCTAATCCCAACTCTATCGCTAGTCTTTGTGACCCTGGGCAAGTCCCTTAGCTTCTCTTGCCTCAATTACCTCATCTAAAAAATGGGGATAAAATACCCGTCCTCCCTCCCTCTTACACACCGGAACTCCAGGTGAGATGGACGGCGTTTAATCGGCTTATACCTGAATCTACCCCGGTGCTTGGCACAGAGTAACTGCTTAACAGGCCACAATTATTTTTGTTACATTTATGTCTTCTTTACCATCCTTCTGAGGCCCAAAACAAAATGTCACACATGCCATGACCATGGGACCCAAACTATCCATCCAAACCAAGATGGACTTATTTGCAAAGATACTGAACTTCACTTTTTACACTCCTTTGCCAAGATAGTCGTTTCTCAAGAAGATGAAAAATTTACACGTCACTGAAACGCAGACCCCAAATACTAGCACTAAGTCTCTTTGTTGTAGTGTATTCTTCAGTTTCAAGCCAAGTGACAGGGGCCAAGGAATTAGCTCACATCGGGACCTTTCAGCTCTGAGTTCTGTTTTCCTGACTTGCCTTTTGTTGGTTTCCTGTGGGCATTTAAAAAATACGATTATAAATACCATTAAAAAAACCAAAACGTTGAATATTTTTGAAAATAAAATCAATATCTCCCAAACTAGCTGCTAGCAAGCCAAACTCACTGAAGCCTAAACAGTGATTAGACGAGGTCTTTTTCTAGGCCATATGAAACTCCCAGAGGAACAAAACAGGCTACCAGTGACTCTCAGCGACTCTCCATTACCTCTCATAAGGGAAGCGAGGGCTAAACATGCAGACAGGGCAAAACCTTCATTTTGTCGCGTGAATCTAATCTCTCCAACGAAACCCTTTATCAGTAAAATGGACCGAGTTGAATTTTAGTTCATTTCCCGGGCCTGGCCTCCGATAGAGAGCTAACCAACAGTGGAACAAGGGAAGGTTGGGAGAGATAAGAATGAACGGAGAAGCAAGACGCTTGTGTAATTCACAGCACTGACAATTTGAATCGACAGGCGACTCAAAATACCGAAAAAGGACTCTACTGAAAAGCTCAGTGGACCGAGCCAAACACGGGGCACCTGTGGGTTTTGAATTCCAACCCTGGCTTTGCCACTGTCCAAAAGTGGGACCCCGGCAGTTTCCTTTGTGCTAACTCAGCCAAGAAATTCAGACCACAAAGCCAGGGTCTGCTGGGGGAAAGAAAAGAATCGGATAAGGGGACATTCCAGTGGCCCCATCTCCACAGTCCCAGAAATGGCTGTGGACTTTCAGCAGCAGACTTAGAGGTTGTCTTTTTGGGCAACAGATGCCTTCAGTCAAAGAAAGGGCAAAACACTGTAGAGCGATCACCAAGCACAGGGCCCGCTGCGAGGTGGAGCCTCGCCTCTCGGTCCTATAATAATAATAATGTTGGTGTATGTTAAGCGCTTACTACGGGCAGAGCACTGTTCTATGTGCTGGGGGAGATCCAGGGTAATCAGGTCGTCCCACATCAGGCTCACAGTTAATCCCCATTTTACAGATGAGGGAACGGAGGCCCAGAGAAGTGAAGGGACTTGCTCCCAGTTAGCCAGCTGCCAAGTGGCAGAGCTGGAATTCGAACCCATGACCTCCGACTCCCGAGCCTGGGCCCTTTCCACCGAGCCACGCTGCTTCTCGATCTTGCTGCAGGCCCTCGCTTGGCCCTGACGATGCCCAGACAGCTAATCCTGGAAATGGGCGTGGGACTAGGAGTGACCTGGGGCTGAATGGAAAGTGACCTGGTCCTCCCTTCTGAGCAGGGGTGTGGGGTTAGGCACAACCGGGCTTGGGAGTCAGAGGTCATGGGTTCGAATCCCGGCTCTGCCACTCATCAGGTGGGTGACTGTGGGCAAGTCACTTCACTTCTCTGGGCCTCAGTTCCCTCATCTGTATAATAGGGATGAAGACTGTGAGCCTCACGTGGGACAACCTGATGACCCTGTATCTCCCCCAGCGCTTAGAACACTGGTCTGCACATAGCAGGCGCTTAAACACCAATATTATTACTATCATCACCTTGTATCCCCCCCAGCGCTTAGAACAGGGCTTCGCATGTAGTAAGCGCTTAACAAATGCCATTATTATTATTATTGAGAAGCAGCGTGGCTCAGTAGCAAGAGCCCGGGCTTGGGAGTCAGAGGTCATGGGTTCGAATCCTGACTCTGCCACTTGTCAGCTGTGTGACTATGGGCAAGCCACTTCACTTCCCTGGGCCTCAATTCCCTCATCTGTCAAATGGGGATGAAGACTGTGAGCCTCACGTGGGACCACCTGATGACCCTGCATCTCCCCCAGCGCTTAGAACATGCTCTGCTCATAGTAAGCGCTTAAACGCCAACATTATTATTATCACCTTGTATCTTTCCCTGCGCTTAAAACATGCTCTGCACGTAGTAAGTGCTTGACAAATTCCAATATTAGTATCACCTTGTATCACCCCCCCAGCGCTTAGAACAGTGCTGTGCACATAGTAAGCTCTTAACCAATACCGACATTATCACCTTGTATCACCCCCCCAGCGCTTAGAACATGCTCTGCACATAGTAAGCGCTTAACGAATCCCAACCTTATTATCACCTTGTATTCCCCCCAGCGTTTACAACAGTGCTCTGCACACAGTAAGCGCTTAACCAATACCAACATTCTTATCACCTTGTGTCCCCCCAGCGCTTAGAGCAGTGCTCTGCACAAAGTAAGCGCTTCACCAATACCAACATTATCATTACCTTGTGTCCCCCCCCAGCGCTTAGAACAGTGCTCTGCACACAGTAAGCGCTTAACCAATACCAATATTATCACCTTGTATTCCCCCCAGCGCTTAGAACAGTGCTGTGCACATAGTAAGCGCTTAACGAATCCCAACCTTATCACCTTGTATCCCACCCAGCGCTCAGAACAGTGCTCTGCACACAGTAAGCGCTTAACCAATACCAACGTTATCACCTTGTGTCCCCCCCCCCCCAGCGCTCAGAACAGTGCTCAGCACAGAGTAAGCGCTTAACCAATACCAACATTATCATTACCTTGTGTCCCCCCCCTGCGTTTAGAACAGTGCTCTGCACAGAGGAAGCCCTTAATACCAACATTATCACCTTGTATTCCCCGCCCCCAGCGCTCAGAAGGTGCTTGGCACGTAGTAAGCGCTTAACGAATGCCGTTATTACCGTGGTTGCGATGAGCGCGCTTTGCAGACGGTAAGCGGCGGAGGAGCGGGGCGTCCGGAGGAGGGTCCGGGCGGATCGGCCGGTCCTTCGGCTCACCGTGCGGGCGGCGGCCGCCCAGCCGCGGGACCCCGGCGGGACGAGCGGGGCCGGGCCGGGGCCGGGGCCCGGGCCCGGGGCGAGTCCCGCGGGGCCGGATGCGAATCCCGCGGGGCCGGGCGGGAGCGGGCAGGCTCCGGGGGGCGCGGACAGGGGCCCCGCCGCCCCTCCGGCCGCGCGCAGCAGCCGCCCCGCCAACCGCAGCCGGTGCATGGTGCGCGCTGCACGTTGCGCGGTGCGCGCCGCGCCCAGGGGCGGAGCCCGCTCCCGCCCCCTCCCCCCGCCTCCTCTTAAAGAGACACACGCACCGGGACGCGCGAAGCCCTGCACTCCCTCCCTCCCTCCTTCCCTCCTTCCCTCCTTTCCTCCCTCCTTTCCTCCCTCCTTCCCTTCCTCCTTCCCTTCCTCCTTCCCTCCTTCCCTTCCTCCTTCCCTTCCTCCTTCCCTTCCTCCTTCCCTCCCTCCCTCCCTCTCTCCTTCCCTCCCTCCCTCCCTCCCTCCCTCCCTCCCTTCCTCCCTCCCTCCCTCCCTCTCTCCTTCCTTCCCTTCCTCCTTCCCTCCTTCCCTCCTTCCCTCCTTCCCTCCCTCCTTCCCTCCTTCCCTTCCTCCCTCCTTCCCTCCTTCCCTTCCTCCTTCCCTCCCTCCTTCCCTCCTTCCCTTCCTCCTTCCCTCCCTCCCTCCCTCCTTTCCTCCCTCCTTCCCTTCCTCCTTCCCTTCCTCCTTTCCTCCTTCCCTCTCTCCCTCCTTCCCTCTTTCCCTCCCTTTTTGCTTCCCTCCCTCCCTCCTTCCCTCCTCCTTCCCTCCCTCCTACTTATGCAGAACTATAATAATGTTGGTATTTGTTAAGCGCTTACTATGTGCAGAGCACTGTTCTAAGCGCTGGGGTAAACACAGGGGAATCAGGTTGTCCCACGTGGGGCTCACAGTCTTAATCCCCATTTTACAGATGAGGGAACTGAGGCACCGAGAAGTTAAGTGACTTGCCCACTATGTGCAGAGCGCTGTCCTAAGCGCTTATCCATTCACTCACTCCATCGTCTTTATGTGCACAGCGCTGTCCTAAGCGCTTGTCCATTCATTCCCTCCATCGTATTTATGCAGCGCTGACTCTGTGCAGAGCGCTCTCCTAAGCGCTTATCCATTCGTTCATTCTACCTGATTTTTGTGCAGAGCGCTGTCCTAAGCGCTTATCCATTCACTCACTCCATCGTCTTTATGTGCAGAGCGCTGTCCTAAGCGCTTATCCATTCAATTCACTCGATCGTACTTATGGAGCGCTGACTATGTACAGAGCGCTGTCCTAAGCGCTTAGCCATTCCTTCACTCGATCGTATTTATGCAGCGCTGACGGCCTGCAGAGCGCTGTACTAAGCGCTTAGCTCTGTACTAACCGCTCATCCATCCACTCATGCGTATTTATTGGGCGCTAACTAATAACGGTGGTATTTGTTAAGCGCTTACTATGTGCCGAGCACTGTTCTAAGCGCTGGGATAGATACAAGGTATTCAGGGTGTCCCTGGTGGGGCTCACAGTTTTAATCCTCATTTTACAGATGAGGTCACTGAGGCACAGAGAACTGAAGCTCTTGGCCCAAAGTCACACATCTGATGAGTTGCAGAGTCGGGATTAGAACCCATGACCTTTTATTCCCAAACCCGGGCTCTTTCTGCTAATTTGTGCTTGCCAGAAGAACTTTTATATTGGGTCAGACAAATAAATGGCTCATCTAGCCTAATATTGTCCCCTGTAGTGGTACAAAAAATGCTCAGGTAGAAGACCACTGTGATGATAATCCATCCGGTCTAGACTCAAAAATAAAAATGCGGTGCCACTGAGCTCAAGAGAGAAAAGTTCTACCCGTGCTTGCGTAATCCATCTAATATCCCCAACTTTTCTTCCAGCAACCCACTGAGGACCTCTTGTCCTTCATTTGTCCAAGCCTTTCTTGAACGGCTGAATATTTCCTGCCCGCACGACTTCCTGCATATGCTTACAGCAGTAGCATTGTGGGAATAACTTTTGCTTTTACATGTTTTTAATTTAGACCTTATTTCCAGGCAGTCTCGTTCGGGTACTATCATCCGCGAGCACAAATGGCCACTGTATTAAAGGATTGGCAGCTGGCCAAAGTAACTCCCTTCTATAAAAAGGGATCCAAAAGTGATCTTGAGAATTATAGATGGGTGTCTCATTTCTATATCTGGAATATCAGTAGGCTCTATAATTAAGTTTAGGAGCACTGAGCCACTCAGGAAACAGAACTGGTTGGGAGAAAGACCACGTTGTTTTTATAAAGCGTGGCTCAGTGGAAAGAGCGTGGGTTTTGGAGTCAGAGGTCATGGGTTCGAATCCCGACTCGGCCACTTGTCGGCTGTGTGACTGTGGGCAAGTCACTTCACTTCTCGGTGCCTCAGTTACCTCATCTGTAAAATGGGGATTAAGACTGTGAGCCCCTCGTGGGACAACCTGATTCCCCTGTGTCTAACCCCAGCGCTTAGAACGGTGCTCGGCACATAGTAAGCGCTTAACAAATACCAACATTATTATTATTATTATTAAAGGGAGGTTGTGCCCAACTAAATCATAGTTCTTTGTAGAAGTCAACAAGCATAGAAGGGAAGCAGTGAAAATAAATTTCAATTTTCAAGAGGCCTTTGGCAATATTCTAGATATTGTTTAAATAATTCTTGTGGGATCTGTCACTGATAGAAAACTCTAAACAACAGGAAAGGCTGGGAATAAATTATCCCTCTTTCGGAGGATATATAATAGTCCCCTAGATATCGGTACTATTCCTAACTTTTGTTTAACTTCATAAAGGAAAGGGGTGTGGAAATTTGTGGATCACTGCTCTTCTGGGTGATAAAAGCAGTGTGGCTAAGTGGGAAGAACCCGGGCTTGGGAGTCAGAGGTCGTGGGTTCTAATCCCGCCTCTGCCTTTTATCAGCTGTGCGACTTTGGGCAAGTCACTTCAACTTCCCCATACCTCAGTTACCTCATCTGTTAAATAGGGATTAAGACTGTGAGCCCCACGTGGGACAATCTGATTACCTCGTATCTATCCCAGATCTTAGAACAGTGCTTGGCACATAGTAAAGTACTTAACGAAGGCCTCATTACTATATTATCATTAAATGCCACCTGGATGAGGAGAAACTGCAGAAAAAGCTCATTAAACTATACAAAAGGACTCGAAATGGCAAAGTAAACTGTATGATGTACAAGTTGAAGGTAGTGCTCCTACGGGAAAATAATCCTAAATCTAATTGATGGCTTTGAACAGTCAGTCACATCCCAGTCTATGCTTTTAAATCCCCGGTTTAGTAGGCAGTAGCAGCCAAAACAGGACAACCCAAATGTCGGGTGTCTGTTAACTAGGCTCGGGAATGACTAGCAGAATGTTTGGGATGATAGTATTATCCCTACGAGTCCCTCTTCTCCCTTCTCCACTTTCAAGTGTTTTGAATGATTTGGAAAATAATTTGCCCTTAGCCAATAGAGTGCAAAGACCCGAGGGTGGGGGTGGAGTCAAGCTCTGAGGGGGAAAGTGGAAGTTAATAGCCCCTTTGCTGGTAGCTGAGTTTGGGATAGGTGTCTCTCGGCCCTGCCCTTAGAGATTAAAGGCCTATTTGACTGCATGTGGTGAGTTGTTTCTCCTTAAACTACATCTGAGACCAAAAAAAAAACAAAAACCCAAACCAAATAAAAAAGGGTCAGTGTGGGTTAATGTGGTTTTAGGCATTGAAGATGGATGAGTTCAACTTAAATTCAGGGATTTCTCAAGTAGGCCAGGCTTCAGTGCCCATGGCCATCTGATTAAGGCTGATTTCTTAGAAGGCGGGCTGTTAAGCAGTATTAAAACCCTTCAGGAGCTGTAGTTACCTTGTAAACCTCTCCCTTTCTATCCTGTGTTTTTTTCTGTCTATGTGCCACATTTATTCTATTGGCCAAATTAAATCCTGCTTGTTCTTCTTGCCTGTTTGTGAGCGCCGCCTATACGGGATGTCTGGGGCTCATACGATTTTATTAATGGAATCCCGCGGGGAATTCCTAGGTCCATTCCTCCCACTGATGATCTTAAATACAGGTTGTCTGTTATTGTTCCTGATTTTGTAGAGATACAATACCGTGCCCCCATTCTGTCCATTTGGCAAAACTGTTGCTTCTCTGAATTCTAAGAATATCATCAGGAAGGAAATTCAAAAACAAAACAACTCGAAGTAAACACCTGGAGGTGATTCTGAGAAGCAGCGTAGTTCAGTGGAAAGAGCATGGACTTGGGAGTCAGAGGTCTTGGGTTTGAATCCTGGCTCTGCCACTTGGCAGCTGTGTGACTTTGGGCAAGTCACTTAACTTCTCTGTGCCTCAGTTCCCTCATCTGTAAAATGGGGATGAAGACTGTGAGCCTCACGTGGGACAACCTGATGACCCTGTATCTACCCCAGCACTTAGAACAGTGCTCTGCACATAGTAAGTGCTTAACAAATACTAACATTATTATTATTATTATTTCTGTATTTTAGAAAAGAAACATTAGAGTTGGCAAAGGTATGAAGATAGGCATTAAGATGGTCAGTGAGAAGGACCTATTTTCATAAGAGGAAAGACTAAAAGGATGAGAACTCATCAGTATAGAACCATGAAGGCCTGGAGGCAAGAGGATTAAAGTCTGCAAAACCATTAAGGGCAAAAACCAAATTGTGGCTCAGCAGCCATAGAATGAGAGTGTTTCTAATGAAGCATGACGACAGCAGGTTCACAGCGAATGTGAGGTCACGGCAAATGTGAGGACACACTCCTTCACGTAGTGGTGATACACATAAGATAGGCTTTTTTAGTTCAGGAAGTTGTTTAAGCAGAACATTTTTTGCACCCACTAAAGCAGTGGGCCTTCATCTTCTTTGGAGGTGAGGAGCTTCTGATATTTAGAGCAGAAATGAAGCTACTTAACTTTCTCTGGCACAGGATTCTTATTTGTCCATATACTGCAGCTTTACTTAGTCAGTTCTCATTTTTAGGATCTTTCCAGATTTTCAGATGCACCAGACTGTTGCCATGATTACTGCCCAAGAAACCTGAAGTGAATCATAAAGATGAGAGCCAGATAACAAAAGGCTTCATGAAGAACAATTGCTTTCCTCTCACATAAAACGCATCACAGCCCACTTCATTAAAGTTTAATTCATCCTTGATCCTGTTGATCCTTTCCTGAGATCCTAGAGGAAAACAGCTAGATGATAAAACCCAAGCTGGGTCATAGGGATGTACTATGAGCTCTACGGCAATAACGCTTTCATTGCCGGTTACCTTGGATTCTTAAATAATTCCACTTTAAAGATGCAGTGGGAGAAGGATAAAAGCACATGGAGGTTTTATCTGAGACAGCAAGTGGAACAGAACTCCCTCAATTTTTAAACAATGCCCAGTCGTCACTTTTGCTTTTTCCATCCCAATACCTGTGAGACACACTGAGGAGCAACGTTCATTCTTTCCAGCTCCCTAGATCCTTAAGCGATAACCTAATGACTCGGCAGAGCATTTCTACTTATGCTGATTTTAAAGACAGTGAAAAGATATTCCTAGAACGATACCTGACCAAATCAGGATCTTGGATTCTGGAAACTTCCAAAGGGGGCTGATTTACTACTGGCAAGTCGACCTGGGGCTAAGAGAAGCCGGCTCAGTGTTTTTTCTCTTTTAAGCCAGAAGAAAATCCAACATCCTACCTCACCCCCGGGTAGAATCCTCTGAAAAAAAAAAATTAGGAGTAGTTAAGAGTTGTGTTGCCTTAATCAAGAAAGTAAATCACTATCTGGAAGGATTGTCAATGTTAATGCTTTAAGTAGTAGCTTAATGTTAATCCTATCCGTCCAATAATAATAGAGGTATCTGGTTTTTTAAGTATTTGCTAAGCATTTATTCTGTGTCAAGCACCGTTTTAAGCGCTGGGGTAGGTACAAGGTAATCAGATCAGACACAGCCCTTGTCCTATGTGGGATTCCCAATCTAAGGGGAAGGAAGAACGGGTATTTCATCCCCATTTTACAGATGAGGAAAGAGAGGCACAGAGAAGTCAAATGACATGCCCAAGGCTATTCATCAGGCAAGTGGCAGAACAAGTATCGTAACCCAGGTCTCCTTATTCTCAGTCCCGTGCTCATTCCACCAGGCTACACTGCTACTCCACCTTTGAAGGATTTTATCAGAATTCTAGCAGTTGAAGCCAGGATGTGGAATGTCTCTATGTTCCCGATGAGAAGGGCAGAGGGATCTTTCATTCCCAGAGCAAGGATGAAGGCCTTAGGGTTGAGGGGTAATCCACAAGTGTGTCTGTTAGAAATAGAGGTGAAAACGTTCTGGAACGGCCCTTTAAGATACACTGGTAAAAAAGAATAAGTGCTCATGAGGCCATTCAGATATGAGAAAGTGGATCCTTTTTCTTCTTTGCTGCCCCTTTGGGCCCTGGACTGTGGTTTACCTGGTAGCCAGCCAGCCACCAGCTGTGTGTCTGCCCCTGCTGAGAGCTTGGGCAGGGCGGTGGGGCTCCGGGTGGGCAGGCCGGGAAGCTGCCCCATAGTCCTGCCGTTCCAGGTCTTTCGACTGTAAGGACGTGGTCTTCGGGCCAGTGGGAAAGAAAGAAAGAAAAAAGATCTGCCTTTTCACAGCAGAAGGGCCTCACCGGCATTTACAGGGCTAATCGTCAGCCGTAAGTGCATTGCTGATTCTAAAAAAGTGATTCATCATAATTTGTGTGGTTGTTTCTTGTGTGCAGGGCACTGTACTAAGCACTTGGTAGAGTACAGTGCAATTAATTTGGTAGATACGATCCCTGCCTTCAAGGAACTTTCTTGTGGGGATGCTTTCAGAATCCAGTAAAAGGAACTCTTCAAACTAAATGGATAAAATAGAATCCAGTAAAATGAACTCTTCAAACTAAATGGATAAAAATGATGAACTTCTCAGATTATAAAAGACATTCCAAAAAGCCTTCCTTTTGAAATTCTATTGAATTTCATGAGGTTCAGTATATTTCATTACCAAGTAAATAGAAAATAAATCTGGAGAGTTAGTAAGTGTTTAATCACACAGATTGTTCAGATAACTGAGTCCTAAAATTGCACATTGGCATGAATTAATCAAGAAGCAGCTTGGCTTAATGGAAAGAGCACAGGCCTAAAAGCTGGAAGACCTGGGTTCTAATCCCTGTTCCACCACTGAGCTGCTGTGTGATTTTCGGCAAATCACTTCACTTCTCCAGGCTTCAGTTTCCTTATGTATAAAATGGGATTCAAGCTCATTCTCCCTCCTACTGAGCCTATGATCCCCGTGTGGGACAGGGACTGTGTCTGATCTGCTTATATTATACCTACCCCAGCATTTGGCAATGGTTGCCACATAGTAAGTGCCTAACGAATATCACCATCTATTATTACACGTAGCAGTTGAAAAGATCCTTTTTTATGCCTGAATTATCTATAACATTTGCATATATGGGCACAGCCAAAGGCATAACAAATACACAGCAGTGCCTGGACCCATTATCCCAGAATTTTAATATTCTTTTCCATTTTAGACTTAACTGTAATATACCGAGACTGAGAATCTGTAAAAAATGTAATGATGTTAATCATTTTAATAATGTGACAGCATCTGCGAATGAGTGGCTGTGACCTGCATATGTATGACAGTGGGTGAATGATTTGGTATTATCACAGATAATTAATTATGTGCCAGGAATGTAATGGGGAAAGCCCGAGATGGTAATTACTTCCTTTCTGGAGGAAGCAAGTCAAATTTTTGTGGAACTGAATTCTTTTTCTCAAGGATCATGGCAGAAGGTAAACCCCTTTGCTTTGTATATTTTCAGAGCTAGGCAAAGACGATTGATTGGTCACTGAGGGAGAGCCTCAACTTACACCTTCACTGATTAAAAACTGCCAAGTTCATAGAAGAAAGATAACTTTATGCATTTGGTTATGAAGGTAAAAGTTACATTAGAAAATATGGTAATGGGCATCATCAGGTGTACATCATTATGCTTAGTACAGTGCTCTGCACATTAGTAAGCGCTCAATAAATACGACTGAATGAATCATTAGAGAGTACCGCATAGACAGCTGGATTTAGTGACAGCATGAAGTGCTATGCCACTGATGGAAAACAATCTGTGGGTTTGGACTAGTTCAAAATTTGAATTTTCTATAGACTTACTGTCAGTCCTTATTCTCCTTAATGCTGCAGAACAGTTCATGATCACTTGCATACCCTATAAGGCCTGTGCCTCAAGTGTTCAGCGTGGAGCCTAAAAAGGGTTCCTGCCTAATGTTCTCCGAGTCCTTCAACACTGCCCGTGGCCTGTTGGGGTGGAAGAGTTTCCAATGGATTGGAAGTATGTCCCATCCCGGCTTCCAGCCCTTCACGCTTGGTAAATACCAGTGATTGACTGATTGATCGATCCGTTGCGTTCCTCACTCAGAGCTGTAAAAAGAGGCCAAAGAGCAGTCAGGGCATGCAAGGAACATCGTGTTGCATCTGATTAGCCTGATACAGACACATAAACAGCCTCTACTGCAGCAGCCTGATCCGGGAGGGCTCCAACCCACAAGCACCAGCCCCTCTGAGCCCTGGTTCTGGATCTGAGGAGCCAGAGCCCAGGTGGATCAAGTCTCCCCGCTGGAAGTTCTTTGCTGCAGCTCTGCAGTTAACTGGGTGTGAGTTATCCAGTTAATTCTTTAGTGCTTGATTTGGTGCTGGATGGCAGTGTTACTCCCCGGACAAGAAAAACAAGTTGTCTTCACAGCTACTCTAATAGTGTTTTGGGAAATTCCGCCCACTTAGAACTGGTTTCTGTTTCCAGGAGATGGATTAGGTAGGGCGGAGGGGTGGGGGATGGGGGAAGAGAAAATGAGCTTTAAATGCTAATAGATTTCTGATGTTTTGAAAAGCTTAGATTCAATAGTTAGGAGACCAGTGGTATTCTTAGAGCGTCCCCTTCTAGAAAAAACACCACAAGCCACTGCCTTAATGATATTATTGATCCTGCTGTCCTCTGCCCTGACCTGTTTTACTCTGGTAGGGATGGAGAAAATGTCAGACAGGAAAAACAGGATTTATTAAACCTTGGATCAAAGTGACCATATTGTTCTTGTGGAGTAGCCTAGGGACCTTGGATGGGGAAAAATCTCTGTCTCTCTCTCTAAAACACACATGCTCTTCCTGACCAGGGGATTGTTCTTTCTCTCATGCTGCATTGTGAGAAAGAGCAGACAAGGCTTTCGTTTTTAAATGTTAAGCATTTACAATCTGACAAGCACTTTTCTAAGCACTAGGGAGGTACAAGTTAATCAGGTTGGACAGAGATCCACAGTTGGAATGCTGATTCACGAGTTTGTCGGTTGCCTAGTGGAAAGGACCTCGGCTTGGGAGTCAGAGGACCTGCCACTTGTCTTCTGGGTGACCTTGGGCAAGTCACTTAAACTTCTCGGTGACTCAGTTTCCTCATCTGTATAACGGGAATTAAATCCTACTCCCCACTAGACTGTGAAGGTAATGTGGGAAAGGAACTGTGTCCAATCTGATTATATTGTAGATAACCCAGCGGATAGTACAGTCTTTAGCACACAGTAAGTGCTTAGCAAGTAACATTATTAATATGGAAGGCCTCCAAGAGGCCTTTTCTGACCAAGCCTCCTTTTCTCTTCTCCGTCTCCCTTCTTCGTCGCCCTGACTTGTCCCTTTATTCATCTCCCCGGCCCAGCCTTACACGACTTATGTACATATCTGAAGCTTTATTTATATTAATGTCTGTCTCCCCCTCTAGTCCGTAAGCTCACTGTGTGCCAGGAATGTGTCTGTTATACTGTCCTCTCCCAAACACTTAGTATAGTGTTTTGCACACGGTAAGTGCCCAATAAATATGATCGACTGACTTACTGATGCTGACTTACTGATGGAAATGGTCATTGTTCTGTCTCAGGGCAGCTTCTTATTGTTACCTAATGGTGTAGTACAAGAACTACCCCACCCACGATTCTGCCATCTGTTCATCTGGAATCAATCAATCAATGGTATTTATTGAGCTCTTACTATGTGGAGAGCACTGTACTAAGCTCGGAAGAGAACAATATAACAGAATTTGTGGAAACCTTCCCTGCCCATAATGAGCTGATAGAAATCTTCTCATCTGGAGAACAAACCTCCCTGGCACGCAGAATGAGGTCTTGCCTATTACACTGGAATTTTCTGGATACCAGACACTACACCTTAGGATGCTGGAGCAGCCATAGCCTGCAATTTTTTTTTTTAAATTTCAATCAGCATGAAAAGTGCAACTGTTTATTTTATACACAGATTGATGGTTTTGGAAGGCTTTTTTGTATCAAATTTTAAGAATAAGACAATCATCAGAAATATGGTCACGAGTCAAACCGATTGGTGAATCATTCCTGGGCAGTAGGGAAGGAGCCAGACTGGCAAATAGTCGCTCAATCGTTGTTTATATGGAAACTAAAAAAAAAAAACCTTAGTTGCAATGGAATATTTTCTGGAGTGCGGACTATAAAATACATCTAAATCAGCATTCTGGAAGCTTTCAAATCAAATCCCCATTTGTATGTGTGTGCGTGTGTGTGTGTGTGTGTGTGTGATATAGCTGTATTACAGATGGACGCTACCAATAATGAAGCTTACCAATGGGTTTGAGTGTGGCTGACAAAGCTGAGTTGGAGATGACAGTTGCCACCAAACCATATGCACAAAAAGACTGTTCCTTGTTTTGCTGACAGAGTGTAAAGTCTTTGAGGGCAAAGGGCACATCTTTTACTAGTTTTTTCTGTCTCAAACACCTCATGCATTCCGTGACACACAAAAGGCAACCAATAAGTATCCTTGCAAGTGATACTGCTTATAATAATGTTGGTATTTGTTAAGCGCTTACTATGTGCAGAGCATTGTTCTAAGCGCTGGGGTAGATACAGGGTAATCAGGTTGTCCCACGTGAGGCTCACAGTTAATCCCCAATATACAGATGAGGTAACTGAGGCACAGAGAAGTGAAGTGACTTGCCCACAGTCACACAGCTGATAAGTGGCAGAGCCGGGAGTCGAACCCATGACCTCTGACTCCCAAGCCTGGGCTCTTGCCACTGAGCCACGCTTATCACAGATGTTCCTCTTCCTATGGCTACGCAGCTACAGAACTCACCCAAACTCTCCTGGCTTCCTAACTCACTGGAATCCAGAAATCCCAGGACCATTTTCAAAATCCCAGACCACAGTGCTCTTTCAAAATCAAAATCAAGTTATTCTGATTTTTGAGGAGTTGAGATAACCTTTTGCGTTTGTACCTTAACTCTCACCCATTTTGAAAGCATTTTGCAAATGTCCTTGGTCTTGTCTTATGCCGTCGAGTCATTTCTGACCCTGAGCGACACCAGGAGACATCTCTCCTAGGACTCCCTGCTCTCCACCTGCAATCGTTTTGGTAGTGTATCCATAGAGTTTGCTTGAGAAAAATATGGAAGTGGTTTACCATCTCCTCTGTCCACGCAGTAAACCTGAGTCTTCTCCCTCCACTCTCTCCCGTGCCATTGCCATCTTTCCCAGAACGCCCCACTCTCCGTTGGCAATCCTGGCAGTGTATCCCTAGAGTTTTCTTGGTAAAAGTACAGAAGTGGTTTACCATTACCTTCTTCTACACAGTAAACTTGAGTCTCCGCCCTCCATTTTCTACCGTGCTGCTGTTGTCCAGTGCAGGTGAGTTTTGACTTGTAGCAGATGACTTTCCACTCGCTAACCGCTGTCCAGGCTAGGATTGGAATGGGTAGGCCTCCGCTTGACTCTCCCTCCCGCAGCTGAGTCAGGTAGAGTACTGGAAACTCTCCAGGTGCCACACTGAGAGGGGTAAATGTCCTTTAATCTACTTTTATTCCTTTGCCAGAGAACCGGGCTTTAGTTTTAGAGACCAAACTGATTATGTCACATTAGGCAAGTCTCTTCAATCTTCTTGTGCCTCGGCTTTCCCATCTGTAAGATCAAAGGTGAAAGATCAGCATACATTAATTATAGCGGGAGTCCCACTTAATCAGGACAGGAAGGTTAGACTTCATAAAATAAATAGTAGATAGCTTTGAAATTCCCAAGAGTTTCATATGCCATTTCTTAGGTAGTGAGCCCCGTGACGACAGGGACCGAGTTTCATTCCCACCTGGGTATTCTCTCAGTGCTCATTAGAGGACTATGCTTAGAGTCAGTGCTAATAAATATTATTAGCAATCAATCAATAATATTTGAATGTTTACTGTGTGCAGGCCACTGTACTAAGCACTAGGGAGAGTACTATATAACAGAGTTGGTAGACCTGCTTCCTATCCATAAGGAGCTTACAGTCTAGAGGGGGAGACAGACATTAATGTAACGAGAAGCAGCGTGGCTCAGTGGAAAGAGCCCGGGCTTGGGAGTCAGAAGTCATGGTTTCGAATCCCAGCTCTGCCACTTGTCATCTGGGTGACTGTGGGCAAGTCACTTCACTTCTCTGTGCCTCAGTTACCTCATTTGTAAAATGTGGATTAATTGTGAGCCTCACGTGGGACAACCTGATTACTTTGTATCTACCCCAGCGCTTAGAACAGTGATCTGCACATAGCAAGCGCTTAACAAATACCAACATTATTATTAAATATATCAATCATGGGTATGCACATAAGTGCCGTTTGAGGATGGGGTGAATAAAGCTTATAAATCCAAGTGGTGATGCTGCTGCTGTTCCTCCTACTCTTACTCCAAAGGGTAGAGGTAGGTTTACTGTGGATCTGCGGGAGCCTGGAGACACCATGGTTATGGACCTCTTTCCCTTCAACTTTCTGGAATCTTTGCAATTGAGTCGAGTCGAATTTACACTTTTCAACATTTCTCCAGGAGGTGGTGATGTTGGCTCTCCCACTGCTTGGTTGGTCTACAGAGGAAGCCGAGCCTTCCCCACTTGAGTTTGAGGCGTTGCAGAAAAATTTATCGTTTTAAGGCGTGACAGCGCCAGATAGACACATATGCAATTACAGTCTCTTAAATTTTCCGCAAATCACTTCTGAATCTGACTCATTAGTTGCCTTTGTTAATAAGACTCTGACAAATTCATCAGGGGCGATGTACGAATAACAGATGGAAATAGGCTATCAGGGAGTGTTATGTTTTCTGCAAAAAAATCCTCTTATTTCTGCCTTTCTGTGTCTCATTCTCCCTATCTCCTCGGTACTATGACAGCACCTTTGATTCACCCATCTCAAACCATATGTTCTAGACTGGGAGCCTGTTGTTGGGTAGGGATTGTTTCTATTTGTTGCTGAATTGTACTTTCCGAGCGCTTAGTACAATGTTCTGCACACAGTAAGTGCTCAATAAATACGACTGGATAAATGAATATGTTCTTCTTTGTCCCGCAATACTGGTGTTTCTCTGAAGTTTACTAGTTTCAGGTGTTCCACCCTCTGCCACTTTTCAGTACGCTAACCTGTCAAAGTCACAGCTGAAGAACATCGTCTCAGGTGGGAAATAAAACGATGAGTCCCTGCATCCTGCTAGGAAACAAAATGATGGTGTTTTCTATAATTGTCTTTAAATACAGCGAAACGAAGCTGAGAACAAAAGAGAGGCAGTCTCATCTTTCCCGCTAAAGCTTTTTCAAGGTTTTCCTGTGGCGTCATCAGCGATTTCTTAAAAGAGGCACGAAAAACAATCTTGGTTCTAAATGCTGGAAACAATACAACACGTTTCAAAGTCTGTTGTAACTGAAAAATGAGGGAAAAGTCATCTTCCAGGAGACGGATGCAGCATGTGATTTTCTAAAATGAATTTTTTGGAGTTCAATCAATCAACTGTACTTATTGAATACTTACTGTGTACAGAGCACTGTTCTAAGTGCTTGGGAGAGTACAGTATATAACAGACACATTCTCTGCCCACAATGACCAGAGACATTGATATTAATTGTGGTAGTAAATGCTCATCATAATGAAATTTAATAACTTGGGTGTTGGGGTCACACCCAGGCATGCGCTCCTTGGTCCCCATCAGTTGCAGCCTCCAAGCTTGTTCCACATTTGGCCAAGGCAAATTCGACTGGCCTGTGCTTGGTGGGTGGGGAGAATCTGATCTGGGAATTTGTGGCCCTTCAGTTCTGAGCTAAATGGGGTGGGGGGTGTCCAGACTCCTACCCTCCTCTTGTCTCCAGAAGCTACCTCTCCCTCTGCCCTTTGCACTCACCTCTAGGAACCCCTCCCCTTCAGCACGACTGTGCTCAGAAGGAAAAAATGGCACCTACGGAAATAAAAAGACTGAAAGAAACTTGAAAGTCCAATGACAGAAGCATATTAAGCCCATAGGAAACGTAGGAGACAGAAAGGACAACCGCATAAACAAATATACTGAGACGCCTACAAGGTCTGAAATGTTGCTATAGTGTTTGTGGAAAAAGACTTCCTCAGGAAATTTCCCAAAATGTCTTCACTGAGGCCTCTAATGGTGTTCAGAGTGGATCACTGGTAGCATGGCTTGCAGAGCCATTTGTGGACTTAATTACTATTTGTCAAATAGCAGTAGTTTCCAGTTAGTCTGACAGAGAACAGGATTATATAAGAAGGGCATTTAGAGTGCAGCCTGCTTTTTAAGCTAGCTATAAACACTCGCTAGAATGTTCTTTAGCAAGTATAAATGTACACTTTCCTGTTAATGGCAAAGGCTGATTTGCCCTTGGAGGTGGCCACCAGAGGCCCTGACCTTTGGATTCTGTTTGTGTGCCATGACTTGCTATCAAGTGCCCTCAAATCTTGAACTCTGGGAAGGTGGAGACTTGCTACCAAGGAAGCAGAAGGGTGAATGAAAATAATCGTATGTCAGCAGCCACTCTTTTTAAATGCAAACAAGTTCTTCTAAGGAAAGGTTAAAATGAGTAGTTGCCCACCCAAGCCTTTTTTTATTCTGAGTTACAAGAAGAAAGAGCTGTTACCTGAAGTCCTTGTTGAAAATGCCCAAGTGGTCAGAGCACCAGGGTCCAACTGCTATAATAATAATAATAGTATAATAATACTACTACTAATAATCTGCTATTGTGATATTTGTTAAGCACTTATTATGTGCCTCATACTGGGATAGATACTAGGTAATCAGATCAGATACAGTCCCTGTCTCACATGAGACTCACAATCTAAGAAGGAGAGAGAACAGATATTTTATCCTCATTTTACAGATGAGGCAATAGAAACACAGACGAATTAAGTGACTTGCCCAAGGTCATGAAGCAGACAGAAGTTTGTAGGTCCTGTCATGGAATATTTGCTTCTGCCTGATTGATAAGCTATTCAAAATGGGAACTTCACTTTAAGAAATCACATTATTCGGGAAGTGTGTAAGCTCTTCTGGAGGAGCAAAGTTTCATTAACTTTTTCTTTTGAAAATCCCATCTGAAGGTAGTCTAAGTAGTAATTATGGAGGGAAGGTTTTCCTTCCCAGTTCTGCCACTGACACGCTGTATGGCTTTGAGCAAGGTGCCTAACTTCTCTGGGTCCATGTTTTCCCATTCAGATCATGAAGAGAATATCCCATTTGGTGCCCTGCACTATTCTAAGAAGGTGGGAAGTACGAAGAAGCGAGTGGCATGTCCCCTGCCCATAGGCGCTTATGTTCCCACAGGGGAGCGAGACATAAAAAAATCTTAACCAAAAGTATTCAAAGTAAATGATTCAATGTATAATTGAACCAAGATGTATATGAGAGTGAGGATGGTTATAAATTAGTTCATAAGAGCTAGAGTTGGCTGAGGGGTTTATACTATGAGAACAAAATGTTGATGACTTTACCATCCTCCCGAAATGTTTTCCATGTTCCTGTCCTCTCCATTCTCCTCTTCCTCCCCCCAACTACTGGTGTGGCTTATGTCCACCACCTTAGCCCTCCCTTTCCTGATTTTCCCCAGTTTTGAATGCTTAAAATAACTAATAATAGTACTACCACATTTAAGCACTTACTCTGTATCAAACGCTTTACTAATTGCTGGGGAAAATATAAGATAATCAGGTCAGATACAGTTCCTGTCCCACACAGGTTGCACAGTCTAAGTAGGAGGGAGAACAGGTATCTAATACCTATTTTACAGATGAGATGACTGAGGCAGAGAGAAGGAAAGTGACTTGCCCGAGTCACCCAGCAGGCAAGTGCCAAAGCTGGAACCAGGAACCAGGTTCTCTCTCTCTCTCTCTAAGTACAGTTGGCAGAAAGTGGATGGGACAATTGGGAAAGTGAGGACTCTGCCATCAGTAGGGAGACAGTTGGGGCCCAGAAAATGTACCTTCTTCAGATAGGTGACTCCAAGAGCCTGCCCAGTTCCCCTGCCCATGGCTCAGTGGAAAGAGCATGGGCTTGGGAGTCAGAGGTCATGGGTTCGATTCCCGGCTCTGCCTCTTGTCAGCTGTGTGACTGTGGGCAAGTCACTTCACTTCTCTGTGCCTCAGTTCCCTCATCTGTAAAATGGGATTAAGACTGCGAGCCTCATGTGGGACAATCTGATTACCCTGTATCTACCCCAGCGCTTAGAACAGTGCTCTGCACATAGTAAGCGCTTAACAAATACCAACGTTATTATTATAAAGTAGGCTCTGTTGGTAGCGAAGCCCAAAGATGACACCAGTGGACTATTAAGTGGACTATTTGCAACCAGAGAAAGAAATCTCACTTCTTTTGGTGCTGACTTCATTATAGGTTTCCTCCATCTATTGTAATAGGGTAGTTATCACCTTCAAAGGAAGACGATCATACTATGGAAAAGACCTAGAAACTCTTAGATTCCAAGTTACGCTTTCAAGAGAAAGCCTAATGGAGGTTTACCCGTCATCCCACAGTCACCCCAGATCCTCAGTCTTTTTCCCTGAGGTCTGGAGTTGGTCTATCTCTGCGAACATTTGGGCATTTCCTGGTATTGGCCAGCGAGGCAATCTTCATTCTTTTGTTGGGCTTGAACTAAAAAAGAGGGAAGTGGCCACCGATATCATTAGGGAATGCTGTCTGTTCCTTTGCTGACTCCAAGGCAACAGATGCTTAATTTATAATATTTGTTGTGAAAGTTACAGTACATAGCTTAATGGCACTGTAATGGCACATGAAAAGGTTCTTGATGGAAGTCAGGAGGGCTTAGAATGCATCTCCAAGGTGACCTCTAGGCCCTATGTACCCCTTCAAGGTTCCTGTGTCTGTAAACACAGCCACTGCTTCAAAACTGTGGGATCCTGTGGTGGAGGGAGCTTGGTGTTTAAAGTAAAAGCACGGGGAATGTATCGGAAGCAGTTGGGGTTCAGACCAGTTAAAAACCAGACTGTCCAGTATAAAACCACATGGATGACCACCACTGCTCCATCTCTGCCGTACTCTCGGGACATGACCTAGGTAGTACCGATTTCTGAAACACTTCCCTACCAAAGTATCACCTCTGGAAGCTCTGCCCATTTGGTCGCGATATGGAGGAATTTGACTGACTTGCTAGGCAGAGGCTGCCTGAGACAGTCCCGGGCCTTTCTCTCCTCATTCTTCTTGGACTTTAATGCTCCTGGGTGCTCAATGGTCTTGGGTGGTCTGGCTCTCTGTCATTAACCCACCAAAATTAGAGTTTTAGAGGTAGTATCAAGCTGTCAGAATCACTTCAACACCACTGGGACCAATTAAGTTAAAATGTCCCAGAAATGTCCACCAAATCCTCCCTTTCTGAGACTTGGAGCCAGTGTATGGTTTTGTCTCAAAGTGCCAAAATTTTGAAGTAATCATAGTCCATTAAGATGTGATATATAGAACAACCTCACTTAATGATTTCTGGGGAGTGGACCATAGGATTTGTTCATTAATTTGGAATTTAGTTGGAAATGCTACAGTGAGCGTCATCCTTTCTATATGTTAGAGTAGTTTTTTGTGAAAGAGACCTTACGAACCGGTCTAACCTGAAGAACTCTGGCTGCTTCCTTAGAAGTGCACTCTCTGTTGAAGTAAAACAATTAAAATAGTGAACTTCGATACATTAGTCTTTCAGGCAACCAAATAACCAGATGCTACTGGCTGCAGAGCTCATCTGAAGGTCTAGTGAGCATAGTATAAGCGTAAGGCATAAAGTAAACCTTCAGTAAGGGAATAGATCTCTAAAAAACTGGGACAAGCTGGTTTAGATTCTTTAGATGGCTTTGACTTTCATTACTTCTTTCATACCCACACCTACTTAAGTGTTAGTCTAGGGTAACTGTCAGGGAAGGTCTACCTTTTTAGGTAAACTAGAAATTCAGGCAAATACATTTAGATGATTACATTCGAAGCTGGTCAGACAAAATGGAATCTCTGTATACTGTAGGTTCCTTGTGGGCAGGGACGGTGTCCACCAACTCTGTTATATTGTACACTCCCAAGCATTTAATAGAGTCCTTTGCACAAAATAAGTGCTTAATAAGTATGATTGATTGATCTACTGAGGCCCCAGGGGGTGTAACTAATGTCTAATGAGCCAAGCTTGGCCTTGCCCCTTTGGGCCACAGCAAGGCCGCAAGGATGCATACACACTTGAGTAATATCACCACTCGTCATCAACATCAATGATGTTTACTCAGCCCGTGCTGTGTGCAGAGCACTGTACTGTGTGGGAGAGTACAGTGCAACAGAGTCGGTAGACCTGTTCCCTGACCACAACACACTCCCTGACTTCAACATCTTCATGTGGTGGTGGATGCTCAGTCGATCTATCGATGGTATATTTTGAGCACTTACTGCATGGAGAGCACTGTATTAGAGGGCTTGGGTGAATACAGTGCGATAGAGTCAGTAGGCACGTTCCCCATAAACCGTAAACTCCTCTAGACTGTAAGCTCACTGAGGGCAGGGTGTGCGTCTGTTTATTGTTATCAGCCCTTAGAGCAGTGCTTGGCACATAGTAAGCACTTAACAAATGATTAAATAATCGTTAGTTAAGTTACCATTATTACTATTATATTATATTCTCCCGAGTGCTTAGAACAGTACTCTGCGCACAATAAGCGCTCAATGAATACGGTCGAATGAATCCCCACAGGAAGTTAGGTAAGCAGACTCAGGTTTCTCTGCTGGCTTGCTCTCAGTTCTTTCATTACTAGGGAATGCTGAGGGCAGAAGCCGGGAGGATTCCCTCCAGGTGTGTGTATAATGTATTGCATTGGTTTTTAATTAGATATTCTCCTATCCGTTCTCATAACTTCACTTTAAAGAAGCAGTGGAAGTGCTTGGAGTCCAGCCTAACGTCACCTAGCAGGTTAGTGAGAGTTTTTCCCGTGTAATTCAGCCCTCTGAGTCACACCTCATATCTGACTAATGGGCTACACTCGAACAAAATGTTCTCTGCTCAAATCGGGCTCGGACCTCCTTTCATAGAAACCGCATAATGCATCCCACTTAGTTATTAAGTAGAGAACACAAAAGAGGCATATTGTGATTAACATTTTCTCTTTAGTGTCTACAGGCAAGTAGAGCAAACATTCCGCAACAAAGGAGGTTTTGACATTAAGACTCTAAACACGTTTTCTCGTTGCTATATTAAAGAATAGGGCAAGGGGAGACAGAAGGTTGTGTTCTGAACTTATTGCGCTTTATTGGAGTTCTTTGTTGATTGCTCTTGATTAGGTAAGTGGACTAGGTTTGGCTGAACAAAAGAGTATTACCGATAAAGCCCAGGTAAACAAACAGGGCAGAGAGTATCTAGGAGGAATTAGATTCTGTCTGTAAAAGGGATTTCATATCCATCACCCAGGAAGCTCATTGATTTTCAGATGTTCTTCACAGTGGTGCTTCTCACTGGAAAAAGTAGATTTTTCAACATAAAGGCAAGAGGGAGAATGCCTTCCTCTACTCTGCTCCTTCTGCCTTTTTTAAACTGACCTTTTTGGATCAAACTGTCACTTTTGGCCTGCTCACCCACTTCTTTCTCCTCCTTGGAGTTTGCATTTGGAACGCTTTGTCCCGGAAGCCCTTCCTGATTAACTCGAGGGATTTTCCATCCCACCAGCCCAACCTGGGATTCACACCTCCCTCTCAACTCAGGCTTGTAACTTGTTGTATTTTCATGCCCTCATCTGCCCTTTTTGTAAGTTTCAGGAAGGTGGAAAATGGGTCCATTCTTTAAAGCCTAGAACAGAACTCTGCATCTTGAGGATACTTAGAAAGTTCTTCTGCCTGACTAACTTTCCTTTAACCTTAAATTCATGCTTTTTCTCCTTTTTTTTATGGTATCTGTTAAGCACTTACTATGTGTCAAGCACTGTTCTAAGTGCTGGAGTATGTACAAGGTGGTCGTGGATTCTAATCCCGGCTCTGCCAGTTGTCTGCTGTGTGACTTTCGCCAAGTCACTTATCTTCTCTGTGCCTCAGTTACCTCATCTGTAAAATGGGGATTAAGACTGTGAGCCCCACATGGGACAACATAATTACCTTGTGTCTACCCCAGCATTTAGACTAGTGCTTGGTACATAGAAAGCGCTTAACAAATACCATCATTATTGTTAAGTTAATTAGACCAGACACAGTCTCTGTCCCAGCTGGGCCTTACAGTCTAAGTAGGCAGGAGAATAGCTATTTCATCCCCATTTTATAGTTTCAGGGGAACCGAAGCAAGAAGAAGTTAAGCGACTTGCCCAAGGTCGCCCAGCAAGCATTTGGCAGTTTTGATGTTAGAACTCAGGTCCACTGATTCCCAGATCCGCACACTTTCCACTAGACTACGGTGCTTCCCCTTATGAGGAGCTGCTCATTTCCCTTTTTGTTCTATATCAGATTCCCTTCTCTTTCCACTACCCAGAGGCATTTGCATCCTTAGTGTAAGCTCCTCTAGACTGTAAGCTTGTTATGGGTAGAAAACATGCCTACCGACTCTGTACATTGTAGTCTCCCAAGGGCTAAGTACGGTGCTCTGCACATAGTAAGTGCTCAATAAATATGATTAATTGATTGATAGCGTGAAGGGCCTAGCCAACTGGCATTCTTCCCTGGGGCACCAGAGTGAGGTCAAACATGTTCTGATTGCTGCTGCAGTGTTGCCTGGGAGAGCGGAGACCCCAACCCTGCCCACAGGAGGCTTCGCTTCATTCATTCAATAGTATTTATTGAGTGCTTACTATGTGCAGGGCACTGTACTAAGCGCTTGGAATGTACAATTCGGACAAACCATCGGTGTCAATCACCAGCTTATATCTCTGGGGACCGTGTTTTCCACCATTTGGGAAGGAGCTTGTCTAGAAGCAAGGAATGTATCTGTTTATTGTTACAGTGTGCTCTCCCAAGTACTTAGTAGAGTGGTCCTCAAACAGCACTCAATAAATTCAATCAACTGATTGACTGACTTTTTGATTCTCCATTCCTTTATTTCTTCAAAGATCTACTTGATGTCTAATTATATTTTGTTCCTCTCTCCACCTTCACAGTTTTCATTGTTAACATTTAGATGTTTTCCTTCCTTTCTGTCCCCATTTAAAGAAATCTCTTATTGATAGTAGTAATAATAATAATGACGATGGCATTTGTTAAGTGCTTCCTTTGGGCCAAATACTGTACTAAGCACTGGGGTAGATACAAGATAATCAGATTGGACATAGCTCCTGTCCCACATGGGACTCACAGTTGAGGTGAAGGGAGGAGGATTTACCCTCCATTTACAGGTCTCTGATCCTGATTGTGGCCAACCAACCCTAAGAAACCTGCTTTGCTCCACTAGCCGCTCCCTCGCTTTTCATTTTACAAATAAAATTCAACTGAACACCCCACCCCCCCACCCCCCATATAGTCCCACTATTGCTATAACCTCCCCCTGATCTTTTTTTTTTTAAATGGTATCTGTTAAGCCCTTACTATATGCCAGGCACTGTACTAAGCACTGGGGTAGTTACAGTTTGGACAGAATCCATGTCCCATGTGGGGCTCTCAGTATTAATCCCCATTTTATAGATGAGGTAACTGAAGTACAGGGAAGTGAAGTGACTTTCCCAAGGTCACACGGCAGACAAGTGGTAGAGCTAGGATTAGAACCCAGGTCCGTCTGCCACCCAGGCCTGGGCTCTATCCATTAGGCAACACTACTTTCTTCTAGGCTCTGGGATCATCTGATGGAGGCCTGCACCCAACCGTCAGAGACCTCCCCAGATTTCTCTTTCGGTAGCTCTGCCTCTAGATAAATGATAAAATCTCCCGAGCCAATTCTAGTGTTCATCTCTTAATCAGTCATTAATCATTGACTGATTAATGCTACATTTTAAAAACAAAAATCAAGAGAAGTATTCAGGCTTAAAATTTTTCCTTTGGACAGTAGCCTGTGCTTTTTCAGTTTTCTCATTAAACCTGGTCTAGTCACATACCCAGCTGTGCAGTTCAGCATTCTGTCTTTTCATTATCCCCATCTTTATTACTCTCCAGCTGTTGTTTCATTAAATTGCTCGCTAGGTAATCCGAGTGTGGCTTTTCTTCCTGTCCATGCTCTCTCCAGTTAATGTACAGACACTCGCTGGTTGAGACACTTTAGCCCCAGCTGCCTGGGGAATGCATTTGGAATCTACCTTCACAGAGGAGCCCAAGAGGTAATATCTTTTCTGCCCAAAGTGGCTGGGGAGAGAAGAAGAGACTCTCCCCACCCGGCTTAAGTATTATGGCTTTTGCAGAAGTTGGTAGGAGGAAGAGCCTCTGAAATCTGAAATGTCTGACCTCTGAATGGCTTGAGGTTGAGTCTCCCCCGCTCAAGTAAAGCGTAGGGTAGAGGCAATTTTCTGATAAATTTAAGAAAAAAAACAACTTTGGCCAGAAAGGCTCAGCTAATGGCCATACTTGCTTGCTTTTTTTGGTAGTGGACACTTGCCCTCTGCATAGTCCCCAGTAATGAGGAAGAATTGTTTTTAAAAAGATGTTCATTTTCTTCGGCAACATCATCATTACAGTACTTTCTGAGCATTTTGTGCAGAGCACTCTGCGGCGCACTGTGGGGAATTATAAGAGGGTAAGAAATGGTCCATGTTTTTAAGGAGTTGAGTGGAAGAGACGGGAAAAACTGCAAACACACTTACATAAAACTGCTATTTCCAAAGGCCTAAAGCTTGCGATTTCATCACAACATAAACCCTCAAACACATTACCTTGTCCGATTGGTGATCTGGGATTTTGTCTGGGAAGGTGTCAATCAGAAGGTCTGTTTAAGGGTTTTGAAAGGGGTTGTGGATTGGTGAAGAGAAATGGGGAGGGAGAAGGAATGTGGGAAGAAACTTGATGAGTCAGGCAGAGGGGGGAGATTCTATTGTCTTGCTGTCACTCTTGCTATAGTGGGCAGGGTGGACCTGGATCTTTCACATTTTTCCCAAAATATTTTGGGGTTCTTTCCACTTGGGATGCTAAAGAGATCAAGGAAGATGAGGGTCATTTAGGGAATGTGTCAACGGCTCTGTTGTAATCAATCAATAGTATTAAGCGCTTACTGTGTGCAGAACGTAATAAGTGTTCGGGAGAGTACATTGTAAAAGAATTGGCAGACATGTTCCTGCTCAAAACAAGCTTACAGTTTTAGTATAACGCTCTACACACAGTAAGTGCTCAATAAATACTGTTAATTGTTTGACTGGGTAGGTTAGAGTGTGGTGGAGAGAGTAGAAGCTTTGTTGTATCATACCCAAGGGGAAGACAGTATAAAGGCAGTTTTAGGGATGCATTCAAACTTTTGCATGAGATAATTTCCTAGACAAAGACTTTTATACTTACTTGTTTATCCATAGCAAAGTGTTTTTTTTAAAAAAATCTACTCAAATACGTATTTGAACTGTGCCAGTTCATTTATAGAGCACAGCCAGAAAATCAGGGTCAAACCAGACTCGAGGAGAACGGCAGGTTTAAACTTCAATTAAGTAGGAATTGAAGAGCAGTGCCTGTACTAAGCAACATAAACCATGATTCAATAATCTTTCATTGTCTCTAGCAAGAAAGGTTTCAAGCCTTGACATTTTTGTCTGGAGATTTTCCCCTATTAAAACATTTTTTAAATCAGTTTTATGCTCTTCAAATTGGATTGCTTCTTAATGGAGACATCATCCTTGAATCGCGGAGGATATCAGACACACCCACACTTTAATAATGAAATCTGAAAGTCCACAAATTGGTGTATTATTAAAAATGGCATTGTGCTGTTATCCCAAGAGTGAGCTGGTCTGTTTTTCTTTAGCGTGGTGGGTGGAGCGTCTGTGTGCAATAGATTTATTTTTTATTTATGAGAAAAACATATAAAATGAACTAGGGCTATTTAAGAGAGTGAAACCAGATGGAAACCACTTCATTTTAATTGCATTTTTTCCATTTTCAGTTCCGGGAAATTCCTGGGTATATTATTTATATTTCTTGGTAATGTTTTTGGTTTGGTTGTTCCCATTTTCCTTTCCTAAGGAGAATGATGCTCCTCATTGGACTCAAGGACTAATAATTGGAATGAGTTGGGCGCATGTCGAGGACCTCTCCCCAGGTGCCCCAGCCCCCCGGCTGTGTGGGTGGAAGAATTGAGTGAACAACTTGAGGTGCCCCCTGCCTGGTTGTGGGGCTGCGGAGGGGAGAATTGCTCTCATTCAATGCTAACAGTAGGGTACTTGGGCATGAGCCCTATGCAGTCTCCAGTGATGGGGGCACGAACGATCTAAGGAGGGTCCGGGGCCTAGAGCTGGGTTAGCGATTGCACCCGGACAACAGGGTGCTGGAACCCTATGCCACCTCGGGGTTTGGAGTGATGCCAGGAAGACCTCCTTGAGGATCTGGTGTTCCTGGAGGATCCTATCTGGGGCAGGCCCATTCTGATAATAATAACTGTGGTGTTTTGCTCCGCTCTTACTATGTGCCAAGCACAGTTCTCAGAGTTGGGGTACATATGCTCGTTCTCGTTCGGTCTCTCTCGTTCACCCCACACATCCTATCCGTTACCGAGACCTGCCGGTTTCACCTCTACAATATCGCCAAGATCCGCCCTTTCCTCTCCACCCAAACGGCTACCTTACTGTTACGGGCTCTTGTTATATCCCGGCTAGACTACTGTGTCAGCCTTCTCTCTGACCTCCCTTCCTCCTCTCTCGCCCCGCTCCAGTCTATTCTTCACTGCGCTGCCCGGCTCATCTTCCCGCAGAAACGATCTGGGCATGTCACTCCCCTTCTTAAACAACTCCAGTGGTTGCCTATCAACCTCCGCTCCAAACAAAAACTCCTCACTCTAGGCTTCGAGGCTCTCCATCACCTTGCCCCTTCCTACCTCTCCTCCCTTCTCTCTTTCTACCGCCCACCCCGCACGCTCCGCTCCTCTGCCGCCCACCTCCTCACCGTCCCTCGGTCTCGCCCATCCCGCCGTCGACCCCCGGGTCACGTCCTCCCGCGGTCCCGGAACGCCCTCCCTCCTCACCTCCGCCAAACTGATTCTCTTTCCCTCTTCAAAACCCTACTTAAAACTCACCTCCTCCAAGAGGCGTTCCCAGACTGAGCTCCTCTTCTCCCTCTACTCCCTCTGCCATCCCCCCTTTACCTCTCCGCAGCTTAACCCTCTTTTTCCCCTTTTCCCTCTGCTCCTCCACCTCTCCCTTCCCATCCCCACAGCACTGTACTCGTCCGCTCAACTGTATATATTTTTCGTTACCCTATTTATTTTGTTAATGAATCGTACATCGCCTCGATTCTATTTAGTTGCCATTGTTTTTACGAGATGTTCTTCCCCTCGACTCTATTTATTGCCATTGTTCTTGTCTGTCCGTCTCCCCCGATTAGACTGTAAGCCCGTCAAACGGCAGGAACTGTCTCTATCTGTTGCCGACTTGTTCATCCCAAGCGCTTAGTACAGTGCTCTGCACATAGTAAGCGCTCAATAAATATTATTGAATATGCTCCAATCAGAACAGACAAAAGCCCTTAATACGTGCTCTGCTCACCGTAAGTGCTCAATAAATACAATTGAATAAATGAATGAATAGGATTCTACCTTCACAGCATTGTTAAAATCCACCGTTTCCTTCCAACCAACTGCTACCCTGTTAGTCTGAGCACTTAACTTCTCCTGCCTTAGAGAAGCAGAGTGGCTTATTGGAAAGAACCCAGGCTTGGGAGTCAGGGGACATGGGTTCTAATACCAGCTCTGCCAGTTGTCTGCTGTGTGATCTTGGGCAAGTCACTTCACTTCTTTATGCCTCAGTTACCTCATCTGTGAAATGGGGATTAAGAATGTGAGCCCCACATGGGAAAACCTAACTACTTCGTATCTAGCCCAGCACTTAGAACAGTGCTTGGCACATAGTAAGCGCTTAACGCATACCATTATTATTACTGATTTCTGCAAAAGCCTTTTTTCTGACCTCCCTGCCTCCTGTCTCACCTCACGTCAGCTCATACTTCTCTCTGCTTCCCAGATCATATTTTTACAGAGCTGTTCAGTCCTTGTTTCCCCACTCCTCAAGAACCTCCAGTGGTTGCTTATCCACCTGTGCATCAAACAGCAACTCCTCACCGGTGGTTTTAAAACACTCATTCACTTTGTCCCCTCCTACCTTCCCTCCCTGATTTCCTACTACCACTCAGCCCTCACACTTCGTTCCTCTAATGCCTACCTACTTGTTGTACCTCGATCTTGTCTATCTTGCCGCTGACCCCCTCACCCACATCTGCCTCTGGTGTGGAATGCCCTCCTTCTTCATATCCTACAGAAAATCAGTCTGCCCACTGTCAAAGCCTCATTAAAAGCATATCTCTTTCAGGAGGCCTTCTTGACTCAGCCCTCATTTCCTCTCCTTCCACTCCCTTCTGCGATGCCCTTGAACTGCGATTTGCACCCTTTACTCACCTCTCTCTCAGCCCCACAGCATTTATGTATATAGGCGTAATTTATATATTCATTTATATGAATGTCCGTCTTCCCTTCGGGACTGGACACTCGCTTTCGGCAGAGAACGTATTTACCAACTCTGTTACATTGTACTGTCCCAAGAGCTTAGTCCGGGATCTGCACACAGTAAGCACTCAGTAAACACGAATGATTGACTGTAAGCCCCCTCTAAACCTTAAGCTCATTACGGACAGGTAATGCCTGCTATTTCTGTTGTATTGTACTCTCCCAAATGCTAAGTACAGTGCTCTGCACACAGTAAGCGCACGATAAATATGATTGATTGAATGAATGATTGATTGAATGACTGAAGTATAATCTCTGTCCTATATGGGGCTCCCAGTCAAAGGAGGAGGGAGATCAGGAATTTAATCCCCATTTTACAGTTGAGAAAATAGAAGCATGGAAAAATTAAATGATTTGTCCAAGGTTTCACAGATGATTTCTCCCCTCCCTCCCCATCGCCCCGACTCGCTCCCTTTGCTCTACCCCCCTCCCTGCTCCACAGCACTTGTGTGTATATTTGTGGATATTTATAATTATATTTATTTTTATTAATGATGTGCATATATAGTTCTGTTTACCAATAATGATGTTACTGATGCCTGTTTACTTATTTTGAAGTCTGTCACCCCCCTTCTAGCCTGTGAGCCCGATGTGGACAGGGATTGTCTCTATTTGTTGCTGAATTGTACTCTGCAAGTGCTTAGTACACAGTAAGAGCTCAATAAATATGAATGAATGAATGAATGAATGAATGAAAGTAGCAGAACTGGGATTAGAACCCAGTAAAAGTTCTAGTATAAATAGTAGTGTTTATTAAGTGTTTACCATGTGCATTACTAAACCTTGGGAATTAGACCCAGACCCTGACTGTTGGGGACCTCACAGTCTAAAAATAAAAAAGAGAGAGGGGTCTGGCAACAGATAAACTGGTTTCCTGACTCCTGGCCCCAAGTTCTTTACCCTAGGTCTCCCTACACCTCTGTTCTGAGGACCCTGTGAAGGGGCTGGAATGAGATCTGACAATCTCTCGGACTCCAGAGATGATCAGAGAAGTTCCTGGATTCTGGGTAGGTCCAGGAGGCCACCCCAGACCCTCTGCATGGAACAGATTAGTGCTGGAACAGGTCCCCCAGGAAGGCTGTCCCTAACAGAGCAGGTCTAGATGTGGAAGGAGAGAGTGGAATCTACTCCAGGGCTTGTACAATGCCGGCACCTAGTAAGCGCTTAACAGATACGATTAAAAAACAAAAAGGAAGTGTGTAGGTGACACAGTATAATAATGATAACAATAATAAAAGTAATTGTGGTATTTGTTAAGCACTTACTATGTGCCAGGGATTGCACTAAGTGCTGGGGTGGATACAGGCTAGCCTTCTCCTGGGTTTCCCAGCCTGGGTGACCAGGAGGGAGGGGGAATAGGGGAAATGAGGGCTTAGTTATGGAAGGCCTCATGAGGTGGTAGGATTTTAGAAGGACTTTGAAGGTGAGGAGAGTGGTGGTCTGTTGGATATGAAATGGGAGGGAGTTCCAGGAGAGAGGGAGAATACGGGGAAGAGGTTGGGGTGAGATAGATGACATAGAGTTACAGTGAGTAGGTGGGCAATAGAGGAGAGACATTGGGAATGACTGGTGTGCATTGGGAAACACAGAGCTAATCTGATATCGGATTACAAATAGCCAAGAAATCCATAATTACATGCCCATTATCCCACAAGTCCACAGTTGTTTCAGCAGTGCAGTATAAGGTTGCTGTCATGAGCCTGGAAAGCCACAAATTATAGGGTGTTTAGT
Organism: Ornithorhynchus anatinus; assembly: GCF_004115215.2. Taxonomy (NCBI): domain Eukaryota; kingdom Metazoa; phylum Chordata; class Mammalia; order Monotremata; family Ornithorhynchidae; genus Ornithorhynchus; species Ornithorhynchus anatinus. Next base: position 11,811,204 of record NC_041735.1, on the reverse strand, counting down.
CATGGAATTACTCTGATATGTTTTTAGGTAATCTGCGAGAAATCCAGCCACATGCCATGCCTTTGGAGAGGAGGTTTTTTTTGAACCTCAGAACATTAAAAAATAATAAAATAAGGTTATGCCATGAGTCTGAGTGTTTTGTGAGTTCTAACCAAATTCCTCGGATGACAGAGATTAGATATCTTATTGCCAGCGAAACCAGATGGCCAGAGGATTTTTTTTTCTGCATTCTTTGGAAAAAAGAGGAGAGGAACAGGATAGGAACCTCCAATAAAAAATTTATTTCCAGAAGAGCTCTGGTATTCATCTTGGCTGACTGTCTGCAGGTTCTGAATTAGGCAGCAGCATTTCTTTCCAACAGCCTTGCTCATCCCCAGTGCTGCATCTGTGATGTTCACGATATCAGGTGAACAATCTTTTTTTTCCCTTTAGTTTCCCTAAATTGGTTTGGTAAGCAGATCTCATGTACTATTATCAGGACACTGGAAACGAGGGAAGCCAGAAGCCAGAGGAGCAGCGTGACCTAGTGGAAAGAGCATGGAACCGGGAGTCAGAGGACCTGGATTCGAATATCGTATCTGCCACATGTCTGTTGTGACCTTGGGCAAGTCAGTTAACTTCTCTGTGCCTCAGTTACCTTATCTGTAAAATGGGGATAAAGACTGAACAGTGAAGAGCTGAAGAGTTTGCTAAATACGGAGCCCAGAACTGGAAAGCCAAGTATGGGTGGGCTTTTAGGGTTAGCTGACCAAAATTTTGGGGGTTGAAAGCAAAATGAGGGCTGGATCAGAGAGGGAGACAGGGAGGAAAGAGTGAGGGAAGGAAAGGAGGGAAATGGAAATGGAATGAGAGAGACAAAGGGGATTTCCTCTTCCTTCTCTTCCACTTGTTGCCACTGCTTGAGATGGCAGTGGAAGACAGCGGTGAGAAGGAGAGGCAGATGTACACCGTAGCATTGGGCAGTGGTGAGCAAAGAGTGTGGACAGTGAGCGGCAGGTAGCCGTGGCCAGGTCCAATAGGATGAGTTTCTGGTTTCTAGACCTTAAGGGGCTGTTGTTGGGTAGGGATTGTCTCTATCTGTTGCCGAATTGTACTTTCCAAGTGCTTAGTACAGTGATCTGCACATAGTAAGTGCTCAATAAATACGATTGAGTGAATGAATGGTTTAACAAAATGGTTCGTTTTCAGCCTTGCTGGAAACTCCCATCCCTGACTTGGAGGAGACAGTTCAGCCCTAGTAGTGGCCGATTTTACCGTTGCTGGGAAAAAAAGGCCAGTTCTTTCTCCTTCCTCTCTTCTTCGACAGTTGCGAGAACAGTTGCGACCATGCCCACTGTGGCAGAATGGTTTTGTCCCATCGTCTTGGCCTACACAGTCCCGGTTTAGGTCTGGAGGGTGGCGGGCAGAAACTCAAAGAGCACGATCATTCTGCCTGATGCGGGACTTCTGCTTCACTCAATTTTAGGGGCCCTGGCTTGAGAAGCTGGTACAAAGTTGTAGGACACCACCCAGCGGCAGGGAGATCTGCTTCCAGAACTGTCTGGCTCTGAAATCCAAGGCTGTTAATAAGGATGGCATTTGTTAAATGCTTACTATGTGCCAGGCACTGTAGTAAGCGTTGGGGTGGATATGGACAAATCGAGCTGGACACAGTCCCTGTCCCATGTGAGGCTCACAAGGTGCAAGTTAGAATTAGAACCCAGGTCTGTGACTTCCATCCCCCTGCCCTTTCCCCTAGACCACCCTGACTGGGGAGGAGAAGGGTTACATTCTGGAAGGTACTCTATCTGTTGCCGACTTGTTCATTCCAAGCACTTAGTACAGTGCTCTGCACATAGTAAGCGCTCAATAAATACTATTGAATGAATGAATATGTTTCTTAGAACAGTGCTTGGCACATAGTAAGCGCTTAACAAACCCTATTATTATTATTATGTTTCACGTACTATGATCCCTCTAGGGTAGGGGCCTAGGAGCCTGAAATGAAGGACCTTGGAAATATGCTAAACAAATGACAGTAGACTTGTGTTACACTTGCCCTGCCCTTGACCTCTGGACTGCAGCTACCATCCTTTAGACTATAAGCTTGTTGTGGGCAGGGAATGTGTCCATATCCCTGCTTTTACACTTCAAGTTTAGGGAACCCAGGTGAAAGACAGTGATGGGTCAAAAGGAATAGAGAAAGGAAAAAGTAAAAAAAAAAAAAAGAGGGGGGAGCATTCTAACTGGTAGTAATGATGGTATTTTAGATGGAAATTTGTCTGAAAACAGGCATGGAAACCAGATGCAGGGAATCACAGAACAACTCCTAGAACGACAAAATCAGGACTTGTCTCAGACGTCATTTCCCCAATACTACACTATATACTTCCATTTGTAGTTAGTGTCACTGGATTTGTGACACAATTTCTACCTATCCTCGCAAGCCTTTCTCTCCCTGAATAGTGTAATCTGACAAGATGTGCTGACCAGGAAATAAAAACATTTGCACCTCAAGTGATTTGTTTCCTTTTCTGCCAAGGCCATAAAACGAAACTGACATTGATTGTAATGCAAGGGCCTGCTCAAATCCCTGCCTGCCAAAGCCTGTGGGAAGGGAAAATTTCCTCTCAAATTGAAGCTGCTGGAGACAGGGCAGGGGTGTCCCCGCGAACCTCTGAAACATCTTTTTATTGGGACACTTTTCTGAAATCTTGGCACATCTGCAACTCTTCCCTGCTCACTGGCCCCTTTAAAATAATGTGGTGCTATGAATTTGTTTAAATGACAAAATACAGAACCCCTTGAGCCTGGTGTATTGCCGTATTTTATCCAGGAGACTCGAATTTGGAACGGTTTTCACTTCCGACTTCCGTTCCTTGAGGAAGCAGGATGGAGTCCCTTCTTCACTGCAAATGCTAACATAATGAAAATTCCAACCAAAGAGCTGATAAAAGTGTCACTCACATGATTGCATATATGTGGGTGTGCCTGATGTCTCCTTTATAATAATCACGGTATTGGTTAAGCGCTTACTAAATGCCAGGCAGTGAATAAGCAGTGGGGTGGATACAAGCAAATCAGGTTGGACACAATTCCTGACCCACATGGGGCTTACATTTTACAGATGAAGTAATTGAGGCGCAGAGAAGTGAAGTGTCTTGCCCAAGGTCACACAGCAGATAAGTGGCGGAGGAGAGATTAGAATCCATGACCTTCTGACTCCCAGGCCCATGCTCTATCCACTACTCCATGCCCCGCCTTTAAATTCCTCATCCTCGGAGAAACAGAGTGGATAGAGTATGGGACTGGGAGTCCTTGTCTGCTGTGTGACTTTGGGTAAGTCACTTAACGTCTCTATGCCTCAATTCTCACATCTGTAAAATGGAGATTAAGACTGTGAGCCCTCTGTGGGACAAGGACTGTGCCCAACCCGATTTGCCTCTATCTACCCCAGCACTTAGTACAATCTGGCACATAGTAAGCACTTAATAAATGCCACAGTTCTTATTATTATTGTTTTTCTTATCATCCTTCCTTGTTATCTGATGGCAATTGGTAATCACACGAACAGTGTCAGTGAATTTCTACTCTGTTTAGGGCATGATACTATTGTAGGTGGTGGGGAATCTACCAAAGAAGAATTAGAGCTCACCCCTGCCCTCAAAGAACTTACATTTGAATGAGTCAGGTAAGTAGACTGACTTAAGGGAGTAGTGTGGCCTAATGGATAGAGTATGGGCCTGGGAGTAGGAAGGATCTGGGTTCAAATGCCGCCTCTGCCGCTTGTCTGCCGTGAGACCAGGGAGACTCACTCAACTGCTGGTATGTTTCAGTTACCTCATCTGTAAAATGGGGATTCAATACTTTTTTTCCCTTTTATTTAGATGGTGAGCCCCATGTGAGCACAGGGATTTATTATGTCCAACTAACTATCTTGTATTTTACTCCAACACTTCGTACAGTAGTTGGTACACAGTAAGGGCTTAGCAAATACCAGCATTATTACATAGAGACTTGAGGACACTGGGAGACTCTTGTTTAAATAATAAAACGTTGGATTTACTGAAAATATTTGGAGTATTTTTCAACCATTCAAGCCATAAACTCCTTTTCAACTCTGGTGTACGAAGTACCTTTTGTGGATTTACCTTTCTGATTGTTCTTTTTGTACCTTTATACATCGTGGACTATATTTTATTACAATCATCAATTAGGAAAGTTCTGGCCACGCACTGTGAAAAACCAATATGCTCTGACCATGATTTCTCTTTCATATTGACACTTGTTAAGGAGAATGGTAATATTCAAGACTATTATTGGAGCAGTTTATTTTCCCCTTTGGTATTACACACAAAACACCATTAGAGAGCTCATTTTGTTAAATAATACATTAGATGTTTTACTTCTAAATGAATAACATGGCTTATAAATTACCATGTGGACTGTACTAATCATTTAATTTCAACAACATATAACTCTCAGCAATATCACTCCATTATGCAAAGAGCGAGCTTTTGCAATGTCAATTTAAGCCACACATTCCTCATTTTTTGAACTGCTTAATAAAAAGCCTCCTTGTTTGGGAAAAAAACAAACCTCTTTGTTTATTGGCAATTCCACTTTTTTTATGGTATATGTTAAGCGTTTACTATGTGCCAGGCACTGTACTAGCTCTAGGATAGATAGAACCTAACTAGGTTGGACAACAGTCTGTGTCCCACAAAGGGCTCGCAGTTTTAATCCCCATTTTACAGATAAGGTAACTGTGGCACAACAAAGTTAAGTGACTTGCCCAAGGTCACACAGCAGACAAGTGGTGGGGCCGGGATTAGAACCAAAGTCCACTGACTCCCAGCCCATGCTCTTTCCACTAGGCCATACTACTTCCCATTCATTTCAAAATGATTCATTTCAAAATTAATGTTTGTATGTCATTTTGATGAAAAGGCTGCCATCCTAAGTTTCCTCTCTTTCTTTCTTGACTACAAAGTTTTTCCAGTGTACAGTGCCTGGAACATAGTAAGTGCTTCACGATTCCATTATTATTATTATTATTATTTAGGATCAAGTGTCAGCCTGAGAAAAGACTATCACAGGTTTAGAAAGAAGTTGTCTCAGGTTCACTGTTACTTTCATCAAATACTTGTAGGTCTGGGATAGTGTCTACCAACTTTATTATATTGTATTCTCTCAAGTACTTAGGAAGTGCTGTACACACAGTAAGCACTTAATAAATACCACTGACTGATGGATGTCAAAACCAAAGAAGTACTGGTGTTTGCTGACACAGGCTTTGAGACTGTTCTCTGCAAATTGCTTTTCGAAACCAGTTTAAATTCATCCAAATAGGCACCCACAGAAATGGGCCAGTTCCTTCAAATTCCCAAGTGAAGCTAAAGTATTATTACTGATTTTCTTGTATCTACCAAAGCACTTAGGACATTGTTTGACATATGGCAAGCATGTAACAAAGGCCATAATTAGTATAGTAGAGTAAGGGGTGGAGAGGTACTGCCCACATTGATATCCCTGTTTTCCTTCCCTCTGAGATTGAGTTCATGTGGAATTGTCCCTGTGATTGATTTACTTAGATTATCTACCCAAGTGCTTAGTACAGTGTTTGGCAGAGAGCAAGTGCTTAACAAATGTTATTATAATTATCATTATTACGTAATCCATTGTGTTTTATGTAGTGCTTTTATCCCCAGAGCACTCGTGCATTACTTATTGCTGTAGACTGTGAGCTCATTTTGGGTAGGGCAGCATAGCTTAGTGCAAAGAGCCTGGGCTTGGGAGTCAGAGGTTGTGAGTTCTAATTCTGCCTATGCCACTTATCAGCCTATGACTTTGGGCAAGTCACTTAACTTCTTTGTGCCTCAGTTACCTCATCTGTAAAATGGGGATTAAGACTGTGAGCCCCACATGGGACAACATGATTACCTTGTATCTACCCCAGTGTTTAGAACAGTCCTTGGCACATAGTAAGTGCTTAACAAGTACCATCATCATCATCACATAATAAGTGCTTAAGAGAAGCAGCGTGGCATAATGGAAAGAGCACGGGGTTGGGAGTCAGAGGTCATGGGTTCTAATCTCGGCTCTGCCACTGATCAGCTGTGTGACTTTGGCCAAGTCACTTGACTTCTCCGTGCCTCACTTACCTCATCTGTAAAATGGGGATGAAGTCTGTGAGCCCCACGTGGGACAACCTGATGAGCTTGTATCTACCCCAGGGCTTAGAACAGTGCTTGGCACATAGTAAGCACTTAACAAATGCCATCATCATCGTTATTATTATTGCTATTAAACAAATACCATTATTATTATTAATAATACTCTCCTCCCCCAAGTGCCTAATAAAGTGCTGTGCAAACAGTAAGTCCTCAATAAATATGACTGATGGATGGATTGACAGCACAGGGGAAAGAGCAGGTTATGGAATTGTCCCTTCCATTGTGAGCACCTGTCACTTTTCCCTTTTTTCCCCCCATGTATGACTAATAGTCCCCTTGTTAGGAGTTTTCATGCTTTGGACCGTTCTCTGATGTGGCCGACCTTCTGTGATCAGTGCTGATGTTTATAAAAAGATATAACTATGGCATTACATCAATATATTTGCTACTGTTGGCAAAATAGTGACGGAAGATTGGAAAATCTCTCTGACGTTTACAAATTGCTGTTTGCTGTTACTCTAAGATCACCATAGCTGGTACAGGTGCTCTGATGTTTCGACTCTTTCTTCAATCATTCGGATCTCTGTTTAGATACATTCATGATGGGGATAAAGAGTATAATCCTAGAGCTCAATTCAAATGAGATCTCAGTTGGGAGAAATGTGCTTCCCCTCGTACCACAGTGAAATATAAGAATCTGTGTTGAGTCATGGATTTTGTTCTTATGCAACTACCGGAATGCTTTGGTTACTGAATCTTTTTAAAATTAGGATTCCCTATTCCTTATAGACTTCCTATCAGTACTGATAATATGGAGAACTTACTGTGCAGCAGTGACAAATGTCAACAAAGTGAAGGGAGCAACATCTGAGACTTCTATGCCCTTTTCAGAGACCTTACAAAAGTTAGACATCATCGGCAGATTAGACTTCTGGCAGTTGTTGAGCAAGGTTGGAGTCCCTGAGAAGTTCACCAAAATCTTGACGTTACAGTCCACAGAGCCCGAGCTAAGGTTCCTTGTCTCTCACTTTTTTCCAACAGTGTCAGAGTTAAGCAGGGCTTGGTGGAAACCCTCCACATCCCCCTCCCCCCCGGACAAAGATTTTCATTGGCAATAGAGGACACAGTGCTGTTGCTGAATTCTGATTACCAGGCAATACACTATCCAATAAGAAAAAATATAAAAATACAAAATTTTCATTATTTCTATTCAATTAATCAATGGTAATTATTAAGCAATTTCTCAGCAAATGTGCAGAGCACCATACTAAGCTCTTGAGAGAGTACAATACAATAGAGTTAGTAGATGCACTTCCTGACCACAAGAAACTTACAGTCTAGTGGAGTAGCTTACACTCTAATACTTTAGTCTCTCCTCCATAAGATTGAAAATTCTCACCCATTGATTCAAGAGGGAAAGGGTTAGGAGAATGGTGGGGTGCACAATCAGCAGAGTTCCTGGGGGAAAAAAGATGTTGTCATGCTTTAATTGGGAGAGTTGGGAAAGATTGTTTCTCTAACGTCTATGTTCTTCTCTAGCACCTCTGCTTTCGTACAAAGTCCCTAACTATATTTATGTGACCAAGACATCCTTAGCATTCATGACTCTCAATTCTTAGAAGATCAAAGTAGGCATAAATACGGGCAGTGTTATTTCCAGGACTCGGCCTGTTATCAAATCCTATTATCTTTGTGGATGGATTTGCATCTAAAATTGTTAATATTGCATAGAAGCTGGAATAGTGTGTGAAGGTCCTGGACAAAAGACTTGCACAGTTCTAACTTCAGAAAATGCTAAGCCAGCTAATGTGTATTGGATAATCAAAACAATCTGCAATTCTGGTTTAAAGAGCACTGAAACAAGGATCTTCAGCAAGGCCTGTAGTAATCAATCTTTTTATCCTGATGTTAATCTGATTAATTCTGCCAAAGACTTTGGCTGCACTCTGTTCTCAGCCTCTTGAAATGGCCAACTTTCCTTGTGAAAACAGATACAGTATGTACATTTCTCTCTGAAGCTGTTTACCCTAGACTCCACTTTTTGGAAAAGTGAAAGAGTTGGCAAATTTACAAATGACATAGAAAATCCATACAGTCAGTCCTTATGGAATATGTACCAACATACACCAAATGATTCATCCTGGCCTGGAACACCTCCCTCCTCAAATCTGCCATACAATCACTCTTCCCTCTCTCCAAAGCCCTACTGAAGGTACAACTCCTCCAAGAAGCCTTCCCAGACGAAGCCCCTTTTTTCTTCCGCTCCCCCTCCCTTATGCGTCACCTCCACTCGCTCCCTTTGATCTTCCCCCTCCTCCCTACACTCCCAGCACTTATGTATATATATATATATGCCTATAATTCTATTTATTTATATGCCTGTTTACTTGTTTTGTTGTCTATCTCCCCCCTCTAAACTGTAAGTCCATTGTGGGCTGGGATTGCTTCTCTTTATTGTCGCACTGTACCTTCCAAGGACTTAGTACAGCGCTCCGCACACAGTAAGTGCTCAATAAATATGACTGAATGAATGAATGAATTCTTTCACAAATGACTTTTGTACTGTATTCCATGGCCAGATGGGGAAAGTAACAGATCTCGGGTAACTTACCCTGAGCTTCCCTTTCCAGGCTCAGTCAACTGGAAGACTATGAGTTATTTTATGACTATGATCATTATTATCATTAATAATATTTGTTAAGCAGTTACTCTGTGTCAAGTACTGTTCTACGTGCTGGAATAGATAGGAGTTATTTTCTGCTCCTGGGAAGGGAGAGCTTGCCTTATATTCCCAGCTGTGATATTGCTTCTCTTTGCTAACTTCTCATCAACTGTGTTGTTTCTTCTTACTGGGTTCCCCATCCACTACATCCCATTCCTAGTGACCTCAGTGACTCAGTTGTGTTCTCTGCAGTGGTGCCGCAGACACATGCAGAGTTAGATTGAACTCTGGAAACTGGTCTTGCTCATCTCTTTATAGGGTCTTCAGTTAGAATCCTTAGCTCTCTTTACAGAAGGGGAACGCTCTTAGTGTGCCCCTTTTTTCCCCCCTAGGTTGCCCTTGTGACAGAGTAATTTCTTAGGTATCAGAGAAGGCAGGCTATATCAAAATCAGAATGTGATGCCGCCTAGTGGAAACAGCACCAGCTTGGAAGTCAGGAAACCAGGCTCTGATCTTGGCTCTGCCACTTACCTCCTCTGGGACCTTGGGCCAGTCACTTAACTTCTCAGTGCCTCGGTTTCCTCATCTGTGAAATGGGATGAAATACCTCTTCTCCTTCCCTCCTAGACTGCGAGCCCCATGTAGGGCAGGGACACTGTCCAATTTCCTTTACTGTTTAATAACTAAGGATTGTGGTATTTGTTAAGCACTTACTATGAGCCAGGCACTCTACTAAGTGCCGGAGTGGATACAAGCAAATGAGGTTGTTGGATGCAGTCCCTATCCCACATCGGGCTCACAGTCTTAATCCTCATTTTACAGATGAGGTAACTGAGGCATAGTGAAGTGACGTGCCCAAGGACACACAACAGACAAGTGGCAGAGCCGGGATTGTTTTTAACCCAGCTCTTAGCAGGGAAAGCACTTAACAAACATCTTCTGAACATTAATGCTCTTTGCCAGAATATGATCTCTGTCAAGGCTGGCAGGGTCTTATTGATTTTCTTTATTTGAAATCCCAGTGCTCTCAGTTAGGCTAGTTGCCATTTGAAGCCTGGGAAGCATGTAGAAACTCCAGCTAAAACTCGGTCTAAAGCTGAATATCAAGTTGAGAGCAGTCTTGGCTCACAGTTGCTCACCATCCCTTGTCAGACCTTGAGTTGCGTTGGTTGGGAGCCCATTACCTGTTGGGGTGGACTCGGCCAAAATTGTGGCATTCTTTTAGCTGACTCAGTGTCCCATTCGATGGGGTGTTACTGAGGTAAGCAAATTCAGAAGGACCTTCAGTGTGGGCTTCAGGCTTTGGCTTGGTTCGGCCTTCAGCCAATAGTGACCTGATTTCAGGTCTTCCTGAAGCCAATTGTCAGGCGAGTTATTCTACAGGACAGCTATTGAGCCTGGGAAGAGCACTTTCTAATAATAATGATATTAATAACAATAATAATAATAGTAACTTCTAGTATGCTGATCCAAACACTCATCCTATTCCACCTTGATTACTGCGTCAGAGCTGACTTTCCTGCTTCGTTTCTTTTCCCACCTCAGTCCTTTCTTTTCTCGGCTCTCCAATCATTTTCTTACAATACTGTTCAATTCCCGTCTCCCAACTCCTCAAAAACCTATGGAGATTGCTCATCCACTTTTGCATCAAACAGAACTTCCTTACTGTCGACTTTAAAGCACTCAATCGGCCCACCTCCTCCTATATAACCTGATTCCTACTACACCCGAGCCCACACGCTTCGCTTTTCCAGTGCCAGTCTACTCACTCTATCTCATCTATCTTGCCACTGACCCCTGGCCTACGTCCTCCCTCTAGCCTGGAAATCCCTTCCCATTTCATATATGACAGACCACCCACCACTCTTCTCATTTTCAAAGCCTTAATGAAATCAGTTCTCTAAGAGGCCTTCCCTGAATAAGCTTTCATCCCCCCTTCTCCCTCTCCCTTCTGCATTACCTATACATTTGAATTTGTACCTTATAAGCACTTGATATTCATCCCCCACCTTAGCCCTCCAGCACTTCTGTAGATATCTATCATTTTCTTTTTTTTTATGCCTGTCTCCTCTTCTAGACTGTAAGCTCCTGGTGGGAAGGGAACATGTCTAATGACTGTGTTGTATTGTACTGTCCCAAGCTCTTAGTACAGTGTTTCACATACAATGTGTTCAATAAATATCATTGATTGATGGATTGATTAATAATGACAATAATAATGATAATAAATTGGGAAGGAAGAGCGGGGCAGGAGTAAAATGGATGAGGCGAGCTGTAGTTTATGAGGCCAGGAGACAGGTGGGGCAGGGGGTAGTGTAAGGGGGCACCTATGGCTCCTATGGATGAGGACTGTTGCCCCTTTCCACCATTCCAAATAGTTGTTCCTGGACTTTTTTCTCCAAGGGACCTAGGTTCTGTCCCACCCCAGTTTGCTTCCCCCACATTGGTAATTATTATCTACATCTCATATTTGGGTCAAACACACAGAGCTCTTCAAGAAAGGAAAAAAACCTTTTCTTCTGGATTTACTTTGGTGACTATCTGAGATAATTACCAAGTTTGCAGTAGGCACACTTTTCTCTTTTTTTTTTTTTAACAAGTTCTGTTTACTTGGGGTATTTGTAAAAGAATGAATTACTTGAAAACTTTTAGAACAGAAAGTGAAGAATCTGATTTAGAAAGCAGTAATACCTAGTGGAAAGAGCACGGGCCTGGGAGTCAGAGGACCTGAGTTATTATCTCAGCTCTACCACTTTTCTGATGTGAAATGTTGGGTAAGTCACTTAATTTCTCTGTGCCTCAGTTACCTCACCTGTTAAATGGAGATTAAATCCTACTCCTTCCTATTTAGAATGTGAGCCCCATGTAGGACAGGGGCTAAATCCAATCCGATTATCTTGTATCAGTGTTTAGTTCAATGCATGGCATGTAATGAGTGCATAACAAGTACCATGAAAAAAATGGCTATTACAAAAAGTTTGACGTAAAATTTACAGCTACTTTAAGTTGTAATACTACGCCAAAGTGCTTTTTAAAAAATAATATTTTAAGAGTTACTCTGTGTCGGCACCGTACTAAGCTAATCTGGTTGGACATAGTCCGTGTCCCACATTTTAAAGGTGAGGTAACTGAGGCCCAGAGAAGTTAAGTGACTTGCCCAAGGTCATACCGCAGACATGTGGCAGAGCCAGGATTAGAACCCCAGTCCTTCTGACTCCTATGTCCGTGCTCTATCCAGTAGGCCACATGGCTTCTCAGCAGCTATACTCAGTAATAATGATACCAAGAAATAGGAAGACCTCCCAGAAACTACATTTCATCTTTCCAATCGGGGTCTTGTTGAAAGAGCTTTCTAAGGCATGACGCACATTCTCAGAATGAAGCATTGCGTTTTGGGTGGAAGTATCCTGAATTACTGTAAAAGGCTTCTCGTTGGGTGAGGAAGGAGGGTGGCTCTGATGCCATGCAGAGAGATCTGATTTTAGGTGGTGTCTGAGAAGACAGGTCCCAATGGCACACTTTTTAGTCAGTCAGTAAAACTGTCAGCCAAGATAGAATAAGTGCTCAAAATGTTAGGTGCATGTTAGGTCACATGTTAGAGAATAGACTTAATCTAGACTGTCAGTAGCTTGCAATCTAGGTGAAAGAGAAACATGAAACACCCTTAATAAGCGGGTCCAAAGAGAGAAAATGATTACAAGAATCACTGAATGAGAAAAATGGTTCCTGGAATTTGCAGGGGTTAGTCATAGAATGGCTCTAATGGGGGAAAGTTTCTGGGAGGTAGTGGACTTTAAATTGGAATTGGAATGCAGGGAAGGAGGTAGCATGGTAAATAGGCATGGTGAATAGTTTTCAATATCCCATTCTTCCTAAGGCCGCTGGTCAAAGAATGCAGACCTTCAAAGAGAGCAATCCTTCCTGGTATTGTTGTGGCCCAGAGTGATCTGTTTGCACTTTTCTTGAAATTCCATTCTTCGCCATCCTTCTGTTCTCCTAAGAGTCTACTCCATGTCCCATTGTTTGAATCATTTCGGTAGCACTCTCGTTTTATTTCTTTTATTGCTGAAACCTTTTCATCAAAGCAATCTTACTTTACTCCCAATCTTGATGATTTTCTGGGAGACAGTATTACAGAGTAGGACCCTCTCATTATTAATGTTGGTAACTGTAGTTGGGGAGATTTATTCCAATAGGGCTGCTGTGATGTCTAACGCTGGCTCTGCCATTTACCTTCTCTCTGACCTTGGGCAAAACACTTAATTGTTCTGTGCCTCAGTGTCCTCACCTGTAAAATGGGGATTCGATACCTTTTCTCCATCCTACTTTGACTGTGAGCCCTATATGGGAAGGGGACTATGTCCGACCTCATTAGTTTACATCTACCCTAGAGTTTGGAATCAGTTAATCAATTGTATTTATGAAGTGCTTACTCTGTGCAGAGCATTTGGGAGAGTACAATACAACAGAGTAGGCAGATACGTTTCCTGTTCTCAATGAGCTTACAGTCTAGAAGGGGAGAGAAAATTAATATAAATTATGGTTATGTACGTAAGTGCTGTGGGACTGAGAATGGGGTGAATAGTGGACACAAATCCAAGTGCAAGGGTGATGCAGAAGGGAGTGGGAGAAGAGGAAATGAGAGCTTAGTCAGGGAAGGCCTCATGGAAGAGATGTGCTTTTAAAAAGGCTTTGAAGATGGACAGACTGATTGTAGGATAGGAAGAAAGAGGGCATTCCACGCTAGAGGCAGGATGTGAGATCAAGGTACCATGAGTAGGTTGGCATTAGAGGAGTGAAGTTTGCAAAATGGGTTGTAGTAGGAAATCAGGGAGATAGGTAGAAGGGGTCAAGATAATTGGTTGCTATAAAGCCTTTGGTAAGGAGTTTCTGTTTGATGCAGAGGTGGATGGGCTTGGTGGCTTCACATCTCTGGGCCTCGTCTGCAAAACGGGAATTAAGGCTTTGAGCCAGCCCTATGTGGGACAACCCGATTAGCTCGGATCCACCCCATCGCTTGGTACAGTACCTGGCACATAGTGAGCGCTTAACAAATACCCTTTAAAAAATTGGACTTTGACTATCTACTTGTTTTGTTTTGTTGTCTATCTCCCCCTTCCAGACTGTGAGGCCGGTAGGGATTGTCTCTAACTTTTGCCGAATTGTACTTTCCAAGCACTTAGCACAGTGCTCTGCACCCAGTAAGCGCTCAATAAATACGACTGAAGGATTGAAGAAGGAGACTGATGCAAAAATCAAGGCGGGATAGCATAAGTGCTTGGCTTAAAGTGGTAGCAGTTTGGATGGAGACGAAAGGGGGGATTTTAGTGATGTTGTGAATGTTGAACCGACAGGATTTGGTGACAGATTGAATAGGGGCATTGAATGAGAGAGATGAGTCAAGGGTAATGCCAAGGTTATGAACCTGTGAGTCAGGGAGGATGGTGGTGCTGTCTACAGTGATGGGAACTTCACGAGAGATCAGAGTTTGGGGGGGAAGATGAGGAGTTCTATTTTGGACGAGTAAAGTTTGAGGTGTTGGCGGGACATATAAGTAGAGGTGTCCCGAAGGCAAAGAAGGAGAGATCAGGGCTGGATAAGAAGATTTGGGAATCGTCTACAAAGAGGAGATAGTTGAAGTAATGGGAGCAAATGAATTCTCCAAGGGAGTGGGTGTAGATGGAGAACAGAGGGGGACCTAGAACTGAGCCTTGAGGAACTCCCATAATTAGGGAGTTTAGAGCAGTGCTTGACACATAGGTGCTTCAACAATACCATCATTATTAACTTCCTGCAGGTTTCTTGGTTGTCTAGAAGCTTGACGTTGAATCTCCTTAATGATTTGAGTATCACCTTCTGACAGTCTGATTGTACTGCTAGGGCAAATTTGGAGCACATGAGCTACTGACCAATCCTGAACTTTGCCACTTACTTGGCTTGCAGTGATGCATCTTTTGAGCCCCACGGCCAGACAATGATAGAGTGCCCTAGTGATTTGCACTCATCGATAGCACTTTTGCCCTATCCAATATCTCAGAACCGAACTCAGAAGTCCTTTAGAATAAGAAAGAAATAAGATTTATGTTCTCAGGTATTGAAAGTTGGATTAGACAAAATACTGCACGTCTCATCTCCACGTTGCATCTTGATGATAAGTCAGGAACAACAGATGAGCCTCCATCCTGAGACTTCAAGACCAAAAACTGCGGAGGGATCGATTATAGGTAGTGGTTACTGGGCAGGCCGGGCTGCAGCTCACAGTGAAGTGCATGGAAAGGATTTTGACTTGTAGGAGCCATCTGTGGCTAAAATAACCAGAAGAGAGTGCTAATGTTGTGCTGTAACTCCATGACTTGGCATGTGGTTGCCTTGGTTACTGTGGTGATCTTTGCTGCCCACATTAGCCAGCTATTTTTCAAGACTCCCGCTGAGCCAATTACTTTGTGGAATGTTATTGGTGGTTCTTGGGTTAGAAACTTTAAGCACTCAATGGCTTAGCCCCCAACTGGCAGAACTGGACCCAGAAGATTCTCAGAGTGGTGCTCTTTCCACCAGACTAAATACAGGGCTATATATCGATCTACTCTTCTACAAAGCATGATTCCAATTTGAGTTAGCACAGTTCCCCACAGTCCTACCTAAAATCTCATCTCCTCCAACAAGCTTTCCGCATTAAATTTTCCTGAGATGCATGATATCTTTGGTCTTCTCTAGCCCTTATGAGCATATTTTCACCCTCTTTATCACTCATGTCAGTGCTCTTGGCATATCATCATAGCAGTTTGGATGGAGAGGGAAGGGTAGATTTCAGTGATGATGTGCATACTGATTCCCCTTTTTTTTTTTGCAATTTTGACAGCCCATTTCTGCGGCCAAAGACTAATATACCACAATTTTGCTAAAAGGTTGCAGATATGAAAGGGGTCTCTCTGTTCAACACAGTTTACCCTTACCATGATTAATGTTTTTGGTCTTTAGCCTGATGAAATAGTGGGGCTCCAACGTAGTTCTACGGCAACATTCCAGTAGGGTTGTGAAGATGAATTAGAAGAATAAGAAGGAGACTATTTTGACAGAAGAGATGTGGTGTGTTGAGTCAGTTTGGTAGCAACTTTTTCCTTTGGGTGTTGAGAAGCAAGGATGTACGACCCCTCAGGGTAATGAACACTACTTAGTATGCATCTCACAAGAGTGGGTGGTTCTCTTAGGGTTTATTTAGCAAAGTGAGAATAGAGTGATGAGAGCACAGCTCTAGTTTATCGGTACATTATCCTACATCTCTGGTGTGCTCTCCAGAGGTATCCTGGAGAAAGAGAAAGAATTCTCCATTAGGAAAACAATTTTCCTGCACAACAGACCCAGCACGATGGGGACTTCACTTGGCTTGGTGAAGTTCTTTCAGCGAATTGTGAGTGGGAAAGCTTCCGGCTCTGTCAGGAGCAGCTGTACTGAATCAAAGACGCAGCAAGAAAATTATTTTCAATTTCTTCTGAGGTCAAAGAAAAGGTTGTTCCTTAGTCGGCTTGGTTTTGGACAGTGGTTTAGAAAATGCCTCCTCTCCCTTTTCAGATTCTTTTGTAAGACTTGACATTATTGGTCCAGAACAATGGACCTTCCTACTCAATTTTTTGTCTCTAATAGTGGCTGGAGAATGCTCGGAGGATAGCTGGATGTCCTTGAAATTCATGGTTGCTTCCATCATGCTTAAATCACCAGAGACATCTTAGATACCAAATATTAATTTGAATACAAACAGAGCGATGAGAGGGAAAGAAGGGCCAGATCTAATGCTTTCAGTTCCACGATTTTACAAACTTCAGTAAATCCACAAACTTCCATAAATACACAATGAAAGTGATATAAACACACAATTTAACTAGAGCACCTTCACTGACAGCACGTCATGGAGTAGCTTTTGGAAAAAAGAGTTTGGGAGAGAGCTTTGGAGGAAAGAGGGGCAGGAGAGAGGAAGTTCCTTCTCTCCCAAATGCAAGACCTCTTTCGGACTAGCAGGTTGGAAGCCCCTTGGTGGAATGACAAGCCCCAGTCTTCCAGAGACTTCTGGGGAATGTAGCCACCTGGAGGAGAGGGACACATAAATAAGTTTCTTTCTTTCCCTTCGGCTTCCTTTGCTTCAGATCTTCAGTGTGGGATCTGAGTACTTCCACAACGACATTAATCAGTTAATCAATCAGTCCATCAGTAATGTTTGGATCAATAGGGAAAATACTCTGGGCAATATTTACATATTCATAATTTATTTTATTGTCTGTCTCCCCCTTTAATGTGTAAGCTCCTGGTGGGCAGGAAACATGTCTACCGACTCTGTTATATTGTTTCTCTCAAGTGCTTAGTACAGTGCTCTGCACAAAGAAAACGCTCAAATAAATTCAATTCATTGAGTGATTGATCGATATACTAAATATATGGGAAAGTACAAAAGAGTTAGAAGGAGCTCCATGGTCTCTGAGCAGACAATCTGGTCCTGGACTCCACTTGTTGTAGGATGTCAGAATCTCAGGAAGGAAACATCAAGGAGTAAAAGCAGGATGGGGTCCAGTGGTGATTTCACTGAGCTCCCTCATATTGTGTCTAATTAATGAATGAAGGTATTTATTAAGTGCTTACTGTGGGTCAAGCACTCTTCTAAGTGCTGCAGCAGATACAAGCTAATCAGACTGGACACAGGCACACATCTAAGTAGGAAGAACAGTATTTAATCTCGATTTTACAGATGAGGGTTAATGAGGCACAGGGCAGTTAAATGACTTGCCGAAGGTCACACAGCAGGCAATTGGCAGAGCTGGGATTAGAACCCGGGTCCTTTGACTCCCAGGACTGTACTCTTTCCACTAAGCCAGGCTGCTTCTTAGGAATGTTTAGTCCTTAAGCACTTTGATATTCACTTCATCCTCACAATACCTATGTAAAAATTATTATAGTCTGATATTATATTTAATGTTATAATCTACTAGTAGCCCTATCCCTAATCTACATTAATGTCTGTCTTCCCCTGTAAACCGTACGCTCCTTGTGGTCAGAGATCATGCCTACCAACTCTGATGTACTGTACTTTCCCAGTGCTTACTACAGTTTTCTGCACACAAGTCCTCAATAAATGTCATTGATTGATTGAATGATTGATTGAAGGCTACTGGTAGCCCTCAGGAGTATTGGACAAGGAGACTCGTGATGTCACATGCATTGTGCTGGGCATGGGGTTTAATGCGATGACATCATTAATGCCCTCTGTGGAGGTCTGTCTGAGGCCACCCGAACCCAGAATATTTCTCTGGGTAGACCCTATTTGTACTGCTAAAAAATAAAGAATTCTCACATTCTGTTCTTACACTTCTCCTTTATTTAATGTAAACGTTCTCAGTATATCCTAGTGGAAAGAGGCCAGGCCTGCGAGCCAGATTACCTGTGTTCTAATCCAAGCTCTGCCACTTGCCTGCTGTGTCACCTTGGGTAAGTACCCAAATTAAGGAAATTAAGTAATTTCCCGGTGCCTCAATTTCCTCATCTGTAAAGTGGGAATTAAATATGTGATCCTCCATCCCCCTTAGACTTTGAGTCCCATGAGGGACAGGGATTGTGTCTTACCTGATTATCTTGTCTCTACTCCAATTATTTGTGCAGTGCATGGCACAAAGTAAGTGCTTAACAAATACCGCAGTGATCATTGTTAACTTTTAGAGTTATAAAATATATAGTTCAGCCAATCCTCAGTTTTCCATCCTCTCTCTGACCCAACTGCCAATCTCTAGTTCCAAATTAATCAATAGTTCATGACATTCAGTTGATTAAATACTCCACCATCTTAAACCCCTCTTTACAGGTGCTTGAGTTGAAAGACCGTAATAATTTCTAATCAGTACCTGCACAAGATTATTGCTTGTACCAAGCACCATTTCCAAAAACAAATGCCTTGTAATAAAGAACTATGAGGAATCTTAGTATTACTTCATTATTCTATCTAGAGATTTTCTAAATCCTTCCACTCACCTGTTCACATCCATGGTGTCCGTTTACTTGAGTTCAGACATTAGAACAGTCAGTCCCCACACAATCCAGTTCCCCACAGATATTATTAGCTGTGCTTGGTCTAAGCAGGCAAAACAAAAAGCTTCACCCTTCATGTTCTTCACTGTTACAAAAGTAAATTGTTCGCAGGACCACAGTGGTGAAACCCCAATCCAAAGGCTAAGACTAATACATAATCCACAATTCACTTATCTTTTGTATTAAGAAAAATGTATTCAGATCCAGCCTGGGAGCTGGAATTTTATCAAGACCCAGTCATGGACTTTTCCCATACAAGCTGAATATTCTGTCCTCACTCTGCAGATGGGGGAGTCCCTCTTTCCCTGCTCCTCCCCAAGCTCCTTCAACACTCTGCAGGTCAGTCTTCACAGATACAGACTAATCAATCAACCAGTAGTTTCATGAATAAAGCGCTGTAGTGAACTTTTGGGAGAGTACCATGCAATATATAATCCCTGTCAACAAGGAGCCATCCACACCTATTCGTATAGACAATTTTCCAAATCCAACTCAGTGCCAAGAGTTACATCTATGGATTCAGCAGTGGGATCCCCAACTATTTAAATATTTACCGAAATGTTCCTCTTTCCTCAACTTAACCTTTTCCATGTTCATTTCCCCACACACCAGGTTTGTTTTCACAGGATTCCTTCTTCCAGAAGTGCAGTACTAGGATCAGGAGTGAAAGGCACCTTTATACTGAACTCATTGCCCTGTACATGGATTTTCTCATTCCATCATTGTGAGGTAAGAAGTCAGTGGAAGATATTACGAACTGAACTTGCCACTAAGGAACCCCATCCTGAGAGACTGGGTGACCTTAGCAAAGACACAGAACAATTCGGAGACTCCTGACCGCATGTCCCCCAGTATTATCTTAGTTTGAATCACCATATAGTAGTGTCAGATTTTTAGTAGATGCGTTCTGCCACTTTAAGTTCATCTGGGCTATTTGTACTCAGTGGTCTGGCAATTTATTGCTGCCTTACATCTGGTTTGGAGGAGAGAAACTCTCATCTGCAATGATCAAAGAAAATGTGTCCTCTGCCAATAGCTTTTCAAGTGAACTGACAAGGCATTGGAACAAATGCATTCTCGGGCAAATAAAGAAAACCGGCATTTTTTGTCAGTTATTTTTCAATGTGGCTTGTTTATTCAATATGAGTAGATATGTATCTGTGTGCTGCTGTGTGTGTGTATGCGCGCGCGCACACTTGAGCTTATGTGCATGCATGCATGCAAATTTGGGAAGCAGCTGAAATTTGCACTTAACATAAATATTTCTAGAGTTCTAGAGATTTCTAAAACTACTGAGGGAAAGAATATAAGAATAAATTAAAAGACATCCCAAAACAGTAAACCATCTTAAACTATTTCATGGCTCAGTTGCTTTGTTGTTCCCAGGTGCTTATTACAGTGCTCTGCACACAGTAAGTGCTCAGTAAGTACGACTGAATGTAGAAACATTTCTTGGATAATGCAGAGGACAGTGGGCAAATCAATTCAGTTCGTGTCAACCCTGGGCATCATCCTGTGGATTTTGGTTGATCAGTATCCCTGAGAGATGAGATGGGTTGGAAACAAGGTTTGGCGGGGATGAATCATTTAAATAAAATTTGCATTGGTCCATTATATACTCACATGCTTGGGAAAAAATGCAAGTAACAGGAAGATGAAATAAGAGAAATCGAAGGCACTGGCTCGAAACCAGAGCGGTAGTAACTGAGACATGGACTCAAACTATGACATGCATTCTGAACCAGAATGCTATTGCTTTTTAGGAGAGGCAGGTAGGATAAAAAAAGGTAGTGATATATCGTAAGACTCACTCTACTCAAATTTAAAGAGCTAGAAACAAGAGGCCAACGAAAAAGAGTATTTCAGTTAAGGTGAAAGGATAAAATCATGATAGGAATCTACTAAGTACCTCCAAATCAGCTGGGGAAATTGGAGAAGGATGTCTTTTTTCTAGTCACTGAACTGGTTTGGATCACAGACTTGTTGGGGCTGGAGAGTGGTGGAGACAGAGAACTTTAATTGCCAAAAATTTGCTGGAAAAGCATTTAGGAAGGCAACCAATGGTCATCAAATATGTTTCTGGATTTCATCTGGGGCAATTACCTGAGTTAGATGTCCCTCTTGATTTAATTTTTGTTAACAGCGAAAAATTTAAATCCACCAGATCCCAATTCTCTATACTGTCAAAAGTCCTCCTGAAACTCCAACTCTTCTGGGAAGCACTTGGAAATTAATTTCCTCTTCCTCAGATGGGGTTATTTCAACGGCCACCTGTGCCCTTTATGTATTTCTCACCACCTATAGTACTTAGGTTCATATTGATTGATGACTCTAAAATTAATTCATTTTTCCATCTTTCTCCTTTTTTTAATTAACCGTCATTTGTTTTTTTTCTAACTGTACTGTGAACCCATCCTGATCCATTACTCTGAAGGGACAGTAGATAATGAGTTTAGGATCTGTTTCCAGAAGCGTATTCTCATCAGGAACCAATCAATCAATTATATGCATTGAGCACTTACTATATGCAGGACACTGTACTAAGCACTTGGGAAAGTACAATACAGCAATAAAGAGTGACAATCCCTACCCACAACGAGCTCACAGTCTTGAGAATGGGGAGACAGACGTCAATACCAATAAACAGACATCGATATAAACAATATTGGCTCCTGATAATAATAACAATGTTGATATTTGTTAAGCACTTACTATGTGTAGAGCACTGTTCTAAGCACTGGGGTAGATACAGGGTAATCAGGTTGTCCCACGTGAGGGTCCCAGTCTTCATCCCCACTTTGCAGATGAGGTAACTGAGGCACAGAGAAGTTAAGTGACTTGCCCACAGTCACACAGTTGAAAAGTGGCAGAGCCAAAATTCGAACCCGTGACCTCTGATTCCCAAGCCCAGGCTCCGATGAGAATACACTTCTGGAAACAGATCTTAAACTCATCATCTACTGTCCCTTCAGAGTAATGAATCAGTGTGGGACCATAGAAAAAAGACCAGCAAAGTGTAGGGCATCAAAAACATAGTTTTACCAGCATGAAAATCACAGTATGTCTGTACTTGAAGCCTGTGTACCAGTTTGATAGCTCATTTTTGTAAGGACAAAACAAAGCATTCTAAATAAGGGTGAAATAAACAAGGACCAAAACTTCTTCTAGTTAAGAACAAACAAGCACAAGGACCTCTTCAGTGTGGAAAGACAAGAACTGAGAGGAAACAGAATTGAAGCTTATAAAATTTTAAAGATGTGGAAAGGGAACTGTTGTTTTTTTTTTAACCATACCCCAGACTACCAGGGAAAGAAGATGCCTGTCACAGCTTTTAAATGGGAGATTAAAAAAATAAAACAAAAGGAACACTTTCTTCAAAGAATGTCTGGGAAACATGCAGAATTTGTTACCTCAAGAAAGTTTTCGAGAGAGACTACCCCAGGAGGTTCAAGAAATGTTTGAATAAATTAAGGAATCTGGGACTGTAATAGGAGAGGTGAAGGGAGAAATTTTAGAATCAGTCAATCAATCAATCATTCAATCAATGGTATTTACTGAGCACTTACTGTGAGCAGAGCACTAAGCACTAAGTGCTTGGAAAAGTTTGATATGACAGAGTTGTCAGACATGATCCCTGCCCACAAGCAACTAGAGCCAGTTCCCACTGAGGCCAGGAGTGAAGCAAGCAAGCAACCCAGCAAAGTACATACAGATGATCTTTTTTCCTCTTTTATGTAAGATCAGTTTACAGCAGAAGTGACAGAAAAACAACCCTAATCAACAATTTAAATAAACGTTCAGGACAGCAGCTACTGTATTTCCCAACATCTTTTGGGGTCGCTGCTGAGGTCAAATAGTGGGTGAATTAGACCCCTATTCTAACCCACCAATGAGTTACATCTCTTATGTTCTTACACTTTCCCCCAGGCAGATACCACCCCGTTCCCTCACAAAATAAGAGCTATATTAGCCCAGATGAGAACAATCAGGCATTTATTGAGAGCTCATTGTGCGCAAAGCACTGTCCTGAGCACTTCGGAGTGTACAGTACAACAGAGTTGGTAAAAAAACATTCCCCGCCCACCCAAAACTTGCAGTCTAGAGGGGGAGACAGATATTAAAATAAATTAAGGACATGAACATAAGTGCTGTGGGGCTGAGGGTGGGTGAATATCAAGTGATTAAAGGGAAACAATCCAAGTTCATAGACAACGTAGAAGGGAGAGGGAGTTGGGGAAATGAGGGCTTAGGCTGGGAAGGCCTGTTGTGAGTTTGATAAGGCTTTGAAGATGGGGAGAATGGTCTTCTGTACTCTGTGAAAGAAGTGGGAGTTCCAGGCCAAGGAAAGGACATGGTCCAGAGATCGGCGGCAAGACACAGTCAGTAGGTTGGCATTAGAGGAATAAAGTGTTTGGGGTAGGTTGTAGTAGGAAATCAGTGAGGTATGATAGGAGGGGGTGACCTAATCGAGTGCTTTAAAACCAATGGTAAGGAGTTTTTATTTGATGTGGAAGTAGATGGGCAGCCACGGGAGGTTCTTGAGGAGTAGGGAAACACGCACTGCATTTTTTTTAGGAAAATGATCAGAGCAGCAGAATGAAGAATGGACAGGAATGGGGAGAGACAGGAGGATGGGAGGTCAGCAAGGAGGCTGATACAGTAATAAGGAGGAATAAGATAAATGATTAGATTAATGTGGTAGTAGATTGGATGAAGAGGAAAGGGTGGATTTTAGTGATGTTGTGAAGGTAGGATTGACAGGATTTGGTGACAGATTGAATGTGTAGTTTGAAAGAGATGGGTCAAGGATAATGCTGAGGTTAGGGGCTTGTGAGACTGAGAGGATGGTGGTGCTTTCTACAGTGATGAGAAAGTCAGGGGGAGACAAGGTTCAGGTGGGAAGATGAACAGTTCTCTTTTGGACACGATAAATTCGAGATGTGGGTGGGATGACATGAAGGCAGGAGGGAGTGCAAGACTGAAGAGAAGAAGAGAAGTCAGCGCTGGAGAGGTAGATTTGGGAATCTGCATAGAGATGGCAGTTGAAGTTGTGGGAGTGAATGAATTCTCTGAGTGTGGAAGAAGATGGAGAATAGAAGGGGACCCAGAAGCCCTGAGCCTTAAGGGACTCCCACAGTTAGGGGGTGGGAAGCAGACAAGGAGCTTTTACGAGACTCAAAATGAGAGGCCAGAGAGAAAGGAGGCAAACCAAGAGAGAACAGCATCAATGAAGCCGAGGTTAGAAAATGTTTCTAGGAGAAGGAGGTGGTACACAGTGTGAAAGGTGGCAGAGAGATCGAGGGGGATTAGGACGAAATAGAGACCCTTGGATTGGGGAAGAAGAAGGTCATTGTGAAGGTTTATTGGAAAAGGTTGGAGCATGCGAATGTGGAGTCATAAAAACAAAGAATATGACCGGAGTGGGGATACTCATCAGTAGAACCCAGCGAAGACTGCTACCATGGCCTAGTGGAAAAAGAGTCAGATGACTAGTGTACTAGTTCCGCTCTGCCACTTGCCTGCTGTGTGACTTTGGACTAGTCACTTAACTTCTTTGTTCCTCAGGGTCTTCATCTGTAAAATGGGAATAAAATACATGTTCTCTTGCTGTCTTAGACTATGAACTCTGCATGGGACAGGGACTGGCTTTCCCTGATTATCTTCTCTCTGATCTACCCAGCATTTAGTATAATGCTTGGCACATAGTAAGTCCTTAAGAAATGCCATCATTATTATAGACTGGACTGCACCATCTGGTAAGAAATGACTTACTTCAGCAAGAAACTCAAATTAATCCCTCTAAACTAATTGCTAATATACTAAGTGGTTGCTTTAATCAGGATTTATTAGCATGCAAAATGTCTCCTTTCTTTCACAGTCGCTACCACTGTGACTGTTTAACAGCTTTTTCTTGCCTTTTTGTCATGCAGTTCTTAAGTTCCCATATTCACAAAGCCCTTTGCTGAGCTTTATGCAGAGCAATTAAAAGTGCTATACCTGTTTCATTTGCAATAGTTAAGTTTAATAAACATCCTTTCTGCTAAGTGAAACAGTATCCCAAATGGTTGAGAAAACATTTTTTAAGGAAATGACATTGCAGTGGATGTCTAAAAAAGGCTATTAAGGGAATTTTTTCTATTTATTGTTCCTGGCATTGGTGTTTTAATGTAAGAAGGAAAAGGCCAGTGGAATAAAGCATAAATTTTTCTCCAGGTAGAGGAGTAGAGGAGTGTATTAAAAACACATATGCCTTTAGAACTCAAACAGAATTTTGAATATCCTTTGCGTTTCCAAAAGGACTCTAGTGTCCCTAAAAACTCAGTAGAAATTTTAGAGCGCCAACATAGCACAGGAGACAAAAAATGGAAAAAGAATTTACTGAATCTATTTGAGCAGAGTTTAAAGACATATTCCCCAGGAGTAAGACATGACACTTGGGATGGAGATATAACAATTTGCCTAAAATTCACTAGACAATTGAAGGCAGTTAGCATTTAAGAATTCTGAAAATTCCTGTGTAAAGTAGCAGAAGTCGGGTCTCTTGGAAATGCAGATAGCTTCTCAACAATGTCTGTTATATCAGTGCTAATCACTGGTCCTCCGCTATATAAAAAAATAGCTTTAAAAGCCCAAGCTCTTTGCCATTTCTCTCCTTTCGTGCATTTGTCAGAAGCTCAAGAATGACACTGAAATTACAACGTTCTGAGCAGAAATCTGACCATGAGTCACTGTTACAGGAAGTTTGTATAAATGCTTTGTATAAATTATATATATATTCTGAATGAACACGAACAAAACTGAGTCACCAAAAACAATATTAAGAAAACAGAAAAACTTAGCTCCTTCCTCATAGACTACTGCTTCTTCTTAGGCAAGCCATTCTTATTTCTAGACTAATTAGAACTGAATAAAAAGTGAGAGAGTACTTTAATTTTTGGGTCGGGAAATTGTGTTACTTTTGGTAAGAAGCATTTAGTTTTGTCATGCTGTAAACTGAGACAATTCGTGAACTTTTCCATCCAGACAGTTTAGTGCTACAATACTCCAACACACCAGGGGAGTCATTTTGTAGAGAAACCCAGCCCAACATCCTGGGAACTATTCTACAATACATAAGGCTGTAATCTCCTTGTGGGCAGGGAATATATCTACCAACTTGCATGTACTGTATTCTCCCAAGTACTTAATACAGTGCTCTGTACACAGTAAGCACTCAATAAATACCATCGATCGATTGGTCAGACATTTGGTGTGACAGATGGAGAGTCATGTTGTGGACTTAGCTTAGTAGGAATCTTGGAGTTTAAACCTTGATCCTTGGGTTAGTAGAATGGCTACTCCCTCCTCCTTAGACTGGGAGCCCCATTTGGGACAGGGACTGTGTCCAAGCTCATTATCTTGTATCTGTCCCAGAGCTTAGCACAGTGTTTGGCACACAGTATCTGCTTATCAATCGATCAATTGTATTTTTTGAGAACTTACTGTGCACAGAACACTATATTATGCACTTGGGAAAGTGGAACTCAACAGAGTTGGTAGAATGCCCCTACCAACTGATCGCTGCCCCCAAAGAGTTTACAGTCTAAATACCCCATTTATTATTATTACCACCAATGGGTCTCATGGATGTCGAACACCCAGATGCATGTGACGTCAAACGCATTATGCCAGCGACATGCTATAACATAATGATGTCACTTCCACCCCATTCAGTGGACATCCGTATGTGTCCACCTGAACATAAATCATTTCTCTGCATAGATCCCTGACCCTCTTTCCCCCAACTTACTCCAGAGCCTTTGTGTTTTCCCCCTAGGTTCCTGTGAACTGCTTCCAAGCCGTGGTACCATGTGGCAGGAGTCAGGAAGGAGGTAGAGTGGACGCTTGCCTGTCTACTTGGTTTGTTTTGTTGTCCGTCTCCCCCCTCCTAAACTGTGAGCCTGTTGTTGAGTAGGGATTCTCTCTATTTGTTGCCGAATTGTACTTTCCAAACTCTTAGTAGTACAGTGTTCTGAACACAGGCAGCGCTCAATAAATGCGATCGAATGAATGAAATGAATTTAAAATAAAAATACTGAACACAGTCTCCAGTGGCATATCTGGGTCAGACAGGAGACAGACTGGCTGAATAATCATTGTGGTATTTGTTGAGCACTTTCTCTGTGCTAAGCACTGGGGTAGATGCAGAATAAGCAGATCGCACACCGTCCCTTGTCCAAACGATACTCAGTATAAAGCCAAATGAGGGGTCATCTCACTTGTCAGTCCAGGATCACAAATGCCCCTAACATTTACACAGAGGAAAGAAAAGGAGACTATCCTACACATTCACAAATGCACAAAAACACACACACATATGATATACTTGTTTCCATTACAAGTTTTTCATTGTGTAAGGGAAAAGAGAAAGCACTGCTTGCAGCTACTTGATTACACACCAATTATGTGTTTGCATTTATTAACTCAGCCACAGCAATTATTCATTCATTCATACATTCAATCATATTTATTGAGCTCTTACTGGGTGCAGAACACTGTACTATGGAAGGTACAATTTGGCAACAGATAGAGACCATCCTGGCCCAACTGTGGGCTCACAGTCTAGAAGGGGAGACAGACAACAAAACAAAACAAGTAGACAGGCATCACTACCAACAGAATAGATAAATAGAACCATCTTTCAACTATATACTCATCCATTGGCCATTCTTTTGACAGTGATCTCTATTTGGACCCTGAATTACCAATCCCGTTTAAAGGATGCTGGTAGAGAATGCTTAGTACAGTGCCTGGCACATAGTATGCGCTTAACAAATACCATCATCCCTGACCTGAAGTTGCTTATGATCTAGTGGGTGATGGACATAAGACATGAATGACATTTGATAACATCTTTCCCGGACAAACAGACTTTAAGTTGATGTGTATATATATCACTATATATATATATATATATATATAAAACAGTAAAAAAAATACAATTTTTTTCCACTGTAATACATTGCATTTCAACCCCAGATGATGGCTTGAAATATGGTGCATTTAAATAGTCTGAAAAAGAGATTGGCAAATAAAAAAAATTATAAAAAAAGACTGCACAGAGCGACCTTTGCCTATAAAGATTGCCTCTCTACCTAATTATGTGTTGCTTTGCTCTCTAATGCACCTCTTTTTCATAATTACATACTTAGTACAAATTGAACTGGACTATTGGTCAATTTTTTTCTTTCATTGATAAATGTTCTGAGCCAAATTAGGCAGCCTTATTTACCTTGAGGTTAGCTTAATAGTTCTGGTTTTTTTTCCTCTGTGATAAAATTGTTTTCTTGCTACCAACCATAATCCCAATGAATCCTTGGACTTGAAACTGTGGCCTGTTCTCCCCCTACCACTGCTAAACATGCTGGCTTTCAGCAAAGCATCCAAGTCAAAACATTCAGTTCCTGAAAGCCCTAATAAAACCCTTTAGGCACCATAATCAATGAATAATATTTATTGAGCCCTTTCTATGTAACTACCTGAGAGTCTGCCACAGAATTAGTAGACAAGGACTCCGTTCTCCAGAAGTTTACAATCTAACGAAGGATGCGGCTACTAAAATGAATTACAGATAGGAAGAAATAACAGAATATAAAGTAGATACGTAGTTTATAGCTTGGCCATTTTTCATTTGAGGTCTCTTTCTTGCTTCCTGACCCTGCTTGGGTTATAACCTATTTTCACTGGAGTAAGTGGGAATTCTGAGTACAACAGCTCGTTTGTCAAAAGACACATTTAAACATGGTGACCGTAAAGGAGATACGTATATGAATATCACTGTGCCACAGAGATGAGTCTGGATCACCGACTAGTGGATTCATCATCATCAGTCGTATTAACTGAGCGCTTTCTGGGTGCAGAATGCTATGCTAAGTGCTTTGGAGAGTACAATACAGCAGAGGTGGTAAATTCATATGTCAGGAAAGCAAAGAATGAAAAATTCAGTTTTGTTCTTAAATCAAGAAAATGGTTTTTGGGAATATTTTTGCCATTGCAAAACACATATATGGTAGAATGGCGATCCAAGTCAGAGAATGCAATGGGTCAATTGGATGGGAGAGTTTTTTGGTTCAGCATTCGTCTTCTTGCTCAGAAAGCTTAAGGCAGGAGCTATTAGGATCCTTCAGCCACGGTGATGGTGATGGTGGGGGCAGTTACAGCGGTGGAAGCGGAAACCTTGGGGAGGCTGTGGTGGCTGCTGCTGGAGCAGACACTGTGGGCCGCAGTCACTTCTGGGGACTCAGGGCCGCCAGCAGCCCAGACTCTAAGAGTCGCTGAAAAAATAAAAAAAGACCTGACTGAAGGGTAACCCATTCTGAAATTCAATCAATCGTATTTACTGAGCGCTTACTGTGTGCAGAGCACTGTACTAAGCACTTCTAATAATGATGATAGTATTTCTTAAGCGCGTACTATGTGCCAACACTGTTCTAAGCTCTGGGTTAGATATAAGGCTATCAGGTTGTCCACGTGGGACTCGTAGTCTTAATCCCCATTTTCCAGATGAGGTAACTGAGGCACAGAGAAGTGAAGTGCCTTGCCCAAAGTCACTCAGCTGATAAATTGTGGAGGGGGAATTCGAACCCACAACCTCTGACTCCTAAACCTGCGCTCCTTCCACAAAGCCACACAGCTTCTCAAATCAAATCCCACCTTCACTCTTCTGCCAACTATATCCCCGGCATTGGGAGGGAGGTTGGGGGAGGGAAAAGCTAGGGCATCTCTGGGATTCCCTATGACAAGAAGTCATGGGCAATTCTTTCAGTTAACTTTGGCTTGGGTTCCTGTTAAGGTCATGTCCTATTCATTTGATGCAAGCCCATTTTAGACTGGTGTTCTGTGGAAATTCACCGGGTTCAGGTTCATTTCCGTTTAATTAACAATACTCTAAACATTTTCCTCTCACCCAGGTCCCGGAGACAGCATCAGCAATAACTATGTTTACAGCCCTCGCTGAAATTGACCTAACAGGCAGAAGGGGAGAAATCTAATGCATTCTCTTGTGGAGTTATAAATGATCTGAAGCTGTGTTCTCTTCATCATGTTGCAGCTCACGATCCATTTCCGCCTGTCTCCATTGATGGAAGCGCTCTTTCCTCTGAGGTGTCAGATGGATAGCAATAACATTCAGAGCAATTTGACGGAAGCTTTTAAAAAAGGGAATGAGCGGACAGAAAACCATATCTTATGCCCGGAACAGTTACTCCTCATTCCAGTTTCTGCCGCACCCGGAGCTTCCTACCACTCAGTCTGTGTGTCCATGGGACCGCCTGGGCCCATGTGTGCCGCAGTGTTCAGTCAGCCAATGATTGCTATTTAGTGAGCACTTTCAGTGTCCTGAGCACTGTTCTAAGCGCTTGGCAGAGTACAGTGGAGCAAGAAGGCGCGATTCCCTCCCTGAAGGAATTTGCAGTCTAGTGAATAGGTTACCAGATAGCAACTCCCCTTCACCTTCTGGGTCTGGTCTTTTTCACCACCCAGCTAGCCACCAAGTCTGACTATAACAAATGCCATTATTAGGCACTTTCTGTTCAATCAAACAATTTTAGAAGGTGCTATATATGCCGTGAGTTCCTAATCTTCATCCCAATTTTGCACCACCACTTACAAACTATCAGAATCTTGTTAAGCAAATGAATGCACACTCCTGTGGTGCAGCCTGGATCAGTTGGTCATTGTAGAGAATTCTTCTTTGTCAGTTGTTAATCACTACTTTTTGTTGGGGTGACCGTGTCAGGGTTAATGGTATTTGGGGAGAAAAGAGTAAGTTCATTCAATCATTCAATCGTATTTATTGAGAGCATACTCTAAGGATGCTGAGTAGCTCAACAACTGAAGCAAGAGGGAAAGTGAGAGCTTCAGTTGTTGATGTCTTCAGCATCCTTAGATTATTCGACTCAGAAGAACTGTCTTCGTGAGTATGGGGTCACCTGTCTGATTTACCCTGAACAAGGATTAAAAATAATAATGCAAAAACCCCTCCTGTACTCAGCGAAATCCAAGGGAATGGGCCAGCGGAGAGATTGCCAAGATCCATTTGCTAGTTTTACAAGGGTCTCAGTAATATCAGGAGTGGTATTTATTGAGCACTTCCTACATCCCTTATGCCAATGGATAGAATTCATACAAACAGACCAGATATACTCCCTTCCTCACAGGGCACACGATCGTGGTTGAACCAGATTCCAAGTAGAATAATGGTTGGTGGTGACCAGAAGCGGCCGTTCCGAGATGGACGTGACACTTGTGTGAATGGGAACTTGGAAGAGTTCCTCTAGACTGTAAGCTCTCTGTGGGCAGGGAATGCATCTATTTATCATTACAATGTACTCTCCCAAGCGCTTAGCACAGTTCTCTGCACACAGTAAGTACTCAATAAATACAATTGAATGAATAGAGAGTAATGCAGTGGCTCTGAAACGTGCTCGCGCGCGCGTGTGTGTGTGTTCGTGTTTACGTTTGTGTGTGATGGGGGAAATGCAGGGTGTCAGAGCTCCCCCCGCAGAGTGCTTAGTACAGTGCCTGACACATAGTAAGCCCTTAACAAATACCACAATTATTAACCCTGCTTCCTAGTGGTCTCAAGTGTGAATCTTTCCAGACTAGACACCTTTAACAGGCATAGCAGGGCCAGAAGCTACCTGATGACAGGCGGGAAGCCAAGGTGGAGGCTTCTGGGACCAGGAAGTGGGCTGGAGGACAATTGAGCCTGGGAGGAAGGAGAATAGTAATGGGGTGTGGGTCAGGGAGCATTGGGAAGAGCTTGGCAGATTGTGGCAGAGTTTGGCAGGTGGGAATAGTAATAATAGTTATGGTATTTGTTAAGCACTTAGCTATGTGCTAGGCACTGTATTAAACACTGGGGTGGATACAAGCAGATGGGGTTGGACACAGTCCCTGTCCCACATGGGACTCACAGTGTCAATCCCCATTTTACAGATGAGGTAACTGAGGCCCAGAGAAGTGAAGTGACTTGCCCAAAGTCACACAGCTGACAAGTAGTGGAGTCGAGATTAGAACCCATGACCTCTGACTCCCAAGCCCAGGCTCTTTCCACTGAGCCACAAGTGGGGGGAAAATGCAGGAACCTGGTGGAAAGTTTCAGAGGGGGAAGAGCAGAGTTTTAAAGAGGGGTGGCCACTATTTAGTCCCAGCAAAATTTTATTTCTGAATCACTGCTACCCAGACGATTTGTTTAAGGAGATGGATTCTGTCTGTGTTGGGGAATCAATTGTTAAGCACTTGAAGGCTTCCTTGAGTAGCTGATTTCCTCAGCTCTATCCTTGTGAAAACAATGGCTAATTGGCTTTCTCCCGAAGACTCGGAGCAAAAGGTCAAAAAGTGTGATACTTCTGTGGGAAAGAGACCCCCTTCAATCAATGCTCTTCAGGCTTATGGGGGCTGTCAACTATTTGTTTCCCAGCACTCAATAGTTTTACAGTACCACTCAAATCTGTTCTTTAATTCTGTGTTTACAGCAGATCATGCTGTGCTTCAGAGAGGGCAGAGTTTTCAGCTACCTATTTATAGGAGAAAAGAAAACTTCCCGGATTGAAAGCCTAATGGCTTGGAAAATAATTGCCCCCAACTGGAGCAGACTGACCTTTCACTTTGGTGAAACAGGTGCAATTATTAATCATCTTTCAGGTAGCAATTATCACTTTTTCCTTCTTGTTGGAGTTATCTGAGCTATCCTAAATGTGTAATCATTACCCAGAGTTTGACTGAAACGCAAAGCTTGACAGAACGGGTTCTGGGCTCTGCAGAGAGCTAGGAGGCTTCTGGGGTGCTGGAGGAGAGGGGATAATAATAATAATAATAATAATTATGGTATCTCTTAAGTGCTTACTATGTGCCAGGCACTGTAGTAAGCATTGGGGTGGCTACAACAAATCGGGTTGGACACTGTCCCTGTCCCACGTGGGGCTCACAGTCTCAATCCCCATTTTACAGATGAGATAACAGGCACAGAGAAGTGAAGCGACTTGTCCAAAGTCACACAGCAGACAAGAGGAGGAATCAGGATTAGACCTTCTGACTCTCAGGCCCGTGTTCTATAATAATGGTATTTGTTAAGCGCTTACTAGGTGCCAGGCACTGTACTAAGCACTGGGGGAGGTACAAGCAAATCAGTTTGAACACAATCCTTTGTTCCACTTAGGGCTCACAGTCTCAATTCCCGTTTTACAGATGAGGTAACTGAGGCAGAGAGAAGTGAATCCACTACACCATGCTGCTTCACTGAGGATGATGGTGGGGAGAGGCGGAGCTGGGGCAAGAGCAAAGTCTTCACAATGGTCCTGGACAATCCATGTCCCTGTTCTGCTCAAATGCTTCAGTGCTGGCAGTTTTTAGGTGTTTTTTTTCTAAACATTTTTAGAGACATTTTAGCTCTTCCTCCTCCCTCTCCCCCAACCCCTAGTTTTCTAAATATTTAACTACTTAAAGTTATTTTTTCCTTATGGTATTAAGTGCTTACTATGTGCCGGGCACTGTACTAATTCTTGGGGTGGATACAAGATAATCAGGTGGACACAGTCCCTATCCCCCATGGGATTCACAATCTTAATCCCTATTTTACAGATGAGATACCTGAGGCACAGAGAAATGAAGTGATTTGCCCGAGTTCACTCAACAGACAAGAGGTGGAGCTGGAATTAGAACCCAGGTCCTTCTGACTTGACTAAGGTTGAATTTTTCAAGGTGATTTTTATAGCTAACATAGGCGATTGACTGTTTGAGGTGTGGCATCTGCATCATAATTTCCCTGGTGATTTTATTTCAGTTCTATCCCTCCCTCTAAGGAGAGGGAGCTCTGGGCTTTCTAAGGTAGGGGTAGGGAGAGGGGGGAAGAGGGGGAAGAGTCTCCTGGGGGTTCTTACTTTCCTTTTATTTCCAGAGAGACAGATTCCCACCGCCACCAACTAGTCACGATCACTTTTTATAATACAGTTATGGTATTATTGTTAATAATAATAGTTATGGTACATTAAGTGCTTACTATGTGCTAAATGCTAGGGTAGATATAAGAAAATATGTGATCAGTCCCTGTCCTATGCAATGGTCAGTCTGAGGAGGAGGAGGGATAGGAATTTTAACTCCATTTTACAGATGAGGAAACTGAGGCCATTTATAGACCCACCTTCAAAGCCTTTTTGAAGGCACATCTCCTCCAAGAGGCCTTCCCTGACTAAGCCCTCATTTCCTCTTCTCCCACTTCCTCTGCACCACCCTGAATTGTTCTGTTTATTCATCCCTCCCTCACCCCACCACAGCACTTCTGTTCATATCAGTAATTTATTTATGAATGAATGAATTATGGTATTTGCTAAGCACTTATTAAGTGCCAAGCACTGTTCTAAGCATTAGGGCAGATACAAGTTAACCAGGTTTGACACAGTTACTGGTCCCACATTAGACTCACACTCTTAATCCCCATTTATATTAATGTCCATCTCCCTCTCTAGATTCTAAAGCTCACTGTGAACAGGGAATATGCCCGTTATATTGTTCTATTGTACTCTCCCAAGCTCTTAGTACTTTGCTCTGCACATAGTACTCAATAAATACAACTGATTGATCGACTGACTGATAGGTATAAGCTCAGAGCCATGAGTTTGAAGCAGCAGTCTTTATTCTCACTCCCCGCTGGGATTCAGGACCTGAAGAAAGCTCTGTTTCCTAGTTACTTCCTGGTTTACCTTCTCTTGGCTGACGCAAGGACCGCAGTGTCTCTTCTGCCCCTTTGCCCTTTGCCCATATTTCCCTTTTCTGACTCGATCGAGAAACTCCCAATTCTATGGCCCTAGTCTGTCCTTTCCCCTGCCTAGGCTGCAGTTAGTCATATGGGAGAATTGTAGTCTTTCTCCCATCAACCTGTTTTGGATGGTAGTATCCATGGTTACATCCACCCTGAAAGAGGCTTACAGTTGAGAGAGACAATTCCCCCCCCTAAAATAAAATGCTTATTATTTGGTGTATTCAGGGAATGAAAATCAAACTTAAATTGTTCAAAAGTTGGTGGAGAAAGCCAAATTGCGTAATAGGATGCTGACACATTATACTATTGTACTTTTCCCCTCAAGTGATGCAATGTAAATTTTCTGGGTCACAGTGTGCATCTTCACCACACTGGATTGCCATTTCTCAAATTTTCATTTGAAAGGCTCAGAATACTTTATTTCTGTTTGGGGACAATCACTCTTACACACACTCTTAGGCAATCATGCCATTTCAAAAATAGATTTGAACAATAGGGCTCCTCCTCTTTGTGGTTAAGGCAAAAAAGGAAACAAAAAGGTGAAGGAGGGAATTCTGTCAAATGAATTCAGAGACGTGCCACCTGGTAAGGAGCTTCAAGGACTAGTGGAACTTCAACCCACTGAAGGAGTGGGGGAACTCAACTCATGAAGTGCAGGTATTGCAGATAAACTTTCCTGGGTAAACAGGAAAGAATCATGAGCGAGAAGGTTGAGAGAGATGAGGTGCTCAGCCGGGTGAATCTGATCACTTCTCAGATTCAACTGGGGGTGGGGTGGAATCCAGGGATCCTTTAATCATTAACAATCTGGTCTAAACAAGGAAAGCCTGATGACAAGGTCTATTGCCCAGCACAGAAGGAATAATAATAATAATAATGTTGGTATTTGTTAAGCGCTTACTATGTGCAGAGCACTGTTCTAAGCGCTGGGGTCCAAAAAAACCCTCGGAGGATGAGTGTGCTATGAAAGGGTTAAAACTGCAAGTACACTAACCTGTTGAGGGTGATAATTGGTGTGGCTGGCCCATTCCCCCACCCCTGTTGGCTGAATCAGAGTGAAGTGTGGGGAAGAGGAGTGCGGTGATCTTGACTAGAGTTGATTCTAGTGTAAGCAAGCAGTTCGTTGTGATTTCCTGAGGCTAGTTTCAATAAGCTGAACATCCTCCCCACACTGGAGCTGGGTGAGTTACAGCGTGTGTGCCTTCTCCCCGCCCACCTACCGCCTCTCCCTTTCCTTCCTGCAGCCAACTTTCCCTGCCACCAGGGCAGTGCAGAAACTCAGTTCTAAGATGGAGTGGTACTTTGGGCTTGCGTAGAATTTCGATGCTCCACTCCCACCCTTTCACCCTAGTCAGGGCTGACTAGGTGACTGAAAGAACAAGAAAAAAAAGCAGTGTTCTCAGAATGGTCTGCTGGGGGCAGAGGAAACTTGAGGGGAAGAGGTAAGAGAGGGAGAGGAGGAGAGAGAGAGGGAATTTCACCAATAGATATGGATGGATTTTTGTGGCTGGCTTGGGAAATATAGTGACAGTCCTCACAGTACATGAGAGTATGACATTTCAGTCTTGACCCCCGGAATAAGTTTGTGTCGCTGGCAGAACGATAGGTTTCTAGTGCTAAATCTGTCTATGAGACAGAGTATAGGGAAAAAGATTCCTTAGTTTGGTTCTGGAGCATGGATCTGGGTGAGATCATGTGGTGTGGGGGCATTGAACAACTTGTGTGATGGGATAAGGCAGCTCTTTAGTAACCTCTCCCGGCACCAATCTCTTCCCAGGGCCATGTTTGCCACTTTCACTGCCCTTTTTTAACAGAGGAAAGGGGGTTCATTTGCTTGATGTCACTTATCCCTAGTTCAGATGAACCCTGGAGTTATGCAGTGATCAGTGAACTTAGAACTTACAAGAAATCAGCATGAGAAAAAAAAATGAGAACCATGTCCTAGGCTTAAGGGAAATGGTACTTCCCCATCCCTCTTTTGGTTTCTGTGTTCTGTGTTTCTTTGTATTGAGGTTTTTTGGGTTTTTTTGGGGGGTGGGAATCTGAGGTTATGTGGATATTGAGTGCTTTTGTGGGGGAAAATTAGGGTTAGCTTAGATATGTGGCAGTCATCCCAGAGTGAAGAGAATGGGGTTAGTCTGCATGGGAAGGGCTAAGTAAACTTTTGGGGAATCAAACATTTTCTGAAAGCGATCCGCAAGTGAATTGCTAATCAGAGAAGTCACTAGGTGCATCTTTTCAAAATGATCCGCATGAATCTCAAAATGAAAGGAGGACCTGGCTTCTGTCACTTTCCCTGTTCACATTTTCTTTCATGCTCTTTCTCTCCTGCTGCCCCTCTCTCTCCCTTCATCTGTCCCACTGCTAGTGGTAACTGATATGGATGGGTCATCTAGTGGATGATTCAGAAAGTTTCGTCTGTCTTGAGTGACTCATCCTAGTGTCTGGGTTTGTAACAACGTGACACCCTCCTCCCCCATCAGCTCCTGTTCCATCTCGGCCCTTTAGCTAGAACACAGTCACCCATGAGAGAAGATGTGCTCCCCAGTCTGAGGAGACAATCAAAGAAAGGAAAAAGAAAACTTAAAATTAAATATATTTCATTGTGGTCACTTCCCTAGCCATCTCCTTTTTCGATTATCAAGAGTTAAACATTTCTGTATAGGGATCGTATGAACAAGCAAGAGGCATATCATTTGATGTCTCTCCTCTCCACTGGATGGTATGCAGAGACACATGAAAACAAAGATGAGGAGTTGGTTGTTTCCTTGCTCAGTGGTTGAAAAGGTCAGATTTGTTGTCTTGTTTATTCTCCTCTCCCTCCCACGCTTTCATTTAAGAAATTTTACAGATCAAAGACTGCTGTTCAACGCACCTACACTTTGTAAACAAAGCTCTCCATGGTAGTTTTCGATGCCACTCTCCGAAAGGACCATCTGGGAGATCTCTCCCACTTTCTCACTAAATGTAACTTGCCTGACTGAACCACTCTTCAGTCGAATATACAAGAGGCAAAGAATGATCACATTTTTGTGCTGGTAGACTAGCTATTAGGGGTTTTTGTTTTTTCATATGAAAAATGAGCTAAAATTCAAGGTCTAGTTGCAACGAGTGAAACATTGATTATGCTGAGACAGGTTTGAATAATTGGGTCCAAACAGATTTGTGTTTCGGTATGGGGAGCTCAGAATTTCCCAGTCCACTCACCCTTCTGCTTTATTCACTTCCATGAATGGAGGAGAAACTTGGGTAGAGGAAAGACCAGGGATGGAACATTCACTAGGCACCTGTTTTCAATCCCACTTATAATTATAATAATTGTCCTATTAAGCGCTTACTAGGGGCCGGGCACTGTTCTAAATGCTAGAGTGGACAAGCAAATTGGGTAGGATACAGAACCTGTTCCATGTCTGAATGCCCGTTTTGCAGAGGAGGTAACTGAGGCACAAAAAAGTGAAGTGATTTGCCTAAGATCACACACCAGAAAAGCAGCAG
The DNA here is from genome assembly GCF_004115215.2 of Ornithorhynchus anatinus. Lineage (NCBI taxonomy): Eukaryota > Metazoa > Chordata > Mammalia > Monotremata > Ornithorhynchidae > Ornithorhynchus > Ornithorhynchus anatinus. The sequence goes on along the minus strand of NC_041735.1, from coordinate 11,773,028 downwards.
AGTCAGAATTAGAACTCAGGTCCTTCTGACTCCCAGGCCTGTGCCCTAGCCACTAGGGCACACTGTTTCTCACTTATATGAACTCTTCAAAGATAATTTCGAGGACTGTGAATAAAAATTGCATTATGATTTTTGCTCTATTGACTTGAGTTAATTGGATTCCATTTCAGAGCTATGGACGATACCCAAGGTTGAGATAAAACTAAGGTAACTGTTGCCAGCTTGGCAGACTCTGGTCAGGGACCTGGCATCTTTAGAAGCTGGAAAGTAAGATTAAGTGAAAATGAATCTTCCTGCTTTCTTCTTCAGTCTGTAAAAGATATTTGTGCGACAGAATTATGAGACTAAAACACCGAAGAGGGCCACAAGAAGGCGTAAGTTCGAGATATATTTCTCTCCCAAGTATGAAAGAGGGAACCCATTCATTTAAGACCAAGAGCAAAGAGTTAAACTTAATTTCAGTTTCCAGTTGGGCATCCTTCCAAAATCCATTATTTTATTTTTACATTGCTTTTAACACTGAGAAGCAGCGTGGCTTAGTGGATAGAGCATGAGCCTGGGAGTCAGGAGGACCTGAGTTCTAATGCCGGTTCTGTTCCATGTCTGCTGTGTGGCTGTGGGCAAGTCACTTCAGTTCTCTGTGCTTCAGTTACCTCGGTTGTAATATGGGGATAAGAGTGTGAGCCCCAAGAGGGACAGGGACTGTGTCTCAACTGATTAACTTGCATATACTCCAGCCCTGAGAACAGTGCATGGAATAAAATAAGTGCTTCACTAGTACCATAATTATTATAGTGGGTCGTAGTGGGTTTTGAGGAAGGCATGGAGAACTCCTTTCGGCAGTAGCAAGGTAACAGATTCCAGCTAGACAGTGTCAGTCAGTTGTATTTATTGAGCCCTTACTGTGTACAGAGCACTGTTCTAAGTACTTGGGACAAGACAATGTAACAGACACATTCCCTGCCCACAACAAGCTTTACAGTCTAGAGGGTAGTCGTAATAAATGCCAAGTCGATAGTTGAACCTTAAATTAATTATTATGAAAGGAGCAAGAAGAACCTCCCGAGGGGAGTCTTCTCCATTACAGGCAAAGTCTCCAAGATTGTTACTGTTCTATCTTGAATTAATGAAGTATTTTTCATCAGGGCTCACCAGCACTTAAACAGAAACGTTAAACTCGGTCCTGTGGATATAGTGCTTGTGCGTTAGACATTCACAGGAGGGCCATCTTGTAACAAACTTGCAAATTACCAGGGTATTCTTCATAAAACAATTAGTAACTGAACATCTCGTTATTAAATGGAGCAAAAGGAAATGAAATGAATATAGATGATGATGTTGGTATTTGTTAAGCGTTTACTATGTGCAGAGCACTGTTCTAAGCGCTGGTGTAGACACAGGGGAATCAGGTTGTTCCACGTGGGGTTCACAATCTCAATCCCCAATCCTCTAGTCTTATAGGTTCATTATGGGCCGGGAATGTGTCTGCTAATTCTGTTGTACTCTCCCAGTTGCTTAGCACAGTGCTCTGCACATAAGTGCTCAATAAATAGCATTAATTGAATCCTATCAAGTGCTTAAAGGGACCGGATCCAAGTGCATAGGCGACACCAAAGGGAATGGGAGTAGGGGAAACGAGGGTTTAGTCTAGGAAGGCTTCTTGGTGGAGATGATGATTGTGGTATTTGTTAAGCACTTACAAGCACTTACTATGTGCCAGGCACTGTACTAAGCACTGGGGTGAATTAATAAGGCTTTGAAGGTGTGGCGGGTGGTGGGCTGTCTGGGGAGGGTTTTCCAATCCAGTGGAAGGATGTGGGAAAAGTGTTGGTGGTGAGATAGGTAAGATCAAGGTACAGTGAATAGGTTGGTGTGAGGTGAGGTGAACGAGGTGACCGGGATTGGTTGTGGTAGGAAATCAGTGAGGTATGATGGGAGGAAGTGAGCTGATCGAGTGCCTCAAAGCCAACGGTAAGGCGTTTCTGTTCGATGCAGAGGTGGATAGGCAACCACTGCGAATGCTTGAGGAGTGGGGAGATGTGAATTAAATGTTTTTTTAGAAAAATTATCCAGGCAACAGGTGAAGTAAGGACTGAAGACAGGAGGCAGGGAGATCAGCGAGAGTTTGATGCAGTAGTCTAAGCTTGATATGATAAGTGCTTGGATCTGTGTATCGACAGTTTGGATGGAGAAGAAAGGGTGGATTTTAGCGATGTTGTGAAGGCAGAAATGACAGGATTTGGTGACATTGAGTATGAGGGTTGAATAGATAAATGAGTATAAGAATATGTGGAGGTTACGGGCTTGTGAGACAGGGAGGATAGTGATGTTGTCCACGGTGGTGCGGAGGATAGGGTTTGGCTGGGAAGATGAGGAGTTCTGCTTGGACAACTCTCAAGAAGGCTAATTCTGACTGGGCTTAGGATCCTTCAATCCCCAGTTTTGCTGGAGTTTGAGGAGCAGGAACTGGAGGTTCAGAGTCTCCATTCTGGGTCAGGTTGCTTCAAGCAGGACTTCAAACTGGTATTAAGCATTTACTGCTATGGTCCCAGCACCAAGGTAGAAACAAGATAATGAGATCAGACACAATCCTTGTCCTTTCAGGGGTCACGATCTGAGGAGGGAGAGCAGGTATCACTATTTGACAGATGAGGAAACTGAGTTATTGAGAAGTTGTGACTTGCCCAGGAAAAAGCAGCAGACCAGGGGCAGAGCTTGGATTAGAACTCAGTTCTCCTGACTGCCAGTTCCATGCCCTTTCAACTAGGTAACAGGAGGAGCAGGATTGCCTAGTGGAAAGAGCACAGGCCTGGGACTCAGGAGACTTTTTTTTTTATAATGGTATTTGTTAAGCACTGTACTCAGCGCTGGGGTAGATACAAGCTAATCAGGTTGGACATAGTCCTTGTGCCACGTGGGGCTCACAGTCTTAATTGTCATTTTAAAGATGAGGGAACTGAGGCCCAAAGAAGTTAAGTGACTTGCCCAAGGTCACATAGACAAATGGCAGAGCCAGAACTAGAACTCAGGTCCTTCTGACTCGCAGGCCTGTGCTCTATCCATTAGGCCACACTGTGTTCTAAAAATGGCTCTGCTATTTGCCTGCTGGGGAGCGCTTAGTGCAGTGCTCTGCACAGAGTAAGCGTTCAATAAATATGAATGAACGAATGATTAAATATCTGCTCTCCCTCCCCTTCAGTTATGAGCCCTATTTGGGATAGGGCAGGATCTGATTGTATTGTGTCTATCCCAGCACTTAGCACAGTGCTCAGCACAGACCCTTAAATACCGCAGTTACTAAGCCACACTGCCTACTGTGCTACTATAACACAGCATGACTTGGGCTGTATTTTTGTACTAGCAAATTACTTTTCATTTCTTCTCTCAGTTAATAAAGAAATCTGATGAAATAACTGGCCTACAAGCAATTTCTAAATTATTTTGTATGTAAGCTTATGACCACTAACTCAGTGATTCATCTTCGGTGATGGAAGGTGGAGGAGTTTCTGAGCAGAGGTGGGCAAGAGAACATGAAAGTAAATTTACCGAATCCACTGGGAAGCTTTTTCAAGGGTATGTGCAAAGCTCTTATAAGCAAAGCAAGGCCAGCAAGTCAATTCTCGGATGATACATTAGTCAGACTACAGGCACTTTTGTGGAAGCCCAGAGTGCCTGGGGAGAGAAGTTGTAGCTAACAGCATTTATACTCTTTCACCTTGTCGTAGCACATGGTGGGTGTCCATTTGGTGTGGTACAGTTTAAAGAAGTAACACATTCCCTGCCCATAGGTAGCTAACACTCTAACATGGGAGAGGAGCATAAAATATTTACTTACCACAGTTGTCATTCCAAGGGTTATTGGCTAAAAGATTCTGGGCCCATTCAGATCCACTATGTACAATATCAGGGCTGGGGATCCTTCCATGGTTATCTGGGAGAGAGGCATGAATTGTCAAAGGATTACAGGGACCCTACACTTTTTGATTTGCCTAGAATTCAGTGACATCAAGTTCTCAGTTGCTGATGAAAATATTTGGTTATCCACAGGGATCCCCAGGGGTCTGATTTCAGGTTTTTTCAGGCTTATTGTCACCAACAGTGCTTTAATAACATTGCTCAGTGGAAAGAGCATGGGTTTGGGAGTCAGAGGTCGTGGGTTCTAATCCCGGCACTCCCACTTGTCAGCTATGTGACTTTGGGCAAGTTACTTAACTTCTCTGTGCCTCAGTTACCTCATCTGAAAAATGAGGATTAAGACTGTGAGCCCTACATGGAACAACCTGATTACCTTGTATCTCCCCCAGCACTTAGAACATTGCTTGGCACATAGTAAGTGCTTAACAAATATCATTATTATTATAATTGTTATTATTAAAAATAGTGGTATTTAAGTGATTACTTGCCCAAGGTCACACAGCAGACAAGTGGCGGAGCTGGGATTAGAACCCACGACACTTTGACTCCCAGGCTTGTGCCATATTCTCTACGCCAAACTACTTCTCTACTACTTCTATTAATTATGGTATATGCCAAGCACTGTACTGAGTGCTAGGGTAAATAAAAGATAATCAAGTCAACCACAATCTCTGCCCCACATGGGGCTTGCATTTTACAGGGAAATAGAGAACGTGGAACATTTCATTCCTCTTTTACAGATGATGAAATTTAGGCACTAAGAAATGAAGGAACATGTCTAAGGTCACACATCGGGCAAGTGTGAGAGCCGGTATTAGAGCCCATGTCCACTGACTCCCAGGCCTGTGTTCTTTCCATGCTGCTTCTCTATTCTGACATTGCAAAACATTGCATAATCATCTGCGTGACTTTTTCTTTGGGCATCTCCAGAGCAGTCGCTAGTGAACCAGAGACCCCGGCCGAACGTCTTTTGCTGATGTTTGTAGGCTTTGGGGCATCAGTCTGTCTTGCTGTAAAAAGCACATCTGTTGGTGGTCTCAAGCCACGCTCCAATTCCGAGACCACATTCCCTACAGTACTCTTAAATTGCCTGTTCGGAAGGACTCCAGTTATAATCTTACTGCGGCATTTTCTTCTAAAATGGAGCTAGGGCCATGTGTTTATAATGATTTTCGAGATTTTGGAGGGTCTCATCCTGGGTGATGAAAGACATTTTTGGAAAAAGATTGATCCGATGTTCTCTTTTCTTCAGGATTTTCTCCTTGTCTGCAATGAGAGGGGAGCAAATGAGAGGTGAAAGTAAAAACATTTTCCAACTGGATCCTGGCTGCTGCTCCAGGCAGCAGAGGCGGGAACTGGCCATAGGGCATTACGTGAGGGGTAGAGAGAGGAGGCAGGCACGGGGTAGGCCTGCTGCCCGAGGGAAAGGGCCACGATTGCCCCCGCCAGTTCTTTGGTTGAGCTGGGTCCTATCCGGCTAGCAGAGGGCAATGAGTGAGCTTTCACTTTGGCTCTAACTTCAGTTCTTTCTGGCTCCCAGGGCACACAAGCCTAGGGCCTTGGAGTGGAGGAATAAGGGAAGAAGTGGGAAGGCCAAGGAGCTGGATCCTGGAGCCTTTGGGTGAGGGTACAATTTTCCTACCAGAATGACCATTCCAAGATTCTGTCCCTGGAACCGGGGAAGTTTTGACTGATCCTGATTTCTTTCCACTTCTGGAGGGATGCCATCTTCACCTGGTGGTGATGTATAGGAGAAAAATGTTAAATGATCTTTGGTAGGATATAAGGCTTATCAGAGGCAGACTAATATATAACTTTGGCTCTCTTGTTTTCAGGCCATACCTCTGTGCTGAGTTAGTGAAGGGAAATTTAATGTTCTTTGAACACTCCTTTGAAACTGGCATCCTCAAGATTACAGTTTATTTCTAATCTTAATCCCACAGGCTCTTCCACTTGATTACAAGAAATCCAGCTACAAACCTTGATATTTTTTGGCATATAAAAGTGATAAATCCCTATTGATGATATCATAAATACTAGACATCTTGCTCATAGGCTATTTTTTTGTTTGTTTACAAATGCCCATCTGTCAATTTTGCTTAGCCCTGCAGGGTTACCCTCCATAGAGAGCAAATTAGAGTAGGTCCTCTGTCAACAGAAGGAATGTTTAGTTGGGCATCTATTGGGAATCTAGAGTTATTCTGTTGCTTTAGGGAAGATTTCAATACCTTTGGGTCTCAGATTTCAGCTACAAAATGAATACAGTAATACTTACCCCTATCTCTCAGAGATGTTGTGAGGATAAAATTCAGTTCACAACACTTATGCACATAGCTGTAATTTAGGAGCAGCATAGTCTAATGGAAAGAGCTCAGGTTCTGGGGTCAGGGGACTTGGGTTCTGATTCTGACTCTTTCAATTGCCTGACCTTGGGCAAAACAGTTAACCGCTCTGTGCCTCAGTATCTTCATCTGTAAAATGGGGATTCAATACCTGTTCTCCCTCCTACTTAATCTGTGAGTCCCTTATGGGACAGGGATCGGGTCCAATCTGATTAACTTGCATCGATTCCAACGCTTAGGAAAGTACTTGAGATGTAGTAAGTGCTTAACGAATATCATACCACTACTGCTGATAATGATAATGTATATTAATGTCTGGTTCCCCCCTAGATTGTAAACTCGTTGTGGGCAGGGTACACATCTAACAACTCTGTTATATTGTACTTTCCCAAGTACTCAGGACAGTGCTCTGAACTCAGTAAGTGCTCAAAAAAATGCCACTGATGGATTACAAATATGAAAATGTTTAAAAATACATTTAAAGTACTCGTTCAGCTCTCTTTTTCTACTTATCCTCTCTTTTCTTCCCAACACTCTAGCTTGCACTCCTCATTCCTCTCATGCTAATTTAATCACCGTACTTCACTTTCTTCTCTCCTGCTGCCAACTTCTTGTATATGCTCTTCTCCTCCTGGAACTCCATCCTTCTTAATGCTTGGCAGACAACCAATCTCCCCCTCTTCAAAGTCCTTCTGAAATCATGTTGCCTCCAGGATGCCTTCCCCTATTAATTTCTAATCTCCCCACTTTATATCTACTCAACTTTCAAATTCTATGAGTACTACATACAAGCCCTTAAGAACTCATGTGCAATTTTATATGTTCTATGACTCCATCCTACCTGTAATTTAGTTTAGTATCTGTCTCCCCAACTATATTGCTATCTCTCTATGGGCAGCAATCATGTGTCCTAATTCTGTTATACTTTCAAGTGTTTAGAACAGGGCTCTGCACCGTAGTTATCCGTAAAAAAAAACCCTACTGATTGATTACACATGATTGTCTTGTTTTTCCAAAAGCCCTGTAAAAGCTATCTGTGAGTCAGTTTCTGACTTTGGGTGAAGCAATTTAGCAAAGAGGAAAAGGAGAGAAAGAAGGTTGATTTTTTTTTTTTAAGAATAATACTGTTTTTGGTGTTCCATCACAACATTCAGAGAAACAATTCTCTGGCTATTTCTAGGTTGGAAAGGGATGACTTTTGTTCCAAGTATCACTTCGGGGGAGTGTAATCTTGACTCCGTGTTTTAACCATTTTTTTTTTCCCCACAGGTCTGATGCAGTTCTTCTGGATGAGCTTGGGCAAGTCCCTGAGTTTCAAATTTCTCAATTTAAAAATGGGGATGCACTTGATGAGCACACACATCCCATTGCATTATGTAGACTAACGAGAAAATGATCTCTTGTCTGAATAAAAATCATGGGTATGTATTGCTGCAGTCAGTGGTTTCTGACGGTTATTTACACAATACCCAGTGAGGTGGTCTGTGATTATAAAAGACACAACAGGTGATTTAGATGATTTATTTAATTAGAACACTTTTTTTCTCAGCAGTTTTAAAAGCCTCTTACTGCTACCTAACATCATAAGCTGTAGCATATACCACTGAAATTACCAGTATCACCACAACAATTTTGAAGACAAATAGTTGATCTCACCAAAACAATTTTAAGGACAAATATTGCATCCGATACAATAAACATTAATGAAGGATCTCTAAAAAGACAATGGCACAGGGCTCCAGCTGGGACAGAATATTTTGGCAGAGTTGAGTTACTGAAAATAAATAAATATAGAAATAGGAGAGACGCCTCAAGACAGTAAAACTACTGAATATGTACAATATAGTTGTTCTGTTTTTCACCTCTTTCTCTGAAGGGCAGAAAATGATTTACCTGATAATCATGTGCTAAAAGATTGACAGGGCTACAAGAATTTTAGAGCCACATTAAAAAATTAAACACTTGTAAAAATTGAAACTATTCCAGATGTTATAAGATGGGGAAAAATAATGTGATACTGGCACAATTACAACAAAGGATTCCACGAAAAAAAAGGATATGCTACATGTTCCTAAATGAGAATAAAAAGATTTTAAGGGTTCATTCAACAGCTTTTGAAATGACAAGCATAGTATTTGATTAAGAGTTTTTCAAGATTCCAACCCACACTTTTTTGCATATTCTTCTTCTTAAGGCATCTGAAAAGTGAGGAGCAGAAAGATACAAAACAAGAGCTTATGCTTCAAGATCATTTTTTTTTCTTGACAGTATGCTGCTTGTCTAAAGTATGTGGCTAAAAGTTTTGTAGCTAAACCGCATATAATTTGAAGATCACTGACTATGAGTCTTCTGGGAGAAGTGGTAAGGATGGGAGGAGATGGCTTGAAAATGCTTAATGTCTTATGAGGTTTTTAAATTTCTTTTTAGCAATTCTCATCATTTCAAAGGGTAAAATAACTTCATAACACTCAGGTTTCCTTCAGCTGTTTTCCCCAGGCGACGGCTAAACCTAAATCATACATCTAATGCTGGGAAGCACTCACATTTAGAAAAGCAGTCACTAGGTACCCAGTCTATCGAAGTACATTGCAGAAAATTGATTTCTGTTATCCAAAGCACATCAACTCTCTTTTGCTAGTGTACTGAGGGCTACATGTTGATGAATGAACTATAATAAAAGAAGCTGGTTTCATCTGAAATCGCAGTCTATTGTCATCCTTGGGCACTATTTTCTCCAAGAATTAAATCTTTGAACTTCCAACAGCCCAAGGTTCACATAGAGTGAGATTTAAAAAATGCATTGATCATAGTTCTATTAAAAATGAACGTAAAACCTTGCATATAAGTAGCTGACAAAAGGAACAGGGGATATTATTCTAGTTACTTGAAGATTATGCAACTTTAAGTTCTTAAATTTGGCTGGTTTGATGCCTGATGCAATGGAAATAAACTAGGGTGATAGGGAAAGGATTATAAAGCCTAGGTTTACAGACATGAATGCAGCTATCAATCAGAACATTTTTCTCAGATCTCTCAGAGAGCTACTTTGTAAATCATAATTGTCTCCCCACTCTGACCATTAAAGTCTATTAAAAGGGCAAATTAGAGCTGATTTTTTTTCCCTTTCAAGAAAATGTATTTAATTTTTTAGAAGAGGAGGTTGACACTAGGTGCTGATGCTCTCACTCATCGTTTCCTTCTCTTCCTAAATGCCATCCTCTTTGGCTGAGCTGAATACCGAATTATGAACATCTTTCTATCACAGACTCCCCGCTCCCTCAGAAAAACACTATCCCAAACTGATGCCATGACAGCAACAAACTATCTCCTTGAAAGTTTTACGCATCTCCAGGCTCCGGAAAGCATAGATGAGGGGGTCGATGACGGAGTTGCACATGATAAGGACTAGGTAAGTGTTGAAATGCGAGGTGTAGCAGACGCAGTGAGGGTTGGCGGGGCATGTAATGATGAGGATGAGATGGAGGAAGAAAGGGGCCCAGCAGAATATGAATACGCCCAAGAGGATGGTAATCGTGACGGCCCCTTTCATACAGGTGTGCTGGTGCACCGCCCCGTCCACGGGCAGGGCCGCGATCCGCTTCACGTGCAGACGGGCAAACAGAAACATGTGGACGTAGAGGGTGGCCATGAGGAGCAGCATAGCAAAGAACATGGTGATGAGACAGACGATGACAGTCTTGCTTTCGGAATAGACAATGAACATAATGCCACAGACGAAGCACGAGATCCAGATGGCCGCAATCAGGGTGATGGCTTTCTTGACGGTCATGATACTGTGGTAACGGAGCGCGTAGAAGATGGTGATGTACCTGTCGATGGCAATGACCAAGAGGTTGCAAATAGAGGCCACCAGAGAGATACAGATCATCGAGTCAAAGACGTTGTCCATGTGCTGGACGAACCGATCGTCGAAGGCGAAGTAGTCATTGGATAGGAGGGCGATCATGACCGTCTCCAAGGCGTTCGACACGCTCACTAGCATGTCCGCCGCCGCCAGGCTACAGAGGAAAAAGTACATAGGCGAGTGGAGATTTCCGTTCTTGAACACGGCCAGGATAACGAGGATATTCTCCAGCAGGCTGACGATCCCCAAAGTCAAGAAGACTTCGGGCTTAATGAAGACCTGCTCGCAGAAGCCACTGCCGCTCTGGTTGGTGAAGAGGAAGGAGCCGTTGAGGTCTTTGAGGTCTTTGGGGTCATTAGGCGCCAGGCGCTGGAAAGAAAGCAGGCTGAGCGTGGTGTTCATTGCCAGTGGTTGACTGAAGCCGGGCACGGTGCCGAGGGGAGAGGGAAAAGGAGCTGCACCCCGGATGACGGATTCCGTTGGAAAAAATCTCTCGGGAGGCACCCCGTTTTGGTGCTCATTAGATGCAACTGTTCTTGCTCTCTCCGGAAAAGCGAGTGGGGGCTCAGGAGGAAGAGTTAGCTTTGGGTGGTGGATCCCCCAAACTGGTCTTAGGTAGATAAGGTTTTCTTCTTCTCTGCCTCTCTCTAGAAGCAAAAGGTGGCGCAGGTTAGCAGGTGCTCCATCCACAAGAGTTAGCAACGTTTACTCTCCCTCCCTCTCTCTTCAGTTTCCCAACTGAGGAAAAACCAGGCAGGCTGTCATCCCGGACTCCCATCCGCATCCCCTGACGGCTGCCTGCTCGCAGGGGCGTCGGGGCTCGGTGGAATAGCAGATGCTGCTTTCCGTTGCTCGGAGGGGGAGAACCTCAGTGGATTTATAACATTCACAGAGGAGAAACAACTCCTACTTAATCTTCAGTGCAGCAAAATGACCATTTAGAGAGCAGGCACCTTGGTGACTGACAGCCCAGAAGCAGGTACGATATGCCCATCGCCTAATCCTCCGTGGTTCCATAGCAAATGATCTGGTGCCCTCTGCAGTTTCGTCCCGCCATCTGCTCGTTTAGCTGAGGGACGCTTTTGGCTCAATAATTAAAACGTTGAGGCTGAGTGGCCGAGATGCCCATTCGTGTTGTGTCTTCCTGACTCTTCAACCTGTCTGTGAACAAGACGTTACTGGGCTGCAGGTGGGGGAGCTGTCATTCTTAGATCAAAGAGCTGGAGCCCAGCAGCCGGGCACGCTGATAACACTCTTCAGGGGTCAGCCTGCTAGGTAGGAGGAGGAGATTGCGAGGCCTAGTGGATAGAGGAGTCGGGAGAGCTGGGTTCTAGTCCCAGCTGTGCCACCTGCCTGCTGCGTCACCCTGGGCAAGGTCCTTAACTTTTGCATGCCTCAGTTTCCTCCCCTGGGAAATGGGCTCGAAATACCTCCTCTCCCTCCCTCGTAGACGGTGAGCCCCGGGCAGGATGGGAACTGGGACCAAAATTATTATTTGGAAGCAGCTCCAGGGTTTAGCACAATGCTCGCACCTAGTAGCAGCGTGGCTTAGTGGAAAGGTTATGGCCCCGGCAGTCAGAGGACCTGGGTTCTAATTCCGGCTCTGCTACTTGTCTGCTGTGAGACCTTGGGCACAACCTCTCTGTGCCTCAGTGACCTCCTCAGCAGAATGGAGATTTAATAATAATAATAATAATGTTGGTATTTATTAAGTGCTTACTATGTGCAGAGCACTGTTCTGTTACATGGTCATCAGGTTGTCCCACGTGAGGCTCACAGACGTCAGAGGCCCTGGGATCGAATTCTAGCCTCTGCCACTTGCCTGCTGTCTGACCTTGGCCATAGCTTTGCAATTGTCCGTGCCTCAGTTTCCTCATCTGTAAAAGGGATGCAATACTGGTTCTCCTTTCCCTGTAGAGTGTGAGCCCCCATGTGGGACAGAGATTGTGTCTGCCTGATTATCTTGAATCTAACCCAGCATTTAGGATAGTGCTTGGAATGTAAGTGCTTAACAAATGCAATTATTAATGTTATCATTATTTTTAGGCGATCTTGCCCCAAACCGGCAATTGTTTGTCTATCTTCCAGAGAAAGAGATTCACAGCCTCCGCTCAGGCACTCATTCTTTCATTTAATAATCCCTACTATCAGGAAATTCTATCAAGTCTAAATTTAATTTAAAGTAATTTAATGTAATTTAAACTATTTCCTTGTATTCTTTCCCTGTTGGAGATTGTCAGTATCCTTTGAAAATCAGATATCCATCAGATTTTTATTTTCCACACTAAGAACAACTTAAACTCCTTTAGTGTTTTTCATAGCTTTGATTTTCCCAGCCATCCAATCAATCAATCAATGAGTGGTATATATTGAGTGTGAAATCCTTTAGAGGTTGTGGGACGAACTGCCACAACCCAGATATGGGGAATTAATAAGGGTTTTACCAATTACAAATGTAATGAAAATACTATTTTCTCGCTTTTGCTGACCAGCTGTTCTGGATAATACATTACATCAGAGAAGCAGCGTGGCTCAGTGGAAAGAGCCTGGGCTCGGGAGTCACAGGTCATGGGTTCGAATCCCGACTCTGCCACTTGTCAGCTGTGTGACTGTGGGCAAGTCACTTCACTTCTCTGTGCCTCAGTTACCTCATCTGTAAAATGGGGATTAAAACTGTGAGCCTCATGTAGGACAACCTGATGACCCTGTATACCCCAGCGCTTAGAATGGTGCTCTGCATATAGTAAGCGCTTAACAAATACTAACATTATTATGATTATCACTGGGATTTTTACAAATAGAAGACTGTGTTGCTGATTCACTGCCTGAATTTTCCTATGGACAATCCATAATGGGCCCCACAACTTCAAGGGCAATCCACATACTACGCTCCAAATTTAGATTACTGAGGATGGAATTAGGTGGGATTAATTTCCTTGGAATTGCTTGTTCTCTGCTGCCAGCATATCCATCTGATCGAAAGACAAGATTTTTAGGATTTCCTCCTTCTGTCTCCCTCACCCTTCTGGTGACCTGGAGACCTCAAAACAAGGCAAATTATTTGGAATCTCCTCTACTTCCTCTTCCCCCTGCCCATGGCCCCATTAAAATGGAATGATTGGTCATTAGGCTATGTATAATTAGTGTCCCCCTACCTAATAGTAGTTTGGTCTGGTGAAAAGAGCATGGGCCTGGGAGTTAGAGGACCTGGGTCCTAATATCAGCTCTGCCATTTAGCTGTTGTGTGACCTTGGGCAAGCCACTTAACTTCTGTGCCTCAGTTTCCTCATCTGTACAATGAGGATGAAATACCTGTTTTTCACTTTTCCTTAGACTGTGAGCCCTAACTGGGACAGGGACTGGGTCTGACCTGATTTTCTTGTGTCGAAACCAGCTTAGTACAGTGCTTGGCACCTATGTGCTTAATAAATGCCACTGTTGTTATTATTTATTTAAAAAGGAAGGCTTTTTCTGAGCACAGTGTGGGGGCCAATCACTTATCAGTCATTTATTTGATTTGATTATTATGCTATATTTTATAAGAAAACAAGCAGCCAATTCAAAATAGAGCAGAACACTAAAAGCTTGGGAGATTTCCAAGATTGTTTCTCACTGTGCCTTACACCACATTTGTTCAATATACTGCTGGGGCAGCTCTAAATGGTAAATGGATTTTTGAAAATCCTCATATGAAATCCAAATTACTCAATGAACTATTTTCTCTGAAATGCTATAACTGTGAAAAGCTGCACTGACCAACTGATCTGCACATGGTAATGGCACCCACCAATGGTTTTATAGGGGTGTGTGGAGAGGCCAGAAGAAATGAAGGGTCTTTAGGAATATGAGCCCCTTTTACATGTCAAGAGCAATAATGGGATGTTAAGTGTCAGTGGAAATAATTCTTGTGAGAACAAATAGATTAAGAGCAGCCTGGCTGCCAAATGCATTAACAAATGTCACGCTGTACTTAAACTTGTTTGCAGGGTTCCTCCAAAAAACAGACTGTTCCAAAATAGCCCTTTCCATGTAATGATTTTCAATAAAGTGGAGATATCTGGTATGAGAGATTGGAGGCCTGAGCCTTCTGGACCCCAGAAGGAAAGTAAAAATAAACCCAGAGGCAGCAGCAAAACCGCAAGAGGGTGGCCATCTTTCTCATAGCCAATTGCCAAGTCTCCACGGTAATGGAGTTTGAGAGTGGTCAGCACAGATCACGAGAATTCACAGAGCACTCCCCAAATATCCATTTAGTCCATTCTCTCAACCTTCTTACCCTGCAAATTGAATGTGCAGAGCTCATTCAACTTCCACCTCCTTCTGTTACCCCTTTTCACCACATGGTAGGTGGGGGGAAGGAGTTAATAATCCAAAGGTGGGACGTGAAGAGGAGCAAGGAGTTGGGATGGTGTATACACGGGATAACGGATTCTTGATTAATTGGCCATTGCTGGACCTATCTCATCCATGAAACCCACTGTTCTCTATTTAGACGGTTGAGGGGAATTCTGCATACTTCCTCCCATTCCTGTCTTTATTCCTTCTCCAGGGCCAGCTCCCTACCCACTGAGAGGCTGCACTGATATTAGCTTCCCACGGGAAGTCGGAGGATCTCTTGTAAACTCAACCAGCTCTCTACACCACTTCCCCATCCTCGTCCCTTGTCCCCGACTCCACCCTCTCAGATCTACTTCCCACTTAATGGGAGATGGTTCATAATGGGGAATGTCTTCCACCAAATCCGACAGTAGAACTCTGTCCATCAATCGATCAATGGGATTTATCGAGCATTTGCTCTGGACACCTTAGTGAGGGCCTGGGTGACTACATTCCGATAGAATTGGTAGATGGGCTCCCTGCCCTCAAGGGCCTTGCAATCTTGGGGAAGACTCAGTACCTACGCACTGTCCCAGATGGGTGGTTAGTGGGATCCTGTGTCACCTGGGGCAGAATGGGCAAGCACGTTCTTGTAATGACTCCATAGATGCAATCACAGACTCCACCATGTCTCTTGTGGGTTGAAAAGGGGAGGGGCCACCATACCCATTTAAACATACATAGTTGTGTGGAATCCTCTCTCCTGTGGAAAGGCCAGGGCTTCAAGGTCTCTCTGCTGACAGGAAAGAATGGGAGAGCTAAAGGAAGTTCCCCTGCCCTCTCTGACCCTCAGCCCAGAAGAACAGAGCCCAGTCCTCTTTCCACCTCCAAAACTTTGTCCCATTTTATTTCACAATCAGGGAAGAGTGATATTAACTTTCATAATGCAGGTTTGCCCTGAAAGTTCGCTAACAAGAACGTGTTCAATGCCATATCCTTGTGGTTTGCTTTTATTTAAATGCGGTGAAATGCTAAGCAGTTTCACACTATTTGCTAAATAAGGATGTATTTGCCATTGTCAAATGTCCAAAGCCTATTGTCACTGCGGTTTTGAGTGAAAATTGAAATACTAATGGTGCAGCCTAATGATAGTCCATGCCTCTGATCTCTCAATACTTCTGGCAAATTAAATCTTTGCATGTATCATACTTCCCCTAATTTCCATTTTACAAGCTATTCTTCTCATTTTACAAGCATCTTTCTGTTCTTTAGCCACCCCTCTCTGGGACGTCTCTCTCCCCTTCCCTTCTCTAACAGTCTCCCCTCCCCCATCATTTGTGATGCCAAATATAGCTTAAAACACTGGGAAAAAGAAAGCGGATGATTATGCAAATGAATACTTTAGTTCTTTAGAAGAAGCAGGTATCTGCATTCATTAGTTTGTCAGGGTGGTGTTTGATCTTTTGTTCTCTTGTTGCCTTTTTGGCTTGATTTAGCGGGAAAAAGACAAATCCAAATGTTGAAAGAGTTTATCGGTAAATCAGGGGAATTTATTGAGCACTTCCTGTGTGCAGAGCACTGTACTAAGCACTTGAGATAGTACAATAAGACAGTGTTGGTAGATGTGATCCCTCCCCACTAGGAGCTTACAGTCTACAGTCTTTTTTTAAAAAAAATAGTGTTTGTGAAATGCTTACTTTGTACCAGGCACTGTACTAAATGCTGGGGTAAATACAAGATAATCAGGCTGGACAAAGTCCAAGCCCCACAGAGGGCTCACAATCTTAATCCTCAATTTACAGATGAGGAAAATGAGGCAGAGAGAAGCTGTGACTTGCCTTCAGTCACACAGCAGATAAGGGTGGAGCTTTGATGCCTGGGCTCGTGCTCTTTCTAGTGAGCCACACTGTTTCTTATTTCCTTCTGCGACCTCTTCTGTTAGCTTTTAACCATGACCACTGACTTTAAGTCATTCGGTTATAAAATGATGGTATTTGTTAAGCACTTACTATGTGCCAAGCATTGTTCCCAGAGCTAGTGTAGATACAAGATAATGAGGTTGTCCCACGTGGGGCTCACAGTCTTCATCCCCATTTTATTGATGAGGTACCTGAGGCATAGAGAAGTTAAGTGACTTGCCCAAAGTCATACAGCTGACAAGTGACGGAGCCGGGATTAGAGCCCATGACCTCTGACTCTCAACCCCGTGCTCTTTCCACTAAGCCATGCTGCTTCTCATAGTGGTTATGTCACCACTACCTATCCACAATCTTTTCCACAACACCCCAAGCTAACTTCTCTGGGCCTCACTCTCTCCCACCTCCTACACCTTAATTACACCCTTTCTACTTGGAATTCCCTTCCCCTTATCCTCCAGATCACAGCTCATCTGAAATTACATCTCCTTCAAGAGACATTTCCTGGTGAATTTCTTCACTCCCTGGTGAATTTCTTCACTTCCTCTTTTATGTTCTCAACCCTCGCTCCAGCACATTGCATCAACTACACATAGATACTAGGATACTTGCAAATCCCTGAAGCCTATCCAACTGGGCAATGCCAACTTCCAATGTTTATACTAACTTCTTTGTATCAAAAGATGATGCTCCTGACTGAGATCTTTTTAAGGCAGGCAGGTATGACTGAAAAGACTCCCGTGACCTCCATTCCAACTCCTAAGTTTGACACTTACCATATGTCACTGTGGGACCTGCCACTGTTTCTGAATCTGCTTCTTGTTCTTCCAGTCTTCGGCTCAGACAGAGTAATTCCTCTCCTGGTTGCTCTAGCCTGATTTATACTCCCTACCTCTAAATCATGCACTGCTGTGACACATCATTTGAAAATGGTGCGCTCCATCTTTAATGGAAGTTTTTTAATCCCCACTTTAAAGAGAAAGAGGGTGAGACCCAGAGTAGTGGAAGTGACTTCGGTCATCTGGGAGGCAGAGGACCTGGGTTTTACTCCTGGCTCCACCACTTGTCTGCGTGGTTTGGGCAAGTCACTTAAATTCTCTGTCTCGGTTGCCTCATCTGTAAAACGGGTCATGGACTGGGTTCACCCCGATTATCTTGTATCTTCCTGAGTGCTTAGTACAACGCCTGATGTATAGTGAGCACTTAACAAATGCCATTAAAAAATAGTCAAGGCTGGAGTTGGAATTTGAAGTTTGTATTTCGTGATGTCGTAGATGTGGTCCTAGTTGGTGGTTGAGGGTAATGGTGAAAAGTCTAATTTCATAATTAGGTAGTAAGCCTCCTCCCCCAGGTTGCCTATGAAAGGTCAGGCCCGGTGAGGTCATTGACATCACTGAGTGCCAGCCCCATAAAGCGGTTATCCACTGAGTCAGAACCCTCTGTGACTGCATTTCTTTCCCAAAGCAATTCAGCGTCATCTAGGCGGCTGTTTCCGTTGGTAGCAGCTGGCAGAAATTAGTTATTTTGTGCTCCAGGGCTTTATTGCCACACCAAAGCCAGTGGTCAAAAGAGCCACAGGTGCTTGGAAAGGTCAATAGCTGGCAAGGCTTAGTTTGAGGAAGGCCAGTAGGAGAAGCAGAGAGAAACAATTATTTGGCTGTAGAAGTTACAAACCACCCACTAGTCACCCATTAATCCTAAATCAGAATGCTCTGTGTGACTCTGGGTCGAGAGTCTCTGTCTCATGGGAATAGTGAAAGGAATTCAAGCTATGCAGGACCAGGAGCAGCATGGCCTAGTGGGTAGAGCAGGGACTGTGAATTCAAAAGGACCTGGGTTCTAATTCTAGCTTTGCCACTTGGCTGTGTGACTTTGGATGAGGCATTCAACTTCTCTGTGCCTCAGTGACCTCATCTGAAAAATGGAGCTTAAGGCTAGGAGCCCTATGTGTCCAACCTGGTTAATGTGTAGGTACTACAGTGCCTGGAACATAGTGAGCGCTTAACAAATCCCATTAACAACAACTCGGCAGGCTGCCGAGGAGTCTGCCTCGGTGAAGTTTGGAGATGGAACTGATTAGTGGCCAGAGACCCAGGATTTCTGGATTCCACTTTCCCTGCTATTTGATATCTGATGTATCATAGCCTTCCTATATCTTTGTCACTGATGACAGCTCCTCATTCTTATTAAGCCAGCAACCGCATACAGAAGAGTGAGAGAGGGAGCACGAAAGATGGAGCCCTGGTCTTTAGCAATTAGCAACTGGGCCGTTTGTATGTCTATTTCTTTAAAATGAAATCACTAGCACTTGACACTCTCTCCTTGCTTTTTCTTCCACTGGTGGGGTGACTCCACACTAGTGCATCCCTCCAATGCCCCAGGAGATTGCTGCCACCATCTTACCTCTTAGAATTCACCTAACATCTCTGTGCCTCAGTCTCCTCATCTGTAAATGGGGGATTAAATAGCTGTTTTTCTTTCCCGCTGAACTGTGTGCCCTGGAAGGGATGGAATCAGGGTTCAATCTGATTAGCCTGCATCTACACCAGCTCACAGTACAACGCTTGGCACATAGTGTTTCAGAAATGCTATATCATTATTACTATTATGTAGACACCCTGCCCCCATTAAAAACACAAAACTATTTGGAATTTAGCTAACTCGTTTTGCACCTGAGGACCGGCTGCTGAGATCTGTAGGGTTATCCAAATCTCGGCCCCTGCTCAACAGTGATTTTGTTGGAGATAGTGTGACTTTACAACACACAGATTACACAGGCTGACATTCTTTGATTATACAGTTTTTAATGGCAAGAGCAATCACACACTAAACTTGGAAATTAACCTGCTCTCTCTGATCTTTCCCTATTCTTAATCGAAGTTCAGGGTTTCCAAACTCTTCCTTAAACATGGCTAATACTTCCCTTGTACGCGACATACAGGACTTCCTTTCTTAGCAGTTCACCTTCCCGACACAGCGCTTTTGGGAAAATCCAGTTGCAAACTTCCTATCCTTCTGGGAGCAAGACGTGGCTTCTCTCTAGGTCCTGGTTTCAGTGTTTGTAAAATAGCTCTGGCCTCTTTCTCCAGGTCCTTACCTGGAATTGGCGGGGCTCCAAACGTCATTAGGCGAGTGATTCATACTTTACATAAAGTATCTTTCCCTCTGAGGTGAGGGGTTGTTCAGAGGCTTCCAGAAACTTTCAGGTATCCATTTGAGGAGCCATCTTGGACTCACCTCCATCATCATCATCATCAATGGTATTTATTGAGTGCTTACTGAATGCAGAGTGCTGGACTAAGTGGTTGGGAGAGTACTATCCAATAGAGTTTGGTAGATATGTTCCCTGCCCACAACAAGCTTACAGTCTGCAATGTAGGGTGAAGTGGGAGGCTTCCTTCTAGCTAATGGTGGACAGAGAGGAAGGGAGCCAATTTTAGCTTTTTCCCACATTCTTCAGCACAGAAAACATAGACTTTTGTTTTTTTTTGACTATTCCTACCATATTTTGGCTTTCTATATGAAAAAAAAACTTACTTCATTTTTATCTCTGTGGTCATCTGACTCAATGCTTCAGTCCCACTGAAGATTTTTTGGGTATCTATAATTTTATTTATTTGTACCGATGTCTGTTTCTCCATCTCTAGACTGTGAGCTCGTTGTGGGCAAGGAATGTCACCTTTTATTGTTGTATTGCACTTTCCCAAGTGCTTAGTAGAGTGCTCTGCACACAGTAAGCACTTCAAAACAAATGAATGAATGAATATTAGAATCCACTGAATAACCACTTCAGCAGTGAAGCTAGATTAGGTGTTCCTCCCTGAATTTTTAGTAAATCCTTAGCTAAATGGTGAGACACTTATGTGAATTTTTAGTAAATCCTTAGCTAAATGGTGAGACACTCAACTCTAGAGAACAATGAAGTCTCTGGAGCTCAAATATCAGACAAACATATTAACTAGGCCACCCATCAGGTAGGTTCACACAAGAGTCTCATTTAAATCTCTTTCACTGTGTTTTGCATCAAAAGAAACTTCAGCGTTTTAAGAAAAAGAAAATAATTTGCTTTTTATAGTTTAAATTGGAAAGAGTGTGCGAGACAACAAAAACATTTTAGAAGCAGCTTTTAGAGTAATGACTCTCAAAGATAATTACAATAGATTGAGGTAGAACATTTCTGGCTTTGTTTTCTGAAAACTTCAGTATACTGGGGGAAGAAAGTCTAAGTCATTTTCATAATTTCTTTGGAAACTTTTTTCTTTTTGTCTTCTGGACCTGTTTGAAGCTTGGGGTGGAAACCCATTATTTATTTGATTTTTCTTTCTTGTGGTTGACTTTGTATTTTTACTTCTAAGAAGGGCAACCTCAGATGGTGTTCTGAGGAAAATAATGCAACTAAGTGGTTCTTTACCAAATGTTTGTCTGGGAATCTCCAGGACTTTTAAAGAACATAAAATTAGAAAGAATGAATAAGCGAATGATTCTGTTCTCATTTTTTAGGCAGTCGCTATTTATTTGATTCAGCTAATAAACCACTTAACTTGATCATCCTGAGAAGTAAATTTACAGCCCCTTCCATTCCTGGCATAGTAGGGATGGGAGTGCTGCTTTTAATGGCTTCTGTGTTCTGAGTGTGCATACCTCTCTGTCTGTACGCAGTCCGCATAATGCTGTGCTAAGCAATGGGTTAGGTACAAGGTAATCCTGTTGGACACAGTTGCTGTCTCACACAGACTCTTATTCTAAGAGGGAGGGAGAGGGAGCATTTTATCCCCATTTAGCATATGAGGAAACTGAGAAACAGCAAAATTAAGTGGCATAACCAAAGCCCCAGAGCAGGCAAGAGGAGGAACTGGGATTATAACCTAGGATTTCTAATTTTCTGTCCGGTGCTCTCTTTTCTCCCTACTCTTCTAGAACACAAGCTGGTTGGCAACATTCTCTCAGGGCTCTGGAAGGGGTTGCTGATGGCAGCGAAGATCCAATTCCCTGTCACCTTGGAAATTCTCCCCCTTCTTATGCCTTGTGCCCCTTTTACTGCCCAGTAATGGAAGTGGAGGGTCCTTCTATGTCTAAATAAAAACAGTAGGTGACGATGGAATCACTCTTCGAAAGTGGTGGATGAACCGCGCTTCTAAGACTCCGGAACTGTTGAACCTATATAGAAGTACTGATCCTAGTGTTCGCGACTTGTGCATCTCCACTCATGTTCCTGCTGGACTACAGAGTGAAAGAAATAGGTGGGTGGGCAGAGGTGAGGCACAAGGCCAACTACAGGTGCACTTTTCATCCACATTAGCCAGTTACCGGGAGAAGCGAGATTAAGAACCCAGAGCTTCCTGATTTCCACTGGACCAACAGGAGGACTCAAATTAAATAGTGACAGTAGTGTTAGCTAAAGAATTTTTCCTTTTTCCCTAGAATATCAAGTTTTTTTTGTCAATGGCCTACAGATATTAGAGAAGCAGTGCGGCCCAGTGGAAAGAGCCTGGGCATGGGAGTCACAGGTCATGGGTTCTAATCCCAGCTCTGCCACTTGGCAGCTGGGTGAATGTGGGCAAATCACTTCGCTTCTCTGAGCCTCAGTTACCTCATCAGTGTGGCTCAGTGGAAAGAGCCCGGGCTTTGGAGTCAGAGGTCGTGAGTTCGAATCCCAGCTCGGCCACTTGTCAGCTGTGTGACTGTGGGCAAGTCACTTCACTTCTCTGTGCCTCAGTTACCTCATCTGTAAAATGGGGATTAAGACTGTGAGCCTCATGTGGGACAACCTGATTCCCCTGTGTCTACCCCAGCGCTTAGAACAGTGCTCTGCACATAGTAAGCGTTTAACAAATACCAGAATTATTATTATTATAAAATGGGGATTAAGACTGTGAGCTTCACGTGGGACAACCTGATTGCCCTGTATCTACCCCAGCGCTTAGAACAGTGCTCGGCACATAGCGCTTAACAAATATCAACATTATTATATAAGGTCTCCCGAAGAAATAAGAGCAAAGCTCAAGCTGGAAAGACATAGAATGACAATATGTATAAATAAAGATGCTCTCTTTTCCCCTCGCCTCCTCCAGGAAAAATGCACACCTTCCCATTGCAGAGTCAGAGGTAGGATTAGAAATGTAGTCTCTTTAGAGGTAGCAATGCCCTTCAGGAGGACTAACATGGGTCCAAAATCCTCCATTTGCAAGATGGAGGTGTTTAATTTACTCATTAGATAAGTGCCTCAAAACTAGAGATTAAAAACTCTTCCATGGGTCCAGTTATAAACTTAGGTCCTTCTCTCTAACTTTTCTAAGGGCTCTACAAGAGCCTTTTAGGTAATTTCTTTGGGGTTCATCTTGTAAAGGGGAAATTGATTAATTCAGCCTTGCAAATTATTTTCAAAATGTATATTAACTCTATAAAATGTGCATGATACCACTCACATCCATCAATTCTGCCTTCTCCCTCTCTTAATCATTCCAACCTCTCTCTATTGAACCCTCTGTCACGAAGCTATGATTACCTAAGTAACTGCATCAAGTACACTTGAGGTTGTCCTCGATAACCCCATGAAAACCAAAGCTAAAGGGGATTAAAGGGAAGGGAAGCTATGTTCAAATTCTCACTGGATTCCTGGTTGATTCTCTTTAGGATAAAATTATTTCTTCCAAGTTCCAGATAATCAGGATTTTCCTCCTAAAATTCAAGAATTTTTCAATTTTAAAATGTATATAGAAAAGGAAAAAACAGCTATGTTGAAAAATCAATCGATTAATCAATTGTATATATTGATCACTTACTGTATGTAGAGCATCGAATTACCCCCTTGGGAAAGCACAATGCAATAGAGTTGGTAGACACTATCCATTCCCAAAAGGAGCTTATAATAATAATAATAATAATAATAATAATAATGTTGGTATTTGCTAAGCACTTACTATATGCAGAGTACTGTTCCAAGTCCTGGGGTAGATTTACAGGGTAGTCAGTTTGTCCCATGTGAGGCTTACAGTCTTAATCCCCATTTTACAGATAAGGTCACTGAGGCACAGAGAAGTTAAGTGACTTGCCCCCAGTCACACAGGTGACAAATGGCAGAGCCAGGATTCAAAACCATGACCTCTGACTCCCAAGCCCGGGCTCTTTCCACTGAGCCACGCTGCTTCTCTGCTGCTTACAGTCTAGAGGTGAGATAGGCATTAAAATAAATTATATATGGGAGAAATAAGTATAAGGGTAAGATCAATCATATTTATTGAGCACTTAACTGTATACAGAGCACTGTACTTAGCACTTGTGAGAGTACAAATATAACAGATTCGTTAGTGCTGTGGGGATGGAGCGGATATCAAGTGCTTAAGGGGGACAACTTATAGGCAGTGTAAAAGGGAGGGTGGATGGGGTAATAAGAGCTTAGTTGGGGAAGGCCTCATGGAGGAGATGTGATAAGGCTTTGAAGGTGAAGAGAATAGTGGTCTGTCATATATAAAAAATGAGGAATGCCAGCGGACATGGGCAAGGGGTAAGTGTCGAGAAAGAGGAGAGCTGGGTTCGGTGAGGATTAGGAAAAATGCTCTAGCTGATGGAAAAATCAAGTAGTCTCTGGTTCTCATGATGTGAGCAGTCTTCTTTTCTTCTTCCAAGAGAGACAAGAAAGCTTGATTAGAAAACTGTGTCACCATCTGCACTCCCTTCCTAAACCTCAAGGAGCCCAAGTCCTTGTGAATAACACATGCTGACTGCCAAATCATACCCCCTATTCTCTTTCAGCTAGGAATGTCAAGAAGTGATTGACAATTGCTACAGCTGTCTACTCTGCCTTCCAAGTGGATGGGTTTGGATGAGTTGAGTATCACAGGAATTTTCCCTTTTCAGTCTCTCCCCAGGAACTTCTCCATCATCTAACTGTGGAGGCTTAACATTGAATGACTAATGGATCCAGGTAGGAAGCTCTCTTTACCAACCTATAAGAGGAAATAAAGGCAATCAGTCTGAGGGCAGAAATGTTGCATTGCTTATTTAGGTAGAAGCTATTAAATTGAGAAAAGCATCTTAGAAGGTAGATTTTGTAATCCGTTTTAAGAAAAAGATGTTCAAATACCAGTAGAACCAGTCCAGACAACCTTGCTGATTACTTCATATATTCATCTTGCTGGTGTCTCAGAATGTGAGGGAGGGAGGAATCTTTTTCCTCAAATGCATGTCTTATTCTTGTCTACTGTGCACCATGCTTCTCAGAGGCTAGATTTAGGTAGTTGATTTAATGGTTATTTTGGAATTACAAGCCGGGGCAGTTTAAGGCCCTCGTGGGACTTGAGCAAGGGAAGCTCACGCTCTCCTTGTAGCTTGAGCTACTGGCCAGCTCCACATACACCCTTTCCCCTGTTTGTGCTTCCATTGTGATTCTATGCAGGGGATAGGTGATGCAGTGGAGGGATGCACTAACTCCTCACTCTAGGCTTCAAGGCTCTACATCACCTTGCCCCCTCCTACCTCTCCTCCCTTCTCTCTTTCTACCGCCCACCCCGCACGCTCCTCTCCTCTGCCGCCCACCTCCTCACGGTCCCTCGGTCTCGCCTATCCCGCCGTCGACCCCTTGGCCACGTCCTCCCGCGGTCCCGGAATGCCCTCCCTCCTCACCTCCGCCAAACTAATTCTCGTCCCCTCTTCAAAACCCTACTTAAAACTCACCTCCTCCAAGAGGCCTTCCCCGACTGAGCTCCCCTTCTCCCTCTACTCCCTCTACCGCCCCCCCTTCACCTCTCCGCAGCTTAACCCTCTTTTCCCCCCATTTCCCTCTGCTCCTCCCCCTCTACCTTCCCATCCCCTCAGCACTGTACTCATCCGCTCAACTGTATATATTTTCATTACCCTATTTATTTTGTTAATGAAATGTACACCGCCTTGATTCTATTTAGTTGCCATTGTTTTTACGAGATGTTCTTCCCCTTGACTCTATTGCCATTGTTCTTGTCTGTCTCTCTCCCCCAATTAGACTGTAAACCCATCAAACGGCAGGGACTGTCTCTATCTGTTGCCGACTTGTTCATTCCAAGCGCTTAGTACAGTGCTCTGCACATAGTAAGCGCTCAATAAATACTATTGAATGAATGAATGAGTGAATGCCTCTCTGTAGAGGAAGAGCCATGGCCGTGTGCTGTAGGCCAACACCAGTGAGCCCCCTTGATGGCTGGAGGGGGTTGGAGGGAGGGAGTTCCCCTCCCCTCTTCTACATTCCCATGTAGGATGGGGGACTGTGTTGCCAAACATTGAGGGCAGTGGTCCCCAGGCAGACACCCAGTTTGCCCATCGAAGAACATGACTCTGATTACATATCTTGAACAGGGTTTTTCAGCTGCTCCAGGATACAAAAAGTACCCTGCTACCCAAAATAATAATTGTGGTATTGGTTAGGTGCTTTCTGTGTGCCAAGCACTGTGCTAAGTGTGGGTATAGATACAGTATAAACAGAGTGTCGGACATGCTCCCCGTCCCACACAGGTCTCGTTCCCCACAGGAAGAGAAGGAAGTCTAGGGAGAAGGAAGAACAGGTATTAAATCCCCCATTCTACAGATGAAGAAACTGAGGCACAGAGACATTAAAATGATTTGCCCAAAGTCACAGATGGCAAGTGGTAGACGCAGAATTAGAACCCAGATCGACTGACTCCCAGCCCTGTGCTCTTTCCACTAGACTACTCTCTGCACCATATTTCTCAGATACAGAAGATAACAACCACCCAGCTTCAAAAGCAGTGTGGGCTCGGGTCGATTCAATATGCTTTGAGACGCTTCAGAAATAGTAGCAGGTAGAGCTTTCTATTGGACTATGACGTAAATCAAATAACCTTTCAGAGTCCTTCACACTCCCAACAAGGATGACCATGAGGGTTATATAATTTTGCAGAATTTACAATGGGAAGGAACATTAGTCAATCACAATAGACAACAACTTAGCACAATGCTTAATTGAATGAGTTAGAACCAAATCCACCAAGGTCAGTTTTGTTGACTATTGACTGTTATAAAGTTTTCTTCATGAAATGGGAGTGAAGAAAATATCACCTGGACACATTTTCAACCCTGGGGTAATTTTTTTTTTTTGGTAAAGAAGATGAGTGAAATTAAAGTCACATTTCCATATCACTGTCATATGCCTTTTGTCCCTGCTGCTTTTCTGCTCCAGCCCAGATATACTCATGATCAATTGGAATTATAAATGGGGGAATGAGTTGTACCTGATTTGGGATGGATTACTGAAGGCATACTGAAGTTCGAGGAATTGGCAAGTTAAATAGTATCTGAAGTGATAAAATTCTGAGATTTTTAATGAATTGGTATTTAAGCACTTACTATATGTGAAGCACTGTACTAAACTCTGGGGTAGACACAAGATTATCAGGAGTCGGACACAGTCCTGGTCTTCATGGAGCTCAGAGTCTAAGCAGGAGGGAGGATAGGAGTTGAATCCCCATTTTTCAGCTGAGGAAACTGAGGCCCAGAGAAGTTAAGTGACTTGCCCAAGATCGTACACAACAAGTAAATGGCAGAGGCAGGATTAGAACCTCAGTCCCCTGACTCTCAACCCAAGCTCTTTCCACTAGGCAATGCTGCACTTTCCCATTAGCTGTGAGGGTGTGTGCATGCAGACATATAGTCTTGAGATGGGTACACTTGGTAAGACAGAAAGAGAAGATTGGTTCATCTATCTTTCCCTTCTTACCACATATCTAGGCCTGCCTGGCAAAGGAAGTGGGTCAAACATGGTTCCTAATGGGTCTCTGAGCTGAACGGGCTTTTCTTCTCCCCACCTGGCCTCTTTATTAAACTATACCTTGGTCCTCTGAACAGAGTGTCTCCTCCAAAACCAAATCATTCATCCCTTAACTTGATATGTTTCAGATAAGACGGGCTTGTTTTTTTCCCTCTTAAAAAATTACACAAAATGAATGATTCAAACTCTCGAGTGAGGCAACAAGTCCTTTATGTTGCTTGCTCAGTTCCTCTTTTCCCTCTCCTCCCCACCCCTGCCTTATATTGCTCCATAAAAATTGATTGCTAAATATGCCAAGAGCAGTAGGAGATGGTACTCAAAAAAGAGAAGATCATTCTGGATATTGGGAACACAATGGGTTTGCTGATTGCTTGGTGGAATTGAGGTGATTGACATCTATAATAACAGGCGCCTTAGGAACTATATCATTTTACCAAAGGGGCAGATGGGTAGTAAAGAAGGTTGATGATAAATTTCCTTTTTTGAGTCATCTATCTCTCATTAGTTATTTTAAATGGATGTCCAGGCTGTTAGGACCCAAGTGAGAAACACATTTTTATAAATCAAAGGAGTAAATCTCCTTAATGTGACAAACATCATGGCCTAGTGGAAAGAGCAAGAGCCTAGGAGGCAGAAGACCTGTTTTCTAATACCAGAGTTCTCAGTTCCTGCCTTTGAAAGATGATTGAAATTTGGGGCTCTTGGCTCTTTCAGAGCAAATGGACAAGGAAAACTGATAAATAATGGTTCAGGAGAGGGTAGCGATCCCAAGATACATGGTGCAAGGGCCTTGTTTTTCTGACCATTCAATAAGCAAAGCAAGTTTGATCTTTGGGAATGTGTTCCAGTTTGTCAGAGGGACCGGAAGGTTGAGCACAGAATCTCTGACGAGAAGGGAACCAAGAAGCCCCAAAAGAAGTCACAAAAAGGGGGATAAAGTTAATATAATATCAGAAGTCCACAGATAGGTGGACTTCAGAGGGAGGGATGGAGATGGGAGTTTTAAAGAAATAAAGCTTAAGTTTAAGAAAAAATGTTGACTATAATGGATTGAGGTGTCACAGAAGATAAAGATCAGTAAGGAATAAATGACTTCAAGACATGTGAGAAGGATAAAGAAAAAAGAAAGTTCATGCAAAACCAAAGGGTTTTCAGCTGGATGTTTTAGAATGTTCCCTGAGGAGGAAGAAAGAGGTCATGGTGGCAGATTGAAAAGAAGAAAATCCTAGAAATAATCATTACACTGGGTGAGGTAGAGTGGGAGAAGAGAGTGGATGAGTAGGAAGGAACACACGGATTGATTTCCCTTAATCATCATCAATCATCAATGGTGTTTGTTGAGCGCTTAGTATATAAAGGTGCCTGGCCCAGTGTGGTGGCTGATAGGTTAAAAAGGAAGGAAGAATCAAAGGGTGATGAGTTAAGAAAATAATATAGAGGGGGAAAGACAGAAGGAAAGACAAAGGACTGTAGGGAAAGTGCAGATAAGAACTGAGGAAAAAGTTGAAAGAAGCCAAAGGAAAATGTGATCTGGAGAGGAAGAAAAATGAAACTTGAAGATGTCACAATTGGGACTTCAAGTGGGCATAGTAAATCTAGGGGTGCAAGAGATGAACTATAACTGTTCTTTATAGCTGAATTGTGGAACTTAAGTCAATTCTTCCTTAATGATGAGATGGAGGAATGAGTGAAGATTCTTCACACAGTACATGTCTGTCAATCAGTGGTATTTACTGAGGAATTAAATAAATTGTGGTATTTGTTAAGCACTTACTATGTGCAAAGCACTGTTCTAAGCGCTGGGAGATACAAGGTGATCAGGTTGTCCCATGTGGGGCTCACAGTTTTAATCCCCATTTGACAGATGAGGGAACTGAGGCACAGAGAAGTTAAGCGACTTGCCCAAGGTCACACAACTGACTAGCGGCGGATCCGGGATTAGAACCTGTGGCCTCTGACTCCCAAGCCCGCGCTCTTTCCACTGAGCCATGCTGCTTCTCTAATAATAATGTTGGTATTTGTTAAGCGATTACTGCGCGCAGAGAAAGCACTGTAAGCGCTGGGGTAGATACAGGGGAATGAGGTTGTCCCATGCGAGGCTCACAGTCTTCACCCCCATTTTACAGATGAGGGAACTGAGGCATAGAGAAGTGAAGTGACTTGCCCACAGTCACAGAGCTGACAAAGGGCAGAGGAGGGATTCGAACCCATGACCTCTGACTCCCAAGCCCGGGGTTTTTCCACTGAGCCATGCTGCTTCTCTAATTACTGTATGCAGAGCATTGTATTAATCACTTGGAAAATTACACTACAACAGAGTTGGAAAACATGATCCCTGCCTACAAATAACTTATAGTCTGGGCGGTGGGGGGCCGTGTGGTGGAGGGGGGAACAGATATTATGTGATGTTATAGTGGAAGAAATGGTAATGTTCATTGTGTTGAACAAAAGCATTAGTCCTACATGAGTTTTTTCTTCACATGGTATTTTTTAAGAATGTAAAGGACACATTATAGGACAGCAGTTTTCAAGAAAAGTGTAGAATGGACAGGACTTGATTAGAAAGCTATTTGAAGAATAACATAAAATTTATAGTGATAAAGAGAAAGTGCTTATGCAAATTTAACACATTCTATGAAGTCTTTTTATATGAGGTTTTCAGTTTTACTCAAAGCAATAGTACCTAGTGGAAAGAACACAGGACTTGGGAGTCAGGAGGCCTGGGTTTTGATCTTGTTCTGTCACTTGCCCACTCTTTGACCTTGGGCAAAACACTTAATTTCTTTGGGCCTTAGTTTCCTCATCTACAAAATAGGATTTTGTACTGTCATCCCTCCTCTTAAATTGTAAGCCCCATGTAGGATAGGGACCATGGCTCATACAATTGCATTGTCTCTATCCCAGTGTTTAGTAGTACTTAGCCTAGTGGAAAGAACACAGGACTGGGAGTCAGAGATTTAGATTCTAATCCCAGCTCCACCGCTTGCCTGCTGTATGACCTTGGACAAGTCACTTAACTTCTCGGTGCCTCGGTTGCCTCATCTGTAAAATGGGAATTCAATACCTGTTCTCCCTCCTACTTGGACTGTGAACCCCATGTGTCTGAGCTGATTGTCTTGTATCTACCCCAGGGGTTAGTTCAGTGCTTGGAAAATACAATTCCCACAAATAGCACAACTGTTATGATCATCATGACTATTGTCCATAGTAAGAGTTTAACAAACACTTCAATCAATCAGTGGCATTTATTGAACACTGACTGCGTGCTGAGCACTGTAATTATTTGTCTCCGACTACCTGCCCTGACTTGTCTGCCTGTTGGACCAGGCTGCTTTGCTTACGGTCCCCTCATGCCCAAGCCATGTAAGTCTGCTTTTATTCCGCATCACTGCTCAGGCTCTCCTTGGTCTTTGCTCTGACCGTGGGGAGCCACCAATACCTCTGCCCCTTCTTCCAGTTAATCACAGAGCCGGAAGGCACATCAGGTTGTCACTTGAACTAAACTACTGGAAACCAGTGGTAGCCAGTTCTTTAGAACCACTCCTTCAGGAAGCCCATCTTAATGTCCAATAACTCTTATAATCAAGAAGTTTTTCTTGTGAGTAATTGAAGTTCTTCCTACTGCCATTTCAGCCACTGCCTGTTTGTTCTGCTGGGGAATGGGAATATAATGGTCATAATAATCCTTCTCAAAGTTGGGAGTTTTGCGGGTCAGTGATTTAGGGGTCTCAGAGAGACTGAGGGAAAATGCCTTTGAAAATGCAGGGAACAAGAAGATGGGAGGGAGATGGGAGCCAATGAATAGAGGATAAAAGAGGTCAGCCGGTGATTTGGTTTGGGAGCAGGAGCAATTGTTATCTCCATTTCCTCCACTAGTACAAAATGTTTTGGCCTACATGTGAGGGGTTTTCATTTGCATTACTTGCAACTTTTTTTCCTTTTGAAGACATTTACCATCATTACTTTCCTAGTTCCACTTTTCTGGCTCTGAAAAATCCTTCTCTGAGTTTCTTCAAGTGTGCCTTTTGACAGCATCATTTCCTGTCATTGAGGCGAAGTGAGCTTCAGGTATTTGAAACTGTCCTAGTTTGGACTCTGAGAAGACGATCTGCATTCGTTAAGTGGAAAGGAGGTACTCAAGTGGCATTACCCATAAGAAGAAATTAACCAAACTAGCACCTGACCAACCCCTGCTGCAGTGAACAAAATGTTCTGCTCTGTAAGACTTGCTATTAGCCGACAGTTTAAAATAGCAAGCCTTCAACAAATCCTGTTGGGATTTTCGGGAGAGATTTTTCAGTAAAAACAAAAGTAACCAATTATTTGGTCAATTTATACTAAGAAATGACAGTTTTGATTAGAAATTTTACTGAAACAGGCTTTAATTGGGGGATTATTTTTGAAAGAGAAACTGTTAGAGATTAGTGTTGTTTTTTTCACCTAGTTGCTACTTAACCCCCAGGAAGTAATGACGGTTGTTTATAAAAATTCATCACCTAACAAAAAAGTAACGATAGAAATGACAATATTGGTCATTCCTTGGATTTCAAAGGAACACACAGTACTTGCATATCTCATCATCATCAGGGTTCTGCACAGCGTAAGCACCCACTAAGTACCCTAAATTACTTGAATGTCAACAGCTGCTTTTATTGAGCACTCTTTTCCAGATCCTTCTCTCCATCTCCCTACCAGACTCAGAGCTTTAAGTACTTCAACTGCTGTGTCGTGAAAGAGCAGAGGGGCAACCTCAAAAGTGAGTTTGATCTTTTATTGCAAGTACTAACTCTTTATCTTTTTTATTATGGAATTTGTTAAGCGCTTACTATGTGCCAGGCAACATACTCAGCATTTGGGTAGATACAAGCTAATCAGGTTGGGCACTTCTTAATCCCCATTTTACTGATGAGGTACCTGAGGCACAGAGAAGTTAAGTGACTTGCCCAAGGTCACACAGTAGACAAGTTGAAGAGCTAGGATTTGAACCCAGACCCTGCTGACTCCCAAGTTTGTGTTCTATCCACTGGCCATGTTGCAAAGGGGTTAGAAGGAGGGCAGGGATTTCAAGGGGAATAAGGACTGGGAGGGTTTGTTTCAACCCTGACTGGAAACTCACAGGTTTTTTTTCAGAGAACTGGGAAGAGAGAGGTTGAGGGTCCATCTCAAATAGCTGTTCGGGGCCGTCTGTCCATTATCCTCGGAGAGTGAGCATCGCTTAACAATAGCCAAAATTATTATGATTTTGATGTCTCTGGTGCTGTGGAAACTGGTAAACGTCACCCAGTTCTCTGGGCATAAGCTCCACTGGGTTGAGTCATGGTTACCTGCAGAGGGGAACGCAGCTCAGATTTAAATACCTTGTCTCACTTGCATTACCTGGTCACCCTGATTTGCTCCCTTTATTCACCCCATAGCACTAATATACATATTCAGCATTTATTTATTTATGTTAACATCTGTCTCTCCTTCTAGAATGTGAGCTCATTGTGGGCAGGGACTGTGTCCACCAATGCTGTTGTATTGTGCTTTTCCAAGCACTTACTACAGTATTCTGCACACAGTAAGCTCTCAATAAATGTGAATGATTAACGAAATGGCCAGGTATTTCATTCATTCATTCAATAGTATTTATTGAGCACTTACTATCTGCAGAACACTGTACTAAGCGCTTGGAATGTACAATTCGGCAACAGAATTAAAAAGCAATGACAGCACTGTCAAAACACAACACTGCTTCCATTTTGCCAAAACTCATCTTTCACTTTCTTCTCTGGCAGGCGTTCAATAAATAGCATTGATTGATTGACCTGGAGGCAAGAAGAAACCTTTGATGGCTCAAGATACAATGGCTGGAGCAGTCGTTACTGAGGCCATTTCCTGGAGTGGAGATGAGAAGTGGAGGGCTAGGAAGGAGGAGGTGCTCAATAACGGCTGTTATTACTGATCAATAAATCAATCGAGAGGATTGTACCTGCAGGCAAGAGGTTTGGATTAGCAGAATAGATTTAGGAGTCACCTGCAGAGGTGGTAGCAGAAACTAAGGAAATGAATGCGCTTTCCAGGGACAATTTTTTTTGGGGGGGTATTTAAGTGCTTATTATGTGCCAGGCTCTGTACTAAGCGCTGGGGTAATAATAATGTTGAGATTTGTTAAGCACTTACTATGTGCAGAGCACTGTTCTAAGCGCTGGGGTAGATACAGGGTAATCAGGTTGTCCCACGTGAGGCTCACAGTTAATCTCCATTTTACAGATGAGGTAACTGAGGCACAGAGAAGCAAAGTGACTTTCCCACAGTCACACAGCTGACAAGTGGAAGAGCCGGGAGTCGAACCCATGACCTCTGACTCCGAAGCCCAGGCTCTTACCATTGAGCCACGCTGATCACCTTGCACCCCCCAGCGCTTAGAACAGTGCTTTGCACACAGTAAACGCTTAACAAATGCCATCTTCATTATTATTATTATTACCATCAGTATTTTCAGGGAGAACAGCGTGCGCCCCCCTCTCATTCAAACCAATCATATTGGACACATTTCACGTCCCACATGGGGCTCACTATCTTAATCCCCATTTTACAGATGAGGTAACTGAGGTCCAGAGAAGTGAAGTATCACACAACTGAGAAGTGGTGGAGCTGGGATTAGAACCTTCTGACTCCCAGGGCCATGTTCTACAGTGAAAAGAGGAGAGTCCCCAGCATCGAAAGTGATGGGTATCCAGAGTTAGGGAATAAGAAAAGGAAGAAAAGCCAGCAAAAGGGGAGTGTTTATCCAGGGGGAGGAAGAGCCAGATGGAAACAAAATAGAGACAATGCCTCATGGCTTGAGGTGGGACTCGAGGAATCCAACAGCCAAAACCTTTCCAAAATGTTAAAAGCTAGCTGCTCCTGGGGGTTGGGGCGACACCCCAATGATGGTGGGCAGAAGGGGGATGGGCTGACCCACAGAACCCAGAGCACCATTGGAGAGAGAATTTCTCTTTTGAGTTTTTTTTAACTGCCTTTCTTCTGGGCGAGGGCCTGCAAAGTTCATCAGTTCCTTACATTGACCTTCTCCCCACCCCCATCTACTCATGAAATCAGCCCCTGCAGGTATAGAAGGTAACCCTGGACCTTTTCCCTACTTGTGTCACTGGCAGGTTCAGGGGAAAGGCTGGCTTTGATCAGAGCAAATAGCTCTTGCAAACTTAAAAAAGTCCTATTGTGTTATTCACTGAAAGGGGCTCCCATCTCGATTCATACATATTCAGGATTTTCAGAATAGTACTTGTAGAATTCAGGAAACGTTGTAAAATGCCGCAGATAGAAATGCTTTTGTTTTAAAAATTCAGTGAGAGAGGAAGGAAAAGAGGTTCTGTTTGTGAGCTGCAATAGTTCTGGTTAAATTTTAGTCATTTAATGTGTTAAGCCTTGCCATGTAAAGCAGACACATGGATGCTTTGCAGTTAAATGCCTAGGAAATTTCCAAAAGGACATTCTTATTCTGTATTACAATGAGTATGGTTATCAGTCATTATTATTTTAGATGTGCCATTCGGACACATTTTCAGCTCAGTAATTATTAGTTAATAATTTGAGATTACCATGTTTCCTTCTCCATTTTCCTGACACCAATTTATGAATACTCATAAGGAAGAGTTTGCAGCTACGACTGGAAAACAAGGCCATCTACATTCATTTTGGCATCCTGAGCCCTGTGTATTTGGGTTTTGAAATACCTAGGAGACTCCTGAAGTTTCTATTTCTATTTTCCACTGGATGTAACAGTGAAGAGCAGAAGGGAGAGAATTGTAATTTAGAAAGCAGAACAAGGGCAAATAAGAAAATCTGGGCAGCTCTGCTTCCCATTTTCATTGGTGAAACCCAGTTCTCCTATTTGGGCAGGGGTCCCTATTCCTATCATTCCCTGTATCAACTCAGGTAATTACTTCTTCCCAAATGAGAAGCAGCATGGCCTAGTGGATCGAACATGGGACTGGGAGTCAGAAGGATCTAAATTCTAATCTCAGTTCTGCCACTTGCTACTGTGTGACCTTGGGCAAGTCACTTAATTTCTCTGCACCTCAGGCACCTCATCTGTAAAATGGGGATTAAGTCTGTGAGCCCCACGTGGGATGGATTGTGTCCAACCTCATTAGTTTGCATCTACCCCAGTGCTTAGTACAGAGCCTGGCACATTTTATGGTAGTTTAACGGATACCGTAAAAAAGAAAACAAGAGTTGGAGAAACTGAAAGGAGAGGGATAGGTTTAGAAGAGAGAAAATCAGCGTGAACCAAAGCAGTAGCAAAGTAGAAATATAATGATGGAAAATAGAGGTGGGAGAAAGAGAACTAGAAGAGAGGTTGGATAAGCAGTAATGCTGCATTGTAGTGATACCCCTTGAGTTCAATCTTTAGAGCCTTTTTTTAATGGTATTTGTTAAGTGTCTACTATGTGCCAGGCACTCTTCTAAGTGCTGGGGTGATACAAGGTTGGACACACGTGTTCCACATGGGGTTTATAATCTAAATCCCCATTTTACAGATGAGTTAATTGAGGCAGTTAAGTTACTTGCTTAAGGTTACACAGCAGACAAGTGGAGCCAGGATTCCCTAAGGAAGGGTAGATGGCTACCTGTCCTGTTTAGGTCTTATCTTCCTGGAGGTTATGCTAGCTGTGCTATCTGCCTGCTATGTGACCTTGGGCAAGTCACTTAACTTCTCCATTCCTCAGTTTCCTCACCTGTAAAATGGAGATTGAATGCCTGTTCTCTCACCCCCTTAGATTGTGAGTCCCGTGTGGCAGAGGGACTAAGTCCAATCTGGTTTCCCAGTTTCTACCCTGGTGCTTAGCACATTGTTTGGCCATAGGACGTGATTAACAAATGCCACAGTTATTATTTGGAGGAAGGGAACCGGACCAGGTGAACCTTTTGAGGTCCTTTGCAGCCTTAGGAATCCATAAAATACAAATTTTGAATATTGACAATGGCTCATTCTCATGTTATGTGACCAGGAGAACACTTTGAGGTCCTTTCCAGCCTTAGGAATCCATAAAATACTTTACAAATTTTGAATATTGACAGTGGTGCATTCTCATGTTATGTGAGAAAATTGCAATACATTTACACAGGATAAAGCCACTTAGATTTTCTCATTCTAGCATTTTAAGGGGCTAAGCACTTTCATTGGTTTGAAGAGAGCCAGTTTTTTAGCTTTACTTCTTGGCGACTATGAAGGAAGCAGTGTAGCCTAGTGGAAAGAGTGCAGGACTGGGAGACAGAGGACTTAATAATAATAATAATAATGTTGGTATTTGTTAAGCGCTTACTATGTGCCGAGCACTGTTCTAAGCGCTGGGGTAGACATAGGGGAATCAGGTTGTCCCACATGGGGGCTCACAGTCTTAATCCCCATTTTACAGATGAGGTAACTGAGGCCCAGAGAAGTTAAGTGACTTGCCCACAGTCACACAGCTGACAAGTGGCCGAGCCGGAATTTAAACTCATGACCTCTGACTCCAAAGCCCGTGCTCTTTCCACTGAGCCACACTGCTTCTCTGAATTCTAATCCTTGACTTGAATTCTAATTCTAATCCTGCTTCTGCCAGTTGCTTGCTGTGTGACCTTGGACAAGGCACTTAACTTCTCTGTGCCTCAGTTTCCTCAACTGTAAAATGGGGATTCAAAACCTGTTCTCGCTCCTACTTAGACTCCGAGCCCCCAGTGGGATCGGAACGGTCTGACAGTATTAACTTGTATTTACCTCAGCTCTTAGTACAGCTACTGACTCATAGTAAGCACATGGCTCAGTGGAAAGAGCCCGGGCCTGGGAGCCAGAGGTCATGGGTTTGAATCCCGGCTCTGCCACTTGTCAGCTGTGTGACTGTGGGCAAGTCACTGAACTTCTCTGGGCCTCAGTTCCCTCATCTGTAAAATGGGGATTAAGACTATGAGCCTCATGTGGGACAACCTGGTTACCCTGTATCTACCCCAGCAATTAGAACAGTGCTCTGCACATAGTAAGCGCTTAACAAATACCAAATACCAATACTACTTCAAAAATACCATAAATCGATCAATCAATAATAAATGAGTCTTGACACATGGCAGTCTGGATACAACTGGAACAGTACATAAAATACTAAGGACTCTAAACTTGTGGGCAGGGAATGTGTCTGTGGTATTGTTATATTGTACTCTCCCAAGTACTTATAGTACAGTGCTCTGCACACGGTAAGCATTCAATAAATACGACCGACTGATTAAAGAATCATTAGGTTCCAGCCACCAGAAGAAAATGCCTTTTCCATAGACAACCACCTTCAATTTATGGTTTTAAGAAAATGCATTTCATAGAACTTTATTACTGTTTATTATTTCAGTTTTGATCCCCCCCCTTTTTTTTAAGTTCACTGCTGTTTGACAATCTTGGAATTTTGCTAGCTTCTCAAAGCTTTAGTTGAGTATCTCATTATTTATTTTTTACTTTGGAAAAATGCTTATAGGCTCTTGGGGTCCCTCCCAGGATCTTCCCTGTACCATTTTCTTGGAACAGAGACTTCATTTAAATGCAAAGACTTTAAACTTTTGAAATAATTTTGGAAAGCACAATTGATTTTACTCTTTTAAATTCATAACTTGCCAAGATTTTGAGAAAGGGATAGAGCAAACAAAGCCTAGCAAGCCGAAATGATAACCTTTGGGTATCGTTTCAGTCGAAGCTGTCAAGTCTGTTGTTATTTTGTTAGTGTAAATATTGTAATAGTCATTGTAATTAGTGTAATATTGGCAGTGGGCCTGGACTGTTTCAACACTGTAGCACCAAAGATCTAGGGAGGCAGAGTAGTATAGAGAAAGTGGGAGGACTGAGAGAAGGGGAAAGGGGAAAAGTGGTGTAATAAGGGGAGAGATACTAGGTTTGTGAAGACTGAAAATATTTTTGTCTTCAGTCCCATCCAGATAACAGGAGTTTTGTCCCCCTTTGCACTGTTGTGCAACCTTATGAATTTCGGACTAACTGGGGACAGAACCTCTTTAAATCGGGACTGACTGCAGATTTTCTTGGTCTCTGCAGAATGTTGGGACCAGATAGAAACCTTTCAGATATAAACCTGACTGAGTTTTCCCCAAGGTGTTTGGGTTCTTGATTTGTCAGTGAAAGTAAGAGTTAAACTGTGCAGTCCTTTTCTTTAATAAAATGTTTTAAGGAGAAACTATTTGGATGAAGGAACTACTGTTTAATGGCCAAGGAAGAAACATCTTGGGTTTTCCCCTAATTTCCAACAATCTCATGTCTCTTGAGATCAGGGAAGTGTGGATTTCGGCAGAGGGGGATGAAATTAGATAGTATCTGGTGCCACCTTCTGGCATGGTTCCTTATGTTGAAATCTCTGGGAATATTTTTTCAAGACGGGAAAGAGGCTTTGAATTTATTAATAATAATAATAATAATGTTGGTATTTGTTAAGCACTTACTATGTGCTGAGCACTGTTCTAAGCGCTGGGGGAGATACAGGGTAATCAGGTTGTCCCACGTGAGGCTCACAGTTAATCCCCATTTTACAGATGAGGAAACTGAGGCACAGAGGAGTTGTGACTTGCCCACAGTCACACAGCTGACAAGTGGCAGAGCCGGGAGTCGAACCCATGACCTCTGACTTCGAAGCCCGGGCTCTTTCCACTGAGCCACGCTGCTGTTCCAATAGGTTATGGAGTCTGGTACTGTTGGTGGGGCAGTGAGTTGATATTCCACTCTCAGAAGTCCATGGTTGACTGAAGTAGGGAGGTCCACCACCTCAGGAAGAAGAGGCTTCTGGCCAGCAGAAATAAGGAAGGCGACTATAATCAATCAGTTAATCACTGGAATTTGAGTGCTTACCTTGTGTAGAGCACAAAGCACTACTGCTGTACTAAGCACTTGGGAGAACACACTAGACATGATTAATCGATCAATGGTATTTATTATTCCCAGCTCTGACACTTGCCTGCCATGTGACCCAGGGCAAGTCACTTAACTTCTCTGTGTCTCAGTTACCTCATCTGTAAAATGGGGTTAAGGATGTGAGCCCCCTGTGGAACAGGGACTGTGTCCAAATTGATTAGCTTGTAACTACCCCAGTGCTTAGTACAGTGACTGGAACATAATAAGTGCTTAACAAATACCATTAAAAAAATTATTGAACACTCAGTGTGTGCAGAGCACAGTACCAAGCACACGGGAAAGCACAATAGAGTTGGTGGACGTTTCCTGCCCACAAGAAACCTGCAGTCTAGAGAGGGATTAAATCTTGCAAGCACTATGGGAGCTGGTTGACCACTCTTTCAAGTTCATTGGCTCTCAAAAAGTAAAGTTTAAGTAGGTTCCTTATCAGTTTGAGGAAGAAAACGAGTCTGCTGTATCAAAGAATTATGACTAGGAGATAACTTTCATTTTTCAAATTCTAATGACTTCGTGTTGCTCATTAAAATGTGAATGGAAATAGCTGGTGGCTCTGGAGTTAATTACTGATTTTAGATATTTAAACTATTTGTAAAAATTTCACAGATATGGATAAGGACAGTAATTAATAGTTAGGAATAAGTGGGTTTTTAAAAATGGAAATTACTTATGTAAATAATAATGTGCAATGTTGCATGCCCTTAATGATTTGCTTGGTGTTTCTGATAACTTTGACCCAATTTAAAAGTTTTATCTTGGTTTTCTTGGTGTACCTAGATGGCTAACCTTTTTATAATTATTGAATAGTTCGAGAACAGTGATTCTCAGGAAATATTTTGCTGGGGTCACCATTAATTCTATACATTTTTGTAACTACACCAAAAAAATAGGCTAATAGTGACCCATTCTTTTTATCATTATTAGCCTAATTAAAATGTTAATTTCTCCATTATATTACCATTACTCATATTAGGGCTTTCTCACCCTGCTTCCCCAACTTAGCACTTTTGAATCTAACCTCAATTACTTTGTCTTATCTGTGATTTATTTTGTTTGTCTCCCCAGATAGATTAGAAATTAATCAGAGAAGACTACTGGGAGGGGATGTGATCACAGAAGGAAAATCAGAGCTGGGCTGCGATTCAGCTTTTTCACGATCGCTGCCGTGCTCTTTCTACTAAACCACAAGGTCTCCCCAAGCTATTGCATAGCTACTGAGCTAGGGATGTCCAAGCTTCAAGGATGCCACCAGATTCTAATTGGAAAACTCTAATCATAGACAAGCCTCAATTTGCTTTTGGGTTCTCCTGGACTTCAGTATAGGAAAAAACATAAGAAAATTGCACATTTACATAGTGGAAAAAAAAGGAGAAAAGGATGGGGAGAAGAGAAAAACAAGGGATAAGTGAGTCCTAGGGAAAGAGAGACAGAGGAATGATAATAATAAAAACTATTATCATTACTATAACATTTGCTATGTATTTACCCTATGAGAAACATGAAATAGGTCCTGGGGAAAAGCACAAGGATACAAATTCAGATCTGATCCCTGGCTTAAAGAGACATCAAGTCTGAATGGGGAGGAACTGATGAGAGACGCAAGGAAAGAAATGATCAGGTACATCCAACAGTAACATCAACCAAAACCACAGATCATCTTTGCTGAGTAAATAAATTCTTGGGTTCCTCTCACTCCTGGTAGACTCCTTAGTCTACCTGTCACAACTTTACCAGTGTTCATTCATTCATTCATTCAATTGTATTTATTGAGCACTTGTGTGCAGAGCACTGTACTAAGTTCATGGAAAATACAATTCAGCAACAGGTAGAGACAATCCCTAACCAACAAAGGGCTCACAGTCTGGAATGTTCTTAGAGTAAAATATTTGAGAGGCCTCTGCCCAACCTGATCCAGTGGGGCACTTCCACCTCTGAGTTGGCTGGGATGGGGAAACAGGGAGGGGCTATATATTTGGTAGCTCAGATAAGCTAACATTTCTCTTGCCTGGGTTTGGTCAGAGGGGACATTGAAAAACAGAGCTGCTTATGTCACACAGTCATTCCACTCCTTGAACCAGTCTTTCCCTGAATTGGGCCTGGGAGGGATCGGCGCTGGGATCCTACTCGATTTAGATTAGATCCATGTGGGGTTAATTTAAGGAGTGGAACTATTAGAGTGTCAGCTTTGCTACTGACATGGGTTGGGGATGGGCTTGGGAAGTGAGACCCCTCAAATCTATTTCCTTTAACCCCTAAAAACGGCACTGCCATTAGGATTGATGTCAAGAAGGACCAACAGTATCCTCACCATCCAAACATGTAGTTTGTGAGAGTGAAAGTGAGAGTGAAAGTGAGAGGTGGCTTAGACTTTGAGAGAGCCTCTTAGTGTTACATGTGGATTTGTTTAAAAAGGAAACAAATCTAAGCAATAATGACATATTGTCAAAAAGAGAGTTATTTAATAGTTACCGAGTAGGCAAGATTCTCTATTGGAATTGAACTCCACAAGGTGTCACTGTTGGCCTTCTTGGTTTATTTAAAGTCCCAACAGAGGTTTAACAGAAGTTCGTGGTTAGCATTATGAAGTGAGAGTGTGATATCCGAGAGGTTTGTGATTCAATATATAATCCACTCCTCCGTGCTTAAATATTTTTCTTGGTTAAAGTCAGGCTCAAAATAAGGTCAATAGGAACTACCCCCTGTGTTCAGGGCTGTCACTTTCATTTACACAGGGAAGACCTGTCCTGTTTAAAAGGGTACACGCAGAATTAAAACCAATCCAAATCATTACCATGAATAAAACCTAAAGAGAAATCTTCCCAGTCTCCAGGGACTGCCTGAAAACCTCCCATTGGAGTAAGGGGCTGAGAGGCCCGAGCTGGAAAGAAGAGGAAAGGGGAAGTGGAAGTATTTGAAAGACTCAGTCAGTCAGGCAGGTCTGCCGCTCTCAGACTCCTAGGGAGGGCACTGAGGCAGGGTTAGTACTTCTTGACTATAAAATCACCCCTGAAGCCTGCTTGGACCAGTTCCTGCTAATATTAGCTTGATCCTGAAGGCTTGATAGTCTCAGGAAGATTCAAGTCAATAACAGCTATTCCTACTGAGTTTGTTCTTTTCCAGAGAACAGGTTTTCTGCCTGTAGAATTGGCCAATGAATTTAGGATTTTGTGATTATGGCTGTAAACCGGGCTCTGATTTTTCTATTTTCTATTTTAGAATATTTATTTTCTATTTTATTTTTCTACTTTGATTTTTGAGCATGGGAGTGAATTTGGGACAGAGTGTCCAGGCTGAGCATCAAGGAGGATAAGCGTTTGAAGTGATGGGGGTGGGAGGGAGGAAAGAAAAGAGGATGCCAAAGTTGGGAGAAGGAATTAAGGAGGGATGGGAGATAGGAGAAGAAAGGAAATTGTAGGGGTGCGAAGGGGCAGAGAAGGGAGAGAGGACAGGGTAAAAGGGGGAAGATAAGGAGAAAGATGAGAGAAAAGAGAGAAAGTTCAAGGCATTCACTGTCACAATGTTTTCTTCTTCTCCATGGACACTTGGTCACTGAGAGATTAGAGCTTCTTACTTCACTGTGCCCAAGTAGTTGGAAGACACTCCAGGGAGCAGGAGGGGGCAGAGCTTGTGAGAGTCTTGGCCTCGATTTAATGCCTGGGGGGCTGCTGCTTCAGGTTCCTCCAGGCCTGGTGCCTCCTGATATCCACTCACTGTGCCTGCCAGAGGCCTACTCATGCTGCCTTCATATGAGTAATAATGGAGGAGGAGGAGGAGCCAGTGGTAACAGTAATAATCACTGTGGCATTTGTTAAGAGCTTACTATATGTTAAACACTGTACCTAAGTGCTGGGGTAGATGCAAGATAATGAGGTTGGATATAGTCTCTGCCCCACATAGGGCTCCCAGTCGAAGTGGGAGGGAGAACAAGAATAGAACCCCCAATTTTACAGATGAAAAAACTGAAGCCCAGAGAAACTGAGTGACCTTACCCAAGGTCACAAAACTAACAAGTGGAAGAGCCAGGAAATGGCCCAGAGTCATGTCCACTGTGGCTCCAGATCTTCAGTCCCATGTTGTCCCCAAACAACCCCCCAGGCCGGGGTGAAGCAAGCAGACAGCTCACACTCACTGGACCTCAGGGCTTTGGGTGACAGGTTCTTTTTTAGCCCCCTGGACCTGAAGCTCCACAAGGATGAGAAAAGCAATGTTGGCATCTTCCTCCTCCTGCCAGAAAGCTTAGTACAGTGCTCTGTGAACAGCGAATGCTCAATAAACACCATTAGGAAAGTGTTATACGTCACAATTGGTAGACACATTCTCTTCCCATAATGAGATTATAGCCTAGAGGGGGAGACTGACATTAAAATGCCCATCTGCACGTAAGTGCCTTAGTGGTGGCATCCTTGTAATAGAGAGCTTTCTCCCAGGCTGTTTGAACATGCTTTCCCGCTCAAACATGCTATCCCTGCTTCACCCTAGTGCAGAAGCCATGTCCTTTGAAGGCATCAAGGGCAAATGCGGTGGTTGTAATGTCCTCGGGATGCCTTAGAAGCCTTTTCATTCCATTAAGTGTGATGTCACTTTATTCCCAGAGTTGATATATCCTTTTTTTTTCCCCCAACATAACTTACCTGCTACGTCTCCCTAAAACCAAAACAATGTTATTTTGTGAGGAGAAGTGGGAGAGGGAAGGGGATATGAGATGATTTGTAATATTTATTTTTAATTGTCCCCAAAATTCTCCATGGGTCTGGTTTGTTTTTGAATCAAATGGTGTGAGATACTGTCACAGACACACAGGTGCAAAAGGTAAAATTGTGCCTGTAATCAATTAATCATATTTATTGAGCATTTACTTTGTGCAGGGCAATGCTAAGCATTTGGGCGAGTATAATATAACAGAATTGGTAGCATGTTCTCTGCCTACAAAGACTTGATAGCAAGATCAGGTAGCTGACTCACTATCTCTTTTTCATGTGCAGCTTATGTTTTCAATCAATCAATTAATTGTATTTATTGAGTACTTTGTGCAGAGCACTATAAAAGCACTTGGGAAAGTACAGT
Source organism: Ornithorhynchus anatinus (assembly GCF_004115215.2). Lineage (NCBI taxonomy): Eukaryota > Metazoa > Chordata > Mammalia > Monotremata > Ornithorhynchidae > Ornithorhynchus > Ornithorhynchus anatinus. The sequence goes on along the minus strand of NC_041735.1, from coordinate 11,728,933 downwards.
CTAATAGAATAGGTAGATGTGACCCCTGCCTACAAGCAACTTAAACTACAGTTTTCCCAGAACACTTCTATCCAGGCCAAGAAGACACCAAATGCAAATGTATCTTTAGAAACTGTGGCTCTGTTGGTGCAAGTCTAATGGAAGAGAAGCTGATCCTCCCTGGAGAAGAGGCATCCCGACAGGGGGTTAGAGGTGAAAGTAAAACTTGATCCAGATTGAAAGGGAGGTGGGAGGGGATGGGACAAGATCAGTTTAAATGTCTGGATGTGTGCCTGGCTCTTTAAAGGGGATGCGATGTGGAAGGGAGTAAGTGAAAAATCTTCAACCCTTTAAATCACAGAGAGCGGGCTGCATGAAAGAGGACCCTGCCTATCTCTAGGGGGAGTCATCGATGGACTGGAAAGGAAACCCCCAAGAGGGCTGGGGTGGAGAACCACCAGATGGTATTATTAGGGAAAACTCCAAATTGAAGCATTTTGGACTCACAGGATCGTGGAAGACATTTTTCAGCTTTGCTCCATTTCTCTCCAGTCACCTGTACTGCCCCAGCCTCCCTTCGCTCAGTAGAAACAGAACCATTTGTCATTTTTGCTCTGCTCGCTTTCTCTCTCTCCATCTTTCAAAAGAAAGTCTCTCTGTGAACTGTGCAGGTCACTTCCATCTTTGTGACCCTGTTCTGTTCAACTCACGCTCTCATAGACCAGATCTGAAGCCAGAAAGAATCCCCAGACAAACCCAAGACACTAGACAAGTCTCAGATAGAACCACCAGACACACCTAAGCTACAGAGTTTCCTTTGTTGTTTTGTACTGTTTCTGCTGCATATTTGTTCCACTGGCTCAAATCTCTGCAGATTATTTTTTAATAAGTGACTAGAGCTTTGCTCTCCCTCTCTGTCTCTTTCGTTGGCCTGTTTCCTCATCTGTCATTTACCCACCTTCTTCTTCTGTGCTTTTTTTGATTTCACCTGTTTTTCATACTACTGCTAGACTTGATAGAGCTTTCACTTCATTTCCAAAACACAATTTAATACTCATTCTATTTAGACATCTCAGAAGTTAAGGGCCTTAGGATTTTTTTGAAATGGAATTTAAGTGCCTACAATATGTCAAGCACTGTTCTAAATGCTGAGGTAGATACAAGTTAAGCTAGATATAGTCCCTATCCCAGTTGAGTAGGAGGGAAAACAGGTATGGAATCCCTATTTTGCAGTAGAGGAAACGGAAGACCAGAGAGGTTAAGCAACTTACCCAAGGAACACAGCAGGCAAGTGGCAGAGCCACAATTAGAAACCAGGTCCTCTGGCTTCCAGGCTCATGCTTTATCTATTAGATCATGAAAGTTCACCAGAGCATCTCTGGCACCTTCGGAATGAGTTGTAAGAGAAGAGTTGAAAGGGGATTTTCTTCTGAATCCTCTGTGGGGATTAATGGCTGGTTACGTGAACCCTAAGATGGACCTGCTATTTCCTACCTTAAAGTAAACTAAAAGTGTGGTACTACAATCCCCAAACCATTTTAAGGCAAGGTAGGGAAGGACAGGGAACATATTTAATTCTAACCTATAGATTATCTCCCAGATCTTAATACAGTGCTCTGCACAAACTAAGCACTTAATAACCACTCCTACTAATATTCAATCCTCCTCATTTGACCCTCCTTCCTATCTTGCTGATCTGCTACTCACATTTCACTCCTCTAACACAAACCTACTCACTGCATCCCCATCTTGTTTGTCTCTTTGCCCTCTGGTCTGGAATGTCCTCCTCCACTGTAATCGATAGAAAATCACTCTTCTCATCTCCAAAACCTTCTGAAAAATCAGATCTTCTCCTTCCTAGACTAAGCTCTCATTTCACATGTCAGCCTTCCTCTCTGCATGTTCCTTGCACTTGGATCTGGACCCTTAAGCACTTGATATTTACCCTTCTCCAAAACGCACAGGATTTACGAACATATCCTTATACTCTATTATTTTCCCTATCTGTAACTTAATGTCTCCCCTTATAGATTGTGGGTGGAAATAGTTTCTGCTGTCTTTATTGTCTTTTACTTTCCCAAGTGTTTAGAACAGTGCTCTGCACAATCAGTGAATGTTATTTATTGAGCCTGGATTTCAATGTTTAACTAGAAGTGGATCACAGTGTATGCAGGCCAGAATAAATTTCCGAGAAAATAAGAATTTCATCTCAAGTGCATATCTGGTTGGGATGGCTGAGCTTTGGTCTGCAGGCAGGGAGGTGTGTCTTCCTGACCTCTTAATGCCCTTTCCAAAGTGGAATTTGTGTAAAAAGCTTCTCTGCCTTCACTCCTCGGATTCTATCAGGCCAGTTCAATGGTCAATTTGTCATGGCAGAATTACCCCTTCGAACTCTACACTGCAAAGGTAAGTGAAAAATCTTCAAACTCACACTTCACATCTACCAGCCTTCACAAATTTATTTTCAGTGTATGCAGAGTAATCATTAACCTTTTTAATTAGAAAGCGTCTCATCTGAATTTAGGAGCAAGGTTGCCATTTTCATGTGTCTCTGGATAAACATCTTTGGTTAATAATAGGCTCCTATTTTTATGATGTACTGTAATTTTGAGAAAGTGGGGAAAATCATATTAAGCCAAGTAAATGAACCTTAACTTTCTTTCTTTTTTCTATCTTACACTGCACAGAGGGAAGTATGGCTCTTCTATCCTCAGAGCCTCCTCCTAAAGGAAAGTAAAAGCTAATAAACATCACCTCTTGCTTGATTTCACAGACCAAGAGAAAGCAGGCTGCTGTAAACTTGATGTCAATCTGTGTAACTCATGAATGAGGTAGAGCATATACATTATCTTTAAATGAGCCATTTCACTGGACACAGATATAATACTCCCGGTAAGAGAAATCAGCTTTTTTCCTTTTTTTTTTTTTTTTGGTAAAACTTAGAATTGCTTTCCATTTTGAATGGTTAAGCTGTCATGGTAAATTATTTTATATTCTGCTGGTGGAAAATTCATAATAGCAATGAGTCTTGGTTTCCATTGGAAGCAAGTCTATCTGGGGTTATCTACCATGGTAGAGTAACCCTATACTTCAAAATATTCAGGAGGCAGAAGACCACTTGTCTGCTGTGTAACCTTGGACAAGTCACTTCACTTCTCTGTGCCTCAGTTAACTCATCTGTAAAATGGGGATTGTTTGAGAAACCCTTGAGGACTGTTGCCAACCTGATTAGCTTGTAAAGACCCCAGTGCTTAGTACAGTGCCTGGCACATAATAAGAGCTTAACATAGCCCATAAAAAGTTGGTTAGAATAATAAATGTGGTATTTGTTAGGCACTTATTATGCCACGCTCTGGGGTAGATATAATAGTCTGATTAGACACAGTCCCTCTTCCATCTGGAACTCACAGTGGAAGGGGGAGGGAGGACAGGTACTTAACCTCCATTTTACAGATGAGAAGTCAGAGGCACAGAGAAGTTAAGTGCCTGGTTCAAGGTCACACGGTAGGCAAGTGGCAGAGACGGGATCGGAACCCAAATCTCCTTCCTGACTTCCTCTTTCCAGTAGGCCACACTGCTTCTCGCTGTCAAACACATTAAACTGTTATGGAAAGAGATGGATTAAATTTATCTTAAAAAAATCTCGAATTTATCATCTGTTCTATTTGGAGTCTGGGGAACTAGGTGGGAAAACCTGAGATTTTTTTCTGGATGTGTTTGTGAAATCCGTATGAGGCCAAATCGATAATTTGCAAAAAGACACAGAACCAAATCTGCGTTATTGATCTGCTGCAGCTCAAGAGAGCAACGAGTCCCCAGTTCTTTTGGAGGATTTGTGATGAGCAATGTAATTGGTCACTGAAAGGTTGAGTAATTTAGCTCTGAAGTTGTCAGGTGCTTCAGTGTAAGAACACTTGATCTATAGTTAAAGTGCATGTCACTACCAGCACCGTTCGTTACGGCAGAAATGTTAAAGGCCGCCACCGAAAAAGTGGCCGTTACGGAGCAAAGACACAAATAAAATATCTTCCAGACCCCCAGGTTTATTCCTCTTTTTCACTTTTTTACCTAGATAAATCCTTCCAGGGATTTTGCCATTTTAATCAGAAACCCAATAGCTAATTGGCCAGCCTCATCCCTCAAACTGCAGTAAAACCACATTACATTTATTTTCCTCCAGAGAGTAGTAAGATCCTGAGTCTGAAGAATTCCCTAGGTCCTCCCCCTGAGACTAGTCTGCTAGATGTTTAGAAAAATAAAATTCTGCTAGAGTAAATCTGCCCTCCCTAAATTTCTACTTCAGTTAGAAAAAAAATACTTTTAGGTGTTTTTGACAAACTCTTAGAATGGAATACTCCTTCTAGATGGTAAACTCGTTATGGGCAGAGAATATGTCTGCTAATTCTGTTGTATCATACTCTCCCAAGCACTTATTACGGTACTCTGCACATAGTAAGGATACAATAAATACCATTGACACATAGTAAGCACTAAACAGCTACAAAAAAACCAACAAGAAATCTATCCTGTTGTTTCTTTTCACACCCAGGCCAGTGACTAGTTACTAGCATGGTCTCATGTTTCTATGCCATCAAATGAGTTGGTCTAAATAAAAAAAATGAGGTGTCACTGACAGACACTAAGTAATGCTAGAAATGTGGGTTTATCATCCTGTAAGAACTTTCAACTTGACCTTCCACTTAAAAAACTGTGGTTCTAGCTCAGGCAAATTACTGAATTCTTTGGTCCTTGGAGGAATCTCTCTCTGCATTAAAATCTACAGTCAAACCAGTCAATTATCCTCAGTGTTTCTCCCCCTACACTGCTCTCTGGAATGATGAACTAGAACAAAGTAGTTCTCTGTGTCACGTAATGCAAACAAGCCCTCAAAAGTTCTGATTGATTTGTGATCCTCTTCTGGAGAGAAGGACCACAATCACTGCTGTTCTTTCAGCATCAGAGTGGCTGGAAAAATCAACCGGGCAACCTCATCAAGATCGTAGGGTTGTTGAGGAATCTTACAAGTGCAGAGGAGAATTGTCTTCCCCATCTCTTCCACCAGCGATGGACTAGCGAAGGGCCAGTTTGCTTGTGGAACTTCACGGGCCAGGAGACTAAGTTTTTTTTTTTAATGGCATTTGTTAAATACATACCATTTGCCAGCCACTGTACTAAGAGCCAAGGCAAATATAAAATAATTGGGTGGGATACAGTCCCTGATCCACATGGAACTCCCAGTCTTAATTCCCATTCTACAGATGAAGTAGCTGAGGCCCAGAGAATTAAGTGACTTGTCCCAGGTCACAGAGGAGACAGGTAATAATAATAATAATAATGTTGGTATTTGTTAAGCGCTTACTATGTGCCGAGCACTGTTCTAAGCGCTGGGGTAGACATAGGGGAATCAGGTTGTCCCACGTGGGGCTCACAGTCTTAATCCCCATTTTACAGATGAGGGAACTGAGGCACAGAGAAGTTAAGTGACTTGCCCACAGTCAAACAGCCGACAAGTGGCAGAGCTGGGATTCGAACTCATGAGCCCTGACTCCAAAGCCCGTGCTCTTTCCACTGAGCCACGCTGCTTCTCAGGTGACAGAGCTGGGATTAGAATCTAGGTCCTCTTTCCCCTAGACCCTGCTGTATCCCTGTGTGTTATCCTCTCAGTTTTTCATGTTTGATATTAAGTTAACATGGAAAGTTTTGCTCTCTAGCATGCAGCTATGAATCAGGTCCCAAAGTTCAGGAGACTTTGAGATTTGGAATTTTGAATACACCTCACTGAATTTCTGAGAGTAAGAATGAGACTGGGAAAGTAATTTCTTTCTCTGCTTCTCCTGATTTTCCCAACACATACACAAAATAACATAGCGACATCTATGCTGAAGTGAAGTCTTTTGTAGAAAACTGGATTTCTTTTCAGTGGGGCTTAATTTCTTTGCTCCTTCTGGTTCTCAGGTGGATGTTTGTAGTTTCTGATCTTCTTTCTATTCTCTGTTGTGGTCATCTTCTATAGTTGTAGGTGTATGTGTGTGTGTGTGTGTGTGTCTTGGATTAGAGAAAAGGCTGTGGTGCTTCTGCACATATCTTTATACTCTATTGCTTTGCCTTATCTGAAATTTATTTTAGTGTCTGTCTTCCCCACAGGGCTTATACAGCACTTGGCATGTAGTAAATGCTCGACAAATACTGTATTATTGTTATTATTATTATTAGTGGTACATAACTTCAATTTAGAGGATAGTAATTTCTAGAGTTCTTTCCCCCTTTTTAAATATAGATATCAAGGTGGCCCTTGTCTAGTCTCATGCCCCTTCTTTCTCTTACAGATATTCTCCCAAATTGTAACTACTGGGATCATGATATTTTTCATTCCTTTAGTTCCTTAGGATGAAGATGATCAGGATTTGCAGATATAAAAACTCAGCCTATTTAAACAGCCTTTCAGCAAGCTCTTCCTTACTCAAACTGAGAGCTACCTTTATTGATTCTCAGGTCACAATTCCCTTTTATTATAAAGCTAGAAATAATAAAAAAAATCCCTTCAGTACCCTTTGGCTTTTTAATCTGCAACGGCACATTAGTGAAATTGCAGAGTGGACTGAATTAAGAGCCATTACAAATGCCTAGCATGATGAAATCCAACAGAAGAATGGATGAGGAATATAAAAATGGAATGCATTGAACAACTCTGGAAGGGCCCAGGACAGAAAGCAGGAGGTCCCAAATTCTATTCCCAAATCCACTGCTTGCCTAATGGGAGACCCAGGACAAATCACTTAATTTCTCTGTGCTTCAGTTTCCTCATCTTTACAATGGAGATAAAACCCGCATCTTCTCTCTTTTCACAGAAAGCCTGAGTGTGGGGCGGGGACTGTGTCCAATCTGGTTATTTTCTTTTTACCCTAATGATAAGCTCAATGCTTGGCACATAGTAAGCACTTTATAAATGCCTTAACTAAGGACCATAGCTTATAGGTGGTGGAGAGCACCAAATAAAAGTCAGTGTGGCCAAGAGTCTTGGGGTGAGAGGGTAGTTCCCACCCAGAGGGGCTTCCTCATGGTGCAGACCTAATTTTATTAACATGTTACGTCTATATGGGGATTTTCTTTACATTGACTCAAGTAGTTCTGAGTCAAAGTGTTTTAGCAAGTTGATTTCTTCTGATGTGGCCTAATGGAATGAGCTTGGGCCTGAGAGTCCGAGGACCTGAGCTCTTATCCCGGCTCCGCCAATTGCTCGCTGTGACTTTGGGAAAGTCCCTTAATTTCTCTGTGTCTGTAAAATGGGGATTAATAATAAGGTTGGTATTTGTTAAGCACTTACTATGTGCAGAGCACTGTTCTAAGCGCTGGGGTAGATAAAGGGTAATCAGGTTGTCCCACATGAGGCTCACAATTAATACCTCCTACTCCCTCTCCTAGACTGTGAGGTCCATGGGGGACAGGGACTGTGTCCAACCTGATAAATTTGTATCTACCCCAATGCTTAGAACAGTGCTCGACAAGTAGTAAACACTTAACATATACCATAAAACAAAACTAAACAAACAGTGCCAACTATAACAAAACTTTGTCAACTTCTCCAGCTCCTTCACCTCTGTCATATTCCTTTCTTCCAGTCAAATTTTCCAGCTCTTCCTTCACCCTCTTGTTCCCTCTGTCTATTCAACCTTCTTAATTTCTTTTTCATCTACTCTCTTCTTCCCTATTCCCTATTCTGTACTTCTCAGAACCTGAATTTTGGTGAGCTACTGCACGAGGATCAGAGGGTCAGTGCCCCCATCACATGTAAAAGTCATCAGATGATCAGGAAGTTCTCTATGCCTTAGCTCGCCCCTGTGTTCGGTGTGAAACATGTTTTGTCTCAGGGGTGAATTTGGCCTTAGCTGGTGCAAGTGAACAGACTCTAATTCCCACTTCTGTATTGGTACTGCGTAATGAATGAAATGTACTGTGGAAGTGCATCATTTAGAAAGCATGGAGGAAGTCATTAGCTATCCATTAGTCATCAATCAATAGTATTTATTGAGCAGTTACTGTGCTCAGAGCACTATATTAAGTTCTTGGGAGAGTTCAAAGCAACAAAATCAGTGGACACGTTTCCTGCTTGCAAGGAGTTTACAGTTATTATTATTATGCCGTTTGTTAAGTGCTTACTTTGTGGCAGGCACTGTACTAAGCGCAGGGGTGGACACAAGCAAATCGGGTTGGACTCAGTCCCTTTCCCATGTGGGGCTCACAGTCTCAATCCCCATTTTCCAGATGAAGGAACTGAGGCCCAGAGAAGTGAAGTGACTTGCCCAAGGTCACGCAGCATAGAAGTGGCAGGGCTGGGATTAGAACCTAGGAGCTTCTGACTCCCAGGCCCGGGCTCTAGCTACTACGCCATGTTGCTTCCAAGAAGACTGCTTGGAGGAGATATAATTTTAGTAGAGGGAAAATGGTAGATCAGGAAAATGTTATAAGGAAAATTGTTAGTAGTTTATTTTTGATCATATTACCAACTGCATCAATAAACAGAATGCCTATAGTGTTCAGACTCCATAGCAGAAGTTAGAACATATCATTCAGAAGGAATTAAGACACTGTGTTTATGCCAGGAGAGGTTACTGTTGAACGTGCCAAGTTTATTATAACCAACTCTCTTCTTTCAGTGTTTCCTAAACCTAGACATTTCATCAGGTCAGTTAGTATTGGGGCCATGAAGCAAACCACGTTGTTGGATAGGGATTGTCTCTATCTGTTGCCGAATTGTACTTTCCAAGTGCTTAGTACAGTGCTCTGCACACAGTAAGCACTCAATAATTACGATTGAATGAATGAATGAAACACAGATCCTCAGTTCTGAGAAATAAGTCTGGGTCACTTTAAAATGGGCAGGTTTCAGAGACTCAACTAGTGAAGCTCTGTACTAAGATAATAACTTACTAGTGTCCCTGATTGCACTGTGTTTGTTTAACATCTGGGATCTTGCCTATAAGCTATGCTTGGAAGAATAAAGAAGCCATTCATCTAAAGTATTCAGATTTTGGCCTTAATTAAAATGCAAAATAAATATGTAAAGGCCAACGTGCATGAATTATATATATATTGTAGGTGCTGGTAGGTTTCCATGTATTTAGTTTTGTGTATAAACTTAAGGAAAGAGTTGCAGTGCTTAGGTAGCCAGAAGAAGGTAATGTAACTCTGGCTGTTTGTACTTGGCAAATTGGAAATGAATCTTCTGTAATCAAATTAATTCTCTTCTCCCTTTCTCATGCCAGTATTTTCATGGAGTTTTTCCAGCTTATCTATAAAGGGCTAATCCTAGATCCTTGTTATTCAAATGGCAGGTGCCTTTGGTCTTTTAAAAACTTTCCTTCACCTGATTCAAGGAGCAAAGCCTTTTCTCTCTTTTATTTCTATGTGGAAAGTTCCCAAACCAGGAACCTCAAATACCCTCAAACTAACACTTGCAGAAAGGTGGCACAGTGTTATGAACCGAAGGACTTCAGAGACTGACAGACCACAGTGGTGTCTATAGTACAGGCTTAAATAGTTTGAGAGGTAGGATAACTAATCCGCCTCCAAAGTTGAGAACTGGAGGGACGGTGAGACAAACATGGCTTTCATTTCAGTCAACATATTATGTAGAGTGCAGAGATTAATCTGGTTCCAAGGTGGAAACTTTTAACATGGGCATGGTAAGTTGAGAGGTTGTGATGTGCCTCAGAAGTACAAAGTAAGAATAGGACTTTTTTGTAAGACAAAATTAGATTTCAAACACCACTGACTGCTGTGAGAGGCAAGTCTTTAAAAAAGGCTGAATGGAAAAACAATCCCAGGTGCATAAAGAATCCTTTTTCAGAAATGTCATTTGCTGGCAGCCTCCTTTTTGTTGGTATTTAAGGAGGCGATATGTGCCATGTTATTCTCAATCTTTTTTTTATTGTATTCACTTAGCATTTACTATGTTCCAGGCACTAAACTAAGCATTGGGCTAGATACAAGCTAATCAGTTTGGATACAGTCCATGTCCCACATGGAGCTCAAAACCATAAAGCCCATTTTACAGATAAGGTAAATGAGACACAGAGAAGTGAAGTGGTTTGCCCAAGGTCACACAGAAGACAAGTGATGGAGTCCAGATTGGAACCCAGATCAATCAATCAACCAATCAGTTGTATTTATTCAGTGCTTACTGTCTGCTAATCACTTGGGAGAGTACAGTACAACAGAGTTGGTAGACTTATTCGCTGTCCACAGTGAGCTTACTGTCTAGAGGGGGAGACAGATGTTAATATAGATAAATTACAGATACGTACATAAGTGCTGTGGAGCTCAGAGAGTGGTGATTAAAGGGAGCAAATCAGGGCGATGCAGAAAGGAGTGGGAAAAGAAGAAATGAGAGCTTAGTCAGGAGATATGCCTTCAATAAGGCTTTGAAGATGGGGAGAGTAATTGTCTGTTGGATATGAAGAGGGAAGACAGTCGGGTCCAGAGGCAGGATGTGAGGGAGAGGTTGGCGGTGAGATAGATGAGATCGAGGTACAGTGAGTACAGTGAGATCCTCTGACTCCCAGTTCTATACACTTACCACTAGGCCATACAGCTTTTCTGAATATCTTTCAAATACTGGGTCCCGTGGTTGGCATATTCAGTAGCATAGATGCTTTTGTTGCACATTGGGTGAGAAAGAGAGACAGGCTGCAGTCTCATCCTCAACCTCTGGCCTGGTCTGTGCCTTCCTTTACATTTTATGCTGTGGAAGCTACTGTCCGAACAATCAGAAAGGCGCATGGATCCCCACAGGCCAAGAACCTCAGGCAGTTGGAAACTTGACCTGTTGGGAGAGAAAAAGAAAGAATTGTACCTTTCCATATTTTTACTTCTAAATTTACAACTTCCTGGGGATTTTCCCTGCAGGGTTACACACTTGTCTACTTGGTGATAATAAAGATAGTATTTATTAAGGGCTTATTTTATGGTAAGCACAGTGTCAAGCACCGCAGTAGGTACAAAATAAGATTGGACACAGTCTCTGACCCACAAAGAGCTTACCATCTAAGAATCTTGAAGGAGTCACCCCTTGAATAATCACATATTGACTCTGTCTTAGGTCCTCAGAGTGAAAAAAAAAGAGACTAATAACACTGTTCCTACTTAGAAGGCGCAAGAATCGGAGCAATGTTATACCGGGACACACCCATGATTCATGTAGTCTAGAATGCTATATCCAGTATTGACACCAAAGGATGCTTATAGGATCGGAGGGGAAATCACCTTCTTCCATTCATCCTTATGACAAGGATGCTGTGAGAGTTGGACATTAAATCAATTTTTAAAAAAATTAGGGAAATGTTTTGGGTTCCAGTGGATTAGAACTATTTCCACTTTTTCTTGTTAAAAGGCACTTGAAAAAAATAAGTTAATAGAGGAAATGCCTCATATATATAATAATCATAATAATTATGATAGTTGTTAAATGCTTACTATGTGCCCACTTTTTCTTGTTAAAAGGCACTTAAAAATAAGTTAACAGAGGAAATACTTCACATACAATAATAATGATAATAATAATTATGGTACTTGTAAAGCACTTACTATGTGCCAAGCACTGTACTAAGTGCTGGGGTGGATACAAGTGACTCGGGTTGGACACAGTTCCTGACTCATGTGGGGCTCACAGTCTTAATCCCCTTTTTACAGATGAGGTAACTGAGGCACAGAGAACTGAAGTGACTTTCCCAAGGTCACACAGCAAACAAGTAGTGAAACTGGGATTAGAATCCATGACCTTCTGACTCCCAAACCCATGCTCTATTCACTAAGAATCCCATATTTGACAGTCTAATTTTCTTCCAGTATTACTTTTTTGAAGATGGCATGCTAACTCGGAAACTTTTTTTTCCCCCATAGGTTGATTTGAGACCTTACTGTTCTCTAGGGTGAGTTCTGTTTTGGAGCAGGAAAATGAATGAATAATTGTGGTATTTGTGCTTACTGTGTGTCCAGAACTAGTCTAAGCATTAGGTAGTTACAGGATAAGCAGGCAGGACTCGGTCCTTGTCCCATATGGGGCTCACAATCTTAGGTGAAGGAAGATCAAGTATTAAACTCCCATTTTGCAGTTGAGGAAATCAAGGCTCAGAAAAGTTAAAGAATTTGCAGTAGGTCACACTGCAGACAAGTGGCACAGCTGGGATTAGAACCCAGATTTCGTGACTCTCAAGTTATATAAAAGGCCCAGTTGGAATTATATTCAAGAAAGATATCAACTATACTCCATAGCATATATACTATATATCGAGTCCACGAAAACTTGTGTTCATCATAGAATGAAAGCAAATGATTTTGTTCCATCATCATCAATGGCATTTATTGATTGCTTACTGTGTGCAGAGCACTCTATTAAATGCCTGGGAAAGTACAATACAACTGAATTGGTAGATATGCTCCCAACCCACAGTGAGCTGATGGACTAGAGAGGAAGAAGGAAGACAGACATTAATAAAAATAGTTTATAATATATAATTAATAGATTTGTACATAGTGCTGAGGGTGGGGTGAATATCAAATGCCCAGAGCTCTCAGATCCAAGTGCATAGATGATGCAAAAGGGAGCCAGGGAATAGAGGGCTAAAAATAATTTATAATATATAATTAATAGATTTGTACATCGTGCTCAGGGTGGGGTGAATATCAAACACCCAAAGGTCTCAGATCCAAGTGCACAGATGAAGCCGAAGGAAGCCAGGGAAAAGAGAGTTTATTTGCGGATGACCCCTTGGAAGAGATAAAACCATCACGAGACTTTAAAAGTGGAGAGAGAGGAGGTCTGGCATATATGAAGTGGGAGGGAGTTCCAGACCAGAGGAAGGACATGGGAAAGGCGTCGGCGGCGAGATAGGCGAGGTCAGGGAGCTGTGAGCAAGCTGGCACTAAAAGAGCTAAACGTGGGCTGGGCTGTAGTAGGTCAGTGAGGTAAGGTAGGAGGGAGTGAGCTGATTGAGAGCTTTAAAGCCAATGGTACAGAGTTTCTATTTGCTGTGGAAATGGCCCTCTATTGAAGGTTCCTGAGGAGAGGGGAAACGTGGACCGACCATTATTTTCGAAAAATGATCGGACTGCAGACTGAAGTATGGATTTGAGTAAGAGAGGTCAGCTAGGAGGCAGATGCATTAGGCAACTACTGCAGATTTCAAGTCCTCTTGCCCTTTTCCCCTAAATCCAGTGCAGGTTTGGTTTTGTCTGTATAGTTCTCACATGTAGTTTCCAGTGAAATAGTTTATAGTGCTTTCCCCAATTCCTTCGGATGATACCATAAATAAGGGAAAAAAAAATCACTAAGTTGCCTAAAGCAGGTTCAGATTTTAAACTGTCAGATTGTGCAACCACAGTTTTTAGAAATCTTCGGGATTTGTTTTTTTCAGAAACAGCTGGCAAGCATCACCGGAGACTGACATACAGGGCTCCCTGGTCCTTCTCTACTAGACCATGTAATGCAAGTTGACTTTTGTGATATTTCAGCTGGGAAATTTGACAAAACTGTTTCCCCGTAAAAGTGGCAAGTTACAGAAATCATGGCATGATGAGAGAAACACCTCGCTAGTTACAAAATGATAAAGGTCAAGTTTTCTTGCTCAAATCTTGTTTGCAAGTAAAATACCAGAATAGCCAGGTAGATCAAAACTGTCTCGAAGCCATATTGCTGACAAATATTTTGACAGCTCTCACAAATAGAAAATCTCTTTATATTTTCATGTTTTTAATTTTATACTTAACTGTTCTTCCTACTTTGCTCCCACTATTTGCACAAATGCAATTGTAATGGAAGAAAAATGCAGGTATTAGTGTGTATCGGAAATGGCTTTTCTTTATTCCGCGAAGCATGAAACACCATCAGCCGGTCTTCTGTGATAATTACCATGTACACCAATATAGGAGGTGTTGACAGCTTTAATTTCAAAGCAACAAAAGTAAAATGACAAAACCTATGCTTCACATTAATTATGTAACCTCCTTTTAAGATTAAAACATTGCAAATTATGGCACCTTAAGAACTACTTTATCGGTGAATTCTTTAACATTTTCTTGCCCCTTCATTTTTCTGCCTCCATCATCACATAACCTCTGTGCACTGAGATACAGTCAGGGTTTCCAGGGCCTCTTAACAGCCAGTCCCTTGTTTGAAGAATTTTTGCTTAGAATGAAACCCCTGAAAAATAATAACCTTCTGATTTATGTATAAAGTATATTGCACCTTTGCCATTCAGAAGAGCTTAACGGTCTTGATAACCTTAATTAGTTCCCCAAAGTAAAATTATTTTTTGAGCAACTGGGGCATATTTCTTAAAATATGGCAGCTTTTGGCCTTAAGGAAATTTCTTTTAATTCTAATATATCAACATTACTGTTTGTTTACATAAAAACGGTTCTTTGGAGGATTATCTTGTTAAGATGTAATTGTGTGCAGTATGAGAATTGTAAATACTCGGACACCTTAAAAATTCAGTGGTGGAATTTAGAGGTCAGGTCAAGATCCTAGGGTACTAAGCAAACATGAATGATTTTAAAAAATGTTTCTGTGTATTCATTTTCCCTCTCCATTTGCATTAATGTTTGAGTTGGGAGGTGACTTAAGGGCAAGCATCTTGTTAGGAATATATATGGAAATTTCCAAGGGCTTTCAGGAAATAAGGTTTTTCGTTAGCTTAGTTTGCTTGGGATTGTTTACAGGTAAGAAAAATTCTAGGCACGGGGCTCCTGGGATGGATTTACTTTTATAATCATGTAATCCACGGCCCCCTGTATTCATGTCAAGCAGATATAGCCAGGCCAAAGTAAGGGGATGGGGTAAACAAATCAGTTTTATCTATCAGTAATATAGAAAGATCTTTTTACAGCTAAGTTATCCATAGTGAAAACCCATGTGGAGTTTAAGGATTTCCAAATCCTGCTGGAGAGTTCAGAGGACTGAATGTCTTCTTAGAATGTTCTATTCTCCTGAGAGTTGAGATTTTGCTGTAGTCTAGTACATTACAGTTAGGAAAAACAATTTTCAGCCCCAGTTAGGAATATGGTTGGGAGAAAGGGGAAGGAAGTAAAATTGGGGCCCTAGTGGAAAAAGGGAGGGACTTGGAGAAGAAATGAAAGGAGTGGAAGGAGCAAAAAGGGAGGAAAAGTTACTTGGGCGGCAGCTCTTCCTGTTCCACCTCTACTTGGTGGGTCTCTTCAGGGCCTGCGTCTGGGTGCGAGCAGTTCCTTCTAGCCCCTGTCCTGAAGATTGGAGCCCGCCCACCTGACTCTGGCCCAATCCTCCCAGGCAACCTGGGGATTCACTGGTGAAATGGTGGAGGAGAGAGCTGAGGAGACACTGAGGCATGGGCACCTCCCTCTTTTACCTCAGGACCCACAGCTATGACAGTGGAGTCTTGCATGTGTAGTCCATGGACCTCCCACTCCACAGAAACTACAGAGCTCCAGCTTCCCACTCTGCCCACGTAGCACTGGGAATGAACCCCACCAACCCCACCTCTATGCCTCTCCCAATTCCTCTATGCCCCACCATAATGCATACCTTCCGTGATTAAGTACTAGGCCATTAACTGGGATCACAGATACAACAGTGGCTAAACAACAGAGGAATTAAGAAGGATTGTGAATTCCAATCTTAGCTTCACCCCTGGTGAGTTGTGTGATCTGGACCAGCCTCTCAATAATATTAAAAAATAATAATGATTGTGTTCTTTGATAAGTGCTTACTATATGCTAAGTGCTGTGCTAAACACTGAGGTAGATACAGGACAATCAGATTTGACCCAGTTCCTGTCAGTCACAGTCTAAGTAGGAGAGAGAATGGGTATCAATAATAATAATAATAATAATAATAATAATAATGATGATGGTATTTGTTAAGCACTTATTATGTGCAAAGCACTGTTCAAAGCGCTGGGGGGCCATACAAGGTGATCAGGTTGTCCCACGTGAGGCTCACAGTCTTCATCCCATTTGACAGATGAGGTAACCGAGGCACAGAGAAGTCAAGTGACTTGCCTAAAGTCACACAACTGACAAGTGGCAGAACTGGAATTAGAGCCCACGACCTCTGACTCCCAAGCCCATGCTTTTTCCACTGAGCCATGCGTGACTTGCTCAAGGTCCCACAACACGCGAGTGGAGGAGCCAGGATTGGAATCCAGTTCTTCTGACTCCTAGGTTTGTGTTCTTTCCATTAGGCAATGCTGCTTCTCTCAAGCACCCTGGGACTGAGTTTGCTTGTCAAATAAAGATGGTGGAATGGCCATTTTGTCTTCGTTTCTAGATGTAATGACTCCACGGCTATATGAATTAATGGACTGGATCCATTGGAAAAATGAGCAGGTATTAGTGGGGCAGAAGTATTTCAAAGACTAAACTACTTTATGAGAGAGGGAGCCTGAACCCTGAGTTTTCACTCCAGTTCACTCTAAGGCTTGGGGGCTGGTCAACTGAATATCGTTTTCTTCATCTGTACAGTAGGTTAATGAGAACCATATCTCTGTTTCCTAGAGCATTTGGGAGGAATGGTGCAAACGATTCAAATGCTTTGAGCACATTAGGGTTACGATCCTCTGTAAACCCTCACCTGGAATGATTATTTGTTAAGCCAGATCATAATGTTTACCCATAGTCTCTTAAATCCTAAAATACTCCCTGATGGTACTAGAGGCATTAACTATATTTAATAAGTGATTTCTGAGTCAGTGCAGCTTTTAAGGATGTCTAGAGTACAGCCAGAGAGTAACTGGGTTCTGAGAGAATTTGACTCATAAAATCATTCCTAATTATCCCTGGTTTTGGAGGAGAGTGATGGTGGAGAGCAACCCAAACAGAAGATAATTTGAGAGAATACAACAGTAAAGGTACTTTGTGTCACTGCTGGACAGTAGGGAGAAGTGACTTCAGAATCTGTGTCGGCGGGTGGGAGAAGATGGATGGATTCTTGATTTGGATTACTGGAAGCCAGAGAGAGCCACTTTTGTACTGTGTTTTTTCCTTTATTTTGAAGAAGTGCATTACTTTGTCATTAGCAATTGTTAATTAGTTGCGCTAACCAGATGCTCAAGGGAAATCGGCTCCAGTTTCCTCCAATTACAGATTCAACCAATTCATGTCTCTCTTTTTAACACTGCCGATTTGCTCTCACACTGTTTGTGTCCTCTTCTTCCTCCTATTTCTAGTGTATAAACAAACACACACACACAATTGATATTCTCACCTCATGCTAGACTGCAGAACTAACAAAGATTTTCTCTTGGCAATTTCAGTTCCAACTACAAGCACCCTGTATTTTGAAATTGTACAAACCCCTGTGTATTTGATATCTTGTAGCCTCTCGGTGGGTTTCAAAGGTAGATTAAATTCACCCGACAGGTAGTCGATAGAACATAAAATATGAATGAAATTGTAATTTTCCGGTAGGTCCTGGAGATATAACTTTGGCCCAGGCAGGGTTGCCTGCAGACTAACTGGTGAATGGCCTCCTTGAATGTTTTGCTTTCCTCTGTTTGTTCTAACTCAGCTAGGAGAAAATCATGGAGATTATGTACACGGTGAAAAGTAAAGAATTGAACATCGAAGGAGTCTTAGTTTTGGCACACAGAGAGAAATGCACAGAAGGTGAGGGACCAAATTGCAGAATCGACTGATAAGGTTGTGTTTCTTAAAGCAACATTGAAGCTTAGGGCATTAAAGTCTTCCTGTTATCTATAGCAGATCCACAAGGTTGAATTTGGCTAATGCAGTTTCCTGGGTCCTGTGCCTGGATTAGGCAGTGGTGTCCACACTGAGAGCCTAAAAGACAATTCAAGAGCCTGAAGTCTTGTAGTCCTGAAGAATCTTTCGTGGAGAAGGGCTTAGGTGAAGGGAGGGATGGACGGGACTTAAGCGCACAATCAGTTCATCCTCTCCTACTTCCCTCACTGATTTCCTACTACAACCCAGTCTTCACACTTTGCTCCTCTAAAAAGCCTACTTGCTGTACTTCCATCTTGTCTATCCTCCTTCGGTCATGATACTCCCTCTCCATTCCTATATGAGAGACCACCATTCTCCCCACATCCAAATCCTTACTAAAATCATATTTCTCCCAAGAGGCCTTCCCTGACTAAGCTTTTATTTTCCCTACTCCCTCTCCCTTCTGCATCACCTATGCACTTGTGTCTAAACCCTTTAAACACTTGATATTCACCCCACCCTCTGCCCCACAACACTAATGTGCATATTTGTAATTCATTTTCATGTCTGTCTTCCCCTCTAGAATGTAAGCTCCTTATAGGCAGGGAATGTGTCTATCAACACTAATGTATTGTATTTTCTCAGGGTCTTAGTTCAGGGATCTGCACACAGTAAGTGCTCATCAATACCATTGATTGATTGATGGGGTGAGAAGGAAAGTTTGGGGTTGGGTCAGTTTACCTGCTTTCAGATGACAATGAATAAATTCAAATAGAAATATACTCATCATTCTAAATCAGGAAGGGTGAGCTTATTCACACTGTGACTCACTCCTGTCTTTCTCAGAACGTAGCAGACCAAAAAGAATACAAAAGGAGCGTGTTTTTGAGACTCAGAGGTAAAAGTATTCTTCAGTTTAATATTAGCTATTGTTAATATTACATTAGAAACATTACTGAGATCAGACTGGAAAGCATCAGCTTTAGGCTACTGAAAGCCTAACTCTTGAAATAAATTTAGAAAAAATGAAATTGCCAGCTCTAGAAAGTCTTTTATTATTGGTGAAGGTAGTAGAGGCAAGCGGAGAGGAGAGAGAGACATTCCATTCTCTCTTGTCACTTATATACCAAAACAAGACATTTTTTCAGTGCAGTAGCATTTTGCAGCAATTAACATTAAACATCTACCAAGGAAAATAAATTTACTTGTGTCTTTACATTGGGTCGAACTGTGGAAAATAGGAGGATACATAGCCTGCAAACTAAGTTTTAGTGGTTTTAAAACAAAAAACACTTATAAGCCCAGCGGCTGGAAATCACTGTCACCTCCATATAGGATTCATTTAATATCCCTTCTCACCTTATAAGAGTTCTGGGTAATCAGATAGATGAGACTCAGTCTCGACCTTAAAGAAGCTAACAATCTCAGATGCATGTCAAACGGACAGTGTTTGTAAGATACACATTCCAAACTCTTTTAAAGCAAATGAATGGAATGAGGGCTTTTGATATTCTGGAAATGAGGCTGATACTGTGATGAGAATCAGTTTAGAATGCCCAGTGAGAGAAACTCTCTCAAATGTCCAAGACCTGGGAACCCCTTCATATAAAAATAGAATGGAGTCATCGGTTCACTGGTGACATACAGATGTGGTCTGGAAGAGACCCTCAATCTGGTGGGGGGGTCCTCCTCCCTCCAGATCCCCTCTGGTGTGCTAAAGCCCCCTTCTAGCATGCCTACTGCTCTTCTTGAAAGCTTGGGGATGCCTTCATTGAAGCAGCAAATGCAGTTGACTTAGCCTGCAGGGTGGGTTCCCTAGTGTAACCTCAGAGGCTGGGCACGCGATCTCAAGTGATTGCAGTGGGAAGGTTGGACACACAGATGAGAGACCTTCAGCACATCTGTTGACTCCAACTGTGTGGAGCTACAAGTTGAGAAAGACTGCAACAGAAAAGATCTGGCTTTCGGATGAGATTGTAAGCACCCCAAAGGCAGAAAAGATCTGGGCTTTTGGTTGCGATCGTAGGCACCTTGGAGTCAGGGACCTTGTATTTTATTTCTATTGTATTTAGTGTGTTACTGTCTCCTCTATCCCTAGTCTATTTTAAATGTCTGTCTTTCCCTTTAGATCCTAAGCTCCTCATAGGCAATTATTGTGTTGACCAGCTCTTTTTTTTGTACTTTCCCTAACTCTTAGTACAGTGCTCTGAACACAGTAAGTGCTCAATAACTACCACTGATTGATTCGTTTGCACACCTTGAGAGCTCAATAAATACTCCTGGCTATTTGGAACAATAACTAGGGAGGGCCATGAGTGAGATGGTGAGAATCATGGCTGGAGCCAGTGTTTAGCCTCAGTTCTCACATATGTCTTAGTGAGGGTGGATGCAGAAGGCTGCACCAATTTTTTTTAGTAATAGAACTGAAACCTTCTAGGTCCCTGGGATCCACTTAAAAATATTCTCCAAGTTGAATATATTTAGAGGAGTGTTAAGTAGATAAACCAGCTCCTTCTCCTGTTTTCCTAAAAGTGGCAAAAAAAATCTTGTTCCTCAGTTGATACAGTGTGGGTAATATCAAAAACTGAAAACGTGTTAGCAACAAAATCTGAACATCTTCCACACCAGGAAAGCTGTGTGATTTTAGGAGAAGTGTGTCATGTTGTCAGAGATAGAATATGCCTCATAGCCTTGCTTGTTTATCCTAGTCAAAAACTGATCATTAAGGTCTTGGCATAATTTCATTTAGGAGGGAGAGGGGAAAATCCTTAAATATCATGTTGGAATCAATGGAAACTGCTTCTAGGGTAATTTGCATTTTTCTTGGGGGTCAGATATGCAATTTTATTAATATAACGGCTGATGAAGACCCTTCTCAGGCACAATACCACAACTCTTTTCCTGTCTCTCCTCAGGACAAAAATAACAACAAAAAAATAAACATTGCTAAAGAAATTGCACAGGCTAGGGACAGCTTTCAAAAGTATTATGGCCTTCATTGGTGGATCAAAATTTGAAGATAGAAAATAATATATCTTCAAAATTTGTAGGATTTTTAAATTTGTGTCTGTGGGTGTTAATGAAAACAGACCTAGGCACTGCAAATATTAAATATGACGATCCAAAAGGGACAACTTTTTTTGTGGGCTCACTGTGGCCGGGACTATGGGACCTTTTCAGGCACATATAAATTTCACTGTCTGGGGTGCCTTTGAATTCAAAAGACAAGGGCAATGGTGTCATCCAAAATGGAGAGAAACTTGAGCATTGGGTTTTGTAATGAGCTGTCTTTTGCATAAAGCAGTAAGAGTAGTAATAGCATTAATCGTGTGCAGGAAACTAAACTAAGGGCTGGGAAATAGTACATGGGTGGGCATTAGTTCTGTACCCTGTCCCTTGAGGGGCTCACAATCTATGAGTAGTTAGTTTGACTTTTACAGCAATTACTTTTGTCCAACCGTGCACCAACCTAGTACTTAGTTCAGTACCTGGCACTCTGTAAGCACTTAAAAAATGCCATTAAAAATAGTATTTATTGAGTGCTTATTATGTGCAGAGCACTGTACTAAGTACTTGCGAGAGTGCAATGTAACAGAGCTATTAGACATGTTGCCTGCTCACGAGGAGCATTCAGTTTAGAGAGAGTGGGAAGAGTTTCAGACTGGAGACAGGATGAAGGTGAGGGATCAGCACCAAGATAGATAAGACTGAGATACAGTGAATAATTTGAGGATGAAAGTGAGCAAGCTGGCTTTAGTAGGAAATCAGTGAGAGGGCACTCAACCACCACCTTGAATGCTTTGAAGTCAATGGTAAGGGGTTTCTGTTGGATGCAGCAGTGGATAAGCAACCACCGGAGGTTCTCGTGGTTGGGGAAAGCATAGACTGAATGTTATTTAGAAAAATGATCCAGACAGCCAAATGAAGTATAAACTGGCCTGGGGAAAGACAAGAGGCAGGGAGGTCAACAAGGAGGCTCAAACAATAGTCAGGGTGGTATAGAATAAGTGCTCAGCTCAACATACTAGCAGTTTGGATGGAGAGGAAAAGACAGATTTTAAAAAGGAACCCACCAAAAATTGATCTCAACTCATCCTCTCTACTATAGTGAAAAAGAATAAAATTTCTTCTTGACCTAAGTTATTGCCAGTGCTAGACAACTAGCTACCTACTAGACCATATAATCATAAAAGAACTGAGTTATTTTCTGTTTACACTTATGAAGATACCATTCTCTGTAAATAGCATTTAACTATTTTCTAAAAATATATACCCAGTTCTTCTTTAATACATTGAAAACTCATACTGTAGTACATACCCCATCCAGTTTCACATAAGCACCCCAAACTTCTTTCTTCCAAAACCACATCATTCTGTAGCCAACAGATGAATACTGTTGGAAGAACATTCTCTAATTCCACCACCACATTTTATACAAAGTGCATAATGGAAACATGTATTTTGGCAGAACTGAGTGCATCTTGGTATATTTGCTATATCGGTATATTTGGCTATGTCCAATCTGATAAACTTGTATCTATCCCAGTGCCTACTACATTGTCTGGCTCGGAGCATGTGCTTAACAAATACCTAAAAAAAAAAACCCAAAACCCAACTGCGTCTGACTTGATTTTCTTGTCTTTGCTCTAATGCTTTGTACAGTGCTTGACAAATAGTAAGTCCTTCACAAATAATACCATTATTGTTATTGTTCATGTTATTGTGAGTGGTGACGTGAGACAGCCTGTTCTACTAGCTTTGATTTGGATACCTTAATGTCTTATTCTAAGTTTAATAAATAAATCTTAGAGGGGGGGAAAGGGAGATGTTCATTTCCGTAGTAATCGGCACCACTAAAATTCCGGTTCGACATTTCCCAATAGGATTTTATCTGAAGCTACATCTCATTCAATCACTCTCCCATCCCTTACCTTGCAGTTCTCCAAAACCTCATTTGGTACAAATAGTCCCCTTTAGATTGAATTCCATTAATCTCATGTTTTGTCTACCACTCTGAATGTAAATATATTCAAAGATGCATATAACTGACTCTGACTTCATCAGTTCTTCAGAGCTAAGACCTATTTTTAAGCCGTTTTCCTTTAGCAAAGTTCAGTGCACACGAAAGGCACTAAATAAATCAGTAATAATTAATCAAAATTGGCCCTGTTAATGTTTACTTTCCTCCTGTGGAATCTGGACTAGAATTCATACCCTGAAGTTTGAATGCTAAAGATTTAATAAAAGGAACTCATCTGCCCTTCTTTCCTACTTCCTGACTTTTCTATACTTAATACTAAACTAATTATTTTCAACCAGGGAATAATACTGTGCCACTTCCCCTTCCATTTGATCCCTTAATAATTGGATGACTAAAAAGCACAAACTTTTAGAATTCAGCAAGTATATCAACAAACCACAAATCTATATTTAAGGGAAATGAGAAATGGAGTAGCAAAATTAATTTGTTTCTGTGAGTACATCCTTAATTAAAGCTCAGATAATATCATACAGGCTGTGGTGTGATAGAAACTTACACTGAGTGTCTTTCCCATGTAAAAAAAAAAAATCAAGGAACTAACGTAACAATGCCTGAAGTCAGATTTACTTATTATTTACAGAGTGAGCAGATTTACCCATCTGTCAGTATATCAGGGTGTATGGAAATAATGTCATGGGAGGGATTGCTATAATAAAGCAGTGGTTCAACTGGAGGGGTGGGATGGGGCTCAGCAGTCATGACTGATGTCATCATTGCAACTCATCCTTTTCCATCCCGGACTTCAGCTACATTCTCATTAGAGCCACAAACCTATTAGTCAGTAGTATTTATTGGGCACTTTACTCTGAGGAGAGAACTCTACTAAGAGCTCGGGAGAGTACGATAGAGAGAGATGACAGGATCCCTTTTCACAGAGCATCTTACCACCTAAAGGAGGAGGCAAACACTAAAATAAATTACAGTACGGGAAACAATAGAGTATAAGGATGCAGTATTGTGGGGGTATGGAGGAGGTGAATATCTAAGTGATTATGGTTTGAGGACTGAAGGTGCATAAGTGAAGCAGTGGAGGAAGAAATAGGATAGGGAGATGAGAGATTTTAGTCAGGGGGCTTCTGGGGAGAGATGTTATTTTAGAAGGGCTTCAATAATGGGGAGAGCAGTGGTCTCCTGCCCATGAAAGGGCAGGGGTTCTAAGCAGGATGGAGGGTGAGAGGAAGGGATTGATAACGGGAGAGACAAGAGTGAAGCTACCTATATATTCATAGAGCTCACCATTATTGAATTAGCCAATTATTAAGAGGCGGAACTAGACAACTAGACAACTCTTATAAAATCACGTCACCATGGGACATTCTCCTGCCAAAAAAGAAAAGGGCATTTGGCAAATTTCAAAAGGAAATAACCTTTCAAAATGAAAAATTGATGTATATTTATCAAACAAGGATAAGAAAACAGGAGACAGTCCATTTGGGGCCTGGTCTGAAATCAACATAACTGAGTATCCTGATGATGAAAAACGTTGCTCTACTTGATTATAATCTTGGACAAAAACAGATAAATTTTTGCAATCAGTCTGGACACCAGAGAAACCCCATTTTAATAATGGTGATGCGCACCAGAATGAAACGACAGTGATTTAGAACAGCCAATCTTTTTTGGTTTGTTGGTTTTAGATTGCTTTGAGCTCAGAGACTGCCTTTAACATTAAGAAAAGGTATCATCAAGAAACAGCTCCCATTTTCCCACATTAAATTACGTGTGGTCCCACTGTAACACTGCATTTCATGGGGGCTGGGATTATGATCTAGAAGGGGCTTGGCTCAAAGACAAAAGAAAAAAAAAGGTTTGGAAAGTGTTCCTGGTAACCTTCAGTTCAAAATAATGCTATGTGATCTTTCAGCAAGGATCTACCTTTTCCCACCCCAACTAAAATGAGATCATTTTAAAAACAGATGTCCAGACCACCAGGGATGCAGAGTGGATTGACCCAAATCATGTTACAAATATAAGTGAAAATTAACAAAGATAAATAGTTTGTTTGGCAGCCCTGAAATGACTCCATATGTTTCTGCTTTGCTTCATTAAGGAAGCTGGAATAAAGATATTTTATTAGCAAATTGATTAGAAGTGGAGGAAATTGCTTTCGGTAATGGAAAATCAACTTGAGACTTTGCCCAGTGCTTAAACTGTATTCCTATTATTTCACCCTTTTTTTTGTGGTGGGGGAGAAGGGTTGATTGGGGGCTGAATGGAGGTGAAAGGAAAAATATTGTTCTTCAGCATTGGTATAATTCTTAGTTCCCATGTTTATTATAAAAGGTTCTTCTTCCAAAAACATGCCATGAATCCAGCCCTTTCTCAGCGTCTAAACATTCACTACACTGGTCCAGGCAGTTATCATAATAATAATAATAATGATGGCATCTGTTAAGCACTTACCATGTGCCAAGCACTGTTCTAAGCACTAAGCCCTGTTCTAAGTGCTAGGTTGACTACTCCATCAGTCACTAAACTGAACTGGCCTTCAATCTCTCCCTTCCCTACCCAATACTACACTCTACTTCTCGGATCTCTTTTCTAAAACAATATTTTGGGTACCTCTCCCCCTCTTTTCAAAAACCTTCACTGGATACCCATTCTTCTATTTATGAAAGAGAAACTCTTGACCACCAGCTTTAATCATCTGCTTTCTTCCTCCTGCTTATCCTCTCTTTCCTCTCACTACATCCTGCTTGCACTCTTCATTCATTCTTCATTCTTCATTCATTTCAGGTTAATTTTCATCCTCAATCAATTATATTTATTACTTAATAATTATTGTGCTGTTAAGTGATTGGGCGAGTTCAGTATAGTCGAGTAGGTAGATATGGACCCTGCCCACATGGAATTTATAGACTATTGGTAGAAACAGCCTTTAAAACAAATTACAGATGGATTAATTGTGGTATTTGTTAAGCGCTTACTATGTGTCAAGCACTGTACTAAGCACCGGGGTGGACATAAGCAAATTGGGTTGGACATAGTCCCTGTCCTGCATGGAGCTCACAGTCTTAATCCCCACTTTACAGATGAGGTAACAGGCACAGAGAAGTGAAGTGACTTGCCCAGGGCCACACAGCAGACAAGTGGCAGAGCTGGGATTAGAACCCATGACCTCCTGACTCACAGGCTCATGTTCTAGCCACTACTCCAGGGCTAGTGGTTGGTGAATGTCAAAGTGCTTAAGAGTGTAACCCAGGCGCATATGCAACACAGAAGAGAGGGTGAATAGAGGAAATGAGAATATTGTCCGGGAAGGCTTCTTGGAGAAGATAATTATAATAATTACTTACTATGTGCCAAGCACAGTTCTAAGCACTGGGGAAGATACAGGGTAAACAGATTGTGCTACCTGGGGCTCACACTTTTAGTCCCCATTTTACAGATGAGGTAAATGAGGCACAAAGAAGTTAAGTGACTTGCCCAAGGTCACAAAGCAGATCGATTAGACTGTAAACCCGTCACTGGGCAGGGATTGTCTCCATCTGTTGCTGAACTGTATATTCCAAGCGCTTAGTACAGTGCTCTGCACATAGTAAGCTCTCAGTAAATACTATTGAGTGAATGAATAAGTGGTGGGGCCGGGATTAGAACCAATGTCCTCTGACTCCCAAGCCCGTGCTCTTTCCCCTAACCCTCGCTGTTTCTCTTTGTTTTTAGTAAGGCTTGGAAGAGGGGGAGAGTTGTGATCTGTCAATTATGAAGGGGGAGGGAGTTCCAGACCAGGGGGAGGACACGGGCAAAGGGTCGATATCAAGGTAAATGATATCGAGATACAGTGAGGAGCATAGTAAGAGGTCAGGGAGGTATGGTTGGAGGAGGAGAGTTGATTGAGTGTCTGTTTGCATTTTGCCCACTTCCATTCTCTTTTTCACATCCTCCCTCATCAATCAATCATATTTATTGAGTGCTTACTTTGTTCAGAGCTTGGGAGAGTATGATATAACAGAGTTGCCTGGATGTACTTTCCACTTCAAATCTGATAGTCCACTACCCCCTTCAAAACCCTCAGAGCCCTTCTGAAATCACATCTGCTCCATGAATCCTTTCCCAGTTGACTTCTTAGCTCCTCACTTTGTATCTTCAACTGCCATGTCAGTAGTTCTATACCACCTAAGCACTGGAGAACTCACAATCCCTTGTGAGAACCTATATACATAAATTTATACTCTATTCCTTCTTCCTATCTGTAAATTATTTTAATGTCTGTGTCCTCTGGAAGACTGTAAACTCCTTGAGGGAGGTTCATGTCTACTAATGTTACTGTATGCTTCCAAGTACTTAATACAGTGCTCTGATAAGAGTAGATGCTTAAAAAATAGTTGTGATTGATTGTTATGAGATTCCTTGATATTTTGAAAGCCCTTTAATCCTTTTTTTAGATCACTGTCTTTCAGAACATATCTGTTGAACACCCTCCATTGTATTCCAAAGTACTGAATGAACCCTGAAAAAATAAGTGAGGATCCCCACTTTAAAGAGATTATGATTTAAGAGAGAGAGACAGAATACAATATATAATCAGCCTCACTGAAGTTTGTTTGAAATCAGGTGAGTAAGCTAGTTGCAAGTCAGATCTTACTCTTGATTCTGGTTTGTCTGCAGTATTAATTACAGACTTGTGATAACAAACCTATTCCACTCAAAAGATAATAATGGATTTGTCACTCTATCCAAGAGTACATTTGCATATATATTCAATCAGATGCTCCAAATTATGCAGTTTTTCTTTTAGATAGGCTAGCTTACTTGATTTCCTGTTTTTTGAATATTTTTTGTTTTTTTTCAACCCCCCTCCCCATAAGATGTTTGGTTGTGTGGTCTTTTACTATATAACAAGGCATCCAGTCCTGCTCTTCCTGTTGAATGTGCAACTTCTTAACAGCTTTGCAGGAAACCCTGCAGAACCCTCTTTGAAGCAGCCTGCCAGCTATGATATAGTTCATGAAGGAACTATTGGAATTGGAGCAAAATGGTCAGGAAATTGCTAAATGGGTCAAGTGCGAAATTATTTCTTCTTCCATTAAGTCTTAGAAATCAACCTCATTATACCCCTGCACTTAATGCTGCCTGCCACTGAAAATTTTCCAAAAATGGTGGAACAGATCACATTCGTGTTTGGGTTCATGTTAAGCCTATGAGTATTTTTTGGCAGTAAAAATTCAGCTGCTTGTATTTCAGTACAGTTTTTGTGATTAGAACACCTGGCTTTGCATTTACATATCACTAGGCGGTGACTTCTGTTGCCAAGATCCTTTAATTTGTATCACAAACATGTTAGTATTGCTCTGCCATAAGCTGCAGCTTTGAATTCTCTGCCTTCCCTTTATAAACTGACCTTCCACACAGTCATTGCATCCAGTTGTACCAGATTTGTAAGGACTGTTAATAGCAGCAGCGACAAAGTTTGGAAATAAATGCACTGAGATGCTAAGTTAAAGTACAGACATGAGCTTCAATAAGAAACTCTAATAATTACCTTTATTCTGCTGTCTTACAAATTATCAAGTCAAGCTCTACTGCAGCTTCCATTCTTTAGAAAAAAACTCTAAAGTAATTGTATGTGTCTGTATGTACTCTGATTGTTCATGCTGGAACAATAGAATATTTGCATAGTGTTTCTGCACTTAGTTCTCCAATTTGACAAAGATGAGTCTTGTTGTAGAAAGGGTAAGTCCTTGGCTAGGTTTAGCACTCGAATCAAATCAATTCACTTAGTACTATTGATAATAAATGTATTTCTATGGAGCAAAAACATCTCCACATCCAAAATATTTATGAATCTGCACAATGAGGCTGCTGGAAAAAAAGAAAGTTACAGTGAGGCTACCACTATTTGGGGTGTGGTTTGACCTTGAACCTCAATGAATTACTCATCATCTTCTTGTGGTGACGTAAATGTAAATAGTAGTTGAGTATTGAGAGTGACTCAGTCGTCATCTAAAGGCATCATTCAGTCTGCAGAACTCATCCCATCACAAATAAGTTTGAAAACTCATCCGGTAAATGTGAAAAATGGGCTCTATGACACACACTGCCTGAGAAATAAAAGTGGGGACAAGCCTCCATTAGGGACCTAGAGAATGTGACACCAACCAGGTTTTGCTTAAATTTCTAGGTAATGAACCTCATTTCTCAAGATGCTCATAGCGACTTGGCTTACAAGACTGACTTTGGTAAAAATCCAGTCACTCTACAAAGAAAATAGCATATCGCCTTTAGAAGTAGGTGATCAGTCTTGTACTAGTACTGAGTGGAAGAGAGTTGTAATTGCCTTACCAACAGGTCTCTTGCCTTTCAGATGCTCGGTACAGCTATGTGAAAAAGAACTGACTTCTTCCATTGCACTGGCATCAGGGAGGGGAAGGAGAATGCAGAAACATAATTCAGTTGTCAGATGGTAATGTGAGTGTCAATAAAGAAAATGGATGGGATGCTTTCTCAGTTCAGACTAAGGAAGACAATTATTTGTAAGTATAGCTAGTAATTAATTATCACTCAAAGTGCATCATCATTAAGAATAAGTAATGTGTTGCTTCCACAGACTCCAAAACTGAATCTTAGAATAAAGGGCAAGCTATCTAAAAACCATTTCAACAGTAAAGAAGAAAAAAAGCTATGCTAGTGATAAGGTAGCTAGAAGATTAAAATAAACCCTGCATGGTATTTTTTTTTTACAGCAAAAACAGTGGTGTGATTTTGGGGGGCAATCGGCTAGGTGGATAGTAAACTGAAGAGTTTTTGAACATTTGTTCACCTCTTTCCATGAAAGGGAGGTGCCTTGGGGCCCTCTTCCTTTCTCCTAAGAGGGAATGAGAAATTATGAGGAAAATTTGCACGGCTGAATCAATATATGGCAAAGACTCAATCGCATAACCTTAAAAACCTAAGCAATTAACTTTGTTTGAAAAGGTCAAAGTCGGCAGTGCTGTTCCCCTTTGACAAGTAAAGCTGTCCAACATTACCTTGTGTAAATTAGGCATATCTTTGGCCAACTTAATCAGACTGCTATTTCCACTTTCATGCTATACCTTGTGTATACATCACTTGTTTGCATTTCCTGTGAAGTAAAAAAAAATTTGGGAGCCTTGTTTGCAAATTCCATATATTAGCAAATATTCCTAATAGCCCAAGCTGGAATGCCCTGGAGGTCAATGCAAACATAGCTTATGTCTAATAGAGCCATATTTATTAAAACTTTTGAACCAGTGAATGATGCCTTGGGCACCAGGTAGACTTTTGA
This sequence comes from Ornithorhynchus anatinus, assembly GCF_004115215.2. Classification (NCBI taxonomy): domain Eukaryota; kingdom Metazoa; phylum Chordata; class Mammalia; order Monotremata; family Ornithorhynchidae; genus Ornithorhynchus; species Ornithorhynchus anatinus. The sequence continues at coordinate 11,698,970 of NC_041735.1, read as the reverse complement.
GTATCTTAAAATGTAGTTAACCTTTTTCCCTCATTTTGCTTCTTTGACTCCCCAGAATCACATGCTCCTCTTAATTCTTAAGAGGGGAGAAACTAAGGAATCAGGGGTGAAGAATGCCACTTCCAGGATGAAATTGACCTTACTACTCCATTCCATGTTATCTTCAGCCACCTTATTTTTCACCTGGTCTCATTTCTTTTTCTTGCCAACTAACTTTTTCTCTTATTCTTCCTCTCTCAGTTAGTTTCCATTAAGAGTATATGCAGTAATTAGGATTAGAGGATGAATGGAAAAAGTGGGAAAAAAAAGGACTGACAAATGCCATGATTTTTCCTCAATCTTGAGATTCAATGTAAGGAAGTCCACTTTGAATGTATGTATTTGATTTAGATACATATAGTATAAACAAACACTATAGATCCATACATTTACATTGTAGATTTCAACTATGTCTCTGCGCTCTGACTCCTCAAACTCATTATTATCAGGAATAAATAGATCATCCTCCTAGACCAGTCATTTTACCCCTGTCAGACTTATACAAGCCCGCAGCAAGAAGCTCCATTGTAGAATCTAACCTACAGAGCCCAAATCTGGTACCTGAAATCACTGCAAGAGAGAAAGAGAGAGAAGACTAAGTTTTATCTATGCCAGAATCTTCATCAACTGCAACTCCACTGAGTACATTTTTCAGTTCCCAGCTGTGAGCATGTATCAAACAAAGAGATATCAAACTCTACTGAATTTTTCTCTCCCAACTGTTTAATAGAGTGCTCTGCATACAGTAAGCACTCAGTACATGCCATTGACTGATTATGTGGTGTTTTAGCACTTTCTATGTGCGTAGCAGTGTACTAAGTGAGGACGTAGAAACAATATCAGCAGATCAGGCACAGTCCTTGTCCTACATGGGCTCATGCTCCAAAAGAGGAGAGAGGCAGGTATCTCATCCCCATTTTTACTGAGGCCCAAAGAAGTTAAGAGCCTTGCCCAAAGTCACACAGCAGGCAAGAGGTGGAGCATGGAGCATGGACCAGCCCATCCTCTTTTCCCTAGGCTACAAAAACCTCTACAGGCACCCGAATTTCAAATTTCCATAGATCTAGGCTGGCTGTCACCCCTCTCACATTTTCAAGCATGACCTAGTGGAAAGGGAATGGACCTGGATGACCCTGGGCAAGTCACTCTGTGTCTCAGTTTCCCTTATCTGTGAAACAGATCCAGTACCTGAAATCACTTCAAGAGAGGAGAGAGAAGATGAAGTTTTCTCTATGCCAGAATCTTCACCAACTGCAAATCCACTGAATATATTTTTCAATTCCCAGCTCTGAGCCTGGGTCTCCAACACTTTTTGTGGTGGGAATGTGTCAACCAACTCTACCCTGTTGTTCTCTCCCAGCTGCTTAGTACATTGCTCTGCACTACTTAGATCGTGAGCCCCATGCGAGACAGGGATTGTGCTCGGCCAGATTATCTTTTATCTACTCCAGTGCTAAGTATAATGTTTGGCACAAAGTAAGCACTTAGCAAATATGAATAAGTCTTAGACATACTTGCAGCACCCCAAAAAGCCAAAGCTTTTCATTGGGACATTGTTCCTTACTCCATAGAAATAATCTTTTCATTCTTATTTCTTTCTAAGCTCTTAGGCTTTGATTTCTGGATCATTCTATTACAATATAAATGTGAAAAGGGGAAGAGGAGGGCTTCTCGAGATCCTTTCATTATTTGTTCTTAAACCCTCATGAATAGTTTCTTCTATTACCAGTTTGATTTCCTGCTTGACTAGGTGCGTGGGAATTATGTGCATACCATAGGTGGAGTGAGCTCAATAACTCTGGGTTCTATTTGCCTAACTGAATCCATTTTATTTAGCATCAAAATGGGAAAGCCACAAGATGTGAAGCTCTTATAGTTTATGTGAAAACCAATCGCTTGCATTCAAAAAGAAGAGCTAAATTTTTAGACGAAAAATGCATTTTGCATTCTGGTCCCAAACTTTCCTTGCTTCCCTGAAACTGATACAGATTGATCACAATCTTACTACTCTGGACTAAAAAATCAGAGTTGTAACTTTATTGTGGCACATTATTGGGCTCACCCTCTTAGAGTGATAGGTTGTATTGCATTCTTCTGTTATTGCACACCTATTGGGCAGCTCAAGATAAAGGCAACCCCATTCATTTATCCCTTAAGAAATGTGGTTCAGAACAAAGCTGAAACACTCACCATGAGTTTAAACTGGTGTAAATTAGTTTTGACAAGTCTAGAAAATGTCCCGTCTTATGCTGTCGAGTCATTTCTGACCCATAGCGACTCCATGGACACATCTCTCCCAGGGTGCCCTAGCTCCATCTGCACTTGTTCAGGTAGAGTATCCATAGAGTTTTCTCGGTAAAAATATGGAAATGGTTTATCATTGCCTTCTTCAGTGCAGTAGACTTGAATCTCCACCCTAGACTCTCTCCCGTGCCGCTGCTGCCTTGCACAGATGAGTTTTGAAATCTAGCAGATTGCTTTCCACTCATTAGCCACTGCCCAAGCTAGGATTGGAATGGATATGCCTCTGTTTGACTCTCCCTCCCATAGCCAAGACTGGTAGAGTACTGGAAACTCTCCAGGTGTGATCCTGAGAGGGGCTAGAAAGTGAAGTTATCTCCATTATAGTATCTATTTTTTGTTGTGAGCCATAGTAAATGCTAGTATTTCATTTGCTGTTAGGTGATTTAGCAGTGAAAAAACTGAAAGAGCTCTCTCTATCTTGGGCCACCTAAATTTCTACTTCACCACCTTTGGCAAGACTGTTACCCAAGACCCAGAAGGTCTGCATAATCCACACAGTTGGGTTTACTGATTAAAAAATCTTGGTTAGAATTCTGTAGATGTGAACCACCGAGATGCCTTAGTACCATTACAAATATGAGGTACAAATACATTTCTTTCAAAGTTATCTTCATCCTTGGTTTCCCTTTGCAAGGTCCCCAGATTTGTAAATATATCTGGGAAGCATGTTATTTTCATCATAATCATCATCATCATTACAGTGGTATTTATTGATTGTTTATCTTGTGCAGGGAACTGGAGTAAGAGCTTGGAGAGTACAATACAACAGAGTCAGTAGACACATTCCCTGCCCCAAACGAGCTTACAGTCTAGAGGGGGAGACAGACATTAATATAAATAAAGCATGTAACTCATATCCACACATCCAATCCAAGAAGGAAAAACCAGATATGGCCAGAACCTAGGATCAGTTTCAGACCCTGAAAATGGCAGTGGTATTGAGCAATTAATCTTTGGAAAATCAAAATATTCTTTCAGATCAGCTGTCTATAACTTCAGTAAATTATATTTTGCTTATATTTTGGAGAAGCAGCGTGGCGCAGTGGAAAGAGCACAGGCTTTGGAGTCAGGGCTCATGAGTTCGAATCCCAGCTCTGCCACTTGTCAGCTGTGTGACTGTGGGCAAGTCACTTAACTTCTCTGTGCCTCAGTTCCCTCATCTGTAAAATGGGGATTAAGACTGTGAGCCCCACGTGGGACAACCTGATTCCCCTGTGTCTACCCCAGCGCTTAGAACAGTGGTCTGCACATAGTAAGCGCTTAACAAATACCAACATTATTATTATTATTATTATTTTGCCTGATTTATCTCCTGCAGCCAGAGCCACAGAAAAGTCCAAGTATATCTTGACTCCTATTAACATGCACCAACCTGCCTTCAAATATGGAAACTGTGTTTGTCGAAGTCAATTGGCATTTCCTTTTGCACCCAGGGGGTGACTATACAAAATCAAGGTCCCTTGTAAAGAAACGGCCTGGAGCAAAGACAGGCATCTCTCTACCAGACATAGTACTGAAGATGACATTCTAACCCAAGAGTCATACCAGCTTCACAAATTCAAGTTTTATTTGAGCTTCCCTAATGCTAGTTTCCTCATTCAAACTTTTCTGGATCCTCTCTCTCCAGAACAGAGTGAATGGACCTAACAGACACTCTGTTTCCCCTCTGATATGAGACAAAATTGTGTAAGAGCCAGGGAATTGAAGAGACTATCATAATGGGCCTGTGTCATGGCAATCTGAAAGTATTTTCATCAGGAAATGCTCTGAGCAGTTACTTAAAAATAGTAATTGTGGAATTTGTCAAGGACTTCCTATGAATCGAGCACTGGCCAAAATGCTTGAATAGATACAGTGCAATTAGATCAGACAGAGAGAAATTAAGTGACACTGCACGTAAGTGGCAGAGCAGGATTAGAACTCAGCCCTTGACTTCCAGTCCTACGCTTCCCATATTAGGTCATGCAGCTTCTCAAACACCAGTAACTATATTTTTTCAAATTAATATTCCACATACTGGTATAGCCTTATTTAGGCTTTTTATCTTTAATTGGTGGGGCAGTTGATGATCTAGGTGAAAATAGTTCGGATTTCATTTTCAGCAAGTCTAGAATCTCCTTCCTTGAGTCTAAAGAACTTCTTACTGCTATGAGTACCTGGGAATGAAAAGTTAGGCTGACATGAACTCACAGTTGGTGATCTTTCACCTTACTAACTGGATAATAAGAGAATCTTTGCATTATTTTAAGAGTGGTAGTTAACATAAATATTCAGTGGTCAAGGTTTCTCTAACAGAGATGACCTGCCAGAGGTGGATAGACTCTCATACGCTCTAAAGACTGTTACCTGCACAGGGCATTTTAAAATAATTTGATGAATAAAGGTGAGAAACTCTCACCTTTATGAATATTGGTTAGGACATGCACAGACTTGAGGAGTTCAATTTAATTGGCATTTCTGCTAGAAAGAGCCCATATGAGGAACTGTACACATTGACCAGCTTATGAAAGCAGCTTAAGGAAAGCGTCCAGAATGTATGGTGAAAATGTCTTTCACAGACAAAAGAAGACCTTTTGAGCAAATGTTTTATCCTCCAAATTAAGATGGTTTCCTTTAGGAAATCAAACTGCTCTTGTTTGAAATAGGACTGTTCTCTTTGAGTTACTTTGGTTCAAACATTGAGCTATTCCTGTGGAAGCTATTTTTTGTCAAGAGAGAACATTGCCTTTTGTTAACTAGGGTGAGATGTTTAGCAAAAACTCTTCTTCGGACTTCTGACAAAAATGAATTAATTCTTAAAGAGAAGTGTGAGTAAACCCAGACAGTAAAGCAGTGACAAAAAAAAATCCCAAAATAAACCAGCAGTCACAAAAGCTACAAAAGACAATGGTATTTCAATTAGATTTTTTTTTAATCTAAGGAAAGAAAGAAAAAAAACGGGGAAGAAACTTTTACAAAGGTAAAATCCACTTCATCTGTCAAAAATGTTTAAGATATTTCAAGTAATCAGGTAAGAGGAACAGGCTCTGGTGTGAGAGGAAAAGGGAAATATTTTTGGAGAAAGTAAAAACGTTAGAGTTCAGGAAAAGGACACTAGGAAAAAGAAATGCCCCAATTTACTATTCAGGAAAAGAACTAGAGTTTGGAGAAATAATTAAGTGCAAATCATTGAGAATATTACCACTGTTGGTGAGGAAACAGGAATTCACATTGACAAAGGGATTCCTATTTTTTCCTCCTTCCTTTTTCTTCTGTTGATGTTTTAAGTAGAAGTTATAAGGAGATGCCTGTGAGTTAACTCAGCTGATTATTTTATGAGGAGACGTTGAAAGAAATTAGTCTTGTTTAACCAAGAGGTGAGAAGACTAAGAAATGACAAAATGCTTGCAAGTAATTGAAGTTTTGGTTGTTTTTTTTTTTAATGGTACTTACTAAGCCCTTATTATGTGCTAGACACTATACTCAGTGCAGGCGTTGATACAAGCTAATCATGTTGGACTCAGTCCTTATCCCACATGGGGCTCTCAGTCTTAATCCCTATTTTACAGATGAAGTAACTGAGGCCCAGAGAAGTTAAGTGGTTTGCCTAAGATCACACAGCAGAGAAGTGGTGGAGCCAGGATTAGAAACCACATCCTTCTGACTCCCAGAACTGTGCTTTATCCACTAAGTCATGCTGCAGTTCTCTCTTTTCACAGGAAATGTGATTAAATTGCAGTGAGAGAAGTAGTGTGGCCTAGGGGAAAAAACAAGGGCTAGGGAGCCAGAGGACCTGGACTTTTATCCTGGCTCCACCATTGTTGGCTGTGTGAGCTCGGGCAGTCACTGAACTGTTCTGGGACTCAGTTTCTTCTTTTGAGAAGCAGCGTGGCTCAGTGGAAAGAGCCTGGGCTTGGGAGTCAGAGGTCATGGGTTTGAATCCTGGCTCTGCCACTTGTCAGATGGGTGACTGTGGGCAAGTCACTTCACTTCTCCATGCCTCAGTTACCTCATCTGTAAAATGGGGATTAACTGTTGAGTCTCACATGGGACAGCCTGATTACCCTGTATCTCCCCCAGTGCTTAGAACAGTGCTCTGCACATAGTAGGCGCTTAACAAATGCCAACATTATTATTTTATAAAATGGAATTCGATACCTGTTCTTCCTTCTACTTAGAATGTGCTCCATGTGGGACACAGACTGTGCCCGGAACCTGATTATCTTGTATCTACTCCAGGGCTTCGTATAGCCCATAGCACAGAGTAAGCACTTAGCAAGTACCATAAATAATAAACAAGTGAGTTCATTTAGACAAAAGGAACACTTTTTTGATTGGGAGGGTGATTAAATGCTGAAGTAGGCTATCAAGAGAGAAGCAGCGTGGCTATGTGGAAAGAGCCCGGGTTTGGGAGTCTGAGGTCATGGGTTTGAATCCCGGCTCTGCCGCTTGTCAGCTGGGTGACTTTGGGCAAGTCACTTCACTTCTCTGGGTCTCAGTTCCCTCATCTGTAAAATGGGGATGAAGACTGTGAGCCCCATGTGGGACAACCTGATTACCCTGTATCTACCCCAGCGCTTAGATCAGTGCTCTGCACATAATAAGCGCTTAACAAATACCAACATTATTATCAAGGGAGGTGGTGCAATCTGTCCCCAGAGAGCTCCAAAAAAGAAAAAGGCTAGCAGGCCAACTGTTCAAGGATTATTTGGCTATTCAGTTGCTGACAACCAGTTTTATCACATGACCTTTTGGAATTTTTTTAATGGTATTATACAAAGTGCTGGGTTAGATACAAGCTGATCAGGTTAGATCCAGTCCATGTTTCATGTGGGGCTCACAGTCTTCATCCCCATTTGACAGATGAGGTAACTGAGGCACAGAGAAGTTAAGTGACTTGCCCAAAGTCACACGACAGACGAGTGGCGGAGCTGGGATTAGAACCCAGGTCCTTCTGACTCCCACGCCCATGTTCTGTCCACTAGGCCATGCTGCTTCTCTAATACAAGGGATGAAATTTTCTGATTTCACAATTAATTTTGAACTGAAGTCTAGTTAGTAAGAGAAGTAGTTAGAGAAGCAGCATGACCTACTAGAAAGAGCATGGGGCTGGGTGTTAGAGGACCTGGGTTTTTAACCTGGCTCTGTCACCCGCCTGCTAAGCTCTTGGCACTGTGCTCTGCACACAGTAAGTGCTCGATAAATACGACTGAATGATTGAATCAATGATGGGGTATGACCTTGGACAAGTCCCATTTCTCAGTGCCTCAGTTTCCTCATCTGAAAAATGGGGATTAAATTCTTCTCCCTCCTACTTTAGCTGAACTCCATGTGTGACAGGGACCGGGTCTGATTATCTTCTAACTACCCGAGTGCTTAGTACAGTGCTTGACACAGAGTAAGCACTTAAATACCATTATTATTAAGAAATAGGTAAATTAACTGATAGAGGTCTTTGCAATTAATTTCCATCATCACATTCTGACCTTCTTATATCACTTCCTTTGTGTCTTTGAAGTTTTCACCTCTATCAGTTCATATGTCATTCTTGTGGTTTTATTTGAGGGAATAATACAATCATGACAATTAGTCGTGCCCATTTTTGTACTCCACCCAGAGGGGTTCATTATTCCACTTTGGATTGTGTGACATCTTAAAGGTTCCTTAAAGGTCCCTTAAAGGTGTGTGATACCATCACTTTGCATTTTGCCAAAGTATTTGTGAAAAAAAATTGCTCTGAATCTCAATAGAATTGCTACAAATTAATTTCCCTTCTCCACAGTGATTTATGACCTCATGAGGTCAGGAGATCCTTGATCTAAGCTCTCCTTTTATTCCCTTTTCAACCACTTAAGAAACTGTTGAAATCTGGGCCTTTCCATTCGTTCCTCAGGAACTAAATCATGATTAAGCGGACACAGTGCTCAATGAGGCAGAAAAGCCTGGCATGACTTGTACTTAAGTGAACCCAACAGGAAAACATAATAATTAGCAATGAGATGCCATTTGCTTAAGATGTACTGTATTGGAAGTGTTTCTGATTGACAAGATCTCTTTAATTTTAAATGAAATGTAATAACCTCCTAAAGATTCTCACCTCCTCTTTAATGGGAACAGAGTGTGGAATAATGATCTTGGATGGTCCTCTAGCACTTATATATGTAAAAATTCCTGGAAGCATTTATGTATCCACTTAACCATGTTTTCATCATCTTGCTGTAGCCAGTTGTAGCTCCTTTTTCCCGGAGGTACCCGCATGTCAGTATCAGTACCCTAAATAATAATAATGTTGGTATTTGTTAAGCACTTACTATGTGCAGAGTACTATTCTAAGCCCTGGGATAGATTTACAGGGTCATCAGGTTGTCCCACTTGAGGCTCACAGTCTTCATCCCCATTTTACAGATGAGGTAACTGAGGCACAGAGAAGTTCAGTGACTTGCCCACAGTCACACAGCTGACAAGTGGCAGATCGGAATTTGAACCCATGACCTCTGACTCCCAAGCCCGGGCTCTTTCCACTGAGCCATGCTGCTTCTCTTAAAGCTAAAGACACCCCAAGTCACCTCAGACTGGGTCAGTGGGAGCCATAATGTGCCTGCATGCCCAGTGGTTTATACATTGATCCAGGGAAGACCAATTCAATGATTAGTAGTTGTAAAAAGGGTATTTATTAAGTTCTTCATGGGTGCAGGGCACCACCACTTAGAAGAGTGTTCTGCACACAGTAATCGCTTAATATATCCTATTACTACTACTACTACTAGCCCAGCTTCACTTGAAGCTGAGAATGAGAAAGGGATTCAACGTTATGTCAATATTAATGTCTCACATGTCCCTGGAAGAGAGAGAAGAGAGAGTATCATGCATATTCAGAGAGGAAACTGAGGCAGATTAAATAACTGTCCAAGGTCATACCGTAAATCATCAACTTAAATGAAAATAAGACTCAGATTTCCTTATCCCATTTAAGAGCTCTCTCCTCTAACTGACATATTATGAGCCCTTTGGCCAATACTTTGAAAAACGTTCTTTGAGGAAAAAAGAAGCAGAGCTGAAATGTTCAAACAGAGCTTCGCTGTATTTAAAGGCAGCAGTAGTGAGAACAACGGTTTTTGAAGGCTACTTGCTAAAAGCTGCAGGTGGATAGTGTTTATCTTTGGGGATTACCTCAGCATATTTGATGCAGAAAATTTTACGTGCGAGACACACAACCTCGCTGAGAGTGTGCACACACACACCCCTTCCTAGGCATTTTGAAGGAATGGTAAATAAGTTTCGTCGGTCTTCCCCTTTAGGGTGTCAACTCCTTGTGGGCAGGAAATCCATCTCGTGACCAGTCGTACGTTCCCAAGTGCTTAGTATTGTGCACACCAGTGGGTGCTCAATAAATACCTTTACTATTACTGCTACTAAGTGATCCCTATGTGTCGTCACCCACCCTTCTAGTCCGTACTAGCCTTGTGTCATTTCATGACACTCTGTCATGTCGAGGTATGGTCAAGTACTCTGTTTTAGGAATCTGTAATGTTGGGAATCAGTACTCACCTCATGTACTGTTAGGAGGTAAGGAATCAGCCTCCCCATTTCACTAAAAATAATTTCAATACAGAACTATTAGGAGAAACAGATTTCAGCATCCTGCTGAACTTGATAAGGAAAAATATTTTTAAGGTTTGACTACACAGTGAAGTCTTCACCTTCATTTTGACAGTTGGTTTCATGGTGATTTATGGTAGTGGGAATTAGGAATTCATTTTGAGCGTGAGTTTCTCTCAATGCCATTTTAGGCTGAGATTTGCTCACTGGAATAAAAACCTGAAATAGTAATGAACGCACGTCACATCCTGAAGAGTTTCTATTATATAGACCTATGAAAAAGCAGTGTTTTCTATAAAATCACAAAGGTGTATGACATAGTTATCCTTACAAATAGAAAGGACATATATCTGAAATTTCTTTTTCTTGAAATGTAAGTACTACTTGGTTTGTTTCCCCTTTGGGGGGGAAACAATGCCTAGCAGTAGTAATAGTATTAAATGAGCATTTACTGTGTGTTAGGCACTGTACTCACTGTTGAAAAACAAGACACAGGTGGAAATCAGTCACTATCCTTGGCACCTGGGAGGTTCACAACATAAAAATTAAAGGTGAGAGAGGAGACAGGTGACAGACACATAAGAAGAGATGAAATAAAGCAAAAAAGACAAAGACAAAAAGCTCAGATCTGTAGGTTACGGTGGCCACAGGAGCAGAATTTCAGGCTCCTGGATGACTAGCTTTATGGTGCACAATCACAATTGCAGATATAGCAATTGCTAAGTGTTCTCAGAGAGAAGGGTTGGTTGGGGTGGGGGAGGGAGGTGACACATCCAACCTGCAAACCCTATTTGTATCCTCCTTTCTAGGGGCACCCCGGGGGTGAATGCCCAAGCACCCGCAGCCAAAATCCAGTACAGTAGAGTGGACTAAACCCTGAAATGTCATACCTGTGCTAAAACCAGCTCTTCTTCGCTTCATCTCAGGTAGACTTAGGACCTTGATCCATTTTCAGGGTTGTTGGGTCACCAAGTGGAAAGAGCACAGACCCAGGAGCCAGAAACCTGGTTCTAGTCCCGGCTCTTGTCTGCTGTGTGACCTTGGACAGGTCAGTTAATTTCTCTGTGCCCATGTGGGATGGGCCGTGTCCAATCTGGTTATTTTGCAATTTCCTCAGATACTATTATTATCATGATTATTATTAATAATAATAACCACAGCAAAACTCTTGGTCATAAAGTTAATCTTTAATATTATAGGGAATTGCACTCTGAGCTGTCATTATTATTCTTATTATTGTTACAGTATTTGGTAAAAAGTGGTAACTACGGGTCAAGCACTGTTCTAAACGCTGGGGTGGATCCAGTATAATCAGATGGACACAGTCTTTGTATCACATGGGGCTCACCATCTAAATCAGAGGGAGGAGGATTTACTTCCTATTTTACAGAGAACTGAGGTACAGATAAGTTAAACGATATACCGAAGGTCCCAAAGCAGACAATGGTGGAGTTGGGATTAGAGCCCGGGTCCTCTGATTTGCAGGTCCATGCTTTTTCACTAGACCATGCTGCTCCTCATAAAAGAAGATGTGGAAATCTCAGTACCTGAAGATAATTTTTTAAAAAAGGTTGTGTAGGGTTGTAGCTGAACTTGTTGCCCCGATCAATCAATTAACCAATTGTAACGATTAGCAGGAGCTAATCCGCCTTTAAATAGGGTACTAGTCTTCTCACCCTCTTAGATATGGGTCTGGGATTGCAATCTCTGACTGGATTGGGCTACTCAAACCCTACCCAAGCCCCCAAATCTACTTTAAGGGACAGCTAGCTGGGATCATGGGTAAGGGAACCTTGGGAAATTTATTTTGCCTTGGACTAGGTCCACTCCTTAGCTTGTCCTTTAATGATAATAATAATAATTGTATTTGTTAAGTGCTTACTATGTGCCTGGCACTGTATTAAGCACTGAGGTGAATACAAGCTAATTGGGTTGGACACAGTCCCTGTCCCATGTGCGGCTCACGCTCTCAATCCCCATTTTACAGATGAGGTAACTGAGGCCCAGGGAAATGAAGTGACACAGCCAAGGTCACACAGCAGACAAGCGGCAGAGCAGGAATTAGAAACCATGACCTTCTGACTCCCAGGTCCGTGCTCTATCCATTACACCGTGCTGCTTGTGGGAGGGAATGTATCTGTTATTGTTGTGTTGACCTCTCCCTAGCTCTTAGTATAGAGTTCTGCAAACGGGTTAGCGTTCAGTAAATATGATTGTTTGATTGCTAGAAAAACTCAGGGCCAAGAGTGGCTTAAAGCTCAATTGCAATCACTTCTACCACACACGCCAACAGGGAACGCCCCTCCCAGCGGGGCTCCGTCTTCTACTAGCTAAGAGGTGGGTGGACAGAGCAACGGAAGACCTGGACAGTAACGTTATTGATGGAAATCACAAACTGGGAGCATAGCCTTTGTAATGATACTCAATTTTATTGGCAAGAATTCTCAGCTTCTGTAGGAAGAAACACGCATGACATCACTCGTAACTACGGCTATTGTTTTCTTGTTGTCAGGTGTGTAATTTACCCATTATCTTGGTTACTTTTGTTTTTTTCCCTCCATTCCATTCCTGCAGATCACATATGTTTGTTCTTTGGAAACTTTGGAATAATAGTTTATGTATTTTGTGAGGGAAAGATTGCTCCAGAATTTCACTGTTCATTACTATACTCTTTCTGGTATTTTGGCAAGAGACTGTCAAACTGCTTTTAATATCTACAAAGCTGGGCTCGTCCCAAGTCACATATTTGGAAAATTGAGTGTCTAAGGCAAATTAGCCTGTTTAATTAGTAGCAGCTTGGCCTAATGAAAAGATCATGGGCCCGGGGGTGGGGGGCAGAGGAATTGGGTTCTAATCCTGACTCCACCACCTTACCTCCTTTGATACCTTGGACAAATCATTCAACTTTTCTGGGCCTCGTTTCCTCATCTATAAAATGGGAATTCAATACTTGTTCTCCTTCCTACTCAGGCTGTGAGATCCATGTGGGACAACTGTTTTTCTTGCATCTACCCCAGCACTTAATACAATGCTTGACACATAGTAAGTGCAAAACAAGTACCACGATTATTAATGATGTATCAATGATGATTATATTTTGACTCTGCCCCAACAAATAGTATTTGCTGGGCACCTACTGTGTACAGAGGAGTTGTGCTAAGCACTTGGGAGAGTAAAAGAGAGATAACATAGATGGTCCCAACTCTTTGGGAGCTTTCAATTTAAAAGGAGACAAGTGGGCGGATCTAAATTATTTACAAATAGTAAAAGCAAGATGAAGAACAAGGTATAACGGCTAATGGCTAGAGTATTTCCAGCTGCCCTGCCATCTTCTTCCCCAACTCAAAATTCACCTCAAATACCTAATCTAGATTAAAAATATATTTTTTTGTGGGGAGTAATTAACAGATCATTTCTGTGTATAGACAAGCCAGACTACCTTGGGCCTTTAGAATTCTCTATAAGAGTAGCACCTCGAATTAGAAAATGCTTCAGTGACTATGACTTTCCCAATAACTGTGATTATTTTCGGTTCTACTTTTATATTACATGAAATCTGCTTTGAAATCTTCAAAGTCAAAAGTCCTTTTTCCTCCCCTCCTCTTCCTTCCTCAATATCAGCAGCTGTCCGGATGGGTTGTTTCTTAGTGCTGTTAACTTTTGGAAAACTTTTCTTGAACTTTTTCTGAACACAGGACTGACAAAATATGTAGTTTATTTCTTGAGTAGAGTGAGCATTCAGTGAAACTTTCCATGTTTTAATTACCTCTGAATCACTTGTCTTATTCCTAATAAAAATGTACACCCATTCCCATGAATGTTTAATCACATTAGCTGGAAGCAGAGTAAGCTGTTTAGAGAGAAAAATGAGAGGTTGTTCAATGAGTGCTCCTGTTTAGGATTCAAATCCCTTCTCTGCACACAGGAACCCAAACTTTGGATGCATTTTTTCTCAGGTGAGAGATGAGGTGAATTCACAGAGTCCATGAAAGGGATCAGCAGAGAACAGATGACTCATTGTTTGAACTTTTGAAGTGGAGAAGAACTTTGAAGTTGTCCACTCCCAATCCAGAAAAGTCAGAATTTCTGGGGGAAAAAACCCAGGACCTAGCTATTATGAAACCACTGCTGAAGAGTTAATATTTATAGCAAAAAAATGCTCCACAGTTGTTGGGGAATGAAAATCAAAGATGGATTAACTGTTAAGGAGATTTATTTTGTCATCAAGGAAGCTATGGTACTGGCATTCTTATTTTGCTTGTATTCTGATCCTTTTTGAAAATAGTTAGCTCCCATGGGATAAGTTAAATAGATGTGGGATAGAATATGGCAGTATACCACTGAATAGGTAACTTCTCTTCAGGAAAATTTTTGTAAGGGTTACAAGGTCGTGTCCATCCGAAGTCCCTCAAACAGCAACCTCCAAACTGTATCTCAGGGATTATTGGTAATGGAGCAAAAATTTGTGGACTTTAAACTGGGCCTTTTGCTACATAGGCTTTTTGTATTGGGTGAATTGGGTCTGATAATGGGCAGGGAGAAAAAGATTAGAGAAAGAAAAAAATTAATAAACAACTTGAGGATAGCAATAATAAATTCTAATTTAACAGTTGCTATAAACAGTCTAGGTAGGTGAACTATGTTCAAATATGTTATTAATATTTAAACTATAAAATATTACTATTTTCCCCTGGATGGTGTATGTCAGAAAAGATTTAGTGGAAAGTACTGTCCAAAAGGGATTGAACCCTAACATCACAGACACAGTCCCTGTCCCAAATAGGGCCCACAGTCTAAGTGGGAGGGAGACTAGGCACTATATCCCCTTTTACAGATGAAGAAATTGAGATTTAAGTGACTTGTTCGAGGCCAAACATGCCACTTATGGGGACCTTAATCAAGCTTTGGCTACAGGGGACTATCCTTGCTTTTGGATGGGCTCAGAGTTGAAGAAATAAACCAGGAAAGCATGAAGTTTGTTAGATAGTGATGCAAAATCCCTCTGGAAGAAGTGCTAATGGGGATGGACTATTTGTGCAGGAAATGTTTATGAAGTTACTGGGTGTATAGGTCTATGTATTTGTGTTTACCTGGCCTAAACATTAGTACAAACAAGTATCTGAATTCAAATCCATCTTGTTAGATTAACTTTAAGAAACAGAGGAAAAATAAATGATTTGTTTTTGGTGACCCCTCATTAGAGCTCATCTAAATTTCACATCCAGGAGTGGATCCTTTTGTCCGACTTCTGGAAAAGATGAGTTAATCTTCAAGCAGGCTTTTCTCCTTTCAGGTATACGCCAACCCACCTAGATAAAGGAAGATCCGCCAGTCCTAGAAGGGTCCCTTTTGAGAGCTACACACTGTTGATCAGTTTATACTGGAGATAAGAAGCTAGAGGTACCACAAAATGCAGATAGCGCTACGGCTTTTTTTATCTTGCTGGGCCTCACTGTACCTTTGAGACTCTGTGGGAAGATAATCCACAGAGCAGACTTTTCATTTCTCACCAGCTGTGAGCTTTGCCTTCCCACTGACCTTTCTTTGTGCTGGGCCAGCTGTACTCTGTGATAATGGCTCTCTGGGCTCTAATGTCTCTGGACTGCCTCTCCCCATCGCATAGATATGGCTCCGGGCTTCCCTCCTCCTATTGACTGACCAGGATGCAAGCTGCCTCCTAGATTTTATATTATTTGTGGTTTTGCATTAGCCAGCCACTCCTCCTCTCTACTTGCAGAAGTTATTTGTACTTCCAGGTTCTTGACGAAGGGTTTTTTTTCCCCTGCCCTAGCACTCCCACCACAGAAATTGAGAGAGAATCTTTTGGACTATGGAATTATTCTGACTGAAATTAAAGACATGGCCAATCCAATGGGAAAGGACAAAAGCCTGGACAGTTCTGGTCAATGAATAGCATTTAAGTGCTTAGTCTGTGCCAACCACTATACTAAGGACTTGGGAGAGTTTTTTTTTTTTTTTCAAATGCCGTCGGGTCATTTCCTACCCAAAGCGAATCCATGGACACACCCTCTTCAGAACATCTCATCCTGTGTCATGGTATATATAGCTGTAGAGTTTTCGGTTCTTGGGAGAGTACAGTAGAGTTGATAGATACAATCCCTTCCCTCAAGGAGCTTATATAATCTAGTGGGGAAAGAGTCACAAAAATGAATTATAGGAAGAAGAAAGCAATCATGTTTAAAGATGTGAATGTAAATGTGATGGAGGGGAATGAGGGAGATGAGTACCTAAGTGCTTAGGTGGTGAGGGCCCAAGTGGAGGGATGGGCAGTAGTGGGAAAAAGGGAACATGTCTACTAACTCTGTTGTACTGTACTCTCTCAAGTGCTAAGTACAGTTTCTGCACACAGTAAGTGCCCAGTAAATACTGATGATCTATTGATTGGGGTGGATGGGAGATAATAATGATGGTATTTGTTAAGCACTTACTATGTGCCAAACACTGTTCTAAGCGTTGGGGTAGATACAAAGTAATCAGGTTGTCCATGTGGGGCTCATAGTCTTAATCCCCATTTTACAGATGAGGTGACTGAGGCACAGAGTAGTTTAGTGACTTGCCCAAAGTCACACGGGGAGTCGTCAGGGAAGGCACCCCCAGTCTGTTCTGCCAATCGGTGGGATGCAGAGCTAAACACTCTATAGCACTTGAAAAAAATCATTAGAGACTGTCTGGCTTCAAACTTCCTAGCTGTTTCAGAAACTCCCAAAGCAGCTGTTCAGGTACCTCTCATGCAGAGGTGGATTCGTGAATCCACCACCAGACCTATTAATGGAGGAACACTCAATTGGCCTGTTTGGTAGCTTATAAAGTGTGGGCTGAATGTATCTTGCCTTTTATAAAAGTGAGAGGTTGATCAGATTTGCTCCAGAAAAAGAAACATTAACAGGTGCTCAGTAACATTTCCTGGATGGCTCACCCCCACCCCTTCTCAATCCCTGACAGGCAAACAGTCTGATATTTCAGAACTTGGCAATCAATTTGCAGTGTGTAACAGCCTGATGCTATGAATCAGCATTCACGGGGCCCACGGAATGAGGTTGGACTTCAGCAATTTCAATTTCCTGGCTAAATCTAAACTGGGGTTGGATGAAAGGTGAGAAAGAGCTTAAGGACCAGCTCAAGTGGACTCCTTAAAGGGCTAGAGGAGTTTCAAGTTCTCAGGAATCACTTCCTTCTGCCTCCAGCATTAGAAGCATTTTCTAGACCTGAGGATGCTGAAATGAAAAGCTAAAGAAAAGAAGAAAATGAACATTCATGAGCCTTAATAAATGGGTGTACCTGAGTTTTGGCAGAAGGTTGGCTATTTGGAATAGGAGCTGTGTCCTTCATTTTAATGATCAATCAATCAATGATATTTGTTATGCATTTTCTGTGTGAAGAGCACTGTACTAAGTGCTTGGGAAAGTACAATACAATAATAATAATAATTATTATGGTATTTGTTAAGTGCTTACTATGTGCCAAACCCTGTTCTAAGCGCGGGAGTAGATACAAGGTAATCAAGGTTGTCTCATGTGGGGCTCACAGTCTTTATCCCCATTTTACAGATAAGGTAACTGAGGCATGGAGAAGTTAAGGGGCTTGCCCAAGGTCACACAGCACACAAGTGGCAGAGCTTGGTTTAGAACCCATGACCTTCTGACTCCCAGGCCCCTGCTCTATCCACTGCTCGATGCAATCCCACCCTACTAGGAGCTTACAGTCTGTAGAGGGGGCCAGGCGTTATGATAGGTTATTGATAGGGGAAATGGTAGAATATAAGAATATTTACATAAGTACTGTGGGGTAGGGTGGGAATCAAAGTGCTTAAAGGGGACACACTCATTTGCTCCCCAGAGACTCATTTTTTTTAAAGGATTCTCCTTACCCAGAAATATGTGCTTTATTTCAATTATTTTGTGCTTTCAGGTCACTCACTGCTTTCCTATTGCATTACTGATATCTTTTTCATCGTGTCGATGTAGAGGTGTACAGTTCCTCATTTAGGCCGAATGCTTATGATAAGAGAATTTCCAACAAATCTGAGTAATCTTCAACCTGTAAGTAGGCCTGCCTGATTTTGGTTCCTTTGTAATTGAAATCCATCAATTATATACTATTATAAGCACCAGTTGTAGTCAATGGAAATTTTAAAGCTTCTGTATATGAAATGAGCTTTCCGATGGGAAAATTTTCCAACTTTAATATTACCACTTCCTACTGTAATGACACAGCCCTATCTCCAAGATGTCATTTGCTGCATTATTCAGAGGCAGTGTGTGAAAAGGTTTTGATCTCCGGCTCATGGCTTTTCTAGTCAAGGGAATCATAAGTAGCATGAAACTAACTTGAAGATGGAATGGATTTGAAATACAGCACTCACTATCTGTTCCTGAGTTTTAAATATCCTAGGGTAGAGCCCAAATCTCTGCTGTTATTCATGATGGAGCCCACCAACACCAAAAGGAAAGATCTCTGGGGGTGATGTCATAATTTCCCCACCAATCAGAAGTAGCAGTTTTCTACCAATGTTGGCCTTAAGCACTGCTCTTTTGAGCATCACTGAGAATGGTTTTAAAATCAAAGGAGCCTTAAACTATAACCAAAAGACAAACGGAAGCACAATTACCACTAACGCTTAATGCTCAGGGTCTGATGTTACTTATGGGAAAACAGTATGCTATTTTCTACGCAATTATTTTCCTGTCTCTTTAACTTCCTTCCCCAAGCCACTACCCACAACTAGCAGATTCCATTTAAAAGTATATTGCACATATGACTTAATTTCATCATTTGAGAAGTAAATGAAATAGCCTTCAGTAAAAAAAAAGTTCATTAGAATTTCTAATGTTATACAAGCCTTTTTTTTTGACTATTATTGGTCTTTTCAACTGAAGCGAATGAGGTCCACAGACACAAAACTGGTCTAGAATCTAGGACTTCTGACTCTTTCCTCTATACTTGCCACAGTCCATGTTGTTTCTGAGTTTTCAGAAAGACATAATAATGTTGGTATTTGTTAAGCGCTTACTATGTGCCGAGCACTGTTCTAAGCGCTGGGATAGACATAGGGGAATCAGGTTGTCCCACGTGGGGCTCACAGTCTTAATCCCCATTTTACAGATGAGGGAACTGAGGCACAGAGAAGTTAAGTGACTTGCCCACAGTCACACAGCCGACAAGTGGCAGAGCTGGGATTCGAACTCATGAGCCCTGACTCCAAAACCCATGCTCTTTCCACTGAGCCACGCTGCTTCTCCAAGACATCTATGAAATCCTCTTCTTCCCACACCAGTGATGTTGATGATGATACCCCCATCCACTAGCTGGGTTACTGGTTCACTAAAAAGTGTCACCAACAAGATTGTCCCCCCCCCCAACCCCCGCGTTGTTTCAGACTCAACACCTTCCTTGCACTCTTTCCCTTGGCCCTCACCCATAAAACTGCTAAACAGATGGTTCTCAACCTGTGATGAAAATCCCCAGAGAAAGCAACTACTCTCCACTAATGAGGGAAACCATCCCTGTCCTCTCTCTTCCTCTAGATCATGAAAAACCTATCATTTTAAGCACTTTGGGAATCTTTGGGTTGGAAACTGCTGGATCCATCGACAGAGAGGATATTTGATTCTCATTAGAAATATAATAAAAGGAAGTTGCATTAAAGGCTTACAGTTGACTCTTTAAATATATGACACTTTTCATTCATAACCAGTCCCCTAACTCACTTTATGTGTAATACCAACTGGAAGTGTTCTTCCAACCCACCCTTTGCATGATGGCATCTAAACCTGTCTCCTCAGGATTTATTGGCAGAAAATATCACCACTAAGCAGAGTTTTCCTACTCATCTAAGCAGTAATGGAATGTGATCTCCCGATCCCAGACTAAGCGGTGAATACAAATTCCCTAAATGGCCTTGACCTCTAAAAATATTATCAAATTATGCCTGGTCTGTAAATAGGAGATGCAGGTTTTTCACTTTCTTTTCACAGACTTTAATATGTGAGTGAGTGATTTATAACACTAGTGTCAATTCTGCAATACAGCTTGAGGTTTTTTTTTTTACAACCACTATAATACCACATCTATCATAATGAAAAATGTCTACGAAATCAGTTTCTGCCATAGAACATCTTCCAAGATTCTATTAAAGAACTTGCTATCTACATGAACACCACATATTGCTGAAATGTGTTGCTTTTAAATGGGCATGAGCATGAGGGCCTCTGGGAGGTGTTTGAGGTGAGCAAAATCCCAATCGATTGTAATCAATTAAGATGCTCTTGTTGGTTTGGGAAGCTCCAGAAGAGGAAATAAGAAAGTCACAGGACATGGGAAAATGTATTCTGTTGTAAAAAATTAATTTCCACAAGACTGTGGAGAATGTTAGGAAGAGGGGGTTAGATTCAATTGCATTTTTGGTTATGTTGAATTTACCTATGGGCTACCAACTCCTTGCTGCTTCAGTTTTTAAGAGACTATAATAGTCTCGCTTGTCAGTTCTGCTCCACTTCATGCCACTGAAGAACAGATGATCTTATACCAAACCCAACTGGCCAAGTTTTTTTCAGGAGTTGACAGAATATGAAGGTGCTCCTGGTGGTAAGAGGATAAAAGTACTCCAATCCGGACATGAAAGCATTTTTTTTTCCCCCACCGCAAAGCATCCACAGCGTGTGTGCATGGTGATTTTTAAAGCATGTTTTCATTACTTTCCAACTTCTATCAGAGGCTTCGGTGCTGAAGTTGAAAGTATGTAAATATGGTTTCTAAATTCAAAACACCATTTTTATACATTGTGCACTCATTTGGAACAGTTTTTCATTCCACTCAGCCTGATGAGAGGTAAAGGTTCACCTTATTGATTTTTTAAGGTGTTGCCATGGCAATTTTTAATCTGACACATTGTGGGGAAGAATTTAAAAATAAAATTTAAAGAGAATGTTCATCATTTAGAAATAACATCAGAAATATACTGTAAACTGCATAAACACACCGGTCCACTTCATCTTCAACTTTAACTGAACTGGAAACTCAAATAAGGCTGATACTTGTCATTCTGTGCTTGGAAGACATTTTGCTCCCCAGAAATCCACCGAGGCAACATTCGTGATGCAGGAGGCTGTCCAAGGATTCAGTAGGATGGTTTCCAAAAAGAAATTTGAGGTTGAAGTAACGAGTTAGGGCATGGGGGTGGGAGTAGAGGTCGTTAGGAGGAGGAAGAGAAGAGGGCTTAAGACAAATGGTGATTAGGAGTAGAACTTTGCTAGCGGAAAGTTACTGGCACGAGATGCTACCTGAAGTTTATTTTTTCTCTTGTTCTGTTGGGTCTTGGGAGAAAAAAAGTTCCTAGGATGCTTTACCTGGAGATGCAATCTTTTTAATGGTCTCTGACCCTTCCAATCTGGAAAGCTCCAGGCTAGGGCATGGAAAGGGAAGGAATTCAAAGAAATTTTTTTTCCATTTTACGAGGCATGCACTCTATATTAAGATCGTGAGCCCCACTATGGTACAGGAATGTGTCCAACCTGATTAGCTTGTATCTACCCCAGGGCTTAGAACAGTGTTTGACACTGAATTAAATTTATTGAGCACTTACTATGTGCAGAGCACTGTACTTAGTGCTTGAGAGAGCACAATACATCAGAATTAGCAGGCACATTCCTTTCCCACAACTAGCTTACAGTCTCGGGGTGGGACAGACAGATGTTAATATGAATAGTAAGTGCTTAACACATATCATAATTATTTATTATTATTAATCCTTGCCATGGGGTGGTTTGATTCCTACATTAATTTTAATGATTTATATGATTCAATATGATAAGGAAATACAGCCCAAGAACTCAATATTTCAGACCAGGAGATCCACAGAAGATCCAGTTATACCTAGAACTGAAGGTAATTTTGAAATTGTATTTGACTGATTGGAAATGCATAGAGAGCTCATTTGTTTTTGTTGATGAATGATGGATTATTCCCCAAGATATATTACCTAATGGTTTATTTAAGACTATTAGATTGAATAGCTATTAAGAATCACTCCTTACTACATGCAGATCTTTAAATTAATAAAAATGTCACCTTTCCCAATCTTCCTATATTTTCCCAAATTTTGGTATTTTCGTTGAATCAAAACAGGTAGCAGAATGAACTAGAAACCTGTCTCAGGAAGATGTTCCTGTGTTCTACTTTTGGCTTACCTTCCCAGGTTGGTCATTTGGATTGAATTCTCTCTATAATAGTAATAATAATAATAATCACAGTATTCATTAGGTGCTTACTATGTACAAGTACTGTACTAAGCTCTGGGATAGATACAGGATAATCAGATGTCATGTGGGGCTCATAGAGTAAGTAGAAGTGAG
Source organism: Ornithorhynchus anatinus (assembly GCF_004115215.2). Lineage (NCBI taxonomy): Eukaryota > Metazoa > Chordata > Mammalia > Monotremata > Ornithorhynchidae > Ornithorhynchus > Ornithorhynchus anatinus. The sequence goes on along the minus strand of NC_041735.1, from coordinate 11,676,678 downwards.
AACTGAAATTCAAACCCATTTTGCAGATGAGGGAACTGAGGCACAGGGAAATTAAGTGACTTGCCCAAGATCACACAACAGATAAGTGTTGAGTGGCAGTCCCACTAATTTTGTCTTCAGGACTTGTCTTTTCAGGTAGAGATATTTTGAAAACGTGAAAAGGTTTTAGAGGAAAACTTGGGCTAACCCTGTAGTTCATTTGGGAGTTCAGTCTGAAAGGAAGACAGAAAATGGGACAAAGGAAGGAAATGTAGCTGGTGGAAGAAATGATTCCAAACCCATTCATTAAATGGAAAATCCCTCTATTCAGCAATATTCAAATCTTTTGAAATCTTTGAATATCATTGGTGCACCAGCATACCTCCTATTAATGTTATTGCTTAATTATAAACTCACTGCTGGGTATCGCAGGAGTGCAATAAACCTGTCTCTACTCAAGATTGCACTATTATTAAAAGAGCTAATTTGGAAGTATGAGGGAGACCTTTCTCATCTTTCAAAAAGATGTGATGAAATGATGAAAATCTATAGTGACATTCTGGTGAGTATGGTGTTTTAACAATCATTTAGAATCCTTATTTAAGAAAATCTATAAAAAGGTCTTATTTATAAAATAGTACTTTAATGTCAGATTTCATTTCTAAATGCCCATAAAAGAGGTGTTGTAATACAAATCACTGATGGGAAATTCCAGAAGTTTCTCAGTCAATCAATCAGTGGTATTTATTGAGCTCTTACTACGGGCGGAACACTGTACTAAGCACTTGGAAGAGAATGATCCAAAAGAATTAGCAGACATATTCCCTGTGCCTAAACGAGCTCACAGTCTAGAGGGGGAGACAGACATTAATATGAATAAGTAATTTACAGTACATAATTATAATACTCTTCTTGGGAACGAGTAATGAACTCCTTTCGCTCTGCATTTGGAATGTCCTCTCAAAAATTACGTTAAGCAAATAGGGCTTAAAGACCACAAAAAGGAAGAAAGGCAAATAGCCTTTTTTCCTAATTTGACAATGTGCAGGTGGACCATACGAGAATCGGTTTCCTTTCTCAGTGTAAATGAATTGAAGGAAAAGTATGATAAAGTTGGGAAGACCTCTCTGATCCCTATCCGAACAAAATCAGAAGATTAAAGAGAATCTACAAACAGGAAAATTGAATAATGTTTACTGAAAACACTCTTGTTATAACCCTAAACAAAGAGCTCCTGTTATCTCCTACAACCCCATCTGAACAAAATCAGAAGATTAAAGAGAACCTACAAACAGGGAAATTGAATGGTGTTTAATGAAAGCTTTCATGTTACAACCCTAAACAAAGATCTCTCATTGTCTCCTACAACCTTTAAAAAGAATAGATTTAAAGTACAATTATAAATAACTGCATAGTTTCATGAGAAAAGCACCATTGGTTGATTTTACCTTCTCATTTCCAACAAGGAAAAGAACACAACTTTTTCAGAACATTACTTTCCCAGAATGACAGGAGGTTAGCATGACCAAAGCATCCTTATTTGTAAAAGAGTCACTCCAACAGGATGGGCTTCTTATTGTAGCTTGTAAATGGAATAGGGCTGTTTGTTTAAGGGAGTTGCTTAAAAAATGAATGTCCTTTTCCAATTTTAAAGCCTTAATTTATCGGTCCATAAATGCAAAATTTTATGGAGAACGGCAAACATTATCATTATGTGCACAATCGAGCCTATTAATGGAACCCCATGAGTACAGGAAGTAGTTGGTCTTTGACACTAGGGGCTAATGACCAACTGGAAAGAGGAAGTAGCCTCTGGAAGTGCCTTGTACCATTAATGACCCCAGTGAGCCATGAGTCTTGGCGAAATGCCTTATCTCTAGGTCACTGCTTTTATAAACTGAATTTGAAATAAAAATCGCTATAGGCATGTTAATTATTTCTGTGGATGAGGCCCTATCAATGGGCTTTTTAAGGAGAGTTTTAGGTGGAGTGAGACTCCTCTACAGTGAACCTCTGAAGAATGAGAGTCTGCAGAGGACAGAATGATTATCAATGGAGTGATCCCAACCAGGAGGAAATATCTAGTTCAAGGCTCCCTGGGATTTGATTCTTGAGCCAGTTCCTTTCAGTGTTTTATGGTTGACCTTTGTGAAGCAGTTAAGATAATGCTCATTAAATTAGCAGATGATACCAAATTGAGAGGGGTTGCTTACACTCTGAAAGATAAGAGCTGCATTACTTAGTGGTTAGAGCACAGGCTGGAGAGTCAGAAGAACCTGGGTTCTAATCTGCTGTGTGTGAGGCCTTGGGCAAGTAACTTCGTTTCTCTGTCCCTCAGTTATCTCATCAATAAAATGGGGATTAAGACTGGGAGCCAAAGTGGGAGATGGACTCTGTCCAACATGATTAGCATGTTATTAACCCCAGCACTTAGCAGTGTCTGGTAAATAGTAAGCACTTGACAAATACCCTAAAAAAAGAATGAAAACCCACTGAACAAATAGGAAAAGAAAAATTATCCTCTTATATGCTCCTCCCATTAGACTCTTAAGGATAGGGTATCGTTTACTTCTTTTGTTTTTCCCAAATATCTAGTAACATGCTCTGCACATGCTACCCATAGTATAAAAAATGCAATTGATGATGAAGATGAAGGAATAATTAAATTATTTAAATTCCCTTGCCCCTCTTCCCACACTCAAGTATTCTATTAGGAAAGACCTGCTTTTTCGAGAGAAAAAGCTCTGGATGGGCTAGTCAATCACTAGCTGTGTAAGATAAGTAATAAAGTGCAGTTACTAAAAAAGCCAGATTGTTCAAAAATGATGGGCCATTAGACTCTGAATTCTTCAAATGTTTAGTAGTCAGTGGTGCTCAGTTTGGTCATTGTTGAAGGCATACTAATTATTCTGTGGATAAAGCCACTTCAGTGGGATTTGAAAACATTAGTGTTAAAGATTGAAACTGGAGAGAAATAGAAGCAGATATTGCTCCTGTCCTTCAGAGACTTACAATCTGAGAGGAAAGAAAGGCAAATTTTTGAAAAGCAGTGAAAAACTTTGTATTCTGATGAACACTAGATCTTTCCCATTCAGCTACCTCACCTATGTTATTACCATAGGCTTAGATCCTGCTGATCTTCCTCCCTGATTCAGGAAGACTGCATTTATGAACACACAATTCAGGTATAAACAGGCACCCAAGTATAGGAGCTAAGTGAACAGGCCACATACCTTTCCCTCTAACTTTCCCAGGAAGACTTCACGATTAACTTTCCTATGTGCAGTTGGTAAGAAGAGAAAAATGCTTTTATCAATTAGCTGCTTTCAGGATAGAATTCTGCTTCTTCTTGATCAATAATTAGGGGTAATGATCAAATGCACATAAATATATCAGGTCATCCATAGAGGGGGGTCTCAAAGGATTTGGATATAGCCCCTTGGCTGTATAGAGAGAGCATTGAAACATTCAGGTATTATAGAATAGAGAGAGAGGAGAATACCCAGTCTCTTTTTTTTTTTTTTTAAAAAAAGCCATTAAAACTCTGAGAAATATCATTAGCCTATATGGGTAGATTAGCTCCTCAGCTAATTTGGGTTAAGAAATGCTGATTGTGTGGATAGATGCCAGGTTTGGTGAGCTCCCAAACACTGAAGGTCATTAACAGCAAGAGAAAGTTGAATCCACTAGGAAACTTTGGCCTCCCACCTTCTAGAGTCTCCCAGATGTCTCAAAATTAGTTGGTATATATGCATTTCGAGTGTTTTCCTTTGTTAGACTCATTACAAAGATAAATCATGGACCATTTTAAAAGTTAGTGTTAGCAAAAAAAAATTGCCAGATTGCTATCCCGGGGACCTCAAACATCTGATTAAACCTCATAACTTGCAGATTGCAGGTGACTGTATTTCAAGGCTGTTTTGTGTGTTGTGTGTTTTGTGTATTTCAAGGCTGTTGCTACGTTACCCCGTTTGCTTTAGTTGGTGAAGAGAGGGCAGAAATTATTTTGTTTCCTTCCCTGAAACATCTAAAGACTTTCTATGCCAGTTTTAGTGAAATCAGAAGTTAAGTCTCAGAAAGCACTATGTGGATTTCATCTCAATACAAGCAGGAAATCCAGAAGTCTTTGGAGGAAAAAAACCAAAAAACCTTAAGAAATATTTTTGATTTAAAAGCAAAATTTGGTGAACCACATGATTAAGACTGTCAAGAACTGTTTGGTATGGATTGCTGCAATTGTCATTGAGTTTAAGAAGAACTCTGCAGAGATGGTTGGAAGGATAGTCATAGTTTTCAAATGAAATCCTGTGGCTGGTGTGTCCTTTTTGACTTTCACACACTCTGATGCCAAGACCGAATGAGACCAAATGGAGAAAATCCCCTATGTTTCTTAATGCCAAATGTTTTCAGCTTTGGTTCCAGTGCAATAAATGGGGATTTGGCAATAGTGCTTTCTGTTGTGTTGTGTATGGATTGAATGAAAGCTGTTACAGAGACAGGTGTGATTTTTTTCCCTGAAAGATTGTATCTTTGAGTGTAGCCCCTGGATGACCTATATAGCACCTCTGTTGCTCTTCCAGATCCTCGTGTGAAAAACAAAATTAGAAAAAAAAATTTGGAATCAGTCAATTAGTCAGTGGTATTTATTTGGCATTTGGTATTTATTATTTCACTGTGTGTAGAGCACTGTACTAAGCGTTTGGGAGAATACATACAACAGAGTTGGTAGACGTGATCGCTGCCCACAAGGAGCTTAAAGACTAGAGAGGGAGGCAGACATAATATAGGGACAGACAAATAAGGGAAAGGAGACCTTCCCTTTCCCTCAGCCCCTCCTCCCCACCGCATTCCCCCTACTCCCTCTCTCTACTCTACCCCCTTCCCCTCCCCACAGCAGTTGTGTATATTTGTATATATTATTTCTCTATTTTATTAATGATGTCTATATATCCATGATTCTATTTAACTATCTTGTTGGTATCGATGCCTGACTACTTGTTTTGTTTTGTTTAGCTGTCTGTCTCTCCCTTTTAAACTGTGAGCCCATTGCTGGGCAGGGATTGTCTCTATCTGTTGCCGAATTATACATTCCAAGCACTTAGTATAGTGCTCTGCGCACAGTAAGCACTCAATAAATACAACTGAGTGAATGAATAAGTGCTGAGGATGGGGTAGATATCAGGTGCTTAAAGAGTACGGGTCCAAGTACATTGGTGACATAGAAGAGAGAGCAAGTAGGGAAAATGAGGGCTTAGTTGAAGAAGGCCTTTTTTAAGACCCCTTCCCCCTCCGGCCCCCAGACTGTAAGCTCATCATGGGCAGGGAATATGCCTATCAGTAATGACATATTGTAGTCTTCTAAGTGCTTAATGTAGTTTTCTGCACGCAATAAGGCACTCAGATATGATTGATTGATTGATGTGACTTTAGGAGGACTTTAAAGGTGGGGAGGAGGTTCCAGGCCAGAGGGAGGACATGGGCCAGGGGTTGATGCTGAGAGAGATGAGATCAAGGTACAGTGATTAAGAAGGTGTTAGAGGAGTGAAGTGCAAAGACTGAATTCAAGTAGAAAATCAGCAGAAAGAAGAACTGATTTAGTACTTGAAAGCTGATGGTAAGAAGTTTCTGTTTGATATGGGGGTGGATAATAATAATTAATAATAATTATGGTATTTGTTAAGCACTTACTATGTGCCAAACACCGTTCTAAGCACTGAGGTAGATACAGGGCAATCAGGTTGTCCCACGTGGAGCTCACAGTCTTCATTTCCATTTTACAGATGAGATCACTGAGGCACAGAGGAGTCCAATGACTCCTTGTCACATAAGGGGATTTATGCAAAACCCTAACTGCAAGAGCAGCTGCAGGGGACTGACTGGACATCAGAAATCGGGCTTGTCAATTCTCGTCCATTCATTCCTCCTCCTTTCCCCACTAAGCAGCTGCTCTTTAGGGGATCTCGTGGGTGGGACTGGGTTCAAAAGCAAGGTCACCTCATAATAGCTGTGCCTTGGCTGCAGGAGGAGTGAGATTCTTTTTCTCTCATCCCTAGTCTCAGGCCCCTGAGAACTTGCTTCTGTGGCTTTTTGACAGCCCACGCCCTCCTTTCTATTACCGCACCCTCATCCTTTTGCGGACAGAAAAATCACACCCCTTACCATTCAAATGGTAGAAGCAGCGCGGGCTAGTGGAAAGGACCTGGGTTCTAATCCCACCTCCACCACTTGTCTGCTGTGTGACTTTGGGCAAGTCACTTAACTTCTCTGTGCCTCAGTTACCTCATCTGTAAAATGGGGATTAAGACCGTGAGCCCCACGTGGGACAGGGACTCTCTCCAACCTGGTTATCTTGTAACTACTCCTATGCTTAGAAGAGAGTAAGCGCTTAACAAATACACAACTATTGTTATTATTATTGGTATTAAAATGAGATCACGAACATGGCTCCTGAGAAGTGAGTAAATTAGAAGCACTGGAAGTCATCCTTCTCTGAATGATTTTTCTGGCATGAATTTGTTATCTCTTTTCAGTCCCTCAGGCATTGTTTTCCGGCTACTTTGGCATCATATCTGGGGCGTCTCTTGAGAGTTGGGGCTCTTTGAACTGAGTGTAAGAATTTCTTTTCTCCACTGTTCCTTCAAAGCAGTTCACTTTAAGTAGTTCTCCTAAGCCATATAAATTTATCCAGCACTGTGCTTTAGAATTAACTAAATTTCAGCTATAAAAACAAGATCCTGGAGGTTGGGGTCAGTTCTTGTGTCAGAAAGGGGAAATCATAAAATTACCAGTGGAATTGAGGCCTCTCTTTCAGGGGGCAATAGATTCTGGAGTTTATAATACTAGTTATCAGATGAAATAGAAATTAAAATTGGGTCAATCAGAAAAACTAATTCAGGGACAAAATATAGCAGCTAAAGCCCACTGAAGTTATAGATACAAGGATTTACTCTCCCAGCTGAACAACTCTGGCAGCCATTCACAATAGAACGAGACCATTTTCAATAATCCAGTCTGACCCTTGGCGTTGAGGGCAACCTTAATTGAAAAGAGTAAGTTAGTTGCAGGATAGAAAGGAATGGAAAAAGAAATTAAAATGAATAAAGTCAGACATGATAATGGAAGGCAAGCATCATCCTGCAAAGTAGCTTTGTGTATATTTACTAACTTTTGAATGAGATTTCAGTGTTTTTTTTTTTTTAAAGACATTTAGCATGAGCCCTTTTGGTGCCACTTGTGAAAGTCAGATTGAGAAACATGTGTAAATCCGATACCCCTAATTAACATTATGCAGTTTTTAACATGCAAACAATTTTCTGAGGATCATTAAATTTCCCAAATATGAACCTTCTTCATTGATATGTGAATCATGCAAAATAGCCGTGAATACAATTGCCATTTCCATGGTACCCAGATCCCTGAGTCCCTGAACGGTATCCGTGCTGGTCATGATAATTTTTCTGTTTTCCATTTAAAGTTAACTCTACAGCATTAGGAGCGATTCTACATTTGACTAAATAAATTTTTGCAAAAGTTCTGTTTTCTGAGTTTTATTCATTTTAAATATATTTCCCTTAACAACTTGGTCAGTCAAAGAATACCAATTTATCAAAAGCTCTGATATAGCTTTATGTTAACATATTTTCAAGCATTCATTTTTTAAAAAAAATAGTCCTTCAGTAACAAGGGGTTCCAAATCCCCACAGAGTCATGATGTCAGATGAAGGTGCTGTACAGATACATTTCAACTTTCTCTGACATACATTTTTTCCAGAGCTCAAGAAGTTGCTCAGGGGTCACTGATTTAATTTCTTCCATCCCCCATTTCTCTCAATCTGAATTTTCCTCTTGATAAAATTGGAAGCTCCTCAAAACCTATATGATGGGAAGTGTCATCATAATTTTTAAAAACCAAAAATAAATGGACACCCACAAAGCACCTTCTGACATTTCTAATTATTTACAAAAAGTTATAATTATGTGGTCCTCATGAATAACTTGGCATTTCTAAAGTGTACAGTGAGGTGTGAGGTGAGGTGTGCTCTATGATACGTGGAATAAAGGCTAGCCTTCTTGGAAAGTACGGGTAGAATTGTGTAATGAGCAATTTGAGACTGAATTTTTTTTGAAAAACTTTATTCCACCTGGAGTTGACTTTTAACGAAGAAAAAAAACACCCCATATTTATAAGTACTCTTTCCTTTCTCTCTAAGTACTGTATTTTTTTAAATAGTGGTATATTTTAAAAGATTTTCCAGTTTAAAGCTCAGTTACATTCTGGAACATTTTAGAGGAGAGGCTCTAAATACATTTTTTAAATCAATCAAATTATTTTTTTAAGGAATGAGCTTTCTTTACAAGAAACTGGGCAATTTTGGGGTCTCCTGAAAATGTAAAGGGTATCTTGAAGTCAACTCCATTCACCAGATCTTATTTGTCATTACGAGTCTTTGAAGAAAAGATGCTTTTGTTTCTTAGGAAGGCAAAAACCTTGAGGATCCCTATTGTGATCAATTGCATTCCGATAGCCCCGTACTAATGTTAAAATAACTGATCTTCCTTCAATACTTCCATTAAATGACTGCTATAATGGGGTTGGACTGTATACCCTTAAGCACCTTGATACTCACCTCAGCCTACAATACTTATGTAAATATTGTTATACTCTACTATTTTCCCTATTCCTAATCTATTTGAATGGCTGATCCCCCTTGTAGACTGGAAGCTCCTTGTAGACAGAAATCATACCTACCACCTCTTGTATGTATTCTTTTGTATGTACACCTGTACTGTACTTTCCCAAGTGCTTTGTTCTGTGCTCTGCAGATGGAAAAAGCTCAGCAGATACTACTGATTGATATCAGGCACTAGGTCTCAAAGAGTATGAAGAAAACGGAAAATTCAAACACGAAAAAGAGAAGGGATAATAACGATAATAAATGAAATAAAGCATTAGAGAACATACCCCCTTTTGAGATTATTGGAGGATTAATTTCTAGTAGATGTCTGAAAAGTGAAATGACACCAATAACAATAAAAGAAGAAATAGAGAAAAATAATAGAAATATGTCCACTAATCAAAGTAGAAGCAATATAGCGTTCCACATGGCCAGTAATGCTAACACAGTTTCAAACTGGCATCTTCTATTATCTTCTTTAAACTTAGATCAGCCGGAGAATGGAAAAATACTTCATGCAAACCCAAAACAAATGGGTGAAAAAGAATCTGATGGCTGCAAAATGAAAAAGAAAGCAATCCGATCCGAAGACAGTGCATGGGTGTCTTGAATTCTAAGAGACGCTGGGCACGATGTGAGTTTCTAACAGGCCTGTGCGCTCTGGAAGGCCCCTATTCCTCCCACTCATATTTTCCTGGAATTGTTACGTGGGGAAGGCTACTGGATCCATCGAGGCTATTATCTGGCTAAAACAAGATCCAGATTCCTTTCATCTGAAATTTCCAGACAATTGCATAAAAGTGAGTTATTTTATCAATTAGCTGAATCATTGCCATAATGCTTTTACACCTCCCACATTTCTCCATGCCCTTATTTAACAAATACTTTCAGTTCAGCCGTGACATATGTTTTCACTACTTATTCCGCTGGAATCTTCTTAAGGAATTGGGAATGTTTTTTCCGATATCATGAGTCTGTTTATATGCGGCATTCTGCCATATTGAAACGGATGGTGTGTTCCCGAGCACATGGCATTGGAATGAATCAGTCAATCACTGATATTTACTGAGCACTTAATGTGTGCTGAACTCTGTACCAAGCTCTTGGGAGAGTACAATAGAGTAAGTAGACACGAATCCCAGATCTTTTGGCCTTGTGGGGAAGGCAGATAATAAAATAAATTATAGGTGTGGGAATCAACAGAGCCTAAGGAGATATATCTAAGTATTGTAGGGGTTGGGGATGGACTGACTACCTTAGTTCTTAGGGAGTGAGATGTCAACTGCATAAGTAAAGCAGTAAGGTCGGAAATAGGGTGGGGAGATGAAGGATTAGTCAGAAAAGGCCTCTTGGAGGAGATGCAATTTCAGAATACAAGGGGTCAGAGATGGGATGTATGTGAACGAGTTCGAATGGATCAGTCCTATAGCCTGAGTTTTCTTCATTATAGCATTTTATAAGAACACATCCCTGACAGTATGGGACAAAGGGTTGTACTTGATGCTGAGGAATCCTCCTCTAGTAAAATTTGTTTCTGCAGACCCAGACAACCTTTTGCTAGTTTCTATACCTTCCAGAAGTGGAACGAATAGATGGAGTGTTTTAGGAACCTACGGAATGATGGCATTTGCATCTATAATGAGTTATTTCATAGGGAAACCGACATAATAAGTGTCAATTCTAATAATATTTGGAGGCAAAAGGCCTAAGTGCCTAGAAAGCTTCTGCTATAAGCTCTCTGTGGGTGGGGATCTATACGAACTCTGTTTTATTATACTTTTCCAAGAGCTTATTTTGGTGACATCATGCTTGTCTTCCTTGCCGCTGACTTCTGGCCTACATACCACACTTTCGTACACAGCCATAATATATTTTGATGACTGCTTCCCCATCTAGACCATAAGCTCCTCATGATAAGAGAATACGTCTACCAACCCTATTTCATTGTACTGTCTCGGGGGCTTAGTACTGGTCTCTGCACACAGTAGATGCTCAATGATTGACTTCTCTGCACACAGTAATAATAATAATAATGTTGGTATTTGTTAAGCGCTTACTATGTGCAGAGCACTGTTCTAAGCGCTGGGGTAGACACAGGGGAATCAGGTTGTCCCACGTGGGGCTCACAGTCTTAATCCCCATTTTACAGATGAGGGAACTGAGGCCCAGAGAAGTTAAGTGACTTGCCCACAGTCACACAGCTGACAAGTGGCAGAGCTGGGATTCGAACTCATGAGCCCTGACTCCAAAGCCCATGCTCTTTCCACTGCGCCACGCTGCTTCTCCAAGTAAGTGCTCCGTACACACCTCCAGAAGTAGCTTGTCTTGTCTTATGCTGTCGAGTCACCTAGAGTGCCCCACCTCCACCTGCAATCGTTGTGGTAGTGTGACCATAGAGTTTTCTTGGTTAAAAATCCCAAAGTGGTTTACCATTGCCTCCTTCCGCTCGGTAAAACTGAGTCTCCACCCTAACTCTCTCCCGTGTCATTGCTGCTCAGCGCAGGGAAGTTTTGATTTGTAGCAGATGGCCTTCTACTCGCTAGACACTGCCCAAGCTAAGAATGAAATGGATATGCCTCTGCTTAACTCTCCCTCCCATAGTTGAGACTGGTAGAGTACTGGAAACTCTTCGAGTGCGACCCTGAGAGGGGAAGAAGTAGCTTGGCCTAGTGGATATGGCACGGGCTGGGAATCAGAAGGACCTGGGTTCTAATCCCGGCCCCACCACTTGTCTGCTATGTGACCTTGGGCAAGTCACTTAACTTCTCTGGGCTTCAGTTACCTCATCTGTAAAATGGGGTTTAAGATTGTAAGCCCTAGGTGGGACAGGACTGTGTCCAACTCAATTACCTTTTATGTACTCCAGTGCTTAGTACAGTTTTTGTCACATGGTAAGTGCTTAACAAACACCACAATTATTATTATTATTATTATTATTATTATTAACTGATTGACTCTACCACTCTTAAGAAATAATTTAAACAACATCTTGTTAATCAGTGGAAACACAGCAGCCTGGAAAATATTTACAGGAATCACTTTGATGAAGTTAATCAACTAGTTTTAAAATGCCCAGTGAATTTCTTTATAAAATTAAGAATAACTGAGATATCTCAGATGCATTTGTTCTAGGAGTTCAAAGTGGTCTCACAAATGTTTCCTTCTTGTGGAATTCTAAAGACCCATATAGGGGCTAGGGTTTGGGTCCTTTGGGTTCAGAGAGGTTGATTGGTCATGCCAAGGTCATAGAGGGAGTGAGAATAGACTCCACGTTTAGCAACCTGAATACCTTTTCCGTCCACCAGATTGCTAAATTCTGTTTGGTCATTTTTATGAGAGAATCAATCCATCAATCACATTTATTGAGCACGTACTGCGGGCAGACCACTGTGTTCAAGCACTTGGGAAAGTGCAATAGAGTTAATAGACATGATCCTTGCCCTCAAGGAAATTGCAATCTAATGGGGAGGGGAAAGAGTCCACAGAATTTCCCACTCATAGTTTTCCATGAAAACAGTTGTAGAAGGCAGACACCATGCAAAAACAAGACTGAGTGAGGAAACAATAAGCTGCCGTGAGTAGTACCCTAGGACTGAGTTGTCATAAAAATAAACCACCCAAAACCAGCCAAGTAACACTTAGTATTCATGAGTTTCCTCAGTGATCTGTTGATTCTCTTAAAAAAAAAACAACACACACAGCACATGTTACTGAGACCAGGAAATATATTCTGCATCTTAAACAAACACTGCCTGGGAACATCTTTGGGGAGGAAAAATGTGCTTTGAAGATAAACACTCTTAGATATTTTTTGAGCATGAAAACTGAATTGATTCCAATGAATGCCATCCCATGTTTGATGTAGCCCAGGATGTGTGAATTGCAGTCGGTGAATCAAGAGAAATTACATCAGAAACGGGGCTTAAAACAAGCACGGCTCAATGGAAGGTGTGGGGGAATGTTATTGAAGAACAACAAAGATATAAGAGAATAGGATTAGGAAATGGCTGTGCCCCTGTTCATTGACTACCTACTAATGATGCCTCCAAATCTCAGAGATCCTTCAAGCTATTTACCCAGAGGGGGAAAAAAAAATCCAATCCCAACAAACAGTTGCTTGAACAATATACTCTCACCAACCTCTCAGGCTGCACAGTTAGTTGAACTTTAATATAATAAACTCTGCATCTGCTCAATTTCAAAAAAGTAAATCTCAGCTCCCTCTTCCCTTGCTGCCTTCATTTGCAACTTTGGAAGGTTGAAAAGTTTTGCCATTCTACATGGGAAATATCATCCAAAAGGAATTCAGTTCCCAGGTTTTCTTTCTCCCAAACTCATTACTGTCATAAAAATCAACATTCCTCCAAACTCTCCTGCTCTGTCTTCCCCAACGCTACTGCATTCCGTTGAAAAGAAAAATTACTGCTATTTTAAGAATTTTATTCTGATTTTTTTTTCAAGCTTGGCTGCTGTTCTCAACCATGCAATTTTCCCATTATGAGCATTCTTTGATTTTTTTCTCCTACTTCCTTTGCTTCTGTTCCTGGAGTGACACACCATTTCATGCAAAATTGACGCATGTGGTAATGACATCACAACCTTATGGCAAGCTCACATTGCTAAAGAACAGAACAAGTTGAAACAGACTCAAAGTATCGAATAAAACCATACTCTTGGTCAGAGAACAAGATCAACCTTTGCCCAAGGTGTTTTTAGTCAGTAAAAGGCCACCGAGGGGACTTCAGCTCTATCTCAGACCATCAAGAGTTCCCAGCTGGTCATTAGCCTCTAGAAATTATTTTCAACCTCTATCGAGATGACTTAATTTGAAGTTATGTTATAAATAGTTATATTGTCATTTGGAAACTGACATCTCATTTTGCTTTGAGGAATTATGCTAATTAAGAATCTAAAATGTAAAAAAAAAGTCCTTTCCTTTTATTCCAGGAGTTTATTATTAAACTCTTCCCTCAAAGGACAAAATGACTGTGTCATCATTGTTCAATTGCAGCCACTATTGTAGTTAAGGGAGTCCCAGCATGGCAGTCTGACCAAAAAGGGAGCAGTTCCAAGCTAATTGGAACCTTTTTTGTCATTTCTGAACAAGGAGGCTTTTTACTGAGCCGTGAGCGCTACTGGCTGATGTCAAGACTACTTATCAGAGAGCTGGTTCCGTGGATTTTAAAAAGTCACATCGGATCCACACCCTCACCTAGGTCTCATGAGAAATTTCTGGTTCCAATTTCCCTATTCATAAACAGCAACAGTGAAGTAGGCGGTCATAATTATTGAGTGCCTTCTGCCTCCTTTTTTCTATTCAACTTAATGCTCACTGCTCTGGGGAGCTCATCCACTCCCACGGAGTCCCAATTCTACCTCTCTAGCCCTGACCTCTCTGCTTCTCTGCAATCCCTCATCTCCTCCTAACTCTAGAGTAAGTCTACATAGATGGCTTGCAGATACTCAAATCTTCTCCTCCATCTAATTTTCCCATCACGGGTAATAATACCACCACCACATTCCCATCTCTGAACCCTGAAATTTTGGCATTATCCTCCATTCCTCCCACTTTACAGTTTTCAAAGTCCCACAAAATCATGTCTGTTCTTCTTCCACAGAATTCCCGGTCTCTGGCAAGTAGCAAATTCTGTACCTCAAGAAATTATCTCTGCATTCCTACAGTGAGGGAGGGATTGTCACTTTCACAACTATCAAATTGGACACACCCACCTTCACAGATGAGCTCAGTGTACTTCCTCTATTTCTCTCTCTTCCTCACCTCTCCACATTGTATTTAGAAAATTATCCAGTTTAATATAGTTTCCAAAGCACCCTAATTTAGAATCAGAAGAATCTGGTTTAACCACAAGATAGACTGAAGAAACAGACAATGTGGAAAAATAGATATGCAACCATTTCCAATGCACATTAAATCTGTGCATTCAAAATTAGTTTTTGAAAATCATTACAAATAGCAATAAAATCCCCTTTCAGTCACACTATCCTTCAGATGATATCGTCCTCATTTTGCAATGTCACTACCCAAGGTCATTGTGACAGTGCAGAAACAGTTGAAGTAGTAACCGTATTTATTATGGGCTTACTGTGTGCTGAGAGAGAATACGCAGTTGGGAATTCAACATGATCCTGTCCCTGTGGGCCTCATGATCTAAATTATTTTTCATTTTTCTTTATAGTTGATATCAAAAAACACTTAATAATAATAATAATGGTATTTATTAAGTGCTTACTATGTGCCAAACACTGTTCTAAGTGCTAGGGTAGATACAAGGTAATCAGGTTGTCCCCCGTGGGACTCACAGTCTTAATCCCCATTTTACAGGTGAGGTAGCTGAGGCCCAGAGAAGTTAAGTGGCTTGCCCAAGATCACACAGCAGACGAGTGGCGGAGCCAGGATCAGAACCCACGTCCTTTGACTCCCAAGCCTGTGCTCTTTCCGTTAAGTCATGATGCTTCTCTCCCTCTAGACAGGACCAGATTTCCAACAGAAAAGATTAGAAATTCCAGAGACTACCAAAAACCTTAATCCTATAACAACTCCCAGTGGGAACCCAATCACGTTTTTCTTCTCCCTCCCCTTAGAATGGCACTAAATTGGAAGATAAATGTTGGAGGGCATGTACTCAGGAGAGGAGCTTTAGGGCTTCAAAGGGCCCTACGTCCATGGTTGGCAATTTTGATATGTTTCCTCCATCTTGCTAATTTGAGGAGTTGCAGTGGAGTACGGTGGCGGACTGAGGTTGGGGATGTTCATCTACTTGAAAAAAGGGCTGCTTTGTGAAGTTCTTGTAATTTCAGGGCCTGGTATCAAATCTCCAAATAGGGACTGTCCCAGTAAATTGGGGACACTTAGCCAACCTATTCTTTGCTTTCTTGGGAAAGAAATGGGGAGAAATGGTCAGAAGTGGTGCTCTGTAATCAAGCTGTAGCAGTGATTGAAGAGGATGACAGTTTCTTGGGTCATCTTTACATTTATTCAAACCTTTGGGACCTTTACTATGTCCGATAAAATCATACGTGCAAATAAAAGTAAGATGACACTTGCTCTGAGGGTGACAATTATTCCTACCTCACGGCAGACCTATTTATATATTACTTTCCAAAGTCCTTCTTGAAGATGTCTTGGGAAAGTTAGTGGAAACTATAAGATGAAAAACCTCTCAATACTAAAGTCTTTTTGCACTAGTGCTAATTATGTTGATAGTAGCATGCCAACTTGACAAAATGCAGCACGGAGATTTTCCAGGACCAGCAGGGTTCAGGTTTGCCAGAGGCTAGTAAAATTTGTAAACATTCTTGAATTGCAGGTCTTTGATTAAAAATGAATTTCACAACCTGGTCAGCCTTTCGCTCTCTAGATAGTTGGGGATACTTTATAAGAGAAATAGGGATCGAGAAAGAGTTAGTCAGAAGTTATTACTAAAAGTAATAAGATGGAAGACAATTATAAATTGGAATTAAATCTCTCTGATCCATATTTTATTAGTTGCTAGATTGCATAAATCTAAAGCATCTCTACTGGAGAAGCCTCTCTCTCCTTCTAAGGTCCTGACTCTCTACTCAGAGTTAGAAATTATTTTTACCTAGTAATAATATCTAACATTCACCCAAATAAAAGCATTTCAAAGGCAAAGTAATTATATAGCATTAAAGGTTGTATAGATTTCTCAGGCATTAGAATGTGACAAAATTGTCAAGAAAAGATATCATGGTATGTCAGGTATTTAGGTCGACCCACTAGGAATTACCACTATTCCTGGGAAAGGCTTAGGGCAGAGCCAGTTTAATATCGAGATTCATGAGGCTGAAACCTAGTGTCCCAGCTAAATGGGGGGCTCCAACGCAATGGGACCCTCACATTCACGCCAGCTACCACCTCTGCTGTAGCCCCTACCCACCAAAAACCACATAAACGTCTCCCCTCGACTGTAAGCTCCTCCCCTAGAGTGTAAAGTCCTTGTAGGCAGCGAGGCAGGGAACCTCTCTACCAACTGTCTTGTATTATAGTCTCCCAAATGCTTAGTCCCCTCTCGGACTAGCACCTGGAGAGTTTCCAGTACTCTACCAGCCTCGATTATGGGAGGGAGAGTCAAGCACAGGCCTACCCAATCCATTTCCAGTTTGGAGAGGGGCTAGAGAGTGGAAGGCAATCTGCTACAAGTCGAAACTCACCTGTGCTGGGCAGCAGTGGCAGGGGAGAAGGTCAAGGGTGGAGACTAAAGTGTACCACACGGAAGAAGGCAAGGTAAACCACATCCATATTTTTACTCAGAAAACTCTATGGATACACTACCAGAATGACTGTAAATGGAGATGGGCTGTTCTGGGAGAGATGTGGCCATGGAGTCGCTGTGGGTCGGAGGCAACTTGTTAGCATAAAACAAGACAAACGCTTAATGTGGTGTGTTCTGCATGCAATAAGCGCTCAATAAATATCATTGACTCACTGACTGATTGATTGATCAAGCCCAACTGGCTGAAGCACACTTTTCCCCTTACCATTCCCTCTCCCATGGAGGAACTGCGGCTCTGGCCTTTGTCCGGGACCAAACCCAAAAAGGTCAGGGCCTGAGCTGAGGTGAGGAGATGGAGGGTGGGGAGAGGGAGGGAAGGGTGTTGGGAGGTTGAGGGCAGAGGGAACGGGCCAGTGAGGATGGTGGGCAGTAGAATTGGCTCCTCTGGGGAAGCAGACAGTGGGGTCCACAGACCGACTGTTCCCACCTGATCTACCTCCTGCCCCTGCACTCTCTCTCTTCCTCTCTCTTCCCTTGCTTTCTCCCCAGCTCACTGGAAACCAGAAGCATCTCCAAATTCCTGACTCTCCCCCACACAGTTTTCCTCCCAGTCTTCCTTCCAGTGAGCTAAGCTTTAAAGCGGCTAAAAGCTGGCTAACTGGTCCTCCACCACTTCTTGCAGGGTCAGCAAGCACTTGGTTGCTCTTCCCTATGGCTCCCCGGCCCACCAGCCACCGTCAACTCTATTCAGCTTCCTCTGTGTAGCCTTTCGCTCTCTCCGCTTGCCCAGGGACCACCTACCCCAAATTAACGCCTGGCTATTTGGTCTGGGTAGACAGAGGAGTAGCCTGCTGCTGGACTGAATGTGCTGTTAGAAGAATTGGGATATCCTTGGGGCTTAATTTTCCATCCCCACACCAAATTCTCTCTCTCTCGCTCTGTCCCTTTCCACCCCCCACCCCTTCACTTAACAAACAACACGTCAATAATAATAATAATAATGTTGGTATTTGTTAAGCGCTTACTATGTGCCGAGCACTGTTCTAAGCGCTGGGGTAGACATAGGGGAATCAGGTTGTTCATTCATTCATTCAATAGTATTTATTGAGCGCTTACTATGTGCAGAGCACTGTACTAAGCGCTTGGGATGAACAAGTCGGCAACAGATAGAGACAGTCCCTGCCGTTTGACGGGCTTACAGTCTAATCGGGGGAGACGGACAGACGAGAACAATGGCACTAAACAGCGTCAAGGGGAAGAACATCTCATAAAAACAATGGCAACTAAATAGAATCAAGGCGATGTACAATTCATTAACAAAATAAATAGGGTAACGAAAATATATACAGTTGAGCGGACGGGTATGGTGTTGTGGGGATGGGAAGGGAGAGGTGGAGGAGCAGAGGGAAAAGGGGAAAATGAGGCTTTAGCTGCGGAGAGGTAAAGGGGGGATGGCAGAGGGAGTAGAGGGGGAAGAGGAGCTCAGTCTGGGAAGGCCTCTTGGAGGAGGTGATTTTTAAGTAAGGTTTTGAAGAGGGAAAGAGAATCAGTTTGGCGGAGGTGAGGAGGGAGGGCGTTCCAGGACCGCGGGAGGACGTGACCCGGGGGTCGACGGCGGGATAGGCGAGACCGAGGGACGGCGAGGAGGTGGGCGGCAGAGGAGCGGAGCGTGCGGGGTGGGCGGTAGAAAGAGAGAAGGGAGGAGAGGTAGGAAGGGGCAAGGTGATGGAGAGCCTTGAAGCCTAGAGTGAGGAGTTTTTGTTTGGAGCGGAGGTCGATAGGCAACCACTGGAGTTGTTTAAGAAGGGGAGTGACATGCCCAGATCGTTTCTGCGGGAAGATGAGCCGGGCAGCGGAGTGAAGAATAGACCGGAGCGGGGCGAGAGAGGAGGAAGGGAGGTCAGAGAGAAGGCTGACACAGTAGTCTAGCCGGGATATAACGAGAGCCCGTAATAGTAAGGTAGCCGTTTGGGTGGAGAGGAAAGGGCGGATCTTGGCGATATTGTAGAGGTGAAACCGGCAGGTCTTGGTAACGGATAGGATGTGTGGGGTGAACGAGAGGGACGAGTCAAGGATGACACCGAGATTGCGGGCCTGCGGGACGGGAAGGATGGTCGTGCCATCCACGGTGATGGAGAAGTCTGGGAGCGGACCGGGCTTGGGAGGGAAGATGAGGAGCTCAGTCTTGCTCATGTTGAGTTTTAGGTGGCGGGCCGACATCCAGGTGGAGACGTCCCGGAGGCAGGAGGAGATGCGAGCCTGAAGGGAGGGGGAGAGGACAGGGGCGGAGATGTAGATCTGCGTGTCATCTGCGTAGAGATGGTAGTCAAAGCCGTGAGAGCGGATGAGTTCACCGAGGGAGTGAGTGTAAATGGAGAACAGAAGAGGGCCGAGAACTGACCCTTGAGGAACTCCAACAGTTAAAGGATGGGAGGGGGAGGAGGCTCCAGCGTAGGAGACCGAGAATGATCGGCCAGAGAGGTAAGAGGAGAACCAGGAGAGGACAGAGTCCGTGAAGCCAAGGTGAGATAAGGTATGGAGGAGGAGGGGATGGTCGACAGTGTCAAAGGCAGCAGAGAGGTCAAGGAGGATCAGAATGGAGTAGGAGCCATTGGATTTGGCAAGAAGGAGGTCACGGGTGACCTTAGAGAGAGCAGTCTCGGTAGAGTGGAGGGGACGGAAGCCAGATTGGAGGGGGTCTAGGAGAGAATGGGAGTTAAGGAATTCTAGGCATCGATTGTAGACGACTCGTTCTAAGATTTTGGAAAGGAAGGGTAGTAGGGAGATAGGACGATAACTGGAGGGGGAAGTGGGGTCAAGAGCGGGTTTTTTAGGATGGGGGAGACGTGGGCATGTTTGAAGGCAGAGGGGAAGGAGCCCTTGGAGATTGAGTGGTTAAAAATAGAAGTTAAGGAAGGGAGGAGGGCAGGGGCGATGGTTTTAAGAAGGTGAGAGGGAATGGGGTCCGAGGCACAGGTGGAGGGGGTGGCACTTGCGAGGAGGGAGGAGATCTCCTCTGAGGATACTGCAGGGAAGGATGGGAAAGTAGGGGAGGTTGTCCCACGTGGGGCTCACAGTCTTCATCCCCATTTTACAGATGAGGGAACTGAGGCACAGAGAAGTTAAGTGACTTGCCCACAGTCACACAGCCAACAAGTGGCAGAGATGGGATTCGAACTCATGAGCCCTGACTCCAAAGCCCGTGCTCTTTCCACTGAGCCACGCTGCTTCTCCAACGTCACATAACACGAGGGATGGGAGGGGCCCAAAATCAGTTACTTGAGTCCATTATTCCCAGATTAGGGGGAGGGGTAACTTGTCGGAAAGGAGGAGTATGGCCTAGGTGACCTCTGGAGGCCTCTTTTAGCTGTGAGCTTTTACGATTCTACGGTTCCTGAAAATGGATGAAATCTCGGCATGGCACCGACAGAGTAAATTGCCTAGTTGTATAACTGTCATCAAAGAGCATTAAAAGCCAAGCTGAATGGGCCATGGAACAGACATGATCCCTGCCCTCTTCGACTGACCACTGTCAACATTTGCTTTCAATGCTGAGAAATCCAGTCCGTCACCCAACTTACAGCTGAAAGTCACAGGCAATTGGCCTTATGACCGTGAGCCCCAAAGGGGATATTATGAAAAGAGAAACCCCTGCTGTGCCTCTTGGATTTATTAGGCACTCAGGTGTCCTGCTCACTTTTCCAGTTCACGATCATGTTTTACTGTGAATAGCGGTAGATACTGCACTTTTAATTTATCTATCACTGATAAAACAGAAATTTAAACATCTTTTAGACCAAAGGTAAAATATGATTTCACAGGGTGCAGAGGATGGAAGAGGTTCAAACAGGAAGGGAAAGGCACTGAAAACCTGGGGCAGGATCGGAAAAGAAATCAAACAGCAATAGTGTGGTCCATTTTTCTTCCATTCTTCCTTCATCCATCACAGTAAATTCCTCTTACACTTAGATCCATCATAGATGCTTCCGTCTCCTGTTTTGTGAAGATGTTTTGGAGTCTTTCCTAGTGGTGTAAGTTGTTTGTGGGCAGGGAACGTGTCTACCCACTCTCTTGTATTGTATTTACAGTGTCCTACATACAATAAGAACTGATTGAATACCTTGGATTCATTGATTAATTGAGAGGCAGGTGAAATAATCGACCAATGAGAGGCTAAAGAATCTAGCTTATTGATGAAGGTAGGGTGAGAGGAGTTATTAAGGGTGATAATTCCAAGGAGATTTGTTCTCTGCTTGAGATGGGGTGGAGGATGAGAGGTGTGTGGGCAAATGGAGGAGTGGAACAGAGAAGGATTACACATGGCTTTGTGTTTTATGGGTGACAGTCTGACTTGGGAAAAAGTAGATTTTCCACTTAGGACTAGGACCATTAACTCATAAACGCAATCCTACTTGATTTTCTACATCTATTTAGAAATCTGTTCATTTTCATCTCAGGGCTTCTGTAATGAAGATAACACAGGTTTCTCTAGTCTGTATTAAGAGCTGTGAAAGGATCCATTCCTACTTCTGTAATAACTGCTTCACTCTACTCACTGCTCACTTTCAGCCATTTCTCAGAGGTCCTTGGTCACAAACTCATTGGAATTGCAAAGAGTCAGAAGTTTCACCTTTACCCATCATTGTGGAAAAAACTTTCCCTTACTAAACTCTGTGTGTCTACATGTAAGTGTGTTCTTTCTAATCCTCCTCTGTGGATAGCCTCCTTTGTTTCTTGTGGGCACCACTGCTCCTTACGCATGAAATGGCATGTCAGATTTTTTAAGCTTCGACTATACATAGGGCCAGATTTATTAATACTAAATTCATGAAGTACCTAGACAATTATGGGGAATACTAAGGAAGGTTTAGGAATTGCAAGGATTGAGGATTATATCGCCTTGGGCATGAACTACTGGGTTGCAGGAAACTGACTATTTCCTGGGCAAAGCGATATAATCCTCCGTCACATCATGGGACAAATGTATCAAAATATATACAATTATTTTTCACTTTTTCCATCCCAAAGCGAATGAGTGTCCCAAAACAAGAAGACTGTCAAGTCACTAAAACAAACAGAATTAGAGGGCGAAGAAAATGCCCAGGGAAATCTAACTATAACCATAGCCCGAGAGCAGAGGAAAGAAGATAGCACCAGGATGATTAAAAAAAAAACATTAAGGAAGAGAAGGAAGCAGCATCAGCAGCAACAGCCTTTATTCCCACTTGGGTGGACTGTACTAGGTATTTGAGAAATACAAAATAATGAAGTGGCACATTCCCTGCCTACAGGAAGCTTACACTCTAATGAGACAGACAGCACATAGAAAAAGAAAATGAGTAATCATAGAAGAAAGGGAAAAAGAATAGGAAATGAAAAAGAGAAGCAGCATGGCCAAGTGGATAGAGCATGAGTCAAAAGGCATTGGGTTCTAATCCTGGCTCTGCCACTCATCCGCTGAGTGTCACTTTTCAATGCCTCAGTTCCTTCATCTGTAAAATGGGGATTAAGACTATGAGCCCCACGTGGGTCATGGATTGCGCCTGACCTGATTACGTTGTATCTACCCCAGCGCTTAGAATAGTGCCTGGCACACAGTAAGCACTTAACAAATACCATAAAAAAAGATAAATCAAATGTGGCTCAGGCCTGTGAAAATTTTTTTTCACCACTTTCAACATTGTTTAATTCTTTACTCACTGCCTTGTTTGGGTCTTTAAACCATCTTTCTGTTTTATCTTAGAAAAATCTACAAAGACTGTAAAGATCTGCTAAATCCATTATCCAGGGTGGGAAGTGCTGGACCCAGCCAAGAAACGATTCCGCTATATAATAGCCAAAGGCCCAGCTGTCTAAGTGATAAGTTGGGTCATCCAAGAAGCAGTTATTTAGCCAACAGACAGATGGCCAAGAAACTCAAGTTAGTCAGTATATTGTTTGTCATTCAAGAGGCTGTCAACCCATAGAAAAGATCAAGAGCCAACAAATTCAGAAGCCATGACACTTAATCTTCGATCTGTCATAGGAATCCTGCAGATACCCAATTAACAGATATAGAACGACCAGGCCAGTATTTAATGCTGTCAGCCCAAGGCTCGACGCCGGCAGAGTGTCCTGAATTCCAAAATCTGGGCAGGCTCTTAAGTTAGTTGGAAAGCAGTACGCAACAAACCAAACCCGACCTGCAGGGAATACAGTTAAAGTCCACGATTTGAGTATTCATAATTTGGCAAACCAGGTAGTTGAACCACCAGTGAAAGTTCATATCATCATCATATTAAGAAAGCTTGAATAAACTGAACTTGAGCCCATGTGAGAGAATCAAATTGAATTTACTTTGGCTAGCCAAATTTTTATTTTCTGAACTAAACTCAGGACTATTAGCTTGGATAACTGACTTACTACTAAAATGGGATAACGGTTACAGGTTTAGGATGATTCTAGGGGAAAAAAAGCTATTTTGGTATTGCTTCCAGAGTAATATCAGGTTTTAAAATGCAAAAGGGAAATTAATTTTGAAATGAAAGCGAATATTTATTTCAATATAACCGAAAGCCCAAGAGAAGTGTAAGTTACCTTTTAAAATATCATCTAATGATAGAATTAGGAGTACATGCTCTGTGGGAATACAAAATCAGTAAACATCTTTGCTACACTACTCATGGCAAAATTTTTCTTTTTCTGGTTTTATGTTCAACAGCTAATATCAGTTCCTTCTGTGATTTGGAATCATTCTGATTTCTCTGCTGCTACGCTCAATCCTGCCTGACTTAGCTCCCGTTAGAATGCCAGAAGTATTGCTATCCTCCCACTGATTTTTCTGTCCTCAACAGTTAATCATCCAGAAACCACTATTTTGAGGTCTTAATTTCCCTTTAACTTGTAGAGTGAATGTTCTCTGAAGAGTTTTTATTTATCTCGGGTTTCTCCATGTTTAAAATGTTGCATTCCTCTAATTCTCCTTTACACCTTTTGCAATGATTCGTGTTTCTAATCTTTGGACAAAAATCAACTTCTAGGGTTGGTTACTGGCACTACTTCTGTACCTATCTTAATGTCTGTATCCCCAGTGGACTGCAAGCTCCTTGATGTCTGTCTACCTATTGTATTGTACTCTCCCAAGTTCTTAGAAAGGTGCTCTGTATATTAAGCACTCAATAAATACCACTGTTAATTAATTGATCCAGTGATGTGTCCAATTTTCCACTTCACATGTTGGGAATAGGCGATATGAACACCTAAATTGAGCCATTTAGCCTTTTAAGATTCCTTGTGGGCTACTGGAGGGATGGTAAAACAGATCCTTTGTACCGACCACTCAGTTGCCAGTGGTCCTCCGATCAGCATTTGTGACGTGTGCTTCTGTGAACGGCTGGAGATCTTATGATTCT
Organism: Ornithorhynchus anatinus; assembly: GCF_004115215.2. Taxonomy (NCBI): domain Eukaryota; kingdom Metazoa; phylum Chordata; class Mammalia; order Monotremata; family Ornithorhynchidae; genus Ornithorhynchus; species Ornithorhynchus anatinus. Next base: position 11,652,378 of record NC_041735.1, on the reverse strand, counting down.
CCAACCACTACTTCTTCAGTGAGTTTTTGTTAAGCTCTAAGCGCCGAGCTTTACCATCTGGTAACTATTTCCTGAAAAATTCCCTTAGGAAAAAATCCTACTTGCCTGTAGACACAAAACAAAAAAGTGAAGAATTAATTCAGTGATTGAGTGAGTGAGTGATTGATGGTGAACAAGGGACCTCAAGAGCTAAGGGTACGGCTGGGTCTATGTAGCATAAAGTGAAGCGGGAACCTGATAAATATGTGCTCGATTAGAACCATATTCAGAAAATCCAAGTTCTTATGGAGAAATGCCTGGATTTTGGGTTCATGGATTAAATTGATTGGATATTTACCAGATCTCTGTTTTGTAATAGGCAAACATCATGGTCTAGTGGAAAGAGCGTAGGGCGACCTGGATTCGGATGGCTCTGCCACCAGCCTGTTTTGTGACCTTGGTCAAGTTACTTGTCTGTGCCTGACTTTCGTCATCTGTAATAAAATGGGGATCCAATACCTCTTCTCCCTCTCCGCTGAACTGTAAGACTCACACGGGTCAGGGACCGTTTCCCACCTAATTTTCTTGTATCTGCCCCTGTGTTTAATACAGTGCTTGGCACATAATAAGCACTTAACGCTTACTATTACTGTTATGAGAAACAGCCTGTGATACCAATACTTTAATCTCTTCATCCCCCATTCATGTTGATAGGAAGGTAACTTGGCAACAACATCCCCAGACTAGAATTTAGGAAGAACACAGTAGTTTGAGTTTCACTCAAAGCACTGTGGGAAATATATTTCACCCCCTGATTGATTGTATATGACCGAAGCTGATATGTTTGAGATACTTTATGTAAATAATTGTCTGGCTACTTCCAAAGAGATGGAAATGGCTAGAAGTTTAAGGTACAGCTAGTTTCATCATCTTTTGACAACTTTGTATTTATGATTTGACAAATTAGTCCCAAAGCAAAGGGTCTCCAAATCATTGAAACTCATGTACAGTAGTGTTTTGTTTCAGCTGGTTCTATGGGTGAAGAAGGCAAAGAATAATTTTGCTATTCACTGGACCTTGCTCTGCTAAAATGCATGACTCACTTCTGGCCTCCAGATTTTCTACTTCCACACTGGCAATCTGCAACAGACTGGGTTAAATTATACTCGCAACTTACTTTTGTGCACTTGTAGGGTTATTTTTCAGTTGAAACCCTATAGATGTGTGCTCTGGCATTTAGCATCTTTGCCACCACACATTCATTGTGTTCAGAAGCAGGAAACCACAGCACTCTCAGCTCTTGGGTTTTTGGAACAGTTTCTTTGAGCTGTGTAGAGAGGCCAGTTTAAGACGTATTACCTTTAGTAAGAAGTGATGTCTCGGGAAAACCAGTTATAATTTCTACCTAAATTAAGCCTTACTTCTAAGAAATGTAACACTCATTTCTAAACTCACCTCCAATTAAATGATCTCATCCAGAACATTGGGTTTTGAAAAATAGGCAACATTCTGGTTCCTCAGTCTCTTAACCTCTCCCTCTCCCTTTTTGTATTATATCATGATTCAGAAAGGAGCTGAATCTAAATTTAAGATTTTAGGATTTAGATTCCAAGGATACGTTCCCGCACCCCACCCCCCACTCACCCACCTCCATCATCCTCCCAACATGGTCTATAGAAACCCAAATACCCATTGATCAAAAAACTACCACCTACTTCTCCTGTCTCCTTTTGTTTCATCTTTGAGCTGAAGGCATGGGAGTGGATCTTTAATGAGCCTAATGTGGTCACCTTCTCTGGAGAAGATGAGGACAAGGGCAGGATCCAATCTGGAAGTGTTTTTATTTGGGCTAGAGATAAACCAGTATAGACGAGTTCTCCTCTTGCCCTTCCACAAGACGATGAGGGGAAGCGTGGCAGACGATTTCTGCTAAACAGAGCATTTTGCGAGTATCCCTTTCAGAGAGGTAAGTCCCTGATCAAAGGCTGTTGATGTCAAATCATAGTAAGCGCTCAATAAATACTACTGAGTGAAATCCCGTTACTGCGGGCTAAGCAAACAACCTTTGCCCCAACAGCTGCAAAGAAACTCAACCCCTTTTGTTTCCTATTAGAGTGAAACCAGGGCCGGTTAGGCTTCTGCAAGAGAGGAGAATCATGCTGAGGGGTCCCAGGGTCAGTGGGTGGACTGAAGAACAGCAGTAAACCAAGAGCATCCTCTCTGGTCCTCTAGGGCCTGCTTGTTCAGCCTAAAGGCTCCTCAGTGGTCGGGGTTCATTGTTCTTCACAATTTAATAATAATGTTGGTATTTGTTAAGCGCTTACTATGTGCCGAGCACTGTTCTAAGCGCTGGGGTAAACACAGGGGAATCAGGTTGTCCCACGTGGGGCTCACAGTCTTAATCCCCATTTTACAGTTGAGGTAACTGAGGCCCAGAGAAGTTAAGTGACTTGCCCACAGTCACACAGCTGACAAGTGGCAGAGCTGGGATTCAGCCCTCCCCCCACCCCAGCTGGAATCCTGGAGTGAGCACTAGCATGGGACTCATCCCCAACTCCCCGAGAAGCATCATCTTCCTAGAAGAGTGCTGTCAACCACCGGCTGGAGAGGTAATCCAATTCCTCTGAGAGCAGAAGAGAGAATAGCCTCATCTGGTCACGGTGAGCTTCAATAAACCAGGGCAGAGAGCCAAGAGCCCAAAACACGACTGTTGATAGAGGATGACATTGGAATCAATCAAGCAGTGCTATTTATTGATCGCTTAATGTATACAGAGCGTTGAACTAGTGCTTGGGAGAGTAAATGTAACAGAGTCGCTGCCCACGACGAGCTTGCGGTCCAGAGGCGGAGACAGACATTGCCATAAATACAACAATGACTGATATATACGTGCGTTGTGGGGCTGAGGGTGCGGGAGAATAAGGGGTGAAAATCTGAGTTGCGGTTGGAGGGGGCGGGGTGGGAGAGCGACCCTGGTCAGAGTCTCTCCAGGTTCCATCTCTCTTTATGTTCCATCTTTATGTGCAGAGGCCTGGAGGCCTGCGATTTCAAGAGAATGCACTTAAAAACCATTTCCTCGCGCTGCATCTAGAAGTTTGAGCCCGGTGGACCTAAATATTCAGAACAAGGGTTCCCTCGTCCCTCGCTCACACGTTCTTCATCGTCTCCGAAACCCGTTCCGGTCATCGATAAACACACCCCGACAGCATACGGTGTTTCCCTAGATAGCGTAGTGTGGGTGTGAGTGTGTGAGTGTTTTCTCAGCCTGCAAAGAGAATTGGGGGAGGGGAGGAGAAGACGGGGGGTGGGGGCAAGAGGGAAGGATGGGGAGGAAAGTTCTGCGGTGAGATTAAAAGGGGAAGAGAGAAGTGAGAACAAACTGGGGTCGGATGGCCGCTCCCGTAGTAGATGTCCTCGGGCTGAACGCCTTATTGACCGAGCGCTTGGGGGAAATCGCGGCAAGAGAAAGTGGGAATGGCCAGCGGCCGGGCGGCTGTAGCGCAGGGAGGATCTCGGCCGGCCACCGCCTCCCTAATCGATTTGACGCCCCAGATAGACTCCCTGGCAGGACGGGGGGCTGTGATGGACGGAAGCACGGCCGCGTCCAACCTTTGGGCTCCTTCCTGACGTCTCTCCCGCTCGCCCCCCATCAATAATTCACCCGGGGGGTGTTGGGGGTGGGAATTTTCGTTTGCTCGTCCGGGCCGCTGGATGTCGAGGAAGAGGGGGGGGGGGGGGGAGGGGAGGGGGGACGGGACACCGGGATTCTTTTTGGGGAGGAGGGTGGAGTGGCGGGGTGGGGTGGGGGGTGGGGGTTCCGCGGGAGATCGTTAAAGGACAAAGGTAAGAGAGAGCGGCAGCCAGCGAGGGACAGGGAAGACTTGGAGTCGGAGCCAGAGAATCGGAGGGAGTGCGGGCGAGGCGGCTGCCGCTGCTGCTGCTGCTGCTGCTGCTGCTGCTGCAACCGCTGCAACGGCTGCAGCTGCTGCAGCCGCCGCCGGTGGCTGGGAGAGCTGCCGGGGGAAGCGAGACTCGGGACTCCAGCTGCTGCTGCTGCTGCTGCTGCTGCTGCTGCTGCTGCTGCTGCAACCGTGGCCGGTGCAACGAGTGCGCGGGGGGCCCGGGGTGCCCGGGGTGCCCGGGGTGCAGCGGGTGCCACGGTGGCCGCCCCCTCCGCCCCGGCGAGGATGCCGAGCATGGGGTCGGGCCGCCGGGCTCTGTGCGTGGTGCCCGCGGTGCTGCTGGCCCTCAGCCTCCCCGGCCCGGCCGTCCGGGCGCAGAACGACACGGAGCCCATCGTGCTGGAGGGCAAGTGCCTGGTGGTCTGCGACTCCAACCCCGCCGCCGACTCCAAGGGCTCCTCGTCGTCCCCGCTGGGGATCTCCGTCCGGGCCGCCAACTCCAAGGTGGCCTTCTCGGCCGTCAGGAGCACCAACCACGAGCCGTCCGAGATGAGCAACAAGACAAGGATTATTTACTTCGACCAGGTCAGGCTCCCCTCTCCCCACCGAGGCAGGCCGGGGGGAGGGGGGCGGGGGTCTCTCGGAGACATCTCTCCTCCCTCCCGGCCAGGCCCCCTTTGCCCTCTCGGGACCGGCCCGGGCCAGGATGCAGACGCACCTCGGACCGGGCTGGGAAGCAACAAGTCCCCAGAGCTCGACTTGCCTCCCCGGGAACGCTCCTGATCATATGAGTCTTTTTGATCCTACTGATGAGTTGGTCTGTGTTAAGCGCTCATTAGGGGCCGAGCACTGTTCTAAGCGCTGGGGTGGGGCGCACCGTCTTCACCCCCCCCCCCTCCGCCTTGACAGACGGGGAAACTGAGGCCCGGGGGAGTGAAAGGACTGGCCCAAGGTCACCCAGCCGACAAGGGGCGGGGGGGGGGAGGGGGGGGGACCGCGAGAACCATGGCATTTGTTGAGCGGAATAATAACGATGAAGGTATTTCTTAAGCGCTTCTTATGTGCTGAGCACTGTTCTAAGCGCTGGGGTCGATACCGGGGATCGACTCTGTTGCCGAATTGTTCATTCATGCGTTCATTCGGTCGTATTTATTGAGCGCTTCCTATGTGCTGAGCACTGTTCTAAGCGCCGGGGTCGATACCGGGGATCGACTCTGTTGCCGAATTGCTCATTCATTCTCGCCTTCATTCGGTCGTATTTACTGAGCGCTTCCTATGTGCTGAACACTGTTCTAAGCGCCGGGGTCGATACCGGGGATCGACTCTGTTGCCGAATTGTTCATTCATTCTCGCCTTCATTCGGTCGTATTTACTGAGCGCTCCCGATGTGCTGAGCACTGTTCTAAGCGCTGGGGGAGATACCTGCTACTGGGATCGTCCCACGTGGGGCTCACAGTTTTTTTAGTCCTCATTTTGACAGATGAGGTCAATAAGGCCCAGAGAAGGGAAGTGACTTGCCCAGGGTCACACAGCAGGCAAGCGGCGGAGCGGGATTAGAACCCACGACCTCCGACTCCCAAGCCCGGGCTCTTTCCGCTAAGCTGCGCCTGGTACAGTGTCCCGCGCTTAGTACAGTGTTTGGCACACAGTAAGCGCTTAACGAGAACCGTCATTGTTCTGTGCCGAGCGCTGTTTTAAGCGCTGGGGTCCATACAGGGGATCGACTCTGTTGCTGAATTGTGCCTTCATTCATGCCTTCATTCAGTCGTATTTATTGAGCGCTTAGTATGGGCAGAGCCCTGCATCAAGCGCTTGGAATGACTGTACTCTCCCAAGCGCTTAGCACAGTGCTCTGCCCACAGTAAGCGCTCAGTAAATACGACTGAGCGAACGAGAGAATAGGAGGGAATCAGGTGGTGCTCCCCGTTTGACAGATGGGGTGACCGAGGCCCAGAGAAGTGAAATGACTGGCCCAAGGTCACACAGCTGGCAAGCGGCTAGCTCGGTCGCTGCATTGGGGACCCCCCCGCCCCCCGACCCCCCCGGAGCAAATTAGTGGGTAGGGGGCAGATCCCTCCTTCCTTCACTCGGGCGAACTGTCTCCGAGCCGCAGTTTTGCAGACCGGTCGGGAAGCAGCTGATTTGGAAGAACGAACCAAGGCGGCTCAAGCCATTTCAAGCCACTTGAACTTCTCTCTTTGCTTTGCCAGCCTAAAACCCCGGGCCAGATTTCAGTCCTTCCCCAGGAGCACCTTAATCGGCTAGGATTAAGAGAGATGCCTGACTTCTTCCAGGATTTCATCCCAAATTCTAGGTGTACCGGTACTTTTAGTATCATCAAGCGCCCAGTGCAGAGCTCTGCCCACAGTAAGCGCTCAATAATCGAATAAATCAAGGAAGAGGTCCCCTTTTTTCCCGTAGAGACCCCCCCTCTCCTCTTGGGACACGCATATCTGACTATGTTTGGGAAGGTGAAAAGGAAAAGACAGGAGATGATATTCACATTTCCTTTATGAGATTTGACTCCCGCCTCCCTTGATCCCGGCCGAATGTATAGGAATTATATGAGATGATTGAAATGAACGCTTATGTCCCCTCTCCTTTGGAGAGTTAAGACACCCTTTGAGTTCCAGTGCGGCATTTCCATTCCAAAAGAAGAGGGAGAATGTATTTTTTTTTTAGGCCAGAATTCTGCGAACGCTGCCGTATTCAGTGTAACTCCTGTTCTTCTCTTGTGACCTTTCTGTCAATTAGAAGAAAAAGGAAAGGTTTTTTTTTCTTCTATGGAGAGTGATAGATCTTGGAGATAACAAGATGATGCATTTAAATATATAGTTGAGATAGATGCTCTAATTAAAATGTAGAGTCAACATCAGTCTGTATGTGTAGCCAACACTAATCAGCAGTTTCCATTACCACTAATGAGTTGTGCTACTTTGCTAAAAGCACCAAGCCTACGCTAAACAGTGTATATTATTTCAAAGAGACGTGGGGGGAAAAAATAACCCTTCTGTTTAAAACGGTTCCCCTTGGGTTTGATCTCAAAACACAACTGATCTCTAGGACAGTGCAAGGAAGACTGATTGTTCCTCTTCAAAAAAAAAAACAGTGGGAGGGGGAGTTAAGAGCTGCATTAAAATAAATTAATTACTAGTATCAGTTGAAAAGGCTGGCCTTAGCTCAGTTGCTCTCATTGTATAATTGTCGAATTAGCCGCCCAGCACTGTCCATTAGAGGGGAAGCATTCAGGAGGCATATGGATTTCAAACCTCTAAAAGTGAGCCTTCTTGACTTTTGAGATATCAGGGATATGATTTTTAAATTTAGCGAAGCTGTTCTCTTAGGAGTAACTGATTTTCTGGAACTTTAACTTGCAGATCTCTTTCTCCTTAGGTGCATGGAAATAGCACTCTCGTTGCCAGTTTTCCTGGCTCTTTTGCTACTGTTTTCACGGCAGACATATACGTCCACCGATAGCCATACTACTACTGAAGTTCACCACTTCGGTGTTTTGTAGCACATTAGCTTTACGGGCTCTGTAGAGCTATTATGAAATAGAGATTTTTAAATTACGGGCCTCACGGAACCAATAAACTTTGCCTAGACCAACTTCAAATACTAGATTACACCATGCCCTTTTGCATTGTCGAGGAACAAGTGTCTCCTACAGAATTTCTCGGGCTTTGAATAAAAAGAGTTACTGATGAGCAGTTAGGGAAAAGTGACACGTGGCTCCCGGGAAAGCTGCCTGCCGAAAGCAGTGTCAACAAACATTGATCCTTTAGCGTTTTGGGAAGGCTGAGTCAAGGCAGAATTCTCTTATCGTGAAATTCAGATGACTGAGGAATGGCCGGCAGCTTCATCAGCAGAGATGAGATAGAAGCTGCAGTTGGATCAGGTACACGGGCAGCCTCATATGGCTGATGACCAGGGCTATAAATTCCATCACATCACCAAGCAGAACCACCCTCCGCTGGGGTGTTTCTAGAGTGGCGTGCTGGGATTCTAAGGATTCTGATTGGCCATTCTGGAGATATAACTTCTAGACCCAGCACCGATTTTTAGAGATGGTAGGATAAAGACCCGACGACTGTGTCCCGCACACTCAAGACAGAGCTCATATTTTAGCGACCCTCCCAAGTTATCAGATATTTCCCACACCCTCCAAGGTTTAAAATGCCTTTCAGTCATCATTTTAGGTACCATTATTTTAACCTGGATTTTCACATCTGCCTGAAGGAAATCATCATAATTGGATGTTTTATCTTTATGTCCGTCGTAACTCATCGTTTAAGAAATGATCTTTGCAGATAATGATGCTTGTTTTAATGACTATTGTGTATTTTTGTTCGTAGATCCTAGTAAATGTGGGGAATTTTTTCACATTGGAGTCTGTCTTTGTAGCACCAAGGAAAGGAATTTACAGTTTCAGTTTTCATGTAATTAAAGTCTATCAGAGCCAAACTATCCAGGTATGTTTTTGAACCTGACAAACAACTGTGCTTAACTGTTAATGATTTTCATTCTCAAGTGAAATGGAGAAGTAGAAGCCAAAAAAGTGGTTTTTTTAAATTATTATTAAATAACTAATTTCCAAACTTGTCCTTCACACTGTCATGTGGGAGCATTTGAAAATGACTAGATATAAAAAGTAAGTCATTAAAATCAAAACCATAATAGGCGGAAGCCATTATAATACCCAATTTAGTGTAATTCTGTGGAATAAGTCTCTCTGAAGATGCTAAAAATGTCAGTGGGTGCTTTTTATAAAAAAACTCATTGGACCTACAGTGAGATGGTGTGCTAGAGTAGTACACCTCTGCAAGGTTCTGTTAAATGAATAAATCATATTTATATCAACCTTTGGTAACGTGAGATAAAATGAACCTCGGAAATGAATATATGGGGAAATATATGGGGAAAGTTAGTCAACGTTTTGTAGTCTGTGGCTTTTTGCATAAGAAATCTGTACTTTACTCCTCTAGCTAGTTTATATTTAATTTCTAAACTACTTCTTCAGGAGATGTGACAGCGATGTTAGGCTCCAGTTAACCCGGTTCCTATAATATTCTGATTTTATGGTATCACCTCAGGAAATCGGCAAAGACTTCTTCACTTTAAGCTCAAGGCAGAGTAGAGGTTAATGAAATCTCAGCCATGCTCACAGGTTTGTCTGAGCATACAATTGAGATGCACATCAGTCTCCAAGGTTCTGGTGAAGGCCATTTAAACTCCCCTTATTTATTAGCTGTGTAAAGTTTTCAGTAATACCTGCCTGTGAAGAAGTCTTTTCCAGCTTGAAAGTTACCTTCCTTGTGCTCTCTAGTGAAGGAATTTGGGCTCTGTCCCATATTTCAAGCCTCTGATTCGTTTTTATCTGCAGTAAAGTGAGGATCAGATAAAGACATATACTAGGGAAAGGTGCTCTGCTGAAGCACTTTTCTGACCACTGAGGCTTTGGTATAGCAAGGTAAAGCTCGTAGGATGGGAAGGCCAAAGTGGAGACAGTTTGGGGTGTGTCCTTTGCAACTTTTCTGTCGATCGGAGCTCCGGTGCTGTGTTTTATTGGATGAACTTTTATAGAGGAGAAAGCACTCCTAATGCCCGATAATTTCTCTAAGCTACTGCTCCTAATCACTGCTGCATTATTAACCGTGAAGGTGTTGACACAATCTCAATGCAGCTGGTTCTCTTAGTTCATCGGTCTTTTTTTTATTTGTATGCCTGCAAGCTTCAGGTTTCTTTCATTCCCAAGAGATCTGTGTGGAAAAGGAGAGGTAAATAAAGTGGAAGTCTTCATTTATGTGCCACGGTAAGGCCGGGCCTCATTGGCTAGATGGCCATCCGTCGCTAGTAATAATAATAATAATAACAATATAACGTTGGTATTTGTTAAGCGCTTACTATGTGCAGAGCACTGTTCTAAGTGCTGGGGTAGATACAGGGTAATCAGGTTGTCCCACGTGAGGCTCACATTTAATCCCCATTTTACAGATGAGGTAACTGAGGCACAGAGAAGTTAAGTGACTTGCCCACAGTCACACAGCTGACAAGTGGCAGAGCTGGGAGTCGAACCCATGACCCCTGACTCCGAAGCCCAGGCTCTTTCCTCTGAGCCACGCAGCTTCCTTGGAGGCATTTAAGGAATTCCCCTGCCCCCTCTCCGCCCCCCCCAAAGTTATAAAAAAATGCAATGAGTTAACGGCCCCAGCCAATTTGAGTAAAATGGATTAATTTGAAAAGGGAGGTTATACATTTTCTGAGTCTCACGTATTTTGTCCAGTCCATCACCCACGCCATATTGTTCATTACCCCCAGAAGATATTTCTCCTTTAACTAGAGCTTTTCAGTGATTTTCTTCTTGTAGGTTAATCTGATGTTAAATGGAAAACCAGTAATTTCTGCCTTCGCTGGGGACAAAGATGTAACTCGTGAAGCTGCTACTAATGGAGTCCTACTCTATCTAGATAAGGAGGACAAGGTGTATCTGAAACTGGAGAAAGGTAATCTGGTTGGAGGCTGGCAGTATTCTACGTTTTCTGGCTTTCTGGTGTTTCCCCTGTAAAGTCTGATTTCTCTGTGACATCCATCCAGGTGTGGAGCAGCCAATTCCTCTGTTATTTGAAGATCATTTTATCATCATTGGATTGATGTTTCTTTATTGGTTTCTCATGGGTGAATATGGATTCTCTTGAAGGCTTTTGGGCCTTTCTGAACTACTCTGAAGTTTCATAAAATTCTGGTGTGTTTAAGTATATTTGGATTAAGACTTAAAGCAGACAATACGTATCTATGCTTAATGTAACATTCTACAGCAGCCTGCAAGATTTATTCGGTTTTCGTTTACTGGACTTATTGGATTCATTGGAGAAGTGGAATTCTTTTGCTTTGAAACGACTGGCAACCAGGTTATGATTTAGGAAAATTTCAGTTCTCACTTCAATCAAGAATTAGCGCGTTGCTGCCAAAGAACTGTGTACTTATGGGTTATCTTTGCTTTCTGATCCTGTGGACTTAGTTTGTTTTGCTCACCCAGGGTTGTGATTCAACGACTGGCTGTATGTCTTCTCGACGTTTAGCGTACTGGATGGTTCACCCATATATTTACCTTGAATCAGTGATCACAAACGTGGCTATCCTGAAGGAGATTAATCGCATCACAGTTGTATTTTAATTGTACAAGTGAAAGAGTCCTATTTTCCAAATGATATTTTCTAATAGCAAGAATAGATCATAATTCTAGAAACAAATAAACAAACAAATAAAATCCCTTGCTTACCATTGTTAGAAGTGATCACTCCGTAAAATTCTGCAAAACAGTTTCCCCCTGCAGGAAATCTTACACTTTATTCTTCAATTTTAATTAACATGATTTATAATAACCACTTTATTAAAAACCTAAGGGATTCTTGCCTTAGACACAACCACTTTATTAGCTGGATATGAGATCCCCTTGTTTTTAATTATGTCTATTTTTCAAGCCTTCTGTTGTGTTAGAGGTATCATCTGGTTTTGCCTTAACTCCTCAAATGTATATAATTGTAGATCATCTGTTTAGCTGATATTAAATCCAAATAACTAGTATCTGAATTTGGTGCAATATTTTTGTCTTTTGTAAAGGTCATATGAATTCATAAATTTATTAATTATGTCATAAACATAATAAAGGTTAATATATGTTAGATGAATGATCTTTACTGTCGGGTCTGGAAGAAAAATGTATTCTGTGATTTGTTTCTTGGTGTTCTCCTCTGTCCAAGGCAAGGATCCCAAATGTGAGGAACATGTCCTCCAAATTAGTATAGGAAATCTTTACCGTTTTTAATCGGGCTAAATACTGCAGACGTGCAACATGCAGAAAGATAATCAATGGACTTAGAAAACACTTTTCTCAGAGACATTTATCATTTGGACACTCAGACATTCAAAAACTTATGTCACTGATGAATGAGATGCTGGGAAAGGATCGACAACTCAGAATATGAAGAAGGAAGTCATTTCAGGCCTAACATAATACTCTGGCATGACAGAATGATCCTTTCCCCTTTTTTAGGAGTCCCCCCCCACCCTTTTTTTCCCAGTGGTGATTCTTCTGGAGATTAGACAGCCTGCAGCCAGCTAGGTAGAATGGAAACTAGATTGTAAACTCCTTGAAGGCAGGGATCGAGTCTACCACCTCTGATATACTGTACTCCCCTAAATGCTAAGTACAGTGCTCTGCCCAAAGTAAGCACTCAGTAAGCATCATTAATTGCTTAATTCACATATTTTGGAAGTCCAGTCAGTGGGGGTGGCTGGGTCCTCTGCGTAATTGATTCGGTGTTGCAGTTTGATAGGAAATGGGAACCCGGGCCTCAAGAAGGTCTGCTTTGCATTTTGAATCTTTACATTTTTGGCATTTCATTTAATCACTAGCAAACGTACATGGAGAATTCCAAAAGAAGATGTTCAACCATGCATTTTAAGAAATCTAGCCAAGGACACCGTAACCTTTTACTTGAAAAGTTGCTTCCTACCTAGTTATATGAGAAAATTACTTGTAAAATTTTGACTGCTCACTTTCCTGGTCAAAAGATAAATAACGAAATGGGAATCTATGCATTGAGCCGTGTAAAAAGAATATGTGATACTGTTTGCAGGATGCATTTAAAGGTTCTCTAAAGCAATTCCAGTCTTTTGGATCCATCCAAAATGCCCTTTGAGAATTTGACTAAAGACTAAGTTTGCCTTAGAACCACTGCCTTGTAAAAGTTTCTGTACACAGAAGCCGCATTTCTTTCTTAATGTTGTCATTCTTACTCGATGAAGTATGCTGTTTATTGGTTCTGGCAAATGGGTTCGGATTCATTTTGTGTTGCCAATATCTATGTAAAACGTAGCGAAGCAATTTAGGTGGTGATTAAAACACAGAACTATGTATATGTGGAATCTTTCCTAACCCCCTTCTGAGGTCAAAATTCTGAGCTGCTCATTATTTTACGTGAAGTGCCAAATCATGCAAAATACAGAGAATGACTTGACCTTCCAATACTCTGGAGTACCAAAATAATGCTAGGAAGGAAAAATGTAGTTGGAGCTTCACATACAACCCAGCTTCCTGCAGACTGTGGTTTGAAAACTTGTTGTGCACAAAGGTCTCTGCTCCAGTGGAACAATAGCGGAGCACTGAGGAAATTTCCAAATCTGTACAGCATCCATGAAGGTCTTAGAAACGTAACTTGAACTGAAATAAAAATGCCTGTTTGTTCACAAGTTTCTCAGAGCCTCGCAGCCTGGAAGGTAAAAGAAAAAAATAAAGGAATTTAAATCTGTGGGGGACAAATCAGGGTAAGTTGGATTAGCTCTTTAAGGTCACTCTATCAATCTTGAGGAAGCTTCAAAGAGTTTAGAATGCACACTTTTTTGGACAAGTCTAACTAGTAGCAGTTAAAAAAAAAATGAATAGTCTGAGCTTCAAACTTAGGTTAAGTGCTGGGCCGACCACTCCACTAGATACAGCCCCCGTTTTTGTTGGTCAAAGTCTAAATTAGCCAGATGTAAAAGTCTAAAGTCCTTTTTAGCTACAACAGCACAGAACTTGGTGTTCAATCTAGGTAATTTTTCCTGGCTGAAGGGAGTGGTGTAATGAAGTCCATTTTGATATAAGATTCAAAAGGAGAGTTTATGTTATGGAAGAGTACTTACCTGTTGGGGGTTGGTACGTAAGGGAGTGTTCATATGGGTTGGAGCGGGAGGAAAGGGAAAGCACAAAAATAAACAGGAGAAAGGCCTAATTAAAGTTGAGTAAGCTAGGAGGAGAGCGTGGGGGAAAGAAATTGACAGGCTGAGTAAGGAGGGAGGAAAAGATGTTGAAATTTGTTGCAGAAAGCGGTAGGGAACAGGGACTGTTGCGAAGGAGATCGGGTTTCAGATGGTGACTTAGATTCACCCAGGTCTGACCTAAACTTACAAAGCATTTTTGGAAAATATTAGATCCTCAGAAATTTCATTTGGCCCCTCCTCCATTTGTTAGGGCCACCCTTCCTGCCCTCCACATTTCTCTTCCTTCTACTTCTTCCTAGATCGCTAGACCAAAAAAAGTGAGTATCTGCCTGGAACAAATATATTCTGAACTTTCTTTCTAATAGGACATTAGCAGTCATATTTGAGAAGTAGCACGGCAGAGTGGAAGAGCACAGGATAGGGAGTCTGAGGACCTGGGTTCTAATCCCAGCTCCATCACTTTGTTGTGTGACCTTGGGCAAGTCACATAATAATAACAATAATGGTATTTGTTAAGCGCTTTACTACGTGCCGGGCACGGTTCTCAGTTTCCTCATCTCTAAAATGGGACTTAAATGTTTGAGTTCCCTTCCCTTAGACTGTGAGCCTCATATTGGACAGAGACTGTGTCTGAACTGAGAGTACTGTATCTACCCCAGTGCTTTGCAGTGTTTGGCACAAAGCTTTTAACAAATGTTATTTTTTTCCATTTGAAAACATGGAAGAAATGGACTAGAAAGGAAAAGTAAAGGATAATAATAATAGTAATGTTGTTATTTGTTAAGCACATTTAAACCCATGACCTCTGACTCCCAAGCCCGGGCTCTTTCCATGGAGCCACACTGTCTGATTAAGCCTGGGATGTAATTCTCAGTTGAGCCTACCTGATTTCTTTGGTACTCTGGAGATATGGGTCAGAGTCTACCTCCTTGGCTATTATAAATAAATCCCATGGAATAAGTTAGACACTTTGGAATACCAGAGTCCTTCAGACTCTAGAGTTCTAGTTAGTTATTTAGAGTTTCAGAATGCTAAACAGAAAAGTGGAAGAAGAGGTGTTGTTTTTTAAACCTTGAGAGTTCCCTGAAGCCAGAGCCTCTTTTCCATGCAGCCCCATCATTCCGGCTCCTTCATTTCCTGTGACCTTATATCAAGTCATCACTGTTAATTTGAACTATTTTACAGTCACCACTGTTTATTTGAACTATATCACTCTGAAATCAACAGGAGTTCAAAATGAATCCATTCCATGACTGCTTAGACAGTTCACATAGGAGAAACCCAAGTCACATCCCTTGGGAAAAGCACAGCATTTTGGGATAAAAATTCCCAAATATCCCTGATTTGCAAACAGTATTTTTATGTCCAGTTTTGAGCTCCAAAGGTGGAGTTACTTCTTACAAATATTCCCTCTTTTGACCAAGTTAAATAAAATTGGCTATTTACCCCCTAGGCTTCCTTTGAAGTTTCCTCTAGCTGGAGAGTTCTTGAAAAAGTATTCTGTTCCCTAATGGGGTCAAGGCAACTCATTACAGTATCTTGTCTCTCTGACTCTCTGTCTCTCTCTGTCTCTCCTCCATTCTCCCACATGGATATTTTGTTAGGCAGTGATTTACAGTTTCAACTCACTGTGCATTTCCTCTCCTGCTTTAACCCTTCCAATGAATTATATGAGGATTGTCATTATGTTCTAAGTAAGTTAAAGACATGCAGAACAAATCTCTGTCTTTATGTCAGAGAAGGATCGAAAAGGATTTCAGATTTCAGCTGAAGGACTTAGGAAAGAGAAAGAAAAAAATATACAGGAAGCTACCCTGGCATCAAGCAGAAGGCAGTTGACCCACATATAATGCAGAACATCTGAAAGCAGAAAGCTCTTTTTATAAAGGTCCCCAAGTTGACAACATTTATTGTGAAATAAGGATGTGTGGTGAACGTATATAGCTTTCCTTTGTATTTTAAGGTGATGGTACCCATGGGAGACACTCTAGCTCCATGTAGCTACGCTTCTTTTTAAGCATGGTGTTTGGCTTATAAAAATATTTATGTAGTTGCAAGAACTGAAATTGGAGATGCAGAATTGGTTTTATATGAAGGGCAGTGTAAATGACAATTTCCAGGAGGCAGTCACTAAATTTGTAATTTATCTAAAACACAGTAGCATTTATACTTCCTTGGAGAAAATACATTGTTTTAGAGGCAGAACTAAGACAGGCTTTATTTGTTTTGGGGTAAACAGTGGAAAAAAAATCATTCTTATCATAAAATGGGAAAGAAAATGCAAACAAATAATGATGATAATATCAGGTGCGGTGTTCTGAGGAATGAGAGGAATAATGGAAAACTGGCTTAGGTACTTTGTTAGTGAACTCGGCTCTATCAGGTGACTAAAGAAAGCAATCACTCTTTATCTTCATGGTTTCAGGGGAGGGGGGACAAAAAACAAGCCTGCTGCATCTCTGTCAGTGGGTAATGTTTTGTTACGCTTCAACTTCGATGTCAAAGTATGGGAACTTAAAGAGAGCTGAACTTTGAGAAAATCTTTTATGCCATATGGCTCCCTTTCAGTCCCTTTCATGAGGAGAACAGAGGAACATAGTGTTGAAATGACCTGCAACTCAAGTTAATTCACAACATTCAGAGCCCATTCAACAGACTACTTTGAGTCTAGCTGAATGATTTTCTTTGATATTTTTACGGTGAAAAGGAAAATAGGATGGAGAGCTGAGGGAGACTGGGGTGGAAACATTGGCTGTCTACACATTTCACATGGGAACCTCCTGAGGTTTGTGGGGATATTTTAACAGTGAAATCTGGGGATGTGACTTACAGCGGGCAGCAAATCCCAAACTCAGATTAGGAAGCTTTCCTGGTACTAATTTTCCTTCTGTATTTAGCGTTAATTTGGGGGGAATTTTCCCCACAGGTTGGTCATTCCATGGGGGAGAATACCTCATAATTAAATCTGGAAAAAAAATACAGAATGATACTGCATTGGCTTCCTTTTTCTACCAGTTAAAACACCTTAAACTTGTCACGGGAGAAATGATAACTTGTTAGATATCCATTTGGGATCATTGAAAATTCACTGATATTTGTTGTGCCAGACAGACCTTGCATAATTAGGGAAGATATTATACTTTGGAATTAGGGTACAATGGATATAGATGACCAATTTATCTGCACAGTTCAGTCCCTAAACATTTATTTTGATGTCAGTTATGTGGCTACTTAGAGTGGAAATCGTTTTTGGCTCGAACTACTGTGTCTAGGTAAATGAAGCCAGATTTATTGTTAAATCTGAATTATACAGATAATTAGGTAGTATAGACCCTCACTGTCAAATGGGGATGTTTTACAATGGAACATATTCTGAAATACATTAACAGTCACTTGACTTTTAACATGATAGCCTTTTAATAGCCCAGGTTTGGCTGTCTTCTTTAACCCCATAAAGTGGAGCACCTATTAACATATTGCTAGATATAGTAAATCAGAGATCATCTTGAAGCAAGTGAGGTTAACAACTTAGATGCTAATCTGGGTAAATGGCATGGTTAGGTTTTAAAAATTATGCCGTACAATCAAGATGCAAAGAAAGAAGTATTAAGCCATAAAATGCTAATGAATCTTGACATAATTAAGCGTAAAGATGTAAAATTGATTTTAATATTACTTAAACATTTCTCTGGATGTTTAAGAAAGATGCCATCAAGGAAATTGGACTATGTAATGTAGTAAAAAATGTAATCATCCTTTAAAGGACCTTGTTATATTTAGTAGATTAGTACCCTCAGTTTGCCATGTCCTGTTTTCTCCCTTCACGCTCTAACTAGAATGTTTTTAGGGAATTAAGCTGACATTTTCAGATGAAACGTCCTGATTGAATACAACTTACTATCATATTGGAAGATACTATGTGCTCACCTGCGTGAAACTCAAGAACAGGTGAGTATGATAGCACGAGTTTTCCTCCAGATAGGGTTTTGCCAGAATGAGATCCCTGTGTTATAGGGGATATTTTGCTCTTCAGGAATTCCTCCTGCAACACAGTAGTTATATTATTGCAAACGCAGATGGTAACACGAAATCGTGTGGTGTCCATGATCTTTTCAATGGAAAATCAAAAGTTTAAGGGGGAAAATGGTAAGAAATAGTACATGGCTTCTGGGATAGGGGGAAATCCAAGGTTTCAAAAACAAAAAGGTTTGTTCCAAGCTGTCTACATGTTCTGCCACTTTACCTCTGACATTGCACAGGTTGAATTATTTCAATTTATAACGGCTTGAAGTTCACATATCATCACCAGTGGTATTTATTGAGTGCTTACTATGTGCAGAGCTCTACTGACTGCTCAGTAGACTGCAGTACAACAGAGTTGGCAGGTACCTTCCGTGCCCACAACGAGCTTACATTTATTTCCAGTAAAGAATGGAATGCAATTTAATGCCGGTATACTACTCATGAACTACTGATGCAGTGTTGTTCACGATCCTGAGATTTTGATTGAACCGAACATTTCTGTACCAAGGGACGTTATGTTCTAGCCAGTTCACATCTGCACTGTGAAAACTGGGATCTCTTTTTTTCCTTTATAACATTCAATCCAAATATGGCCCTTCTCCTTCTGATCTGGTTAAGAAAATATTATTAAACTAGCATTATTAGTCCTAAAGGATAGGGAATACCTAATATTTAAATAAAGCCAGCTTCCTCAGCTATAGAGGAGGTTCTGACAACACTCAAAACTGCCTGGAGATGGATGTCCATTATGGAAAGTCCAGAAAAATCTAATAATATGGAAGAAGCCTTTAAAATGAGAATAGAGACCCCTGTCAGAGGTGAAATGCCATTTTTCTAAAGGAAGTAAGAACACATTATTTTATTTATATCCATGAAGAGAGTTCTGTGGTAGGAGAATCCATCTAAGCCATTAACAAAAATGTTCATTTCTGAATGCTTTCCCTTTTTGCCTTTCAGCCAGGAGTGCACAGTTGTATAAATCCTACTTCACCTATTTGCTCATCTAAGAATAGCCACAATGATATGAGTAAAAAGAAAATCCACAGATGAAGGTAATAGAAAAATATGTAAAAGCTTTTACTGTGCTTGTAAGTTCAGTAGTATAGGGTTTAGAACTGGGAATAGATGCTGTTGCCTTCCTTGATGTCGTTTTCTCTGCTTCCAGTTTAGCAACTTGAAATCTTTTGTTCCAAATTTCCTTTTCCAGTGTTCCATAAAAGCATGTGTAATGAAGTCTACTTTTTCCTTCTAAGGCCATATATATTTAACTCTGAGGGTCATCGAAAACAAAGATATTTTAAACCTATGCAAATCAACTCTATATTCTAGCTTGTGCAACTTTTGCTTCACCAGTTACACTATCAGCAGTATTTTTGATCATCTACTTAACTCTGTGTGTGTACATATATGTATGTATATATTAGTATTCACATATATTTTAGACTGTAAGCTCTTAGCAGGGAATGTGTCTGCCAACTCTGTGACATTGTACTCGCCCAATTGCTTAATACAGTGCCCTGCACATGGTAAGAACTCAATAAATATGATTGATTGGCTGAAGAGTCCCATTACGCTTTGCACACACACAAAGAAGTCCCATTACACTTTGCACACATAAAGACTGTCCTTTGTTGTGGTGGTGTATTTCCTTTGCAGTGCCTGCTGCTGTTTTCAATCTTGCTTCCAATAAATGGTATTTATTGAGTGCTTTCCATGTGCCGAGCACGGTACGAAACATTTGGGGAGATGCAATTCAATAGAGTTGGTAGACACAATCTCTGCCCACAGGGAGCTTACAGTTTAGAGAGGTGTTACTATAGGAGCTTAGTATCTGCCAGGCATCGTGCTATGTGCTGGTGAAAATAGAAGAGAATCTGATTAGGCAGAGTCCCTGCCTCATATGGGGCTCATAGTATAATGGGATCTGGTAATTTATTCTCATTTACAGACAAGGAAATTGAGGCCCAGAGTGGGTAAGCGACTTGCCTGAGAACATACAGCATGCTGGTGGCAGAGCTGGGACTAGATTTTGAGACTAGAAGTCAACATTTTCCATTAATAACACTGAGCCAGAAAATTGCAAGTCTCTAAATGAGATTCATGAGGGAATGGGGCCAATTTATTGCAGGTGTTTGCACGTAGAACCCAGACACACACAAAAAATCCATAAATATAACTGTCCAAATTGATGAACTACTGAGATAAAGCTGCCCCCATAAGCCTACAATCATCCTGAAGCTTTACTTGGAAATGAGTAGTTCCTTTCTTGATTGCAGTGTGCCCTGCTTGATCTGATTCTGGTTTTCAGCCGAGTTGCAGCTGAGAATGCCTTTTAGGCATAAAGCATCTTACTAGGCATTTAGGGGACATTCAGAA
This sequence comes from Ornithorhynchus anatinus, assembly GCF_004115215.2. Lineage (NCBI taxonomy): Eukaryota > Metazoa > Chordata > Mammalia > Monotremata > Ornithorhynchidae > Ornithorhynchus > Ornithorhynchus anatinus. Next base: position 11,632,336 of record NC_041735.1, on the reverse strand, counting down.
GAAGAAAAAGGGATGATACTTGCCGCCTAGGATTAATATATATAATCTCTCCGTGCTCGGCACACAATAAGCATCCAGTAAATATGACCTAACGACTAACCTTAAAGCATCTGTTAGGCACTTACTATGTCTCAAGCACTGTTCTAAATGCTGGGGTGAGATAATCAGGTCAGACACAGTCCATGTACCACGTGGGGACCGTAATTAGAGCTATTTTACCAAAGTACTCTGATATTTTAATAGGATTTGCATCCAAATCTGAAAAACAAAATTTACATCGTTTGTTCCGTGGTTTGTGTTTTTAGCCACACACATTTGCATCCATGTCTGTAACATCATATGAAGCGCTGCTTGGTACCTCTGTCGGTCTTTTAGTCAGAATCAGATGCAGTTCTATCCATGAGCAAAAAGCTGCAATCTCATTGATATTTGCTTCTCATTATCCTTATCAGCAGCAACAGCATTTATCAGTTGACTACTGATTAGGAGTACTGAACTAGCAATTTGGGATTAATGTTCAGCGACTGTAGGTTTTGGGTGGAACAGGGGATGAATGTGGCGGACACCATAGGTGTTTGCAGATTGTACTGTTTGACTTAAAAATAAAAATAATAATAATAATTATTGTATTTGGTAAGCACTTACTATGCGCCAAAGAACCGTTCTAAGAGCTGGGGTCCTCAATCCATGGCCTGGCATTCAGTAGGTAAGTTATTGATTGGCTTCTTTCTATTCATGCCTTGCGGGCTCCCAGGGGAAAGTCGAACTCCACTAGAGTCTGTGGAGAATCTGTTACAGTACTAAAAGCTCTCTAAGGAATAATAACGATTGCGGTATTTATTAAGCACTTACTATGTGACAGGCACTGTGACAGGGTAATCCGGACACAGTCCCTGTCCCGCATAGGGCACATGGTCTAAATTGTAGTGAGAACAGGTATTGAAACAGGTGAGGAAACTGAGTCAGAGAGAAGTTAGGGGACTGCCCAAGGTTACCCAGCGGGCAGGGCTGAGATACAAACCCAGGTCCCCTGATCCTCAAACCCATGCTCTTTCCACTAAGCCATGCCGCTTCTCTAATTTGATGTCCTCACATCAGCCCTTTCCCCTTTTTATTTCCAGTAAATCCAATTGTTATAGTGCAAGACCCTCCTTTCAAATCTGGCAATTCTAGAGGGGGCATGCTGATTGTGGAGCGTGGGTATTCCCAGACCTCAGAGAACATTAAGGTAAGTAGGGATGGGATCTTGTGGCTGTAACTGTTTTCATTCTCTGCACAAATTTCTCACTCAATTTATCTCCCACTGAACCAATTAACAGAGCTTGATTTTAGAGAATACTTGCTTGCTACAGACGGGGACTCCTTTTCATAATTCATTCACTTGAAAGCCGTTGTAGTTTACCTGTGAAGATTTTCTGTTGATGTTTGAAGGATTTATGTACTTGGTACTGATTGACTCAGATGACTGTGAATGTAATAAAGGCTAGAATGGATAAGACTATCCAGCTCCTGGCCCAAACAAGGTTTATTTTTTATCACTCAACTCTTTGTTCATTAAAAACCACTTAATGTGTCCATTTTGCAGTTGCAATTATAAAAATAACAGATTGTACCTGGCTGAACACTGAAACCACCAGATCCTAAGTTTCTCTTTGGCATGTGGACAGCGAATGCATCTGTTTCTGTATTGTACTCTCCTAAGCGCTTAGTACAGTGCTTTGCACACAGTAAGCACTTCATACATACGATCGACTGAATAAGGCAAGTGGCCTAATGGAAAGGATATGGACTGGGAGTCCGAAGACCCAGGTTTTAGTCCTGGCTCTGCCACTTTCTGTGTGACACTGGGCAAGTCACTTAACTTCTCTGGGCCTCAGTTTCCTCATCTGTAAAATTATAGTGAAAGTCCTGTTTTATTCCTTACCAGTTCCTGTCCCACCCAGGGCTCTTAGTCTGTGTCTTATCTGATTATCCTGAACCTATCACAGTGTTCAGAACAGGGCTTGGCACATGCATTCTTAATATATGTCAACATTATCACTAATTTTGCAAGTTGAGTGACTGGTTGATGTTTCAGATTTCAAGGGTAATCTAAAGTTTCAGTGACCTGGAAGGTTTCACAGTGAACTGAAAGAACTAACTTACCACTCTTTGTGAGTCCGTTGTTGGGTAGGGATATTCTCTATCTCTGGCCAAATTGTACTTTCCAAGCGGTTAGTACCGTGCTCTGCACACAGTAAGCGCTCAATAAATACGATTGAAGGAATGAATAAATGTGCCTGATTTACCCCCACCAAGCCACAGGCTCACTGACATGCAAGTCATTAATAATTTTCAATTGATTTGAGAAATTCAAGAAAACAAGCAAATGGTAACTATGTATCACCATTAACAGTAATGAGATAAAAGACGTGTTTCTACGATGACTATTTTCTGTGCTTTTCCAAATAAGTACTGTAAAACAGGCACAGGCTAACTGTAATGTTCAGGGTGAGAGCAAATTCAGATTTTTACAAAACATGCTGACAAGTCCTCAACATTCTGTACCTCCTTCGCACCTATGCACTCCCAAACACCTGCAGTATTTCTGAACATGCACACTCTCACTATTTACGTACCTATCATCCTCAAATCTGTCTTTCCATGCACTTTTTACTCCCATCTGTAGTTATTTTGTGTCTATCTCCCCTGCTATACCGTAAACTCTTTTAGGGCAAGGATCATGTTTTCTACTTGTATTATGGGGTGCCATGTGATTAGTACAGTGACTCATTGATAATGGTGAGCTATTTTTCTGCTTAAAGTTGCTCAAGTAGCAGTGACCAGAGAATAGAAAGTTGCCAGAGCAGTTATTCTTAGTATATCACATTGAAATTACTTGCTATAGCACTAGGTGGCAGGTGACGTCGAATAGTGGAGAAATTAATCTTATTACATTCTAATCAGCGGGAGATCAGAGGAGAGTGGGTTGACAAACTGCGGTTAGGATTTTAAGCATTCTTCCATTTCATCCACCTTATTTTAATGATCCACTTCTTCAGGCTTTACCTGAGCACGTTCTTACGGTGAACCAGAGAATTCGACGTAGCCACTCTGCATTGAGTGTTAGATGCTATTAAAAAAGCTAAAACCTACAATAATTTTCTCTTTGAAGAGTTCACCTGTTCTTCGTCATTCACTTGCAACTGTAAATTGCAGGTGTTGGGAGTAGGACGTGGCCTGTTGACCTTAGTGGAAGTTATGAGCAAATAAGCCAGAGCAAATTAAGTCCCAACTTTCTTTAGCAGGCTAAAATCATTTCTACCAGGTAACATCTTAGAGCACTAGAAAATATTTACACTTGGGACCGATTCTGAGCCCGGCAGGTTGATGGACTTGGTGACCTAACAAGTTTCTAATTTCCTCCTCTAATTTCTGTGATTATCAAAATGATGAAGTGCTGCCAGTTCATTAAAATCCTTCCATACAGGGGTACCTGTAATTTTCCTTTAGTCTGCACTCACTGAGGCTTATGTTTTGTGTAAGTCATAATTGCATAAATCTGTGTGCATCGAATTCATTTTAATAGAGTACCGGCTGGCTTTGTGAAACCCCAGATAGCTTCCCCATTTTCTTGGACTCTCTGATTTGTATTTTTATGATTTCTTTTGCTCTTCCCCAGATCCTCCTCACCTGTAGAAAGCTGAACATTTCATTCGTATAAATGATATGAAAGCTAATCTTTCACATTGCTATCTGTATTTCTCAAACATTAGAATTACAAAGGGTAAGGAATAGTCATTCCACAAGATTAGGTCCAGAAATATATTCTTTTATTGTTCAGGCTTTCTTGCTGATACAGGGCTCTGGTAGATGAGAAAAACAAACGGCAGGGAACTAGCTTTTGCCTTAGGTATGATACAGTAGACCAGCACATTGATAAATTATATTCTGAAACACAACTGATAACCCACCGTCATTATGTTACAGAGCCTGTAAACCTCTCTAATGTAAATTTCCATGGGAAAAGGAGGCCTGGTTTATTTGTAGAAAGCAAGTGTTGATGCAAATAACCAAAACCCAAGGTGGATGATTATCTGAATCTGAGGAAGAGTAGGGCTGACATAGCTGGAACTGAAAAGAATGAAAGATAAAATAGCATCCTGTGGTTTTCAGGTTTTATAGCTCTGACTGTTTTAATGGATTTCCACTGAAATAATAAAGGTGTTAAAAGAATATAACTCTGAAATCACCCATCTTTGGTATGTGTAACTCAGTAATATAAAACATCACAGGATTAGTCTGCTGTAAACATTGATTCATTGAGCACAATTCCACTCTCATGCATTTTTTTTGGTTCAAAAATTAGATAGCTGAATATAGACAGTGCTTTTCTTTCAGCCACAGGGAAGTAGATGGAACCTTAGAATGTAGACTGATAGCTTTATAAATGTGAAAGGATTGAGTCACCCAGATTTGGAAGACCTATGGTTAGGATGTATCTTTTGAGTCCCATCTTTTCATGTGTAACCAGTGCTAAATATCAGATTTCAGGGATGAGTTGCTTCTGGGAGGAGGAGCTCAAATATAGCCACTGTTAAGATGGATAAACAAAAGTTTTGGCAGGAAGAAACTGAGGCATATAGGTTTGCCATACAACTTGCTTCACTGACAAATCTGTTTCTAAACCTTGGAATGGGCCCCATGGAGGGGCGATTTCAAAATGAACTGTAATTCATTCATTCCATTGTATCTCAATCACTAAATAGTATTTGAATGTCTAAGATGTGCAGAGCACTGCATAGGAAAAAGCATAAAGATGGCAAGTAGGCATGGTCATTTCCCTGCAAGGGGCACACAATTTAAGAATGATGGGAACAGAGGTTGAGAGAGTAGGTGATGGAGACAGAAGGAAAGTTGAAACATAAAATCAGGAAAACAAAGTCAGACATATAACAGTGGATGTTGCAAGAGTTCTAGAAGATTGTGGCCAAGGGAGCGCAAGATTGTGGCCAAGGGAGCGCATTCATTCTCTTCACCACGCAGGTAGAGCTGTCCATAGTTGAATAGTGCAGTATAACTGGAGATCCTCCACAGATCGATCGATCAGTTATTTCGTCTGGCTCTCAATTAATTCATCCATCAATGGTGTTTACTGAGTGTTTACTATGTGCAGAGTACTGTACTAAATGCTTAGGAAAGTACAATATAAGAGTTGGTAGACCCGTTCCTTGACCACAACAAGCTTTCATTCTAGAGGAAGATGAAGGGAGGGAGTAACTGATTGCCCAATCTATAAAGTCCTCTCCTAGCAACACAAGACATGGTTCCCTTTTCCTGTTCAGGGTCAGATTAGGATTAGGGATATTGGTGGTATGGATGAGACATTTGAGAAGCACCCCCTCCCAGGGGACTGGCTCTGGAATCCTTGTCAGAAGTTTTGGGAATGAGGAAAGTTGGAGGAGTGGGAGTTCTTTTATCCTGCTAATCTCCTAAAAGAGTCCCTGGGCTTCTAGGTTCAGAACCAGATAAGCATTATGGCAGAAGCAAGTAATCATTCATTCATTCAGTAGTATTTATTGAGCGCTTACTATGTGCAAAGCACTGTACTAAGCACTTGGAATGTACAATTCAGCAACAGGTAGAGACAATCCCTGCCCATTGACGGGCTTACAGTCTAATCGGGGGAGACAGACAAAAACAATAGCAATAAATAGAATCAAGGGGTAGTTTGGGAGAGTACAGTAGAATTAGCAAAAATATTCCCTGTCTGTAACAAGCCTAAAGTCTAGAGGGATTTTTATTATTTTGTTATTACAGTAACAAAAGACCGAGTCACAGAGAAGTTAAGTGACTTGCCTAAGATCACACAGCAGGCAAATAGCAGAGCCAGGATTAAATCCTGGGCCTCCAAACTCCCAATCCTGTAGTCTTCCCCCTAGGCCATATTGCTTCTCAACTTCCATAAGCACCTGTTCTAACATGTCCAACTTGGCCTCCATGAGGGTCAGCCCACCATGGCCTCTGTGGATTTCAGGTTTATAGCAGTCTAATTGCTGTGTTTCTCCAGGATTAGTCTGGACCTCTTCCTCTCTTTGCCCCTTCCCACCCTGGCACAGAATCTTAAGCGTCTTTCTCCCCTAATAGACTGTAAACTCCTTGAAGGCAGGGATTCTGTCTTCCCTTTCGTACTCTCCTGAGCATTCAGTGCAGTAGTCTGCTCACAGTTGGCACTCATTAAATCCTACTGATTGGTCAAGGCACAGATTCCTCCCCCCATGACTTGATTTTTTTCTTCAGTACAGCCAAACTGGGTTGGTGGTGCTCACAGCCATTTTTTCCTTGTTTCCCTCTGGAAAGAACAGTTGAAGAATTTGCTTTTCATGATGCCCTGTAGGGCCCACACAAAGCAATAAGTCAGCATCATTTTCTAGCTGCACTTGATAACATTTATTGCTAATTCTTTAAACCCTTCTTAAAAAGAAAACAAGCCTGAAACCTGCACAGCACCCCCAGGAATAATCTTTCTTTTGCTCAGTTTGGTAATTAAATTGTGACTTGTAAACTTGTGCAGTTGTAGCAAAAAAAGTATACCGTCAACTTTCATCTATCTTGAGGAAAGCAAAAAGTGCTTACCAGTACTGGTACAGTAAATCCAACCTGCTTTATTAAATAAATGTAGTATTTCATTCAGGGAAGGAGACCTTTGAAATATCTGGAAAATCTTGCAGGGTTTAAAATGGAATAAAGATTGATTCGTATGGCATCTCTGTTTTTTTTTTTTCCTTCTCTCCTAAGACATAAGGCTGGTAGAGAAGTCAAGGCCTTGTTAATAAGGACCTGAAAATATAGAGGAGTTTTGAATTATTTTTGCCAGGGGTCATTAAGAAATTTTAAATGTCAACATGACCCTCTTTCTTCTTAGCATTGGATTTAAGGAACAAAAAACAATTGCATTTTTCTATCTGAATTTCAATCTGATTGACCTGAGCAAAATCACATTTTTTGATCTATGTCTTATCTACCAGCTATCTAGGAAAGTTTTGTTAGAGTAAATCTCGAGGGAACCCGAAATACATTCTCTTCAATATGGAATTTTGTAAGATTTGTTTAAGGCCTGAAAAGAAAATGGGGAGAAACAAAAACCATCCCAGTTTCACAGTAGGAGATTTGCAGAGAGCACATTTTTGGGACTTAGTGAAAAGGAATAGCAAGGTCTTGCCTTAATTTATCAACACACGACCGCTCATCACCCATAACTTTCATCTCTGTCGATTGAAAGCAGCTCTAAAGATATTATATGATAACAGCAAAACATTTTCACTTCTGACTCCTTCCCGTCCCGATGCCTAATTTCAGAGGGACCATGAGGATTAGACACATTCGTGGTTATGCAGCCAGTACCTACGAAACAGTCCCTGATTTAGCATTGCTGTCTTGGAGATCTGGGCTCTGGACCTTTAACATAGTTCAAGAAGTTAAATGACTTGCCCAAGGACCCACAGCAGGCAAATGGAAGAACTGGGGCCAGATAGAACCCAGGCCTCCTGAATCCCAGCCCGGTGCTTCTTACACGTAGGCCATGTTGCTTCTCAATCAATCAATTTACTGAACTCCTACTGTGTGCCAAGCGGTGTACACTCTTGGGAGAGCACAATAGAGTTAGGGTATTCAATCCCTGTCCAGAAGGAGCATAAAATCTGGCAGGGGAGACAAATATTGCAGTAATTTATGGATAGGATGAAGAAGGGAAGAGGATTATGTATTTGAGTTGGTGTTTAAGTAAGACTGGAACTCAAGAGACCCAGGTTCTAATCTCAGTGCCACCCCCTTTTTTTAATGGCATTTGTTAAGCTCTTACTGTGTGCCAAGCACTGTACTGATCGCTGGGGTAGATATAAGCTAAGCAGATTGAACAAAGTCCATGTCCCACATGGAGCTCACAGACTTAACCCCCATTTTACAGATGAGGTAATGGAGGCACAGATAAATGAAGTGACTTGCCCAAGGTCACATAGAAGAGAAGTGGCAGAGCTGGGATTAGTACCCAGGTCCTCTCCCTTGCCAGCTGTGTGACCTTAGGCAAGGTGCTAATCTTTCTGTTTTTAAGTTTCCTCACCTACAAATTGGGGATAAATTCCCTGTTCTCCCTCCCTCTTAAGCTGTCAGCCTCATGTGGGACAGGGACCATGTCTGATCCGATCGTGTTGCATTTACCATTATACCCGACACATAATAAATGTACAATATCTTTATTATTTCAGGCCATTAGGCGATGACTTGGTGCATTTCTCCTGCTTCATATAAGGTTTTCCCTGAACAAACTGAATTGAAGGGGCTTATGAGGAGGAGACTCAGGTATAGGACAATACCTAAATTTTTCCCAGACATAAGGGAGCCAGTCGATACAACTCCAAGTGAAATTACAGAGTTTCCGTTTGCAATGTTGCTGCTAGAATTGTTGATGAAATGTATAATTTATGTAGCATTCAAAAGAGTACTAGCCTCCAGCTGTTTCACCATGATCAAAGCACTCCGGGAATAGCACATTTTAGGCAGCTAAGTGTGTCATCTTCTCCAGATTTGAACTAATCTTCTAAGAGAAGAAGTTTTTATCACAGTTTTGCCCTGTTAATGTTGGTATTTGTTAAGCGCTTACTATGTGCCAAGCACTGTTCTAAGCGCTGGGGTAGACACAGGGTCATTGGGTTGTCCCATGTGGGGCTCACAGGCTTAATCCCCATTTTACAGATGAGGTCACTGAGGCACCGAGAAGTGAAGTGACTTGCCCAAAGTCACACAGCTGACAAGTGGCCGAGCTGGGATTCGAACCCACAACCTCTGACTCCAAAGCCCATGCTCTTTCCACAGAGCCAAACTGTTAGCCTGTTGGAAGACCTTTAAGTGGTAGGGTCTAGCTACTTCCTTCATGTTTATTCCGCTTAAGTTTCTCCAGTTAGTTTCATTAATATCTAAGCCAGGGAGTGAACAATGACTACTTGTTCCATTGACTGAGCCTATAGAAGCGTTTTATTTTAGTTCAGTTTTAAAGAAAGCTGGTAATCAGTTGGTGATTTTTAATGCATCTTCTATTAGTGATTCAAGAGCTGCGGTTGACTTGGGCTCTTATAGAAGCAGAGGTCTATTTGCATATCTAAAAAACCTTTAAGAGCAGGATTTAGGAAAAGTCATTAATATGACAGAGAAAAGTGAATGACATTTTTGAGCATATTCCAATTTAAAATCCCCATTTCTTCCACCAATTTTTTGACCTTTCAATTCTATTTATCTAAAAAAATATTAAAATGGGGAGAAATTTCTTTCTCTGTGAAGTGAGGGATGATTATCATGGACTAAATTTGGCTGTAGGACCTCAAATGTCCTAGGTGAGCCAGACAGACTTTAAAGAGTCTTATGGGGGGTGTTCTGTCTAGTTGGGAGGTGAAGAGAGGTTGGACCCACAGAGAAACCCAAAACATCCCGGGAGAGAATATAGACCCTCCTCTCTGTTGAAGTCAAGATATAGGCTGTTTAATTTTTCTCTGATGTGTTCCTCTCTTCAAACATCACTCAGCAATGGCATCTCTGCTTCCCTTTGCAAAGCATCCAATTCCTTTGATATTAAGCCTTGAATCTTTATAATCTGCCTACAGATGTAACTTCTATCAACTCCAAGCCAGGTTCTTGAGATAAATCACCATAAGAAATTGTAATGATGAATGTATTTGGAAGGTGGGAGACGGTAAGGTTGACAGCCAACTTTTGCTGGCCTAGAACGACCTTTAATCTGACATACCATCATTTGGGGATTTACACTCCTTGATACCTCTAGGACTGCATGCTTAGGAACTTAATTTAAGATTCAGTTCCTCTCATTTTGGAAGATGCAGGAAGAAGACAGGGGAAAATGCCCTATTGATGGTATGGGTAGGTAGAAATCTAAAGGTTATTTTTTTAATTAAAGCCCTGAAAAATTCTATAAGAAAGGCAATTTAGCATCTTTGTTTTGAAATCTACAGGCAGGAAGTTAAAAAAGGTCTTTATTTCCCTCCTAGTTTTGTTATGCACTGCAGTGTATGGAATATGTAAAGTGATGAACTGATAGTTGTACATATCATAAAGGAAGATAATGGCTGACTGAAAGGAGAGTGTTGTCTCTGAACGGTTTGAATGTATTTGCTTGAGCCAGATGCCAACTATCACTTTCAAGCTTTTCTTATCTAGCATGTTCAATACAATGTACTGAGGATATGTATTTAAGAAGAGCAAACAACGTTCTAGGACACAACAAAAATCCCACTGTCAGCAAAATCGTGGAAAGCTGCTGGCTTCAAGGACATCGAGAATAAAAGAGGCTGTGGAGAATTGGCAGTTACATAGCTTAGGGTTGGATGAAAGTGTGTCTTTTCAGCAGCTGGGTTCCTGCATTCGTAAATCCGTGTTTTTTTTTTATCTAGCAGAAGAGTAGCACTATCTGCTTAACTGGAGTCTGAGGATTGGGCCTGAAAAAAAGACTAAAGAACATGTTTACCATAAACAAAATAGAATTTCCCACTGGAAACAATGTCAAGTGCATTAATATGTTTTCAAGATCCCTCAAATTGACCCAAGTGATGTAAATTGATGTAAACCCCAAGAAGCACAGTTGCATGATCAAATAACAATGTCAATTTGAACCAGTAACAAGATATTTTTATGTCTACTTATGTTAATGCTCGACTTTCAAAGTATTGTCTTTTGCACTCTATTCAGCAAAAAGGTGGATGGATGGAAATCTCCAGTCAGTAACAGCGGATGGTCCCAATCCTGCATCTGAGAAACCGCTCAGAGGAATTGATTATCAAACTCACAACTTGTACTTTTGGTTTTTTTTTTGCTATTTCTCAGGTCTGACAGTCAGGTGCCCACTGGACTGCAAAGAGCAAGTAGGCAGGGAAGAGTGCATCACACTGTGAAGTACGTGTTCAGATTTCACCCATATTAACCAGCTACACACAGAACTGGGATTAGGAACCCACATCTCCCAATTCCCCAGATAATGTTCTAGCCACTGGGCCAATAGCAGGATTCACAAAAAAGGATCATCTGCTAACGTACTAGAGATCTACTATATTTACACTCAAAAGATCTAATTTTTGTCTAATGCTAAATTGAAATAAACTTTCATCTCTCTATCTAAGGCAGTAGGAGAACTGCAAGATTGAGAAGGAAGTGAAGGGAGGTGTTAAACTAAGGTAAACCCATTCAGTCAATTAGTAGACTGCATTGAGTGCTTTTGTTCATTCATTCAGTTGTATTTATTGAGATCTTACTGTGTGCAGAGCACTGGACTAAACGCTTGGGGGAGTGCAGTACAATAAAGTTGGTAAAGTTACCATACATATAGTCAAGTTAGGATGCCTGCCCACCTGAAGCATCTTCCATGTCCTGGAGTCCCTTCACTTATCCTAGGTCTTACCTTCCTGGGCTTCCTACCACTCTTCAATTCCTAGACACAAAAGTACTCATCCTTAACTCTTCCCTCTCCACCAATCTCAACTCACTTGTACCCTGACCCTCTGCTCTTCCCACCATCCCTAGATTACCCCACATTCTGTTTCCACCATTCTGCACCCATACAAATGAGCACATTTAGCAGAAATCCAGGTACCAAGCTAACTTCTGTCATTGCCAATTCACTCTGCACTGCAATAATGTAACTCTGTTTTCTCCTCTACATCTGTACTCTTCCTCCCACATTAACTCCAAGGCCCATGCCAACTTTTCCAAATTTACAACTCAGCCACTTGAGCACATGTATTTATTTAGAACTTAATGTATGCATAGCACTTACTAAGCACTTAGGAAAGTACAATATGATTAATAGACAGGATCCCTGCCCTCAAGGTGCTTAAAATCTAGCAGGGGAAGACCATAGACCCTCAGAATTTACCTCTCTAAACCCCAGTGATGTTACCAATTTGTTGGAAAATTGAAAGAAACAGTCATGAATTCTCAGAAGTCTCTCATCACCCATTACTGCCACTTCTTCCACTTTCTCCTTCTTCCCAGTGAACTCGGGAAATCTCCCATCTGCTCCCCTAATTCATCCTCTTTATCTGTACCTCTTCACAGCCATGGTGTGCCTAGAAGGGAACCACCCAACAGAGATGTCAATCATTTGCATACGGTCAGAATTTCTAGGGTAAATGATCATCATTTATTGAGAGATTACTATGTGCAGAGCTCTGTACAAGTGCTTGGGAGAGTTGAATCCAAAAGAGTTGGCAGGCACGTTCCCTGTCCACAATGAGCACACGTCATTGTCCTTTACACTCCTGCTTTAAAACGGTTGGTTGAATAAATTAATTCCTAGTCTTTTCCCAGGGAAATTTCCACTGTCCAGAATGTATGAAGAAATATAGATTGTGGTAAGCAGCACTCTGCATTTCTATCCAAACCACAACAGGGCTCATTTGTTCATTCAGTACTCCTATATTTATTTATTTTTACATACTCTTGCTATTTCTATTTATAATTCTATTTTTCCACCTTCCACCATTTAAAAATGATTTATGTTCCTGATGTTTCTCCCCCACTGGACTGTTAACAGAGCCCACTGCACACATTGTCCCTCAATAAATACTGCCTACTAACCTACTGATTGAATAAGCACGTTTAAGACATCACATGCACTTTCCTTAGCGGTTTGAGCCTGACAGAACAGCGGTAGGAGAATAATAGAGCCAACACTGGTCCTCTAAGAGCTTCTTTTAAAGGGACCAGGGAGCAGTTCATTAAAGACTAAGGTCTTGTAAGACAACTTGTTAAGGAACTTCTTTGGGGTAGTGCTGACATCAAATCATGTGCGCTGACCATAACATCTCTGTTCGCCTTTAAGCAGTCTGATATGCTGATTATGAGCTGCTCTCAAAAGTGCAGTTTTGTTCCTCATTTAAACAGATTATGGTAAGCCCCTTTGTTCTTATTTGGACTTCTAAGTAATTGATTCCTGGGGTAAATTCACAGAAATTGTGGACTCATCTACAATATCACAATTAGGATTCTATTTCTGTTTCATTTTGTCATCACAAGTATTTATGATTGTTTTTATTATTATTGTTATTTCCCTATTTGTGATTCCTTCTAGCTGTGGTCTTCTATTTTCAACAGATTTAATAGAAACTATAATATAGCTAGGTCATTGGATTGGGTATAAGTCATATTTTTTTTTCCGTAAGAGAAATCCAAGTTTTTCATCTCAAAGATTTACTCCAAAAATAATCTATTATTGAACTTTCCTGAGGATTCCCTACTAAATGGTATTCTGAAAGCACATTTCCTTTAGAATAAATATTCCCCAAGCTGTCTTTGCTATATGGCTCAGTTGTTTCTAAAAAGGCTTGAAAATCTTAAAAAAGACTGAGAGGAAGCACATTTTGCTATTTTGCAAATTTCAGTGTGGTGTGAAAAAACAGTTTTATACCAGACAGGGGGAAAATATATTCAATCTATACATATAAGTATCCCATTGCACATATTCATTGGTAGTCCTGACACTACTTTAATCATAAAAGATCAGCTTCCATGTGGTTGATAAAACAATTAAAACCAAAATACAATGCTCGTCTGGAATGTTGCTGCTACAATTCAAAATAGGATCATTCTATTAGCGTGATTATGCCCCAGCATTTTCTGCTTCCTGGAGAAAGTATTGTGATGAGGTAGGATGAAATGGACGCTTGGAATTAGCCTGGAAAACTGGACCTGGAGAAAGAGCCTCTCAAATCCTGCCAAACTGAGATTTTTGACCCCAGTTTAATTCACTGTTGTGTGCCACCCTAAAAGGGGAATTAATCCATCTCCTTCTTCCATGTTAACTAAGACCCATCCACAAATGGTTTCCTGCTGAATGGTGCTTGCTAGAGAAAGAAACACGATCGCAAAAAGTCCATTCAGACTTGTCCAAATTTTCATGAGTAATTCTGCCTGCTTTCATTGCCTATCTTAGTTATCGTTTTTGGCCACAGGAAACTTGCACTGATCTTTATCAGTCTGATTTAAAAATGATGTTTTACAACAGGCAGATGTAGTAATAGGGCCTTATGGAGCAGCTTTTATTTTGTTTAATCAATGGCATTGATTTCCCTTTAAATGTAAAGATTGCACAGTTCAACTTTAATTGCATATCTGGTTGCAACAACAGTTTCTTACAGGCAGAGCTGAAACTAGGTTCATTAGGTCTCGTTTCCAATAAATCAGTCTTCTTTTAGCAATACTGGAGTGCCCCTTCACAAATTAGCATTTTCACTGTGAATTTTCAAAGTTTTTTTCTGTGCATTAAAAGGAAGAAAATGAACGGATGCAGGTGGTAGTCTACGAGAGTCATTTTGGTTTTGGTGTTAATGGTTGAACATATAGTAACAAGATATTTCGTTAGTGGTTGGTGAAGTGGATCAGTAAAAATAAGCTGCTGGGGGGCTTTTTTTAGAAAAAAATACAATTGAGATTCTTTAGTGGATAACAAGTTTGGGTGGGGAATAAAGTGGACTACAGTATTTATTGTTTAGCCTTCAATTTCAGACTCCTCAATTCCATTTCTCTCTTTTCACTAATGTCTATGTCAGCCAGAACTTCTCCCTGAGGTCTCTGAGGCCTCATTTTATCCATTTATAAGATAGGTTCATTTGAAGATTTTAGACAACTACAACATATTTGTTTCCTACTAGGGTACAGCAGGATAAGTGTTACAAACTACAACTTACAGAATCAGATTGTGGAAGGCTAACCTTTTTATAATAAGGTGTCTTATGCAACCTAATCACTTTGTTGAGCACAGCACTTCGGTGGATCTATCAGTCGTGATGGTAGGACTGAGTGGAGAGGTAGACGAGGGCTTTAAATTCATGGCAATAAAAGGGAAAACGGCGCCAATGGCCACGCAAAGCCGGCTTCCCATTCCTCATGTTTCTCACTAGCACAGCTGCAAAAGCCATTCTGTTTGCTTTGTAGTCCCTGTTGCATGCTAAAGGCTGTAGAAGGATAATCTCTGTGAGCGGGAGGAACATAAAGTGACAGAATCTCTGGCCATACAAGGACGGTCAGGACATGGGCTTCAGGGGATGGGTCTAAGGGTTGAGAGGAGTAGAAAAATGAATAGAGGAGGGATAGAGAGTGAATGATAAATGAAAGAAGAGGATGGAGAAAAAGGGAAAGAAGAAAGGTGGACATAGGGAGAGACAGAGGACAAAAAGAAGGAGATAGAAGATGGGGAAAAAGAAGACAGGTGTTTGGGGTTGGGGAACAGAGAAATTATGAGGTAGTGTTCCACTTACAGCCTAAAAAATCCGCTCTTCGGACCTGTGGGAGAACTCAAGATCCACAGAGAACAAAGGCACCCATGCTCAGCAGCTGAATCCAAATCCGCCTTCCTCATACTAAGGTGTCAAGAAGATTTATCCTAGTATATAGGCCCATGAATTGACATGCTGATGAGACTGTGTTTCTGGGACTCTGAAGACTGCATTTCTGGAAAGCAGACTTGTTCGTAACCAGAGAATCTGTTCATCGCGAGGAGTGTATTGCTGATGGAAATGACCCCAAGATCGCAATGTAGGATGTTCTCACTGGTGGAGAAAAGAACAGTTTTCGAGCATATGAGTCATAAATGTGGATAAAAGGATCCTCAAACACCTCAGAGAATTTCAACCTAGAATAATTCAAAATTGAAGACTGTCCAGTAAAATAGCTCAGGAAAATGGCTGTTCTCTTAAGGATGAACTATTAAACCATTGCGAGACTGTTCTGAGTTACTAGGCATTTCAGCTAGAGATAAAGTAACTGAGGTAAGGTGTCTTCACAATGATTTTTCCAACTACAATGACATTGTCCACAATGTTTTATGACAAACCAATAGAACAGCACTGCATTTTCCATGGGGTTTGAAAAGTGAAACCAGGTATTTTGTTTCTACTCCAGCACTTAATGCAGTTCCTGGGGCATAGTGAATGCTTAGCAAATACCATAAAAAGCCCATTATGCTCTCTTTTAATGTTTAATTTGCTGATGACAATACCATGACATGTCACAGATGTGAAACTAGTGGTTCGTGGCTACCAACTTAAATCAGGGTTTCTATGGCAAGAAGCCACCTGAACTTTAGTAGTATTTGCTTTTCCATTAGAGATGGATGGCAAAAATGAACAATCTTACCAAAAATTTGTCATCCACTTTCCCTCATGTAAGCAAGCAATTCAAAGAGGGAAAATACAGACTCTTTTTCCCAAGGGACATTTTAAGAACAAGGCAAACAATACCTATCAGTTTGGTTTATGGGGAGGCAGCCTGGGGGTTGGCCAAAAGGTTAATTAATAAAAAAACCCTGTATGTCCTAAAGATTGTAATTAGCAAATATAATACCCAGATGTTTGGCCTGGATTTTTAAAAGATTTAAAATAAGAAATGAATGCAGATTTTGTGAGCCATTTGTACTTTAACAACTTACAGAAAAGAAGCTTCTACACAAATATACTTTAGTTATCCTTCAAGTTTGAAGATAACAATATTGATGGTAAGATTTTTATATTGGCATACGTGAGTATGGTTGATAAAATCAATAATTCCTGCCCCATTGTTGCATCTAAGGATTTCCCTTTGCAGCAGAGCTACTTGTGTTATCCACAGTGCTGGAACCTGTTTTCATTTCTCCTTCTCACCTACTGATCACTACTGTGGTAGTAAAAAGATTATTTACTGAGCTCCTATTGAGTGCAATATGCTCGGTTTTCAGGGCAGCACAGTAGATGCACAAGATTCAGTCAATCAATCAAATAAATGTCATTGGTTGATTGGTATTTATTAGGCACTTACTGTGTGCAGAGTGCAATACTAAGCTCTTGGGGGAGTACAACACAATAAAGGTAGGCACAATTCCTGCCCTCAAGGAGGTTACAATCTCGTGGGGGAGGCATAGTTATAGTATTTGTTAAGTGCTTACTACGTTCCAAGCACTGTTCTAAGCGCTGGGGTAGATACAAGGTAATCAGGTTGTCCCACATGGGGCTCACAGTCTTAATTCCCATTTTACAGATGACCTAACTGAGGCACAGAGAAGTGAAGTGACTGGTCCACGGTCACATGGCAGATAGGTGGAAGAGCCAGAATTAGAATCCATGGCCTCTGACTCCCAAGTCTGTGCTCTTGCCACTAGGCCATGCTGCTTCTCTGTAAAAAAACCCAAAAAATTACAGTTAGGGGAAGCAGCAGAGTATAAGGATTTGTATATAATTGCTATGGGAATTGCGGGGTGGGGTTGGGGGAGGGGGGAAACGGGAGTGAGGGGATACAGGCCCAAGTGCCGAGGTGACAAAGAAGGGAAGGAGAACGGGTGGGAAAAGGAGAGGCTAATCACGGAAGACTTTTTGAAGCACATATAATTTTAGGAGGGCTTGGAAAATGGGGAGAGTGATGATCTGTCAGATATTCATCAGTCAATTGTATTTATTAAGTGCTTACTGTGCAGAGCAGTGTACTAAGCACTGGGGGAATACAATACAACAATAGACAGGCATATTCTCTGCCCACAATGAGCTTACAGTCTAGAGTGGGGAATGTGAAGGGGGAGGGAGTTCCTTGCCCAGTGGAACACATGCCCAAGGATTCAGCAGCGAGAGAGATGAGCTCAAGGCACAGTGAGTAAGTTGGCATTAGAGGAGAGAAGTATGTGGGCTGAGTTATAGTGGAATAGGAATAAAATAAAGTAGGTGAGGAAGCTTGCACCATAATGGAGGAGTGTACACTCTTTCAGAGCACTTAATACAGTGCCTGGCATATAGTAAGTACTTAACAAAAACCACATTTATGTAAGTCTGTTAGCACCACTGAGTAATTAGGATGCTCATCCCTACAGTTCTCTCATATCAAAAGTGCATCACAGTTCATGTGTGGACCTTGCTATACTCTGTAGCCACACTGTGATTCTGGGAGGGTGGTCCAGCAGGCCCTCCCATCATAGTTTCCACTGCTTGTTGCCTTTCTTCTTGAAGATAGGAATTGCGGCAATTTCATACCAATGAACGATAATACCCAACTTAAAAAAATCCTAGATATGGTGTCTCCACAGTGGCCCTTTTTCTACATTAGCAAATTGGAGAATTGAGGCAATTATCTGGAAATCAACAGGACCTGATTTCACCCCATTCAGCTGTTTCCAACCAAAGTAGTTTTTAGGCCCAAGTTCTCTGGTGATTGCTTCATAACTTTGCAGGAGCAAGAAAAAAAAAAAACCTCTTGAGCCAAAGTCAACTGAACGAGATACTGAAGAGATTGATTGCGGGATTCTTTTCAGCTTCTCTCTGCTCTTCTAAATTGTTTAAAGAGATCTTCTGAATTATTGCTTGGAGACTCATCAAATCATATCAGTATTGCTCTTTTATGATCACATTTTGGTGCCGAATTTGGTAATGCAGCAAGAGTTAGTTAATCTGAATTGTACCAAGGAAAATCATTGTGAAACCAATCTAAGGAGGCTTCAGTTTTATTGGTCATTTTAATTGCTGTTCAAGTGCCAGGGAGCTCAAGGGCAAAGGAAGAAGATTGCCCGTTATGTTAAAGTCTACAATTGTCACATTTGTGTAGTTGGAATGTGAAAAACCTGTTGTTTGCCTTGTTCAACACCACAATTAGCAAAAATCCAAGTGTCTATAGATGGACACTCTGTGTTGTAAGTGCACTCTTTGTTGTAAATTATTAGGTAATTAACCTTAATGCTCCCTGTTCTGAATCTCAAACTTACAAAAGTAATAAAGCAACTGAGAACATTTTTTCATTCACTAGGACTATATGACTGCACCATTGTTGAATTATAAATATAACACACCTCTAATTCTGCAGGAGTAATTTGAGAACTAGCTAGTTCAGACTGGAAAAGGAGAGTAAGGTGATATTCACTTTCCAAGGATAAAAATGACACATTCGAGAACATAAAAGCTAGATTAATGCTTATTTGCATATATTGGTTCACTGCCATTTCTGTTATAACACATGATTTTAATAGAACATTTGGATGTAAAACAATGGAATTATTAAGGAATGTGATTCTCATAACACGTCTATTCTCGTAAAGGATGATTCACAAGTTGGTGCAAATAGATTTGAAGGAGGAAGAAATGGTTGTAGCCAAGACATCAACATTACTTTGTGTACTCTATCTTTGTGTTCTTGAAACTATTCCACGTTTAATATGATAAATTCTAATTTACTCATAATTTCCTTGTTAAAGCGTTCTGCATGTTATGGACAGAATAATAATAAAGATTTGATTTTGAAAAATGTCAGTTGGTGTTATCTTTTGACTACCTATCCCCTAACCCAGGGGTTGACCACCTTTTTCTTTGGCATAAGACAAAATGATAGAGACAACCTTGCAATTTAAATGGGGAGGAAGGGGAGGTGGGAGAGAGAGAGGGGAGGAAACAAAAAAGAGGTGACTGGGTTAGAGAGACAAGAGAGTGAAAGTGAACAGACATTCCTGTTTCTTTTCAATTGGGTAGTGGGGGAGCGTAGGTGCCAAAGTTTTTCCCCCACCAGTTAATAATAGTAATAGTAATAATTATTATTACGGTATTTGTTAAGTGCTTACTATACTGTACTGTACTAAACCCTGTACTTTAGGCACTGTACTAAACCCTGGGGTGGATACAAGCAAATCGGGTTGGACACAGTCCCCGTCCCACATGGGGCTCACGATCTCAATCCCCATTTTACAGATGAGGTAACTGAGGCCCAGAGAAGTGAAGTGACACCCTAGATCACACAGCAGAGAAGTGGTGGAGCCAGGATTAGAACCCATGACTTTCTAACTCCCAGGTCCATGCTTTATCCACCACGCTATGCTGCTTCTCTGCTTGGACACGGAACGCATGGAGAGGGGTGCGATGAATCTTTTTCTTCAGT
Source organism: Ornithorhynchus anatinus (assembly GCF_004115215.2). Taxonomy (NCBI): domain Eukaryota; kingdom Metazoa; phylum Chordata; class Mammalia; order Monotremata; family Ornithorhynchidae; genus Ornithorhynchus; species Ornithorhynchus anatinus. The sequence goes on along the minus strand of NC_041735.1, from coordinate 11,612,425 downwards.
GGTGGTGGGGCCTGCAGTCAGGGCTTGGGTCCCCTTTGGAGGTGCTGTCTAGCGTGACTGTTCCTCCTTGGTGCTGCAACTTCTCACACAAGTGTCAAGGAATGGGGGCCAAGATCAGCTCAAATTCACCCCACTGAGGAGGCCCCATACCAGTGTCCAGGCTGGGTGGAGCCACATCCTGCCATCAGAGGGCAAAGAGGGCTACCTTGGCTTCACCACATGGTCCTGAATCTGTGGAGTTGGCGGCCCCCACTAGGTGGGTACTAAAGCTCAAGAAGAGTCATACTGCTTTCTTACTACGACCCAGCCTGCACACTTCTCTCCTTTAACGCCAACCTACTCACTATACTTCGCTCTCACTGCTGACCTCTAATCCACTTCCTGCCTCTGGTTCGGAACTCCCTCCCTCGTATCCGACAGACGATCACTCTCCCCATCTTCAAAGCCTTATTGAAGACACATCTCCTCCACCAAGGTTTCTCTGACGAGAACTTCATGTCCTCTTCTCCCACTCCCTTCTGCATCACCCTTGCACCCTATAGTCACCCTTCCCTCTGCCCCATAGCACTTACGAACATATCTATCATTTATTTATTTATATTAATGTCTGTCTCCCACTCTAGAGTGTAAGCTTGTTGTGGGCAGGGAATGTGTCTACCAACTCTGTTGGGTTGTCCGGTCCCAAACGCTTAGTACAGTGTTCTACACGCAGTAAGAACTCAATAAATATTATCGATTGATTGATTATAGGTAGAGATGCCTGCCCTAACCCGCTAATTCCCAATGAATCAGTGGTTACTATAAAGTAATTTTCTCATGAGCTTCCACAAGAACACAACCTCCATATTATAGGAGAACTCCTTATACACTGTAATGATATCTTTGAAATATATACCCCCTCACCCATTAATTCCCACTGAACCACTGGTTATCAATATCTGATTTTTTTCCAGAACATGAGGTTCTTCAAGAACGCAACTACTCACTGGAGTCGAAATTACGAATTTCACATAGTCTTTCTGGGACTAGAGTAGAGCCTAAGGAGTCATGATATGCCTATAAGCAGTGACTATGCTTAAATTGAGGAAAATACTTAATAGGTTTTTGCACAGACCCCCATAATGCCATTTGAGACCACACATCCAGGTGAAAGGTTGAGCCTCAACTACATTTATCATTCATTCACATTGTTTAACCATTCGATCGAATGACATGGTGAATATGGTTGGACTCGGTCATTTTAACCGCAAATTAACAAGCCCAAATTGTGACGATACGGTTGCTTAAGCAGACATGCATTAAAGTGACTTGAGAACCAGGACAAATAATGAGATTAGTGGGGAAAGAGTCATTTCCAAAATCAGACCAATTTTTCCATTTCTTTTCAAAAAATAATATCAGATTTGATTGGCATCACATTTCTGTCAAAGAGTGGATGTCAAAAATAAACTGTTTTTTTCTGTAAAGGGACTGAAATTGCCTAGATGTTTAAATACCAGAAAGCAGTGATGGGACTTCAAAGCTCTCGTATCATGTCCAGATCCGCTTCCTGAGATGACAACAAAGTGATTGATTAAATTGCTAAATATCAATTTTCTAGAGCATGACTTTGCCCAAAACATGCGAGTATAATTTAAGCAACTGGACTGCTTCTGAAGGATCGAACTCTTAGTACATGTGCAAAATGTTCATAAAACGGACAAAAGAAGAAGAGAATCAGATCAAGTAGGAATTTTGGTCTTCCTTTCTTGCCCATTTTTCTGTTGTCTTTTCTCCCTATTTCCATTCTTCCACCAACCGTCTCTCCACCTAATCTCTCTTTGCTCTCCATCCCCACATAACTAATCTCCCTCCCCCACAACATAGCATTTTATTCCAGCTCACCATCCTGACTTTCCTATGACTTTGGGAAAGTCAGTTTGGTTTAGACAAATCAATCAATCATAATTACTGAACACTTACTGTGTGCAGAGCACTGTACTAGGTGCTCTGGAGAATACACACAACAGAGTTGGTAGACCCATTTCCTAATAGTAATTGTGGTATTTGTTAAGGGCTTATTATGTGCCAGGCACTGTTCTGAGCATCAAGGGGTTAAAAGGAAATTAGGTTGAACACAGTCCCTGTCCTGCATGGGGCTCACAGTCTTAATCCCCATTTTAGAGATGATATAACTGAGGCACAGAGAAGTGGAGTGACTTGTCTAAGGCCACACAGAAGACAAGTGGCAGAGCCAAATTAGAATCCATGACCTTCTGATTCCTAGTCCTATGTTTTATCCACTATGCCTAACTCAAGACACAAGCAGATTTTGAAAAGATAGCAATAGAAATAAGATTATTTCCTGTAATTCTCACTGATACAATATTTCTGTTGTTTAGGTATGACAGCCATCAAAGGAATTTCACTCAATTAAAAATAACCTCTTGCATATCTGGTTTCTAGAGAGTTCTTAAACTCTCTGGATTCACTTCGAGATATTGAATGTAAATTGAGAAGGTTGGGAAGAGGGTGTTTTCTGGAACCATTTCATCATATTTATTTTTCTATCACCTCATTCCAACAATTTTTTTTTTTGGCCCAAAGGAAAAGCCAGAGTGAGAAATGTGGGGCTGAGGGGTTTGCTGTGATTTATAGATTAAAGACTGAAGGGTTCAGTGCTTTATTTTACTGAGGATTTTTCCCTTAAAGACCAAGCAAAGAAAGATCACCGGGTCAGGAAATTCAATAACAATTCACCACCCACAGTGGGTCAGAATTATAGCATATTTCAGGGCAAAATCATACTTTGGACTGAAATGCTTAGATTATTCGGCCAGAGCATATTTTTAGCCAGAATAAACTGGATAATTTTCCAATATAAATTTCACCTTAATTTAACTCTACACGGAAAATGTAACCTTATTGTGTTCTTTGTTTCTCACCTCTGTTCACAGCCAGTACGACAACATATTGACTTAAGTCTATTTTCTGAAGCAGATGGAAGAGGGCCATATCTACCCTTTCCAAATGATGAAAAGTTCAAGATTCTCTCTGTGCTTTTCAAGTTCCCTTTCTTTGCCACTCTGTTGTCATGGCAATGGCTGATAGTAGGTGTAGAGGTCAAAAGGTTGTGGCAAGCCTTGCCTTCTGTTGTCCGATTTTGTTCTATTTTGGATAAGTGCAGATCAGTCCTTACCATGGCAGATTTTCTTGTGTCAACCACAAAAGTTAGTCGATAACTATATTTCATTGGCTCAAAAATTGCATTTGCATCATAGGATCCTTTATGCATAAGCCACACCCAATGGATGATGATAATGATAATGATAATAATAATAATAGTAATGATGGTATTTGTTAAGCACTTACTTTGTGCCAAGCACTGTTCTAAGCGCTGGGGTAGGTACAAGGTAATCAGGTTGTCCCACATGGGGCTCATGGTAGAGAAGCAGCGTGGCTCAGTGGAAAGAGCATGGGCTTTGGAGTCAGAGATCATGGGTTCGAATTCCGGCTCTGCGACTTGTCAGCTGGGTGACTTTGGGCAAGTCACTTAACTTCTCTGTGCCTCAGTTAACTCACCTGTAAAATGGGGATTAAGACTGTGAGCCCCACGTGGGACAACCTGATTCCCTTGTGTCTATCCCAGCACTTAGAGCAGTGCTCTGCACATAGTAAGCGCTTAACAAATACCAACATTATTATTATTAATCACCATTTTACAGATGAGGTAACTGAGGCACAGAGAAGTTAAGCGACTCGCCCAAAGTCACATAACTGACAAGTGGTGGACCTGGGATTAGAACCCATGACATCTGACTCCCAAGTCCTTGCTCTTTCCACAAAGCCTCTCTGCTTCCCAGCATGTTGAAAACATTTCACGGAATTCATATCTGCCTTGAAGGTACATATTCCGTGTGACTTGGGAACATTAGGGCGCTTGGCTATTATTTGGGTATCTCAGTTCATCTAGAAAATCTCATCTTGAGTTTGCATCATTGGGTGTCCCTCTTAATTACCCTGGAACTCAGGCCAGTTGTCAGCTGCTGTGCATGTGAATGGTTCTGTCCTTACCTCTTTGCTCCATTGCCAACCCATCTGCACTTTGGAGGCAAGCTTGATGGGCAGTCATGGACTAATTATTCATTCATTCATTCATTCATTCATTCATTCATTCATTCATTCATTCGTGCTTACTGTATGCAGAGCACTATACTAAGCATTTGGGAGAGTTTAATACAACAGTAAACAGACACATTTCCTGCCCACAGCGAGCTTCCAGTCTGGGTGTGGGGGGAGGTGGGTGGAATATGGGGATCATTGGACCATCATCCACGACCCACTGTTCAAATCCCAAGCCCCTCCATTATCATCAGTCCCACATTTATCCTCTCTACTTCACTCCGTTCTCCTGGTTTGGAACCCCAAATCGGACATACCACAGATATCCCGGCATTCAAAGTCCTTCTACGACAAGGACTCCATTCATTCATTCATTCATTCATTCATTCATTCATTCATTCATTCATATGTATTGAGCGCTTACTATGTGCAGAGCACTGTACTAAGCGCTTGGGATGTACAAGTCCAACAAGGAATTCCAACCAGGTTTCCCTGATTAATTTCCCAGCGTCCTCATCCAACAACCAAACCCTCTAGCACTTCTGAACTTTTTATATTCCTCCCTAGCATTCATATATATAATATACATATGTTTATTCAAATCGTTATTTTGACCACTCTACTTGTAAATAGTTTTATGTTTGTCTCCTCCATTAGAGTGTAAGCTTTTTATAGGCAGGGGAAATGTCTCTTCTTTATTCTGTATTTTCCAAACACCTAATATGCTGCACTTCACCACTGGGTGTTCAGTAAATGATATTACTATTACGACAACAACTACTGCTTTACTACCAATATTGCTACTATTAGTCAGAAGGTCACGGGTTCTAATCCTAGCTCCTCCATATGTCTGCTGTGTGACCTTGGGCAAGTCACTTCACTTCTCTGGGCCTCAGTTACTTCATCTCTATAATGGGGATCGAGAGTATGAGCCTATGTGGGACGTGAACTGTGCATAACCCCAGCGTTTGGAACAGTGCTTCACACATAGTAAGCACTTATGAAGGACTATAATTATGATTATTACTACTGCTGTACTATCTCAGAGGGTCACTGAGGGTCTTTTAGACTGTGAGCCCCTTGTTGGGCAGGGATTGCCTCTATCTGTTGCTGAATTGTAGAATCCAAGCGCTTAGTACAGTGCTCTGCGCACAGTAAGTTCTCAATAAATGCGATTGAATGAATGAATGATATATTGTGCCCTAGTTAATCAGTATAGCTCAGCTTTGCCATATCTGATCTTCTGCTGCTCTCTCTGTGTTCTTTCTCTCCATCTCCTCAAAGCAAAGCCACAATAAGTATGTTTCTTTTTTAAAAAGGAAAATAATTTTCTATAGCATTTGTCTACTATCTGAAAATAGTCTTTTTGCTTTATATCAGGGATGCAGCTGTAATGCAGTTTTCTGGATGTGTTGTGCACAGTGCCATGGTTGTGAGTTTAGTGTGGCGACGTAGACTATCCACTAGAGCCCACTGATCTGATCTTGATGACAAGAAACATGAGGAAATAACAATAATAATAATTATGGTATTTGTTAAGTATATTCTATGTGCCAAGCACTGTTCTAAGTGCTGGCGTGGATACAAGATAATCAGGTTGTTCCACATAGGGCTCACAGTCTTAATCCCCATTTTACAGATGAGGTAACTGAGGCACAGAGAAGTTAAGTGGCCTGTCCAAGGTCACACAGCAGACAAGTGGCAGAGCCAGGATTAGAACCCACATCCTCTGACCCCCAAACTCGTGCTCTTTCCACTAAGCCACACTACTTCTCAATAAAGCTTTTCAACAAAGTTTCTGGTAAAGATGCCCAATGCTTTCAGTTAGACAAAAGTCAAAATTATTGGGGTGGTTTGGGAAGGAGGGTGAGAGGTCTAGGGCTCCAAAAACGTAAGCAGCATGGGCTAGTGGAGAGAACACGAATTTGAGAGTCAGAAGGACCTGGGTTCCAATCTCAGCTCTGCGACTTCAGCATGGCTCAGTGGAAAGAGCACAGGCTTAGGAGTCAGAGGTCATTGGTTCTAAACCCGGCTCCGCTCTGTCAGCTGTGTGACTTTGGGCAAGTCACTTAACTTCTCGGTGCCTCAGTTACCTCATCTGTAAAATGGGGATGAAGACTGTGAGTCTCATGTGGGACAACCTCATTACCCTTTATCTACCCCAGCGCTTAGAAGAGTGCTTGGCACATAGTAAGCGCTTAACAAATATCAACATTATTATTATTATTACTTGTCTGCCATCCAGAATTTGGGTAAGTCACTTCATTTTTGGGGGCCTCAGTCATCTCATCTGTAAAATGAGGATTGTGACTGTGAAACCCATGTGGGACATGGACAATGTCCAACCTGATTTGCTTGTACCTACCCCAGAACTTAGTACAGTGCCTGCAACATAGTAAGTACTTAACAGATACCATAAAAATAAGATTTACCTGCCACTGGCATTAAATGCTTGGTTGAAATTAACATTAGATTTTTTTCTCAGTGCAGAATGGAGTCAGAGTGGAATTATCTCCTGGAAAAGCATTTCCAGAAAATGTACCTGTCTCGTGCAGTCATGCCATGCTTTCCATACGAACATTAGTTAAAATGAATAACCATTCTAAAATTGAGAATTATGAATAAAAGTGGAGGTGAAAATGGTGAATAACCAAGTCCTGTTTTGGCACACCCCTGTGTAAATGTTAAGTTTCCATCAGCCCCGCTTTTAAGCAGTGCTCAACACCAAATGGCAAGACAGGATCACAAGGAATTAGAGTCTGCGGTGAAGTTCGCTCTCCTAAAGTCAGGCTCATCTCTAGCTAGTTTTACTAGTGGGACGTAGGAGGAGAATGGATGGCAGTAGGATATCCAAAGGGCTGCATGGTGAATTGAAACTGGGAAACCAAAAAACGGGGTCAGAGGAGAAAAGCAAAGCCTCAGACAGTATGGCTTCTTTGCTGTTAACTGGGTGACAACTGCAGCAGAAAGACCAGCAAGGGCTTGGCAGTCAAGAACACAAACCTCCAAAATAGCACTAGACAAGGAGGTCATAGTGAGAACAGTGCCAGACACTGCAAACAACAGACACTACAGCACAACAAAAGGCAATCTCTATGTGTACCCAGAGGAATCAGGACCGTAGTTCCTGCAATTACCTTTTTAGACACATATATAGGCCCATAAGTCAACTTCACTATTAGTGTGTTTTCTTTGAAAATGTAGAACAGTTATAATTGACATCGATGAACGAATCTAAAAATCCCACCGGCCTATTCTTTTAGATTTTATTGCACCTAGCAGACTTTCTCCTCTGACGCTAGTTTAGCTCATACTGATGTTGATGCTTTTGCTTTCAGTGTGGCTTAGTACCCCGGACAGCTGTTATCGATCGGGCCGGTATCAGGACAATTAGGTGCCGTGATATAGGATGCAAGTTCACAGAAAAGCAAAATTGTCTGGATCTCAACCAGGTACATTTTTGCTGATCTGCAGAGACCGCATCAAAAACCTGTTTCAAATCTGTCATTCTTTTGGTGGAAAATAAGATCGTTAGGGTCTCTGTCTTTAAGAATCATACGGAGTCAAACAGGTGCTTGTGCAGACTGCCCCAGTATATTTCCATTACGGCAAATTCCTAGTGGAACAACTAGGCACTCGGGAGACAACTGAAGAGTCTCGTTGGAAAGTTACTACATTTCACTGAAGGCTGTGACTTTGTGTCTTTCTTTGAATCCCAGGCAGTGCCGGTGTTCAAGATCCATTAAAGCCGGTTTCACTGTGATTCTTTGCTTATATGTAAGTATTTTGAGAAGGATACCTCTTTGATCTGTACCTCTTTTAAGTGGTGGCTTGATCTGATGTTTTGATAGCTGATGGAATGTTTTTGAAAGTTTGCAGAGATTTTTAATAAGACATGAAACTCATTTAGATCTTTAGATTATCCTTCCCAGATTTTATCCCTCCAGTGACCACTTCAGCATTTCCACGGTACTTAAGGATTTAAGTACTCCCAATTTTCAGAGGGCTTATCCATATCTTATATACATTTTTGCTTAAGCACTCACTTGAGAACCTATTCCTTTTCCTTTCTTCCTCCTACCTGTAAATCATTTTGGAGTCTCCCCACACCTGAAGGTAAACTCCTTAAGAAGTAAACTTTTTTGTGACTCAGTCTCCTCATATACAAAATGGGGATTTGATATCTGTTATCTTCCTTTCTTAGACTGTGAGCCTCATGTGGGACAGGGACTGACTATCTGACTTTCTATTAGGATGGTAGTTGGTACAGAGTAAATGCCTAGCAAATACCCTAATTATTAAGACAAGGATCCTGTTTACAACTCTATTATACTTCTTTAAGAGCTTAGGATAGCCTTCTATATATAGTAGTTGCTCAGTAAATGTTAGATGTCCAACAGATTGGTATAGTCTTCTCCCCCCTCATTATTTAGATGTTTGGAATGATCTGGTAAAGCCATGGCTTTTGAGCCAATAGGGTGAAAGGTCGCCAACCTGGGAGTGGAGTTAACCTGACCTTTGGAGGAGTAAGAGGAAAGGAGCTTGGGGTTCTTTTGTTGAAGGTTGGTCCTGAGACATCTAAGGCCTTGTTTATTGTATCTGATAAGTTATTTCTCTTTTTCCCCCACCTACCTCTGAGATAAAAAGGGAGGTCACCGTGGGCTAACTTGTTTATAAGTGTTGCTGGTGGATAATTTCAATTTCAACTCAGATTTCAGTATCTTTCAAGTAGCCCAGACCTCAGTCCACATGATAATCTGATTAAAGCTGATTTCCAGGTGGATGCTGTGTTAATCAGTCCTAAAGGCCTCCAGGTGCTGCAGGTAATCATTTATGAATGTCTTCTCCAATATTCAGTGGTTTCTTTTTAGGTTCAGAAATAAATCTGTTGGGTTTCCTGGTTTATTTTTGAGGGCAACTCAGTCCTGGCCTTTAGAATTTATATAGCTTCATTCATGGATTCCTGGTTAACATCTGTAGGTCCAGACCTGTCTGATACTCCTAAACATAGGATGACTAGGTTTGTCCCTGATTTATGGGTATGTAATTGATCAATGCTATTTATTGAGCACTCACTGTATGCAGAGCACTGAACTAAGTACTTGGGAGAGTATAAAAAACAGATTTGGTGGACATGTTTCCTGTCCATAGAATAGTATTGTGGTTCTAAATTCTGTCCTGAGGCAACACAAATTCTCCTTGGAATTCTATTTAAAAAACTCTTGATTTATGTTACCAAAATGTAATACTTCTACTAATTGTGATGTTTCCTAATTTGGAGACCTCTTTTTCTAGTTGTATCCTCTGTTTTATTTGAAACCACAGTGGATATTATGAAGTTAGTCCACTACTCTGAGCATGGTACTTTCTTCTTGCAAATCACCGGCAGGCAAAAAGATTCCTAGAGAGAAATAGAGGATGATGTGTTAATATTTCTCAGTTGTATTTTGAAGTGAAATGCCTCTGCTGTGAGTTTAATGATTTCTTGGGGAAGGTCTCATTAGTATATGTGCTTACAATTTTGGATGTCTTATATTTAATCCCAGCAGTATTTGTGAACACTGAAAATTTATCTTTGGTGAACTAGGTCCAATGAAAGAACTTGAATGTAAGAAAACTATTTTCTATATAATGGAAAAACAGACCCTTGAAATCAATTATATTTTTGGAAACTGCATGAGATTTCTCTGTCTGCCAAAGTTTCATTAAGGCTAGTCTTCTCTCAGAATTCTCTGCAGCTACCTCAAGGAAGTTGAGAGATAAATGAAGTAAAGGCAATTGCTTTCCTACTCAATAACAGTAGCAGCAAACCTTCAGGATTAAAAGACAGCTAGAGGGTTCAGCAATAGGCAGTAACTCTGAGCAGCTGGACTGATGCATCTTTCCTCATACTGGAGTCTTGTTGCCTTTTGTTTCCAAGCACCTGTGGTTCCAGATGAAATTTTTGAAGTTTTTAATGTGACTGTGAGCCTTAGCAACTCTTCTGGCTAAAACTGGAGAGGATTAATCAGAGCAGGACCCAGGACGCATTGGCACATTTTGCTTTATGAAACGTTAATTAGGTGAAATCCTTCAAGATGATATGACATGCGAGAGGCTTTTAATGGCTACTGTTTGATCAGCTTCCTAATTTTAAACTACTAGGTTGGCTGATCTTCCAAGCAGGGGTGTCACTGGGGAAGAGGGAGCTGGGACTTTCGAAGAAGGAACCCAGGCTGACACTTCTACTCGGATTGTCTACCAGGGACCTTTGCAGACATTTCCCTCTGTAGTTTTGGTTCATTTTCCTGGATGCCAGCCCCGAGGCTAAAGTGAGGAAAGCTGGGTTTACCCTCCCTCTCAGGTTTGCTTTTCTTTATTTTAAAAAAAGGAAAGTAAAGCAGGGGCAGCCTGTCCCTCTGTCCCAGCTGGCCTTGGCTACCCCTTTGTCCAGGCAGAGCTGACCCTGCTGAGTGCCAACCTGCAACTCGCCCCCCACCCCGGGTATGCACCTGGCCAGCGAGGGGGTCGGTGCTAGGCCTCCGGTCTGTGCAATGTGACTAGAAGGGGGAAGTGGTGCCCTGTTGGATTGTAGTTCGACCCCTTCACCTTGGAATTGTTAGAACTGATAGGTCACCCAGACAAAATCCCCTTTATTGATGCTTGCCTCTTTTTCCCCAACTCTAAACAATGAGTTGGTTGGCTTTGAGGCCTTTACTGAGCTTCTCCCACCCCATCACAATACCAAACATTGTGGGATGACACAGCAATGGAGATGTCCTGATGCTCTAAGGGGAAACAAATATGGAACAAGCTTTAGGTCTTGATTTAGCTCCTCTATCTGTACTGAAGAATTCTCACTACTTACCCTACCTGAAGGGTTTAGCATTAGTCCCTCATAACCTACCATGATCTCCACCGTGTGAAATCTGATCATTCCCATTGGTGCATCTGGCTGTTGAGGAATCATTTGAGGATGAGCATAAGTCTCCGGAATCCTCCATCTGTTTGAATGATGGCTCAAGGGGACATCTAAGTTGACCCTTTCACCTCTAAATACGATAAATTTTCCCTCTCTTGTCCACAGCTATTAGATGAATGAGGCACTGGAGGCTTCTTGTTAAGGGTATATGGGAGATTTGTGCCAAGTTTCTCAAAGAAGGGTAGATTGAGAAGCCATAGCAAGGCCTAAGAACTTGTTCCTATCCTGTCCACCTTCAATTTCCCTCTCTCTCTTACCTCCACTGCTAGAATCATGGAACATTTTTATTCCTTTGTCATCCCATAATATGAAGGGGGAGCCCCAGTGTGGATCTAACAGCTCAGAAAACCTCATGCAGTCGTTCCAAGCATGAATAATGCCCCTCTCCCACCCCTCTCCCTTGTTGATTTTATTTACTCATCTATGAAAGGGGCACACTATCCATATACCCACTTGATTCGATTTCAAAATTCATTGGGATATACCCGAGAACGAATGTCATGCAGTGGATAAACTCTCACTCAATTTACTGTGAGATTTTGCGTGCGGCCCCAAGTACCAGCTCTTAACTCTGATCTTAAATCTTTTCTAATCCTTGAGTTTTGTTAAACGATCAGCTGTCTTTTCCCATCTATAAATCTTGCATGATTTCAAATTTCTCTGCACATAAACTGTTTTTTAATGGCAGCTTTCGTTACTCTATTGAAACCATTGTATACAGTAATTAGTAATCTGGAAGATAATTTTAGTTAATTTTAAATTTAAAATCCATCATGCAAAACAAGTAGGAAACGAGTGAATGTAACAACAAAAGAAATGAATCACGGTAACAGAGAGTAATCTGCCGAACCCTGGAAATAAAAATTTTACACATTTCCAAGGGAATAATCAATGTCTAGATTTTACTTGTAATTATAATTTAATTACGAACCTACTTTTGCAACATTTTTTAAAGTACATAGTTAGCATTTAAGTACTCTTCATATAATTATCTGCTATTGAACCTGTTCATTAGGTAGCAATTGCTGCATAAATTACACAGCTTTGTGTAAAAAATATTTTTCGCTTCACGGTGACTTGAAAGCAAATAAGACAAATGATTTGAACAGCGTCCAGAATTTCACAGTGTTTGATTTAAACTTCAGAGAGGACCTGGCTCCTTTTAAGATCGGAAAATGCATCAGTGGACTTCCTTTCCCTTCAACCATAGCGGTCTATTTTCTTTCCCTTCCTGGCTAACCTCTTTCTCAGAAATAAGGCAGAAACAAGACCATATTGAGACAGAGGTCTTATTCCTTATTCCTTCCCTCCCTCCTTTCTGTTGGGCTCCGGAGGCCAGAAGGAAGGGGAGTGAATGAGACCTCAATAAGCTCTCTATGGGAAGTGGTCCTATTACGTCTCCTTTTTCTCTGGTTCTGTCAGAGTTCCTCAGGGATAACCTCAGTGTTGGCTTTCTCCTGTCCCTTAGCTCTGTCCTTCTCCTGACACCTACTTTCTTTGAACCCTTGTCTTCCTCTCTGCCTTCTCATATTTGCCATTATCAGTTGGACTACAGATGAGGTGTAGAGTGTCATTATGGAACTAGGACACTTATGCATTCACAACATTAGTGAGCAGCTGTTCAACTGCTCACTTCTTCTTCAACTTAAAAACACCAGCTAGTAGCCGTACCCCTGGATGTATAGTAAATTGTGTGGATAAATTAGGTTCCAAAATATTAGAGTGCAGACATTCACTTAGAAGGCACCTTCATTTTGGCCAACTGCTTGACTCAACTTTAAGACAAGAATGAATGAAATGGCTTTTTTTTTTTGAAATGCTGAGACTATGAAACCTTGAGTAGTATTAATAAAATATTCAGTGTTAGACCTCCACATCAAAAAATTGATTGCAAAAACTAGTCTGTCCTAGGTGTTTTATTTTTTGTTAAAAGCAAATTCTGAGCTCAATTATAATGATGGGATAGAGGAAACTAACCCTTGTTATTTCATGTGTGTTTCTTCACAGAGGACAAAGTAACTAATAGTGGGAAATGTCTCAACATGTTTGTTTTCCTTCTCTAAGACCGTGGTTCTTTCCTGAGATCATATATTTTAACAAGTTTGTTTTTTATGTTTTCAAGTATCATCTTTCACAAAGTATTCTATGTAGAGGAAACAAAAGGCATAGTTTAGGGATTATACAAAACAAGAGTGATTTTTTTATTTACATTTTGAAGGTCCTGTGTCAGAGTTAAGAACAAATTCATTCCTCTCATGTCCTCCAAAACACCATCATCATCCAAAATGATGTTGGAGAATTCTAGCAGAGACTAATTTCTAACCCTCTGTTGCATTTAATTTCAGAGAGATATAATCCAGCTCAGACATCCATATATTTGCTCGCTTTCCCTCTACTGAAAGTCAACTATAATATCAGTGCGGCAAAACATTTCCTAAGGGTATTGGCTTGCATATAAAAGTTCACAGCATGTTGTCCTGCTCATAAAAGATACAATTGTTTTCTACTGCTATGAATGATTGAGTGTCTTAGAGTTTTCTTGGAAAAAAGTAATGATTTTTCACTAGAATGGACCATTGGCTTGAGGTTGCAGAGGGCAGGCCATATGAGGAGTTCAGGAAGATCCTACGGATTCTACTATGACAAAGATCACCCTAGAAATAAACATTAATTGGCTACAACAAGGAAAAATAATGAAAAGGATAGTGAGAGATTCCTCTATTAGTAGTGGTGATGATAATTGTGGCATGTGCCAATCATTTGTACATATGGCGATAATACTAATATTAACTAAGTGTGGTATTTGTTAAGCACTTACTATGTACCAAGGACTGTAATAAGCGCTAGAGTAGATACAAGAAAATCAGGTCCCACATGGGACTCACAACCTAAGTAGGAGGGAGAACAGGTATTGAATCCCCACTTCGCATATGAGAGAACTGAGGCCCAGAGAAATTGTGACTTGCCTTAGGTCACACAGCAATGGTGGAGCAGGGGCTAGAACCCAGGGTATCTGACTCCCAGGCCCATGTATGCTGCTTCTCATCTGATGAGATCAGTCCCACCCCTGCCCAGCTTGGGGGATCACAGTCTAATGGAGAGGGGGGAGAACAGGTACTTAATTCCCATTTTACAAATTAGGAAACTAAGCTCAGAGAAGTTCAGCGACTTGCCTGAGGTCACTCAGCAGGCAATGATAGAATGGGGATTAGAACCCAGGCCTCTAGATTCATTAATTCAACTGTATTTATTGAGAACTTACTGTTTGCAGAGCACTGTATGAAGCGCTTGGAAGAGTACACTATAACAATAAATGGACACATTCCTTGCCCACACAAGCTCTTTCTACAAGTCCATTCTGCTTCTCACAGTGATTAATTCTTTAAGAATTAGCAAAGTTCTAAAAGCATGCAGAAAGTGCTGTGGCAGAACCAGAAAACTGAGACCATCAACAAGCTGAGAAGGGGCACAAGAGAGATCCGTAGGTAGTTAACCAAAAAAGCAACTTATTTGTTATTTGATCAAACAGTAGTATGATAGGTTGAACAAATTGACATGACGCCAACCTGTTGGTTAGAATTTTCGAGACATGATGTAGGAGGTCGGGTGAGCTGTGCGATGCCATGAGGAGGTGAAGCTAGGGACAGGATAGATATAGACCTGAGATATGTGGGAGCTATCCTCAGGCTGGTGAGTGTTATTTAAATATTTCTCAGCCTGAAGAAATCACCTTGGCTACTCTCTGCTTGGAAGTAGAAATTTTTCTTCTTTTGGCATCTACACAATTATTAATGTAGTATTTCTGGGATGCAGAGTTGGGGAAAAAAGGTTTGATGGAAAAGTGTTTTAGTGCCCCAGATGTTACATTTTATTCCAGAACAGAGAGATTGATCTATGATTTCAGATCATATCTACCCTTTGAGCTGTGCTTGGCTATAATTCAACATAGCAAGTACCTAATTCATACCCCTAATCCTCCCATACGGTTTTTGTATGTTCCTCCCTAGATTGTTTCATTTTCATAGGATTTTTTAATTTAATTTTATGTTCTTTTCATTTTTATCTTGATTAAGCTTTGAAAGGCCTTTCCAAGGATTGTATTCAGGCTGATAATTAATTTTAAGGTATTCTTTCTTGGTTTTGTGATAGCTTTTGTTACTGCATAATTAAAAACAAAATTAAAATATTTCTGCCCCCTCACTCTTGGTGAAGCCTATAATTCAGTTTCTTCTGCTGATTGGTTGGACACGTTCAAATGCAGAGTTTGTATTGCCAGTTCTACACAGATGGTAAGTTAAAGATTTGGTAGGGAAACAAAGTAAATATTCAATAATTTCTTGGAGGCGATGCTTAAATTTAACCTGATAGATCTTTTCACTTTTTCCACTTACTAGCTCATAGTGGTGGTATTGATATTTAATGTGTGCAGAACATTGTTCTAAGTCCTTGGGAGAGTACAATAGAGTCGGAGGACAAGTTCCCTGCCTCTGAGGAGCTTAAATAGTCTCCGAAAGAAGTTGGGGTTTGTCATTTAGCTCAGACACGCTATCCAGGTGGCAAATATCTTGCTGTGCCTGAGTTAATGTCCTACCAAAGTCCAAGTCAAAAACCCTATCTTTGCCATGAAAGGACTTTTCAGCTATCCATCCTTTTCACCTTTTCCAGTACATCTGAGCTGAAGTAGGACAGGATAACTGAGAGTATGTTAGGCTCCCTAGAAACGGTTTCCTTTCTAGATTGAATCTGGGGCTGCTTTCCCGTATACCACTGAACTAGGGCTAAAGTACTGACCATGTCAAATTCAACATCACCTAAGGCAAAAACAGACTTAGGAACTTCCACCAGCCACTGTATAAGCCCCAGTGGCCATGATTGAATTATTCCCTGCAACCCAGGTGAGATTATACAATCAGGATTAATTTAGTTATAAAAATAAGTGATTGCAAAGCAGAATATTGAAGAAGTTTGCTTTATAGCACCTGAAGGTTTTTAACATTGAGTCCCCAAGAACTTCCTGGCTTCTTTATGGAAAAATGATACTAATTTTTAAGTGCTTACTACATGCAAGCATTATTCTAAGTGCTGGGGTTGATGTAAACTAATCAGGTTAGAAACAGTACCTGTCCCACATGAGGTTCATGCTCTAAATGGAACACCAAGTTTAGGTTGAAATTACTCTCCAAACGAAGCCACAATAACCTTTGTTTTAATTCAGTATTAGCTGAGAGAGAAATATCTTACCAGAAGCAATGGTTAATAATAATCATAATGATAATTCTGGAATTTAAGCATTTACTATGCACTGGACATTGTACTAAGCGCTGAGGTGGATACAAGCAAATCAGTTTGGACACAGTCCAGGTCTCACATGGGTCTTACAGTCTTAATCCCCATTTTACAGATAAGGTAACTGAGGCACAGGGAAGTGAAGTGAGTTGCCCAAGGCCACAAAGCAGACAAGTGGAGGAGCTGGGATTAGACCCCATGACCTTCTGACTCCCAGGCCCAAGCTCTAGCCACTATGCCATGCTGCTTTCCATGCTGGTTCTGTCTAGGTCTCTGTGTGCAGGAGTTAGGCCTGCTGTTCCCAGCTCAACAACTACAAAACCTTTTCCAATCCACCTCCACCAAACAGCTGCTCTAAGGAGAAGCAGAATCGGGACACTGAAAGCAAAGAGGGCAGAGGAAACATTTTAAGGACATTGTAAGATAAAGCTCAGATGATATATCCCACCTGAAAACTAAGGATTGCTAAAGACAGACCTGCATGAACTTCTGCTATCAAGAAAGGAATGGCTATTTTTGAGCCAAAACTTTATGAAGAATGAAAGACAAGGAGGAATAAGATAAAACAGCACCAGATGCTGCAAACATTATATATACAAACCTCAGTAGGTGGGCTTTTTGTGGGCTCAATTTGGCTGATAGGTTCTACATTGGGCTTTATGCCCACACATTCAAGTGAATTTCACCATCGGTGGTGTCTTCAAATATGAAGGACAACTATATATAAGACAAGGCTCAGCTCCTGTTGCTGAGATGAGCCATTCTGAGGGCATATAGAGCACCAGGAATTGCTTCAGTGCAACAAGTTTCATTTCCACCCTAGCTCTCAGAGAAGAGGACCATCAACTCTCCCTCCAATCCCCCTAATTTACCAGCTTTAGGTATATTTGAACTACTCAGCCTTTGGGAATATGATTTCTTCAGATATGGGTGTTCTCTGCTTAAATCATAATTTTGCTGTCTATATGCTGATCCTCTGGATGGCCTTTTTTGATCTGAATGCAGTTCCTCAGTTTACAGACTATCAAGCCAACAGACACAGTGGGCAGAAGGCAAGGAACCTCTGCTCTAGACAGCTGGCAATGAATGAGATAGAAGATGGAGTCCCAAAAAGGCAGAAGTTAGTTCAAAGAAACAAGCTTGGCTCTGTAAGAAAGGTTGAAAAGGACAGAGTCACAAACTCCACAGAGTTTCTCTGGTTTCTTTGGTGCTTCAACTGAAGCACTTCCCACCAAAGACTTTTAAATAAATTAGTTTGATCACCTTAGAGATGCAATGACTTGGAAAATTGGTACACTAATTTCTAAGTGCTGAGGAAAGGACTGATCTCTATCAAAAACCTGACCTCAGATTGGTTCCTCTCCCATCTAACCTAGCGTACCTTCACTAATATAAGTAATATGACGATGCTGAACCATAATGATTTCACTGTCATTATAATATATGTGAATTATATTGCACTTTTATTTTTCCTAACTGCTCTTGCATCAGTTATTATGATCTTTCTCTCAAACAACCTCATGAAATTAAGAGTCAGGTATTTTATCCCCATTTTACAGATGAAGAAACTGAAGGTCAGGGAGATCAAGTGTATTGCTCAAGATTATGAGAGCCGGTAGCAGAGTCAGATCTGAATCCATATCGAATTATAATAATAGATTATAAGCTCTTTTAAGGTGGGGTTTTGGTCTCTTAGTTCTCTTGTCGCTTCCCCAACATTTAGTACCATGCATAGAGCAAGTTGTCAATAAATACTATTGACTCATCACTAGTTGGAAAATTACCCAGGCTCTGTATCCTTTTTTGGAAGGCTTTGGGGCAAATTTCTAAATTTTTGTATACCAGATTTTTCAGTAAAGTACAGTCAATAAGGCATTTTCTCAAATTAGCTGAACAAATGCACCTCTAAGTGCTTTTTCCTTTTCACAAGCAAAATTCCTTGTCAGTTTCATAAATTTGCTGTTCTTTGGTTTTATTTTTTTATCTGACCAGATGATAACTCCAATAACAGACCTTTGCTCATGAAATGGTAAATCAATCCATAAACCAGTGATATTTTTTAGAATGCTACAGGCTAAAAGTTAGAGTAATTTATGCACTGAAAATATTTTATATTAAAGATTGATCCATTAATCTATTTTACTGATATCCAAATGCAGAGTGGCATGCAGATTTAAATGACAGGTGATGACCACCTGTGATTCATAATAATAATGTTGGTATTTGTTAAGCGCTTAATTCTTCTCTGCACGTTTAATGGGGAATCATATCAAGACTTCTCTGTCAACTGTTACAGTTGGGGGTGAGAGAATTGGCATGCAGATCCAAGTACCACACATTGAATCATCAAATCCTAGACCTGCAAGGGGGGCCTTAAGAGACTGTAAACTCATTGTAGGCAGGAATCGTGTCTTCCCAACTCTGTTGTACGCACTCTCCCAAGTGCTTAGTACAGCACTCTGCACACGGTAAGCATTCAATAATACCACTGATTAAGAGATTCACTAGTCCAATCCCTTTCCAAAACCCGCCTTCCATATTTTTATGGCTACCCAGTTGCCTGCAGATATTAAGAACAAAATAAAGTGGTCCCATCAACTACTTGCTTGTTCAACTGCACAAATGTCTATAGAGGTCCCATTTACTGCAAATATATTCCATAATTTAATTGCATCAGATCTTATCGTGGAACTTATTATGGTCCTTCAAAGCTTAGGACCCAGAGCATTCATTCCAATTCACAATGCCTTAGGGGCAGCCCTGAGTCAGGTAGGATAGAGGCCTGGTTCAGGGGCTTAAGTTCATGATGGGTAGGAGGATAGGTACCACAATAATAATTGTGGTATATAAGGGCTTCCTATATGCCAAACACTGTATTAAAGCTGGAGTAGATGCAAAGTAATCAGGTTGGATACAGTCTATGAAGGAGGGAGACCAAACATTCAATACCCATTTTACAGAAGAAACTGAGGCACAGAAGTGAAGTGACTTGTCCAACTTCACACATAAGTGAAAAAGCTGGGATTAGAATCCTCTTCCTCTGACTCCTAGGCTCCTGCTCTTTCCATTGGGTCACACTGTTTCTCAGAAATCAAAACTCTTTCCACTAGACCACACTGCCTAGTAGGGATATCCTGCCTCACCCAGGGCAGAAACAGTGGGAAGGATCCCTGGCAAAGAGCCATTTTGAAACTGCCATCGTACATTTACAGGCTAAATTAAAACTGATGAAGCCTCTTCCTTTTTAAAAAAAACAAAACACTGGTCCCCAACATTCTGTTATGTTACTGAAAACAGAAAATACTGTATACTATATACCTGTGAGCTTCAGTAGTGTTTTCCTGCTGTGCACAGTTTGACTTGGACAGTCAGTACATGCCACCTGCCACATGGCTAATTATACCTTCCATCTGTGGCTAAATTCCTGGATTTGAAAGAAAAAAAGTGATCTATAATGAACATTTTAACCAAAATCAGTAATGTGCCCTTCCCTTAAGTTGATCCAGAACTTAACGATTTTTAAGTATCTTTTGCCTTTAGCCAGAATGGTATTAAATGCACTGAAAATCTTGTGCTTTAATATTAACATGTGTACTAAAGGTTTGAACCAATTACCTAGACACAGTTGGCCAAGTCATTAATCTGTATGAACTTTCCAATGGTTTGTATGTTTTAGTTGGCTTTCCCCAAGGAAACCACCATCCCACGACTCTGTTCCAATCACATGACCATCATGTGACATTGATAGACCTGTTTGTGATGCCAACCTTTGAGTGACTTTTCTAAACTATCAGCATTCTCTAGTGAGTAATTGCTGACCTGAATCAGAAAGAGACCAGATGGTGGACAACTTTGTCAACACCCCAAACATGGAAATGTTGCTTATCTGGCGTTGTTCCTTTCATTTTTTCTTTTCCCTCAAGCCTTGATTACTTTTCAAAAGACAGCTTCCAAACTAAATCCAAATTAGAATGAGTCTGTCTGGGGAAGCCTCATAATGTTAAGGGGCACTTGCCATTCTCTTTCATTTCATTCTGGAAAAAGAAACCCAAAAAACTATGAAGCCCTAAATTAACACATTCCTTTTGTGTACATTTCCAGGTTCTTAGTAGGCCAGACAGTATCTGGAGACATTTGACAGCACCATTTTTGCTCTAAGAAATCAGGCATTCAAAAAAAGGAAGACAAAGGGAACAAGAATAGCATCTGTGAATACAACAATTAGTATAAAAGGCTTCCTAGTCTCTTGTCACAAAACCACTAAGTTCACAGTGGGAAAAAAAAATCATACATCATTCAATGGCATTTTATGCCGTTCAAATTGGTCATAGGATCTGGAGAGGGTCAAAGGTCCGGCAGAGCTGGAGATAATTGGGCCAGGATATGGAATAGAGAGAGGCAGAGGGACAGTGAAGACAGACACATTACAGATGAGACAGAGTAAGAGAGGCAGATAGGGAGATAGGGAGGAGCAGTAGTAGTCATTTTTTAAGTGCTTACTTGTGCAAAACACTGTACTTAATGCTTGTAAAGAACTGCATGGACAAGATGTAGTCGTAGTCCCAGGACCACAAGGGGCTCACACT
Organism: Ornithorhynchus anatinus; assembly: GCF_004115215.2. Classification (NCBI taxonomy): domain Eukaryota; kingdom Metazoa; phylum Chordata; class Mammalia; order Monotremata; family Ornithorhynchidae; genus Ornithorhynchus; species Ornithorhynchus anatinus. The sequence continues at coordinate 11,591,491 of NC_041735.1, read as the reverse complement.
CTTAGAATGAGGAGAGTAGAGGGAGAACTGTCAAGAGACATATAAGGGATGCCAAACCAAAATATAAAAGACAAGGAGGACAGTATCGTGAAGGAGTATCAGGATTTCAGGCTCCACCTAACTCAGACCAACAGTCTCAGAAATTATTCAAGACATTCTCAAAGTTAAGAAGGTTCACTGCCCTGTGTCAGGTCCTTTCCCGGGCGGCAGCCAGATGGGATCCCTGGTGTCATGGGGTTAATAAGGTTAATGGTATTTAAGTGCTTACTAAATGCCAAGCATTGTACCAAGCCTTAAGATAGATACAAGAAAATCAGATCAGACACAGTGCCTGTTCCTCACAGTCTAAGTAGGAGAGAGGACAGGTATTAAATCCCGATTTTACGGGTGAGGTAACTGAGGCACAGATAAATTAAGTGATTTGCCCAGTGTCACACAGCAGGCAATTGGCAGAGGTAGGATTAAAACTGAGGTCTTGTGACTTCCAAGTCTGGCTCTTTCCTCCGGACAGTCTCTCGGCTGGATCCAGGGCTCGGGAAGGAGGACAGTAATTGACACCCAGAGCTGGAGTAGATAGCAGAGAAGAGAAGAGCAGAGAAGCAGTGTGGCTCAGTGGAAAGAGCCCGGGCTTGGGAGTCAGAGGTCATGGGTTCTAATCCCGGCTCTGCCACTTGTCAGCTGGGTGACTGTGGGTAAGTCACTTCACTTCTCTGGGCCTCAGTTACTTCATCTGTAAAATGGGGATGAAAGACTGTGAGCCTCATGTGGGACAACCTGATTACCCTGTATCTACTCTAGCGCTTAGAACACTGCTCTGCACATAGTAAGTGCTTAACAAATACCAACATTATTATTATTATTAGATATGAGTGGAATAACAACTGATCCGGTTTGGACAGACTTCTGTGACATCTCTATGTTCTGCTACATGCCTAGCAACATGCAGAATGTAATTTAAGGATGTCATATGGAACAGCATATGGGAAGCAGCGTGGCCTAGTGGATAGAACATGGAGCGTGGATTCTAACCCTAGCTCCGCCACTTTTCTGCTGTGTGACCTTGGGCAAGTCACTTAACTTCTCTGTGCCTCATTTACCTCATTGGTAAAATGGGGATTAAGACTGTGAGCCCCATGTGGACCTGGACTGTGTCCAACCTGATTAGCTTATATCTTACCAGTGCTTAGTACAGAGTTTGGCACATAGTAAGTGCTTAGCAAATACAATTGGAAAAAAAAAAGACTTTCGGGCCTCTGGCATCCGCTTCAGAATCTTCAACAGTGGAAAAAAATAGGCTCTTTAGCCCGGTAACCTGTAGTGCTCTGAACTTCAACCATTATAGCTTTCTGGAAGAATATCACATTCCCCCTTTAAAAAATGAACTGCAAACTCATCAAAAACTCCTTTGTTTTCAAAGTAACATTTTAATTGCCTATTTTTCATCCCCCAATTTTCCCCAACTGTTTCATTAGCTGACAGAAGAAAATGCCAGTTTGTTCTCTATTAAAATGCAGGACCAATTTGAAATAAGGTAGTTTTACTCTGGGAGAATATAAATCTGCTTTATTTAAAGAGTAATGTTTTGGATAGATAACTAAAGTCCCTCCTCCCCGCCACAGTTACATTTTACAAAAACCCACATGAAGGCAGCTTCAAGATTTGTATTTTGAATGAAGGTGATGTTGGCATTCTTTATGCTAGGTAAGATGAGAAATGTGCCAAAATACGTTTCCAAATCCCTATTATCTAATGATTTTCACTTTTAACTTAATATAGTTTGTAATACCAAAATATGCTTTGTCTGTATTTTTCACATTTGCTGCTATTATATGAGGTTGGAAACATATTCCACCCTAATCAAGTCAACAAACTGCAGACCCTGTGATATAATAAAAAGAAGATAATTGAATTTCTAAGTAGGTCACACCTCCCATTGGCAAAACTTTGATATAATTTAAGTTCATAGGCATGCTAAAGGAGTGTGTTTATTTATTTATGTATTCTTATTTGCATCTTAGTTATGAAGTGAGTTAACCTCTTTACACACAAATGCCCGTCTTTCTATTTGAGAAATATTTCAAGATCTGTATAAAAAGAGTAAAGTGCAGAACTTAAGTATTAAGGGCTAATTCCCATCTGGCCATATCTTAAGTGAGGAGGAAGAGTCCTCACTGCTGATTAAAATCAAAAATTGAAATAGGGGAAAAGAAAGTAAATCATCCCACATTCAGGTATATTTCTCCTTTCAATGTGGTTTTCAGCTAAGCATTTTGGTTCTCTTTGGATGAAAGAAGAATATTATCTAATGTCTGGAGACCTCCATAACAAAGTAAGTCTGTAAACTTGTGGAGTTAAAAAAAATAGTCAAAACATATAATTATCTTGGAAATATTCTTTTACTCTGCTTTTTCTCTTTGAATCTCCTCTATCTGATTTCTCTTTTCACTTCTCTCTGGAGGTTTGACTAGTGAATAGCACTTTTTAGGAAGTTAGGAAAATAATACAAGCACGAACAGTTACCTTCACTGATATCTATATTTAATTTGCTCTATTTTGAAAAATGCAAAAAACGCTTTTCTCCTTCCACCTCTATCCTCACTCTCTCACCTCATTTGTTGCTCTCTCTTGGCTGAGGAGGAGTGATAGTCTTGAGATTCCTGCCTAGGACAACCATTCCCAAAGAACTATTTTGCTAAATACCATTTCCCATTTACTAATCTGGTTCAGCTGGGACATTTGTAAGGAGAAATCATCTCTGTTGGGTAAGATTCTTTACCTGTAGTTCCTTTCGCAGTAGTTGAACCTGCACCAACTGAGTGATGGAGATGCACCGGAAAGAAATTATTGGTGAAGAACTTGGGAAATTTCCTTTCTACTACCTTAAACTACCTTCCTTTCTACTTCAAGGCAAGAAGGTAGATGAGTGAGTACAGGTAAACCAGGAGTGCTGCCATTATCAAGGTTAATAGGTCTGTGACACCTCCATTAAATCATTGGTGAGTTCCCACTGCCAGATGGGGATCGCTGGTTCCTGCCACTGAGTTCCAACTCTTAGAAATGGTACATGTATTCACAGACTTGTGTGTGGTTGGGGGGGATTCAATGGTTTTGGAATAGGACTGGGAAGTCTAGTGTCCTGTCCTGCAGATTGCTCTAGGTTCAGGTAGAATTCAGCATATGTTCTTCATGATGCACATCACTGAAATCCGGATAGCTGGACCCCAAAACAAGATGTCTTCCCGTTACGTATCCTGTAAACAAGAAGTTCTAATAGAGGAAGATTATAGGTGGGAATGGGATGCATTCTAAAATAATTCTTAACTGTTCTTTCGATAGATTTTGCCCATTTACATCCAAAGTAGAAATGGAGGCTGTGAAAGTAGTAATGTCTGGGGGCTGTCTCTTCATGGTCACTATGAAGTATGAAGGTCAGCGATGATATAGTCAATATGGCCACTCTACCCAGAAACGTTGAATAAACCAGGCCAAGAACTTTTTTTCCTGGGTAACAAGATTTTTTTTTTTGTCTAATTCAAATCTTTACACAACCTTATGACTATGTTTAAACAACACAAGATAAAAGAGAGAGTTAGCAATTTTCCAGGTACAATATTTCTATCAATGTCAACAGCCCTTTCTGGTAATTCCAGCTTCAAAAAATGGATGTGGGGGGTGGTGCTGAATCATGTGGTTTGGCTGTCTATACAGGCTAAATTAACTGGATAGTTGCCAGTTTTTCCCTTCAATTGTGTTAGTTGATGCAAGCTGTCTATATAGATAAAACTCTACCATTCAAACTATCTTATCTTGGCATTGCATTGATTATTTACTTCTAAATTTTACCTCTGTGCTGAACTGCTTCAGTCAAAGAGCAGCTAGCTGGATTGACAGGCTGAGGGAAATGTCTCCAGGGGATCCTTTGGAGATCACTCCTGTTTTCTCTTTGCAACCTAGAATTTGAAGTATTATCCATCACAGAAAAGCAAGGCGACCTTCAAGGGATAGAAGTCAAAGAAAATGTTATAATACATCTGTTTCCCTAGCTTGTTTGTACTGCATTTCCTTGGGAGCATAAAATTATCATGACTACAAAATAAGACCGAGAAACATTTGATCTATTTGACTTGACAGAGTTTGAGGCAGAAACAAACCCAAATCACCTGTAATAGAGAGATTCCTTCGAAGACTAGAACAGGCACGTCCATCATACTTTCTGTCTGAGCTCCCTACCATAGGGAGAACTCTGGGATCCCATTAAGAAGTTAGTAGCAGCAGCAGTTCTGCTGAGAGTTTAGCAAGAAAGAGTTGTGTAGCCATGAAGACACATACTCCAAATGACTGAGAGGAACAGTGACATCAGTAAGAATTCATTTAATGGTGAATTAAATGCTTACTATTTGCCAGGCACTATACTCAAGTGCTGGGGCAGAGACAATGCAGCCAGGTTTGGACACAGTCCCCATCCCAAGTAGAACTCACAGTTTAAGTAGGAGGGAGGTAAAAAAAAAAAAAATCCCCATTTTATAGATGAGGAAATTGAGGCCCAGAGAAGGTGATGACTTGCCAAAGGTCACACAGCAGACAAGTGGTGGAGTAGAATTAGAACCCAGATCCTCTGACTCCCTGGCCCAAGGTCTATCCATTCAGTTATTTGTATTTATTGAGCTCTTATATGCAGAATACTATACTAAGAGCTTGGAAGAGTACAATATAACAGAGTAGGTAGATATGTTCCCTGCCCACAGTGAGCTTACTGTCTATCCACACCACTTCTCCTTCCTAGATAGATTCTGAGCCCATATAGGACAGAGACTGTGTCCACTCTGATTAATTTGTATCTACCTCAGCACTCAGAATAGTGTTTGACACATAATAGGAGGTGAACAAATATAATAATAATATCCTCTAGACCAGGCTCCTCCTCTTTTTATCTGCTCTGGCTACTCTTATTCTGCTCTATCCAAAGAGTACTGGCTTGGCAGGGAACATGCCTTCTAACTTTGTTATACTGTACTCAGCAAGAACTCAATAAATGCGATTGATTTATTGATTGATTCCAAGGAGTAGTTGTGTGTGTGTTTGTGTATGTATGGTGAGGTGATTGGAGGAGGGTTGGGTTGGAGACAGGGCTTGGTATGGAGGAGTGGATATGAAGGAAGCTAAATACGTATGCTGGGCAGCAGCCACTTAGGAGAGAGTTGAGGCTGAAGACTCAAGTTGACTATGGAGAAGGAGGCAGTGGTAAACCAGTTCTGTATTTTTACCAAGAAAACTCTATGGATACTCTACCAGAACGATTGCCGATGGAGGTGGGACATTCTCGGAGAAATGTATTCATGGCATCGGAGATGACTGAATGGCATAAGACAAATACGTGAGGCAGGGAACCAGAGGGGTAACATAGGAGAAACCATGAGACCACACAGTGTCCCAAAAAGCAAAAAAAAAAAAAAAAAAACCCCAAAGGAATTTTCTGAATGCATGCTTAAATGAGGCACCTTCGTAATTTGGATAATCAAGCCAACCTTCCCTTTGGAAAACTTTATTGGAAAACTTTGCAGTCATCAACTCTAGGTACCCAAAAGGTCATGTAGATATTGCCTTGAAGAGAAAAGCTTGCCCACTGAGTGTGTTTTGAGTGAGGCATTTTCAGTAGCAAGACATTGTTTCTGGAGCATACCCCAACTAGTAATGCCTACCTCTAAATTGCTTAAGCATTGTTATTGGTCTCCTAACTATAGAAGTAAAAATAAAGCTAAGTGGAACCCTCTCCATTAAGCTCTGACTTCAAGCCCATCCCATCAAGCGATTTAAATCTGCCCAGCCCATCTGCCAGTCCCACTGCCAATTTAGGGATCTATCTCCACGTCCAGGCAGATGGACAGCATAGTGAGGGACTGCCAGCATGTTGGCCAGCAGTGGCACTTGAGGGACCTAGACTTATCAAGGTGACACAGGTTGAAATGTGACTTCTAGGTCCCGAGCTCCCTTTGGCCAGCTTGGAAAGGAGGCTGGAACATTAATGTTCTTGGGAAACAGGCAGGATTGATTAAGTCACTTTCAATCTTTTCAACCTGTCACTGTTGGCTGTTTCTCCACACCCATAGCACTATGTTTTGCTCAGAATATCTCAATATTATAGGTTCCCCCCCCCAAAAAAAAATCTACTTGCAATATTGGTTGACTTTAGCTTCAGTAAAAAATTGCTCACCACTCCATTTCAAATTGTTCTGGTAGCTGAGGCTTCAAAAGAAAAGTACCTTTAGAGAGGATATTTTTAAAACCCTTAGCAGGATTGCCCTATGCAAAGAAGGGGGATATTTGTAGAGGTGCTTGTTATGAGCTCTAACCCAGAGGAGTTGGTAGTCTATTCTACACAGTCCCCTATTAATCCCCAAGCATGGCAAAAAGAGTAGGTTGTACAAGACAGGACTGCCTCACATCCTGCTCTATTACTGTACTAATAACCTGTCCGTCTCCCCCGATTAGACTGTAAGCCCGTCAGAAGGCAGGGACTGTCTCTATCTGTTACCGATTTGTACATTCCAAGCGCTTAGTACAGTGCTCTGCACATAGTAAGCACTCAATAAATACTATTGAATGAATGAGTGAATGAATGATTTGCTAAGTGGTTACTATACTTGCCAAGGTCTATTCTAAGTCTTGGTATAGATACAATATAATCTCGTCGGGCACACTCCCCTCTCAACATGCAACTCGCGGCCTAAGTAGGAGAGAGAAAGGGGCCTTTATTTCTGTTTTTCAGATGAGAAAACTGAGGCACAGAGAAGTTAAGTGACTATGATGGTTATGGGAAAATTGATGCATAGCACCTTCCATTCTTTCTCAAAGGACCTCATTATCTTAGAAAAGCCTGAAGATCTTAGTAGACATCTCAGGGAAGCCAATTTGTTTAAAATTGCCAAAATAAGTCCATTGATGGTCAAAAGCTTTTGAAAATTTTCCAAATACAGTGTAGAGGGCTAGGCGTGACTCCCTGAATTTTTCCTAAAGTTATTGTGCTGAGAAGATCATCTCTTCTCTTCTGCCTTTTGTTCTGAAGCCTCTGGGAGTTTCAGGAGAGCATGGTTAATTATATTCCTCTGAAGCCTGTCCAGAAAGATTCTGCCAAGAAACTTGCCAGCAGTGAAGGGCCAAGACCTGCTTTAACATTTTCTCGCGTCACCTCCACTATTTCTTCTTGAAGATGATTATTATGGTATCTTTGAAGTCTTGTGGCATTTTTCAGTGTTCTATATGTTAAAGAATAGCCTAAATAGGTGTACCAGTATTAAGCCTCCTCTTTTCTAGGTGACCACTGTAGAAATATTAGCTTTGGGTGTTTCGACATTGATAATAGTCTTGATTGCGGTCACCGTATCTTCAAAACAGTAGTAAAGGCCATGTCTTCATATTATAGCCAGTTTAGTATGCTTTGAGAAGACTCGTATTCAGTCGTGAACAGTATCCTATAAAGTCATTTTGATATTTATTGTTATGATCTCAATTCCTTTTTTCTTTGTGGTGAAGGTGTGACCATTTGTAGGCGATTGTCTCCCTAATAGGGCCATCACATTTCTCTAGGGAGATGTAAAGATCCCTAGTTATATTTCTTCAGCCTTAGCGTCCAACCATTGGATTTCCATGTTTCTCAACTCATTCTACATGTTGTGGTAATGGTCAGGAAGAGCTTTGGGGCACTGCTTTTTTTTGCTTTTCCTCACAATATTTATATTGATCTGAGACATTTTCATCAAACCAATCTTGGTGAGATCTCTTCTCCTTACCCACTGTCTTGATGGATGCCTGGACATTTTGTCCTGTAATGTGAAACATTTATACCTTCTCCCTCATCTTGGGGACAGCAGGCGCTGAATGACCAAATAAGAAATTTTATGATTTTAATATTCACGTGACCCCTGGGAGAACAACAGTGAAAGAATAGTGGTGCTCCTCTCTTCCTTGTTCATTTTCTTCATTTCCCTTTTTTCCTTTGCACTGTCTTTTTCTCATTATCTTCCTAACTCTTTCAATCTCATTCTTTCTCATTATTTAGAGAAGTCTTAGTATTAACAATGTATGGTTTTAGTTTACCCAAGTTTCATAAACTCTCGTTTAGAGGTATTCTACGAAGTAAAGGTTCCTTTCCTGTGAATGGTGAAAGAATTCTTAGATTTATTGCTGAAAATTTCCACTTTATTAAGCTGTCAGGTTTTGCCTGGAGGCATACTACTCTGTGAAATACTAAATTTGATTTAAAGGTCAGAGGAGAAGCGTGGCACCTACAATCTGCCTTTGAATTGTTTTTGTAACACTAAATAGAGTTTACAAGGAGAGGAAATTGGAACTGGTCAACATAAGTCATTCCAATCACAGAATTTCTCGATGGACTGTTTATTTTTAACTATACTCAGAGATAAAGAAAATGACCACATTAGTATGATATTTTAGAATTTATGGAACTTCAGGCATGGTGCTGTGAGTCTAATTGGAGCAACTTTGTGGGAAATATTGAAAGCGGAAAGGAAAACATTTCAGGGGAAAGCAACAAGCACAATTGTGGACACCCAATATACTCCTCCTTGGGAATATTTTCATTTGAATTAATAAAAGAGTGCTTTACTGAAAAGATAAACCTTTATTATTAACACTGCCCATTGTCCCAAAAGGCATGATTACTTATCTCTGCATCTCTTAATTCACAGCCCAAATGAGGTCCTAGAAGAAATTTCTCTCAATTAAAACAATTTTATTACCCCAGCAAAATGTATGATCATTTTAATTAAAATTCTGTGTAAATGGCCAAGATATAAATTTCTATGACAGTGAAGTCTAATTTAATTTCCAAATTTGGTACATAAAACCCTTAAAATGGGCAAACTCCTATTGCCTAATTTGCCCTTGATTATGTTCCCTTACAGTGTACCCTTGCTATGAAGATGAATAGTCCCTTACACAGATAAAAAACAATCCCAAACTCGGTCATTACCACCATATTCAGCAACTTTAGTCCTCGTCATGTACAGCTTAAACATCTAACAATTTAGCCATGTCATCAGGAGCCAGCACAAAGCCCAGAGGTCATAATCTTCTCCCAGAAAGATGCTGCTGACTGATTGTTCTCTTTACCAATCCTTTTCAGTGAGATGGGGAGGCGGAGGAAGATCTAGAAATACTTATTGATCCAGGCACTTTGGCAGGGATTTGCTGGCCTGTAAGCTCCTTTTGGTCAGGGAATGTGTCTACTAACTGTGTTGCATTGTACTCTCCCCAGAGCTTAGTACAGTCCCATATTGATGCCATACTACTTGTTTTGTTTTGTTGTCTGTCTCCCCCGTTTGACTATGAGCCCAATGTCGGGCAGGGATTGTCTCTAACTGTTGCCCAATTGTACATTCCAAGCCCTTAGTACAGTGCACTGCACATAGTAAGCGCTCAATAAATACGATTGAAGGATGTTCTGCACACAGTTAAGTCCTCAGTAAATGCTGTTGATTTCAGGATGGGGTTCCTGTGGATGTGGGCCTTATTAATGTTTGAGATACCAAAATACAGGAGGATTAACCAAAGATTCCAAATTAGTAAAACCGCACTTGTCCACTCCCCTTCTCCCCCTCTTATTCCCTCCTTCCCCTTCAAGCCTGCCACCCCCCAACCTCTCTGAACTGCCGGATAATCAATCATTCAATTGTATTTATTGAGCACTTACTGTGTGCAGAGCACTGTACTAAGTGCTTCAAATATCAACATCTCCAGATCAGACTAGGATGAGCCGACAGAGCCGGAGCTTCTTTGGCAGTGGCTACGGCTGCTGATTCCAGTTCTTCTATGGCTCCTCATTCCCAGGGGATCCCCTAAGTTATTTGGGCCAGACTGAGCTGAGACAGATGGGTGGCTCATCCTCTTGTGGATTGTCTCTTCCAGGAACTCAAACTCCCAGTAGACAAGCCACCCATCTGTCTCAACCCATGTTGAAGGGTAGAGTCGTCATTTGATGGCCTTCTGGCTATAAGAGGTGGGGCACACTAGCTACAGCTACTGCCAATCATGGGGGACTGATGGTTCCATCAGCATCATTTGGATTCGTGGCCAAGCACAGGAGCAGAGCAGTAGGATACAAGCCAATGGTAATTCTGCTGTCAGTGTGACCAGCATCTAATAATGTTGGTATTTGTTAAGTGCTTACTATGTGCTGAGCACTGTTCTAATCGCTGGGGAAGACACAGGGTAATCAGGTTGTCCCACGTGGGGCTCACAGTCTTCATCCCCATTTTACAGCTGAGGGAACTAAGGCACAGAGAAGTTAAGTGACTTGCCCACAGTCACACAGCTGACAAGTGACAGAGCTGGGATTCGAACTCATGACCTCTGACTCCAAAGCCCGTGCTCTTTCCACTGAGCCACGCTGCTTCTCTCCCCGACTGGGTTACAAGAGCAGCATTGTTGATCCCTCTAGACTGTAAGCTCCTTGTCGGTAGGGAATGTGTCTACGAATTCTGTATATTATATTCTCCCAAATCCTTAGTTCAGTGCTCTGCCTGCAGTAAGCACTCACTAAATATTGATTGCAGAGGAGTAGGGTAAGGCCCAGCTCAGCCCACTACTGGCCAGCAGTGATTCTTCAGGAACATGAGATGTATGAGCAGATACTGTTTATTTTGTGACTTTTGATGGTGAGAGGCTGTGGCTTTGGGAAACTCCAAAGGAGATCCCTGCTTGTTTCGGCCGTTATTCCTTTTTATTTTCTAGATTGATCTGGTTTTTGTCGATTATCGAAGCAATAGCAGTAGCCGAGTATATTTTAATCATCTAATGCAGAGACAAACATTTCTTGATTTTTGACAAGTATCAGAAGAGCTGCTTTCTGAATTGAGGACAGTGAAGAATGAATCGCCAGGTCTTTAAGTAGTGCATATGTAAGCACTTCAGTGGCTGAGATGACAAATAACCTCACTGTATTTCAATCTCCACATTTATTTGAATTTTCCTACCCGACCTATGCCCTTATTTATTGTTCTGCATTTGTTCTTGGAAAAGTTTTGCCCAAGGGAAACAGCGTAATCAATAAGATCTGCTTTCAAACTTTTTTTAATCAGGCATCAGAATGTCTGCTTTGTTAACACACCAACAGATCCTGCTCATCACATCTCTTCCACTAGATTCATAGCTCCTCATGGGGGGGGGATCATGTCTACCAAGTACACTGATATGCACTCTCCCAAGCACTTAGTAAAGTGCTCTGCATGCAGTAAATTCTAAGTAAATATTGATTGATTGATACCATAGCAATCAGAGATAAACAGCACCTCTTCTAAAGGACTTGCTAGTTATTGTTTGTTTGAAGCAGGCCCTAAATGCATCATAAGAATAAGGCAACAGTGTTGGATCTACCCTCCACTTCTCCTAAGGGTGTATTTCTAGGCCCTTGAGGCCCTAAAATGGGTGAAACAAAGTCCACATTATTATAATAATGATTATTGTTTGCACTGATGTAATCTTTCCTTGTGGAACAATAGTGTGTTTTCAAGAAGAAATATTATAAATTCTGGATGTAAAAGATGAATCCCATATTCCCTCTGGCAAATATTTCCTCAATTCATAGACTTTAACCAATGCAGGCATCTGATCTGGATATTTGAGGATAAAGAAATGGCTCTTTTTCCTCAATGATGTCTCTCTGAATTTTCTAGATCATTGCTCTAAGTCTCAAGCACAATAACCATATCTGCTTGTGACTAGCCCCTTTTTTTTTTGAAGAAAATTTGACTATGGAAAGTGCTCATTTTTCCACAGATCTGCAGGTTTAGGGCAAGCTATTATTTAGCATGAAGCAAAAGTTAGTTTGTTTCCATGTAGACAACACTAATGCTTTCAGAGCCACTTACCACTACACTCGCCTCTTGGGAACCTTAACAGTAGCATCTCAGTCTGATTGTCTGATGGAACATCAAGCTTTTCCATATCTCCTTCCCCATCCCCTCAACCTTTATGTCCAACACACTGGAAAGCTCTGGAGAACCTCAAAGCAGTCATAGGAATCCAAGGAGGCTGACTGTGAATAAGAAAGTAGAACCATGAATGCATTTGGATAGCAGCTGACACTCAGGCACATCATCATAAAGATCAGCAGCATTTACTGAAGAATGCTTCCTGTGTGCAGAGCACTGTATAACGTACTTCACAACATACTCCAGAAATGAGATCCAATCTCTGCTTTTAAGGAGGTTTCAATATTACAGGAATAAATATTTTGAATCATCTAAATCTACTACTTTCCCCCTGCTTGGATTAAATCAGGCAAAAATTACTCCTAGCAAATCCTGTATCATTATGTAAAGACAAATATGAATTCTGCAAAACATTTTCATACCTTTGGAAATAGATATGTGTCATTAGAATTTGACTCTCTGAAGCTGTATGTGGCCCATACTAACTTTTGTAGGCCTTGGAAGCTTTGAAATACACTTGTGCTCCTGTAGTTTTTATCCCAGTGGATTAATGTTTGAAGTCAGAGAAGTGTGTGTACTTTTATCTCATTTCTTTTTACCTTTCTTTCTTTGGATTAGGTCATGTCACTGTTTGGAGGAGTGATTCTAGTCAGATAAATAAGCATCAATGGCAGATTCTTATTCCTCAATTTTTTCTCCCCGCCTGTGAGATTCAATTCATGCCATCTTCTTTGCTGACAGAACACATTTAGATTCTAGCTACTTCTATAGCACCGAGGGACAGGTGGGCTGTGTTCTATTCCGCAAATTATTGGGCCACAGATACTATCTACATAGAGATATTATTGACATGTTTTACCTTCTCTGAGGCCAAACTGAAGGAAAATGCCAAAAGGTATTTCAGCACAAGGAACATTTGCCAAGATAAGGAAGCCAGAGAGAGCCCTTTTTAATAGTATATGTTGAGCACTTACTATGTGCCAGGCATTCTACTAAGTGCGGGGGTAGACATAAGCTAATCGGGTTGGATGCAGTCCATGTCCCTCATGGGGTTTACAGTCTTAACCCCCATTTTATAGATGAGATAATTGAGGCATAGAGTATTTGTGACTTGCTCAAGGTCACAAAGCAGATAAGTGGCATTGTTGGGATTAGAACCCAGATCCTCTTGCTCCCAGCCCCATGCCTTATCCACTAGGCCACACTGGTGCCTATTTTAATAAATTTAATCAGGTATCCCAACTGAAGTTGGCATGAATGTAATATTAGTAGGGATTGTATTACATAGCAGTACTCCAAAATTCATCAAAACACATTTGACTCATCTCACTCTAGGGTCTGCCTCAGGAACTCTTGGTATTGACATATTTTCCTGCTTGAAAAGTATGATTTAGGGCCTTATCATCCAACTTTGTCCCCCCCACCCCCCGAATCCCCCACCCCACTCAATCTGCCTTTGCTAGAAGTGGGAGAGGGAAGGGGTGGAAGTCTGACTATTCCCCAGAGTCCAGACAGGTTAGCTCAGAGACATCAGCATCTTCAGGCAGTTGTGGTCAGTTCAGGTGACCTCATGAGTCAATTAGAAAGCACGCACGAGGATATAACCCATGAAACAAACAAAAAACCTCTGGCTGTCATAGTTGAACCTACTGCTTTTGAGTCCTAAAGATTGTAATTACTGGATTCAGTTATCTGAAGTTCTGGATCCAGATTCAGATCCTTCTAATGTCAAGTCACCAACATCCTGTATGACAATTGGACCCTGAGAAACAATATCATTCTGTAAAATGATCCCAACCTCTCATTAGGTTTACTACCCCTAAAAAGAAACTTAAAATCATCCTGGATTCTTTAGTATCCATTTCTGATCACCATATTCTTCCATTTATTTGTGTATAGGGACTTCTGAATTCATGTTTTCTTCAGTATCTCCATAGTTTAGCCTAGGTGCAATCATTTTATTCCTCCTCCCTAAGAAGAAACTTAAAATCAGCCTTGAGTCTTCAGTTTGCTCCTTATCTGGTCTGCCACTGTATATTTTACCATGTTTGTTTGAGTCTTCTGCATCTTTGCTTTCTTCTCCTTCCTAGCTGTAAAATAGTCTTTGTCTGCCCAAACAAAATGAAGCAAAGAAGTGACTCACTTACCAAGATAGTTCAGAACAAATGTGATTTCACATGAACTATCCAAAAAATTGACAGACACTTAATTTTTCTTTCAGTTACTTAAATACCTCAGGTTAACATTTCTGTTTGCTAGTGTACACATGCTTAAAGAAAATATGTTTTCAGGGAGTCATAGACTTACATAATCATAGCTATCCCAAGCAAAGATATGTATGAAGGAGTCAGAGGAAAAGTACCCCCACTCCTTGACTTTCATACACCAATATTTCATGGTTTATGAAGTCAGAAGATAAGAATGGTGAGAATTAAATTCAAGCTTTTTTTTCTGCTTCTTACAGTCCATCATGGCTAAGAATAAAAAATCTGCAAATTAGTCAGCCAGGTTCTAAGTAAAATCTTTATTACAGACGATGATGTAAGAAGAGAAAGAACACAGCTTGAGTTTAGATTCAAGGTTGAATATATAGGGCTGATGCGTGGACTAAAAATCACCTTTTTATGGTATTTGTTAAGCGTTTAATATGTGCTAGGAATTATACTAAGCTCTGGGATAGGTACAAGCTAATCAGGTTGGATACAGTCCATGTTCCATATGGTACTCACAATCTTAACCCCCATTTTGCAGCCAAGATAATCGAGACACAGAGAAGTTAAGTGACTTGCTTAGTCACACAGTGGACAAGTGGTCAGGATTAGAACCCAGGTCTGACTCCCAGGCCCCTGCTCTCTCCATGCTGCGCATATGGAGTACATTTGATCCTTAAGACAATAACACTACTACTTTTCATATTTACTCAGCTGATCATTACTACCTTTAATTACTAAAAACACTGGGTATAAGTCAAAAAAAGTGACTGATAAAAATAAAAGATAATTTTAAGGCAAAAAATACAATTCAAAGCCAGAATGAACAACTCCAGGAAAAAATTGATAATGCTATTTCCCAGAAAAATCTATAAAGTGCTAAAAAGTTATCTTGTGGTAGGAATTGCAGGGGAGAGACAAATATTTAACTGCAGAATTTGGAAAAATTTTAATTAAAATAAAGTCAAAATCAAATGGCAGAAAATTACCATAGACTGCATTAAGTTTCAAGAAAATGACTTTGGTTAATAAAGTGAAGAAGAAAGTTGAAACAATTCACTTGGGTAATTTAAGAAAAAAAAAATCACCCTGAATTCAGTAAGAATGATCATTTCATTCTATGCTTCCAAATTTAGTTTAGGTCTGGTCTGAGTTTAGCCTGGATTAAATCTCTGCTAATTATATGATGCATCATTTATTTTATGAATCCTTTCTATGTTTAAGGTCTATCCCAAGTTTTACATGAGTTCTTGGAGGGCATGGAAAATGTGTAATAATAATAATAATGATGGTATTTAAGTGCTTACTATGTGCAGAACACTGTTCTAAGTGCTGGGGTAGATATAAAGTAATGAGGTTGTCCCACGTGAGGCTCACAGTCTTAATCCCTGTTTTACAGATGCAGTAACTGAGGCCCAGAGAAGTGCAGTGACTTGCTGTGAGACTGAGGGCAAGACTTTTACAGCTTGGTGCCTCAGTTTCTTCACTTGTAAAACAAGGATTACTTACCTCTTCTCTTTCGCTCCTAGAGTGTCAGGTCATTGTGGACAGGTAACGTGTCCACCAGCTCTGTTATGAGAGACTAAGCAGATAGTATAGCATGTAGGTAGTCAATAAATATAATTGATTGTTTGATTAGAGCATGAGCCCTGTATGGGGCAGGTACTGTGAGCTATAATAATAATGATGTTGGTATTTGTTAAGCGCTTACTATGTGCAGAGCACTGTTCTACGATACAGGGTAATCAGGTTGTCCCACATGAGGCTCATAGTTAATTCCCATTTTACAGATGAGGTAACTGAGTCACAAAGAAGTTAAGTGACTTGCCCACAGTCACACAGCTGACAAGTGGCAGAGCTGGAATTCGAACCCATGACCTCTGACTCCCCAGCCCTGGCTCTTTCCATTGAGCCATCTGATTATCCTGTGTCTAACTCAATGCTTAGTAGTTAATCAGTCAGCCAATCATATTCATTGAGTGCTTACTGTCTGCAGAACACTATACTAAGCGCTTGAAAGAGTACAATACAACAATAATCAGACACATTCCCTGCCCACAATGAGCATACAAGTACATTGCTTAAGTAGTAGTAAGTGCCTAATTACAAACAATATTTTTACTGTTTTAAGGGAGTGCCCTGAATTCTGGGAAATGCCCTAAAATCTCCCCAGGGGACTTTGGCTTAGGAGGAGGGAGGTTCCAGAAATGAAAAGGCCCAGGCTATCAATGCATCAAGCTTGCTGACGTCAGGTTTGTCCACCTATTCAGGACTCTAGAAGGATTGAACCTGCCTGCCTCGGTTTACCAGAATTCAGGCTAAATATATTCCATTCCACTGGCCCAATTTTTGATTTTTGTTTTTGTTTCATCAGTTTGTCCTGAATAGACCCAACCAGTAGCACTAGGCATATAAACTCGTAGAGGGTAGGGACAAAAGCCGCGTGGAGAGTGCCTCTGAATAATTTTAGTCTGTAGCGAGGGATATTTGTGAAGCACAGATCTGCCTTCTAGAACTCCTTCCCAAGGGCTGAAAAGTGGTAGAAAAATAGGCTCGTTTCCCTTCATAAACTCTACAGAGCTGATTACTCAGAAGGCTTTGGTGAGATTGAATCTATACAGATGCAGCATCCTCTGGCAAGCTTTTAGAATCCCACTGTCTTCAAAAATTCCAAAATTGAAAGTAAAGGGAGTATTTCAGTTTCATTAAAATGAAAGTAAAGGATCACCATGGGCCTTTTGGTAATCAGTTTATACTGAAGCCTCGGTGTCCAGAAAAGTCTCCCTGTCACTTTATTAAGGACAGTTAAAATTGATTTGAACATATTAAGAATGGTTGGTCTAAAAGGACTTTTCTCTGGAGGGGAAAAGAGGAAAAAAAAGATCCACCATGTATCTAAGAATAGAATAACTCCACAAGTACCTTTCTCTTCTGGTTTTTTTTCTTATCTTGTATTACCTCTGGCTCATTAAATAATGGCCAAAAGTGTTACAATTGCAAGCACCAAAAGATCTGAACCTTGTAATACTGCAGTGTAGGGCAAAATTAGGGGAATAAAAATTTTTACTTTGCACATAAGTGACACGTGGGGCAGTGGTAGATCCATTTCAACCTGGCCAACCCCTGAATATATCCTGAAGGACCGTCAGTTAATAAACCCGTTTCTGATCTATTTTAGGGACAGGTTAGGACATACAACTAAGACAGAAAACATTACTAGGGAATCGAAAGATGGTACTGAGGAAATAAATGTGGCATTTTTGTAAGATATGATTTATGGGGAAAATTATAGTGAAACCTATGAATGAATTTAAAACTCTTCATTTTTTTTTAAGTCAGTCCCAAGTAGGATTGAACACTGCATTTCTGTATGGGTACTGACAAAATAATTTATTTCCAGCAATAAAATACCAAATGATAAGAAGCAAGAAAAGATATAAACACTCTGGTTTTGATATTGACAAAAAAAATGCAACTGCTGGAAACAAGTTCTATTTCAGATTCCTCTAATTAAGCTGAGACTTTGTAGTAAAGTCATTAGCATAAGAGGTTTGCAAGCTAAGTCATCAGACTCTAGTTTAAGGAATGGGTTGGCAACTTATAGTACCAAAAGACAATACTGTGATATTTGCGTTATATTTAAAGATGCAAATATCACAGTATTGTCTCCCTGGGCATCTGTAAGGTGATGCAGTAAATTGCCTGCATTTTTTTCCTACAGACCGAAGTTACCAGTTTGCCTAGGTAGTAAAACCACTAAAGTTTCAAGAATAAGAAACGATGAAGTCAGATGGAGAGAGTACCTGATAAACAAAGAGGATCAAATTCATTTTAGAAAAGTAAGGTGGAGCATTTCTATGAAGTTTGTTCTGAAGATGAAGATATGTCGGGATGATTTAATTGAAGAGGAATCTACATCTAGAAAGAGGTTAAAGGTTTGTCATGGCTCAGTGGCAAGAGCCTGGGCTTGGGAGTCAGAGGTCATGGGTTCTAATCCCGACTCTGCCACTTGTCAGCTGTGTGACTGTGGGCAAGTCACTTCACTTCTCTGTGCCTCAGTGACCTCATCTGTAAAATAGGGATTAAATCTGTGAGCCTCATGTGGGACAAATTGATTACCCTGTATCTCCCCCAGCACTTTGAACAGTGCTCTGCACATAGTAAGCACTTAACAAATACCAACATTATTATTATTAATTATAACTTTAAGGTGGGATGAAGAGGCAGTTTATATTTTATGTTTGAAGCACAGTCTCACATTTTTTGATGTTCTATTTGTAGGGGATTTTATTCAGTATCAGTCAGACATGATAAATAGTTCTAACTTTATCAGTATTAAAGCACATTATAACTAACTTTTCTCAAGCCCAAATTCCAATTTGAATAATAATCACAAAATGTTTGATATGTCATTTATATTTTTAATGAAAGTTATTAAAATTAAAAAAGCACAATAAGATGACTGTCATTCATTAATTCAATCATATTTATTAAGCACTTACTGTGTGCAGAGCACTGTGTTAAGCGCTTGGGAAGTACAATTCGGCAACAGATAGAGACAGTCCCTACCCAACCACGGGCTCACAGTCTAGAAGGGGGAGACAGACGACAGAACAAAAGAAGTAGACAGACATCACTACCATCAAAATTGTCCTAAAATTGATATATAAGATCAGATTTTTCCACTTGTACAGACAAGTCCCACAGTACAACCAAGTTATGGTCTTGAAAATGCGTTTAGATCATGGGATGTTTTCCACTAAATTTAAGAGTTTAGTGAACCTAGCATCACTTCCAGTAGCTCTGAAAAATAAGATGAAATTTCTTTACATGCTGTGCACTGTAATGATCAATGTCACTAAACACCTACTTAATGTTTATTAATGATCAATGTCAATAAACTTCTACTTAATGTTTATGAAAGTAATGCAAAGTATGCATCTCAATTTTAAATAAGTGAGGTGTTGAACTCTCTGATTATGAAGCTTGGCAGGAGGCTCAGAAGTAGCAGCTAGTTCTGCTGACTAGAGTAATGATTTTTCAACTTCAGTAAAAAATAAATCCAACTTATTCCTTTCTTCTCCAGGCATACTGCAGCAAGTGCACTCCTAAATATCTCCTGCACTGAGGAACTTTTTTTTTCATTAGGGTTTTCTTCTTCAACCACCTTTTAAGTTCATCCATTTCCTTTAAGTTGACTCAAAGCTTTTTGTAGTTGGTGGGGAAACAATAAATTCATCCTTTTAAAAAAATGGTATTTAAGTGCTTACTATGTACCAAACTCTGTATTAAGCCCTGAGGTAGATATAACCTAATCAGTTTGGATGTTCATTCATTCAATTGTATTTATTGAGCGCTTACTATGTGCAGAGCACTGTACTAAATGCTTGGAAAGTATAGTTCGTGTCCCACATAATAATAGTAGTAATAATTGTGATATTTGTTAAGCATTTCCAATGTGCCAAGCACTGTTCTGAGCACTGGGGTAGATACTAGGTAATCAGGTTGGACACAGTCCCTGTCACAACATGGGTTTCACAATCTTAATCCCCATTTTACAGATGAGGGAATTGAGGCATGGAGAAGTGAAGTGACTTACCCAAGGTATCACAGTGGACTAGTGGCAGACTCAGGATTAGAACCCAGGTCCTTCTGACTCCCAGGCCTGTCAGCTGTGTGACTTTGGGCAAGTCATTTGACTTCTCTGTGCCTCAGTTCCCTCATCTGTAAAATGGAGGTTAAAACTGTGAGCTCCAGTGGGACAACCCGATTACCTTGTATCTACCCCAGCTCTTAGAACAGTGCTTGGCACATAGTAAGCGCTTACCAAATACCAACATTATTATTATTATCACCAGGCCATGCTACTTCTCTTAATCCCTTGCAACATCTTGAATGGTGCATTGAACTGTTGAAGTTCACCGAGACCCTTAGTGGATGGTTCCTCTGAATGTGAGGTAAATTGAACTCGTCAACATCTGCAACATCCAGTTCTAAATTAAATGACTTACTCAGGTCAATAGCTTCGTTGGTTATTTACTCAGGAGGGTATCTTCAATACCTTGAAAATCTGGCGCAACTGGAAACAGAGTTTCCTCCATAGCCCGTTCTTTGGTTATTTGATTAATCTCAGACCAAGTTCAGAGGAGACAGAGAATGATTTAAATACCTGTTGTGTTTATAATTACTCCATAAGCTATCTGTTAAGCACTTACTTTGTGTGAAGCACTGTTCCCAGCATTGGGCTAGATGCAAATTAGGTTGGTCAAGGGGCTCACAGTCTAAGTACCAGAACCAGACATCAGAACCAGTTTTGTGATAAGGCTTAGAACAGTACTAATTGCATCCACGGCATGGTTGTTGGCTGTATTCCTGTAATGGGTTACTTTCTAGTGTAATATAAGATTCATGCTCATATGGTAACTTTCCCACAAGTCTAAGAAATATATCTTGGAAGTAATTGACTAGAGATTAAAAAAAAAAGCAAGAACCAAACAATAGCGAAAAATGAATATTTATATCAACTTTCCTCTTTTGTTTAGAGTTAGGTGAGCCCTTTTGTTTAGAGTTAGGCCCCATCGAACTCTAAGTAGCTTTAGAGGAATAGCCTGGATCTGGGAAAGGCAAACAGTCCCGATACCAGATATACCAGAGAAGCAGCGTGGCCTGAGAGTTGGAGGTCCTGGGTTCTAATCAAAGCCCGATTAGACTGTAAGCCCGTCATTGGGCAGTGATTATCTCTATCTGTTGACAAATTGTATATTCCAAGCACTTAGTACAGTCCTCTGCACATAGTAAGTGCTCAATAAATACTATTGAATGAATGAATGAAAAGCTCCTCCACTTTCCTGTTGGGTGACCTTGGGTAAGTCACTTAACTTCTCTATGCTTCAGTTCTCTCATTTGCAATATGGGGACTCTATATCTGTGCTTTCTCCAACTTAAACTCTGAACCCCATTTGCCACTTGACTTGTATCTAGTACAGTACCTGGCACATAGTAAATGCTTAACAAATATCATGAACAACAACAAATACCACAATTATATAGGCAGTCAGATTGGAGTAGCAGAATTTAATCCTCAAAGTGTCTTACTGTAACTTGGGAGTCTAAAGAAATTCCTCACTTTCCCCAAGTTCTACTTAACTCAGGCAATCAAGGTGAAAAACTCTCATGCATAACCTAAATTAATTTTGTAATCTCTTTTTTTTAATTGTAGCATATCTCAAGTCAATAAACATTTATTAAGCATTCACACGGTGCCTATATATGGTACATGGAATACACACAGGATAGAGAATAGAAATGGTTTTTGGTCCTCAGGAGTTTAAAATTTAGTAGGAAAGACAAAACAGTTAAATATAAAAACTCAACATAAATAGGCATTTGGTAGGTATTAACCATTTAATTGTATCTACAATCCTTAAGGTATGGTAAAAATGCATAAATGTAAGAAATGTGTAAGAAATAAAAAACTGTAATTGATTTTCTGCTTTCAAGACCCCTTAACTATAAAAAGTCGACTCCCTTCACCTATCAGGCTTCATTTCCAAGAGACCAAACCAGCATGTCCCAATCACATGGTCCTCTAGCTTCCTCTGTGGGACAAACCTCAGGAACTGATTAGAACATTTAAATAACAAATACCTCAGAGATTCCACTGGCCTAAAAAGGATTTTTTTTTAAACATGCATCAGTCTTTAGGTTTTCTTATTGATCAGCATTAATTCTTTAAGACTCTTACTATAGCACTATTTGACTGACTTATTGTTTGTGAGAGTTATTGGATTATCTGAGGAGAAGCAGTAAAGGATCCTTTTAGGTTATGATTACAATATATTGCTATGGGGATTATCCAATTATTGAATAGTTATCTGTGATGAACTCCAGTAATAAAAATATCTCATGCACACAAGAGAACTGTGTGACTGAAATAATGGCCAGATCCTGCTAGTTCAGATTGGCATTTTTTACCTTAAAGAGAAATTCTGACTGGCTTTTTTTAGAAGTGAAGGCTACAGAAGATATAGGACCTACTCTTGTGTTTTGTATACTCTGTCATTTAATTAAGATTTCTTGTTGGGATTTCTTACTTTCTTTTCCATTTTCAGCATCTGAAGATCTCTTGGAGAAGAATTCTAGAAAAAAACTTGCTAAAGCTCTGGAACTTAATCATCTTTGCAATTTTCAAAAGTCTTAATATTAAACCGAATATGATGGGAGTAAAAAAGCACGTTAATGAAAGATTTGCAATCAAGGCATTCCAAAATTGCATGAATTTGCAATGTCCCTGTTAACTGCCCAATGCGTATAAATAATTGTCTAAGTGCTATGGATGGCTGATGGGTTATGACTGTAGTATTACAATAATACTGCCACACAGTCAAATTCCTTGCAAATTGAAAATGTAAAAGTAAGTACAGACACTCCTGCCAGAATGTGACATTTTAGACCACAATTTGTG
The DNA here is from genome assembly GCF_004115215.2 of Ornithorhynchus anatinus. Taxonomy (NCBI): domain Eukaryota; kingdom Metazoa; phylum Chordata; class Mammalia; order Monotremata; family Ornithorhynchidae; genus Ornithorhynchus; species Ornithorhynchus anatinus. Next base: position 11,568,869 of record NC_041735.1, on the reverse strand, counting down.
TAGAACATGGTGGGGGAAGGAGAACCCACTCCTCTAATACGGCCTTGAATTGACCATAATACAATACAGCTCTGCTCAAGGATGTCCATCAGGAAGAATCACATTGTGTTTCTGACTCAGAAACACTGAGTCAGTTCATTAACTTTGGTTAGAGAACTAACTGGAAATATTTAAAGTTCATGGTTATCATATGTTAACTGGTAACAGTGTTTAAGCAGGTACAAAATCATTTTCCTGTGAAGCGTTAATAAACTGGTACACTGTGATATGGAAAACCAAGGCAGAGTGCCTAATCCAGTTTTAAAGGCAGAAACCAGGGGGTTACTAAAACCTAATATATATTTCGCCGAGCATTCAGTGCTCTGGGAATGTCTATTGGACAGTATCATCAGTGATGAAAGTTTCTAACTGCAGGATCACTTACAGCATTCCTCAAAGTGGGCAGGTCCAGCAAGAATCCTGAAAAATAGCCAACCAAGATGGACAGGAAAGACCCCAGCAATTACTAAGGCAGCTGCTTACTGGGCTATGACACTGACCTGAAGTCACTGCCCCAAGTAATGGGCTTTGCATGTAAAAACACACAAACACACACACAGAGATCTTTGTGTGTACTTTGCAATATGTTACATCACTGTCTGCCTAATCAGTCATTGCATTTCAAGTTTGAACAGTAACACGAATGGCAGAGATGAAGCTTGAGAGTATCTCTGTACAAAGTACTCTCACTGTAATAAGTTCTTTAAAGCACATTCTTGGCCCTAGAGAGTCAGAACTAACATTGTTAATGGTTTATTTTGCTTCTACTAATAACAGCAATATTGATATTTGTTAAGCATACAAGCAAATCAGGTCGGACACAGTGTGTGTCCCACACGGGGCTCACAGCTTTGATCCCCGCTTCCCAGTTGAGGAAACTGAGGACCAGGGAAGTTTAAGTGACTTGCCCAAGGTCACACAGCAGATAATTGTCAGAACCTGGATTGGAATCCAGGCCCCTGACTCCCTGGCTCACGTTCTTTCCACTAGACCATGCTGTTTCCTATTGTTCTCAAAGGGCCTTTGTTAAAATGGGATTTTTCAAGAATACATTTATTGTGATGTAGGATTATAAATGCTGGAGCTCCATCACCTCTTTCATTATGAATTAAGTAGTGAGTAACGTGCCTACTTCCAAGACAAAGACATAGTGAAGTCAAATGATTTAGACGATCCAGTGGACAGATAGAGAGAATGCAGACAAATGGGCATTTACCTCTCCTTAATTAAAGTCTAGGAAGAGTTTCTGTTGGCTCTGCGTGGACTGCGGGTAGAAGTACTTAATCCCTCAAATGATTCTTCAGATTGGAACCTCATTTATCTAGTGTAGCAAAATAAATATTAATTGGCAATTGTGCAGGTGAATTTTTCTGTTGTCCATCTGTTCTATGAACGAAAGATTCTCTTGCATGCGAGAGAATTGCAGGAGTGTATTATTTATGTTGGGAGGGAATGCGAGAACCTTTAAATGACAAACACAGACTGTCTTCAGAATGAAAATAGAATTTAAATCTTTAAAAGAGTGCTTACTTGAAACTTTGTCAACATTCAGCTGATAGAAAGGGAGTTGTGGGACACGTACGGAACATGACCGATGTTTGGGGAGAGATTGTTTGCAGAAAGAATTTTAAGATGTAGTCTTAATTCCCAACTCCCTCAAGGCTTTCTCCCTTTATAGGTGGTGACTCTGTTGTTCTTTCATTTTTTTTGAAGTTTGAGAATCCACTTATGCGTTAAAAATCATACAGAATGGCTTCTTTTGAGATCTCAAGTGAACAGTACTGAAAGCATTGGAAGGCATCTGTCCTTGGCTCTCGGAGGAAACTGATGTGAGCTGGGAAATAAAAAGCTTTTTCTTACTTTCAGGATTTAAAACACTATTATAACTTTGTTGCAAACATTGATACAGCTGTAAAAGCATTGTTGTTAACTCACTATTTGAATATCGTGTTTTTGAGAAACTCACTTCTCAAAATGGAAAACATCTGAACCGAGGAGGCATGGACAGTTTCATGGCATATGATGATAAATGTAGGCATCCAGCAAAGTGCTACTTTAAAGTAGACACTGCATTTAATTAAAAACAGGTTTCTACATCTGTTTGATTGTTTTAATGAAATTTTAGATTAAGGGTGTTATATTGCCTGTCTCCCGGTGCAGCCTTTCCTCGTTCTCCTTTGCTATCATGGCCTTTTCTAATTTAACTGAACTGATTTGGGCCATATCTGTTCTGCCAAATTTATTAAGGATAGTGGCAGCAGAAAGCTGCATTCTCCATCCTATTTCCCATCCAAAATAGGCGTTTAGTATGTGTGTACGCACGACACATCAAAAAGAGTACTATTAGGACTTTAAAATGTAAAATTTTTGTTAATTAGATGATGCTTCCTCAGGGGGAGGATTTCAATTTAGCCCCCAAATCTCCACTATTGAAGGAACTGTTCTGTCCTAAAAACTCAAATTCAATTCAGTTCAATTCAAAAAACTGTCTACTTGGAACAGAGTTGGGTAATCAACAGTATAGGTACATTTAGCCACCAAAACCTGATGACACCACAGAAATGAGGCAAATGGGAGGGAAATAAAAGAATAAGCATATAAACACATATTGGACAGCATTTAAACAGAAAACAGTTGTAGAGAAAATCCTGGCATTCCTAGTATTTTCATGAGGAATTGAATTGTTTTGTATTCCCAATTTTTAAGCATTCTTTAGAGCTAAGGCAGTTGATTCGGGAACATGTTTTGGAAGAGAATACCAACGATGATGATAATGATGGTGATATTTATTAAGAATTTATTATGTGCAATCACTGTGCTAAGCCCTGGGTATATGTAAGATAATTAGATCAGACGCAGTCCCTATCCTACATGGGGACCATAGTGATTTATATATCTTGTATTATTTCTGAAGCACAATAATACTAATTGTGGTATTTAAGTGCTTATTATGTGCCAAACACTGTCATTATTGCTAGGGTAGATACAGTACAATCTGATCGGACACAGTCCCTGTACCTCATGGGGCTGGAAAGAGCACAGGCTTGGGAGTCAGAGGTCCTGGGTTCTAATCCGGACTCCGCCACTTATCAGCTGTGTGACTATGGGCCAGTCACTTAACTTCTCTGTGCCTCAGTTACCTCTTCTAGAAAATGGGGATTAAGACTGTGAGCCCCATGTAGGACAACTTGATCACCTTGTATCTATCCAGCGCTTAGAACAGTGCTTGGAAAATAGTAAGCACTTAGCAAATACCACAATTATTATTATTATTATTAATGGGGAAGGAGAACAAATGTTTAATCCCCATTTTACAGATTAGGAAACTGGAGCACAGAGAAAGCTGGGTGACCTGCCCAAGGTCATAGAAGGCAAGTAGTGGAGCTGGGAATAGAATCTTGGGTCCCTGACTCCTAGCTTCTGGCAGCACCATCTCTAGGTGCACTGGGGTCTAAAACCACAAATCCTGTTGCCTAACTCATTGGAAAAGAGCTTTGCTGTAGTTAAAGGAATACTTAAGGGGCAAGGAACAAATTGAATCCATCACTACTATTCATGCATTCATTCAATTGTATTTATTGAGCACTTACTGCGTGCAGACCACTGTACTAAGCACTTGGGAGATTACAATTCAACAATAAACAGATACATTCCCTGTCCACGATGAGCTGACTTCTGAAATGCAAGTTTTTTTAAATGGTATTTGTTAAACGTTTACTATGTACCAGTCATAAACTGTGAGCCCATTTTTGGGCAGGGATTATCTCTATCTGTTGCCGAATTGTACATTTCAAGTGCTTAGTACAGTGCTCTGCACATAGCAAGTGCTCAATAAATATGATTGAATGAATGAATGAATAAGCACCAGGGTAGGTACAAGTTACTCAGGTTGGACACAGTCCATATCCTACGTGGGCTCCCAGTCTTAATCCCCATTTTACAGATGAGGCAACTAAGGCACAGAGAAGTTGTTACTTGCCAAAGGTCACACTGCAGACAAGTGGAGGAGCTGGGGTTAGAACCCAGGTCCTTCAGACTCTCAGACCTGTGCTCTATCCACTAGTCCACACTGCTTCTCCTAGTGAATAGGGCCCAAATCCTAAGGACAGGAGAGATGTATCTGCCCCATGATTCCAAGGAGAAAACGTCTGAATCGGGCAACAGATGTCCTGGTCTATCCAGGGAAGCTTCTCAAAGACAAAGATCCTTTCTCATCTGTCACCTTGGTAAAAGTGAAACTTTACCCACGGCTCATCTCTCCTATTTCCTGCTTAAGACTCCTTCAGAAGGCACAGATATTAACCAGTGATTATTAATTGACCTCGTGGGGAGTTGGATAAGAGGGATAGTGCTGAATGGACACCAGAGCTCTGCATGGCAGTAACCACATCATGGAACGGTCTAACAGGCGGTAATTGTGTTTTATTTGTATTTTAGCACTTAAAAAAATCATCTGCGTATCAGCAAAATAGTTGCAAAGCCAATATCATCTCTTTCTCATCAACAACAGTATTTATTGAGCTTCTGCTCTGGGCAATCTGTTGTCTTGGGCACTGGGCCTTTCTGCACTACTAGTCATTCGGGGCTTTGCCTTGTTTTTAGAAGGGGACAGTAAAAGACTGGGGAAGATAAAGATCTACTCTGAGGCAGCACCACACATTCCTTACCAGGTAAGCCAACATTTCTTGTGTCCTGATCCTGCTTACGTCCTATGTTGGGTTGCTTGTCCTCTACTTAATTTGCCATTTTACTCCAAGTAAACTTGGCTTAGTATCCCCTTGAAATTGGAATTCATGTTTTCTTCTCCTATACAATCCGGGGATTATAGGTTCTATGTACCCAGGGATTTAAGAAGAGACAGGAAAACGACTTCTCCTGAATGGGTGAGGTGCCATCTAAGGAAAGGGGGACTGGAAAATGGAGCTCTACAAGAACCATAAAGAAGTAACGTGGTCTAGTGAATAGACAAGGACCTAGGTTCTAATCCTATTTTGCCACTTGTCTGCTGTGTGACCCTGGGCAAATCCCTTAACTTCTCTGAGCCTCAATTAACTATTCTGTAAAATGGGGATTAAGACTGGGAGCCCATGCGGGACATTAGTTTGTTACTACCGCAGTGCTGAGTACAGTGCCTGGCACTTAGTAAGCGCTTAACAAATAACATAAAAAACACAAAGACAATATATTTTTGGATGGGAATGTAGTGTGATTAGGATCTGTATATGGAACTTAGATCTCAATTTTTTAATGGTATTTGTTAAGCACTATATGTTCCAGGAACTGTACTAAGCATTGGGGTAGGTACAAGCTAATCAGGTTGGACACGGTCCATGTCCCAGGAGAAGCAGCATGGCTCAGTGGAAAGAGCCTGGGCTTGGGAGTTATAGCTCATGGGTTCGAATCCTGGCTCCAACGCTTGTCAGCTGTGTGACCTTGGACAAGTCACTCAACTTCTCTGTGCCTCAGTTACCTCATCTGTAAAATGGGGATTAAGATTGTGAGCCTGATGACCTTGTATCTCCAGCACTTAGAACAGTGCTCTGCACATAGTAAGCGCTTAACAAATACCAACATTATTATTATTATTAGGTGGGGCTCACAATCTTAACTTCCAGCTTGGCCTGGTGGATACAAGCAAATTGGTCACAGTCCCTGTCCAATGTGGAGCACACAGTCACAATCCCCATTTTGCAGATGAGATAACTGAGGCACAGAGAAGTGAAGTGACTTGCCCCAGTCACACAGCAGATAATTGGCAGAGCAATAGCAATAATATTCTCAAATGTTCGAAAGCCTGATGAAAGTTAGCAGCAGGGTCCCTGCCATTTAGAAACTCACAGTCTATAATGGGGTATACACATGTACATACAGTCTGCCCAGGACCTCACGTGATCCCAGGTTGACATCTAGTGATTCTCCCATTCTACCCATCACTGAGAGGGGCACACTGTTCTCCTCTCTAGGAAAGGGTTGAGCCTTGGGTCTCAGACCTCTTGTGGTCCAGGACCAATGGCATTGGAACTGAGGCATCTTGGAGAAGCAGCATGGCCTGGTTGATACAAGCAAATCGGGTTGGACACAGTCCCTGTCCTATGTGGAGCTCAGAATCTCAATCCCCATTTTGCAGATGAGGTAACTGAGGCACAGAGAAGTGAAGTGACTTCAGGTCACACAGCAGACAAGTGGCAGAGCTGGGATTAGAACCCACTTCCTCTGAGTCAGGCATTTGAGATTATTATTATTGCTATTATTATCTAAAATCCAAAAATCTAAGAATCTGAGCATTTTCAGTGACTGCTTTTCACAGATTATTGTTCAGAAGGGACCGGATTTAAACATCAGGAACATGTTCAATTTGACCTAAGGAAAATCTGCAGGACTGACAGGCTGCTAAGTACTGGAATAGGGAGCTAAGCAAGGTTATGGAAATAAAGTTAGAATCTTGCATATGCTGAAAATTTGAAGTCTGGCAAGGATGAGTCCTAGTCCTAGCCCAGATGACAGCATCTTTGCATCAAGTTGGATCAGATGTTATCCCCCACTGAACCAAAGGATTCAACCAAACCCTGTGGATTCTGGGTAACCCATCAATCAATTGCATTTATTGAGCACTTACTGGGTGCAGAGTACTGTATTAAGTGTCTGGGAGAGTAAAATACAGCAGAATTCATCGACATGCTCCCTGCCTGGAAATGTTTTTCATCCTGGCACTACTCCAGCCAGTTGACTTGAGTCAGAGAGAATCAGCCTTGCCCTTCTTTCTGTAGGTCTCTAAAAGTGTTTCCCCACTATCCTAACAGATCCCTTGCTGCTGTTGGGCTTGTTTTGGAGCTTTATTGAGCATATCCAGGAGAGTCAGGCCTGGAACAGAAAAACATATTTTGTCTTGTCTTATTCCAAAACTAAGCAAAGAAACAACCAGCCAGCCAGTCGCTAACTTCCCAATAAATGTTAAAGGTATTTTCCCTTGGAGGACAGCAGTTCTTTATTTGTTTCTCTTTTGCACTGCCAGCAGAAAAGGCTTGCTGATTTCACTTTTATGGGGGAATATTTACTGAGCTCACGTCATGACCTTGAGAGACAAATGTGATTTTTTGATGAGGCCTCCATGTGTCTACCCAGTGGAGAGAGGATGGGCAGGAATCCAGATGGTTGCTCAGAGGAGAGTTTTTTTTGCCTAAATTCAGAAGGCTGGCACACTTCTTGCTATAGCTTCAAATCCTCATCCAAAAATAATTGCAGAGTAAAAACAGTGTTTACACCAACCTTCTCTAAATGTATGCAAAATATGGTCTGCAGAATTACGAATGAAGGGTTGATTAAGAAGTGACAGCAGATATTTGTGATAATGAAAGGATGTACGAGGTTGTTTGGAGACCTGCCAGATACTAGCAATTAATTTTGCTCACAAGTCAGCAGGAAACCCTGCTGTGCCTCACAAACTTAGTGGGCATTTTACTTCCCTGCTGAGTTGGAACCTGATTTTATTTCCCCATTTTTGGATGTTTTTTTACACCTGTTCCAGAATTTCACTTCAGCTCCCCTCATTTCCAACAGCCTCCAAAGGAAGGGATTCTAGTAGTTTCAGCATCTTGTCGATGGATAATCTGGCGCATTGAGAAAATCTAGGAAAATGAGGGGGACATCAGAGGTAAATTCTGGAGATCTCTTCTCATCTATTTCTAGTAACAAAGCCTGAAAGATTGGATGGAGGGTGAGATCTACTTTCCATTTTGTAAGAGGCCTTACTCAGTAGTTATAGTCGGTGCCTGTTACCTCATCTGTAAAATGGGGATTAAGACTGTGAGCCTCAAGGGGGACAACCTGATTACCCTGTATCTACCCCAGCGCTTAGAACAGTGCTCGGCACATAGTAAGCACTTAACAAATACCAACGTTATTATTATTAGTAGTAGTAGCAGCAGACTTACAACATACCCTTTTTGGTGTGGTGCAGTGTATTGAGTGGTTGGGAAATACAAAATAATGAAGTGATGCATTCTTGCCAATAAGGACCTTACCCTCTAATGGAACGACTTTGGAAACCTGAATATTGGGTAGAGCAAGAAAATTGGCATCTCATGCTCTTAATATTGAACTTTCAAATATTGTGAAGATGAATGCCAACTCAGTGAGAGAAGGACACTTAAGGTAGAAAGACTCCCTGGAGACCACTAGATCTGGGATTTATGAAAGTATGGATAGGCTCTGGCCTCTTGTGAATAATCTACAATAGACTTTGCAGGCATGGGTATGATTAAGAGAGCTTTACATCACAATAGGGTTAATTTTAATGAGGGAAGATGAGGGAAATCATTTCTAGATAGTCAGGATTTTTTCTTTATTGTAAAAGGATTTTTTCACTCTTAAATACTTGGCCAGTATTGTTTTTGTTCTCCTTTCTGAAATAGCTGTCCTCTACTCCCACAATCATTTAGTGTAGTGCTTTGCACACAGTAAGTGCTCAATGAATACCATCGATTGAAAAATATTATTGAGATGGTGAGGAAGAGCGTGAAGGACTGAAATACTTTTCAATCTGTAAAGACCATGGACCAGCTGCTGACCACAAATTCATCTTCAGTTATAGCAACAATTGAGTAGAGCAGTGTGGCTCAGTAAAATAACAAAAGGTTTGAAATTCTGCAGATTTGTTTCCCAATTCCTTTCTGTAACCCAGACTATCTGGTCTTCAGTCTTCCTTGACCTTTGTGATTAGATCCACAGGCCTACATTTTTTTCTGGTAGTGCTGTTATCCCATGCTTGCTTTCACAACAATCATTACCTTTCCAAACTGACTCTATGAAAATTCAACACCAATTCCACCTCCTGGATCTTCCTCCTCCATCCTAAAGGGTGGTTCTACACTAGAGGCGAGACAAATTCAAGGGTTGGGCATTCTAGCGTTGGATGACTAACGTGGGACGTGAAAGATTATAGAAATATTCGGTGAATTTGTGGGATGAGAAAATTTCAGAAATGCTAGTATGAGGACATTAGATATTATCACTTGGTGACTTTCCTGTGGGAAAACACCAACATTCTTGCACTTCTACCTTTCAACTGGCAGATTACTGAAACTCTGATTACAAGATTTCATCTTGTCACTTGGTCAGTGAACATGCGTGGAATGTGGCAAGTGGAGGGACTAAAATTAGCCATGTCCCATCAAATAATGGGAGTGCAGATAACCTCAGCACTAACTTTAGTTGCTAATGAGAGATAAGATTGATATACTGACTGGTGTACTTACCAGTTATACTGAATGGAGTGCACTGGGAAGTGAGTAACATTCCAATGGCAAAATGGCAGAAACCACCAGTGGAAAGCTTCAGTGGAAAACTGCAAATCATTGCCATCTATCTCCAGATACAAATGATGCCCCCTTGAATTTGGTAAACTATTCTTCATTTGGGGGGATGGGTTTAATAGCAATGCCCCTCCCTCCTTGTGATTCTATTCTAAACTAATGGCATCAAGGAAAATTCACTGATGTAGGACTTAATGAAAAACAACAAGCGATTAAAAATCCTAGAAATTACTTATCTATTAATTCATAGGGTAGATTTTGACTAGAGCACCATTCACTGCTGCTGTAGAGTGGTAAAAAAGGGATATATTAGATGAATATTCTTAACCATTAGGGTAGATGTCAAGAGGGCAATCATCATATTGTTGTTCTCAAAACACACTCTAGTATCACTGTTGGAGGTAGAATCCTGAGCTAGAGGGATCAATCTTGTTAAAGATATTTTTGTAGAATTATGATAACCAACCTTGAATTGAACTCATCCCATATCTTCAGGATATTTACTAGATGTTTTTAAATCTAAAGATTTCTTTATGACTATTTCAAGGGCACGATTAGCATATTTATTGGATAATGATGAGATTCCAAATTAGCAACCACTGGTGAGAACCTTGTTCCTTGATGCTCCATGGTGAATAGCCTACAGCCAAACAGATGGCTCTGGGCTTTCTAATGCCAAAAGGCTTACTGGCAACCCTTTCTTTTTATTCCCTGACCCCTGAGCAGCTGGGAGTGAGATTTTGGACAGTTAAAATGAGGGAAGAGAGAAATCAATTTTTAGAACTAGGATGGGGACCTATTTCTAGTAAAAACCAAAGCAGTGCAGCCACCATTGGAAATTGAGAAGCAGCGTGGCTCAGTGGAAAGAGCACGGGCTTTGGAGTCAGAGCTTATGAGTTCGAATCTCGGCTCGGCCACTTGTCAGTTGTGTGACTTTGGGCAAGTCACTTAACTTCTCGGTGCCTCAGTTACCTCATCTATAAAATGGGGATTAAGACTGTGAGCCCCACGTGGGACAACCTGAATCCCCTGTGTCTACCCCAGCGCTTAAAACAGTGCTCGGCACATAGTAAGTGCTTAACAAATACCAACATTATTATTAATTATCCAGTGTCTCAAACTAGTCACCTCTGTCCTGACTTAAGGCAGATTTTTGGGTTACTTGGTACTATTTCCAGGCATTCATTTTAGGAGAATCGACAAGTTCTTTTACTTAGATCTAGAGTGATCTCACGTTCAAGACCGAGAAGGCTTCTTTTCCCACATCTTTTATTGTTTTGCTTCTAGTTTCAGATTGGTCAGGATGGTCTCATGGGACTTCATCAAGGGCCACATTAAAGGCAATGAAATAATGAACAACATCCCAAGTGAACTTGCAATAATTTCCATTTATCCCTAGGTTACAGAGTCCACTTTGGGTAACTGTTTTTCTCTTTTTATAATGGTTAGCATCTCATCCTCATTCTAAAATATTTTTCTTACTCTATTTCTACCAGAATGAACCGGAAAAATAAGGGAGACTGTAAACCAAGGGAACAACTTCCACTGGGAGTAGATGAGGAAGAGAAGGTTACCTGGTATCTTTTCCAGACTGTTAATGGACCTATTAGTGGCAGTTCATAGACTACTCTTCTACAGAACTGTATGTTATACAAATTTTTAAAAAAATTCAACAAAGAAGTTTGCATGAGATCCTGACACTTAGACCCGTCCTAGTGGTGTATCAGAGGGCTCAAAGCAAGGGATCTTTATTCAGCAGGTCAACATGGCAGACAGTTAATTCTTGGTCAAGATTACTTCCCAATTTATGGATATCTGTATTACCAATTGTCCACTTCTGATCCCTAGGCTAATTTAGATTGTCCTGGCTACACCCTGGATCCAGACAAGGCAAAAGCAAACCCTGGCAAACAGAGAGAAGGAAGAGTTGAGAGGGGCCAGTGGAAGATGTAATAGTTGTATGAAACCAAAAAGTGACAGGAAAAGGAATTTTGTCTTTTTTTGTGACTGTGTTGAAACTTTGCAGCTCGTTGGATTTTATTTCTGATTTGATTTCAACATTTAGTTCTATTTCAAATTTGATTTCAACTCACATGGCTTGGTCTTAAATTTGATTTCCAATTCTTGGCCAAGGTTCAAATCAATTATTACATCCAAGTCATTCTCAGCCTTCCTAAAAATACAGACCTCTTATTACACAGAAAAACTCCATGGTTTTGTGGTAGTGTCTAGCATGTTTATAGTATAAACAACGCACCAAGGTAATTTTTCCTTTGTTACAGAGAAGTTCAGATCATTAATTTCAAGCACAGAGCTATAAAAGCATTTTAATGAATACATGTCAAAGGAATAGAACAACCGAACAGGTATTTCTATGAGCCAAACCAAGACCAAGAGAAGGGAAAACCTGTTCTAAATGAACAAAAGTATGAAAAACATTTTTGATAAAACCTGAATGTCACTGCCTCAGAAATTGAAATGTAATATAAAATTGCCTGGCTAGAACAATCTATTAAATAAATGTACTTTTTTTGTACTAACTACCAACTCCAAATATAATAAAAGAGCAGAGCATGGCAACATAAAAATCTGGGAAATAGATCAATGGGTAAAAATAATGAAATGCTGTGGCTCTGTTTTCAATAGCATTTTGGGGGAAGGTATCCCCTGTGAAAGATTGACCTTGTTAAATGATTTACTCTTCTGTTCTGTTTTAAAGCCTTGAGTGACAGTGAAATTGCATGGGTACTACTTGAAATTTTCTAAACAAAAACAGGTCACCATGTATTTTGAGAGAACAAACTGATACACACACACAAACGTAATACAGTATAATGCCAGAGGAAACTGTTTCAGACTTAGAATTGCTGTTCAACTGATGGGCATAGGAACTTTTTCTAAGTGGTACCTGGTGTTCTGAGGTATTTGCAGCAATTATTTCGGAAGTGTAATCTAAGGAGTAACAGCTTAGTACGGTGCTTGGCACATAGTAAGCGCTTCACAAATACCAGAATTATTATCATTAACAGAAAGCTAACAGAAACTGAAGCCCTGACACCCATCTGCTTTTCAAGAGAAACATAAAAATAAATAAATAAAAACATAGACACTTTTAATTGAAGGAAAAAATGTCTTTTCACCTTTTGACATTTTCTAAAATGCCAAGCTTTCTGGTATTTAAAATAGGTTCAGGATTGTTTTTTAAATCTTTACTGCGCTGATCAAAACTGTAAATTTATTAGAAAAGTTACAGGCTGAACACTGAGCTCAACAAGTCTTTCGAACGTGGAAGCGGATCAGTACCAAGAAAAGCTGAGTTGAAAGTAGTGCTTCTTTCTTTCCTTCTCCTAAATTACTTTCTCAACTTTCAGGTTCAACCTAAGAACAGTCTGTGATTAACTGTTCAACTTTTTGTATGTACCTACAGAGAAAGAAAAATTCTATGTGGATCTGGAAAACTTGCTGTAATGGTACCAAAGTCCAACAGATAGATTAGGATGATGGATTTTAATGCATGATGAGTGGCAATACCAATCCATTGAAAAAGTCATTGGCCACAAGGAATTGTAAGGCTAATTAGTTATGAATGGTCTGTTAATCACTCGACACATTCCGTGAATGGGCCAAGCACCACCTTCTACCTCTAAAATGAGACACACAACATGGGCACCTCCAATGTCTAAACAATGACATTACATTGATTGGGCAGCAGTGTAGCCTAGGGAAAAGAGCATGGGCCTGGAAGCTAGAGTACCTGGGTTCTAATCTCGGCTCTGCCATTTGCCTGATGTGTGACCTTGGAAAAATCACTTCTCTGTGCCACAGTTGCCTCATCTGTCAAATGGGGATTAAATCCTACTCCCTCCTATTTAGACTCTTAGCTCCATTTAGGACATTCATTCATTCATTCAATAGTATTTATTGAGCGCTTACTATGTGCAGAGCACTGTACTAAGCGCTTGGAATGAACAAATCGGCAACAGATAGAGACAGTCCCTGCCGTTTGACGGGTTTATAGTCTGATCGGGGGAGACGGACAGACGAGAACGATGGCAATAAATAGAGTCAAGGGGAAGAACATCTCGTAAAAACAATGGCGACTAAATAGAATCAAGGCGATGTACAATTCATTAACAAAATAAATAGGGTAACGAAAATTTATACAGTCGAGCGGACGAGTACGGTGCTGTGGGGATGGGAAGGGAGAGGTGGAGGAGCAGAGGGAAAAGGGGAAAAAGAGGCTTTAGCTGCGAAGAGGTAAAGGGGGATGGCAGAGGGAGTAGAGGGGGAAGAGGAGCTCAGTCTGGGAAGGCCTCTTGGAGGAGGTGATTTTTAAGTAAGGTTTTGAAGAGGGAAAGAGAATCAGTTTGGCGGAGGTGAGGAGGGAGGGCGTTCCAGGACCGCGGGAGGACGTGACCCAGGGGTCGACGGCGGGATAGGCGAGACCGAGGGACGGCGAGGAGGTGGGCGGCAGAGGAGCGGAGCGTGCGGGGTGGGCGGTAGAAAGAGAGAAGGGAGGAGAGGTAGGAAGGGGCAAGGTGATGGAGAGCCTTGAAGCCTAGAGTGAGGAGTTTTTGTTTGGAGCGGAGGTCGATAGGCAACCACTGGAGTTGTTTAAGAAGGGGAGTGACATGCCCAGATCGTTTCTGCAGGAAGATGAGCCGGGCAGCGGAGTGAAGAATAGACCGGAGCGGGGCGAGAGAGGAGGAAGGGAGGTCAGAGAGAAGGCTGAGACAGTAGTCTAGCCGGGATATAACGAGAGCCCGTAATAGTAAGGTAGCCGTTTGGGTGGAGAGGAAAGGGCGGATCTTGGCGATATTGTAGAGGTGAAACCGGCAGGTCTTGGTAACGGATAGGATGTGTGGGGTGAACGAGAGGGACGAGTCAAGGATGACACCGAGATTGCGGGCCTGCGGGACGGGAAGGACGGTCGTGCCATCCACGGTGATAGAGAAGTCTGGGAGCGGACCGGGCTTGGGAGGGAAGATGAGGAGCTCAGTCTTGCTCATGTTGAGTTTTAGGTGGCGGGCCGACATCCAGGTGGAGACGTCCCGGAGGCAGGAGGAGATGCGAGCCTGAAGGGAGGGGGAGAGGACAGGGGCGGAGATGTAGATCTGCGTGTCATCTGCGTAGAGATGGTAGTCAAAGCCGTGAGAGCGGATGAGTTCACCGAGGGAGTGAGTGTAAATGGAGAACAGAAGAGGGCCGAGAACTGACCCTTGAGGAACTCCAACAGTTAAAGGATGGGAGGGGGAGGAGGCTCCAGCGAAGGAGACCGAGAATGATCGGCCAGAGAGGTAAGAGGAGAACCAGGAGAGGACAGAGTCCGTGAAGCCAAGGTGAGATAAGGTACGGAGGAGGAGGGGATGGTCGACAGTGTCAAAGGCAGCAGAGAGGTCAAGGAGGATCAGAATGGAGTAGGAGCCATTGGATTTGGCAAGAAGGAGGTCACGGGTGACCTTAGAGAGAGCAGTCTCGGTAGAGTGGAGGGGACGGAAGCCAGATCGGAGGGGGTCTAGGAGAGAATGGGAGTTAAGGAATTCTAAGCATCGATTGTAGACGACTCATTCTAGGATTCTAGGACAGCCCCCTGTGTCCAAAGTGATTATCTTGGGTCTATCCCAGCACTTAGAACAGTGCTTACTACATAGTAGGCACAAGTAAATATGATTTTATTATTATTATATCAAGAAGCGGGGCAGCTGAACTATCTGGTCTTCGTACTCTTCTAATAATCTAATTAATCGAAAGGCACCACGGCACACAAGTTTCACTTTAAGACTTTGAAGAATGTAGTCCTTTGCTCTCTGTAGTTGCAAGAAGCTCCAGCTACAGACACTACGCCATGAGAGTTTATTTATTTGAATTTAAGTTAAAGGTGTCCATCTGGCCATTTTCCCATTCCTAACTAAGCGAAGTAGGCTATGCTATCCCCCCACTAGACTGTAAGCTCACTGTGTGCAGGGAATGTCACTGTTTACTTTTGTATTGTACTTTCCCAAGCACTTAGTACAGGGCTCTGCACACAATTAGCGCCCAATCAATTCCAGTCTCCTGACTACCAGTCCTGGGCTCTTTCCAGTAGGCCATATTAGTTCTGTATCAGGAGTTTTCTGATGGGATGAGGGACTTTGGGTTAGATTCTTGGGTTGTTTCCTTCGCTGAGTTCACTAAAAGGAATGTGGCAGGTCATCCAACCTGCACTCAGCAAATCCCAGCCATGGCGAAAATCAACAAATTATTAACAGGATTGTATTAATCAATAAGATAGATCAAATGTTCAGTATTATCCTTAAATGGTGAAAATCAAATTATTAACAGGAATGTATTAATCAATAAGATACCTACTGACATGTTGGCCATAAAAACTAAGGTATTTATTGAAAGAATATACTGCTTGTAGAATGAAATTCGAACAACAATAAAAATTGGATCCTTTTCTTTCTCTAAACATTCTTTCTCTAGCTCTCTCTTTGTGGAACATTAAACATAAGTGTCTATAGCAAAATATTAAGATTTCTGGTGATTTATGACTAATAGTAAATCCAAGAAAAT
The DNA here is from genome assembly GCF_004115215.2 of Ornithorhynchus anatinus. Classification (NCBI taxonomy): domain Eukaryota; kingdom Metazoa; phylum Chordata; class Mammalia; order Monotremata; family Ornithorhynchidae; genus Ornithorhynchus; species Ornithorhynchus anatinus. The sequence continues at coordinate 11,552,964 of NC_041735.1, read as the reverse complement.
AAAACCCCTCTCATTGAGGAATTATTGCTATTAAAAGAGAGGCAGCCTTTCTTCTCAATCAGCATGCTAACTTTCATTTCTTCTTTTGCATATTCATAGTCATGGTCATTTTAATAGGCAATATACATGATTGATTTTCTTTTATTTCTATACCATGTCTTCTTGGAAAAATTCCACAGTTTAATATTTTTCCCGGCAGATTTATTTTAATATTTTTTTTCTTTCAGACAAAATATCTGAAATTATACCAATGCAAATGAGGAGTATGGCTATGATGCCTGTTTCTTTGGAACCCTTTCCCCTTGTGTGATTTCACACACACACACACACACTCGTCTGTATACTGCAGTCCCCTCGTTCCACCTTATTGTATGCAATTATTTCATCTGATTGGAAAGTGTTTCTTATCCTTGCCCCTGCTTCAAGCACAAAATTGTTATTTGTACCAGCTCAACAAAGTCTTACTTAAAAACTATGATGCGGTTGAAGCACAAAATTCTGAAAAGTTACTGGTAGTATTTCCAGCAAATTGAACAATCTCAACAAAATTGAAAACCCATCAAACTGGCAGTTTGGACATACAAGCCCACCAATGCACCAATTAACCATCTTTCTGCCTTTTGGCGTTGTCTGAGAGCTGCTGAACACTTCGGCTTTGTCTAGGTTACCAAAAGGAAGGGGAAAATTGTGAAATGATCTAGTTCAAATCAATTAGAAAATCCTAGGTCTGGACAAAATGGTGAAAGAATCCCATCCAGCTGCTGATGAATGACTATAATTACAGGACAGATGGACACTTTTCTTTCATGATCTCTGGGGACAGAGGTTTGTCTAAAAATCCTGCCTAGCCCTGGATCCTGAGTCCCAGAGCTGAAATGGGTTAGTGCAAAACCAAATTGGATTGGGTCTGGGTAGTTCCCTGCATCCCTGCTTCAGCTGGGGTTGGGTGGGGGGCAGTTGGAGAGAGGATCTCATGTCACCTGGCTGGAATAGGGCAGGGATTGAAGTGAGCACGGGTGGCAACTGAAATCATCACCATCATCATAATAATGTTGGTATTTAAGTGCTCACTATGTGCAGAGCACTGTTCTAAGTGCTGAGGTAGATGCAGCGTAATCAGGTTGTCCCACGTGAGGCTCAGATCTTAATCCCCGTTTTACAGATGAGGTAACTGAGGCACAGAGAAGTTAAGTGACTTGCCCACAGTTACACAGCTGACAAGTGGCAGAGCTGGGATGAGAACCCATGACCTCTGACTCCCAAGTCCGTGCTCTTTCCACTGAGCATGTTGATCTCACTTCCAGGGAGTATGTCTACCAACAATATGTATTTTACTCTCCCAAGCACTCCCAACCAATACTCTGCACCCAGTAAGTGCTCAATAAATACAATTAATTGATTGGTTACCCAGAATCCACAGGGACACTCTGACATGACACCAGGAAATGAATCTGACCGCCACCTTTGGTTCAACGGGGGATAAAATCTGATCCAACTTGATGCAAAAATGCTGTCATCTGGGCTAGGGCTAGGACTAGGCCTTGCCAGACTCTAAATTTTTCGCATAGGCAAGATTCTAACTTTAGTTCCACAAGCTTGCTTAGCACTCTATTCCAGTTCTTAGCAGCCCATCAGTCATGAAGATTTTCCTTAGGTCAAACTGAACATGTTCCTGATGCCATTTAAATCCTGTCCCTTCTGAACAGTAATCAGGGAATAGGAGTCACTGAAAACTTTTTAGATTTTACCTCATATTTTAGCTTTCTCAGTTGCAGGCTGCAATAATGTAGCCTTTCCTCTTGGACCAGTTTTCTCCCTTTTTAATCTTTTGTTTTTTAAGTAGACTCTTCTCTGCAATGTAAAACTGATCACCAACATGGAACATAATACTCTAAACATGATTTGACCAAAGCAGAGTATAGTGGGAAGAATTGAAGGTCCTATTTCTGGCTGTTCACCCCAAGACCACATTGGCGTTTTTTTAACGACTGCAGTGCTGATGCTTATTCCTTTATGGTCACCTTTGATTTCCCCAGGTCTTTTCTGAAGCAGTGTGACTCGTTGGAAAGAGCACGGGTTTAGGAGCCAGAGGTCATGGGTTCTAATCCTGGCTCCGCCACCTGTCAGCTGTGTGACTTCGGGCAAGTCACTTAACTACTCTGTGCCTCAGTTACCTCATCTGTAAAATGGGAATTAAGACTGCGAGCCCCATGTGGGACAACCTGATTACCCTGTATCTACCCCAGTGCTTAGAACAGTGCTCGGCACATAGTAAGCACTTAAATACCAACATTATTATTTATTTCTGCTGTACTTGGCTCTAAATGATTCTTCCCCATCCTACGTTTTTGTTATTGGCTACATGAATTTCACTGTAGTTGTCTCTGTGGACTTCATTTGTCTTTTGTAGAATCTTTCTTTCAGTTAATAAGTCCTTTTTCAGCTTTTCCAGGCTATCCTTGCCTTTAAAAGTGATAGGAACTGTTAGACTACTCTACGGCAGACTTTGGTATGAGCTGTGTGAATTTGAAGCATCCAATTTCAGATAGCCAGGGAGTTGTAGGAAAAGAAAGGGGAAAACTATATTTCCAGGGGACAGTGAGTATGATTATGACATTACAGCAGCTAAGGGGCTGTTCTGGACAGAACCAACCTCTCAGAATTCTCTTGGAGAGTTTTGACAGGAAGCCCTTGGGATTTCCCTCTTGAACCCCTGGGACTAGCAGCTAAGGGTGATTTCTTCTGAGTCTTGCCATGGGGTGTGGTGAGACACACCCTCTTAATTATTGTGGGAAAGGTTAGTTAAGGTAACAAGCTGGTTTGGGGATTTTACTTAATTTCAACCTTGGTTACACTAGTATTTGGTGCTAATTATTGTGTGGAGGTGTGGTTTCAAACATGCTCACAGAGGACTTCACAATTTTTCCAAGGATTCTGACAGAGTTCTTATTTGGGTTCCAGTCAGATTTCACATCTCCTTTATTCCTTTTGGATGCCAGCATGGGTGGAGGAAGGCTCCTTTTTTTCATCTCAGTCTGAGTACTCTAACAAGAGAGCCCCAATCTCACCAAATAAGTGAATCTAATGCTAACTGTACATTATATAATATCAGCTCTCTGATACTATACTGTAAGCTTGTGGGCAGGGGATGTGTCTATTATATTGTTATATTGTACTCTCCCAAACAGTACAGTCTTCCACATACAGTAAGTGCTCAATAAATACAATTGACTGACTGACCATCTGTTGAATAAATATGTATCCTATTCATTTCATCACTCAGTTTAAAATCGGTCCATATAGTCAAGCTGGATAATTCAGGAAAAAGTAGATTTTATACCCTATTATGTTCCTTTTGCCCACTGTGCTATTTAATGTTGTCCCCAGTATGCTGAAGCTTTACTGTTCCTGCTTTATACATGAATAATCAGGGTTATCTATATACTCTGTATCTGTATACTGAATGCACCTGAGCATGGCAGAGATTTCTGTTCTCCGACTCTATGGGGACCAGTTTAGATTTAGAAAGACTAAGTTGGATTATTTGGCATGACCACAGAATGTTGTGACTTTGGTCAAGGAATGATAAAGTCCATAGCGGACTTTCACTCTAGACTTGTAAGCTCCTTGTGGGCAGGGAACATGTCTACCAAGTCTGTTACACTGTATTTTCCCAAGTGCTTAATACAGTGCTCTGCACACAGTAAGTGCTCAATAAATATGATGGATTGAATAACCAATTTGTATTCTTAGGGGCCAAATTCAAACAGCATCACTTTCTGAATCCCGGAGCCCTGGGATGAGGGAAGTAAACAGGAATACAAGACTCACTATTCAGCCCAAGACAAACAGGTGTGTTGAAATACCAAGAAGGACCTGAGGAAAATAAAATCTTTCTGCGAAAAAGTGGGAGAAATTGAAAGGGATAGAATCTTCTCCCAGGAGAAGGTTTATTTGTAGTCCCTGCTGAAGTTTGTTGACCTTTGATATTCCTTTCAACCATGAAAAGATATAATCCTTTAAATCACATCCTTATCTCTTATCTATGGTTTTATTTTACCGGTGGGTAGTTGAAATTTACCTGTGTTCCCTGATATTCATTTCATTTTTCAAAATTAGGGAGTAATTGGAAATTGCTTTGTCTGTAATAATCATTTCAACTGTGTTTGCTGTACTGAAGAAGGAAAATATTTTTCAGATTCCCTGTTTTCACTTTCTGGGTTTGCTCTTTTACTGTTAGAAGCTATTTTCATTGCCAAGTCAGTGCTAAAATAAAGTGTATAGCATAGAACCTGTTGACTTTGGAGGGTGAATCATACCTCATATCCAGAGACGTTATGAGATCCTACTTAATAGAAAAGGACATTTTTATAGTCAAGCCCATTTTAAAAAATCGGGCTCTTTTCCTCCTCCATAAATCAACCCCCAAAATGTATAACAAAGAACCTTTATCTGGAGTTCTCTTGTAATCCCCACTAGTCCTGGAAAGTTTAAAGTGTTTGAGTTACAAAGAGCTATTGACACTATATTAATATTTTCATCAAAAATTCAGTCTCTCCTTTATCCTTCTTTCTTATCCTAATCAGTCATATTTATTGAACATTTTATTGTCTAAAAGGGGATTGGATAAAAGAATAAAGGATGTATTGCACTTTTAAAAGCATTCCTGCAAACAGCCTTTTCACCTTAAATACAATAGTATTTGCATAATTGAAATCATAATGTGCTTTCAGTGGAAACATTGCACATATAGTCCAGGGGAGATAGAGCATTTCATAGTTAGGCTTCTAGTTCTGGTTTAGTAGAAACCAATTCCTCATCCTGTACGTTCTACAGTGGTTTCTTCAAATTCATTCATTCATTCATATGCATTCATTCAATCGTATTTCTTAATAATGTTGGTATTTGTTAAGCGCTTACTATGTGCAGAGCACTGTTCTAAGCACTGGGGTAGACACAGGGGAATCAGGTGGCCCCACATGGGGCTCACAGTCTTAATCCCCATTTTACAGATGAGGTAACTGAGGCACAGAGAAGTTAAGTGACTTGCCCACAGTCACACAGCTGCCAAGTGGCAGAGCCAGGATTCGAACCCATGACCTCTGACTCCAAAGCCCATGCTCTTTCCACTGAGCCACGCTGCTTCTTTTTATTTATTTATTGAGCACTTACTATGTGCAGAGTGCTGTACTAAACGCTTGGAATGTACAATTTGGCCCAGAGACAATCCCTGTACAACAACAGGTGCATTGTCTAAAGGGGAGAGATAGACAACAAAACCAAACAGAACAAAGCAAGTAGTCTGGCATCAATAAAATCAAGAGTTCATCTGGAGAAAAAATATTCTTCAACCCCACGAACATAATTGAATACATAATCAACTGTGATACATGAGGGTAAAGACTAATATTGCCAACTATGCAGAGTTCTTTTTGCTGAAAGATGACAACAACCCAACATCAGCAAGACCAAATGTCCAGGGGAGATAGCGCATTTCATATTTAGGCTTCTAGTTCTGGTTCAGTAGAAACCAATTCCTCATCCTGTATGTTCTGTTCTACGGTGGTTTCTTCAAAGACTCAACCCAGCATCAGCAAGACCACTAGACTTCACAGGCAAGAATTATTTTCTTCCCATGTGACCTACTATGGTTTCAACCATGGATGATGAGGCAATTGTTTCCTTCAGTTAGGTCAAATATTTCCACCAAATATTTCCTAAGAGAACTGTGACTTAAGGGTTTTGTTTGCTGTTTCTGACACTCTCTTCTCTCCATCTCTCTCTAATAGCACAAGTAGATGCAGCATGGCGGAGTGGATAGCACATGGGCCTTTGAGTCAGAAGGACCTGGGTTCTAAATCCGGTTCCACCACTTGGCTGCTTTATGGCCCTGGGCAAGTCACTTAACTTCTCTGTGCCTCAGTTACCTCATCTGTAAAATAAGGATAAAGACTGTGAGCCCCCTGTGGGACAGGGATTTGCTTGTATCCTCCCCAGCACTTAGTAAAATGCCTAGCACATTGTAAGCACTAGTAAATACCACAATTATTATTAATTATTCAAAATTTGAGCTTCTTGTGCTTACTTGTGTTACCTTACCTATCTTGTGAGGAGTTATTAATAGTTGTAGTATCGTGTACCAAGTACTGTACTAAAATCTCGGGTAGAAACAAGATAATCAGGTTGGACAGAGTCCCTGTCCCACATGAGGCTCATACTCTGTGAGCAGGGAGAAGGGGTATTTGATCCCCACGTGATCTTTGACTTGGATCGCCCCCCAGATGCTGATTTTTATTTTGCACTTTTAAAAGTTTAGGCTTGAGGGCATCTTAAAAATTCTTCTACATTCTCCTCTGAAGGGGTCTCCCAGGATGCGCCAATTCAGTGAGGTGTAAGAAGAGGAGGTAAAAAGATAATAGCAAGCAAAAACAAAACAAAAAACAAACAAAAAACTAGAACATTAATACAGTTATCTATTTAACCTCATAATTGTGTCAGTGTTTTATTTTTTGCCTAGGTAAATAATCCTTCCCTGCAGTCAGTCAACAATTAATGGTATTTACTGAGCACTTTCTGCGTGCAGAGAGCTTGTTTGAGCAGGAACATGTCTGTTTACTGTTAGGTTATACTCTCCCAAGCACTTAGTACAGTGCTCTGAACAAAGTAAATGCTCAATAGGTAAGATTGAATGCATGATTGAATGGTACTACGTGATTGGCAGAATACAGTAACCCCATGTGGGATACAGATAGTGTCCAACCTATTTATCTTGTATATGACCCAGCACGTTTTTTTAACGGTTTTTGTTAAATGCTTATTCTAGTCCTTGGCACATAGTAAATGCTTCACAAATACCACAATTATCAATGCAATAGATTTGTTACACCCGATCCCCGCCCTTAAGGAGTTTGGGATCAAGTGCACACCCCGACTCATCGAACAACCAGATACCTGGAAGTATATTTTTAAAATAGATCGTAACCACAATCTAAAGATGCAGACACTATATATTATTTGGGCATTTTACTAGCTTTTCTAGTGTTTCCTCTTGGTGATGGGTTGTCTCTTTCCATTTTATCTAAGAGACCTGACTACTTCTGCAACCTCTTTAGAGGCATGTCTAGGGCACTCGATTTGACCTGTTCCTGAAATTGATATTTAAAGGGTGGAAAAACCCTCTGGAATCAATCCCATTAAAGGAAGAAGGCTGTAAATATTTAAATGAACCATAACCACTTCGATTGGTAGTGTTTACACAGCTCATCAGTCAGTCATTGCATTTAAAACACATGCTGCACTTAAACCCAGATTTACAATATCCATAAATGCACTCTTGCCAGATGAATGCTTATTAGTAAAACGGGACTGTGGACATGTTTTTCTTATCTGACGCATAGTTCATTCTAAAAATAAAAACATGAGAACAAACATTTTCTTTGCTTTACAGGAATTTGGAACAGATGTTACAGTGTGTAATTTTTAATGAGAGTAACAGCATAATTAGTAAGAACTCTAGTTGATGAAATATCTCTTTAATTTAGGCAATCGGTGTTCAGTTTTAAAATAATCAGATTAAAGTTAAATACAGTGTTGAACATAATTTTCATGTGTTAGGACCCCATTAAATGAAGAAGTATGAATTTCAAATATTGGAAAAAGAACCCTGGTGTGATTACTTGAGCTTGACGGTGACAAAACTGGGATATGAGTCAGATTCCTGATCCGTGTTGTTTTCGTTCTTGTTTTACTGAGATTAAAGCCTTGTCTACGCCAAATAAATGTTTCCCAAGATTACGAACTGTGCATAAAACTGCAACTGTAGCAGCACTGATATGATACAGAATCAAATCTCAATGGCTTTTCAAAAATGTGCCTGTTCATATGATTATGATGTTGAAGGACATTTTCCAACCGAAAAGGCTTATGAGCCTCCTGTTTATTTGCTTGTTTTCTCTGTTCTGTCATCCGGCTCCTGTTCTGACTTTTAATTGTTTTAACATTTATATTGTCCCATAAAGGTCTTGCAGAGACGTCTTGGTAGCAACTTTTGTAACCTTGGGCTCTTCTATTCCTTTCTACAAAAGTTAGGTCTGCTTTCATGGAGGCAATGAAGGCCAAAGCATGTGTTCTAGTTAAGTGCTCTAGAGTGATAATGTGGTATAGAACTATACACTTCTATAAATGATATAATTGTCATTATATCATTTTCTTTTATTTCCCCGTCCTTCCACTGATTTAGCATGAGGTTTCTGTGGAAGCTTTGCTCCCCTACTCGATGCCCTCTGGCGATAATGAAGAGAGTGAAATTATCTGCGCGCTCCCGTATTTTGGTTTTATTTTCTTTTCCTCACTTTTTCACTGTTTATCACTGGCACTTCCATTTCTGAATCCCTTCTAAATTCCAGTATTTTCTACACTTTCAGTGAGAATCTCACTCAAAAATAGTGGCCGAATTGGTTCCTGGCAACAAGAGGGCAGTAATAAAAATGACTGTGGTATTTATGCTCTTATTATATGTTACACAGTGGGCTAGATAAAGTACAGTCAGATCTACATAGTTCCAGTGCCACAGTCTAAGAAAGGGTGAAAACAGACATTATCAAATCCCCATTTTACAGAAGAGGAAACTGAGGTTCAGAGAAATTGTGGTTTGTCCAAGATCTCAAAGCAGGCAAGTGGTGGACTGGGGATTAGAATTTCGGGCTCCTGACTGTGCCCTGTGTCCTGTGCAGTAAACCATTACTTTTTGTGTGTCTGGTGTTTCCTGACCTGGGAAACAGGACTCCCGATGTAATAGGATCCTCCTGTTCTTAGTTTCCAGGCTGTGGTTTTCTTATATTTAGTTCTAACTTTTTCTGCCCCACTACTTCTTTCTCTTTGGGTGTCGCTTCCTTATCGTATCACTTCTCTCTGGGGAGCTGGATGACTAGAGTAGGCATCGTCCTGAAATATTGATGTCACCTGTTGCAGCATGGCCTAGTAGAAAGAGTATGGGCTTGGGAGGCAGGTGTCTTGGGTTCTACTCCCAGCTCTGCCATTTGCCTGCTGCATGACCTTGGGCAAGTCCCTTAGCATCTGTGCCTCAGTTTCCTCACCTGTAAAAAGGAGATTATAGCTGTTCTCCCTTCTTCGCCTCACGTGAGACAGGGACTGTGACTAATCTGATTGTCTGATATCTCCCCCGGCGCTTAGTAAAGAGCTTGGTGCTTGGAACATGTTAAGGGCTTAAAAAATCCCACAATCATTACTATTAGCATATGGACTTCCTGGACTTGGAGACACTATCGCAACAGTGGAAAGGCTGAATGACCTAATAAAAGAGGCGTACAGATATGGAGTTTAATGCCCCTTATTTAGGAGACGTCTTTAAGACAGGAAAGAGCAGAAATCCTTAGTTGGAAACTTGAAAAATGGCCACTATTAGTTGGAGGGTTGAGGAGAAGTAGAGATACCGAAGGAGCCGATATAGGAAGAGAACCAATAGAATAAAGTTTCTGTGCAAAGCTGCTGCAGGCCGTGTATTTATATAAATCAATAATATGTGCTAAAGAAGTGGCTCCAACCACTACTCATGGACCCAAAAGTGTTGCAGCAGATGGCTGCAGAGTGAATGAAGCCAGAAAACATGAACATGCATTTCGTGTCGTTTGAGAGGGTTTAAGCTGCAGCTCTGTCCAGTCAGACCTTTTACACAGCTAATTAAGGGGAATATGTCACCACTAATCCAACTCTAAAATGGATTAACATCCAAAATCGAACAATTTTTAGATCTCAGAAAAGTAGACTTTGGATTGATTTCAGCCAATCTGAGTAAGGGCTTCTAATTTATGTCTTTTCTTCACTTCACAAAGGAATCGAAGGGACAGATCAGAATCAGAACTCTTCAGATGGAGGACTTTGGTATGTCTAATTTATCTGCTCAAACATTCCTTGTCCTCTTCCTTAGGCAGTGGATGGGGTTGTCTTCTCTAGAGTTTGAATTTTAAGGAAAATCCTAAGCAGAGTTAATGTGAAAAAGATAAATTTTAATGTTAATTGCTCTGGTCTTTCCAAAGTAATGGGTGGCTGGATTTTCTCTGGGTTAAAAAGGAAGATTCATGTCTAAGATTGTCATTTTTTGGAAACTGGGATTCAGACACCAGCTCTTAAATAGATGGTTATCAGGGAGCTGCAATGGGTGATGATATTCTGGGAAGACTAGGCCATAGCGTTTAGATTTACTTTGCAGTTTTAGGAATAATAATTTCTTCAAGTTAGATTTGAGTGGTGCAGGTGCAGAACCACATTTTTTTTCCACTTTGGAGCAGTGAAATATGGATTCAAAACTATAACTCTTGAAGAGATTGCAAGAAATTCTGTAGTCCAGACCCTTACATCTAGGCAGATGAATACTGGTGTCTTTTAAGAGATCTTCAAATTAGCATTTTTCTTTTTGACAATTCACACCTTTATTAAATTCCATCTTCACATGCATTTCAATTTTTTCTCCCACTCTTGGCCATCTTAGCCTTGTGCCAATTCACATTCACACCTTCTTCACAAAGTGCCAACTTCTTCCCCACTTAACCAGTCATTCATTAATCCTCTAGCAATTGAATTGGAATAGCGCTAAAGAAACCCAAGTTTGATGTTCAGACCAGTTCTTTAGAAATGAGAAGAAAAATGTGAATTTAGGTTTTAGTTGGTTGCATTTGTATATTGCTCGCTTCTGAAAAATATGTATTTTTAATCTACCACTGAAAAACAATGCAATGGACGTAAAATTGAATTCTTCACAGAACTGAAGCGTAATTACTCCCAGCCTGCGTTCCAGACCTTTGAGTTTATTATAGTCTTAGACCTTAAGCCAAGTCAAGAGTAAACCCAATTAGGAAAGTAATAGTTTTTTATTAAATCACATTAACTATTAAAGGAACATAATTTATACGTAGTCAGCATGTGTAATTCTCTTCATAGGGAAAACCCTCAAACCTTAACCTGATATTAAAACCTGAGAGAAAATAAATCTGCATAATATAATCAAATCTATTTCACTTTTAGATGACAATAGATTTGCAGGTAGTGGAGTTATGGAAGCAAACTATGCCAAAGTAATTTTAAAGCAGCTGATTTAAATTGTGTAAAATAAGTTTCTCGGTTTGAGTTATTATTCTCTGTACAAACTGTTATTAAAAGAATAAGCCTTTTTTAACCTTTTGTCTTAGAGAAAAATTAAAACATTTGGAGAAAACTCCTTCCTATCCAATTTGAATTGTCTTCCTGGATGCACAAAGCAAAAGTTAGAAGAACCAAAAAACTTAATTTGATTCCTTTAAATTTTGCATTTTTAAACATGTTCTTTTAGTTTACAAAAATCAAGCCAATAAGGAACTAAAATGCTTTATCTCCTTTTCTCTTCTCCTGCTTATCCACCCGCAACACACTGTTGGATAAGGTAGTCCAAAAACCAAGGTAAAAATTTGGAAAATCCCTCAGGTTTCCCCTCTTCAGACTTCCCAAATACAACACGTTTAGATAACTTGATTTTCAGTGTTTAGTTAAAGTAAATTCAGAGTCTGCAACATTAAGGTCCTATTGTTTTATTATTATTTTGTCCTACTTAAACTGAGTGCCCCGTGTGGGAGAGGGACAAATCTTGACACACAGTAACTGCTTCAAAAATATAGTACTACTGCTTCTAATAATAATGTGTTTTATAGTTGTGTGTCACTAAAAAAACAAGTTTGCTAGTAGGTACCAGGTAGTAAATGGCAGCCTTAATAGATTTCTCAGCATTTCTCTATATGACAAATTCCTGTTTCTAACTTGGTATCTTTGACATCTCCCCTGCTCCAACCCAGTCGATTTAAGAAAACGTTTTCATACTTAATTCAGGTGTTTAAATTTTTGGTCCTAGGGGAATGACATTTGACATTTTGATGAACAAAATGCTAGGTCTCTGACTTCTAGTACAGTATTTAGGAATAGACCTGTTTTACTCCCAGTGGGAAAACCTAGAAGCGAGTTTTGGGCCCAATCACACTCTCATTCCCCTTTAGGACCTTTATTTACCCCGTGGAAATCCAAATCTGTAATACAGATTATTATTTTACCAAGTTTTATGCCACATCAGAACAGTGTTCTATTGATTTTTATGTCTCAATTAAAGATCCCCTTTCTTGTTATTGTCATTTGGTAACCCTAATGGTCATGGGGTTGCTAATTCTGAAAGTTTAGCAGATACATTTGGTGGTTTAAAAATTCAAAAGCTTTACTGGCTCACTAATGCTTCCCCTGGTCCTTGTTTTTTTTTAAAACCAAAGCATTACTTTGAGAAGCAGCTTGACTCAGAGGAAAGAGCGCGGGCTTGGGAGTCAGAGGTCATGTCTCCGCCACTTGTCAGCTGTGTGACCTTGGACAAGTCACTTCACTTCTCTGGGCCTCAGTTACCTCATCTGTAAAATGGGGATTAAGACTGTGAGCCCCACATGGGACCATCTGATCACCTTGTATCCCCCCAGTGCTTAGAACATAGTTGCCTTGCACATAGTAAGCACTTAACAAATACCATCACTATTACTCGTCCTCTTTCTCAACAGGAATATCTTTGCAAAATTATGTTCTACAAATATTTTATTGAATCTCTTGCAATGATACTCATGTTAAAGTGTAAAGTGTATATTAGGACTCCAAAGTATCTGGAAAGTGACAGCTGAAAAGGCCTATCTTGTAAAGCAGATCTGTGACTTCCAGTGACAGTCAAAGATGTTTTATCCATTTCTGCCCCTGGACATACAGATTGAAGCCAGGAATAAAGCAGTTGTATTGCCCTTGGCATGACTGTTAGCCATAGCCACAAACAACCTTTACCCAGGGATTTCTGAAGTATAAAATATTCTCTCAAATTGTATACAGTTTCTGCATGTTAATATTTCAGTTCATAAGCTGCTGGCTGAAGGGGAGAATCAAATGCAACATCACCTCTGAAACACTGAGTATTTGAAAGCTGTGGGAGGCATTTTCCCCAATGATTCAGGGAGGGTCTCTCAGTCGAACACAGAGTTCACACAGAACCACACATTTTTTAGTGGTCTTTTGTTAAGCTCTTACCTTGTGCCAGGAACTGTACTAAGTGCTGGGGTAGGTGTAAGATAATCTGGTTGGACCCAGTTCCTGTTCCACATCTTAATCACCATTTTACAGATGAGGTAACCGAAGTACAAAGAAGTTAAGTAAATTGCCCATGAACAAACAGCAGACAAGTGGCGGAGCCAGGATTAGAACCTAGATCCTCTAACACCAGATCTGCACTCTTTCCACTAGACCATGCTGCTTTATCCAGAATAATATATCATATTTAACCTCAAATTGCCCTGAATATAAATTTAGTGGTGTTTATTCTTAGCTGCAGGGAAACACCCTCCTCCCTTACAAGCAGTGAAATCTTCTTCTCCCACTTCTTCCCCCCATGTCTTTCCCCACTTCCCACTTCTCATACTGCCTTCATTATCACACGGTGAATTTTAACCTGACTGCTAATACTTTCCATTTTTTCTTTGAGTCATTTTTGAGACAAGGAACTACACTGTGGAATTGATATCCATTGTCAGCAGCACAGAGGCAGGATAAGATCTACAGTTCAGTTCACTGAAACAATAAAAGGCAACAAAAATAAGTGAGAAACGGCAGAAGAACATTCTATTGGAAATTACTTGTCCGTCAAGTTGGATGATAGCTGCTGAAAAGGGGACCAGATGATTTCCCCCTTCGGGCTTTTTGAGGAGACGAACACTTAGATACTGAGAGGAAACAAAATAAGACAAGAAAATGTAAAATTGATTGGTTTATGAGATTCTCTGACCCCTCAAAAAAAAAAGTGGAGTTATGTCATAGCCTCAAAATCTCTGTTCGATTTTTCTGGGAAGAGAGAAGCGTTTGGCTGCCAGGACATTGATGTTTTCCGTTCTCTTCTTTTAAAAAGTTTGATTGAGCCTGGTGAGACTGTTCATGGGAAGGCAACATTGGTTCTTTAGTCTTTGTTGACTAATTTATTTGCGTGGAATCCTTTATGATCCTGCACTCCTTTCGAGTAATGCCTGCCCAGAGCCAGTTTACATGTAGAATGAGTTCTAAGTGCACAGTTCAAGTAAGTTCTGAATGGCACAGCAGGTATAGATTGTAAGTTTGTTGAGGGGAGGGATCAGGCAGTGTGGCTTAGTGGAGTTAGAAGCGGGCCTGAGAGTTAGAAGGATCTGAGTTTAATCCCGCTCTGTCACGTTTCTGTTGTGTGACCTTGGGCAGGTCACTTAATTTCTCTGGGCCTCAGTTACCTCATCTGTAAAATGGGGTTTAGGAGTATGAGCTTCATGAGCGATAGGAACTGTGTCCAACCTGATTAACTTGTATCTACCCAGTGCTTAGAACAGTACTTGGCACAACAAGTGCTCAGCAAGTGCTCAACAAGTACCATTATTATTAGTAGTAATAATAATAACTCTATTATACCTTCCCAAATGTTTAGGGCAGTGGTTTGCACACAGCCGATGCTAAGTAATACTACTGAATGATTTACTGGTTTCTATTAGACTGAACTACATTTGGAGATTGACCAAATATGGGTGAACCTACATTTGGAGATTGACCAAATATGGGTGATTTCAGCCATCAAACCATGCCAGTGTGTTCAAGTCACCACAATGGTTAGGTGACAGTAATCTTCAGAAAGCAGGAATTCCTGTCATTCAGTCACAGTACTCAGGAATGCCAAACACCCAGTCCTCTGACATTTTTGTCTCAGGAATCAGTTTGGATGTGGAATTTGAACAAATGCCTGGTGCCAACCTAATCCCAAAAGACTGTAGTTCATTGGGTGCTTAATAATGATCTGTTCTCTTATTTTGTGGTCTCTCCCAAAAAAGGGCTCATTTTACCTTATTTGGGTCTGAATCGGCACAGATTAAAATTCTCCCTCTACTCTTCGCTCTCATGTTGTTGCACCCAAAAAGGCTGTACCAGCAATTTGCCAGAGTAATTGTTGAGGACACTGTGTCTCTCTCCCTTTAATGTAGTTAGGTTTGATTATATATAATTACTCTTTCCTACTGAGAAACTGCCCTGGAAGGTTAAAAAAAAATCACCAACCTATAGGGGAGATTTTAATTAATCATATCAATCCAGGAGTTTTCCCCCAATAGCTTAACTCTCCCCTTTAAAATATTATGCAAGAAAACCTAAAGTTCTACTGCAAAACTAGTCTGTAAATAAATCTCAAAGTTTCTCATGGCATTCATTAAGCACTTACTGTATGTCAGGCTCTGTACTAAGTGCTGGAGTAGATACAAACTAATCAGATTGGACACATTCCATGTTACACATGGGATGTACAGTCCTCATTTTTGCAGATGGGGTAATTGAGGAACAGACAAGTTAAATGACTTTCCCAAGGTCAGGCAAGAGGCAGGGCCAAGATTAGAATTCAGGTCCTTCTGATTCCAAGGCCCAGGCTCTATCCATTAGGCCCTGCTGCTTCTCAAAATTGTACATAAATTTAAAGAACATATTCATCGATCTCTCTTTATACTATCACATTGCTGCCTTATGCTCTGACCCCAATTCATAAAAATAAGTTTATTTTTATTTTTTGAAAGAATAATAATAATATCGATGATAATGAAATTTTTGAAGCAGGGTGATTATAGCAACTCAGAACCCAACATATACTTTATTTTTGAAAGCAATGATGGAGGAAAAAACAAAAGTATGGAACACAATTATACTGATAAACGTGGAAATCTCCCACATAAATGAAACGAATTTAAATAATCCCATCTCTTCCTGTATAATTTTTTTTTAAAGGTGGGATACAGCCCTTGGAAGTTGACAGATGAAGGTTACAGTTTCACCTAAAAATGAATCTGATAACCAGAAAAATCAGTACCTATGATTTGACAATCTTTTACCAATAAAACCTTTGGATTAGGGGTAAAAGCCATTGTCCAGGTCCAGACTAGTGCTCATTAGCAATTTGAATGGAGATGTTAAACCAGTGGGCCACTCACACTCTTCCTGCTTTCAACTCACACTTTAAATACTAGGTGACATTTGTTCCACACAAAATTTCTGAGAAATTATTTTGAAAAAGCTGCCTTCTGTCTTTTGCCGCAGTAGTCTTCCTACCCATTATTGTAAATTGTGTGAGGCTAAATATATACAAAGAGGTCTAAGTAAAAGCAAACAAGGTGAGAAAATTTTGTTGTAACTGGCAAGGTGTAATCTGCTTAAAAGCAACCTTAAAGCAGACTGATTCAGCTGTATTTTTCAGTTACTTTGCTGTCGAGGTAAATTAGAGAAAAAGATTTGAGGACAAGTCTAGAACAGAAACGCATACACCCAGCTGCACAGAAATATCTGGGGTGCAATTTTCACTTTATTAAGTATAAAATCTAATCATACCTGTAAAAACCTAGCTTCTGGTAAAACAAGTTCTTTTCCAGTGATCTGATTCGTGACTATCATGTAGCTTTTTGTCAGCACACTCTGTTGAATCCTCCTTTGCAGCTATGTAGAAAGTTAATAATAGTCTAATCATTTCAAACTTGTTTACAAATTCCCATCTTAATCTAGAAGTAAACCAATTGACAAGGAAAGTCCAATAGGACATTTAAAATTGCTCTTCAACATTGCCCTCTAAAGACCGTAATGAGTTGATTGTATTACTGATATTTCCCCAGCCTTTGGCTTTTTTTCTATTAGTGCTCAGGATTGATGTTGCAAATTTTACTTTTGGAATTTAATGGATTTTAATCCGTAATACATTTCTTGATCAAAAGGAATTTGAAGGGGTTTTTTTAAAAAATATTGCCCCATGAAACTGCTGAGAACTGTGCTGACGCTGAGGTTGTCTTAGCAGATTTAGCTGGCGATTCTCTGAAGCAGTTAGGAACCCTGAACCCTTGTGACAGGTTTATCGTACAGTAATTTCATTTGGTTCATACCCTTGAAGACGTTGCACTCTGGGTTATTATTAACATTAAATATTTGGACACAAATTCTTCTCGTTCTTCCAAAAACACACTTATATGAGGATCATGTGGAATTATATCAGTTATTATTATCAATAACAACAATTGTAGGATTTGTTAAGTGTTTATTATGTTCCCGGCACTGTACTTAAGCACTGGGCAGGTGCAAGATAATTAGGTCAGACACAGTCTCTAGCCCATATGGGCTTCACAGTCTGTGAGGGAGGTAGAGAGAATAGGTATTTAATCCCCATTTAATAGGTGAGGAAACTGAGCTACAAGGAAGTTAAGTGACTTGCCCAAGGTCACTCAGAGTAGACACCTGGTGCAACCAGAATTAAAACCCTTGATCCCTTGACTTTGTCTTTTCAGAGCCCGGCTCCGTCATTTGTCTGCTGTGTGACCTTGGGCAAGTCACTTAACTTCTTTGGGCCTCAGTTGCCTCCTCTGTAAAATGGGGATTGAGACTGTGAGCCCCACATGGGACAACCTGATTTCCTTGTATCTGCCCCAGTGCTTAGAACAGTGCTTGGCACCTAGTAAGTGCTTTACAAATGCCATAATAATTATCATTATTATTATGCTAAGATTTCCCCCTTCTTTTTTCCAGTATTGTTAGCCCCATGAGGTTATGAATAAGAACTGCAAAAAGGCACAATCATTAACTTAAATCTCTGCTGTTACATGCATGAATTCTGGGATCCTCTCCCCATTGATCACATCCCTTTGTGGATGAAGTTGGGTAGAGGAGCAGGGAGACCATACACCTATTCTTGTATGAGAGACAGCTGTTTTGAGACTTGGCTTTAAAAACAGCTGGTTGTCAGTCCATTTGGCACCTTATAAACTCTCCATCCTTCAGCTGGGAAGCGTGAAATGAATATTTTAAGGCATGGTAAACACACACACACAT
This sequence comes from Ornithorhynchus anatinus, assembly GCF_004115215.2. NCBI lineage: Eukaryota > Metazoa > Chordata > Mammalia > Monotremata > Ornithorhynchidae > Ornithorhynchus > Ornithorhynchus anatinus. The sequence continues at coordinate 11,535,051 of NC_041735.1, read as the reverse complement.
ACAAATATTTGAGAGGATCACTGAAAAAAATGGTGTAAGTTCATTCATTCAATAGTGGAAAGCTATTAACTGAGGACAAAACTCTAAAGCAAGCTTGTCAGGAATTTCTAAATAGAATTCCAGGCACTGAAAAGAATATCTTTAATATTTTGTTTTATAGGCTCTGGCATGATCTATTATGCTATTGATGCCTGTCTACTTGTTGTCTGTCTCCCTGCTTCCAGACTGTGAGTCCGTTGTTGGGTGGGAATTGTCTCTGTTGCTGAATTGTACTTTCCAAGTGCTTCGAACAATGGTCTGCACACAGTAAGCACTCAATAAATACGATTGATTGAATGAATGAGTGATCTGAATCAGAGAGTTCTAGGCCTTTCCCCTCAACATTATTTAAATAGTGAACACTGCAGGGATGTCAAGGGGAAGTTCCTTTAGAAGCCCATTCATATTTTTTGACCTTCAAGTGATTGGAGATCTAGAAATGAGCACAAATGAAATGATTTTATACTAATGTATGATTAGTATGGTGAGAGCAGTAGCATATGGAAAACATACATTTATGAGCCTTGTGTATTCATTCAACCATACTTATTGAGCGCTTATTGTGTGCAGAGCACTGTACTAAGCATTTGGAATGTACAATTCAGCAACAGAGATAATCCCTGCTCAACGAACTCACAGTCTGGAAGCAGGGAGACAGACAGTGGAACAAAGCAAGTGGACAGTCATCAATAGCCTCAATGTAAATAAATAGAATTATCGATATGTAAACATCATTAATAATATAAATAGAATAATAATTTCGGTGTGTCTCAGTTGCCTCATCTGTAAAATGGGGATTGAGACTATAAACCCCATACGGGACAACCTGATTACCTTGTATCTACCCCAGTGCTTAGAGCATCCCTTCTGACGGAATTATACTAACCAAGCTGGCTGTTTAATCATGAGTCTATGCTTTTTTTTTTTTTTAAAAAAAAGCTAATGACAGCTAATGTTGTCAACTTTGCTTTTCAATTCCCGGGGTTATATTTCTCAAAAAAAAATGCCAAAAGTTTGTCATAAAAATGTATGACTTGTCATGCCCTTTGATATGCACAGAGGGATAAGGTCTCACCTTTAAAACTTTAATTGAATTTCTCTCTTAAACAGCACAAAGAAGATATAATTAAAATACCTTCATGGTTTAGACAGGTCAATTTGATCTAATAATGATGGTATTTGTTAAGTGCCTACTATGTGCCAAGCACTGTTCTAAGCACTGGGGTAGATACAAGGTAATCATATTGTCCCACGTGGGGCTCACAGTCTTCATCCCCATTTTCCAGATGAGGGATCTGAGGCACAAAGAAGTTAAGTGCCTTGCCCAACGTCACACAGTAGAGAAGTGGCAGAGCCGGTATTAGAACTCACGTCATCTGACTTCCAAGCTCGGGCTCTTTTCAATAAGCTATGCTTTGCTGCATTAGGAAAAACAGCTGTTTTGAGGTATTTGGATGAATTCATAAATGATAAATTTGGAGTTTTATTAAATGAATATCTCCAATGCCATCATTAACATTCATTGAGAGTCTTTGGGATGCAGGAATTGTACTAAGTGCTTGAGAGTATCATACAACAGAAATGAAAAATACTGTCTCTCATTGAGATTACAATCTCTTAGGGAGAGAGTCAGGTATACATTGCCAAATATACACTAGGTAAGTAAAAGCACAGATCAAAACAGAACAAATTATTAAGCAGCTATACTCAGGAGTGCTTAGGTGGCTGGTAAGGTGAAATGACCAGAAGAGTGGGAGATGAATCACTTGATTTGGGATTTGGGATCATCACTCTCAGATGAAGTGGTCTTTAGGCTTTTCAAAATTATAAGGGACACAGTTTGAGAAGGGAATAGTGTCCATGACTAAAATTTGACACGAGGAATAAATTAGAGATGGGAAAGACGCTAAATAGTAAACCAAATGTTTGCCATAGTACATCTTTTGCTTCTCACAAGCTGCTAGCTCCAGAAAGCTAAAGAAAGCTTACATCTATAGTGTGTATTTAAATGCAAACAAATGCAAATAAAGTAAATCTGCAAACCTGAAGTGACTGAACCATCACTGGCCCAAGCAATGACTTTAGACAGGAACATAAAGACTTTGATATTTTTTAATAAACGGGAAATGTTCTGGTCCTAGTAATTCAATTTTGGGATCAATACCATTGAATTATTTAGTAATAAAACCTCAAAAAGTGGTATTGGGTATACATCGGATCACATTGAATAAGGGAAACAAGGTGGAGGCTTCTTCGTCTGTAGAGCCTTTGATGATGGAGAGCTAGAGAGCTCTGTAAATGCCAGATAAATATGCCAGTATTTACAGCTTCTTGGTGATTCTGCTAGTTCAGATGGTTTACAGAAAACATAATAGGTAGCGTGGTTGGCTTAACTCTACCTGAAGGGTCACTACAAAGATCCCATGACCTTTTAGAATATGCATTTATAATTTCTGTTTATGGTTTTACTGTTACTTTATGTTTTGCACTGAGGTTTTATACTTGTGCGTGTGTGTACCTGCTTCCAGTGGATTATAAATTTCTCACAAGCATGCCTTCTACTTACTCTGTTGTCTCTGTTTTGTTCCCCAACACTGATAGAATGGGGAGAGTAGGGTGACTGAAAAAAAATGTAAAAAATCATAATGATTTACATCTGATTTGCCTGAAATAGCACATTTAACCCCCCCCAAGCTCACCCTGCACCAAAAGTTTGACTAAATAAAGCTGTTGATTATCTGACAATAATCAAAACCTGACTGTAGCATTTGTTTAACTGGACTTAGAGAAGTAGAAGAACTTCCTTCAGTCCTTCCAGTCAAGAAACCAGTCAGTATTATTTATTGAGGAGCTACTTTATGTACAGTCTAGGGATTCTCAACCCCAGGTCCACTTATGCTGACTCTACTGAAACTAACAGAAGCGGCTCTCTCTGTTTTGGACTATGAGGCAGTTGCTGGTGAAGGTTCTCCAGCTCCTTTAAAAAAATGGTTCTTGTTAACTATGTGCCAGACACCGTTCTAAGCACCGGGGAAAATGATGGTCTACCTGATGTGTAAGGAGATGGAGGGAGGGGGCAAGAAGTTGAAGGTGAGAAAGAGAATGAGGCACAGTAAGTAAGTAGCGGGAGAGGAGCGGGGATGAGTTGCGGGGAGAGAATTGATCCAGAGTCTTAAAGCTAATGGGTACGAGTACCATCTTGATGCGGAGAGGAATACACAATCATTGGAGGTTTTGGGGGAGTCTGAGGATTTTTCTAAAATCTCCCCAAAAGTTGACAGTGTGGGGAGGGGATGTATGGAAATTGCACTCATCCTATTAAAGGGAAAGCGCTGTAGCTGGAGTAGAAATACTTATTTTGCCCAGTGTTTGGATCTGAGATTTTTACCAGGCTCGGCTGTCAGGGCTTTTGGATGATATCTCGATTCTGCTTATAACTTGCATTCTAACCAGAAAGAGAATGAAACACTTTGTGCTCAAATTTATCCTGCTTGGAAATTGGAATAATACCCCAATCTCAGTGAGTCTTGCTGGTAAAGTGTTTTACAATCCTGAGGTGAAATAAGCATTGAAAACCCAAGAGTAATTCGTACCAATATTTATACTTTTAAAAGCTGTCTTTTCAGGAACCGTAAGGGAAAAGATCGGCCTCATTTCTTAAGCCATAAACCTAGACGTATTAACACCAGACTCTTTATCGTTGGCAGCATCTCGGGCCACACAGTAGATGGCAGTGTGTGGGAGGGAATGTATCAGTCAATTCTTTCAACAAAAATTATGAAGCCATAATTCCCCGGGGGCTCTATTATTGGAACGGGCTCACAGAAACTCTTGTTAGTACTCCTAGACATTCCATGGGCCTGTGTGCCAGTGAATTCCATCTGCTTACTCCTTGATTTGACCCTATGATTTGGACGACCTGTTGGCTCGAAACTAACCAGCCAAATTCTGTATCTGTTGAGTTGCTTTCCACTTCCTGTGGCTGATTGGTTGAGGAGTCAATTCTGGGACAAAAACACTGATCCAAATCGCTTCCTGGGAGAAGTGCTCCCTGCTTCGTTGGGCTCTTTCTTCCCTTCCAATTGGCTGGGAATGACAGAATACAGAGTCTCTGTTTTTCAAGCGATGATTTGTCAGGGATCCAATTATCCCATTGTCGTTCCTTTTCTTACAGCTCTAAGGGAAGGAGTTATGGATCAGAATTACACCTCCAGAAACGAAGATGCACCTTTCAATATGATTTTTTCATTTTACCTTTTCCTGCTAGGCCTGGGGCCTAAAAGTGGGGGATAATATACCTGGTGCTTGTAGCAAGGACAGCATATTTTAAGTGCAAGAAGGACTGGTTTGTAAGTAATATGTATTGTAGCTTCAGATCTGCTGATGATCTGCTGGGTGATTGTACTAGCAGAAGTAGTAGTTGTGATTCCTGGGCTGGGGAGTCAGAGGTCATGGGTTCAAATCCCAGATCCGCTGCTTGTCAGCTGCATGACTTTGGGCAAGTCACTTAACTTCTCTGTGCCTCAGTTCCCTCATCTGTAAAATGGGGGTTAAAACTGTGACCCCCATGTGGGATAACCTGATCACCTTGTATCCTCAGTGCACAGTGCTTTGCTCATAGTAAGTGCTTAACAAATACTATTATTATTATTATGACTAAGCACTTGGAAAAAAACAAATACATTCCCTGCCCATAAGGAATTTGCAGTCTAATGGGAAACACAGACATAAAGGTATTTACAGAGTTATTAAAATCAATAATAGAATGTACAGTGGAATAAATGTAATTACTTAAGTGCTAAGGATGGACATAGATAAAGGTATGAATGTTTGGGATGGGGAAGGCTTGTTGGGAGAGGTGGGATTTCAGGGGGACTTGAATACAGGTCCGTGGGATTTGTGGATTGAGTCTTCCAGACCGTAAGGTCCTTGTAAGCAGAGAATGGGCCTACCAACTGTGTTGTACTCTCCAAAGCACTTGCACAGTGCTCAGCACACAGTAAGCACTATTTCAGTAAATAACATTGATGAGAGAATTCCAAACTGGGGAAACAGTATGAGTGAAGGGGTTGGGGAAAGAGAGTCTAGAGCGAGGTACAGTTAAGAAGTTTAGCTTAGACTGAACACTGGGTAGTTAGCCTTTCTGGAACTCAGTTTATTCACCTGTGTAAGGGACATGGTAATATCTGCCTTTCCCTGCCTCATAGAGGTACTGTGATGACAAAAATGAGATAAAGTGAAAGCTTTTTTTTTTTAAAAAAAGCTATATGAATGTATGTATCATTATAATATAAAACCTACTTTTTCAAAATAGACTTTTCCCAAGCAGTGATTCTCTGGGGCACATTTTCCTTAAATGTTTCATACTATTCACCAAATCTGTGTCTTTTATTAATAAGTGTGTTTGCCAGTATGAAAGTTACCTTACCCTTTAAGATAAATCCTCATATGGGTTTTAATCCCTCTGACTAGCTCTACAAGGTAGTGGTAGAAATCCACAGGAAGGCCCATTCCACTGACAAATTCTATGGAAATACTTTCCATCTTTTTAAATGGATCACATGTTATGGAAAATAATTATTTAAAGAACTAGAAAAATAAGATGACTTTTAGTTCTGAATCTAGTCTCATGAGAACTGCTACATTTTCCTTCCCCAGAATGGCTTTAAACTTGACCATGATGTTCCAGCTTCTGAAACAATGTTACAGATGATTGAAGAGTCCCTTAGGATTAAGCTGTCACCCCTAAAATAAACCATTCTTTCCTCTAGGAAGGCAATACAGTTATTAAAAAAAAGAAAAGAAACAAACTCTCCTTGGGTAATCAGTCCTATTCCAGGGGAGCAACTGGGATGGGGGTAGAGCAAAGGGAGTGAGTTGGGCAAAGGGGAGATGGGGAGCAGAAGAAAAGCAACACTGGGGAGCAAAGAACAGGCCAATCTTTTTCCCTTCCCTCCTAAGAAGTGGGTGAGGGGGAGAAGATTGGGGTCTCTTTGGGAGAGAGTGGCAGGGGAAACTGTCATCGGGTGAATGCTAGATTTGGTCATGCTGAAGTGTGAGAGCGAGCAGGCCACAAACAGATTGACTGTAAACTCTTATGTTTTAGAGTACTCTCCCAAGAGCTGAGTACAGTGCTCTCCATACTGTAAGTGCTCAATTAATAGCACTGATTAATTGAATGATGCATGGAAATATGCCATGATGGAGCTGGGGCCATGGTAGAGCAGGATTGTGGGAGGGGTGGGTGGAGGTTGCAGAATGCAGTGGGTGAGGATAGGAGGGATGGGAGGGCTAGAGGCTGGGTGTCAGCCTGTGTTTTGGGAGACAGGAAATTGGGGGCAGTGGGAGGGGAAGGACTAATATAAGGTAAATATACCATGAAGCGGTGTGGCCTAGCCCAAGTCACTTAGCTTCTCTGTGCCTTGGTTTCCTCATCTGTATAATGAAGATTCAATACCTGTTCTTCCTCCAGTTTAAACTGTGTGCCCAATAAGGGATAGGAACTATGTCCGACCTGATGATCTTGTATCTTCTGGCTATGGCTCTGCTGGCATTTATTGCAGTGCTTAACACATTGTTATATGGTAGAGGGTGGGGTGGCAGAAATCAGTAGTATTTATCGAGTACTTTCTGTGTGCAGAGTCCTGTACTCAGTGTTTGGGAAAAGGCAAGAGAGTTGGCTGGCGCGATCCCTCCCCACAAGGCATGGACAGTCTATGGGAGGAGACAAACACTATAAAAAAAATAATAATGGTATTTGTTAAGCACTTAGTAGTTGCCCGGCACTGTTTTAAGCATTGGGGTAGGTATAGGGTAATCAGGTGGGACACAGTCCCTGTCCCACATGGACTCAAAGTCTTAATCCCCATTTTACAGATGAGGTAACTGAGGCTCAGAGAAGTGAAATGACTTGCCCGGAGTCATACAGCTGACAAGTGGCAGAGCCGGGATATAAACCCATGACCGCGGACTCCCAAGCCCCGGGCTCTTTCCACGGAGCTACGGTTCTAATCCCAGCTCCACCACTTGTCTGCTCTGTGACTTTGGGCAAGCCACTTAACTTCACTGTGCCTCAGTTATCTCATCTGTAAAATGGGGTTGGAGACTGAGAGCCCCACGTGGGACAACCTGATTACTTTATCTCTATCAAATCGCTTAGAAAAGTGCTCGACGCATAGTAAAAGCTTAACACATACCATAATTTTTTTTTATATTGTTTTATTGTGCTCTCCCAAGTGCTTAGTATAGTGCTCTGCGTTCATTCGTTCATTCAGTTGTATTTCTTGAGAGCTTACTGCGTGCAAAGCACTGTAGTAAGCACTTGGGAGAGTACAGCATAACCATAAACAGACACATTTCCTACCCACAACAAGCTGACACACAGTAAGTGCTCAAAAAATTTGATTGACTGATGGCTTTGGGGCAGCAGTTTGATGTTTCCCTTTGACTTGTTGAAGATTGAATTAGTTTGATCTGCGTAGGAAGATAGGGCTCAGCTGGTTGGTTTCCACAGGACACAAAGAATAGAAGGGTTATTTTTATGTTTGAAGGTCAAAGTGACCTGTTTTCTGGGTTTTGACACAAAGGCAGGCATGGTTTGAGGGAGTGTTTTCTTGTTACCTAAAGACCAGAATATGGCAAATAGAAGTTTTGCGAAATTAGATAAAATAACTGCTCTTTTATATATATCCAGATAGATATTCTGAGGTGGATTCTTGTGCGCTTGCTAGCTCCTGAAGTTTATATTCAGGAGTGCAAGTGGGGAAGGGGAACATAATTTAAGGCTTCAGTTTAAGTTCACTTGATTGCATAGAACAATGAATTGCTATCAGAAATCAATACATTATTTCAAACACTTGTCCTGGGAGACGAGTTGAGTTCTTCCAGAAACACCGCTAGGCTTGGGCAGATTTAGGGCTGTTTGCTGGAGATTCACAAAGCCCAATATTTCCGATGGAATCCATAATGAAAGACAAGATTGGATCTGTAGTCTTCTCTGACATCGTCGTTCGGGCCTTTCTTGGAAATCGGGCGAGGTAAATTGAACAAGACTGTAGAAGACAGTAATCTCTTTCTGGAGGCAATCAATCACTTCCTTAATGAACCACAATAGCCATGCAATTAATTTAGCAGTGAAGGGGAGATGTTACTACTGGAGTTCACTTAGCTGCTCTTTTCTCACTAGTTCTTTGCTCTCTAGATTTGAACTTAAAATGAGAGAATTATTTCCTCTTACTAGAGATAATTTTTCGAACTAGAGGGCACTGCTGAAGTGTAATTGTTTATAGATCTTTAATAAAAACAGAAGCCGGTATAATAGCGTCTTGGAAAGTACTGGCTAGATCAATCAGTACCACTACTGCAATGAATTAGAGAGAGCGAAGCTGGCTGCTAACTTCACTTTGTAGCCATGAGGGAGTTTTAGAAGACAATAAGAAAGCAGAGGGCAAAAAGAGCAGTTTCCCTGGCCCCCAAACTTTCAGGCGGGCTCTCTGAGCTCTGTAGAGAAGGGGCATGATCACTCTAATTGTCCTCCCTCCTAACTCCACCCCTACCCTACTGTCTCTATCTGTTACCGATTTATCCATTCCAAGCGCTTAGTACAGTGCTCTGCCCATAGTAAGCACTCAATAAATACTGTTGAAAATAGAAAAATACCCCCTTGGGCTTCAGGGAGGAAGGGAGTAGTCAAAATTTGACTCGGATGGTTCATCAGGACATATTCCGGCTCCGAAGGATCAGTCAATCAGTTGTATTTATTGAGTGCTTACTGTGTTCAGAACACTGTACTAAGCACATGGGAGAGTGCAATCCAACAATATAATAGACACCCTGCTCACAATGAGCTTACGGTCTAGAGGGATGAGCTTACAATGTGAAGAATGTGGAATGAAGATTTAAAAGAAGCTTTCTTAAAAAAATCGTTATGTCGTTTTCTTGAAAGAAAAGAAAGCTATTTGTCTTAGACAAAGGAATGAAACAGTTGCTTTGCATCTTGGCAACTTAAAAAATAAACAATGGAATTAATTCCAGCAGTCATCCTTACTAAATGATACTTCCTATTTCAAGAGCCTAAATATTGAATTACCAACCCAATAGAGTATGCTGTTAATGGTTAATGAAGCAACGTGGCCCACTGGGCCTGGAAGTCAGAGGAACTGGGTTCCAATCCTTGCTCCACCACTTTTCTGCTGTGTGACCTTCAGCAAGTCACTTAACTTGTCTGTGCCTCAATTTTCTCCACTGTAAAATGAGGATTCAGTACCTGTTCTCCTTCCTACGTAAACCACAGGCCCCATGTTGGGCAGGGACCATATCCAAGCTAATTGATTTGCATCTACCCCAGCAGTTAGAATGGTGCTTGACACAGAGTAAGCGCTTAACAAATACCATAAAAAATCCCCCAGTCTTGTCGACTCCTCGCGTCCCCTATTACTTTGTAAATAACCATCAGTGGCAATGTGGTATGGAGTGTAGGACTAGAAACAATATTTGTTGTACTTTAACACTCACCTGGCCCGTCTTATTAACACTGGTTCTTCTCTAAAACTGTACCCAAATCCGTCTGTCTTAGCTTCTTCAGCCTCTAATAATATCCAAGTACTGCATATGATAACTTATGGGAGCTGGACTTGAGTCCAGCAGCCACTTGCAAGCCCAACAGTTAAGCAACAGAAAATTTTTCCATTTTTTAGAGGGTTTGAGATTCATTAGATGACTCTCTAAGAAGCCTGAACTCTATCATGGGCTCACCTGACCGGCTAGTGACCTGTAATAATTTATTCTCCACTTTCAACTGACTTATCAGGAAAATGATGCAAGGACAAAACTGTTCTAATTCATATTAGCGTCCAATAGTGAATATCGGTTGGGAAGAGAGGAATTCTGCAAGGTTAGTGGGCAATGGGACTTGGAGTTCATTAATGTGCCAACTTTTTTTAATCATTTTTTTTTTAGGTTTTACTTTTCTATCCACTACAACCCCTATTTTATTTTTAATGGTATTTGTTAAGAATTTACTATGTGCCAGACGCTGTACTAAGCACTGGGGTAGATACAAGCTAATCAGGTTGGACACAGTCCATGTCATCTGTGGGACTCACAGTCTTAATCCCCATTTTACAGATGAGGTTACTGAGGCACAGAGAAGTTAAGTGACTTGTCCAATATTACACAGCGGAACAGGTCCTTCGGACTCCCAGGCCCACGTGCTACCCACTAGGCCACGTTGCTTCTTAATCTTCTAACACCTGGCATCTGGCTTATCTCCCCTACTGGACTCTAAATTCCTCAAGGATAGAGACCACATCTTTTACTTCAAGTGCCTTTGGCACACAACAGGTGTTCAATGAATGGTGTTAATGATAATAATCACCCAGTTGCCAGCCATGATTTTCTTTGGCAATCTAAATGTGATCGCCTTATGGGAAATCTATGCAGATGGAGACTGCCTCTCTCCTCCGGATCAGCATCTTCAAGATTCCAGATCAGCAATTTTCTATTTTAAATATGCACTCTCCCTCTTCAGGCTATGCTTGCAAGATTTTTTAAAACAATATGACTTTCAATAATTTACTTAGTAACCCCCAAAGTAACACTGATAGCACTTTAGGTTTGCAACCTAATAATATTTTGTAACCAGGAGCCTGTCGTAAATCAAAATATTTGTGAAAGACCGTTGCTAGCTTGAGGAGAACATTGCTGAAAACAGATCTGTGTATGAATAAATAGTTGCAAAATCGAAAGACATTTACATCAAAGGGACTCCGGTACGTATGAGAAAGGAACAGATTTTGTTGAATAATATTCCAACTAGCCAGCCAGCCAGCCAAACTAGTACTTCTGAGGATGATCTTTTGTAACTTTCAAGGGGTTATTTGAATGAGCAATAGAGGGCATGAGCGGTGGTGAATCAGGATGCGGTTTCAATGTTGGCTTTGAAAAATCTCTCTATCACTTCATTATTGAAACTACAGAAAGCTCATGAGAAAGCTAGAGAACTAGAAGTGCCATGAGAAGCAACATTGGATTGGATCTAGTTAAGACTATTTAAAAATCTTCTTTGATCAGTACCATAAGAAGAGCATAAAATTGCAGTTCTGTTATCAGACTAGCTCTACACTAATGTGATTGACTTGAAAGTCACTGGGACACTTTTTCAGAAAACACTGAAGGCTGACATGCCAGCCTCTCACAGTTGGGTTGTGACAGTTGGTAGGATAATGGGTATTCTATTTCCACAGTCCTTTAAAATGGAAATGAACTGAAATAAAGCAAACCCTGGGTGTTTATAACCATTTTGTTTACATAACCACAGAAGTAAAAAGAAAATTACTGCGACCCAGATGGAGCGATCCATCACAAGAAGAAAAGGTGTATCAAAATGAGTGCTACTTCATATAAGCATATATATATATACATACATATACATACACATATATGATAATAGTCATAGGTATATGGAATAGTCATAGGAATAGTTTTACATGAACACCAAAAGATTCATAGGTTCATTTAGTTTTGAATGTCTCATAACATGGAGAAGCACTTTCAAGAAAGGTGTTTTTCTGAAAATTGATACACTTCCAGATTTCAGCAGAGACCTTAAATATTGTAGGGATCATTTACCCAATATCAGCATCAATAGAGTTAATTGAACACCTGCACGTAGAGTTGCATTACTTGACCAGGAAACACATAAAGGAGAAAAGATGTGTTTCTTGCCTTTAAGGAACTTACAGTTTAATGGATTCTTGCTTGGAGATGTTTCCATCATTAATTATAATATTTAGGCTAATTTATCACAGTTATACCACTGAGACAGTGATCAGTCCATTTGTTCACGGTAATTCTGATTCTGTTCTAAATATTCTGTTCTAAATGTGGTTTTCCAGTGAACTTACATAAAGCAAAAATCTGGTCTGTTAAAGGGCTTATATCAGTTAAATCTTCTCTTTTCACTTCACTTTGAACTCTTCTTTATTCCTGTAATGACTCCTTATGCACTCCATCATTTCTGATCACCAGTTGGTGGCATGAATCTAGATATTACATCATTCAACAACCATAGAAACTACATTGCCTGTAGACTGTAAGCTTGTTGTGTGCGCGGAATGTGTCTTATATTGTATTCTCAGGAGCAGTGCTCTGCACATAGTAAGCACTCACTAGAGTGATTGATCACCTCACCACATCTGAGATAGAAGAATGAACCTCACAATATTTTTTCTCATAAAACAGGAACATTATTTCCCCAGAACTCAGTTCACCTGATACATGCTTACCTACCATTTCAGCCATATTTTAAAATTCCTCAACATGTTTGTTTTTCCCAAATGATATTTGTTAAGCACTTATTATGTGCCAGGCACTGTTCTAAGTACTAGGGTGGACACTGTCCCTGTTCCACATGGGGCTCACAGTCTTAGTCCCTATTTTACAGATGAGGTGACTGAGGCAGAGAAGTTAAGTGACTTGCCCCAGATTACGCAGCAGACAATTGGAGTCAGAATTAGAACCCAGGTCCTTCTGACTCCCAGGTCCATGCTGCTTCTCATGTGTTCACTGAAAGACTTTCAGCTAAGTTTGAAATCTTCAAGAACCTGGACATATCATTTTCATCAGGTCTAGAGCTCAAATTTTATTGTATTCTCTGGGTTTGATTACTAATATGCATTTCCATTCAATTCTCACCTCCATTAGACAATAAAATAGTGCAGGTGAAATATATGTTCATTCAGTAGACACCTAGATTTAAAACGTGGCAGTTTACTCTTATCATGATTGGAAGTCTAAAGAGATTTAATTCAGGTGTAAAATGATTTGTTATATTAGTCTTTTTCCTTATCTTTGCGAAGTCAGCGTCAGTACGTGAAAAATAAATTGCTGATCCCTAACAGTTGACCATCCAGAGATTCAGATATTATTCTTGACAAACAGAATGTAAGAAACAATCAGGGCTATAAAAATTTCATTTGAGAACAACATTTCTCAAACTGGTAGATGGCAACCAGGAGTGCAGAGTGCAGAGGAGGTCACAGGGGAGTTTTTCATATGTCAGCGACAAAGCTGGAACTGCAAATATCCAAACAACCAGTTGGTATTGGCAGCGGGAAACAAACTGCAAGAAAAGGAATAGGATGAGGTAGACACTCACCCACCCACTGGACCCTTCTAATATCAAACCAGCTCCTTCAAGCAAGGTGAGGAGAACAAAATTTTCAGAATTCTCTAGGGATATTTTCAGGAAAAGCGTTTCTGGGGATTAAGGACATCTTGATTACATCAGTAAGTGAAGCTGTGTTTTAAGCTGCTCCCTGCTTAACTGGCAGGAAACTGGCAGACATATTTCTTTGTTCTTAAAAGCCAATACAATGCACGTGATTATGCATTCCAGAGGGCATTGCCTCTGAGTTAATCTGAATATACATCTATGAAAATAATATTCGTATTATATACATACATTTATTTTAGTTGTCCTTCAAATTTGAAAATGAGACCATCGTTGGTGAAGTTTTTGGATGGGTGTGATTTGAAGATGGACTCTCCTAGATCTCCCCTCCACCTCCTTCCCTCAGTCCCTCAGTCCTTTCCCTCACTGAAAACCTGAACATTTTTCCACCTTTTTAGCCAAGAGACTGCGGATCCTGGAATGTCACACTTCCCCTTAAATAGTCTTTTCCTAGAGGAAGACATAGAGGCTGAAGAAAAACAGAGTTAAAGGCCCAGTCATGGCTCTTCCCCTAATCTTTCTGTCAATACCACAAAATAGAAAACCTGTAAGATTTTTTTTTTTGTATGTGGAAGGCTAAGATTAACTGTGGTATTTGTTAATCACTATGTTCCAAGGACTCTAGTAAATCCTGAGGAAGATATAAAATAATCTGAGGACAAGGAGAACAGGAATTTATGAGGAAAGAGAGGTCAGAGTGGAAAGTGACTTGCCCAAGGTCACACAGCAGGTAAGTGGTAGAGTTTAGATTAGAATCTAGATCCTCTGACTTGGAGGCACATAATATAGGGCCTGGGAATTTGTGTAGGTGTGAAGAAGGACTATGGATGAAAAAAGTTGACAGAGAAACACCAACGTATGACAGCATGCCCTAAAAGAAAGAGTCACAAGACCCAGCATCAAGTCTTAGTTATGCCATTGCCACTGGCAGGCTGTGTGGCTTGGGAAAGGTCACAGAGCCTCTCTGGGCTGCAGTTCCCTCATATGAAAAATGGGGATAAGATATTCACTCTCCTCCCTCTTAGATTGCTAGCCCCATGTGGGTCAGGATCTGTCCCCATTCTGACTACCTTGCATTTTTTGCATTGCTTAGCACTAAGTGCTTACTAAATATCGTAACTACCTACATGATACTGAATGTTGCCCATGAAGATCAGTAACAGTAATAAATTGGTCAAGAGGAAGCCAGACTCTGTTTTTAGAACATTTTCAATTTTTTTTTTTACTTATATATCAATCCGTCGTATTTACTGAGTACTTACTATGCGCAAAACACTGTTTTAAGCGCTTGAAAGAGTACTATATATTATATTGTAACTTTTTTCTGAATCTCCCCATCTCTTCCTTCACCAAAGTTAGCAAACTCTGTTGAATTTGAATTTTCCTTTGCAGTTCTTCCTAAGTTTAGGAGGAATAGGTAGCAATACAATGGTGCACAATTTTACGAATTGAGACTAGCATAAAGAAAACTATTGAGAACATATTTGAAAAGATTTTTGGAAAACGCATGAAGTATTGAAATAATTATTTGATTGTGATGCTAATAGGGAAAAATAAGGCTTGGATGGGTTTTTTTGTGGTATTTTAGACCTTTTGGAATGCATTGTCAGTCACCTTTAATTTACTGGCATTCAGGAAGAGAAGAAATTGGGTGGGGTGAGCTAAGGCTTGTAAGCTTCAAAAACCAGATCTGAAAAAAAAAATGAATGCCCAATTTGGGTATGAACTGAGAAAGCATTCACTGTCAGATAAAAGCCTGAGATTTTCATTTATTTGGTTAATCACAAATACAATGTGTGGAGGGGAACATCTTTTTTAATTATTTCATTTCATTACTAATATGATCTCAAGCGATGCACATCTTAAAAATGTGTTCACTCAGGTGAATTAAAATATTTGAGCCGACAAATTCCAATAAAACCATCAGAGCACAATGTTTTATTGAGCTATCTTTGCTGGATTTTCATTCCAAATGGAGAGGAAGTAATCCTTCTGGGTGGATTGCAGATCCATTTCTCATCTAATACCAGATTTCTATAGTCAAGGGGTTTGATACGACCTGGAAAACTTAATGTGCTAAAATATTTTAAATGAAAAACATCCATCAAAAGATTTCAGTAGACTATTGTTTTCTGTATTACATTCAGAACCTTCATCTGCCTTTTTTGGGTTGTTATAACTCAATGTTTAACTGTAATGTATAGACACCTCTAACTGAAGAAAAACAATCCTGGAAAATAATAACGATATACTCAGGTTGATAGGTAGGCCTGTGAAGCTATAACTTGTAGAGATTGGAAATCAGCTGTTTTTCAAATGTGAAATTAAATTTCCTTGTTAAGAATCTCAACTACATTCCTGCTCTCCTGTGTATCGCCAGTGCATGAGTAACATATGGACAAGATTTTTTTTAAGCCCCTAGAGTAAAACTGTTCCATATTCCATTTGAATTTGTATAAATCTTTTAGAATCTCGATTGGAATTTCAAAAGGCCTGGAATGGCGGGATGGAGAGGAAAAAATTTTCTTCCCTTCCCGAGCCAGTTGTTTTAGCTCCGAGAAGCAGCTTCCTTTATATTCAGATTGGCATAAATTCATAACTGTGAATTGCAAACTAGAAGGGAGGCTGCATATCCTAGTGGAGACTGTGAGCCCGTTGTTGGGTGGGGATCGTCTCTATATGTTGCCGAATTGTATATTCCAAGCGCTTAGTACAGTGCTCTGCACACAATAAGTGATCAATAAATATGATCGAATGAATGAATGAAATAGTAAGAGGCCTAGAGTCAGGAGAGTCAGGAGACCTGGGTTCTATTATCAGTCCTGCCACTGGCCTGCTGTGCGACCTTTGGCAAGTCACGACCTCCCTTCCTCTCAGTTTCCTCATCCGTGAAATGGGCTTAAGATCAATTGTGAGGTCCATGTCGATAAGGACTCTGTCTAATCTCATAACCCTGTATTATGTTATTAAATTATCGCCAAAAGAAGAAAACAAGAGCCCCTATATATGCACATATTCGGAAGAACAAATGTAAATCATGTGGGTATGTAAACCATATGTAATTTGAGGAGTTTTACTATAAAACCCTGCTTCTTGGTCCATTAGAAATAACATGGTTCTGGGAAAGAGGAAACCTGGCTTCCAATCCCAGATTTACAAGTAGGAGAATGTCAGCTGGGGCTATCGCATCAGGATTGAAGGTTTCTGGCTGAAAAACCCCAGATGATATTTTGCACAGCTCAGAAGGATTCCTCAAAAATAGCTGTAGCCACCTGGGCAGCTACCTGCTTGGCAGACCATCGTGTAATAATAATAAAAATAATAATAATGGTATTTGTTAAGCACTTATTCAGTGCCAAGTACTGTACTAAGTACTGGGGTAGATACGAGACGATCGTATCTCACATGGGACTCATGGTCTAAGTAGGAGGGAGAGCAGGTATTGGATCCCCATTTTGCAGGTGAGGGAACTGAGGCATGGAAGTGACTTGCCCAGGGTCACAGCAGGTAAATGGTGGAGCGGGGATTAGAACCCAGGTCCTCTAATTGCCAAGCCTGTGCTCTTTCCTCTAGGCCGTGCTGCTTAGTGTTGGCATTATGCTGATGCCACTGTGGGTTTGAAAAAAACATTGTATGCACTTCACAATTTGTGATCCATCTACTCCTCAAGAGACCCTGGAAGTTTTCAGGTGTGAAATCTCAGGTGACAAATTCTCACCTATCATGCTTGGTGGGAGACTCCATTACTATTATCGATTGCATTCCTTGAGTGCTTAGTAAGTATAGGGCCATAAATCGTATTTACTGAGGGCTTACTGTGTCCAGAGCACTGTATTAAGCACTTGGAAGAAAATGATTTAACAGAGTTGGTAGACACGTTCCCTGCCGCCATTAAACGCTGAGGAAAAGTTCAAAGATAAGAACTCAGACATCATCTCTGGCCTCAAGGAGCTTCCAATCTGAAAAGGTGTAGGGAGGGGGGAACTGGTGAAGGACATGAGGGAAGACTACTGCCTGTTTCTTCCAGGAAAGGACTTTATCGAAACAAATAACCAAAATATTTCACAGGGTTGCTCACCACACAGTGAGCTAGGAAGGGTAAACAGTGTTAAAAAAAATTCAGCATTCTTGGGCCGTAAATGATGCTTAATTAAATCAGCTACCTTCAGAAAAACAAAACAAAAAAGATGTCCTTAACATTTTATTCCTACATCAGAGATATAAAAACCCAGGAATTCTGGGTTTACTGAAGAAACAACTAACTAGAGGTAGCCTGGGGGCAAGAGGCCTACAGAGATGAAAAGGAAACAGAGGTAAATATTTGGCCTGACACTTCAGAGGCAGATTAACAAAAAGTTAAACAGCATAAATGTATTCATTCTGTAATTCTGGTTTATAGGCCACCAAAGCAAGTGGGTCAAGAAACACTGTTTTAGGGGGTAAAAACCTACCAGCAAAGACCAGAACTGTGAATTTTATCCTGCAGAAATATTGACCAAGGTTACAAATGATACCATATTTAAAGAAGACGTCATTTCCGGAGATAGTGTAAGCTTGTTTTATTATCAAGCTTTGCTCATCCCCATAAAAGACACTATTTTGCTTGGGTAAGGAGTATGGAATTGGAGTCTTTGTGAGAATTATGGAATTAATCCAAGGAAATGAGCCAAATATAAGCAAATTGACACTGAGCAGCAGCTGATTCACAAGATCATTAGATTGTAAAC
Source organism: Ornithorhynchus anatinus (assembly GCF_004115215.2). Classification (NCBI taxonomy): domain Eukaryota; kingdom Metazoa; phylum Chordata; class Mammalia; order Monotremata; family Ornithorhynchidae; genus Ornithorhynchus; species Ornithorhynchus anatinus. The sequence goes on along the minus strand of NC_041735.1, from coordinate 11,517,054 downwards.
ATCCTAGAGGATGTAGTATAATTCAGGAAAACATAACCCAGCATCATATATCTTGCACATGAATGTGAAATATTGTAAAAGAATGCAGTTTTCAATTTGGGGGAAGAAAATAGTATATCAGAAGGTTTTGTTTTGCAAGCGATAATTGAAATTAGCGGGTGAGCCGGAAGAGTATTCATGGTTGACAAGGTTGTAGGGCAAAATCCTCTGAAGTCCTTCTCAGCCCAAAGAAAGCAGAGGTGACCTTTCTGTAGAGAAGGTTAAGAAAAGATTAGTAGGAGAAATCAAAGAGAGGGTCTTTGAATAGCATAATATATTATAGTAATATATTCAATCTGTTACAGAGGATTAGGAGTTTTGAAGAAGGAAGAATCATGTGTGGAAAGAGTGAAGTCGAGAATAGGGAAAGGAGCATTACAGACTTCAGTAGTTTGAAAGTACTGCTCAAAAATCAGAGTAATGTTCAGAAAAGACGTGTGACCATTACCAGAAAATGCCAGGTTTTTTAGGTAGCTCTTTCTTCATCTTAAAGGACATGGGAGATGAGCTTTCTGCTATTATGCCAGCGATGGTGCTCAAAATTTATATTCCAGAGTGAAGCCTTGTTCTTATTACTCAAAAGCCATAGAGTCTAATCTGCCATTTTAACGTGTCGATGTGTAGCTTAAAATTATCCTTCCCATTACATTCCTCTTTCTGGCTCTTTCCAGTGGTGTTCGAATGAGGTCATTCAGGGTTACTCGGGACAACAGATAACTGAATAGGGAGTAAAGGTCAAAGCGAAGGAGCCTAGGCAGAGAACAAACAGGAGCCAGCTAATGGCCAAATGCCATTGATTGTTTTATTGAGTGCCCATTGGGGGTAATGCACTATTATGATGATGATGATGGAGTCTCCCTTTAGGAATGGTAGGCAGCCCTGAGACTTCAAAATAATAATTATAATAATAGATATATTTGATAAGATTCATTCATTCAATAGTATTTATTGAGCGCTTACTGTATACAGAGCATTGTACTAAGCACTTGGAATATACAGTTTGGCAACAGAGACAATCCCTGCTTATTATGTGCTGAGCATTTTGATAATACCATTATTATTGTTATTATTATTATTATTAATAGGTACAGCACAATCAAGTCTGATGCAGACCATGTCCCCCATAGGGTTTATTATTATTATTGGTAATAATAATTAATAATAGTGCCCTGTTCCCCATGGGGTTCACAGCTAAGGAGATGGAGAACTATATCAGAGAAGCAGCGTGGGTCAGTGGAAAGAGCCCAGGCTTGGGAGTCAGAGGTCATGGGTTCTAATCCCGGCTCCGCCACTTGTCAGCAGTGTGACTTTGGGCAAGTCACTTCACCTTCTCTGGGCCTCAGTTCCCTCATCTGTAAAATTGGGACTAAGACTGTGAGCCCAGGTGGAGAACTATATCAGAGAAGCAGTGTGGGTCAGTGGAAATAAGATGGGTTTGGGAGTCAGAGGTCATGGGTTCGAATTCCAGCTCTGCCACTAGGTAACTGTGTGACTTTGGGCAAGTCACTTCACTGGGCCTCAGTTCCCTCATCTGTAAAATGGGGACTAAGACTGTGAGCCCCTCCTGGGACAACTTGATTACCCTGTATCCCCTCCCAGCACTTAGAACAGTGCTTGGCACATAGTTCTAAATACCATCATTATTATTATTGAATGTCTATATACAAATCAGGAAACTGAGTCTTATAGAAGATAAACGATTTGCCCCAGGGCATACTACAGCCAAGGACCCAAGTCTCTTGACTTCTAGTCCTGTGCTCTTTCCACTAGGATTTGCTGCTGCAGGACCAAGGACCAAGTATGCAGAAACTGGCTCCAGTGCTTGTAATTTATGCAGGGCCACTTGTAGTCACTCTTCCCTGACCCATCTCCACTTGTTGTATTGGTCACACAGTTCAAAACCCTGAACCTTCCCAGTCTGCCTTTTTGTTGTTGTTTGAGAGGCTCTTTCCTGTCTTTCCTCTATCGTACCAGACTCAGCCCCTCCCTGGGTTGCACCTGGAGAGTCTCCAGTACTCTACCAGTCTCAACTATGGGAGGAAGAGTCAAGCAGATGCATACCCATTCCATTCCTAGATTGGGCACTGGCTAGTGAGTGGAAGGCAATCTGCTACAAGTCAAAACCTACCTGTGCTGGGCAGCAGCTGCATGGGAGAGATTCCGAGGGTGGAGACTCAGGTTTACTGCAGGGAAGAAGACAGTGGTAAACCACTTCCAGATTTTTACCAAGGAAACTCTGTAGATCCACTCTCAGAATGTTTGCAGATGGAGGCGGTGCGTTCTGGAAGAGATGCGTCCATGGTGAGCTATGGGTCGGAGATGACTCGGCAGCATAAGTCAAACCAGACAGCCCACTTCATGCTGTCCCAGTCCCCAAATTCTAATAAGAAATTAATCAAATATATCAAAAGCAGGAAGCCGGCTAGAGAATCAGTGGGGCCACTTGACTGTGGTGAAAAGATGCACTCAGGAATTAAACGGAGAGATCTGAGATGATCGATTGCGGTAATTCTTTACTTTGGTCTTTCCGGAAGAAAATGTTCGAGAACATCCCGCACCAATTTCTCTTCTATAGAAGACAGGTCAGAAGAATTGAATCCAACTACAGGAGGACCTGTGGCTGGCCAGTCAATTTCCATTTATCAGGAAGGGTCCAGAGTTGATTCCACAATTCTAGACCAGTGAGTCTCACTTTTGAACCTGGCCAGTTGGTAGAAGCTATAATTAATGTTAGCAGCAGGGACTACTTGGGAAAACACAACTTGTAGAGGGGGAAGCCTCACTAATCTCCTGGAGTCTTTGAAGTGGATAATCAGCATATGGATAGTGGAGAACCACTGGACATAATATTTTTAGGTTTTTAAAAGGCCTTTGACAAAGTTTTACACTAGAGGCTCTAAAAAATGGAGTTACTCTGAGTTGGAGGGAAGATTTTGTTATTGATCGAAAACTAGCTAAAAGAAAAGCAATGAGGCATAGAGATAAATGACCACTTTGTGGGGGTGGAGAACTTTCTACTCCAAACTTCCTTAGGGATTGGTCCTACGGAGTGTTTTATTGAATGTTTTTACAAATTATTATGGAAGTGGGAGCACACAGTGAAGCATACCAACTTGCAAATGACTCTCATTTCTTCCAGGAAGTGAAATGCTGTATGGATGGAGATGAATTTTTAATGTTATTTTTAATGTTATTTATTATTATTAATAATAATAATTGTGGTATTAAGTGCTTAATATGTGACAAGCACTATACTAAGCACTGGGGTGGGTATAAGCAAATTGGGTTGGACACAGTCCCTGCCCCATGTGAAGCTCACAGTCTGCCCATTTTATGAATGAGGTAACAGGCACAGACAAGTGAAGTAACTTGCCCAAGGCCACACAGTAGACAGGTGGCAGAGCCGGGATTAGAACCCATGACCTTCTCACTCCCAGGCCCCCTGCTCTATCCACTTCCCCAGCATTTACTATGTGTCGAGTACTGGGGCATATCCAAGATGAGCCAGTTGGACACAGTCCTTGTCCCACATGCATGCACAGTGTAAGTAGGAGGGAGTAAGATTTAATCCACATTTTACAGATGAAGAAACAGAGAAGTTAAGTGATTTGTATAAGGTCACAAAGGCAATTAGAGTGGAAATTAGAACCCAGGTTCCCTGACTCCAGGACCCATACTCTTTCCAATAAGCTATCCTTCTTCCTTACTTGAGGAAAATCTCAAAATTGAGGGAGCAGAAAATTGGGAGTTGACCATAGCTGTGAGTGAGTGTAACACAATGGATCTGAGGAAATGTAATCCATATTATAAATGAATGCTGATGATAGACTCTAAGATCTTGGAGTCTTCAGTGACTTCCTTTAAATCTCACTTTAATGTTTTATGGCAATGAAAAAGTCTAACAGAATGCCAGAGAAAACATAACAAATGGCATCATTTTCCATGTAAAACAAATCCACATATATATATATATATATATATACATATAGGTTTTTTTGCATGCATATATGTATATGAGAGAAAGAGGTGTGATAAAGAGCAAAATTATTTGTCAGTAAATGGGAGTTGGTTTACTCATGGATGTTGGATTCATCATTTGTTATTAAAGAAAAATTAAGCATGATATATGGCATGTCATAATAATTCAGTTGATTAATAATATTAGCAGTATTTGCTAATGTTTACTATGTGCCAAACACTCTACTAAGAGCTCATGAGGATAGAAGATAATCAGAGGAGAGGAAGAACAGTTATTAGTCCCTATTTTACTAGTGAGGAAAATGAAGCACAGAGAAGTTAAATGGCATCCAAGGTCACACATCAGGCCAGTGTAGAGTCAGGACTAGGAATGATGTCAGGAAGGGCAAACCCCATGATGTTCCTTCCAGCAGCCTTCGTTGACACTGTCAGATTGGTTGGATGAGCTACTCTTATGAGTGAGCTTTTTTTTGTAATTATAAAGAATAAATGCTCAAAGGGGCCGGGAGGGATATTCCAGTGACTGATCATTGTTCAGAGGAGGTAAAGTGGAAAGAACCAAGAGATGATGATATTCTTGGTGCTTAGGTTATCCACACTGAGCAAGGCACATTTACATTTAGTCTTTCACCTTACTAGGGCCCATTTACTAAATTGTCTGCCTCAGTGCACTAATGATTCTTAAAAAATTATTGTAGCCCCCATAGGTGCCTTCCTGACCAGGACACTCTAGTTTACAAACTAAAAGAACAATAATAATGAGGGTGTTTGTTGAGTGCTTACTATGTGCCAGGCACAGTATTAGGGTGAATACGAGCAAATCAAGTTGGGCACAGTCCCTGTCCCATATGAGCCCACAGTCTCCATCCCCATTTCCAGATGAGGTGACTGAGGCACAGAGAAGAGAAGTGACTTGCCCAGGGTCACACAACAGACAAGTGGAGGAGCCAACATTAGAACCCATGATCTTCTGCCTCCCAGGCCCTTGCTCTATCCCATATGCCATGCTGCTTCCCCAGTGGCTGGGAATATGGATCTATCGATCTATCAGTTAATCATATTTTGTGAGTGCTTACTATATGCAGAGCTCTGTACTAGGCACTTGGGAAATTTCAATACAACAGAATTAGCCGTCACATTCCCTGACAATAGTGAGCTTACAGTCTAGAGGGGGTGACAGACATTACTATGAATAATGAATTTATAATATATAACAAAGATATGTAAATAAGTGCTGTGGGGTTGGGGAGAAGAAAGGAACCTGAGGGATAATTATTGAAAATCTGTAAAATTTTGTTAAGATGTCAAGAAAGAGCCTTTGGCCAAGGAGACCTATTGATTGGCATAGGCCTCACAGAGCAGAATGAATGGATATATTTTGAAAGATGTTCTTCAGGTGGTAAAAAGCAGACAAGAAACAGTCCCTCATGATTTAAAGTGGTGAGTCTTGTTTTTATCTCTGTGGGCTGTGAGCTATAGTTGTAATTTAGCAGAGTGCTCTAAACTTCTCAAAGGTCCAGATTGAATCAATAAATAATAAGATAAATCTCAAATTTAATAGCTTTAGAAAATCATTGGATGCTCCAGAAACAAATGAAAAAGTAACCATTCTAGAGTGAAGCATAATTTTGCCAAGTTTTTGCTAGGACAGGGCTGGAAGTGGGGAAGATAATTAGAAGGGCTGACACCTTAAGATACCAAAATAATAATCTAGTCTATTAAAAATATGATTTCACTTTTAAAATATGGTATTCCCCTTCTCCTGCCCCCACACCTATTGCTATTAGCTCTAAGCCAAGCACTGTATGGCTCAGTGGAAAGAGCACGGGCTTTGGAGTCAGGGCTCATGAGTTCAAATCCCAGCTCTGCCACTTGTCAGCTGTGTGACTGTGGGCAAGTCACTTAACTTCTCTGTGCCTCAGTTCCCTCATCTGTAAAATGGGGATTAAGACTGTGAGCCCCACGTGGGACAACCTGATTCCCCTTTGTCTACCCCAGCGCTTAGAACAGTGCTCGGCACATAGTAAGCGCTTAACAAATACCAACATTATTATTATTATTAAACTCAAACTCTTTTCACTTTGTGAAACCAAAAACACCGTTTGCTCACTTCTGCAACTTTACAGGGCAATACCCATTCTTGATTTTTTTTAGACACAAGTTTGACTAAGCGAGCCATTAAAAGTGGATCAAACTGAGCTGAATGGCAAATTAAAACATTCCTTGGACAAATGACACATTCCTATTTTAGCTCCCATCTGTCGAGGGTTGATTTGGAGGTGTAATATGATAGGAAGAATCTTCCCATGCCTCACTTTGACTCTCTCCCCAGAGACATCTTCCTTAGCCCCCAAACTCTAGAAAGTTAGGAATCTTCTCCCAAATGAAAACTGAGTACATCACCATGTTGCCATGGATAGGCCCCTTATCTTTCATTCAGTCCTATTTATTGAGCACCTACTATGTGCAGAGCACTGTCCTAAATGCATGGAAAGTGCAGTTCAGCAACAGAGAGAGACAATCCCCGCCCACAGTGGTCTTCTCCCACTCCCTTCTGGGTCACCTTGGCAGTTGGATTTGTATCCTTTATTTACCGGATATTCAACCCCATAGCATTAATTTACATACCTGTAATTTATTTGTTTATTTATTTATTATGTTAATGTCTGGCTCCTCTAGACTGTAAGATTTTTTTGGATGGGGAAGGAGTCTACTAACTTTGCTATATTGTATTGTCTTAAGTGCTTATTACAGTGCTCCGATACAGTAAATACTCAGTAAATTCGATTGATTGATCTAAAAATTATCCTTCCCACCCTCGAGTATTCCTCTTCACAAAGCTTCACTTTCAGAACTTCCCATGCCCATGAATAATTATATAGGCAAGCACATCGCATGATTCACTTCATTAGAACAATAAATGTTACAAAACCAGACACACACTATAATAGAATGAGAATCAAATGCCCAAATAATATGTCTCTTTAAACTGATCCCCTTCCCCCTAGACCCTAAAAATACCCAAGGTTCTAAATTTCAAAATAATAATTGTGGCATTTGTTAAACACTTACTATATGCTGAGCACTATATTAGAAGCTGGAGCAGATACAGGATCATCAGGTCGGACAACTGATGTCCTACATGGGACTCCCAGTCTAAGTGGGAGGCAGGACAGGTTTTGAATCCCCATTTTACAGATGAGGAAACCGAGGCACAGAGAGGTTGAGTGATTTCCCTACCCTCATGCAAATTACAGAGCTGTAATTAGAACCCAGGTCCTCAGACTCCCAGGCTGTGTTCTTTCCACTAGGCCATGCTACTTCTATGAATTTTCATCTAGTGAAAATCCTTTCCTTATTCTCTTTTTGCATTTAGTAGTATTTACAAATCCTAAATGTCGTATTCCAGCTAAAAATTGGGATAGATGGACCAGCGGAAACTTTGTAAGGATTCTGAGACAAGGAGGCAGATGCTGCAAACAGTTAATACAACAGCAAAGCAAGGGACAATATTTTTGTGGACACAGTGTTGGGAGCCCTAGCCTTCCAGCCATATCCTCAGCCAATGAATTTCACCAGAAATTATGTCATGGTTTAGCAAAAAGAACTCTGTATAGTTGGCAATATTAGTCTTTACCCTCACGGATCACAGTTTATTATATATTCAATTATGTTCGTGGGGTTGAAGAATATTTTTTCTCCAGATGAACTAAACACTTAGCGTACAGCATGTTCTGGTCCTCCTCCCTGAGAAGGTGGGACCACAAATCAATCAGTCAATCAGTCAATCAATTGTATTTTATTGGGCATTTACTGTGTGCAGACCAGTGTATTAAGCGCTTGGGAGAATACAATAAACCCGAGTGCTTAGTACAGTATCTGGCACATAAGTGCTTAAAAAATACCTTAAAAAGAAGAACTTGGGTAGGTTTAGGAGCTTAACTGAGTGATCGCTATTGCCTGGGGGGTACCTGCTGCTTCCTTCCTGCCAATGTCAGCATAACTGGATTTTCAGGGAAGCTCTGAGCCTCCCAGATGCAGCAAGGTGAAAAAGCAACATAGGAAGAGAAAGGTGCCTTTAGTGTTGACCAGCTAGGTGTAACATAGGAAGGACCCGTTGAGAGGCCCCGACTTCAGAAACAGAATTTTTGTTCACGTGGGGTAATCCCAGCTAATGTTATTTGAGAGGGTTTAATGGTTTGCACTGCAGATTTAAGCCAAAAAGGGGGAATTTCCATTTGAAACTGTATTTAGGACAAAAAGCCCAAAGAGCCCTTGCTCAGTGCCGGCACAGCTCCAGACCGTCAGAGGGTTGCTCAGCTGGCAGCGAGCCGAGGTAGTCGCTTGCAGTTTCCACACACCTTTCTTGACTGAAGCAATGGGAGAGGGGAGAGGAACAAGCTGTCAATGCAAAGGCCATTTGGCATTGTCTTCTATTCAGAGCTCAGCTATTCTCTGCTGCTTCTGCTTTTGCAGTCTGCTTTTCAAAGTGCTTTAGAATTAGTTCCCCACATAGTGCTTCATGTCCCATCTACATTGGCTTTGTAGGCAAAGAAAGTGCCCACCAATCTTCCCAAGTGCTTAGGACAGTGCTCTGCACATGGTAAGCGCTCAATAAATCCCCTTTATGGATCGAATGCTATCAGACTTCTGCATGAGAAGCAGCGTGGCTCAGTGGAAAGAGCACGGGCTGGGGAGTCAGAGGTCATGGGTTCAAATCCCAGTTCCATCGCTTGTCAGCTGTGTGACTTTGGGCAAGCCACTTAACTTCTCTGTGCCTCAGTTAGCTCATCTAAAGACTGTGAGCCCCACGTGGGACAAACGCTTAACAAATGCCATCATCATCATTATTCTTATTATTATCATCCAATGTAAAGAGTCTACACTGACAAACAGGAGACCTGGCTTCTAGTTCTGGTTCTGCCTGCTGAGGCTATGCCAGCAGGAGTCCTGGAAAATGGCTTAGCTAATGAGGTGACGAAAGCCACAGTGGCAACCAAGGCCGCTACCTGCCAAGTTACAGCATTGACATTGCGGCCGTCACCTCTGCTATAGTAGTAATAATGATATTTATTAAGCACTTTCTCTATTCAGAGCATTCTACTGAGCTGGGAAAGAGTATACAGGTGGGAATTAAACACGGTCTTCATCCCTCAAGGGGCCCACAATCTATGAATAAAGCTTGGGGAGGGGACTGGAGACAGACCCTTCAGGAGCAGTGAAACAAAACCTGAAAACAGTATAAGAGACTTGGACAGATAAAAAATACATAAAGTAATTCTTCATGTAAAATCCTCTATATTTAGTCATATCCCGACTCATCTACTCATTCACCTCAGTGGGAGCATGAGTGACAGGGATGAGAGGATTTGAGTGGCCCTGTGCAAACTGTTCGCACCATAATCAATTTCTCCCTGCTGATTCTTGGTTCTGAGGTTTCGAGACTGAGTTTGTCTGTCACTCTTGATGGGAGATCCCATCTACCTTTTGATGCCTTCCCCAAATACTTTTTCCTGATGCTAGACTGTAAGCTCATTCTAGACTCCCAACTTGTTGTGGGAAGGTAATGTATCTGCCAACTCTTGTATTATATTCTCCCAAGCACTTAGACAATGCTCTGCACAGCCTAGGGGCTCAATAAATATCAATTGATTGATTTGTTGATTGCTTCTCAGGAGTTCAGAACAAAACCATCTTTCGACGGGGGTTATAGGCTTGGCTACGAATCCCTCCTGACCTTTTGATTTTAGTATGAGAGGCCCATATGGGGCCTGTTAAAGTTATAAAGCTCTTGGTTGCTATAAAAGCTACTAGTGAGGGAGATTTTTTTCCCTTTTGTACTTTCTTAGTATTTTCTGTCAGTGTTTAGAGTACTGAAAGAAACTATGATGCCATAGGAACAGAAGGCAAAGGATGCAAAATACCTGTGTATGTTTTCAAAAGCTGCATAAAGACTAGCAGAACACAGCTCCCTTCCCTGGTTCTCTCCATCTTCCTGGCTCACGCCTAGGGCCTTGCTCATCTCTGGTATTCCTGGCCCACCATGGCCATCCCTAGCCACACTTCTCCCCACCCTGGCTGGCTTTAGCCTTGTTCCCCAATCCGTCAGTTGATATTCACTGAGCGCTTATTGTGTACAGAGCGCTATACTAAGCACTTGGAAGAGTATAATAGAGTAAGTAGACATGATCCCTGTCCTCAGGAAGTTTATAGTCTAGTTTACAATCCCTACTTATCCTGTCCATTTTGCTCATGAGCCGAGGCAGCCCTTACCTCATGTTGCTCTGCTCATTTCAGTCCTTCCCCTCCGACGTCCGCCCCAATCTCTCAGACCATTTGCCGGCCTGAACTGTCATTCAATCAGTACAATTTATTGAGTGCTTAAAGTCTGTAAAGAACACTGGACTAAGGCCGTGGAAGAGTGCAATAGGATTAGCACACACGAAGCTTGTCTTCAAGGAGCTTTCAATCGGTTCATCCCAGCTCACTTGCTTCTTCATCATCTGACCTCTCGAACAGCAGCTGGGGAGGTCGGATAAGTGCGGGGTACTTAGTTTCAGGCATATAGCATATTAATAATACAGGCCATTGCAGCTATCAAGATTATGACTATTGGAATCCATTCACGACTCACTGGGAATTAGGGTTTATCTGTATTCTTTCCCAAAATGTTATCAGTCTCCCTTGAACCCACAGAGAATTATATAGAGTCAATTTTATAGTTACAAGTTTCAGCCGGTAATCATCTGAGGCCATTAGTGGCTGAACAAATGTTCATTTTATGCATTGCAGTATTATGTAGTGTACAATTAAAAGAGTTTCTCAATATGTTAAGATTAATAAAGTAAATATTTTACAGGCTGGTTTTCTTCCTTGGGTATTGGAAAAAGAGATTCAGAGCAACATCAACCCTACTGGCTGTATTGAAATATTAAAACATATAAATTATTTATACCGAGACAGAGACTCGCAGCAGATATGAAATCTTCAGAACATTATATATATATAAATTATATACTCACTATTTGATTCAAGAAGAGGCTTAATGCATTAGAAAACATCCTTCTGAGTTTACTTTGTTCAGCATGCACTCGACTACACTATTTTAATGAACATGAGTAGAGAAGAGGCAATTAGCATTCCAGGCCAATGTCTTCCGAAAGGGAGAAAACTCACTTCATCCCCAGATCAGCTAAACTCATGTTCACCACTTTGAGGAAAACAGTTAAATTTAGTAAAGTCGTGTATGGAAGGATGTAATGGGAGTTTTAATGGTGCCATAAAAAACTTCATTAAATCATTTCTTAGATGTTGACCCAGTATTTGTATTTTGAACGTACTCTGCAGGACAGCTATACAGTAAAGTGCAGATTTATCCATCCCAGATTTATGGCTCTTAGCTAAATTTTCCCTTAATTAAATGCTTTAGGGTAAGGCAGATATAGTCACTTTTAGCAGAGTGACCTGAGTGGTGATGTAGCCCTTGACATTGATCCATCAAATACTCCTTTATGTTCTGTATCAAAGCCGTAGTTTAATTTCATTTAACAATGGGCAGTGTGACTTATCATAGCTAAAATCCCAGCAGGGAAATAAATATCCCCTCACCTTAAATGCCTATTTATTGTTCCCAGTCTGTCACACTTGATTAAAATATAGAGTTTGCCTCCAAGGCCGAAATTAGCTTTTCATTTTGAATGACTACCATTCAGGCCTGAAAAATAACAACTCGTTTGTTTCAATATTTACCACGTCCATTCAGAAGGGGTTTACATTATTGCCAATTAGGACTTAATTGTTAGCCATAACTCAAGCATTTGCAAGCTATCAGGAGGTGGAGACATCCTTTTATTTTTACTGTACTGCCTCTCTGAAGCTTTTGGACCTTTCATTATGATCTCTTAGAATGGCTGTTATTATGCTTAATGTTGCTGTTACATGAACAGCTGGCTGATACTGAGTCTCCTGCATATAAGTATGCTTTTCCTTTTTCTTTTTTTTGGATATGATTCTGGGAAAATAGCATATATCCCCTAAGACACTGCAAGATCCAGGAAGGGAAATCCCTGGAGAGGAATTCTTCTGTTTTTTCAACCTGAATGAACAGAATAATTATTTCAAATCTCCACTCCTCTTGAGCTGAACAGCTTCAGGCTTTGGTTCCAGTGAATCAGGGCTTTTCTATTCTAATCCTCTCTCTGTTTCTCTCAGTGAAGCAGATGGAAATGTTGGCGAAAGCATCATCTCTGGCTGACTGTATGAATAGAGGACCCCCCCCCCTCCCCCCCATTAGACTCTAGCCCCTTATGGGTAGCGATTAGAGCTTATTTATTTATTTATTTATTTATTTATTTATTTTTTTGGTGCTTGCTAAGAACTTAATATGTGCCCAGGTCTATACTAAGCACTGAGGTAGATTCAAGATAATCAGATGACACAGTCCCTGTTCCCCATGGGGCTCACAGTCTAAGTTGGAGGGAAGAACATTGAATGTCCATTTTAGAGATGAAGTAAATGAGGCACAGAGAAGTTAAGTGGGAGAAGCAGCGTGGCTCAGTGGAAAGAAGCACGGGCTTGGGAGTCAGAGGTCACGGCTTCTAATGGTCACGGGTTCTAATCCCAACTCCGTCACTAGTCAGTTGTGGGACCTTGGGCAAGTCACTTAACTTCTCTGTGCCTCAGTTCCCTCATCTGTAAAATGGTGTTTAAAACTGTGAGCCCCATGTGGGACAACCTGATCACCTTGTATCCCCTAACGCTTAGAACAGTGCTTTGCAAATAGTAAGCACTTAACAAAATGAATTTAATGTACTACAGAGACAAGTGGCAGAGGTGGGATTAGAACCCAGGTTTTCTGACTTCCAGTCCCGGGCTCTTTCCTCTAGGGCATGCTGCTGCTTGTGCATTTTCATTCAATTGATTTTTGGGATTTCCTCAAGTGCTGGATATAGTGTTTCCACAATAAGCACTCCACATATCACTGTTGGGTGTCAATGACCAGCCAGTACAGGGTGTTAAAACATTCATCAGCTGGAATATCATTAAATCTTAAATTTCCTCTTTCACACCTGGCAAAGGAAAGAGCCCCAAAACAAATGGAATGGAACCGCAAGTAGCTGTAGGTATGGGAATAGTTTACCAGAACTAGGGATCATAGGTCCTTTAATTGTATGTTGTATGTGTAAAAAGTAGAAGGAGTTTAGAATTTTAATGCAAGATGTTAAAGAGAAACTGTCACTCAGGGATAATTAATGAAGCTTTTGTACAAATGAGAGGTTAGTAAAGCAAGTTAAACAACATCACAAGATATAATTTAGGGCTTCTGAACTCTGATAATTACACAATTGGAACATAATACTCCCTGTCAAAAGTGCATTTTCTTTAATTTTTGCTATGCACTTGAAACTTTCCACCAAGGATTAATTTGACACTAAGGAAATTATAAGAGAAGAGACAGTAACTTGTTAAATGGCCGAATGTTTGATTTACTATCTTTTTTTCTTTGCAGAATGCTAGTAGTTCATTCTACCCAAGCGTGGAAATCATTTCATTTAACAGCACAATAAACATTTAGGAAAGCATTAATATTTGATTTCAAAACTGTATTGTTGTTATAATGCCATTTATTTTCAAAATAAATTGGCTTTTAACACTACTAGAAAAACCATTTTTAGAACAAAAGAATGAAGGGTAAATTCCAAGCATGGGTCCTTGTCTTGAAAGCTGACATTAGTTATTATAATAGTTTTAAAGGAGAAGCTTTTTGTAAAACAAATACTATTTGTAAGAAACAGGAAGTTTGAGAAGGTATATTTTAGCAGTCTTGCTGAAAGACTTAAAACAGAATAGATGATTGTATTCATGTGAATACTATTTTCAAATTCACGTTCTCCTTGGAGGGTCTACTTTCAAAATAGCAGTAGCATGAGAACTAGACAATGAAAATTGTTATATATCAATCAGTGGTATTTACAAAATGTCTAATTTCTTTAGGAAATGACCAAAAGTGGATAAAATATATTGTTTTTTGATTTACTGCACACATTTTGTCCAGGTGCCTCCCTGGATCCTTGAACCCATAAACTTTTCATCAAATAATAATAATAATTATAGTGTTTGTTAAGTGCTCACTATGTGCCCGGCGCTGTACTGCCAAGGTGGATCCAAGCAAATCGGGTTGGACACAGTCCCTGTCGCACGTGGGGTTCAGAGTCTCAATCCTCATTTTATAGATGAAGTAACTGAGGCACAGAGAAGTAAACTAACTTGCCAAAGGTCACACAGCAGACAAGTGGTGGAACCGGGAACCTGGAACTCCCAGGCCCGTGCTCTATCCACTTTGCCATGCTGTTTTTCTAGTAATATAATCCAGATCATTTCCAAAGGGGTAATGGATGTTCAGGCTCATTGTCCCAATCACTACAGAAAGGTAGAATTTTTGCCTAGATTATAGAAGCAACATGGCTCAGAGGAAAGACCCCGGGCTTGGGAGTCAGAGGTCATGGGTTCAAATCCCAGCTCTGCCACTTGTCAGCTGTGTGACTGTGGGCAAGTCAGGTAACTTCTCTGTGCCTCAGTTACCTCATCTGTAAAATGGGGTTAACTGTGAGTCTCACATGGGACAACCTGATGACCCTGTATCTACCCCACAGTGCTCTGCACATAGTAAGTGCTTAACAAATACCAACATTATTATTATAGAGCTAAATATATACACTTATTTTCAGGAATACAGTGCAGATATAAAATGACTATAAAATACCAAATGACACTAAAAAACAATTTGAATTGAAAAGGGAATTAAACTTTTAAACAATTTCTTTGGATGAAAACATTGCGATTTGGAGCAAGTTAACATTTACTGTAGTAAAGTAGGACCTGAGCTGACTAGCCTAGTTGTTGCAATTTAAGCCCATTTCTGTGAGGTTATCTGAGGAATTGGAGTGTACACCCTAGCAATCCCGTAATGCATGATAAATTTTCTCCTTATCTCATGCTTGCCAGTACCTTGCCTATTGAGGTCTCCTAGCACTAAATTTGTGTGTCAGGTTTCAGGGTAGAGGCTCAAGCAGTGTTTTCAGTGGAATCCTAATCCATCCTTCCTGGCAGGAAAGGTGATGACCCATGGGTTATGCATTCTTTAGAGTTTTTATCTTGTGGATCAGCTGCTATACTCTAGCTAGTTGAGTCTCAAATGGACAGAAGGGTGGTTGCTTCCAAGTAGATATTTTGTTGCTGTTCAAATTACTTAGTGCTGCTTTCTTGATACTGAATTTTCCATCATGGATGGAAAAGTCCCCCACCTTCATACCAAGTTTATCTTGAGCAGTCAGAAGTAAAATAATCTGCTTCTGGAGGAAAGTGGTTGCTCTTAAGACTCCAATGACTAGTACATCTACACTCACTCCCTTGGAGAACTCATTTGCTTCCATGTCTTCAACTACCCATCTCTCCGTTTCCCAAGTACACCTCTCCAGCCCTGAATTTTCTCCTTCTCTGCAGTCTCGCATCTCTTCCTGCCTTCAGATCATCTCTCCTAGGAGGTCCCACTGCTAACTCATACTTAACATGCCCAGAACAGAACTCCTAATCTTTCCACCCAAAAACTGGCCTCCCCTTGACTTCCTTATCACTGTAGACAACACCACCATCCTCCCTGTCTCACAAACTGGTAACCTTGGCGTTATCCTTGACTCATCTCTCTCTGTCTACCCACACATTCGGTCTGTCACAAAATCCTGTCAGTTGTACCTTCACCTCTCTAGAACCCACCTAGGAAACTCTCTACACAAACTGTTACCACACTGATCCAAAATTAACATTTCCCACCTTGCCGACAGCATCAGGCTCTTGGCTGACGTCCCCGCTTCCTGTCTCCCCCTTCTTCGGTTCATACATTACTCTGCTGCTTGGATCATTTTTCTTAAAATAGATTCATTTCATTTTTCTCCTCTCCTCAAAAACCTCCAGTGGTTGCCTATCCACCTTCGCAAGAAACAGAAGCTCCTTATTATTGGCTTTAAAGGACTCAATCAGCTCACCCCTTCCTACTCAACCTCTTTGATGTCATATGACAACCAAACCCCCACACTCTGCTCCTCTAATGCCAACCTACTCTCTGTATCTCTATCATCTCTCCCACCACCAACCCTTTCCCCACATTCTCCCTCAGACCTGGAACTCCCTTTCCCTTCATATCCCACCACTCTCCCCATCTTCAAAACCCTTTTAAAATCACAGCTCCACCAAGAAGTCTTCCATGACTAAGCCCTTATTCCCCCATGCATCTTCCCCTCTGGGATGACTATGCACTTGACTATGTACCTGTGAAGCACTTTGATACTCAGCCTAGCCCCACAATACTTATTGTGAATATTCTTGTGCTCTACTATTTTTTAATGACATCTGTTAAGCACTTACTATGTGCCAGGCACTGCTCTTATTTCTCCTTTCTGTGATTTATTTTATGTCTCCCCCTGTAGACTGAAAGCTCTTTGGGGGTAGGGATCGCATCTACCAATCCTATAGTATTGTACTTTCCCAGGCACATAGTACAGTGTTCTGCACATAGTAAGTTTTCAATGAATACCACTGATGGATTTATAGTAGCTCCTATCTTCATCAGGAGTAGTTAGTTGCAGTAATAATAGCATTTATTAACTACTTACTGTGTGCAAGAACACTGTACTATGCCTTGGAAAAGAATGAATAGTTGGGAGGTCTATGTACATTTGAAAACAGTTGTTTGCTGTGGAAAATGTTTTTATTAAGGAGTGTTTGATAACTTCCTTCTTCACTTCTACTATGAGCCCCATGTGGAATGAAGACTGTCAAATCTGGTTGTCTTGTGTCTATTCCCATTATTAGTACAGTGCTTGACACCTAGTTAGCACTTAATAAATACTACAATTACAATTATTCCCTTATTGGTAATGCGACCTTTGGAATGGAGGGCTTGAGAATCTCCAGAAATGAAAAAAACCCACCCCAAAATAAAAATAAAAAACCCACCTGATTTTTTATTCAGAGAATGCCAGCTGGAGAGGAGAACATACGCTTGTGTTAAAGGAAAAGTTTCACAGGATGTTAAAAGAAACCATCTGGTTTTTCTTTTCATTCTTGTTTAAGAACAGCTTGTGTTTGCAACTCACAACTTAAAACATGGTAATAACCTACAGGTCTTTGTGAGGTATGAATCTTGTTCGTTCTCTCTCTCTCTCTGTCTCCCTCTGACTCTCCATAAACAGGATCCAGAGAAGATATTCTCAGATATTTTCATATTGCTATTTGCCTGATAATGGTCTCTGTTTGAGCCTAGGTAGATTTGCTATGAATTCTATAAGAACTCAGTGAAATGCAGCCAGTATGAATAAAACTTAATACAAAGCTAAGCTATTAGTGATACCGCAGGCTACAACTGTGGTTCATCTCACCTCCTGTTCATTTTGTGTGTAGAAACATTTTCATGTTTATTCCTTATCTGGCACTGCACCTGGAAAGGGACCAAGCCAGTGGTAAAAAAAAGAATAGGTAGTTTTATTATGTTTACTCTTCTCATTAGCATTCGTCTATGATACTAGATTTTCTATGTTCCATTTTAAATCCCAGCTCAAGTCTGGGCGATGAGAGCTCTGGGTAAGCAGTTTTATGAAGTACTTCAGACTTTAGTCCAACTTGGAAAGCAAATCGCTGTGAAATCCTTATCAGAAGAGTCTGCCATCAAGATGTATCCATAATTATTACTTGCTCCTTTTGGATTGGTAGATAATCACTACCCTCTTACCTACAGGGTAGTGTGGCTATAAGGAGAGTAACTTCTCTGGGCCTCCGTTTCCTCATCTCTAAAATGGAGATTAAATGTCTGTTCTCCCTCTCAGCCTGTGAGTCCATGTGGGTCAAGGACTGTGTTTGATTTTATTATGCCTATCCCCGGGTTAAATTCAGTGTACCAGTAAGTGTTTAACACATACTACAGCTATTATTATTAAGTGGGAGGCTTAAGCTCTGCTAGGTGGCCTCTTCCCCCTCCCTCCCCACCCCCCAAGCTCCTTGTGGGAGGGAATGTGTCTATTTATTTTTACATAGTATTTTCCCAAGCGCTTAGTACAGTGCTCTGCATACGATAAATATGATTGACTCACTGACAGACAGAACTCCCTGAAAGAGGATGTGATCTGGAGGTAGGTGGAAGATGAGTACTGTGTTGATTCTGCTATCAGGAGGTTGTGTTTCTGAGTGACTTTCCTGAAGGGTGAAGAGTTCCCTCTCAGGGATCTAGGTGTTGCATTCTAGCCTCAGTGATGCACCCGTCACTGCCATGAGTGAAGCCCTGTGTTGGGCAGTCTTCCATCATATCTTTCTAAGCTTCACTGAGCTCTCTGTCCACCCCACTTTTCCACCTCCCAGTTGCTCTCCACTGGGTTGGGACTGATCAAGACTGATCTGCCTTTTTCTAAGGATTAGAATCCCTTCTTCTCCAAGATTCCCCCATTCCATCTCTTCATTAACAGAGATTCTGCATTTGTCAAGTACTGGGAGGAGAAAAGAGAGTGGAGTGAAGTGTTCTGCACACAGTAAACTCTTAATAAATATGACTGACTGAATGATAAAGTGCAGGGTTAAAACCCTCTGCTGGGTTCCCCGGGATCACCCTGTGGCAGAGAAAAGGGACTGAATGAAGTTCCTGGTGAGGGCCCACACTGTCACTTGTATTTATTGAGCGCTTACTGTGTGCGAGCACTGTATTAAGTATTTGCGAGAGCACAGTACAACAATAAACAGACACATTCCCTGCCCAAAACGAGTTTACAGTTTTATACTGTAAGAATGTCAGCAACAAGCTTCCGCTGAACCAAAGTGACACATACGTGGGGGGGGGGGGGTGTTATGCAGGTCCTTTGCCTCAGTGCACTTCTCTTTCCCCTGAAATTAAGGAAATCTGGGAATACTGGAAGCCAGTGTCCCTTTTCTGGGCACCAAATTAGGTTATTCCCTTCACATAATCTTAGAAGATGTAAAATGGGTAATCTTTGAGTGCTTCCAGGATAATGGGCCTGCTTCCAGTTCTTCTCAAAACTGCTTGATGGCAAATGAGTCCCGAGTGGCCACTCCTGTCTGAGTGTCTGACAAGAGTAGAAAAAGAAGAATCCACCCAAGCCTGTCACTTCCTTGCTCTCATCCAACTCATTCCGCTCATGCTAGGAGTGAGCCCTGAGGCAACTCAGTCCAACTCTTTTTATCTTCTCTCACTTTCTAAACATCATTTGCATTTTGTTCTCATAAACATTCCCCACTAAAAGATCCCATATAGCTTATTTACAGAGTGACTCACACCACCTCCATATTCATTAGCACTCTGACATAGCTACTTAAAGTTGAGGTTCTCTGCAGTTGCTATGAGTTGCCTGCTTGTGCAAGTGTTTCTTCCTGGTAAAACTGCGGCTCTCAACCCAGTGAATTTTCCCTCCCCGAAGCAGCCTTTGATGTGAAAAGGGGAGAAATAAAGCTGAATGGAGTGCCTTGTGAAATCAGGTGAATGGCCAGCCAGGATTTTATTAGAAGGTAGATTTCTTTTTTCCCAACTTAATAAGGGATTCAGATGAATCTTGTCCCCAACCCCTCACCACCCCCACCACCCCCTGCCCTCCTAGAGGATTCATCTAACTGGAATTATCAGGTGGCTTTTTAAACTGACCCTGTATGCTTAAAATAGCTCAAAATTAAAAAGATGTCTACAAAATCATTATGGAGGCAAGTGGAGGGTTTAGGCAAATAGGATTGCAAAGGCTGGCTCCCTAATTGATCTTTCCCATCTTTAATTCCCATGATCTTGGGTTTGGCCAGTGAAGCTTGAAGATTACACAGACTGAATTTCAATGTCTCAGACAAACAAAAGTATCTCCATTTACCCCATTAGAGTCATGTGTCAAGGAATAGCTTCAAATATCACTGTTTCATACGCAGTTCTAGTTTGATCAGTTGTGTCAAGTGGATTTGAAAATAAGCACCCCAGACTAATTAACAATTCTGTTTCAGTCTGTTTATGCGATACCCCCTTCAAATGAATAAAGCTACCTTCTAGGAAGCAGAGGAGATCAAAATTTGTAAAATGAGAGGATACAATTAATATGCTAATTTATTAATTTTCAATTGGGACAATTTTCAATGCATATGAACTGTTGTCCTTTCTGTGGGAGTGGATCTGAAGAACAAACAGAAGGAAAAAAATTATCAGGGGTAATTTTGAAATATTAATACTTTATTATAGTATTCTAAACCTGGAAGCAGGATATTTATCAGACCTGACAACTTCAATGAATAGTCTACTGCTTTGTTTTTTAATTGATCAGCCATCTCATAGCAGTTTCAAAACAAAACACGTTCAGGTTTTTCTAACTTCTGTCTCCAAATCCTTATATATTTTTAAATGAGCATTTTAGAGATGAACTTTTCTCTTTTTTTTCCCCCATAAATGTTTTACCTCGTTGTTCTGGATGAATTGTCTTTGGGAGACACCCTAAATATGAAATAAGTAGGACTTGGGAAAATCATTTTCCAACAAGGACCTTAGCATTGCCAGGATTCCCCCAAGTGGAATGTACCCAGATTCTGAACAAGGTGCATTTACTCAAGTCTTTGAAAATGCAGGGAGCATTTAAAAAAAATCAGCAATTACCCAAACTCATCAAAGTAATTTTTAAAGGATGGAAGAGATATAATACTTTTAAACAGCACTATAGAAAACTGTGGCTTTTATATGATGACTATTGAAACCATCATTTTTTTCCTGCTTTCAATATAAAGGCAAGATAATGAGGGGGTTTCATTTCTGCCTAAACATAGTTTGGGCCACTGGAGAACTGTACACAATCGTCAATTCCCAATCCTTTTGACTTGCGATTAGGTGGTGCAGCGTGCTAAATGGCATGGCAAGCTCAGTAAGTCTACAGTATTCATGTGATTCCCTCACTGTGCAGAACACCCTACTAGCCTCTGTAGGGATTTACCGATGAAAAACCAGACATATTCCCAAAATGAAGGAGTTTACAAGTTTAAGAAGGAAATGGGCCAAACCCAACTATGCTAAGATAAAAGAGAGTGCAAAAGGTAAGACCTTAGAACATAAATTGGTCTGTGAAAGTCCCCCAGACAAAACCAATGCTCTTCCATTTGGCTCCCCATTTTGTACAAATTCCTATTGCCCTTGATGTAATCCTGGACTACCTAACCCCTACTTTCTTTCCCTCTCTTCCTTTATAGGCAAGGCATAGTCTAAAGGGAAAACCCTAGTGGGAGCAATGGATGGTTGGTCCCAGGGTTTGTGATGCCTAGGACCTTTGGGCAGAAGTCAGGATCTCTGCTGGATTCCTGGAAACTTTAGGCAGAGACCTCAAACGTGTCAAGAGGGAACATTGCTACAGGGAGTGGGTTCCTGCAAAAGGCACTGCTGAAAATCAAAGACTCCTTTCCCCTCTCTACTTTCTGGAACATTCTGACAGGGAGAAAATTGATTTGGTGGCCTGTTTTCTGAACCTGAGAAACTCTCCAGTACAAATTAAGTCCAGAATGATCCCAAAGAGTTAAAAATGCTGGAGGATAGACTCAATCCCTGCCCACAAGAAGGAAGGTAGACATACCAGAATTATTATTATTATTATTAGACATTACTATAAATAGTTCCAGATTATTTAATCAAT
This sequence comes from Ornithorhynchus anatinus, assembly GCF_004115215.2. NCBI lineage: Eukaryota > Metazoa > Chordata > Mammalia > Monotremata > Ornithorhynchidae > Ornithorhynchus > Ornithorhynchus anatinus. The sequence continues at coordinate 11,495,341 of NC_041735.1, read as the reverse complement.
CTTTTTAAAAGCCAAGTGATTTAACCTTCAGAATCCTTCCTCCTCACTCTCAGTTGCATTAAAAAAAATTCAAATTTACAGGATAATTTAGAATAATGTCTGAGCATGCGTGGTGATCGCCTCTGGAAACACAGTGTAATTGTCTGTGGTGAATAGTGTACAGCCAAAATTGCAACATATGCTCTTTGGACCCACAAATGAGCTTATTTTTCTTTTGATTATTTTCCTGTTATGGATACTGGATTACTTTAATTAGGTCGACTCCATCATTTTATCAAAATTCTGAACATTAGAGCACCATCCTGCCTTTCACACCTTCCATGTCTCTTTTGACAATTATGAGAGCAGGAATATGTAGGGTTAAATCCTCTCAGTATTCATGAAATCCACGTTACCATCTTTTGACAATTCTTTGTTGTTACTGTCTGAAGAGTACCTATTTTTGATTTAAAAAATCATCTGTTTCTCAAAAGAAGATAATTCTTAACTCCAGTGTAGAAGTGCCACTGTACTATATAAATCCATCTGAAATGTATTCTTTATGGCTTGATCAACCCTGGGTTCTGCAGAAAACCACATTAGCAGAGGTCAAAGATATTAGTGCTTCCAGTCAACCTTTGAGTTCTCTTTTGTTCTGAATTCCTCTAGTTAGTTTGTGTTAAAATACTATCATTGACTTGGGAAAGACATCTTTCTTTGCCCATTTCAATATCTCCATTATGCAGAACACACTAAATCACTACTGGGTTGAGAGGCCACAAAGGCACTCCCTATCAGAATTTGACATATCTGTAACTCAATTGAACAAATTGCACAAGAGGTAAAAAAAAAAAAAAACAAAAACCCACCAGAGAACTTTTAACAAAACTGCTTGTTAACAGTATTGAAGGCTTGGTCCTTCTCTTGAGTATGTTTTATGTACTATCCTAATGGACAACCATTTAGAACACATGATGTCAGAAAGAAAGTGAGACATTCAGAGGGCTGTTAAACACTCTTCCACAGTGTTCTTGATGGATCGGCAATGCTATTTAGTGTAGATGTTTATTTAATTCTGATACCGAGGGGGAAATTTAGCATGCTCAATGGTCCTCCAAAACTATGAGTGTGGTTTAATGGTCCATTGACAGTGTATTCTGGTGTTATAATATAACACAAAGAGCTAGTCTGGGAGAAGATAACCTGCTGGAGATGAATATATTATGTGCCGTGCTGCTTTAGTTACTCTTCCTAGTCATTTGATTTTTAACTCTGTGTTGGTCCTAAGCAGCGATTTTAAGTGAAAATCTGAGAGTCCCCAACTCTTCCAATGAATCAAACTTCAAATTGGGAACTGATTCAGTGGATGAGTGTTGGTTAAATGTTCCAGGTCCATTAGAATATAATAATAATGATAATGTTGGTATTTGTTAAGCACTTACTATGTGTAGAGCACTGTTCCAAGTGCTGGGATAGATACAAGGTCATCAGGTTGTCCCACGTGAGGCTCACAGTCTTCATCCCCATTTTGCAGATGAGTAACTGAGGCACAGAGAAGTTAAGTGACTTGCCCACAGTCACACAGCTGACAAGTGGCAGGGCCTGGATTCGAACTCATGACCTCTGACTCCCAAGCCCGGGCTCTTTCCACTGAGCCACACTGCTTCTCTATGAGGTTGGAAAGCCCCAGATGTGTGTGCACAACTGTTTGTACACCTGTCCTTCATTTTTTGTTGGCAGACTGAAACGTGAGAATGATCGAGCCTCAGGTGAGGCTGAGGAAAAAGTGACTGAAGAGGAAGTATTAATATTCTTGTTAGCCCTTCCTACTTGCTGGGAAACACTCTGATAGCCTCGCTGCCCCATGTCCTGACTTGTTGCCTGGGTCTTGTATATATTTCCATTTGGATCTTCTTTAGTTTTCCCCTTTTTCTCTCCTACCAAGATTGCTAACATATTGATTTCTGTTTGCCAATGTATTGAGTGCTTCCTGTGGGCAGAGCCCTGTACTAAGCCCTTGAGAAAGTACAGTACCACAATAAACAGACACTGCTATCCATCGGTGAGGCAGGGGTACTGATTTCTGGAGGTGGTTATGAGTTGGGAACAGTAGAAGGGGGCATTCCTGCTAATATTAATTTGGTGCCCATTGTTGAGTCTACCCTGGGCAGAGTTTAGACAAAAATTTGATTTTCTTATTCCCTTCAGTCTGGAAAAATCCTCTTAAAATGAACTTGTCCCATGAACTCTCAACCATTGTTTGGATTCAGTTTTTTCTAAAATTTCACGATAGCATGAATATGTTATCTTAGGTTAGAGCAGAATGAATTTTAATAGAGAAGTTAAGATTTGAGTTTGTCTACTTTTGGGCTGAGCATTTGCTTTGACTTCAAGGAGGCCATTTCAACCAAGATTACTGGCACTGGTAAGTGTCAACTACACAGGGTTGAGGAGGACAATAACCCCCACATGTCAGCCTCACCCCTCCCAGGTCTCGACAGACCAGAGAGCTTCCAAGCATGACTGAAAAGATCCAAAAAGGTGAATTTCTGGCTTGTTAGCTCTGTAAAATCCTTCCCATCCCAATCCCCAAGACAAGTGGTGAAACAGCATGGCATAGTGGATAGAGCATGGGCCTGGGACTCAGAAGGTAAAGGGTTCTAATCTCTGCTTCTCCATTTGTCTGCTGTGTGACCTTAGGCAAGTCACTTCACTTCTCTGGGCCTTGGTTGTATCATCTGTAAAATAGAGATTGAGATTGTGAGCTCCATGTGGGATGGGGACTGTTTCCAACCTTGGATCCACCCCAAGGCTTAGTGTAGTGCCAGGTACACATTAAGTGCTCAATAAATACCCTTACTAATCTAATTTATCCCAATCCCTCATACAGTTCCTCCCTGCTTTTCACCACCACAGTCAGTATAAAAGATTGAGACCTATGCTAAGCACTGTGAACATAAATGGGGAAATACAAGTGGGAAGGCAGAACACAGTTCCTTAGGCAGTTGAATACGCAGAGCAGGTTGGAGCCTGGTGAGTAGTTCGTCCCCTCATTTGACTGTCTAATATGGGAATTGCAATTACGATGATTTATGCTTAACTCCAGCTTAAACAACTAACAGCCAAATGGCACGCGTGTAAAAAAAAGTCTCGTTATGGGGAAGATGGTAGTGCTTTCTACAGTGATGGGAAAGTCAGGGAGATGACGGGGCTTGGATGGGAAGATAAGTTCTCTTTTGGATGTGTTAAGTTTGAGTTGTCAGTGGTACATCCGAGTAGAGTTGTCCTGAGGGCAGGAGGAAATGTGAGACTGCAGAGAAAGAGAAAGATCAGGAATGTGCTTAAAGATGATGATGATGATTTATTATCAAAAGAATCATCTCAAGGAGATGATACTCTACACAATTGCATGGATTTGCTTAAAGTTCATCATTTACCTGAGAGTGTCAAGTATCCAAAATAAGTCCTCTCTCTGTTCAATGTCTCCTTTAATTCCTAAAAGTGTTGTGGTGGTGTTAGAACGAGCACTTATTTCTCCAGTGCTTTGCTCATAAACTTGAGTGATTTTCATATTGCAAAACCTATTGGATTTTCTCTGATGTAAAAATAATAATAGCCAAAAGGTGAAAACATTTCATTCTGATGGTATTTTAAGCATCTTAACATTGTTTTATTATTTTAGAATTGCTCCATAGATCACTTTATAAAAATGCCATTTCTGGCAAATCTGTAATGAAAATGGAATAGCATCTTATTTTAAAAGCGATCATTTGAATCCAGACTATTCAGTTAAGGAGCTCAAATAAATTGTTTTCAGGATGTAATGCTAATAAATATGAATTTACCTGAGTTATTTTGACAAATAAATATGAATGCACTTATCTGTCTTCTTCCAATGAGACAAAAGATGAACCTAGTGTGTATAAATTAATGGTATTACTCCAAATCTTACCTGAAAGCACATTTTCCTTCTATTTTTCAAAGCTTTCTAAATGAGCCTTTAATTTTGTTCCCATTTTAAACATGTTGAGGGACATAAGAAAATATTGTATTCTAAATGAAGAGTTGATTGTAGGTAATGATGATAGTAATTTTAATAATAATGATGATGATAATAGTGGTTTTCATTAAGCACTTACTGTGTGCCAAGAACTATACTGAACACTGGAGGAGATAAAAGATAATCAGATTGGACACAGTTCGTGTCCTACACAGTGCTCACAGTCTAGGAGGGAGGGAGAACAGGGATTGAATCTTCATTTTATAGGTGAGGAAACTGAGGCATTAAGAAGTTAAAGTTACATATGCGATGTTGCACAGCAGGCAAGTGGCAGTCTGCATTAGGATCCAGATCCTCTGACTCCTAGGCCTGTCTTCTGGCCACCTGGCCAAACTGATTCTCTAGGTTATTTTTCTCCATTCACTTCCTCTTTGAAATAAGAGATTGATCAATCAGTCCTACTTATTGAGTACTTACTGTGTGCAGGACACTGTACTAAGCACTTGAGAGAGTACAGCACAACAATGTAACAGACACGTTCCCAGCCCACACCGGGCTAATCAACTGTCTCTTATCCCATTTCTCCTCAGCTAAGAAGCCACAGTGCCCATTAGCCACTCTGTAACCAGACCAGTTCTAGACCGGAAAGCAAGGGAGAATCACAGAGGTGAGGAATGTAGCGGACTCAAGAGGGTTGTCTCCTAGTCAGTTGAGGGGCAGCCACTGGGGTGGTGGAAAAATGCTGTTCCACAACTCAGCGTGAATGACATCATTGCATGAATTTGTATTTGTGTGCAACTTATCATAGTGACATCATATAGAGCAGGGAGGATAGCGGCTGATTTTTACCCACTTTAAACTGGCCAAATGACCGAAGTCAGCCTTTACTCAAATAGAATGATATTCTTCTTTTAGAACATATTAACAATTATATAAAAATGGAGTGCCAGGGGTGAACATCAGACCTCTAAACTTTTAAACCCGTAGAAGGAAGAGAGCAGAATTATTGCTCTACCTCTAAAAAATGTAAAGACAGGAAGGCAGCATTGAGACCCCATCAGGCATCTGGGTTTCATTATAGTCTATCACAGTTTTATCCTACTCTATCTTCTGGAACAGCAATGGCTTTAATACAAAAAAATTGTTTAATGATTAAAAGGAGATGGAATGAAATAGAAAACTATTGTCCGTCTTCAGGCATCACATTTTCTATTCTATACACAGAGGTCTTTCACATTCTGACAAGAAAATGAATGACAATGAAGAGCACATAAAGAAGTGCTTTAGGGCTGACTGAAACTCCTTGGAACTTGTAACCAACCAAAACATTTTTATCAGCCCCATAACAATACACAAACCAATAATAAAGTGGTGATTCAGGAGCCAATCAAAATCCAAATGGCGTCGGCTTTTAAAAAATAGTCTAATCGAAGAGATGTTGATGTAGCTTGAAAACAATAAATATTAGCTCTGTCACAGTTTAACTGCCTCGATGCACTACATTCTGTCCGGTAGTCACCTCTGCAACCTTTACGGAAAGAAAAAAATGTTAAGAGCGGATTCCTTTTAGACATCATCCTAAGTTGCTGCAGTGTCAAGTGTGTCTCCTCCTGAAATTTTGCAGACTCCTGTTCTTCACCTCATGGCGAAAGAGAGCTTTGTGTTTCATGCATTGAAAGTGAGGTTTTTCATTTCGTCTCTAAACAAAGCCGAATTGGTGCTTCTGTAATTTTAGATTGCAGCGAATGCATTGGAAGAGAAAGGGAAGCCACTTACTAATCCACTCCTTCCTTTGTGTTTACCTCAAGTGGACTCTAACCGAAGTTTAAGTGAGGTAGAATGTTCTGCTGTGATTACTCTTCTCTCAATCCCTCTCCCTCTCCCCATCTATCCATCGGTTCATATCAGCTCTGAGGAGGCTCTGATTGGTAGAAAAAACTTTTTTTTCCATATAAACAGAGAAAAAAAGTTTGGAATCAACAGATAGGTTTTCAGGTAGGAGGAAGTAGCGGGATTTGAAGATATGTGTTACAGGGCTAAGAAGGAGGAAGGGAATGAGTACCGAAGTGAATACCAAATACCCAAATGCTGAAGTGGCTGGTGAGAGGGAAATGGGCTCAAGAGATGAGGGAGCATTCAGGGAAGACTTCCTGGAGGAGATGTGATTTAAGGAGGACTAGGTAGATGGGGGGAAAAGTAGTAATCTGTGGGGTGTGATGGGGAAGAGAATTTGCAGGCAGAAGGGGGAGAATGAGCAAGAGGTGGTGGGAAGGGAAACAAGAACTAGCAACACATACATGCTGAGGATAGGCTGCCATCATTTTCCAAAATGAAGACTAGATGTTTATATATATTTATCGTGGCTAAAAAGTTGACACCTATTAGAACCTGTCAGAACGAGGCAACCGGAGGGTACATTAGCTGTCCCCTTGGCGAATGCAGCTTTTTTTTTTGAGAATAAAAATAATAATGGCACCTCATTTATTAAGCACTTATGTGCACTAAGTTCTTATACAAGGTTATGACATCATGCCAGCTGTGTGACCCTGGGCAAGTCATTTCACCTCTTCAAAGCGTGGCTCACTGGAAAGAGCACGGGCTTTGGAGTCAGAGGTCATGGGTTCGAACCCCGGCTCTACCACTTTTTCAGCTGTGTGACTTTAGGCAAGTCACTTAACTTCTCGGTGCCTCAGTTACCTCATCTGTAAAATGGGGATTAAGACTGTGAGCCCCACGTGGGACAACCTGATTCCCCTGTGTCTACCCCAGCGCTTAGAACAGTACTCGGCACATAGTAAGCGCTTAACAAATACCAACATTATTATTATTATTATTAAAATAGCTCATATATTGTAAGCTTAAGTGGGACAGAGGTTATATCTTATTTGACTGTTTTGTATTCACCATTGTGTTTGGGCACATAAGTGCTTAATATGAAAATCATTATTTTATTTTTTCTTTGGTCAGAAAAGATGCAGTACTGTAGCTCCAAGGATTCTCTCTCAACAACTCATCCTCAAGGACACAGCTCACTGACAACAGCATCATGTTGGAACCAGACAACTGTTTCTTGCCTAGCCTAAAACTCCCTCATTCTCCATCTTACACCACACTACCACTCACCCATTCTTCAAAGCAATATTAATAATTATGGCATTTGTTAAGCGCTTACTCTGTGCAAAGCACTGTTCTAAGCAAGGTCGCATCTCCTCCAAGAGACCTTCCCCGATTAAGCCGTCTTCTCCCCATCTTTCGTCTCTGTCATCTCTGTACCCTTTAAGCCATGATAGTCACCCCACCCTCATCCCCACAGTACTTGTGATACATATCTACAATTTATATATATTAATATCTGACTCCGCTCTAGAGTGGATGCTCATCGTGGATAGGGAACTGTCTACCAACTCTGTTGTACTGTAGTCTCTAAGTTCTTAGTACAGTTGTCCCCACACAAGTGCTCACTAAATATCATTGATTGATTCCAGAAATTTGGCCCTGTCAGATGGAAAAAGCTGAATTGTATAAAGTGTGAGAAGCTCCTAAGAAGAGAGTTTGTAGGTTTCCTTTAGAGGTTTCAGGCTTCCAGCAGAAGTCATGGCTCTCCCTAGAGCTCCTCCTACAGACTTAGCAATCAATCAATCAATCATCTTTGAGCATTTACTGTGTGCAGAGCACTTTGCTGACAGCTTGGAGAGTGTGATAAAACAGAGTTGGTAGACATGTTCCCTGCCCACAGCGAGCTTGCAGTCTAGAGGGGAATATAGACATTTATATCAACATATAAATTACAGATATGTACAGAAGTGCTGTGGCCTGAGGGGGAGGTAAATAAAGGGTTCAGTCAATCAATCACAATGGTATTAACTGAGCACTTATATTTACTGAAAACTTACTGTGTTTAGGGTTCTGTACTGAGCACTGGGAGAGTACAAGCTGCTTGCGGTAACTTTATTCTTCAAAAGTCTATCGTGGAGGTATCTCAGTGATTTGGAGGCCACTCTTCACTTGGTAAACACAGAATAACACGTTCCCTCCTACAAGGAGTTTAAACTCTGCTGCCAGTATGTAGTTCATCAAATCCTTTTAGGATATTTGCTGGATTTGATAGCAGCCATCCCTTTGGTTCAGCTTCCAGGATCTTCCCTTTTTAGCAAAAGAAGATGACTGATAGATCTTCCCTTTTTAGCAAAAGAAATATAAGCGGGGAAGCTGATAATTCATTCCTAGTACTTCATTCTAGGTCTGACTAGCTAAAAGTACTTTAAGAAATGAAGAAGGACACTGGAAGCTGGCCTGAAGTCATGGCTGCTATCAAATCCAACACCTCTTTAAGTGATCTTACCTAGTACGATCTAGAATGACCTACTAGTTGAAGCTGTGTTAGAGAGCATTTGGAGGCACTCAGATGATAGTTTTTCCATGCCCTGCAGGCCGTTGCTTCATGATGTTATAATCAATGTGATGTTCTTGTTCACGGTTTAGGTACATTCAAGATACGTTGATTTTGTTTTGTTAGGTGGAAGATAGTGTTGGTAATCACAAGGTGATTTTTAGCACTTTCGAAGAGTAGATTGTTGCTATTAATCTTACTAAATCTTCCGTGGTTCGATGAAATTTTTCCACATTATGGCCTGACTACTCAACGAAGAGGCAAAATCTTCCATGACAATCAGGTAGTTAGCTGTTATCCTAGAGATGAGGCTATCCACATGTTGGTAGAAATTCATTTTTCTTCATCTTAGAGAAGATGAGGGCTAAAATTAGTCAGTTACTTATGGCATTGGTGTAGTGAGCAAAAAATCAGCCTCAGTCACTGACAGTTTTGAATACCATAATTCCTTATGGGGAAATATTCCTCATCCTGCTTGAAAATGAATGGTGTCATTGTTATTCCTTTCTTGTTTTGGATTTGTCATTTTACAGGTCCCATTTTTCCTGACCCTAACCCCTTCTTCGAGTGGGCAATTATGACTAAGGCTTTGAAAAAATATTTCTTTCATGTAAGAAAGCATACACAAGGCATTCATGTAATTGAAGTTGTCAGCTGTCATCTCTGCATTGATTGACATGCTTTTCATTTTCTCAAGTACAACAAAGCTGTCTGTCAATGTAAAAATTACTCCTGACCTTACCAGTTTCCCTTTTTACAATAGCTTTCCCATATCCTCCCTCTGGCCTGGGACTCCCACCCCATTCTTATCCAAACCGACCACCACTTTCCCCACCTTCAAAAAGCCTTACTGGGATAACATCTCTTGCAAGAGGCCTTTCCTAGTTGGGTCCTAATTTATTCAACTCTCTCTTCCTTCTGCATTGCATATGGACTTGTATCTGAATGCTTTGGGCACTTGGTATTCACCCCAACCTCAGCCCCACAGCACTACTGTACATATTGGCAATTAATTTTTAATGTCGGATTCCTCCTTTAGACTGTAAGCTCCATGTGGGCAGCATGTGGGCACCAATTCTGGTGTATTGTGCTCTTCAAAGCACGTGATAATAATAAGGGTATTTGTTAAGCGCTTACTATTCTAAATGCTGGGATAGATACAAGGTTATCAGGTTTTCCCACGTGGGGCTCACAGTCTTAATCCCCATTTTACAGATGAGGTAACTGAGGTACAGAGAAGTGAAGTGACTGGCCCAAAGTCACACAGCTGACAAGAGTCAGAGCCAGGTTTAGAATCCACGTCCTCTGACTCCCAAGCCTGGGCTCTTTCCACTAAGCCACGCTGCTTCTCACTTATTACAGTGCTGTGCACACAGTAAGCACTCAATAAATACCATTGATTGACTGATAGATCTTCCCTTTTTAGCAAAAGAAATATAAGCGGGGAAGCTGATAATTCATTCCTAGTACTTCATTCTAGGTCCGACTAGCTAAAAGTACTTTAAGAAATGAAGAAGGACACTGGAAGCTGGCCTGAAGTCATGGCTGCTATCAAATCCAGCAGTCTAGAAAATTTTATGAGATAGATACTGCCAATACTGTAAACTCCTCATGTGAAGGAACATGTCATGCTGCTATTTTGTGTTTCCCAAGTGCTTAGTAAAATACACCATACCAAGTCTGTGCTCTATCAATCCTACTACTACACTGTTTGTGGTGGAGATTTTATCCGATGCTTATAAACCATTTTAGGCCTTTTGAATGCTGCATGAAAAGTAATTAGGGAATTGCAGATTCTTGAAACAAATTGCTGAATCGTATTGGAGAAATGATTAACTGGCAAATTATATGTGCACATCTCAGCTTGGCCACCATCTTGCAAAGCAGATGGTTCAACATTAACAGGAGCCACAAAATAGGCTTAAAATGGTCTAGAAAAAAAGATATGATGGTCAAAATAAATAACCGCTGCTCTTCTACTACCCCCCAGCCCGCACAGTTTGTTCCTCTGGTGCTAACCTTCTCGTTGTACCTCGATCTCATCTATCTCGCCACAGACCTCTCGTCCACATCCTACCTCTGGCCTGGAATGCCCTTCCTCCTCATATCAGACAGATAATTGCTCTCCCTGACTTCAAAGCCTTATTGAAGGCACATCTCCTCCAGGAAGCCTTCCCTGACTGAGCCCTCCTCTCCACTTCTCCCACTCCCTACTGTGCCTTTCATACTTCTTCATTCATCCTGTCTCCCTTCACGATGACACAAATGCATGTATCTGTAATTTCCTTCCTTCCTTCCTTCCTTCCTTCCTTCCTTCCTTCCTTCCTTCCTTCCTTCCTTCCTTCCTTCCTTCCTTCCTTCCTTCCTTCTTTCTAGACTGTGAGCCCATTGTGGATAAGGAATGTGTTTGATGTCATATAGTACTCTCCCAAATGCTTAGTACAGTGCTTTGCACACAGTAAGTGCTCAATAAATATGATTACTAACAATAAGAATAATAATAAGAATTCAGATGTCTACAACCTGCAAAATGTTATGCAGAACATGGTAAAGTCACACTGGTTTCAAATGCCTTCCATTGCTGGGGTTAAATTTCATCGTACAAGAGTGGGAAGGGCAGATGACTGATACTGTTCCTTTAACAGGGCTGCTTTGCAGCCTTTAGTGATCACTGTCATTGTCAATTGCTTGTTTTTTTTTTTTTTTTGATCATGTTATTTATTTCCTTGTGTGTCCTTCACCAATTCCTCTCCTTTAAGATTGCAAACCTCCTGTGGTCAAGGAACTGGGTCTGAATTAGGTCTCATCCTTTTGTCTTTCCTCAGCATCAAATACAGTGCTTTGCGAAGAGTAATTGCTTAGGAAGTAGAAGGAATGACAATATAATAGTTATGACCACACAAAAGGAACAAATGTAGATTGCATTTCCTTGATTTGAAGTGGGGTGCTAAAAATGGCTTTCTTTTCTAAAGAAATGCCACTGCCCTCTTCTCATCTCACCTATTGATCTGTTTTGTAATTTGTTATTGGCTGACTTTGCACCAAACTACATTTTTTTCTCTTATTTTGAATAGCAAATCCTTTAAGCAACTTTCACATTTTGAAGAGGTTCTAGGGTCCCATAAATGCTTAATATGGAAGCAAGAGCCCCTCTAGACTAAGCTCATTGTGGGTAGGGGAGTTGTCTACCAACTCTTTTATATTGTACCCACCCAAGTATTTAATAATAATAATGTTGGTATTTGTTAAGCGCTTACTATGTGCAGAGCACTGTTCTAAGCGCTGGGGTAGATACAGGGTAATCAGGTTGTCCCACGTGAGGCTCACGGTCTTCATCCCCATTTTACAGATGAGGTAACTGAGGCACAGAGAAGTTAAGTGACTTGCCCACAGTCACACAGCTGACAAGTGGCAGAACCAGGATTCGAACCCATGACCTCTGACTCCCAAGCCCGTGATCTTTCCAGTGACCCACGCTACTTCTCTAATGACGTTGGTATTTGTTAAGTGCTTACTATGTGTCAAGCACTGTTCTAAGTACTGGGGTAGATACAGGGTAATTAGGTTGTCCCAAATAGGGCTCACAGTTTTCATCCCCATTTTGCAGATGAGGTAACTGAGGCACAGAGAAATGAAGTGACTTGCCCAAGGTCTCACGGCTGACAAGCGATGGATCTGGGATTAGAACCCATGACCTCTGTCTGACTCCCAAGCCCGGGCTCTTTCCACTAAGCCACACTGCTTCTCTTCCACGCTATTCTAAGCACTGGGGTAGATACAAGTTAATCCTGTCCCAAATGGGACTCACATTTAGGATAGTGCTCTGCGCACAGTAAGTATTTAATAACTATGATTGATCAATAATATAACAGAAATGGGGTCCATGTCCGGGGGTGAGGGGAGAAGATTTGGGAGTGATTTCCCAAAGATCCCTAGAACTACAATTCACTAACCAGTTTCTCAAGGTAAAAAGGCCAATATTACATTATCACTGGAATGACATATTGGTGCTTCTTTTTAGCAGGATGCTAATAGACATAGATGGTTGGGGAAGAAGAGCAAGCTTCTGACCCTGAGTTCTACCACGGACAGTTCCTAGGAGAGGTGGGATAATGGGAGGAGGAATGATGGGAGATTTGGGACTCTCAAAGTCTGCCTGTGGGGTTACAGTAGGGCTTCAAAAACCACCTTCCAATTATGATATATTTCCTCAGGTATTAGTTTAGTCCCAAATGCTGCCAGTCAATCACATTTAATTTTGACAGCTCATGATAACACCAGTGCTCTAGCCAAAACTGTGCTGGCATAATTATAGTCTCACAACTCACACTTTTGCCAGAAATTTCTGTTGGATGTTGTAATCTGCTACTCATCCATAGACTCCGTGAGCTGTTTAACATTGGCTGCATTTTGCCACCGAGAGAACCGTGTTTCAGGGGTTCATGAAGCAACCTGGCTATAGATTGTGCAAGAGTGTCCAGTTTGGTATGGACACTTTTTGATCTTTCAGAGAAAGATAAATTCCCAGGTCTAATTACATTCTTTTTGGAAGGTAAATTCTAATTATAAGAGGATTGGAGGCTACTCTTCTAAGGGACATCTTGAATTTTCAAAGGCACAGAATCCCAATTTCCTCTATTATAATGTAATTTATTTCACTATTTCACTAATGTATTTATTTCACTATTTCACCATAAAATGCCCCCAAAACATTCTTTTCTTGATTCTGAGCAATCCGCAAGTCTGGGTCCAGTCCTGTTAACATATCAAGCCACCAAACAAATATTGGTTGTACTCACTACGCTCCAATTTCCTAGGGCTTTTTAACTCCCATCCAGAAGGAAGAACACAACGGCCTATGACTTCATGAATCCACAGTCAATAAGAGCTTCATGGCTCTTTTAAACAAAAGTTTAAACAAAACTTTCACAATTTTAGGGCATAAATTAGAGAAATACATTAAAGACCTGACTTCATTTTGCTCAGGGGTCTTCAAACAAATAATATATGATGGGGTACTGGGCAGCTTTTTTCAATTTAAACTCTGTGTGTTTGTTAGGCCTATTACAAGGACAGAGTCTCATATATAACTATAGACCTAAAATTCAATCGTAAAATATTCTGAGGCTAACCACTTTTTTTTTTAAGTTCACACATGTAAGTCCCATCTGACTTCTGCTTTGCTAGACTTTCCCTGTTTTCTATGCTTCCATCATATTAATTTGTAAAGAAGTTGGCGGGTGGACTCCAGAGAGGTAGCCTTTAGGTTTGCTCCCAAACTGCACAAACAGGATTCAAGTAAGGGCACTAATTTGACTTCAGACTGTTCTTGCAGAACCTTTCCTTCTTTGTACCAAGAATGAATAATAATGCATATTTCCACACCAAATGGAGACCAGTGCCTCAGGGTATGCAGCACACCAACCAGCATTTAAAACTAATGTAAATCTCATAACGAAAATGGATGGCCTGAAATAAACTATCTCTGGATACAATTCATCCCTAATTGCATTCTTTGGATTCAATACAGTCCTCCAAATGGTACTCAGTTCAAGTGGGACCTAAAATATCACTCCAAGCCTTCTTCTCATCTTGTTATGTTTCTGAGGATGGTGTTTTTATGAGTCTCTTAAAATCAATAATACAGTTAAATATAAAGATTTTTCAAGTATAAACTTTGCACACTGCCTCAGTCTATAAAGGAGCTTAAAATCTTTAAAACCACTCTGCTTACTTAGGAAAAGATAAATAGAATGCAAGGTGAAGGAGAGTAAGAGCAAGTTTGAATGCCCAAATTACCTGTAAAAAAGTAAATATTGTTCTGTGACTTTGACTGAGAGTTGTACCACACCTACCCGCTCCTTCTTATCACTTTTAAAAAGGAGTCATCAGTGCTTCTTCCCAGGATTAAGAAGGACATATCTGTTCAGATTCAATTTCTGAAACTGACACCAGATTTGGAGGGGAGACAGGGAAAACACGAAGAAAGGAGTCTGAATCCAATTCTGAAGTCCACGCAATCAACCAGTAGTATTTATTGAAGTTTTTTTTCTCTGTAAAGTTACTGTACTAAGTATTTGAGAGAGTGTAGTGGCATTAGTAGACATGATCCCTGCTCTCAAGGGGGTTATAATCTCCCTGCAGGTTATGGAGAGGAAAGGGGAAGAGGTTGAAGTTAAGGACTGTATGGCCCAATGGATAGAGCCAGGGTCCTGGGAGTCAGATGATCTGGGTTTCAATATCGGCTCCACCACTTTTCTGCTGTGTGACCTAGAGCAAGTCTCTTCTCTGTGCCTCGGTTACCTCCCCTGGAAAATGGTGATTAAGACTGAGACCTATGTGGGACAGCGACTGTGTCCAACCTGATGAACTTGTATCTATCCCAGTACCTTGCACGTGTCTGGCACATAGTAAGTGCTTAATAAATGCCAAGAAAAGACAAAGAGGACTGTGCTAAGGGAACTGGAAAAGGATGTTCTGAGAGCAGAAGCTCTGGCTTGAGCTTGGGAAAATCAATTAATCAATATTTATGGAGATCTTATGTGCAGAGCATGTATGAAGCACTTGGGAGAGTACAGTAAAACAGAGTTGGTAGACGCATTCCTTGCCCACAGAGAGCTTCACAGTCTAAAGGGAGAAGTGGGGGTTATTCTTTGGGTAGCCACCCATGAACTTTGGGGTACAAAGGATGGTCCTGCCTCTCCCCACCCCAGAGTTACAAATAGGATCCAGCTTCTAAAGGGGGGGTGGGCTTAAAGAAAGGAAGCCCAACAGACCATTCCTAACACAAATCAAACTCTGCCATATATATTATCACAAATTTCTGAATAGGGCTCACAGCTGATAATAATAATAATAATAATGTTGGTATTTGTTAAGCGCTTACTATGTGCCGAGCACTGTTCTAAGCGCTGGGGTAGACATAGGGGAATCAGGTTGTCCCACGTGGGGCTCACAGTCTTAATCCCCATTTTACAGATGAGGGAACTGAGGCACAGAGAAGTTAAGTGACTTGCCCACAGTCACACAGCCGACAAGTGGCAGAGCTGGGATTCGAACTCATGAGCCCTGACTCCAAAGCCCGTGCTCTTTCCACTGAGCCACGCTGCTTCTCCTGAGCCACGCTGCTTCTCTGACCCAAGCTGACCCAAGAATGTGTGAAAATAAAGACAACATATTTATGCACAAAGAGTACAGTGACTAAAAACAGTCTAGGAACAATTTCTGTTTTTGATTAACTACTTTTCCAATTATCCACATTTCCTAGAATTTTGATTCTTAAGGTGGCATGCAATGATGATGCTTGGCAGAACAAGATTGAAGAATCATGAAATTGCACTTTTTCTGTATTTTTATGCAAAGCTCTAGACTGTAAGCTCATTGTGGACAGGGGAAGTGCCTACCAACTTGTTGTATCGCAGTCTCCAAAGTGTTTATACAGTACTCTTCCCATCGTAACCACTCAATGAATACCATTGATAAGGATGACGATGAAAACATGGCTGTTTCTCCTCTCTCAAAATAAAGGTAGACCAGTTCCTATGTATATTTCTGGGCTATCTAGCAAACCAACTAGTTGTGGAGTAGAAAATTAGTGAGGAAAGTGATTGCGATTCAGAAGTGAGGAAGATAGTTGAACTCACAAATTATTTAAAGTCCTAGGAGAAAAGATCACACGAGATATTAGGAAATACATTGTTGACATGATCTTAGATACTGTCAAAGGAAACGGGAGTTACAAGACAATGAGGAGACAGCCCTGAGTCTCCCACAAGAGTAGTGATGGAAGACTAATTACAAAAGAAGGCATTTTTCAGACAGCCGAGGGAGATTGCTGACATCTCTATCAGAATAAAGCTGGACTGACCCAAGACATGTCATCTTTGCCTTTTATAGCATTAGATATTCTGATGGAAAGATATTTAAGACTCACCAATTCAAAGGCTTTTCAGTTTTTCCTTGGTTTAAAGTAAACTTTGTTTCCAGTTAGCTCTATCTGTCAGGGAGCAACTTCAACTTTGAATGTTTAATATGTATTGTAGGCCCAGAAACCTTCTATCGAGACCATTCTGGAAACAGAAACACGTGACTCAAAGGTGCAGATCCAGGATAAGTCCGGGGACGAATAAACTATTGATTGGCATGATAAAAGATGGGGGACTTGGGAATATTCCATGGGCTGCCTTAAAAATCCATTTGTATGTCCTCACTATTATCCACTATGAATACAACCTCCCACTCCTATTATCGAATAACAATATGAAAGCTTTCCTTAAGAACAATTCAGTTTGGCTGTAAATTAATAAAAAAATAGAGAGCATAGAGAGTCTCTGAATGATGTTTTAATGAAGATACGTGATTTTTTTTTCCAACTAGCATTTTTCCCTATTGACCAGTACAGTTTGGGCTGTGCTAGCTTCCAATAATCAGTCAATCGTATTTATTGAGTGCTTTCTTTGTGCAGGGGACTGAACTAAGCATTTGGGGGAGTATGAATGGTGTAGTAAATAGATTATAGTCCTGGGAGTCAGAAGGTCATGAGTTCCAATCCCGGCTTCAACACTTGTCTGCTGTGTGATCTTGGGCAAGTCACTTTTCTTCTCTGTGCCTCAGGTACCTCATCTGTAAAATGGGGATTGAAACTGTGAGCCCCAAGTGGGCCACAGACTGTGTCCAACCCAATTTGGTTGTACTCACCCCAGTGCTTAGTACAGTGCCTGGCACATAGTAAGTGCTCACAAATACCATTATTATTATTATTACAGCATAACAGTATAATAGACACATTCCTTACCCACAACGAACTTAATCTAGAGGGGGAGATAGATATTAATATAAATAAATAAATTATGGATATGTGCATAATAATGTATTTGTTAAGCACTTACTATTTGCAGAGCACTGTTCTGGGGTAGTTACAGGGCATTCAGGTTGTCCCACATGAGGCTCACAGTCTTCATCCCCATTTACCAGATAAGGGAACTGAGGCCCAGAGAAGTGAAGGGACTTGACCACAGTCACATAGCTGACAAGTGGCAGAGTCGGGAAGTGCTGGGAAGCTGGGTGATACAGAAGGGAGTGGGAAAAGCTGTCTTAGTATCGAGGCTATGTCAGTTTTCTTGCTTGCTGGAAGTGATTGTGTTGCCTCAAGATTTTGCATTTGTTTTGAAAAGTCAGTACCAAGCCACTGTTCTAGCCAGATGAAGCTGCCTGGAGCTCTTAAAATTTGATAGGAGAAAATCTTCCAAGATCTTGACCTCTTTGAGTCTCCGAAAGACACCAGATAATTCAATCTGCCTACTTGAATTTATAGCTCTGATTTCAGTAGCATAATCCAAACACCTCCCTTTGGAGCAGAGCAGATTTCTGGAGCAGAATCAAGGTAGCTCCACTTTCTCCAGTTGTGACCATGAAAAGCCAGGGATTGTCCACTTGATTTCAGGAGAGTCAATACATGTGGGCTAGTAGATCTGGTGAAAAAACACACACAGGATTGGGAGCCTGTACACCTGGGTTCTAATCCTGGCTCCACCACTTGCCTGCTCTGATTTCACAAACAGGTCATTTATCTTCTTTGCGCTTCATTTAACTCACCTGTAAAATGGAGATGAAATTACCTATTCTCCTTCCTAGATACCCTTAGACTGTGAGCCCCATGAGGGACCAAGCTGTGTCGGGTCTGACTGTGTTGTGAGAAGCAGCATGCCCTAGTGGATAGCCCAGTGGCCAGAGAGTCAGAAGACCAGCACACTTGTCTGCTATGTGACCTTGGGCAAGTCACTTAATTTCTCTAGCTTGTTTCCTCATCTGTAAAGTGGGGAATAAATCCTACTCCCATCTACTTAGGCTGTGAACCCCAGGGGGAACAGGGACTGTGTCCAATTTGATAATCTTATATCTGCCCCAGCGTTTGGCTCATAGTAAGTGCTTAACAAATGACACAATTAATGGGGAAATTCATTTTGAGAAAAGCAAACAAGCATTATTAAACATATGGAGAAAAGGGTCACCTTATCAGATCCAGGTGTGAATATATCTTCTCGATAGTTTAATGTGTACAGGGAAAGTGTACTTTTGGAAAAGATTTTCACAGAATCTTTTGATCCAAGTTCCCCAATTAGATTTTCAGTTCCTTGAGATAATGGTCACGTCTAACACTATTGAAGGCTTCTCTGCAGTGCCAGGGGTCTCCAGATGGCCACCAAATCTCTGTGCTGTTACACCCCTTTCAAATGAGCGATCATCTGTAAAGTGTCAGTTGTTGATTTTAAAACAGATTCGTTTTTCTAGTTGATTTCCTGTTGATGCTCTGGTAGAGAAGCAGCATGGTTTAGTAGAGTAGAGACCTCAGAGTCAGAAGGTCATGGGTTCTAATCCCAGCTCCACCACTTGTATGTGTGTGACTTTAGGCAAGTCACTCCACTTCTCTGGGCCTCAGTTCCCTCATCTGTAAAATGGGGATTAATGCTGTGGGCCTCATGTGGGACATGGACTGTGTCCAAGCTGATTAGCGTGTATCTACCCCAGTGATTATAACAGTGCTTGGTACATAGTAAGCTCTAAACAAGTGCCATAATAATTATTATTATGAGCCTCTGCTTTGTGGAAAACTAGAAATTTTTTCCAACTGAATTTTTATTTTTGCTTCAGCCTCCACCATCCCCAACCCTACCCCGTGTACAATGGCCCAGTCACTTAAAAACTCTTTCCCAATAGTCCGCCATCATGAAGTGATAGTCATCTGGCTAGGACAGAGAGTGTGATGATTAGCCCCCCCACCCTGAGCATCCTGTAAGAAGACATCTGCATGGTCATGTAATCTATGGCAGCAAAGAGCAGGCAGCAGATGCTAAATGGTTAGACTTTGAACCAATCAGGGGAACAATAATTAGACATACATCTCTGACTAGTTCTTTGTAGGCTGGGGATATGTGACAGGTGTGAATTAGCTATAGTGTGTTTCACAGCCAGACACTCAATCATATTTACTGAGTGCTTACTCTGTGCAGAACACTGTACTAAGCACTTGAGAGAGTGCTGGTCACCCCTCTCTGATCGTCCTCTAACCAGTTGAAGGTATTGATTTATGACCCACTAATGAGCGTGGCTCAGTGGAAAGAGCACGGGCTTTGGAGTCAGGGCTCATGAGTTCGAATCCCAGCTCTGCCACTTGTCAGCTGTGTGACTGTGGGCAAGTCACTTCACTTGTCTGGGCCTCAGTTCCCTCGACTGTAAAATGGGGATTAAGACTGTGAGCCCCACGTGGGACAAACTGATTCCCCTGAGTCTACCCCAGCGCTTAGAACAGTGCTCGGCACATAGTAAGCGCTTAACAAATACCAACATTATTATTTGTTCCTACAGATGGGATCAGCTTCTTTTGGAACATGGTGGCAATTAGATGACCATCAACTTGCCTCTGAAATGCCCCAGCTATGTTTAAAATAGTGTTTAAAATATTTTTCCTTTAAGAAATATATGGCTTCAGAATTTTAGGGGATATGGAAAACTGGATATTTGATATCATGAATGGGTTAACAACACTGGTTAGTTTTTCAGATTTGGTGGAGTTGTAGAGAAGAAAATTTCTGGTCTGAGTATTCACTGCTTTTATGAATGCACTTGCTGTCCCCCAATGAGTTCCCTCAATTAAATGTGAAAATGAAATTCAGCCATGCACAGGACTGGGAGATTGACCATGTCAACATAAACAGAGTGATATGGCATTGGAAAATCATCTGAGGGATTCAATCTCTGTTGATTGTCAAATGGGATGATGAATAATTCTGGTATTTGTGAAAACTTTTGTGCCAAGCACCATACCAAGATCTGGGGTAGATAATAATACCATCAAATCAGACTCAGTCCCTGTTCCACATGGGTCTTATAGTTGAAGATGTAAATATATTTAATCCGCATGTTACAGACGAGGAAGTGAAGGCACAGATCATTTAAAAGTGACTTGTCCAAGATCACACAGCAGGCAAGTGGTGGATGTGGAATTAGAAGCCAGGTCTCCTGGCTTAGAGTCCTGCTTTCTTTCCACTAGGCTATAACACTTTAGAATTTGCCTTAGAAAAAATTAGTTTCCCTCATTAACAGACTTTGGGGTTAGAGATAGCCTAGTAGAGTTTTCAATTCTCTACTTTGCTTTACCTGTACAAAAGTAGGCTGATTTTGTGCAGAGAAAAAAGGTTGAATATGTCTGTAACTAAATTAAATGGTTAGCTTCAGCCTTCAAGAAACATTGTAGTTGCAAGATATAATCAAGCTCTACTTGGATAAAAAAAAGTCACCATAAAGTAGATTGAAAAGATGACAATATCATTTCAATGACTTCACCGATTGCCTAAGGCACTTCTTCACTGGGTAGAAAGAGGAAGGACCCAGGCTCATAGAGAAAGAACAACAACCCCCCCCCCCCCACCCCGCCGCCAACCCCCAATAAATAAACCTGATTGCCTGTGAGGCCTGAAGAGAATTATCAGAACAAGAACACAGGAGGCAAATATATATGGGAGTATGGTCTTGGAATAAGTATCAGGAACCCAGACCAGCCCTGAGTGGAAAATATTATGTGTGCAATGGATGTGGACACATAGGATTAATGATTAAAAATGTAATAGGTCGGAAAGTATTCATCTAGAAAGTGAATGACTACCACCACTAAGGTAGCTATCAATTGGAAAGTCTTAATGATGCTCTTACCCTGAGCAGCCACACTACATTTGTCTAGTTTATGGTGATTGTTCGGCTCTAGAGGTTCTTATTTAGAAAGCTCCGAGGTTCCTCGTTTTGAGTTATCCCAGCCAGATGAACACGGAGGAAAGGAGCAGTTACTGCCGTAGATTACGCCGTAAGGCTGGTTTCCAAAATAACTACTCATAATTGTGTGTATGAATTTTCTTAACGGATTCATTGCTGTGAAAGAAATCCAGAACTTCCAGGAGCCAGGGTTCTGGCAAATGGATTGTGTGTCCCTGGATTTTTATCTGATTAAGTGGGTGCTCATTTTTATCTACAATTAGTTTTGTGGTGGCAAGGATGATGAAAGCAATAGCCTCAGTGGGGTATATTTTAAGGCTTTTGGGGACACTATAGTTTTCACCATACTCTCTCCTCTTTGCTTAAAAAAAAATCCCAACTTCCATAAAAAGCCAGAGCTTAAAAAAATTCTATTGCAGGATTTCTGGCCAGGATAATTTGCCTCACCTTTCCATTTCACTTTGCTAGGGTGATTGCTGCATGAAAGTCGTATTTAATCATAATAATTGTGGTATTTAAGTGCTTATTATATGCTAGATACTGCACTGAGAGCTGGGATAGTTACAGATAATCAGATCAGACTTAGTCCCTGTCCCACTTGTCTTTCTTACACTGTCGAATCATCTCCGACCAATAGTGATACCACGGACACATCTTTCGCAGAGCACCCCACCTTCATCTGCAATCGTTTTGGTACTGTATCCGTAAAGTTTTCTTGGTAAAAATGCAGAAGTGGTTTACTACTGCCTTCTTCTGTACAGTAAACTCTAGTCTTCACCCTTGACTCTCTCCCATGCTGCTGCTGCCCAGCACAGGGGAGTTTTGACTTGTAGCAGATGGCTTTCCACTCACTGGCCACTGCTCAAGCTAGGAATGGAATGGGTAAGCCTCTGCTTGACTGTCCCTCCCATAGTCGAGACTGGTAGAGTACTGGAAACTCTCCAGGTGTGACCCTGAGAGGACCTCTGCCCCACATGGGGCTTAAAATCCAAGTAAGAGGGAGAGCAGGTTTTGAATCCCCATTTTACAATTGAAAAATCTGAGGCAGAGAGAAGCTAAGCGACTTATCCAAAGTTAAAATCAGGCCACTGGTGAAGTCAGGATTAGAACCCAGATCCTCTGGCTCCCAATCCCGTGCTCCTTTTATTAGGCCACACGTCTCAGTACCTTACCTGATATAATGTCCTTCCTATGTCCCCAAACTAATTTTGAAAAGTTGTCTCCTAGGTATATCCAGAATGTCATGCTTGTTAGTAAAACACAAAGGAAAAAGTGACAAACTGATTTTTTGAAGCTATCCAAGCCAGGCTCAACTTTCCAACCGAATACTAAAAATATGCAACCTGCCTTCAAAAGAAGTGGTCAGAGCACTGAAGAGTAAAGTGGTATATTTTCTGTTGCCTCTAGAGGAAAATAGATCTGCTTTCAGTATCAATTCAGCCATGGAGAAGAATTTAATCATACTTGTAAATGACATTGCAACAAAAGGTCATCAGATCTATCAGGACCTCATCAGATTAGGTAAAATTAGAGCTGCTTTATTGATGTTGAAAATTGGTTCAGAGCCCAGCTATGTTTGACAAGCTTCTGGACGAAGCCCTCTTTGCATAAAGGCTGAGGGCGAGAAGAGAAATGAAGAGTAAGACACAATTTGAACATTCTAGAAGCAATGGCAGGGGAGAGTGTGAATTTCCTGTTAGCATCCCTGGAGTCAGAGTCCTTTGATCTCTAGTTTCCAAAAAGAGGTAGTGATTCCCTCAAAATAACCACCCCCTTTTCCGTGGTACAAGCTTTGCCGACTCATGTTAGAAAATAAGGTATTCCTGGGAGAAATCATTGCACCATCCAACTCAGATCCCCCAGGGACCACCTTGGCACTTTTGCACTGACCACAGAGTTATGTAATCACACTCATCCAAAGTACTTCTAAAGAAAGCAGATTGCATGCTCTATTTAAGTACATACTCACTTTTCCTTTTCTTTTATCCAAAAATTATTTTGTGTCCTCTTCAACCACTAGGCTGTAAATTCCTTGAAGGCAGGGATGGTGCTTTGCCCTCCTAAGTGCTTAATAGAGTGTTCTACACATAGTAGGTCTTCAATAAATGTAACTGATTGATTGGTCTGTGAAATAGCTGCCCTCTAGCATAACCTTTAGAGATTTATTATATATATATATGATATGTATTACATTATCTACAAAATTATTATAATCATAATCTTTCATAATCCATTAAGAACCTCTTATCCATAACCTTCTCACTGTGCCTCGTTCTCACCTGTCCCACCGTTGACCCCTGACCCACGTCCTACCTCTGGCCTGGAATGCCCTCCCTCCTCACATCCGCCAAAATAGCTCACTTCCCCCCCTACAAAGCCCTACTGAAAGCTCACCTCCTCCAGGAGACCTTCCCAGAGTAATCTTCCCTTTTCTTCTGCTCCTCCTCCCCTCCCCATCGCCCCGACTCCTTTCCTCTGCTCTCCCCCGCAACCTGGCCCCACAGAACTTGTGTATGTTTGTACATATTCTATTTATTTTATTAATGATGTGTATATATATATAATTATTTTTATTTATATTGAAGCTACTGATGCCTGTTTACTTGCTTTGTTGTCTGTCTCCCCCCCTTCTAGAATGTGAGCCCGTTGTTGGGTAGGGATTTTCTCTATTTGTTGCTGAACTCTACTTCCCAAATGCTCTGCACACAGTAAGCTCTCAATAAATACGATTGAATGAATGAATGAATGAATTCACATAGTCTATTCCAGAAAGATGGGAGAAAAGGCCTTTTATTTGTATTTTGATTTGTTAATTGGGAACTCAGTTACATCCTGGGAACCAACTGTAACAACATGCTTGCTAATCTGTAATTGTAGACTTAAACTCAGTGTAATTCTAGGTCCCAGACAGTTTAGCCACTCAGTTTTTTAGTTTGCATTTGATGGCCTCAGATGGTAATTTTTGTTTTTTGTCATTCTTCAGGACAGCCTGGAGACCAAGAATGTGTAACATATGCAGATTCTTATCTGCATTCCTCTTAAAATACCCAATTCCCATACAATTATGTTGAAAAATGGAAAATTCTTTACCAGCTCTAGAAATTTTTTTATTAATGCAATTGTGGACATGTGGATCATTATAACAAAAAAAGTTTTACTTGGTCCCAGTAAACATTATATAACTTTCTGAGGTACAACTCTAGATCATTACAGGTCTGTGAACTGGGTTGAAATATATTGTGATAAGGACACTATTACTCTGAGCATGAATTACATAAATATCTTAGCAATTTATCCCTATTTCCTGATTACCCAGGTATAACAGTAAATGCTTCATAGACTTCATCACAGAACCATTAGAAAGGAACAGGTTCCCATCTTCTCTTTAGGGAAGCAATAGAATTGACCGAATTTATCAGCCAGACCCTCAGCTTGAAGTCAGGAATCATTAAATGCCTCAGAGTTCAACCTCGTCTTTCCTCTTGCTTCATCTAAAGTTCACTGTTGTTCAAAAGCAATCCATGGATGATTGTATTCGTCCATATATCCTACCATCTGAGCCAGAACAGGAAATGCAGCAATAATCTGTGTTATCCCATGGGTTAGGTCCTGTCTTGTTCATCCAGCCTTATGGCTGTGAAGCTGGCCTAAGAGAAGACACAAAGAAAGCAAAATACAAGTCATGCCACCAGTCTATACCGAGTACTATGTATTCAGTCCTCCTTCATGTTTTGTCAGAGATGATCTGATTTACAGGTCAGCTACTGAGCTGTATTTTGCCGTAATAGTGTCATATTGTCATAGTGTCATAACAGTGGGGAAGCAGCACGGCCTAATGGAAAGTGCACAGGCCTGGGAGTCAGAGGACCTGGGTTCTAATCCTGCCTCTGCCACTCCTCTGCTGTTGTGAACTTGGACAAGCCACTTAACTTCTATGTGCATCAGTTACCTCATCTGTTAAATGGGGATTAAGACTGGACTATGACCAATCTGATTAACTCGTATGTAACCCAGTGCTTACTACCATGCCTGGCACATAAGAAGCCCTTACTACGTAACTAAGTAGTTAAAAAAAAGCTAGCATGTGATCCGGTTCAAGCAAGTGGTATGCTGCAGAAAAGGGCTGATTCTATGGCTGATGAGTATAAAAGAGAACCAAGAAAAGATGGAAGATTTCTCTAAAGGAGAATTCTCAAAATTGGCCTACTTGCAGATGGAAAGCTGCCTTCGGATGGAGAAGGTTTGGGCATGGAAACTGATCCACTGTTAGTGAGGTGTTGGAATAATAAGACTTTCTGCTGCGAGTTCTTCTCTCACGCTGATTAGACTTGGTTTACCTAAGTCCCTTGACATTCACTAATACCCTGCTTAGTGCTCAGGATACATTCCTGTAAATGACAGCCATCGGCGGAACAGAGCTACTGGGTGTATATATGTGCTTATTTAGTTACTTGGTCTTGATTTGGTCCTCAAAACTAGGCGCTCTTATTTATGGTTTGTTTGGTGATTTACGCTTCTTGTCTCCCCTAGAAGATTGTAAGCTTTTGCAGAGCAGGGACACAGCCTCTGTCTGCTCCCCAGGATCTAGTACCATTCTCTATGCACAGGAGGTACTCAGTAAAAGCAGTTGGTGGGGCATTGCAGCTTGTCAAGATGGAGATTTATTCCCACTCCACCATGAAACAGACTATAATTTATTGCCTTTGATTCATAGGGTACATTCCACAATATCAATCTTCTTGAGTCACAAATCTTTTGGAACCTTGTCCTCCTTCTTTCTGGGATTTGATATAATAGCGTAATCAGACAGCATGGGCCAATAAGTATTTTTTGTTATGGTAAGTGTTATGGAATTAAACTATTGAATGGTGGTATTTATTGGGCACCTCTGAGAGCAGGGTACTGTGCTAAGCACTTGGGAGAATGCATCAGCAGCACTGACTCCTTTTACATATTTTCTTCTTTACATCTTACTACCAAGGTAAAGACAGGATTCTGAATTTAGAAACATCATTTCCATCTAAAAAAATCATGAATACAGCAAATTTGTTGAAGAAAATGGAAGTTGGTCAACATAACACTAAAGGTAAATTGTACACTATAAACTCCTCAACTAGGTTGTCACCTCTCTGAGGACATGGATCATGCCTACTAACTGTATCATACATTAGTACAGTGCTCTGAATGCATTAGTCATTCAGTTAATACATTAACTGATCAACTAACCTGAATTGCTATTTAAATTCTCCAAGTGGGATGTCTTTCATCTTCTTCAAACTTGGATGCAATAAAGGGATTATGTTTAGTTGGAATGGTACTGGAAAATTTAGAATCCAAGATCAGGAAACAATGAGCATGAAAACTTAAACCAACCTCGGCACCAAGAGAGATAATCTCCAAAAACATTCCCCCCAAAATCGCTCAGGGGAACCACAGAATGAAATAATATTGCTTCTTGGCTAAAGAATCCTTTTTCCCTTTTGGATGCTTCTATGGCAGTGGCAGATGTCATAGCCACCAGAGAGCAGTCAAGAGATGTGAAGCAAAACCGAAAGGAATGGTGGGTACATTAAAAAAGGATCATCAGGCATCTTGAAATAGAACACTCGGTGCTGCTGTGCACAGTTAGATGAGAATGTAAGTTTTTCTGGCAATGTTTTCAGGAATGTGGGTTTTCAGTGTGCTTTTTTGGGAAGCAGCATGGCCTAGTGGAAAGAGTATGGGACTGGGAGAGGATCTGGGTTCTAATGTTGCTCTGCCAACTACTTGCTGTGTGACCCTGGGCAAGCTGCTTGACTTCTCTGTGCCTCAGTTTCCTCAACTGTAAAACAGGGAATCAACACCTGTTTTCCCTCCTACTTAAACTGCGAGACCCATCTGGGTCAGGGACTGTGTCCAACTTAATTGACCAGCACCTATCCAAGCACTAAGAACAGTGTTTGTCTCATAGTAAACATTTAGTAAATCCCATAGAGAAGATTAAACACTCCAGAGATTGATGCTTCATCCTCCCTCCCACCTTCTGTCTGGGTCCCTACCTGAAAACTTTGAAAAGACCTCGCCCAGTCCTACACCCCCAACCTGTTGGTCTCCCATCCCCAAATCAGTGTGGTTTTCAAAAGTTATCCTGCTCTCACTATCCTGTTCCTGGTACTCTGTTCTCTTCCCATACCTCTCTCAGGAGGTGGGGCTGTGAGTAGTGGGGAGAGGGGTAGCATAGGTGGTTCTGTTCTTTGGAAGACATGGATGAGGAAGATACAGATGCAAGATGCAACCTCCAAGTTGGAAACAGTGCAAGTTGAATGGATATAGGGTGTGATATAGAGCCGGGGGAAGAGCCAGGGTGACTAAAAGGGTGAGGGGAGCGGGAGAGTGATTTAACTAAGGTCAACTAGCAGACACGGGAAGATTCCTAGTGCCACCGATAGAGACAACAAGCCTCTGAAATGTAAACACATCAATTCTCTGGCAAGTGAATGAGGAAAAATGGACCTGGCCTAGAAGGACAGAGGTCAGGAAGCAGTGCTTCACTAATCTGCCCATCCTTGTAATCAGTGATCACTCTCTACTCACCACACTCTTGTTAACTGTCCCAATGCCTCATAATCTATGTCCTCTGCTCACCATCTCTGCACTCTGTTACCTGAAAATACCCCCTTACCTGTCATAGTCCCAGTTTCTGCTCCCTTCTCTTAATTCTTCTCTTCTCCTCTATCTTCTAAATTTTGGAGCTGCAGCAAAACCAATAATGAGTGCATCTGTAGACTTCGTGTAGAGAGAAAACATAAATATCTGAAAGTGGTTTGTTTAGTAACAACCTCTATTATGATATTGGTTTTCAACAGTAATTGGAGTAGGTGCTGAAACACTGGATTAATTGTGTGAACAAATGTACCACACTGGTCAAGCTGTTCTTAGAGTGTATTCTGAAAATTTAATTGGACTAATGAACTTTAGAAGTCACCGCAACTGTCCATTCAATTACACAATCATGTTTTTTTCAAATTCAAGAGGTCCCATTGAGCTCTGTGGCTCTAGCTAAGAGCTCTCAAGGGCTCGGAGAGGAAATTACAAACCCTCAAGTCTCCCGTTACATTATTCCTGCCTGGACAGAGGTGAGACTATCAGGGCAGCTGTAGCTGTCTGGAGCTCTGGATTTTCCAAGAGGAACAGTGGCTTGAAAATGTTTGTTATAAATTTATTGTGCTCAAATAAAATCCATCCACCAGTGGTTATTTATTACTCTGTGCAGAGCACTGTATTAGTGGACTTTGGTTTTCAGATGCCCTGAACCCAGGAGCTTCAGAAAGGAAAAATAATCCTTCTCTTTATTTTTTATCCATTTTTCTCTGTTTATCATTGATCCCTTATGTCCTATCTCCGTAAGTCACCTTTTTACCATTCCTCTTTTCTTTCTTTCACTGAATGCTCGTTCCCTTAAAAGAATAAGCCTCCTTATTCCTAGATGTCAGAGTAAGGTAATTGTAACAGCAATAAATGGGAAAAGTGGCGTGGCCGAGTAGATTGAGCACGGCCCTGGGAGTCAGAAGGATCTGGGTTTTAATCCTGCCTCCACCACTTTGCTGTGTGAACTTGGACAAGTCACTTCACTTCTCTGTGCCTTAGTTACCTCATCTGTAAAATGGGGATTAAGACTGTGAGCCTTATGATGATGATGTTGATGATGTTGGTATTTGTTAAGCGCTTACTATGTGCAGAGCCCTGTTCTAAGTGCTGGGGTAGACAGAGGGTAATCAGATTGTCCCACGTGAGGCTCACAGATAATCCCCATTTTACAGATGAGGTAACTGAGGCCCAGAGAAGTGAAGTGACTTGCCCACAGTCACACAGCTGACAAGTGGCAGAGCTGGGAGTCAAACTCATGTCCTCTGACTCCCAAGCCCAGGCTCTTTCCACTGAGCCATGCTGAGCCTTATGCGGGATAGGGACTGTGTCCAACTCAGTTACCTTGTATCTACCTCAGTACTTAGTACAGTGGTTGGCACATAGTAAGAATATTATTATTATTATAACTAGGAGCCAAGCACTGTACTAAGTGGTGGGGTAGATTATCTCACATGATTATCAGGTCAAACATAGCTCCTGATCCACATGGGGCTCCCAGTTTAAGGGGAAGGAGACCAGACATTGAATCTCCATTTTACAGATGAGGTAACAATTTCCCCAGAAGGCAAGTAGCAGAACTGGATTGAGTAGCTGGGTCCTCTGCTTTCCTGGGCTGTGTTATTTCCACTAGGTCATGCTGTTTAGCAACTGGCAACTGGATTAGCAATAGGCCAGAAAAAGAGAGGCAGAGAGGCAGGCACAGAAGGTAAGAGCAGTAGAAGCACAGACATATTGGTGAAAGGCAAATAAAGAACCTACACATTCCCAATAATAATGATAATAATAATCACTATCATTTATAGTGACAAATAGCGTTTACAGTGGAATATAGCATTTTCAGTCATAGTTGTTTTTACCACTACTAAATAGTGATATTTAGCATTTACGGTATTCCAAGGACTGAACTAAGTGCTGGTTTAGATTTACGATAATCAGGTCAAACAGCTCCTGTCCCACAAGTCTAAATAGGAGGAAGAACAGGTATTGGATCACCATTTTAGAGGTAACGAAACTTTTTCCAGCATATAATGAACTATATTTGGACTCTTCTTCCAGCATTATGAAAGGCACTTATAAGCATCTTCTGTGTGCTGAGCAATTGGGTAGCTATAATAATGATAATGGTATTTATTAAACGCTTACTATATGCCAAACCCTGTTCTAAGCGCTGGGGTAGATACAAGGTAATCAGGTTGTTCCTGTTGAGGCTCACAGTCTTAATCCCCATTTTACAGATGAAGGACCTGAGGCACAGAGAAGTTAAGTAGCTTGCCCAGGGTCACACAGCAGACAGGGGCAGAGTAAGGATTAGAACCCAGGTCCTCTGACTCCCAAGCCCATGCTCTTTCCATTAAGCCATGCTAAGGTTATAATATTGGCTACAGACCCCAACACATATGGGGCTCACAATCCAAGTTAATTCATCTCCATTACACGGATGAGGAAACTGAGGCCCAGAAGGGTTAAGTGACTAGCCAAATTTCACTTAATGTGTCAGTGGAAGCACTGAGACCAGAACCCAGACCTTCTGACTCTCAGTCCCAGCTTCTTTAAAGAGGGTGAAGAATGAACTGATGGCAGCTCCCAGAAGGTTTGAATACAATTTCTGGGAGAGCAATGTTTTAGATGAATATTTGAAGATCAAGCCTTTGTTTTTCATTCCTAAAATGAGGCCAAAATATTTAGTGTCCGAATACTCCATTGTGAATACCTGTAGCATTAAAGGCACAAAAGAGGATTGTCGAAGTTGTCCTGAGCCCTACTTCTCTCTTCTCTAACCGGGATACAGCACGCCAGCTTGCCCAGGACAGAGCATCCCTGGGTAATAAACTGTTCTATGATGATGATGGCATTTGTTAAGCGCTTACTATGCAAGCAGTGTTCTAAGCGCTGGGGTAGATACAAGGTCATCAGGTTGTCCCACGTGGGGCTCACAATCTTAATCTCCATTTTACAGATGAGGTCACTGAGGTGCAGAGAAGTGAAATGACTTGTCCCTTGCATCCCAGGGGGGAGTTTGTAGTAAGGATAATAATAATAATAGTAATAATAATAATAATAGCTGAGCACCTACAGTGTGCCAAGCACTCTACTAAGCACTGGGCTAGACACAAGATAATCAGGTTCCACATGGGGCTCACAGACAAAGGATACAAGTCACAAAACAAGGGTGGTGAGCCCCCTGTTAGCTGAGTAGAGTGTTCTTTCAGCCCTGTTCATTATGAAAGGGAAAGCATATTTTTGGAATGGAGAAAATATTAAAATCATTTTCCAAATTGCAGTGTGGGTTAACAGTATAGAGGATTCAGTCGAAGCAGTGGGATGAGTCACACTCAACACATAGATAATAGAAGAGTTTATTCATTATGACATTAGCTTCAGAAACTAGATCTGTATTTCAAATGTGACAAAATAGCTCAGAAAATAATTTAATAGAGGGTTTGAAGGCACTCCTCAATAGCAGTTATGTGGTTACACCCCAGAACATGGTAAAAACAATACACTATGTTGTTTTTACGCGCCGCTCGTAAATGAGGGCTAAGAAAACTGCTTTAAAGTAAAGTACAACATATAGACCCTTTTCTGGACTAACATATATTTGAAATAGAAACAACCAAACCATGACCCTAATGGATAACATATGTCTCTCATATGCACATATATGGAAAAAAAGGTACTTTATGAGAAGCTGAATAGTGAAGTATTTCACAATAAAGTTGCTAGAAGCAAGATGTGACAAAGTTGTTCTTTTATTTGTTAGTGCTTTGCAATTACTCCAGGCTCCCCAAGGACACTGCCTGATAAATGATGTTTCAAGGGGGAAAAAAAATCCAAGTTTTGTTCTTCCTAGCACCTTTGTGCATAATAATAAGACTAGGCAGCTAGAAAAGGTTAGATTTAAATCAGGAGAACACAAGGTTGGCTTACAAGCTGCTCTGTAGGACACCTAAGCCCAGAACAATTATTTTGTTTGTAACAGGAATAATGAAAGATAGTAATTAGAATGATGCTCTTAAAATTACCTGGTCGTTGTACTATATGTTTTCCAAATTAGTTTGGCAAAAATAGCTTGTTACAGTTTGAGTACATATTAGTGGAAAGCAATTAGGTGGCCAAACAACCATGATGACAGCTTTTTCGTCAATAGTTTAGTTTTTAATTGTGGAATGGTCAAATCCTGCCCAGAACAATGTCCAAAATATTGATGTGTAGAATTTACTGATTGGTTGAGAAAAGAGGAGGGAGACATGATCTCCTTGGGATATATTTTAAAGCAAACTATTTCCCATGTCAATACATTTGGTTTGTGTATTAAACACTTTCAAAGCCAATATAGCTAAATTGAATGTTTTACACAATTCTAACAAGGTTAGATTGAAAAGTAATGATTAAGAAATACCTCAAAGTTGCTATTATATAAACATCAAAGTTGTCATTTTCATCTTTCTTAATCAGATATGAGTAAAGGAAAGAAAGCACATTCCTCATTTATTTTGATCTTGATTTTCCAAATGCGAAACTTTATAAATTACCAAGGCTGATAGTGGATGCCCTCTTTGCCAATTTGTCTGTAACAACAGGAGACATTCTGGCCTTAGTAATCCAAGGAATTTATCAACTACATCAAGAAGATGTATTAATCGGAACTAACTCTTTCCCATACAGAGTGTAGCAGATTGAGCCTGTTCCACATGATTCAGAAGGAGACTTTTAATTAGAAATAAAAGAGCTGTGTTGATCCTCTCTGGTGAGCAGATGACCACCTCCCCTTGCCTCTCTCAACCTCTCTTTAAACTTTTCTCTTTCTCCATGTGGCTATTAACTTTGTTTCCCTTGGATCCTCTGCACCTAAATCTGGGCCCCTCCTCAATTTCCCTGTGGCTCCGCTCTTTCCCACCTATGCCATTTTTTTTTTTTTGAAATGTGGTTTTTGCTGGGGCTGGGCCCTTCAATGTTTGCCATGCCTGGGATCACCACAGCTACAGGGTGGGTGGCTGGGCTCGCTGGGGACATTGAGGGTTAAGGTCTGGGGAGCGTGACTTAGTGGTAGAGCATGGGCTTGGGAGTCAGAAGGTCATGGGTTCTAATGCCGGCTCCACCACGTGAGCAAATCATTTCACTTCTCTGGACCTCAGTGACCTCATCTGGAAAACAGTCATTAAGACTGGGAGCCCTGTGTGGGACAGGGTCTGTGTCCAATCCAAGTACCTTATATCTGCCCTGGTGCTTAGAACAGTCCATGGGCACAGAGCAAGTGCTTACAAGTACCATAATTATTATTACTATTATTAACTCTCCTCCATCCCTCCCTCTTTCTCACCCTATTTATTTTTTTAATGAGATGTACATCACCCTGATTCTATTTATTTGCTATTGTTTTAATGAGATGTTCTTTCCCTTGATTCTGTTTATTGCCATTGTTCTTGTCTGTCTGTCTCCCCCGATTAGACTGTAAACCCGTCAAAGGGCAGGGACTGTCTCTATCTGTTACCGATTTGTACATTCCAAGCACTTAATACAGTGCTCTGCACATAGTAAGCGCTCAATAAATACTATTGAATGAATGAATGAATCTCATCCCGGCCTGGTCCTGGCAGATGTGGAAGTTCTGGGGTCTGCAACTAGCCTGATCATGAAATTTTTTTAAAAAACGATTTGAAAAGCTAAAGTGGGCCTGTGAATCCTGATAAATCCCTGGGGAGCATCGCAATAACAATTTTACTTACAGTGAGGTAGGAGTTGGGCCCACTGTTGCATCACTTTCTTGTTTTATAGTGCATAATTTCAGAGTTTTATTTCCCAAGACTTTGTCATTTCATTTTTCTTCAGTGCTTTACCACTGAAGCGGATCCCTTGTGCTGAATGTAACAACTTAAATAATAGAATTGTATTTTAGTTTCTTATCTGTATGTATATATTTACGCATTTGATGCATTCATATTTTATCTTCCAAGGATATGATATAGATTTGTGATCTCCTTGTGGACCGTTGTCATATCTATTAACTCTAATACATTCTTCCAAGCACTTAGAGCTGTACTCAACACAGACAGGTGATCAGTAAATATCACTGATTGATGGAAAACTTGTTTTTTCTTATTTCTCCATGTTTCTTCATCATCCATCTTTAGATAAAACTTGTTTTAAATGTAAACTCCATGTATTAACAAAAATAAAAAACCTAAACCCATCGATGACTTAGGAGAGTACAATATAACAGAGTGGGTAGAGATGTTCCCCGCCCGCAACAAACTTACAGTCTAAATCCATTATCTGCCTCTCATTAACTAAGTGGAATATATGGCAGAAAGCTACAAAATCTGAAGAACAACTCAGAACTGCTCTTTTTACAAGCTATCCTAGCTAACCAATTTCAGTTTACAGTGGAAATTCCTCTGATGAAAGCCCTGAAATGCCTAGCCCAGTGAAGTGGAGGACTAAGTACATATAAAATTGATTTGCTTCAGGCCCTAAAGGTTATTCGTTGGATTGAATGATCCAGTTGGGGATGGGGGATTAGGATGGGGATGAGGGCGGGGTTGGAGGTCTACATAGGGCAAATCAATCCAGTTACTGCTCTTTCTCCTTTCATTTGGATGATGCAGACTCAATCACCGACTTCAGTGTAGGCTGAAGGGGTCAAGAGCCAGCCCAGCATTCTTTGTGAAACAAGCTGGGTTTTAGTCTATTACTATGACTAATTGTGGTATTTGGTATTTACTCTGTGGTATTTTTTCAGGTATTTGTTAAACGCTTATTAAGTGTCAGTCACCGTACTAAGCACAAGGATAGATACAGGATAATCAGGTTGGACACGGTCCATGTCCCCAATGGGGCTCACAGTCTTAACCTTCATTTTTATAGATGAAGTAGATGAGGCACAGAGAAGTTAAGTGACTTGCTCAAGATCTCACAACAGGCAAGTGCCGGGGTAAATGCAATGCAATCTGATTGGACAGAGTCCCTGTCCCACGTGGGGCTCGTTTTACAGATGAAGAAACTGAGACCCAGAGAAGCAAAGTGATTTGTCCAAGGTCACGAGGCAGACTATTGGCAGAACCAGGATTACGATTCGGTTTCCCTGCCTTCTGGGTCCGTGTTCTTTCCACCAGACTAAACCACTTCTCACTATTGATGGAGTCATGGGCTTTTCCCTTTTTCAGAGTGAGGGGACCCAGACCAAGGGGTGCAGAGTGATGGATGTCCAGGAGAGAGGGATGCAAGAGCAAGGGGATTCAGAAGGAGCAGGGTGGGAGTCTGGTTGCATGTTTTCCAGCAAGGTTAGCCCAGCCAGCACCAAACCTGGAATCAATCAACCAATCAATCAATCAATCAGTGGTGGTTGTTGAGTACTTTCTGTTTGAAGAGCACTTCACTAAAAGTAATAGAGTAAGTAAGCACAATCCCTGCCCTCAAGGAGTCTAGTGGAGGAAATAGATAAAATAATAAAATAAATTAAGGTAGGGAAAGCAAACTTTGGCTGAATCTGCTCAGGGTAAAACCCAGTGTTAACATTAGCTGAATCCAGAGTGGGTTGAGGCAAAACCCAGCATTTTCTAGAGAAAATTTTCTTTAAAAAAAAATGCCATCTCAGAGGGTGGTGGCTGAGGCAATTTTCTAAGAATTACTGTTGCTCTTCACACAGACAAAAGCCCCTGGAATTTAAACAGTGAAAGATGTATTTCCAACATTTGCCCTTTATTATAAACCAGGCTAATATTCCTTATCATAACAAACCCGGGAGGTGATAACCATATCTGATGTGCTAATTACTTTCCTTGGGCCTGTAGGTTTGGAAAGCTTCCGGGCCACAGGGACTACCCTGAGGGAACGGAGGTTTCTGCTACCCCTTGATAACCTTGTATTGTGCAGAACGGGAAGACCACAGGATATTTAAACCTTCCCACTTATCCAGAAGGCAAGATAAGGGAAACTTTTCCTGGAAAAAGTCAGGCGGCTGCTTTACCACCTCTCTCCTAATCCTTCTAGAAAACATATTACAAATTGAGGGATTAGGAAAAGAGAAAACACCACTTGAGTTCTTGAGTTTGGAAGGGGATGAGATGGTTATTTTGATTCCAGTCAGCTGTGCTGATGTGATTATGAACAGTGTCCTACATCAGACTCCATTTTTAGAGAAGTGGCATGGCATAGTGGATAGAGCACGGGCCTGGGAGTTAGAAGGTCATGGGCTCTAATCTCGGCTCTGCAATTTGTCTGCTGTGTGAACTTGGGCAAGTCTCTTCTTTTCCCTGGGCCTCAGTTACCTCATCTGTAAAATGGGGATTGAGACTGTGAGCCCCACATGGGTCAGGGACTTTGTCCAACCCAATTTGCTTGTATCCACCCCAACACTTAATACAGTGCCTGGCACATAGTTAAGTGCTTAACAAATACCGTAATTATCATTATTATGAAGCCTAACAGATGGGGCCTCTGAAGAGTGTGAGTATAACTCATTCAGGCCATACTGGTGTGTTTATGAACAGCAGAAGAGAAGACTTAATGGCATATTTAACCTTCCATTGACTCTAGGAAGTTTTTCTGTAGGGAGTTTTTTTTTTTGGCTTTAAAAAATACCGAGTATGCTTAATTTTCTTTAATTTTTTGTTTAATGACTTCAAATGTTTATTATTTTCAATTACGGGCAAGAAAAAGCAATATCTCTTTTATGGAATAAGAGAAAAGCTATTATTGCCACTAATGGGAATGGATGGACCAAAATCTACCTTGCAAGAATGCCGGATTAGAGGATATTTTCACTTTACCTTTGTGTCTCATGGAATAGATGAGGATAACGTGGAGGAATGGTGAAATACATCTTGGAGAAAATTAGATATGAACTTGAGATTCCTTTGGCAATTTATTTTTTCTTTTCATTGGACTGTTCCAAAGTTATTGCCTAGAGGAAAGATCATGGGACTGGGAGTCAGGAGAACAATGGTCTGCTGTGTGACCTTGGAAAAATCACTTAACCTCTCTGTGTCTGTCTCTCCATAATTTATAGGCATGTTGTGAGATCAAATTGAGTTTTTTGATATGAAAGTACTTTGGAAAAAAATCAAAGCACTTGATATAAGATAGGGTATTATCCAAGTATTAAGTAGTATTTAATAAAGATCCTTGTTAGTTTATCAAATACAGAAGTCTTGGTTGGTTGAGGTTTGCTTGGTGAATTGCTAAAAGAATAGCAATGGGGCCCCATCCAATTTTTACTTCAACACCACTGAAGAGTCTAATATTTTCTAGGGAAGAATAATACATGCAAAATTATCCTAGCTCTAAAATGGGAACCATTATTTATAATGAAACTAGCCCATCTATTTTTTTATCTAATCATTTTTTTACCACCAAAATGGTGACGATAAGGTTAATGGGGTTTCTGCCCCCCCGGCCCGAAAATGGACCTGCAACCACTGAATGAGTTCATTTTGAGAAGTCAGTTCTTAATAATTATTTCAGCATCTATCCATGTCTATTAATCCTGTCGGTTCTACCTTCACAACATTGCTAAAATCCACCCTTTTCCTTTTCATCCAAACTGCTTCCACACTGATCCAAGCACCTCTTCAATTCTGCCTTGATGCATCTGCATCCTCACTGACCTCCTGGTCTCCTGATCCTCCCCACTGTGGCCCATACTTCACTTGGCTGCACTGATGATTTTCCACAAAAACGTTCAGTTCATTTCTCCCCACTCCTCAAGAACTTCCAGTGACTGCTCAACCATTGCCACATTAAACAGAATCTCCTTCTCATTGATCTTAAAACACTCATTCAGCTCACCCCTTCCTCCCTCACTGATCTCCTACCACAGCCCAGCCTGCACACTCCGCTCTTCTAGAGCCAGCTTACTGTGCCCCGATTTTGCCTATTTCATCAACAACCCCTTTCCCACATCCTTCCCCTAGTCTGGAACTCCCTTCTTCTCCATATTTGCCAGACCACCCCTCTCTCCCCCTTTAAGGCTTTATTAAGATCACGTCTCCTCAAAGAGGTCTTCCCCAATTAAGTCCTTTTTTCCTGGCTTAGCCTCTTTTCTGTGTCATCTAAGCACTTGAATCTGTGATCTTTGGCCATTTGATAGTCACCCCAATTCCAACCCCAAAGCACTTATGTACATATCTTTAAATTATATATAGTAGATTATTTATAATTATGTCTTTCCCCCCATCTAGATTGCGACCTCCCTATGGACAGGGAATGTGTCCACTAATTTTGTTGTACTGCATTCTTCCAAGCTTCTAGTAGAGTGCTCTGCACATAATAAGTACTTGATAAATACCACTTATTGATTATTTGTACCATGAAATCATAGATCTAATAAAATGCTTTTCCCAGATTGACAGGATATACTTTAGGAATAATTGGTGGAGAAGAATTCAAAATAGCTGCCTGAAAAAGAGCTTGGGGCTGGGATTTTGGAGACCTGGCTACTATCCTAATGCTGCCACTTGCCTTCCCTGTGACCTTGGCAAAAATCACTTAATCTCTCTATGCCTCAGTTTCCTCTTCTCTAAAATGGCAATAAAATTCCTGCTCACCTCCCTTTCAACTGTGAGCCCAGAATGAGGCAGGGACTGTGTCCATTTGATTACAGTGTATTCACCCCAGCATTTAGCACAATACTGGGACTGTAGTAAGGATATAATAAATAATAAATATAATATAATTATTTTGAAATGTATTTGTCCGCCATTTTTTTCCCCACAGCTAACTAGTGGAGGAGATCATGAATCATTTTAGTTGGGCTGATTTTTCTGGAGGCCAAACTGTTTTAGAAGAGATTTAACTTGTCATCTTGTCAAAAAGCTTCTATGAAATTATTTAGCATTCTTTTTTTCAGTCAATCCTGAAGATTGTTAAAAATCTATTTGGCTATTTTGAGCATGTGTGCCCTTCACTAGTACAATTACCAACTGAGATTTAGCTAAAAACTTAGGATATTCTTAGGAAACTGCATCTGAAAAAGTGTTATTTACTGTATTTTGGTTCCCCTAATCTGAAAAATGAAGGAAGTGTATTTTCCATGGGAAAGGAGAAAAGATCACTTTAACCTGTAAATAGAAAATAGCATGATATAAAAGGGACTGAGACTTAAATTGAGTTAAATTTTACCTCAGAAAGGCATTTTTGTTTTTCGCTGGCATTTTTCTCTTCCTTGAAACATGGAAACATTGACCTCGTTAGAAGTGTTTCGCGATGCAGGAGGTGGGAAGTTTCATTGCTAAGTTTTGCTCACATTACTGCCAATAAATGTAACTTTCTTTAAAGGGCAGTATGAACTCTCACTTTGCTGGCTGGTCTTTTCCAGGTATTGATCATTTGCTATACAAGTATTCATTTTTGAATTTATAACATCAAATAATAGAACCAAATGACCATAAGGATATGTGGCAGTTCTCAAAATGTAAATTAAATTTTGTAATATGACTAGAGTGAATGGATTTTTACAGCCAAAGATAAAAGAAAAAGAGAGCTGACTAGTGTTTGTAGCATATTATATATGTTTATAATTTTCCAAAATTCAGTTTGTGCACCCCAATTTTCAGTACTTGCATTTAGAGCTTCAGTTCTGAATTCAGCTCTGTAGTTGCATACTGGTAGTACTTGGAGTTGCTTAAAAATTTCAGTTGAGATCTGCTTTCTTTTTCTGCCAAACACAAAACTTATTTCCTTGGAAAACTTTGAGCATAAGGGTGAGCCTTATGGCCCAATGGCCATCTGGGTCAGACCCAAACTGCAGTTTGCACACTGTGGACAGCTAAGGCTACATTGCTCACTCTTTGACCGATTGACCTAAATACCCAGCTCCATTTCCTCTTTGGGTTGAGAGGAAAGGGAGTTGAGAATTATGAGTTAAAAAAGGGAGATGATCTTTGCTCCCCTTCTTGGGCCAGGATCAGTGCTGAGTTAAGAAGAGAATGTTGGGCCATCCAGGAGGCCAGCAGGCTCTTGGAGAAGGCTTTTTGGGGGTGACTTTTTAGACATTTCAGGAGCCAGGGTGTTACTTAATCCCCTTTGGAGCCTTTTTGAAAAGATGGATAGGACAGACTCTTCCTTTTTACTGCAAGTCTCATCCAGATGGACTGCTTCTATTTATGATTTAATGGTAGGGAGATACACTTCTTTTCAAATGCAAATCATGAGCCTTCAGGGAAAAAAATCCTACCATCCCTTGTCCTAAATCTATTCTCTTTACCGTTCCCTGTTGTAATTTGTCTTTTTTTTTTCTTATGCACTATGTGCTGACCACTGCACCGAGCCCTGGGAGGTAGACACAAGATAATCAGGTTGGACCCAGTGCCTATCCCATATGGGGTTCACAGTCTAAGTAGTAGGGAGTATGATTTAATCCCCACTTTTTTCTGTTCTTTCATATTTTCTTCACTTTTTTATTAACTGCTTCCATTCCTCCTGTACTCCTGCTATCCTTCTGAACCCTTTTTCCTTCTAACTACTTGAGCTTTGGAAACTTCTGCTGCTCCTCCATAAGCTCCAGTGCAGCTGGGCCTGCTTTGAGGTAAAAAGATATTTATAGCTCCCAAAGGGACTTGGAGAAGGACTTCCATCCTTTCCTTCATTTCAGGAAGATAAGTAGCTCTCCAGCAATTCTGGGGAAACTTACAGACTCTGGAACCCTGGGAAATGACAGATGTTCAGAACTCAGTTGAGCTTACTGTAAGCCCGTCAAACGGCAGGGACTGTCTCTATCTGTTGCCGACTTGTTCATCCCAAGCGCTTAGTACAGTGCTCTGCACATAGTAAGCGCTCAATAAATACTATTGAATGAATGAACTTTCACTGTTCAAATTGTCATCAATTTTTAGGTGTTTATTTAGGATATGTAAATGTGTGTTCCTGTATATTCACATCTATATAGTGTATCACTTCTGACATATGAAAGAATAACTGTCATAGTTGTGAAACCCATTCTATATGCTAAGCACTGAAATGAGTCCTGGGATAGATACAAGGTAAGCTGGACAGATACAGTCCATATTCTACCCGAGTTTCAGTCTAAAGGACGGAGAATGGGTACTTAATCCCAGTTCTTCAGGTGAGAAAATTGAGGCACAGAAAAGTTAAGTGATTTGTCCAAGATCACTCAGCAGGCTTATATAAATTCCCTGAGAAGAACAGCTAGTGCCTGTCATTTAAAGTGTATCCTTAGCACCTAGGATACTCCAAACATAATAATATTGGTATTTGTTAAGCGCTTACTATGTGCCGAGCACTGTTCTAAGCGTTGGGGTAGATACAGAGTAATCAGGATGTCCCACGTGAGGCTCACAATTAATCCCCATTTTACAGATGAGGAAACTGAGGCACAGAGAAGTGACTTGCCCATAGTCACACAGCTGACAAGTGGCAGAGCTGGGATTTGAACCCGTGACCTCTGACTCCCAAGCCCGGGCTCTTTCCACTGAGCCACACTGCTTCTCTGGACAAACATCTGGACAAAAGCAATCAATAAATTTCTGCTAACTGATTCTTGATCATTTCTGTCCAGTAATAATACTTCAGTTTATTTCTCTTCGTTTAAATTTCTCTAGATGAAACAAGGCCTCTTGTTACATCTGGGATTGGAGGCTGGGAAAATATTCTGAAGGTTGATGTCACACCCCTTTACACTAATGTCTTTATCCTTTCTCGGAGACCGTACCCCAAATTAATTGTGGATGCTTCAACATATCTCTATTCAGCTTGTACATGCTTTGAGTTAAAGGTTCCTTAAGAGTTTTACTTCTGGCAGCTGAATAAAGAAGAAAATAATGTGAATGAATATTTTATGAAGGATATGTGGTAGCTGAGCTACATGAAAAACTATTTGACTTTTGCTTTATAAAGCAGTATGAAGTTGGGCTTGGTCACCTTATTTTAGCTGACACATTCAATGTTTGTGATCCAGGTGTGTGACTACCTCACAGTGAATAAGGCATTGTATTATAAGAATGAAGACAGTGAAGCCAAGCAAGTTGAGGAAAAAAAAAAGATAATCTGAGAAGATACTTAAGCAAGGAATCAATTGAAAGGTAGAGTGAGGCAGATTTCATTGCATTAGTGATGGATGTTTATGGTGAAAGATCAACCTCTCATTTAATAGAGGAGAAGTATTAATTGCAAGTAGCATTAGTAATCAATTCATCAAGCAAACAATTCATCAGTAGAATTTACTCAGCACCTGAATGCAGATCACGGCACAAAGCACTTAAGTGTTTACACCAGATACAAAGCATACATTTTCTTCCCTCAGAGAAGTGACAATTTATTGGGGGGAGACAGACATGAATTATTATAGGCAGAGTAGAAGAAAAACAAAGCTATGAATAGAAATACATGAATGCTTAAGTTGGATGATGTACTGATATTACTCAGAAATCTAGGGAATTAATCAGGGAAGATGGGCTTATAGGAGGACTCTGAAGATGGGGACAACTTGGGTTTCCAGATTTGAAGGGGGAGTTCCAAGCCGGGGAACAGTGTGTGCAAGGGTGAGAGGCAGGAGTATTAGAAGCAAGGTACAGTAAGAAGGTTAGCTTAGGAGAAGTAAAGAGTGTAAATCAAAGAGTAGCAAGTGAAGAGTGCAGTTAAGAGCTCAGAAGTAGAAAAGAAAATAGGACATTTTAGCCAGTGCTTCAGAGCAGAATGCAGAATAGAAGCAGCATGACCTAATGTCAAGAGCACATGTTTGGGAGCCAGAGGATGTGGGTTCTAATCTCTGCTCCTCCACTTGTCGGCTATGTGACCTTAGGCAAGTCATTTCACTTCTCTGTGCCTCAGTTACTTCATCTGTAAAATGGGAATTAAGACTGTGAGCCCCACGTGGGACTATCTGATTACTGTGTATCCACCCCAGCACCTAGAACAGTGTTTGGCACATAGAAAGCGCTTAACAAATACCATAATTATTATTAACATGTTTTATGTTTGATACTAAATGGAAATATGTCATTATCATTAAATTAAGACATCAGCATATCTGATACTGCGGGGCTTTCAGAATCTGAGTACTAATCCATTCCATCTACAAGTTACATTCTTAACCAGACAATTTGATAGACAGAGCCATCATCTACCACCCCCACTTGTCGCACCTCCAACTTCTTTTACCATGATTATTATTTTAGAGGTTACATTCTGGAAGAAATATGTAGTTTTGGGCTCATATTCAAAGATGCGCAAAAGTAAACAATGAACAAAAAGTGAAAAATTGGCTATAAAACGTCTAACATTCCTATCTTCAGTTATTAAAATTTCAGAATCGGTCATCGCACCCATTCCAGCCGTTGACTGTCCTAATGCAGTACATTCCCAGTCAATTAATTCACCTGTTTAGAGGACCTGCTCCTTTAGCGGATGACAGCTTGATACCGGCAAATCTAAGTAGAGTTTCCATGAAGTCCTAGGCTGCTCAACAACATCACTTTAGGCAGATCCATCACATTCCCAAAGGTAAGATGATGCTTTTACACTTACTGGAAATCAACCCAAAATTCTCTATAAAAGGCCATTTCAATTATGAAAAAAGTGGGGAAATGACTTTTCTGAAGGAGTAACTCAGCAGTGGAACAAATCCAAAAATCTCTTGAATTTTGAAGGAGTCACTCAGATAATTGACCAGAAGAACAAATTATCTACTGATTCACCTAATTCCATGAAATGCTAAATGCACATGCACGTCTGCTGGGAAAACTATGCAGTTTCTCTTTCCAATAAATTTTTGAACTTGAAATGCTAGAGAAAGCTCTGTTCTGCAATGAGACATTGAAGATAATGGCATGGTTTATTCACAGTGATATGGCTCTCTTGAAGTAATAGGGGGTAAAATTTATTGATTGATAAAACCACAATTTTATGACTGTTCAGGATTTTTAAAAAAGATCATAAAATAAATCTCTCCTGATGCAATAAGGTGAAGGATAAGAAGGTTCTGAATAGAACAGTAAAAATAGTAAAATATGTGGAAGAATTGGAATTAACTGTGTGCTTTGACCATAATGATTGGGTAAAATTGAGTGCAAAATTATAGCATGAGTAGTGAATATTCCATTCCATCTGCCAACGCTACCAGGTTATTAATTTATTTATACTCATTTTCATAGCACTCATGCATAAACGTGTATTCAGTGATTTATTTTCACCACTCTAATTGAAATGTTTTTATATTTGTTACCTCTGATAGAGTGTAAGCTACCTATGGCCAGGGAACTTCTCACTTCTTCATTCGGAACTTCTCAAGTGCCTGGTGTAGTGCTCCAGATTAAGTGAATGCTCAGTAAATATGACTATCAAAGATGTAAAAAAAATTGATTCGTAGGCAGCCTTCCTACCAATCTGATTTTTTCTTAAATGTCTTGTCTTCTCAGTAAAAAGCTATATTCTATGTATTTGTGCATCTTCTTTGGTTTTTGACAGAAACATTCTTCACATGCTATATGAAAGAGCCCTGGTACTTTTTTCTTATTGTCGTAAACCCAGGAAAACTATAAATGTTTATGGGAGGCTTAAAATTTAAGGGCCCCACTCACAGCAAACATTAAACACACACAGGCTTGTAGAGAGCCTGGAACAGATGTGATTCTGCCCTGCCTAAGTCATGTTCTGAGAAACCCAGCTAAGCTTTGCATCCTAGTTTTGGCTTTTGCTAAGGGAGGCTCTCCTTAAAAGGGGAGGTCAGGGGGGAAAGACTAATGATGTCATGGCTTCTCTCCATCTCTCCCTGCAAACACCACCAGACCATCTGTTTATGGATGTTCGTGTTTGGATTCCTCTTGGTGACTCTAAATTTTATATGTAAATTTTATGATTCCTTGATGTTTTGTTGCATGAATTCAACCTGTAAAAACTTTGTAGGTCTCTTAACTCCTTGCAGAGGGGGCTAGTTATTACTGTCCTCAACTCAGAGTGGTTTTAAACATCATCATGCCATTCTGGCCCTAAACTCTGAGCAGCTTAGCCTGTTTAATCTCTTTGAAATGACCAAGTTCTCTTGCTGCTGCCTGATAGCTAAGCCAGAGGCTAATGAAACTAAATCCAACACACGAAGACATTTTAAAGAAGTTGTAAGTCCTACCTACTTGCCTAATGAACAGACATCTCCATTTCCACCAGGGGGATGGCTGGGAGGTAGAACGACAGCAAAGACAAAAACTAGAAAGCACTGTAATAAAAATAGAAGAAGGGAATAAAATCCCCATGCAGTTACATCAGTGATTAGAAA
Organism: Ornithorhynchus anatinus; assembly: GCF_004115215.2. Lineage (NCBI taxonomy): Eukaryota > Metazoa > Chordata > Mammalia > Monotremata > Ornithorhynchidae > Ornithorhynchus > Ornithorhynchus anatinus. Next base: position 11,450,356 of record NC_041735.1, on the reverse strand, counting down.
TGGCAAGAGGTGAGAGTCTGAGTCCTCTTCTCTGCTAAGTCAGTCTTAACTCAGTCCTCCATTCGGGGGGTGGGAAGACAGGCTAATTCTAACCTATCGATTAACAATATTTATTGATCACTTGAGTGCTGTGCATTGTGCTAAATGCTTGGGAGAGGAAATAGAATTACTAGGTATGATCCCTGCTCTCAAGGAGTGTACAGACTACCAATCAATCATATTTTTTGAGCATTAGCTGTATGCAGAGCACTGTACTAAGCACTTGGGAGAGCACAATATAACAATATAATGGATGCATTCCCTGCCCACAACAAGCTTGCAGTCTATCAGAAATAGTCCCTGTAACTTGAACACTGCTTACGATAAGGTGGGAGAATTACGCAGCTGGAGACAGAGAAAACCTGTTTAACATTTAGTGGGTAAAGTAATTCGCTCTATCCACATTGAATAGGAAAGAAAAGTAACCTCAAGTGCTGCAGAGGAATGATTCACCAATGTGAAAAAAGAAAATTGAACATCCTAGCCCTTATCGATTATAGTATTCCAGTGTAACTAACTTCCAGGGGAGAAAATAAATGCATAGTAGATCTGGTTTGCTGTGGAAAATTTTCTAAGACAACATCAAGGCTCATCAAAATCACCAGAAGAGATCTTGACTAGAGAAAAGCCAACATGCTTCCTGTTAGAAGTGAAAAAGCAAATAACTCCTCAGGAGTTTTGTAATTTGGGGGTTTCCCTTTCCACATCTATAAAATAGCAACTTTCTCCTTCTGCCTCTCAACAGGGACAACTGTGAGAATTAATTATACACAGAACCAGAGTCTTTCAAGGACAAAGGATGAATGCAAGGGTGGAGGGGAGAGGAAGGGCAGAGCAGGGAGGGTAATTTAAATTGGGATTTAATCGGAATTGGACTGGATTCCTCAGAGGAACCTGTCACTTGTGACTGGGTCAAAGAGTTAGCCCAACCTCTATAGCACCCTAGGGGGCAGAGATATCTGAAACACAATTCAGTTTTGAGTGATACCACCTGAGGGAGACCCTTGACAGTGGCAGAATCATATAGGTAGGGCAGAGCACTGCTATCTACTTCTCACTGTGTGCATCACCCCACTGCCCGGTCCCCCTAACCCCACCCCTCAGAGAAGTAACCCCAGTGTCAGACTCCCATAAATGAGAGCCTCTCTTCACGTCAATACTGTATTTTCTCATATCTGCGAACATTCAGCTAGCTTCCACTTTTCCTCTTTGCTTGCTAACACCTCATCTACATTTCCCAAAAGCTAGATTTGCTTCCTTAATTTTTGTGGAAGTTTAAGAGCTTTGCTTTTCATTTGCTTCTTGCTTTCTTTCCTGGGAACCCAACCCTCCTTTGATCTTGTTTGATCTTGCTGACAATGCTTCTCTGTTCCGGCGCTCCCACAGCCCTTCTTTTGCTCCATATGCTGCCCTCCGTCTATGCGAGGGGCTCCCGTGGACATCAATGGAAAAATTGTGCGGGTTCAAGAGAAATGCATGTTCTTTTTCAAATCAAAAACCGAGTGAGTGGCCAATTATGGACCACAAATGAAGCCTAATTTCAGAGCAAACCAGGGGACAATGGCAAGAAACCACTAGAGAAAAGAAAACGTGCATCTTGTCTCTCTGTGTCTTTGTGATCTTTTGCCCTCTCTTACTCTTCATTCCTTCTCCAACTTTCACTTATGCAAAGAAAAAGAGCATGAAGCCTATGGAGAGAAATAATAGCTATCTCAGTGGGACCTTTCTCCTGAGGTCAACTCAACACAAATTGTGAAGGGATGAGGTTGTCTCTACTTATCTAGCTACAAACACTGACCTGGGAAGCAGAGAGGAGAACAGAATCATGAACAAGGCCAATTTGAACATCCCACAGCAGTTCTGAGAACAGCAGAGAAGTGAAACTCAGCCTGTAGGCATGAAGCAAAGGGCAAAATACTTATCCGGTTGAAAACAGAAGAAAGAAAAAAAAATTCCATGTTCAGTTTGGACCACAAGTAAAGGCAAAAACCTTTTTTCGAAAGAGCAGTTGTACTGTTTTCTCCAGAAAGTTTTACTTATTCTTAATGAACAGGAGACAAATTCATGTAAGCATTTCAAATTGTGGGGAACATTTTTTACAGATTTTTCTAATCTTAGAATATTTTCCAGGTACCTCTGTAAACTTCTCCAACTGTTTCTCTGCTCCCAGTCAATTAATAATATTTATCGTCCATCAATCAGTTAATAAATCACTCATACTTATTGAGCATTTATTGCATGCAGATCTCTGTGCTAAGAGCTCTTGGGAGAGTATAGCACAACAGATTTGGCAGAACTTTTCCCTGCCCACAGGGAGCTTACCATCTAGAGGAGGAGAAGGCAGAATATTAAAATAAAACTATGGATATATACATATAAGTACTATTGTGAGCTTACTTGGTGCTTGGAAGAGTACAGTCTAGACATGCTCCATATACTCCTTGAGGGCAGAATCTAGCAAGGGGTACAGACATTAAAATGAAATAAAGGTTGACCTAAATCTGCTCTGGGTAAACCCTAATTATGACAACTAATTTTAGCTGTATCCAGATCAGACTGAATTTTAAAAATCCTCTCTAGCTTGATTGTCTCTCCAGAAATGATTCTGGGAAATGCAAGTCTTTTTCTTTTAGGGAATTGTAGTTCCCAGGCAAATGTCCACATTCCCCTCCATCTTTTGATCTCAGTCTCATTTTCAGTGGAAGCCGGAACATTATAGCAACCAGCTAACAGTGTTCTGTAGGCTGAAAAATGTTGGAAACCATGGCATAAACTGAAAAGTAAGATTGGAGGCTCTATTAGCAAAGACCTCAGATACCAGGATATTCTCTCACTACTTTGTATTTCTATAGTGTGGTCTTGGGAAACTTGAAAGGCTGGAAGAGTTATAGAGATAATGTCAGAAATTATTGTTACAGGACAATATAGGGCAAGAGAGAAAAGAAAGGCAGAAGGGGCCTGGAGTATGATTTGGAGAAGAAAGAGCCAAGAACAGTTTGTTGTTAGAAAAGAGAGGAAATACCCTTTCCTAGGGATGCCATGATGTAAGGACACTACATCTGCAGAGTTAGTAGGGTAAGGAAATTAACTGAGTTAAAAACATGAATGTAGTTTGTGAAATATTGACAAATCCTTGGAAATAAAGTTTGGGAATTATGGTTTCTACAAAGTCAGTATAATTTCTTTTAGATTTAATGTTCAGGTAGAACAGAGAAGAGAATATCTTTGAAATTCTCCTTTGAATGGTCCTAAAGCAAGAATTATATTCCAAAAATTGGTCTCTGAAGTTATTGAGTGCTGCTTATGTTTTTCTTTTTTTTTGGTGGTATTTGTTAAGGGCTTACTATGTGCCAAGAACTGTGCTAAGTGCTTGGGTAGATACAAGATAATCACATTGGACACAGGTCAGTGTTCCATACATGGCTCACAGACTTCACTTCTTTGTGTCTATAAAAAGGGGACTAATGGGGCTCATGGACTTAATCCTCATTTTACAGGCACAGAGAAGTGAAATGACTTGCCCAAAGTCACACAGCAGACAGGTGGTGGTGCTGCAATTAGAATCTAGCTCATGCTCTATCCATTAGGCCACACTGCTTTTCATGCCGTTGTCTTAATTTTACTATTTCTTGCTTTAGAGTGGAGGACTTTGAGTTTGTTGAAAATTCATTTTACTCTCCTCCATATCTAAGATCCTGTAAGATTCAGAGAGTATTGAAACCAAATTTCCCTCCCATGGAGGAAGAGGAAGTGTATCCGAGTGGAAGCCTAGCAAAATGGCCACACTGTGGTACAACTCACTGCAGGTCACAGTGAAGAGATCAGTTAATGTTCAGATTTGTCATGGGAAGTCGAATGGCTTAGCGGAATATTTGTACAAAGTGTAAGACCTTAATAGACATCACTGAATAATTGATGGGAAGTGCATAGACATGGGAATCAAGGTTCTCATCCCAGCTCTTCCACCTCTGCACAGTGTGACGTTGGGCAAGTCTCTTCACTTTTCTGTGTCTGTTTCTTCATCTCTAAAAATGGGAATAAGCTCTCAATTCTCCCTTCTTAGACTGTGAGCTAGCCCCACTTGGGACAGGGCCTGCATTTAATCTGATTGTATTATATCCACCCTAATACTTTGTGCAGAGTTTGGCACACAGTGTCCAACAAACAACGTTGTTATTACTACTACTATTGATAATAAAAAATTCCAGTAAAAGATGAATTTTAGAAAGTGATATTCCACTAGTACCAATTATTCTGGGAACTGGCACACACATGCTTAGGTGGCCATTCATGCTGGTTTCGAGACTGTAATGAGACAGTTAGATGAGATGATCTGATTTTCAGTTGATCTGCTCCTGACTGTCATGGATACAGCCCAGGCATCTTTCTGTCTGGTGTGTTAGTAGCGGAGAGCTGAGACCATGATGGGTGGTAACTTTCTTTGTATGCCCACCCATAAGTCATTCCTTGGGATCTGGAATAGGAATTTTGGTGTGGCTGCTTGATGTTTTTCTTCCCATCCTGGAAATTCCCGAGGCAATATTTGGGGCAGTGACCGTATTGACACTGTGGAAGAAGAAGAAATATTATCTTACTTTTTCTTCAGAGGTGGTGGCCTCATCTGCTCCCAATACCATTGCCAGTGGTTCTTTGTTTTCCCTATACTGCAAACTCCTCTGATAGACTGCAAACTCCTCAAGGATATGTACTGAGTCCATCAGCTGTATTGTACTCTCTCAAGTCCTTAGTAGAAAACACAAAGTAAGCCATGCACAAAGTAAGCACTCAAGAAATACTTTTGATTGATTAAACATTTACACCTATTGGATATGAATCGCCACCCCTAAAATTAGGGTGGTCCTGCCCACAGAATGGAACATTTTTCTGAAACTGTCAGATTCATTGCAAATACAATCACTGGAAGATTAGTGGGTGATAAAATTCAAAATGTTGGAATATGCCACGTGTCCAGTTATAGTCCAGTGTAGTGATATTCATTCATTCAATCATATTTATTGAACGCGTACTGTGTGCAGAGCACTGGTCTAAGCACTTGGAAAGTACAATTCAGCAACAGAGACAATCCCTACCAAACAACGGGCTCACAGTCTAGAAGGGGGAATAATGTTCTGGCTGTTCTTGGCTTGGGTGGGGGGATAATTTCTTCATTGTGCATTAAGGAACAATGAACCATTTATCATGCCTGAAAATAGGGAAGCATTAGAAAAGGCAGTAGATGGTAATGGAAGGTTTTAATTGCTGTGTATGTTTTTGCTTAGACTATATTGAAAGGCTTTAATATAAATATTTTAATTAAAGCAATGTGTTTCCAAACATGCTCTTTATTCTGGTGTGTTATGAGGATGATGACAAAAACCCTTACTTATGTAATTACAGAATTATCCAAAGCAAGGTTTTCTTTTTAATCAGAACAGCTCTATTCTATTAGTGATAAGGCAGAACATATTCAGAAAGCTTTATTGGAAAATATGTAAAGTATTACACTTGCCTGAGGTTAACTACTATATTCTCCAAATACATTACATTATGGTTAGCTTCACTTTCCTCACTTTTTTGTTCTTCCTAACACTTTCTATTATTTCTCAGTTCAGCAGTGGCAGGCTTTGTGCTGAAATCTTCTCTGTTGTTCTCTCTGGGACCCTTTGCTGCTGATCATGTTGATTTCCACCAAACATTAACACGGACCCTTTTCAGAGCAAATTTTCCTAAATTTTCTGAATTGCTTTTCTTCTGCGAAAAACAAGGCGTACCATAAATCAGAAGTTTATTAGCCTTCCTTAGTGGAAAGAGCATGGGCTTTGGAGTCAGAGGTCATGGGTTCTAATCCAGGCTCTGCCACTTGTCAGCTGTGTGATTTGGGGCAAGTCACTTAACTGCTCTGGGCCTCAGTTACCTCATCTGTAAAATGGGGATGAAGACTGTGAGCCCCATGTGGGACAACCTGATTACCTTGTATCTACCCCAGCACTTAAAACTATGGCACATAGTGAGCACTTAACAAATGCCACCACCATTATTATTATTATTATTATTACTATTGCCAAGGTTAGTGATGATTCAGGATTTACAGAAACAAGGTATGTTTTCCTAAATCATGGGGCCATTTTTAAGACATCATCCAAATCAGGAAAAGAGCACTTTTTTAATGCCCTTTTAAAAATTTTAAAGTACTTAGGAAACACACTTTATCAATGACACCTACCTTTATTAGAAGACTGTCTACAGGTACAGAGTCATTGCCCATGGGAAACAGCATGCATATCAGAAAGAGCATAGGCCAGGGAATCAGGGAACCTGAGTTCTAATTCTGGCCTCTCATTTCCCTCCTGTGTGACCATGGGTAAATTACTCAACTTCTCTGGGCTTCAATTTCCTCATCTGTAAAATGGGGGAGAATAACTGATCACCCTCCTATTTGTACTATGAGCCCTGTGAGGGACAGGGACTGTGTCTGACCCATTATCTTGAATCTACCCTAGTACAGTGCCTGGCACATAGTGTTTAACAAATATTATTATTAGCATTATTATTACAAGGTACCAAATATTTCCATGCAATTACACAGTAAGCAAAATATTGTTCAATACAATAAAATAAAGATGCACCTAGATAGTTACATTTGACTAGAAATAGGGACAGTGAAATTTTCATATATATATAAAAATCAAAACATGATTTTCAGGGCTCATATGGTTCATATGCTTTTTGTATCCCTTATTCTCTTTCACTTTATGGGATAATGATTCCTATGTAAAATCTCAGAAAGGGGTGAAAACTCTCAACAACAACAACAACAACAATGATTCCAAAGCCATTAAACTTCCAGTGAAGCATCCGTATTTAGGTATCCTTTTGACTGTAATCTCCGTGAGGGTAGTGAACATTTCTTCTTCTTCCATAATCTCCTCAGGGCCCAGAAAGGAGCTCTGTACATAATAGATACTCAAAGGGCAAACTTCAGTAGATTGACTAAATAGCAGCCTGTCAGTTAAGCTGACAGGAATTCCTGTCAGTAAACTCATAGGTATTCATAAACCACATATAGAATACCAGATCTTTTATGGAATGAATCCTGTTGTTTCATTTCTGCTATAAGAATGAAAAGTAGGATGAATACATTATATATATAAAATAAATACTTTTGTAAAGCCCTTCTAGGTCCTTTGAGACAAAGTGAGATGAAATGATGAAGGAAGAGATTGATAGACACATAACAAAAGTCAATATTAGGTAGAAAATGTGTTCTGTCTCCTAGAGGACTTTCAGCAGGAATTAGAGATGGAAAAGATTTACTTGAGTTGTTGTTAAATACTCTAGAAAGTGAAGGGGAAGTGATTTTTGAAATTTCAGGACAGAACACCAATCTGTTTGCTTTTTCATTTGTGCACCCACATTGCTAGGCTAAGGGAACAAAAACCACAGACTACAAATCCCCCATGAGTTTTCTGCCAAATAAAATCCCACAAAAAGCAAACAATGAGGGAATAGAGTAGAGCAGTAGGCTGAATTCAATTTCTCATTTGTCCCCCTAGCTGATTCAGGAGAGATCTATCCTGATTTCGCCATGGTCCTAAGCAGAAGTTATTCTCATCCTAGTATAGAGACACAATGGTTTCCCTGGAGACAGGGAAATGGACTAAATGATATAAGTTCTCTTCCGGTAGGTAATTACAGAGTTCTTATATCTTTCCGTTCTGTCACATATGTACTTTTTGTCACATATGATGGGCTACGTATAATGTTCCCTTTTCGTCCATCCCCAAGCATATCTTCCAACCTATAAACTCTTCACAGAATGTGTCTGGTTCAAATTTTTGAATCTTTATTCCCTTATCCAATGACTGGCTGATGCAAATACCAGTTCTTTTAAAGGAGAATCTTGGAGTTTATTTGCATGTATTTAATGCTTAACCCAACTGTGCTCTGTAAAATAAAAAAAAAACACTGAAGGTTTTAATAGGAGATGAAGAAAGTGCCTATAAGTATTGTAAATGAACAAAGGGAAAATCGTTTAAAAAAAATTTAATATAAAATAAAAGTAATCCAAATTCAAAAGCTAGGCTCCTTCACAGCTTGTAGCAAGATAAGGATGCACAGTGCTCAATCTTTTGACTATGCAATAAAAGGGTTACAGAACTATAATACATTATACAGTTCTCAAGGTTTAGCTGGAATATAGTACAATTAGTCTCTCATCCGGCCTCACAAAGCATCTTTCTTCAACCTGTGAACACGAAGCTAATCCAAGTGAAGCTTGGAAAATTTGTGAAAAGTATGAAGAAATTTATAAGGGAAATCAGAAAAAGCAGTCTTAGAATCCCAACTAGGAGATTATGACTATAGTAATAACTAGGGAGAAAACTATTAAACAGAGAAGGAATATTTCTTTCAGAACCGAAATTATTTGTGGCCACATCATTAGAACATCATTAGAGTAAGAAATTATAATGGGGAAGTTACAACTAAAATTTTTCTTACGGCAGTAGCAAAAAATGTCCAACACTAACAGGTTAGGTGCAATAACCTGTGCAGGTTATTTATTTTTAGCATAATATAAGAAAGAGGGAATTTTATTTGTCTTGGAAAATGTAAGCTTAGGACGAAGCAAATCATTGATAAAGGAAACACTTGGACAATTCTGAATGTGGAGAAGATGTTGCTGTATTAAAATGACAGAAACATACAAAATAATATACTATTTTAAAACATTCCCATAGCTGAATGAAAAAAATATCATTGAATATCAGGTGAGTAGAAATGTACTGAATTTACAGGTGAATGGTCCCAACTTGTAATTATTTTCCAAAATGATTTTTTTTTAGCTATGTGTGAAACTGTGCTAGATTTTATTAGTCAATTTTTGGTTGGAGACATATGATTTCCAAATAATCAGCATGGCTCAGTGGGAAGAGCCCGGGCTTGGGAGTCAGAGGTCATGTTCTAATCCCGACTCCGCCGTTTGTCAGCTGTGTGACTTTGGGCATGTCATTTAACTTCTCTGTGCCTTAGTTACTTCATCTGTAAAATGGGGATTAAGACTGAGTCCCATGTGCGACAACCTGATTACCTTGTATCCCCCCCAGTGCTTAGAACAGTCCTTTGCACATAGTAAACACTTAAATGCCATTATTATTATTATTGTCATTGTTAGCAAGGGAATTGTAGGGAAGAAAAGGAAAAGTACATTTCTCTGCAGGCAAAGGGGCTGATTCACTACATTTTACTTCTGTAAAAGGGATGGTTTGGGCAAACTCTAAGAGTTCCTTTCGGGGGGCAGAGGCAAGGACTTGTTTCATCCAACTGGGACTCTGCCTATGTGAGGTTGTGACTGGTTGCTGCTTGCCAAAATGAGACTTCCATGTGATGAGTTGGTTCTTATTACCTATTCAGGTTGGCAGGTAGGTAGCTGAACAAGCTAAAGCAGCTTGAATTCCATTTAAATTGGAGGAAAATATTTAATCAATTAGTTGTATTTATTGAAGGCTTATTGAGTGCGCTGCACTACTAAATTCTTGGGAGAGTACAGTGTTAGAAGACATGTAACCTGTCCAATAGGAGTCGACAGTCATAGAGGGGAAAAAATGCCATTATTTTTATCTCATATCTATGAGAAACTGGGTAGTATATGAAACATCAGGTGTTTTTCTTTCTTTAGAGATAAACATTGATGGAGAGGGAGCAAAATATGTGAAGAGTAAGATCATAACACCAGTTTGGAGATCCGCTGGCCTAGATTGCAAAATGGTCTTTTGTTCAGAAGAGAAATTTAGAAGGACAGGCTTCCTATTCAGCTATCATTAGCACCTGCTTTTACAGTTTGTAGTACACACATAGGTATCATTTTTCATCAGGTAATTGGAGAGAGTTATGTCATACTATTTAAGAGTTGTGCACAATGATGGCAAAAAGAAGGCAGGCATACAAAGCTGCATGATAAACTGCATCGGGTACCAATTAGAATGGGAACCCAAGTTGGATTTGAACGAAAATGTTCCATTTTGATTGGCTAAAATGGTTGTAAAGTTGCTTCTTGTACCCTTTGAAGTAATAATTTAGGCATTAAAGTTCCGGTAATGAGATCTCTTAGGGATCACTTCTCTAAGTCATACTAAAACACCTCAGAAGACCTAGTTGACCTAGAATTTAGCCAGAACTCCACATATAACATTGAGAATCAGGGCGAGCATTAATTCGGGGCTTTATTTCCAGCTACTTAATTACTAAAGCAATCAAGATTTATACCGGCTAGAACACTTTCCATCTTAAATCTTGGCCTATGGAAAGTGGAAATGCAGGGCAGGGTTAGCAGTGGGTTAAGCAAGCAATGTAGGAGGTAAGAGTGATAAATAGTTACAAAGCTCACAGTAATTTATAAGGCCAACTGAGGTAAGTAGAGAGCACCATAATCCTTATACCACCACCATCAATCTCTCCAAAAATTCTAGTGTTAGTTTCCCCCAAAGGAGTCGATGAAAGCTGAGCAACATGCTTACAGAAAACAGTTAACTAGAAGTCCCTCCATCATTCTGTATTATAAATTTAGCAAATTGACCAAATTTAGTTTCCCCAAAATGAGGCACATCTGGGCTTGACATTTTCCCCGCATAAATCAGTAACCCTACAGAATGTCACACAGACTCTTCCCTAAAGACCATCCTGCCTATAGATGTATAAAGAATCACTCTTCTAGCTCATCGGGTTCTGACCAATGTCCTGACTACTACAGCCTTGACTTCAAAGTTTCTTTCATGCATCAAGAAATTTAGAGCACCTCCATTTTGATTTCAGCATGTAGGTGTGCTCCATAAAGCAGGTGTGGGCTTGGATCTGCTGGGGCATACCCAAAATGGTGGTAATAATAATAACTGTGATATTTGTTCAGTCTGTGTGCCAAGCACAATAATACTAAGAACTGGGGTAGGAACAAGATAATCGGGTCAGAAGAGTACCTCATGTGGCTCACAGTCTAAGTTGAAGGGAGAAGAAGCTGAAGTGCAGAGAATAATAATAGTAATGATGGTATTTGTTAAGCGCTTAGTATGTGCTAAGCACTGTTTTAAGCGCTGGGTAATCAGGTGGTCCCACTTGGGGCCCCATTTTTCAGATGAGGTAATTCAGGCACAGATAAGTTGAATGACTTGCCCAAAGTCACACAGCTGACAAGTGGCAGAGCCTGGTTAGAACCCATGACCTCTGACTCCCAAGCCCCTGCTCTTTCCACTAAGCCACGAAAGAAGTTAAGCGACTTGCCCCAAGTCACACTGCAGGCAAATGGCAAAGCAGGGATTAGAACTCAGTTCCTCTGACTCTCAGCCCTGTGCTCTTTCCACTAGGCCACATTACTTTGGGACACCAAAGAAGGAACCTTGCTGAGCACGAGTAGAGGTTGGAAAAGACATTACCATTTCCATTGTCTTGTTTTTGTCCGTCTGCCGCCCCCGATTAGACTGTAAGCCAGTCAATGGGCAGGGATTGTCTCTATCTGTTGCCGAATTGTACATTGCAAGCACTTAGTACAGTGCTCTGCACATAGTAAGCGCTCAATAAATACTATTGAATGAATGAATTGCAGTCTCATCAGTGGCTTCTGGGTAAACTGCTCCTTGTGAGTTGGGTACATTTCCTCCATAGAAATTTCTACTTTAGCAAACCCCTAAGTGTCTTAATATACAGGAAGAATAAAGGAGGCAGGAACTGCATAGTTGTCTCTTTCCCCCTGTCTTTTACAGGTGAGAAAACTGATGCACAGGGAAATTGAGGCCAAACTGGAACATGGAATTAGTGGCTGAACTAGAAATTGCACTTAGGTTCTCTATTTCCTAGTCCAACTGTTTTCTACTTCACTTCAATGCTTCTGTCCCATTACTATGATAAACATCTCAAGTATTTCCTACTAGACCAAAGAAAATAGAAGATTTATCATTTTGAAACCATATCATGCATAAGAAGGAAAACACATAGAGGAGATAAACATGTATTTCCAGAGAAAAAAATTATGAAATGCTCAAAGTCAGAGAATGGATCGCTGAGAGAAGGAAAGGATTTCTCCTATATATGAAGATCAGATTACTGTAGAGGAGTTGATTGATGCAAATATTGATGGGGAGGAAAGATAATGGTCCACATTGAAAAGTGACCTGTATATTAAAAGAGTGAGGGAGAACCTGCAATAAATGTTTCCCTGATTCTATTACCTTGGTTCTATCCCTGGATAATTTAAGCTACTCGAGGGCAGTGACCATGTCCACCAACTTTATTGTATTGAACTGTCCTTGAGAACTTAGGTACTCAATAAATACTTTTGATTGATTGCCATTAACCCATACAATGCAACTAAGTTTTGAAAACATACATATGGCAAGTGAGTCGCAAGTGTCTATGTTTGTACAGGGATGAGAGCATTTTGAAGGGATTTTTTTCTAATGGAAAATCTTTCTTATTTTTTACCTGAATTTGCATTGAGCAAGAGTAAAATCAATCAATCAATGATATTTATTGAGTGAACACCCACAGCACATAGTACTAAATGCTTGGGAGAGTTCAGTACACTAGATTCGGCAGACACAGTTCCTGTCCTCAAGGAGTTTACACTGCCAAGCTAATGTTAACAGTGATTGTCCATACAGTTAAATTGATGTTTCTGGATCACTTATCGCACTCCCAGATCTCACCTGGAAGCCACTAGAAGCATCTTCCTGACTGGCTGACAGACCGCATCATGGATATTTTTCAGACATGAGTCCTGCCAACTTCCAGACACTTCCCATAGTCAGGTAGTCTGAGAGTGGAACACTATAGGATGGTCAGCACTTCTAGGCAGCGGGTGTCAAAACCAAGTAACCAAAGCACAGAATTAGATAGAAAAAGAAAAAAAAAAGTCCTGTCTACTTAATTTCAATGAATGGTATTGACTTGTATTCAGAGCATTGTGCTAAGTGCCTTGGGGAGTACAGTACAACAGAATTGGTAGACACAATTCCGGCCCTCAAGGAATTTATAGTCCAGTGGGGGAGATGGATATTAAAAGAAATCAGATATGGGAAAAGGCAGAGCATAAAAATATGGACATAGGTGCTGTGGGACTGGGGTGGGTGAGTGCCAATGTGCTTAAGAATGACATGACTGGGCTGGGGAGAAAATCAAAGACTTCAGTGCATAGGTGAATAAGATGGGAGGGTGAATAGATGGGGAAACGAGGTGTTAGTCAGGAAAGGCCTTTGGAAGGAAACGTGATTTTCATATGGCTCTGGAGATGGGGAGAGTGGTCGTCTGCTAGAAACTGTTACACAGTTTATCCATTTGTAAAATGGGGATAATTCATTCATTCATTCAATAGTATTTATTGAGTGCTTACTATGTGCAGAGTACTGTACTAAGCGCTTGGAATGTACAGTTCAGCAGCAGAACCTCTCTATATATTTTGTCCACTTCAATGTTACATCTTGAAGTTTTGCTTAATTGTGTAGTTGAGGCATTTTTTTCCTCCCTACTTGAGTGTGTGTGTGTGTGTGTGTGTGTGTGTGTGTATAAAGAGTGTATATCAGGAAGAAAAACAAAAACATTGTTTCTGTTCTTCTCAATAATGACTCTATTTGCTGGACCCACACATGTCGAACTAAGACTGCACAGTTTATAACTGTTTTATTGGACCTATGTAGGCCCTTCTATGGGAAGTGCATTAATTGCTTTACTTAGGGAGTCTTATGTGCTGGAATAATTAATTAAGAATTTGATTGCTAATTACCTGTACAAGTTAATGTGAACAGGCTAGGCACAAGTCTGAAATGGGAGAGAGAAAGATAGTTATTTCGAGTAGATGATATGCTTGGCTGATTTGGGAAGGAAATAACTGCGCTCACAGTGAAAGACTTGAACTCCAGCTGCAGAGGAGGCAGAAAAGATGAGGAAGCATCCATAGTCTTCAGGAGTCCTGCCACTCCAGCGTGCTATTCATCAACATCCTTTTCCTTTTGCCATTTTCACAAATCTGGGTTTTTTATTAAATAATCGGTTTGGCTACATTTGTTTTTCTTGTCTCTTTCCTGGACCAAGATTAGGTGCATCAGATGATCTCTTCTTGTTGAGGAACAGTTGGAGCTGTTCTGTGTACTAACTGCTGATGATAACAATCACTGTGGTATTTGTTAAACACCTACTATGTGCCAAACCCCGCTATGAGTTGGGCTAGATACAGGACAATCAGATGGGACACAGGCCCTATTCCATAGGATGGTCATGATCTAAGAATGAGGGAGAAGAGCTATTGAATCCCTATTTTACATAAGAGGAAACCAAGGAACAGGGAAGTTGAGTGACAAATCCTAAATCACAAAAGCGGGCAAGTGGTGGAGCCAGGATTAGACACCAAGTCTCCTGACGCTCAGTCCTGTGCTCTTTCCATTAGGCCAAAATAGAAAGAAAAGCTATGAAAGGCAGATATTTTTTACTGAAATGGAGTAATTGAGTAGATTCCTTTTTTTTTCCATCCTTTGACTCTAATAATTGAGGGTTTTGGGGGGTTATGTATATGTGCATCAACTGGGTATTTCCACATAAGTTTTGTTTTTTTCCTTATGGAGACTGTAAGAGTGGAGAGGGGAAAGTGGGTGAAAAATTGAAGTTGAAAGTCTACCAACTTACTGGAACTTAGAACATTGTTATACTCCAGGCACTGAGCATACTCCAAACTAGATATGGGGATTGAAAGAATTTAAAGTGATCAGAAATAGCTGAGAGTTAGTGGAAAACAACTCACCTGCTTTAGTAGAGTGAAGCAGTGTAGTCTAGTGGAAAGATCATTAACCTGGGAGTTAGAGGATCAGGGTTCTGATCCTGGCTCTGCCACTTGTCTGCCACTTGACCTTGGCCAAGTCACTTAACTTCTCTGTCCCTCAGTTTCCTCATCTGTAAAATGGGGATTAAATCCTACTCCCTACTACCTAGACTGTGAGTCACATAGGGGACAGGGACTGTGTTCAACCTGATTATCCTGCATCTACCTCGGTGTGTTAAAACAGTACTTGGTACATGGTAAGAGCTTAACAAGTACCAAATTTATTAAATCCCCTAATTTCTAAAGTAGACTGCTCCATTTAATAGGAAAAATGCCAATTCCAGAACACAGGGTTTTTCAAAAGGTTACCTGAGACTCCTAAAAACAATCCAAGACTGTCCCAGATGAAATGGTCAGCTTAACTTATATGTGACTAATCATTAAGGCTTAAGTAAAATCTATTTTATAACTACGGTAATGCTCTTGCATATCCAATTACATCAGTTAGTAAACTCTGACAAATAATAATACCCAAAAAACTCATTTTGAACTCTTTTTTCCTCTTCTTCATTTGGCTTACCTTTTTCTAGGCATGCCAAATCATTCTGTAAGAATGGGAGTTTTGTGGGATACCAGTATCTTTTGAATTCCAAGTAACTTTTAGAATTTTCCATTGTGGAAACTTCTGGCTTACACATCATTTAGTTGCTCAAATAAATGAGAAGTGACTAGTGCCTCAACCCATACCATCTTCTGATCCCAAATGGTCTTTTATGAAATGTGTGCATGACATCAAATCCTTCATCATGTCTCCGCTAATGAAGTGTTACTGCTTATCTTAAAAAATCTGCAGCCAGTTGGACTTCCCTTCTCATAAAAAGCTCTATCTATTTTCTCTAGAAATGTCTGTCACCAGGGAGTTGATATTCTCAGGAGGTGTGAGATTTTAAGAGAAAAACTTACAAAATTCCTTTTGTCCCTGATAAATCTTACTGTTCACCCCCCCACCCCATCTTGGCAGTCCTCAACAAACATAAAATTGAGATTTTCGGATTAAACTTCTCATCTGCCATTTGTTTGAATGACTTGAAAACCAGAGTCCAGGTGCATCTGTCTGCAATCCTAGAAAACAGCAAAACACAATTTGAGCATCCCTAATTCCCACTCTCTGCCCAATTATAAAATGCCACCCAAGGTCCTTTGGTTCACTGAAGCAAAAATTAACCAGAAGTCTTCGGAGCCTTCACCATATAAGAAATTTTGGGGAAAAATTAGCACAGTGTACTGGTTATGTTTTTTCTTCTTTCCATAACATTTCAAAACACATCTCTGCTTTAAATAGTTTTCTTTTTGGATATAGTAGGGAGTTTATCCAGCACTGTGCTTATTCTTAAACTAAAATTTTCCATTTCCGTGACCATTTCTCTACCTGTCTGAACCTGTCTACATTAGCTTTAATCAATTTGTTGCCCTTATTACCAACAGCAGGCACTGTGTGATATGTGCCACCAAATTAAATACAATGTTGCAGATGTTGTATCTTATAAGGTTCAGGGCAACAATTTATCTTTTCTACCCCCCTGGTGTTGTCAGCACTGCCCTCCAATCCCAACCCCTTCAAAATTAAAAGACAAATAAGAATAGCAGCTGCTGCTCCCGCTGCTCTGAATAATTCATGCCAGTTTAACTTCAGCTTTGTAATATTATCAAGCTAGTTTATTAACAAGAGAAGGAGAGGTCCTCTGGAGAATTCTTAAAACATGAAATTTTGTAGGCATTTGAATTATGTTTAAATCCCCTAGAGACTCAAATCTTCAAAAAATTGCTGATCTTCTCTTGTAAATTATTTTCAGTCAATTTTTGGATTCCCATCCTGGAAGCTCAGTTCTTTGAATTGCCATTTATATTCGCTTTTGTAACTATCAGTTCTCCCCTTTGAGTTAGTTCTCTTCTTTTTGATTATAGAATTGATTCTCTTCACTGTAGATTGGTACCAACATGTTTGTTAGTATTAACATTCCAAATAGGCACTAATGCCCTATTTGAATTATTTAAAATATCTTTGATAATTCCATTCAGGATATGTTATTTTTAATTGAGAATTATTTCTGTTGATCTAATAGAAAGAACACAGGGCTGAGACTCAGAAGACCTGGGTTTGAATCCCAGATCCAACACATGCCTCCTGTGTAACCCTGATTTCTCTACGCCTCAATACCTCTTCTGTAAAATGGGGATTAAATATATAGTCTCCCCCACCAATTTAGAATATGTGTCCAGTATGGGACGGGCACTAGTTCAGATCTGATCATAACGTATCTCTATTTGGTGGTTGGCACATAGCAGGCACTTAAATTCTACAAACGTTATTAATATGGTAACAGAGTTCTTAAGCATTTGCCAGATTTTACTACAGTTCTGGGTGGATTGAAATGTGTATGAAATGACATCCTTAGGTGCTAATTAAGTGAAGGATTTGGAAAATGGAAGAAAAATCAAACATGCTTTGGAAAATAAGACTTCTAACAAATGATATCATACTTTTCATTCCTACCATAGCATCTCTTTTCTGGTTTTGTTTTTTCTTAAGCGAAGGCAGCCAGTCTCCTAATGTACTGATTGCAACCCGGGTTCCAGACCTTTCTGCCAGAATCTGAGAATTGAAGTAACAGAGACCTTTTCTGATACTTTTTAAATTATTTAATATTTTCCATACAGTAGTAAATGACCTTTGAGTCTCATGCTGGTGAATCAACCGTTTCGAGACTTACACTTAGAATTGTTCTGGGTCTTGTAATCCTTCTGGCTACCCAGATAAACATATCCGGGATGAGTCAGGTCACTCCAAAGCTTGCTGGAAGTGCAATTTGGGGTAGAAGTTTTGGAACTGATTTTCCTTTAAGTAAATGAGATAACGATGATGATAATAATGATAATTGTGATATTTAAATGCTTACTTTGTGCCAAGCAGTGTAGAAGGTGCTGAGGTAGGTACAAATTAATCAGGTCAGATCCAATCCCTGTCCTAGATGGGGCTCACAGTTTAAGTAAGGGACAGATCTAGACTGCCCTTTAACAATGTAATATTAGTAGCGGAGTAAGAGTAATTATGACATTTAGAGAAGACTTTTTATGAAGTCATAACAAATGCAAATGAAATGTCAGCAGTGTTATCAGTCACCAATCACCAGTTATACTGTAAGAATTGTGTTCTAAATGTTAAAAATACAAAGATGTCCTCAATTCAGAAGTCACTACCTAATCCACAGTATATGAATCCATGTACTTGATTGAAGACTGGGAAGAATTCAGTTGATGATGCGAATGTTATTCTGCTTTCTTAGAAATAGTTTATTTATAGTCTCAGTGACTCTTTCATTCAATAGTATTTATTGAGCGCTTACTATGTGCAGAGCACTGTACTAAGCGCTTGGGATGAACAAGTCGGCAACAGATAGAGACAGTCCCTGCCGTTTGACGGGCTTACAGTCTGATCGGGGGAGACGGATAGACAAGAACAATGGCAATAAACAGCGTCAAGGGGAAGAACATCTCGTAAAAACAATGGCAACTAAATAGAATCAAGGCGATGTACAATTCATTAACAAAATAAATAGGGTAATGAAAATATATACAGTTGAGCGGACGAGTACAGTGCTGTGGGGATGGGAAGGGAGAGGTGGAGGAGCAGCGGGAAAAGGGGAAAATGAGGCTTTAGCTGCGGAGAGGTAAAGGGGGGATGGCAGAGGGAGTAGAGGGGGAAGAGGAGCTCAGTCTGGGAACGCCTCTTGGAGGAGGTGATTTTTAAGTAGGGTTTTGAAGAGGGAAAGGGAATCAGTTTGGCGGAGGTGAGGAGGGAGGGCGTTCCAGGACCGCGGGAGGACGTGACCCAGGGGTCGACGGCGGGATAGGCGAGACCGAGGGACGGTGAGGAGGTGGGCGGCAGAGGAGCGGAGCGTGCGGGGACTCTTTGTGCAGGCAGAGTCAAAGGGGAGTCCTCATCTCTATGGAGAATGCTAGTATGTTGTTAATGGAATGCCCACTGAGTGCATTGCCTTATACTAAGCATTTTTGCAAGTACAACAGAAAGCAGACCCATTCCCTGCTCCTTAGGAGCTTACACTCTGCCGGAGACAGACGTGAAAATATTTAGAGAGAGAGAAATCAGAATAAATAATTGAATGGAAAGAGAAAGCTGGTGCTGCAATCTTGCTCTCCTAAAAACATGGAAGAGAGGGACACCTGTTGACCGTTGAGCTCGTTATCATCTGGCCGAGCTAATTTTAACTGAGGATGTTGGAGGGGACTTCAACAGGAAGTGGTGGAGCAGAGTTCAAAGTACTGTTTATCAAGCATCTAATGCAAAGGGACCAAAGAAGAAACAAACCCTAAGGAATGGGTGATGGGATGGAGGTGTCTCTGGGAGACAGTACAGGAACCCAAAGACCATAGAGAATCCATAGGGTAATGGAATCAAAGACCATAGAGAAAGGGATACACTGGGAAGAAGGCAATGGGTGGGGTGAGGGAGGGGTCAATCAATATCATCGTCATCATCATCCTCATCATCATCAATAGCGTTTGCTGAACCCCTACTCTGTGCAGAACTTGGGAGAGTGAAAACAGAATTAATGATCCCTGTTCTCCAGGCACTACAAGTCTAAGGGAGGGAGACAGACACTTAAATGGATTATAGATAGGGGAGAGAAATAGGCTGAGGTGACAGTTTTGGGGATTCAAGGTGGAAACAGAGGTTACATAGGGAAGATCTCTTGGGGAAGATGTGATCTCAGGAGGGCTCAAAGGAAGAAAGAGAGGAGGATGGAGTTATAATGCCAGCTGCTTTATCGAGACAATTTTATAAAAGATGTCTCTTACCAAGATGTTTATCATGTATATATCTGGTCAATGTCTGTTTCTAAAATTTGAAATTTTATTATTTGGGTTCTTATTAATCTATAACTACCGAAATTCTTCTTTCCTAGTCACTTTCTTATGCTAAACTCAGGTCTGGGTGGTCTTCCACTTTCTTTTTGGAATGAATAACTGCCAAGCAGCTCCTATATAACTTCACCTCCATTAACAACATCCTGGCACTCTCCATAGAGATGAGGACTCCCCTTTGACTCTGCCTGCACATAGTCACTGAGGCTATAAATAAATTATTTCTAAGAAAACAGAATAACAGTAGCATCATCAACTGAATTCTTCCCAATCTTCAATCAAAGTACCTGGGACTCAGGTATTGTGGATTAGCTAGTGACTTCTGAATTGAGGACATCTTTGTCATTTTAACATTTAGAACACAATTCTTCCAGTATAACTGGTGATTGGTGACTGATAACACTGCTGACATTTCATTTGCATTTGTTATGACTTAAGAAAAAGTCTTCTCTAAATGAATTAAAAACTTTGATTCCCAAGCCATGAAGTAAAATTAAGTAGAGAAAGATATGCATTTTAAAAATAAGTGAAATATAATTTGGAAAGTTCATTAAATTACATTCAATATAAGGAAACCAAAATAAATATAGCCTTTATGATAATGTTGCTGTTCTCTTATAGACTTATAGAATTAAAGTCAGAAATCTAGTCATAGTAAGAGACAATATTTTAAGCAAGGTCCATTTACTCATGCAATTCTTGCTCATGTTGATGAAAACTAAGAGCTCCCTTGATTTTAGGTGAAGGAATCAATGATCTACTTCAAGCATTAGCACAGTGTTCTGCACATAGTAAGCACTCAATAAATACGATTGATTTATTGATCTCACACAGGGATCCTAGATCAAAGAAAAATATGCAGTGGGAATGTGTCACCGTTCTTACAAAGCTTTGCAGGGGAATGTATTACAAGGGACATTAAGGAGCTGAACATTCTCTTAGAAAGGAATTTAAAAAGTTGAATAAGAAAAAAGTCTTCAAGGAACAGCTTTTTCTAACACCTTTAAACAGCATGTAGACACAAAGAAGCAGAGTGATGAAAGCACACAAAAAATGTAATGACAATGTTTCAAATTTATTTTTGCTTCATTAAGTGGTATCACCATACTATGGCTACAACACTGGATCACTTCCATATTCATTACTTTATTGTGGTGGCTGGAATGTTTTTTCAGTCTAAGTAATAAATGATGGAAATGTGTATGCAAATGATTCATTCATTGAATGATATTTATAGACGGTCTCCTGGGTGCAGAGCAGTGTACTAAATGCCGGGGAAGAATATATTAAGACCTGGTCTCTGACCCTCAAAGGTTCCACAGTCAAAACTGGAAGCAGGGTAGAGTTTGTCAATGGACACCTGAGGACATACTTAGAGATGCTAAAAAAATAATACAAGACATTGCTAAGCACAATAGCCACACAAGAACACTATGACTGAAGGAGCTATTTTCTGCCTCCTCACCACATAGGCAGGGCTCTCCGAAGTCCAACAGTCTTAACAGCCATAGCCACAATATTGTATAATTTGTGGAGGTGTGTTGTCCTTGCTGGAGTCCTTCAATCAATCGATCAATGGTATTTACTGAGCAATTGTATGTAGAACACTGTACTAAATGTTTGGGAGAGCACAGTACAACCCAATTAGCAGAAATGTTCCCTATAATGAGCTGACAGTCTAGAGAGAGAGACAGACATCAATATAAATGAGTAAATCATTTATAATGTATAATTTAAAGATAGGTATATAGCCTCACCCTGTTACATTATCACAGGTTGGGATCCGACAGGAAGGGAGGGAAAAGAAAGAGAAAAGGGAGGAAGTAAGAGGAAGAAGAGAACTGCTAAGGTCCCAGGCACCAGGTCTTCCTGATCTGGTGGTATGGGAGCCTCAAGGTCATACAGAGCAGGACAGGCAGGGAATTGTCCCAAACTACCTAAAAAAATCAGAAAAACTTGCAATAAACATGGTCTTCCTTTGACAAAGATATCATGAGTTCACCCTGGTTGGGGATTTTCCTGCAAAGATCACTTCAGAACGATATTCAGAAGAGAAGGGCTTTTGGGGTGGTTTTTTTTTGTTTGTTTTTTGGTATTTGTGAAGTGCTTACTAGTGGCAGGCACTGTTCTAGATACAAGAGAATCAGCTTGGACACAGTCTACGTTCCACCTGGGGCTTACAGTCTTATTCCCCATTTTACAGATGAGGGAACTGAGGCCCAGAGAAGTTGTGATTTATCCAAGGTCACACTGCAGGTAAATGGCAGAGCTGGGATTAGAACCAGGCCCTTGCTCAATCCATTAGGCCATGCTGCTTCTCAGAAGGATTATTTTATCAGAGACAGTAGTGATCATGGAAATGACATGGAATTAATGCAATGGAAAATTTACTACTAGTTGTATGCTTTTGGCTCTTTTTAGGCCCTAGCCTAGCCTAGCCTTTTTTGTTACAGAATTGTTGACAAAGACAATTCCATTGTGCTCCAAATCTGCACAACAGAGAACCATTTTTTCCCTTGTTACATTCCCTTGCAATTTTCTCCAGAAGGTAAATTGGCTGCAGGGGTGAGATGAATTAGCAGGAAGGGCTGCTCTGGGCTATGAGAGAGAAGGCAAAAGTGGAAGCTGAAGCACATTGCAGGCCATTTCTCTTCTTCCTTTTCCACCTTAGTTAATTTCTCTGTGCCTCAGTTCCCGCATTTTGGGAATGGGAATGGGGATTAACTACCTGTTCTCCCTGAGGACTGTGACGGATCAGACCTCAGCATTGAGTACAGTGCTTGGCACATGGAAAGCATTTCACCGATACCATAGTTACTATTAATATTATTATTCTTACCTCTCTAGATTTGCATGACAGGCCTGACCCTGACACCCTCTCTGTATAATCAGAAAGTCAGAGAAAGAACAGCAACATGCGGCCTATAAGACTTGTTTCTCTACTCTTCTTTTGGATCTCCCTAGTTGCTTACTAGGAAACATGTTGATTCTCCTTTTCTTTTAAATGGAGGTTTGTTTTGCTCAGTAATGTCTTTTAAACACCAGATGGCAAATGATTCATTTGATTTACTGTAGAGTGTTCAAAGGTTGCAAAGAATGAGGCATGTTCGACGGCTCGTCAGCTAGAAGCGAACGGTACTAAAACTTTTAATGGTCCTAGTGAGAGTTCATTCTGGCCTGTTCCAGCCCGGAAAGGACCGGGGGATAACTGTGCTTGCAAGATGGACAGTTTATTTTTATGCATATATCCGAAGTGGGAAATATACTCACTTTATTTATGGACAGATGCAATGAGCAAGAAGACACTGCAAAGATCCATCATAATAAGATTCTGCTTTTTGTGTATAGGCCAGGTAAAAGGGAGCTAAACATACCAGCTGTGTACATTAAATGCCCATTTTTCTTAGAAATGATAGCATTTCTTTAATGAAGAATGGCCCTTCTTTCCTTAAATTTCTTGTCACACATCACAGTTCCTTTTCAAACTTGTGTAAAGAAAAAAGTACTCTGTGTGTGTGTGTGTGTGTGTATGTAATGGATGATCTATCTACTCACCTCATGTCTATATTTGTAATTCTGTCTGTGACATTTCTTTAAATCCTAGCATAATGACTGTGAAGAACTTGCATTGATTGAACTTTGTAAGACACTTGGGAAATGTATACAGTATAAGAGCAGGTTTTATAAACACTGGCTGGTGACAAGTTGGTGTTTAGCACTTTTTTTTGCAAAGTTTTTATTAGTAGCCTTTCCATACCACATCCATTTCTTTCACTTATATATTTATTGTTATTTTTTACAGAATAGAGACTGACTAGTAATAATGATGCAAATAAGGATAATGGACACTCTCCCTGTCCCAAATTGGGCTCAGAGTCTAAGATGGAAGGAGAACAGGTGTTTAATTGTGGCCTAGTGGAAAGAGCACTGGGCTGGGAGTCAGAGGACCTGGGTTCTAATCCTGGCTCCTACGCTTGTCTGCTATGTGACCTTGGGCAGTTCTCTGTGCCTCAGTTTCCTCATCTGCAAAATGGGCACTAAATCCTCTTGCCTCCTACTTAGCCTGCAAATCCCATTTGGGACCTGATCATCTTGTATCTACCCCAGCGCAAAGTACCATGCTTGACACATATTAAGTGCTTAAGAAATACCACAATAATAATGATTATCATTATTATTAGTAATCCCCATTTTAGGGATGAGGAAATTGAGCCACAGAGAAGTGAATCGAATCTTAGAAACATAAGTGACTTGATCAGTCACTTCAAAAGTGCTAGAATAACCAATCTTGAGAAAGCTAAACCTAGTCACCCCGTGCTTCATGTACAAAAAGAAGCAGTGAGACCTAGTGGAAAGAAGGGGCTGTGATGGAAGTGTGATTTGCAAAAGAGACATTTGGTTGGCTGGTCATCCCGTCAATTCTACCTATTCCAAGTCCAAGGGGTTGAACTATGACCCAACATGGCGCCACCTCCCCTGCCAGTCATATGATGATTTCGTTGTAGGTAGGGAATGTTTCTGTTATATTGTTATATTGGACTATCCCCAGCGTTTAGAACAGTAAGCCATCAATAAATATGATCGATCGACTGACAGGACTGTTCAGGGTGGCTGCAGAAATCCAAATAGCCCTCTCATAGTCCCTGGCATGTCGGCAGTGACAGCTATCTGCTTACTTCCCAATGGGAGAGCCTTGGCCACAGTTAAGGATAAGAAGGAACATTCCATTGCTTGATTGATAGCAGATATAAATTTGGTTTATAAATATTCCACTTTAGAATCTAGTAAACATAACTTTAGGATAAACTATGATCATTTGTGTATTTTTAGTGTGGTTTCTGTGGTTGTCCTTTCATCTGACTCACCAAAGAAAATCACTGGTACATTAAAAGAAATCCCTCAATTTCAAAATAATGAGCTTCAATGTGTAACTCATTTGTAGTTAATTGCTCCTAATTTATTCAGCTGAAACACAGTTTCCATGATTAAAAGCTACAGTGTTTATTCAGTCATTGAATTAGTTTCATATTGATATACATGAAATATTGTTTTTTGAATAATATGAATTGATTTTGTTCAAAGTTCAATAAGGGATGAAATATATATGATTCCAGGTTCTCTGGTGAGTGAAGGTTTTGGGGTGGGACTAGAAGTGCTGATTTTTTTATTTGTGGTTCTTTAGTTAGTTTTAATGTTCGGCTTAGTTTTTAATATTTCTGTATCTATGCCTATAACTGTCCTTTCCCATTTAGGCTGCAGATTAAGGTCAGTATTTACTTCTATCAGCAGACTGGGTTCCATATTATGTTCCTACTATATCATACTCTCCCAAGCTCTTAGTACAGTGTTCTCCACACAGTAAAGGCTCAAACAAAGGCACTGTCCCACAGAGTGCTCCTAGTATAAATAAGGAGGGGCAGGTATTGAATGCCCAGTGAATATCATTTTTTTAAAAAAAAGCCAAAACTAGATGGTACTCCCAGTTCTCCTGGTGATTTTTTAACTTGTAAGACCTCATGTTAAAGAAAAATAACTTTGTAGTGCACACCTTTCTCAGTGCTACACACTTGTGCCTATGTACCACCGCTAGACTGCTGTGTGACCTTGCCAAGTCACTTTACTTCTCTGGGCCTCAGCTCCATCATCTGTAAAATGGGAATTGAGACTGTGAGTCCCATGTGGGACAGGGACTATGTCCAACCTGATTTGCTTGTATCTACCCCCAGTGCTTAGTACAGTGCCTGGAACATAGTAAGCATTTAACAAATGCCATAATTATAATCAATATTGTTATTACATACAATCAAGCTCTTGCTTCTGAAATGGCAGTGTGCGGTCAAAGACTCCTATTTCCTTAATATTCCAGCCAAAAAGCAGAGTGAAAACCCATGATTTGGCAGAACTGGGGGTATTTATTATTAAATCAGTTTCCTCAAGACATAATTCACTGCTATACAAACGGCATTGTTTAATTTGATTGGTTTTAGGATGAAGATTGTGACAGTGCTTGGAGAAGTTTTTTGGGCATAAGAAACTTTTCAAGAATGACTTAGTGCTTTGGTTTTTATGCCTGAATTATTTGCCCTTTTAATCCATTTCAAAATTGTCAACACTAAATCTCACAGGTCAGAAGTTATTCCTCATGTTGATACAAAGGAAAAAAAAAACCCACGAACACTCACTAACATTAGTGTTATGGTCCAGTTTTAAAGAATTTTTTTTGCACTAATGCAAGTAATTAAAATAAATAGTTGACTTGCAGATAATTAGTGACATATGCTCAATTATTTAAAAATCATCTTGTTTGCTGCTGGAATGTCTCCCAGGACTTAGTAATTGCATAAAGAGATTTCTACCTGTAGGTCAATGTTCTAATCCATGCCAAGGCACTAGTGACTGCAAGCTGTTACCTACACCCCCAGTGGCTTTTTGCTGAGTTAGGAAATTGTGCACATGACTTCAGATCTTTTCGTATTAGATAAATGCCTCTATCACAGATGGAGTCTCTATTTTTCACTGTGTCGGCAAGAAGCCTTCGATTGATCGGTTGATTGATTCGGACCAAATTGGAAAAGATTCCTGCTGCTTTCTCTGCTCCAGAATTTTCACTAACCAAAATGGAGTGGGAGGAAAAGAGTGTAGCTTTGGGTTGGTGCCAGAGATTGGGTTAAATTGGATCTTGTTCTAGACTCCTGGGAGAGATGGTTGTGAGGACAGGGTTTGTGTCTGTCACAGGGCTGTCTCAGTTTATCCCTGGTTAGTTTTCATGCTAGCCCAGGGAATTGAAACATTTCAGGGGATGTCACAGGACGTCTGTGCTCAAATCAGTTCCAAATCCCAGAACTGAGCAACCCAAATCCATGAGATTGCATTTTACAAAGGTAGAATGGGTTCTAGAAGAGCAAAAGAAAAAACATTTTCCCAAATAATATGTTACTTGAAATATCTCATGTTGTGCTAAATTCCATTCCTTTATTTCATATTATGACTCGTCTTCATGTTTCAGACACCAAACTAAATGGTCAGTGTGTATCCAATCAGAACATTCCTTCTTATGAGTCAGCTTTCAAGCCGTTTCCTAGGTATGGGATGGCACCTCACCCAGCCCCCCACTCCCACACTAAATTTAAAGATTCCTTCTCTATCAATCAGTGGTATTTATTCAACACTTACTTTGTATGGAGAAAGGTACTAAGGACTTTGGAGAATACAATTGCATTAGTAGACACAATTCCTGCCCTCGAAGAGCTTCTCTTGATCACTCAAAGTTAATTATATATGCACTTCTACTCCTGTTTTCCCCAAATTCTACCCAAAACTGCTCCATCAACTCCACCAACTTGAACTAAATACTTCAGGGCAGCATTTCATCCAGTGGTTCTGGCATCCGGGTGAGAAAAAGCACTCTACGAATAGTCCATATCCTTGCATGGATTCTTTCCCCAGATATTTGTTTTCCGTAGGATTTGGTTTGCTAATATTGAAATTTCCCCTTCAGGGAGGGTACATCTGCATAGAATACATTTTTAATTCAAGATAAAAGAGTAGTTATCCATTTTATGTGGTAAGATCATTCTATGCATAGAGTTAATAGCAAAATATTTCCTGATTTACTATTATAAATTGTAAAAGAGACCATGAAGCCCAGAATTCAATGCTCCTGGCTAGAGCTGAGCATCTGCATCCCATTAATCATTTATCCTTTCACTTTATGATACCCAAGGCTCTTTATTTTACACAGTTAGGAAAAAGCATTAGAAAATAAATTAATAAAAAAATTTAAAAAAACTGTAGTGCCATCAGTTTGGGGGTTTGAATGAACAAAGGATCAGAAGGAATGAAAGTAGCGAACACCCTGCTCTACCATGACTTACAGCTTGCAAAACACTGGTGAAAATAAGGCTGCAACAAGAATAGGAATAAATGGACAGTCCTGGTGGATTCGAAAGCACTGATGGCCCTGCTAGTTAAAAATCTAAGGGCTTGGATTAAAAAAAAAAGAATGTACCTCAGATATATGTATTTTTTCCTTGTACCAACAGTTCAACATAGGCCTGTCTGTCCTTCTCTAATGCCACTATTCAGTCAATCCATTAAAAAATGGATGACATTAAGATATCCCTAAAATTGCTACATGGTCAGATTGTAAAGTCCTTGAGGGAAGGGACTGTGCCTTCCAAACCTATTGTATTCACCCAAAGTTCATTATACTGCCCTGCACACAGTAATCCATCGATAAATATTATTGATTAATTTGATAGTAATCAAAAGCGTAAGGGTTCATTTTAAGATTGAAGTTAAGTGCAGCCTCATATTATGTGATATTACTGATGAAAACTGGACAGCCTGTGTGGCAAACAGATCAGCTCAGTACATTCCAGTCAAGAAGGATGTAGATCTTTAGAGAAAAGTGGTTTGAGAGGATCATGAAGCAAAGCAAACTCAGCTGTGATATTTGCTTCCCTGGTGGTGAAGTGTCTGCCTTCATTTTGGGTGTTGGTGGTCTTCTTTTTCAATTTGATATTGAGCATCAACTCAATTGATATTGAGCTATACAGGAGGTCAGGTATTATTCTCTACAGCTTTAAAGGTCTTCAGTGAATTTAAATTTCTCCCTCCGTGGAGGATCCTACTTCAGCGAAAGTTTGTGCTTTGATGGATAACTGTTGCAATGGCACCAATTTAAAAATTAAAACCATCTTTTTATCTCATTGGAGATGAGAGTTCTGTCAGTGCATTTAGGAAAAGCAAAATACCTCCTTATGTCTTGGAGTGGATAAGGGTCTTCACAAAACTCTTTTAAAAGTACTAAATCAACTGTTTTATAATGAGAAAATTTCAAGTTTGTTGAAAATAACCTTCTCCAGCTACTCATTCTTTGCTCATGCTTCTCATGCTTTGTTACAATGAGAAAGCAAAATTTTTTCACTTTTTTAGTGAGCTTTCAAAAGATGAAATGGCCTTGAATAGTGAATTTATGCTTCCCTTCAGTTTTCTTTTTTTTTATTATTTACTGGTAGTTTCTGGATTTGTGCTTCAAGTTGGTGAAAACCCCTGTATCTAGCTCTGGATTTTACATCTGCTTTGTAAAAAGATACAAATCAAGAGTTCCTTATCAAGTTTGCTATTTACTATCAAAGTTTCACTGTATTTGTCTATTTTCATAGGCTAAGGTAGATATAAGTCAATGAGAGAGTTTTACACTGCCTGAAGTACAAAGTACCAAATTCATTATGTTGGGGAGATTTATTGTAGCGCCCAATGTAATGCTATTTTTATATATGTTCTTCTTCCAATGAACTCTTTTGCACATCTCTCCTCAAGAAGAAACCAAAACCTCAAAATATATACAGTATGAGCACATTTACAATCAAGCCCCAAAGCAAAAAAAATTCAATAAGCCATTTTAACCAATAATACATTATTCTTTCAAACATTCCATTTAGCAAACTAATTTGTACCTAATGAGGACAATCTGTGTGCATGAAATTTTTTGAGATCTTTTATCTAACTGTTATCTGATTATACTGTGGAAAGGAGAAAATGTTATTTAATGATACCTAGAAGTCTAGTTATGGGGACTGATAATTCTCATTCTTCAAATCAAATCAGGCCTTAACTTTTTTAACCTATTTCTTTAGTCTTTTATTTAGTGCCTGATTAAAATTTCTGTATAGAATTAACTTTTAACACCATCTGGTAAAAGAAAACTTGCAGTAAATATTAGAAATTGTGCATGAAAACTGGTTCTGGGGGATTAGACTAGTGGAAGTTTTATGGGCTTTTTTGCCTCTGGGACAATTTTTAGGTTATCTCAAGGTTAAAGTTCTGTTTAATGGTCACTCACAATATACTAATTACTGCAAAACAGAAAATCTACAAAAGAGAATCAACTGGATACTGTGGTGTTCATTTTCCATCTACAATCAATCAGTGGTATTTATTGAGTATTTTCCATGTGTAAAGCACCATGGGAAAGTCAAACCTGGAAGATATTTCAGCTTTTTGAAGCATATATTGGCCTAGGGGAAAGAGCATGCATAGTTGATCCATGTTCAAGTTTAAACTCTGCTACTGGCCTACTGTGTGACCTTGGGCAAATCACAACTTCTTTAGACCTCTATTTCCCCCTCTGTAAATGGGGATACAATAGATGGTAAACTCCAACTGCCACAGGAACTATATCCAATCATGTAATCTTTCATCTATCCCAATGCTTAGCACATAGTTGCTAATTAATAAATAGTATAGTCACTGCTATTACTATAATTAATTCAAAGTCTCCATTCTGGCACATCTGGCTATAATGCCCTGCAAATAATTTCCATATTCTAGATTCTCATGATACATCAAAATGTTTTTTCAGTCATTCAATCATATTTATTGAGCTCTTACTGTTTGCAGAGTACTGTACTAAGCGCTTGGAAAGTACAATTCGGCAACAGAGAGAGACAATCCTTACCCAAACCCTACCTTTTTATTTCATCTATTAATTGCTTCATAT
Organism: Ornithorhynchus anatinus; assembly: GCF_004115215.2. Classification (NCBI taxonomy): domain Eukaryota; kingdom Metazoa; phylum Chordata; class Mammalia; order Monotremata; family Ornithorhynchidae; genus Ornithorhynchus; species Ornithorhynchus anatinus. Next base: position 11,420,075 of record NC_041735.1, on the reverse strand, counting down.
GTTGGTATAACCATCTGGAAGGGAGTGTCAGTCAATCTTATATCTTTTCACTCACATTATCACTCCTAGATAAAATCTCATATTAGTAGTTTCATGTTGGAACAAAGGATAGTGTCTTTTTTTCTCCGTCCTTCTCTCTCTGGCTCTCTCTTTTTCTCTGTCCTTAAGCTACTATATCTTTTCAAACAGTCCATCAACTATCTGGAATCTACACATAATATACTCCACTCCATGTTCTTTCATCATATTTTGTTTAAGATTTGTTTGCTTTTTAAATCTGTCAGAATGCACAAGAATGGAGTCCCAGTATTTCTATTAGGGGGAGGTGATAATACAACAAAAATGTTGAATAAACTGTCGACCATAAATATATAGACTGGGAAAAGGTATTTGGAGAAAGAAAGTTTTTGTTTTTTTAATTAAATGAACTCACCTGCCCTTAGCACCACTAAAAACTGTCTGGGGCTATCTGGTCTACTCTCCCAGCCAGGGTCACAGCCAGAGGTCAATCATTCTAGGGCTTTTTTGTCTAGAACAAAATTTGGTGTCTCAAAATGTAAAAGACCAACACTATAATGGACACTTCATAAATATTTAATTCCCAATGACCAAGTGGAATCGATATTATGCCGCCATATTTTCTTCACAAATTTACTTCAAGAACATCCATAAGGCATTTCCACACCAATGTATCACCCTGAAATGCCTTGAAAAAAGCCTAACTGCTTTCATCTGTCTTGGTCTCTCTTTTCATCACAATAGTTAACAAAATTAGCATCAGATTTAATGTCAGATTTATAACACGGGTTTAGGACATTTCAATTGTAAATGCATACATCCATTTGTTGTCCAGGAAACAGTCCTACAGTCTGTAGTTAATCAAATTCATTGAGTTTTCACTGAATTACAATCAGTTCATTACTGTCATTTTCCTTAGCAGATGACTCTATTTCTCAAGAGCTCTTCCCCATCCCTAACCTCCTGGCAATGTCCATTGCCAGAGTTATGCCCCCCGATGCCAAAAGTAATAACTTCTAGTGCAAAGCATGAATATTATGTTATTATATTTAATCTTTCCTCTGCCTATGTGATCATTCACCGTAACCATCATTCAGGCGTGTACATAATTAGGTGGGAAATGATAATGCTTCCATCATGTTTTCTCCTTCTGTTTTCCGTTGTCTATTGCCAACCAGTTACGACTAGGCACAGGAAAAGCCATTAGCTACAGCTATAATATATGCTAATGTCTGCAGGGACCTCTTCTGTGGCCTTTCCCAGCTTTTATCTCTTATTGAAGTCAATGGGAGTGTGAAAGCAATAGGGAATATCTCTTAGCCAGCCAATGTTGAGATTAGAGCAAGAGGGTATTTCCAGGTCCTGCACATTCCGTTAAAGGGTGTGGTTTTGCCTCTTAATTAAGGGTAATCCTGCCTTCTGTCAATTCAGCGTCCTGTGGCACATGAAGTAGGAGACGCCCTAACCCTGACTTGAGTGGGTCAAATCAAGTTTCGCTGACCTCTTAAAGGGGTGGGAGTGGGGCCCACAGAAGGTGTTAAATGCAATTCTTTGATCCTGCCAAATCCTGAGCCTCTGTGCCAGATCCAAGACAGAGAGGTAGTCCCCTAATCAGCAGCTGTAATTCAGTGTGGAATATCTGTTCCACAGGGTACAACTGGGCCAGAAACAAAATGACCTCAATGTGTAATAATAAATTACCTGTGGATAGAAAGAAAAAAAATGAATAATAGGTATTCAAAGGTGTTGACCTGAAGAGGGAGAATCTTGCAGTACAGTGGAGAAACAAAGGAAATGGAGACTAGTAGATTGTATCCTAAGGGGTGAAATTATGGCAGGTCTCTATTTTTTCTCCCTCCACCCCCACCTTCCAGATTTCTTGGCCCAAATATTCCAATGCCTTTCAGTGTGATATCATGGGATATTTTAGCTTTTGGCCTCATAAAGCTGGCTACCTATGATCTGAAGGAATGTTCACCATCTGAAAATCCCAGAGTTCCGATGTGGCTACTGTTCCCAAGTGCTAAAGGCTAGGTGTGGAAGGCAACCTAACTAAAAAATGAGGATACATTCAGGGAGATGAACTGCAGAAAGAAGAGCTACCAATCAGCGATCACCTAGTGGCTGAATTCATGCAAAGGGAAAAATTAACACTATCTCTGATGTACAATCCCCAGTAGGATTTAGTAGGACTCTATTTTGTTATAAATATTGCAGATCAACTCATCCAACACTAAAGACTATGAACACCAAACAAAAGTCTTTCTAATAATAAGAGTTGTATTACTTGTTAAGTGCTTGTTATGTGCTCTGCATTCATTCATTCATTCATTCATGCAATCGTATTTATTGAGCGCTTATTGTGTGCAAAGCATTGTATTAAGCACTTGGCAAGTACACTTCAGCAATAGAGACAATCCTTGCCCAAACCAGATTTACAGATTAGAAGGGGGGAGACAGGCATCAAAACAAGTAAACAGGCCTCAATAGCATTAATATAAATAAGTAGAGTTATAGGCATATACACATCGAAACAAATAAACAGGAATTAATGTAAATAAATAGAATTATAGATATGTACATATATACACAAATGCTGTGGGGCAGATAGGGCAAAGGGAGCGAGTTGGGGCGATAGGGAGGGGAGGAGACTGTGCTAAGCCTCACTGTGCTAAGCACTGTGATAAACTTCAAAGTAGATAAAATACAATCAGATCAGACACAATACCTGTCCCACATGGGGATCACAGTCTAAGAGGACGAAGAACAGGTATTTTATCTCCAGTTAACATGAGGAAACTGAAACACAAAGAAGTTAAGTGATTTCCCCAAGGTCACCCAGCTGGAAAGTGGCGGAGCCAGAATTGAACCTAGGTCTCCTAACTCCCAATCCTGTCCTCAGAGGCTAATGATATTCCACTGGATCAACACAGAAAGGTGGACTAACAATATACCTGAAAGAAATTTATATTGTGTATCAACCTCCACCGGAGAAACCTTATATACCACATGGCTTAGTGGAAAGAGCCCGGGCCTGGGAGTTAGAGGTCTTGGGTTCTAATCCTGACTCCACCACTTGTCTGTTGTGTAACCTTGGGCAAGCCACTTAACTTCTCGGTACCCTCAGTTATCTCATCTGTAAAATGGGGATGATGACTGTGAGCCCCACATGGCACAACCTGATTACCTTGTACCTAACCCCAGTGCTTAGATACTAGCACTTAACAAATACCATAATAATAATTACTATTATTATTACATAACATTTGCATTAATGAGACGGCAAATTAACTGTCTCAGGGACTGACTTTTGAGTTCTGGTTAAGAAAAAAGTGATCATCTCAACTGTCACCCACATTTACCTTAAGTGATTTATTTAATCTCTGAAATGATTGTCCAAAGGCTTTTAGACATCTCATCTTTTAAAGTCCATGCCTTGCACAGAGTAAGTTGTCAGTAAACACTGATTGATTGATATATATTTCATCTCCACTATGAAGTGAATTCCTATAGTGATGTTAGAGTCTGTATTTTTTATGTTTATGTGTTCCATTTTTTACAAGCATTTAATTGCTATTGATCTTGTCCCTGTAGTCCTTGGTCTCTGTTTAAATTAATTTACTATTTTATATTAACTGATGGGGAGCTGGACTGCCTCAGTGAGAGTTCGGACAAGGTGCAATTGATTCATCGCAAGGAGGTGATCCCGCTGATATTATGCAAATACTCCATTGTTTTTGACAACTAGGATGAGTTCATTTCCAATGAAAATGTGATTTGTGAAATTTCCTATTAATAATAATGACATTTATTAAGCAATTGCTATGTACCAATCACTATACTAACCACTGGGGGAAAATACAAGATAATTTGGTCAGACACAGTTCCTGTCCCACCCAGGGTTTACACTTTAAATAGAAGGAAGAACCGTTTAATCTCTATTTTAGAGACAACTGAGGCACAGGAAACTGCCCAAGGTCACACAGCAGGCAAATGACAGAGCTGGGATTACAGTACAGGTCTAGTGACTCCCAGGCCTGTGCTTTTCCCACTAGGCCAAACTGCTTCTTCTAAGAATAATGTCTGGGGAAATGGCTAATTTTCTCTGAATCCTGTGATAATTATACGTTTATGGCCTCCTCTTATTTTTAACTCCTTCCTTTTTCATATCTCTGTGACTAGAGCTACTTTAGCATTGCAATTTATAATAAGTAATTTGCACTTTATCACTTATATCAGATAATGCTTAATTTCTTGATAAAATAAAATTTATGTTTATAATATGGGATTCCAATTTCCAGGCAGGGTGATTTAATTAAGCAGTGTCACCTGCCCATAATCTGATAAATCTGAAAAAAAAATTCTACTAGTCCCCGGAATGTAACTTCTATAAATCCCATTCTTCAAGACACTGTATGAGTTTCCCATATTCATCAACAGCAAAAAATATTTATTGTGTTCCTATGGGGTTTATAAGATCAGAAATACACTTTGAGGATAGTGAAAGTTTCTGTATTGCATTGACAATTTAATGTGGAAAAACATATAAACACTGTTGCTTAGGTCTTTTCCTTTTTGAACAGGAGACTAGTTTACAAATTATTTTATATTGCTGTATCTTGGGTGCAATTTGGCATTGGAGCTTTAATTTCAAGAGATGGTGTAACCAAAGGAAGCAATTTTTTACTTCTCCCAGGTGTTCTCTGTTCTCCCGATTTAAGAAAAATACAGAGAACATATGCTTTCCATTGTTCCCTCTGTAATCTGAAGCTATAGCAATGCAGAATGCCTGCATCTGCAGATGAAATGAGAGCATATGAAATATGCATGAGCTAACCTGTTTGTGACTGTTACATAAAATGTGGTTTAGCAGTTCTGGCAGATTAGTCTGTTCTGTTACCTTTTTCTTTTAAATGCCCAAAATGAGCATTTTCTAAGTGACTGATTTTAGTGTGTATGTGAAGAATGTGTTTCAAACAAGGGAATATGTTCAAACTCATCTCAAAATAGGAAACCTGGTGTTCTCAGAATTCGATCAGTGGAAGGTATTGAGCACTTATTGTGAGCAGAGCCCTGTTCTAAGTACTTGGAAGAGTACAATACAGGTAGTGTACACTATCCCTGTCCTAAAAGAGCTGAGCCCTGATAATAAGGCCTATCACCATAAAGAAGTTGAATTTAGATGACTATGTAGGGTTGTGTGTGTCTATGTGTACGTGTGCTTCATTTTCAATCAAGCAATTGTACTGAGTGCTTGCTGTGGGCAGAATACTATACTAAATGCTTGGGAGAGTACAATGTAAGAGACTTAGTGGACATATTCCTCACCCACAAGGTGCTTACAGTCTTGAGGATAATACAACCGATGATGAGATTCTATCTACATGTGCAAGTCGCGGTTGACAAGATCGGAAACGGGACCAACAAGCCCTGATGCAGTCCATGCAATCAAAGATTCTTGCACTCCATCCTTACTGCTCTAGTGGATTAGCTCCTTAGAGGGCATCTCTCGATTTCCAAGCCTGCCCCTGGCATCCAGAACTTCAGAAAGACTATGATCCAGGAAAGCAATCCCTCACCCAGTGACTTCCAGTTAGGTTGGTCTCTTTGTTGCAGCCATCCACTGCTATTTCACCTTGTTTGAAACTGTGCTCCCCATATCTCTATATCATTTATTCTTCTCACTTGGCTAGCATTTGACCCCACTTCAGTTCACCAAATAACAGTTGCTTAGGTATCCTTGTGTTATCCATTCTTCTCATATGTCCCATCCAGGGGGTGTATATTTGAGCGTGTTGCTTCAGGTCTGGTGATCGAACTGCGTTCCAGGACCCTAATGTTGATAATCTTGTCCTGACATTTGCTGTTGAGTTGCACTGGTGGAATCATTCTAGAAACTGGATGTGCCTTTTCCTGCAAGCCCAACCTCAAACATATGGGAGGTTGGATACCACAAAACATCTTGAGAATTTCATCCTGGTATGTGGAGTTTGATGCCCCAGGATCACCACACTATCTTTTAGCGAAGAGTAGATATTTTCGATTTTTGAGACTATTTCATTATTATATGGTTAAGCGGGTCAGAGCAGAGGGTGTCTGGTCTGATCCGTTGCCCATTGTCAGTGGAGTTAAGTGGAGTTAAGAAGTTGGTAACAGACACGTGATCCATTTTGGATCCAGAAAAAATTATCTGCCAAGAGCACTGCCTCAGTGGTAGTGTACAAACTGCATTCCAGGAAGCATACAGATCCCCACCACACAAGGATCCTCCACTCAGCACGAAAGACATTCAATGGCCCAGACAATACTGAAGAAAGATACAGATGGTTCCACCCACGTTATATTTGAAGAGGGGATTCTACAGAAAAGCAAAACTTTAATATGATGATGTCTTGTCGCCAAATTTCGTACTACATAAAGAGGTAGTACAGTCCTGTCTTCAATGTGGCTTTGGGATCTGCTGCAGAGAGCACACCAGGGTCTCAGGAAATATCATTAACATTATCTGTGAGTCATATTAACAACAAGTTTCAAGGTAGATCCCAATCTGTACACTACCTGGAATGCAGTCTATTCACCACCAATTGGGACAGTGGTCTCCGCAGGTAGTTTTTACTGGAACTCAAATGGGACATATCCAAGCAAGAGGGACAGAACAAACACTTCCATGATGAAAGATCCTCTAGACCGCAAGCTCACTGTGGGAAGGGATGATGTCTGCCAACTCAGATGCTTTGTACTCTCCCAAGTGTTTGGTATAGCACTCTGCATATAGGAAGCCCTCAGTAGGATGATGATAATATGGCTATTTCAAATGACCTGGTACAGAAGCAACTCTACACTTTAGAAAAGATTATCTTGTTTCTACTGTAGTGCTTAGCACAGTGCTTGGATCATGGTAAGTACTTAACAAATACTATTATTACAATTATCATTAGTGTCAATCATTTTTATGATATCCATAAATGTATATAAATATTTCTATTTATGTAATCTTCTTCATATGAGTAAATGACATTTTGGTCTTGATTATAGTAGCTCACTGTGGGGAGGGGATGTGTCTGCCAACTCTGTTATATTGTACTCTCCCAATTTCTTAATGCAGTGCTCTGCACACAGTAAGCATTCAACAAATCCCACTGATCAATTGACATTAGAATACATTAGAGCCTAATGGTAATATTCATAGTATATGGTATTCCCCATAAAATTTATCATGCTCTTAGCTACAGAAGATCAGAGTGACAGTTTTTGCAATCTAAATGATGGGGGTAGCTGGGAAGGTAATTCTATCTGGTATGAGAAATTGGAGAGATTTTTGCACTTACAGTATTTGGAAAGCTAATAAGGAAATTACAAAATTAGGATTAATTTGACCTCATCTCTCCTCAGGAAAGAATGAAGTTTATTACAAGTTCCTTCCAAAGCTATTTTTAAAATTGCCTCCTCTGAAGTAGGAAGATGGAAAAAATTAAGTAGTGCATGTTTATCAGTGATTGTGTAAAAAAGATTTCTTCAATTTATGTGAAAGAGAGGTTGGTGGTTACAGGAGTTGCTGAAGTTGCTAAGAAACACTAAATTGCATAAATTTATGGAATGTTTTAGTGTATTTCATAGGATGTGCAGACAGCAAAATCACAGTTATGGAAATTTTGGTACCTGTGAGAGTAATTGGGCAGAGTCACATTATCTTTTTCTCATTAAAACACACATTCTTTTGATAAAATATGCCCAAACAGGACTCCTCATTTTCTCACTCAAATCCTGTCCTCTCCCGGTTTCCTTCCCATCACTGTAGATAACACTACTCTCCTCCCTCTCTCACAAGTCCATAACGTTGGCATTATCATTGACTCGTCTCTCTCCTTCACCTAACATATTAAATGTCACCAAATCCTATCAGTTTTTACCTTCACAACATCACTAAAATCTGTCCTTTCCTCTCTATCCAAACTACTACTATTCTGATCCAAGCACTTATATCCCTCCTTGTCTACTGCATCAGCCTCCTCGCTAACCTCCCTGTCTCCTCTCTCTCCCCACTCCAGTCATACCTCACTCTGCAGCCTGTATCATTTTTCTGAAAAACCATTCAGTCTACATCCTCCCAATCCTCTCGAATCTCCAGTGATTGCCTTCCCATTTCTACATCAAACATAAACTCCTTACCATCAGCTTTAAATCACTCAATCAACTTGCCCCTTCCTATCTTATCTCGCTGCTTTCCTACTGCAACCCAATCAGCCTGCTTTGCTCCTGTAATGCCAACATATTCACTGTTCCTCAATCTTGCCTATCTCACCACCTTCCCACATTCTCCCTATGGTCTGGAAGTCATTTTCCTTCGTATGTGACAAAGCACCACTCTCCCTACCTTCAAAGACATTAAAATAACATCTCCTCCAAGAGGCCTTCCATGATTAAGTTCTCATTTCCCTTACTCCCTCTCCTGTCTACATCACCTATGAACTCATATACTTGGGTTTGTACCCTTTAAGCATCTGATATTCACCCCACCCTTAGCCCCACAGCACTTATGTAGGGTATCTCTAATTAATTTTAATGTCCGTCTCTCCCTCTAAACTGCAAGCTCTATGTGGGCAGGAAATGTGTCTATCAAATTTGTTGCCCTTTCCCAAGCATTTAGTACAGTGCCCTGCACACAGGTGCTCCATGAGTACCATTGATTGATTAGTAACATAAAGAGGCATCTTTTCTATATGTCAGTGTGATTCCAGGAGTTATAACATCCATTCAAGACAATAATGTCTCACTTTAGTGACAGTGTCAGAGTCTATTTTATCTTTTCTTGAATTCCTGAACAACTTTGATTCTGACTTTAAGTGGAATGTTTGTCTGAATATTGTGATTGCCTCCTCTTGCTGTGAATATTTATGATTTCTTTTTTTCATCTGTATTCACAACTACATGGAGAATATACTCAACTCAGGCTCATTTTGGTGGACTTACTGTTTTTTAAGGGGCTTGGGACTGGGACGTTATCTCAGAATTTCTCTTCGTGTCCCCTTCCTACCCAAAACAGATCTACCTTGCAGGTGCACTGGCTGTATACTGCATTCAGCAATAATTACCTCTGAAATACTAAACCACATACGGCTTCAGCACCTGGGAGGGATTTAACTGAATGCCCCAGTTAGCTTGAATCTCAAGCAGAAGAAAAAAAGAAAGCACCTGCTTTTGACATTTTATAGCAATTGTGCAAATCCACCAACAGACTGTCTGTGTTCATCTCTGCCTGCTATGGCATTCTGTTATCTTTATATTACATAGGTTTTTTTGTCTTTCATATGGAATTTACCCACAATCAATTATCTTTGTCCCTCAGAATATCATTTCCATTCTGAACCTCAGAAAGACCAAGGTTAGGTCATAAAATAAAATCAATTTAACAAAAAGTCAACCTTAGAGGAAGAAGAAGGTCACGTCAGAATATCAGATCAAATCAAATTAATGAAGGGTCAAAAGCAAATGGTTTGTATAATCATCCTGAAAAAATCCTCAGATTTTTGAATAAGTAAAGTTCTACCTCAATCACTTGGTTAGGTAGAATGGGAATTCAAGGTATTTGCTCACAATAGTAATTTACTAATTATTATCCAGTGTTGTCTTACATGATGGTTCAATATAAATAACATTATCACCTGCCACTTTCACTTCTTTTATTTCCGAGGCCTGTATTTTAAAAGAATGTTGCATTATTCTGTCACCTTGTCAGACAATGCAGTTGCTGATGGCAGTAAAAGAAAGCCATATTGCACTATGATAAGATTCTAAAAGTTTTCATTTGCTGTCTTCCTTTTTCAATAAAAAATGCAGATTGACCAAAGAAGTCTAGTTTCGGGAACTTCAGGGATCTTAAAACATACTAAACCCCACTTAACGTCCTCTATAACACAACTCTTGGTTATATATGAATCTCTAATGGGCCTTGTTTGTTTGTTTCTAAAGCTATGCTTGTTACTGTTGAAGTTAACTTGGAAGTTCAGGTCCTGAAGTTAATTTTGTGCAGAGTGACCTCAGTTGTCTAGAGCAAATTTGGGAGATGGCAGAGGAACAAAGCCTTCCTTCCTTCACCTGGATTTTCCCAGATGCTTTTTAGGGCTAGTACCATTCGTAGTGGAAGCCTGGTGGGCAAAAGACAGAAAGATACACAGACTACTGTTCTCCCCAAGCCTGGAATTTCTGATTCCCTAATCTGGCAAGGGGCAAGAAGCATTTGGAACAGGATCCTGATCAGCAGCAAAAAAAGAGAGAGGAATCCTTAGTCCTTTCTTGCCGGGAGGGTGGACCCCATATTAAGGCTATTACATTAATAGCATGGTCCAGGATTACAGAGGGATCCAAATATTTTGCTTTATGTGGCTCTTCACAGGGTCAGCACATCATGGAAATCAAAGTGAATCAATTGGAACTTTCACCCATTATTCACACTCCTGAAATAAATATGCCCACTCTCATGACCTCTATGAGACTGAAGATATGTGTATATGATCACTGGGATACATTCAGCCCTTGGAGAATGGAAAACACTGTTTGTGCTTCTGTAATATTTTGGGAACACTTTAGATTCACATCAATAATAATTATAGTTTTCATCAAGAACTCACTACGTCTTAAACATTATACTGAGTGGGATAGGTCTAGGATATTCATAATGGACATCTGATTATCTGATATTGGACACCTGACTGCTCCATTGGAAGAGTGCGGGCAATAAGCAAAGGCAAACATGGGGAATAAGGCAGAAAAGGAGAGGGGGAGGTTAAATTTAAATTCTAGAAAACAGGAACTTGGTGCAGTTTCCCAACCCCCCCAAGCCTAAAGTGTAAAGGAAGTAAGAGAATAATCTCCAGTCACAGAAGAAAATACTAAATGCTATGATCTAAAGCTGAGAAAGAAAAGTTTTGGAATGATGTTACCAAAAAAAACCAACATTAACAATGTAGGAGCAGATCGGGTAACTCAGAGAAGCAGTGTCTTAGGAAAACAGTGAGTCAAAGTAAAGTTTCAGAGTAGGTAAAATGGGATAATTTAGTGAAAATCACAAACCAAGTCCTAAATGTGTTTTTTGTTATAACTCCTATGTACTACTGCTTGTCTTTTTGTTATTCTTTCATGGCAAGGTATCTGTGAGCTCACAGTTCTGGGTGAAGTCACTCACTTTTGCGATCCTAACCAGTCGAGTCAGTTGCTAAATTGCCATATCTTCATTTCAGGATGAGAATTTTCTGTTTATATTTTAACAGCTCTTATATAAGGTCTACTATAAGATATCTAGTTGTCCTGATTTGTATGGGATGGTCATTCTTATGTTCTCTCCTGCCACCCATTCTGGGATGGGGTCTATTAGAGTCCTGGTTTAATTATAGGGGTAAGAGTTGACCCAAGATGACTGTAGCAAAAGGGAGGAAGAAGAGGAGAAAGAGGCGGAGGAGGGGAAATTGAAGAGAAGAAACTATCGAGTTTTCTCCATCAGTTGTGTTCAATCAATCAGTGGTATTTATTGAGCACTTACTATGCACAGAGCAGTCTACTAAAAACGTGGGAGAGTACAAGTTGGCAGATGTGTTCCCTGCCCACAATGAGTTTACAGTCCAGAGGGGGAGAGAGACAATATAATTTCATATATAAGGTGTAATTTTAAGATGCACACACAAGTGGTGTGGGGTCGAGGGTGAGGCAAATTTCAAATGCCCAAGGGTCACAGATCCAAGTTCATAGATGGCAAAGAAGGTAGAGGGAGCCACCCCTGTCCTCAGTGATGCCCTTGGTCACAATACAGCCTCCGCTACACTTGGCTAGAACCTCCATGGCCCAGAATAGACCCGTGTAATAGAGGCTATTACACTGCTGACTCTCAGAATTAAAAAAAAAAATAATGGTCTTAGCATAATCATCAATGACATTAGGCTCATTCTATACAGATTCAGTTAAGATTGGATATTGTAAACACAAAAAAATCCTCAGAAAGCAGCTCTTTCTCTGTAGATTTGGCTGTCATCTCTAGTGCTTAGGCCCTATCAGATAGGAAAATGGAGTTTCTACTTAAGGAACTTAGAAGAGACGACTGGAAATTAAATTCTCTCTGGGGACCTATCTGTGCAAACATGAGAAACAAATTCACGCTTGTATATTTGACCAAGTACTGTCTGTTTGCACAAGGTCAAACTACTTAACTTCTCTGTGCCTGTTACTTCATGTGTGAAATGGGGATTAAGACTGTGAGCCCCATGTGGGACAACCTGATTACCTTGTATCTACCCCAGTGCTTAGAACAGTGCTTGACACATAGTAAGCACTTAACAAATAACATGATTATTATTATTATTACTATAGTGTTTACTAGCCAATTATCCATCTATATGAGGTACCCCTGTTTTGCAGGAGGTTACCTTCAATAGAGAGGATGGAACATAAGCAAAAGAGACTGTAGAGAGGGTCCACATTATGCTATGTTGCCCTGCAGTTTTTTAAAATTGCCTAATTATTCAGTGATTTTGAGATCAGATACACAGCTAATGTAGACAGTCCAGGCAATTGAGATATGAACGGCTTGGTTATGTCACCCCATCAGCCGCCATAGCACTTTTGTGATTACATCTGCTCATTTATTCATTTACTTATTTTTGCACTGATGTTTGTATCATTCGCATCTATGCTCTTACCCATTTTCCTATTGTATGGTAGGCAATTTATGTCCCCTCATCTCTCTCAACAGATCAAAACTCTCTGAGGGGAGAAAACATGTTTTTTACCTCAGCTCACTGCAGGCAGAGAATGTGTCAGTTTACTGGTTTATTGCACTCTCCCAAGTGCTTAATACAGTGGTCTGCACACAGTGAGTACTCAATACATATGATTGATTGAATGAATTGATACCACTTATAGACATATCATTATTTTCAGCTGCTTCCCCTAAAAATAACCTTTTAAATATCTATGTCCCAAGATATATTGTCACTTTTTGCAAATAGGGATCATGTCAACTTAGTCTATTGTACTTTCTCAAGTATCTAATACAGTGCTCTGCACACAGTAAGGATTCAATGAATATCCCTGATTGATTCATCCAGTGTACTTACACAGTGGTCTGTATGCTGCTCAATACTGTTAAAAATAATCATGCTATTTGTTAAGCACTTCCCATGTCCCAAGCACCGAACTACGTTCTGGAGTAGATAGAATATAAGCATATCAGGGCACAGTCCCTATCCCACATGGGGATGAAGTTGATGACAGGCCTGATTTGTTTAAATGATCTGGATTTTCTGTGTGAATGACCTCAAATACAGTGGAGGGCTACACACTCTTTTCTTCGGCTATGAAATTCTGGACATCAAACCTTTTGAACTGTCCTCTATTTTGAAAAATGATTCTACTGACCATATTTTTTTAGTCCTTACAGCTGATAAGACTAATAAGTCAATGGAAATTAGTTTTTAGTTCAAATACTATTTGCTATTTCCACTCCAGAGGACTTCACAAGGGCCTGCACTTCTAATTAATATTCTTCATAAACCGCACCCTATCAGTCAATGGTATTTACTGAGCACTTACTGTGTGCAGAGCACTGTACTAAATGCTTGGGGGAGAGCAGTAGAGTCTGTAGACATTTTCAGGCCTACCCTGAAAATGAAAGGGTTTCTTTTTTGCAGGCTTATACAAACTTTATTTCTTCACACTTTTCTTCTATTAAGTGATGTTTTTTAAATGCCTTGAACATCTTAGAAATGTTTTTCTATCATCAGCCTGCGGAGCATTTTTGACCTTTCACCATGAAAGTCTTTCACCATGAAGTCTTTGTTAGCGTACCTTTCACAACAAAGCAAAGTCAGATGAATCAACCCAGCAAGCATAAAGGCAGAGTATACAATATTAGTCATTTCTATTAGGAAAATACTCAACTTGAAACAAAGCATCACTGCATAATAAATGAACCCTCAGTCATCAAATGAAGCCTTGTTTGGAGGCAAGAAAAAGAGAAAGATACATTGCAGCAACATATAATAGGTTGGGAGAAATAACTGAATTCAGCAGAAGCTCTTTGCAACTCAATCAAATCAAACACTTGCAGCCTATGTTTTATTCCTCTGTGTCAAATGAAGTTTAATAAAGTCAATTCACTTTGCCGTTTCTCCAGTGATTCTGCTACTGCAAAGGGGAAAAAAGAAACACTTAGCTACCCAACCAGCCTGCCAGTGCTTCTCTATGATAACCAAAAACACAACCTTGATTTGTGGCACAGTCCAACAGAGACCACTTAGACTTATAGAACTGGATTTATTTCAGAGAGTTGGGAGCAGTTTGAGCTATGGTACTTTGTTACAACAATTCTGTGATTGAAAAATAACACTGGCAATTCAAAGATGATGATATTTGCTGGAGTGGAAGAGTGGAACTGTCTCTTAGGTGCTCAGTAAATACCACTGATCGATAGGGTACTCTTTATGAAGAATATGAATTAGAAGTGCAGGACTTTGTGGAGTCCTCTGGAGAGGAAATAGCAAATAGTATTCACACTAAAAACTAATTTCCATTGACTTAGTCTAATCAGTTGTAAGCACTAAAATATACGGTCAGTAGACTCATTTTTCTAAAAGGCCTCCTCTTGGCCGTTTTTTGAGTACATCAAGCAAACCCCTTTTGGGAGTCATATGTTGTACATAAACTTATTCCTGCACTTTCCAAGAGGTGAAAATCTTCCAGCGGTGATTCTCTATCATGCTACAGTACTTGGAAATTGGCTTGTAATTATTGGCATCTTTCAAGGCCATCCAATTGATCTATCCTTCCCTGGCTATTTCGGACTTCTGCCGGAAACCTTAGTCCACCTCCACTCTCCCAAGATTCTTTTTCCTTTTCAAGCAAAAAATAATTGCTCTTTGGAGTGTCACTGTACCATATTTTGATAACATCCTGCGATAGTCAGACCTGGAGTTCAGGAACATTTTTTTTTTTTCCAAATTTGCTATTGCTCTTACTAGACTCATGTCCTGCCATGTCCTATTTTGGGGGAAAAAAAACGGTGACAGGCGTTAAGTCCCCTCTGTTCACATCATCTTGGACCTTTCAACAAAGGATAGATGAAAGTACTCTCAACTGGTGATGATTGGATGATTGTTAACATCAAGTAGGCAAGTCACCTGTCACATTCAAGATATTCTTTTGAGACATTAAATGGAGCCCATTACTTTTGATTTAAGGAGTGAAGTGGAGACACCTTGTGGTCATTTTCAAACATCAGTTTTTCTCTTCATTATTCCTTTGGGAGGCCATGGAAGATGAGATTCAAGTGTTATTATCCCAAAGTGAACATTCGCTTTTCTGTCACCCTGAAAAAGGACATTATTCTGAGTTAGTGGGGAGACATTTTCAGTCATTAATTGTGCTGCTCAGCAAATCTCCCGCACTGCTGACACATCTTTACGTTTTGAGCAATTGTATGAATTATTTTTATGTCTCCGTTTCATTTCCCAGGTGAAACACATCTCAGTATTTTGATTGCAATAACACAGTGCTCTCACTTCCCGAGAGACTAAGAAATGTGTATACCCTGGGGCAATGTTGAGTAGACTCCTCAAAGTCAAATATTCACACACTTGACCCTTGCAAATCAGTTGTGACAAAAAGTAGCCCACACAGTTTTGTCCTGAAACATAGCTGTTTTACATTAAAAAAAAATGCTGAACACTAATAACAAGCCCAACATTTTCACAGAATGAAGAATAAATACTTCAAACTCTTTGTAGGACATGTTATTTTGATGCTTTCTTTAATAAAGAAAGAAATTCATCAACCCTAAACATTGCCTGGCCACAGATGGATCTGAGAGAACTTTAGCTAGGATGACTGGATCTCCGGAGGTTTTTGAGTTCCAGTCCTTAATCTGCTACTTGCCTACTGTGTGATTTGGGGCAAGTCACTTAACTTCTCTGTGCCTCAGATTCCTCATCCGTAAAATGGAGAAAATGTTCCTGTTCCCTCCCTCCTTAGACTGTGTGCTCCAGATGGGGCAGGAACTGTTCCTATCTGATTATCTTCTGTCTATCACCATGAACTTGGCCCATAGTAAGTGCTTAATAACTACATCATCCTTAATCAATCAAGCAATGGTATTTTTTGACCACTTACTACGTGCAGAGCTCTGAACTAAGCACTTGGGAGAATACAACTGAATTAGTGGACTCATTCCTGTCCCTAACAAATTTACAGTCTAGAGGGAGCTTACAGTCTTGTAATGTGACACACTCTTCCCACTAGTTCTGCAACTCCCGCCAAATTCTAATAGTGATTCCAATTTGGTCTGCCTTTTGATTTGTTTACATATAGTTAATCAAATTAACCTAAAACATCTTCAGTATTTCTGACAATATGGACCAGTCCATCTTATTTGTCTACTATTTTAAAAATAATAATAATAATTGGGATAGGAAGCATCTCTTGGGTTCCTTGGTGTGGGATAAAAATTCCTAGGATTTCTCTGCTCTTTTCCATATATGAGGGCATCTTTTAGGCCCCAGATCAACAAGTGGCCCCTCAATTTTTCTGTTTCCTGCTTTAACCTCTCTTTAAAGTTTATATAGGCTAAAGCACAAAGGAATATGATTATACTACTCCAGTAATGCAAGTCAGAGCTTAAGGTATATGTCTAAGGAGCCATAATAATAATAATAATAATGATAATGATAACTGATAATTCAGTATTTGTTAAGTGCTTATTATGTGCAAAGCACTGTTCTAAGTGCTGGGGTTGATACAAGGTAATCAGGTTGTCCCACATGGGGCTCACAGTCTTAATCCCCACTTTACAGATGAGGTAACTGAGGCACAGAGAGGTGAAGTGACTGGCCCAAAGTCACAGAGCTGCAAGTGACGGAGCCAGGATTGGAAACCATGATCTCTAACTGCCAAGCCTGTGCTCTTTCCACTTAGCCACGCTGCTTCTCTAAGAACCTTAAGAAAAACCAAAAATCATGATCTGGAGTTAGGGATCTTTGAAAAGCAAGTCATTCAAGCTGGAAAACTCTGTGCTGCTCCAGACCCTGAGTTAATTACCATAATGTAAAACAACCAGAGAGAAGGCATTATGTATCACTAATACCATCTAACCCAGGAATCTAAACTGGAAATATCTAGCAGTTAATAGGACATCCACTACCAGTCTTGTGCCTTGTATCCTCTTTGTCATACGTGGCTATGAAATGTACTAATTGTTTCTGGTGTAAATCACCCTGGAATGCTGATTTTGCAGGCCAGGCAAAAACCAAAATATGAACAGGTAGAGTCTGAATACCATCATCAGCTCCTACAACCACATATTCCATGGAAGAATCTAGATATAAAAGGAGGTGGAAAGTTCAACAATTACCCGGTAAATGTGATGAAAATACCCCAGATGAATTTGGCTTTTTGCTTCAATTGTATGCACAATTGCCTCAACTCTTACCTCTTCCAGGATAGGCACATCCTATGACACTTCTCCATTTGCTATGTATTACTATTTAAAATATTTTCTTATCATGGTATTTGTTAAGTGCTTACCGTCGGTCAAGTGCTGTTCTAAATACTGAAGTAGAGTAGATACAAGTAATATCTGTAGGTTTGGGCTTCATATTTGAAGAAGACACCACTGATGGCGAAATTCACCAATGAATACATGTGTGGCTGAAACTGAAGTACTGAGAAGTTGAGTAATTGGCTACAGGTTACACAGCAGACAACTGGTAGAGCGGGGATTAGAACTCAGGTATCCTGATTCCCAGTCCTGCTCTTGTGCACAGGGCCACACTGTTTCATTCATTCATTCATTCAGTTGTATTTATTGAGCCCTTTCAGTTTGCAGAGCACTGTACTAAGCATTTGAGAGAGTACAGTATAACAATAAATGGACACATTCTCTCCCCCCAGTGAGCTTGTAGTCCTCTTCTTAGAGAGGGAGATAGATATAAGTGCTGTGGGGCTCGGAGGAGGAATGAATAAAGGGAGCAAGTCAGGGTGTCTCAGAAGGGAGTGGGAGAAGAGAAAAGGCGAGCTTAGTCAGGGAAGGCCTCTTGGAGGACATCACAGGAAAGAATAGCAAGGTTCATTCATTAAAAAGTAATCCAATAATAACAATAAGAGGAGCAGTATATTACAGGTGGGAGGAAATAATCCCCAGACTCCTGACTTCTCAAGGCAAGGCATCCCTGGACTTTCCCACCACAACTTTCCCTAACTGATGTGAAAGCAGCTCTCCAACTTCACCCACTCTCACTCCCTTGAGAAGTGGGATTCTGGACTGTGATGGGGAGGACCACAAGTTGATGGCAGCCATCAAGCCTAATCTCTGCTTTCAGCTACTTTACCACACTGTTAGCTACATCCCCTCTACCTGATTTGGTTGAAGAGAAATAATACTTGCCTTAGCTTTATTTTGGAGTTTAATAACAGGCTCCATTTTGACTCTTTTGGCCTGGTTCCCCAATTCTCTTCCCCACCACCTCATTCCCCAAATGAGAGTTCTGGGATTTTGACTATCATTAGTTTATATCCCTATGAATACCATTTTTATCTTTCCTCCCCTTTTAACTTTAATGTTTGACACCTCTCTGAATTAATTTCTGCACCCATCACCCGTATGTAATAATTCATTCTTCAATTCTGCAGGTGTCTCCCCGCTCCTGAGTGTTCTGTTCAACGATCACAACCTTCCCAACAATCCAGGTTGGCCTTTCTTTTGTGAAAGGAAGATTCAGATTTCCTGCAGGTCCCCGACACCCAGAAGGGGTAACAAATCTATCATTAAATTCTTTGAATAATATATACATGGATTCCTGGTTTTTTCAACACAGTACCTACTCCTTCCAACAAGTTTAGAATCAGCAAAGAAAGAACCAGCTTCTCCGGGTATTGCAATCAATCACTTTCATTGAGCACCTACTGTGTGCTGATCACTGTACTAAGCACTTGAGAGAGTAGGATAAAACAGAGTTGGTAGACACGTTCCCTGCCCACAGCGAGAATGCCACCTTTATTCTGATTCTCTGGACACAAAAGATTTCCGGACAGCTTTCTCTGTCAGCTTTATATAGTATGATTTTCTCTTCAGCTTTCTCCTCTGTCAGGAATTCTGTCAGTAATTTGGTATAGAGTCACTTGTTTACATCATCAACTAAGGGAGAGATGTTTGCAGGAACTAATGGGGGGGATCATTAAAAAACATTGCCTACCAAGTTTTATAACACATTTGCTTGTTAACTAAAAATAGCACTTCATTTCATTTTGGTCCCAGACACTGGTTGCCTTCTATTTAGCTGGAACCCACTGATACAAGAGTTACCGATATGGAGAAGCATCGACTCCTGGTTTAGAAAAAAATAAAATGGCAAACGAAGCATCTTCTCTCCATTGGTAACTGAGCATCTAGTCCACGCAGCAGCAGCATTCGTGGCTGAAATATTGTGTCAGAATGACAAAGCAATAAATGCGGTAACTGCCAAATTTATAGACCAGCAAAGAGGGCTAGTATTCCAATTACCAGTGAACCAAAGAAACCATCTCCAATAAAAAAGATATACTGAAAGGTGGTTGAAGGAGAAAAAGAATGGGGAAGTGTAATGAGGGGATAAATTGCCTCAGACTTCTGCCCCCTTATGGCTATATTAAACGTAGTTGTGCATCATACTGTCAGTGCTGGTGTTGGGACCTCAACAGACTGAGGTGATTTTGGCTTTCACCTTAATGTGGCTGGGCCTGCTGGGGTGCTTAGTCCGTGGTGGCAGGGTTTTTGGAGAAGCAGCGTGGCTTAGTGGAAAGAGCCCGGGCTTGGGAGTCAGAGGTCATGGGTTCTAATCCCAGCTCCGCCACTTATCGGCTGTGTGACTTTGGGCAAGTCACTTCACTTCTCTGGGCCTCAGTGACCTCATCTGTCAAATGGGGATTAAGACTGTAAGCCTCATGTGGGACAACCTGATTACCTTGTATCAGCCCCAGCACTTAGAACAGTGCTTGGCACATAGTAAGCACTTAACCAGTACCATAATAATTATTATTATTATTTTGGAGGATATAACCTTATTGGAGCTCATCCCGTCTCCTGTCCTTCTTTCCACATGCGATCAATCAATCAATGGTATTTATTGAATACTTGCCATGTACACAGCACTGGCAATCAGACCATGTGATGACTGACTACCTTGCAAGTCAACTCTATTGCTTCCCCCTACCTGTAATTTAATGTCTATCTCCCTGCTAAAATTGTAAGGTCATTGAGTATCTATTGTCTCTTTTGTACTCTCCTAAATGCTTAGTACAGTGTTCTTTAGATTAAGTGCTCAATAAGTATTATTGATTGATGGATTGCTACCTTGGTCCCCTAGAAGAATCTGTCCCTGCAGATCCAGTCCTCTTGAGCTCTGGGTTACTGCTCAGAGTCCGGAAGTAACCGCTCTGCTACCGTCTAGGGAAATCCAATCTTCCACTCCCAAAAGATTTTTAACAGAGGAAGGAGTTAAATGATTTGGGACAATGATAATAATTCCATATATTGGAGCAAAAATCCATAACAGATTAAAAAAAAACCTTCAATTTCTTATTGCCGTGGAGGAAAACAAGTGTAATTTTATTGACCATTTGGAACCTACTCGGGAAAGTCATTGGTATTTATTTAATGAGTGCTGCCCCATGGAAGTGTAGTTACAGGAGGCTATTTGTAGCTCGATTTGTTTAATGCTTAGCATGGCACCACACACTGATGAACTTAATTTTTTTGATAAATGTTGATGTCTTTAAGGTAATAGGTGCACCCTCTCCTTGCAGCGTGCTAATACTTTGAAAAGAAAGCCCAGGTTGCCTACTTTTATGAAAAGTGGGAAAATATGGCTCTCCAAATCACATTTAGACCTGGTGTTCATCAAGCATAAACAGTTTTCAATTAATTCTTTGGGTCCTGCTGATGAGGTGTTATTCCAGCAAGGAGAAAGGCAATCTCTGCTATGACACATTCAAACAGTGTACAAGAAACACGAGCACTGGGAGTATCTATTCAGCAAAGATGAAATACAAGCTGAAAAATACTCTTCTGGGAACTGAAGCTCTTCTGTGACCCTCAGTCTATAAACTGGGAAAGATGCTTTTCAACAGCAAGGAAGAATTGCTCTCATAAAGACCAAAGAATGTTTAGAGTTGAAATTCTCCTTTTAGTGTCAATGATTTGACATTTGAGACTATGATCTGACCTGAGTTTCATAGCAACGCAGGACAGTTTCTGAAGGCTAGTGGTTATCCCTGGGACACTTGCAGTTTGAAGAAGCTTTCAAGGGTAATTCCCAATCCTTGGGAATCAAGTGCTATTTGGGAAAGGTCAGGGAACTAGTGATGCAAAGACCTGGAGTAGATCTTGATGCAGAAAGGGGTACATTAAAGGTAGTGTGGAGAAAACATCTTTGAAGGTAGGTACCTTGTATACTCAGGGGCTAGAACACTGGTGAAGAGTAAAATAAGTGAGTTTCAATGTAACATCTGCACTCACTTCGACCTCTCACCCATATACCTGCATATGTAGGGGCCATTGTCAATTATGACTCAACTGATACTGACATGGATTTTGGTACATTTTTCTGGGCATCCAAATTGGGTTAATGGTGATTGGAGCCCAAGTGCTAATTTCCTTCTGATGATCTGTAAATACATTTACAGACCTGGGAGGCAGAAGACCTGGGTTCTAATCTCATTTCTGCCACTTGCCTGTTGTGTGACCTAGTGCAAGTCACTTAATTTCTCTGCACCTCATTTTTCTTTAAAATGGGAATTAAATACCTGCTCTAAGGGAC
Source organism: Ornithorhynchus anatinus (assembly GCF_004115215.2). Lineage (NCBI taxonomy): Eukaryota > Metazoa > Chordata > Mammalia > Monotremata > Ornithorhynchidae > Ornithorhynchus > Ornithorhynchus anatinus. The sequence continues at coordinate 11,398,227 of NC_041735.1, read as the reverse complement.
TGCGTTTGATCTGATTAACTTGTATCTACTTGTATCTACTTCAGTGCTTGGACATAGTAAGTGCTTAACAAATACCCCACTGATTATAATTAAAGTCCAATTTTGAAATCCTGAACAGTGAGTCCGGGTTTCATAGGTTGAGGAAAATCATTTGCCAATGAAGATTACAAATTGCCCTATGCTGAACATAAAAGAAGCAAAAGGGAAAGAGCTAAGCTATAAGAAGAAAACATTTAAGTGAATACATAAATATTAAACAAACAGACATAGTCCAGATAACTGATAAAGTGGCATGATCGGGAAGGTGGGGATTAATCAGGGATTGCCTCTTGGAAGAGGTGGCATTTTCAAGTAGCTTTGAAGTTGGGAATCTAGAGTCCTGGTGGTCAGGGATCATGTTTACTATATTGTACTCTCTCAAGCACTTAGTTTAGGACTCTGCCCATGGTAAACACTCAATAAATACTGTTGCTTGATTGATAAGGTTGGCAAATACAAAAGTAGAGGGATTTTCTTAGAAAAAACAATCACCCTTTCCAAACCCTTCAAAGCCCTACCGAAGGGTCACCTCTTCCATGAAGCCTTCCCAGACTAAGCCACCCTTTCTACTGCTCTCCCTCCCCTCCCTATCACCTCAACTTGCTCCCTTTGCTCTACTCCCTGTCCCCCACAGCCCTTGTGTATATATATTAACATATTTATAATTCTATTTATTTACATTAATGTGTGCATATACCTATAATTCTATTTATTTATACTGATGCTATTGATGCCTGTTTAATTGTTTTGATGCCTATCTCCCCACTGCTACACTGTAAGCCCTTTAGAGGCAGGGATTGTCTCTATTTGTTGCTGAATTGTACTTTCCAAGAGCTTAGTCTAGTGCTTTGCACACAGTAAGCGCTCAATAAATTTGACTGAACAAATGAATGAAATATATTCGTGAAGCACAGTGGGAAAAGTAAAATGTAAAATGAAATTGGGCAGGGCAGATAAATAAGAGGAAGGACCACTGATAGTAGGTTTTGAAGGCAACAATGAGAAATCTTGATTTTATGTGAAGAGAAATATAGCCCCGGGAGGTTTTTGAGGAGTTTGGGGAAAATAATGGCAATGGATAACTGAAAAAGAGGTACAGGTGTGAAGATTGCATGGGGACTATGTTAGAGTGGTTTTATTCCTAAAACCATCAGTAGAAGAGGGCACTCTCTTTCTTGAACACTGGTAACAAGTACTGGAAATATATTTTACCTACTGACCCTTAATTTAAGTATTGGTACATTTTCTCAGTAGATTAAACAAAGCACCCAAAACTTTCACTAAGCCCAATCATGCGTAAACCAGGCAACTCCTCTCAGGCAAGCTTCAAAATCAGCAAGTCTTTTGCAATAAACTACTGAAAGAATGTCAGTGTCTCAAATGCTGAGAACTAAAGCTTTACGAGAGAATCTGTTCATATCTATCTCACAAGAAAGAAAAAGAAAAAAATTAGTTAAAAAAATTCACACTTTCATCTCTGATTTCTCGCCAGATGAGATTAGTTCAAGACTGTCGGCATCTTCAACAATTACAGTATCGGTCTAGGTTCTGTTTCCTTCTCCAGCGAACACTGAAGTAGAATGCTAGGACATTTTAAGAGATTCTCTAATTAACTTTCAGGATTTAATTTTTAAATTAAATTGATTTTGAAAGTGGGTCACATATTTAATCGATATGACTTTTAGTGATCCAGTAATGTTCAGTCAAGGGGCAGGCTTCATACACATGCACATTCATTTCTACACATAGCAATCAAATCTCACTGTCAGCAGGTACATCACTGAATCCAAAGACATATGATTAGACACACACACACACACACACACACACACACCCAACCCCTAGTTTGTATATGTACACTGAATACATAAAAAGTTCAGAATTCAAAGACTATGAGGTTTTTCTTCTGAAAATTTAGATCAAGGTCTTTCTCACTGAAATGAGCCTACAGTTTTTACCCTATTAACTTTAGAGAATTTCAGAACGTTTTTTTCCAGTTCACTTTCCTGCCCTGTTAAAAAGGCGTCATTGGGACATAAATGAAATTAATTACTGCAACCAAAAGTCGATTAAATGAGCCAAAACAGAGAGTTCTAATGTAGTGGAAATATTTGGAGGGAGAGTAGAGTTAACATTTGATGACAATGGGATGTTATAACCTCGGCAGGACTGGAAGACTAACATGGTCTATCCTTAGTCAATTTCTACAGATCCCAAGGCATCAGTCAATCAGTTAATGGCATTTAATGAGCACTTATTGTGTGCAGAGCACTGTACTAAGCCTCTTCAGTGACTTCCCTGCCTCTCTTCTCCAGTCCACAGTACTCTGCTGCATGGATCATTTTCTAACAAACGTTCAGTCCACATCTTCCCTCTCTTCAAAAACCTCCAATGACTGTTCATCCATTTCCTGCTTACCAGTGTTTTCAAAGTACTCAATCAGCTCTCCCCATCTTATCTTACCTCGTTGATCTTCAACTACAACCCAACCCATATGTTTTGCTGCTCTAACAGCAACTTTCTCACTGCAACTCTATCTCATCTATCTCACCACTGACCCATTGCCCACATCCTTCCTTTGGCCTGGAACTCTCCTCTGCCTTCATATGCAAAAGATGACCACTCTCGCCACCTTCGAACATCACCTCCAAGCGGGTTGTCTAAGGTATCATTTCCCCTCCTCCCTCTCTCTTCTTTGTCACTGTATACTTAGATCTGTACCCTTTAAGTATTCGATATTCACCCCATCCTCAGCCCTAAAGCCCTTAGGTACATATCCCTAGTTTATTTTAATGCCTGCCGCTCCTACTAGACTCCAAGCTTCTTGTCTCTGTTGTATTGTACTCTCCCGAGTTCTTAGTTTGGTTCTCTGCACACGGTAAGCAATCAGTAAGTATTACTGATTGGTTGACTGATTAATTCGCTTCTAAAAAACACTGAATCAGGGTACTTACACCACTCCCCCAATCTGATGGCTAGAGCGGTCCACACTGGTATTGTTTGGGTAGGGATTGTCTCTATTAGGTGCTGAATTGTACTTTCCAAGCGCTTAGTACAGTGCTCTGCACACAGTAAGCGCTCAATAAATACAATTGAATGAATGAATGAGCGAGTGAATGAATGAATAAAAAGCTATCAATAGGGGCCTCTCTGGCTTTGATGTGTCACTATGGGAATGGAAAAACCACCATCGATCATCATCAGTCATCAGTGGTATTTACTGAGCATTTAAGGTATGCAGTGCACTCTACCGAGCACAGTGCTTGGCATATAGTAAGTGCTTAACGAGTACCATTATTATGTAGTTATTTATGATTTACAATGCAACAGAGTTGATAGACACTTTCCCGGCCTACAATAAGCTTACAGTTTAGAGGGCGATACAAACATTAATGTAATTTATAATATATGTAATTTATAGATAGCTAGGCAAAATATACATTATCAAATGGGCCCATAATTAGCCCCTTACCTGTGAATCACTGAAGTTATTAATGTACTTGCAGTTTCTATGGAAGCTTCAGAATGGTATGAGCAGCTTGCCAAATACTGAACAGAAGGCTGCATATATCAAGATGTCAGAGTGTGTGTTTATGTCACTGCCCCATCTCTGTGAAATTGTCCCCTTAATACAAGATTTGCCTCTTCAGAACTGAAAAATACAGATTGTAGTTTTGGGCCCAAATCATTTTCACTTCTTGAAAATGAAATAGTTTCAACCCATTTTGCAATTGGAGTAGGTTGAAACTATTTTTTGAACTCTTTTGAAATTGGAGCAGAGCCAAGGGTTGCAAGTTGTTGGGTCAGCTTCCCCTTGCTTGTGTGTAAGGCACTTGGCGAACTCACCTTATGAATTTGTGAATTTACTTTGTGAATTGATTAGAGGATAGGACACAAATTTGTGCACGAGGACTAAGTGAAAGCTCAGTTACATCTGCTAAAAATGAAGGTAAGCAATTAAATATGTAAATTAAATAACAGATGTACATGAGTGCTAAGGGTGATTGATGGGATGACATTAGTGGGAAGGTAGGAAATTAGTCCAGAAAAGCCTCCTGAAGTAAGTGGCTTTTAAAGAGGTCTTTGATGGGGGGTGTGGAGGGGAGGGATGCAGTTTATTAGATTTGAGGGGAGAATTCTACAATAGGGAAGGGTGTGCACAATTGATCAGGGATGGAAAATCAAAGGCCAAAAACAGTAGGATGATTAACTTGGTATATACCAAGAGTGTGAGCTTAAAGGTGTAACAATCAATCGATTAAGCAGTAGTATTTATTGAACATCTCTTGTGCACAGAACACTGCATTAAGTGGTTGGGAGAGAACAGAAGAAAACACGATCCTTCCCACAAAGAGTTACTAATCTAGGAAGAGAAGAGCGTAAAGATGAAAACCTCTGGTGAAAAGCCTTTAAAGTCCTGCTTTGGAGATTCTGTTTGCTGCAGAAAGAAATAGGTAACCACTGAAGGGTTTTTGAGGAAGGGAGTGGTGCATTGTGACTCCCCTTACTTTTTTTAAAAGTGCATCACTGGACAATATACTAAAGATTAGAATTTATTTACAGCGTTTAATTCAGGATTGCCGATGAACATTTTCAGATGTGTTCAGGATTGGACCGGCATAGACTGATACAGAAGTTTAATTTTCTACAGGCCTGTTGTTGGTTCATAACCCTTTGCCAGATTTGGAAAACAATTCATAATGATTTGTTCAGTGACTTTACTTTCAACACATCTGTGAAAATTCCTATGAATTGTAAATTAATCTTTAAGACAAATCTTAGTGAGGACTGTTGTTCTGCTGAGGGAATCAGTTATATCTAATAAGTTATAGCCCACAAAATTTAATTGTATGTCACATTTTGAAACCAGGTTTTGCTGTAATATTACAAAACTTTGATTAAAGTCATAATCATTCACTATCCACAATTAAACACAAGTCAGGTATCCATGACAATTGCGGCTTTTCGTTCTTTAAACTCTAGAATTAAGTGAATTATGTCTCTTATACTCAAAGTTAAAGGTACATGACATGCCATTCAGATATCATGTAATTTAATGAATAAATTATTACACTGCCAAGAGAGCAAAAGATGGCATCCATTATAGTCACTATTTAATCTACATTGACTCCTGCAACCGTGGCTAACTGCTACTGTTAAATTAGAAAAGTTAAACCCCCCAAATAATTCCAAATACTTCTAATTTCCAAGATAATAAAGTCATCTTAGTAAGTGGACAATATTTAATAGCAAGAAAAAGGGAAGCCATATATAGTTAGTAATGGTATTTATAAAGCGCTCATTATGAGCCCAAGTACTTGGATAAATAATCAGATCAGGTACCATCTATGTCTCACAGTCTAAAGCAGTTATCTCATTCCCAGTTTATGGATGCAAAAACTGAGGCCCAGACAAGTTAGATGACACGCCCAAGCCCACACAGTAGCTCAGTGGTAGAATGGAATGAGAACCAGAGTTTGCCGATCCACAGCTCCATGCACTTCCCATTAGGGCATCCTGCCCCACACTTGTTTCATCGTATCCTATCTAAGGAAATCTGAAGTTCATAGTTCAGATTTTCATCCCTGTTTTGAGTCCTCTAAATCAAATATGTTAAATGCCCTGTGACTTGCTTTCCCCATTATTACAATAGACACATTGCTTACCTAATTCACCGTTATGTAGCTAGGTTCAGGAAATGTAATGATCAAACACTACAGATTGTTTAGAACAAAAATACTGAAGAAACGAGTCACATGTCTCCAAGAGTTATTGTAATTATTGGGTTCTTGCTGGATACGCTCAGTCAAACAACTTTTAAGGACTATGTGCTCCCCTTACTTAGACATGAGACAATAGTCTTATGGCCCCACACAAGGGACTGTGGGAAAGAAGAGGCCATTTTTCTCAGCGTGACCCACAGATGAAGGGAAGAATTAAGATCAGTGAGTAGTATTTCTTTAGGAGCCATAAAATGTCTAACACCCAAGGTACAAATATCCTTCAGGCAACCCTGACAATCAATTAATCGATTGTATTTATTGAATGCTCACTTGTACAGAACACCTTACTAAGAGCTTAAAAAAGTAAAATGTAACGGAATTGGTTGATATGCTCCCTGCTCACAAGGAACTTGTTTTTATCAAGAGAGGGATATAAATATAATAAAATAAATTATGGATGTGTTCATAAGTGCTGTGGGGCTGAGGGTGAGGTGAATAAAAGTTTCAAATCCAAGTGAAAGGGTGATGCAAAAGAGAGAGGGAGTAGGAGGAATGAGGACTTAATTAGGGAAGACCTCTTGGGAGAGAAGTGGCTTTGAAGGTGGGGAGAATAATGGTCTATCTGTCAGATACGAAGAGGATATCAAAGGGCAGAGGCAGCATAGGGGTGAGGAGTAGGCAGTGCGATAAGCAAGAAAGATGTATAGTGAGTAGCTGGCATTATAGGATGAAGGACAGTGCCCTTTTACCTTGAACATCTAATATCCTCTGTTTGGTTATGCTTTTTTGACAGGCCAGAAAAGACATATGAGATGGCTTTGAAAGACAGAAAAATGTAGTTTCTGAGTTATGAGTTGGTAAATCTATTTGCACTGTTTAGAGTTTAAATTATTCAGAGAAGAGCTCTCACAGCTTTCTAAGTATTGAAATAAACTTGCTTTCCCACTCCAAACTCTTCCTATTTTGTTGTTCAATCCAGAGAGGATGTTGAAGTTTTGGGTGGGCCTAATGCTTAACAGAATTAGTAGAAAACAATTTTCTGTACAAATTTCTGAACAAGATTGGCTTTCTGTTTGGTCACTTTAAAAGAAATGAAGTTATATATCTTCTCTAGATATTTAATAATAATAATTAATAATTTTGGTATTTGTTAAGTGCTTACTATATGCCAGGCACTGTACTATGTGCTGGGATGGATACAAGCAGATCGGGTGGACACAGTCCTTGTCTCATGTGGGGCTCACAGTTTCAATCCTTATTTTACAGATGAGGTAACTGAGCCCTAGAGAAGTGAAGTGACTTGCCCACGGTCACCAAGCAGACAAGTGGCAGAGCTGGGGTTAGAACCCATGACCTCCTGACTCTCAGGCCTGTGCTTTATTCACTGCATCATGAATATTGACATAGGCATATGCTTTTTGCATCATTTAGTAGGTATCCATATAGAAGGGGTTGGAGGGAAAAAGGAAAACACAGGTAAGTCTCTTTCTTCTGGAAGATGGTGATTACACTGTTAGAGTCCTTGAAGATTGTGCTATACCTTCCATGTTCCAAATGCTGTGAAAAAGATGAACAGTTGTTTTAGACTGCCATACTCTTCTTGCAGGTAGATTACTTGGGACATGCATGGTTTAGTCTGAATAATGGTTACTTTCAGAGTCAGAGTAAATGGCTTCACATTTTTGCAGTTTCTCTAAAGGTGGAAGGTGTGTTCAGAAGATGAAATACTGATGCTATCTATACTTGATTCTCTCCACTGTCTGTCAGGAGGGAAGAGCCATCTGCATGCTTCTCCTGGGCCACGGTACTTATAATATGATCATAATGTGGCCTTTAGTGAGGAATAAAAATCCTTTGATGATGGCATCATCAACATTCTGGATACATTTTCACTCCTAATAAGGTCTTCCACCTTCCTTGTTTGAAATATTAAATAACATTAAAAGAGGAAAGAAAATAGTTTCCCATCCCATTTTGAATTGTAAAAAAAAAGGAAGTTTAGTCACATTCTTTAAAACTAATGCAAAAGAACTCAGCACAGCTTTTCTTGAGGATACTTTGCAGTAACGTTTCTACCATTTCAGCAGTTTTAGTGTAGCCATCACTCTCCCTCCATTCAATATACTGTACTCGAGTTGGCCCTTCCCCACAATATACCCCTATAATTCTATATCATTACTGTTATTGTGCCTCCTTCACTTTGGGGATTCATTAATTTTCTCTGAAAACCAGCTTTTTATCAGACTGCATGTCCCAACTATGAGGCTGGCAATACAGACTTCATTTTTCTTGTCAAAATTTTGGCTGGTAGAGAACACAAAGTGGGTATGGGTGTGTGATAAAATGTAGCCAAAGTTTTTATACTGCACATCCTTTCACGAAGTTTTTATCCTGTCTAGATGGATGCAAAATCGAGTTAAGAATAGGGCAGGTCAAATGGATTTCTCTATGGCTTAAAGCTTTTCATATTATATTAATAATGAATCCTTAAAATGATCATTCCATTATAGGGTCTGGCATAAAGTTATTTGAAAAAATGTGTGTGGTTACAACTCTGAAATCACAGATCATAGAGGAGCTACAGAATCTCTGGTAATGAAAGCAATAAGGTCGTGATTTCCAGGCAGTAGGCTTATCGATCACCTCTAGATGGCAAATTTTTGGAGGGAGCGGCATATGCTGAATAATAATAATGATGATGGTATTTGTTAAGCACCTACTATGTGCCAAGCACTTTTCTAAGGTCTGGGAATATATACAAGGTTATCAGGTCATCTCACGTGGAGCTCATAGTCTTAATCCCTATTTTACAGATGAGGTAACTGAGGCACAGAGAAGTTAAGTGACTTGCCCACAGTCAAACAGCTGTCAAATGGTAGAGGTGGTATTAGAACCCACAACCTCCGACTCCCAAGCCTGTGCTCTTTCTGCTAAACCACACCGCTGTTTCCTACACACCACTCTAGCAAAGCACAATTATGAGCTTGTTTGCCATCCTTAAAGGGAGATTCTGCAACAGCAGGGATACTAAGAGGCAGTTTTGAATACAGAAACAGGCTCTATATTAGGTAAACCCATTAGCCTGGCAAGAAGTTATCATTATTATGTGGCCACTGTGGTAAAGAAGGCTGTCAGCATCTGACTTTTCAGCCACAACTGCAAAAAGGGATAGGAGTTCATTTGCAGTAAGTCACCTTGAAAATGAAAGACTATTATAATAGCGCTCAAGGAGCAGAATAAGTTCAATGTTGGTACAGGATTTGGGAGGGGGGAGAGACAGCTGATGCTATATTTTCGTTACCCTATTTATTTTGTTAATGAATTGTACATTGCCTTGATTCTATTTAGTTGCCATTGTTTTTACGAGATGTTCTTCCCCTTGACTCTATTTATTGCCATTGTTCTTGTCTGTCCATCTCCCCCGATTAGACTGTAAGCCCGTCAAACGGCAGGGACTGTCTCTATCTGTTGCTGACTTGTTCATCCCAAGCGCTTAGTACAGTGCTCTGCACATAGTAAGCGCTCAATAAATACTATTGAATGAATGAATGAGTATCTCTGGACTTTAAAGCAGAACTCCTGCTATCCCTGTATTCATTCATTCACTCAATCATATTTATGGAGTGCTTACTGTGTGCAGAACACTGTAGTAAGTGCATGGGAAAGTACAATAAAACAATAATGATAAATACTTCGAGTTTACAGCCTGTAGGTCTGAAGCCTCTAGAAGCTGATCTGCTCCTGATTTGGACATCCATTTGGCCCAGGAGATGGAAAAGATGACAGATAGATTCCCTGGACCTAGGCCATTCTGGTGAGCAGGGACAGAGATGCTAAGAGCTAAAGTCAGTGCTTCTTCAGAGGACAAAGAAGACTTGCTGTTGGGTTTATGACTGATGAACATGACAGCATTTCCCTAGGGCAGTTTCCCCTCTCACCCACTCTCCTTTGTTCCTGCTCAGTGACCTCATTGAATGGGATGGTCTCTGACCAAAGTAGAGCCTGTAAAATTAAAATAAACACTCAGAAAACACCGTAAGAGCTTGACATGGTTTCACTTGCAAATATTCTGCACCAGAAACAATCAGGCAACCATATACTGTCAGATATTAAGCTAGTATATGGTCTGGTTGGTTGCTCCCCTCTGGAGTGTTTATGATTTCCTGGGAGGAAAAAAACAAACAAAATACATTTTAACAGCAACTGCTCAAAGACTCCAGCTTTCAGAAATCATTAATTTTTGTTCCTTCTGCTCTCAGATTACAAAATATTCTACCCTACCCTTATCGATTTCTAAGTCCTTTTTAACAGGAATGAAATAATATTTAATTTAGAAAGGCAAAGGCATGGGAAATCAGGTTACCAACAGATTCAAATAAAGAATAGATATAGTAATAAAGTCTATGGTCTCCAATTTTGTTTTAACCAAATTAAATTGCATGTGTTTAACCCAGATTGATCCCTTAACTATATGTCTTAATGAGTTGTTTTCAAAATATAAAGAGGATGATTTTATGCTGTAATATTACCTTGTATGTTTTAGCGATTCTTCTCCAAAGCTACTTGACCATTAGGCAATTGAGAATTGAGAAATAGTTTTGTGAATTCAATCAATGTAGACAAGAATGCAAGAATTCTCTAACAACCTGATGTAATTTTCTCATTATTCAGTTAAAACTTGGAACTTGAATATTTAAAGCTTGTAAAGGTAAAGCTTGTGTATTTGCAACTTTAAAAGCTGGAAGTAGTGTGACCTAGCCACCTGCTGTGGCTAGAGTGTGGGCCTGGGAATCAGAAGGACCTGGATTCTGATCCTGCCTCCGTCACTTGTCTGCCTAGTGAACTTGGGCAAGTCACATAACTTCTCTGTGCTTCAGTTACCTCATCTGTAAAAAGGGATTCATACTGTGAGCCCTGTGTGGGACGGGGTTGGGTCCAACCTGATTAGCTTGTCCCTACCCCAGTGCTTAGTACAGTGCCCAGCTCATTGTAAGTGCTTAACAAATACCATAAACCAAATGGAGTGACTAGCTGATATTTTGTCCACAAATGCGGTAGACACATTGTTTCAGGTGACTATCCTACTTTGCCATGTTGCCACAGGAGACAAGGCTGATGTTCTCAACACCACCGAATGCTAGGAGAAAGTAGACAGTAAAGAGCTGCAAATACTGTCAGAGGCATCTTGCCTCCCTGCCTGCCCCGAAACCTTGATGTGAGCATGCTGACCTGATTGACAAAACACATCTTCAGTTTTTTCATCCAATGAACTCCATTTTTCCATCCCACTTGAGTCCTTCCTGGGATGCCTCACGTCAAACCCCACACTCCAGCCACACAGGTGACCATAGGGGCAAAGGAAGAAAAATGCCCAGGACCCTCAGAGAACAGATGACAATCTGAACAGATGTAATTTTGCTACTCTATTACTGTTTCCTGTTGTAGATGTCACAAAAAGCCGAGTTAGCTCCTGTCAGAATGGCTCTACACTTTCAGAAACTCAAACAATGAGCAATCTCTGAAAATAATATCAATCTGCCCTTGGCCTCAAGCCAAGTCTAGTTTTCCTACAAAACAAGAGATTTGCCCATGCAAATCCATAAATAACGCCCAAATATGTATTTTATTTCCCAGCTGTTCAATGTAAATGGAAATATATGAAATTGACCCTGAGTATATTTGACTTGAGTAACATCCCTGTCATGCAGTGTTATGTGAAGGGAGCTACACTCATTGAAATTCATGGTATTTTAACATGACACACTGCAATTTTGCATTGAAAGTTCTATTTTTAAGGGAATATCCCTTTAAGATGATTGTTCATCTGAGAAGTAAAGAGACAGATTTTACTGACATGTCTATGGGAGCAGCAATTTTATACTGCCTTTGTATTAGTAATAGATATTAAGAATGAAATTCAAAAATGTTAGGGCTTTTTTCAATTTTGAAATATGTTAATGTCTCAGATAACTAGAAACACTAACAAAATCTCTTTAAATTTATTCAAAAATCAATTCCAAAACAAAAGAAAATCTAATGATATCTACCCATGAATTCACTCTAATGAAACACTAATATTAATAGATTCCACCGAAATAATTATTGTCTTAAAACAACAGAAGTACATCGTGCAAGATTTAAAATTAGATATGGACCGTATTTAAGGCCTGATGATTTGTATGAGGGTGTATATTAATTTCTCACGTCTACATAATATTTTATTTTAATTGGTTAATTTTCTAATATAATGAAGAACCCATTAGCTTTAAGAATTTCTGAAAGTACAATATAATCTCTGTATTTCTGTAACAGAGAAGTCTAGCAAATTGTTGTCTAGATATGTTCTCGGTTCTTTTCTTTTTTAACAATGATTTTCTTTGCTGTCAATATAATTTTGTTTCTATACATTTCTTTGTGATTGTGTTGCTATTCTATCTGCCTGCCTTTTGTCACTTCCCCCAAGTGCTAGTGTTGGGGTATATTTAATATAACAAAGGAGGCTGCTGAATTTTGTTGTCAGTTTGTACAGTGAATGGGAAATTCATATGGTCTGAATATGTGGGTTTTCCTTTGGTTTATTTGCCTTAGGATTCACTTTGCCTCTCAGAGACGTTCATTACAGTATTTCACTGAAGATTCTGCTCAGCTGAGGTGCATGAGGCCACGATGAAAGATTTATTTTACTCTTGAATCTAAAAGGGTATGGTGTACAGTTAATATACAGACTTAGCAGGAGGATAATATTTTCCCTCTTTTTGGCCAACCATCCTCAAATAAACATTTGACTGAATGACAGATAGTAGGTGTTACCTTCTAATTTGAAATGAATTTTAATTTAACCTTCATATTGTCAAAGAAAAGTACTACCTTTCATTGAATAATTATACTTAATTGGTTTTAAGATTTAAACGTTGCCTGAACGACAAACACTTCAAACTGCGTATAACTCACAACTTTAAATCTCCTCAAAAGACCAAAGCTATCATTTAATTAGCCTCAAGAACATCTGTGGCAGCCAATAGATTAAAGATCGACAGTAAGTATGATTTTATATTTGACAGAATGATCAAATATGGAATAATGTAGGCCCTTTTATGGTTTTTCTGGTTTTGGAGGTCAGAATTTCTTCACAGAACCATAATGGGGTTTCTATAATAATATATTTCTATAATAATGTATTTTTCCCCACAATCTGTCTGAAAGCTAATAATAATAATAATGTTGGTATTTGTTAAGCGCTTACTATGTGCCCAGCACTGTTCTAAGCGCTGGGGTAGACATAGGGGAATCAGGTTGTCCCACGTGGGGCTCACAGTTTTCATCCCCATTTTACAGATGAGGGAACTGAGGCACAGAGAAGTTAAGTGACTTGCCCACAGTCACACAGCCGACAAGTGGCAGAGCTGGGATTCGAACTCATGAGCCCTGACTCCAAAGCCCATGCTCTTTCCACTGAGCCACGCTGCTTCTCCTGCAGCTGCCCTCAAGCATTTGTTGTTAAAGGGCAAGGGGGGGTGGGGGGTGGTTTGTGTGTGTGTGTGTGTGTGTGTGTGTGTGTGTGATCTAAACCTGAAAAAAAATTAAAAATCCTCAATGCTTGGTTGATGGTTATCTTCATTAATATGAATCTACAATGCCTATCAGGAGCCTAAATTTTGGATCAAATATCCCCAAAGGAATTTGCTAGTCAAAAACCTCAAGATTCTTCTATTCCCTGAATTGTTAATGTTTAGGATTTTGAAGCATTACCTTCTGGGTGTTGCTGTTTCTGCTGCCTGTTAGCTGGAAGATAAAAAATTATTAGCCAACTAGTGAACGTTTCTGCGGGACGGTGGATGGCGCCTCTTTCATTCACACAGAGCATTGTAATGCTTCACCCCATTATGGAATTTATCATCAGTCAGCAGTCTGGTCTCCTCCATGAATTCTAGACAGCAAGGAAAATATTTCTGTGTGTGGTAGGCTCTCCTTGCCTGCTGGATTCTGGGCAGCTCTGTCAGCAGAAGGGCACATTCAATCACTGTCCCAGTTCAGGGCTATTTTGCCAGCTGTTAGGGGTTGGTCTGGAGAAGCCCCATCACAGCTGGAGAGAGACATGCTGATTATGGGCCATTCTTGCCCAGCAGGGGTTTGCAAGCAAAGACTGACTGGGGAATTGCTTGGTTTTCTAATCCACACTGAGAAAATGATTTTTTCTTTAAATACCCATAGACGACCAAGCTACATCACTGAACACGTGCAATAAGTATTTAAGTTTCCAGGAAAGTTTATTTTCTTTTAGACAGGAGAATGAAGTCAGCAATAAATGCATGTTAATATATGCTGAAAGACAACATATGTGCCTAACTTTTAAATAGTTCAGCATGTAATTTGTACACTGAGACATTTTCAAAGAGAGGACAAACAGGTGTTTCTTCCCCTACAACTATATTAAAATCTCAAATTAAGAGCATTACCCAGGTGAAATACACGATTAAAGTCTGAGCCAGACTATTATTTGTTGCTCACTGTTTCTTGCTGTAATGAGGCAGGGAAGGTGACTGGAAGAATGTCTGTTTGCACACTGCATGGTGTGTTTTTTCTCTATTCTACCTTTGCCACAAGCTTTCCCAAAGTTATTTTTTATTTTAAAGAAAACCAACCACAGAAGAAATCTTCTTTAATGAGAGCAAGGTGTTAATTGTGGCCTGAAGTGGTCGTGGAATGAGTGATTGCTGTGAAGGATTCTTAGATTCCATCTGTCTGGTCTGTGAAACTCTGAACCTCAGATTCTTTGGAATTAGGCATTAAACCAATGTGACATAGTTGGAACTTTTGTGCTGTGCATAAAAACATGCTTCAAGAGCATTAGGGAGTTATGTCCCCATCTGCAGTGTAAACAAAAAATATTAAGGGTCCACCTCGACCCCTTTTAATGCTATGAAAACCAATAAGTAGAATATTATTGTCTTCTCTGTGCCGGAACTGCTCTACAAACTTGGGTAGATTAAAGATAATTATATCAGATACAGTCTCTGCCCCACATAAAACCCACCACGTAAGAGAATACTATCTCCATTTTATACTGAAAAAACAGCGGCACTAAGAGGTTGAGAGACGAGTCTGAGATTACACAGCAGACCAGTGGCAGAATAGGGACTAGAACCAAGATGATGATGATGATACTAATGATGATAATAGCAGTATCTGTTAAGCATTTACTATGTATCAAACAGTGTACTAAGCGCTGGGACAGATACAAGATATTCAGGTCCCATATGGGTTTCACAGTCTAGGTAGGAAGGAAAACAGGTATTGAATCCTGATTTTGCAGTTGAAAGAACTGAGGCGTAGAGAAGTTAAGTGAGTTTTCCAAGGTCATTCATTCATTCAGATGGACTTATTGAGCGCTAAATGTGTTCAGAACACTGTACTAATCACTTGGAACAGTACAATATAACAATAACCAGGTACATAATCATAATAATTATGGCATTTGTTAAGCGCTTACTCTGTGCCAAGCACTGTTCTAAACTCTAAGGTAGATACAAGGTAATGAGGTTGTCCCATGTGAGGCTCCCAGTCTTAATCCCTATTTTACAGATGAGGTAACTGAGGCACAGAGAAGTTAAGTGACTTGCCCAAAGTCACACAGCTAAGTGGCAGAGTAGGGATCAGAACCCATGACCTCTGACTCCCAAGCCCGAGCTCTTTCCACTAAGCCGTGATTCACTACCTACAACAAGCTGATAACATAGTGGAGCTTGAATTAAAACCCAAGTCTCTAACTCCTAGGCCTGGACTCTTTCCACTAGGTTATGATGCTTCAATCAACATGTATAGATGATTGATTCTTAGATTTCTTCATTTTTCCAGATCCCATTTTAGATATGGAGAACATAAAACATACTTTTTCTATCCCCTTCAGCTCCCTTCTCCTCTTCATAAATGGAAGTTCCCATCCCAAATTTCCTATATGAGTCCTTGGAAAGATTTTGTGCCTCTGCTATCATTGTGTCTTCATCTCTTTGTTCTCTTTCAGCTCTGGGTAGTGAGGATAAATATGCTTTGCCTTGACACACAAGTTTCTACCCGCTGTGATTTCTACTACTCTGTCCCTGTGTTCCACACCTGACACATTGTGGTATAAAGCAATCCACACTTGAATACTCCCAAGATACACATTTAGGCCAGGTGCATTCCTGCTCAGTATATCAGCAGCAGATTCTCCCTCTGCTCTGGGGAACAGCAGTCCAAGGAGATACTAGGAAACACCTTGCTGCATTTCTGCCTCAGTTCTATTCCCACCTCTGATTTGAGATCTTGCACTGTAAACATTCACTGTCCTTTGAAGAAAGAACCAGGTCATCTCTGACAAATATTTTGTTTCTAAAAGACATGAAAAAGGCCTTTACTTTAGACTTACCTAATGGGATTGTAGTCAATGTCAAAACTATTTATGATTTCCTTTTCTTCATATAATTTCATAATTCATTCATGAACTCTACTTTCCTCATGCTTATAGTTATTCAACTCTGGAATTAAATCAACACCTCATTCAAGGGAGCCCTTGTTGATTTATCTTTGATTTTGATCCTAATAGTAAACATCCATTCATTGATTTGATCATATTTATTGAGAGCATACTGTGTGTGGAGCACTTTACTAAGCGCTTGGGAGTGTACAATACATCAATAAATGGATAGATTCCTCAGAATTATTTTTTTACACAGCATCAAGATTCCTGTTAAGTTTTTTTCCATCGTCCAAATCTTAGGGGACCATACACACATATAAGGATGTTTTTTCACCCTTTCCTCTTTTCTTCTTTGAAGATATACTTCCTTTATTACTCCTTTTGTAGGACTTGGTCTCCCACTATCACATCCTTCCATACTTTCCTTCCAATTCTGCTTCAGATTCACCTCAAGATAGATCCCAGTTTGGAGCCCTATTTACCTCTGCTGGTTGCTGTAATGTTGTGTCTGCAATCGATTTTATGGTAGAAGAAAAAAGTTTCTCTGACTTCTCCTTTGCAACTGTCTTGTCATCTACTTATTACAGCCCAGAGTGTACACTTCACTCCTCTAACAACAATCCATTCACTGCATCTAGATATGTCTTTCTTGCTACTAACCCCTCATTCATGTCCTGCCTCTGGACTGGAACTCCCTCCCCTTTCATATTAAACCAATGGTCACTCCCCCCACCTTCAAAGCTTTATTAAAATTACATCTCCTCCAAGAGGCCTTCCCCAATTTAGCCCTCATTTCCTCTTCTCTTACTCCCTTTTGAATTTCCCTTGCACTTGAGTTTGCTTCCTTTATTCACCTGTCCCTCAGCCCCACAGCACCTATGTACATATCCAAATTTTACTTATTTTAGTATGGGCAAGTCACTTAACTTCTCTGTGCCTCAATTATCTCATCTGTAAAATGGGGATTAACTGTGAGCTTCACGTGGGACAACCTGATTGCACTGTATCTACCCCAGCACTTAAAACAGTGCTCTGAACATAGTAAGTGCTTAACAAATACCAACATTATTATTATTGTATCTGTCCCCTACTCTAGACTGTAAGCTCCTTGTAGGCAGGGAGCAGGTCCATTAACTCTGTTGTACTGTACTTTCCCAAGCACTTAATGCAAGAGTCTGCACACAGTAAGCTCTCAATAAATATGATTAATTGATTGATTGCCTCCTCTCCACTACTCTCTTGCTTTTTCCTCAACCATTCTACAGTTGCTGCCAGTATCCACTAAGCTTCTTGCTGATCTTTTCTAAGCTTCACTGTCGTCTTCTATCCTTCTTGGGAAGCATTTCTAGCATTTGCCAGAATTCTCAGCACGCATTTCTGTAAAGTTAATAATAATAATAATGGTATTTGTTAAGCGCTTCCTATGTGCCAGGCACTGTATTAAGTGTTGGGGTGGATACAAGCAGATCAATTTGAACACAGTCCCTGACCCATGTGGGGCTCACAGTCTCAATCCCCATTTTCCAGATGAGGTAACTGAGGCCCAGAGAAGTGAAGTGACTTGCCCAAAGTCACACAGGAGACATATGGCAGAGCTGGGATTAGAACCCATGATCTTCTGAGTCCCAGCCCGTGCTCTATCCACTATGCCATGGCAGAGACTACTATTCTTAATTTTCAGAAGAGGAAACTACAAAAATTTAAATGGTACATTCGAGTTCACAATCAGTTGCAGAGTTGGAAGTAGACCCCAGTCCTTTGTACTCCTCAAACCTGAGAAGCTTGAATTCATACTGAAAGATGGAATTATGGAAGGTTGAATTCCATTTATGCTTGTGGGCATGGATGAAAATATCTAGCTGTGAGTGTCAGTCTATCTCCCATTCCTCACTGCAGAGGTAGGAGAGTGGCCTAGTGGAAAGAGACCGCACTTGGGAGGCAGAGGACCTGCATTCTAATCCCTCACCACTTGCCTGCTGTGTGAAGAAGTTACTTCAATTCTCTGTGTTTCAATTACCTCATTTGTAAAAGGGGGATTAAATCCTCATCCTCTGAACTTGGACTGTGAGCCCCATGAGGGACAGGGATTATGTTCAACCTGATTCTCTTGGATCCACTCCAGTGCTTAATGCAGGGCTTGGCCCATGGTAAATTCTTCTCAAGTACCATACAGAACTGGTATGTGTTATGCTCAACCTGGGAATCCCTACTACCTGAAGATTTTCACTGGAAACTAAGATCTTGGTTCTGTTACCTAGGCTATATACTATCTTCCAAAGCACAGGGATCTGATAGGCCTTGGGGAAAATGATTCATCTGGTTTTACCCCCCCATTACAGACCTATAGAGTTGTAGAACTATTAACCTTCTATATCATCTACCACAGAGGATAAGTCCATCTTCTCGAGTAGTTTCCTCGGCATCGCCTATGAGTCTCACCCAGGACTCTTTCCACTAAACGAATCATACACCAATCTCTCTCCATCTGGTTGTTCCTTCATATTAAGCTGTCAACTGTGAAAGATCACCACACCACGCTGTGGCCCTTGACAACTTAATCCATGCCACTTTATTCTGTTGTCGATGTCATTCCTTCATTTCCACTTCTAAGACTCTGAAATCTCTGTTCGTTGCAGCACACAGTGGTTGTTGGCTTTTTAAACCTCAAGCAAAAAATAAAAGTCAGCAGCTGTTTTCAACATGAAATTCTTCCCAAGGACTCTGTCAAGCCTTTAATGGTCTCAGAATTTGATTTGTTGAAAGAAGAACCCATCCTTTTTTTAGTTGATGCAAATTTCTTTTGAAAACATGCTAGCATTTTATAAATATGCCTATATAAGTCATTTTAACTCGAGGACATCTAACAACTGAGAGGAGGTCAAGATACAAGCTTAAAATTAATAAGAGCTCATTAGATCATTAATTCTTTCTAAGTCACCAAGGTTGGCACGTTCTTCTTAACACTGGCCAGAGAACTAATACTATGTCTCTCTTGATTCAATAGCCTGTTTTCAACAAAATGCTCTTACTATTTCAGCAAAGCCAAGAACAATGGACATTGGAAGGGAGTCTCATATTACAAATGGGATGCATGTGACTATTTCATAGTCAGCACCCAATCAGACATACTTATTGAGTGCTTACTATGTGGAGAGCGCTGTACTAAACACTTGGGAGTGTACAACAGAATTAGCAGACACATTCCCTGCCCTGGACAAGTTTACAGTCTAGAGGGATGTCAGACTTGACCACTGGGGAGTAGGAGTAAGCATTAGGTGTATGAATGACATTCATTAGACTGAATTCTAGAAAATATTATCTACAGAAGGGAAAACCATTATATTTTGCTCCTCATTATGAGTCTGTAGATGTGCTTTATATACCCTACAAGAGGAAAGTCACAGTTTACAGTGGCCTGTGAATTAGGAGAGGGAAGGAGCTCACAATGTAAGTAGGAAGAGAATGGATATTTCATCCCCATTTAATAGTTGAGAAAACCGAGGCACAGGGGTGTGAAGTGACTTGTGCAAGGTCACAGAGCAAGCAAGTGACAAAATGGGATTAGAACCCAGGTCCTCTGATTCCCAGGCCTGAGCTCTTTCCATTAGGCCATGCTGCTTCCCAATATATTTTAAAAGAGTATGGATTTTATATGGGTGATCCCTGACCACAAGGAGCGTATAGGTTATAGGGGAAGACAGACATTAAAATAAATTACAGATTGAAATGTACGTATTGTAAACTCACTGTGGCCAGGGAATGTCACAGTTTATTGCTGTATTGTACTTTCCGAAGCACTTAGTACAGTGCTCTGCACATAATAAGTGCTCAGTAAAAATGTTTGAATGAATGAATGAATGAATGAATGAATACAAGCTGAAAGGCCAGGGGGGGAAGGAATTATCAAAGGGCTTTAGGGAACAGGCCCACTTGTATATCTCAGATGCTCGGGAATGGACTCCCAAGGGTCACTCTTAGGAAAATCCATCCCAGGAGCCACAAACAAGGGATGCAGATAAAAAAAAGGGACACAAACACACCAGTGATGATTTCTTTGGGCTTCCTAGTGATATGCTGTGAAAGAAAAATAATTCTACAATGTGGTACCTAACATTTTCTTTTTCAAACATAAATGATTTGCATTACTTAAAATGCCCAAATCATTCCTATTTCTGATCTGCCACAGCCAGCCTGGAAGTTTTGTTCCTGAATTTCGCAAAAGATAACTGAGGAATGCTTATGAACTATCACTAGTCGCTGGCTTACTTAATCTGCATTTGATTTCATACCTAGGTTGGGTGGCTAGTTACCATAGTGATGCCAGTTGGAATAGGCCATCACTGTTTAGAGAATGAGTTGGCGGGGGCAGGGGATGGCAGGGGAAGGGGTCTTCAGACTTAACTCTTCTGTCCTGTTGCCTTGGGTCAGAGACTTGTTCTCCAGAATAGGGGCTTTAACTAGTAAAGGCAGAGAGTTAAGCCAGTAGGCTCCCAAGATGGGGTAGGGAGGTATGGGCAGAACATATATTAGCACAATTTCAGTGCAGGCTTTTCCAGTGATTCATATTTAGACAGTTACAAATAAACAGGAACATGACTCGTTGTGGGCAGAGAACGTGTCTACCGACTGTTGTACTGTACTCTTCCAAAAGCTTAGAACGGTGTTCTGCAGACAGTCAGCGTTCAATAAATACCACTGATTAGTTGATTGATGACAGAGAATATCAAGAGAAGTATGGCAGACAGAGAAGCCTAGGAGAAAAGTAGAGAGAGGGAAGAAAATCAGAGTTAGGAAATAAATGAAGTGCTATATCTGATCCAGACAAATAATATTTTCTGAAGGAAAGAGTTGTAATACAGTAGCTCAAGTACTGAGAGTTTAATTGTGTTGAAATGGGGATGTGAGGGTATATGTATAGAGGTCAGGCAATTAAGGACATAATCCATTATTGTTACTATTTATCCCTCTCCTTGAGAAAGTTCCCTTTGAAGGACGAAAAACATAAATGTGGAAATACTGAAGGAAAATCAACTTGACAGTTATATGTGAAACAAATGTTTGTAAGCCCATTGTGAAGAGATTCACTGTCTATTAAATAGCAGCAAAATCATTTACCATTTCCCCTTGAACTATCCCACCATAATAACCTTATGGTTCAAAATCATTCCTGTTGACTCAAAATCTGGCTCTCAGTTGGGTTTCCAAAGTCATTCTTCTGCTTGGTATCTTGATCTAGACCTTACAAATGAAAGTTAACAAGGAAGGATTGGCTAGAACATTTGAGGTTTCCATTAATAGGATTTCTACTTAGTGTCCTATGTGGAAGAGACTTTCATTTCCCCATTTTAGTTGCTTGCTAACAATTTCAATTCACTGTAGAAAAACATACACATGCAATTACAGCAATTACCTTTGTCAGTGAGGGGGAGGGGAAATTGCTCACAATTGGCAGGATTGTCTGACCAATAACTAGAAATATTTTCCTCTGTACAAAGTTAAAAAAACCAAAACATTTCAACCTTTAACATTTTTCCAATTATGTATAGACTGTAATTAGCTAATTGGGAGCGCTGAGGCCATTTTGAAATAATTGAAATTATAACTGTTCTGCTATTTCTTTGCCATGTTTCAAATGCTTTCTCACCATGCTTTCTATTAATAAAGAAATAACCAATTTTAAATGCAAGAAGCTGTAATAAAATCATGACAAACATCGCCTTTTTGATCAACCATCCATCTGATTTAATGGCGATTAAGATAATCTAAAAGCTGCCAAATTGCTGAGAAATAGGGAAAGCAGATGGAAAAAACGCTCAGAGTGAAAAGGACAAGGTGGGGAAGCTCATAAATGCTTAGCTCAGGTCTGAAGTCAAGGCACAGTGTAGGGGGTTGTGGAAAACACAAAGGACGAGCAATAGCCCAAATCAGAGAGTTGGCATAAATGCGCTCTCCGTTCCTGTCTGTCAAACCTCATTTCCTTTAGCCTGTACCTTTGTGGTTTTTCTTTTCAAGAAACAGTTATAGAATCAAAAATACATACACTGAATGCACTGAGGCAGTCAGAGGAAAACACACGTATACCCATATCACGAACACAGACACATACAAGCCTCCAACCCACACAATTTTCTGCACCCATAGAGAAACATTCACCCAGATAATGTCTTTCTGCTCAGGGCAGGCAGCAATAGCAGCAGCAGATTAGTGTAGAAAAAACTGTACCCCACCCCCACAACTCCTGGAAGAGGATCCCCAGACCCTCTTAATAGGATGGCCATGTTGCTCACAGTCTCAACCATGTCAGAAAGCTCTGGGGAAGATCCCGTCCCAGTGAAAGAGTCAAACTTGGCAGCCAGAGGTGAGAATGATAATAGCAGAGGGGCATGGCAGTAATATCAAAGCCTTCAAAGCCTTATTGAAGGCACATCTCCTCCCAGAGGCCTTCTCTTACTAAGCCTCTTTTCCTTTTCTTATACTTCCACTGCATCACCTGCTCTTTTTATTCATCCCCCTTCCAGCCCCACTTATTTACATATATATAATTTTATTTATTTATATTAATGTTTGTGTCCCCTTCTAGACTGTAAGCTTGCCGGGGGCAGGGAATGTGTCTGTTATATTATTATAGTTACTTTTCCAAGAGCTTAGTATAGTGTTCTGCACACAGTAACTGCTCAATAAATACGATTTACTGACTGACTACTAGTACTTATTAAGCTCTTACTGACTGCAAAGATATATGCCCAACGTTGAGAAAAATAGTGATTACCAGACATGGTTTCTGATCCCCAAGGGGCTCACAGTCAAAGACTTAAATAACAAGGGTAGAGGGGAGGCGGTAACAGCAGGCAGAGAGGAAAAGATGAAACAATAAAAACACTAAAAATTACCCAAAACTCAAGAACAGAGATCAATAAGATCAATACTGAACTGTGGCCTAGAGGGGAGGCATTTTATATTCCTCCTTGCTCAGAATCGAAGAGCCACAAAAGTCACAGCCACGGCTAGTGCTGTGGCCTTCCTAACTTTCTACAAGATGTTGCTGCTGATTCCTCACTCTGGCCTTGGACTTTGTGCCTAGGAAGTGGCTGGTCCCTAAATTTGTTGCTGCTGCTTTCTCACATATTCTAGGCTGGAGCAGGGCTATTGGAAAGCCCCAGTGAGGTGGATCATGAGTGGCTTCACTCAGGCTACGGGCCTCTAGTCTGGGGCAAAGTTATGCCCGGGGTCTCAAGCTTCCATTGCTGGCAGTGGTGGGCAGAATCATTTATTCATTCACTCAGTTATATTTACTGAGCACTTACTGTATGCAGAACACCATACTAAACACTTGGGAGAGTAGAGTATAGCAATAAGCAGACACATTCCCTGCCCATGACGCATTTACAGTCTAGACTGTATCACAATAGTAATCAATTACTATTTCTGAGAGCTCTTTGTGGACAGGGACCATGTCTGCGAATTCTATTATGCTGTATTGTCCCAAGCGTTTAGTACAGAGCTAAGCACACAGTAAGCACTTGGTAAATATGATTGATTTCTCTCCACTTACTACTGCTGTCATTCCATACTGGCTTCCTGCTGTTGCTGCCATAAGTAACAGTGGCCATGGCAATAGCCATCCCTGCTTGCTGGCCATTTCTCTGACGACAGGTCAGGCAACCAGAGTGGTTCAGTCTCATTGCCTAATTTGGGGCTTCTGTCCAGCTCCCTTAAGAACGATTCAGATTTCTATGTTTTTCGAGTTCAAAGAGTTAAGGGGGATTTTGGGTCATCCCTCTTGAGTAAAAGATCAATCCTACTTCTTCATTCTTGCCCTACATGTTTTTATTTAAGTTAGCTTGGCATGAGTGAAAGAACAGACTTGTCCGGATTCTAGCAGCATTTACTGAGTTTGAAATTAGGGTATATTAATCTTTATTTGCTCTACTATGGTCTTGTGGATTTCGGCATCTGCAACAACTTCCCCCGATAGACTGAGACCCTACATTATTCCCAGAGACAATGTATAGACATTGCTCTGCATATTTCCTCTAGTCATTACCACTTCCTAATGTAAATGATGTAATTCAGCCTATCCCTTGTTTGAACAATATAATCTATGTATCTACATGAACAGTCTCCCAAATATAGATAAAATATGCAGTGCCTTTCAACAGCTGATATTTTCATTTCCCCTTTGAAATGAAATGCTTGGCTGTAATTCAAAAGAAAACTCCTAGAGGAAAATTCACAATAAATAAACTGTTTATTGGTCTGACTCCACGAGCTAAAAGATATCCAAATAAGAAATGTATGATTGACAGTGGTTGGAGCGAGGAGTTCAGTGAGCAAGGCTTTGAACATAGTGAGGTTGCACTGGGAAAAATCAAGCTGGATGAAAAGAGACAGTAGCGGAACTGTGTGGTAGCAGAAGAAATCATCACAAGACATCAGAAAACATACTAAGTGGGATGGAAAGAAGTCAGGAGAAAGACATTAAAAGACAGCGATAAGAGGTTACAAATCACTGACAAGATCCAGTTGAATAAACCTCATCTTCAGAATAACTTCCATCAGGGTTTCTTAAACAAGGGTTAGAGAGACCTTCAGATAGAGAATATGGATACTGAATGAGCAGACTTCTGTGAAGCTGTGGTGTTAGTTGCTGTGGACTTTGTGGATTCAGTAAACTAGACTCTTCCACTCTTGAACTCCTCTTTATCTCCTTTGAGATCTGCTGATATGGCTCTTCCTCAGTCATCTCACCAATGATCCCTCACCCACATCCTGCCTCTGGACTGGAACGCCCACCCTTTTCTTATCTGACAGAGGCTCACTCTCCCCAACTTCAAAGCCTTATTAAAAACACATCTCCTCCAAGAGGTCTTCCCCAACTAGGCCCTCATTTCCTCTTCTCCCACTCCCTCCTGTGTCACCCTTGCTCTTGGATTTGCACCCTTTATTTACCCCTATCTCAGCTCCACAGCACTTATGTATCCATCTCTAATTCATATATTTATAGTAATACCTGTCCCCTCCTCTAGAATGTAGGTTTGTTGTGTGCAGAGGACACATCTTCCACTGTTATAGTATACTCTCCCAAGCGCTTAGTTTGGTACTCTACACACATTAAGAGCTCAGTCAGTACTATTGATCGATCGATTGATCGGATACAGCTATTAAAGGTATGAGAAAACTACTGAGTTAGACTCTTTGGGAGGGCTGTTTCTTTTTATGGTGTTTGTTAAGCACTTACTCTGTGCCAAGCATTGTAGCTAATAGGGTTGGACGCAGTCCATGTCCCAGATGGGGCTAACTCCATCAGACCATCAGGATATATTCTTTAGAGCTTCCTTTTCCAGGGAATGAAGAGCACCCTATGTGAGATGTCTCGCAAATTCATACTTAGTTTTTAGCAAACAAATTTCTGGATCAGTTTCCTCATGAATAACATTTATTAATGGATTTTACACAAACCAGTGGGGATATATTATTTTATGCCAAAACTTCCTCTGAAATCAGAGAATGACCAATTAAACTTTTAAGGCATTGTCAAGTGTCAGATAACGTGTTTAAACATTGACTATTAAACCTGAGGCTCCATTCTGCATAGACGAAAACGAGTCATTTTCAGTTCCTGGAGGGACATGTATGCAGACTTCAACGGGTACATGGAATAATAGTTTCATGTACCTGACATTGATTGCATAACCATGAGCTTCTAGTGTGATTTGGATGGACGAGCACGTGGGGTAGTTGAACATGATTTGGGTAGGGTGCCTAGTATGTACTGTCAGGGATTCTGCCCCCAGAGTATTGCCACTTTTAATAATAATAATAATAATATTATTATTATTATGGTATTCTAAGTGATTAATATATGCCAAGCACTGTTCTAAGCACAAGGGTAGATAGAGGTCAATCAGGTTGGACACAGTTCCTGTCCCACGTGGGGCTCACAGTCTCAATCCCCATTTTACAGTTACCTCAACTGAGAAGTACCCAGAGAAGTGAAATGACTTGCGCAAGGTCACATAGCAGACAAGCGGCAGAGTAGAATTAGAACTCATGACCTTCTGACCCCCAGGCCCGTGCTCTACCCACTATGCCATGGTGCTTATCTGCTTTTCCCATCATTCCCCACACACATCTTTCCCACAGTCTACCCAAGAAGGAGTGGAGCAGGAAGCATAATATCCAGGCAGTAATTCTCCATCTGAAGCAGATGTGCAAAACCTACAAATGGAGAATAAGGGAGGGAGCTTTTTTAAGGCTATTTGTTAAGTGTTTACTATGTGCCAGGCACTTTCCTAAGCTCTGGGGCAGTTCCAAGCTAATCAGGTTGAATATAGTCCTTGTCCCAAATG
The DNA here is from genome assembly GCF_004115215.2 of Ornithorhynchus anatinus. NCBI lineage: Eukaryota > Metazoa > Chordata > Mammalia > Monotremata > Ornithorhynchidae > Ornithorhynchus > Ornithorhynchus anatinus. The sequence continues at coordinate 11,371,660 of NC_041735.1, read as the reverse complement.
GGGCTCACAGTATTAATTCCCATTTCACAAATGAGGTAACTGAGGCACAGAGAAGTTAATTGAGTTGCCTAAGGTCACATAGCAGACATGTTGTGCAGTGGGGATTAGAACTCAGATCCATCTGACTCCCAGGCCCAGACTCTATTCACTAGGCCACACTGCTTCTCACTACTTTCCTCTGCAGCTCTGGAGACTGCATTTCATTGTCCTCCGAAAGGAGTGAGAACTCATGATTAACATTTAACACATCCCACCACCCCCAACTAATGAATGATGCCAGAACAGCAAGCCAGAGTACTAAAGGAACTGAAATGAACTGTGGAATTTCACATTGATCCATAAATTCAGCCATAGTAGAATCTAATCACTGGGTACACGTGGGAAATTTTGGCATTATGAGTTTAAATCTATTGGTGATAGCTAGTTCTTCTTAGACCGAAAAGCTCATTTGTGATGCAGCTGCATCATTAAGTTGCTTCTTTTGAGCTCAACCTTCCTGTCCAAGGTTTCTAGAATAAAGCAATTCACCCTCAACATTGCTACAAGAGAAACAAACCTTCTTACATTCCAGTGTCTTCACTGAAAACAGATATGTATCTGCTTCTAGAGAAAAATGACAAGGTAACTGTCCTATACTATGCTCCATCTCAATGGGCCAATTGAAGTCTGAAAGGAGAATGTCAGAAGTGGACAGATTACCCTAATGACATTATGTCTGATGCTTGAGGGATGATAGAGTCTTCTGTTGATATCAGGGCCTAGAACCCTTATGAAGGAATTAATTCCAGTGCTAGTGGGTTGCACAGCACCACTCATACTCTCATCCCTGACTTCTCTCCTTCTACAACCTAGCCTGCATACTTCGTTCCTCTGGTGCTAACCTTCTTATTCGGCCTCGATCTCGCCTGTCTCACTGCCAATCACTGGTCCACGTCCTACCTCTGGCCTGGAATGCCTTCCCTCCTCAAATCCACCAATTACTCTCCCTCACTTCAAAACCTAACTGAAGGCACATCTCCTCCAAAAGGCCTTCCCAGACTAAGCCCCACTTCTCTTCATCTCCCACTCCCTCCTGTCTGGCCCTGACTTGCTCCCTATGTTCTTCCCTCCTCTCCCAGCCCCCCAGCACTTATGTATATATCTGTAATTTTATTTGCATTAATGTCTATTTATATTGATGTCTGTCTCCGCTACTTCTAGAATGTGAGCTCGTTGAGGGCAGGGATTATCTCTATTGTTGTATTGTGCTATCCCAAGTGCTTAGTACAGGGCTCAGCACACAGTAAATGCTTAATAAATACGATTGAATGACTAAATCGCAGTCAGCCATGTTTCTGCTGGGGCCCAGACTACAACAAGTGAATAGGTGAGCACGGAAGCAGCTTAAAGCAAGGGAAAGGCAGAGTCTTTTCTTTTACATTTTCATTTTACATTTATTTTCTTTTACATTTATTAATACAGGACCTATTTATGGCCAAAGTGACCCTAGTACAATACCAATCAGGACTAGTCTGAAGCAAATCACTCCTTCCAATTAGTCAAAAGAAAAAAATAATTTTTAAAAGTGTACTCATTTCATGCAGAAATTCCAACCCAGATATATAGTACACTTTATGTAGGACTTGAAAAGTTCTCATCAAATCTCAATATAAACATGGACAAATATGATTTTATATTTAATTTTATTCAAGGAGGAAAGTGTCCTAAAGGGAATGTTGCTACTGGCTGTCACTGGGTTTGCCCAGAGCTTGGGGTGCACTTGGGGTTCATTGATTGATTACCTGAAAGGCAGTTACCTTGAAAACTGTTCTGACATCTGCCACACAAGTGACCCAGTTGCTTTTTATGATTTCTGCTGCATGGGTCTTTGGTCAGAAACTTTCAACACTGAGGAAACAGCCCTAACAGAACATCATTCTTCCCCCTGGACCACCGAGTACATCTCAGATAAGTATGAAGTAATAATAATAATAATAATAATGTTGGTATTTGTTAAGCACTTACTATGTGCAGAGGACTGTTCTAAGTGCTGGGGGAGATACAGGGTAATCAGGTTTTCCCACGTGAGGCTCACAGTTAATCCCCATTTTACAGATGAGGTAACTGAGGCACAGTGAAGTTAAGTGACTTGCCCACAGTCACACAGCTGACAAGTGGCAGAGCCGGGAGTCGAACCCATGACCTCTGACTCCGAAGCCCAGGCTCTTTCCACTGAGCACGCTGCTTCCCCAGCGATAGTATGTATCTTTGAACTCCTCACAGAGGGAAGATGCTGTTTCCTCTTACCAATTAAGTCTCTGTAGGTACCCTACTTAAAGAACCTATACAAAAGAATCCGGTAGAGGGGAGAATTGGACTTATTCATTCCATTTATTATCTCCAGAGGAAATCCAGAGAATATTCTGAACTTGAAAAATAAAAGGGTTCTTTTGACATATTAATGTACTGAAAAAAGCCTCATAAAACATCTGGGAATTGGAAACATTGAATTAGAGACTTTCCCATCTGGGACCTTTTCTCAATACTGACTGATTGGGGAGAGTCAATAACCGCTACTCCTGCCTTAATTTATTTCAGCTAATGCCTATTGTAAAAAACATAATGGTATGTAGAGTTGTGGAACTGTTTTGAGTTGTGGAGAGTAATTTTGTTCCGGCAGCATGCCCGAGGCAGGATGCCAGGAAGTTTGACATCAGAAAACTGACTGCCCTGCAAGATTATGAAAATGGTTTTTGTTTTGTGTGTATGGATCTGATTCAAAAGAACATTATTTATGAATCACAGCTTTGTGAGTCTCAAATGACTTAAGGAAGAATGACTGCGGATCAGAAGTTAGTCCATCAGGAAATCGCTTTTCCCAACTCTCTCACTGATTAAAGGGAGTTGTCATTGGTGAGATTAAAAAAACAGTGTTATTTTGAGATACTGTGCTTGTTCATTGATGTCACAAGGACTGATCAATCACTGGTATTTACTAAGCGTGCACTGTGTGTCGAGCCCTGTATTAAGTGTTTGGGAGAGTATAGTACAACAGAACTGATATACACATTCCCTGCCCACAATGAGCTTATAGTCTAGAGGGGGAGACAGACAAGAACCTAAATAGAGATTATAAATAGGAAAACAGAGAAGCAGCATGGCTTATTGGATAGAACACGGGCATAGGAGCCAGAATGACCTGGATTCTATGTCCGGCTCCATCCCGTGTCTGCTATGTGACCTTGGGCCAGTCACTTACTCAGCTCCCTCATCTGTAAAATGGGGATTAAGAGTGTGAGCCCCCTGTGGGACAGGGACTGTGTCCAACATGATTGACCTGTATCTCCCCTAGCACTAGAAAGTGCTTGGCACATAGTAAGTGCTTAACAAATACCATTAATATGATTATTATTATTATTATAGAAATTAAAGCTATGTACATAAGTGCTGTAGTGCTAAGGGTGGAGTACATACCAAATGCCCAAAAGAGACAAATCCAAATGATGAACAACTGCATTCCACATTTACATTTTGCATGAAAGTATTGCATGCTCTTGGTCAGACAAAGCTTTAGTTTACTGGGGTTTTTTTGTGGTTTTTTTTGAGTATGTGGTTTATGCCTCATCCAGGTTCCTAAGACCATCAAACTACTAAAGACATCACTTACTGTGTACTAGGGGAGCATTAGATTCTTCAAAGTATTGTATTTTTCCCATTTTTATTCTCTGAAATAAAATAAAAAAACAGTGCTCTGGAACATCTCAGCTGGTGTGCAAAAGATGAGTAGTTTTTCACATGAAATATTCACTGGGATTCAGTATTTGTACAAATTTCCAATTCCTGAATGAACTGAGCCAAATTAGACAGAGAAAGACACTTTCAGTTGCAAGTCTCTTGATACTTTTTTTCAAACCATATTTTCCACTGTCAAAATAACCAAGTTTCAACAGCTTTCAAAATTGAAAATGCAGCAAAAAAGGTCAGTAGCCCACTCTCTTTAAACAGTCTTCAAAGTTAACAAGACAGGTTACCTTAACATAAACAGATATAGATTTCTGTCTTACAGATACTGATATAATTGAGATAATTTTACAGGAAAAAGAGGAACAAATGGAAAGTTGGCTAAGACCTCTACACATTTTCACTAAAGATCGTCGAACATCAGTTCCATCATCTGTAAAATGGGGATTAAGACTGTGAGCCCCATGTGGGACAACCTGATTACCTTTTATCTATCTTGGCATTTAGAACAGTACTTGGGCTCATAGTAAGCACTTAACAAATACCATTATTATTATTATTACCTGCTTCTGCCATGAGCCTATATTCCAGGTGAGTGACAGAGGCTACACTGTGGTAGGGATGTGGTCATGTTGCTCTGAACTTCTGCTGCTCCAGCCTTTTTGGTCAGCAGGACACAGCGCTCAATCTATCTGAGTTTTGGACCTCCATTACCCTCACCAGCATGCAGGGTGAGACCAAGCAGCTCTTCTTACCCCTTCACTACCCCCATCTTCCCCAGTCAATACCCCCCTCCCCCAAAGAGACAGTTTGAAATACCTGGTTGGTCCAGTAAGAAAAAGCTTTCTTGTTCTCCCTTCCACAATGGTCACCATGGCCCAGACGTGGAAGAGGGAAAAACATACTGAATTTTCCTTTATTTCTCTCTCTCTCTAGGAGGCTGGCGAGCCACTGACAGTCCTATGTTGGCCAGAAAGAGCCTTGATGACTCTTTACCCTCACATTTAACCATATCTGCCTACTTTTGTGCCCACCAGTTTGGCAATCATTCTTCAATTCACCTTTGGAGTCACAACTGAGAAGAGCAAAGTCCCTGTCTTCCTTCCTTGTGTGGGATTATCAAGTCAGAACAAAAGGAGTATCATTATCATCAATTCTAATGACTGACATTGGCTTCATTGTGCACGGTTTTGATCTCCCTATCAGAGGGAACAGCTACTTCAGTGAATTGTGGGAAGAAAAGGAGAAACTCTCCCGTTATTCATTAGAGACTTTGAGTGCTTCATTAATTATGTTGATTCAATCCACTTTTAATTAGCCAGGTTGTTAAATGTCCAGTCAAGTGCTGCTAAAGTGAAAGAACTTGTCTACTCTTATAATCATCTGTATTTCATTTTCAGCACCTTATAAAGGATCATGTCCACATCTCCAAGGCTTATATCAAGTATGACTTCTTTAGCACTTGCATGTCTATCTCAGTATCTATTTCCACCCCACACTATGAAGTTAACATCTTACACGAGATAGATATGGAAAACTAGCTCATGGTCCTACAAAGGCAGAAATAAAATATGGATTGTGGGCAAGAAATTTGTCTACAAACTCTGTTATATTGTATTCTCCCAAGAGCTTAGTACCCTGTACATAATAACTGCTCAATAAATATGATTGATTGGCATTCCAGTGAAAAACCAATAGGTTAATAGGAAATTAATCTTTGAGGCCATTCATTAGGAGACAGAAAACACCTGAGTTTAGGGAAAGGACCTAATAAAAATGCAATAATCTAATGACTCAGTGATATCATGATATTGTGTTTCTCTCAAGCAGTTAGAGAGTCAGGTGAGGCCATGGGTAGGCTCTTCATCAACTATCAGTGCACAATTCAGAATACTGGTAATATAAAATTAAAGATTTCCTCCCCATTTCTGAGTCCAGCATTTCTGAAAACAAATGGATGCCTCTTTCTTGTTTCTCTTCCACAGTTGTCTTCAGGTTTCTGATCTTACCTCGGGTCAGAAATGGGATCCAGAAGTCTTCTCTTCCACCTGCAATTCCATAACCTATTAGGACTATTCTTGACCTTGTTCTTATTAAGGCTATTAGGGCATTTTTCAGCCTGGCTTTCCTCTGAGTTTAAAACTGCAGAAAGGACTAGATAAGAATACTGGACCTCAGAGCAGGAATTAATAAGGAGCTTTAGAGAGACTGAGCTAGGGAATAGTGGAGGGATGGAGAATGGGGAGAGGAAGTTTCTTTCTTCTGCCTCACTGTATTGAGCAGCTCCTTGGCTTGGACTCAGTTAGCACCATGATGGTGAGCTTCTTGTCCTGACATGGACGCTTACTATGTGCCAGCCACTGTTTTAAGCGCTGGGGTGGATACAAGCAAATCGAGCAGGACACGGTCCCTGTTCCACAGGGGGCTCACAGTCTCAATCCCCATTCTACAGATGAGGTAACTTGGGAAATAAAGTCACTTGCCCTAGGTCACATAGCAGACACGTGGCAGAGTCTGAATAAGAACTCAGGACCTTCTGATGCCCAGGCCCCTGTTTTATCTACTATACCATGCTCCTTCTCCAGGCACAAGGAGTAACAGTAGAAGAGGGAGAGGTGGTTCTCAAAAATTCAACTAGCACACTTTATTTCCTTCTAGTCCTTTACACATTGTGAGTTTTTTTCCCCGAGGTCAGTCTTCTTGGGTTACGAAGGAACACCTCACATCTATTACATCATGGACTCCTCCACTATTTAGTTTGTTTATGAAACAGAAGATCGAGCCCTTCAGTTTTAAGATATCTTTTTAAAGAAAAGAATCATTAGATCACTGAGAAGGACTTTGTCTTGGCCTTGAATAAAACTTTTATGTGAAATGTAGCACAATTCCTAATAGCAATCAATAGGCCAACAGTAGATGCCGATCTAGAAAGCTGAAGCAGTGATTGATAGCAATTTTGTATTTCTAGGCCTCAGGAGCCTTTTCCTATCCCAAGAAAACCTAGAGATGGATGGGATAAATTTAAGAAATTTTCTGAAAACAGTGACGTTAGCCTGACTCATTTGTTTATCCAAAGCCTGAGTCCCAATATGCTTAGAGACAGTGCTACCAGACTGGAGTTCAACCTGACCATTCAGTTCTAACAAACGACTGCTACAGCAGTTCTCAGCCACATTGTCTCCAAAATAGATTTTTCCCTTTTCTTTCTACAGGATTGATTTTGTGTAATGCCATCATTGGTAATATATTCAGTTTCAAAAGACAGGTGATAATATCAGCAGACTCAGGGTGAGACAGTTTCCTTAGTGTCAGTATCCAGGAATTCTATTATCCAAAAAGCCTGGCAATTAGAGCAGCAGGGAACTGAATATTAGAAATAGTCCCCAGTTCGGTTGCTGAGAATGTCTGTGGTTGGGATTCATACCATAGAGCGGAACTTTTTCAACGGGAAATAGGGCAATTGGTGAGTGGTCTGTGGGACAGTCTGCTCTTTTCAGGGAGAAGCAGTCTGAACTTTAACCCCTCTCCTGGTGATGTGACACGGGGCATTCCACTTTTCTCTCTGCTCCCGGCCGTGCAAACTATTTTATAAGCTGCCTTTAAAGTTCCTTGTGGCATTGTTCAGCTCTTCCTAATAGGGGAGTTATCGTTACTTGAGGGTGAAATATTGGAGTTCAGATGGACTGAGAATGTCAGGATGACAAAGGAACCTGTCATTAAATATTACCCAGTTTCTGTCCTAGCGTGGCAAGAATCTCTGTCATGCACCATTTCTTTATCTGTATACTCAACTGATGGTTTGCGATCATCTATATGCCCATGGAACTGTTAGAAATGGGTTTACAGAATTTGGAGACACAGAGTTTTCCACAGGAACTTTTCCATCAAAGGGGAGATACAGCAAAGGACAACATTTCCATACAAAACTGTGAAAAAGTTTTTCACTCTCTCATTCTTTCCCTCCTCCCCATCACCCGTATGACATACAGAAAAGATATTAGTGCCAGTTGTCTTATCTTCCAATACAAATTATATATATGTGGGTACACGTGTACATTTGTGTGTGTGCATATACAAACACACATGCACACATATGTATGCATGTGTGTATATATATATATATACACCCATATATATATAACACTTGAAGACAAATCCATCCAAAGTATTTTTTGAGTATCTACCAAGTGCCTGTAATAAGTGTTTGGGAGACTGCATTAGCATTTGTAGACACGATCCCTGTTCCCAAGATTTAACAATCTAGCAGAGAAGTTTACAACCCAAGAGTAGAATAATGAATAGTTATGTTTTGGTTATTTAAATTTTATATTTGGGGACAGAGCACATTCAGGTTTGGAATGATGGGGACTAATGTCTGATGAAATAAATCTATGAAACTAAACAATGATTATATAACAGAGGACTATATCATGATAATATTAGGAAAATCAATTTACAGTTAACTTTCTTTGTAGTCTCCCCAATAAAATGGATGTAAAATACTGTTGTAACAGTGATAATTTATATGAAATTTTGTAAAAGTAAGAATTAGTTACTGAGTGCTTGAAGTAGGAGAAGCAGCATGGCATAGTGGATAGAGCATGGTTCTGGGAGGCAGAAGGTTATGAGTTCGCATCCAGGCTCCGCCACTTGAGCAAGTCATTTCACTTCACTGTGTCTCAGTTACCTCATCTGTAAAGTGGGGATTAAGGCTGTGGGACAGGGCCTGTGTCCAACCTGATTTACTTTATCCATCCCAGTGCTGAGGACAATGCCTAACAGTACAGTTAGAACAGTATTCATGGTCTGTTTTCAGGAACATATGTGCATAATCTAAACCTATAAAAAAAAGTTTTCTTTTTCCTTGTTCTCCACACCTAACATTTCCAAGCATCCACGTTTTGTCAACGTTGCAGAACAAAAGAATAAATCTTGTTGGGAACTGCTTTTACTTGAGGAATCTACTGATGTTAAAGCTCATTAATTGTATCAAGCAAACTCTGCATTCATTTCCTAGAGCAGATCACAGTTTCTTTGTCACTTTTTGCTGAAACAAAAGAAACAAAATGGAGTTTTCAGGGAGAAGCTGCATAGATAATTTTTTGGCTTTCAAAACTGATGGCAGCATTAAAGATGCTTCATAAAGATTATAGCAATTGAATTTCAAGTCTTCAGTTAGGTAAAAGTTACAATAGCTTCTCTGAACGAGTGAGAGGAGCTGAAAAATGAAGTGAAAAATCAGAAAGAAATATTTAGCATGCATTGTGTCATTATGTTGTACTTTTATTCTGGAAATATTTTTGAACTCTCCCCAGTAAGTGCTCAATAAATAACACTGATTGATTAATCAAAGAAGGCATTTCTTTCAATCACTTTTTACTTTGAACAATGTAGTGTTCATGATGGAAAAAGTCTATTGGGCCTGGTTAAGAAAAGGAATGCTCCATTTGCTCCTATAATTCAAACCAAATCAGTTAAAAGAGTGAAAAATATAACTCAGGCCCTCCTGCCAAAATGGAAAGCCTCATAGCAACCATGTTGTCACATCACCTGATGGGGGGCTCATTGGGAAACCATTTCCTCTCTGTTTTCCAGTCAATTGTCCTCATTTTTTCAGAAGGGCAATTTCTTGGTCCTCCAAATTTATCTTTGTCACTTGGGCCAGATGTGAAATTGTGCTGAAGTGCTGAGCCCACAGTTTCCCTAGCTTTGTAAATGTCGGTGGTGTTAGAGACCAGAAAAGATGTTGTGAATGGGGTATTGGGTCTCTGAATAATTCTTTGTCAATAAATCTCTAATTAGGAGTAGACATGTCAAGGTGGAAGAAAGCCCTACAAATGTATCCATCTAATCAATAGAATAACCTATTGAAAGTAAAATGCACAAATTGGCAACATTTGCACCTGTAGGAAAATTAATCTAATGCTCTAAGCATCATATTTCTTTATCTTTCTCTCCAAAATGGCCTGTCCTTTCATAAAAAAGATGTTTAATTTTATATGTTTTGGAGCAGTTTGCGTTCTGTCATGGGATTTGAAAAGTCTTCATTTACCTTTCAGTAATGATGTTCACTGAAATTCATTATGCAAATATCTTGTAGTAGAATGGAGACAATATTCTTCCCACCTGGAGGAGAAGGTTAAATCACTTGGTTTCAATAACAGTATTAACTTAACCCCACTCTCTGAAAGTAAATAATTTACCGGCTTGCTAGTGAGCTATCTCAAGAACTTTTGCCAGAATGTTTTCAAATTTTGAGACTATAGCCCATCTTTTTAAAATTTATTTACTATTGATCTTTTTTTTTTTAAAAAAAAAAAGGCCAGAATTTATTCACAGGTAAGTTTCAGATGACTGCACAGAGAACAAGGAATAAGAAAAATTTTTTTTTAAAGGTTTAGATTATGCACATATGTTCCTGAAAACAGACCATGAATTCTGTTCTAACTGTACTGTTAGGCATTGTTCTGAGCACTGGGGTGGATAAAGTAAATCAGGTTGGAAAGATAAGGATATGAACAAGAATAAGAATACTTTCAGCCAGTCTTAAATGCTTAGAAAATAATATTTCCTATCGTCTTCCACATTACATTCTATCTTGAAACCTCCCATCTTGAAACCAAATGCCTGACAGATTTCTTCATCTCCAGAATATTATTTTCAACCTCCTGGTTACATTTACAATTTTCCTTATTGCTTTACAATAAATAAAATAAGCAAGGAACCTGCCAGACTTTTTCATTTGATAGGAAGAAGAAAGAATGTACCTAAAGCCAAAGGTAATCATTGTACCAATCATTATATGTACATGTTAATTTCTAAGATAAGGTCAAAGTAGTTCTTTTTTGGGCTTCAGATACCTGTCTATTTGATATGACAGCCAAAGAACAGATTATACATTTTCTTTGTCTTCTGCCTGAGTGCAATGCCCACCCGAGATCAATGATTGTTTTAGGGCTTTCAATCATACCCTTCAGAGATGTCTTGTGATTCTCTTATAACTTGTTTGAATTTTACCTAGTTGCTCAATTGGTATTGCTTGATGCACAGTTGACCTGATGATGTTGCTAGTACTTTTAAAGAACAGATTTCCCTCGGTGAAAATCAGTATTCCAGCCACAGTAAGGCGAACCATTTCACAAGAGATTATTTTTTACTTATGACTCAAAAACATTCCTGAGGGGGAAAAAAGAGTTGCATTTGGAAGAGACAGAATGTAGAAACTTGAAAATAAATTTCCAATTCTAAGCATGTCCTGTTCACCTAATGTGAATCAACAACATTTATTTGGGCATATCTGGGATGAGGTAAACATCTGGCCTCTGTATGCATATATGCTGGAGGCAGCATTGCCTAGTGGAAAGAACATGGGCATGGGAGTCAGAGGGCCTGGGTTCTAATCCTGGCTCCTCCATATACTTATCACTACTATCCCTATGTGACTACCATAGACGAGTCACAACTTTTCCATGCCTCAGTTCCCTCATATACAAAATGGAGATTTAATACCTGCTCTTCATCCTACTTAAAGACTGTGAGCCCCAGGTAGGATTTCATTATCTTATATCTACTCCAGGGCTTAGTAGAGTGCCTGACCTATAGTAAGAGCTTAAATATCACAATTATTTTTGGGCCCAACAATGCTCAGCAAAACCCAATTTCCTTTACATAAATTCCAAACTCACTGTGAAGTCCACGGAAAGCCAGCTCAGAGACGGATGATTAGTGGTGGAACAAGGAGACTCATAGTACTACCTGTCCATCTGGAGAATTATGAAAGATCTGGTAAAAAATTGGCTTCTTTGTTATAGCTGGAAATGCCATGGCTGGGTTTTTTTTTTAAAAAAAAAAAAAAATGGCAATCATCCTTGAATTGTTATCTTCCCTACTCTGGTGACAGGTAAGAGCTCTGTGCCCTTGGTTTACTTTCAAAGTGGTCCCTAATAACAACCAAATCACCTCTAAAGGCTGGTAGAAAAGAATTCAATCGAAGTGAGAAACTTTAAAAGATGTTTTGTTCTGTGGTGGAAAAAACTGCACTGCTGTTCAGAGACATACCTAAAAAATCAGCATCATGTCATTTCAAGGTAATGCGATCAACATTGGGAACCATAAATCATCAATGACATTTTTAATGTGATTAATTATACCTTGCTGTTTGAGGATTTTTGGTATTTTGAGTGTATGCAGAACCAATTGAAAAATGCCATGAAAGGAATCTGTTACATGTTGTGCCTGTTTAATAGGGGAACTGGATGGAAATGCAAATCGATTTTTCTCTCAGCATTGCTGATGTCAGGAACAATAGTGAAGGATAAAAAAGTCTGGTATCTATCCATAGCATAATTAGCTCCACTGTCCCCAACACCTATATTCATTACTTAAAATACATTGATCAATCAATTGGTGTTTATTGAGCACTTACCATGTGCAGAGCTGTACTAAATGATTGGGAGAGTATAATAGAGTTGGTAGACACAGTGTTATGGAGGTTTCTATACTTTATTGATGCAGTACTGTTAATTCCTGAAAGAGCATATACTTGGTCACAAGTGCCTGGAAATGTGATTTTAGTTCCCTCCTCTCCTTTTCCTACAAAGTTTGTGGTGATCACAAACTGCCCAATTATTTTGTAGAGAAGCGTTGTGAAACATTGACAATCCTTGAAATTCCTTTGATACATTGGTTGTCAGATTTGGAGACCTCCTGAAAAATTCTAGCAGAAAATCTTGGTGCTATAAAATCAAGGGTGACTGTTAGTGCCCTAGATGACATATTTTTTTAAAGACAAATATGACATTTAGAAAGATGAGGAGTTGAAATCTCTTTCTTCTATCCATAGGCAGTGTTTCCCTTCTCCAGCAAAAATCTCCTTTTAGTAAATTTTTAAAAATCAGCTTTCTTTACATAATCACGGCTAGAAAGTGCGGACTCTATAAATTATGCATCACTGAAGAACTACTACTCTACTGAGTCATTTAGGGATCGTTAGCTGATCTTCTTACAGGTCTGTTGTTGGAAGCCTCCAATGCTAATCAGGTTCACTGGCTAGCTTCTCTTCTCCTATGACTCTAGGCAGGTCTCCCTACCAAAGGGAAAAGGGAGATGAAAGGAATGTATGAGGCAATTAACTGGGGAGGTCGGGATTTTGTTGGTTTAATTCCCCAGTTCTCCAGGTTGCTTGCTGTGGTGACCTTGGACCAGTCAGTTAACTTCTCTGTGCTTCAGTTTCCTCATCTATAAAATGGGGTTAAACCTCCTCCCTCTGTCTTAAACTCTGAGCCCCATGTGGGGCAGGGACTGTGGGAATCTTATTGATTTGGATCTATCCTAGAGCATTTACTGGGGTGAGTTCTTAATAAATACAACCGTTATTATTACTTTGGTTATTTCAGCAAAATGGTGGAGGTTTGTTTGAATTTGAGAACTATTGTCTATACCACTGTTTCACTTATACTGTAGACATAACCTGTGAAAATTCAGCCTCCTCTAGTGTTAGCTAAGTGTTTTCATTCCACCTTTAGGAACAGATGGAATAGGGCCCTTCAGTTCAGTCAGTCGATCACATTTATTGAGTACTTACTGTGTGCAGAGCACTTTACTAAGCACTTGGGACAGTACAATATAATATATATAACAATATAGCAGACATTTAATATCATGCTCCCAAATACAGATTTTCAGTAGTGCATTATCACTTAAGAGCTTAAAAAGGAAATATTACTCCACAGATCAACATGATAAAAATAGAAGGAAAGCTTGCAAGTTTGTTTTTTTTCCTGAAGTAATTGTTCCATATATTTCTAGTAAAATACTCTCAAGAATTCTTGAATCCATAAATTTCACATAGAACTTCAACCAAAGAATACAAAAATGTCAATACCAATTTGATATTCCTTCAATAAATAAGAGCTTGGGAGAGTACAATAGAATTAGTAGATGAACCCTGACCAAAAAGAGCTTACAGTCCAGAAGAGGAGATGGATATTAATATAAATTACAGGATATAATTATGTCAGCATTTGACAGTGTTTTTTTTTTCCAGATCCCTATCATGATAGCGACCAGGAAAAAAGATACCTCTCAAGAGACCCTAAATGTCTTGGAAGGGGTCATTCACCTTTAAGGTTTAGAAGGTAACTTCCAATTTCTTGCCATCTCTAATGTCAAAATAAGATTCATTGTAATGTAGGATAGCAGTCATTTCATTAACTTTGTCCTTGGAAATATTGCTCTGGTGGCTTTAAAAATGAAATGCAATAAAATAAACATGTAACATAATGCCACTGTTTACTGAATAGACAGATCCTTGCCTATCTGATATGCCCCAGTTAATAAAGAACCACTGTTTTGAATACAAATAAGATATTCACCTGGAAAAATGAACAGTGTTCTTTCATCTCTGGACTTTAAAAACTTAATAATGATGGTATTAGTTAAGCATTTTCTCTGTGCCAAGCACTGTTCTAAAAGCAGGGGTAGATACAAGCTGATCAGGTTGTGTCACATGGGGCTCACAGGCTTAATCCCCATTTTACAGATGAGGTAACTGAGACACGAAGAAGTTAAGTGACTATCCCAAAGTCACACAGCTGATAAGTGGCGGAATCGAGATTAGAACCCATGACCGCTGACTCCCAAGCCCCTGTTCTTTCCACTAAGCTACGCTGCTTCTCACTTGAGATGAGGCTTTTGGGGTTGAAATGTAAACATGAGTAAACAATCGTCTTTGTTCACAATTATATTCCCCGAGCTGCAAAGGCATGAAGCACCCAAACTTTTTTGTGAATCACTGATGCCAGGCAAGTTCTTAAACAAATTTCAGGAATTCATTGCCACTGTTAAATCTGCTGTTATAAAACTCCCTTAGCATGTCCTTAATGGGCACACACTGTCCACAGGTCTTCAACCTGCTGATTAACAGCTTCCTAGTGAATTCCTGCCAAACACCCCTGATTTCTGCTCACGTTAGCCCTCTAAAATGACTTAACTTGGTTCTAGAGTTCCTCATCCACTTCTCAGTTTTCTAAGATTTTCAACAGGGAGAAACATATCTGGGCTATTATTATAACTCACTTGTTCACTTCCATAGAGAGCATGCAAAATAATGAAATTTCACCCTTGATGTACTGCATCTTTGTTTACATTACCTGAAATTCTAAAGAAGTTAAGATCCATACCTATTCTTTGGTTCTCAGAAAAGGGAGACAGAGGAGCAAGTACCAATATTTGAATTTCAGTCATGACTTGTGTACTTAATTTTACATTTACATATATTCCATATCTAAAAAAAATCAAAATAATTGGCCAAAATGCATTTTTACAAGTGTGAATGAAGCATTCCATTTCAAAATTGATTGCCATTAAGAATAAATCTAGCACCCCTTCTCAACAACTATTGCAATCTATTAGAGACTTTTTCAGGTGTTCCGTCACTCTAAAATATATTAAAATGTTCAAGTTTATCTTATGTTCTTAAATAGTAAATGAGTTCAATCTATTGGTCAAACTTCAGGCTAAATCATTCATTTAAAAGGACTTTATACCCTGCCTTTTTTTTTCCTGCCAGACTGTGGAAAATATAATGGACCACTGAAAATTAAACTATTCCCATACAATTCTCATTTAAAGGGAAAAGACAAAATAAGTTCATAAAATCCACTAAAATATAGATTTGCTATTTTTTTTTTCCTCATTCTTTGTACAAGTAGTCAATATTTGTTTAAGGTCTGTTAGGTCTTTTTACTCTTGTATTTTCAGTCACCCAGGACACTGTTTCCTCACAGTAGGCCTTCAGTAAATCCCATTGGTGAAGATTTTAAAGTATGTAATTCTAGTAAATTCCATTATTCAGATGGGTCCTGATATGGTTGTAACCACTGGATTCTTCTTGGTTTATTTCTGTTTAATTTGTTCCAACCATACCTTTGGTTATATGTGAACGTAGGCTTGGAGAGCATTTCTTTGGTAGAAAATCATGAGTGACTCTGCTTCAAGCATGACATTCCTAATTATCTCAGAGAACACATTAACTTAAAGAGACTATCATACCTTCCACTTTTTTTTAATCTCTTTTCTCTGACATCCCTTCATAAATAGTGACACAGACAATCAGGAAAGGGTCTGTGGTTTGGGGAGGGGGAAAAAGAGTGGGACAGTGCACTTGATCAATGTCACTACCAGTGTCAAGAGATGGTCATTACTGCCCAGCAGATTTATTGCTTAGGTCAAAGCAAATTACTTTCTCTTTCCTCCAGCTCCGGCTGCCTATGTTTTTAATCTCTCCTCCGCTTTCCCTCTTTCTTTCTCAGGGTCTAGGTTTGAGTGCCTTTGACTTTTATAGGAGATTCCTGGGAAGGTTGGCATCAGGAAATTGCAAGCTAATTGGCAAAATAATGTGATTATTGAATTATTGGAGATGAAAAGATTCTAGCAGTCATTTGCTCCATGATATTGTCTTGGGGTAATGTTGGGGGCCAAAGTTTTGGATAGATGGGAGATTACAGAAATTTCTGCAGAGCACAAAGATCCTATTTTGCCCTAAGTAAACCTTCATTGTGTCTAAGTTATTTTAACTTTGCCTGCAACCTGTCTTGGTGGAACCTGTCTTGGTGGAAAGACAAATTTGCCACTGGACTCCTGTGTGACCTTGGGCAAGTCACTTTCTGAACCTCGTTTTCCATCTCTGTAAAATGGGGAGAAGATAGGTTGTAAGCCCTCTGTGGGACAGAGACTGGTCTCAATTTCATAACGTTATATATAACAACTCTTAGCATATGCTTAGCAAATAGTAGTGTTTAATAAATGCCATCATCATTATATTTATTTTCCCTTGTTCAAGCATGTTGGCCAGGAAGAAGAATTGGCCATAATTCTTAGCAAGATAGCTTGTTAGTCATGAGGACCATGTGAAGCCGTTTCTCAGCCGTCTGACATTCATTTCCATTCTTTTCCTCCAGCTCTTTGATCAGTCTTTTGCTCTCTGAACCATCTCTAAGTGGCCTCATCATCTCTCAGTTTTTGTTACACTTATGACCACAGAACTGATGCTGAATATAGAAATGCTACTTACTCACTCACAGTTGTTTTTCTGAAAATAGACCCCAGTATGGTGCCTTTTATAGCCCCAGGGCATTTTTAGCTGTGGTCCACTCTGACCACTGAAATTTTGCTTCTGCTTGACTCAAACCTGGTCAACAACAAAGAATAACCTAATATAGGTCATGCATAATCCAATACAATTGCCTGTCACCCTGGGAAAAGTGGAACAGATTAAATTATTTTCAGAAAAAACAGAAACTCCCTGCGTCTTCCATTGACATTGTTGATGTGATAATGAGCAGAAAACTTTCTTTTAGTAAGTACCATGATATAAGGTCAGACATTTGAATTTCTCCTAGAAAATAGTGGCAAAGTGGCTTTCCCCCCTCAAGATCTCTTGGAAGTACACAAGACAATGGTTTTAACAACTGTTCTTTCTGAAAGTATAAATATAATTCAGTACACTCTCCAAGTGCTTCCAGGAGAAAACACAAAGCTAATGGCTTAAGTGCCCATCATCAGCTGGCGAAAACCTGCTGTTGCTTTACAAAATTCAGACTGCAGGAGAAGAAAGTCTTTCTTGTTTGCCTGTTCAAAAACATTTTTCTCCTTCCAACATTATAAAAAGACAGAGGTATTTTAGGAGGTATAATCTATGGGATATTTCAATACTAAAAAGAATAATTTTAAGATGGGAAGCATTTTGTTAAAGCCCAGAACACTTTACATGAATCCTTATAGAAGCGAAATAAGACCTCATTTCTTTTCCTTCTTATTTTACTTTTAAAACTTTTGGAGAATATTTTAAAGCACTTTTCTAAAATGAACCAGAGCATCTGTCTAGATCTCCTTATCACTAATTCTTATTAATATTTTAGAGACATATTAAAAAGGTTCCTTTTATGAAATTCCATTTGTAACCCTAAATTTGGAGAATAAAAGCAAGGACCACGTGGGGGAAAGAGTCTTTTGAGGCTTGAGGTCCTGGCTTTAGGTACATTTTCATTTTTTACTAAGGTCAAGGAAGAGTGCCCAATAATGGTGAATAATTTCTATTTTAAATATATTAGAAATTTCACTTTGAAGCAATCCATTAGTCAGTGGAATTTCTTTAAGTGCTTAGAGTGTGCAGAGCACTGTACTAAACACTTGGAAAAGTACACCTCAACAGAATTGGTACACATGGAACTAAATATTATCACTCCCATCCTGGAAATCTCCACAGCATCATCTAGTTGGCCATACAAAGTACAGTGTGATGATAGTTAAAAATATTCCAGGAGTCAGTATATCTTTTTTATGGTATTTATTAAGCTCTTACCATGAGCCAGGCACTGTACCAATCATTTATTAATTCAATGGTATGCAGTGTACTCTATTAAGCCTTAGAGACAGGTAAAAGGCTGATCACTCAAACACTGTCCTAGGCCCTCAGGGGGCTCAATGAAAAAAAAATGTAAGAATAAAGGGGAAGGGGTCATTAGTAACAGATAAATAAGGGGATTGTAGTAATAAAAAAAACAGTGTGCCCAAAATGCTATCAGAGGTGGCAGAAGTAGAAGGTCAGGGTTTGTTGTTTTTTTCCTGGAAAGAGAGACAAATAGCTGCTGAAGAGAGAAGCCAATATTTCTGTTACTCAGGGAGAGGAAACTCCATGAATTAGGGCTATGATATTGGCCTGGATGCCAGCTGAGAGCTATTGGTGGTCTTCTTTTCCTCTCTTCAAGAATGCCAGACAACAGGAGAGAAGATAAATCGAGCAAGCACAAAACACCACTGCACAATCGAGCATCCTGACTATAAATCCCCAATTTCTAGAAAGCACATTCTCATTTTGTACTATGCATTCTGGTGTGGACCAAGCACATTCTGTCTTATAGGTAATATGGTACAAAGTTAACTCTCGGCAAAACATCATACTGAAATTTTGCTCTATCTGGCTTCTAGTATTACACAACCAGTTTTCAGATCAGATTGATTACGTAATATGTTAAAGTTTATTGAAGTGCAAAGGAATTATAACAGTTTTGCCAACTTTACCTTCCAGGCCCAGAGGAGGCAAGAGCAACAGATTCAGAGAGAATCTTTCCAGATTCTCAAGCTAGTCATTTTCACTCAGCAGCCGATAGAGTGTAAACACTAAAGTGCAGCTCCCCTCCTACTGGATTTAGTCAGGGGTTGCAAAACAGCACTAGTGGACCCACAAAATGTGTTTGGCAAAGACCCAATTAGGTGGCCAGAGAGGTTGGCATGTGAGTCTCCTCAGTTTCCCCTCTGTCATGTCCCCATCTGAGGCTCTGCTGCAGAGAAAGTAAATTGAGAGTCACTCTGGGGAGCCCCTGAGACATATTGTGCTCAAGGCAAAGAGGGGTTTATGAGGTAGGTGACTTCGGCAGCTCACAAATTTGCTATGACATGATAGTAACTCTGTTCACCAGGAGAAGCAGCATGGCTTAGTGGAAAGAGTATGGGTTTGGGAGTCAGAGGTTGTGGGTTCTAATCCAGTCTGTGTGGCTTTGGGCAAGTGCCTCAGTTACCTCATCTGTAAAATGGGGATGAAGCCTGTGAGCCCCACTTGGAACAACCTGATAACTTTTCAACTACCCCAGCACTTAGAACAGTGCTTGGCACACAGTAAGCACTTAAATACCATCATTGTTATTATTATTATTTGGAAGTAGCGTGGCCTATTGGAAAGAGCACAGGCCTGGGAGTTA
The DNA here is from genome assembly GCF_004115215.2 of Ornithorhynchus anatinus. Lineage (NCBI taxonomy): Eukaryota > Metazoa > Chordata > Mammalia > Monotremata > Ornithorhynchidae > Ornithorhynchus > Ornithorhynchus anatinus. The sequence continues at coordinate 11,352,182 of NC_041735.1, read as the reverse complement.
GGAGACCTGGGTTCTAATCCCAGCTCCAGTGGCACTTCTCTGCTGGTGTGACCTGCTGGGCAGGTCACTTAACCTCTCTGTGCCTCTATTTCCTCATCTGTAAAATGGGCAAATACCTGTTCTCTGTCCTATTTAGATTTTGAGCCCCATATGGGATAGGGACTGTGTCTGACCAGATTGTTTTGCACCTACCTCAGGATTTAGTGCAGTGCTTAGCATATAGGAAGTGTTTAACAAAAAATGTTTTTATATTTTATTGTTATACAAGTTCTTACACACACATTTAAGTTTATAAAGAGTTTTTCATACTTAGGAAAATTGCCTTTAATTGCATGTTATGCTGGTTTATTCTCTCTAACTGTATGCTCTTCAAATTCAGGATCCTGGTGTTATTTTACTGTTATAATCTTTCTGACATAATACTACACCCAGGTTCAACTAAACTCCTTCATTAAAAGGAGAGGTCAAACAAAACAAAACAACTTGTGTGGTTGAACACTTGGTTTTCCAATGTTGTGAAATGCTATATCCAAACAGACATGCACTGTTGTGTTACTCTTTCCTAATCCTCAACAATATCCTTGCCAAAATGCCTAGTGAAAACACACATTATGGCAGAACTGAGAGTAAATGGCTTGTTTTGTATATCAGGTTTTTCCAAGATTGAATTCCACCATGAAATCCTATCACTGATGAATGCAAATTTTTGATTGGGATAACAATTGTCTTCTTAGATTAAAAGCTGTGGGACCAAATGGATAGAGCACAGGTCTGGGAATCAGAAGGACCTGGGTTCTAATTCCTGCTTAACCACTTGTCTGTTGTGTGATGTTAGGCCAGTTGCTTAACTTCTCTGGGCATCAGTTACCTCATCTCTAAAATGGGGATTAAGACTGTGAGCCCCATGTGGGACAGGGACAATTTCCAACCTGATTAGCTGGTTTCTACCCCAGTACTTGATGCATAGAAAGCACTTAAATATCATTATAACAGCTGCCAGGTTCATGATTCTGTAACACCTAATGTAGATGAACACTTCTTCCATTTACAATTGATGGCTGACTTTCCAAATTCTAGAAATTTGTCTCAGACTAGTCACAGAAGTTAAACAGAGGAGATTGTTTTACCTTTCTTTTTCCCCATTATGACAATGCCGATCAGTTCATTTTTCATATATGCTTCGCAGCAGGCCACCAGAACATGTGTCAGCTGATTCAGCAGAACTCAGTCTGGCTCAATGAATAGAAAACATCTTTCCTAGTCCCTTGAAGCAATAAAAAGTGGAAAAGTAGTCATTCATCTGACCGAGTAGTTTTTCACTAGTTTTCACTACTAATGGCTTTAGTTTGATAGTTTCAAAGATTTCCCATGTGTTTGTAGGAATCATGTTCATTCACAGTGTATTTTCATCATTTCTAAAGATAAAAACTAAGCAGAAGCTTATGTAGTCCTCATCCAAACTATTGTATTTTTTCCAGGCACTAATTTTCTGGCAATTATGCATAGCAAGGGTATTCATAGTCTTGCGTAAGACTGTAAGAGTCATTAGAACAGGGATGGTATCTATTCTTTAAAATAATTTCCATATGCCACCTGTAGGCATTTAATAATATTTAGGGCTTTTTAAAAAGAGCCAGAGTCAAAACTATGAATAAACAGAATTAAACTCTAATGTTGGTATCCAGGTTCAAGACTGTCTTCATTGTAAGTCATGTACTGTTAGTGTAAACCTGTAGTGGAAATGGAAGCTATATTGAACTTCGCATTACTTTAAGAAATTTAAACAATTAATGGGCAGATTGTATATGGATCTTTGGGGCCATTTTTGAAAGTGGTGGGGAAATTTGCTAACATATGATAAAGTAATCATAGTTAAGATGAAGGTACAGAGATGAATCTATAAAGGGATTAGTAAATTAAGTCTCCTTCCCAACTCCAACACCACCTAGAGTGGCCAACTCCTTTCCCGCCTCTCCTCTGTCACCGAATCCTGTTGGTTCAACCTTCACAGCATCGTTAAAATCTGTCCTCTCTTCTTCAAATGGCTACCTCATTAATCCAAGCACTTATCCTATCCTATATTGATTATTTCATCAGCCTCCTTGCTGACCTCTGTCAGCATCCTGTCTCTCTCCAATCCAGTCCAAACTTCATTCTGCTGACTGGATGAGTTTTCTTCAAGACTGTACAGTCCATGTTTCCCCAATCCTCAAGAACCTTCACTGGTTGCCCACTCACCTCTGAAGCACCTCTCCTTTCACTTCCTTAAGCTTCCTGATTTCCAGCCTGCACACTCCGTTCCTCTAATGCCAACCTATCCACTGTACCTCTAGCTTTCTCTCTAACAATCCCTCACCCACATCCTGCCTCTGGCCCGGATTGCCCTTCCTCTTGATATCCAAAGGATGATCACTCCTCCCCATCTTCAAAGCACATCTCCCTCTCTGACTAAGCCCTCTTTTCTGCTTCTCCCACTCCCTTCTGTGTCACCCTTTCACCTGGATTTTCACCTTTTATTCATGCCTCCCTTAGCCCCATAGAACTTATGTACCAATTCAAAATTTATTTACTTACATTAATGCCTCTCTCCCCCTTTAGAATGTAAATTAGCTTTGGGCAGGGAATGTGTCTATCAACTCCATTATATAATAATCTCCCAAGAGATGATTTCTGTGCTCTGCACATAGTAAGCACTCAAATGATTGATTATCCTGTATCTATCCCAATTCTTAGCAGCATGCTTGGCACATAGTGAGAACTTAATACCACCATGATTTACTTAATTAGGGAGATGAGAAATAAAATCAGTTTTGATAAAAGTGAAATGTACCATGGTCAGTCAAACACCAAATCCAAAACCATATCCCAGTAGGGCCCTCCCCAGAGTGGGATCTCTAACCTCTTGGACGCATGGAGTTTGGTCTAATACTGAGATCTGATGAAGACATGGGCTAATATACTCTCCTGGTTAGATCTGGAGGAAGCGAAAAGGGGAATGGAGCACTCTGGGATAAAACAGAGGAGGGTTAAAAACCATCTTACCTTATCCATTGTAGATCACTCATTGAATCCATCTGGGTTAAATGTACAGCTCTCATATTTTTAGAGGGCTAACACTAGGTCAGATGGCATGATGAGGATGAAAAACACAATAAGTTTTTCTTTTGGAAAATATGCCTATTAGGTTGTTTTGAGTGAAGTTGAAAGTCAGTGGTCCCTCAATTTAACCCTGCTATTGAGAGTACAGGTAGATTTTAAATTAATCAAAGTGTGCAGAGCACTGTATTTGGGAGAGCATGATACGACCTAGTTAGAGTTCAGCTTCCCTGCCCATCAGAAGCTTAAAGTTAAGAAGAGGTTGAGAAATTCACTACTCGTAAAAATTTACTTGTTATAAATCTATGTCAAAGGTTAATTGTCATTTACAGAGATTTCTCTGTTCTATCTTTGGATGTGTCCCATAAAATCATGCCTAAGGATAAACCTACTTCATATTAATCAAGAATAAAACTCTTCAACTAAATGCCTATTTCTAGTGAAATGTGCTACATAAACACAACCCTCAGTGATTCTTTTTCTACATTAATTCATGTCTTAAATTTCGTATGACTCCTGTACAAGTCTCTAAGGCCATGTCTACTGAGGCAAGAGAAAGAGGAGAGTTGAGCAATTATCCAGTGACTTTGATCAACAATGACAGGCAACCTGGATAATTTAGGTCCCAAATCCCCTCTTTTCCCTCAAAAACAGGTGTTTCTGGAGCTGGATTATCTAGGTAATTGTATCAATTCTCCAAATCACATAAGCTTTGCAAAGTTGCAAGGGGGGTGAAAATGGATTTAGAGAAAGCTGAGGAATATCTCCAGGGTTTCCCAAGTGTGCCATGTAAGGTACAAGACATTCATCAGGAAATGACTCGTGACAGAACAGGGACTTCAGTCTCAAATTCAACTGAAGTATTTTACTTTTTGGTGTGAATAATGAATGCCCAGTGTCTGCATCTAAAGACCCCATCTACAAAGCTCCAAGTGGACATGGGGTAACAACCTGATAATTCAATCCATGTAGGTAGCAAAACTGGATATTCCAGACCAAAAGAAACTCTGGATTTGACTTCTCTCATTCGGCTGTTCATTAATAACATTTATTTCCCCAATTTTTAAATATGATCAAATATGGTCCCAGTTCAACCAAGGAACTAGTACCATTAGAGGAGATACAGAATATTTCAAGAAGGGACATTACCAAGGAGAGTTTTCCTATAGTAAGGGAAAATATGGTAGCACTTAATGTTCAACTGATCTGCTTATTTTATGTCTCTTACACACTACCACCAAAACTTGTTTTTTCTCTACTCCCGCACCTTGATGTTAGAGCCATTTGTTACAACATTTCATCATGGAAAAGCACATATAGACTTTTAATTGCAGAAGGGATTTGTACTGGATCAATTTTAATAAATCAAAACAACATCTGCAAATGTTTGCTCCTAAAGTAGAAGGTTTAATGGAAACAACCAAAAAGCACAAAGCCATGATAATTACCAAAGATGAAGATGAAATGTTTTAAAAATGATGATTGTTGCCAAATACAGAATAGAAATCACCATCCTTTGAAAAAAGGAATCTGAGTTGTTTTGAGATATTGGATATCCTGATGCAAAACATGAAAGCTTTCAAAATAGAAAACAATTCTCTCCCAACACTTTATTCAATCAAAAAAACCTCTGAGGGTAAAAAGAAAATGTCAAATGCAATGTTCTTTAACTTTCTTATTCCAGGAAATCGGTGGCTCTGTCTCTAAATAAGGGCAGACAACCACTGCACCTGTGGAAAAGTTGGATGGGCTATTCATAAATCAGCACATAGGGAATTACAAATTTGTAGTAATTGGCTGAGAAAAACAAGTCCTTGGATACTGAATTCCACTCATTTAAATGATACCCCTTTCATAAGGAACAGCTACTCAAATAGATGAAATAAAAGACCAAGAGCTCGAGTTTGTATCAAGGGATAACAATGTGTGTCCTATTAAAAGTCTACTGAAAAATAGAAGGAAAGTGGTAGTCATATGAAGGGCTAATAGTTTGTTAACTCTTGGAATTATGTGCTGCCTATGTGTATCAAAGAATTCAGGTAGAAAGAAGAATTGGTATATTTGAGATTGGGCCTACACAAGGCAAATGTTTCCCAAGAGTACTATTCTGTGTATTAACAACAACAACAAGGATTCTCTAATTCTCTAATGATGAGTTCACATTATTGTGGTATTTATGTGCATACTATGTGGCAGGCACTTTACTAAACACTGGGATAGATCTAAGATTACTGGGTTGGATACAATCCCTGTTCCATATGGGGCTCCAAAGAATGTTTTTCTTCCTTCCCACTATTTGTTTTGGCACCCAAAGGACAGGGAGCTTTTCCAGAAAACTACCAGGAAGAAACCTAAAGTTTAGCACCACTCAAAATTGTAAGTGATCATGGCAACTAACTCCACTGTATTGAATGCTCTCAAATGCCTAGTACAACACTCTACACAAAGATCTTAAAAAGTACCAATGAGTGATTTATGGATTGATCAAAGTGGAACTTGCCCATATGTTAAAATATTTCACCACATATACTCATCTTTTAGACTGTGAGCCCGTTGTTGGGCAGGGATTGTCTCTGTTGCTGAATTGTACATTCCAAGTGCTTAGTACAGTGCTTTGCACACAGTAAGTGCTCAATAAATATGATTGAATGAATTGCCATTTGCTGATGCACAGATGCCACCAAACCTCTCAATACTGGTGAAAATGTAGAAGACTTTTCTTCACAAATTGATCACAGGTAAAGCAGCTGTATTGACAGCAAAATAAAATAGCTAACAGATTTCCCCACATGTAAGTTGCATTGGGAAAATCTGGCTCTCTCAAGCAACTAGAAGCTAGTCAGTGATCTAGATAGAATATGACATAAATTGGAAAAATTTACTAATAGCAGTAACACACTTATATTGTTGTTTGCAAATTAGGATGGTTGGTCCATATTGAAAGCAGTGAAATATTTGACCACTATGAATCTATTCCATTATTGGGCTAATTTAAAAATATAATTGCATCCCAATTAGCAAAACCCATCAGGTATCGGATTGAGAATGACCAGATGCATAGTTCTCAATGAAATAGAAACTGAATGTCTATAGGTGAAAGGGCAACTAACTTTGGTAAGATGACTTTAAAAGCTACAATTAGCTATTGTGAGTTCTTTTGGACAATTAACCTGTTTTATTTGTGAAGCTGACTTTCAATGTCAATATTATATGTATTGTGGCTATTTTGTGCACACATATATAAACACATTATTTTAAGCCTTGGAGGAACAATGCTAACGCTATTATTGAGATAGCACATTTATCAGCTGAGCATCTCTTCCCTGCAATATTAATGTGATGAGGGCAGAACATTAAGGTCTGTTTTGGTTTTCCTAACTACCTCTTGTTCATTTTGTACCATGAAGCTGTACTCGGGTCAGATTCAATTAGTTTATGAAACAGATACTCATTATAATTCAGAAATTAAATGTTATCTTTTACTCAAAATGGAAGATATACTTTGCTATTCTCTTCAACAAAGGCTTTATTGGCTTTTTTCTATTTCTTATTTAAAATTGAATAAAAAAATACCTCCATGTTTCAATTATCGCTCTTTTCAAGCATTAACATGCCAGTCCTAATGTTCTATTCAAACTCCAGAGGGGATTATTCATGTTGCATTAGTGATTGAGAAAGCACTTTCTACCCAAAAAGAAGTTTCAAGTCTAGAAGTCTGATTGTATTTCAAACAACAGTAATAATGATAATCATTTTCACCATCCCAGAACCTTTCTCCAGTGAACAAGGAAATGATTCCCACTTTACAGATTAAGTCGCTGAGATTGAGAGGTCCAGGCTGTTTCTACATTAGCATAGGAACGCAAAAGATTTACAAAATTAGCGAGAATAGTTCTATGTGGGTGTAGAAGATATTTGAAAAAAATATGATTCAGTCTTTGATGGCACTTCTTGTAAAATGCTTCCTAGGCTTCCTTAGTAATCTCCCTAAACTTTGAAGTTTTTGAATGGAGTACATTTCACTCTACGTGTTAGAACTACCTGAATTTCTTGCTTAGTTATACACAGTTCTTGAGTCTGGGGGCTGAGATTCCCCTCCATTTTTCAGGAATTCACCGCCTAACCAGCTGCTTCATGAACATTTGAAAAAAATTTTTCTTCTTCCATTATTATGCTGAAGGTTTCACTGAGAACAATATTTGAGAAAACCAACATGTCCTAGGCAATTTAAAACAACAACAGAATGACAAATGAATCATCTATGGCATCACCTTGGAATTCAAAATGTTATTTTCAGCAATCCTTCCTGTCATGATAAAAAAGAGTTAATACATCTGGAAGTAATCCCCATGCTCGATTTTGTGATGTGGAAGTGTCCTAATATCATTCCAAGGAAAACAAATGGCTCTCATGACTAAAGAATAAGAGTTCCTTCTACTTAACGCCTTTCAAAGAATATTATCTCCTCACTTCTACTCTGCTTCTAAGGCCCAAATTAAGCTATTGGGCAAAAGACAAAAAGAAGATAAGCCAAATATAAGGTAAACATCCAGAGTGACAGACATGATAGCCCATATATTGCACTTTGGACAACATCTTTCACTAGGACTTTGCCTTTTTCTCATTTTAATTGGAGATGGGGTAATAATAATAATAGTAATAATAATGATAATGGAATTGTTTACTAAACACTCATCACAACCTAAGAACTTTGCTAAGTACTTTGATACGTGTGCTTGATAATCAGAGTCCCTGACCCACATGCAGCTCACAGTCTAAGGAGAATAGAGTGACACACAACATTCTATTTTGTACACTTAAAGGACAAATATTCCCAGTCTTGAGTTTTGGTTATTTTTTTTGTGTGTTATTTAAAGTTCTTGGGAACCTTAACCATCTTAAAAGCTATTTGTTTTTAAAATACATTCAAGTCTCTTCAACTAGTCACTGAATGAAATTGGCAGGAAAGAGATATTGCCCTCAACTCTGGTAGGCTACCAGTTGCACAACTTTTCAACAGCAAACCCAGGAAGCCAAGTAAATGCCTAGAGGTTACTCCTCGAGGAATAATAAAAGGTTAAACAACAACTAAAATCTATGTCTTTGCTGACAGATTGCTTTGCAAAGAGCCCAACTTTCAAAACAGATAGCAGGCGGCTCCCACAGAATCAAGTCTGCTGTTAAAGCTCTCAGATTTCAGTCCTTTGAGAAATTCTGGACAGCAAGGATATTTTAATAAATTGAAAATGGGGGTTTAGTAATATGTAGTTCATAGCATAGTGGATAGAGCACGGGTGTCAGAAGGTCATGGGTTCTAATCCCAGCTCCACCACTTGTCTGCTGTGTGACCTTAGGCAAGTCACTTCATTTTTCTGTGCCGCCATTACTTCATCTGTAAAATGGGGATTGAGACTGTGATCCCCCCAAGGAACAGGGACTGTGTCCAACCCGATTAGCGGTACCTATCCCAGGACTTAGTACAGTGCTTGGCATATAGTAAGCACCTAAATACCCCAATTATTATTAGCAGTTTTTAAAATAGAAATGCTCTTCTTCCAGTGGAAAGAGTAATGTTCTGTGAAATCAGGAGACATGAGTTCCAGTACCAGCTGTCCCTGTACCTAGATCCTCCCCCTTACAGTGTATGACACTCTTGTCCCACTACTAGCTGATTGCCCTCTGTGCCCCCGATAGGATCTGGCAGGAATGAAAAAGTGGTACATTGGGCACATGACTAACACTAGAAATCATTTCCCCTCTGCAGGTTCTGAGAAAGTCAGACTTCAGGAACTATGCTTATCTATGATTCCATTTGGGACACTCCATCAACTGCTTTGAGATTGCCTATCAAAATTTAAGCAAATTGTATTTTTCTAAAGCTTGATAATGTTATATTGCTCCCAACAATAATTACATCTGTTAACCACTTTGTTGAAAGCCCACCATTTAATTATGCTAAGTCCTGGGGAAAAGCACAAGCATATTCATTCAAACATTTTCCCTGCTTCACAGGGTGTTTACAATCTAAAATAGAAAGAACCATTTTAGTTCTAAAATATCATGCTTCACATGTCTCTCTACCCCCCCAAAGCCTCCAAAACTTACCTATTTATCTTGGCATAAAACAGGAACTTGGCTTCAAGAGACTCTATCAGCTCTTTCTCTCCCTCTTCCCTGTTGATTCTCTTCTACTTCTTCAACTCACACTCTCTGCATCTCCCCAGTTCAACTTTTCATTCACTCTCTCACCTTCATCCTGGGTGGAAACTCGTTCCTCTTCAAATTTTACAAGCCCCAGCTCTTCCCATTTTCAAGTTTCATTGATATTTCATACCCTTCAGCTGGTTTTTCCCAATTAAATTTCTTGTCTCCAGGTCATATTTACCCTACTATCAGCTCAGCACTTTTGCACCCGCTTAGCATTTTTGTGTTTAATACCTCTGGTCAAACTTTCATAGGTATCAATTTATACACTCTATTTGAGCACTTTGTCCTCCTATCTTAAAATTTTTTTGTGTCTGTCTCCCCATTTAGATTATAAAATATTTGCAGACAGGGATTAAATCTCCTACTATACTCTTATCGGAGCAGCAGCCAGTGGTAAGCCCACAGGTGAGCCAAATTTCAAGGGGGAAATTTGGTTGTGAGCCTCAGAGTAGTCAAATTACATCAGCCCTCAGTAAATGCTATCGATTGATTGGATTGATAGGTATCCTGGGAGAACAACAGGATAAATGCAGTTCAAACAATAAGCCAGCAATATCAACATTAGTGCTAAAATGATTTGGTTAGTCTCTATCGAATTGTAAGCTCTTTTTGTAAAATACATTACACATACACAGCTGATTTGCAAGGCACCCAAACCAGGGTTTTCCCAGGGTTACCAGTTAGGATTTCATGAACTAAAGGAGTTCTTGATTTTCCTCTATGCAAGTGAAACTGTTTGACTCCCAAACTAATGCCTCATGGTTTGCATTCAGAAGGTGGGCTTAGTAGAAGGAGCAGAACTCCAGCACCATGAAGCGATTCCACTCCCTAAATGCCACCCTTTCTCTCACTGGGAGGTGTGTCACCTCTTCCAACTTGCTCTGGGTCCCACGCTGGACAAGAGGCTTACTCAGAACAGCTGTTCTAGACCCATCTATGACCATGAACATCTCAGATATGCTATCAATCCTCAAAGGTGCCCACAATAGTAAAAGTGGAATCTAGTGACCTCTTTTCTCTAACATCAATTGAATTGTTAAGAAATTTCCGGAAACCAGTTATGTAAATCGAGATTTTACACCTGTATTTAGACTTGGTTTCCATCTTCCTATATATTTGCCTTTGTAAATAATCCACTGAGGACTGTGACCTGGAACAAGAACTGTGACTTCCAAGTACTGCTGATCTATCTATTAAATGCTCTTAGCTCTTTTTTTTTTTAAAAAAAAAGGTATTTTTAAGTGCTTACTCTGTGCCAGGCACTGTACTAAGTAAGCACTGGGATAGAGAAAAGATAATTGGGTTGGAAATAGTCCCGATCCCACACAAGGATCACAGTCTTAATCTCCATTTTACAGATGAGGGAACTGAGACACAGAGAGGCTAAGTGGCTTGCCCAAGATCACACACAGCAGACAAGTGGCAGAATCGGAATTAGAACTCAGGTCCTTCTGATTCCCACGCCCATCCCCTATCCACTATATTTTAATAGCTCCCATTGTCTGTAACATTTTTATTTCTCATATGCTCATTCCTGCTTTCTATATGTCTGCCTTCACTCACACAGGTACTGTGTCTGAATTATGTATTTTGCATATAGTTGTCACACAAGACATACCACTAACAATCTGCTACTCTGTAGAAGCAAAAGGAAGATGGATATGACATTTTAAAACTGTGGCAAAATGTTTAAGATCATCTTAGAAAGATCAGAGTTTGTCAATAAAATAAAAAGATATTTTAATATTAGAAAATAATCATGTAGATGACAATGGCAAACCATTAGAAATGGTATCTAATGATGCTACATTTTGGCTCTTTGTAAGACCAAATACTCCAATAAATTTCCTAAAATAGGTAGCAGAATTGTGACACCTTTATCTAAAGCCCTTTAAAATGCAACTTAGAGTTATAGGAGACTAGGCTAATATGAAGCTGATCATACATAATAACATTTTGGATAATAATACTCTATCATCCTTTCCCTAAGAGTTATTTCTAAAAATTACCTAAAAAATTACTTTGGTATCCCCAGGAAATGATCCTTTCATTTCTGTCCACCATACATACGATTTTAACCTTAGAAATGTCATTGACATTTAGGAAGAAGAATGTACAGCATCAAATTTTCACTGAAGAAGCACCATAAGCCCATTCACAAAACCGAGGAGGAGGCTACTGAGCAAAGAAGAAAAATAAGAACTAAACCTGCTTCAGGTACTGAACAACCTCTCTCTGAACTCTTAGAATCCTGGGGTAATAAGTACGGGACTTGGCTAAAATTTCAGCAATATAATTTATTCATTCTTGCCCTTAATAGATTTCATTACTACATGACTCAGAGTATGGAGAAGGCCTTTGTATAGAGTTGTGTCTGCTTAAACAAGAAAGCCACTACTGCTGATAGATACCTGCGGGGATAAGAAAGAAAAATGTGTTATTATTATGGTATTTATTGAGCATTTCATGTGTGCTAAATGCTGATGAAGATTCATGATAATCGGATCAGTCAGTGTTCCTGTCCCACTTGGGGTTCACAGTCTAAGAGAAAAGAGCAGATATTTTATCCTATTTACCTTATTTTACAGGTGAAATAGAGGAACAGAGAGGCTAAGAAATTTGCTGAAGTTCACACAGCGTTTTAGTGGCAGAACTGGGATGAGAAGCCAGGTCTCATGGTTTTCAGTCCCAAATGCTTTTCGCTAGGCCTCTTACCACCTCTCAGGAAATCTCTATAAATTTTTCTCCTTTTCATAATTATGGATATTTTCTGTTTATGCTACTTAGGTTTATGCTCCTTTAAAACCCTGACAGAACAAGTGTTTTCAGGAGAAGGACGTGGGTCATAGGATTAGAGGCAGCTGAGAAATCAAGGAGGATTAGGATAGAGTGTAGTAGTTAACAGTAGTTAATTTACTTAAACATTGCAACTCATTAAAATGATGATGATTGTGATAATGAAAGGGATACAAAGGAGCATTAACAGGAAGCTGAATCTCATTTATCAGGAATGTTATTTTTTTAACTTTCCAGACTATACGATATTCGTAATATTGTTCCAGCGGGTTCTCAGTAAGTGTTAGTGACAAACTCTCACTATCATGGTACCTATTTTCCTTAATGTAAATACACTTTATGAGGAGACATTATATGAAGCAGCATGGAGTACTGGGGGTGGGAGTCAGAAGGTCATGGGATTTAGTCCTGGCTCTGCCCCTTGTCTGCTTTGTGGTCTTAACTTCTCTGTGCCTCAGTTACCTCATCTGTAAAATGGGATTAAGATGTGAGCCTCAAGGTGGAAAGAGATTGTGTCCAGCCCGATTTGCTTGTACCTACCCCAGCACTTAGTATAGAGCTTGGCACATAATAATGTTGGTATTTGTTAAGCGCTTACTATGTGCCAAGCACTGTTCTAACCACTGGGGGAGATACAGGGTAATCAGGTTGTCCCACCTGAGGCTCACAGTTAATCCCCATTTTACAGATGAGGTAACTGAGGCACAGAGAAGTTAATAATAATAATAATAATGTTGGTATTTATTAAGCGCTTACTATGTGCCGAGCACTGTTCTAAGCGCTGGGGTAGACACAGGGGAATCAGGTTGTCCCACGTGGGGCTCACAGTCTTAATCCCCATTTTACAGATGAGGGAACTGAGGCACCGAGAAGTTAAGTGACTTGCCCACAGTCACACAGCTGACAAGTGGCAGAGCAGGATTCGAACTCATGACCTCTGACTCCCAAACCCATGATCTTTCCACTGAGCCATGCTGCTTCTCTAGTAAGCGCTTAATAAATACCACAGTTATTCTTGTCATTATGATGATGATGATTAAAACACTCCCTGAGGTTTAATATCATAAAGATATCCTAGGCACCATTCAGTAGGATACTGAAGGAGGGGAGCTCCATTCCGTGCCTCCCCACGGAGGAAATTTATTCAAGGCAGAAGTTGTCATTTTTTGAAGTCAGAGACAGACAGGTTTAAGCCATCAATTTACTTGGAAAGTCTTTCAGCTTTGAAGCTAGCCAACAACTGGGATCCATCTGGCTTCCCCTGAATAGACTCATTTAGACTAATGGGGTGTGCTCAAGTTTTAGAACAGCTGTTGATATATCCTTGCCCAGACCTACCAACTACAACTTCCCAAGAATCTAGGATTGATTTTTTTTGGGGTGTGGGGGGGAATAAATAATTTGCAACAAATTCTATATTCTGGTAGAAATTTACCAATACTAATTTTACTTAATTTGGGCAAATACCAGGCTACTTATGAGAAGAAGGGATGCTAAGATATCTGTTTATAATCTGGTCCCTCAAATTCATCTGGGTCAGCCAATCCTGCTATCTATCAAGTAAGAGATCAAGCAAGGGTAAAGATAGTGGAATGCCCACATCTGATTCTTTGGGGATCAATTTATGAACTAAACCAGGCTGCCAGTGTTTCAAATGCTCATACTGAAGAACACCTAATTCTTGAATTAGGGGGCATATTGTGAAAATTCTGTTTACGCAAACTAAAATGAAAAATACCACCAGACAGAATCTCCACTTGCCTTTGAGTAATTATTGTATAATTGACAACACTAATTGGTTTCCTCTGGTGTGGTACTATTGAGCACAATTGTACCCAAGCACGATGCATAATAGCAGTACTTAAAATTACAGTTTAAAACTCTCTCCTCATATAGTTCCAAATAGTTTATAATTGCTCAGAGAGAACAGTTACGGTCAGGTACCAAAAACAGCTAAACACCTCTGGGTTATTTTTTGGATTTTGCTAAAGTGGTTTACTAAGAACAGATTGGAATTGGGGCACATTTGCAATACACCACCAGATGTTTGGGATATTTTTATCTTTATTCCCCTGTCAATTTTCACTTAAACAGTGTTGTTGTTTTATTGCAAAACAGTGCACTGTCGGTGTTAAATACATCAAAATTTACAAATAATAGTGTACAAAATGAATGAATTAATGAATATGACTTTCGCAGTATTATTTGTTTAAAATTCTATTATTCTGTGTCTAAATCTTTTCTGAGGGATTATTGAAAACTATATTAAAAATATATTTTCCAATAACTAAAAGCCCTATAAGTAGTACATAAGTGACTCTGCAGTTTACAAGCTATCATCCAAAAAAAAAACAAAACCCCTAGGCATTAAGATCTCCTTTAAGCCTATCCTTAAAAACATTTCCCAACCTGACCATTTTTCTAATTGCTTCTTTTTCTTGCTTGTTCATGGTTATCTCACTAAATGAGAGCTACAGTGTTTATTTTTTATTGCATCTAAGAAATACCCAGAACGAACAAAATTTTCGATGCTTATGAGCATAAGAACACTCAACACAGGCAATGACATTACTAGATCAGACTAATCTTCATTCATTCATTCAATCGTATTTATTGGGTGCTTACTGTGTGCAGTGCACTGTACTAAGCACTTGGAATGTACAATTTGGCAACAGATAGAGACAATCCCTGCTCAACGACGGGCTCAAAGTCTAAAAGTGGGAGACAGACAACAAAACAAGTAGTCAGGCATCAGTATCATCAAGATAAATAGAAGCGTAGATATGTACACAATAGTCAAGCCAGTCTTCTATTTGATCTCCAACAGAGGCAAAACAATCCTTGGAAAAAGTTTTATCATTGTCCTCCTTGACATTCATCCTAATAGCAATGTATCTGAATCAATCAACCACTCAATAATATTTACTGAGTGCTTACTGTGTGTAGAACACTGTACCAAGAACTTGGGAAAGTACAATATACCAGACCCATTCCCTACCCACAATGAGCTTACAGTCTAGAGGGGGAGACAGATGTTAATATAATATATAATCCGGTTGGACACGGTCCCGGTCCTACACAGGACCCACACTCCTAATTCCTATTTTTCAGATAAGGTAACTGAGGCACAGTGGAAGTGAAGTGACTTTTCCATGGTCACCCAGCAGACAAGTGGTGGAGCCAGAATTAGAACTCAGGTCCTCTGACTCCAAGGACCATCTTCTTTCCCCTAGTCCATGCTGCTTTTCACATTAAAAATGGATATTCTGTCGGTTCTACTTTTTCAACAGTGTTAAAATCTGGACATTCCTCTACATGCAAATTGCTATCACGTTGATCTAGCACGTATCCTTCATCGCTTCACCTACTGCATCAGTCTTCTTGCTGACCTCCTTGCTTTCTGTTTTTCCCCACTCCGGCCTTTTACTCTGCTGCCCAGATCAATTTCTAAAAAAAAATTCATTTGACATCTTCTCATGCTGCAAGAATTGCCAGTGGTCGCCTTGCAACCTCCTCATAAAGAGAAGCAACATGTCTTAGTGGAAAGAGCCCAGGCCTGGGTGACAGAGGTCATGGGTTCTAAGTCTGTTGAGTCAGAGGTCATGGGTTCTAATTCCGGCTCCGTCACTTCTCAGCTGTGTGACCTTGGGCAAGTCACTTAACTTCTCTGGGCCTCAGTTACCTCATCTGTGAAATGGGGATGAAGACTGTGAGCCCCACGTGGGGCAACCTGATTACCTTGTATCTACCCCAGTGTTTAGAACAGTGCTTGGCACATGGCCCTAAACAAATACCAACATTATTATTATCACTATTATTATTAATGAAACAAAAACTCCTTAGCATTAGCTTTAAAGCACTCAATCAGTTCATCCATTCCTTCACCACTTCACTGATTTCCTAGTTCAACCCTGCTTGCACACTTTGCTCATCAAATCCCATCCTAATCCCTGTACCTCAATGTCATCTATCGTATCACAGACTCCATCCTATGACCTCCCTCTAGCCTGGAACTTCGTCCCCCTTTCATGTACCACAGATGACCACTCTCTTCACCTTCAAAGCTTTTGAGCATGAGCCTGGGAGTCAGAAGGACCTGGGTTCTAATTCTGACTCTGCCACTTGTCTGCTGTGAGACCTTGGATGGGTCACTTAACTTCTCTGTGCCTCAGTTGCCTCATCCATAATATGAGGATTAAGACTGTGAGCCTCACATGGGATAGGGCCTGTGTCCAATCCAATTATCTTGTATCTACCCCAGCTCTTAGAACAGTGCCAGGCACAAAGTACAAATATCTCTAGGATATTATTATCATTATTAATAACAAAATCACATGTCCTAAAATCACATCTTCTCCAAAAGGCCTTTCCTAAACCCTCACTCCCCTTATTCCCTCTCCTTTCTGTGTCAACTATGCATTTCATTTGGCTCTGGAGCCTTTAAGCACTTGATTTTCACCTAACTCTCAATCCCACAGCATTTATGTACATATCAATAATTTATTTTAATGACTAGCTCCCCTTCCAGACTGTAAGCTCTTTGTCGACAGGGAATATGTCTTCCAACTCTGTTGTACTGTACTCTCCCAAAGACTTAGTACAGTACTCTGCACACAGCAAGTACTCAATAAGTACAGTTGATATTGATATTTGCCTCAATCATGTGCATGATGATGGACAAAAAATATATATATTTTACCAGGACCATGAGGATAATTGAGGACAAAGTGTGTTTTCTTGCCTAGATCATGTGAATTATTTGCTAGGGCTCCTTTTCCCTGAGTTTGACCCTACTCATTAATCTCAGTCCTCTCATTTCCTGCCTGAGAAATTAAAATTCAACTACAAAACACTGAGTCAAGGCAGATAACATTTCTGACTTATTGTTTCATTTTCTTACCATGGTAGAAATCTGTGATCTCTCAATATGGTTGCTGCTCAATTGTAATTTCTTCCCCTTCAAATTTTTCATCCCGTTATATTTACATTCCTCCCCTGTTTCTCCCACAGAGAATAGGATGTGAAGTCCTGCTTTCATTCCCTTAGATGAGGTTTGCTTTAGGATAAAGTTTTCAAATCCTGTTTTAGATCCTTCCAGAGCCTTAGTTAACTCTTTTTCCATGCCAAGTGTTTGATTTCTAAATATTGGAATAAGGTAACTGCTTGGGATTTTACCCTCTTCTCTTGGAGGAGAAATGAACCTGTTTCTATAAACGGAGATGATTTCTAAGACTTTTTCCACCTTTTTGAGCCTTTGCCCTCAAGCTTGGAATTTTTTTAACTGTGGAGGGATGTTGAAGGAGATTTATATCTGACGAAAACATTTTGTTTACTTGCATTCCATGTCAATTTCATGTTTAAATTGGCCAGAGAATGAATACATACATGCTTGACCACAAACTATCTTCGGCTCGTTCTTGCACAGAGATTTTATGAGAAATAGGTTGCTAAAGGAACAATAAAAAGTGGAAAGAGAAAGGCCTGCAAAGTGGCCATCACGGAGCTCTGACCACCTTCTCAAGTCAAAGGATTGCTAAAATTAGAGAGACTTATTACAGTTAAATGGTAACTTTGCAATTCCTTAAGTTTCTTTGATTGTATTCTACCATTGAAATGCAGGGGATTTATGATTTGCTTCCTCCGATTCAATTCTGGTGGGGTAAGACAATGTTTATATTAATGTCTGTCTCCCCTCGAGACTGTAATAAGCTCTTTGAGGAGAGGGAACATGTCTACCCACTCTGTTATATTGTACTCTCCCAAGCACTTTGCACAGTGCTCTGGACAGAGTAAGTGCTCAGTAAATAAGACTGAAAACAGTGCTTCGCACACAGCTCTGCCACTTGTCAGTTGTGTGACTGTGGGCAAGTCACTTCACTTCTCTGGGCCTCAGTTCCCTCATCTGTAAAATGGGGATTAACTGTGAGTCTCACATGTGACAACCTGATTACCCTGTATCTACCCCAGCGACTAGAACAGTGCTCTGCACATAGTAAGCGCTTAACAAATACCAACATTATTATTATAGTGATTGTTTAACAAATACCTTCATTATTATTATAGTCAAAAGCCACATTGAAAGGACTTGGGAAAGCTTTGTGTCAACCTGCTGCAGCGGCCTCTTGGCCAGCAATTCTTAAGAGGTTCACTGAACAGTAGCATCACTGTCCATAAAGTCACCTTTCCTTCATGGAACCCCTACCTGCATTAACTCACTCTGTTGGAGTCACTGTCTCAACATGTACAATCTCTTCTTTCCAATTCCTTCCTTTATTTTCTCCCCTCTCTCCATTTCCCTCTCTCTCCCTCCTGCACTTCTATGGGATTCTTGATTTGAGGCAAGTATGACGGGAAGCAACTTCTTTAGCATTTCCTTGAATAAATGAAAGATTACAAGTTCTCTGGGGTTCCACTGAATTAAAGTGCATGTTTTTCCACCTAACATGGGAAAAGGTAATCAGTGCCTGATATTCTAGAATCTGAAGTACGGTATTTATTTCTCTCCCAGAACTGAGAATACAAAGATTGTTATTAATCTATACTTTACTGCACTGATTAAGGCTTGACTTGCTTTATAAAACCTTTCCCAAGTTCCCATGATTTCCATGTTACTTAAAATATTAAACAGCCATGAATGTTCCCATCCCTATTTACTAGGCAATGGAACTGACTTACAACAATAACATATCTAATTTTTAGTAATCCCTCTGTGAACACACACCATTTAGCAATTTAATGAAATATTTTCAAATTACATCAGAATTCTTGATTTTTGTCTCAACGAAAGCCTAAGTAGAATTCTTACTGGGTTAACACATTTGCCAACGAATGGTTCCAGAATACGAACGTATGTTTGGAAAGCAAGCAAAAAGATTTTTAAATCCCCTTCTCTGACCCAAGTTTGGATGAAGACAGAAAAACAATAATCTGCATATTACAAAAGCAAAAATGGAAATCAATGGTCTGAAATGTCATATATTCAAGACCATGCAATTCAAGATATTAAGAAACTTCAGGGCATTTTGCTATTTTGTAATAGCGATAAAGGTCTCAGAAGTGTTTCTCATACTGTTAATAAATGAGGAAGCATAGATTAGCTATTAGGCTTTGCTCTGTGCCAAAACATACCTCCTCAATACATTAGTTTGATGCAGCATCCAGGTTTTCATTAATGAGTTCTGTAATGCCCACATCACAATACACTGACAGTATATTAACCTGCTGTGCCATATTTCCTCCTCTCCACGGACCACATAATTTAGCGGAGACCTATCATTTTTGATGATGAGGCAAGATTAGTTGGAATACCTGCTTAGCTGTCTATTAGCTGCATGTCAAGGAGAGCTTCTGAGTTAAAGGTTGTAAAATCTGGGATGGTAACAATCAAATGCATTGCAGCATAGCCATCCCAACCTTCAAATTCTCCTTTTAGGCTTCTGGAACACATTCATTCAATCGTATTTACTGAGTGCTTACTGTGTGCAGAGCACTGGGAGAGTACAAGATAATAAATGTACGCATTCCCTGCCCTCAGTGAGCTTATTTGAAACCAGGGTTCTGCAATTTAAATAATTAGAGATGCTCTTTAGGAGGGGTTCTAGCAACAAGATGAAAACTGAAACATTCTCCTTAAGTGGGAGAGTGAATGCTCTATGATACAGGAACACACTATCAGCAGGTCTCTATTTTAATGTCTGTCTCCCCCTCTAGTCCATGAGTTACCTCTGGGCAAGGAATATGTCCATCAACTCTGTTGAATTGTACTCTCCCAAGCACCTAGTACGTGATCTGCACTCAGGAAGTGCTTAGTAACTACTACTGATTTCTTGATTTAAATATGTGTGTTTTCACAACAAAACTGATCTGGGTTAGGCCCTACTTGAGGTCAGAAGTGGTAAAGGGGCAATATAATAGCAGTGAGGGTATTTACTGAGCATCTGTTAGAAATGCAGTGCACTGAATTTAGCACTGGGAAATGGACCACGGAAGCAGACAACATGTTCCTCACCTACCAGGAGTTTCCACTCTAACAGGAATGGAAGATAGGGAAGTGGGAGAGATTATTGCAAAGCATATGGAGAAAAAGAGGGAGGAAAGAGGCTTCTGTAAGTGGCCCATTAATAAAGAGGTTTTCTAAGCAGGGGAATGGACAGTAGAGTTGACTGTGGATGTATTAGAACCTTCATCTGGCCCTCCGTTGCCACACAGTCTCAAAGAAAACTGGAGAAAATTGAGAAGGCAGAATTTCACACCATATCGCCTGAATCATCATCAGTGGTATTTACTGAGCGCATACTGTTCACGAAACATTGTAGTAAGTACTTGTGCGAGTACAATACAACAGAGTTGGTAGACTAGTTACCTGCCCAGCGGGAGTTTATTAAAGTTGAGGATTACTGTATTTTACAGAAGAATGAGACCCAAAAGAGGCAAAAAATACTCAGAAGTACAAAACCCAAATGAAAGCTCAGAACAATATATCACAGTACTGAACATGTTAATAATGCCTGTACTTTGAAAAACTCTACAGGTCCTTCAGTGGAAGACTGGATTATCTATGCGTTCACAGACAATGCACAGTGGCAGGCATTCTTGCAGGAAGGAGTTGTAATCCTCCTGGATAAGACTAGTAATTTGAGCTGACAAAAATTCTGAAGAATACCTAATTTGCTCAAAAAAGTTCTGCATTTGCAAATAGAACCACAATTTCCTCTCCAGTTGGAAGCTTGAAGTATTTACTTTTGATTATCTTGTTAAGATACCTAAGATCCCAAACAGATAGGAGGATGGACATTAGATTTTTCCACAGTATCTACAGAACTCACCCATTCTGAAGGTTCCAGAATCTCTTATATGATTTGTAGTTCTGTCATGGTTTTTTTCCCCCCTCTAGCTGCTTCAGATTCGTTTCAATGAGCATAGGCACTTTCATGCATGACAATAGAATGTGTGGGACTTCATTTTTTATCCAAATCTTGTGATCGTTGAGTGCCTCATTTGGTCATTATATTTTTAAATTAGAACCAGATTAGCATTTTAGCTGTTACCGTACCCCTAACTGTCATCAGCGTGGCTCAGTGGAAAGAGCATGGGTTTGGGAGTCAGAGGTCATTGGTTCTAATCCCGGCTCCGCTCCGTCAGCTGTGTGACTTTGGGCAAGTCACTTAACTTTTCTGTGCCTCAGTTACCTCATCTGTAAAACGGGGATGAAGACTGTGAGCCTCACGTGGGACAACTTAATTACCTTCTATCTACCCCAGTGCTTAGAACAGTGCTCTGCACATAGCAAGGGCTTAACAAATACCAACATTATTATTGTTATTCAAGAACCAGATGGGGGTATATAGAAAATATTTAGGTAGATATTTTAATTAGTGCATCTACTTTGAGGAGCTTCACCTCCCCACTGTGATGACCTCCCAGGGTTAGATTTCATGCCAGGGGAGGATGAATTATCCAGAACTAGGGGAATCCCTATTGGGACAGTGCCATTTTATCGAATGGTATTTATCTGTTAAGCACTTACTATGTGTCAAACACTGTTCTAAGCGCTGAGGTGGATAGAAGACAAAAGTTGAAGTATTGAAGTTTTCTGATTGGAGAACCATCCAGATGGGTTTTACGTGGAGGTCATATGGTCAGCAAGAATCTCCCAAATAGCTCCCTAGGGGTGAGCGACCCACTGAAATCAAGGCAGATAAGTTGGCAAATGTCTTTTGGTCTGTGACCCAGCATCAGCACTGTACTGTGATCGCTTTGGACATCATGAGTTATGTGGAAAATTCTTGGCAGGTATCCCGGTTCACCTATTCATTTACTATTCTCAGTGTCCCAATGGAAACACAACTGACGGAGTGGACGATGCAAGTGCCGCTGTGCCAACCCCTAGCAGAAGTCAGCACCCTCGTACAGATTACCGGTCTCGGGGTCTTCGTAACTGGACTGAGACTTATCTGTGATTTATGATGGGAGACTCCATCACCATTGTGTCAGCACATGTGACTAATAGAGAAACTTAACTTCTCTGTGCCTCAGTTACCTCATCTGTAAAATGGGGATTAAGATTGTGAGCCCGACTCGGAACAGGGACTGTATCCAACCTAATTATCTGGCATCTACTCCTGCTTAGTACAGTGCCTGTTATGTAGTAAACAATTAACAAATACCTTGAAAAGTAATAAAACTCCCTTTCTCAATCTATGCTGGTAAAAACTTCCCTCCCCTCTCAGGGTCATCCCTCAAGAGTCTAGGGCAGAGACTCGTTTACTGCGCAGAAGGAGGCAATAGTAAACCATTTCCATATTTTTACCAAGAAAACTCTATGGATACACTACCAGAATGATTTCAGGTGGAAGTGGGGCATTCTAGGAGAACTGTATCTATGGCGTCACTGTGGGTCGGATACGACTCGACAGAAAAAGACATCTACAACAAAGACTTCCCTGTGTTGCACATGATTCTCCCTCTGCGTTACAAACATCCCAGTCGTATATCCTAGGATAATTATGTGTCTAATGCTGTAGGCTAAGCTGATCTGTCTTGCTCAGCGTGGTCTAGTGGAAAGACCCCCAGATTAGGAGTCCGGAGGTTCTAGTTCTGACTCTGCCACTTCCCTGCCTCTTGAGCTTGGACAAGTCACTTAACCTCTCCAGTTTCCTCATCTGTAAAATGGGCAGAAATACCTGCTCTTCCTACCTATTATATGATGAGCCCCCCATATGGGAAAAGGACTCCATCCAAGCTGATTATCTTGCATTTTCCCCAGTGCACTTCATAACCATAAGCACTTTGTAAATGTCCTTATCATTATGACATATACCTGCTGTCTTCCAACCATCAACTGCTATGCCAAATAGTCTGAGGTTTTGCTCTATCGAGTCTTTAACAAGTTTTTCCTCTCCCCTCTGATTATGGTTACCCCATTTCAACTGGTGTCATCCTTTTTTCTTACTTGTCCCGCCCGTCAAAGATGTGCTGTGACGCTATCACTGCTCCTATACTATTGTTCAAGGGCCTCATTGTTCTGGGTTGCTGTAAGACCATTTAATGCTAAACGAATGCAGGTTCAGACAGGGGATTTCATTGGTATTTTCATGCCTGTCACTGTTCTTCCTGTTTGTGAAAAGCTGGAATCATCTGTGTTAGTTGGACTGAATTCTGGTTTTATTTTCAGACCTTTAGAACCTAGCCTTGGAAAGATATTAATCTGAGTTCCTGGGAGCATTCTAAAATGAAACCAAGGCTCCCTGAATGCTGTGGACAGAATCCAGACTGTCTCATTAGTTCCTCTTCATTCCATCATCTACACATACTATTCTTTCTCTAGGGCATATTCATCAGTATGCAACTGAGTGGAGACTGAACCCCTTGGCCAACTAATTGTTCCTGCCATAGCTGTGACAATTTCCCATTTCTAGGAAATCTTGTAAGACCTGCTGTTTTCTGCACTATTTCATATGCTAGTCTTCAAAAGCCTCACTCCCTCTTGACAGATATTAGGTCACTGACTATTATTCTAGGAGGGTTTTCAATCCATATTCTTCTGCTAGTTCATGTCCAGTGCTTTCAGGTTGGCCTATTCATTCATTCATTCATTCATTCATTCATTCAATCATATTTATTGAGCACTTACTGTGTGCAGAGCATTGTACTGAGCGCTTGGGAAGTACAATTCAACAACAAATAGAGGCAGTCCCTGCCCACAGCAGGCTCACAGTGTACAACGGGGGGAGACAGACATCAAAACAAGGAAGCAGGAGGATGCGGTCAGAGGCAAAGGTGGAGGGGGTGGATTTTGAGAGACAGCAGGAGATCTCTTGAGATATTGCTGGAAGACAAGGGAGAGTTAAAGAAGGGTCGGGAGGAGGAGGGATTGCAGAGGAGTATTTCGGGAGATCACACTGGATGGTTTAAATTTTCTCAATAAAGTAGGCGGCCAGGCCATTAGAGGCAAGAGTACAGTGGCCTGGGAGACAGAGGACTGAGGTTCTAATCTTTGTTCTGCCACTTATCTCCTGAGTATCATTGGGCAAATCATTTCACTTCTCAGTGCTTCAATTTCCTCAGCCTTAAAATGGGGATTAAATACCTGTTCTGCCTTATACTTAGAATGTGAGTCCCTTGTGTTACAGGGACTGTATTTGCCTTGGTTATCTTGTATTTACCCCGGTGCTTAGTCCAGTGCTTGGCATTGAGTTAGAGTTTAACAAATAAAAACAAACTGGAGTGGAATTTCACTTGTTAGTCCCCATCTGGGAAGTACAGGTTGTTAAGGCTGTATTCTGACATTGTATGAGATGCTGAAATGTCTCAGTGGATGATAACCAAGATCTAGGAATCCATTACTTGGGTGACTACCACTACCACTGTTCGACAGAGAACAACTCTAGAGATAATGTTATCATCTGGGGCTCTACCAAAGAGGAGGGTGAATGAAGAAATTGGGAGGGATTGGAAGCAACTAGACCAGCCAACTAGAAATTAAGCAAAAAGGAGTATATAGTCAGGAAAATAAAATTGTCCATTGCGGAAGACATCCCTCTTCTGAAGATGTGAAATGCCACTAGCAGAACATTTAGAGGATAGCTATTCTGCTTGATCCCAATAAAAAAACAAAGTGCATCACTCTCTGAAGATGGAAACCTTTGGGGGGAGATCTATTCCTAATTAGTCCACAGAGATAAGCCCAGAGAAAAGTGCCAGGGCACTGAATACCTGCACCTCTCCCAAGGCTCTGCCAACCCCGAAAATGGCCTGTCTTCCAGCTTTAGGGCCCCTGAGGATAATCTGAGAAGTGTAAAAATCTCTCTACTGGAACCTAGAGCTTCCATTCTAAACCCCCACTGCTTCTGGCTTAAAGACAAAATGGTGTCTGATGAGAACAGAAATAGCAGAGATAGTGGGTAGAATGGAACGATCCTCAGATGATTATCTTCTTTCCCTCATCTGAAGAACTAAAACAAGAACAATAGAGCTCTCTCTCAAGTGAGTGAGTGAGTGAGACACTGACAATCCGGAATAAGGACAAATTATCCCTATAGAAAACAATTAAATGGTAACTTCTAGTTTGAAGCTAAGGGGAATATGGGAAGTAAAGGTTTAGTCCTGAATGATACATCATTGAACTTTTGCATGGACCTTTAGGAGTGTAGTAATCACATGATCATTACACATTAATCCATCAAATATTTTTTCTTATATAGCACTGGGTTTTTATGGTATCTGTTAAACACTGTGTGCCAGGGATTGTACTAAGTGCTGGAGTAGATACAAGCTAATTGGGTTAGACAGAGTCCATGTCCCACGTGGGGCTCACAGTTTTCCTTCTGACTCCCAGGCTTGTTCTCTATCCACAAGGCCGTGCTGCTAAATAGAATCAAATTAGGTAACTATTCTGACCTGGAGGAATAAGCTAGAATGTCCCTGTGAGGAAGGGCAGGCTCGGAGGGCAACAGCAAACGTCCATTCCTCAAAAAATTCTCTGGGACTCTTTTTTATACCTGACTTCGGGCCAATTCTGGCTTACTTCTAGCATTGTCTTGGGGCTTGGTCCCTTAAAACCGTAATTCCATAAAAGTATCTTCTCCACAAGTCTCATAAAGGCATCTCCTGTACTAAGGGGAATGTGGCCAATCAGATGGTCTTCTGAGAGTTAGTTCACTTCTATGCCTCGCAGGATCACTCCAAAATCACTGCAGGTAAAAACCGTATCAAATTTAAAGCTACCACAGGCTTTCCATCCTGACAACATCACTGTCCATTGTGCTTGGATTGAGTACAACTTCATTTGTTACGTGAAATCATGTTAATTATTTACTATGCTGAGGACTTGCTAATGAGAATAAATTAAAGCAGTAATTAAATATGCAGTTGGAAAATTGGCATTTATTCATTTGGTGAAAAATGCAAATGTCAGCAGACAGTGGAAAACGATCCCTAATGGGAGACTGTAGACATTAACTTTTGCTATTAGAAGATCTCTGTATCGCTTTCTCAATTTTTAACTCTGATTTATTGAAGAAGAGGAAAATATACCTGATTTTCTCTATTTTATACATTCTGCTGCAAAGACCCTATTGTAAAACATTACTTAAGCATTCAGTTTTTTGCTATTAAAATTGTAACTCTCAGGATATCAAATAGTTCAACAGATGGGAAACCATATATTATGTCAAGTGGAACCTCAGTATGTTCTTGTTTACTATAACTCTATATTGGTAGAAGACAGAATATTTATTTTCTGGCTAAATATAAAGAGTTCAGACATTAGAGCCTCTGTATCAAGACGCTAACTTGTTTATTCCATCCTTGAAATCTTAAGGTCAGACATTCCATTTTTAAAATACAGACTTGAAAGTAAATACTATAACCCTTTGCCTCGCCTGGAAGAAATTGTGACTCAGTCAAAAGTCACCAGTCAAAATCTTTATAAAGATCACAACATTTCCATTAATTGACCTCAGTGTTTCAGGAAGGCTGCTTTCCAGGTCTTTGTGGAATCATTAATGAAAGATAAGGACGTATATTAGTGGCCATATGCACGCTAAGGAACAGAGTGACTATTGAGAGCAGAGTGGAGGGTCATTTTTCATGATCTTAAAAAACAAAACCCTGCTTCTACTCTAATTCCAAACTCTGTTCTAGATCCCGTGCTCTTTTTTCTCTAGTTTGTATTGAAAGTTTATAAGATTTTAGTGAAGTCCAACTTTCTATATTATAGTAAACCTAGACCGACTACTGAAGACACACCCAATTCTCAAGGAGTTTCACAGCACTGCCAATGAACCATACCTGGCATCAAAGACAAGACAAAATTACCAAGCTCTCTGCAGGCAGAATACAAACGTTATTGTATTCTACTCTTCCAAGCACTTAGTAAAGTACTCTGCATACAGTGAGCTCTCAATAAATATCAGTGATTGATTTGAAAAGTTCATAACCTTCGGGACTCCCCTTGAAGATGCAGTAGTCCATCCTAGGATGCTTATACTCTAACAGTCATTATACTGTGAAGTTCCAAATTAATTTGCAAAGCACCTTATCCTTCCCTCCAGATGAAAGGCCTATTTGCGGCTCAGAAATGCACAACACTACTAAATTTGCAGATATGATGTGCGGTTTAGTAGGTCGAAGAGCGGTATCATAATATAGTTTAAGAATTTCTTCACATTCCCTGTTTTTCTTCTCTTCTTGCTCTGAATGAAGTATGAGGCTTTATTAATACCAAATGAAGATCCTTTTCAGGAAGGGCTAGCTGAGTCATCTTATCCATGGTAATTGAAGACGTTTTTTGCTTTGTAGCTGATTTTTTTAAAAAAACCTTCAACAGAACCTCTGGACTCTTTTCTGTTATTGTTTTTTTTTAAATTTGTCACATATGACAGGCTCCCAGAAAATGCCTCATTTTCTACTCACGAAGACTCACAGAGACTCACGAAGTCTTGCTGGTCTAATTAGCATTTTCCCTCCACTTCCCATTTCCTCTTAATCATAGACTGTAAGGTTCTTGAGGGCAGACATTGGTTCTATGAGCTATAGAATACTATCCCAAGTCCTTAATAAACTGTTCTGCACAAAGTAAGTAGTAGTAGTAATCCTATTTCATTCATTCATTCAATCGTATTTATTGAGTGCTTACTTTGTGCAAAGCACAGTACTAAGCCCTTGGAAAGTACAATTCAGCAACAAATAGAGACAATTCCTGTCCACAGCGGGCTCACAGTCTAGAAGGGGGGAGAAAGGCATCAAAACAAGTAAACAGGCATCAGTAGCATCATTATAAATACATAGAATTATGGATATATACATATTAATGCAAATAGAATTATAATCATAAATCTGTACATATATACACAAGTGCTATTAAAGATGTTTATTTCTTTGGACCCAAGTCACATCGGTTAGCTATAGTGCGACTTCAGGACACTGATTTGCATTGGTTAACTGAACATCCTGGAAAGAAATGACACTGCTGGAGCCTTGGACTATGTCTTTCACATTTAAAGGTCATGAAAAATGTACCTGTGACACTGACAATCTGATATTTGGCCTAATCAGCATCCCTCATAGACAACCAAACCTCTCTCTATAGAAAGGAACTTGAGGACTTTTAAGACTTGCATAATGATTTCCATTGTTCCTCTATTTCCCATTTTTACTCTTTATTCTTTATTTTCTTTCCATCAAATGATATATCTAAAAATGTAACTATGTTTTCTTATAGTTTTCCATTTTTAGAGCCATCAAAGAAAAATGATGTACCTTTTATTTCTGCAATGCAGATTTGAGAATCTTCAGATTTTGCATGGAAATTGTAATAGTAATAAATACCACTGACGTTTTAGAGAGAAGAAACATTAGATAAAAGGATCTGTACCCTTTATACACTTGATATCCACCCCACCCTCAGCTCCATCTGCAGCACTTATGTCCATATCCATAATTTAATGTATGTCTGTCCCTTTAGATGGTAAGCTCGTTGTGGGAAGGGAAGACATCAGTCTGACTCTGTTGTATGATATTCTCCTGATTGCTTAGTACAGTTCTCTCCCCCTGTAAGCACTCAATAAATACCACTGATTGACAAACATAATATACTCATACATAACATATACATGATAGTTGATTAGCAAGAGGCTTCCAGAAGCTCTATTTCAAAGCAAGTTTGTGGCACTACAGTATAAATTCACTTGTGAGTATATATTAAAATAATAATAATAACTATTTTGGTATTTGCGTTAAGTGCTTTCAAAATGCCTAGCACTGTTCTTAATGGTGAGGTCAAGATAATCAGTTCCCATGGGAGGCTCAAAGAGTCACCTATTCTCCTATCTACTGACTCTTTGAGCCTCCCATTTAATCCCCAATTTGCAGATGAGGCAATGAGGCACAGAGACATTAAGTAACCTGTCCAAAGCCACATAGAAAGTAAGTGGCAGAGGTGGGATTAAAACCCAGGGCCTTTGACTCCTAGGCCGTTGCTCTTTCCACTGGGCCACGAGGCTTTCTTGATATACTGGTATATACTGGATACAACTGACATTTGTTTCCTGGAAGAAGTTTTGAATAGGGTAGAGTATATATACTTCTGGATATCTGCAAAAAATATTTCTTCATTTGCAGAAGTTATTTGAAAAAAATGAATGTGATGTTATTAAGAGATGGGGGGAAGGACTTGGCCTTTTTCCCTCGATTAGCATAAAAATCCAGGCTCAAGCAAAGGGCATTCAAAAGGAATAAATGCGTTTGAGTTTCTC
The DNA here is from genome assembly GCF_004115215.2 of Ornithorhynchus anatinus. Taxonomy (NCBI): domain Eukaryota; kingdom Metazoa; phylum Chordata; class Mammalia; order Monotremata; family Ornithorhynchidae; genus Ornithorhynchus; species Ornithorhynchus anatinus. Next base: position 11,322,828 of record NC_041735.1, on the reverse strand, counting down.
CTTTGAATCTTGGACAGATATTTTATGTAAATCTTTTGGAAAGTTGTAAGACTGGTTAAACATGTTTTCTAACAAAAATATTTTAATAGAAGATACAGTGATGCTAACAAATACTATTTTTATAAAAGGCATAATGGAAAAAATAACACAAGAGATTAAATGTAATTTACATTGACAGACCTTTAAAACTGCAGACTAAAGGAATGGCTAAAGAATAAGGGGCTTCTTACCATGGAGCCTCAGTGGTCTCACCAAGTGAGGCTAAACCTCACTTCTGCCTGCATAAGGGTTACTAAGTTTTAATAATCCTAGGATCCTCATTATTCCATCAATCACTAGTATTTATTGAGAGTCTCCCATGTATAGAACATTCTATCAGTGTCAGTGGTATTTATTATGGGTTTACTGTATAAAAAGCACTGTTCTAAATACTTGGGAAAGTATATTACAACAGAGTTGGTAGACATGAATCCCTGCTCCCAGGGAAATTATAGTCCACAGGGGGAGACATATATTAAAATAAATTACAGCCCAACCCGCACAATCCGCTCTTCTAATTCCAGCTTATTCACTGAGCCCCAAGCTCATTTATCTAGCCATCGACCCCTTTCCTACATCCTCCCACTAGCCTGGTGCTTTGTCCCCCTCCATGTATGCCAGGCTTCCACTCTCTCCACCTTCAAAGCCTTATTAAGGTCACACCATCTCCAAGAGGCCTTCCTCAATTAAACTCCCTTTTCCCCAGCTCACTCTCCCTTCTGCATCATCTATGCAGTTGGATCTGTGACCTTTTGACATTTGATATTCACCCCACCCCCGACCCCACAGCACTTATGTACATATCTTTAAATTATATATTATTAATTTCTTATTTATTCACACTAATGTCTGTCTCCCCCGCTAGACAGCTTGTTATGGGCAGGGAATGTGTCTGCTAAGTCTGTTGTATTGTAGTGCTTAGAACAGTGCTCTGAACATAGTAAGCCCTCAGTAAATACCATGGATAGTAAGAAATGTACATAAGTGCTTCGGGAATAGGGTAAGGATCAGAGCGAACAGTCAAGTGCATAGTTGGCACAGAGGGGAGGGCGGTTAGCAGAAATGAGGGCTTAGTCAAGGAAGGCCTCTGGGAGGAGATAGGATAGTAAAAAGGTTTAGAGGGAGGGGAGAGTGGTAGAGTGTCAGATATGAAGAGGGAAAGAGAGTTTCAGGCTCAAGAGAGGATGTGGACAAGGTGTCTGCAGTGTGATAGGTGAGATGGAGATATAGAGTAGGTTGGCACTAGAAGAGCAGAGCGGAATGGGTTGTAGTAGATCAGTGAGAGCTGATGTCCTTCCTTAAAAATGGAGCAGCTCCAGACTACTTTGATATATCACTACCACGACTTAATCTTGGTCCCAGAGCACATGAGCTCCTTCTTCACTTAGGCTCTTGTTTGGAAAGGGAATGGGAGAGATTCAAAACTGAAATAACCCCAAAATAAAATCACCCTATCTTATTTTCCCACAAGCATTGATTAAGCAGAGAGAGAAAACTCACTGCCTGCCCCTGGACAAGGTGGGATCAATCAACCAGTCGATGGTATGTATTGAGCACTTATAGAGAGAGGCAGAGAAGGAATTTGTGAAAGAGTTGAAGGGGCCAGGGAGATTGGAGAGAAGCATGTCAGTGAACCCAAATGTTTCCTGGAGAATGAGGCGGCCCACAATGTCAGAAGCAGCTGAGAAGTCAAGGAGGATGAAAATGGAGTAACAACTACTGTATTCAGTAAGAAAGAGGTCATCGGTGACCTAAAAAAGGGCTAGTTCTGTGGAGTGAAAGGGGAGGAAGCCAGATTGCAGGGCGCTAAGGGGAAAGAAAACATATTTACCTAAAACTAAAGTCAGTTCAAGTAGTAAGTGAAATCATAAGTGATAATCAGCAATTTAACAAGGTTGCACTAATAAGAGGGTAGAATAAAGCCAGGGACAAATTGCAAATCTTTCTCCTGTCCTAGCCTTCTCCCTTAGCTACAATCTGGCTTCTTAAAAGGGGTTTAAGTATTAGTCAGCAACAACCTTGCAGCTCCCATCACAATTGTGCTTCCTATATTCTCTAGCATATCAATCCCGAACAATTTATCTTCACTGCATTGCCTACATCCATCCCTGATTGACTCAGCACATGCAAGGACATGCAAGCCTCTCTCTGGGTGTCTCATCCATTTGTCTGTTTTGAAAATTCCTTTCACTCAGGCAGATGCTTGGCAAGCAGAGAATAAGTCGTTGGATTTCTCCTTGTTATTAAATCCCCTATTGTCTTTTAACAGGCTGGTTCTTGGACTAAGTGTTCAGTTCAGGCCTTATATTGAAAGAATTTTTCTGGAATATTCCAGAGAGATTTTCATGACAACAAATAGACTATTATTCCCTCAAAGCTTGGCTCACTGTGATGAAGAAATAGACCTTTCTTGAGCTGTGTAAGTTTAGAATAGGTAGGCAAATGATTCCTAAGCATTCTTGTAGGAAATGGTAACTAGAACCAGATATAAAACTGCAGCAGTTTGTATAATTTGAAAGACATTTTTATCGGGTAGTAAAAGAAAATATTAAAAGTTCAATTAAGTCTAAGGTTTTTAGTGCCTAAACTCATTAAGTTGTTTAAGGTTTTTCAAAAGGAATAAGGCCAAATGTGATGCATTTAGAAGACTATTAAGCCTACGAAGACTATGACTCCTGGCTATCTCCTTGGCTACATCACAAGACTACTCCAGTTTTGAGAACTGACACTGTGTCCTCTCAAAAGTTAGATCTGCTCCCCAGGAGTTCTTCAAGCCCCATCAGAGAGGTTACCTCAACTTTCCACAGGAAGAGTAGATAAATTGGCCTAAGGAATTTCACCTGCTGCTTTGATAATAAGGTTGCTTCCTCCACAGAGTAGTTCCAAATTGGCCCACTTGGCTTCAGTTGGAGTCACTATATCCAATATGCTAAAAGGGAAGTTATCTTAGTCCACTTCTCTTAGTGGAGATCCTACAGGTCACTAGACAACTGAAGAAATATTTCCTTGGCTCTCTCCCCATAGAGGGCAAAATGCAAGCTGAATGGAGAGAGGATGGAAAAGCCTTTTCAATCAGTCAGTTGATGGTATTTCTTTGTTGAGTGTCTACTGCTTGCAGAGCACTGTATTAAGTGCTTCGGAGAGTACAGTGAGTTTTGACTTGTAGCAGATTGCCTTCCACTTGCTAACCACTGTCCAAGCTGGGAGTAGAATGGGTAGGCCTCTCCCTCACATAGCCAAGACTGGTAGAGTACTGGAAACTCTCCAGGTGTGACCTTGAGAGGGTCCCTTCTCAGTCACCCAGTGTTAAACATGCCTCGCTAGTCGCTGAGGGCAGCAGACCACACTCCCATGCCCTAATGGTCCCCACTCTATCATCCTGGTGCTTTCATTGTCCTTAGAGTCAGAGTGGAGTTTGCTTTTTCAATCTGGATATTTCTTATCTCCAATCCCTTCCACCCACTTATACTCTTACACTGTGAGACCCCAGAGGATCAGGGATGAAGCCTCATTCCCACCTAGGTATTCTCTCTCAACACTTAGTAGAGTGCTCTGCATAGAGAAAATTGCTTAATAAATACTATTACTAGCTGAGAATCCTTTCTCCCTTAAAACTCACCCCTCCTTGGCCCAAGAGGGTGCTGATTTATGTCAATCTTATGGTTGTCTCTAAAGACCTGAGCCTCTCTGAGCCTCCTGCCTAACTTGGCCAATCCTGAGGCAGGCGAGGTGAGGGAGGGCACCAGAGCTGAGAGAAAATCAGTCAGGGTTTATGGCAGTATGGCTCATAGTAAGTGCTTGAAAAATATGCTGACTATTATTATTAACAATAATTGGGTAAGAATGTTACCTTTCTATTCTGGTCAGTAAAGTAGCCCAGGTTTTTAAGAAGTTCATCACTTATGCTTTGAAATTACCTAAAAGTGAGAGGCTAATTATCCTATTTATGTATGCAGTGTGACCTAGTGGAAAAAACGTGCAACTGGATGGAAATCAGGTGATCTGGATTCTAATTCCAGCTCTGTTCCTGGCTTTGTGTGTGACCTTGAGCAAATCACACAGTGTAGAAATTGGGTAGCTTGCTTCTGTTGTACTCTCCCAAGCATTGAGGCAGTGTAATCTCTTCACCTTTGTTAAAACAAATGGTCTAGTTGTTCATTCAGACACAGTATTTGTTGTTGTAGATTATTCAAGAAATAGAAATGCTCTTGAACTGGAAATCCCCCAAAAGGGTAATCAATATTTCAAGAGGCCAAGATTACCCTTTGCTTCCTGGAAACTGTGACATTAGATAGAGGCATCCATCCACCTCCTACTACCTGATCAGAAAGTCTCTTTGGGGATGGCATCACGATCTACAGAAACTGCATCATAAGTGAACGGTATGAAACAAGATCAATGGAACTTGGCCAATTTCTTGTCACAACTTGACAGTTTAAGAAAGGGTGGATAAGAAGGTAATAATCTGAATGTATATATTTGATATTTGTCCCACTTCCAACCCCATTGCATTTATGCAGGGGAAGCAGTGTTGCTTAGTGGATAGGGCATGGGTTTGAGAGTCAGAATGACTTGGGTTCTAACCCCAGCTTCGCCACATGTCTGCTGTGTGACCTGTGTGACCTTCCTTGAGCCTCAGTTACTTCATGTGTAAAATGGCAATTAAGTCTGTGAGTCCCACATAGGACAGGAACTGTGTCCAAAACTGATTAACTTGTATCTGCTGTAGTACTTAGAACAGTACTTAGTACATAGTAAGTGCTTAACAAGTACCATAATAGTAATGAATATTACTTTTATTGTTGCATATTTTAAAATTATATATTTTAAATTATTCACATGATGTCTGTCTGCTCTTCTAGAATGTAAGCTCGTTATGGTCTACTAATTCTGTTGTATTTTACCCTCCCAAATGCTTATAATAGTGCTCTCAACAAATACCATTGCTTGACTAATTGATCGATTGATAAAGGGGCTCTTCCCCCCCGCCCTTAAAAATGCTGACAAAAGCCTTGCTCAGCATTTTGAATAATGCAGTTCTGCAAAAACAAATTTTATAAATTGAAAGTCTTGGAAAGTTGCCCACAGTCTGATAAAGAAATGAATTGTTGATGGCTGTGCCATGCTGCCATGGTCTCTTTCTGTCAACAGTATGGGATTTCTGACGCTGGAAATCTTTCCCTAAGATGTATGAAGGTTGTGTTCACACTGTGACAGCTTAGCATCCATCCCCAGAAAATAATCCTGGCTTCTTCAAACAAAAAAAGTCTCTTTTTGTCTATGGTGATGTAGTATGCAATTTAATATTGGAGAAAAGTCACTAGCTGCAGCTGTTGGCTTGCTCTGGCGGGCATTTGGACAACTGAAAGATAAATGAAATTTTTGTAACACCTGTAGTCAAGCAAGTGATGTAAATTAGGTAGTGGTGCAGTTGTGTTAGGGACTTGGCTGAATTTTTTTTTCAGGAACAGATTCACAACAGATTACTGAGGATTTGCTTAATAATGTGATGTTTTGTCTATTTTTCCTCATAAATTAATTGCATCATTTGCTGCCCTTATTTCCCAGGGTCTGAGAATATTGAAATCACAGACAAACATTCATTACAGCCATGAATAAGATGGTAATTTCTTTATATATAAATGACTAAATGTCATAGACTGCATCATCTTTAACTTTTTCTGCCTCTTCATGAGCCAAATCTTGTGGCTCAAGTTTGTGGTGATTATTAGATGTAGCTACCGAACCATTTCTGGTCTTGATACTTTCTGAAAAACATGTTGGGAAGTTGTCAAAGACTTTCTTGTTTTCCATAAGTTTCCCATTACAGTCAATTCTGCCATGAAATATATTTTCATTGGGTATTTTGGATAAGATGCTAGTTTAGAATTAGGGAACTTTCTTCCCAAATGAGCTTTGATTAGTCTGGATTCAAGTCCATGTAATGTCAGAAGAAATGATTTTGTACATCCATGTAATGTGGGTTAAGGCGTGTGTCACACAGTGCAAGTTTTCTCTACTAGCACGTCCTGCAGAAGCACAAACCCCCTCATTATATTGGAGAACTGGCTGTAATTTTTAGTAGTTAATTCCTGGGAGTCAGAAGGTCATGGGTTCTAATCCCAGATCCACCACTTGGCAGCTATATGACCTTGGGCAAGTCACTTTAGTTCTCTGCACATCAGTTACCTTATCTAAAAAATGGAGATTGAGACTGTGAACCCCATATGGGGCAGGGACTCCATTTACTTATATCCACCCCAGCGTTTAATACAGTGCCTGGCACATAGTAAATTCTTAACAATACCATTATTATTACCATTATTATTATTGAGGCTATTTGATCATATTCCACCTGTTGAAAGGATTGCTTTCCTCATGATTCTTCAGTGACCAATGACTGTTTGCTTTGTGTTTTCTGAAGTGTAAAATAAATTTTAATATATCAAATGACTAAGCAAATTTGCTGGGTTAGGCATAGTGAGGCAGGGACAGATGTAGAAGAACGTGGGCACAGATATGGAAGGGAAAAAGATCAGGTCAGTGCCTCTGCTTGTAATCTTCTGGGGCGTTGCATGTGTATATGTGTATATGTGTTTTCTATATGTCCACCTTAAGATGTCTATCTAAATGATGTATTTAAGCATGTTCCTGAAGAAACACAAGTTCCCCCATGGCATGAGGGGGAATATTTATATTGACATTGTTTGAATGTAAATATGTGGATAATGAGTGGATATGTGGATATGTGGATACATGTGGGTGATTGTGCATCTACATATTAGATTATTTGTATGTATATTTGTGTAGGCTCCTTAAGTATAGCATTGGCGTCTTAGACTTCCAGATATTCTCAGAGCCCTTAGTATAACCTTGGGGCTCCAAAAATGTTATTAATTCTTCAGTTCATATTGGTGAGTGTGACTGTGGATGTGGAGAAATGTAGGTTGAAAGGGGTTATGGGTTAGGGGCCTATCTGAATCTATTCCTTGGTAGTCTTTTCCAGGATTTAGTATAGTGCCCTGAACATTAAGGGCACCTAACAAATGTCAAACAGAGGAGTTGGGGAGTCAGGTGGATTGAGGGGGTCATGAAAAACTGGTGTGGGGAAGAGAAGATTCAGAAAATGGGCCCAAGGGTGCTGTCAATGTAGTTTTGTATTGATCTCAGATGCTGTAGTGTGCTGGCCAGAAAAATTCATGGAAAACCCAGTGGATTTCTTGGGTGGTGGGGCGGGGTCATGAAAAACTGGTGTGGGGAAGAGAAGATTCATTAAAGTAGGCCCAAGGGTGCTGTCAGTGTAGTTTTGTATAGATCTCAGATGCTGTAGTGGTGCTGGCCAGGAAAATCCATGGAAACCCCAATGAACTTCCAGCCCAACCCAGTGAACAGCGTTAATGGGGAGGTAGGAACAATTGGAGAGGTAGCGACCAGTAGCGAGGAAGCTGAGGCTCTGTCCCCTCTGGAAATCACTCTCCCTGAATATGCATTCTGCTTACTGTGTACCAGGGTGAACCTAAAGGAAGACTGGTATATTTTACCAATAAGAAGGTGCCAGTTTTCTATGTGAGAATACTAAATGTGGGTGGAAAGAGATTTAAAAATCTAGTCTAATCCTCTGCAGTATCATAAGGGCAGTTCAACTAGTCTACTTCATGTACTAATTATAGGGTTTCCCTGGTCTCCCACTGCTACAGAACTCACTCCATTCATGATGATGATGTGAGCTCTTTATGGACAATTCTGTTGTACTCTCCCAAGCTCTTAGTAGAGTGCCCTTCACGCAGTAAGTGATCAGCAAATTTCATTTATTAATTGATGATATTGGAGTCTTCTGTCAACAATGATAGATGGGCTTTCGTCCTGAGACTTCAGATCTGAGAACAGCTCAGAAGAATTGATTATACTCCTTCGTGGAAAAAGCAGAACCACTCGATTAATCAATCAATCAGTATTCATCGAACACTTACTGTGTGTTGTGCACTGTTCTAAGCACTTGGGAGGTACAACTCAACAATATAACAGACCCATTCCCTGCCCAGAGTGAGCTTCACTCACTCTCTCTCCCCGGTCAGTCACGGCCCCATTTTGTAGCAGAGCTTAAGCAATTAGCCGGCAGGGTTGTAACTCACTGTAAAGTGAATGTGCTGTTTTCTCACATGTTAACCAGCTTTTAGGCAGAACAAGCACTAGAATCTTGGTACGCTGATTCCCAGAGCAGGTCTCTTTCAGCTGAAGCGACAGCATGGCTACTGCCAGCCCCTTACTCTGAGAAAACTGTTCTCCTGGACAATGAGAGGAAGTAGCAGGGATTGACTTCTCCCATTCTTCTCCTCAGCCACCCATTGAGCATCTCCTGCCACTGAGTCTGCATTATTAGGGAGGACGCCCCGAATGGTGTACTAATTACTTATTGCACTTGTTTCCCCATTTATAAGAATCTCTAGGCAGCATACTGACACAGACATAATGCTGTCTGTTCTCCTATCAAGAATTCCACAGCAACTACATGCCTAAAATGTACCAAGCAATAAGGATTTAACTTCTTTTGGCGGGGTGGAGAATAAAGCATTTTACTTCTATAACATACTCCATAATTGATAGCATTATGATAGAAGTAATGGGGGCTCTTCACATTAACATAGAGGCTGAGCCAACTTGCTTTTCTGCCTTAGAAAGAACTAAAAACCTCCAGAGGTTGCCTATCAACCTTTGCATGAAGCAAAAACTGCTGATTCTTGGCTTCAAAGCTTTCCATCACCTTGTCCCCTCCTACCTCACCTCCTTTCTCTCCTTCTACAGCCCACCCCATACACTCGCTCCTCTGCCCGTCACCTCCTCACCGTCCCCCGTTCTCGCCTGTCCCGCCATCGACCCCTGTCCCATGTCCTATCACTGATCTGGAATGCCCTCCCTCTTCCCATCCGCCAAACTAACTCTCTTCCCCTCTTCAAAGCCCTACTGAAAGCTCACCTCCCCCAGGAGGCCTTCCCAGACTGAGCCCTCCTTTTCCCTCCACCCCTCCTCCCCCCATTCCCCCACTCCATCCCTCTGCTCTACCCCCTTCCCCTCCCCACAGCACTTGTGTATATTGTATATATTATTTATTACTCGATTGATTTTATTAATGATGTGTATATATCTACGATTCTTTTTATCTTGATGGTATTGATGCCTGACTACTCGTTTTGTTTTGCTGTCTCCCCCTTTTAGACTGTGAGCCCGCTGTTGGGCAGGAACTGTCTCTATCTGTTGCCGAATTGTATATTCCAAGTGCTTAGTACAGTGCTCTGCACACAGTGAGTGCTCAATAAATATGATTGAATGAATGAATAAAAAGGGATTGTGAGAAGTGACATAATGATAGAGCATTTATTGTTATTCATGTTTTGTTAAGGATAAATATGATGACTCCTCAGAGGCCTCACTCACTTTCAGCACCTGTCAAAAGCGGAGATCTAGTAACCAAGGCTACTCAGAAATATAGAACATATTCAGGAAGACAAAGGAAAAAGATGAAGCAGTGAAACCAAATGGACAGATCACAAGACTTGGAGTCAGGAGACCTGGGTTTTAATGTGGGCTCTGCCACTTGGTTGCTATGTGACTTTGGGAAAGTTACAACTTTTCTGTGCCTCCGTTTCCTCATCTGTAAAATGGGGCTGAGGTATGTACCTCACGTGGGATTGTGTCCAATCGGATTATTCATTGTCTGACCCATCATTTAGCACAGTCCTTGGTGTATGTTAAGAGCTTAACAAATAGTACAACTACTATTATTAGACATAAATGGAAAAAATAACAAAGCCTGAAACAGGTTCAATATAGAACCAAAGCACACTGTATAGAAAATCCTGCCATGGCCCCAAGGCTTTTCTTTGACCTGGATTAAAATGCAAAGACACATCATTCAGACCTCACAATAGCAAGTGGCTGAAGGATATCCTCTCTTACATGGCTTAATGCCTCACATTCTATTTCACTTGAAATAGAGAAGAGTAAGACTATAAACCATTTCTGCCAGTTTCTCACAATAATTATATGTTTAAACTTAATACAGAGTTTGGGATTTGTATGGCATTTTTGACTGCAAAGAACTGCATTTCAATGATCTATTTAGTCTTCAGACTATCTCTAGAAAATCAATAGAGGCAGATATTATTTTCCAGATGAGAAGGTTTAGGCACAGGGAAGTTAAGTGACTTGCCCAAGGTCACACAGCAGGCCAATGGAACAAGTGAACCTACAGCACAAATAGTCTCCCTCCCAAACACGCTGCCTTAAATCTACCTCTTGACATCTATATTAGCACTTTAAAGCTAGGACTTTAGAATCCACTTTGGAACCTCAGTGATATTATACAGAACGTAACACTTCAGTTTTTGGTTCCCCATGCAGTTACCGAGCTTCCTTTAAATACAATCCCAAGAAACACGTGGAAAAATACCTCCAAGTCTCTCTGTAAATCTTAAAATTCAGTAATTAATTTTCTAAGTTATTTTCCCTTTATTCTTAGTTTTAATTTGTGTTAAAAAAAAAAAAAACAGAAGGCATTGTTATTCCCTCTGACACCATTACCATGTTCACCCAAATCAGGTGTTGACAAAGACTTCATTAAGATTTGTGATTATAAAAAAAGCCACAAATCTCTAGACCAGTGTTATCTGAATTCACAGTTATACCCATAGGCAAGGTAGAAAATTAAACTAACTTCATAATTTTCGCTTTGCAGGAAATGCAGAAACATCACAGGCAATGTTAAAATGATTTCCATAAGGTTCAGGTGTATTTATCATCCTCACTGTCAACATCATAATAATGGGCCAGATTCTCCCTATACAGAAGCTACACTCTGAAGTAAGATAGACTAATGATTCATACGTTTGGAGCCTGCATATTCAGAAAATTCAATTTTGCAGGCTTTTTGAGAACAGTCCCTCCTGTTTGGTAGATCCTAATTTCCTCTCTTACACATGAATGAAATGAATGTAAATACCTAATAATCCACCACTAGGTAGGTGACCTATTCCTCACAGTGGTGTTGGTTGTGGTGGTGTAAAATGGCTAGTATTCATTCAATACTATTTATTGAGCGCTTACTATGTGCAGAGCACTGTACTAAGCACTTGGAATGTACAAATCGGCAACAGACATAGTCCCTGTCCATTGACGGGCTTACAGTCTCAGGGTAGTTCTTGGTGTGGCTAGGCAGAAGCACCATGACTTAATGGAAGGAGGCCGGATTTGGGAGTCAGAGGTCATGGGTTCTAATCCCAGCTCCGCCACTTGTCAGCCATGTGACTTTTGGCAAGTCATTTCACTTCTTTGTGCCTCAGTTACCTCATCTGTAAAATGGGGATTAAAACTGTGAGCCCCACGTGGGACAACCCGATCACCTTGTATTCCCCCAAGTACTTAGAACAGTGCTTTGCACATAGTAAGCGCTTAACAAATGCCATTATTATTATTATTATTATCATCATCCCTAGTGAAGGCTTTCAACCAATGTTAGAACCACTTAGGGCAGGTGGTGGTGGGCAGTCTGAGCAGGAATCCTGGAAGATAGCTAGCAAACATGAGTAGCCAAGGGCAGCAGGATGCTGCAACTTGGCATCAACGTCATGTTCCATCACTAGCCACAAATGGCCTCTGTGTCATTCTCCCCAAATAGAACATAAGCTTCTTCCCGGCAGCGATCATGTCTTACGCTTCTATCCCCAAGCGCTCAGTGTCCCAAGCGCATCTCACTTGGTAGGCATTTCAATAAATTCCATTTCTACTCATCACTTCTGGAGGGCTTTGGCCAAGAATCAGAGAATCAGGTTGGGGATGTCTAAAATAAGGAAAGAACATACAGTAATTTTAAACCTCCAAATTGGAAATTATGATTCAAACTCACTCCAGGGTTTAGTATTTTCTGGGAGAGCAGAAGTAAAAAAAGTGTTTAGAAGTAATGCTTAGGATAAATAAGGAGGATGGATATGAAGAGCATATTTGGACATTGGGAAACACCTAGGAATTGGAAAAGAAGTGAGAAAGAACAAAGAAACAGTTTGTTTTTAAAGAGTTTTTAATGTAGCCCTGTTTGTATGAATGGATTTCAAGATTTACACAGTATCAACTAAGGAAAACTTATTTTCACCAGGTTAAATCATTTCCAGTCTTTCTTCAGGGGACCTACTTCCTAAGCCCTTCAATCCTTTCCACTGTCCTCCTGAGAACCTTTTCTATGATCTCTATATTTCACTTAACTTCCAGGGTGAGGTTTTCTTTTTCTATCTCCAAAAAGGGCAAATCTTTTCTTTTCCTCTATTTCTTGCCCAAACAGAACTTCTGCTGATTTAGATGTGTTAGCTTATTCTTTTAAAGGAATTTGCAGTTATTTCCAACAACATTAGATTTTTGTTTGATTTACGCCCCAAACTACAGACAGTCGTGGGATGAGAGTTAGCAATTAATAACAATGTTTATACCAGGTAACATGATTCTAATTACTTCATTATGAAATGAGGTTTGGAATCATTTCTTGATTTCAACTACAGTAAGTGCTTTTTTGTTCATGCCAAATTCCCTTTAGTTGGATTTTAAGCCAAACTTTCTTAAGTTATTGATTTTTCATTAAATTAAGAAGAGAAGCAGCATATTTTTTTTGCTAGCTGAGATGAGGGATGAGGGGAGCAGAAGAGCAATTAGTTTGTGGTACATATTAAATAACTCTGGAGCCAAGGCAAGGTGGCAGGATGAAATGAATGAATTGCTGGGACTTTACAGCCTGTGTTGCAGATTTAAAGACAAGGTTTATGTGGAATGTGCACTTTTCTTTTGTGAGTAATTGGGCCATGTTTTGATTCCTTGCTTGGCTGGGAGAAAATGAATATGCAGTAATTTCAGAGCCCCTATTAAACAGAAGAGAACATAGTCTAGTTTGAGAAGTAACACTTTTCCCAAGTACTTTTATAGAAGCAATTCTGGAAAAGAAATTTTCCAGAACTTTTCTTCATTAGCTTGGGAGTCAGGTGAACCTGAAATAAAGAAGCAGTGTCCTAGGAGTGTGAGGGCCTGAGTTCTAATTCCAGCTCCACCACTTGTCTGTCAAATCACCTTAGGCAACTCACAGAGTAAAAATATCACTGAATATGGAGGAGAAGCTCACACAAAATATTTTTCTGCTGCTCCTGAAGGATTTTAGGGCTAATTAACACCCTACCCACCTAGAAATCAGCCTTAATCAATTGCCATTCAGTCATCAATTGTATTTATTGAGCACTTATTGTGTTCAAAGTACTGTACTACGCACTTGTACAACAGTGCAGAGTACAACAGAATTGGAAGACAGATTCTCTCCTCACCTCAAGCTTATTGCTTATTCAGATGGCCTTGTGGACCAAGGCCTCAGTTGCTTGAATGCCTGAGTTAAAGCTTAAATTACCCACCAGTGACACCTAGAATCAAGTTTACCTCCTCTGACATGTCTTGTTATCCTAAAAGTAGAAGAGAGCAAATGAGAGAGAGAGGAGAAATAACTTTAAACATGCAGTGAGTTTGGTTTTAAGTTTCTCAACCCTACAGTTAATCTCCTAACTCATTCTCTAATTCTTACTCTCTCCCCTCCAGGTTTCAGCTCCACTCTTGAGTTGGAGAGCTTTTTGTCTTACTGGCCCAAAAGTCATGTTCTCCTCAGATAATGGAAAACACCCTGGAATGGGGATGGGGGAACAGGCAATGCCCCATCCCTGAGGGATGGCTCAGATTCCAGCTCATCCCCCTCTAACAGTAACAGACATAGCCTCTATTTCCCCTGTCATTGTCTCACTCTCATTCTCCCTCTCTTCCTTGTTTCTCTCCTTCCCCCCTTTCCTATCGTAAGTAAGAAACTCCCTTTCAGGACTACAAGTGAGACAATCCAAAACTGTGGTAGTTCCTCCTCCTTAACTCTTATCTCCTCGGCCTAGGTTTTGTTTCAGCCCCATGAGGAGAAGGAAGGTCTTGCTCAGTTCCTGCTAGGGCCAAAGTAGGCCCAGCTCCCCTCCTTTCCAGGCCATGATAACTCCTACCCCACTACTCCAAAGAAATCAAAATAATGAAAAGAGAGTTGAGAAGGGCTTTTTGCACTATGCAAATGCTGTTCTTGTGCCGTTGCTAACCTTCTCACTGACCTTGATCTTGTCTGTTTTGCCAACAACCCCTGGCCCGCATCCTACCTCTGGCCTGGAATGTCCTCCCTCCTCAAATCTGCTAATTACCCCTCCCCCCTTTCAAAGCCTTGGTGAAGATGCATCTCCTCCAAGAGGCCTTCCCAGACTAAGCCCCACTTTTCCTCATCTCCATCTCCCTTCTGTGTCACCCTGACTCATTCCCTTTGCTCTTCCCCCCTCTCATGTCCCCAAAGCACTTATGTATATATCTGTAATTTTATTTATATTGATAGCTCCTTACTTGTATTGATGTCTGTCTCTCCCTTTCTATACTGTGAGTTATTTTGGGCAGGGATTGTCTCTCTTTATTGCTGTATTGTACTTTCCCAAGTGCTTAGTACAGTGCTCTGCACACAGTAAGTGCTCAATAAATATTGAATGAATAAATGTTCTTTCCCACTCATACTACAAGAACTTGGCCTCAGGAAGTGGAGGATGGCTTAGAGCAGTGCTTGGCACATAGTAAACACTTAATAAATAGAACTATTATTATTATTATTATTCTCTGATGCTAAGTCTTTTTGCCCTCCTCCTCTCAACTCCTGTCCCCCTTCTTCCTCCTCTTTTCCTTAATCCCTCCTCCCCTCCTTCCCTGACAGGTCAGCCTGCCATTTGTCCATTTATCTGCCCACCTGTGCCTCTCTCATTCTTTTTTTCCTCAATATCTGTCTCTGAGATCATCATCATCCTCTCTCTCTCTCTCCCTTTCTTCACTCATCTGGGACTTTCGCACTGCCCCTCTCATCTCTTTGAGCCTATCTGTTCCTTTGTCTACCTCCAGGTGTGCCTCTGATTTTGATCTGGTGCCAAGTGCACCCATGATTCAGTCTTCAGATGTTTCTGGGGATCTCTGGCTGTGATCTATAGCTCTACCCAGGTATCTCTGGATGGTGTCTCTGCTCTGAACCTTCTCTGTCTCTCTGTTCAAAATGAAAAACTTAGCAGCTAGCACTGAGACTAGCCCTTGATTTAACTAGACATTTAAAAAAGCCACACTTTTTTCTAGAAGATAAAATATGTATATCATTACCTCCAGTTTTTTTGAAGAAACAAAAATACTATCACCACTTGTCTGAAAGACATTATAATAGTCAGTATTAGATGCTCATTTTTCAGGAAATGAGCACTGGATACATCTTGCACATGGGACGACAAGTAGACATCTAATGTTGTGGTGAAACAAATCTCAAAAATTCTGATTCTTTGTGCTCCAGGATAGCAACAGAAAATGAAGTCCCTACCGAAGAGAATAGAATTTATATCTCTGATTACAACAGCGTGAAAATGTAAGTGATGATGCAAATAACATTTTAAGATTCTGGAGTGGTTGCTAACATGCAGCTGGACCTTTGCCAGCTCACTGCACCTGCATCCCTTCTCTACTAATATTTCAAAGCGGCAGCTCAAGTGGCCTGTGAACTGCCTGTGGACCCGTTGTGATTACTGAGGCACAATTCGCCCAACTGTGAT
Source organism: Ornithorhynchus anatinus (assembly GCF_004115215.2). Lineage (NCBI taxonomy): Eukaryota > Metazoa > Chordata > Mammalia > Monotremata > Ornithorhynchidae > Ornithorhynchus > Ornithorhynchus anatinus. Next base: position 11,307,124 of record NC_041735.1, on the reverse strand, counting down.
CATAAAACACAGAGGAAAAAGACAGACAGCAGCTGGATTTGTGCTTCCAAATCATTTTATTAAAATGAAATTTGAGAAGGGTAGGCTAGCCAACCTTTACACGAAGTGGAGCCTCATTAGAAAAGGAGGTATCTGTGTTTATACTTTAGGGTGATGAAAATATTAAATATCCCCAGGCAAATAATCTAGATTATTCAGTCAAAAATGTATTTTGACCCCAATTATCCAACTATTTCAATCAATCAAAAGTTTTATTGAGCATTTACTCCACAGCACACTACTATACTAAGCCCTTGGGATAATTAGTAGACAATTCCTTCAGGTGAGAGTTTCCTTAAGAAAACCTCAAATAGTCATAAACTTGAAATTGAAATGTACTTTCCATTTCAATTAGTCAGGTAACTAATATAAATGTATCCTAAATGTTGTATTTTTTTGTCAACTCTACTGTTCAAAGTTTGGTGTTTTTCACACTTTTGTCTCATGACTCAGTTAAACAAAAAACACTGATACTTGCCGACAAGAAGATAAAGGAGACAAAGAAGAAAATCATTAACCAATTAGAGTTGTGGATACTACAGCTATTAACTCTGGCCTGAAGCTGGGGCTAACTCTTTCTGAGAGGTGTGGGGTGGGTGAATGCAGCACACCGTGGTTCTCATAGAAGGTTTAACAAAGATGACAGGCATGGGGGAATCTTGCCTGGCTCATTTGCCGAAGCAGTTGGTGGCCCTTCCCTCAGGAGGTAAGAGACTATATATTTAAAAACTATAGCAACTATTGCTCTTTATGAATCTGCCAATACATGGAGTCATCCCCTGGGAGAAAGGCTTGAAAGGTAAGCACTAAAATATATTCTGAACAAAAAAAGTTCCAGATTCCTGCTCCAGTCTCTTTGACCAACTAATTAGGGGTTGTAAAATGTCTTTCCCAGAGCCAATGGTAATTTTCCCTCTTTTAATGTATGTCTCCCGCTGTAGCCTGTAAACTCTTAGTGGAGAGACATCATGTCTACCACCTCTATTCCATTGTGCCTTCCTAAGTTCTTAATACAGTGCTCTGCACACATTAAGTGCTCAATAAATACCAGGGACTGATTGATCCTGGGATCCCTAGACCTGCAGTGGACTCTGGCTCACTTTTCAGGACAGGAAATAACTAGAAAACAGGGTCTACACCTGAATTCAGGATATAAATTACATTTACTTTGTAGATTGTATCCTCAATTACTTCACAAATAAATCATTTGTTTTGGGAGAATGTCATAGCTCTATTAACTTTAAGCTCTCTTTATGAAATCTGCTAACGGAGACCAGTGAATTAGGGTTCACTGAATCAGGAAAATGAAAGAATGAAAGAAAAAACTTCTAAAGCATTTTCCTCTTCTCTCCTCCCTCCCCAATTTGAGACACTCAGAGGTATTATAAATCATACAAACTGTTCAAGTGATGTGAAAATCTTGTCATTATCTGATTGTCAGCAAGTAGACCCCCTTGAGGATTCTCATGTTTTGGAGATTGCTTTAACCTCCCATTTCCTAATGAAGGCTGTTTTGATGGACAGCCTCGACCATTTGGGTGTCTCTATGATTGTGCAATGATTTCAAGCATCCAAAAGCTGTCAGGCTGATTTAATGAGCTACTGCACTTGTAAAATGATCACTGGGCTGATGGAAATGGCATGATGCATGAGGTGAGTTAAAGTGCAGTCTGACACCAGCAGGCATAAGGAGTTTTATAAACCGAGAATCTTGGAGGAAGAATACAGATCTGTTCCATTCTGGAAGGTCAAAGGGCAAGAACAGGTGTTTCTATTGCTTTTTCTTCCTTAGAAACTGTAATTAGCTCACTACTCCCTTTGACTCACCTCACCCCTCTTACAAACCTCTTGTTACACTGGCATCTTTATATGAGGGGTGAACCTCCCAAGTGGCCCAGAAAGAAGTTTAAGACAATTTGTTTTAGCTCTCTACAAACCATTTGCAGCTGTCAATTTCATCACTGGGGTTTTCTTCGCAACTCTGAATTTCAGATGGCAATCTCTCTCTCTGACGGGCATTCTTTCTCTTAGGGAACCAACTCATTGCAGTCTCTCAAGTGCCTAGTACAATGCTCTGCACATAGTAAGCACCACTCTACCATTAATTGATTGATTTATTAAGGACACAACCTAAAGGGAGGTGGAGCTGAATCTCTCTCCTTTTGACAGATTCCTCAGAAGGTCCCATCCTCCTTTTAGAGTTGGAAATGAGTCTGTACAAAAAGTCCATGATGTGCTGAGCACTACTGGTTCTCTTTTTAATGCCGGGGTTAAATAGCTCCAAGCAAAGTGTTTACAGAAACACATTTCTTGTATGGTTACAGATACTTGCATTGGAAATGAGGAGTGGGGAGAAAAAGTCCACGATGTGCTGAGCACTACTAGTTCTCTTATTAATGTTGGGGTTAAATAGCTCCCAGCAAAGCTTTTGCAGAAACATTTCTTGCATGGTTTCAGATAGCTTCTTTATTTCCTTGGATGTGTTTCCGAGTATCTTGAAAAGTAACTGCAATATCATCTCTGAAACACCTATAACAAGAGGCTTTATTTTACACCAGCACTCTTTAAAGCATCACCTATCACAAAGGCAGCAATCCAACTGAATCATCACTTGAACGTAACGTTGAGAGTTCTAATCACAAGAACTGAAATATACTTGAATTTGGTCTAAAAAAAGATGTTAAGGCTCCTGCATACCTTAAAATCTTGGATTAAACATTATAGAAACAGAGTAGGGGAAAATCCTGTTTGCTGATGCCAAGATCTACCAGATATGTGGTTAGCCAAACTCTTTCATAAAACATTGTATAAACAGTAAAATCATGTGCTTAATTACCTTGTTACCCTAAACAAACAATGCTTCATTTTACCCCTGCTGTGGATAACTCCAGATGGCTCCAACCAACTAGCAACAATTGTCTGCTCTGGCACAGGTTATCCAAACATCTGAGGTCTATTTTTTCAGCATTCTTTTCAAGAGCACATGTAGCTGGGTTCAACTCAAAACACTGGGGCTTCACCATTCATCAAGAGTGCATTTCTTTGTCAGGCAGGTGGAGGGGTCTTTTAGAGGTTTAGAAAAACCTCTCTTCAAAGTCATCGCTTTTCATCTGCTCAGCCTTCAGGCTGCTATATCCACTGTATTTTCCCCACCCCATTTTTCCTCCCTAATATATCTCCCTAATTCATCATCACTCCACATAATAATAATTATGGTATTTAAGTGCTTACTCAATGCTGAACACCGTTCTAAGCACTGGGATAGATACAGGGTAATCAGATTGTCCCATGTGGGGCTAACATCTTTTAATCCCCATTTTTACAGATGAGGTAACTGAGGCACAGAGAAGTTAAGTGACTTGCCCAATGTCACACAGCAGGGATTAGAACCCATGACCTCAGACTCCCAAGCCCATGCTCTTTCCCCTAAGCCAAACATCCTCCCATTCAAGAGGTATGTTACATATCCTTATACTACATTCCCTCTCCTAATTGGAATTTATTTTAATGTCTGCTTCTCCCACTACCTTACAAACTCCTTGAGGGTTGGGGCTGTGTCTACTTACTCTATTATATTCTCCCAAGTACTGATTAGCATGCTCTGCAAACAATGTGTTCAATAAATACTACTGTTGGATTAATTGAGGCGACTCTAAATGGCTGGCAGAAGTCAGATCCATTTCCCAGTCTGGCACTTTCATGAAGACTCTTCCATTTACCCCGTTCCATGGCTTCCCATTTTTCTGCCCCTCAAAAGCTGGCCCAGAGACCAACCAGTATTCTAGAACAGTGCTTTGCACATAGTAAGCACTTAGCAAATACCATCATTATTATTAACAAACCATTGTACTCTCATTTCACTCTTACGGTTAAAAGCAAATAGGTGAAAACTGTCTATTTGGTCTGGCAAATTCTGTAGCTGCTTGTGCCCTTAGGAACCCTTTCACCTTGTTCTTAACTTAATGACTTGATATAATGATCCATAAGCTGTCTAACTGTGAGAGCTCTAACTAGTTATGAGAGGTTCATTCTCAATTTTCAAATGACACTGCACAAGGTGGAAATTGTCATCACCCACTCTAATCTCTGAGAAACAATTTCCTGAGTAAACCTGAGCATCTGTTTGCTTCAGTAACATGAAACACTATGTAGAACATTTATGTAGGTACTTCTCTGGCCGATGTTGAATGTGTTAAACTCCACAGCTGCCCATTCGTTGACTGGGTAGGTGAACAATCTCCATTTCAAATACTTTGGCATTTTTGCTTTATCCCTTCCTTGAGAGAAATGAGAAAATGTCTAACTTCTTTTTATAGCGATCATACTTTTTATAGTCCAAGAATGTTTCAGGCTCCTGCCAGACACTTATTTTTTGGCTGAAAATTGACAAGGACCCTGCCCCTTTACTAGTAAGAGTTTTCAACTGCTTGGATGTTAGCACTGCAAGCCAAGAGGTTAGTCAACAAGAATTCCTGGTGGCCGATTAGACTGTAAGCCCATCAGTGGGCAGGGATTGTCTCTGTTGCGGAATTGTACATTCTAAGTGCTTAGTACAGTGCTCTGCACATAGTAAGCGCTCCATAAATACTATTGAATAAATGGTATCTCACAGTACCAGACACTTAATACAACCTCTATAAACGACGATCCCTTTGGACTTTCACCAATTTTCTAATGGGGCGAACTGGCCAGAACTACAGGTCCCAGCTTAGTCTTTTCTGGTCCAGAAAATGTTTTCAAGTTCTGCTCACACATACAAGCAGAAGTCTCCTTCATAAACTTTAATTTAGTTTTCCAGGACACCAAGGTCCAGAGCAGAGATTTGATGTAAAACTTTCCTGTCCACAATTTCCTGCTCCTGCATCAGTCTAGCAGGTGAACTTCACTGCTTTGTAAATCCGTTTAAGGATCGTTGGTAGGAACTCGTTGACTTCAGTTCAATAAAACTAGAGAGGCTTACATCAAAGGGCAAGCAATTTTTCACCTCCTTATATTGGTGAGTATATGTAATGAGTGCAGAGCCAAATAAACTAGAAATCAAAGGATTGCTTGTCAGAAATGGCCAGCAAAGAACTTGAATGAGCAATGAAAATACAACTTGTGAACCAGACAAATGTAAAACAACAACCCTTATGTTAAAAAACGGAAGAGCAGGGATTCTGGATTGATTGGTAAGAAAACTAGGAAATTTCAAAGGCAAGTCAGCAAAGCTGTGTAGACTCAGCTGACAGAAAATCTTTTAAATGAAAGTCAATAGGCCTCAGCATCTGTAAATGACTAACAGCAATGAGAAAATTGTTTAAAAATTGGACAGCTGAAAAAATTCAAACAAGGCAGCCTTACCTGATTATGAGTGTGGTTAAAGGGAACCTGCACCAAAAAGGCTTTCCCAAGATACCACATTTGAACATATTGAATTTGAAAGGCTCCCTTCTTGGATTTAAACATTTTGTTTATGCAAATAAATTAGATTGAGGAAGTACTTTATTACTTGCATAGAGAGAATAATCATGTTTTTGGCTTAAAAGGGGATACCAGATCTTCACATTTGTAAACTAACAATAGTTCCTGCACTCTGGTGGAACTAAGAAACCAGCATTTGACGATACCACCAGTTTCCTAAAACAATTCAGCTAGGCATGGTTCTCTAGTCCATTTCCCCTCTGAGCTCTCTAGACTGCAAGCTTCTTGCTGGGAGGGAATGTGCCTAACTCTGTTGTACTATACTAATAATGTTGGTATTTGTTATCCACTTACTATGTGCAGAGCACTGTTCTAAGCGCTGGGGTAGATACAGGGTAATGAGGTTGTCCCACATGAGACTCACAGTTAATCCCCATTTTACAGACGAGGTAACTGAGGCACAGAGAAGTTAAGTGACTTGCCCACAGTCACACAGCTGACAAGTGGCAGAGCAGGGATTGGAACCCATGACCTCTGACTCCCAAGCCCGGGCTTTTTCCACTGAGCCACGCTGCTTCTCCCAAGCGCTTAATACAGTGCCCTGCAAATAGTATGCATGATAACTACAATTGATAGTGATGATGATGATGCTCTTCACAAGGTCAGTACTCAATATATTCCCGTGATTGTGAGATTCCTGAAAGGCTGAGCAAACATCCCTTTGATAGTAAATTACTCCTCTCTTGGAATATCACAGTGAATTAACTCTTGCAAGGCATTAATGACTATAGGGCTTTCTTAATTACCTCCAGTATTCAACAAAAGATCATTAACCTCACTTGGGTTTCCACAGAGATTGATTGGGTTTAGGATCAAACCAAATATTATAATTTTTATTGTCATTTCCCTGCACCACATATCTGGATTAGCCCTAAAATGTCGGCATGACCCCGAAAATGGGGGTGATCAGTGGAGTTTCTTAAATCTCTGTGCAAAATCAATTAATAGTCTAGGTTCTAGAGGGAGCAGCAGAAAGCACACATGCGTGCTAATTTCTCCATTGTTCTTGGTTATTCTATGAGCACATACTAGATATTTCAGATGGCCTTCACTCTCATAAGGAAGACAATCGCTTAATCTCTTCTCTATGAATAGATCCTTCAGTGTAAACTGGTGGAAGGGGATATAAGATCTTGGACATTTTCCATGTTCATAGACAAGGTAGCAAACAGTGAATCCATCACCCTCAGGACATATCCGGATATGGCTAAAGGTTTTGCTGTAGTTCTGGATTTCAAGTTTTTGCTTATCTCTAGATTGTAATCTCATTCTCTAAGCAGACTCGTTGTGGGCAGGGAATGTCTGTTGATTGTCGTATTGTACTCTCCCAAGCACTTACTACAGTCCTTTGCACAGTGTAAGCACTCAAATATGATTGAATGAAGACAAGACATATGCACACACACACATATATAGAAAAAGGATCACTATAATGTTTGGGAACTCCAAGGTGAAGCATTTTGATTTCACGAGAGAAGCAGAGAGTAGAGAAGTGATGTGGCTCAGTGGCAAGATCACAGGCTTGGGAGTCAGAAGGCGAGTTCTAATCCTGACTTCTCTGTGCCTCAGTTACCTTATCTGTAAAATGGGGATTAAGAGTGTGAGCCCCACGAGGGACAACTTGATTACCTTGTGTCTACTCCAGCTATTAGAACAGTGCTTGGCACTGTGCTTAATATACAATAGTAATAATATAACAACCCTGAGTTCCTCCAATACCTTACCTCAACTGTTCACTCTGCCACCTTCCTTCGGAATCTCTTCTGACCCTCCTCTATCCCCCTGCTCCTTTCTCCCCACTTCTTTGTGTCCATCCTCCTCTATCTCACTCCTCTCCTGTGCGGGCTTGTGTCTGTACTCTTCAGTATGTCAGGGTTTGCTGTGTGTGACTATCAGCTCTGCCCTGCAAAGCATGGGTCTCTGAGTTAAAATTTACACATATGTGGGTGCAAATATATATAAACCAGTAGAAGTATCCATTTGGCATTTCTGCCCACCTTATCTTACTCCTCTTCCTCTCTCTGATCCCATCACTGTTCTTACTCCCATGGTAATTCTCAACTCAGCTCCTCCTTTCACTTCCTTTTCACAAGGCTGCCTCTAACCCAGTTGTTTTGCTGCCTCCAGGATCTCCTCCCTTCTCTAATTTTCTACATCATTGTGACTGTTCCTGCTCCTCTCAAAGCTCTGCCACTTGTCACCTGAAGAGCAGTTTGCTGTGAGGGGTGGGGGGAGAGTAATGAAGAGAGAGATACCAGGCTTTTTAGCTAGCTTCCTGTGTGTTGATTTGGCATTAGAAAAATGAGGGAACACCTGGATCCCATTGACTTTGGGAAGGGCCATGGAAAACCCACCTGACACCTCCTCTGGTAAATGGCTTTTCCCAACACCCCCTCCTGAAAGCATATCTATAGTTATAAAAAGTTTGAGGATGGATTACAAAATCTTCTTATTGGGAGGTTAATCAGAGAAAGTTTTTTATAGGATATGGGCTTTGAGATGAAATTTCAGAGAGACATTTAGACTCTAGCCATATTTGACAATTGAGTTCCATTTTCCCCTGGGAGGACTGAAAATGACCTCTCACTCAGACACCTCTCATCAAGGCACTTAGTACAGTGATTCAATAAATGATTGAGAATCAGATTGATCAAGCCTTAAGTGCCATTAAGTCCCTATGCACTAGAAACAATACCTTGCAACCCATAAAGTTGTTTTTCATACAAAACTTATATTGCTGCTTGTATGGGGATAGTTACCTAAATATTCAAAGCAGGGTTCTGGCAAAGTCTTTCAACTCCCGTTATTGTTAAGAGGAGCTGCCCTGTATGATCTATGCATGCTGACATGAAGAATGTTGGCAGTTAATTGAAACAAACAAAATCTTAGTGGGTTCTCTGCAATCTGCAGAATGTTACAAAATCACCTGGTGATTTACAAACTGCTCCATTTTAGAACTGATTTGGGGGACATGCTTGTGTGAAATGCAAATCAGAGAACATCTGAAATGTATTATTTTGGCTCTATAAATAATGTTCCAGGTTATCTATCTGTCCATATCTCTGTTCTATCAAAAAAGCAGAAGTGAACTGTAGGTCTTAAAGATATATATTTTATTGAAAGCAAAGAAGGTTAGAATTAAGGTCGTTTAATTAAGTTCTAGTGTCCAAAATAAATAGACCTGGATATGAAATGAAAATATCGTAAAAATTCTTTAATATTTTAATATCCAAAGCTGGGGATTAGAGCCAAAGACTCTTTGGATATGGAAAAGTAGTGGTGACTGCCCTCAATAATGCTTTTAATTTTCAACATTAAAGCTGAGAAGCAGCGTGGCTCAGTGGAAAGAGCAAAGGTTTGGGAGTCAGAGGTCATGGGTTCTAATCCTGGCTCTGCCACTTGTCAGCTGTGTGACTTTGAGCAAGTCACTTAACCTCTCTGTGCCTCAGTTCCCTTATCCGTAAAATGGGAATTCAGACTGAGAGCCCCACGTGGGACAACCTGATTACCCTGTATCTACCCGGCCACTTAGAACAGTGCTTGGCACATAGTAAGTGCTTAGCAAACGCCATCATCATTAATTTTTTGAAACAAATTTGCATGAAGGCCATGTACAAAATTAAAGTAGAACAAGGTTTCCAGCAGGGTGTGAAAATACCGCTTCCAACTCTTCTGTGGGACTGCCTTCTTGCTCTCCCACACCACACCTCCTCGGTAACCCCCCTCTCTCTGCCCCTCAAGACTCCTTAAATCCCAATCGATTTTCCAAACCGTCCCTGGTTGTGTGTGATCTCTGCTCCCATTTGCAGAGTTAATGAGCCACCCAACTTTTCCTTCTGCTTTCCACAACCTAAATGATCTAGATTTCATCTTCTCCAAGGTGTTGGAGAAGGTTTTTTTTAAAAGAGCAATAGGTTCAACTTTTCAAGTGTGATGTCGGCTCCATACTAGCAAAATACTGGATAGCTTATATCTGAAAGCATATTTTGGATTCCATTATCAATCAGTCACCACATTTATGGACCACTTACTGTGTGCAGAGCAATGTTCTAAGCACTTGAAAGAATACAATAGGAAGAATTGATAGGCATGCTCTCTGTACTCAGGAAGCTTACGGTCTAGAGGAGGAGCTGACAGTCTAGTCCGTATAAAAGTGTTTTTGTGGCCTGAAACAATCAGCTGATTGGCTCAATGCATAATGCGTTTTATACTGGGGGGTTATTTTAGACCCTATTATCAGAAACATCACCTTCTTAATGATAGATTTTCTCCCATAGTAAAATTTGGGTGTATAGGTGCCCCACACAGGGGACAAAATTTGGATCTCTTTGGGAGAACATTTCAGAAATAAGATTGTGGAGGCTTTTACAAGAGGTGCATGCCAGTTGAGGTGAGAGTTTAAGATTCAATTTGAGAGAATTGCTGGCTAAAATGCCAACCATTTCCACTACAAATTGAAATAATTCAGGGGCAATATTAATGCCAGAGAGGAAGAGTCCAAAGTGTTGAATTTTGGGAGGCTCAATATGATTGGAAAGGTAATCCATTTAAATCCAAACCCAAAGCAGTTGTAGCTTTGTAACTGAAGGACACTATGGGGGAAACCGGACCTCACCCCAAACATGTTTAGAGCATAAAGTTCTAGAAATTCTTCTCTGAGCAACATTTCCACTGAACTCACATTACAGAGACCCTTGCGGCATATCAGGCCTCTCTCCACCCCTACCCTCTCTCCTGGGATCACCGGAGGACTCAAGAGGGTTGGGCCGACAGAGCTGACCTGGAGCTTCTCCAGAAGCAGCAGATCGTATGACTCTGGTGCTAATTGAAGTCCTCCATTTGGTTTTCTCTACTGTTTTTCCAAATAAATGCACCACATTCCTCTGTAAAGATAAGGCTATGTGTTCTGGTAGAAAAGATCAATTCTAACAAATTTATCAGTCCAACAATGCTGCTGATAAGTGATTTTCAGTTGCTGAATGTTCTAGTTGTTGAGGTTTGTTTTCTCCCCTTTGGGGTGGGGCATGGAGGGATCTGAGAGTTGCTTTTGTTCTTCCTAGAAAAACTGAACAGGAAAGTAGTGGAGCATATTAATCAACCCCAAATAAAGCCAATCAAGATTTGATTTAGCATGATTGAAAGTTTCTAGAATGGCAGATTTGGTGGTTGATTTATCAATTCAAGTGGAAAATTTCCTACAGTAACTCTAGACATGATTGGTTTAAAACTCCTTTTTTTTTGATTGCCTAAAGCCAAAGTTGTACCTTGATTTGAGCTATATATTTTTCCCCTTTCTCTCAAATTTCATATTTTCCCCCAAATTTTGAAAAAATTGTACTGTTCTCCAGTTAAAGGCAGCTTTTGGTTAGGATAGGCAGGAAAGTATTTATGATGCCTCTAGAAAGGAAAGTCAAACTAAGACACCTACTTCTGACACAGGGCAGGCTTCAGCTACTCTATGGCAGAATTAGGGAAGATTCTTATGGCAAAATGAGCCGATCTGGGTACAGAGTATGGAGTTGGCAGAAATGGTGGTATGCATGTGCACAGAATCAGAGTGAACATTGAAACAGCATAGCCTAGTGAACAGAGTACGGGCCTGGGAGTCCACTCATCTGCTGTGTGCCTTGTCACTTCACTTCTCTGTGCCTCAGTTACCTCATCTGTAAAATGGGGATTAACACTGTGAGCCCCACATGGGACAGGGCTTTGTCCAACCTGATTAGCTTGTAACTATCCCAGCACTTAGAACAGTGCCTGGCACATAGTAAGACAGAGTAAGGGTTTAACTGGCACATAGTAAGGGTTTAACTGGCACATAGTAAGGGTTTAACAGAGAAGCAGCGTGGCTTAGTGGAAAGAGCCTGGGCTTGGAAGACAGAGGTCATGGGTTCGAATCCCAGCTTTGCCACTTGTCAGCTGTGTGACTGTGGGCAAGTCACTTAACTTCTCTGTGCCACAATTCCCTCATCTGTAAAATGGGGATTAACTGTGAGCCTCACGAGGGACAACCTGATTACCCTGTATTTACTCCAGAGCTTAGAACAATGCTCTGCACATAGTAAGCGCTTAACAAATACCAACATTATTATTATTATTATTTAACAAATACCATAAAAATAGAAAAAAAATTGTTGTATTGTAGGATTTGACAGGAATGCAACCTGAGTTATAGAACATAGACCACAAACTTGTATTCCACTCTCAGTTCTCACCTGTATTTTGGTGCCCCTGCCACTGAACCTCCGACAGGTTTTGTGCCAAGATGTTTACCAAAGCGTCTTGAGAAACTATTTTATGGGAAATTCCTGGCTGGACCACCCGACCTAGTGCTGACTGAGTGCTTCTGCAGTTCCATTTGTTCGATGGCCCCCCAATTTAAATTTGCACTGGAATTCTGCAGAAAATCGAGAGCATAGCTACCCCTGAAAACCCATTCAATGCCAACTGATGCTCTTGGTGATGAAATTAAAGGATTACAATTGTAATATAAACAGGAAATAAGAAACATAAAATAAGAAATATATTCTGTTAAGATGATGCACACGGTAAGCGCTCAATAAATACGACTGAATGAATGAATTAGGGCTGCTCTATTTTCACACACTTGGTGATATTATCCTGCAAAGACTGAAACATATCTTCTTGGTCTTTTATAGTCTTTTATCTCACAAATCAGTGAATTTATAATATTACTGATGCAGTATAGTCACAGAGACCCAGGGAAACATCTCAGTTGCAAAATAGACAATTTAAGGGAGTACTGTATGTATGGATTCTGTCAACATTAATTAGTTCATGGAAACCCTTAAAAAATAATTGCTACATCAGGGAATACCTATTAGAGAAATTTAACTGTTTTCCTTTAACAAGTCTATAGTTTCTGCTTCACCAGATAAGCAGGAGTAAAAAAATAATTTTTGCTCGTTTACACTTCAAGCACTAAAAAGGCTCCATGTGAACAAATAAGATCAATCCATGGTTATGAAATGTTTCCATACTTTAGCCACCCCCAGGGTTGCTGATCATGGAGTAATGAAAGTTGGAAACATATCAACATAAAAAAAACAGAGTAAAGGGGAAATAGAGATATGTATATCTCTATCTAGGCTGTAAGCTCACTGTGGTCAGGGAATGTCTGTTTTTTGTTATTTTGTACTCTCCCAAGCACTTACTACAGTGCTGTGCACACAGTAAGCACTCAATAAATATGTTTGAATTAATGACTATGTGGAATTATAAATCATGCAGCTTTTGCATGAGGCTAACTTCTATCTGTTTAGTGGGGGATGGGGAGATTCATACGGAGCAGGAATGAACTCTCAGCTCTCATTTTTCCACGCTAAAGGTGGGAAGAAGTTATGCAGATAATATAAAGAAACAGAAAATACAAATGAATGAGAGTAGGCTTAGGATATGCCTGGAAGATATGAGCCATCCCAATCTAACCACTCTTGAAAACTTAAGGGACTTCTCTTTAGAACATCTGAAAGAAGGGAGTCTTGCAGCAGGTAAGACCTTAAAATTCTTACCTGAATATTCTACCCAGGAAATAACTCCCAAGGCATAGAGAGTTGGCTCATGAGAACCCAAAACCATGTTATTCTCCTTGTTTCTACGAGATGCATTTTTTTTCCTCTTTCATTTCCTATCAGTATTGCATTCAGAGTGAAGTATCTGCTTACTGAATGGAGTGTCACTTGGAATTCTTGGGAGAGATATGGGGGAAATTTGAGCTGGGTCCTATAGGAAGGTAGGGGACTTGATGAGAGTAAGTTTGTGTGAAATCTCCTATTCCTTTTCTGATGCCTGCTATAAGAGCATCATTTCAATATGGTAAGCTTATAAAAGGGGCAACTTCAGAAAGCAATCTTCGAACGTGAAATGATGATGAAATGTGACTTGGGGTACCTTGCCTAATGCTGTAAATTGGGAGGTGATGGGCTTCAATGAAAACAAACCACTGAGGTTTTGCAAAACAAATCCTGTCTCTTCTGTGGTATATTTGTTAAACGATTTGGGTGGAACATGATGGAAAAACTAGGGCACATCCTTCCCACAGTATGAGTCTGTTTTAGGGTAATAAAATCCATTAATTAAGGCAAATAGGAAAAGGAAGAAATAGTCATGTACATGCCCACTGTGTTGGTCAAGATGTGATGTAGCTGAGCCTCCCAGACTCTGCCTTAGACTTACAGTTTTGACCTATCCAGCACTTTGGCTTTTACAACTGTCCATAACTTTAGTTGCTCAACAAAAGTTAGTAGTTCTGTAGAAATCAAGTTCATCCACTCCCAATAATTGTTGGGCAGTAAAAGAGTTGACGATGAGACCGGGAACAGTCTTTAGTGAAGAGGGAGTTCTGCGAAGCGAATGATTTATATATTTATTCAATGAAATTAGTTGATGGAGGCTCCCATCAAATATGATGGATGAACCTCAACTCAATCCTGAAACTTCAGGACTGAGAACCCTTGTGAAGGAACCAAGTACAGTGTAGATTGTTAGCTCCACTGGATTGTAAAATCCTCAAGGGCTGGGATTATGTTTATTAGTACCTTATATACTATATACTCTCTCAAGGACTTACTATGACCTTCTGCACAGAGTAAATTCTCAGCAGCTGCTATATAGTTCAATAGAATGCTTTGAAAACTTGTCTAAAATTACAGAATCATTAAGAAAAGGTTTTTGTCCCCTTGCTAATTAGATATGCTAAGAAGTCTTACTTTTTTTCAAGTGTGTTCTATGTGTGTGTGTGTGTGTGTGTGTGCAGGTTTGTCTTTCAGCAAGTATGCTCAGTTCTCCTATAAAGTGGGTGTTTCGTTCTAGAAGAACTTCGCGATATGAAAAAATTGTAGCAACTGATTCAGTGGAATGAAAGTGTTGGGGCAGATAGTACAGAAATGCCACCATTTCAAGCCACTCAAACCAAACAATACAATTGAGGGCAAGATTCCAGGCAGTACGAATAGGCAGTTACTAGTAGTCGGAAAGTGCTGCATATGCAAACTGGGCTCTAGTCACGTCTTCCCAAGCAGGTGCGTTGCTTTTAAATGAGGCTGTAAGCATAGCTCCAATCCCAAACAGATGGGTAACGATCGCCAAGAAATGACTATCGAAAACCAAGGCAGAGACTAAAACTGAGCTAGTTGACGTCTGCATGGTTCAGCGTTTCGTCAGACTGATCAGACAGACACACAGGAACACAGTCCTAATAAAAGAACCACATGTTGGGGGGCTAGCGGAACAGTGGTACAAATCGGGGCTGCTCCACCTTGAACAACTTGGTATGTTTGCAAATAACAAGTAGGCATTTCAGAACTGCCTGCTGCTCGGAGCGACACTTGGGAAAATCATTCCACCCCTCACATAGCAGGGGATAATTAATTGTACTGGGGTTTCAGTATGATCAGAAAGCAATCTGCATTTTTTTCTTTCCAAGGCTGCTGCAACTGAGAGATAAAAGTGGACCTGCTATATTCCACGTCTTCAGTTTCAATCATTCTTACCAAAGCTACTAAATTTTCCGTTGTAGACAAACAGTTACTATAGCAACCAACATCTCTAGAAATTTGCTTCCTTGGCCTGTGAGGTTGTTTTTTTTTTTTTACTCCTGTACAACTTTTGGGATCTATTCTCCAATTTCCTGTACACCTCTCAAGGCAACCTCAGAAACTCAGAGAATGTCTCACGGCTGATCAGCGGTTCAAATATTTAAAGAGCAAAACGTTTGGCTATGCATGGAGAAGACGCATTCTTTCATTAGTTATGAATTAAAGCACTTTTCGCAGCTCAGCTTTTATCATCCAAGTTTCCTTTCACAGTGATTGAAAAAGACTGGCTGTCTCAAGGTAACATCTCACCACTCTTTATAGACGAGGAGCCTGTATTGAAACTGACCTGATCTTGATCAAAACTGGGAAGACTGTTGAAGGGGAAAAGAATGAATGTTCTACTGGCTTCTCGTACTCCTTCCTCTAATGAAAGTACAGGCCTTATTCTCATGTCTTTTTCTGGCTCTGTACCTATTTCTCTATTGCTTTCATATATAAAAGTGAACCACGCTGAGTTATACCTCTCTAAAGGACTTTAATATCAACTTTTTTCAACTTTCAGGGGAAATAATTACAAGTTCTCCTGATCCTTTCTTTTGCTGCCTAGTGACTACTCTTTGGTGCTATGATTAGAGACCAGAGGCAAAAAGCTCAATTTGTCTCCTATCAGTCAATTTACCAGTGTTCTCCTCTGGCAGATATTATCATCAAAACCAAGTGAGTTTGCCACAGCTGACAAACATTAATACCTCTTTCTATATATTTGTTGCTTCAGTATTTTACCTTTTCTATTTGGGCAGTTGAAAGTGCTGATAGCAGTGTGGCTCAGTGGAAAGAGCCTGGGCTTCGGAGTCAGAGGTCATGAGTTTGACTCCCGGCTCTGCCACTTGTCAGCTGTATGATTGTGGGCAAGTCACTTCACTTCTCTGTGCCTCAGTTCCCTCATCTGTAAAATAGGGATTAAAAGCGTGTGAGCCCCACGCGGGACAACCTGATGACCCTGTATCTCCCCCAGCGCTTAGAACAGTGCTTGGCACCTCATAAGCGCTTAACAAATACCAACATTATTATTATTATTAGTGGCCAAATGTTTTTATTTCCGGGGTAGGTGTACATACCGCCGTCGAACTGTAACACATGCCTCCGATCACATATGGAAGGCTTCAGTTTAGCGATTGCCAATTCCCTCCTTATCAAATGCGGCTCTGAAGAAGGAAGGCCTCTCTAGGGGGATGGGTAGCCACCATCTGCCTCCGTGAGCTGTCCTTTATTAGGCAGTAAAGTTTTCTTAGGGTCTCAGTTCTGTATTTTGTTATTCATCATGCACAAGTGCTTTTCTTCTTTGGACTAACACTAAACCTGAAGAACACAGGATTATATTTCCAGCGACCCACAGGAATCTCCTTACTGTCCATCCTTTGAGAGACTCCCAGAGGATGTCTCTGTCATGATGTTAAACTCCAGAGCCAATTGAAGGTCTCTTTGCCTGCTATGGGACCTTGGGCAAGTCACCTCACTTCTCTGGATCTCAATTCCCTCATCTATAAAATGGGATTGATTGTGAGCACCATGTGGGGTATGGATTGTACCTAACCTTATTAGTTGTATCTACCCCAGTGCTTAGCACCGTGTCTGACACACAGTAGGTGCTTAAAAAATGCCATGAAAAAATGGGGCCATCTGACATCTGCTCAATTCTAAGTGGGAACAGTAACTCGGAGGGTAAAGGGAGAGAGTAGGAAGTGAGACCTCCCTTAGTTTAAATCCCTGGTTTGCCTTTTCCCACTTAATTTACCTTCTCCAGCCCTGCTCCTCCTCACCCCCCACCACCCCAGCGACCACCCAGTTCACCTGGAGTGGAATATCTGGATCCCAGACCTCTCTCTTCCCTGCTACAGTCTGCTCCAGACCTCCCAGGTCACCTCTGGGGGTCCAGACCTTTTTTTCCAAAGATACTTTCCCACCCTGGGATGAAAATGATGAGAATGTACAGCGAGTTAACCGGGTGAGGGGAGATGGGAGCAGGAGAGGGAACAGAGGGATGCGGCTCTCTTAGCCTGTGGGCCTCAGCTACCGCTGCTCTCTTCTCACACTCTACATCTCTCCAGGTTCCAACAAGGCTAAAACAGCCCCCCATCACCTCACTTCTGTATGCCAGGGAGCAGGGAAGGATCAGCGAGCCAGATCATTCAGTCCAGCCTAAACCCTGACCTTTTTGTAAGCAGGTGAGCTGAGAGGCACCATTCCATCCTGCTTTCTTGACTCTCTTAGCACTCCTTTTCCTGTCCCCAACCAAGCCTCTGGAGTTAGTCCCAGGCCGGAGGCTTATTTTTAGGACAAGGGAGAAACCTGTTAGAAGGTATGATGCGCCGTTCACTGGCTCATAGAAAGGCCAGGCGGAGAGTTTGAGCGTTCTGAAATCCTTCTTCCCCTCTAAACTCCACCTCTGCCCTGACTCCCCAAGAGATGATGATTGACCTGGGGCACCTGAGGGTGGAGAGTGAGGGAAGAATTCAGGCAGGAGCACTCTGATCTCAGTGGGGGCAGGGAACCCACAGGGTGGAGGGATGATGGGGGACAGAGGGCAGTTTTGCCTACCAATTTGAGCCAGTGCAAGGGTTCAATCAGATACTGTGCCTGAGACTCCAGAAAGGGCAGAGGAGAGCGGACCATGGGTTCAAGATAGAAAACAAGATGGTGGATTGCTTGTTAATCCTGATTTAAATTGTGACCTAAATCCTTTTATTTTCAACTGAGTAGATCTTCTGAAAAGTGCTGCATTGTTGGGTACCTATCGGTTCATTTTTAAAATGTTCAACAGTAGTTTTGAGGTAATTGAGCTGATGTAGAAAGGAAAGATTAGCTCAGATAGATTGATATATATATATATATATATATATATATATATATATATATATATATATACATATATTACTCATTGCTTTTTCTAAAAGAGGAGCAGCCTGGCTAAGTAGAGGAAACACAGGCCTGGGAGTTAGAGGACCTGAGTTCCAATTCTGACTCTACCACTTGTCTGCAGTGTGACCTTGAGGAAATCACTTTTTTAAAAAAAAATAGTAATTGTTTGAGAGCTTTCTATGTGCCAGGTACTGTATTAAGCTCTGGGGTAGATATAAGATAGTGTGGTTGGACATATATCCATGTCCCACATGGGGCTCACAATCTTAATCGCCATTTTACAAATGAGGTAACTGAGGCACAGAGAAGTGAAGTGACTTGCCCACAGGCACACAGCAGACAAGTAGAGTCAGGATTAGAACCCAGATCCTTCTAAGCCAAGTCCTTCTGACTCCCAGGCCCATGCTCTTTCCATTAGGCAATGCTTTAACTTCTCTGTGCCTCAACTTCCTCATCAGTAAAATAGGGGATCAATACCTGTTCTTTCTCCTACTTAGACTAGAGAAGTTGCATGGCTTAGTGGAAAGAGCACGGGCTTGGGTGTCAGAGATGTGGGTTCTAATTCTGCCTCCACCACTTGTCTGCTGTGTGATCTTGGGCAAGTCACTTAACTTCTCGGTGCCTCAGTTACCTCATCTGTAAAAATGGGGATTTAAAAATGTGAGTGCCACTTGGGGCAATCTGATTACTCTGTATCTTCCCCAGCGCTTAGAACAGTGCTCAGCACATAGTAAGCGCTTGACAATAATAATAACTATTGAGCCCCATGTGGTACAGGGACTGAGCCTGAGCTCGTTTCTTGTATATACCCCAGTGCTTCCTTCAGCACTTGGCATATAATAAGTACTTAAGAAATGTTACAGTTATTATTATTATTATTATCTGCTCAAATTGAGCATGGAGTTTCTAGAAACTTGGCCAAAATCCCGAGAGCAGATATAAACTCTGAATGGTCAACTAGAGTTACGATCAAGGCGAATGTTACTAGCGTATTCAAAGAATACTCGGATGCAAAATTGTCTGTTTAGAGTTGGTACAAATTAAGGTGAACTTGTAGTCAAGACTGCACTTAGCAGGGCAGTGAACAGTGGAAAAAAACCATGAGATTATTTGGATTCTTGTTAGGTTTCAGAGCTCAGCCCTGGGATATAGCTTTGGTCCTGACAGCCACAGATACAGGCATAACTTGTTTGCTTCTCAGTTCCCTGTGTCTCCACTTTTATGCACTCAAAAGCTCACATAATTTTTCTCTCTTTAAATTCTCATCTTTTCTCCATTTGTAGCCAGGAGCACTCGAGTAGTTTCATCTGCATTCTGAACTTGACGTGTGCTCTCGTTCTTTTCCTCTGCCAAACGTGTGCCTTTAGCAGCCTAATATATTTCAAGTAGAGTTCCAGCAGTAGAGAAGCAGTGTGGCTTAGAGGAAAGAGCCCGGGCTTGGGAGTCAGAGGTCATGGGTTCTAATCCCTGTCCGCCACTTGTCGACTGTGTGACCATAGGCGATTCACTTAACTTCTCTGTGCCTCAGTTCCCTTCTCTGTAAAATGGGGATGAAGACTGTGAGCCCTACTTGGGAGAACCTGATGACCTTGTATCTACCCCAGCTCTTAGAACAGTGCTTGGCACATACTAAGCACTTAACAAATACCAACATTATTAGTAGTAGTAGTAGGAATTGTGGTAATCGCATGAATTATTTTTTCTTTGACCTTCTTGGAAACTGAAAATGGGTGGAAAAGAAGTGGAAGGATAGCAGGGTTTGGTCCTGATCTGAAGTTTTCCCCAAATGTTTCTTATAAAGAAGAGGGATTCACAGCTCATTTAGGTTGATTAGGCTGGAACAGCAAATTCTGCTGCAGTCTGAAAGACTCAGTGTTGAGTTTGGAATTGTACAGTAGACTTACTAGACATGGTTTCTGACAATCCAATAGGAAAGACTGACACTTAAATGATTTACAATAAGAGGAAGAAAGAAAAGGATATGTATATGAAATAGTGCCTAAGTATAAAAATGTATGCTTAATACAGCGCTCCGCACACAGTAAGCACTCAATAAATACCCCGATGATGATGATGAGTTCTGCAGAAGGTTGAGAGCACATACATACTCTCTGTGGGATATAATCTGTGGAGAATAGAAATGATATGAACTTGCATTATGCACATCACATCTTTACATTTTAAATGGACCGATACATTTAATAAAAGCAAATAAAGGAAAATTGTATTTGAGTTGCATGATAATTTTAATGGAAGTGATCAGAAGCAGATTTTAATTATAATTTCACAACCATAAGGCAAGTGAGTATTGTCGGCTCAATTTTATCTAGGAACTTGGAAATGTTACTTAATAGATTTTGATACTTGAACAAGCAAACATTGAAGACCTGAGCCTTTCTGTTCGTTCCCTAGGTTCAGCCCCTTTGCATTTGGTTTGATTCTATTATATTTTGATGTAACCATAGTGTACCCCAGGACAATAAGGGCTATATTATGGAATTTTACTCTTAAGAAATATATTATTGTTTTCACTATATTGAACATGGATGGAGAAACAGGTTCAGGAAACTTCAATTAAATGGAAAGGGAAAATTTTCAAATTAAGTAGTATTCTTCAAGGTAAAAGGAAATCATCAGATGAAAAACACAGGTACCAATTTTTTGAAAAAAAAAATGATTCCATGCACTATCTGGTGAAGTTTCAGATTAAATTGTATGGCAAAATATACATTTTCTCACACAGATGAAAGCAAACTTTTTTTCTTGAAAGATGTGTGTTTCTGGTATTTATTGAGTGCTTACTATGTGCAGAGCACTGTATTAAGTGCTTGGGAGAGTACACAATTAATAAACAATTGACAATTTCATTATTTTGAATTCCTTATGTGATTGCTGGGATATCAGCCTTAGGCTAGATCCAGACCCCTTATTGCACAGGGAATAATGGAGTATGGTTTGGAAATTTACCCTCATGGGGCAGGTGGAAGACCAGATAAGCATTTCTGTTTGCATTTTAAGGCTCCACCCAATCCTAATCCGATGCATCTTAACTCCTCTCAAATGAGTCGGGTCCTAATTACTTTAACAAGCTACACCCAACAGATATTGTTTTCTGCTTTTTCACACAAGTGTACATACATATTATTGAAGGACAGATAGAGATGTGGGCAGGTAGAATGTATGATGAAACTTTATATCTTTATGAGGATTAACCGATGTAGATGCTGTATCCATAATGCCTATGTCCTGGGAAAGATTTAGAAGAATATATCTATATAGTCACGTCTCGCATGCAAAACCTAACAGAGAACCCCACTATAGGCTTCTAATGTAATTTGGATGAAGTATCATATAAAGTAACTAAACAATCCCCATGTGGCATATATTCAAAATATGAAGCATCTCTATCTGTTGCTCTCAACAACAGACTATGAGTGTGTAGGTCGGTGTGTGCGTTTGGGGGGGCGGTTAGTGGTAAGAGAGAGAGAAAGGGATATACTAGATATAGAATGTATTCACCTAGGAATTAATTAGGCCAGCAGTCTAGAAAATTACATTTTCTTTCCTTTGCCACCGCTGTAGTGTTCTTTCTCATTTGGAGCTCTCTCAAACCAGAGGAAATAGCAAAATATGTGGAGGGGAGAAGATTTGGATGGATGTGCTGAGACTTAAAATATTATGAAAATTAATTATGATACTCACTACATTTTATTAGCCTGGATATTTTTTCAGTTGAGAGCACATGATGTCCTGGATTTATGGTATACAACCCTGTTTCGGGGAAATAAAGCATCTTAGATTATATCCTTTTAAATTTGTTGAAGTCTAATGGATAATAAATTATTTAGTTTAATTAAAACCTCTTTATCAGATGGGCATTTACCCATGACATTGCCATACACAGCTAGTGTTCTGCAGAAGACATAATTTCCATTTCTCTCCTTCTTCTTTCTCCAGTCCCTTTAATTGCATTTCCAATTGCATCTGTTTTCTCCAGAGTCATTCTTTATTCTAGGGTCCACCATCATTAGCGATTTCTGCCCACATCTTCTCTATGGGTATTTCAAAAACTACTCCCTCCTCTTCGGTTTTAAAATCCACTTATCTTACTTAGTATTTTGCCCTTAGATTTGATTTTAAAGTGTACTATTCTCTATAATGACTTGCCCAATTTTCCTATCGTTGAAGTACTGCTCCTTGCGGGTCCCAAAGGTTGAGCTTTCCGCAAAGAACGGACCTGGGGATGAAGTTATCGCCATCCGCCTGGCCCCACTACAGAGAGATAGCTGCCCTTTGCTTTCACAGATGATGCTTCTGGTGATGGGATAGTATCGGTCAATTAATCAGTGATTAATTAGCTGAGCACTTACTGTATGCAGAAGGCTATGATGTGCTTACGAAGAGCGCTTCCTGACTGCCGCCCTTTTCGGCAACATGTCCACGAATAGACAGTTTCTTGCTGCATTAATAATGTTGGTATTTGTTAAGCGCTTACTATGTGCAGAGCACTGTTATAACTGCTGGGGTAGAAACAGGGTCATCAGGTTGTCCTGCGTGAGGCTCACAGTCTTAATCCCCATTTTACATATGAGGGAACTGAGGCCCAGAGAAGTGAAGTGACTTGCTCACAGTCACACAGCTGTCAAATGGTAGAGATGGTATTAGAACCCACAACCTCCGACTCCCAAGCCTGTGCTCTTTCCGCTAAGCCACACCGGTTCTCCATACACACCACTGTAGCAATCAATACCATCAAAATAGAAAAACAGAATCATAGATATATACACATCATCAATAAAAGAGTACTAAATAAGTACAAATATGCACAAGTGCTGTGGGGAGAGGAAGGGGGTAGAGAAGAGGGAGGGACTGGGGGCAATGGGAGGGGAGGAAGCGTAGAGAGAAAGGGAGGGCTCAATCTGGGAAGGCCCTCTGGAGGAGGTGAGCGCTTAGTAGGGCTTTGAAGAGGGGAAGAGAGGGTTAGTTTAGTGGACGGAAGGAGGGAGGGCATTCCAGGTTGTGGTAGGCCGTGGGCCAGGGATCGACGGCGGGGCAGGCGGGAACAAGGCACCGTGAGGAGGTGAGCGGCAGAGGAGTGGAGTGTGCGGGCTGGGCTGTAGGAGGACAGAAGGGAGGTGAAGTAGGAGGGGGTAAGGGAGAGGACAGATTTGAAGCCAAGTTAAGTGACTTGCCCAAGCTAACACAGTGGGCAAATGGTGGATCCAGGATTAGAAAGTGAATGAGGGCAGAGCAGCATGTGGTTCTTTCTGCGAGGGGCGCACCGGAGACTTCACTGCTCACACTGAATGGACCATCTTCCAATGCTCCTGGTGAAAAAGTGGGGATTGGCCTGGTGAGTCTGGACAACAGACCGTCACCACTACTGAATAAAGACTTCAAGAAAACACATCCCACAGGTGGTGAGAGATCCCATTTACTACCCATTTACTACTGCTAGAGAAGCAGCGTGGCTCAGTGGAAAGAGCCCAGGCTTGGGAGTCAGAGGTCATGGGTTCGAATCTCAGCTCTGCCACTTGCCAGCTGACTGTGGGCAGGTCACTTCACTTCTCTGTGCCTCAGTTACCTTATATGGAAAATGGGAATGAAGACTGTGAGCCTCACGTGAGACAACCTGATTACCCTGTGTATGTACCCCAGTGCTTAGAACAGTCCTCTGCACAGAGTAAGCACTTAACAAATACCAACAGTGTATTACCCGTAAAAAAAGAAAGAGGCTCTGATTATTGATAAGACTGAGGGCTTGGGGACATCTACATTTCTTAGCTGTTCTATTTAGGGGCACATTCTTCATGCTGAGTGGGACAAGTGCTAAAAAGATGCCCACTATACTGCCTGCCATACCAAACTCAAAATTAGCTTATTTGAGTTGCTCACTAAATGAATTACAAACTTGAGGCATAACAATAAAGGGAAAACGAATAACCTGTAGTACGTAGGCCAACAGAAGAGATTTCAATGTTTGGGCTGGTTGTGATATGGCCACTGTTAATGTGCAAAGCTAAATATTTGTGTATTTACCTCCCCCCTCAATTTTTACAAAGAAAAGACATCACGGACCTCTCTGTCCTTTTACCCAAAGTGGTGTTTTCTTTGACTAGGGTAACCAAGCTTAGTGACAAGCAAGCAAGTGTGGGATAAAATTTCTTTAGCATTCCACACCTCATACTGTTTCACTCGAGGCACCTGATGATAGTAGGAGAGGAGTGAAGCTGTAAAGTTTAATTTGTTCATCTTCAGAGCACCACAAGGCCTGTGTTGATCTTGGCCAGGTCTGACAGGCAAGGGCAAGTGGACAAGTTGTTTGCTAAGATAAATCTAAGTTCCCAAATGTGTGGCTTAAGAGAAAGAAAATTTTGGAGGAATATTAATTGGGGAGAGGAAAACAAGACTGAAGATGTCAAAAGCCTTGAAGCAAATCTCCCAGGGAGCAGAAAAGCTTCTCTTTCTTTACCCAGAACTCGTTGACTGGACAGATATTGAGGAGGATGTAGAAAGAGGCTTAGACTGGACTTTCAGAAGGGACGGTCCCTTTTGCTCCTCATTTGTTTAGTTTCTTACAAATAAAGGTAAAAATCATAATAATAATGGCATTTGTTAGGCACTTAGAATGTAGTCAAGCACTATACTAATCGCTGTGGTAGATACGAGATAATCAGGTCAGACTCTGTCTCACATGGGCTTCACAACGTAAAAGGGAGGGAGAACCAGTAGATGAAGAATTTGATAGATGAAGAATTGACCAAGGACTCCAAGCAGGCAAGTGGCAGAGTCAGAATTAGAACCCGGGTCCTCCGACTCCCAGGCCCGCACTTTTTCCCTTAGGCCTGCCTGCGGGAAAGAGTTGGTGTTGATCCTGTAGCTCAGCGATGGGGGTTTCTGAAAAATTCCTGGGGGTGGCAGGAGCAGTTTACTTAAAAACTTTCTTAATGATAATAATAGTGATACCTGTTAAGCACCTAGTGTGTGCCAAGCACTATACTAAGCACTGTAATGCTTGGTTTGATGCCATCTCTGGCCCACATGGAGCTCACACTTTTAGAGTCATCTTTCCCTGATCTTGATGTTGTCATTTTGGAGCACCGTTTGGCTGAAGCTTCAGGGGAAAAATGTTATTTTTTAGAGGATTTTGCCAATGAAAATACCTTGTTTTGAACAGTCTGTACAGGGCAAAATAAGCCTCTGGTGCCAATCAAACTCTTGGGCTTGCAGGAAAACTAATCTGTACTGCCTCGAGCAACTTTTGAACGATTCCTATAAACCTGACAAAAAGAAACGCTGCCAATCTGCCCTTTCAATTGCACTTGCAATTGTTTTCCACATTAACATGCAGGTTGGGGATTTTTTTTCAAATGTTGCTTTTGTCCACAAAAACGTAGCTACTCTGTGTTCTTTAACCTACTCTTCCTCTTTCCCTTCCCTTCTTCCCACCTGCTTTTAGTAAAAAGGACCTAGGGTGATGGATGGTTATGGCTGGAAAGTCAAACTTTAACCATGTAAATAGCTGAAGGGAATTAGAGTGTTTTCTGTGCTCACCTATTTTATTTTACATTTTAGGGAAAACTTGGGGTTTAACCTCAATTTGGGAACCTAGAATGATTAATGGATACTGCCCCTCTAGGACTTGGGTCTCCTGCTCTTGCTGAAAATGAGAAAGAAAGACGGGTTGGGTACCTTTTTATTCTTTAACTTCTTCACCCCACCTTCTCCACATCCTCCCTATGGCTGCTGCCTCACTGTCAGCCCCAGGTTCAGGCAGTATGTGGACAAAGGCAGGATTTTACTGGGTCCTACCAAAGGCTTTCAGCTGGCAAGGCAGAATGCTAATATTGTAACTGGCCTGTTTCATGTGGACTATAATTTTGAAATTTGCTCAACGATGCCGGGGACCATAATTTCAGAGAATCAACTGTGGGTCAGGGAGGGGACTTGCAGGGGTCACGTACACAATCAATCAACAGTTTTTACTTAATATTCTCTGCAGAGGACTGTATTAAACATTTGGGGGAGTAAATTAGAGTTACTAGACTACATACACACACACACACGCAAATTCCACAGCCTCCAATCCCACGTGAAAGACTATAGAGTCTGAAGAAGTCCTGGTCTCCGCAATCCCTTTCACATTGGAAGGGACACATCAGCTGAGGGACAGTTAACTGTATTCCAAATGTTAAGCAGATCTGGATGAAGGTGGACCCTTCTGAACCCTGAAGGCAGACTTCCATCCGATGGCAATATCAACAATGATAATAATGATTAATAATGATTGCTGTATATATTCAGGGCGTACTTTATACAAAGCACTGTACCAACCACTGGTGTGGATACAATATAAGCACATCAGACAGAATCTCTGTCCCACATAAGGCTCACAGTCTAAGGGGAGGGAAAACAAGCATTTAATCTCCATTTTACAGATGAGGTAACTGAAGCACAAAGGAGTTAAGTAATTCACCCCAGGTCAAAGAGCAAGCAATTAGTGGAGCCGGGATTGGAACCCTGTTCCCCTGACTCCCGGACCCATTCTACAAGGCCACCACACACCTGCATTTCTGCCTCGTTTACTTCCACTTTTCCCTGAATTGAGAAATTGAAGGAAATTGCACATTTGGGAAGAAACTGTCAAAATTACTTTTGTGGAAATGAGAATATTGTGATCAGTAGGAACATCTTCGGAAATTGGAATTGAGATCTGTTGCTTCCTCACTCTTCCAGAGCACTGCCCTGAGAAAATTGGAAATTCAGGTGAAAAACACAAACTTCACTTTTGCTTAGTTTTTGCTCTCCTACTTTCCATCCATTTCCCCAAGGGCTGAAATAGAATTCACTTGGCGAAGAAATACTGAACTTAGGTGCTTCTTAATGACCTATATTTTTGCAATGTTTTTTTGCAGTGAAAGAAAAGGACTGTGGCACTTCCAGTAAACTTTGGTTAAACTGAATTTGGCAATAGAGTTGATTCATACATATCAAAGAGACCTCTGTGTCGGTCATTTTCTGACCTTGGGTATCCAGTTGAAGGAGCTTATGCTTTGCCCTCCACCGTTTCAGAATTTGGAGCTGTGGGATGTGGAGGGCGCCTATGTTAGTCTTTCTCAACCTGGGAGGTGAACAAACCCTGGAGTCAAAGAATTGGTTGTAGGTAGATCCTGATTCCGTCCCCTGCTGTCCCAAGTCCAGATGATATTTCTCTTTATCCAAAGATAAAGAATATCCAAAGATATTTCTCTTTAGCTTAAGAGAAAAGAGTTGTAAGAGAAAGGTTGTTGGGTGTTGGTCTGTCTTCCAATTCTGATGACGTCCAGTGAGTCACCTGTCCCCCCGACCTCCAGGACGGGTCCTTAGTACCGTGATCTGCCCACAGTAAGCGCTCAATAAATTTGATTCATTGAAGTAACCTGAATTGGGTTACAGGCAGCTTGTCCTTCCAAACCCATAATTTGAGTATAGTTTCTGTAGTTCTATTTGATGTAATGAATAAGGCTTTTCTAAAACCCTCTGGTTTGGGGTCAGCAGGCAGATTTTTTTTCCTTTCCTTTTCTGCAAAATTGCATCTTTGGGCATGCACTATATGACTTGGGAGTGTGAATGATTGAAAAGCTGTTGTTCAGGGCTGTGGACACTTGGCTCTTGTGAAAGTAAATCTACTCAACTCGAAACATGTTTAGATACTTTAGCTGCCCGTGGGCAGGGGATGTGTCTACCAACTCTGCTGTACTTTCTCAAGTACTCAGTACAGTGCTCTGCACACAGTAAGGGTTCAATAAGTACCATTGATTGCTATGCTTCTTTTGCTTTTCCTACAAAATTAACCTACAATATTTCATTCATTGATGAGGTATATCCAAAATCCATCAAGGAAAGGACAATTAAAAGCTAGGGAGGTAAGTATTAAGTTAAACTTGGCATTGTGAGCAGACATCAGGATCCTGTTGAGTTCAACAACGTGTTAAATTTTTAATTATCTTTCCAATATCTACTATTTTGCTCTTGCTGCCTCTTCTTATCACCTCTCCCTCAAATAATTTCTTTTCATGGTTGCTATTCTCTATACTTCACTGCCTCTGGATGTGAAAAAAAAAGAGAAGCCAGGAATTCCCTCCCTCTCTCCCTTTTTCTCTTCTCATTTACCTCAAAAGTACTGAGTAGTTTCTGGGACACTGCAACTGGAGAGCAAAAAGAGAGCAAAGAAGCTGTAGGACTGGGTTCAAGACTGGTTTAGACATGTGACTTTTTAACTTAGAGAAAACTGAAGACTCACGTGTGCTGGGCAGTGAACATAGAAGTCACTAAGAACAGGCTGACTGACTTTGAGGTGGAATTGCACTCATACGCTTTCTTCTACCACCTAGGAAGACCTTTTAAAGGGATCCCTACAAATACACTTCACAGGACACCGAGAAAATTGGCTGAAAATCATCTTTTTCTACAGGCTATTTATTTGCATACTACTGCAAGTTCAAAGCAAGTTTAGAAGCTATTCTCCTTTTTAAAATGGGGTAATTGGTTTCAAGGATTTCTTGGTGTCATCAGAATCGCTAGGTCTAAACTACCAATTTTTCAAATGCTTCAGGTATAAAGTGTTCTATGGCTTAATTATCCATTCATAAAAAACAAATGAAGCAAAACAAATTTCAGTTGAAATATTTGAATCACTGAGACCACGGGTTACTTTTTGAGTGCTGTATCTGGGTAGATCAGGACACGATCAACAGAGCGAGAAGTATCACGGCCCTGAGGCATCTTAGGGACTTATATTTGACTTTCCGAGAAGGACACAAGAAGTAACGGCACATATCCTCACCTCCCATCCCTCTAGACCACCGAGCTACGTTGCCAGGAATTCCAGCACCTGCCTCGTCTGCCTCCTGTGATGACTCCCGAGTCCTCCCTTCCTATCTGCCTTGTTCCAGTGGGTCAGGAAGGACAGGACAACAGTAATGTGAGACCTCCGGAAAATCTACAATGCTCACAAAACTGTAGTCCCTGCTGTAGTTGAAGTGACCGTTGAGTTCTGAGCCAGGAAAAACCCAATCCTCTACTCTTCTAGCCACAGTATCCTATCGCACTTTCTGCTTTCATTTCATTATTCTTGCTGTCTCCTGTGTTGTTTTTGTGTTTCTTTACAGCTTTCCTTATGTGTTTGTCACCAACCCCTCCCCTGCATTTTTTAGATTGGCCATGTCTTGGGATCCAGGGCCACTTCCAATTCTCACCTGTGGCTTTTTCCCCCCAGAACTTAGTGCTGGGCACCAAGTTGATTCTTAAATGCTATTACAACTATGTCTGCTATTATTACCACTGATGTCTAGGAGGAATGTTACACCAGAAAGTAGAACACTGACTCAAGAAAAAATATATCATGTGAGTAGATGGACTGCTGGTTTAAATAAGACTGTCGAAAAGGGATGTGGGAGTTGGAGAAATGTTCTATTTTCAATCAATCCATCAATCATATTTATTAAGTGTCTACTGTGTGCAGAGCACTGTACTAAACGCTTAGGGATGCAATGTATTTTCCTTCACCTTAAATCAATCAGCTCTGTGCTCAGCTATGCAGCAGTTTCGAAGGGAAGCCATTACAGTATTTTTTGCCTCAGTTCCTCTACTTGAAATGAGAATAACAGGATTAAAGCTAATCGGGAACAGAACACCCCTATTTCACAACTTGGGTAGAGGTACTAGTTCTGCCAACTCTCTCCCTCTTCCACTCCAAAACCTCACTGCCATCATCAGCCCCAGTCAGCTTACATCTCGTTTCATCCCTGGTGTTACCACAGAGGTGAGAAGGAAGAAAGAGGAAAGGGAAGCAAAGGAGGTAGACAACAGTACCATCCGCTGAGCTAAGAGACGGTATCTAAGGATGGATCTCTGGACTAGTATGTGCCACCAATAATAATCATGGTGGTGCTTATTATGCAATATGCCAAACACTGTGCTAAATGCCGGGGTAGGTACAAAATCAACTGAATTCCAAAGCAGCCAGATGATCCAGGTGTTCTGAACATCTGAAGCCAAATTCATCGTCCTGGCATCTACTCTGACACTCAAAGAAATTTGCATCTGGATGCTGAGTGCCCCAACACACACCCGTCAAAATGGCTCAGTGGCTGATGCTGAATCTTTAACAAAGTACTGTATCACTTGAAAGCATCAGATCCATCCATTTGTTTTCTGTCCACCTAGAAACCATATGACTAAATACTGATCAGAAAAATCCTCAGCAAGTGATTTAGAAGGCAATTGCACTGGGCGATTTCTCCAATTACCATGCCAATTTTGGGAGACTGTGTACCTCAATAGCTCAAAAATGTTGACAACAAAATCCTCAAAACTTATCATGAAAAGAGATTTTTAAAAAAACCCTCCCAGACCTAGATATAGTGTGTTGAAGTGTGTGCCACTATGCTAAAATGGAGATGATTTTTTTTCTAAAGCCTGACTTTTAAGTCTCAAAAAACAGAGTGGCAAACCACACAGCCTGAATTTGTTGATCACAAACATAATTTTAGATTCTGGATCAGGAAGTATGATTGGGAATAGGGAATTGATGGTATCTTTTCACAAAAGAGACAACGCAAGAAAACCTTTGAGTGACACCTTCATATTAAGAGCCCAAGTATGTTAAACGTCAGTTTCAAATGGTTATCTCTATTAATGAGTTCGCTTTTATCTAGTCTTTGATCAGTTCCACATGCCCCACTGCTTTTCAGAATAAGACGTCTTCCTGCATTTATTACATTCCAGTCTATCTGTAATGCATTTGATATAATTTCAAATGCTGCACCTCTAACTATACTGCACTTTTATATGGAGAGCATTTCCCACTGAAAGTAGAGCATACAGCTCGGTAATTACTTCTAAGGCAATAATCCTATTATCATTTCTTGGATCTTGGATGTATGAGATAACATAATATAATAATTATTGTATACTTAGATATGGAGATGATGAGAAAGAAGGCAGATCTCGTCTTTACTGATAGCTCAGTTCCAATAAAAGTTGACATAAATTAAAAGGAAAGCCTGAAAAGAGAGCGATTAAGGCCTTTTATCTCAGATCAAGTCTCTTTCATAGAGCAGAAAAAAAACACTTAGTTCTTACAATTAAGAAATTTGAATTTAATATATAACATCAAAGTTTTTTCTTTCTCCTCTCCATTTCATTTCAATTGAAGGAGATCATTTTCCCCATATGGCAGGAGAGCAAATGACTTCAAAAATCTATCACTTTTCCCTTCCTTTTCCCTCACTTTCCTCGATGGCTTTCTCTATCTTCCTAAGGAACAAAATGTTGAAAACCTCTTTATTATACTTAAGCTATCCATTGTTTATTTTTGCTCAAAAAGCAGTGTGGCCTAGTGGAAAGAGCATGGGCCTAAGAGTCAGAGGACCTGGGTTCTAATTCCCGCTCTCTTATCTGCTGTGTGACATTGTGCAAATCACTTAACTTCTCTAAGCTTCAGTTACCTCATCTGTAATATGGGAATTAAAGCTGTGTGACATGGACTATTTCCAATCTGATCATCTTGTATATACCCCAGTGCTTAGTACAGTGTCTGGCACACCATAAACGCTTAACAAATACCATAACAAAACAAAAATAAATTCAGTTTGATTTTGCTGGAGAATGACTAAGTGCTCTCAACATCTGGTATCTGATCAGCTGCATCCATTTATCAGATAAAGAAAGCAAATGTCTCATACTTGGAGATGAAAACGTTTCAACAAAAACTATCCCCTTTCATTTAAAATGTTCAGAAACAGTATTTTTTATGCATAAAAGTTATTTGTGCATGAGGAAGTGTTGCTTTAAAATTCAGTAAATTATATTCTGTGATTCATCCCTAAAATCAGATGTCTTAGAAACCATGCCGAAAAGTCATTAGAAAAATAATTCTGTCTTGATTTTCGAAGGATAAATTCCCCATTCATCTTCATTACATAATTTGAAATTAAGGGAGTGAAATCAAAGCAAGAGAGGAAAGGGGATTTTATGCCTGTGTGAAGACTGTTATGCGATGCGCTTGCAAAGATTCCCTGATTTTCTCCCTCCAGAAGTGGCTGTAATACGGCGGATGAAGTACTGTCTGCAGTCTCCTCCTCTCTGACCTTTATCTTTGCTAAAAACATTTCAGCATGGCCTAGCAGAAAGAGTATAGACCTGGGAATCAGATAACCTGGGTTCTAATCCCGGCTCTGCCACTAGCCTACTGTGCGACTGTGGATAAATTTCTTAACTTCCTTGTGTTCAGTTTCCTCATCTGTAAAATGGGAATCCAATACCTGTTTTCCCTCCTACTTAGAAACTAAGCCCCCTGTGAGACAGAGACTCTGTCTGATCAAATCATCTTGTATCTAGCTCAGCACTTAGTACAACGTTTGGAATATAGCAAATGCTTCACAAATATCACAGTTATGATTAGATTTATTTTGTTATTGTTGCTTTTTGATGTGGGTATGACTATGTATTGTGGAATGCACTCATTCTTTTGGAGAAATGAATACTGGACTGTCTAGTGTGTATACAAGCTTTCTGTTCAGTCTTTTAAGCATTCAGGAAACTTTCCATGATAGCATTCCCGCATAATGTGTGAAAAGTCCCACCTGTTTATTAGTGCTTTGCCTAGCAGTTCAGTAACCCTCCCCCATTGAGACCCCTAAACCTGAGAGTAGACTGTCTAAGGAGGAGAGATAAGAACAGGGGTGTGAACTCAATAATAATACCAACTGCTCTGCTCTTACTCCTTTAAAGGTGCTTTGTTTGAAGGTTATTGCCTTTGGGTGGAAGCCCCCCTTTCTGTCAATCCATTTTGGGCAAGTGCACCAGGAAGAGCAGGGAAAACTAAACCAAGACAGAGTTTTGCCAACTATGTAAACCCGTCTTATGCCCACGCCTGAATTGCCTGCAGATCCGTTCCCCTAATTTTAGGGAGAACAGAATGGAGTTGGAGAAAAGTATCTAAATCAATCGAGGGGATGGAGCTGTTTCTGCCTGTGCATAGGCTGAAAAAATTAGGATTCTTCAGTGTAGAACACTGAAAGCCAAGAAAGAGGAGGCACAAAATCACAGATGATGTGCATTGAGAGAATGTGTGGTTGTTGTTCATCAAATCCTTCTCACTGAACTCATTAAAGTTTGAAGTTGCTACTTTGGCAAGCAAGAAACATACCTCATAGGACAGTCTCCCATACCAGCCCCCAGGGTGGGCACCAGATATTACTGACCCCTGAGATAATGGCTAGAGTCTTCATCATTACCTTGCTAGAGAATTGATTACTGAGAACTGTTTTAAGCAACAGGTGGATTCAGTGATCTTGCAACCTACAGTTTGTGTCAGCATGGGGTCCACCTGCCATTGAGTTCAACCACTTTTCCGATGTTTCCAGAAGATCACATTGCCCATAAATGATACTTAAAGAAGCAGTGTGAACCTGCTCTGAAACGGCAAAGCGGGCACAAACGATGAAGCATGAGAGAGAGAGAGCTTTGGAGTCCACGAAGACAACCCTCTTACAGTTTGGCCAGAAGCAAACTGGCAACCTCCCAGCCTCTCAAAGCAGCCGGGAATTGTTAAGAAAGATTGAGCAGCTGCACCATTTTCAGTGGTTTACTGGGAAATACAAAGTGAGAATCAACAGAGAAAGAAGCAGTAAGAGAAGTCCCAGTCCTTTAAGCCAGCAGCAACAATCCTGCTCTTCTGAGCTAGAAGGTGACATCCCTTTAGGCAACCTGACTTCTGTTTCCAGGTCAGACATGGTCACCAACTTACATCCCTTGCCATTCTGCCACCAACCCTAGGTTTATCACTCCAGCTTTAAAGCTCTGCACTGCTACGCCATTTCTACAAATCCATGGCATTTATTGAGCACTTACTGTATGCAAAGCAGTGTATTAAGCACTTGAGAGAGTACAATAGAACAGAGTCGGTAGGCATGATCCCTGCCCACAAATAGCTTGCAATCTACAGATTCACTTTAGACTTATGTCCTTCCTAGGTGAGCCCTTCGTGTCCCTGTGTCCTGACTAAGGGGCACAGTTGGACATTAGCAGGGTGGCATGGGATTTTAGAGTTGGATCTGTGGCAGTATGAACCCAAATTGAATAGCCTCTGAACCAAAGCCCAGCACACACCTCTGGATGCTCCCTCAAAATGGAATGAAAATAAAGAACCTGCAGCCCACATTCATTGGAGACAAACAAAATATAACAGATACTGAAAGACTGAATCTGGCTAAATGACCACAAAGTCAGCTCTCTGATTATCTTACCAAGTTGTTTCTGAGAAGTGAATGTATGTGGAATAGGAAAAAGCGCTGAGGGCACTTATTCTGTTTTGCATCATGCCTAGGACTGGTTTTTATTTTAGACTAATTGCTAAGTAATAATGGCAAACTTTCTCCCACCTGCATTACTTTTGGAGACCTAATACCCCACTATTTATATGATGGGTTCATCACAGAATGCAAATGATTTTTACTCTTTGACTTTTAAAGAGCTAGTAAGAATCAATTCCCTCTGTTTTAATCAATGATCTTTCTTCATTTGTTTGCAAATAGTTTTTTACATTTGTCTTTCTAGAGCACAAGAATCCCCCCCTACACACACACACACACACACACACACACACTTCTATTCCAGTACCTTAACTCATGTTGCAGTTCAACTTGGGGGATGAGGCTAGGGTGGATAGTGATGGTAATCCATAAGACTAGACCCTGAGATATCCTTGTCATCACACATGTGACACCTGCAAGAAGCATGATACAATGATGTCACCTAGCTGCCATTTTGCAGAAATCCACCTCCTCTATTTAGCTTCTACTTGATTTGAACTTAGAATGTTTCTCCAGAATTACCAGGGTCTCCTGACCCTATAATTTATCCAAAGCTTCATGTTTCCCATCACATCAGTGTGAAGTCTAGCACAGAGTCTGAGCCTTGGAGCCCCCAATAGAGGATAACTCGATGCTGAATATTTTAAAATGTTTGAAATAATCAGGTATGGTATTGGAACCAGACAGGGGATCACCCTACCCTCAACCCTACAGCACTCATGCATGTATCTACATCTTGTAAATCATGTATTAAAAATATTTACATTACTGTCTGTCTCTCCTAGACTGTAAGCTCCTTGTGGGCAGGGATCTTATCCTCCAACTCTATAGTCCCAAGGATTTAGCATAGTGCTCTGCAGACAGTAAGTGATCAATAAATACCATTGATGATGATGATGATAGACCAGATGAAAACCAGACTGTGTACTGGACATCCAGGCACTGTAGACAGGGCTGGATGACCCATGGTCTAAGCCTGGGCCAGGAAGTGGAGTAGCCAGTCAGAAAAGAGAGGCAGAGGACACAAAATCACACACAAATGTACAATGACACCCCTATGACAGTTCAAATAGTAATAAGATTATTCTTGTGAATGTTTTCTATCTTCCCATGTGAGGTTCTGGTTTGATCCTTTTGTTCATCATTTCTCTATCTCTCTCCATCCTAGAGTTACCCTTCTTCCTGTTCCTTTTCTACTAGGTCAAGTCAACCATCTGAGTTCTCTTGGTAGTGGGAGAAGGATATAGAGCTGAAAAGCCCCTTCAGAGCTGGCTCCCCAAGGGTAGTCCATGTTCCTTAATTAAGCTGATGAGGTTGATGGTCTGATTTGGAACTTTTCTGGGATAAATCTTAATGTGGGCTTTTAAATTTCTGATTGAGTATGCTTTCTTGAATTCTTTTTTATCATTGGTAATTAACTAAGTGCTTACTGTAGGCAGATAACTGTACTAAGTGATTGGGAAAGTAAAGCAAATAGACATATCCTTGCCCTCAAGGTGCTTGCAATGTAGCATGATTTATCTCCCATTAAAATATTACTTATTTGCAGGTGTGTAATCAGAGTTTTATAGTTCTTCAGAACACTCAGAGTTACCTATTGGATGCTGGTCAGATTCCACATGTCAGTTATTTCTCTTTTAAATACCTGGTGTGGCAAAAGGTGAATAATGCTCTTTATTCTAGGTATTTTTAGCAGAGGAACCTCTTATCTAACAATCTCGCTCTTCCTACTGAGGACCTCCAAGGGCCTAGGAAGGTATATTCCAATTAGTCTTCAGATAGGCTAAATGCAAAATGTCAGAGGGAGGAGGCAAGTTAAAGCAGCAAACCAACCCAGAAGTCACTCCTGACTTCCCAGGGTTCTTTTGACTGCAGGACCTTTAGAGAGCCCTTCTCTGGAACCAGGAGAGGTGGAGGCCTGGGCAGTAGGTGGTTATAGAAGTCTACTCAGATGCTGCATTGACTTTGCTTCTGTTGCTGTTCTGTGCTGAGCTTATCTGAGTTGTAACTACCTTCAACCCCTGCTACCTAAGCTGACAGCAAGACTCCTTCGGGTCACCAAGGACACTCAGAAAAGCCAGATTTCCCCCCCCCCCAAAACACAGTTGAAAACCAGCCCGTCCTTCTTCAGGACCAGAAGTCAAAAGCCAAACTTGGTCTTGCAGCTAGAGGATCCGTTTGGAGAATAAAGGTTTGGTGGCCTACTTTGCCCACCCATTTGATCATTCTTTTTTGTAAGTTCACCATTGGCAAGAGATAAGAGTCATGACAGAGCTGTCTCGGTGTCAAAAATAATCTGAAATGCTAATGAATTGGTTTTGCACATTAATTGAACTGCCAATAGATGAGTCTTAGTAACTGTATTTTTCCTCCTTGGAATTATTTCTGAATGATGCAGCAGCACCCCATTTAGAGTGGAACTGGAATGCTAATAGATGTCAATGGAGCTATTTATTAGCAGCGTTTCTTTCCTTGAATATGTCACCAGTACCTTAAACTCACTTTTCAAATGCGTCTCAATTGTTGCCTTTTTCTACGTAATGATCTTGGAAAAAAGAGCTAGCTTCTTTTTCATTCTTTTATTAATTCATTATTAACATCATTCAATATTAGTCATATCAATTATTGATTTATTGATATCATTTATTTTTAGTGCTACCACTCATTTAGATATATCAGGGATAATACGGAGGAGACCCTAAACAATTAAATCATTGCTCAACTTAAGTTTTGTTCCCTTCCTTTTAGCCCAGTTGGTAATGTTTAGGTTTACTGATTGAATACAAATGAAAGCTCATATTGTTTAGATGAGGTAATGCAAAATAAATTTTAAAAAGCTGAGTTGAACAGTATTTTTTCTCTATAAAATATCAAATTCCACTTTTTTAAGGCAATGTATGTGGATCTATGTTTCAAGGCACGCAGAAGGCTACACCTAAGGACTCTAGTATGAATAATGAATTAATTTACCTTCCAATTCCCAAAATACTCTTGCATGGAGAAAAGTTGAAAATACTTCCTGGAAATTGATATATTGCCAAAAAATTCAGCTAATGAAGGACTATATTTTGACCCAAACTCAAATCTCACCAAGCAGAGTTTTCCACAACTAAGGCAATTTTATCCTGATATAGCAGTAACATCACAGGAAACAGATTCTAGGGATTAAATCCCTAATCATATTGGATTTATCATCTGATTATTCCATGTGTTCTAGCTTTTGCTTTTATTTTTAGTTTGGGACTGAATGAATAGCAAACTTTTTCCTCTGATAACTTGATTCTCCTGAAGCGCCAATAATTCTGCCAAATAGAGTTTTGTAAGTGATGCCTAAAGTGCAGGGTGTCAACAGTGAGACACAATTCATTAAAAAGAAAATCTCTGCTGGACAGATAAACCTCTAATGCACTGAAATAAGCAATTCGGCATAGCCTAAACCCAGAGCCACATTATGAAAGCTGACAGAAGTTTGGTATCTGATCAATTTATCCAATTATGTATTATTTTCCAGAAGAAAGATTTTTGCCTCCTAGCCATGGAAGGAAGAAATGTCTCCCTCATCCAGGGGCTTCCGTGGCCCTTGGCAAAACAGCTGCTTTGAACTGCTTCAAAAGGGATGCAATGACACTTTTTTAGGGGCGACAGGGAATTGTAGGATAATGGGCATAGCATAACCATAAGAATCTCCAGTCACATCCATTCACAGGCTTGTTTATATCCTACCCTGACCATGCTCCTCTGGTCACAGTAGAGAGCCCTAGGTAGACGGTCTTGGGTTCGGGCTCATTTCCAGTATAGTTTGAAACTAAAGCTTGTAGGCTCAACCAGACAAAGCACAGTTCAGCTGTGATTGGTTTTGTACCAGGGTGAACCATTCCTAAAAGTTTGGAATCATGGGATCCCAAACCAAGCCAGGGCAGGATTGTACCCCATACAACATTCATTCATTCATGCATTCATTCAGTCGTATTTTTTGAGCTCCTACTATGTGCAGAGCACCATAGTAAGAATTTTGGAAGTATAATTCAGCAATAAAGAGAAACAATCCCTACCCACAGTGGGCTGACAGTCTAGAAGAGGGGGAGACAGACATCAAAACAAGTAAACAGTCATCAGTATAAATAGAATTATAGATATGTACACAGGTGCTCTGGGGCGGGGTGGGGGAGTAGAGCAAAGGGGGCAAGTCGAGGCGACACAGGGAGAAGGGGAGCTGAAGAAAAGGGGGGCTCAGTCTAGGAAGGCCTCTTGGAGGAGGTGAGCCTTCAGTAGTGCTTTGAAGGGGGAATTGTGACTGGTGGATTTGAGGAGGGAGGGCATTCCAGGACAGAGGTAGGATGTGGGCCAGGGGTCAATGGCGGGACAGGAGAGAATAAGGCACAGTGAGAAGGTTAGTACCAGAGGAGCTGAGTGTGTGGGCTGGGATGTAGAATGAGAGAAGGGGCAAGGTGAGGTAAGAAGGGGCAAGGTGATGGAGAACTCTGAAGCAAGCAGTGAGGAGTTTTAGTCTGATACAGAGATTGATAGGCAATCACTGGAGATTCTTTTAGATTCTTTAGGAGGGGGGTTACATGCCCAGAATGTTTCTATGAAAAGGTAATATGAACAGCAGAGTGAAGTATGGGCTGAAGTGGGGAGAGACAGGAGGATGGGGGATCAGAAAGGAGCTGATGCAGTAATCCAGTCAGGGTAGGATGAGAGATTGTAATAACGTGGTAGCGATTTGGATGGAGAGGAAAGGGCAGATCTTGGCGATTTATCAAGGTGAGACAGGCAGGCTTTGGTGACGGATTGGATGTCTGTGCCTCAGTTACCTCATCTGTAAAATGGGGATTAAGACTGTGAGCCTCATGTGGGGCAACCTGATTACCCTGTATCTACCCCAGTGCTTGGAACAGTGCTCTGCACATAGTAAGTGCTTAACAAATACCAACATTATTATTATATGTGGGGCAAATGCGAGGGCAGAGTCAAGGATGACACCAAGGTTGCGGGCTTGTGAGACGGGAAGGATGTTAGTGCCGTCCACAGTGATGGGAAAGTTAGGGAGAGGAAAGGGTTTGGGAGGGAAGATAAGGAACTCTGTCTTGGACATGTTGAGTTTTTGGTGGCGGGAGGACATTCAATTAGAGATGTCTTGAAGGCAGGAGGAGATGCAAACCTCTGGGGAGGGAGAGAGAACAGGGGAGGAGATACAGATTTGGGTGTCATCCACATAGAGATAGTAGTTGAAGCTGTGGGACCAAACGAGTTATCCAAGCAAGTGAGTGTAGATGGAGTATAGAAGAGGACCAAGGACTAAACCTT
Organism: Ornithorhynchus anatinus; assembly: GCF_004115215.2. Classification (NCBI taxonomy): domain Eukaryota; kingdom Metazoa; phylum Chordata; class Mammalia; order Monotremata; family Ornithorhynchidae; genus Ornithorhynchus; species Ornithorhynchus anatinus. The sequence continues at coordinate 11,267,481 of NC_041735.1, read as the reverse complement.
GAGGGACCCCTACATTTGGGGGAAGGGAGGGAGAGGAGGAGCCCGCAAAGGAGACTGAGAATGAATGGCCAGAGAGATAAGAAGAACCAGGAGAGGACAGAGTCAGTGAAGCCAAGGTTAGATAACATGATGATTAGAAGGGGATGGTCCACAGTGTCAAAGGCAGCTTAGAGGTCGAGGAGGATTAGGATGCTGTCAGCAACTGGGGTGAGCAGGAAAGTTTCCCATTTAAAGGGGAAGAAAAATTTTATTTCAATGAATTGAGTTGTCTCAAAAGTACATGAACATCATGGACACTCCTGGCATAGTGGACAGAGCCCGGGCTTGGGAGTCAGAGGGTAATGGGTTCTAATCCTAGCTCTGCCATTTGTCAGCTGTGTGACCTTGGGCAAGTCATTTCACTTCAGTGTGCCTCATTTACCTCATCAGTAAAATGGGGATGAAGACTGTGAGCCCTATGTGGGACAAGGTGATTACCTTGTATCTATATGTGCCTATATAATAATGGTGTTTAAATTCTTACTATGTGCCAAGCACTGAATTAAGCATTGAGGTAGATACAAGATATTCAGGTTGTATCCAGTCGCTGTGTCACATGGGGCTAAGTCTAAGTAGAGGAAGGTAGGATTTAATCCCCGTTTCACATTGAGGAAACTGAGACATAGAGAAGTTAAGTGACTTGCTCATCGCCACACAGCAGGCAAGTGGAAGAGCCGAGATTATAATTCAGGTTTTCTGACTCCTAGGCCCCTGTCCTTTCCACTAGACCATGTTGTATATATGTTTGTAGTCAGAGGTTCACATGTATTTTTGTGTGAGTACACATATTAATAATCTAGGCAAATCTATGAAGAGAAACAAACAGCAAGAGAGCCAGAGAGAGCAAAGTGTCGGCCGAGGTGAGCACAGGAACTGAGAGGGAGGAGGTGATTTCAGGGGGATGACGACTGGGATGCGACAGGTTTTAAGGTGTTAATAGGCTAAAAGGAACCACTCTGTGTCCTTTGAGTTTGGAAACACAGATCTTTTCAGAGCTCTGTGTGAACAAGCCTAGAAGTCTAGCTCAAAGAGTTCTGGTGGCCATCACCCGCTGCTCATCCCAGTGATGTGAGCACCCGCCATTCACCCCAGTGATGTGGGAGTAGGAGTTCTTTGGGTGGAAATTACTTACTATCCTGGCCATTGAGTGACATCCATGGTAGATATTTCCAAATTCACTGCTAATTCCTGGATTGGTTCGGGTAACAGTGATGAACATAAAGCTCCCCTCTAGACTGTAAGTTTCCTGTGGGCAGGGTATTTGTCCACCAATTCCAACTATATTGTCCTCTCCCAAATGCTTAGTGCTCTCCATGAAGTAAGTCCCCAAAACAACCAATTGATTGATTTAAAAAAGTCCCAATGTTTTGGCTGTCTTCAAGAGATGGCTTGAAGGTGATATGAACCTGGGGTGGTCATTACCCCGAGAGGCAGTGGGGTTCACTTGAAAGCTTTCCAACTAGCTGTGGAACTGACTAGGGGTTTCTTATGAGCTGCACTTATAATGTTTCCTTCTGACCATCCCCACCGTCCCACAGAAACTGGATGGCCCTTCAATACTTCAGTTAAGCCAAGCTGTAGGCCTTGATTTTCTCCTGTTAACCAATCACCCTTGTAGATCCATGTAATCTCAGCCCCCGAATCCTGCCCACGCCTATTTTAATTTAGCTTGGATAATGATATCTCTAGTTTGTTACAAAATAGGTTGCAAAACTGAGCACTACAAATTTTGTACTGTGTTTCCACATATACCAAAAATATCTGATTCAAAATCTTTGATGACGGATATATATTTATACTGTAATTTCATTATTGAACTATAGCCTGGGTTTTTACTAATATTTTTTAACATTTATATTGTTTAGGTCCCTGTTTTGGATCTTGAGAACGTATTCTTGCACTTTGTTTTTCCTATATTTCATTTAGCTTTCTTTCACTAGCCCCACAACAGTTGTAGACATAAAATGTTATACTCTGCTGCTTCCCCTATCTGTAGTTCATTTTAATTTCTGTCTCCCCAACTAGATTATAAGGTTCCTTGAAGAAAGGAATCACGTACAATGCTCTGGACACAGTAAGCGCTCACGTAACACTAATTTCATGGACCCAATTAAGGGTGTTAACTGTGGTATAGAAGTACACATTGCCTATTCCAAAAAAACATAGTGAAGGAGGATAAGAAGAGTCAGATGTGGAGTACTAACAGTCAGCCTGTGGCCAAACGGGAAGCATATAAAAGTTGCCCCATCTAAAAGAAACCTTCCACATGGGTAAACCAGACAGATGTCAGTTGATTCATAGGAACTGCACCAGATTCCACTTTCATAATTTCCCTCTGCTTCTTTGAGAATAAATCTGGGAGTGTACTTTTCTGTTAAGAAACAAGTTTGTAATTTCTTTTTCTACTAGTAGTAATTTAGGAATAGTAATAATTACAAAAGCAGTGATGATAGTAATAATAAGGCATTTATCGAATTCTTACTGGATACAGTGCACTGAACCAAGAACTTGGAAAGTGAAATAGAAGTACAAGATATTCCCTGCCTAAAAGGAGCTTACACTCTAATGGGGAAAACAGAATAAATAAAACTGAATGGACAATTGAATACACCCATCTACACAAGGGCTGAGGATGCCCTTGCAAAACTAGATACATACCTAACGGCAAGAGGTGGCAGAAGAGTTGATAAGTTTGGGGTAACCAATCATGAGCCAGGGAAAGCTGGCTTTTGCAGACTTGCACCGTTATTATTCATTTCATCCTTTGAGGATTTGACCGCTATTCCAATCTTTCTATTCTGTATCTTTGTTCTAATAACCCAATATATTTTGGAAGCTCCAGAAAATGCCAACCATTAAGAGAGAAAGAATCATAAATAGCAATACATGCTCTCTAAAGCGACAACCATCCAAGATAAATCCTAACATTTGCTTCATAATGTTGAATTAAGCGGTCAGAGCAAGGCACACGTTTATTTCTGCAGCTTTCCTTCCTAGCTATATGTTTATGAGTTGTAGTTGTCCTCTACATTTAGACACCCAGCACTTTTTCATTATTTCCAAGGGCTACTGTCTGAATTGTACATGTGCCACAGTAAGCTTGATTTTCCCCATCATTCCTTGTTTGGGAAAAGACATGACAAAACCCATGACATTTCACCGTATCTTCCAATAACTCTGACAAACAAATGCAAAATAGATCTGTTTTGTTTCCTGATACTTGTCTAATGATACCATAAAATAACAGAAGAGTGAAGAACTCAGAACCTTAGAGGAAGAAGTGCATATCAGGGAACAGCAAACAATGACAGGCAAGACATTGCAATGAATTTTTTTTAGCAATGAATGCTTAAGGTTATTGAAGTCTATGTTTTCCTTACTAATTATCTAAATTAAGTGAAAGTGCCACTTAAAAGGACACCACCGATTAAGTAGATGTGAATACATTGAAATGAGTGTTTCATTTCATTTCACACCAAGGTAAGAACTCTTTTGAAAGAAAACCAAACCGATTTCAAAATTTTCTTAAAAATTTCCATGAATCTCGATTGATTCATTTTCTCCACTGTGTAAATGATTACTTGAAGGTAAGCTAGGAACTGAAGAAAGAACTGAACTGAAGACTGAGATAAGTTTTTCAGGCTGACAAAATACCATTTATTGCCCTAAAGATGTAATTTACTAAATTACTAAATATTCTGACACTTCCCCTATATATAATTAATTTTGATGTCTGTCCCCTCAACTAAATTATAAGCTCATTGAGGCAAGGGATTGTGTATCCCAACTTTCTAACATTTTCCTCTCCCAGACCCTTAAAACAGTGGTCTCTACACACAGTAAGCACTCAACAAATATCACTGACAAACTGGTTCAATGGCTCCAAAATGTTAATACAGTTTCCCAAGGCACCCATTAGCTTTCTTGCCTCATAACAACCATAGCTCTCTAACTTCCACATGGTCCAGTGGAAAGAGCATGGGCCTGGGAGTCAGTGGACCTGGGTTCTAATTCCTATCCACCATTCATCTGCTGTGTGACCTTGGGAAAATCACTTAACTTCTCTGAGCCTCAGTTACCTCATCTGTAAAATGGGGATTAAGACTGTGATCCCTTTGTGGGACAAGGAGCATGTCCAACCCAATTATCTTGTATCTACCTCAGCACTTAGTAAAATGCCTGGCCTATAATTAGCACATAACTACCATAAAGGAGGAACAAAAGAAGCCCCCCAAAATGTTGGCTCTGCTTAGTTCCATCACAAAGTCAGAATAGCCATTCTCAACAACTGTACTGCGGCAGCAGGGTAGTAATCTGGGGAAGCGGCCATAGCATTAGCTGTTCCTCCAAGAAGCAGGTTACGCCCTACAACAAGCTTGCTCAGTGTGTGTTTTTGGGTGCCTCAACCTGAACCATCTAGGTTGATTTAGGCCAAAACCAGCTAATCTCTCCTCCATATGGCAGAACACACTGATTTGAAACAAACATTTTCATAAAATATTTCTTATGGCAGATCTCCTTCAGAACCTAAATAGCCCCCAGGATGTGGTTAAAGGCGTCCCCAAATTCTGCTTGATGCTATGTAGACAAGGTCCTACTAGCCAATGCTGTCTGTCTATCAATCAGTGATATTTATTGAATGCTTATTTTGAGCAAATACCAGAGAAACAATAATAATAATAATGTTGGTATTTGTTAAGCACTTACTATGTGCAGAGCACTGTTCTAAGCGCTGGGGTAGATACAGGGTAATCAGCTTGTTCCACGTGAGGCTCACAGTTAATCCCTATTTGACAGATGAGGTAACTGAGGCACAGAGAAGTTAAGTGACTTGCCCACAGTCACACAGCTGACAAGTGGCAGAGCTGGGATTCGAACCGTGTGACCTAGTGGATAGAGTACGGGTCTGGGAGTCAGAAGAACCTGGGATCTAACCCCAGCTCCGCTACTTGTCTTCTGTGTGACCTTGGGCAATTCACTTAACTTCTGTGTACTTTAGTTATCTCACCTGTAAAATTGGGATTAAAACTGTAAACTCCATGTGGGATGCATATCCAACCTGATTAGCTTATATCTACTATGAGACATGACCTCATGTATATTGATTTATGTTAATATAGTTTGCACCAACCAGAGATTCCTTTGGTTAAAAACTACATTCGACCTTTATCCAAAGCCCATAAAAAGAAAATTCCAGGACACAATACCCAAATAATAGGTCAAAAGTAGATCTCATTTTCTGGTTATATTATTTTAATTTTCAGATATACTTCTAAATAAACAGCATAGGAGCCAGTGGTCTGCTAAATGCTGTAGTTTTCTGGATAATATAAAGCAGTTCATTTCTAAAAAACAGTCTTATTATAGGCTTTTCATAGATTTCAAATTGAAAGCAATAACTATCCATAAAGTAAGTATCAAGGAAAGACAACAAGGAACTTCAGTAGTATACATCCAAAAGAAAGAATACTTTCTCATGTAAATGTAGTTTAACAACCCAGCTAAATGATACAGGAAATCACATAAAGACATAAAAAGACAAAAATGAAACAACGTAACTTTGGGGCAGTTGACTATGTGATACAGAGTGGAGGACTGGGTTTCAACACTAAATCTGATGCTTCTGCATTTTGAAGTAAATCTCAAAGTAACTGCCTTAGTTTCCCCTCATTTAAGTTTCTAAGATGCTACAGTAAAGTGTTTAGAATGCAAAAAGTGCACCCCATTAAAATTGAAAGCATTAAATGTACCTCTTCAGAGACTTAAAAAAAATCTAAATTTGGCAAGGGTGAAAACTGGAATGTGTGTTGATGGACTATTCAAGTGGTTCTGGTCTAGAACCATGTGGAGAAAGAAGAATTGGGGCAAGACCTGGGACAATGCCAGCCCACATCCTCATTCACCCTTTTTGCATCTGCAAAATGCAAAATCAGTCATCCAGTCAATCATGTTCATTGAGGTCTTACTAGGTACTGAGCACTCTACTAAGCATTTGGGAGAGTTCAGTATAAAAGTTGCAAGACACGTTCCTTGCCCACATTAATCTTACAGTCTAGATGGGGAGATGGACATTAAAATAAATTATGGATATATACATAAGTGCTGTGGGGCTGAAGATGGGCTGAGAAATAGAGTAAATAAGAGCTTAGTTGGGTAAGACCGCTTAATAAGGCTCAGGGTGGAGAGAGTAGTGGTCTCTTGGATATGAAGGTGGGGGAGGGAGAAATTCCATGACAGAAGGAAGATGTGGGCAAGGTTTTGGCAGCGAGGTAGACAAGATTAAGGTACAGAGAGTAGGTTGGCATTTGAGGAGCAAATGAGCATGCTGGAATCCCCAAATCTGCATAAATGGATATGGGAGAGAGGGATTCAGGTTCACAAGGCAAGGAAGGGGAAGAAGGGGCATAAAAGAACAGGTGTTTAAAATAATACTAGTGAGCAAGGTGGGGGTTCAAAAAGTAGGCCAAAGGAAGAAGATGGCCCTCTGATGCTCACTTAATTATGTCTCATCCTATTCATAAGGGCATTCTTGGCCAATTTGGTTTGCATACTTTTTCCCTTCTGGAAAAAGCTCTTTCAAACTAGAAATCAATTTGATATGTATAACATTTCAAAGGCCAAGCAGGAAATGCACAACAGTTGATATTTTTGCTGCAATCCACCTAGTCAAGAGAGTTTGTGTGCCCCAACTTAAAAGAGAGGGCACTGCCTCATGAGAGAGATCAGAATGTTTTAACCATGCATGTGCCACTGAATATGGTTTTGAACCTGACATCCTTTGTGACCCAGTGTTACACACCTTCTCTGAAAGGTCAGCAAAGCAATACTATTGTTCAATAATATCCTAACTGCATACAGTTCTCTTGAAACCATCTCATTATCTCAAAAGGACAAAGCATACAAGCAAACTCTATGGGTAATTATGACAATTAAAACAAATTTCAACTCCTTTGTTTCTGTGGGTTGAGGGAAATTGATTTTCCCTGCTACTGGTGATCCAAGCAACAAAAATACACTTCTCTAAAGGGTCTGAATAAAGGAGCTTGTGCCTGCATCAAAGAAGCAGTGATTGTAATTTAGGCACCTTATTTCCTCTCACTCATTGGTAATGGATCATTTAACAAAATCACCCTTGGTATTATTAAATAAAGTTGTTTAAATGTGTGCAGAAATCATCTCAAAGAGATCTGTGAAGTAGGTTGGGTTATTATAATAATGGCATTTTGCAATACAAATTTGCTCTTTTCACCTGACTTCATCTGGTTTTATAAACCAGTCCTCTCATGTATCTGCACTTACTATCACAGCAGTCACTTCACATGGGATTAATTAGTAAATAACATTTTCTTATATACTCAGTACCCATAGAGCAACTCATGCATCAATTATCTGTTGCTTTCTGAGATAGGAGGCCTTTTGAAAGGTTTTTCAAATGTCTGTCCTTTCTGATACACATATTGGGATGGGATGTCTGGCAGTATTATTTTAAGCACTCAGCCTCCCTCCATCTCAGCTCCTTCTGAGTTTCTTGGCTCAGAATTGGTTGCTCTGCTTACAGGATCTTGGGATGGAAACACGATGGCTATGGAATAAATAGGCAGCCTCGATTACCTCCCACAAAATGGTGTATTGGATGCAATTGCATGTACCAAGCAAAATTTAAGTAGCATCATGTGACTTTAGTGTCTTCCTATCCTTCTCTGGAACTTTGTCTTTTAAAGATTAAAGATTCTATCAGGCAGAAGGGATTGTGGGGCCAAAGAGTTACAGTGGCTAATGAATGAGGCAGAGTCAATGGGAGAGCCTAGTGGAAAACTGACCCTAAAGATCTTTGGAAAGAGAGGCAGGAGGACTGGTGAGAGATCCAGGCTGGCTCTCCACAGCCTCTCCTCACTCCTCCTATAAATAAGATGCTGTTTTCTTTAATCCAAAAAGGGATTGTATCTCTTATTCATTTCCAATTCTAATGTATTTGCTCTATGTTCTGAATGTACATCAATCAATATATACTAAATATCTGTGTGCAGAGCATGCCTTTGAAATATTGCAAAGGTTAGAGATTACCACCTTCTCAGTTGCCATTTTCAAACAGATTATTGCTTTGCCAACACCTCGTCTTTCTAATAATTCCGTTGCCTAAGAAATCAGGGTAATCATGGTAAGGTTCATTTCTTAGAATTTCTAAATTTCTAAGTGCTTGGGAGAGTTCAAGTGAGACAAACGATATGGTCTACGCTCAAGGAGTTAATCTCCAAGGGTTCCTGTATTTTGGATTGTTTAGTCATACACCTCACACTATATTTAACACTAATGTGTATTTCTTGGCTCACTATGTTACTCGGCAAATGATTTCAAATCCATGAACAGAAAGCCAGTGGAAGAATTAATTTAGAATTCTAATGCTTGACTAGTCTAAAACCATAATATTTATTTTGTCAGTTTCATTTTCAAGTAAATCTTAAATTACAAGCCAAAAACTGGAATAAATTACTACTGATAGACCAGTGTGGAGCACTGAAGTAGAGAAAGGTGTAGCTCTATTTGAAGAGAAGCACTGTAAGGATCACGAGACACGGCCGCAAAGGCTGAAACAGCATTAGACACTGCAAACCAACAAGTGTTGGGCACAGTGAAGAGCCTTGTCCCTAAAAAGAGACAATCTGTGTGTAGGCACAAGGTAGGCAGGAATGAAGATTCTACATTGGCCCTTTTCACATCAGTAGTGTCATCTTTGAGTACAAAAGACAATTCAGTTGAGAGCAACTCATTTCTTTATAATGTGCTAGAACAACAACAGCAAAATGAAAATATTTGAAAGCAATAGATTTTATAAATGCTTTTACCTACCTAGGAAAGCTAAGCCCCTGCCTTTTGAATCTGCTATGATAAAAAGACAATACTGACCTGAGTAGACCATTGGCCTCACCCAGAAAGACACTTTTTCTGCTATTTAATTTTTAATTTCACTTTGCTCTGTGAGATTCCTTTTATTTCTCCACAGGAAAGCTTTAAAGTTTTTAGAATGCAAAAGCAAGTTAAATAGATTTAAAAAAAAAACAACAAAAGTGGGACTAATTCAGTGGTTTAAGTGCAAATAAAATATAAACATCTTAATGACAAATTAGATTTTAAATTGCAGAAAATTTAGTTGCTGTTCTCAACAATATAAAATGCATAGCTTATTGTATTTAGGGAGATGAGTGCATTTAACATGCTGACAAGTTCAATTTCCTTACAGCTTTATTACACAGATTACTTATTGTGAGCAAAAATGTCATGCCAGGGCCTTTAAAGTATGAACATGGCTTTTAAGCAAATCTGAAGCCTCAGAGGATCAGCTGTATTTATTGAGTGCTTACTGTGTGCAGAGCACTGTATTAAGCCATTGAGAGAGTAAAATCTAACAGACTTGGTTGATGTATTCTCTCCCAGCATGGAATTTACAGTCTAGAGGCCGAGATGGATACTAAAATAACTTATGGATATGTTGCATAAGTGCTGCAGGGCGGAAGGTGGGGTGAAGGAACGATACAAATCCAAGTGCCAAGGAAATAAGGAAGGGAAACGGAGTAGGGGAAATGAGGGCTTAGTTGGGGTAAGGACTTTTGGAGGAGATAGGGGTTTGAAGGTTGGGAGAATCATGGCCTGTTGCATATGAAGTGGGTGGGAGTTTCAGATCAGAGGCAGGGTGTGGTGTGCAGAATGGTATAGCAGTTGTTCGGCAATATGCAAAAGAAAAAAGTAATCCCAATCCTGAAATATTTCAAAGGTTAGAGATTACCACCTTCTCAGTTGCCATTTTCAAACTGATTATTGCTTTGCCAACACCTCATCTTTCCAATAATTCCATTGCCTAAGAAATCAGGATAATCATGGTGAGGTTCATTTCTTAGAATTTCTAAATAATCTGAACAATCTAGCATTCAGGCAAAGCAGGGAATTATTACTCACACGGATGCATTTGAAGATCTTGGGAAAATAATAGCCAAATATTTTTATTAGCACCCCTTCCATGCAAAATTCATTAAAAAGCCATTTGTCTGGACATTTATTTCTGAACCAACTGGCTATACATAAAAAAGCCTAAGTGGAAAAGTCTCAGATAACTAAAATTGGCATAGCATCAGACCAAGACAAAAAGTCCAGTTTTGTTGAGGTAACCAGTTCAATGATTTGAATTAAACTTTATCCCAGTTAGCCTAGGTATCCGGTTTCCTACAATGCTCATTTTTCCATCCCCCGTATAACACATCAAGATATACCTTTGCAATCAGAAACGGAACTCTTCCCCTTGTGTGTGAATGTGGGTGAAAAGACCAATGCTTGACAGACAATCCATACCACACTGTGCACACACAAAGACCGTCCCCTGTTGTGATGACATGTTTGCCATTTGCAATGCCTGACATTGATTTCCGTTATGTAAATCAATGAGTGCTGAGGATTTATCACCCCTGCAGGGATAAGTATCTTGACATTACTCTATTGTCAGATGCAGGAAACCAAACACTAATTTCTCCAGGGGCTACGGAAATTCATAACCAGTTCAATTTAACTACAGTTCTGGTACTCCATTTCTCTCTAGATAATAGAAAGCTTTAAAAGTGTCAAATGACTTGTCCCCCGTGGTTGGGGATTTTTTTGGCATCATGATTAAATTACATATTATCAAATGAGAAAATGCCATTGATCAAAATTGAAGGGGCTTAAATGATGAACCTAGCATATAGTTTAGAAAAATATATTATTGTGTAGGAATCAATCTTTAGGCATGCCAAATTTTGTAGTAAAGGAAATAGCAATAAAATGTCTTTCTTGTCACTGAACTGTCTATCATTACAGAAAACTAATTTGGAAATGACAAATACCGAGCTGGTAAATAGTCCATTTTTTTTTCTGGTTTTCGGCTCTATTAAGTGAAATTTTGATTCTCTCAAAATTCACTGAACATCAATGAATGATGGCATACGATACCCTGAATTACCATCTGTTGCCCAATTTCTATAATGAATTTATATAAAGTTATGGATGAAAGAAATAATACAGCTCACATAACTTGCTAATGCTGGTTTAAAGTCATGTAACACAATCACATTAACCATATACCTATGCAGAATGAGCTGAGCCCGAGGCAATGTTATGTCTTTTGGGGAATCTGAGGAGTTAAAAGTAGTTACAAAAGAAAACGTTTAAACTGCTGCAATCTTTCTGAATAAAATCCTGAGTTACAGGTCTTACACAAGCACGGTTTGTCTGCAAATCCTGTATAAGACATCTCAAGTACATACAACTAATCCTAAAATTGGATTTTAGATAAAGTCATATTGACTGAAAAAAAAAATCTCGACAAGGGTGATTTCTAAATTGAAGTCACTTTCCTAAATGCCTTTCACTATCTCATGCAGACTAATGCCTGAATATGGAATATGAAATGAAATATGTGTTGATGAAATCCTAGGGAACTGCTGTACTTACAAGATGCCAATTTTTAAATAGGGATTCAGTATTTTCATCATAAAATATTCCATAGCTTCATCAAGAGTGTTTTTACTGTAGGCAGAGTACTGTTCTAGATTCTTTATGACATAAAGAAGAATCAATAATAATAAAAATAAAAAAAATCTATAAAATCATAAAAATCTCTAAACTGTAAACTAACCTCTAGACTGTAAACTTGTTGTGCTCAGGGAACATGTCTACCCACTATTATATTGTTATATTGTACTCTCCCAAGTGCTTAGTACAGTGCTGTGCACACAGTGAGTGGCTTCATAAATACAATTGATTGAGTGATTAATAGTACTGTTTAAGCACATATAAAACAGTGTACTTAATGCTGGGAAGAATACAAAGAGATAAATTACTTCTGACACGGTCTTGAACCCACAACTAATTCACAATTTACGAGTAGGAAGATGATCGAACTAAGCATAAAAAATAGGAATTAATTCCTCAACTCTGCAGGTTCCTGACCAATCCAGCCTGCTTTGTTCAAATATTCACAACCTTCCCAACATGGGAAGGTAAGCTTCTCACTTAATACAGTAGTCTGCACAGAGTGGATGCTCAGTAAATGCCACTGAGAGTGGGTGGGCAGAGGGCTGGGAATGACCTCGACCCTTTGATCACCTTCAATGTACACAAAAACTTTGAAGCTGGGAGACCTCCAAGCTGTACCACTGCACCTGAAAATGGGGTGTTCCCAGGACGGAGGGTTGGAGATAATGCTGTGACAGAGGATAGGACCCTGTTCTCAGGGAGTTTATAATTTAAACAGGAATGCAAGCACATGTAAGTCCACAGTTACAATAATCCAAATAGTAATTTTGGCAACTGTTAAGAATTTACTCTGTGCAAAGCACTGCAGTAGATACAGAACAGTCAGATCCGACCCAGTCCCTGCACACACAAAAAAGCATAGGCTGGGAGTCAGGAGACCTGGGTTCTAATTTCTGCTCTAGAACTTGCCTGCTGTGGTGACCTTTGGGTTAGCAAATTAACTTCTCTAGGCCTCAGTTTCCGTACCTGTAAAACGGGGGTTCTCCCTGTTCTTCCTCCATCTTAAACTGTGAGTCTCATGTGGGATAAGGACTGCGTCCAACTTGATTATCTCTTATCTAGCCCTGCACTTAATATATTGCCTGGCATATAGTCAAAACCTTATACTTTCCACATTCAACATTTTAATTCCTATTGCTTAGAAAACTGATCGTCTGATGGGGCAGGCTTTATAGAGTATTGAGTGAGGCTTGAATCAATAAATCAATGAATGGTATTTTTGAGAATTTGTGCAGATCACTGAATTATGTTCTTGGTAGACTACAGTACAATAGTGTTGGTAGGTGAAATTCCTGCTCACAAGGAGCATGCATTCTAGAGCGGGAGAGAAGCATTAAAATCAATTACTGAGCAGGGAAATGGCAGATTATAAGGATATGTAAATAAGTGTTGTGGAGCTGAGGTGGGCTGAATATCAAGCCCTTAAGGGCCACAGATCTAAATGCATAGGTGATATACAAGGGAGAGTGAGTGGGGGATATGAATGCTTCGTCAGGATAGGTCTCCTGGTGGAAATGTGATTTTTAGGATGGTTTTGAAGATAGAGTGGTAGTCTGTCAGGTATGAAAGGGAAGAAGTTTCAAGCCAGAGGGAAGATGTTGGCAAGGGATCAGCGGCAAGATAGGTGAGATGGAGGTAGAGTGATTAGGCTGTCATAAAAACTAAGGAGTTGAGTTTCTCCCCATTGGTGGAGAAAGCAGAAGGGTAAGAATAAACTATGGTAAATCTGCTGAGGTTTCCCTCCTCTGGCTTATCATGACAGTAGTGGAAGGTGCTGCCCATAAACAAAGGGTTTTAGGGTAATTCCATAGGACCTCGCGTACACAGAGTATACAACAATGTCTAATGTGGATCCCAGACAGGGGAGCTGGGGAAAGAGGCAACTGAATTTCTGTCATTAAGCATAAAGGAATAAGTAAGGCCTTACTGGGTTAGATTGATAATCTAAACAGTCTCCCTCCAGTGAAAAAAATGAAATATTATTGAAGGAAGAATGTGAAACGCTGCCCTTCTTGACATTCTTCTTTCTTCTTATTTCCAAGTTAGGATCTATCATTCATGAATACTCTGGTCACTTCTCAAGATCCAGACACCACTTCTGTATCCCAGAGTCAAGCTAATGGGGAATTGCATGGTGGTTTGCTAGAGACTTCTACATTTTCCATGGCACCATTTTCTCCTGGAACAAGACAACTCTTGGTCCAACAGGAAATATAGGTGGTAAAAGAAAGAATCTTCCCTTCCTGTGCTTCCTGGATCTGCAGGAGGTTCAGAACTGCCTATACTCCACTAACTTACTATAATCTCACTGTTCTACCTGAGATGGAATCTTCAGTTAGTCAACAAGTATTGATGAAACACTACACTAATTGCTTGAGAAAAATTTTACAGGTTACACATTGTAGTTTCTTATTTCCTAACAACTTTGCAACAAACTCACTAAGGGGAAAATGAGGAGAGAAGTTGTGATATCCCATTCTATACTAATCATCCATTCTTAAAATAGAATTACAGACAGGCAGGCATATTCCTTCTGCTTTTCTTACCTTATGGCTTCATTTTCTCCAGCTTCAAATTCTGTCCCCATTTAGTGTTGATGGTCCAATTTCACTCTGCCAAACTTGTTCCTTTTTCTAAGGATTCCTCCTTGTCATTTTTTTTCTTCAATAGATGCAATCCACGGGGTAGAAAACTCATCAAGAAGGTCATCCATTTCAGTGACTAAGTTGTGCTGCTCTTTTTTATCAAGAAACAAATGTTGCTGCTTGCTGTTTTGCTCCTTATTGGCAGCTTTTCTCTAGGACATTTTCCTGGAGAATCTGCAAGAGCAATTAAATTTGGGAGAGAACAGTTGTGTTTTAGTTCCATGAGAGTAAACAACCTATTTGAATATAGAGAATATTGGTGCATTCTAAGTAAGCATTTATTCCTAACTCAAAGGAATCCAGTTTACTCATGTAGCATTTTTAAGAATTCTAAAGATTTCTACTAATGTGAGCAAGTACTTTAGGTAAAAATGAGGAAAAGTATTATCTCTTCTGCCCCCCACTATAATGAGGCAAGACTTTACGGATGTTTGAAGATCATGGAAAGAGCACAGGCATGTACTTTGAGGAACTGAGTTCTAATTCCAGCACCTCCACCTCGGTCAATCATTGAGTCATATTTATTGAGCATTTACTGTGTCCAGAGGATTGTACTAAGCACTTGGGAGAGTTCAATGTAACAGAGTTGTTAGGTACATTCCAGGCAGAAAAGTAAAGGGGGATCAATGGCCATTGAGATGGGCATGGCCTAGTGGAAAAAGCACAGGAGTCAGAGGACCTGGGTTCTAATCTTGACTTGAATCTTGAATCTCACTTGTCTGCTGTGTGATTTTAGGCAAGTCACTTAACTTCACTATGCCTCAGTTATCTCCTCTGAAGTGAGGGTTATGCCTTCCTTCATAGTAAATTATATACCAATCAATCAATAAATCATTTATTGAGCACTTACTGTGCTTGGGAGAGTACAATATAATGATATCACAGACACTTTCCCTGCACACAACAAGTTTGTTTGGTTTTTTTTTTATCGTATTTGTTAAGAGCTTACTCTGTCCCATTCACTGTTCTAAACACCTGGGTTGATTCAAGGTAATCAGATTGGACACAGTCCACGTCCCTAATGGGGCTCACAGTCTTAATCCCCATTTTATAGATGAGGTAAATGAGCCCAGAGAAGTTAAGTGACTTGCCCAGGCTCACACAGCAGACAAGTGACGAGGCCTGGATTATAACCCAGATCCTTCTGCTTCCCAGGCCCATGATCTAGCCACTGGGCTATGCTGCTTCACACCGTGCTGCTCGAATTTACAGTCTAGAGGGGAAGACAGACATTAATATAAATGAATAAATGACACGTATGTACACAGTTGCTGTGGGGCTGAAGAAGGGGGGGTGAATTAATCGGGGTAGACAGAAGGGAGTCGGAGAAAAGGAAATGAGGGCTTAGTAAGAGAAGGCGTTTGGAAAAGATGTGCTTTCAGTAAGGTTTTGAAGGTAGGGTAAATAATTGTCTGTCAGATATGAAAAGAGAAGTTGTTCCAGGCCAGAGGCAGGACGTGGGCAAGAGGTAAGATAGTGAGATAATAATAATGTTGGTATTTGTTAAGTGCTTACTATGTGCAGAGCACTGTTCTAAGCTCTGGGATAGATACAGGGTAATCAGTTTGTCCCATGTGAGGCTCACAGTCTTCATCCCCATTTTACAGATGAGGGAACTGAGGCACCGAGAAGTTAAGTGACTTGCCCACAGTCACACAGCTGACAAGGGGCAGATCCAGGATTCGAACCCATGACCTCTGACTCCCAAGCCCGGGCTCTTGCCAGTGAGTCACGCTGCTTCCCATTAGATAGATAGAGGGTAGAGGTCTGTAAATACTTCATTTTTTGGTACATGAGAAAATTACCAATTGATATCGACTCTTCAGCCGAATAAGAGGCTGGCCCTCTGACTCTAGGGAGGTGAATGCAATAGGCCCATCCTGTTCTGATATGTGACAGTGTATTAAAGCAACATCAACCAATCAAAAGCATTTATTGAGGCTGACTTTGTGTAGACCTTCAGACTATGCATTTGAGAAAATAGATCAGAATTAGCGGATGTGGTCCCTTCCCTCAAGGAGTTTACAAACTACTGAGAAATTTATAGAAGGACTAACCTTAGTATGTAATTGTAATTCTCAGGATTTGGGAAGTCAGGAGATCTGCATTTATGACTCATAGCCTCAGCTCTGGGAAATAGTAATGACAATAATAATTATAATTATTACTGTCATTATTACTATTATAGTTTATTACATTCATTATATTATAGTTTATTATATCATATATATTATGGCATTTGTTAAGTGCTTACTATGTTCTAAGCCCGGTGGTAGATCCAAGATAATCAGCTCAGACACAGACCTTGACCCACACGGGGCTCACAGTCTAAGAAGAAAGAAGAGCAAGTGTTGGATCCCCCTTTAACAGATGAGGAAACTGAGGCACAGAGAAGCCAAGTGACTTGCCCAAAGTCATTTAGTAGGTGGAGCTGGGATGAAAACTCACCTCTCCTGATTCCCAGGCCTGGGCCCTTTCCAGGAGGTCACAGTGCTCTGTAAAGTTTAGTTGAACTGTGGTGTTGCCAAACTCCTTTATTTGCAGATTAAGGAAGGAAGGATGCCCTACTCTTAGAGATCCTGAAAGATATGCAGAACCACCAGTGGAGGTGACCCTCATTACTTACTTCTAGTTGGAAAGATAATATTTCCAGTGTATAGTTTCACAGGCCACCTCTTCATTTAGTGTCTTCACAATTAACTAGAACACCATAAAAAATGGAAAAGAGTTATATTACCTTGCATTTCTGGCCTTTAATATCTTTCTCAGGAAGCAAATAATATCTTGAGAAGGTGTGACAGATTCAGAGTTTGTCAATAGCCCATCAAAATCTTGCCCTCCATTTTAAAAGGTTGGAGCTTCTGGAAAATGCAATTTGGTTGACTGAAAATCTATGCAGAGAAAATGAGCAGTTTTGCACATACACTGCAAGGATATTGTGCAGTTTTCCAAGAAGGCATTAGTATTGCTTCCAGCAAATCTGGAAATTAAAATTAAGTGAGTCCAATTTAACAGCCTTTACCAAGTAGAGAGCTGGCTGGTATTAGTAAGCCCTGTGGGGACGTGCTTGGTACATTTTTACTGAAATTAGGGGGGTTTCTATTTAATTTCGTTGATTATAGATACATTTCTTCACTTTGCCCTGTGCTAATATAATAAAAACATCAAACTAAAATGAGATACTTTTTCAGTGAGGATGAAAATTGATACCAATGGAAGTCAGTCTTTTTATCTTTTAAAGCTACAAAGTAATGAAGATTTCGGGAACATTACCTAATTAAAATTAATTGCATACATTTTAAGCACATTTCATCATCGAATCCATACATATTAATAAAATGCATTTTAATGATTTTCAGGTTACAGTACAATCAGAAATAAACTTACAAATGTGATTAAGTGGCCTGATGGATAAAACCTGATGGATAAAACCAGAGAGAACAACCTAATACACTTTATGCAGCTTAAAATATTATTTGGTGTTTGAATCAAAACCAGAATTTACTAAGGACCTACATAGTCCTGTTAGAGTCTTGGGTTCCCTCTCTGAATCTGCAAAAAAGGACACTGGTAACTCACTGACTATTTCAATGGGTAATGGCCTTGCATGGACATCTACAGCAGAAATGATTTATAAAAAAATATTTTGGTCTTGAATGTGGCAAACCTGAGAATTCTGTAGGGGTTGACCCTACTTAAGAGAGATTCATCTCATGTCCCTGGGTGGATTTAGGATAAAACGTCTAGCCTCCAAGAGCCTGTCACACCTCTTTATCTCCTCCCCACTTTCTATGCATCTTCAATGTAACAGTATTTCACTATTCCAAGCACGTTGCCAGTTTTACACCACTGTCCCTGTTGGCGTCCCAAAGAAATATTGCAGAACTAATGTGCTTTTCTTTGGCCAAGTACTTACAAAATAGAAATCAGAAAGCAGAGGCAAGAATAAAAAAATAATCCAAGGGTGAGAAGTCCCTTATAAATGTGCAGGAGCTTTTTTTAACCTGAGTGCAGATATCTAACACCTAAAAAAACCCCACAGAAATCCAATAAAAGATTATAGTGTCATATTAAACTAAATCTTCATATAAAATATTGGGTGAAATTTTTCTGGAGGAAAAACGAATCGCTACAACAGACATTATCTGAAACTCAAGCAGTTGCATTGGCTTCCTCTGAAGCCCACTTAATTTTCTTCATCAATCCCTTCCCTCATTCTTCACTTCCTGAGCCTCATGGTGATCTAATCTTTTCTTTTTTCAATGTATTCCCAATTTTTAATCACTCAATCAACCCCTCAAACCTAATATATCTAAGCAGAATTCATAATCTTCCCACCCAAACCCTGTCTTCTCCAAGAATTTCCCATCTCTGTAGACAGCATCATCATCCACCTGGGCATTGTCCTTGACTCATCTCTCTCATTCAACCCATGTATTTAATCTGTCACCAAATCCTGTCGGGTCTATTTTCACAATATCACTTAAATCCACCCTTTTCTCTCCATGCAAACTACTACCCTCCTTAATCCAAACATTTACCCTATCCCACCTAGACTACTGCATCGGCCTCCTTGCAGATTTCCCTGCCTCCTGTTTCTCTCCACTCCAGTCAAATCTTCAATCTGCTACCTGGACCATATTTCTACTAAAAGTTCAGTCCACCTCTCCTCATTCCTCAAGAACCTCCAGTGGTTACCCATCCATCTCCACATCAAACAGAAATTTCTTAAAACACTCAGTCAACTCACCCGCTATCTTACCTCACTGATTTCCTACTGTAGTTCAGCCTACCCACTTGCTCCTCTAGTGCTAATCTTCTCGCTTTTCTTCTCTCTCATCTATCTTGCCACCGCTTTCTTGCCAATACCTCCCTCCCCCTTCATATCTGACAGACCACCTCTCCCCACCTTCAAAAAAGAAAAGGACATCTCCAAGAGGGCTTCCAATCAATCGATCATATTGGGAGAGTACAATTTTACAGAGTTGGTAGATCCATTCCTTACCTAGAAGGACTGTACAGAGGGTTGACAGATATTCATATAAGTAAAATTACAGATATGTTTATAAGTGATGTGGGATTGAGGATGGGGTGAATGAAATATGCAAATCCAAGTGCAAGGGAGACCTGACTTCCTAGACTAAGCCCTCATTCCCTACTCCCTCTCCCTTTTGTGTCACCCTCACACCTAGATTTGTACCTCTTAAACACTTGAGTCACCTCACCCTCCAGCCCCACAGCACTTATGTACACATCCATAATTTATTTTAATGTCTCCCCTCTAAACTGAAAACTTCTTGTGGGCAGGGAATATGTTTACCAACTCTTGTAGCATCCTCTCCCATGTGCTTAGTACAGTGTTCTGCAAACAGCAAGCACTCGATAAATACCCCTGATCGACGGAGCCCTTATTGGGTGTAGAACACTGCAGCGTGGCTCAGTGGAAAGAGCACGGGCTTAGGAGTCAGAGGTCATGGGTTCTAATCCCGACTTCGCCACCTGTCAGCTGTGTGACTTTGGGCAAGTCACTGGACTTCTTGGTGCCTCAGTTACCTCATCTGTAAAATGGGGATTAAGACTGTGAGCCCACGTGGGAAAACCTGATTACCCTCTATCTACCCCAGCGCTTAGAACAATGCTCGGCACATAGTAAGTGCTTAACAAATACCAACATTATTATTATTATTATTAATACTGTACTGAGTGCTTGGGCAAGTACGTCACAGCAGAGTTGGTAGCTGTGATCCTAGTAAAAAGGAGCTTACATTCTACTGACTGTTGACTGTAGTCAGCATTAATCAATTCAGTGGGTGTTGCTTTGACAAAGGTAATTTAAGAAGAAATTTCTCCCAGCCCTCATGTAGCAAAGACAGCTTGGCAGCTATTTTCAGTTCAGGAGATGAATTTTCCATGCAGCTGATAAGCGTTTTCTCTGTACCATGACTAGTAGGGGATCTGGAAACTGACGCTGCTCAAAAATCCCCCTTTGCTGCAGGTACTCTTCTAGTGTGGTTTGATTTAATGCCAGTCACAGTATGTATATTCCATCCCCTTGTGTTTTTTTTCTTGGCACTAAGACATTCTACAATGAGCAGCTGATGACATTTTCTTTGACATGACTTGACAAGCCCTTCATTGTTAGACATCACTATATATCACTCTACGGGTGCTTGAAAAAACTTGATGGGGCCTGGTGTCAGGGGCTGACGTTTCTCCTTGTCTTCCCCTCTAAAGTTTCATCAATTTTCTCTGCTTCTTCATTTCACTGCTTCTCCAGGCCTTCGTTAGACTCTGGTTACTTGGGGAACTGCATTAACTCTTTCAACCCATCAGGTTATCACTCAGTAAATAGGACTCAGAGTTAGCCCTCAGCCTAAGTAGTTCAGGTGCCTTATCAGTCAATCAAGCAATAGTAATGATTGAGCACTTACTGGGTGGTGAGCACTGTATCAAGCACTCAGAAGAGTACCTAAGAGTTTATGGTGTAAACTCTTTGGGAATCTCATTGTTCACCATTGCTGGCAAGGGTCCTCACTCGAGAATTCCTGAATCAGCTACTGAAGAGCACAGTTGGCCCAAAGCAAGACAAAGGGGCATTACCTTTATGGCGTACCATGAGACATACAGGTACACCATCAGTACCAGGCATTAACACAGGCAGCAAAGACTGTGGTAATTTTGAAGGCAACTTCCTGCTGGGTTAGGGTGAACTGGCCCAACATCGCTTTAAAGTTATGGTCAATTTGGCCATAAATAGGACACATAAAGAAACCTGGGTGTGCACTTCACACTGTCTACACTCTTGCCCGCCTATTTGCTCATTACACCTCATGGGCCAGTAGGAGTGTGACTGACAAAGAGTGTGATTGGTACTGTGCATAACACCAGGATGAACTGATTCTTTTACATGGGTTCTCATCCTGAAGCTTCAGGACCGAGGCTCGCCCATCATTCCCAATGAAAGCCTCCACCTTCATTTGCACTAATAAAATGTCACTGTACCAGGAGGACGGACAGACACACACAAACACCCCTCACATGCTCAGAATAATAATAATTATTATGGTATTTGGTAAGTGCTTACTATGTGCCAAGGGACTGTTCTAAATGCTGGGGTAGATAGAAGGTAATCCAGTTGTCCCATGAGGGGCTCATAGTCTTAATCTCTATTTTACAGATGAGGTAATTCATTCAATAGTATTTATTGAGCGCTTACTATGTGCAGAGCACTGTACTAAGCGCTTGGGATGAACAAGTCGGCAACAGATAGAGACAGTCCCTGCCGTTTGACGGGCTTACAGTCTAATCGGGGGAGACGGACAGACAAGAACAATGGCACTAAACAGCGTCAAGGGGAAGAACATCTCGTAAAAACAATGGCAACTAAATAGAATCAAGGCGATGTACAATTCATTAACAAAATAAATAGGGTAACGAAAATATATACAGTTGAGCGGACGAGTACAGTGCTGTGGGGATGGGAAGGGAGAGGTGGAGGAGCAGAGGGAAAAGGGGAAAATGAGGCTTTAGCTGCAGAGAGGTAAAGGGGGGATGGCAGAGGGAGTAGAGGGGGAAGAGGAGCTCAGTCTGGGAAGGCCTCTTGGAGGAGGTGATTTTTAAGTAAGGTTTTGAAGAGGGAAAGAGAATCAGTTTGGCGGAGGTGAGGAGGGAGGGCGTTCCAGGACCGCGGGAGGATGTGACCCAGGAGGCACAGAGACATTAAGTGATTTTCCCAAGGTCACACAGCAGAAAAATGGAGGAACAGGTATTAGAACCCACATCCTCTGACTCCCAAGCCCGAGCTCTTTCCACTAGGCCATGTGATTTTCGTGCTGTCACTAGGAAGGAGCAAAGCAAAGGGAGAAACCAACTCCCTAAGCACCTAATGAAGCTCATACACCATATGGACAGATTTTTTTCTCTTTGTCCCAGGAAGAGTGAATTCTCTCTGAGGGAATGAGGCAAACCTGCAGGCCTTCCCTTGCCCCCTCCCTGACATGTTCTTTTACATTCTCTTTTTGACTGAGAATTATGGAAAATGAGGTCACCCCGCTAGGGGTCATCCTATCAGTAGCTAATGATCAGATTGTGCTGAACCTAGAGCCTGAACATACATTTTATATGGTTGGGATGATCAGGGCTGTTCTGAGTATTCCCCGAGCCCTCCCTGAGCATTCCTGAAAAATCTCTTTGTATCACACACACCAGAGTAGTAGCTGCTCAGTGATTTCTCGCCAGTAGCCTATAGGCTGAAATTTTGTTCCCCAAACCAGTCTACTTCTGCCAGAAACAACATCTAATCAGTTAAAAACCCCTCTCCACAAACAACAAACTAAAATTAATTCATTAATGTGGATGGCATGCCTGACGATAATATCCGCTCCACTCGAGGAGCTGTGTTCCAACTGAAGAGCAGTTTCAAATAAGAGAAAGGTCATGAGGATACAAAGCTTATGAGAACTTTTCAAGGAGACTTTAAGTTGACATGTAAAACTTTAAATAATTATTACCTAAACTTTCACTAAGTTTGCACAGAAGAAAATGGGGGAAAAAAATCCAAGGACAAAGACTAAATGGGTAAAAAACAACCAAGGACTTCTGCAGGTCATTTATGGGTCTTTATGGACCGAATCAACCATGACCCTACTGAAAATTATAGATGGCTACACTCTTTAAGAATGACTATTCCAGTTCACTAATCTCCTTAATGCCACTGAGAATGATACTCTACGAAGAAAAGTTAATTCAACACTGTAGGAAGTCATGCCTTTGACTTTAACACTAAAGTCATTAATTCAATCAGAACCCAGAAAAAATGGGAACACTCCTAGGTATCATGGTATACAATTAGAGATAGACAAGTCCTGCCATGTTGTCCTACAATCAAGGAAGGTTGGGTCCTGTAGTCTTTACTTGTCAAAGACACCAAATATCAAGATTCAGAGTTTGGCACAGCTAGGGATGGGAGTCAGGGCAAGAAAACTGTTATTAAATATGATAAAACTGGGCCTGAAATATTTCTGATACAAGAGTGGCAGGATGGTACTCAGAAATATTCCAGAAGTCACTATATATAGCAGGCACTTTATGAAACATTTAATCACTAAAAGGGAGAACAACAGAATATTAAAGGAGGATAACAATGGACTAGGAAAAAAATTACAGCTGTTAGAGTGAGAGGAAAGACAATATGGAATCTTTTGGCTGACATTAAGACAAAAATTCCCGATAAGTGATCACAGATGTCATAAACTATAGTAAAGCTACTGATCACCCAAATTCTGTAATTAAAAATTCCTCCACAGTGACGATGATAACGATGAATGAAAATGACAGATTAGCCTTGGTACTTGGGCTGTACGAAGGAATTGAATATCACTGATGGAGTGATTAATTATAATGATGACCTCGTGCAGCATCACTCACATGTTCACATCCCCGCCAGCTATGTTTCCTTCAGAAAAATCCCACCAGCATAGGAACATCCTGGAAGAGAGTCAGGTCTCCCCGCTCTAGTCAGCCAAAAGGGAAAGGGTGAGTGTGTTCGCCTTAGAGGTTGTAAGATTCTTCTCCAAAAACAATACCTCCCATTATTTTATTCTTATACCATAACATTTGCTTAGTTTCTTCTATAACAGTGCCAAACCTAGTGAGTTCTTAAATACAATAATAATAATAATGATACTAATAACATCATTGTAATTATAGTAGTCATCAAAATATAGGCTTGGACACACGTGTTTACTCAAGTCACTTTCTGGTCTGATTTTCTCCATCATTTCTTGGGTAATTACCAATCACTGCTCTATTCCCGGAGAGGAGATTTTGGTCACTGAGGTTTACTATTAACGAAGGTCTCCTTCTAATATAGAAACAAATGATATCGATGTTTCATTCATTAATTACCAGTTATTGCTAATGTATATGTAATTGCTACAACCCCAGAATGAGCTATATCTATATGAGAAGCAGCGTGGCTCACTGGAAAGAGCCGGGGCTTTGGAGTCAGAGGTCATGGGTTCGAACCCCAGCTCTGCCACTTGTCAGCTGTGTGACTTTGGGCAAGTCACTTAACTTCTTGGTGCCTCAGTTCCCTCATCTGTAAAATGGGGATGAAGACTGTGAGCCCCACGTGGGACAACCTGATTCCCCTGTGTCTACCCCAGCGCTTAGAACAGTGCTCGGCACATAGTAAGCGCTTAATAAATACCAACATTATTATTATTATTATCTCTATTTACCTATGTATAGATAGATATGTGTATGCCATATAGATATCTACCAATCTGGTGATATATATATATATATATATATGTAAATATCTGATATATATCTATATCCCATTCTGGTGGTGTTGGTGTTGGTATATGTACTAGATAGAGATGTAGCCCATTCTGGTGTTGTGTAGCAATAATACATCTCTCTATATCTATAGATATACAGATATATATTGATATTCCATTCTGGGGTTATAGCAAGAATTGCTTATAATATAATATATTATTGCTACAAGCCCAAAATGGGCTATCTATTTATATCTACCTGTCTATATATCTCCATATCTATACATACCATATAGGTATCTAGCTAGCTAGTTATCTGGATTCTACGTATATACATATGGTGTAGTGGATAGAGAACTGGTCTGGAGCTTAGAAGGTCATGAGTTCTAGTCCCACCTCTGCCACTTGTCTGCTGTGTGACCCTGGTCACGTCACTTCACTTCTCTGGAGCCTCAGTTACCTCATCTGTAAAATGGGGATTGAGACTGTGAGCCCCACATGGAATAGGGACTGTGTCCAACCTGATTTGTTCATATCCACCCCAGTGTTTCATACAGTGTCTGACACATAGCACTTAACAAATACCACAATTATTATTGTTGTTGTCTGTTAGGACTTAACAAACCATTTATATCCACTGTTGCTACACCCCCAAAAATGATTTGCTACTTTACTCCTTATATGTTATCTCAGACCCATAGCAAATGAATCTGCTGTGGTTCTCCTTAAATAGCAGATCATCCTTCCAGCTTTGTCAATGAGCTTCTACTCTACATTTGGTAATTTGGATCTTATTACCTGGGATCAATGAACTGTTGTATTTTCATGGCCTGGTTCTCAGGTCTTTAGCAATTTAACCTGACATGTCAATCACCTTACCCATCACAATAAATTATGCCACCCCAATAATTTTCAATGATGGTGATGGCTGGTCAGTTCAAATTCTTTATTGCTAAAAATCAGGACTGGGTGTCTTTGAAATCTTTATGTAACAGCTTTTGGAAATTCCTATCAGCCTGAGGCTGCCTGAAACAATTTGCTATATAATTTTGAGTGAAGAAAACAAACCTAAAGAAAATTGGCAATTCCAATATTATCTGGGCCATTATTTCCTCTTCCATTGATTGTACCCTGAGGCTATGGAAACTCTGGGATGTCTCCCTCTTGAACTAGTGATTGGCCAGATATTGATTGCATCCTGATATCTACCTATGTACATCTATGCATATATTTAATTTCTTAGGGGAGAGATGAAAAATTACTTGGGGCTACTAGGGAAAGAATCAGTTTGGGGAAACAAATCAACTCTTGAGAGGGCAAATCAGAAGGCAGAAGTAAAGGCAAAGCTGAAGTAGAAAGTAAGGGCGAAGCTGAAGCTGGAACTACTGGCAAAGCTGAAGTCAGTAGTAAGTGGGAACCTGAAGTCTGAAGTAAGAGTGAAGCTTAAGTCAAAAGTAAGGGAGAAGCTGAAGCTGGAAGTAATGATGATGCTGAAGCCAGAGTATGTGGGAAGCTGAAGTCTGAAGTAAGGGCAAAGTTGAAGCCAACAATAGGAAGAAGCAGAAGCTGGAACTAACGGCAAAGCTGAAGCCAGGGTAAGGGTGAAGCAACATCCGAAGCCGAAAGTAACGGCGAACCCAAAGCCATAAGCAAAGGAGCAACTGAAGCTAAAAGCATAGGTGAAGCTGAAACCAAAAGTAGGGGCGAAGCCAAAGCTGGAAGCAAAGGTGAAACCTCAGCCAAAGTAAAGTTGAAGCCTAATGGGAGGGCAAAGCCGAAGCTGAAAGTAAAGGAGAAGCTGGGGGCAAAGGTTAGGGTGAAGAGGAAGACAAAATTAAGGGCGAAGCAGAAACCAAAGGTAACGGCAAAGGCAAGCTTGAGAGTAAATGCAAAGTCGAGGCCGAAAGTAAGGACCAAAGGGAGGGTAAAGGTCAGGGTGAAGCTGAGTGTGAAAGCAAGGACGGAGCTGAACCCAAAAGTATATGTAAAATCAAAGTTAAAAGTAAAGGAGATGCTGAGGTCAAAGGTAAGGGTAAAGCCAAAGCCAAAAGTCAGGGCGAAGCTGAAGCCGAAAGTGTATGATTATTCCTGTTGCTATATGATGGGAAACTTTCATATACTGCTCGGTGACATACACCGAAGAGAACTCTTAGTAGGTATTCCTGGAGGCAATGTGAACCAAGACACACCCCTTCAGCTGCTTAGAAATGAAAGACAGGATGCTGACAAAGAAATATTAAACCATTCAATTAGGGAGAGCTCCTCTTACTTTGTATAGATTTTTGGAAACTAGTTCATTTTGTTTATTTCATGAGCTATTTGAGGTTTTGGTTGCCCAACTTTTCAACTGGTAAAAGTTAATATTACTCTATCCAGGTAGAACATTTTTTTAAATATAGGCTGACTGTAGGCTTCATAAATTTGAAGAGTGAACATATGTACATACCTGAATTATGGCAATATGTCCTTTTAAGTGAGATATTACTGTAGTTGGAAATTAATAAAAAAGATGTGAAACTAGTGTTTAAATATAATGAATCTTCTTATGATATTTCCCAAAGAAATACCTAAAACTGAAGAATATCTTATGTGAGAAATATCACATAAAACTATTTCTTTGAAAAGCAAATGGAGAGAAAAAAATCTAGTCAAGGAAATTAAACAGTTTTATCATTAATCTCCAAAAGTTCAGTGACAGCCATTTGAAGTTTAATGTGGAAAAATATAAAGACTACTCTAAAACCTTTTTACAAGTAATAAGGGAAATTAGATATTCAGTCTCCCATGTGAACAGTTGACAAAATCACCCAGAATCACTTTTTAAATAAATACAATTTCTTTCTTCAATAGTTATATAACTCTTCCTAATAGGTGGGTATGGAGAAAAAGGTATAAGTAAATGTGTTTGAAAGAATTAGTTCCTTGAAGAATTGTGATTACTTTCACTGAGATGTTTAGCTGTAATTATATATAATACTGAATAAAAGAGTGAAATTCAAGGTTCCAATAGAAATCTGAGTGGATATATTTTCCCCAGTGAATAAAATTGGATTCAAGTAAATATCAGAAATAAACAGCATAAAATTGTTTTGCTTCATCTTATTACACTATTATCATTATCATCATTATTATCATATTTGTTAAGTACCTATTTCGTGTCCAACACTGTTTTCAGCACTGGGATAGATACAAGTTAATCAGGTTGGACACAGTCCCGGTCCCACAAGGGACCCACAGTCTAAGTAAAAGGGAGATCATTTTACATTTTACAGTTGAGGCACAGATAAGTTACTTATCC
The DNA here is from genome assembly GCF_004115215.2 of Ornithorhynchus anatinus. Classification (NCBI taxonomy): domain Eukaryota; kingdom Metazoa; phylum Chordata; class Mammalia; order Monotremata; family Ornithorhynchidae; genus Ornithorhynchus; species Ornithorhynchus anatinus. The sequence continues at coordinate 11,239,657 of NC_041735.1, read as the reverse complement.
AAGATCACACAGCAGGCAACTGTCAGAGTAAGGATTAGAACCCAAGACCTCTGATTCCAAGGCCCATGCGCTTTCCACCAGGCCTCGCTGCTCCTTAATTGAAATACAGTGTCAGACTATTAAAGCATTCATATGATCAGCCCTTGCTGTCATTAAAGTCAAAATAAAATGCATCAAGGAGAAGCTAGAACAACAGAGAACTAACCAGAGTCAACAAAAGACACGCAGCCACGTCCTACATCCATTCTCTCCACCATCAGAAAAACTCTAATGCTGTCACCTGCTCCATGAATTTTAATACTATTTTCAAAACATATCTGAAAACTGGAAATAATTTGCACATACAATTAAAGGGTTTTATTGAGCACCTGCTGGACTACCATGCAAAGTACTTGGGACAATTCAATAAAATTATTGATCCCTGTCTATAAGAAGTATAAAATTTCTGGGAGGACAGAAAAGGCAGGAGGGGATGTGTGGGGATGGGACAGGTGGGGAGGGGGAAGGTGGGTTAAAAGAAAGAAAGGAGGGGAGAAAAAAGAGAGAAGAGAAAAAAATGGATTTCCCATCAGTGTAGACAGCACCACCATGCTTTCTGTCTCCCAAGTCTGTAACCTTGGTGTCATCCTTGATTCATCTCTTTCATTCAACCCACATATTCAATCTATCATGAAATCCTATCAGTTCAACCTTCACAACATTGCTAAAATGACCTTTTCCTCTACATCCAAACTGCTACTATGTTAATCCAAGCATATGTCTTATCCAGCTTTGATTACTTTATCAGCCTCCTTGCAGTCCTCCCTTCCTTCCCCCACTCCTGTTGCTACTTCACTCTGCTGCCCAGATCATTTTTCTACAGAAACATTCAGTCCATGTTTTCCCACTCCTCAAGAACCTCCCGTGGCTGCCTTTCCACCTCTACATCAAGCAGAAACTCCTTACCATTGGCTTTAAAGCACTCAATCACCTTGCTCTCTTCTAACTTACCTCAATGCCCTCCTACTACAATCCAGCCCACACATTACACTCCTCAAATATCAGCCAACTTACTGTACCTCACTCTCATCTATCTAGCATCCAATCTCACACTCAAATCCCGCCACTGGCTGGAATGCCCTCCCTCTTCGTATCCAACATTTATGCTCCCCACCTTCAAAGTCTTCTGAAAGATACATCTCCTAAAGACCCTTTCTTGACTAAGTCCTCTTTTCCTTTCTCCCACTCCCTTCTGCATTACCTTGATTTTCTCCCTTTAGTCAACGCCGTCCTTCAGCCCCACTGCATTTACGTACAAATCCATATGTTATCTATTTATATTAATACCTGTCACCCCCTCTTAACTGTAAGCTTGCTGTGGGCAGAGAATGTGTCTACTAACTCATATTGTTATATTGTACTCCCACAAGCGTTTAGAAAAGTGCTTTGCACACAGAAAGCACTTAATGAATATGACTGATGGAGAGTAGAGGTAAAATAATTCATTCTTTACTGAAAAATAATCTTTTTTGTATAAGTTTGGATTGAAAAGACTAGCTGTCATATATATGGAATAAACAGAGGACATAATTCAATCCAACGAAAACCATGAAGGAGGCTGCTAGAGTGACAGCCTTCCCTAAACTCTAACATCTATAAAAGACCTCCCTTCTGTGTTGACTATGCCCTTGACTGTGTACCACTTAAGCACTTAGATATTCATTCCTCCCCAGTCCCACGGCACTTATGTATCTACCCATCTGTGATTTATTTTGTCTTCCAGTTTGAAGGATATTTTGGACATGGAGCATGTCTATCTCCTCTATTGTATTGCACTCTCCCCAGCAATTAGTCCATTAGACACCCCTAATTAGAGTTTAAGATCATTCTAGACTGTAAGCTCATTATAGACAAGGAACATGTCTACCAACTCTGTTGTATTGTACTCTCCCAAGTACTTAGTTCAGTGCTCTGCAGACTGCCAGTGACACCAAGATGCTTGGGGACTTCAGAGCCTTGGACATTCATTCAATTGCATTATGAGTGCTTACTGTGACAACAAACAGACATTCCCTGCCCACCCTGAGTCTACAGTCTAGAGACATCTATCTTTCCATCTCCATCTCAAAACATCACCTCTGATGGGAACACAAGGTGGGTAGAGTCAAAAAGGTGTCTGAGTCTCTAGACTCCAGAATTAGACTTCTGGGAGAATAAACAAGCAAGGGGAAAGAAAGAAGCAGAGGAGAAAAATACAAGAATCTTGTGTTTCTTTAGAGGTGTTCCTAGTTTTACCAACTTAATATCAGCTGGACTTGTGGAAGATGGGCCACGGGTGAAACCCAAGGAAATGTAAACTCTCCTCTTGCTAGAGGAGAGAACTCAGGAACTACAGTGCTAATGTACCACATCAGCAAAGTCCAATTTCAATTACCGTAAGTTGATTGGTGGTGGCCTTGAGCAACTCCTCTTCTGTCTCAGTCTCTGCGTGTGCTTAATTGGGAGAGCACTTGTTTGTGAGGAGGGTCATCGTTTATAATTAGTTTATATTTGTCAGTGTCTCAGAATGTAAGTGCAGTGACATCTTCCATTCTGGGGCTGATTGCCATTATTTATTAGTGAGACATCATGACAAACCATCAGTGAAATTTTGTACAAAGAGGAAGAAAGCATATTAGCTGAAATATTTAATAGCAAAGCTAAAATAAACAGAAACCTTAAGCACTTTAATGCTCATCCCATCCCCACAGTCCTTACATAAATATCCTTATACTCTATTTCCCCTATCTGTAGTTTATTTTAATGTCTGCTTCTCTTTGTAGAATCTAAACTCCTTGGGTACAGATCATGTCTACCAACTCAGTTGATTTGTATGTTCCCCAGGTTCTAGTACAGTGCTTTGCACAGTTTAAACACTCAATAAATACCACTGATTGATTGAGATTAGAAACCTGTCTCCATTTGGTACTAAAACCCATATTTAGCGAGTTTTAGGAAAACTGCAGATTTTGAACTTTTATTGATTCTTTAAAAACATGCCATTTGTATGGTGGATCTAGGGTGCGAGAATGGGAGGAAAACTTGATCTTATTTATGAATTTTCTTGTCAATGCGAGCAGATGATCCCACCCTACCTCTTTCCCCCAGTCAAATCAATCTGGATTCTCTCTCCCCTGAGGTCGAAGATGGAGGTGTGATTTGCCAAAGAGGCGTTCATTTGGTGTACAAATGTGCCTGAGAATCCTATCAGTTCTACCAATCCTGAGGTGAAGACATTGAACTGTGATCTACCATGATGCCCCCTCCCCTCTCCAGTCATATGACACAGTCTGATGCTGGCATAGAGTTCACTCATCTCGGGCCCAATGTGGACAACAGGATGGGTGGTGAACTGTGGCTGGCCCTTGATAGAGCAAACCAAGATGGAGGAGCAGGCCATTCCCATGGACCCTTTGGGGTAGGGAAAAAAAAAAATCTAACTTGGATTTATTTTGTGTCACCTTCTAAAATGAAAAGAAAACAAACATGAGGGGACAAAAACCGCTGTCTTTCCTGGCTTCTCCACTCTGGAGCCCAACTTGATGATTGGGGAGAGGCAGCTCAGCCAGCATCCTGGGTCCATCCTGGGTCCTGGGTCCAGTGAGGAGTCACAGGTGCTTTCCTATTTTCCCTGCTCCAGTCACCATTCCAGAGCCCAGGCAAATGAGCTGGGACAGTGGAAGGAAAGATATGCACGTGTCCCCAGTGGGCAGGCTATGTGCCCATAGTCACCCTGGGTTCCTTGTTCCTGAGCTTCATGGAGAGGCTCGGCTCCTTCTCCAGAAGCATTCCCTGCTTGGAATATCAGTAATACCTAGAAATTTAAACTATGAGAAGATCAATTATTACCCATTAAAAAACATTCTATCACATAATTGTGAAGGATTTTCACTTGGGTAGCATTTGTAAATTAAAATGTGCCATTCTGTCATAGAGCTCCCTCCATGTCTCCCCACCACGTTAGTGCCTTTGACCCAGAGGTTGCATGTCAACAGATACACTGGAAAACGTGCACACCAGTCAGGTCATTCTGGGGGGAAAAAATCAGGGGACGTGGTTTATTAAGCAAGGTCTCTGTCGTGGACCTGGGGAGACAGGAAGCCTGAAATGATTTGAATGGGGGAAAGAGGTAGGGTGGGATTTTCTGCTCACATTAACAAGAAAATTCATAAATAGGATCATGTTTTTCTCCCATTCTTTCACCTTAGATCCACCATACAAATGGCATGTTTTAGAAGAATTGATAAAAGTTCAAAATCAGCAGTTTTCCTAAAACTCATTATATATGGGTTTTAGTAACAAGTGGAGACAGATTTCTAATACCAATCAATCATTAGCATTTATTGAGTGTTTACACTGCACAAAGCATTGCACCAGGCTCTTGGGAACATACAAATCAAATGAGTTGGTAGACATGATCAAAGACAGTCATTTGGAAGCTTAGCAAGCTACAGCAACTCACGTTTTGGGGGTTTCTAGTCCTGTCATGGCTTAACTATGAAATTGGATTTCCATGCGACTTTGGATAAATCACTTTGTTCTCTGGGCCTACTTTTGCATCCGTGAAATGGGGAATAAAAGTACCCGCATCTGTCTACCTCAGAGGAAGTTATAATAATCAAAGGAGACAATTGATATGAAAATGCTTTGGAAAAATAAGAGCACTTTTTAAATTCAAAGTGGTATTATTACCCAAGGGGCATGCAGTGCATTTTTCAAGTCATTAATTAACAGTATTTATGGAGCACTTTATACAGAGCACTATATTAAGCACTTGGGAGACTACAATAGAAGTGGTACACAGGAGTTTATAATCAAGCGGTAATGGGAGCTCAGAGGGGACAAGGGTTAGAATTTCCCTTCCTGCACAGGCTTTGGTAGGCCGCAGACAAATTGGGGTCTTTTCAAATTAAGCCATTTTATCACAGCATGATTTCAGTTGTATATCTGAAGTGGGGTTTTGATTTCACACAGGTAAATAAAATGGAGTTGGAAGTACCAAAAAGGCATGCTTAACTCTCACTACATGACCTGAAAATAGGCGGTGTATTTGGGTCCTTACATCCCAAAGTAAGCATCGGGAACAATAAGAGACATTTTAGGAATAAGTATTACCAGTATTTTAGGTTTCTGGGTTGCCCTGGCTGCCCACTCTGATGAGGTTATATGAAGTTATTTGATTCCATTTCCGAGCGATAGAGATTTATAGAATATGTTCTGAATTGGTAGATAGTTTATCAGTACAAGCCTGGTGTATATCTGACTAATAATATGACCTCATTTGTTTTCTCAGAAACCTTCAGCGAAGTCAAAGTTAAAATTTTAAAAGATTGGAATTTCTTCAGTTTTAGGTGAGGGTTTATGTTTATATACCAAATTAGACTATGACATGAGATTTTAAAAAGGCTTACATTTCCTCCTATGTTGTATGTCTGCCGACCTGAAATTAGACCTGTTCTCTTTTTATGTATCTGAAAATTCATGTTGAGATTTTCATGACAAATAGTCATTGTTCCATTTTTTAGAGTATCTTCTGTAGTACTGTGAGCAAATACTTCCATTTCTTTCCTCCTGATAACAGATTTACAAGAAAAAAAAACTATTAACAGGGTCAAACATCTCCTGTTCTCTCACCTTTTCACCTCTTTTGATATAGCAAAACCAAAGAGAGGGACAAGGAGAAGAATTAGATCCTAAAGCATCTTGGAAAAATTACAGAAGTGAAAAATTGAAAGAATTTTGAAATTAGCTTCCCAGATCCCACATGATGGTAGACATTCCATACATATTCACTGCCATTGTTATGGCCTACATGAAGAAAGTACGAAGATCTTTTCCGGCCTTGAATAAATGCTATTTAAATGAAGAGGAAAGTGATTTTGTCCAAGTCTGTAAATGCATTTTAGAATGTTTAGTGAAATCAATCAATGGCATTTTTTCAGTGCTTCCTCTGTGTAGAACACTGTACTAAGTGCTTGGGAGAGTGCAATACAATAGAGTTCGTAGACATGATCCCTGGCCTCAAGGAGTTTACAGTCTAATGGATGTTTCCCATCAGATAGTATGTCTCTAAAATGCAGCAGTATAAATAAAAAACACTTTGGTTTAATTAAAAACTAGAACTTTTATCTTGAACTTCTGTTTTTGACAGTACTATAAATCATGAAATTTACTGAAACACACAAATTTGTTGCCTTTTTCATTTTCTCGAGGGCAGAAATTGATCCTACAACCTTCAGAGTTTGGAGTCCTCTGAAGTCTCCCCTTATTTGCCCAGGAAAATGTCCATATCCTTCCATCATGGTATTTTTCTACATATTTATGATGATCAATTTTTTACATTGCTGAATAATAATTTAAGGGTGCACAATTATGTTCAATTATACAATCTTCTCAGGACAGCTCATGTCTGAATTGAGCTTCTCTCAATTCATAACATGATTTGATTTATTTGCCCAGAATGTCCATTTGAAATTTCCCTTTAGATGCGGATGAAGAAGATGGAATTGGAAAATTACCTGCATGTTAGGATGTCAGAGTTGACAGGATCTCAAATTTACTGCACTAAGCATGTCTTGTGTGTCCTGGAAACCAGATTTTTCCCCAATCCTGTGCATGGAGAATTAAAGCAATGAACATGATGAACAGAGGATGAGTGAGTTTGTGTGATGACAGAGTTCCAAATGAGCCTGTGTTGGTTATTAAAGCCAACAGATTTTACTCTAGAGTATTAAAAGTTTAAATCCAGCATTCTGTTTGCCTGCAGGCCATGATTATGTTAGGTAAAATAAAATAGGCTCAACATTGCAAGCTCTGCACAGAATGTGATGTCGAGATTTTAAACAAAAATGACAAATGTTTCTAGTTTTCATAAAAGTAAATTTTGAATCCTATTATACCACTTGCCTCCAGATACCTAGATTTTGCCAGTACTCTCTTTAATAAACCACCATGCCCTTCTAAGTTCATTTCATCACTTACAAACTCCAAACATGACTTGTGATTTCCTGCAAAATTTCTAGGCTCTTGCAGTCTGTAGCGTCATTTTGAAAATGAATCACAGTTCTTTGGCTCTTTCGATATATAATTTTATATATGTGTATATATAAATATATATATATACACATATATTTATAAATACATAGAAGCGCTAAGTGTTAAAGTATATATTTAGTAGCCACTGAGTCTCTGTGGAGTAAAACTTTATAGGGGCTAAAAATGAATCTTGTTGACTTCAATTATATATAAGTAAATAATTTTCATTTCTTTTCTTGAATTTATGTTATGGCAAATTCATATTATTAGTTCTTCATACAAAAGCAGAATGGCAGTACAATAAATTGCATCAAGCCCTAAAATTCTCAGTGGAAAACTAGATAAAAAATAATAAATATTCCATAAACAATCATTTTTCATTTCTCCATTAGATATTTAATAGCATCCTTTATCTGAGGAAAATACTTTTGTAGGCTATAAAAGTAAGCACTTGAGAAACTAATCTCCCATCAGTTTATCACCAAGATGAAATTCTTACTTGGGAGACATCTTTCAGTTTATCATCAAGCCTAATGAAATACTCTTGGTCGATGTCAGAGAAGCAATTTATATTAAGTAGTAACATACCTGAACTGTGGTCTATAGTTATAGCTGATCTTTTGAGTAACAAAAGATGGAGTGCAATGTTTCAGAGGCTGGATGATCATTCCTTCGGGTTCATGACAGCGTCTCCTTGGCTGCCAACTAGCAACGTGGGGGAATGATTAAGTTCTTTGTTACTGATTATTCCCTTTGATTACGTAGAGCATTCTACCTAGTATGTTACCTCGGGTCTCTTTAGGCTTAATGCCACTCCATGCTGTTGCACTGATCTTGAAGAGATTCATAATAATTTACGTGTCTTGTGTTTATGAATCAAAAGCACGATAGATCTTAGGTATTTATTAAGCACTTACGGTACGCAGGACCCCGTCCTAAGTGCTTCTCCTCCTCCTACCTTGCCTCAATGATTTCAAGCGCTTAGGCCAGTGCTCTGCACACAGTAAGCACTCAATAAATACAATTGAATGAATACATTCGCCAGACTACTTGTTTTGTTCTGTTTTGCTTTGCTGTCTCCCCCGTTTAGACTGTGAGCCCGCTGTTGGGCAGGGATTGCCTCTATCTGTAGCCAAATTGTACATTCCAAGTGCTTAGTACAGTGCTCTGCACATAGTCAGTGTTCCTTAAATACGATTGAATGAATGAATAAATGAATTAATGAATTTCCTACTACAACGCAGCTCACATACTCTGTTCCTCTATGCCAACCAACTCAGTGTTCCTCAAACTTGTTTCTCACCACTCACACCTTGTCCATGTCCTCCCTCTGGTCTGGAACTCCCTCCTTCTTCATAAATGACAGAACACCGTTCTTTCCACCTGCAAAGCCTTTTAAAAAAATCACACCTCCTCCAAGAGGCCTTCCCCAACTAAGTCCTCATTTTCCCTACTCCCTCTGCCAACTGCGTCACCTATGAACTTGGATTTGCACCCTTTAAGCACTTGATAGGCACCCCATCCTCAGACCCACAGCACTTATATATGAATATCTGTTCTTTATTTTAATGTCTGTCTCCCCCTCTAGACCATAATAATAATAATTTTAATTTTGGTATTTGTTAAGTGCTTACTATGTGCCAAGCACTATTCTAAGCTCTGGGTAGATATAAGGCAATTAGGTTGTCCCACGTGGGGCTCACAGTCTTAATCCCCATTTTCCAGATGAGATAACTGAGGCACAGAGAAGTTAAGTGACCCCCAAAGTCACACAGTTGATAAGTGGCAGAGCCAGGATTAGAACCCATGACCTCTGACTCCCAAGCCCGGGCTCTTTCCATTGAGCCACGCTGCTTCTCTTAAGCTCCGTAAGCTCCTTGTGTGTGGAGAATTTGTCTGCCAACTCTGTTGTATCGTACAGTACTGATAAGCACAGTACTCTTCACACAGTAAGTGCTTAATAAATACAATTGATTAATTCTCCTACTTGAGGTGCAAGTCAATGGGAGAGCCACAAGGAAAAGATGAACTCTCTCCCAAACTATGCTTAAAGAGCTCACAATGTTAATTTCTGGGTGGCAAGGTCGATGGCCTAGTCAGCAATTTAAACTTTGGTTTTAGTGTTGTGGCTTCCTGTGGGTGGAAGTTCCTCTGAGGCAAGTCAAAAAGCTATACTATTCAGTTCTCCACAGGAGTGTTAATAGTACAATCATTGTACTCTATACTTGGGGGAGAGAAACAAAACATCAGTTCTTGAGCATTAAAAAAAGCAACAAAAATCTCCTTTTAAAGGACTAAGTTAAATGTCTAACAAGAAAACTGTATAGTTTCTAATTTTCAGAAAGAGGTAAAGCAAGCACTTTGAATCTAGCAAACATTTATTTTTAAATACACTTCCTCAAATACAGTTTTATGGGCATTTCTACTCAAATATCGAAGATTAAAATTGTGAAGTTTCTGTTAGAGGCAAAAGCCATCTACATTTGAGGATATTTTTAGTTTAAGGAGCTGCATGATATCAGTTTTGTCATAGTTAGAAATTTTCTCATGGTAATTCTTTACTTTTTTCATTTAAAATGAAAGGTTAATAGGTATACTGCACATTCCTTGGAAAATGAAAATGAGATCGGAAAGTTAAAATATAATTAATTTACTTTCCTATTATCCTCCTACTAGAGGGATATTCATGCATTCTGAACAGATAAGTATTAAGAGCTGCTCTGAAGTGCTAGTGTTCACACTTGGTATAAGTTAGTAAGTCAAAAGTTACAGGCCAAATAAGTCAGACAGATGGTAAATTGGATTTAAACTTTGGGCTCCACTTCAAGATTAATGCACGATATGTGTTTTTTTCATACTTTGCATTACTGGATTATGCTGGCAATTTCCATGCTTAACTAAAAGTTATCTTTTAAGATCGTGATTTGTTTTAATCTAGGAAAAGACTGGAACTACTCAAGTTCTCACTTGATTCGCTTGTGACTTGTTTGATCTTCAGATGGGATTACTTGGGTATTTTCCTATTTTCAGCCTGCGCCTGGCAATTCCTCCTTATAACCAGGGACCAATACTAATGATCAGGCATGGGACATTGTCCTTGAATTAGCATAACTGGGAGGTATATTGGTCAGTGACTTAGGGAAGTAGAAAGACAAATTCAAGCATCAGGTATGTCCTTTGGAAAGGAAGTCACCATGTGTTGATATGGGAATAAAGATTCAGATTGAAGGTATATTAGGACAATTGTGCATATAACCTTTCTTATGGCTGTGACAGCTGAACCCACCACAGAAGGAGCTTTTGATTCCTACAGCAGTCCCATCAAGGCCAGCTTCAGGCCATGCTTAATCCCAAGTGACAAGACAGAATCACAAGCAAAAAAAATTCTGGAGGTCAGGTCACCATCAATGAAGCCAAGTTTGCCACATCACTCCTCCTTCTGTTAAGGAAAGGGCTTTGTCCAATTTTCTTTGTTAGGTTATCTCAAATGGCTATCTTAAAGTGTTCAGAATAAGAGAAGTAAATTCTGGTGGTTATAATGCGCATGTCCTCAAGGTCATATTCCTTAATGTCTCATTCATTCTGACTAAAAGAAATCTACTCTGTCACAATAATATACATCTCTAAAAATTATAGAAAGCATTCTAAAATTTAGAAATTGTTCACAGGAAATGGCACCAATTGAGAGTCCTTAAGAACTATCTGATGTCCTTGATGTTCAAACTCTGTCCACCTGAGACTTCCAATTAGACTGACAACAAACACTCAGCTTTTTTTACCAAAGCAAAGCCCTCAATTTCAGCTTTCATATTTAAATGTTAATTAATTGAATGGTCCACTTAAATATTCTCAGTTCTAGAATCATAATTAGTATCAGTAAAATTAATTGAAGTCTAATTAATTTTTCAGAACAATTAAATTTGAACCCCAGGAATCATTCAACATAAAGCTGCTATTATTTTTGCTTGACATTCACATCTTTTTAGAAGTTTGCATTTTTTGGATTTGTTCATTGTGTACTACCTGGTTACTATATATAATTAGTGAATCTTACCAACAATTCAAAGTCTCAGAAGAAGCTACACAAATGGACTAAATGATTTACAAAGGATTTTTAACCCCCATTTGACTGCTGTCTTTAATCAAGTAGCATATCTGAAGAGCTCTGACAAATGGAGGTTGTATTTTTAAAAATGTGGGTCAACCAAGTTAATAGGGAAGAGGAAGTAGGAGAGTGAATAGAGGAAATAAGGGATTCATTGGGGAAGACCTCTTGGACGAGTTGTGATTTTAGGAGGGCTTTAAAGGTGAGGAGACTGGTGGTCAGTCGGGTATGAAGTGGAAGGGAGTTCCAGGACAGGGAAGGAAATGGGTGGAAGTTAATTAGAATGCAAAAATGTAAAAAGTGAGAGTCTGTGGAAGTGAAACTGAATTCCTGCATCTATTTGGAAATGGATTTTCATACAATTGACGCTTTTAAAGAATGCTGAAATCTGGAAAATAAAGGAACCTCATTTTTTTACTGATGAAGGAATTGTTTGAAAACTATAAAAGCTCTCACATCAATCCTAGAAGTAGCCATTTGGAAATAAATACTGAATCTTTGAATTGTGAAATTGAAATGGGAAAAAAATTTCATGCCATGTAGATATGTTGTCTCATCATCTTATTCCCCTAAACTTTTCTATTTTCTTCACAGTTAAATAAAAATGATTTGAATGTTCTTGTTCAAAATATTTCTGGCTATGTAATTTACCTGAGAAAATAAGCCTATACTTCTTACCTATAAAATGCTTTCTCCTAACACGGGTTTAACCTGGAAAAGGTAAGTGGATAATTTAAGTATTTCTTTAGATGATTCAAAAAAGAATTAACTAAAATATTTGCAGTCCTTTATTGACCTGAAAGATCTGATTATTCTCCTCACTTTGATACTTCAGACCTGACTTCCTCTTCATCATCATCCTCAACATCTTCCTCTTAATATTTTGTTTCCACTTGCAAGTTGTGAGCAGTCCTTGGGGAGAAATATGTGTGTAAATATCAAGTATGGGTCAAATCTCTGTGTCAGCAGAAATACTTAAGCATGGCTACCAGGAAGGAAGCAAGGAAATGTACAGAGTGAGTGTAGATGGAGAATAAAAGGGGACCAAGAACTGAGCCTTGAGGGATCCTTAGAGTAGGGGATGGGAGCAGGAGGAGGAGCCCATGAAGGAGACTGAGAATGAACGGCCAGAGAGATAGGAGGAGAACCTGGAGAGGCCTGAGTAGGACAGGAACTGTGTCCACCTGATTAGCATACATTTCGTAAGGTATTTGACACAACTAAGTCAGCTTGGCCTAGTGGCAAGAAAAAACCTGGCCTGGGAGTCAGAGGACGTGGGTTCTCATCCCGACTCCGCTACTTGTCAGCTGCGCGACTTGGGGCAAGTCACTAATCTTCTCTGTGCCTCAGTTACTTCATCTGTAAAATGGGGATTAAGACTGTGAATGAACGCCATGTGGGACAACCTGATTACCTTGTATCTACCCCAGCGTTCAGATCAGTGCTTGGCACACATTAAGTAATTAACTGTTTACTTGTTTTGATGGCTGTCTTCCCCTTTCTAGACTGTGAGCCTATGGTGAGCAGGGATTGTTCCTATCTATTTGTCACTGAATTGTATTTTCCAAGCGCTTAGTTCAGTGCTCTGCACACAATAAGTGCTCAATAAATACCTTTGAATGAGCAAATACCATAATTATTTTTAAGTCCATAACAAATTCCACTATTATTTCAATAAGAACTTTATAATACTTGAGATGAAAAGGGAAAACGATTAAAATAGGAAAATTTCAAAAGGTTAGATTAAAACCAAAGAAGTGTGTGTTTTCACTTACTAAATCATAGAAAAAGTGCTTCTTTCTAGGTGTTCAAAGTCAACATGGTCTACTTATATATAGTGGTTCTTTGTTACATGTTTCCTAAGCACTGTACTAAACACTAGGGTAGGTACAAGGTAATCAAGTTAAATATAGTCCCTGTCCCACATGGGGCTCTGAGGCTATGGAGAACAGGCACTGAATCCCCATTTTACAGATGAGGAAACTGAATCTCAGAGAAGGTAAGTGACGTATCCAAGGTCACAAAACAGGTAAGTCGGCAACCTGACATTAGAACCCAGGTTGTTATGTTACTGGTAGAAGCAGTATTGCCCAGCAGAAAGGGCACAGGCCTGGTAATCAGAGAATCTGGGTTCTAATCTTGACAGCCACTTCCTGCTGTGTGACCTTGAGCAAACCAGTTCACTTCTATTTGCTTCAGTTACCTCATCTGTAAAATGGGAATTAAGACTGTGAGCACCTCCTGGGACATGGACTCTGTCCAACCTGAATCTCTTTTACATACCCAAGCACTTAGGAATCTGGCATATCGTAAGCACTTAAATACCATTAAAAAACAAGATCCTCTAACTCCCAGACCAGGGCTCTTTCCGCTATTGATGGATTACATATTTCCCTTCCTTAGGCAAACTTAACAGGAAATAATTCTTTTCTTGTTTTTCCCAGATTGTTGTGCTACTTCAGAGAGTTTCTTGAGTTAGAGTCTTTCCTATTTATGAAAGGTATGAATTCAGTTTGAAGGAACTGCATGAACCAAAGGTGTTTCTATTAGCAGCATATACTACCCAACACTTGTCCTAAACACCTCATACCTAAATTCATATATTCAAAATAATATGGAAAATCAAACTCCTTGATAGAAGTACTAAAGTTCAAAAGAAGCTTTTCCTAGAGTAGTTATCCTTTATCCACTATTAGGCAGTCTTTAATAGATTTAAAATTTTTGCCTAATCCTAAATTGTATTCATTTTATTCATTACTTATGTCATCCCAGTGGGCCTGGACTTTTGAATTCTATTAATTTACCATTTCTGATTTCTGCAGCTACAGAGGTAGAAAAATGTGATTCCATCCTAGACAGTGCACAGTGGCAGGTTTGAAATGTTTCAGAGTTAAGTTCTTTCATTCTAATTAAGGATAAGATTTTCTGCTTTGATTCAGTCTATCACATTTTGCTGCATATTTTCTCATAGTTTGCACCAACATGGGCACCAATGAGAATGCTACGTGGATAAGTACCTGAAAAAGATCTGGACCACAAAAAATTATTGCCAGGATTTTAGGGAGAACAGTCCCCTGGAAGAGGGGATTCCTGGTTAGTTATGGAATTTTAAGACGTCAGCAGCAATTTGAGAAATGGCTTGCCATAGTGAAAAGACCCCAGTCCTGGAAGTCAAAGGACCTGTATTCTAATCCTAGCTCTGCCACTTGTCTTTGTGACCTTAAACAAGTCATGTAACTGCTGTGACTCAGTTTCCTCATCTGTAAAATGGGGATTAAATGCCTGTTCTCTCTCCCCCTTAGACCGTGCACCACTGTAGTAGAGCGACTGTGTCCAACCTGATTATCTCGTATCTACCCACAGTTTAGTACAATAATTGATGCATAGTAGTGCTTAACAAGTACCATAATTATTATCATTTTTAAAAAATGAATTCCTTGAAGATGTTTCCAAAAGAAACACCATTGTCATTAAATCACTAGGTGACTTTGTGGGGCACTTTAACACTGCTATGCCTCAGTTTCTCCATCGAAAAAAATGTGCCTAGCAATTCAGATGCCTATTTCACAGGGATGTGAGAGTGTAAAATTTGAAGGCAGGTATTGTATTTTAGTTTTAGTATACTCTCCCAAGTACCTACTAAGTGCATCCAGCACCTACTTAACCAATATCACTGAATTCATAAATACTAGGTTTTGTAGACCTTTAAGGACTTCAAATGGAAGGTACTAGAAAAATGCAAGCTATTACTATTATTATGAGCATTTATTTATACGTCCTTGGTACTGAACCGTCCATCTTTCTCTTACAAACGGATTATTCTCTCCAACCATACCCCAAAGCAAGTTAGGAGATATGTTGTAAAGCTAGAACAGATGGGACAACCTACACAATATTTTAGTTTTGGTTTTGCACTGAACATTAAGGGATGGGTATATTCTTTCACTTGTGAAAACAAAAAGCCCTGGTCTGATTTTGATGAGCAAAATTCAGCATATGCAAAACTAAATGGTCAGGGGTAGCATTAATGTATTACATCCTAGTAAATGAAAATATTTAGGTGTTGAAGATGAGGTATCTCAGAGTGGAAGGCAAATAGATATTTGATTACTCTATAAGGAAAATATGAACTCCTTCTACTTTACTTTTTATACTTGATGAGCGTGCAACATGTCAAACTAATGACTTTCCTGTTAAACTATACTGTCTTTAAAAATATACATGTTTTACTTAAAAATCCATTATTCTAAAATTGGAGAAGTACCATCACTTAGAGGAAAGAAAATGGATCTGGGAGTCAAGGAACCTGGGATCTAATCCCCAGTCCACTACTTGCCTGCCATGTGACCTTGAGCAAGAAACTTAGTTTTTCTATGCCTCAGTTTCCCCATCAATAAAAATGGGAATTAAATACCTGTTCCCTCTCTCCCTTAGAATGTGAGTCCCGTGGGGGACCAGGACTGTATCTGACCTGATTATCTTGTATCTATCCTATCTCTATATTGCAGTACTTGGCTCACAATAAGCACTTAACAAATATCACAGATATTAAAATCCAGAGATTCAAAAATTTTTGTTGAACAAGTGAAAAGTGAGTGTCACTACACCATACTTGCTTTTACAACTAACATTCTGTTGACACATTGTCCTGCAAGCCTCAGGCCAATTCAGATTAAAAACATATATTTTAGAATCATCTGCATATTTAAAAACTTTAGTCATTTAATTTGTCCTAAGAATTGTCCAAGAAAAATTATCACACAATAGCCGAAGTTTAAAGATGCTGAGATTCTCTGCAGGAGAGAATTAATATTTTAGTACCACCCAATCTCACATCCCTGATTTAGGAGGGACACATTCCATTAAAAAGTAATAATAACAATTTTCCATTTATGATTCCTTTCTCCTCATCCCCAACAGCTCTTCTAATCAACTACTTCAGTGCAATTTTAAGATCTTCCCCTTCTTCAAAGCATTTAACTGCTGGCAGGTATATGCAGGACATAAAAACAATATTACAACTTCTATGAAACCTCTTTATGGTCAAGTTAGAGTGAAATTGTTTATAATAGAATGAAAGGGATGAAGGTCTTGGGTTGCTTTCAAATATTTCAGGGCTTCCTTACCCTTTTATTATCTACAGTTGACAAACGCCGATCCATTAGGATTTCTGATTTTAATAAAATTCTGTATCATGGGAATGGAATACCTTCGCTAAACAGACAATACCCCTGTACAATTTTTGGCTAAAAAATCCAAAACTTTAAATATTTTTTATCTTATTTTCCCCAGTTCTTCCCACTTTCTGATCAGCTAGAACCAGTGATGGCATGTTGCCTTTCATCCCAAAGATAAAGGTGATGGATCTAATGAATTACTGAACTGATAAACCTGGACTCTATGCCTGACTTTATGCAGGCAATGAGGAGGCCAAACATTTATCCACTAGATTTGGGCTCTTTAGAATATTTATGAAATATGGTTGTCCATATTCTTTTATTAGATGGAAGGATTTGAGCTCTTAATAGAAATTTTTCTTCAACTGTACTTTGATTACCTTGTGAAGACAGATTTACCTAAATGATAAACCTAAATGTCTTCTATTCTTCTCTAAGACCTCTTGACACTAGCAAAATCAGTGTTATTTACTGAGGGCTTACTGTGTGCAGAGCACTGTCTTGAGCAATTGGGAGAATGCAGTACAAAAAGAGTTAGTAAACTCATTCCCTGCCCACAAGGAACTTACAGTCTAAAGGGGGAGGCCAACATTAATATTTAAATAAATCATGGATATATACATAAGTGCTGGAGTTGTGAAGAAGTGAAGAATTGAGATAATTTACCTATCTATCTCACTCGGTTAACTAGCTCTTGGGTTTGAGAGGCTTGATTAATTTCCAAGAGCAGTAGTAGTGGGGGTGAAAGAAGGTTTGCGAAGGATCGGATTATCTTGTATCCACCTCAGTGCTTAGTACAGTGCTTGACAGATAGTAAGTGCTTAACAAATGCTACAATTATTATCTACCCCTGAGAGTGAAACCCCGGTCTAAGAGAGCTGACCTGGGGAAACAGGACAGACGATCAGCAAAAGACAGGATTGAGAGGTAGCCCGTGAGAGATGAAACTAAGGAAACCCTGCCACTCTCTTCAGAAGAAACTCGCCAGGCATGAAAAGGACCATGTGATCAACAACATATTTTTTACTTAAAAATACAACCAGTTCTTCCAGAACATGTGCTTTCAGTATATAATTTGGTTAGGCTGCTGCAAGTGAACTAGGAAGATGCTGACCATCACCATGACCTTCTCAATCATGACCTCTAAACCTGTGCAAGCATCTGGTAGATAGAATGCATCTCAACTTAAATATACCCTTAGATTTTTTTTCCTACAGTTCCTATACTGTTACAATAAAGCAGCAGGTCTGGTGAAAAGAACACAGGTCTGGGCAATCAGAAGGCTTGAGTTCTAATCCTGGCTTTCCCACTTGGGTGCTCTGGGACCTAGGGCAAGTCACTTCATTTCTCTGTGTCTCGGCTTTCCCATCTGTAAAATGAAGTTTTAACACCTGTGCTTCCTCCCCCTCCCCTTAGAACAGGGCTCAGTGCTTAGAAAAGTTCCTGGCATTTAGTAAGCACTTAAATACCATCATCATCATGTCCAATCTGACTATCTTGTATCTACCCCAGTGCTTAGCACACAGCTGCTTAACAATTCCACAATTTTATAATTACTAATACTACTAATACTTACTAATTAGTATAGCTGATTATTAGTATAACTAATGATTTCAAGCCCACTGAGAATTTAAATGGGTAAAGAAACACTGAGATATTCTCTTGTAAGAGAATAAAACTTGTGTCCTACTTTAAATCACAGGCCCTAAGGAATCCCAACAAAAATGAATGAATAGCTTAATTCTGTCCTTTAATCGTGAACTACAAAAAAACCTGAAGTAAAGGAGCTTTCCTCCCCTATAAGCAATTTCACTTTTTCCACATTATGGCAAGATTTATTAATTCTGATTTTCCCATTCATTTCAAATTGCTGCATTTATTATAAGCACTTAACTCTGCTGAGATATTATCTTTACTAGAAAACAGTAGTTATTGATCTTTACCAGTGTGAATTTACAACATGCAAAATAATCACTAGGTAGCTTCAATTCGCAGCTGAGAATTCCTATACTAAAATGACTCACACACAGATACACAGACAGAAACAGCTGATTGAGTAAATGTCCAGTGTTCTGACAGGTTGCTTATTAAAATTAGTTAAGAATAGAGGAACTGCATTTTAAGGAATGTAAAGGATCTATTCACCTTTGGGCTTTTGGTATTTGTTCCCCCCTCAACTTCACGACACTTATGTACATATCTATAAATTTATTATAAAATCTTCATTCATATTTACATCTGTCTCCCCCTCTAGACTGTAAGCTATAGAGGGGAGGGAAATGTTTCTACCAACACTGTCATATTATACCAGAGAAGCAGAATGGCTTAGTGGAGTCAGAGGTCATGGATTCTAATACCGGCTCCGCCACTTGTTTGCTGAATGACCTTGGGCAAATCACTTAACTTCTCTGTGCCTCAGTTACCTCAACTGTAAAAATGGGGTTTAAAAAAGTAAATAAATAAAAAATAAATGATAAAAAAATATGAGCCCGATATTGGCCAATCAGATTATCCTGTATCTACCCCACCGCTTAGAACAGTGCTCAGCACATAGTAAGCACTGAACAAATGCCAACATTATTATTATTATTATTATACTCTCCCAAGTAACTAGTGCAGTGTTCTGAACACAGTGTGCAGTCAATAAATACCACTGATTGATTGAAGGATTATTTTAACCATTTTGAACAAGTTTTCATCTTGATGTTCATGATGATGAATGCAGGGACATGGGATAACTTTTTCAAAAATACTTTGGTGTCCAAGGTCAGCCTGACAACTTCATTCTTTGAAAACACCTTATTTTGTGGTGAGAAAGAAAAACTTCAACTTTTGAGGGTATGGGGTCATGCAGGAATGGACCCCTTCCTCCACAAGGCCATATCATTTCTGTTATCCAAGTATAAATACCAAAAGATGGATTACCAAATCAAGAAGATGAGAGCATCCTTTGTCAAGCAGTATGAGAATAGCAACAGCTTGATTTTAGGCTCCTGACCAAACAAAAATCTACAGAGCTATATTACTGTGCAAGTTTCTCACGGCTCTAAGGACTGGATGCCTCACAGATGCCAAACTGAACTCCTGGAGCAGCTCCATCAGTATTACTTACAGGCCTTCCACAACATCAGATGATAAGACAACCCAGGCTTGGAATGAAGTCAGTTTTCTAGCAATGAAGCTGTGCTGGCTTTCAGACATGAGGGGAATGGATGACAATAAGGTACTCAAATTTCTGCTGTTTACTAAGCTCAAGTTGGGAAACTAAAGGAAAAAAGAAATATGAAGTTGTTTTAAGATTCAGGAAAGCAAAACCCTCAAAGAATACTGACAGCTGAAAATTGAGAATCAATTGTTTCATATTGCAGTCAATCAATGGCATTGAGTGAGTGCTTACTGGGTGCAGAGCACTGTATTAAGTGCTTGGGAGAGTATAACAGTGTTGAAAGACACATTCTCTTCCCAAAACAAGCTTACAGTCTAAAAGGGGAGAAAGAGGAACCCCTCTTTTTGAGCACCTGTATCCCTAGATGAATCACAATGTCATTGTAGTCTTCTTCAAGCATAAAGCACAGAGAGAGAGAGAGAGAGAGGGAGAGAGGGAGAAAGAGCAGAATAATTCTGGACATTTTAAATTGCTGATCTCCCAAGCCACTTATTCTACTTGGACCCTTAGATACTTTATAGGCATCGGGTGTATTTTCAAATGGATTTCCTGGAAATAAAAATGGAAAATGAGTCTCCTTGCTACACCCTCTAGAGGGAAACTGTCACCCCAGAAACAACAGGTTTATTCTTGGAGTCTAGAGCAAGATATGTTCAACACTGACCCTATACTCCTGAAACTAAAATCACATTAGAGGTGGGACTCTGTACAGTGTGGAAGCAATGGACTTGCAAATAAAGAATCCATTTATTAAGTTCATTTTGGGCAGAACACTAGTTTCAGGCTTCTATTGTACTTTCCAAGGACTTAAACCAAGTGCATTGACTCAATAGGTGATCAATAAATATCATTATTTTTTCTACTATCTCAAATCTGGAGCAATTTATATGCCCTCCCTCTTCCATTCTTTCAAAGGAAAACCTTGTTTCTTATATAGCAAATATTTCCATTTTTGGTCGCTGGTACAGCCAAGACATTCTTTATTCTGGAAGATAAAAGGTTGAAGTCCTGCAAATACCAGATCAATTGCTAGCAGAATATTCTGATTAGATGTCACCTGTACTGTATTATTATTCACCAAAGGGTATTTGGGGAAGACATTTGCAGTAGACTAGGAAATGAATTGGAATTGCTAGAGATTAACACTTGTTGAAAACAAAGGCTTATGGACTTTGAAACCCAGATGAAATGGAGGAAACTTGCATCATTCAAATATATTGGAGGGCTGCTGTGAAAAAAAAAATATGCAGAATGCCATCTCATTTGCATGGCTCCAATCTAAAATAGAGTGATTGGTGCTTCCCGCTAAAGCCAATATGGATCAAAAGATAACCACAGAAGATTAAAATGACTGCCAACCCATAAATAAGAGAGCCAGGCTTTCATAATGATAACTATGATGCTCAGTGATCGGGGCCCTGATTATGAATGTTCCAGTGAAAAATCCTAGCTACTGAGTTGGAGCAGAGATTCAAAGGAAGGGTATCAGATTTACAGGTAATATCAGATTTACAGGTAACCCTTCCAGTCATTTTAATCCTGCTTCATAAAAGCTTGAAGGTTGTAGTTTATTAAAGAAGGGACTGTGGCATCTTAACGTGCGATTTATAAAACCCCCAATAGAAATATTAAGATGCTTTTTACTTTGTGATCAACCCAAGGCGTCCTGGTATTTCGAGGATAACACGTCCAAATTCCAACATATTAAGGTTAGCCTCAGGACCTAGATGAAAGGACTAAAATCCCAGGCAAGAATGTGGAATAGGTTGTGCCTGGTACTAGTGGAAGAGTTGATTAGGTACACACATGGAAAAGCTTTATTACAGAAACTGGCTCCTTCTTCTGAATTTGCTGTAATAAACTTGAAACCTTTTAGGCAACTGCCTGTTGTTTTGGGGGTGACAGTTTCCATCTAGAGGGTGTGGCAAGGACAGTAATTTTCCATTTTTATTTCCAGGAAATCCATTTCAGTATTTACCTCCTTTGCATTCATAGAAATCCTCAGGAAGAATCATATACCCCCAAACAAAAAACAATGTAAGAAGAGTTGTGTATCTAGCAGAGCTTTGCACTACAGAATTATAAGCACAGTGACTTAATGGTATTGTGACTCTGGATAATTCAAATAATTAATATAGCTTCCCAAAGTGTCGCTGGGCTTTTCTAAAAAGCCTAACAAGAACTAAAGTTCCAGACATATTTTTTTTTCCTAAATTGTAACACCATCAACGACCCATTTTTTTCCTCACTGTTTCTTTCCAGCAAGGAGATAAGGGGGGATGGGCCCTCTATTCCCGTGTGTAGGTATTTGTGCCCGAATTCAGGAAAACGTGTCTGAAGAATCCCATCTGACAACAGTATTCCCACACTGGAAGCTGACTCACTTTTCCAAACACCAAACCTGGGGAAAGGGTATCACAATAAAGTTATTCATAAAGTGCTTATGCTACTTAGAAAATAAGGAGGCAGATGATGGGATGTTTCACCAGGCCATTCTTCTGGAAACAGGAGGACCAGTGTCTTCAGCTGTTTAACCCTGAAATGTGATTGTAAAGGAAAATAGCAAACTAAACCCACCAAACATTGTCTTACGCCTGGTACCTTGATATCTCTTCAGAGTGTTAGGATCTGATCCAGAATTACTGTGTCAGATTGAGCCGAATTAAGTGTGACTTTAGCTTCCATGAATTATGTCTAGTGATTATGTGAAAAAAACAAAAACAAAACTTAAACAAAAAGTGCTACTTAGAAATCAGGAGAATTCAGGAAAACCCATTTCAATACATTTGTGCCTCCCAAAGTGCTAATTTAATTCATTCTTTCTGGTTTAAACATAGTCCCAACTGCATTGTAAACAAATAAACCAGAATTACTGTCTGTATGCATTAGACCTGAACTGCCTTCAAGTTCGATTTTTCAGAGAAATTGGAAATAATCTTTTATGGCCTGTAAGTCACGTTTAATGGACTTCTCTTCAATGGGGATACACTGAGCAGTTCTGATGCCCAGTGCATTACTTGCATTAGGTTATTCCGACAAGTTTATAAAAACTCTTAAAGGGATAAACTAGACTTTCCATCTTCTAGAAGATGCCTTTAGATAGCTTTCTTAAATTTCTGGATAGTTGGGATGCCATATTCTTATTGCTTTATAGATAGTCTTTCACAAGCAATTGAGTTAGCTTGACTTTAATTGTGAACAAACTCCATTCCTTTAATAATCTAAATATGGTTTAAACTAACTTCCTTTCACAATATTCTTCATCAGGCGATTTTGACTCAAATGTTCCTTATTAATACTTCTATTAGCTGCTTTAAAAGAAATCTGATTCAAACAGAAAAAAAAGCAAATAGATCCAACAGTAATTGGCAAGGTTTTAATGGCAGAAGGCCAGCAGAATTTGTTGCATTGGACAAAGTAAGAAAGCATGTCATCACAGTGAGACTGGAAAATATTAATTTACAAAAAGAATGATAGGAAACTGCAGTAACCAAGGCATTCTATGTTGTAAGAAATCTACTACCGCTACAGTGGGCTATAATAATTTTCAGAACTTGCAACAGTAAAACATCAAAGAGGGATGACATTTACAATTGATTATAAATGACCACTTTGAATTTAAACAATAGCCTGAGACAAGAAAGAAGAAAATTGCCAATTTGCAGAGAAAGCATGCTAAAGATTCAAAAGAATGTAATCCCTCTAGGTTGAGGTAAAAATGCTAAGTGGAACAAGATAGAGGTGGTATAGCTTTGGCTTTCCAAGTAAACATACAAATGATTTATGATGCATTAAAAAGAATACTAATGATGGTCATTTGTTAAGTGCTTACTATGTGCCAAGCTCTGTTCTACGCACTGTAGCATGGCGGTACAATGGATAGAGCATGGGCCTGGGAGTTAGCAGGACCTGGGTTCTAATCCAAGCTCCACCATCTGTCTGCTGTGTGACCTTGGGCAAGTCACTTCACTTCTCTGTTCCTCAGTTACCTCATCTGTAAAATGGGGATTAAGACTGTGAGCCCCTTGTGGGACATGGACTGTATCCAAGCTGATTAGCTTGTATGTACCCCAGTGCTTAGAATGGTGCCTGGCACATAGCAAACACTTAATAAATATCATTAAAAAAAAATCAGACCCTTACCAATATTTCAAAATAATCCTCAAATCATACATACATCATGAATATTTCCACCATCCAACCATGGAGTATTACAACGGATCAACATAATTTCTGAAATAGTAAGTGCTTAAACATCAAAAAAAATAGAGCATTTGGGAATAACAAACAAGTTTTCCAAGGTTAATTATAAAAAGAATGTGGTGGGTTATATTATAATTAATTTAAATATTGAAGACAGTGTCAGGTGGCATCAGAAGCCACAGGGAAGAAATATGCCAGCAAGAGAGGTTAAAAACACTTATAGTAAAGGAGTAAGTGCTCAAACAAAGGTAACATTATCATTAGGAGAAAATATTGAGATCAACTTGATGAATTCAGAGTTGGGTTCTGATTCTAAGATGATCCTAAGTAACATCTGTAAGCGTGTCTTTGCGGGCACTATTGATTATGAATCAAGAAATACCAAGACCTTTGCTAAAGTGGAAAGTTATTTGTTTGCCCATAATGGGAATGTTTTTCTTAAACTATCCAGTAATTTTCCCTCTCAGGGTCATTCGTGGAGAGTTTCCAGTACTCTACCAGCCTCAGGAATGGGAAGGAGAGTCAAGCAGAGGCATATCTATTCCATTCCTAGCTTGGGCAGTGGCCAATGAATGGAAAACAATCTGCTACAAGTCAAAATTCACCTGTGCTGGACAACAGCAGCATGGGTGAGAGGTGAGGGCAGAGACTCAGGTTTACTGCTTGGAAGGAGGCATTGGTAAACCACTTCCATAATTTTACCACAAAAACTCAACCAGAGCGACTGCAGGTGAAGGTGAGGTATTCTGGGAAAGATGGGTCCATGGCATCACTGTGGATAGGAGACATCTCGACAGCATAAGACAAGACAATCCGGTAACTGCTTTCCCAAACACCAGATTTAATATTTGCATTAAGATTATATTCAAGAGAGCAGGTATAAGATCTATGACTTTTAAAAATAATGGATCACAATTTAGTAGTGCAGAATTGAAAAAAAATGGCACTGGAACATGATATTCTATATAATTCCCTGTCAAATGTGGCAGCAAAAGAATATGATCAATCTAGTTAAAAAAAAAACCTTCTAAAAGAAAAGTAAAATCCTATAAATGTTTGAATGAAACGTGTTGATTGGTTTGCTATTTTGTGAAGATACGCCATATTATACCCATCTTAAAAATACTTATGAAGTCTGAAATCTCACTAAATTTTTCTATTACCCTTTTTTAATCCCCTCATTTTATCTTAGGGAACTTCTTTCCTTTCTGTTAGGGAAGGAATGGAAAACAGACTGGGGAAGAAATTAATAGGTTTCTTGACATCTCCCCAAATACTGTTTTTTCCCATTTAAAATAAAATTTAAAAAAACACACACATATTTGGGGAGCAGAGGTGATGAAAAAAAATTTCCTCTTTCAATTAGAACCTATGTCAAGCTCTCTGGACACATGTAATTGCTGTAATGTTCTCCAACTCTAATAGACGAGGCACAGCAGGGTAGGAAGGGGCAGAGTTAATGATTCGATCCAGGCCCTGATCATATCATTCTTTCCACCCGATCCTCTCCTCAACTCATACTCAGGCTTCTACATCTTCGCATGACCTAAAAAAAAATTCCTAAGTTTCCTTTTTTGCCCTCCCAAACTTTAAATTCACTTTAATCGCATTACCATTTTCATTCTCTTCCTGCTCCTTGAAGCCTAGCTGACCTTCACAAGCAAGTGGAAAATTCTTTTGTTTAAGCATTAGCCACAAATTTATGGTTTCTTCTGGCTACAAAACAGAAATTGTATCAATAGTCACTGGCATGGCTCAGCAGAAAACTGTTTTCTTAATTATGGTATTTGTTGAGGCTTACTTTGTGCAGAGCACTGTTCTAAGTGCTGGGGGAGATACAGTGTAATCAGATTGTCCCACGGGGGGCCTCACATTTTTTAATCCCCAGTTTTACAGATGAGGTAACTGAGGCCCAGAGAAGTTAAGTGACTTTCCCAAGGTCACACAGCGGACAAGCAGCGGAGCTGGGATTAAAACCTCAAACCTCTGACTCACAAGCCCGGGCTCTTTCCACTAAGCCACGCTGCTTCTCAGATAACGTTTTCCATCAATGTCTCATGGTACAATACAAAACACACAGCTTGGCAACTACAGAAAACAGAGCAACATTTGGATTTGATGTGGAAATATAAAATTAATTGAATTTTACCATTAATCAATATGCTTGAAGAAAGACTTAAGAGGACCATCATTTCACTCACTTTGCTATCTGCCCTCCTTTCCACATTTACACCTACATCTGTACTTCTTAACAACTTTGACTTTGACACTCACCCTCACCCCCAAAGCCCTTAAGTGTTTAGTACAGTGCTCTGCTCAATAAATACTATTGAATGAATTTATCCTTCTACTCTGCTGTTTCCTCTCTATGCAATTTATTTCAATATCTGCCTCACTGACTAGACCGTAAACTCCTTGAAGACAGGTATCGTGTCTACTGACAATATAGTACTTTCCCAATAACCTAGCATGGTGCTTGACCCACAGTACGCACTCAGTAAATAGTACTGATTAATTGATAGAGCATACTTTCACAATGAGAATACCTACACAATAACTTTAATTTTACCTCCTTTCCTTATCTTTTTTCCTTTCCTGGGCTAATACTTCATCGGTAAATCTCCTATCTAATTTATTTCAGTGTCACCACCCCCACACTGCCACACTGCAAACTCCTTGTGGGCAGGCATCATGTCTACTAATTCTACTGATCTCCCAAGTGCTTTATACTGTTTCCTATGCACATTCAGTGATCAACACACACAACTGATTGATTGAAATAACCAACATAAGCACACTACTCCTTCCAAGATTCCCTTCTCTACCCTCAACTTGTGAATCCTTTTACCTCTTCTGTTCCTAAGGACTCTTTATGAACCACAGATGACCTCTAAGGAATTCTTAGGGGAAGCAATGTATCTGCCTAATTACATAAGTAAAAGCTACACTATGAAATCCAAATTATTCCCCAAACCAAGGTGGCCTTAGTAATAGATTCTTCCAAGTTATAGCTAATCCAATTTCTGCATTTGAACTTTTTTTTTCCCTTTTCTTTCCTGGACCTGTCCCAAGTTCTTATACTCTATTCATTCAATAGTATTTATTGAGCGCTTACTATGTGCAGAGCACTGTACTAAGCGCTTGGGATGAACAAGTCGGCAACAGATAGAGACAGTTCCTGCCGTTTGACGGGCTTACAGTCTAATCGGGGGAGACGGACAGACAAGAACAATGGCAATAAATAGAGTCAAGGGGAAGAACATCTCGTAAAAACAATGACAACTATACAGGGTCTCCAAATCTTATCACCGTGACATCACCGGAGTTTCCTTCCCAGAAGTGCCGAGAGTTTGTCAGACTAGTACCTCTGTCTGTAATGAAAACCGGTACTTTTAATGGAGGTCCCTGGATGTTACAGAGATGTGAGTGATCTATTCTGCACATGGCCTAGTGGAGAGAGCACGGGCCTGGGAGTCAGAAGGAGCTGGGTTCTAATCCTGGCAACGCCACTTGCCTCTTTTGTGACTTCACTTCTCTGTGCTTCAGGTACCTTATCTGGAAAATGGGGATTAAGACTGGAATCCCATGTGAGACCTGGATTGTTTCCAACCTGATTAGGATGTATCTACCCCAGCAATTAGTACAGTGTCTGGCACATAGTAAGTGCTTAGCAAATACCATTAAAAGAAACTGTGCTCCTTTCCTGTTTTGGAGCTGTGAAATATTTATTCCACCAACAGGAACATATTTCTACCATAAATTCCTGAGAGTAATAGTTTTCTTAAGGCCTTCCTTGAGACCTTAATGTGTCTGTAGGCTATAATTTAGTTACAGTGTCCTAGAAAAGCATTCAGTATTCTCTTCTCCTGCATAATCAGGAATGAATTTATAAAAAACATATCTCTAGTTATGTCATGGTTTATGGATTATAATGTTATGCTATATGATGTTATGAATTAGCCTTACAGATACATATTTTGAGTACATCTATAAACAATTGGTAGATTGCCTTTTCAGTGGTTCTATTACTTGCTTCTCTAATCCCAACACCTGGACTTTGAACACTAGTTCA
Organism: Ornithorhynchus anatinus; assembly: GCF_004115215.2. Lineage (NCBI taxonomy): Eukaryota > Metazoa > Chordata > Mammalia > Monotremata > Ornithorhynchidae > Ornithorhynchus > Ornithorhynchus anatinus. The sequence continues at coordinate 11,211,881 of NC_041735.1, read as the reverse complement.
AGTCTGCCCCCTTTATTTGAAGCCTTTCTACTTTCCTTTCAGATCATTGAGAATACAGCTTCCTCCCCCACCTTGAAGTTTGAAAAAAATGTGCATATGCTTGAAGCTATTCTTTGATAAAAGAATGATTCTGGCAGTTTACATCCCCTAGAGCCGAAGAGATGAGAAGGGTTTTCTTTTGGATGAAACATTCATCTGGGCTGAAAAATGAGGATTCCATCAGTGGATGGACAGAGTCATTAAACTTAAAGTGGAGAAGAGGAGAGGAGAAGGTTGAGTAATGCTGGTTACAGTTCTAAAATACTAGTTAACTGAGTGTGATTTATTCTGTAGCTGCGGAATAATGTAAAAAAAAAAATTCACCAAAGAGGTCTACCTAACAGTACCTTTAAATAGATTTTTCTATTGAGAATTTCATCATCATTATGGTACTTAAGAACTTATTATGCATCAAGCACTGTTCTAAGCACTGAGGTAGATACAAGTCGATGAGGTCGGACAATCCCTGTCCCAAATGGGGCTCACAAGTAGGAGGCAGAACAGGCATTGGATCCCCATTTTACAGGTGAGGAAACGAAGGGACTGAGAAGTGAAGTGACTTGCCCTAGATCACAAAACAGACAACTGGCAGAGCTGGGATTAGAACCCAGGTCCTCTGACTCCCAGGCCTATCCTCTTTCTAGGCACACTGCCTCTTCCCAATTAGGCTTTAAAGCTATTAATAAACTTGCAGCCCTATAAAACAGGGAGCTCTGAAATGGGTAGGCTCACTGATGACATGAGCAGCTTTGTTGCTTCCAAACAACCAGTGTGAGAGAAAAGGTTGGCTCATTGCCTATCCGTTGGGGAAAGTGCAACAGTTTCTAACCAGTAACTGTTGCCTGCCAGAGCCCTGAAGAAAATGAGGCCTGCCTTTTCCAAAATCACCATGGATACTTATTTTTCCACTCAATTTTATGATACTGTTATTCAGAATTCACTCTTATTTATCTGTATTTCCCCCTTAAACTGTGAACTTCCCATGGTACGAGGTCAGTGTCTGAACTTTTTAAATATAAACCAACACTTTTCGCTTGGCACAGAGTGAGCAAATTTTAACAACAATGGTTATATTTAATTCTTATTTATCTGCTAAGCACTAGGATCGCTAGAGGATAATCAGATCAGATAAGGGGGTTACGGTCTAAGGGGGAAGGAGAGCAGATCATTAATATTCAAATTACAGATGATGAAACTGAGGCAGAAGGAGAGCAGATCATTAATATTCAAATTACAGATGAGGAAACTGAGGCACAGAGAAGTTTAGTGAATGGAATAAGGCCATGCAGTGGGTAAGTGACAGAACTAGGATTGGGATCCGGATCTCCTGTAGTCTTTCACTAGGCCACCCTGCTTCTTCTGCTAAAGCTCTCGTCATCTTAGCTCATCAAAGTAAGATGGTGAATGTCAATGTCAGCATAAAAGGGGTCATAAAGTGTGCATTAATTTGTAAACTTGAAAACAATCATTTGTTTCAATTTAAGGAGACATTCTGCAGAGGTTAGTAAAACGCATGAAATTGTCTGAAACATATTATCAGTATCTGCCAATGGGCCGACAGGCAAAGAAAGATCTTTAAATGATTTTCTTTTCAGCCGGTGGTGTGGCTTGATGAAATATAGACAGTTTTGCTGCCGCTTAATAACATACTTCTTGAAAGTTTCAGAATAATGAGATGTCAGGGCAAGGATAAAATGAAACATCATGCTCCATTAAGAAAAAATGATCAAATAACTATAGCTATCTACAATTCCATCCTTAATATGCCAAGCAGGACTAGTGAGAGCCGAGAAAGTCAGGTTCACCTGATCCTTTCACATACTTCCTAATTAAAATAATGAAAAATTAATGCCCTATAAACTTCAATACTCCAAGTGAAAGTCATCCGACACCCATCCAGTAGCACTGGGAATACACCATGTGGGGGAGTTAGATAATCGGCAGCAGCATATGGCCAGGGGCTTTGGGGGGATGAAGCCCTCATGGGGTAACTGACAATTCCCTCATCTGACAAATATACTTCAGATGGATCTACAGAGGGAGAAAACCCTCCTAATAATAAAGTGGGCCACTCCGCCTGACTGCCCTTGAAAATGTAGTGCTGGCCAAGTGGAATAAACGTGGATGGGAGGCGAAAGTAGTGGAGCTCACCTCATTGATCTCTTAAGAGTTTATTCCTCTTTATAGGATGGGGGAAAATAGATCTGATGACCATATACTTACAATTATGACCTGCAATGTCTTTGATTATGCTAACATAGGTAGAAGTTGTTAGCTAGCGATTCTCTGGGGAGAGACCCTCTGATGCACACATTTCTAATCGAATCCCCCAAATAGTTTGTCTCCTAGAAACTACTGATTCATAAAAGAACTCTTGGGTATTAATTACTGTGCTTCTGTGATGGCATTTTTATTGAATCCCCCTTCCAGATGCTCACAGATGCATTCTATTTAGACACTGTGTTATAGGTTCTTTCACAAACAGGAATTCGATATTGTCCAGAAAATGTTAAGAAAACAGAGTCAAATTTGCACTTTAAAAACAAGCTAGAATGCAGCAACTCTCTCAAGGAATAGACTGGTCCAATACCTTTCTAAGCCTAATACAGAACGGCAGATAACATATGGTGTACATAAATCATAAGAAGTTCTCCACACACTTAATGTCTATCTGCGGTGACATATTATATATGTATACCAATCTGCATAAGCAGATGCAGAATCTGGGGAGGCAAACAGGATCAATTTGCTTGAACAGAAATGCAATCCTCTGCTTTGATCTTGTCAAATTCATTCTTCTACAATTGAAATCTGACTCTATTGGACTTTAAAGGCCCCTGTATGAAACCAATCGCATGACAGAAAAATCAAAGAGAAGGCAAAAGAGAAAAAGATATATTTTGAGATTAAATTTTAAAAAGGGCTAAAAGGAAGACTTGCATTTTGAAGAGGATAAAGAACTGTAAAGAGCATAGCCTTGATGACTTCACTCCTGGCACTGATTGTAATTTCGGTTTCCAGATATCAAAAACAAAAACCTCCTGCCTACCCGGCAACTACTGTTCTCTACTTCAACTAAATGATGAAATAACTGTGGCATTGGTTAGGTGCTTACTATGTTCCAAATACCATGCTAAGCCCTGGGGTAGACAATACCATCACATCCGAGTCTCTGATTTACATGGCCTCATAGTGAACAGTAAGTAATGAGATCAGTCGGTCAGTCTATCTACAAGTAGTTGTCGAACGTACACAGCATTCACAGTAGTGTATGGTGTGTTTAATAATAACTGAGCCACTACAAGGAGTTAATGGTATTTATTTAGCAGTTACTGTGTGCAGAACACTGTACTAAGCACTTAAAAACCATCTCTGCTCTACAGCTATGCTCTACAAACTCAGATTCACGGGCTCAAAGTGCCAAATCAACTTGCCTCACAACTGTGGTAACTTGGACTGTTTCAGTTCTACAGTCTGAGATGGAACTCTAGAAAATGATAAGTCCTATTTCTGTATCACTTAATCTAACATCCACTGATACTCTTTCCAGACAGGTATCTGGGAAGCATATATGCATCAACTACCCAGATGTAACAAAATACAATTAAGAATTTATCTTTCTCTGACAATTATAAGTGCAATCTTCAGAGGAAACCATTTTAACTACATGGGTCGTACTTTATCTTAGATTTCCACTTTAACTAATGGTTTCTAAATGACTTGAGTGGAAAATTAAGAATGCAAAATTGCACTTAAGAATGCATTAGCAATGAAGTGCTTATGCAGTAAAAGTTTCATTAAAGAATATGCATGCATACATATTCTTTAAAAATACAAACTGATTTCTTCATAAAACCAGTTAAGGGAATGAAGCAATCTGTTTGAATTACAATGCCTGAGTAGTAGGAGTATTTGAAGATATCCACAAGGGACAGAATTGAGCTCTAAAATCCATTAATTCACCTTTGGGATATTCAAGTATCCACAGTTTCTAAACCTATATTCTGTAAACTTCAGTCTTTGTATCTCTCTGCTGGTGTTCTTTTCCATTTATTATAACCAATCACATTTACTGAGTGCTGTGTGCAGAGTACTTTCCTAAGCGCTTGGGAGAGGACAATATTGATTAAAGCCTCACTTTGGTCCTTAATGTCTGTCTCGTCTTCTAAACTATAAGTTCACTGTTGGCAGGGAATGTGCCCAACAACTGTGTTGGGCGTTTAGTATCATGTTCTGCAGACAAATAAGCATTTAGTTACAATTGACTGATGATTCCTATTGGGAAACTGGTTCAGCCATGATTACTGTGGCCTTTGCCGTGTTACCAGGGGCTCTTGTCCAACATCTATACACTCCCTTTTCCTCTGGATTTCTCTGAGAGTAGTATGGTATTCTTCCTCCTGGTATGATGTTATAAATTCCATCAGTCTCTAGAGGCAAAAAAACTTGGGAATCTAGTAGTGTAGTAGTAATAAGCTGTGAAAGAACAGGTAGGTGGAAATAGACCACATTCTGTCCCTCGGGGGGCTTACAAACTAAAAAGAAGCACACAGACATTAGTTGGAGCCCTAGAAATTTCTCCTCCCCACTCACTCCTCCCACATCTCTCAGCCTTTTTAGGCTTGGCGTTTTTTCTAAAATTCCTTTTCAAGATCTTAGTGGCCTCTCCCTACTTCATATCCTTTTGTAAACCATCACAATCTTTCTCCTGCTGAAAGTGCCTAATGTTACCAGACATGCTTCACAAGCCAATAACTGGTGGTAAAATTTACCCAGGGGTTTAGGTGTGAGTGAAAAAGGCTGATAGGGAACTAACAGACATCACACTAGGCCACTTCAAAAATGGTCTCTTTAATGCTTACGGTTTGCTGTTGGTGCTGCATTGATTTTGGCTCTGCATCCTAGCGTTTAGTTTGATGCCTGGCATATTTAAGTGTTTAATAACTGTGATCAATCAATTACTATATTGCTAGAGCCTGGAGATACAAGCAGCGTGGCTTAGTGGAAAGAGGACAGGCTTGGGAGTCAGAGGCTGTGGGTTCTAATCCCGGGTCTGCTGCTTGTCTGCTGTGTGACCTTGGGCAAATCACTTAACTTTTCTGTGCCTCAGTAGTGGATACTTGAATATCCCAAAGGTGAATTAATGGATTTTAGAGCTCAGTTCTGTCCGTTGTAGATAACTTCAAATACTCATACTGCTCAGGCATCATATTTCAAACAGATTGCTTCATTCCCCTAACCAGTTTTAGGAAGAAATCGGTTTGTATTTTTAAAGAATAAGTACCTCATTTATAAAAATGGGGATTAAAAAATATGAGCCCCTTCTGGGACAATCTGATCACCTTGTATCTACCCCAGCTCTTAGAACAGTGCTCGGCACATAGTAAGCACTTAACAAATGCTCTCATTATTATTAATATCAACACATGAAACATTGAAAAGTTAAGACATACTGGCATCCTTTCAATAGTTACAATTTGGCTATTATTCACTGAATTCATCAGGCTCTTTGACTGAGTTCATTCTTTTTACATTGTACTCAATAAATAAAGGATAAGGAGCAGGGAATTTTTTTAAAAGTCTTTAGTTCAAACATTCCAGTCCCAGAGACTGACAAAACAATACATACACACACGTCTTACTCCACTGTATTTTGTAGTGTACATCAGTATTACATTATAATCTATGACTTGAAGTCATAATTATGTTATGGTGAGTATGACGATGAACCCTGGGAAGGCCTATAAAATGACCCATGCAGTCTCAATTTTTCTATCACTGAGACTCACAACCACATATGTGAAAGGACTTATTCATTCATTCAAACACATTTATTGAGAGCTTACTGTGTGCAGAACACTGTTATAAGCGCTTGGGAAAGTACAATACAGTAATAAAGAGAGCGGTGACTCCTAAAATTCTAGCCTACTCAACTTGTCTCACTTTCATCTCACTAGTTCTTATGTTCTATTGCCTGAAATTCACATCCGTTCTATATCTGGAAGATTACTATTCTCTCCATCTTCAAAATTCTACTAATATCCTATTTCCTCCAGGAACCCTTCCCTCATTATTCTCATCAGTGCTCTGCATAAAATACTCAGTAAATGAGAAGCAACATGATGCAATAGATAGAGCATGAACCTGGGAGTCAGAAGGTCATGGGTTCTAATCCAGGCTCTCCTGTTCTGTAACCTTGGGTGAGTCACTTCACTTCTCTGTGCCTCAGTTACCTCATCTGGAAAATAGGGATTAAGACTGTGAGCCCCAAGTGGGACAGGGACTGTGTCCACCCAATTCACTTGTATCCACTCCAGCGCTTAATACATTACTTGACCAATAGTCAGTACTTTAATACCATAATTATTACTATTATTAAAATATTACTGATAAACTGATGGATTAAAGGAATGACCTTGCCTTTTCTATGCTATGGATCTACTAAAGAGGCTCTGGTAGTTCACTTCTGAAAAAGGGCATGAAAATAGCTTTATGAGTGACCACGAAGACATCTAGTTCCAAATGAACTTAGCCTTGGAGATAGATTCTCTTCTAAGGTCAATTAAAACCCATGAGGAGAAGTACATTTATTTTTTCCCCTTCACATTGGGAGATTACCAGCTCTTAATTGAAAACAAGTTCATTATTTTAAGTAAATACCATGTAATACCAAACCATGTAACGAGTCATTCTTTATCTTCATAATAATCTGGGACTCAGGAACAAAGCAGGGAAAGCAGTCATCACTGCTTTATTAGTAAGTCATTCAAATGTGATAGAAACATCACTCTGTACCATAAATTCTTAGGAGGAATATCAGCACCTTTCCAGTCCACAGATGTTTCACAATTCACTAGGGATGAAAATACAGAAATTTGAATAAATCCTAGAGGCTAGGATGTCCCTAGAACAGACCACACTTATCGTTTGACACTGTCACCATCTTGTCTAAACCAATATCCAGATTTGTTTCTTGGTATCACTGGGACTTTTAATAATTTCAAAAAAGTGCTTTTTCACTGAGGACTGGACTATTAGCTAAAGGCTGAGCCTGGAAAGCAGAGGATGGGCAAAATACAGAAAATAAATCAATGCAGAATTAATGACAAATTTATTCATAAGGATGTTTTATTCATGAATGCAGGTTACCGCATAAGAACCGCATGGATTGATTCTATAGGTTAAAATATTTAAGCATTTATTCTTAGAGTATTTAAGCGAATTATCAAGTAAAGAAAGCAATAAGGACACTACTTTAAAATGGTGGTGCCTGACCAGTCATTCAGTCCAGTTCAGGATTTTGTGTTTCCATTCCCATGTCAAAAAATAAAAACTGATTCAACCAATGGTATTTATTAAGATCTTACTGTGGGCAGAACACTGTGCTAAGAATTTGGGAGAGTATGATAGAGTTGGTAGAAACATTTCCTGCCCTCGAAGAGTTTACAGTCTTGAGGAATACTAGCTTTCTTAGATCTTCCTCCTCAAGGACCCAGCTACCACTTGATATAGAATTGACACACCAAAACCCTCTCAAATTCCATTGCTGAAGGGATCAGCAGTGTGTGAACAGGAAGTAGTATGGCCTAGTGGATAGAGCACATGCCTTCTCAAGTGAAAAGGACTTGAATTCTAATCCCAGCTCCACCGCTTGTCTGCTGCGTGACCTTGGACAAGTTACTTCACTTCTCTGTGCCTCAGCTACCTCATCTGTAAAATAGGGATTAAAATGGTGAGACCCATGTGGGACACAGACTGTGTTCAACCTGATTAGTTTGTGTCTTCTCCAGTGCTTAGTACAATGCCCGGTACACAAATACCATGAAAAAAATCAGAACTTATTTAAGGTAGACAATAATGCACAAAAAGTGGCTTATTTGCTATATTGACAATTCTGGTCCTTGTACCAGTATTTAAAGGTTAAAACCCCATTTATACAAACACTGTAGAACATAAACCCAAGTAAAATTTTTGTTTGGAAAAAGCTGTCAGGTCATAACTTTGTGGAATGTTTACACTTATCTGAAGGGGAAGAAAATCAGTTTGTATAAGCTAAATTGTAAAATATGCAGAGTCGTAACCAAAAATGAATTGTGCCAGAAAAATTGACCAGTTTTAATTTTTTCCCAAATATTATCAAGATACAATGTGTCATTTAAAAAACTTGACCTCTTAGGTGGATTTTCTATTTCTCATGTCTGTAACTAGGCAGGTCCAAGAGAAATATCCATCCATATAGGAATATGTGCAAAAAAGTTCATAATATAGGAGTCAAGTTGTACCATGGGAATTTATTCATCTCTAAGTGACCTTCCCCAGAAAGGAGGGCATCTCACAAGTGGAATCAATTTTATTTAGAGTAGGCTTGTGGTGGTACTTAGAAAGGGGATTTTGCATTTGCAAGGTTAGCAGACTGGCTGCATATCATTAAGGAAAGTGGAGAGGCTCAAAGAACTATTTGTTTAATCTGGCCCTGTGCCCCCATGGAGGGCACAAAGAGAAAGTTAAAATAAGAGCTCAGAGAACTCTTCAGGACTCTCTGATTAGAACATGTTTCTCCATCCACATAGCCTGGGAAAATTAAGTAATGTTTTTATTCAATCGGTACTTTAGCAATAAATAGAAGTCTAGGGAGGATTTCACAGGAGATTAAGACTTTATGGGGTTAAAGACGTTTGGACATATTCACAGACTGCACCTGCATAGTTGTTAGTTTTTAATGCAAATGAACTTTTTTTGGCTGTATAATTTGGAAGGTAACATTTAAGTCATACCAACATGTGTCAGTGTTCTTAAGCAGCAGAAAATGCTTTGGTGTGCTGTGTTGCCTAGAGAAGCAAAGGATTGTTTTGTAAAGATTCATGCTCAGGCAAAGAGTCGTTGGGGTTTGCATTATGCATTGTGGGTGACTGAAGAGAGTGAGGAGGAGCTGACTAGGCTTATTAGTCCAATTTACTCTACTATTGTTTTAAATTTAAGGCAGGAATCTGTGGATGGAAACTACCACTGAGTAAAATAAGAACTCCATCTCTCCTAAATCAATCAAACTGAGTGAAAAACTTGCCTTATTTTTTGCCTATCACATTCACCTCTCCAGCATAAAATGGACTTGGGAACGAAGGGTGCTGCAATTAAACAACTGCATTTATTATCAGTTGTATTTATTGAGCTCGTGCTGTGAGCAGGACACACCCGCTTTCTCAAGTTCCTCTCCTCCAATTCTCGGCTTGATCCTCTCCAATCTGGCTTCTACCCTCTTCACTCCAAAGAAACCGTCCTCTCAAAGGTTACAAATGATCTTTTTGCTAAATTCAACAGCCCCTACTCCATCATAATCATCCTAGAGCTCCCAGCGGCCTTCAACACTGCCGGCCTCCCCCATCTCCTGGAAACGCTATTTAACCTCAGCTTCACTCACACTGTCCTCTCCTGGTTCTCCTCCTATCTCTCTGGCCACTCATTCTCAGTTTCTTTCATGGGTTATTCCTCTGCCTTCCACCCTCTAAGTGTGGGTGTCCCCCAAGGTTCAGTTCTGGGTCCCCTTCTATTCCCCATCTACACACATTCCCTTGGAGAACGAATTCCCTCCCATGGCTTCAACTACCACCTCTATGCAGATAATTCCTGAATCTACATCTACAGCCCTGTTCTGCTCTCCATCTCTGCAGTCTCACATTCCCTCCTGCCTTCAACATATCTGTATTTGGATGTGCTGCTGCCACCTCAAACTTAACCTGTTCAAAACAGAGCTCATCTTCCCACCCAAACCCAGTCTTCCCCCTAACTTTCCCATCACTGTAGATGGCACCACCATCCTTCCTGAATCACAAGCCATAACCTTGGCATTATCCTCGACCCACGTATTCAACCCACGTATTCAATCTATCGTGAAATTCTGTTGGTTCCACCTTCACAACATTGCCAAAATCCATCCTTTCCATCCAAACAGCTACCACATTAATCCAAGCACTTATCCTATTCCGTCTTGATTACTCTATCAGCCTCCTTGCTGACCTACTGCCTCCTGTTTCTCTCCTTCCCAGCTCATCCTGGATCCTTGGATCCCTGCTGCCTGGATCTTTTTTCTACAAAAACCTTCATTCCGTTTTTCCCCACTCCTCAAGAACCTACTGTGGTTGCCCATCCACTTGCTTATCAAATAGAAACTCCTTACTGTTGGCTTTAAAGCATACTTAATACAGTGCTTGGCAATTATAAGTCAGATGCAGTTTTGAAAGCAGGCACTTAGACCTTATTTTGATGCATGGTTTAGTGGAAAGAGCATGGGCTTGGGAGATTTAGAGAATGCGGGTTCTAATCCCAGCTCTGCCACTTATCTGCTGTGTGATCTTGGACAAGCCACTTAACTTCTCTGTGCCTCAGTCATCTTATTTGTAAAATGGGGATAAGACTGTGAACCCCATGTGGGACAAGCTGATTATTTTGTATCTACCCCATCACTTAGAACAGTGCTTCAGCCCATAGTAAGCGCTTAATACCTTAATCATTATTATTATTCTGTGGAAAATACAAGTCTCACAGGCAAATGTGTCCTCTGAAAATTCCAGTGATCTGAAAAGAGTTGAGTTATTTAGATGGTATTAACATGTCTAGTTTTGCAAATCGGTAGATTTTCTTTTCATACCATTAGTTCAGCTTAGCAATATTGAAATTGTTAGCTTTTCTTTGTAAAAGAAAATATCCTTTTTAAGCTTGCAAGAAAATGTAACGTGCTATGTGTTATCTAATCCCCAATAATGAATGAGCATAAACATAGGCTTATCCCGCCAAAATTCTCCCAGGAGTAAATTTATTTATTAAGCTCTTAGTATACGCTGTACATAAGATAACAATATTAGACACAGTCCCGATCCCACCGAGGGCTTACAGCCTAAGAGGGAGGGAGAACAAATATTTAATCACCATTTTAGAGGTGAGGAAACTGAGGCATCTGAGTCTCCTGACTCTCCCATGTGCTCTTTCCAATAGGCCACACTGCCTCCCATGAAGAGTGAGCCCTTGGTTTGCATTTTCAGAGATAGTAATAGAGGATATTTAATTATCAGTTGGGTTTGCTAAGAGAAGTGTAGGAATTGAAGGACTGGGGTGACTTCATACATCTAGGGCTCTCAGAGCCACAGGGTTTTCGTTTTTTTGTTTTGCTTTGTTTTAATCCAGGGTACTGCAGCCTAAATACATGAGAATTCAGGTTTGTTCATCAAATTCCACATCTGGCATTGTCACTCACATGCTGGGTAGCTTGGGGCTAAATAGTTAACCTCTCACTATCCTAGATTCCTCCTTTCTAAGGTTAAAATGCAAACAGTCGCTTCACGAAGATGCTGTGAAGTCAGTGAATATAAATTCTCTGTGGATGTTCAGTGTTGTAAGACTCTCCATGTTACCATTTGGGATGATTAAAGGCTATTCTCTGATTAGATGGATTTCCTCTTTAAACTATTGCACCTGTGTGTTGAATGCTTGTGCTTTGAACCGCGCATTAATTTGAATGATTATAAATGTGTGCACTTGTTGAATTCTTAAACAGAAACTAGATGGCAGGAATTCCCTTAGAAAGATGAAAGATGATGTTATACCTCCCATGGTGCTGCTCTGATTATTCAAATTTAAATATGTAAAATTTGCAGAAGTTGGGCCTCTGAAGAGGACATGAAAATATATTCAACTCACTGCACCATGTAGAATAGCAGAAAATAGATTTGATCAAGCTTTCTTGAGCTGTATGAACACTTTAAATACCTTCTAATAGTTGCCACCAGAAAGTTGGGTTTTACAAACACTATTTGGGGAAGTTTTATTGATGTCTTTATAGTACCGCTTCTGCCTTGCCAAGCAGAAGTATGTTTTGAACTACTTACGATTCATAATTCTCTCTAAAAAAGGTGAAATCTTTCTAGAGATCACATAGTGAGAAATGGAAATTTCAACTTCTGGAGAAATGAGGTGGTCTGGAATTAAATTGTTTTCCATTCAGAAGAGGAATAACAAAGAGGCTCATTTAGAACGTATTTCAAAATTTTCCAAAAGTGATCAATTGGTAATCAGCAAGATTGGAATTACAAGAATCCTTTTATAAATCATACCTGTAATGAGAATAACATCATTCCCTTGAGGTATGTCTACACAGTACATTCTATAACCGATTCAAGTACTTCGTTATTTAATAGTCCGATTCTGTTTTGTTGAAAGCAACACATAAAAAGGAAAGATTGTCTTTTTTTAAAGGGTACAAATACGATCATTGTCAGTGTTATTCATTGAGTACCTACAATGTAAAGAGCACTGCACTAAGGACATGGGAGCGTACACTAGAGGTGAGAAAAAGATCCTGTCAGGGCTTAGCACGGTACTCTGCATGCAAGAAGCGCTTAATAAATGTGATTTCTACCACTATCACTGCAGTCCAATGGGGCAGACAGACAAATTATTTTCAAATAGTGGGAGCAGGAGGAAAAACATGAATATAATAGATAGTAACACAAATGGAGTTTCCTGTTGGGAATGACTGATGAGTCATGAAGCTCAAAGATTGAGAACCTGTGCAAAGGAGTTGATTTATTATAGTGTTAGTGGCTTGTGCAGTGTTATTCACATTCCCTTGTCCCTGCCAGCCATGTTCCCGGTGGAGCTCAGATAGCTAAATAAATAATTGAATATACAACTGAATATACACATCCATAAGTCCTGAAAATATATATAATACACAACTGCAAAGGGTGGCTGTTGGATTCATGCAATTTAATCAGTGGCCTTTGTATGCTGAGCACTCTGCTAATTGCTTGGAAGAGTACAATGCAACAAAGTTGCTACACAAGATTCCTCCGCTCCAGAGGTTTACAAGCTAGTAGGTGAGGAACAGCTAGTAGGTGAGGAACGTTTCCTGAAAGAGATGTAATTTTAGGAGGATTTTGAAGATGAGGAAAGCTGTGGCCTCCTGAAAGGAGAGGGAGGTCCAGGCCAGGGGAATGGTGTTAACAAGGGTTTGGAGGCAGGTGAATTTTTTCTGAAGTTCTAAAGCTCTGAATGGTATTCTGTTCAATCATGTTTACTTTCCACTAAATATGGAAATAAAACCCTCTCCATATAAGTCTTTCCCAATTAATTTACATCACCTCAATCTATGTCAAACAGTGTCTCACAATACTTACACATATGAGGTCAGTCGTATGTTCAGTTATTTATTGAACTCTCATTCTGACATATTTATGCACTATCCTGTCCATACTTCACTCCGCTGCCTGAGTCATCTTTCTACAGAAACGTTCAGGATATGTCACCCCACACCTTTAAAATCTCCAGTGGTTGCCAATCCACCTCTGATTCAAATAAAAACTCCTCACCATTGACTTTAAAGGCCTCCATCACCTTGCCCCCTCCTACCTCACCTCACTTCTCTCCTTCCACAACCTACCCCAAACACAACGATCCTCTGGTGCTAAATTCTCACTGGGCCTCCATCTCACCTGTCTCGCAGCTGACCCCTGGCTCACATCCCGACTCGGGCATTGAACACCCTCCCTTCTCAAATCTGACAATTACTCTTCCCCTGTTCAAAACCTTATTGAAGGCACATCTCCTCCAAGAGGCCTTCCCAGAGTAAGCGCCACTTTTCCTCATCTCCCATTTCCTTCTGTGTCATCCTGACTTGCTCCCTTTGCCCCACAACATATATATATATATATATATATATATATGTAATTTTATTTATTTGTATTGATGTCTGCATTGCCCCCTCTAGACTGTGAGCTCATTGTGGGCAGGGAATGTCACTGTTTATTGTTGCATTGAACTTTCCCAATTGCTTAATACAGTTCTCTGCACACAGTAAGTGCTTATTAAATACAAATGAATGAATGAATCCCTATTGTTTTTCTCCTTATTTTTGTTTCTCTCCTTATTTTTTCTCCAGCTCCATCAATGCAAATAGTTTTGTCAGTCTGCATCCCCCATTAGACTGTAAGTGCAGTGTTTAGAATTTAGCAGGTACTCAATACATTTATAAAACACTACTGACACTAACATTTCATTTTTCATATTTTTGAAGTACAAGTGCCACCCCTCTGATTTAGAGCTCTTTAAGGTGTCACCATCTTGGGTCCACCTGCATTGCTACTAAAATCCCTGTGAAACACTGTCAAAGCTGTTCTACTTGGGTAGTTGGAGATATCCACTGTTGTCCCTGTCACAGTTGACCACCAAAGCAATCTTAAACATAGATGCTTAGCTTTTAACTCACACGGAATAAATGGGGGAAGGTACACTCAATTCATATTTTACACTTTCCTAATAATGAATACCTATGAACGTGTAGATGGGTTACATATATACACAAAGTTTCTTATAACATCAAATTACTCACAGTTTACCATGCTATAAAGGACACTGCAATTCAGTGAGGTCCTTGTCAAAGCTTTAGAGTTAAGCAGGAGTTAGGGAAGAGAGAGTTGAATCCCCCCCTCCCTCCTGAAATTAATAACTCTGCTCAACTTGCTGATTGGTCTCATTATCCTACTATACATTTCCAAACTCCCAGTCAATGCTGGGAAATTTTATTCTTCTATACCATGTGAATGTGATTCTCAAAAAAAGAGGCCTATTTAACTGCATTTCCTGTTACTCATTTAGTCCCCTTTGGCTACACTAGGAGACAATGTTAACAGAACCAAACTCTTCCAGTATCTTTTCAAAAAGATTTTTCTCATTTTTTTTAATTCCAAAAAGCTATAGCCCATTTCCCATCTTCTTACTCATTCTTGTAATTACTGGTTTTATTATTGTCAATTATACTCATGTGTTTTTGTCATGTTCTACTTTTTAAACTATAAGTTTAATACGACCACCACCTATTCTTTGATATTCGGTCCAATTGCCTAAATTGTGCATAAAAACATTTGGATAAAAGTAAATAGGATAGCAGTTCCTAAAGAACAGGAATTCATACACAAAATGACATTGACTATCTAAATGAAGTGGTTGGAGAAAGACAATACAGGACAGTTCACATAAATAATGAAAATAAAAATTGAAGTTGGGCAGCATTAGTTTTGTATAAGTATGGAAAAAAACAACCTCGGAGTCAGAATCAGCCATAAACTAAATATGATTCAGCATTTTCCTGAGATTTCAAGCAGAACTCATACAAGTTTTCAAAAGTGAACTTTCCTTTCTACTCAGAACTTTTAGAGAATTGCTGTTCTGGGCTCCCAAACTGAAAAGCCATGTAGAAAATTTAGAGAGATTCAGGGGGAGGGCAACAAAAATGATTCAAGGCTTGCAACATAGATGCTATGAAGCAAAAAGTAATGAAACTGTTTTATTTACCAAGAACAAAACTGACGTAGGGACCATGCAAGAAAATCTAGGATAAACCTAAGTCACTGCAAAAGTGCAAGACCCAGGATGTGGAATTTGGAATTTAAAGTATGAGAACAGAGGCTACTCTGTTTTTGAGGTGTTTAAATATTAATTTTAGGGGGAAGACAGAGGATTAATTCATTCAATGATTGATTGTGCTTCTTCCAACGCTAGGGCTGTCTGGTTTATATAGTGAAAATAGGTACATTGAATGGGCATATTTTTCAGTTACAGAAATTCTCATCTTCCTGCAGGCAGGAGTAGTACAATGATATTTAATTATATGCTAAAAATTCTCTTTAGTTCCAGCAATCTAATGTCTGCAGATATTAGATAGCTGTGAAAGAATGATATGGCTTGTAATGTGGGTTTTGAATGACTTGTTTAAAGTCTGTCTCTCAAGACATATCTTCAATTCAGAGTAGTCCCTAACCTGAAAATACATACTTGAGGAAAAATCCATCGAATCATTAGTCAACATGATGTCGCTGTATTAATGGCACATGAGGCAGAAATAAATAGCTGATGATGGAAAAATTTTTTTTCAAGTAACTAAAAAATGTGATAATTTTATTACAGAGAGGAGAAAATACCAAAATTGGAGAGCTCACTTTCATGGATGAATATGCTTATTTTTGACATGCCTTATTCATTTCTCTTAAGTAATTAATTCACATTACATTACAAGCATTTATAGTATTTCCTTGACAGGAATAATTCTACTTTGATCTTAGGAATTGGAGAATGGGCTGAAAAGTGTAGAAAAAATGCCCTAATTTCCTCTACTCACTCTTCCTTATGCATCACCCTTGCCCTCGACCTTTATTCACCTTCCCTCAACTCCACAGCCCTTATGTACATATCTGTGATATATTTTAATTTCTGTCTTCCCCTCTAGATTGTGAGTTCCTTGTAGGCGGGAACAAGTCTTTCAACTCTGTTATATTTTGTATTCTTCCAAGTGTTTAGTTCAATGCTGTGCAAAGAGCAACATGAGTGATTGATTAGGACTCTTCACATTGGTGGTTCTTCTAGGATGAGAAGTTTGTCCCCAAAACCCTCAAACACAAGATTTTTCATGGGGGGAGTTTGGGGAATGACAAAACTGCTGTTTTGATTATCTTTATCTTAGAAAAATATGTTCTCATATTTAATAATAATAATAATGTTGGTTTTGTTAAGCGCTTACTATGTGCCAAGCACTGTTCTAAGCGCTGGGGTAGACACAAGGGAATCAGGTTGTCCCACGTGGGGCTCACAGTCTTAATCCCCATTTTACAGATGAGGGAACTGAGGCACAGAGAAGTTAAGTGACTTGCCCACAGTCACACAGCTGATAAGTGGCAGAGCTGGGATTCGAACTCATGACCTCTGACTCCAAAGCCCGGGCTCTTTCCACTGAGCCACGCTGCTTCTCTAATTTACTAATACTGACAAACTCCACCAGCTTTAAAGCACCATTTTAAATCATTTTGTGTTTCCAAGGGAGGCCAGAAGGGAAACAGCAACAAACCTATTGGTTCTAATTGCCTTCGTGTGAATCAGTAACGGTCCCTTCCTGGTTAGGCGGTGCTCTTTGCCTTTACAGCTAGGCCCCTGCTAAATTATATTCTGTTGACTACTGCTTCCCTACCCATTTGCAGCTGATCTTACTGTTGTTGGACCTATGGAGTTAGGAAGAGGAGGTAGTTTGGTGTCTGACTTCACTGGTTTATTCTTCAGTCCCAATCCTGCCATAGGAATAAAAAAAGTACACTAACTCTGCAATTCCATTTTTAATTTTTAAACCCTGACCCAAATATTCTAGGCCCTCTTTAAATATCCTTATGTTTGTCTCCCCATTGAGAGTCTAACTGGGCATGTCTCTTTGTTACTCTATACTTCCCAAGGGCTTGGTATAGAACACTGTACCAAGTGTTCTCAATAAATGCTATTACTACATGAACCTGCCTTTCTTGCTGAAATGGAAACCTTGGGAAATACAAACTATCCTTCACTGTTAGATAAGTAGAATACGTAGAGAGGGGGAAAAAAATTTGTGTTAGCAGGTAGGGAAGTGAAATCACTTCAAGCTCTCCCTTAAAGAAAGACAGCCTCTCTGCAGAATTCAAAATACTTAATTTAAATTTAATATCCCCCAGAAGTTTAATTGGTCAAATGTTGCTGATCTGCAGTTTTTCCAAGTTCACACAGTTTAATTTTTGAATGTAATTTTTTAAAGTCTTGAAAATTCCTGTGGAAAGGAATACATTTCAATAACTCATGGGCTAAAGTGCATTACTCTTTCATATATTAAATGACCGATACTTTGGATCCTAGTCTGCAGATTACCTTAAAGATTTAGATAAGAATAAAGGACAGGGTGGTCTTCAAGGGATTCAACAAGCACAGAAAACCTAAGATCTGCTTCATAGTGGACTAGGCAATGGGGGTTCATAACTAAAAATAAAGATATAAAATTAATTTCAGAATTTCCCATTTAGCTATGCCCCTAGATAATTTTGAAAATGCCTAGGTGCTTTCAGGTCAGCATCCAGTTTTCAGTAGAAAATGTTTAAAGTGCTCCACCTATGGAACTTTTGCCTCCTTTGAATGTTCATTATAACAGTTTCTTGTAAATATGTCTGTTTCGATTTTCATTGAAAATCATATTGATTTTCAAAAGATTTCTCTTCTGTTGTTCTTTTGTCAGTTTGGTGCTGGAGGTGTTTGAGATTTGTTGCACGGAGCAGTATATCAGATCCAGATTTTTGGCACTGGTCCAAAATTTCCTATATTTTTTTTTCTTGTAAAGCTGTCAAGTATTCTTCAGAGTCAAACAAATAAAAAAATAGTCATTAATTATCAGAGATGTCTTAAAGGAATGGCTTCAACTCTACAGAGAAAAAAGTAGATGTAAAATGCACATGCATAAATAATAGAATGATCATTTTAAACAGCAGTTACTGAAGTAAATTCAGAGATGAATCTTGATAACTTCCTTTAATGGATCATGTTTTAAGAAAGGCCTAAAGGGATAGAAATATCAATTTTTTATATCTTCATTTTTTCAAAGTAAACAAAGTGCTGTTCTAATGGGACTAATTTAAAAGGCAATAATTTAAGTCAATGCTTTGAGGAATCATGTCCTATAATCCTCATTATTAATGTATTTCTATTTCACTAGAAATAGCCTTTATTCTTCAGGTGTTATGAAAATGCATAGATAGATTATTTTGAAATCAGTAACGTATGTAAGGGAAAACGTTCCAAAATTGGTGGCTTCATTTAATAGAACACCAGTGTCTCCATTTTCATGGCCTTATTCATTCTTTCAATTGCATTTATTGAGCACTTACTTTGTTCATGGCACCTTACTAAGCGCTTGGAAGAGTACAATATAACACTAAACAGACACATTTGCTGCCCACAGTGAGCTTACAGTCTAACTCAGACCTAACCCTGCCCCTCTCTGGCCCGATATGGGACTCCCAATATAGGAAAAGAATAACTTAGAGGGTGGGGGAAGGAAGAGAAGTCTGGGGGTTTATACTACTAAGGGAACAGAGATGGTGAGGGGTGGATATGGTAGAGAAGCAGCATGACCTAGTGGAAAGAACACGGGCTTGGGAGTCAGAGGTCATGGGTTCTAATCCCTGCTCTGCCACTTGTCTGCTGTGTGGCCTTGGGCAAGTCACAACTTCTCTGTGCCTCAGTTACCTCATCTGTAAAAATGGGGATTTAAAAATGTGAGCCCCACGTGGGACAATCTGATTACCCTGAATCTACCCCAGTGCTTCGAAGAGTGCTCAGCACATAATAAGCGCTTAAATACCATAATTATTATTATATCAATAATGGAGTTTGCATCTCAGCTGCCTGATTTTCAGGGATGGCCCTCTAGATTGGGAGTTCTTTGTGGGAAGGGAAAGTATCTACCAACTCAACTGTACTGTTTTCTTCCATCTGCCTAGAACAGCAGTCAGCCCACAACAAACACTCAAGAAATATCACTGACAGACTGATGGATTGATTGTGCATGCCCTCAAGTTAAAATCCCAAATCAATCAATGGTATTTATTGAATGCCTATTCTGTGCAGGGCACCATACCTAGCATGCTTGGAAGAGTACAACCCAACAACAGATACACTCCCTACCTCCAAGGAGATTATGGTCAAGAGGGACAAAGATGTGATCAGGGTGACACAGGTGACCTCTCATCATCTCAGGAGCTACTCCTGGCTCTCGGCTCCTAAGGGATCGCCGCACGCCTCTAGATTACAGGTCAGGGAGCCCTGAAGCAGACAGGGTGCTTGGCCTAAATCCACCTTGAGGCAAATGGTGGTGCTCGGCCTAGACCCGCTGCCTGGGGGCCAGTGTGGACTTATTAAGATCACATCTCCTCCACGAGTGCTGCCCAACTAAACCCTCATTTATTCTACTTCCTCCCTCACATTGGTGGTTCTTCTTGGACAGAAAGTCTGACCCAGAGACTCCCTAAATCACAAACTACTTTTTATGTGGGAATTATGGAGGAAATGACAAAAAAGTTGTTTTGATCATTTTGATCACTTTTTCCTGTATCTTGGAACAATAGGAAAGGCCCAGAACTGAAGCTAAAAGACCTAGATTCTAAACCCTACTCTGTCAATGGCCTGTTGTGTGACTTGGGCAAGTCGCTTAACTTCATCCCTCAGCTTCCTGCCCTTCCTTTTTTCTTGGAATATGATCAGCATAATGTGGGGAAGGACTCTATTGTCTGATTCTCTTGTAACTATCCCAGCCTTTCACACATGGGTTTGGTACTTAGTGTCCAATGAATATGGCAATTATTTAAAATTCTGGGGAAAACCTGCATCAGCTTTTCTCTAGGGGAATATAGCTGGGCCTACAATATAATATTCTTTTGAAGTCAAAGTACACTTTCCTTATCATTTTTAAATACTTTATTTCAATCACATCTCAAAATTTGGAATTTTTATAACATTTTCTACCTCTTATGCATGAAGCAGTAGAGATAAATATACAGCTAAAGCTATGCTTTGTGGCCCACGGTGAACAGTAACAGAGAAACCAATGGTGCTGCCTACTTATGGGATTTTAATTTTGGGTGGTTGGAGTAATAATAAAAGAAAGGATTGCACTTGTTAAGGGTTTACTAAATGCCAATCACTCTACTAAAGACTGGAGTAGACAACTGGGTTGGACATGGTCTCTATGACAGTGGGGTTCACAGTCTAAGTGGGAAGGAGAACGAGTAGAGAATTTCCATTATACAGATGAGGAAACTGAGGCATAGATAATTTAAGTGACTTGCCCAAGGTCACCCAGCAGGCCAGTGGTGGAGCCAGGATTAGAACCTTAGTTCTCTGATTCCCAGGCCTATGTTCTTTGTATCTTACTGATGGCAATTCAAACTCTTGTTTCATTCATCCAGTAGTTTGATGGATTATATCGAGTCATCTGCACCCTCTTATTTGATAATAATGATAATGATGGCATTTGTTAAGCGCTTACTATGTGCAAAACACTGTTCTAACCCAAAGGGCTAACAATATATACAGTACCTTAAGTGGCCGGTAGAGTAGGTGTCGTCAGAAGTGGTACACAAAAAATCTCTAAGACCTCGTCAGGTGCACCACAGCCGAGTCCTCATCATTTCATAATCCTTCATGAGTATGATTCTTCACTTCCTGCTTAAATCAGTAGAATTGAGTATTGAAATAAACCAGTCAAGTATTTCTTGCCACACAGACTAAGAGGTCCTTGAAATGTCCATTAACTGAAGGGTTTCAAAGGTGGATAAGAGAAAATAAAGGAAAAGAGAGGGTAGAGAAGGGGCAAAACAAAATTTCACTTCTAATGGATTAGAATTGAAAAATCTAATTCTATTTATAAAAATATGTATATTAGAAAGTTTTCACGAAGATCCTTTTTTCAAATATTTCTATCCTGCTCATAATTTTTTTGGGAGTAGCATTAATTTATTTTCCCCAGTTGAAAAGCACCCAAATTTAAAGTAAAGGGGGAAAGATCATTTGAAAATGAAATAGTTAAGACAGCTGTTCATTATTAAACACCCACATGAGGCTAGAGACTTGTGGTACATGCTATAGAATAAATCCCAACCTAATACAGAACTTCAAAGGCATTTTACATTCCTAGATTTAATTTTAGGTGTTTTTCTCAAATGTGTGTGTGCACTGTCCCATGTTTTTAAAGTGACACAACTGATGTGAAGATTTCACTATCTTTTTGAAACTTCAAATTAAGCCCCCAATCTGTAAAATCCAAATCAATGCACAATTAATTACAAAATATTGTACATCATTACAGAAAGAGTAGCTTTAATGAGAAATCACAGCAGTTACAATTTAGACACTGAAGCTGAAAAAGACCACACAGGAAAAAATCGGCAGCATTTATTCACTATGAAAATTGTCATTTCACAATGCCAAACAATATTAATGGGGAGTGAACACCGCTTAGGGCATCCCGAAGGAGCCCTGAAGATAGAAAATCAATTTTAGTAGTAGTGGTGAATTGAGACACCCAGTCAGTCAAGGTTCTGTTTTGACTATGCGAAGGGAACTCTGCAGCTTAAACTTATCAGAGAAGAAAAATTGAAGATAGATTGATATATCGCTCTCAACTTTACAGCAAACAGAATCTGAGAAAAATCCCTAGTGTGTAATTGTCAACGTTGTCGAACCCAAGAAGGATTTCCAGAAAGTGATTGTGTTTGGCGAATCTTACGTTGCCTAAATGCCAATTTGTATCCATAGCAAATAGGAAACTTCATATAGAGCCAGCTACAGTTGAGCATGCATGCACAAACACACACACACACACACAACACAAACACTCAGACCCAAAATCCAGTCTTTGTAAAGTAGTATAGTCTAAAAGAGGCAGTGAGAAGAGGAGTTCCATTTTCTAGTCCCAGATCTGACACCAGGTCTAGTGTAAGTGTAGGCAAATCACTCCTTGCCTCAGTTTCCCCATCTATAACATTCGTATTGTAATAATACCTGCCTTTCCCTACCTATCAGGGGTGCTGGGGACAAATATAATAATACAAGTATTTTTTAAAAAAGGACTTTGGGAAAAATGATGCTGTACATATTCCAAATATTAGATAATTGTGCTTTCCAATCTAAAATGTTACTGTGTTATTTTGCTACCTATGATTATAGAAGAGCTCAAAACAACTCTCTGAAAAAAAAGTTTGCCTTTGAAGGAACATACACGATGTTAACCTATAGAATTTATCAATTTTTTTCTCTTTTGAAAAAGAATGAAGCAGTTCCCCCACACAGTTACATGTCATCATCATGATCGACTGTACCGATTCCAGGATTCTCAGGTTAGACCAAGAGGTCAGAAAATAGGCTGAAATTATCTGAGATGAATACATAATGTGGGTTTTATTTCCTGAGAGTCCGACATATCTACTGCCCCATTTCGTTATGAGAATCACAATCAATGAGAATTCACTGCCTCGTACTTTAGGTTCTGTATTTGGTCTGGCTAAATTCAGAACATTTAGCCCAACAGCACCCTACCTGTGAGCTTTTAGAAAGTGAAGTCTCTTTAGTAGTACAGCTACCCCTGCAGTATATATGAGTCAAGTAAAAGTTACTGCATTTTATGCATTATAAATTTATCAGTTTATAAGGCATCTGGTTACGTTCCAGGTTCACATAGCATTGGGCATAACCTTCTGAATGAAAGTCTCTCTCTTCAAAAAGTGCTTCCCATAATAAGTACATATAGGGAGGACAGTGTTCTTTCTACTCAGAGAAGACACTACTCACAGTGAAACTCTCCTATCGGTACATTTATGACTAAAAGAGCCAATGCAGAATCCACAGTCCTGATCACATTAGACAAAAATAGCTAACCCTTCTTATGCTAAGTTTGATGTCTGCAGCATCTGACCCTGTTTATGCTTTTCCTTTGTCTCTCCTTTCTTAATAGCAACATGCCTTGCTGGTCTATCTGCAGCAGCTGACTTCCAGTCTGCATCTGAGATACAACATCCTATAAGGGTTTGTTGATGGTATCCTTAAATTGTTTCCTCTCGACTGAAAGGTCATTGTGGGCAGGGAGCCTGTCTGCCCACTCTGTTGTATTCTCAAGCACTTGGTGCTTTGCACATAGAAAGTGCCAATGATTATTTCCGCTGTCCTCCCATTTTTAGATTCCCAACTTCATTTCACCAGCTTCTGGAATATTCTGTTGTTACTTACCCATTCCACCTGACAGCTGTTTGTGTTGAGGTCAGCCTAGCTAGGTGAAATTTGGAAAAGCACTACTGCTGAAATCCAAATTGGAAACTATTTCTTTAGATTCCTTATCAAGTGGTGCTGCGCAAACCACTATCACTATAATCAATTGCTTCACACAGGTTCTAAGTCTCAAAGTCTTTTTGACCAGAATACGTTGCCTCATTGAGACTCTCATAATGCCTCACCTAAACCTACCTACCATCCGTAGTCATCGACAAATATAAAGCTCACTCACACACACACACACCTCATAGTAGACGAGGTATGGTAGTAAAAACACTTTCACGCATCTCGATTTTTAATTTTGTATATAGCCTACTTTTCACACATTTAAATTAGAAATTTCAAAGCCAGTTGGCTTCTCCATGACTTTAATGCCATGCTCCTTTTACAGCAGCTCAGCATGGTTCCTCAGTAAAAGACAAAATGATCATCTAAATGTTAACAAGTTGTCATTAAAGAGTGATGACCATTTTCAAAGTACAAGTAATCCCTGACATACTCTAAGAGGTAATGGAAGACATGATATTTAATTCATCCCAAAGATTCATTAACAATTCTTCTTCAAAGCATCCAGGACACAAGTACCTTATCTGAAGTCCTGTATAACTGACTGGTGCAGTAATTAGTTAAAACACATCCATGTTTAGGGAAAGAGGTGGATTGGGTACAGAGAACAGAACCAAATCTCTAGTGGATTAATCACAATGTTTCTTTTTCCAATGGCATCTTCTGAAAGATGGAAATTAAATGATTAAAATCACAGCTTATAGTAGGTTGCAGTGGTAACTGGTGATAGCTTTCAGATCACTGCACTACCATTGTCTCGAAGTGGGCATCCACCAATTCAGTTTCACCATTCAGGAAAATTTTAGATGAGAATGCCAGTTTTATTTTATTATTATTCTAATTAGTGCTTAACATTAAGACTTTTTGTGTGACAAGCCCTACACCAAGCATTGGCGTAGATAGAAGATGATCTAGTAAGCACAGTTCCTGTCCCACATTGGGCTTAACATCTAAGTTGGAGGGAATTAGATGAGGAAATTGAAGCCCAGAGAATTCAAGCAACTTGCCCAAGGTCATAAAGTGGGTGAAGAAGCTGGGATTAGAACCCAGATCTTCTGACTCTCAAGCCTGTGCCCTTCCCAATAGGAATATTCCACCATCACAGAAGAGTGTCTCCTGGAACAAGGCCACCCTACTGCTCAACTAGGGAACCACACACAGTTTGAAATTGCAAATGGGGTGAGCTTCCAGGGCTATGGTTTTGAAATGGAAATGTACGATGATGAATAATGAGCAATTGGAAAATTTAGAAAATGAATTGTTGCTATATAAAGATGATATGAAAAGGAAGTAAATATACTTTTCCCAAGGAATAAGTGTTACCTCCTTGAAAAACAGATATGGAAATCATGTTCCATTTCTTCCACTTAAGTCTTTACAGAAAAAAATCAACTGTGAGTGGTTGATGAGTGGCAGGGCTGGTATTGATATTTACTGTTACTCCATTGGGTACAATGTAGGTAGGAAGTGTTTGGGAAAGTCCAATCACTGCATCATACATTTCCTGCCCAGAAGGAGCTTACATTCTAATGGCGGAGATAGAACTTGCCCCTCTCTCTCTAGATCTTTTTAATATGAAATACCAAGTCTTAAACTACTCTCAGCAGCTTCTTGAAAGTAGCTCTCAGAAGGAAAAGCTGTGAAAATAAGCAGCTCATTGTCTTCTCAATGAAAAGAACTCACCAATTTGTACACATTTGCAATCTGAACTTCTGCAACATTTATCAACTTACAAAAATACCGATTCCAAACCTGCGATGCTTTCTCACAAAAAAAAAAGAAAGAAAAACAACTATTATTTGAAAATGTCTTAATTGACTCATTGATTTGGTGATTTAATGAACTGCCATAAGTGTGCTAAACCTGGGGCTTGAAATAATTAGTTGCAACAAAAACATTTTTATATTTTGAATACTTAATGGCATTGTAATGAGGCTTCAAATCCTCTGTAATACAACCTGGGCCCTTGCAAAATATTTCACACAGAGAGAGTGCGCTAATACATGAATCCAGTTATGGCTTTTCCACTGGCGTGTTCAAAAGTCAGATCATTAAATCAAGCTGGCCAAACATGGACGAGAAGCCATTTTTAGGTCTCCTTATCCTTTTTGACTCTCCCATGTGACATGCCCCACCTCTCTCTACAGACCTAAGAGACCCCAGGAGGTAGAACAAGGTCAATGATATGGATAAGAGAGCTGAGAAATGCAAGAGGAATCCGGCTATTTTGCTTTTTCTATTTTTGCAAAGGGTAACATGGTCTTTCCAAGAAGGTGATCTGGTGTACTCTGTACCCTTGGGCAAGCCATTTAACCTCTCTCAGATTCCTCACCTGCAAAATTATTAAGAAGGAGAAGAAGAACAGTGGCATTTGTTAAGCACTTACTATGTGTCAAACGTTGTATTAGGTGTTGAGGTAGGTCTCACTGACTATCCACCACCACAGAAGACTATCCACAACCTCCTGGAACAAGGCCATCCGAATGCTCAACTAGGGAACCACAGACAGTTTGGAATTGCAAATGGGGTGAGCTTCCAGGGCTATGGTTTTGAAATGGAAATGCACTATGATGAATAATGAGCAATTGGAAAATTTAGAAGTAGGAGGGAGAACAGGTATGGAATCCCCATTTTGCATATGAGGGCTCTGAGGGAACTGAGAAGTTAAGTGACTTGCTCAGAGTCATATAGCCAACAAGTGGTAGAGCTGGGATTAGAACACAAAACCTCTGACACTCGGCCCCTGCTCTACTTGGCTATGCTGCTTCTCTAAAATGAAGATACCTCCTCTCCCTAACCCTTAGATAGCAAGACACAGGTCTTATATCTACTATGTATCAAGGTATCTACCAAGAAACAGATTACCCTGTATCCACCTCAGCATTTGCCCAAAATGATTAATGAAATATCTAAATACCATAATTAATTTTCTCTCTTGCAAATTTGCAAGTCTGCTTCTCTGACAGTCTTGCACTCAAAGAGGAAATCTATTAGCTATATAATTATAAACATGAAAGGATTTTATCATATAAGTGAAATCTTTAACATTTCATATTGGAATTTATCAGATTGTCTATAAATCCTGCCTGTTTTTTCCTCTCTTGGATCTGGCCTTTTCTATCCATCAGTACTACCACCACTCTGGCACCAGCCCTCAACCCCTCCCAGCTGGCTGAGTTGAGTAATCTTTTAACCTTTAGCTATTTCCCTCTTTCTTACATGGCATCCCGTCTAGACTGGAACCCATTGTGGGCAGATTGTTTCTATTTGTTGCTGAATTGTACTTTCCAAGTGCTTTACACAGTAAGTGCTCAATAAATACGATCGAATGAAACTTTCAAAAACACATATAAAAGCGGGTCACCCCCCTCTTAATGAATTAGTGGAAAACAATTTCTTCTCTCACGAAACAAAAAACACTTAACCATTCAGCTAGAAATCAAACTTAACTTTACTCCCAACAGTGGGAAGGACAAAGGGTAGGCTTTCCTGCCACAATACTTCCAGATCTGCCCCTTTCTCTTCAGCCAATACGCTACCAAACTTATCCTGACACTTGCAGTACTGAAGCCTGGGTTTGACATCAGCTTCCTCACTGATCTCCCTGCCTCTATCTCCTCTTTCCAGTCAATACTTCACTCTGCTGGCCCGATCATTTTTCTAAAACACCATTCTGCATGGCTCTCCATTCCTCAAGAACCTCAGTTACCAATTGCTCTCCATATCCATCAAAAATCCCTGACATCACTCAATCAGGTGTCTCCCTCCTGCTTATTTGCTCTCTACTCCCACATCACCCAAGCTCACTCTCTTTATTTCTCTCTTTCTAGCCTATCTACTGTACCTTATTTTCATTTCTCCCATCCCCAAAATCTTGCTCACACTCTCCTCTCCAAAAGAAACTTGCTTTATTTTCAAATTCAGTGTAGCCCACAACTCCCCACTTTCAAAACCTTTCTGGAACCCACCCCTCCAGGAGGTCATCCTCATTAATTTGAATTCCTTATGTTCACGTTTTTATTACTTCCTCTAGCACTTACTATTCCTTACGTACTAATTTATGTACATATCCCTTTTTCTATCTGTAATTTATTTTATTTTCTTCTGCTAGATTGCAAGCTCCTTATAGGGCAGAGAGGAGGTCTACTAATTCTATTATACTCCTTTCAGTAGCTTAGTTGAGAGTTCTCCACACAGTAGGGAATCAATCAATATTACCTAGTCACTTCTGATCATATAGAGCATGAGGAAAACAAAGACAAAAATATCTTTTTTTTTTCATAACAAGATCACCTTTGGGTGAGATAGCATCCCCAAAGATTGAGCCTATTTAAAACATTTAAATTATGTGTACCCTTGAGAATGTCAAATATGTTAATATTTTTTTAAAGCAGGGAATGTTACTAGAATATACCCTTAAGAGGAAAAGAAAGCATAAGCAAAACAGTAGAAGGTAGCAGGAAGAAGAGCATAAGAAAATACAAATGTATAATTCTTTAATACAAAATGACTGATTTGATCATCAGCCAGGTTATACAATGGACATTTTCAAAGCTAAAACTTCGACTCTACAGATGGTTTGCATGGCACCTGAACTGTGGAACAAGATTTATCTTAGTCATTGCTCATTAGTCATTCAACTAGTCCTTGCTCAAAGTACACCAGAAAGGCAAGTGGCAATTAGCCTTGATCAATGTTTCAGCTCTGACAAAAATAAACCAAGACTAACACGGAGCTGTCTGCTCAGGGTATTTCTCACTAATAACGATAACAATAATTAAAATCATAATCAAGTCATTAGCTCTTTCTGCACAGGGAAAGCCTAACAGTAGATCAAAAAATTTTTTTTACAGACACCACATGTTTCTTAGTAGCCCTAAAGATATTTCGCACATTAGCTAGCTAACGTTTAGAAGATTTGACATTAGTGTATGTTTTGTTGCAGTTCGGCAGGAAAAAGACTAAAAATAATTAGTTTTGGCTGATGCAGTCAGGACACATTTTGCTGTGAGATTATATTATCAAGCACACTCCTCACTGCCCCAGCAGTCGACAAGATTGATGGCTGATACCTACAGGGACAGTAGGTAAGAGCACGGGCTTTGGAGTCAGAGGTCATGGGTTCAAACCCCGGCTCTGCCACTTGCCAGCTGTGTGACTTTGGGCAAGTCACTTAACTTCTCGGTGCCTCAGTTCCCTCATCTGTAAAATGGGGATTAAGACTGTGAGCCCCACGTGGGACAACCTGATTCCCCTGTGTCTACCCCAGCGCTTAGAATAGTGCTCGGCACATAGTAAGCGCTTAACAAATACCAACATTATTATAGGTATGTGCTCACCACCTCACCCACTACTGCATCTGAAGACTGTAAACCCCAAACTGACATCCCACTAGACTATAAACTCCTTATAAACTATGAATTATATAAACTATTGTACGCTCTCAAGCACTTAGTTATAATCATAGTATTTGTTAAGAAATTACCATGTACTAAACACTGTAGTATAAAGAGCCAGATCAAACAGTCACTGTCAGGTGGCATGGGCCACTCAAAGTTTCAATACTGTGTTCTGTACTGAGTAATCACTCAATAAATACTATTGGTTGACTGATTAATTTGGCTACTCCCAACATAAACTGGAAAATGGCTCTAGCTTTCCAAATTTCATTTCAGAAAAATGTTAATCCTGGCTACTTGAATGCAAGCACATGACCTTGGCCTGCAATGTTCAATCCCCTTAGCAGATTTGGGCCCCATCTTTAATTTCTTGGTGAAAAATTCCTTTCAAAACATAAAATTGTGAGGCACAGCAATAGCATCTATTTGTTCATTTGTGCTTCTTTGCTGTTAAAGGTGGTCCAGACCCAATTTTCATAGAATCCCTTTGTTCCTGAACTAATGGGGGTGAGGAGGGAACCTAGAAACCCTAAACTCAGCACTCCCACACACAGCGACTGATCAAAGAGCATCTCCTCTAGCCCGCATGACACAAATATTTTATTAGCTTTCTTGGCCAAGGAGTTCAAGAGAAAGAAAGATGTAGAGACCCCATAAACAAACAATAGCCCATGGCAGTAGGTCTGGGAGATGAGACTGTCAAGTGAGAAATAGTGCACATAAAAAATAAAAAATGATCTCCGAGTTGGCTTATATATGTTTGCAGGTAGCTTCCTTTTTGGATCTCTAATACCTGTATGATAGGCTTTAATGCTAAAGGAATCTAAAAGTGTTCAAATAATCTCTCCTAGAAAACTCTATATTAAATAATGGCACTGCACCTGCAGCTTGTCTCGGAGTTCGTCTATCACCACCGACTTCTCACCCACATCATCTCTCGAGTCTGAAATGCCCTTCCCTCCTATCTGACAGATGGTCACCCTCCCCACCTTCAAAGCCTGAAAAGCATATCTCATCCAAGTGGCTTCCCCAACTGAGCCCACACTTCCTCTTCTCCCACTTCCTGTGTCGCCTTAGCACTTGGATTGGCATCCTTCCTTCACCCTCACAGCACTTAATAATCTATCTATTTATATTAACATCTGTATCCCCCTCTAGACTGTAAGCTTCTTGCGGGAATGTGTCTACCAGCTCTTATATTGTATTCTCCCAAGTGCTTAGTACACTGCTCTGCACACAGTAAGTACTCAATTAATGATTGATTAATTAAGGTTAGGTGCTAGAGAGTAGTCTGAGCCAAGGATTCTTTTGTTCATTTACTCGGAGTGCCAATCCTGCAACATCAGATTATGGTTCTAGAAGGAATAAGGCATTATCAAACCCTGAATACCTCAGTTCAACAGAGTGGACAAATTCCCCACATGGCAAGTTCCTGGGAAGCGTTTCCAGGATCCTAGCAGAGTATCCTACTGATTTTGTTTTCATTCTGTGTATTTATCTACCCTGTGTTTTATTGCCAGTGCTAGGCACATAGTAAGCTCTTAAATACTGTAATTATTATTGTTTCATCATTTCTGATGTTCCCTTCTCCAGCCCCTTCTCCCCAATCTTAGATCCTGAAAGCCCCAAGGGTCAAGGATTATATTTAATTCCTACCTGTGTTTTCTCCCCCAGTGTTTATGTTTCCCCAATGCTCTACACCCAGGAAGCTTGCAACTAATAAATAATATAACCAGTACAGTGTTCTTCACCACAGGTGGACAATAAATTGTCCGACTCACTGATTACAGTTGCTGAGTGAGCTGTGACAGAGCAGTATGATGCTCTGCCACCAAGAAAGCAGCTGATCTTTCTAAGTAGAAACTATGAGGCCAAAAGTAACAAAGGGGAAAATATCGAAAACAGCATCCAACTCTGCAAACAAGTCCAACACATGTACAAAGGACAATCTTTGCGTGCCTGCATTGTGATTATGACCACAGGTCCCTTGTTAGCCTCTTCAACCACATGTACTCAAAGTAAATCAATAGCATTTATTGAGCACTAACTCTGTACAAAGGACCGTACTGAGTGCTTGGGAGAATAATGATGGTATTTGTTAAGTGCTTACTATGTGCCAAGCACTGTTCTAAGCACTGTGGCAGATACAAGGTAATGAGATTGTCCCACGTGGGGCTCACAGTCTTATCCCCCATTTTACAGATGAGGTAACTGAGGCACAGCGAAGTTAAGTGACTTGCCTGAGGATACACAGCTGACAAGTGGCGGAGACGAAATAAGAACCCAGGTCCTCTGACTCCCAAGGTCATGCTCTTTCCACTAAGCCACGCCGCTTCTCAATAATAATGTTGGTATTTGTTAAGCACTTACTCTGTGCCGAGCACTGTTCTAAGCGCTGGGGTAGAGACTGGGTAATCAAGCTGACCCACGTGAGGCTCACAGTCTTAATCCCCATTTTCAGATGAGGTATCTGAGGCCCAGAGAAGTGAAGTGACTTGCCCAGAGTCACACAGCTGACAGGTGGCAGAGCCGGGATTAGAACCCATGACCTCTAGATTAGTAGACATGATGTCACAAATTCCCAGTAGCAGGAAGCTATAGAGTTTAAAGATATGTACATAAGTGCTAGAGGGGAAATGGAAGGTTGAGTACCCAAGTGCTTAGGTGACATGAAAGTACTGGAATGGAAGTAAGTGGGGAATAGAGTGGAGAGATGAGAGATTAATCAGGGAGACTTCCTGGAGGAGATGTGATTTCAGAAGGGCTTTGAAGGTGGGAAGAGCTACGGTCCGCTGGATGTGAAAGATAGGGAGTTAGAGGAAGGAGGGACGCTGTGAGCAAGAGTTTGACAGTGAAAAAGACAAGAATTAAATACAGTAATTGGATACAAGTAATTGAGGTTGGACTCAGTCCTGTCCCATGTGGGCCTCACAGTCTCAATCCCCATTTTACAGATGAGGTAACTGAGGCACACAGAAATGAAGTGACTTGCCAAAGGTTACCCAGCAGATAAATGGCAGAGTCGGGATTAGAACCCATGACCTTCTGACTCCCAGGCCCATGCTCTATCCGCTATGCCTTGCTACACACATACGCATATTCATAAGTGTTTCCAAACCGGGAGGATTGGTATGCATATCAGGAATATTTTCCTATCCCTAAACCACTCAAAGATTCATGGTCATTATTCTCCTCTGCCATGGTACTTAATGTCTTCCCTCCACCATACATCAACTGTATTGATGATAGCCCCCTGCTATTCAGTACTGGCCATCACAACTTTTACAAAATGTTTCCTATTACAAAAAAAAAAATATGTCATCATCCCTATGGAAAAAGTCGTTCTTTAAAATTTTCACAGTCCAGCCCCTGAATTTTGAGATTCTAATCCATCTCATTAAATACAAAATTTTCTTCATTAGAGGGGAAAATATCCCAGATTTAGTGTGGAATGAAACTTCACAAAGGGAAAAGTTTACAAATAAACAGTCTTTAACGCCAATAAGTTTACTATTTTGATCAAACTTTTTCCAGCTTTTTCCTATTGCAGCTGGGAGGCAAATCTGTACCTGGGTAACAAAATGTTCTGTCTTTAAATGCTGTCTACCTAAAGCTCTGATGCTTTTCCATCTCTGTCATTCAGCCTCTGTTTCATCCATTGCTGGAATCAACTCCACAAGAGAGTCAGATTTGACATTAATCACCGGAGAGTCAGATTGCTTGAGACATCTGGAAGAGGAAAATGACTTGTGACTATAGTATATTAAGTCTGCAGTAAATTTTCTTGACCTGGAAAGATGTGATTTAGCTAAAGTGGGCTTATTTTTCAGCATTCTTAAACCTGGTATAGGATAGTAGGTGATCATTCTTATACTACCAGGGAAGACTATTTTTATATACTGTGACTGCAAATAAGATATCCTTATTCAGTATCCCACTTTCCCTTAAATTGCCACTTTTACGTTAAAATATCCATATAAACATCCAGGAGATGGATGTATCAATCGCCATAAATTTGGTCTACAGTTATAGTACTTAATTCATGTACCTAATTTACATAATCTTCTAGTGAAATAGTAGTCCTAAATTCTTGCATCTGGTTCTTCCTGTTATGTAATTCATGATTTCTCTTAACTTCTTGGAGAGCTCTGTGGAAGGTTACAAAGAGAAGATTCTTTCCAGGAGGACTGGAAGGTGGAATTACTATTACCCTGACATGCCTATATCTATTTTCTGATTTCCTGATCCCAGAAAGAGGGGAATTAGCATGGCATAGTGGATAGAGCATGGGCCTGGGAATCAGAAGGTCATGGGTTCTAATCTCAGCTTCTTCACTTTCTGCTGCGTGGCCTTGGACAAATCACTTCACTTCTCTGTGCCTCAGTTACTGCATCTGTAAAATGGCAATTGAGACTGAGAGCCCCATGTGGGACAGGGACTCTATCCAACCTAATTTCTGTGTATCTATCCCAGCACTCAGTACAGGTTCCGGCACATACTAAGTGCTTAACAAATACCACAGGTATTATTATTATTATTGGCCAGGGATAAGGTGGCCTCAGGGGAGTGCACAATTTTACCCCAGGCCCTCAGTTTAGCCTGATGATATCACCTGAGCAATTTTACGGTGTTTGTCAAGATGACTCTTTTCTAAAGCATTTCTCTGGGGGGATATATCAGGACTTATTTGTTCCAGAAACATCAATCTCCCCTCTTAGACATGTGAAGTAAGAGTCGCTTCCAAGCTATGGGACACAGGGGCAGGAGTCGAGACGGAGGGAGATCAGGTGCTTTAAATAAAAATAAGAAGCTAAAAGGCATCCAGTAGTAATTATCATCATCCTATTTATTGAACTCCACTGCATGCAATATACAGTGATACTAAATACTTAGAATGTACAAAATAAATGTGCCACATTCCAATGGGGAAAACTGACATAAAAACATTCATAAAGTAATCCAAGTAATAGTTAAATGTAAAATTGACCAAGTGTATATACATAAGTGATGTACTGGACAGAGGTAGGCCAGCTGAAAACTGGACTGTCTGGTATAACAGGTTCATCCTGCCTACAACTCCCTGTGTATTCCCATTATGAAACTGTTCAGAACTGCTTTCCGGAAATGTATCTTGATTTGCTCTCCTATTTCCTGCATTCATTCATTCAATAGTATTTATTGAGCACTTACTATGAGCAGAGCACTGTACTAAGCCTCTGGAATGTACAATTTGGCAACAGATAGAGACAATCCCTGCCCAATGACAGGCTCACAGTCTAATCTCATTTTACAGATGAGAGCCTCAAGGCCCAGAGAAGTTAAGTGACTTGCTCAAGGTCACACAGCAAACAAATGGTGGAGCCAACATTAGACTCCAGGTCCTTCTGACTCCCAGGCTCATGCTCTATACACTAGGCAATCCATTTCTTTCCCTCAGTGCATTTCATTAGAGAAGCAGCCTGGCTTAATGGTAAGAGCCCGGGCTTGGGAGTCAGAGGTCATGGGTTCTAATCCAAGCTCCCTCACATGTCAGCTGTGTGACTTTGGGCAAGTCACTTAAGTTCTCTGTGCCTCAGTTCCCTCATCTGTAAAATGGGGATTAAGACTGTGAGCCCCACGTGAGACAACCTGATTACCTTCTATCTACCCCAGCGCTTAGAACAGTGCTTAGCACACAGTAAGCACTTAAATACCAACATTATTATTATTTCTTCATTCTTATTTTTAAAATATGGTAGCTATGACACACTTTCTCCCAATCCCAACCAAAACCAACTCACAGATGCTTCCATCCAGAACTTCTGGAAGTGAGGAAGCCCCTCACCATGCAAGTCTTGGCCACTAAGGGCACTTTCACTGTGTGTCACTTGATGCTATTTAAGGAAGGAGCAGCAGTTGCGTTCCTTGAGCCATCCCTTTCTGTGGTACACGAGAAATCTCCAGCTTCCTAAGCTCTGATTTGACCAAATATCAGGATCTCAATCCCTAAATCCGCATTAGCTTCATGGGACTGCAGCCCTGTGAGAGACTGGAATTGCTCTGGGAAGCCAAGGCCTTTCCCTCATGGAGCCTGACAGAACAAGGAACTATTTTGGCCTGGACCGGATTCCTCCGGGAGTGTCTGCTGTATCACTTATCCTTCAGAGGTGTCCGGGTTATTGGAAGCATGTCAGTTCTCCTAAGATATGAAACTGCATCCTTGAGAAAACTTGCATTAGAAAATCCTATTCATCCAATGGAGAAAGTACACCCCAACATTACATTGGTTTCTATCCAGACAAACTGTGTTGCCAACATTAACGTCCCTAAATCCCAAAGGCATTTTATCAAAAAAGTACATTCAAAGCATATTTTCTGTCAGAACTGACTGTAGCCAAACTTCCCAAGGACTCAGAGACTCCAGCTGGACTGGTAAAAATGCTCCGTGGGCAATTTCAAAACTCATATCGAAGATAGGTGCAATCCAGAACAGAAAAATGCACCTAATGTCAAACAATTCAAGCTGAAAGTAAGTCACCATCCCCAGGGAGAATCTGTTATTTAATATTTTTGAACAATCTATATCACACACTGCACTTATTTTGTGAAGGAACGCATTCAAAAGAATGTGGGAATTTACATAATGGGAGATGGAAGTTTCTAAAACACAACTGGGAAATCAGCTTTTAAAATGGTTTTGCAGAAGCTACTGTCAAGTGGCATAATCTCCTTGCCTTTTTGCCCCACCTACCCAAACTCAATTTTTCTAAAAAATTCTCCTCAACGTGGTCACCTTGGGATTCCACTCATTTAAATGTGGGTGGTTAACACAGCACAGTCTTCTATTCTGGATTAAATCTCAGAAGCAGTCACAAATATGAATTATACATATATGGCCAGTAGTGACAAGTACAGGTTTAAAGAACGTTTTGGCCACCATGCTTGATGATTACACTGGATTTGGAAACTGCAGTCAGAATATGTTTCCAATCCACCAGTCTTCTCTTCCAACTGTAAACGCTGAGAGCATCATCAAAAGTCTCTGAAGCACTTATCCAGGAACAGAGCTGAGAATAAGAGAAGATTAGGCATCGCTGCTCAGTCAGCAGGGTATTTTGGATAGGTAATAAGCCTGAAGATAGTCCAAATGTCCAGTCTACACTCACAATACCCCTTTATATAATCAAAGATTTTCAGACCTCAATGTTGTCTCTGTCACCACATAATTTTCCCCAAACTGATGGCAAAACCACCAACCTCTCTAAGGTGTCCATGACACTATTCTTGACTCCTCGTGTTCTTTTTCAACTTTCACATTCAAGTTGTCACTATAGCATGCTGAGAAGCCCTTCAGGACATTTTCCAGACCCACCCCTCCCAAAGCATATTACTCTGGTCTAGACATTGATCCTATCCCAGCTAATCTGTGATATCAGTCTCCTCAATGGTCTCCCTTTCTCTAGTCCATCCCCTTCCAACTTCATTCTTCACTCTGGTGCCCAGGTCATTTTTCTGAAAAGTCATTCTGCCATGTCTCTCCACTTCTCAAAAAACCCTCAATAGTCATTCATTCCTCTATGTACTAAGAAAAATTCCTGACCATTGGCTATCAGGCAATCGGCTCTTCTCCTTCTCACTCATCAAGTCTCTTCTCCCTCTACATGCCTCTCCTTCTTACTCACCAAGTCTCTTCTCCCTTACATGTCAATGTGGGCACTCTGGTCCTTCAAAGTTAAACTTCTCACTTTACCTCATTCTCAATTATCCTACCTCCTATCCCCTGGCACTCTACCACCTAGAATCCCATTCCTCTTAATAATGTTGGTATTTGTTAAGCGCTTACTATGTGCAGAGCACTGTTCTAAGCGCTGGGGTAGACACAAGGGATTCAGGTTGTCCCACGTGGGGCTCACAGTCTTCATCCCCATTTTACAGATGAGGTAACAGGCACAGAGAAGTTAAGTGACTTGCCCACAGTCTCACAGCTGACAAGCGGCAGAGCCGGGATTCAAATATGTCAAGCCACACCTCTTTCCATTTTAAATCCCTCCTAGAATCCCTCTTCCTCTGAAGCCTGTCTCTGATTAATGATTCTTTTCTCCTAATTATATCCTCCCTAATATCACCTCAACACTGATGCAGTCACAGCCATTTGAAGAACTTTTTGTATTTAAAGCACTTATTCATCTTTCCATGCCTTTTTCCTCCTATATGTACATTAGTTTGTGTTTTATCTTCAATTGTAAGCTCCCTGAGGGCTGGAATCATGTCTTTTTTTTCCTACCATCTCTCCCAAGTAATTCAATATAGTAATTTCTGAGTAAATATGATTCACTGATTCAATTACTGAAAATCTCTGTGGAGAGTTGAATAAACCTTTAAAGTGCTTCTCTTAAACCTAGCCACAGAATGATTTTACAAGCTATGTTCCACTTAAATTTTGGGCACCAACTGAATAAATTCAGCATTACAGGGACCAATACATAGAAGACAATAGTCTCATTTCACATGGAAGGCAGTCAGAAAGGAGTAAAATGATTAACTATATTTCAAATTTTTAAACATATAAATGTTATCTTTTTCTATTATATATTGCAATAGAATAAAACTTCAATTAAGGATTAATTATCCAGTTTCTGGATTATTGGGACCATTTTCTCATTCCTCCTCTTCCTTTAAGTTATTCTTGCCTTTTGGTCATTTTCCAGCTCATCATTATTTCTAACAGAAGGTGAACATGGGAAATTTTTCAAAAGAACCTGAATTTTGAATCATTTAGTTTTGCTACATTTCAGTAATTCAGGTAAATGGTTTACCAGAGAGGAGATTTAAAGTACTGGTAAAAAATAAGTATATATATAGATATCAACTATCCAGACTCCCCCAGTTTCCCATTACCACAAAAAGTTCTGGATTTAAAAAAAAAAATCTATATTCTAATAATTGTCTCTTTTAAGCACTTTTTATAGTATTAGATCTCATATTTGGTAATAATAATAATAATGACATTTAAGTGCTTACTATGTACCAAGCACTGTGGGAATACAAGGTAATCAGATTGTCCCACATGGACTCACAGTCTCAATCCCCATTTAAAGTTTATCTTTATCCCCAGATAAAGTATCTTTATCTTTATTACTTTATTACTTTATCCCCAGATAAAGTAACTGAGGCACAAAGAAGTTAAGTGCCTTGCCCAAAGTCACACAGCTGACAAGTGACAGAGCCAAGATTAGAACCCATGACCTCTGACTCCCAAGCCCATGCTCTTTCCACTGAGCCATGCTGCTTCTAAGCACTTGAGAGAGTAAAATAACCCAGAGTTGGGAGATGTGCTCTCTGCCCACAAGGAGCTAACAGTCTAAAGGGGATGGTTGCATTCATGCATTCAAATAACTTGAAATAACACATAAAATTGACATTTTGAAAAACACTTTTTATTTGTCCAATGGATTATAAACCAAATCATTCTAATTTTTGGGAAAATTTATCAGACCCCTTTTCAAGCATCTTTGAATGATAAAAATACATCATTTACAGGGATGCAGTTTTAATTTGAAAATGATTTGCCAATGTGATCAATAAATGAAGTGTGAATTATGATCCAGACATATTGGATAACTGCCCCAAATTTCCAAAACAGCTACTAGTGCATAATTGCATTTTTGTGAAAGAGAAAACCCAGAGAAAATAAATACCAAAGCAGAGGTCTCTGAACTGCTTCAGACAGAAAAAGAAAAACATTTCAGTTTGTTCCACCACCACAATAAGCAACAGAGTTTATTGTTTTGTTTGGAGACTGAAGTCTGCAGAAAATAAATACCTGGGTCTGAGGGCATCCAGAGATAATGAACATCCAGATCTGAGAATGTACCCCAAGGTATTTTGGGAAGCATCTTACTGACAGAGAAGAAAGTAGATAAAATAGCAGAGGAAATTTGAGCAATAGAGAAAGAGTGAAGGGGAGATGTGGGACAGAGACATGAGCTGACTGATAAGTAATAGAATTATACCACTCAGCCATCTTAAAAAGAAATGCATTCACTCTACACACACTGAGGAAGGGAATTCAGTTAAATATCCCACTTTTTCCCTTGGGATTTTGTTTCCTAATCAACTTGAAATTCCATTACAATTCCATAAACCCAGGCTCTATCTCTTTTCCATTTCCTCACTACAATTACTTTCCATTTCACCCTGAAGGTACCAAACTAATGACATTTCAGAAAGGATCAGTT
This sequence comes from Ornithorhynchus anatinus, assembly GCF_004115215.2. Classification (NCBI taxonomy): domain Eukaryota; kingdom Metazoa; phylum Chordata; class Mammalia; order Monotremata; family Ornithorhynchidae; genus Ornithorhynchus; species Ornithorhynchus anatinus. The sequence continues at coordinate 11,172,511 of NC_041735.1, read as the reverse complement.
TCATATTCAAACTTAAGTAAAAATTTCATTCTGTAGATTTAAACAAATTTGGCAATGGAATCAGACACGTTATTTTCTGATCTAAGTTTCTATTTAAGAAATGCTAATGCCTAGTGGGCAAAATGGAAAACAGCCCCTGAAGGCACTTTCTCCTCTTTACAAATAGGTGACATCTCTGCCTGACCTCATACTTCATTCATTTATTAAATCATCTTTATCGAGCATTTACTGTGGGAAGAGCACTGAATTAAGTGCTTGGGAAGGTACAATATAAGAGTAAACAGATATATTCCCTGCCCCCAACAAGCTAACAGTCTAGAGGCAAAGACAGATGGATATTAATATAGATAAATATATTACAGAGATGCACATAAGTGCTGTGGGGCTGGGATTAAGTCAGGGCAATGCAGAAGGGAGAGGGAGAAGAGGAAAGGAGGGCTCAGTCAGGAAAGGCCTCTTGGAGGAGACGGGCCTTCAACAAGGCCTTGAATGCAGAGAAAGTAACTGTCAGGTTTGAAGAAGGAGGGCATTCCAGGGCAGAGGCAGGATGTGAGCAAAAGGTCTCCCCACTCCAGTCTATTCTTCACTCCGCTGCCCGGCTCATCTTCCTGCAGAAACGCTCTGGGCATGTCACTCCCCTTCTTAAAAACCTCCAGTGGTTGCCTATCAACCCCTGCATGAAACAAAAACTTCTCACTCTAGGCTTCAAGGCTCTCCATCACCTTGCCCCCGCCTACCTTCTCTCTTTCTACTGGCCACACCGCACACTCCACTCCTCTGCCGCCCACCTCACCATCCCCCGTTCTCGCCTATCCCGCCGGAATGACCTTCCTCCTCATCTCCGCCAAACTAATTCTCTTCCCCTCTTCAAAACCCTACTTAGAGCTCACCTCCTCCAAGAGGCCTTCCCAGTCTGAGCTCCCCTTTTTCTCTCTGCTCCCCCACTACCCCCCCCTTCACCTCCCCTCAGCTAAGAACTCTCTTCCCCCCTTTCTCTCTGCTCCTCCCCCTCTCCCTTCCCCTCCCCTCAGCACTGTACTCGTCCTCTCAACTATATATTTTCGTTACCCTATTTATTTTGTTAATGAGATGTACATCACCTTGATTCTATTTATTTGCTATTGTTTCAAAGAGATGTTCATCCCCTTGATTCTATTTATTGCTATTGTTTTTGTCTATCTCCCCCGATTAGACTGTAAACCCGTCAAAGGGCAGGGACTCTCTCTGTTACCAATTTGTACATTCCAAGCGCTTAGTACAGTGCTCTGCACATAATAAGCACTCAAATACTATTGAATGAATGAGTGAAACTTTTGCCTTATGATGCTCAAAAGTACAGGGTTTTGCCAGTTCCTTGAGAGCTGGGGTCATGTCTGCCAACTTCATTATATTCTCCTAAGGCCTTAGTTCAGAGCTCTGTACCAAGGAAGCTGTCAGTACATACCACTGACAGATCAGATTGGTTTTGTGCAAGTTAGAGAAATTAGAGTCAGCACTTGGAAAGAAACAGAATGAATAGCTATCCTGAGTATTTCAGAATAAAATTATGTGAGCTAACCTTCACCACAGCCTGAAGTAGATTCTCAAATTATGAACAGAATGTCCTTCCCGATTTTAGAGAATTGGATGACTTAAAGATGCTATACCTTATTCCAAATGTAAGACAAGAAGACTAGTCCTCATGCATTGTGTTATATTTGCTTTCTCTTCAATCCATTCATCTAGGCTGAAATGTTGAGAATGATTAATAAAAGTCTTTTCTTCCCTTCCCTCAAAGAAGCAAAGATAACTGGTGGTAGAAATTCTATACAAGCATCAATAGTAGAGCTCTGGCAGTGTTACGGCATCATCCCCAACCCCTTTATTTTATTTTGTTGCCAGATCTGAATGGGCAATCCTACTACCAGACAATAGGCTCTCATCATTATTTACTTTTGTTTGCCACAGTTACTTAGTTGACCTGATCACAGGACAACCAACAGTATACTTAGGTATTTGATTATTCTTCCTGGAAAAAATGCTCCTTTGAGCTAACAGTATTAAAGAAACCAAAGCACTTTCTGACCCTTCCTTTTTAGGGATAAAAATGACAAAGGGCTTGGATTCGATAAGCTGAGGAGACATAAGAAAGGTCAAGAACCATTAGAACCTGGTAAATTCAGGCTTTTACAAATCTTCAAAGTGATTTCATTTGGAGCCTTACCAAGCCAAGATTCAGAACTGGAAATTATGAAGTGCCTGGATGACAATGAGATAAATGCCAGGGAAACGAGCCTGCAGGTCGTGCGATTCTGTTTGGATTTGTTTGTGTTGACTGGCTCAGAGTTACTGCTTAATTTTGTTGTGTTTTGTAATTTATTTACTCAGAAAAGGTCATTTCAAACTCCCCGGCTGTTTGGGGGTGACAAACTGATTTTTAATCAAATTTTCCCACTGGGTTAACTGAAGCATTAGAAGGTCAATGCCAGTGAGTCACTGATTCAGCCTACCTGAGAGATTAGAATGGACTTGTTCCCCACTTCGTTTGCCTTGTCTGCTAAAAAACACACTGATTTGTAAAATTTAGGGTATGGTATTTTGAATAAAAGAATTCTGATAGATGCTATCTCTGGCCAAATAAATTCAATAACAACTATCCGTGCTATATGCTTAGCAGTACAATCAAAGCAGACCAGACACGTGGAGCTCACGGTCTGAGGGGAAGGGAGAACAGATATTTAATCCTCATTATACAGATGAGGAGATTGAGGCACAAAGACCTGCCCAAGGTCATACAGCGAGAAAGTGGCAGAGCTGGGATTACAACCTAGACTATGCTGCTTCCACATGTTCAAGGTATTATCCCTGATACCTGGTGTCAATTGGACAGTAGAAATCAGTTTTGCTTTTGTTGGCGGGGGAAAAAAAACAAATCAAATGAACTGTTTTTAAATGCACTAAAGACAGTGGATTCATTCTGGGGAGCTATTCAGGCCTGAATGCAGTATTCCGTGGAGAAAAAAAGAATTATCAGAAGCAGAAGCTGCAGCTCAGGGTAGCGAACATCCCAATCGCCATAGGGACTACTTCTTGGAAACATCTTGAGAACACAGAAACATCACATCTTCAAAGTTTGAGCTCCTAAACCCAGAGGCCTAGAAATCCTGAGTTTTCTATACCTAGCAGATTTTAATTTTACTTTTTTTTTTAAAAAAAATCTACTTTTTAAGATGAAATAAAGTGATCGGTTTCCACTTACCTAAGAGGGAGAAGCTACCTGCAGAGAGGTTGTTGAGTGCTTTGCAGAAGAAACGATCCAGTAAAGTCACGAAAACCCTCACACTTGGGCTATGGTGGAGAGATAAAAGAAGAAATTATATATGAAAGAATGGGTGAGGTGTGTGTCCTGAAAAACCCTTCAGAAAAACCAGTTGCTCACCTTTAAGAGTCCTTAAAGCCCCAAAGATCCAAGAGAATACAGAGTATTGTTAATTCACTTTGATGAAAACTAAACCAAAACAATACTCCCCCAGAGCAAAACAATGAGAAGGGGAAAAAAAATTGTGTTTCCAGTATAAGACAGTGTCTGTACACTCAACCAGGAAGTTTAATAATATAGGCCATCAGAATTATCCAAGCCAACAGGGGCTCTTTTTAAATCAATATTAGGTATCTTTGCTACTTTTGAAGACCAACACATGGGCTCAGAACTGCCATCCAAGAAATGAGGGGGAATCCGGAACGTGCTATCAGAAATGTTCACATTACACTCAGGCAGACTTCGGTCACCCACACTTCCGTAGTTTGAGGGTACCATCCTATACAAGGACCGGCCACTTCATAAATAAGTGCTTCAATTTCACTTTGACTATACAAGATGTGGCAACTACTTATACGGTGAACTGTTCATTTTAACCAGGTCATTATGCAAAATATTATTTCGAACAATTGTAGCATCAATCTTTTTTGAAACTGGATTTAGCAAAGAATCCTCATTTGGCTTTTACAACAGATTTTCCAATGTCATCTATAAACAAAATTCAGCAAAATACATGACAGGATCACAAACAAAGGGATACAATCAGACCATTCTCATCCAAACCATCCTGGTCACATCACATTTTGGCTGGACTGAACCTATGAGGAGAGTGACAGTTTTTCAAATTTTGAGGTCCTGGGAAGGCTGAGCCTGTTCTGATTATGAGACTCTGGACAGCCCTGCCTGAGCGGTGAGGAGCACTGAACTAAACTTTTAGCCACAATGCCTGGCAACAATTATGGTCCTTTCTGTGATCCTCATTTTTTTATGGTGTTCTATGTTTATTATTTCTAACGTTCCTTATGTATCTATCACGAGTCTTCTCCTCCCTTATTGTTAGAACAAGATCTCTTTGAAGGTTGGGGGACTGTATTTTTCATCTTTGTATTTTTCCACAAGATGCTTTGCCCATAACAGGTAGTCAGTAAATCCAGCAGGATGCCTAAGCACCTGCTCCATGGTGAGCTCTGCAGTAACCATAAAGAAGGTGGGTATAAGAAACACTTTGAGAAACAGTCCGACCAAGGGATAGTATAAACTTTGTGATCCCACAGGAGGTCAAATGATCAGGGGCACCATTTAGATGTCATTCCCACCCCCCCCACCAACCCCAAAGTGCACCCTCTACCTTGAGTGCATGTATTCAGCATCTCATCTTTCCTTCTCCCAACACTCTACTTCATTTAATAAATGGGCTTATGGCAGAATCAGGAGATCTGAGTCAGTGCCAGTGGGCCTCCTGATTAGCACAGATAAACTCTGTTGATGGTAAACACCAGATGACACCCCAGCCTTCCCACTGTCTAACACAAACCTGTGAGGTAGGTGCCCACTAGCCAGGTGGAAAAACTAAGGTTAATAGTACTGAAGCTATTTTGCCATTACCCATTTTTAGTGAAAAAGGGAAGTGGGATTTGACCCCAGTACTCGGCAACTCCATCGTGGGTTCTTATCCTGACCCTGCCACTTGTCAGCTGTGTGACTTTGGGCAAGTCACTTCACTTCTCTCTACCTCAGTTACCCCATCTGTAAAATGGAGATTAAGGCTGTGCTCCCTATGTGAGACAACCTGATCACCTTGTATCCTCCCCAGCACTTAGAACAGTGCTTTGCACATAGTAAGCACTTATCAAATACTAATATTATTATTATTACCCCAGTGTTTAGAACAGTGCTCGGGGCATAGTAAGCACTTAATAAATGCCATCATCATTATTATTATTTCCCTCTGTCAACTCACTACTCCTTCTACTGAAAGTCTCCATTTAGAGGAAACTGGACACTACTTCCTCATCCCACTTCTGTACTAATTCTCTTGGTGCTGGAACAGTTCCCAGAGAGGAAAGAGTTACCACACCTGGGCAGGAGTCAATAAAGCTAAAGTGCCATTGGAACAAAGCCAGAGGTAAAGGTTATTTGGGAAACAATGGATCATCCTCAAGAGATGGGTGGTTAGGGGGAAGGGGCAAAAGGAAAGGGGTCACTTTGGCAAGGATGTGGCTCGTCCCAAGTCCAGAATAACTCAGGCCAAATTGAGTTCATATTTGCCCTTGGGCTTCTAGTGAGCTGTCTGAATGAGTGTGGAGAGGGCACAGAGACCCCAAGCCATGCCCAGAGCTAAAGTCCAACTTTCCTCCTGGGGTCTCCTTTTAGTTAGAGGAAATCCAGAGGCGAGAGCTGTTCCAAAGTTCGAGTCTCCTGGAATTGGAGAGGTGAGAGTTCACCAGGCAGTCAGCTGTTAGTCTGTCCTCCAGGTCCCTGAGTTCCTCACCAGGTTTCTTCCCATCCTTGTCCCTTTACTTAATCCACACCTTTTCCCTTCCTCTAGCCCTCAAACTCTTCTACTCCTGTCCTGCCCCTGGTTCTGATCCTGTCTTTATCCCTGCCTCTATCACGATAATTATGGAATTTAGTAAGTGCTTACTACAGGCTTTCAAAAGCCCCAATTGATGTGTGTTCTTTCCAGTGCACCATGTTGCTTCTCTGACCTGTAAGTGGCCCAATCGGCCAGCCAGTGGCACTCATTTTACTGAGAACTTACTGGTTGCAGAATACTGTACTAGGCTCTTGGAACAGTACAATACAATAGGTTTGGTAATCACAATCTCTGCTCACAAGGAGTTTACAATATAGAGGGGGAGAGCCGTTAAAATAAATTCCAGAAAGGGGAAATGGCAGAGTGTAAATGCTGTGAAGCTGAGTATGGGATGAATAGAGTGCTTAAGGGGTACAGATTCAAATATGTAAGCGATGCAGAAGGGAGGACAGATAGAGAAAAAGGATGGCTTAATCAGGGAAGGTCTCTTGGAGGTGATGTGATTTGTAAACTCTGCAAGTGAACAACAAGGTGTGTTCGATTTTGCCTTTTATGCAAAACGTGTTTTTTGTTGTTGTTTTCAGAAACTGAATCTTCCTGCTGCAGCTATTATCTACCAGTGGTTTTGGTCCAATTTTTATTTCTGTTTGATTTCTCACATGATTGCCTCTTTCAGAATGTGTTCATGATGAAAATTATACATGGATTAATGTTAAATGTCAGAAATTAATGTGAGGTCCTATATTAATATTTATATTGTGTATAGAGAGCAGATTTGGCAGAAAATATATTCAACTGTGCTGGATGTACTAAATACACACTGAATTTTATCTTGAAATACTGTATAAGAAAACAAGCAAACAAAAACTCATTCAAGGGGGATAGGCAAATTCATTTCAAAGAAGACATCCATAATGGTTTTTACCAGTTCCAGAAAATACCCTCTCAGGTATTGAACACTACTGTTAACTGGGGAGTCTTCCGAATATTAAAACTACTAAATGTCAAATTATATCCCTCGTAAGACCTCACACCAGGTTTCACAATAACAATTGAAAATTATTAAATGCATGAATGACTATCATACTGAAAAGCTTAAACTCCTTCCTTTGAAAACATCACAAATACGATTTTATCTCCCAACAGATCATTTCAACATACAACTAACCTTTTCTATAGTGATTTCCCTTTTCCAAACTACAGTCTTTAAGTATTGTAACTACCCAGGCAAAGAAGGGAAGTGAAAGGTTGAGCAATTAACGTGTCCATTTGATCAACGTAGACTGCCAATTTGAATTACTCAGGTGTAATAATCCAAGTTTTTAAAATAAAATACCATGAGTTTTCTGGTAATTCTTCATAACAACATTTTAATTAACCAGTATTTTTATTAACAGTATTTACTGAACACCTATGTGCGGAGAAATGTCTTGAGAAAGTGCAATAGATATAGAAAACATAATCCCTACTCTCAAGGAATGTGCAATTTAATCAAAAGGGCAAAAAAAAATATATGAATAGTTAAGCCTCCTGTGCAAGACTAAAACTTAAGGTGGAGAATAGGTATTTAAACCTCCTCGTAGTCTCCCAAAATCTTAATATAGTGCACTGCACACAGTAGACACTTAGTAAATACGATTGATGAGGAAAAAAGAGGTAAAATGATGGAAAGTGAATAATCGCTTACACTATGCAAATTGACACGTGCGACTGTGCTTCCGATTTCTGTGAGTTCAAAAATGCAGAGCTAGTATTTCCTTGCTATTAAGCACTTACAATGTGCAAAGCACTGTACCAAGAGATGGAGAAAGGTACAAATGCATCAATTCTGACACAGAGGCTTCTGTCTTCTAAACAGCAAAGTGGGACCGGACGATGGATGGACTGGAAACGAAATGAGGTGTATGTCAACAAAATCAGCATTTCCACTGAAATGACAAGGCAGTAGGAAAAGCAGCAACCCAATCTTCAGGCTGCTTGCTGTCCCAAGCGGGGCTGACAGAGGTCATAATATGACAACCTACCAAATGTTCTCAAAACATTGCTTGTATCCACCCCGGAGCTTAGTATAGGGTCTGACACATAGTGAACACTCAACAAATGCCATAAATTATTATTATTATTAAGAAAACTGGGAAATAGCACTTAGTACAGTACCTGGCACATAGTAGGTGCTTAACAAATACCATAATCGTTATTCTGTCCAAAGAGAAGTCAGGAGGGGACACACCGAGGCAACCTATCTCCCCTTGTGGAGGTCTGTTTCAGATGACAATGATGGTGCCGATGGGAAGGAAGTTGTAAACATGTGTCTGCTGTTTGCTGGTTTTCCTTTTCTGGCTACAGAACTGATATTTGCAACTTCCCTGGCTCCTTCCAGGCCCACTTTGCTGATGTGGAACTTCTGCCTAGAAAACTGGAACCAAGTGGTCTAAAGCGTCCTTCTCCCATTGGACAGAGGGTGAAAATTAAGTATTCTACTTCCGATCTGCACCTGGTTTGAGGAATATAAGGGAGGTTGAGAATAAAATTACTTTCTGACCTCTGTTTTGATCAGTTTATTCACTAAACCATATGGCTTAACTTCTCTATTAATTTTCAGGGATGACTATTCATTAAACACATAGTAAGCACTTAACAAATGCCATCGTTATTTATATTTATTTAAACCCCTATTTAGCAGCATGGGGAGGAACAAACAGGCCTCTTGAGGTCCTCCATATTCAAAAGGAGTCCACTCCAAAAAAGGGCAATTTAACACATTTCTACTCATGTAGTCTGGAATCTTATACCTTCAAAAAGGTAAGCTTGGAGAACTAAACCTATTCAATTTTGTTTTCTACTGAGCTTAATGCCAGCCAGTCCCATAAAACTGTTTGGACTTCTGAATTATTCAGTGCTATTATACATCGGTAGTGTTGGTAAAAATCCAAAATGCAGCATTGCCATTTCTAAAGCATCACAGTCAAAGAATCACTTGAGGAGAATGTGACTGCAGACATAGAGGGCATCTTTCCATCACCTAGGGAACCTGCCGTTTTCATTTTCAACATAAAAAGCAGCATATTTCACAAGCATATTTAAAATATAGAAAGAGCACTAATAGGCTTCCTAGCACACTGATTACAGCTGTATCCCTTCCAAAGACTGTAAGCAAAATAAACCCGTGACACATTCCCTGCCCACAAAGACTTTCCATTCTGGGAGTCAGGAGACCTGGGTTCTAATCCTGCCTCCACCATTTGCTTGCTGGATGACCTTAGGTCAATCATCTAACTTGTTTGTGCCGAAGTTTCCTCCTGTGTAGAAATGGGGATAAGCTACTTCCTCTTCCTTCTTAGGCTGTGAGCCGTATGGAGATGAGGGACTGTAACAGATCCACCGATACTATATCTACCCCAGAACTTGCTACAGGGCTTGGCCCCTAGTGAAACATCACATGTGTTAAAATGCAGGAGATTAAGACCTACATACCAGTCTAAAAGACCTGGGAATGTTTAGCCCTAGGCAAACAGATCTTTCTGAATTTGGCTTTATAAAAACAAAATAATATTAGTAAACTCTTAAAAACATGAGCAGGGTTCTTAGTTTTCCTGTGTCTTCTTTTCCAATTCGCCACCATCCTCTTCATCATCTCATATTCCTGCTCAGTCCCTGCCTTTAAAACCCTCTTCACTCCAGTTCTCCCATAAAAGATTGCTCTCCAGAGCTAGTTTCAACTACAGTCCCTGTTTCTTCGATATAAAGACATCTTGTATTAATAACGATGGCATTTATTCAATGCTTACTATATGTACCAAGGATTGTGCTAAGCACTCAGATGATCAGATCAGTCGGTCCCTGCCCCACGTGGGTCTCACTATTTGAGAGGAAAGGAGAACAGCTATTTAATCCCCATTTTACAGATGAGGGAAATGAAGCACACAGAGAAGTTAAGTAACTTGGCCAAGGTCTTTCTGAAAGCAAATATCAGAGTTAGGACTGAAACTCGGATCACAGGACTCATAGGAATATTTTTTTCCCTTGCATATTAACACTCCCAAACTTTGGGCCCCAGATTCCTCCAGAAGTATTTGCCTCATGGCATTCAGACCATGGGTGTTCTTGTGCTTTAAGTGCACATTTTTTTTTCTTTTCCTTGGACAGATAGGGTAGATCAAGGGTTGATTAAAATCCTGCCTGTAGGTATTGTGGCTTGATGGAAAGAGCATGGGACTGGGAGTCAGAGGACCTGGGTTCTTATCCCAGTTCTGCCAGTTGTCTGCTGTGTGACCTTGGGCAAGTCCCTTAACTTCTCTGTGCCTCAGTTTCCTCACCTGTAAAATGGGGATTTAAGGCCTGTTAACCCATCAACTCAGACTGTGAGCCCCACTTGGGTCAGGAACTGTGCCCGACCTGAGGAACTTGTATCTACTGCAGAACTTAGAACAATGCTTGACACATAGTAAGAACTTTGAATACAATAATAATGAAAATAAGATTACATTTGTTCGCCCAACCTAGTCCAGTATCTGCTCAAACCAGATAGGCACTGAAAAATACCAGTAATAATAATGTGGGATTTTCAAATCCCTTACTATTTGTCCAGCACAGCGAAGCAGCGTGGCTTAGTGGAAAGACCCGGGCTTGGGAGTTAGAGGACGTGGGTTCTAATCCCCGATCTGCCATTTGTCTCCTGTGTGACATTGGGCAAGTCACTTCACTTCACCTCAGTTAGTTCATCTGTAAAATGGGGATTAAAACTGTGAGCCCCACGTGGGACAACCCGATTATCTTATATCTACCCTTGATACCTTGTATCTTGTTGCACTTAGAACAGTGATTGGCATATAGTAACCACTTAAATACCATTATTATTATTATTATCAAGCACTGGGGGAAGTATAAGATAATGGCCTTTGCTCGTAATTTTCCAAAACAAGAATTTAGAAAATAGAAAAGTTTCTACATTTTCAAGAGGTACAGGACCAAAAATACCCTCCACTAATATTGAGGGAACTTTCACTTTATCTCTTCTTGAAACAATCTTCTGGGTCAATAGCAGTTTCTGTGTAGGAACAGGAAAATCAGCACTTCCCACTAGGCTTCACAATGCTACTGCTCAGGATGAACCCAACTGCTCTTTCCTGCTAAGTCAGAAGCAAACAGTCAAAGTTAGGACTGGCACCTAAATTATTTCTTGTGTTTATTAAAATGGTGAGCACAGCTATTGAACACTAGAGTTGATTTTTTTTTTCCAAGAGTGACATAACCTCTAATGGCCATCTATATTTTTCAGAATGCAGTAACACTTGTTCACTAACACCAACAACGAATTCCACACACCAAACCCAATTCAGATAGAAAACATGGGGCCTGAAAACAAGATAGCTGTAGCTGATGTATTCATTGATACATGGTGTTTTTTATTGGTCTTGAAAGATGTATTGGAAACACTATGCATTATTTATTTTTTTGGATGGTAGATTTTCTATCATGTCAGCTAAAAGATATTTTTATATCCCTGATAAAAATCCACAAAATCCTTCAAAGAACCATCAAGTAAGAAAACAAATGAGTAGTCTGTTTAGAGAGTCTAACCCCTCACTTCTCATTAGAGAGTTATTCTGCCCAGAATTTTCAAAACCTAACTTCAAAATGAACACCAGAAAATACTGAGTCGCAAGAATGGAGTCTTAGTTTGAAGCTGACACGGATTCACGTACTGACCTTGAGAGCTGATGCCTTTGGGCTTTTAATTATTAAGATTCTGGTGAATTCTTGGGAGTGCTCTCAATAATCATAAACCAGGGAAACATATAAAAAGAGAAAAATCTGAAATGCATCCCAAGGATATTCGACCTTAAGTAGAACTGGCTCTGTGCCTGCCAAACCAAGGTAAGAAAGTGCTGTGACTAGCTGTGGGTTGCCAGAGCCACTGAGATCCAGGTTTATGCTGCCTGGAATGAACTAAGGAATTACACTCATCACTCAAGAAGCTATTTGGACTTTCATTTGAATATTCAGTTACATATTCTGCTATTTCATCCTGGTATAGTTGAGCTACTTCTGGTCACATTCTCCAACCCACACTTGTTTGTATATAATATTTGTCTCTTTCTGTTAAATTATGAGATTCTTGAGGAAACGTACTTTCTTCTTGCTTCTCTTGTACCCTACCAAGTGCTTATTTCACAACAAATACCACCAATTGCTTGAAGGTTTAACTCCATGACCACATGCACGCTACTGCAGAACCTCAGAGTCACGATGGCTCCATCTTTAATATTCTTTCCAGGCCAAGAACAGCTGCTCTCTGAGTGCTCACTCTGTGCAAAGCACTGTACTAAGAGCTTGGGGGAGCACAAAAGATTAAGTAGGTATGATCCCTCCCTCCAAGATCTTACAACCTAGGAGAGGGAGACAAAGGGACACTAGTGGAGGGGTGACAATAGGAGGGAAAACAGGATGGGAAGAGGAGAGATTAGCACTGCTTGGAGAAGCAGTGTGGCTTAGTGGAAAGAGCTCGGGCTTGGGAGTCAGAGGTCATGGGCTCTAATCCGAGCTCTGGTACTAGTCTGCTGTGTGACTTTGGGCAAGTCACTTCACTTTTCTGTGCCTCAATTACCTTATCTGTAAAATGGGGGATAAGACTGTGAGCCCCTCGTGGGACAACCTGATTACCTTGTACCTACCCCAGGGCTTAGGACAGTGCTTGACACATAGTAAGCACTTAACAAATACCATAATTATTATTACTACCTTACAAATATTGTTCCACCTCCACATCCCAATTCCCACTTAATTTTGTGGTGATTTCTTCACAAACTTGTGGGCAGCCCAATTCACTCCAAGGCTGGAAGTGTCCAATTAATTAAAGTCCCAGTTTTTCCACAATCATCTCTTACTGTTTTTCCTTCTCCTTCAAGCAAGAAACAGTTCCTTTGGTTCTCCTCTTTTACCTAATAGAATTTTTGGTTTACTTTTCCAAGCCTCAAGCTATCTACATCTGCTTTCTAGCTGCCACATGATCCTTCCATATCTTTAGTTGTGCTGCAGATTTGGAGATGGCACTGCTGAGTGACATTTACTCATAAATGCAAGTGTATTTGAAAAGGTAAACATAGGGATGGCTCTCCTTCCTTTCTCTTTTTCCCCCACAGACTTGTTTATTGCTGTGCCAATATGTTCTGTTAGCATTTTTGTCTGTGTCATGATCCTATTAAAATCTGCTTTCCTAAAGTTAATCTTCTTTACTTGGCTGACTTCAGTCTTCCCCATTCTTTTTAATATAGAATACAATCAGCTTCCATTTGTTCCCAATAAGCTATCTATCCTTTCTCTTTTAAATTTTTGATCTCATTCATGTTTATTATAAACAATTAATAGAATTCATGAAATGTTTGCTAAGGGCAAAGCGCTGTATAAGTGTTTGGGAAAATACAATATAATAGAGTTGGTAGATTAAGTTGGAAGACACGGTTCCTGCCTTCAAGGAGTTAACAGTCAAGAAAGACATCTCTTTTTGTACCAGAAGATTATCTCCAATGCAATCCAAACATTATTCTGGGAAGCAGTGTGGACTAATGGATAGAACACAAGGAGTCAGAAGGTCATGGGTTCTAATTCTGGCTCAACCACTTGTTTGTTGTGTGATCTTGGGCAAGTCACTTCACTTCTTTGTGCCTCACTTACCTCATCTGCAAAATGGGGATTGAGATGGTAGGCCTCATGTGGGACAGGGACTGTGATCAGACCAAGTTTCCTGAATCCACCCCAGTGCTTCGAACAGTTCCTGGCACATAGTAAGTGCTTAACAAATGCAAATATTATTATTATTATTGTTGTTGTTATTTTGGCCAAAAAGATGGCAACTGAGCGGTTTTAATCCATTTCTTAGCTGATCTATTCCAGGTCCAGTATTGATTCAACACACTACAATTTCTTAACACACACCAGGATTATTACTGATTTATAAAATATTCAGACCCATAAAAATGCATAGTTCAGACACAATAAATGAATCTAAAGATTATTTTTGACTATCTGTATTTGACATTTACCTACACACAGAGTTTGCAGACCTAGAACCATATAACATTCGGCTGCCACTAGAAAACCCGAACAGTCAGCCACCAACCCATTTCTTACTCTTGGCTTCAAAAGCTTGAAGCAAATCAATGTGATTGGCATTCCAACACTCTGCAGTATTTCAGGACTGGGAAACTTTGGGATAATGCAGCATAAGTGTGAATTGGAGAAGCAGCGTGGCTCAGTGGAAAGAGCACGGGCTTTGGAGTCAGGGCTCATGAGTTCGAATCCCAGCTCTGCCACTTGTCGGCTGTGTGACTGTGGGCAAGTCACTTAACTTCTCCGTGCCTCACTTCCCTCATCTGTAAAATGGGGATTAAGACTGTGAGCCCCACGTGGGACAACCTGATTCCCCTATGTCTACCCCAGCGCTTAGAACAGTGCTCGGCACATAGTAAGCGCTTAACAAATACCAACATTATTATTATTATTATTAATTAAGTAAAGATATTTATTTATGATGCACTTGTCTTCCTTGAAGACAAAACTGAACCAGGATATCACTGGAATTCTTCAAGAGAAAGACAGACCACAGGACAGTTGCAGGGCATTTTTAAAATCCTGGAGTTGCTGCATAATGTATGTGTGGAGGAGAAAACACACCCATTACAGTGCAGCCTTTCAGAACATGATGTCACAAGTCATACTCTATTAAAGGAATCTGAAGATAAATGCTTGCTTCAGGCAGTTTGAAGGAACCAGAAAGAAAATACATCATAAATCTTTCCTCAGCACACCTAAAGGATAACTTCTCTCAATGAATTATATTTTCCTAGGAAATTCCTGGTAGTTGATAATAGAAAGCATGTATTCTGATAAGCCAATAGTATTTTATAGAATACTTGACTATCATACTGGCTGGATTTTAAATATCAAAAAAAAAAAGGCTCAGTGACTAGCAGGACACAGGGATGGATCAACACAAGGGAAGGGAAGAATTGACAAATATCCAGTGAATTTTACCATTAAAATTCTATTAGTAATTTAGACCAAGAAAAGTATCTTAATCTTCGAGAAAAATGGGGGTTTTTTTTGAGCTTTCTGAATTTTTCCATTACCTAAAATAACCAGTTCAGGGATTCCTAGGTGGGTGGCCTTTTATTTCCTCCTTCATGAAGGAAGTAAAGCCCTGCCCCTTTCTCCCCTCCCCACAAGAGGAGTGGTGACCTAGAATGACTTAATCCACTAGGACCCTGGAGCCCAAAGATGGTGATTGGCTGATCAGGACCAGCCCCATCTTCTCCCCAACACTCTTGGAACTAAATCTGCCTTCCCAACATTCAGAGGGTTGGAAGGATCCACTAGACTGTAAAATACTTGAGGGTAAAGGAGTGTGTGTACCCACTCTTTGTACTCTCCTAAAAACTTAGCACAGGACTCTGCCGCCAGGAAGCTCCCAAATGATGAATTGATTGATGGGATCATTTGGACCAGGGTAGACCCAAGTAGGTAAGAAGCGTGGCTAGAGAAGCAGCGTGGCTCAGTGGAAAGAGCACGGGCTTTGGAGTCAGAGGTCATGAGTTCAAATCCTGGCTCGGCCACTTGTCAGCTGTGTGACTGTGGGCAAGTCACTTAACTTCTCTGGGCCTCAGTTACCTCATCTGTAAAATGGGGATTAAGACTGTGAGCCCCCATGTGGGACAACCTGATTCCCCTATGTCTACCCCAGCGCTTAGAACAGTGCTTGGCACATAGTAAGCGCTTAACAAATACCAACATTATTATTATTAGACCAGGGAGGAGAAAAGGAATTGAACTTTACCTTTAACTGTTGTAAGAGGGAGAGCTTGCATGGTGGTGGTTGGGAGAGTTGGGGGAAGTGCCACTTCCCTCCCTGTCCCACTCTCCCTACCCCTCAGACTTTTGTTCCTAATCTCTAGGCAAGGGACCACGGCAGCTGTGGCCATGGAGAGCAGGGGCAGATCTACTTCTTTGGTGAGCCCCATGTGGGACAGGAACTGGGTCCAACCTGATTATCTTGCATCCATCCAGTACTTAATACAGGGCTTGGCATATAGTAGGTGCTTAACTAATTCCACATTTACTATTTTTATAATAATGATAATATAATAATAATGATGGTATTAATATTATACCCTCTTCAAGTCCTACTGAGAGTTGCTCAGGAGGTCTTCCCAGACTGAGCCGCCTCCCTTTACCTCTGCCCCTCCTCCCCTCCCACCTCCCTCTGCTTTTCCCCCTCCCCTCCCCACAGCACTTGTGCATATTTGTATATATTACTTATTACTCTAATTATTTTGTTAATGATGTGTATATATCTATGATTCTATTTATCTTGATGGTATTGATGCCTATTTGTTCTGTTTTGTTGTCTGGCTCCCCCGTTTAGACTGTGAGCCTATTGTTGGGCAGGGATTCTCTATTTGTTGCCGAATTGTAGATTCCAAATGTTTAATACAGTGCTCTGCACATAGTAGGTACTCAATCAATACGATTGAATGAAGTGACTTGCCCAAAGTCACAGAGCTGACACGTAGCAGAGTTGGGATTAGAACCCACGACTGCTGACTCCCAAGCCCATACTCTTTCCTTTAAGCCACGCTGCTCTCAATTATAAGATCTATGATTGTTAGGGGGTGAGGAGGAGGGGAAGAAATGACTCCCAGGAAGAAGTGCTACCCTCCTCCTCGGCAGGAAGATGGCAGAGGAAGGCCAGGAAGAAAGCGAGGCTTGTTTTACATAGCTCCACAGGAAAGTTTTTGAGTACATAACTTCTGAGACTCCTAGAGGAGTGAATTTCTCTGCCCTGATGGATGAGTGATAAATATACCAATAGTTATTGAAACACCTATCTCGTGTCTTTAACAAGTCACCAGGGAGTGAACTGACCCATAATTCATTTATCTTTAAGAGATGACAATTGGTCCACATCCCTTGGATGTTGAAACCCAGTAAAAGAATTAAAACCTGGAAGGAGAGTTCCTCCACGCAGGAATCTGTACAGCAGGAGCAGTGAGAAATGAAATGCAAAGGAACAAAAAGGGAAGAAAATAGCTCAGGAATAACAAAGAGTTCAGAAACTCAAATCATAATGGAATTCATCTGCTAGAGTTTGGAAACTTACCATACTATTAAAGATTTCTATGCAGAGACTCAGTTAATGATGGACTGACACATAATCCAAAAGCAAAAGACTTACCATGAGGCCATGGTGAGGTTTGATCTCTAAACCATAAACCATTTCCTAGCCCCAAACGACCCTGTCCACATATACTTCTTTACAGTTCATTTTACCTAGAGATAATATTCTACTGAACTGGTAGGAAAGGTTTCTACAGAGGCCAAAATTTGGCCTCATCATGGTGCTCAGAGCTGTAGGGAATAATCTACATACATGATTTGATTTGTTACATTTAAAATGCTGAAGGATCAGAACAGAAACTGTCCAGAGACTATGAGCACATAAAAATGTTTAAAATATCCATCTATTGTCCATCCAGCCCAGTGTTCTGTGTCCTTCAACAGAGGAATTGTGTGACGTTTACCCACTGTTCACCCACCTTGACACTGACATTGATCCTTGTGTTAGGGTTTAGGAATATATGCTGAGCACAAGCATAAAGACATATGTGTGTTGTCTAATTACTTTAGGCTTTATGAACAGGACCAGCTTGACAACTAGCAGGAGTTTTCTCCCTTGAAAGCTTTAAAACACTTACTGAAATGGTGATGGGATCTTTTCTCCAAATTAATCCCCTGTTGCATTTAGTTCAAATTTAGTTAATTAAACCACGTTTTAGCAGAGCGAATCACCCTGCACTTGGGATTTGAGAGCTATCTCCAATATTTGCCCAGGCATGGTAGAGAAAGAAAACCTCTCCACCAGTTCTGTCTACTTTGAGTTTTATGACGAGGCATTATACGGTTCCACGGGCTTTACTTTAAGGCCAGTTTGCTTTAATGCAGTTTCTGAAATGCAGCTGGATTTAGCCTGGAGGAGGTTAAGAAGCATGCATCTAAGCATAAATAGTGAGCAGCAAAAGGGTCATTTTGCATGTATTTCATCCAGCGGTGTGTGAAACTATATGTTCTGGGAGGAGCACAAAGAATAAATCTAAATAAGGAATTGTTGTGGTTTTTTTTTTTTTTTTAAGGGAGAGTAGATCACCACATGTTTAATACCAGAATAATTCACTCACTCTACTACTGGTGTTAAATTTTTAAATTCCAAAGCCTGCTATGAAAAATAAAAATGCTTTTTGGAATAAATTTTGACAAATTGTTTACAACCTGTTCAATGAAACTTTTGGGCTTTATTTTTAGCTCTCCTGTGCTAAATAGTGTAGTAGATAGTTAAATAGTATGGAAATGAGGCACCTCGGGAAGATCATTGAAAAAACTAGAAAAGATAAAATTTGGAATAAAAACATAAGGAATGAGAGTCATCAAGGCCCACAAAATGCAAGGACAAGAAGAAAAACAACTAAGCAGCTTGGACCAGAAACGGAATGAGGAACAACTGCATAAACAAGACAAATACAGAAGCCAGTGCTGAGAAGAAAAGATCCAGACAAAGCTCAGGATCAGATAGAAAGGAGGAAAAAAGAATGAAGTGATGAAGATTTGAGAGTAATACCGCAGGCAGGAAGAAATGGAGGGCGTATAGCAGTCGCCTCATTGCTCTGGGAATGGGGTGGGGGGCAAAAAGAAAGAAAATTTAAGAAATATCTTTTGCAAACAATTATTTCTGGCTTGTATATTTACATTGAATTGTGTATAACAACTCCTGCCATCATTGCCCATTCAGAAATGGATGAATTTCAAGGACAGCACACTTTTTGTTCAAGTAGCCTTTGCTCCGCTGAGACAGAGGAAATGGTGTTTCTGACATAACCGACCATTCTTTAACATCTAAGCTGGTCCTTAACTCAATTTTGCTTGTGCTGCAACAGTTGCATGATCACTTCTTTGTATTCCGTTGTTATTAGGAGGCACTGACCTATATTCCCCATTTGGCTGCTTAAAATAAATTGCTAATTTATTCACATGAATCACTCTCATACTAAGTCCCTCCCTTGGCTCCAGCAAGATGTGAGCAAGTGAACTGCTCTTTATCTGCCAAAGCCTAGAGACCATTTCCATGGAAGAAACATTGCATGGAAATGTAAAACAATTTATATAAATAGTATTTCAAAAGATTTCAATTAACATTTTCCATTTGCCTTCCAGGCATGTGATTTCTCTCTTTTATGAGAAAAGGTGTATTAAGGAAGGTTAATGTAACAAAAAAAAAAAAAAAAACCTGCTGGAAAAGTCTCCAGACTGACTAATCCAACCCCAGATGTTAATACGATTGATTGATTGGACTCTTACTATTCTGCTATTTCTCAAGGCCCCCAATAAGAAATTTTATATTAAGGGAAGATAAGTTTCTCCCCAGTCCAGTCCATACTTCATTTTACTGCCTGGACCACTTTTTTTAAAAAAGTTCTGTGCTCATCTCCCCTACTCTTCAAAATTCTCCAGTGGTTGCCCAACCACCTCCACGTCAAACAGAAAACTTTTGTCCATCTGTCTCTCCCGATTAGACTGTAAACCCATCACTGGGCAAGGGTTGTCTCTATCTGTTGCCAAATTGTACATTCCAAGTGCTTAGAAAGCTCTGCACATAGTAAGCACTCAATAAATACTATTGAATGCATGAAAACAACTTACCATCAGCCTTTAAGATACTCAGTAGGCTCTTCCATTGTTATCTTAACTTGCTGCTCTCCTACTAAACCCAACCCACACACTTTGCTCTTCTAATGCCAAGCTACTCATTGTATCTTGATCTCAACTATCTCGCTGTCAGCCCCTGGCCCACATCCTCCCTCTGGACTGGAACTTCCTCCCCCTCCATATTGGACAGACCAGCACACTCCTCATCTTTAAAGTCCTATTAAAATCACATTTCCTCCAAGAAGCTTTCCATGAACAATCTCTTTTTTCTCCTATTTGCCCTCCTTCTCTGTCTATGCCTTTGGGTATTTTGATACCCCACCCTCATCCCCACAGCACAATAAATGTTCAGTAAATGCTATTGAATGAACGAATATGCATACCATTACATTCCACCACTTCCACTATCTCACCACTTCCCCACTAGATTTTACGCTTCTTGAAGATAAAAATTTTGTCTACAACCTCTATTGTACTGCACTCTTCCAAGTGCTTAGTACAGAGCTCTTTAAATCCAAATGTCTGGAGTACTTCTTTCCTACCAAATTGTGTGTCCAACTTGCTAACTTGTATCTATCCCAGTGTGCTTAGTAGAGTGCTTGACACATTGGTTAACAAGTGCCACAATTATTATTATTATTGTTTAAACCCAAATTCTTTGTTGTCTACATTGTTCATTTACCTGGAGGTTGAGAGGGAGTTAAACTGATGGGCCACTGGAGGCCCAACAGTGGTATTTTTTTGGAAAACTCTCGTACATGTAAAGGGCACGCAAATTTATAAATATAGATTTGGATGAAAAGTTTGAAGCCAGAACAAGTTCCGACATTTAAACAAATGAATGGCACATACCAGTACAATAGTTAATCCATCGTCCTTTGCCAAAATTTGTAGTGAAAAAGGCCCGGCCTAATATTTAGAAGCGAAAAGTAAGTAAACCTGAGCTCGCAATTGGAAAGCTCAAGCTTCTAAAATATTCTGTGCCTCAATTATTTGAAAATAGCTGAAAGTACCTGGTTTTGGTCAGAAATTCTAAGAAGTCCAAAAGCAAGTTGTTTCATTATTGCTAATGCATCTGCTCATTTGATAACACACAGTACAAAGCCTGGCATATATCATCATTATTATATTTCATCAACTACTGTTCCTCTTGTTACAGTGAAAAACAGCTTGATCACTGCCCTGATTTACATATCTGCCACTGTACTGAATTTGCTGCATCAAATAACAGAATTCAGCATTGATGTGTACTTTGAAAAATCTGTGAAAGCAAGACAGGCATGACCCATTTGTTGCCCAACTTCAACATCTCAATATACATTATAAATTTTCATCATAACTAGAGTTTTAATACAGTTTCCTCAGATTTTCTTTGTCTATTGTTCTGACTAACCAGCATCTTCAGTACTAACCAGTGCTCCCAGCAGTTCAAGATCTTGCTTGCCTAATTCTTTGATTATTCTGACATGACTGTGTTTCTTCAATGGTGTGTGTGTGGTGGGGGGTGGGGATCGGGAAGTGGGGGGTGGGGAGAGGTATATTTGCCTTTTTTAAAGTGGCATTATAATTTAAAGCTCTAATTTATTTTTAAAAAGTTCTCATATTAATTTCATAAAGAAAACAATTTAAATAATACTTAAGCAACCGTTATTTTGTTCCAAATCCTGACAAATATGGAGAAAAATCAGAGCAGTTTTAAAAGGTCTGTCTACCAAATTGATTTAAAATGGTGTCCAATTGTATGCAGATGTAACAAAAGCCTGTCCCTTGATCTCAGAAATCAGTATGTGAAATGTGGATACAATAATCGATGCCCAAATGCACATTAAACAAATACATAGCCAGGTAACTTTTCAGAATATTTATTGAATTCAGATTTTAATTGGTCTTGGTCTGAATAATTGAGGTCAAGGTGTATTTTGGGCCTATGTTACCAAAACAAGTTTTCAACAAGTTTACTCCAGCAACTCTCAAAAGACACTGAATTCATTCATTGGTGTCTTTTTAATTTGAGGATTACCTGCCCTCCTTTGCTTTTTCTAATTCTGTAAAAATTGTCTTTATTTCAAGTCTGGCTCTATTTACAGGCCAATAAAAGTGATATGTTCTTGTCCCTTGATAAAATGAAAAGTCTCAAGAGGCAGTGTTAAATTCTTTGCATCATCAAAAAGTATGTTCTGACTCACTAAACTGCAACCATACTTAAACTATGTCTTTCAAGGATAGCTCGCGTAATTATTTGTATGAATAATTCTCTCCTTTGAGTCAGGCATTCTGGTTGAAGAAGAATTGAGAAATCAAAGAAGGTTATAAGAACAGTCATAAATTGTGACTTACATGCAAATGATCTGGGTAATTTCAACCCCCAAAATATGTCGTAAAAATCTATCCTGAGAAAAAGTCAAATAAGGATCCAGATGACATTCAGAGCAAGGAAAAGTGAAATGAGATAAAATAAGAAAATGAGCCCAGTCATGGTGTGGATTTGATAGTAAAATGTAACGGGGAATTTTGTTCCCATTATTTTCCACATGAGTTTGCACTCAAGAATGAATTTTCATCAAATTAGAGAAATGAATTTTTATATTGCCCTTAATAATTTGCTTCATCTTTAATACTTAGCATATTTGTAAAGGTAACAAGTGATCTTCTCACCAAATCCAGTGGCCTCAACTCCATCCTAATCCTCCTCCACCTCTCAACTGCCTTTGACACTGTCGACCAGTCCCTTCTCATTGGCTTATTATCCAACCTTGGCTTCACTGACACTGTCCTCTCTTGGTTCTCCTTTCTGACCACTCATTCTCAGTCTCTTTCACAGACTCCATCTCTGTCTCATACCTTCTGTGGGAGTTCCACGGAGTTCAATTAAAGGTCCACTTCTATTCTCTACTATATATACACCCTTGGATAACTCATTGGCCCCCCTGGCTTCAATTACCACTTCTATGCACTTGATCCCCAAATCTACATCTCCAGCCCTGATCGCTCTACCTCTCTGCAGCGTAGCATTTCCTCCTGCCTTACAGGCACCTCTACTTGGGTATCCCTCCCACCGACACCTCAAATTTAATTTGTCCAAGCAAGGACTGAATGGGACAGGGAGAAAGATGCAGCAGGCAGGAATATCAGGAAGAGAAACAAAATTATAGGGGCAAGATGGGATGGAGAAATGAGGATCCAGAGGCTATAGATGAGATGGAGACATGGAGTAAAAATATGGATGCTAACGAGACATTTTTCTCCAAAATTATGGATTGGTTTGCTAGAGATGGGTTTGGAGCTTGATCTATCAAATATGTTAATGAATCCCCTCATTCTACATTCATTCCAGTGTAATTTATGGGGGTCACAACTTTTCAGTTTTTAGCTCTCCCAAAGTACCGAAGAAAGGAGGGAGATCAGGGGAAGACTCATGGATAGATACAGGTTAGTTTTGAGGAGCAGCTGGGAAAGGTAACATATGCCAGTAGGAGTAAGCAATTGCACTGGGGACTTGTCAGACTGCCTGGCCAGATTTATTATAGTCTGTGTCAATAGATCCTCTCCATTGTGATCAGTGAAACTTCAATGATCCGTTTCAGAGCCTAAATTTCAACAAATTGCCCATTCAACTCTCTGGTTTCTCACAGCTTTATCTTAGATGCTACAGTTTAGACAACTTGTTACATAATCTTGGAATAACATTTGGTTATAATTTCAACCACCAAAAGAATTAAAATTCCATCACCAAACTATCTAGTAAAACTGGCATAGAAAGCCTTATTCAGTTTACTGATAAAGAAGTGAATTTGAAAAACTAAGAACTATGTAGAGTCATCATTATGCTAATATTTGGTTTATTTAGAATTCAAAGACAGCCTCATAGACATTCTGGCTCTGAAAAGTTTTCCTCTCTCGCCCTTCCACCACCAAGATTCTGGCATTAATTTAGATTCTCATTTCTATGGTTAACAGGATCTTTAAAACTGGTGTTCCCAAGGATATCCAACTAGGACAGCTGAAAAACAGCATTTGAGATTTTCTTACTGCAAAGTTTATGTCGTTCTCATGGCCCAACTGTGCCTTTTTATACAGAAAGTAAAATTAAGAACAAATGGAGCTCAGGTTTGCTTGAATTATATTTTTTTGCCTCTTCTCCCTGAGAACAGTCTTTGCTCTGCCATTAGCCATATGCATATTTACATTCTGATACAGTCTTGTATTCTTTTATTATTTTTTATGAATTTGTTTTCTTCTTTGTGGAAAAAGTGTTGATATTTCAGTCACCTTTGTAATAAAAATGCTAAGATGTTTCCAATAAAGTTCTGGGTGAGGGAGAAGTGGAGATATGACAAGAAATGAAAACTAACACATAATTTTGTGTATGAAGAACCAGGATTGAAGTAATCTTCTCAAAGTTGCATCCTGAGTCCCTGGGAATCGAAAGCATAAGAGAAAAGCCACAGCTCAATCCTCCTCATATTGTGGTTTTCCTTCTTTCTTTTATTCTACCTGTCAGTTTCACAGCTGTAGTGACAACAGAAGCCTTGCAATTTAAAAGCAATGAAATTCTCAGTTGATATGGACCAGGAAACTTATAAACCCTACATCTGATTCGGTTACAAATAGGTTCACTCTCCAGAAGAACAGCAACGTTATCAACAGCCCAAACTAGCAACCTGATTTCAAATTTACAAAGACAATTAAACTGTAATTAAATGCTCTGTTCTCACTCTCAGCAATGGAGCAGGCCATTTGAACATCTTCCTATGAGGATTTGACAGTCACATGGTCCAGAGAAAAAACCAGTTTGGATTGATTTTGTTTCACAGTGTAAACAAGTAAATTGAATAATCCATTTGAGAAACTAATGTTATAAATAACAGACCCTCCCCCTTCTTCAACGAAAGTTAAGTGAGATTTATATTATATATTGCCGCTAAGGTGGGCTCTATTTTAAATCGATCCTGATTACCCTACTGTAAAAGGTCAGGAAAGGTTTGTGTCACAAGCACGGTGTATATATTGCTGAGTTTCTTATCTCGACTAGTGAATATCAATGATAATAAATTGATTTTTTAGTGGAAGAAAACTAGGCCAAATCTGAGAGGGGAGGAATGATCCTAGCAATCTGCCTGGTGAGAAAGAGAGCCAAACTTGGGACTGAAACCCACAATATGTGGGTTCTTTCTCATGCCAGTTAAGTCATCAGTTATTCAAATAGGAGAAGCAGTATGGCCTCGTGGAAGGAGCAGGGGCTTGGGAGGCAGAGGACCTGGGTTCTAATTCTGTCTCTGTCACTCATCTGCTGTGCGATCTTGGGCAAGTCACTTAACTTCTAGTGCCTCACTTATCTGTAAAATGGGGATTAAGACTGTGGGAACTCCATGTGCGGCACTGTGTCCCTCCTGATTATCTCATATCTACCCCAATGCTGAGTAGAGAGACTGCTACACAGTAAGTCCTTAACAGATTCCTTAAAAAAAGATAAATAAATCAAAATAAACACTTTCCGATCACACACTCTGTAGTCTGGAAAAGTGTACGATGACTAAAGCCTTGGAGGTAAAGGGATAATATGTACTTCCGAGAGTCATTTAGTCCTAGTCAGCCCAAACTAATGTGTTAAACTGTCTTTAAAGATGGCCAGAGTCTCTTGGAAATGCGTTACTGTGCCTGCTAATCTTTGGGGGTTACTGTAAAAGTTAAAAGAGCTCACTCTCTTGGCAGCTATGTTGAACTTGGAGAGTGAGTACATCCCAGAAATATTCTTTCATTCATTCAGTCGTATATTTTGAGCACTTACTGTGTGCAGACCACTGTACTAACCTCTTGGAAAGTACAATTCAGCAACAAAGATAGACAATCCCTGTCCACAATGGGTTCACAATCTAGAAGGGGGGAGACAGACATCTAAACAAGTAAACAAGTATCAATAGCATCAATATAAATAGAATTTTATATGATATATACACACACTTAAAAAGTAAAACAGGTAATGTAAATAAATAGAATTATAGATATATACGTATATACATAAGTGCTGTGGGGTTTGGGGGTAGAGCAAAGGGAGCAAGTAGGGGCAAGGTGGAAGGGGAGAGAGAGTTGAGGAAAAGGGAGCTTAGTTTGGGAAGGCCTCCTGGAGGAGGTGAGCCTTCAGTAGGGCTTTGAAGGAGGAAGTGTGATTGTAGAAGGGGAAAAGGAGACTTTCCCAGACACCCTGCAGAGTCACCTGAAGAGATTAAGTGATCCTCAGCATACCAGTGTGATTTTCCTTCTCCCCACTCTTCTCCAACCATTAACCTTTGGTTCCCATAGCCCTGATTGAGATGCTCTGACACAACAGCTACTATGTCTTGATGTTCTGCCATATGAGAGAGGAATTAACTCTAGGGTGAATTAAATTAAATGCTCAGATTCACCATTAAGAGGTGAATGGGTTTTGAGATGATAAAACCCTGTGTTCTTCAAGGACAACTTACTCCCTCACCGAACTTTTTTATACTATTAGAGTTCTTTTTTCCAACATCAGTGCTAAATGTTCCCCTATTAAGAAGGTGGGCAATGATGCAAATGTAATGAAAGAAAGTAGGAAATCAAAGTCTGCAGTTCATCCTAAAGAAATAAAATGTCAAAGATTCCCATTCACTTAGCAGTCGTAGTTAGTTTAACTTTGCCCTATTTTCAGTAGGCAATGTGGTCAAATGGAAGTGGCTTGAGTCTAGTGGGTCACGATATCCAAGTAATATCTTTGCCATTTACTTGCTTTTCTGATTTATACAAATCTCGCTGTCCTCAATATCCTTGTCTGCAAAAAGGAAATGAATCCTTTCTGTTTACATGAAGCACTCTCCAACATCCATTCCTTTGTCCTGGATGGTTGACTCTGTTGTTTACTGGTGCTCCGTACAGTGACAGAGACATCATGCAGAGCTCTATACATAGGAAGCACTCAATTAACACTACTGATTGATTGATGTTGTAATCCATAATTACTTTAGTTTTTATCAGTCTGCCCCCATTTAGATTGTGATCACAATGAAGACAGAAACTGTGAGTGAGCTGGGTATTTTTTTGGATTTACCCCATCACTTAGAGTGTCTGGTACATAGTAAGCATTGGTAAATTCCAGAACTAATTCCTGCGTTGAATAGATGTTAGTGGAGGTGAAAGCTCAATGGAAAAGTTTAAAGTATTACTATTTAACACTCTACCTTCATGCGGTTATACCAAGTTCCATCATGGTTCATGAAAAAAGAGAATGACCATTTCCAATCCCTGCAGTTTTAAGCTAGACCCATGAAATCTGGCTGAAGGTATCAAGACAAATCCTTGATTCCAGTGAAAAGGACCCTGTGGAAACTTTAATGCCCATACAAGCATGACTTTGGATTTAAAGGTCTCGTGCAAAAGCAGGAAGACTTGGCTTTCAAATAAGATCATAAATCCTCTGCTCATGGTGAGCAGAGTTCTCCTGAATTAGTGTGACCTAGTGGAAAGAATGCAAGCCTGGGAGTCCAAAGAGTTGTTATCTAATCCCAACTCTGGCATCGTGTGCAAGTCATTTAACTTCTCTGTGCCTCAATTACCCTACCTATAAAATGGAGAGACTCCTCTCCCTAACTCCATGAGGGACAGGGACTGTATCTAATCCAATTATCTTGTACCTACTCAAGTGTTTAGCGTACGTAGAACGTTCATATTAAACACTATAAGAATTAAACACACACGTAATGCTTCATTAATATAAAGCTAGAATTATCAGCAGTTTTAGGGATATATTATTTTTGGAATTATCAACACCCATTTTAAATAGTACATTTTATAAAGGGATGCATTAATTAGGATCATATAAATCATTTTGTTAGCTTAGAGTTTATGAATCTCTCTCCTCTTCCAGTACCCCTGCATTCACATACCCACCCCCGACCCTTCCAAATCCCTATCACATTCAGAAACCCAAAAGGCAGCTTTCTAGGCCAGGGGTTCTAGAGGTTTAAAATCAGTATTTGATTCATATGTACTTGCTCAACTTTCATTCATTCATTCGATCGTATTAGAGTGTTTATTGTGTGCAACACACTGTACTAAGGGTTTGGGAGAGTACAACAGATACACTTCCTGCCCACAATGAGCTCACATCGAGAAGAAGTGACAAAATGCTTACATGTGAAATTTCAGAAAAAAAATTATTTTCATACAAATATTATCCACAGCAAAGTTATACTTATAGAGTATATATTACTTATCCCAAAATAAATAGGTGGAAGCTATTAATGTTCCCTATTAATAGTCCTACTAGAGAGATGAGGAAACTTAAATGACTTGTCCGGAATGCCGAGTTAATTTTTCTTCTCCAGATTCCTAACACCAGGACTATACTAGGCTAAATTGCTTGACATTTTATTGGCCCAAGGCCAAAAAGCCCTTTTTGGTTTTTTTTAATTGTCACTCTTCAAATGAAATGCCAATCTTCCTGGTGATATTCATGCCCCAAATGATCAAAGATTCCAGATGATAAAACTCCTTACACTTGTTCAAACCTATGTCTGCAAATTTTAACTTCCTTTTCTTTCAAAAAAAAAAAAAAATTAAAAGATCTTTATTTTGAACCTTCTATTTGATGACAGGATTGAAAAAGATCTTAAGAGTTGAGTCCACCCTTCTGCCTTCAGGCAGGATCATATTCAAGCTATTACTGTCTCAAGTAGATGAAACTCTCTTATTTCAAAATACCTGCTTTGAACTATGGTAAAGGTTATTAGCCACATAACTTGGTAGAGATGATTTGCATGTGGGCACACTTTGTATATCTCAGCCCTCATTTACATGGGTTGTGTTTATTTAGAGTTATCTGAACCTTTATTTGTTTAGCTGTTTCATCCTGGTGTGTTCTTATTCCTTGCTGATTTATCCTTCTTTATTCTCAGGCTTTCACCCCTCAAATAATTTTGCATTTTCCTCATTAAATTATAAACCCCTCAAATGCAGAGAAATGTGTGTCTTGCTCCTGGTGTTCTCCCTGCATCCCAAGTGCTTAGTACCAGTGCCTAACACTCAATAAATATCATTGATTGATTGGGTACCATCCCACCCATTTCAGGAATGAGGCTAGGCTGTCATTCTTGCATTAAGCCCTCCAGAGGGAATGAACACAGGATGAAGGAGCTGAGTTTATATGCAAAGGATGGTTCTTGACCAATCTCTTTCTGGCTGATTTTCAGGAGTCTAAAAATCTGGTTCAAAAGTACCTTCAATCAATCACATTTATTGAGCACTTATTG
This sequence comes from Ornithorhynchus anatinus, assembly GCF_004115215.2. Taxonomy (NCBI): domain Eukaryota; kingdom Metazoa; phylum Chordata; class Mammalia; order Monotremata; family Ornithorhynchidae; genus Ornithorhynchus; species Ornithorhynchus anatinus. The sequence continues at coordinate 11,143,659 of NC_041735.1, read as the reverse complement.
TGTGCAGAGCACAATCTTAAGCACTTGAGAGTACATTATAACAGTGTAACAGACACATTCCCTGCCCACAACGAGTGTACAGCTTAGAAGAGGAGACTGACATTCATTCATTCATTCAATAGTATTTATTGAGCGCTTACTATGTGCAGAGCACTGTACTAAATGCTGGGAATGTATGATAGGGCAACAGATAGAGACAATCCCTGCCCAATGACAGCACTTAGTGGACAGAGCACGGGCCTGGGAGATAGGTCATTGGTTCTAATCCTGGTTCTGCCACTTGCCTGCTGTGTGGCCTTGGCAAGTCACTTCACTTCTCTGTACCTCAGTTATCTCATCTGTAAAATGGGGGTTAAGACTGTGAGCTCCGTACAGTACAGGGACTGTGCCCAACCTGATTTTCTTGTCTCCATCCCAGTGCTTAGTATAGTGCCCAGCACATAGTAAGCACTTAAATATCACAGTTATTATAAATACGTTATGGGTACGGATATGTGCTGTGGGGCAGGAGGGGTGATCAATAAAGGGAGCGGAAGAAAAGGAAAAGATGGCTTAGCCAGAAAGCCCTCTCAGAGGAGATGTGCCTTCAATTAGGCTTTGAGGGAGGAGAGGTTAATTGTCGGATATGAAGAGAGAGGGTGTTACCAGCCCAAGGAGGGATGTGGTCTACAAGTCAGCAATAAGATAAATGAAATTGAGGTATGATGAGAAGATTGGCATGAGAGGAACAAAGTGTACAGGACGGATTGTAGTAGGAGAACAGTGAGATGCTTTAAAGTCAATTGTAAAGAGTGCCTGATGTGGGGGTGGACAGGCAACCCCTGGAGGTTGAGAAGTGGGGCAACACAGACTGAACTTCCAATTTGCTTGAAATCTGGAGACCAGATTGCACTGGAAAAATAAAAAATCCAGTTCCTAAAGTGGAAGTAAGCTTAAGGGGTCCATAAAACATTTAATACGGGTTCCTGCTCTCAATTCAAGAGGCTTAATGCAGAGAACTTTTTCTGGGAAAGAGATTATGATTATATTAAGCATTACTATGTGTCAAGCAGATAGAAGTTATTATGGTATTTTTTAAATCACTATGTGTCAAGCACTGTTCTAAGTTTCAGGGTAGGTACAAGTTTAATCAGGTCAGATAGTCCTTGTCCCACATGGGTCTCAAAGTCTAATCAGATAGACACCGTTAAAAGAAGGGAGGTGGGGATAGGATAGGTCTGTCTGCCTTTGGTGATCTGCAGTAGAAGGTCTGTAAAACAGAGAATGGGGAATTCTGAGATGGTCCCTAACCAGAAAGGAGATTTAGCTTTCTCTCCCCCCATGATGAACAAGACACTATGCACCTCTCTCTACTGTAGTTTTTGCTCTATCACTCGTGATTATTTGGAAGATAAGATCTTATGGAGATGGCAAAGGGAAGTCTTTTTCCTTTCATGTCTGAGACTTTTTTTCCCCTTCCTGTTCAAATAGCATTTCTCTCTTGATACTATTCACTTATTTCTGCAGATCTGTCCCTAGGGGTTTTGTTTGCACTGCCCCTTCCCCCTTCCTTTCTATTTGGGTTCAGATGGCTGTTACACAGCAATTGGAAAATGGGTGAGACAAGCGAGAATGGGGTCTTTCCTTGAAAGACATAGGGAGCACTCACAGCTAGGGAATAAGTAAATTTAGTTTCCTCTGAAAAAAAAAAAGTGGATATGAAATTGTGTGAGACAGAAGATGAAGAACAAGAAAGGGAAGACAAACGTTCTGTTTAGTGTAACAGATAAATTTACTTTTTAGGCTCCTTAAAATAGGGCATGCCAGCCATTATGTGTAAGAAACAAAAATAAACTTTTCATCTTTAGTTTTGGGGCTATGACTCTCCACACAAGATCCCTAGTTTAGTAGGCTCATGTGGATGGGATAATGTGACATCCAACAAGCCAGGGACAGTTTTCCTTTGTTTCTCCTACTCCAATATCCACTGGAGATGAGGTAGAAAAGATGTATTAGATCAGCTAATTTACCTATGAATGAAAAAGATCCACGACTACAGGATCTTAAATCCCAGCCATGCCCAGATACACTAGGTAAATGCAATATTTTTAATTTTCTACTTTCATTAGGGCCACACAGTTACTTCCTTCTGTTATTCAAATGAGGTTTGTTTTTCCAAATACAGGTATTTTCCTTCCTTGCTATTTGCAGAACGGTGACATCAGGATACACTGTGGGCTTGGTGTGTCGGGAAGGTAGACAGTGTCATGAGACATCTGAAGGGGGAAACGTTTAAGCTATTTTTACTTTATTAGCTATAAACTCCAGATTAACCAGGGATCAGAAGAAGGGGCCGCACAGGTAAACAAAATTGCTCTTTTCATCTTGACTTTTTAAAAATGGGAATAGCGCCATCCAGCGGCCATTACGGGCACACGGCCCAGCTCCCTGAAAAGCCACATCTCATTCTTTCCAGCTTTCTGTGAGTCAAAATAAAACTCTTGTGACATCATCTAAACAGTTCAGCATTATGAAAAAGAGCATATGCAGTAGGAGATAATGGAGGATAGTCTCAATCTGCAGTAGTCGTTTGCCCCTTGGCAATTGTTTTCTTTTTTTACCACTAGAGCAAGACAGCAGCATTAACTTCTGCATTTTAATAATAACAATAATGTCGGTATTTGTTAAGCGCTATGTGCAGAGCACTATTCTAAGCGCTGGGGTAGATACAGGGTCATCAGGTTGTCCCACGTGAGGCTCCCAGTTAATCCCCATTTTATAGATGAGGTAACTGAGGCACAGAGAAGTTCAGTGACTTGCCCAAAGTCACAGAGCTGACAAGTGGCAGAATCAGGATTCAAACCCATGACCTGTGACTCCCAAGCCCGGGCTCTTTCCACTAAGCCATGCTGCTGCTTCAGTTGCAACCTAACAGGAATTTAGAATATTAAGATCAACACAGTTTCACAGATACTTGATGGCTTGACAAGTGAGGGCTCAAACACTGTCTTAGAATTGTTCTGCTACTGTATGATCTCTGATCGTCTTCCTAGGTGTTCAGCCACTCTGGCCTCTATTCCGGCTCCCTTTGCATTAACTTGAATCCCCCCTTCGATGATTTTTGGATTTTGTCATATTACTAATTCTCTCCTCTTTTCCATTTGATTTCTCCTTTGCATGATGTCCCTCACATCCCCAGTTGCCAGGGGCCTGCTGGCATTTGCAGTCCCAAACGGTGTCCATGCAGTGGGAGAGCCACCATGCTCACAGGCCAATTGGAGCTGGGAGAATGTCTTAGCCACTCTGCTCCAGCCCTTCCCCAAAAGCAGCCATGCAGAAGCAGCGTGGCTCAGTGGAAAGAGCCTGGGCTGGGGAGTCAGAGGTCATGGGTTCGAATCCCGGCTCTGCCACTTGGCAGCTGTGTGACTGTGGGCAAGTCACTTCACTTCTCTGTCCCTCAGTGACCTCATCTGTAAAATGGGGATTGACTGTGATCCTCACGTGGGACAACCTGATGATCCTGACTCTACCCCAGCGCTTAAAACAGTGCTCTGCACATAGTAAGCACGTAACAAATACCAACATTATTATTTCCCAGTCTCTTGAGCCACAATTCCCGTGCAGGGCTCTTTTCCCCCGTGTACAACTCTCCTTAAATGTTCTTCCCAATGGTAAGCCCTTTTCTCTTTCTCTCTGGGGCCTGGCCACATCCCTTAATGGGCAGGAACAAGGATGCAATGAAACTTCAAAAGCAATTTCCCCACATTTTGAGCCCTGTTCTCTCCTGTCTGCTGAGAAGGGAGATGGACTGTGTCCTCCCTTCTCCCCGAATGTTTCCCTACAGCTGATTACTCATTTGCAGGAGATTAGAAACCTTGTCAATGGAATTCAGAGTGGTGGCTTTAAGGATTCTGGACAGCCTTGCCCATCTCGAGCAGCCTGGTATTCAGGGCCATGCTCCACTCTCTCGTAAAATAACACTTTATCCAAGGGTTTTCACCCCACATTGTTAGCCTTTCTATAAATACAGCTCTAACTCCAAAACGGCAATCAATCAAACCTTCCTTTGCACAGAAGTTTGAAGTACAATAGAGTTGGGCGTACACAATTGCTGACAATCTAGCATGGATGACATACTACAGTATAGTAGAAATATATATCACCAGGTGTTATGAGAGAGAGAAGGGATGACAAGGCAGAGACTGCCCAAATGTTTAGTGGGCAGTGTGGGGAAAGGGGTTGGGGAGATGGGTTTAATCATGGAAAGCTTCCCCGAAGAGTTTCAATGGGTATTGAAGAGTGGAGTAGTAGTGACTTGCTGGGTTTGAAGTGGGACAGAGTTCCAGGCAGAATGTAAGGAAAGAAAAAGAGGTTGGCAACAAGAAAGAGATAATACCACCTTTAATATTATTTTATAGCCATAATCACACCACCTTTTAGGGCTGGGAAGCCATCTTGGTGCATGAGCACCTACCCTGATATGGAAGAGAAAAGCCAACAGATTCAAGGTTCACAACAGCTCAACCCATCCCTTCCACTCTGTCACCCCATCTACTCTCAGTGGGCTGGAGAATCCCGATGAGTGAATTTTTTTTTTGGCAAGTCACAGATGAAACATTCCACCTGTGTGGAAAGTATCACTTCTCCCCTTTCTTCATAGGAAAATATTTGACAAAGGCATATTTAGAATATCGAAAGACTGCTTTCTTCCATGGGCAAATAACGATAATTTTCATCAACTTGTTCTTTCGCTAATGGTAAACTGTCCTAGCATTTGTATTCAACATAACTTTGGTGATGTATCCATGAGCTCCGAGAAGCTCAAGCCACATCCCTCTAAGACATTCTTGGACAAAAATTTAAGCAGCTTCTAATAACCTGGTTTTTAAAAGCATCTCATTATAGATAATCAACAGGAATTAAAAAAAGGAACATGTTAGAATATGAAAGTGGTCTCTACCTGTGTACTTTGAAGAACTGAAAAACTGAGTGTGATCTGACAAATCATGTTTTAATTGGGTAGGATGCAAGAAGGTATATCTTAATGTTTTTTTTTTAAGCCACATGCTAAAATCTTGACTTACCTATGTGGAGCCAGCTCTGAAGAAGGTCTTCACTCACCCAGCAACAGGAGGAAGAAAGGAAGAAGAGCGATTCTTCACATTTACCAAGGTAGTCAGGGGCTTGGTTCCATCTAGAACCACACCCTAATGGAGTACCAAGATTTCATAGGCCACCCTCTTTCCTTCCTGGGAAACAAAATTCTTTTCCCTACTTACAATTCACTCAATTTTACCTCTTGAGTACTTACAATGTGTAGAACACTGGACTAAGCACTTGGGAGAGTCCAGTATGACAGAGGTGGTAGACACTTTCTCTGTCTACAGTGAGATTACAGCCTAGAGGATCTTTGAATGAACTTTTAGGTGACCATAGATTAACCATAAAGCAGCCTCCCCCAAAGAGATCATTTCTCCTCCTTCTACACCCTCCTCCCTCAATCCGCTCAACAGTTACAGCTGTAAACTACCATGAAACACAGAAGTACTCACTTTGGGCTCTCTGTCTACACTGTTCTGCATGGTGGCAATAAAAGAAAGGGCTCTTGGTCCAGGGGGTCTGCTCTGGGCCATCTAGATTGAGAGCAGCTTCTCTGCCCCCTCTCTTTCAGCAGATCTGCAGAAACCTTCAGACCCTGAGAGTATCACCCTTCTCCAGAGAGCAGCTGCCAGCACAGGTTTCTGGAGTCCCATTAAATGGAGACAGTGGGGCCAATTTTCCTAATGATAGGCAGCTCTGCCAGGGCCTCAGCATGGTGTCAGAGAGTCTAAACCAAGCTGCAGCAATCTTCTTAAATCAGCTCCTTTTGGGGGAGCACTGGCTAAGCCCCCATGAAGGGGTCCATGATTCTATTTATCTTGATGTTGTTTTGTTTTGCTTTGCCATCTGTCTCACCTGTTTAGACTGTGAGCCCGTTATTGGGCAGGGATTGTCTTTATCTGTTGCCAAATTGTACATTCCAAGCGCTTAGTACAGTGCTCAAAACATAGTAAGCACTCAATAAATACCACTGAAGGAAGGGTCTGTTCCCATTTGGGTTCTGGGGGATGGCACGGTGCAGGGTCCCCAAGGATCCTCTGGGAGAAGTTTCCAAATCCGCTTTGGATCTGGGAACTCCACCCAAGTACTTCAAAGAACTGTAAAGTTCTGCTTTACAATGTGCAGAACACTGGACTAAGCACTTGGGACAGTTCAAAAACATTGGAGTAAGCCCTTGGGAGAGTCCAATATGACAGAGTTGTTAGACACTTTGTCTACAATGAGGTTACAGCCTAGAGGATCTTGGGAATGAACTTTTAGGTGATTCGGCTCTGTAGTAATCACATCCAAGGAAAGTTTGAGTTTATGCAAACCACCCCATTTATACCGTATGAATATAAAGCTGATAGTCTACACCAAATTAGCTTCTAAAGCTCCTTCATCAAATGAGCAGCTCTTTGCATAATGCAGTAGAGTCAATGCACTATATTAATAATGGAGATATTTTGTTAAACATTTAATATGTGCCAAGCACTGTTCTAAGCACTGGGGTAGATACAAGGGAATTGGGTTGTCCCACGTGGGGCTCACAGGCTTAATCCCTATTTTCCAGATGAGGTAACTGAGGCACAGAGAAGTTAAGTGATTTACCCAAAGTCACACAGCTAAGTGGCGGAGCGGAAATTAGATTCGACGACCTCTGACTCCCAAGCCCGGGCTCTTTCCACTAAGCCGTAATCTCCAAAGTAATTAGGACAGTACCCTGCACCTAGCAAGAGATCAATAAATATGATTGACTGAGTGACTAAATGCAGACCAATTAAATTCCCGCCTCTTCAGGCATTCCTCACCTGGAGGGCCAAATTCTCCTCTCCAATTAATTCTTTTGCATTCTCATACTTCACCAGTTGAGAGCTGCCTTTCCAAATGACGAGGCCCGAATCTCACCAAAAAAGATCTCCGAGCTCTGAAACTCGCAGGTCCCCAACAAAAGGTGAAGTAACCGCCCCCCCTTCCCAGAGCCCCCCAAGGACTGTTTTCCGTGGCAGACTACCCTTCCAGATTACAACTACACCGACTCTGAACCTTGCTAGGGATGCCAGGATTTTCCGGGTTTACCCAGTGCCCACGGCAGAGCTTAATATCAGGACTACACGTGGCGTAGTGAGTAGAACACGGGTCTGCCAGTCAGAAGCAACTGGGTTCTAATCCCACCTCCGCCACTCATCTGCTGGGTGAGTTTGGGGAAATCACTTAACTTCTCTGTGCCTCAGTTACCTCAAGATGGGGATTGAGACTGTGAGCTCCATGTGGGACATGGGCTGTGTCCAACCTGATTAGCTTGTATCTACTCCATCACTTAGTGCAGTGCCCGGCACATGATAAGCGCTTAACAAATACCATAAAAATAACAACAAAAAAAAACTATGCTAAGTCTGACCATCGGGCCTTAGCCGATTTGAGCCCTTACATCTCTTACATCAGCAATTACATCTAAAAGCAGCGTGGCTCAGTGGCAAGAGTCCGGGCTTGGGAGTCAGAAGTCATGAGTTCGAATTCCGACTCTGCCACTTACTAGCTGTGTGACTGTGGGCAAGTCACTTCACTTCTCTGGCCTCAGTTCCCTCATCTGTAAAATGGGGATGAAGACTGTGAGCCTCATGTGGGACAACCTGATTACCCTGTATCTACCCCAGCACTTAGAACAGTGCTCTGCACATAGTAAGTGCTTAACAAATACCAACATTATTATTATTATTATCATTTGCTCCCAACCTGAACTAATCTCTCCTCTCCCCATCCTATTTGCTCTCTCTACTCTGCTACTCCTGCACCTGAGTCTGTCCACCTTTAAAGCATGTAGGTAACTCACCTTGACAACCTCTTACACCACAGCACTTATGGACAGAAGCAGCCGGGCGTAGTGGATAGGGCAGGGGCCTGGGAGTCAGAAGGTCACGGGTTCTGATCCCAACTCTGCCACTAGTCTTCTGTGTGACCTTTGGCAACTCACTTGACTTCTCTGGGCCTCAGTGATCTCATCTGTAAAATGGGGATTGAGACTGTGAGTTCTACGTGGAATAGGAACTGTGTTTGACCTCATTTACTTTTATCTACTCCAGCATAAGAACGGGGCCTGGCACATAGTAAAGTGTTTAATAAATACCATAATTAATCAATTATTATTATTACATATATTTATACTCTGTAATGTATTTTAACATGTCTCTCCGGCTAGATGATAAATTCAGAGAAGGCAGGGATCTTGTCTACTCATTCTGTTGTAGTGTCCCAAGCAATTACTGCAATAAGCTTTCAGTAAATACCCTTGATTGTCTTTTTGGTGTACAATTACCTTTCTCGCATACACAGATAAAGAGTTTAGAACATTGCAAGTGATCAAACTTACCTTCATAACTGTAATGGGGCCTATTACAACATTTCTTTATTTAAAGGGGTATGATGTGGCATGGAATGATATGGTATGATATTTTATGGTATGGTAGAACATGGCTTTGGAGTGGGAAGCACAGAGCTGGCAGAGGGGTGGCCCGGGCCAGGGGTAGTATGGAGCAGCGGGCGTGGGAGGGGGCTCCTGGCAGCCTTCCGGGGGACCTGGGGTCTGGACAGGACCGGCATGGGAGCAGGATGGGACAGGCCCGAGGGCCGGCCAGAACTGGCAGCAGGGCAGGCCCGGGAGCAGGATGGGGCAGGTCTGAGGGCCGGGCAGGGCTGGTAGTGGGGCAGGCCTGGAGCCCAATGGGGCAGGCACAGGGTGGCCCTGAGAGGGATACCCGGGAGCCCGATGGGCAAGCAAGGCACCTGAGGAGGACAGGACCAGCTTGTGCCAAGCACGCTCACTCTGTAGGGGAACAGTGAAGCCCCACACTCTCTGCCTCTCTGGGGAGAAGGAGGATGGCCCATGGCAATTGCACATGATAGATGGCTTTTTGATTCACCATCCCTCCTTTCCCCAGTTTCTCTTCCTCCTCTTCCATGTTTTTTTTTTCTGCCTTCCCCCATTTATTTCACTGTCTCTATCTTTTCCACCCTCTTTTTCCTACCATCTTTCTCTTCATCCCCCTTTCAGTAGAGACAAAAACTATTTTGGTTAAAATGACCTGTCCTTAGGGTGGGAGTTTGAAGAAGAATTGCTTACCACATCTGGTATTTAAAACACCCAGTAAGAAGTTGGACCACGAACACTTCATTCTGAAGCCAAATTCTTTACGTAGGTCTGTGGGAGAGGGAGGAAACTGATGGAAATCGTGCTAGGAAAGTGGAGTAAATGTTCCATAAATGTTGTGCACCATTCATATACCTGGAAGTAGTGTGATGTAGTGGATAGAGTACAGGCCTGGGAGTCAGGAGGACATGGGTTCTATTCCCAAATCCGCTATGTGTCTGCTGTCTGATCTTGGGCAAGTCACTTAACTTCTCCATGCCTCAGTTACCTTGTAAAATGGGGATTAAGACCTTGAGTCCCATGTGGGACATGGACTGTGTCCAACCTGATCAGCTTGTATCGATTCCAGTGCTTGGAACGGTGCTTGGAACATAGTAAGCACTTAACAAATACTACAATTATTATTATTATTAGGACATTGCTTAGACCTAACCTACGGCATTAAAGATTCCAGTCAATCCACTTTTGAGGTTTAATTAGCAGGCCGTGTCTTTTCCATGAGCTAGCTTCTTATTTAGAGTCTTCCTTTGCCTCTAGTCTATAAAATTGGGTGGCTGAAGTTGGGCCTCTCTTCGGTTATTTCCTAGGTCCTCAAATTGATTCTCTAAACAGTTACTGTTTATCAGGAGGATTACCAACTGGAGCAGTTTAAAACATGTTTGTTCAGTGCAAATGCCTTGTGATCCATTCCCAAACATAAAAAGCAATCTACCTAATGGTGTTTAAGGTTCTCAACTCTTGAGATGCACCATGGCCAAAATGCGATTGTGTTTGTGTGTGTGAGAGAGAGATGAAGTGTATTTAGAACCAACCTTTATCAATCTATTAATATATTCTCTATCATTCAAAAATCAATTCCCAAAACAGAGGTTAGATGATGGGCCAATCTTTTCTACTCTCACAGAAGCTATTTTTCAATAACTGGAATTGGTCATTAGGTAATGTACTACAGTTATGAAGATTGGTTCTGGTCTTCTGCAGTCATACATAGGATCGTATCTAATATATTTTGACAGCTGTTAGACATTCCTTATCAAACAAAGCTACAGGACAAAAGTAACTTCTTAGTCTATGAGCAAGAACATTGTTATTATTATTAATATCATCATTATTGTGGTATTCGTTCAGTGCTTACTATGGGCCAAGCACTGTACTAAGCACTTATAATAACAATAAATTAATATGAATAGCAGTAATAATAGTGAAAATAATAGTAATGATAGTAATAATCATGATAGTATTATTATTGTACTGCCCAGGTTAATACAGCTGGCAAGCAGTGGAGCCAGGATTAGAATCCAGCTCCTCAAATCACAGCGATTTAAGTAGCCTTCAACTGTAGGCCAAGGTCACTGTGTCTTCTGTCATCAGGATATTTGGACAGCTCAACTCTGCATTAAATTTCACCGTATCAATCATTCCATCAATGAGAGGTGACTAAAGGTATTTACTGAACTGTCGTTTCCGTGAAAAAAAAAAGGTCTCAGGTGTCAGTCCTAAAGAAAACACATTAATGGGTCAAACTTAAAAGATAGGGCCAAATTGTCATGAAGAGCAATTCAGTTCACTTCTTACGCACCCAGCATGGCCCTCCAAAAACAAATAAACTAAAGGTGATTTAACAGCCCCACAGTGTATTTTAGACTTTGGCCAGATATTGATTTTCCCTTGCAAAAATGCATGCTGCCTTCAGATGTTTCATTAGCTCAAATGGAGTAAGTGGTTGTCTGACAAAATTTATTCTCAATTTAACGAATCTAATGTAACAAAAACAATTGTCACCTAAAAGTTGACGTCGGCACATGTATGAATAGAGGGTCCTTCCTCTATTCGTGCCACAGACTGAGAATTACCATCTGACACACACGGATGGCTTTGGGTTTGGGAGGAAGGTATAGGGGTGGAGAAGGAGCTGGTGGGAGCTATTGGTGGGTACAGGGCCGTCCGTGAACCTTCTAAAAGAGCTGCCCCTAAGGGGAGACCAGTGGGGGCATTTCACTGGGGGTGGGGGTGGGGTTAAGGTCCATCAGGGAGTCATCTTGGTAGAAGGACACCTGATACAGGGACAAAGAGCCATGCATAGAGAGTGTGACATATTAGGGATTCCGGGGTTTAAAGGAGCTGTCGTGGCTTTAGTTAATAGGGCACAATCCTCTACACTGTAAATCTGGAGAGGGAAGGGAACGTCCCTACCAACTCTGTTATAGCGTACTCTCCCAAACACTTTGTATCATGCTCTGGACACAGTGAGTGCTCAGTAAATGCAATTAATTGATAGACTATCCCTGTACTAGAGCCTGGAAGAGAGTGTGCCACTGTTGGCCTGGATGAGGTGGTAATGACCAAAGCTAGTTCCTGTAGGTGGGAAAGTTTTGTTCTCCAAGACAACTGTGTTAAAAAAGGGTCCAAGGGGAATGTTGTATAACCATTAGGTACTGCCTGAGCTGGAATAACATCCTCAGTGGTGGTCGGACCAAATGCCAGGCTAATTGAATGATCGGCTGCTCTGGACAGGTCACATCCACAAATTGGCACTTCCATTGATCAGATGAACAGTTTTTGGTCAGCTCATTAGGACCCATTTGAACAAAAGCTCCATGGGGATTTTGCCACAAATAGGCCCGGTGGACCAGAACCCTAGCAATATCTATTAATCGAAAGCAAGGAGGTTTATGGAATAGATTGACTAATGGTCTGGGAACCCTGAACCAGGCAAAGATCTGAGCAGCAGACAGCCGGATCTGCCGGAAAGAAGCCCTAGCGGTAAGGGATGTCTGCAGGATGATGACATACGGGTGGAAAGGGCTTGGGGCTTTCTGCGGAGACTGTGTTACACTGGGCCACCACCCTGATCATGGTGTTGAGAGGGTGGACCCATAAAATGGTCTGGGAAGGGAGATACTCAGACTCAAAATAACGGTTTTTGTTCTCTCTTCCTACAGATCAATAAGGGAGTCCATAAGTAGCTGTGGCCCGAAGCCCTAACCAAATTTCTTCTCTCGGGGAAAATAACCAGAACCACAGAGAGCCTCATGAGTGTGTGGGGAATGCATAATGGGGCAGGCTGGGAAGGGGAATGCCACCCCTCAAGTATAAAAATAACAGAAAACTGATCATTTTAGGTTGGCCGGGGTGGGGAGAAAAGTGCAGCAAGGGGAGGGAGGAGAGGAAAATAGAGGAGGTGAAAGGGAGAGGGGAGAATGGGAGAAAGGGGAGAGTTGAAGAAGAGCAGAAGGATAGGCAGAGAAAGGATGAGGAGGAAAAGGGATTGGTACGTACTGTGTACTGCTGTTCCTTGTCATTGTGAGTGCCAGACCTAATGTGGAGACTACTGTCCTCTAGACGTTCGTTGCCTCTTACTGTTGCCAGGCAATGAAGCCTCTCTCAACCCTGGTATGGAGCCTGGAGCAGCGTTATTATAACCTTCCTTCCGGCACCAATGCCAACTACCAGCAATATTTACCTCCCTTCCAAGCGGCCTGAGGAATGGACAGAAGTTGTAGTGTGATCTTCTCTGTTTCAACAACCCAACGATGGGATTGAGGTGGGGTTGGGGGGAGAGAAAAGGAGTGGCGACCTTGTACACTCCTTTTGCTTTCCTTCCACTAGGACCTGCTGGGTCAGGAGGGTTGGTAGCCCTGAGGATTCTGGAGGCGGCATTAGGGAAAAGAGAGAAAGAATGAAAAAGGCTAACATGCCAAATGTCGATCAGGAAGGAAGGTAGACTTCAAGTGGGCGGGTAGGAAACCAGATGTGGCTTCCGAACTACGGTACTTTCTGCCAGGTACAATCCCAACTAATGTTAGACTTCCCTGGGCAGGTGGGGGTCCAAAATAGAATTTTCTATAGGCAAAGTCTCTTCTGAGAGCTTGGTCCATGCAGAGATAGAACCGGCCAGTGGCAAATATGCTCTCATTCATGGTCCTGGTTCCATTTATCCAAAGCATAACCCTGGACAATTAGCCTCTGCTCTTCTTCTGCTTCCTCAGTAAATTAGAGTATCATCAGAAGCCTTATTTAACCATCCTTCTGACACGTATTTTTGTTATACTGCTCCAGGTCATTTATCTAACCACCAGTTTGAAATGAATAGGAGTATTCCTGCACATCTTATAGTAAATTGCAGGGCTTTGATCATCAGATGCTTCTTTTCTTGCTCGGTTCTACGGTAACAACAGTCTAAGAATTCAGTAATAAGAAAATAATTGCACTATCCTATTTAGCATTGTGTGACCACTGTGACTGACATCCAGTTTAATACAGGAAATCTGTACTGAAGCTTCAAAGTACAACAGAAAAATATTTTTACTGAATGAAATGTTAGTTTTTCAAAAAAAGCGAGAGTCCCAGTTGAGACACTCTGTCTACTGCATGGCAAAGGAGAAAAAAAAGCAAAACCACTAGCAAGTTTCTGGTATCTTGATTTTCATTTTTAAAGCCTTCGGTCCAGCTATAGACTGTGAGCTTGTCGTGGGCAGGGAATGGACCTACCGACTCTGTTGTAGTGTACTATCCTATGCGTTTAGCACAGTGCTCAGTATGATCAATTGATATATAGCAGAGATAACTTTCCTCTTTTGATTGAACTGTTAATAATAATGATGGTATTTGTTAAGCCCTTACTATGTGCAAAGCACTGTTCGAAGCGCTGGGGGGGATAGAAGGTGATCAGGTTGTCCCACGTGGGGCTCACAGATTTAATCCCCATTTTACAGATGAGGTAACTGAGGCACAGAGAAGTGAAGTGACTTGCCCAAAGTCTCACAGCTGGCAAGTGGTGGAGTAGGGATTAGAACCCATGATCTCTGACTCCCAAGCCCGGGCTCTTTCCACTGAACCATGTTGCTTCTCATCGAAATTATTGAATGATTGAAATGATTTGATACCTTTAACAGTTCAAGGCCTAAGTTTTGAAATTCTGATTTTGGTATCCTCCAAAGAGAAATGAGACCAACTGAATCAACCCCATCCTTCCCCACCACCCAGTTACCCTGTAAATCAAGAATTGCTTTATCTTGTTTCAGAATTAGGAAAATTTTGATAAGGTGACTCACTAAGTTAATTTGGGATTTAGTCATTCAGCAGTGTTTACTTATGTTGATAGCTAAGTGGGGTTGATTGGTTTTTCCAAACCAATTGTTGATTGTTGAATAATTTATTAGTCTCCTATTTCAGAGACATGCAGCATATGGCCTCAGCACCCCCTTGCAGGACACTTGACTGCAGAATGTGACCCACTAGAGATTTTTAACAATTTTTTAAAAATCTAACTAGCCACATGAACTTCCAGGGCAACTGGGCCTGGTATGAATTGAAATGTGTCCTGACTGATTGATGAATCGCAGTATTTTCATAGACTAGATCAAAATTGGTCCATGGCTAGCACTAAGTTTGGAACTGTCAACTTTTATATTGATAAAGTTGATTAAACGATTTCAAAATTGTTTTTATCGCTAAAAGGAATGGATATTTTTGAATACCAGGCAATGAATGCTTCAACGTTTTAATCAATACAAATTTCGTGCAGCCCACACACAGGTGAATTTCTGGTCATGTGATCCACTACTGAAAAAATTCAAACCCCCCTTTTCAATCTCTAGAGTCATTTAGCTGGAATCCTCTGATGAAAGTTGCATCCTTGGTGTTTATATTGAGATGAAATTTGTGTGACTATGAATGGTCAGTAAAAATTTGGATTATTTGAGCTAGCATATAACTAGCACATATTGTGACTCCACCAGTATTCTTCCATTACAAAGTTAGTTACATGAACCTTACTGTTCCCTTGATACCACCTGAACTGAAAGATTGTTGTTGATGGGAACCACCAGGCTGGAGTGAGACCTGAATCGTCAAGCGTCGATATGAAATACAAATACAGCAGGACATTTCAAGGCAGTGGAAACGTACCATGAATAGTTTCAAGTCTACTAAGACGGCTCGTGACAGGCTTCCGTAGAAAGAAGGTAATGATGTCCCACCTCGTAGCCTTCCAGGGTTGTTCACGATTGATATTTTCCTCAAGCAAAAAAATTTTTTTCATGCTTGGAACCCTAATTTAATCACTGCCAAGGACTCTTCAGTACCCACTTCTGGGCTTGGCTGCAAACAACTGGTGGTAACTTTCTACCTGCCCCTTTCTTAGGAAAGCGAAAGTAGCATATATATTTCCCATCCGTAAACATCTCATATATTATAGGTATTTAGCACTCGAAGAGATTTCTGACCAAAGAATCACCTAGGGCTTTCAGTGAGGCAAACAAACCCTGCAGGAAATCTGCAGGCTAGCAGGGGCTCCTAGGGCAACTGACTGCCGGGTAACAGTGTGCTACAGGACACTAATCAACACTCTATGATCACTCATCAACTGGTAATTATTGAGTGCTTACTGTGTGCGGAGCCCTTTCTTGACCACCTGGGAGAGTACGATACAACAGTTCCCTGCCCACGAGCAGGGAAATCCTAGTCTCTCTAACTCATTTTTTCATGCCAGGGCTTTGTCCACTGTCATTCTCATGAATAGCGGCTCTTTCAAATCAGCTTGCTCTGACTGGCTATGTCAAGTAGTATTGTCATTGGCCAAATGACATCGGAGAAGCAACATGGCTCAGAGGATGGAGCACATCCTGGGAATCAGAAGGGTATGGGTTCTAATGCTGGCTCTGCCAGTTGTCTGCTGTGTGACCTTGGGCAAGTTGCTTCACTTCTCTGTGCTTTAGTTACCTCATCTGGAATATGTGGATATGAGACTGTGAGCCCCACATGGGACAGGGATTGTGTCCAACCCCATTTGCTTGTATCCACCCCAGAGCTTAGTACAGTGGCTGGCACATAGTAAGCGCTTAACGAATACCATAATGATTATTATTATTATTGAAATATGATCCCTGCATCCCATATCCTTTTTCTTCTAAATCACAGTTCAGTACTCACTTTTCCCAGGAAGGTTTCTCCAGCTAAATGTCTTCATTAACCAACTACCACCATAATACAAGTCTCAGTCCTTCCCTCATACAACTCTGTAACTTGTCCCTCCAACCTGCTGAGATAATTTTTTTGTAATACCAGCTAATAGACCAAACTCCTAAAAGAAAGTCCTCTTGGGATTGACCGTGTTCTATATGATACTATTTAGAGGTGGGTATCAGGAGAGTGCATTCATTCATTCATTCAATCCTATTTATTGAGCGCTTACTGTGTGTAGAGCACAGTACTAAGTGCTTGGAAAGTACAAGATGCAGCTGCTCATTTTCCTAATAAAAAATGAGTTTTGCTTCAGGTCACTGAGCAAATGACGATATTTTTCCACCCTTTGCTCAACCCATTCACGTGTTCCTTATGCATATGTGCTATTAATACGTTTGCCTATTTCATCTTTCCTTTAGGATGACAAACTCTTTGAGTGCCATGTTGGTATTTGTTAAGCGCTTACTATGTGCTGATCACTGTTCTAAGTGCTGGGGTAGATACAGGGTAATCAGGTTGTCCCACGTGAGGCTCACAGTCTTAATCTCCATTTTACAGATGAGGTAACTGAGGCATCGAGAAGTGAAGTGACTTACCCAAAGTCACATGGCTGACAAGTGGCAGAGCTGGGATTGGAACCCATGACCTCTGACTCCTAAACCCGTGCTCTTTCCACTGAGCCATGCTGCTTCTCCTTGCAATGTTAATGGAAATCTTTAAGTAAGGTTTCTTAAATAATTGTGATACCTCTTAACCACTTATTATGTGCCAATCGCTCTGCTGTGCACTAGGGCAGATACAGTACATAAAAATCATACAGTCTCTGACACACAGAGCTCAGAGGTTTTGTTTTAGAAGCAAAAGTTTAAAATCAGCAGAGCCCAGTAACCCAGCATTATAGGCTGAACAGAGCATATTTATTAGTTGTTATAGCAACAAATAAAATACTGCAGACACCCTGAAAATGACATTTCAAATATCTATTTAGAGAGCTGTTATTTTGAAACCTCTCTGAGAGTTGAACAAAATCTAAAATTGAGCCCTATCTTCCCATGTGCTCCTTTCTTTTCAGGGACTTTCAACAATTTAGATTCCATAGTTCTCTCCTTTTAAAAGGTGGCAGCCATTTTGCTTTTTTGCTTTCTTCCCTCACCGTTTTTTGGGTTTTTTTTTTTTTTTTTGGGAGAGAGGGGGGAGTAATTATCATGCTGCCCTTGCTGATAATTCCCACCTGCTCTGTCTTGTCTGATTACATCCTTTGGAATTCCTAAAAAGCTTCAAACTTCAAGCAACCTTCTTAACAAAAACAAAATAAAAATCTTAAGGGATTGATTTGACTAGTTATTTGTTAAAGATTCAAGCTCAAATATGTTTGTTACATGTTACTCAGTAGAATGCATATTGAAATTAGTCAATCTCTGATCATTCAGGAAGCATATACATTTGATAGTTTTGTTTTTGTTATTTAGCAAAAAGACCCAAAAAGTACAAATGAGAAGCCAAGGATTCATCTAATTATCAGTATCTCTCTATAGAAGAAAAACGGATACAATTCCAAAACTAAAATCTTCTCCTGCGGCATGATCTGTTGTTTAGTCTATGAAACCATACACGTGGAAGTGGTATTTTTTTTCCTAGATAAAGAAATAAGCATTGCAGGAAAATAGTTCCTTTTTTAATTTTTTTTTTCAATTTAATAGCCTTTTTCACTCATTTATGTCACAAAAGAATGCACAAGAAGTATTTGGTTAATAAAAATGCATAAGGTAGATGGGCACACTCAAGCACTTCAGGAAAGGCTCTCAGGAGTTCTGATATCACCCCAATTGTTAATCAATCAACTAATTATATTTATTGAACACTTACCATGTGCAGAACACCATACTAAATCCTGGGGAGGATACAATAGAGTAAGTAGACATCATCCCTCCTCCAGGGAGTTTATAATCTAATGGGGAAGGCAGATATAAAATAAATTACAGATTGGGAAAGCCACTGAGTAGAAAGATACATACATATGTTCTATGGGAGCAAAACATAGTTAGGGGTGCAGATTCAAATGCCTGGGTGATACAGTAAGGAGGGAAAACAGGGATGGGGAGATGAGCGATTAATCAGGGAAGGCTTCCTGGAAGAGATGTCATTTTAATGGAGATATGAAGCTGAGGAGAGTGGTCTTCCAGTTGAGCAGTTTTTAATGTAAGTCAGTCAATCAGTGGTATATATTGGGTGTTTACTGTGTGCAGAGAATTGTGGTAGTCATTTAAAATTATTTTCACTTTCTGAAAGAACTAAATATTGCATGTTCTTAAAGTCTGGTCTAATAGCCTGACTTTGAATCCAATAACAAATTTCTGTGTCTTTCTTAAACATTTAATCACAGAACAAAAAAAAAAAAACCAACACAAAACAGCTAGTGGCCATAACAATTCAGTGTTACAAATTGATCAGAGAAGCTGTACCTGGCTCCCGTTTTTTTTTTTCAACCTCAGAATTTGAAAGAATCCAAGAAAAAGACAAAGAAAAAGAAGCAAATCTAAGTGTCAGTGCTACGGACTGGTATACCACTTTGCTTCATAATTGATTTATTGACCATACAAACTTATTTTGAAAAAAGGACTCCCAGGTATACTATTAACTAAATTAAAAGAGAAAATTATTACTTTGTCCCTGGTAACGGCCGAGAAACATGCTACTACTTAAGGAAGTTAGTGTCTACTGAGTGCATTGCATTTTGTTAAGAGCTTGGGAGAAAGCACCAGAAGAACAAAACATAAATTCCCTACCTCAAAGATCTTATATAGTAATTATGGTATTTGTTAAGCACTTACTATGTGCCAAGCACCCTTCTAGGCACTGGAGTAGATACAAGGTAATCGGGTTGGACACAGTGCCTGTCCCATATGGGGCTCGTGGTCTTAATCTCCATTTTACAGATGAGTTGACTTAGGCACAGAGAAGTGACTTGCCCAAGGTCAAACAGCAGACATGTGGCAGAGTTGGGATTAGAACCCACATCCTCTGACTCCCAGGCCTGTGCTCTTTCCACTAGACTGTTGCTTCCTTATATCAAGAGCATGGGCTTGGGAGTCAGAGGTCATGAGTTCGAATCCCAGCTCTGCCACTTGTCAGCTGTGTGACTGTGGGTAAGTCACTCAACTTCTCTGTGCCTCAGTTACCTCATCTGTAAAATGGGGATTAACTGTGAGCCTCACATGGGACAACCTGATTACCCTGTATCTACCCCAGTGCTTAGAACAGTGCTTGGCACATAGTAAGCGCTTAACAAATACCAACATTATTATTATTATTATATCTTTAAGTATATGCTGCTCTTTCAAACTAATGAGATTTTTCCCACATTGTCCTGGCCACTTCTCCACAAGAGGGGAGAAGATCCTACCCTGCCTCCATTCACAAATTCTTAGAACTAACTGAAAAATCTTTCTCCCTTACTGAACTCTTAATCTTCTAGAACCTAATTAATCAGTGGTATTTATTGAGCACTTACATAGCACTCTTGGGAGAGTAGAACAATAGAGTAGGTAGACAGAATCCCTGCTCTCAAGTATCTTACAATTTATCTTACACTCTAATAATGATGATAATAATGCCCCCAAGACTATATTTAAAACCTGACATAAAAATCACGGTGAACAGCTATGAAAACAAAATTCTGATTGATTTTTATTTTTCTTCACGGATAGGCATTTGTAGGCTTACCACAAAAATTATACATAGCAAAGTTATTGGCAATTTCCCCATGTCTCTGTATCTGTATCTAATTCAGAACAGGATTGAACTTGGTGTGGTGGATCCAGACAGAAGAAAGTTCAGAAATTCCAGATCTTGTAGATCAGTTAGGCTCAGCTGAATAGATTGCAAGGAAATCAGGTGGCTAGATCAAGTCCGAACTCTACCCAATTTGAGCATCTGTGTTGATTTGGGGGTTTAAATTGCCAGAAAACTACTTGAGTCCTTCCAGACTTGGGCTGGCGTCAGAGCAACTTTTGGGGTCATGGCAAATGGTAATGAGTTAATGGCCATTTGAGTTGCTACACTCTATTCAGCCTTGCATTTTCATAACCCTTAACACCTGAGGCCCTTTGCAGTTCGGTAGAGATCCAACAAGGAAACAGAATGAAAAGAAACCCCACAAAATTCCAGCTCAGCTGAAAGTATGAAGGAAAAAACACTTCAAATGCAGAAGTCCATATGGATGGAGAGTTTTTTTGTTTTTTGTTTTATTTTTAAACCTTCTATGAAGATACTATAAACAAAGTAAATAGTGGCTTTAAAAAAAGCACAACTCTAAAAACCATATTTGATTGCATCATTTGAAAAATGGTCTTAACATTAATATATAAGAAGAGTAAATAAGGTCATTAATTTAAACCATTCATAATTTAATAAAACCTCGTTGTAAATTACCATCCTGAACAGTAATACTAGTAACTTAGAAGTACAAGATACAACAAATAAGAACCATGTATTGACATTATATGATCAAAACAGACCAGAGTGAAACCACAAGAATCCAAACAGGACAAATTCAACTGTGAGAGACATGGTATCTATAATACAAAATCACCCAGTAATGTTTATTATTTTCTGTCCAGTTGTAAAATAGGAAACAGATCTTTACTATCTACAGAGCATATTTTATTTTGGCTAAGGTTAAAAAAAAAAGATATTGCAGAGCTACAGAGCTGCAGCTAAATTCTCCCAATACCTCATCCTCCTTTTTCGTAATGGCTGCATTTATCTCCATTGATTTAGTTTCCTCATCGTTGGCCCAATGCTTTGGAAATCAAAAGAGTTTAAAAAAACCCCTTTCAGTCTTTATCGGTGTTCGGATTGGTAGGCAGGAAAAGTCTCTGTCCGATGAAGTTTCAATGGACTTGAAACATCTTCTCCAAAGAGAATTAAGAAAACAACAATTATATTTCAAAGTGGCCCATGTTATGAAGTGAAAACAGGGTAAAAACATTATTAATGTAAATCACTGCCAGTTAAATTAATGTCCTCTATCAGAGTTTACCACAGCACCATATCTGGGAGTCTGAAATGGTAAGCAAACTTCTCTTACTGATGCACTGTGATCATCATCATTCATTCATTCATTCATTCAATCGTATTTATTGAGCACTTACCATGTGCAGAACACTGTACTAAGCATTTGGGAGAGTACAATATAACAATAAACAGACACATTCCCTGCCCAGAACAATCATCATCATCATCAGTGGTTTTTATTGCACCTTTACTGTGTGCAAAGCTCTGTACTAAGCCCTTGAGAGTACAACAGAATTGGCAGGCCCGTGCCCTGCCCTCAACGAGCTTACAGACTAGAGGAGGAGACAGACATTAATATATTTATAATACATAATCCCTAGACATGTGATCTGATATTATTAGTAAATCATTTGGGTAGTAAGACCTATTTGGCAATGATCCGTTTTAATATCGTTCCAAGTTAAAGTCATATTATTGTTTTCAGATGGTTACTTCTTCATTTCTTTTTCATTCCTCATATTCACCCATATGAAAATGGAAGAGATAAGTACATGAAACTGGATGAAGGGCATCACATGGGCCACCAATACCCAGTGGCCTCTGGACAGCACAGCAACAACCTATCTGGTGTGGCACAATAATGTCCAACTGGGTAACTGTGGTAAACCGACCAATGAGATACCTTCAAACTCAAATATTCCATGCTTACACCTTCTCTTGTCTTATGCTGTCAAGTCGTCTCCGACCCATAGCAACAACATGGACACATCTCTCCCAGAATGCCCCCCTCTCCATCTGCAATCGTTTTGGTAGTGGATCCATAGAATTTTCTTGGTACAAATCTGTAAGCGGTTTATCATGGTTTCTTTCCGCACAGTAAACTTGAGTAGTCTCCACCCTTGACTCTCTTCCATGCCCCTGCTGCCCAGCGGAGGGGAGTCTTGACTTATAGCAGATTGCCTTCCACTTGCTGGCCACCGGCCAAGCTAGGAATGAAATGGGTATGCCTCTGCTTAACTCTCCCTCCCTTAGTCGAAACTGGTAGGGCACTGGAAACTGCAGAAAGAGACTATTCAGACTCTCTTGGCTCCAGCTATTGGTTTAGGTCTATAACCCTGGGTAACTAAAACTTGAATTATTGGTCGTCAGGATGAAGCAAACACTGCAATAAGTGGGAAGATAGTGTGGTCAAGTGGACAGAGCATGGGACGCAAGGTCAAGAGACTCAGTTTCTAGTCCTAGCTTTCTACTTGACTGTTGGATGGCCTTGGACAAATCACTCAACTTCTCTGTACTTCAGTTTCCTCAACTGGAGATAAAATACTTGTTCTGCCTCTTATACTGTGAATCTCATGTGGATAGGGACTGAGTCTGATCTGATTATCATGTATCCACCCTTGGACTTCGTTTGGTGTATTTATTAAGCACAGAGTATGTGCTTAATAAATGTCATTATTATTATTTTCCTCTTAATTACAGTGTCCTTCCAGAAACCTGAAAATGGGACAGAACTAGCTATAAATGTGAGGGCATTTTATCTGAGTTTCAACTTCCAGGGAAATGGCTCAGCACTTCTCCCAGATCTTTTTCCTGATCCCCACACCAACTTTCATGAATAGTGTTATCAAAAGTTGCCACAGCTGGCTAGTTAGTGGCGGGCATGCTTGTCAAACTAAATCTATCTGAAAGAGATCTATAAATATTTAAGCAGGAGGCAACTATTTCACAGACATAGTTGAAGACTATTCTTGAGGTCAAGGTCAAACCTAATTATGCAGTGGAATTCAAGGTTTAGGGGTTGTGGGATCTGTGGGATTCAAGGGGTTGTGAGATTCCAGCTTCATTCTGACAAATTATTGGTACACCACCTATCATAATTTGTAAGGATAAATATAATCTACCCTCCACCTATCTTTCTGGAAGGGAGAGAGTGTGGTCCTGCTTGGAGGCAGAGGAATGGACTAGATGACTTATCAAAGCCTCTTCCCAACCCATGAGTCTGATTTGAAAAGATTTGAAAAGATTTACCGACAGGGCCCAACCTACTTTCCATATGAAAAATACTCAAGTAAACCAGCAGATGTCTCCCAACGACTAAAATTGAAGAAATAATAATTTTAAAAAAGCACAAAGCTTGCAAGGCACAAGATTCAGACTTTACTAAACGGGGCCCTGGTTCTTTTATTCAACACTCCCCCAACTCGCCTAGAAAGTCCCACGGCCTTGCACCGGAAAGCCAATCTGAACCATAAGAGAAGCAGCATGGCTCAGTGGAAAGAACCAGGGCTTGGGAGTCAGAGGTCATTGGTTCGAATCCCCACTTGTCAGCTGTGTGACTATGGGCAAGTCACTTCACTTCTCTGTGCCTCAGTTACCTCATCTGCAAAATGGGGATTAACTGTGAGCCTTATGTGGGACAACCTGACTACCCTGTATCTACCCCAGCGCTTAGAACAGTGCTCTGCACGTAGTAAGTGCTTAACAAATCCCAACATTATTATATAGAATCAGCCTTCCCACAGATGTA
The DNA here is from genome assembly GCF_004115215.2 of Ornithorhynchus anatinus. NCBI lineage: Eukaryota > Metazoa > Chordata > Mammalia > Monotremata > Ornithorhynchidae > Ornithorhynchus > Ornithorhynchus anatinus. The sequence continues at coordinate 11,119,945 of NC_041735.1, read as the reverse complement.
AAAATTCACAAAAATATGTAAGTCCTGTTGACGTCGTATAATGGCATGTGACCTCTGCACTGTGAAGGTCCCTTTGACATGGTGCCTCTATCAGACGAGAACTGTCATGGGTCATAGGGGCAGGTATGGGATAAAGAAGGTGGGTAGAGTTCACATTTTTGTTGTCTTTTGTAAATTTGGATTCAGGGCCTAAATCTTCTAATGCAGCCTGAGTGAGGGGCAGTTTCTCTAATCTTGGACACTGTAATTTTGACAAGTCCCGCTACCTCCGTTGACCTACTGACATAATTACTAAATCATGTCCCGTACCCATGGTATGTTTTCTCAAAATTTATGCGGCTTGACCCTTGATGCCTACACATGGCAGCACAGCTCTGACGTCATGTTTCATAAACAAAAAAGTCTCTCCATTTTGAAGGGTAGCGTAAAGTTCTCACATCTGAAAAAGCAACAGAAGAATTGACCTGACGGAACCTAACAGATTTTCTGATGCATATGGCGGGGACGATTCATATCAGTGCAGGCTGAGGCTTGAGGAAAAAGAGGAGTCTGCACTCTTGTCAAAATGTCTTCCCAAAGACTAAGATGAGTATCTACTAGAAAAACCTTATAAGCTACATTTAGTAATGAATCTGCCCTGTAGAACCACAGATCTGGAATATCATTAAATCAAAGTGAAATGCCTTAAGTTCTATTTATTCCACATCCTTACACCTAGGTTTTAAGAGAAATCATCTCAGACATAAAGAAAATCAGACAGTAGGCCTAAAAGGAATTTAATAAACTTTACTTTGTCTTTTTGTAACCTTTGAGATAGGTTTCCATGGTGATTTGTTTTTGGCTGCCTGCTGACATTTGTGTTCTTAGCCTAGGGACATGGGGAATTGTAAGAGGAAGTGGATGGGTGGGTGTGGAAGAATAGAGGGCACTGGTCATTATGAGTGGGCTGTGGAATGCAAATTCTGCAGGCTGTTAAAACTGTTGGGAGCTTGAAGACCTCTATGCATCTATCTGTGAGGTTTCTCAACAAGCTTTCTTCTTTTGGACAGGGTCCAGATTTACACTCTAAACCTAGACTTAGTCCAGGTCCGCAATGGTGAAGTCAGGGTTGAGGCAATTCTGTAGACAAAGCTGGCTCAAAATGTATTTTATCTGAGATATCCAAATAATTGAGGCCAAATGTTTGTGTTCCACAGTGTCCAAATAACTACCTCACTTCTCCAGTTTATTAATGGAATACTCACTGGATGTGGTGTAATGTTCTCAGGCCCCTTCCTTCAGATGGCCCCAGGTTCTCCTCTAAAATGACCAGACCCCCACCACTAGTATATAACCCATTAAAAAAATGCTACCAAAGCCAGGAGAAGATATCTGACAGCCCTTGATTCACAGACTGATTTCTCTGGTGTTCTAGAGCAAACCACTCCTTATCTCAGTTCTCCTGCCAAGTAAAGTGGATGGATAATCCACTTAACATGCAGAGTGGTGGAACTTGTTTCACATTCCTGAGAGTTTGGAAGAAAGCAAGTGCCCTAATATTATCAATACCAAGACCTTCGATGAAGTCTGAGCCCCTTGTGGGTCAGGGACTGTGTCTAAACAGATTATCTTACATCTACCCCAGCGCTTATTATGGTGCTTGGCACTTAGAAAGTGCTTAAATACAACAGTTATTAGTAGTGTAATAGTAGTTTTGATGTATGTGTGGGTGGAAGGTGGAGAGTTAAATCCACTTGTCAAATGGAGTGGGGTGAAGGTCAGGGCCACTCTCTTGGTTGAGTTCACCGTCTTACCTTGTAAGCTGTAGAGCTGTCCTGTGCTATGCTGCCTCGTGATATGCTGCCAGTAGACACTCCGAGGCAAGGGCACCATTGCACTCAGAGAAACGGCTCGTTCACTCATTTTCATCTGAAGCTGCGGGGAAAGAAAAAGAGACCTAGGAAAAAGAAATCTTGGCCAGAAATGACCAAAAGGAAACTGTAAGAACCGAATACCCCCCAAAACTTCATGGCGCACTTTCTCCAATATAGCACAAGGTTCATGTCATCCATACATACAGTGAAGAGAGCTCGATGGCTTTACAATGTGTTTTTCCCCTCTTTTTGATTTTTCTGACAGCAGTTTTCAGCTCAACTCCCTTCTCTCCGGCATGGGGAGGGCACCAGATGCCTTTACGTCTGGTATTTTTATTTTAAAATACCTGGTGCTCCTCCTCCTTCAGCCCCTAAGACCAAGCCCATGCCCACGGAAGTGGTGTCTATGTTTAGAGAGATCTGGGATGGGAACACATGAGACTGGAGTGAAGAAAAGGGTCAGGAATCAAGAATCAACTCCCTGCCATGCTCTACCTTCTTCAGATTTCATGAGTTCTTAGTATTATGTTACCTAAGAATCTATATAACGTCATCTATGCCTGTTGCTTCTGAGTTTCTTGAGTGCTATCAGGGGCCACCCCAAAACTTCAATCAATCAACTGCATCCATCGAAGACCTACTACCTGCAGTATATTATACTAAGCACACATTCCCTACCTTCAAGGAGCTTACAATCTAGCCTAAAGGCTTTACTCTTTAAGTCTTATTAAACCTTTAGACTTTCCTGAAAGGGAACTTGAAAGAGAAGAGTTAGATGGCATAATAGAAACACATTGTAATCGTGGTACTTATTCTAAGCACTTATTAGGTGTCAAAGCACTGTGCTAAATGCAGGAGCAGCTATCAGATGATCAGAACATTCACAGTCCCCACCCCTATGGGGCTCACAAATTAGATGGGAGGGATGACAGTTCTTCTATTCCCATTTTACAGAATTGAGAACTGAGACCAAAGTGGTTAAATGACTTGCCTAAGGTCACAGAGTAGGTCAGTGACAGAGCTAAGATTAGAACCTGGATTTCCCAACTCACCAGCCTTGTATTCTCTTCACTAGGCTACACCCTTGTGAATGTACAACACCCGACATGCCAAGATAGGACAATAAACTGAAAATTCAGGTAACACAGTACTGCAGAAATAAAATCAAATACTCTTCATTGCAAACTCCATCATCCTTATTCTCCATTCCCCTTCAATAATGAACAATATTTCCTATGTAATTAAAGCAATTCGAACCTGGATTGTTCAGCAATCTTACTAACCAACCATTTTTTAACCTTCTCAACTGGGCACAAACCTAATGTTAATGTGATGTGGAATGCAGCAATATATCTTCACGCTTTTATGTGTGTGAATGCTTTTCAAATCATTATATCTTCATTCAACCTTGCAAATAGTTTCAAAAATCATTTATTCTCCAAAAGTTCAATTCTGCTTAAAAATACGTCATCCATTCATTCTTCTCAATAATGCCACATCTCCTGAGCTTTTCCAGCTCTTTCTATGCTCACCATCTTAATAAGTTAGGCAAACAAAAACATCTGCTTCCAGAAGATACATACAGATCTATCTCTGGACACAGAGTCCCATGAAAATAAAATACAAGGAAAAAACAGACTACACTAAATTTATTTACATGAACTATTTTATTTCATTTTGGTCTGTCTGGATTTCGTTTAAACCCTAGATATGCACATTTAATGGCTCTCTGTATCTCCTCACTAATTATGCTTCTAGGACTGAAGATATATGACACAGCCTGAGAGAAGTTTGATAATAAAAGGTGATAGAAAAGAGGGCAAGAGGAATTAGAGAAAATGGCTTTTGGCTGTTGGTTGAATTGGAGGAGGGACCTTTGGGGATAATTTGCAGAGCAGAATCAAATATACGTGCATGTTTTGAATTCTCTGGCTCCACCAAATACCAGTATCCAGGAGATTTTCTTATCAGAAAGGTGGGATAAGTAAATTCATGACATTTTTTTCAGATTAGAGCTCAGGCACTAAAATTAGTGGGCTGGAGAACCCAGGAGTTCTTTCCTCCTCCTCTTTCACCCCTAACCCTGTGATGGCCTTGGGGATTACTGAAAATCTCTGCTGGGCACTGGGTAGCCTCACACACCCCCAAAGCTGCTGGACTGTAGACACTTTATTCATTCATTCATTCAATAGTATTTATTGAGCGCTTACTATTCTTTCATTCAATAGTATTTATTGAGTGCCTACTATGTGCAGAGCACTGTACTAAGTGCTTGGAATGTACAATTGGGCAACAGATAGAGACAATCCCTGACCAATGACGGGCTCACAGTCAGATGAAATGTCTGTATGTACACACTGTGAATCACAAATAAGAAATTGACCGCAGCTTTTTGTGCCTCCACATCTCAGGCAGATCCTTAATTTAATGAAAATACATAGTTACTTTAAAGCTTCTTAAATGTACATTTATCTTCATGTAATCATTTATTTAAGCGTTTGGGTCTTGGTCTGAAAATACAATTTGAAAAGACTTATAAACCCAACAATAAATGATATCCCCAAACTCCCTAAACTTAAACTGAATTGTATTTGAGGTTGATATGGAAGAGTGCTTCAAAGCACGCTGTTTTGGTTAGAAGGGTCAAATGAGCTTCTGCTGGATAGTTTGGGATTTTTTTGTTAATTTTCCTAAAGAAATGTTCAAATAAAGACTGAAATGTATAAGGGTCTAATAATCCTTACTAAAACAACATTTTCCTAATTCTCAAATTTAGGGACTGGAGGAAAAATGACTTTAAATTAACATTACTCAAATTATTCAGTAAATCTATTAAAGAAACAATACAGCATGTAGTTGGTTGGAAAGTGTATTCTCTCTAAATTAAATACTCTTATGAATAAACTTATAATGGCTCAGTATAATTTGACGATAAATTGGAAACAACAAGGAGGTAACACCCATAGCAAATCCCTTCGTGAAGAAAACCACGAAGCTGTTTCTTTCTTAATTCCTTCAGAGAAAACCTTTAGGATTTTTTTTAATTGACTTCGAAGAGAGGATGGAAAAAAAATCGCATTACTGAACAAAAGAAGGGAAGCAGAAAATGGGAACAAAGGTAGAAACTTACACAGCGAAGGAACCGGTGATGACTTGAGAAAGTAATTCAGAAAACAGTCTGGCAGGAGAGCATTCATCTGCATTCGCTCTCTACAGCTGAAAGGTAAACTGTGAACTTTATGGTTCCAAACTGAAAGCATAAAAGCTTCTAAAACACTGACTCACGTACTGAACTTAAAACGCCCTTAGCCTCTGTTGTCTTCTAGTGCTGTACCTATTAAATGCAATTCCTTTTATAAAGCAGCTTTACAAATTCTTCACAATGGTCTATTAGAATGTCTAAGAAAATCACAGCAAAGAAATCTGGCCTCATCTTAACCATGGTAAATATTATCAGTGTCAGTATCAACTGTATTTATTGAGATTCCACTGAGTATAGAGCACTGCATTAGGCATTCGGGCAACATATACAAAAAACCTGTTTGGGACCTTCAACTAGTGGGGGAGGTGGAAGCTATGAATCAGCAATGAGGCAGCTGAACTGTACTTTCCAGGCGCTTATGTAAGCGCTCAATAAATACGACTGGAACGAATGAATGAATGAAATGGAATTTACGATCTCCTTAATAGGTTCCCAATGTCAAAACCAAAGAAAAAGAAATGTTATGACCAAACAGGAACGTATCAGTACTGGAATTAGTGAAAAGAAATGACAGTGATTCCATTTATGCCATTTGGGTTTGGGTCAACCAGTGGAAGGGAGGAAGAGAGAGGTAGAGAGGGAATGAGTGATGAAGAAAGGAGGGAAAGAGAGAGAAGGAGAGAGAGAGGGAGGGAGAGAACAAGACAGAGAAAGCAAGAGAGAATGAAAATGGATTAGAGAAGAGACAATAAGGCAATTTTGTAAAAGGTAGCTGAAGTGGTGACTTGCAAGATACAAGAGAAATGGAAACAAAGACAAAGAATATCATTTAAAAAGTCAGATAGTAATCCTCAGATTAATTCAAATATTTTCTAAGCCACAAAAATGCACTTAATAATAATAATAATAATAATAATGATGGCATTTGTAAAGTGCTTACTATGTGCAAAGCACTGTTCTAAGCGCTGGGGAGGATACAAAGTGATCAGGTTGTCCCACGTGGGAATCCCAGTCTTAACCCCCATTTTACAGATGAGGTAACTGAGGCACAGAGAAGTAAAGTAACTTGCCCAAAGTCACACAGCTGACAAGTGGCTGATCCAGGATTTGAACCCATGACCTCTGACTCCCAAGCCCGGGCTTTTTCCACTGAGCCACACTTCTATTCCTTCCATTCTTTCCTGCTTACCCACTCTATTCTCTGACAAGGTAACAGCAACCAATTTTCATAAATGAACACAAATCAATCTAGCATACATGAAAGTACATAAATCCAGCTCTGATTTTATGCAAACATGGTTTGCTGTGATGTCCACAATTAATTTATATATGTTTGTGGTGACACAGCAAGCTGAAGTGATATAGTAATGGACTGTTTCATTCACTGATGGAAGGGGAATCAAAGCAATGGGAAATGATGTACTAGTGTGCATATGTGCAGCCATATAACACTGGCCACCGGCAGTCAAGTATGGCTCCACACATCTAGTCATTCCATTAATACAGTTGGCAAGTGAAAGAAGCAAAATCCTAATAAGTGAATGCCAAAAATCCCCTTACACAAATGTGGTTATTTGCTTAATTCTCAAGATACTAATGGGATGCAGCCTCAAGTCCAATCTCCACCCTGTTCCCTCATTGACTGAATTCATCATTAATTCAATCGCATTTATTAAGGGCTTACTGTGCACAGATTATTATATTAAGCGCTTGGGAGACCACACCAACAATAAACGATCACATTCTCTGCCCACAACGAGCTAATGTATATATATCCCAATCCACCTTAGATGTCTTAAAGAAAAAAAGATGACAAATGACAATTACATGCATTCTATCCAAAATAAAATATTAAGTCCTCTGTTACCTACCACCTCTTTTTTTCTGTATTTTTAATTTCTTTGGATAAAGCAAACTCATCGATAATGTGCTTTTTATTCCAGCTTCTGGTGGAAAAAGCAGTGTCTTGATCATTTTAAAGTGCACAGCAATACAGTACCATATTGTCATTCTATGTGATCCAACTGTTTTCATGGCAGAATATTATTTTGTGAAACAGAACAGCATGACAGGATGTAATTGTTTGGAGCCTCAGTCGATCAGGAATACCATATGCCTCTGTTTGTGACTGCATTCTAGAGTCATTCAGAAACAAGTGCAAATCATTGCAATGACAAACTGATCAGTACTTTAAGGTCTAATTCGACACTTATCACAACCTCATAACTTTTACAAAGTTTCCTTCGGAAGTTGTTCCAACTGGGCCCCATGACTGCAGCTGGGCAACTTTACATAAATGAATTGTATTGGAACCTTTGGTTTATTTATCCAGGACCCTGAGGCATTTAGCCAAAGGGAGATTTTGCATGATATGAATAAGTTATGAACCAGAAATCAGCGATCTGGATCCACACTTTTTTCACCTGTGGAACCTCCATGCCGATCTACTAGCTGACAAATTCTCAGTATAAGAAGTCTCAATCCATTTATTTTTTATGGATGCGTTAAGGGTGAAAGGGGCAGTAAAGTTGAATCCGAATACCCATTAGAATACGGTTATCTCCTTATGCTACTTTTATCTGTTCACATTATGTGCTTATTATTCCTTAGTGTCATGAACTGCATTGTCCTTTTATTTAACCATCTTATTAATCAATCATATTTACTCAGTGCTTACTGTGTGCAGAGCACTGTGCTAAGAGCTTGGGAGAGTACAATATAACAGAGTTGGTAGCCATGATCCATGCATAAAGAATGAAAATCCTAGTACAAGAGCGATGCAGAAAGGAGCGGGAGAATAGGAAAGGAGGGCTTAGTTGGGGAAAGCCTCTTAGAGGAGATGTGCTTTTAATAAGGCTTTGAAGATAGTGAGAGTGATCTCTTACGAGATATTATGAGAACTGGCAAAACAGGCAATTTTGATCCTGGTCAAAAGCTTTTTCATTTTTTTTTCTTTTTTCAGTTACTGTAAAACATGGTTTTCCTTAATAGTTTCCAAAAAAATATTCATAGCAACAGTCTAACAAATATTTCCTGATTTCTTAATTTTAGGTTCTTGACAAGGTTAACTACATCCTTACCCACTGTATTTTCATAGTAGAAAAGCATCTGAGTTAATAGAAGAGCCATGCGTAAATGCACAGCCATATTCCCCAGCCCCTATTTTTTTTATTGTATTGATTAAGTGTTTACTATGTGTCAGGCAGTCTACTGAGTGCTGGGGTAGACACAAACTAATCATATTGGAAACAGTCCCCGTCCCACATGGGGCTCACAGTCTTAATCCCCATTTTACAGATGAGGGAACTGAGGCACAGAGAAGTTAAGTGACTTGGCCAAGTTCACACAGCAGATAAGTGGCAGAGCCAGGATGAGAACCCATTTGAACATAATTGAGATCATTTCCCAGGGAATAATAAAATTTAAGCCAATATGTGTGTAGGGGGTGGGAAGGGCTGTGAATGTAGGAGAGAGATGTGTTTGTGTGTGTGTATTCAGCACATGCTAGATCATAAGCTCCTTGAGGGCAGGGATAGTGTCTACTGTTATACTCTCCCAAGAGTTAATAATAATAATAATAATAATGTTGGTATTTGTTAAGCGCTTACTATGTGCCGAGCACTGTTCTAAGCGCTGGGGTAGACACAAGGGAGTCAGGTTGTCCCACGTGGGGCTCACAGTCTTAATCCCCATTTTACAGATGAGGTAACTGAGGCACCGAGAAGTTAAGTGACTTGCCCAAAGTCACACAGCTGACAAATGGCCGAGCGGGGATTTGAACCCATGACCTCTGACTCCAAAGCCCGTGCTCTTTCATTGCACTATCTAGATTAAGCACTCAATGAATACTATTAATTGATAGATAAAGCTCTGTCCTGAGTACCTGGGAGAGTTCAACAAAAGCAAAAGAAGTGGTACCTGACCTCAAGGAATCTAATGAGGGGCATGTGAAGACACCAATTATACCTTCAAATCTAAATATCGATAAATACATAAATGCCAAAGGTGGAACTCAATAGAGACCTGAAGGTAAGTAGTGTCTGTATCCCTATATGTGAGGCATCATGTTCCAAAACTATACCCAGACTAGGTGTCAACTGGAGCCTAGCCAATTCCAGGGAAGGACTGAACAAAGGGGAGGGAAAGAAGTTTACAGTAAGCCATCTTGGGAGGATGAAAATGCATAACTGTTAGGTTGACTTTTGGATTGACAGTTCGGGGAGGTGGAAATTAATTGGGAGAGGCTTCCTGGGAGAGTTGGGCTTAAAGACATCCACTGTTAACACTTTTCACTGAACTGTTTTGCCTATTCCATAGAGTGCGGAGGCTACTTTTTAAAATTTCCCTAATCCCTTGAAGCCAGAAGGCAGGGAGAGTTGGGGGGGCTGATAAAGTAACAATAGCCTCTTTGTTTATATTTTATTTAACAGAAGATTCTTACTATGAAAATATGATTACAATAGAACAGCACACATCATAATGAATAGAGCAATTAAAATTCTTCAAGATAAGGCTCATTTATTTGTTGAGAAATCTACCATGCAAGTAGCAAAAAAGGACTATCTGCACAAGTATTATTTGTCTACCTCGGAGTTTGCTGAAATAAAAAGTATGATAGCCTATTTTATGCTCTGAATTTTAATAAAGCTTATTTTTTCCAGCTACAAAACAGAAGAAAAAGAAGCAAAATGAGAAATACCTTTAAAAACTCAGCCAACTGTCAAGCCACTCTAAGCAGATTCAAAGGCCTAGGAATCATAACTTGGGCAGGATTTTACAATGTTGTGCTATTTTCTCCAAACTCTGGACTATATACATACATATATTTATATATAATTGTTTGGTAAATAATCTATTCACTGAAATCTGGGACTATTTCAGAAGTTTATCACACTTTCTATGTGCATTTGCATCATTTAAAGCTCAGAGCTGGGATTATTATATTGAGATGATTACATTTGTTGTATTCTTTGGTACTCTTTCCGCTTGATGAAGTAAATTCATTTAATCAATACAAACTGATTAATATGATAATCGCTACATTAAGTGGCAGTCACCAATTCCTCTGGAACAGACATGCAAATGTTGTTGAACGAGAAGCATTGTTATTAATTTTGCGGCATCTACTGCTCCACAGCAGTGGTATGCTGTTTTCTTTCCTTTAACATCACCAAATTCTGGCCTTTCTTGTTCAGACCTGTATAACTATTTACTATCAAATCACTCTCTTTGTCAGGCAGAATAATTATAATTTCTTAGCTCCCTTGCTCTGGGATATAGCTGATTAGGAGTGTGCCGACCTACAAAATAAAAAATGTAAGAAATCTAACAAGATGGTAGCCTTTGGAAAACTTTTCCAAGCACAGTTTGAAGCATTTGAAGGAGGTATTGATCTTGAAAATTAAAATATATAACTAGCAAAAGTCCCTCTAGAGAGCTAGTCTCCAAAGCTCTCTTAAAATGAAAATCAATTTTCTCCCAAAATATTTGGCCCCTTCTGTTTTTATAATCAACCAAAATCAATGTTTTATTTGCCACGCTCTTAGGGTTTGAGTCTATGATTGATGATTGGTAAAAGCATCTTCCTTTCCTGCCACCCAACTCACTATCTTGACTTTCTTCATTCCCACTTTTTCTGCCTTTAAAAGGAGAGAGTGATGGGTATTCAAATCATTACCACATTACACAGACATCACAGAAAATTATTGAACTGTCAAGATAACAGAAAGTCCAACCTCATTTCCTGGCTGCTGCCAAAGAGAAAGAAAGAAATGTCTTTTGTGCTAAGAATAAAAAAAGGAAAGGAAACACTGAATTCATTTATGACAGAAATCCTCAGCTAGAATGATTCTACTGCTGCCTAGTATAGTGGACAAACTATACTGTTAATAAAATGGATACTTTTATGGCAAAATGACAACTGTAGAGTTTCCTGTTGCACCACATGCAATTGAATGGGGTTTTTTTCCAGATAACACTGGTAATTTTCCTCCTTTTAGCCTCATTTTTCTTATTTTTCCATATTCCTCTCCCAACTCCTTGTTCAGGTATGTGGTCTTCTCTGGCATTGAATTCTCAGGGAAAAGGCTCATCATGAACCACATTAACTCAATGCCTAAATCTAGACTAGGGATTGGCATTCCCCATCACAAATGACAGATGGTGCGGTAGCATGCCATTCGGTCCGGCCTGACTTTCCCCACGGACAACTGGTATAATATGTGGAGGAAAAGAGGAAGAGTAGAGAAGGTAAGAGTTTTGGAGGGGCAGACCATGTCTCAAGATCTATACATATATTGACAAGAACATCTGGGAGCCTGTCCCACCCCATGCTAATTTTGCATGATCCTCACACACTTCATTCCCCATCAGTTTGGTTCAGTAGCTGTTTCGGATTACTAGGACATTGTACTGGGACATTTACCAGTGGTCTGAAAGAGTTAATGAATGCTTTGAAGTGCCTCTTCTACTCCCAACCAGGCCTGGGCATATGTCTGTCCCAGGGGTAAGGGAAAGGATCAGGTTCTAACAAACCAGGTGTTCTCAGTAATGGAAGAGTTCAGTTCCACCATAAACTTTGGATTCTGGTCAGAACTAGTCCAGGTTAAGTTTTCCCTGGAGCAGCCTACAACCATAGGCAGGGAACTGATCCAGGTCATTCCAAACTCAAGAAAGCTCTATGAGGCCAGGGTAGATGGCAGAGTTCAGGTTACAGTACTATGGACCTAGGATCAATACCTGGGTGGAAGGTACTCTGGAATCAAGACCTGAAGTCCTATAGGTGGTCAGAACAGACTGGTCTCTCTTCTTCTTTCTATTCCACATCCCGTATCTGGGACTACGAATCTCCAGGAGATATTCAAATTGGTACAATTCCAACCTAAGCCCCAAGTGAAGGGGAGGGAAATACACTGGGACTGGAGTCAGAAGGAGAGACCTACTGAGCTAATGTTTGGCTTCCAATTCTATCTCACTGAGCAATTGCCCTGGAAGTGTCTGTCTTTCCTTAAATTGTGTTTTTCCTCCTGGTTTGTAGTGCCAGAATTGGGAGAATTCTCAGTAGTCTTCTAGCTTCAAAGTGGGAAAGACTCTCTACCAACCAAGAAAGTCAATCACCTATTTTAGTCACCTAACTGGATTGTCTTTGTCACTTAGACTCAAACACACTGGTCTGCTCATCCAATCAAACAGTTCAATTTGAGGTAGAAGCATATACGTGTATGTGTGCACATGTTTGTATAGAGAAGCAGTGTGGCTCAGTGGAAAGAGCACGGGCTTGGGCATCTGAGGTCATGGGTTCGTAACCCGGCTCTGCCACTTGTCAGCTGTGTGACTGTGGCCAAGTCACTTAACTTCTCTGTGCCTCAGTTACCTCATATGTAAAATGGGGATTAAGACTGTGAGCCTCACGAGGGACAACCTGATTACCCTGTATCTACCCCAGCGCGTAGACAGTGCTCTCTGCACATAGTAAGCACTTAACAAATACCAACATTATTATTATCATTATTATTATCTGTGTGTGACTATTCACATGATTTTATATATATACATATGCATATAACATGTGTGTATATACATATACATAAAATCACATTTTAAATAGCCCAACTGTGTCATTGAGAAAGCAAGACTTTTGAAAACTAGTATAATGAGCAAGCAGCAGCAAAGCAGCTGAGATACTAATCTTATCTGAATGCCTTTATAAAAGGAAAAGTTCAGCATAATTATATGCTCCCTCTAAATCACAAGGCTTTCAATTACATTCATTTTTTTAAATGACTATATTATTATCCTCAGTTTTGCATTCTCAGAAACATACTAGGAGTTTTAGAGATTAAAGGCAAACTTACTGTTGGCAGAATGAGTTTCTGTTCTGATGTGCTGCACTACCCTGAAACAAACAGCTACTCTGTCTCTGCTGCAGCTGGGAAGTTGTGATTTTATAGAGAGCAGTATTTTAATAATCAGGAAAAGTGAAAATTAAAACTATAACATTTCACAAATATTGAGACTATTGTGTGGCTAAAACACTGAAGGAGAAGTTCTCAAAAGCACGATTCTCTAAAACATCACTCTCTTCATGATTCCAGGAAAGGAAGTCAAAAAGAAGTTAGGAGAAACCCGTATGTGTCTATCAAATCCAAGTGAATGATTTTAGCTATTTTAAATGAATCTGTCAAAAGTTACTGCCTTTAATATTATTCTAAGGCATATGAGATGCATACCAATTTTCTGTTTTCAATTGTTTTGCTGATTAGATATTTAAAGCAGTGCTTGGCACAAGGTGCTTAACAAATACCACAATTATTAATTATTATTATTATTTATATGGACATAAATATTCATTTTGGGTGCTGCTATAAAAAATGAAGTTTATTACCATTCACTATTTCTCCTATATTGAAACTTAGTCCTCCAACCAAAGTTCATACCTTCAGTTACTCTGATAGATGACTGCCTTTCTTCAAGTAATAGCCTGCAATCACCTTGTATAATAGTGAACTCAACTCAGTGTATTTAAAAAAGAAGAAAAAATGCTTAAGAACAACAGAGGAGTTAGGGAATAGCTTCTAAAACTCCTAATCTTAATGTCAGGAATATGTCTAAATTACGTTTTGAAAAATGCATAAATTCAGTGAAGGATAATAGAACAAAGGTACCATAAACAACGGAATCGCTTCTAATAACATCTTTGTCTAGACTAGACAATCAGTCAATATTAATTTTTGAATCCCTACTGTGTGCAAAGCATTGTACAGAGAGCTCAAGAAAGTACAATATGAGTTGGTTAGACGTGTTCCCTGCCCACAAGAAGCATACAGTCTACAGAGGGAGATGGAGAAAATAAATTACTGGTAGGGGAAATAGTAGAATATAAGCATAGGTATATAAGTGCTGAGTGGCTGGGGTGAGTATCCAAGTGCTTAAAGGGTACACAGCCAAATGCATAGTTAATACAGAGGGGAGGGTAGATGATAATAATAATAATTATGGGATTTGTTGAGGGCTTACGATGTGTCAAGCACTGTTCAAAGTGGAACAGTATCTGATTACAAGATAATCAGGTTGTTCCTCGTGGGGCTCACAGTCTTAATCCCCATTTTACAGATGAGGCACAGAGAAGTTAACTGGCTTGCCCAAGGTCACACAGCAGATATGTGGCAGAGCCAGGATTAGAACCCACATCCTCTGACTCCCAAGCCTGTGTTCTTCTCACTAAGCCACACTGCTTCCTTATTTGTCTAAAACCTTCTACAGCCAAAATGCAGAACTAGGTATATGGGAACGTTCGGTAGAATCAGGAGACAGGTTGTCTTCCTTCGGGGAACTTATAATCTAATGGGAAGTCTCAAGGCAACAGGGAAATGGAGACACAGAAATGGAGAAGCAAACCAGGTCCATCTCCCACCATAACCAGCAGCCCTACTGCAGGACTCCATGATACTTTTGTCATCAGCCTCAAAAAGGTTTTTAATGTGGGGCAACTGCCTGCGGGGCAGATACAGCAAATGGGTACAAAGAGGTGGTTTCAGCATCAGCATGCAGGGCAGCAGTGGGGAAGGAAGAGGCTCAGGGTTTCTCTTCTTGACTCCACACTCATGCTGCAGTGGACCAGCTACTTTGATGGGGAAGAATCATCAGGGTGAGTGTGAGTTGGTGTGAGTCTGAGTTTGCTTGGATGCACATTCCTGGGCTTATCTCCATGGTCTCTGCCTCTGTATGTCTCTGAATAGCTCTATCTCTATTCTGATTCTTCTTCCTGTCATATTAGAACCCGACTCAGTCTTGGGAAACTGACCCTATTTCATTCATTCAATCATTCAATGGTATTTATTGAGCACTTACTGTGTGCACACTTGGAATGTATAATTCGGCAACAGATAGAGACAATCCCTGCCCCACAAAGGGCTCACAGTCTTAAAGGGGGAGACAGACAGCAAAACAAAACAAAACTAGTCAGCCATCAATACCATCAACACAGATAAATAGAATCATAGATATAAACACATCATTAATAAAATAGAGTAATAAATAATCTATACAAACATACACAAGTGCTGTGGAGAGGGGAAGAAGGTAGAGCGGGGGGGGATGGGGAAGGGAGGAGGGGCAGAGGAAAAGGGAGGGCTCAGTCTAGGAAGGCCTCCTGGAGGAGGTGAGCTCAGTATTATGAGAGATTGTACCAGCTAGGTAGCAGTTTGGACGGTGAGGAAAGGGTGGATCTTGGCGATGTTGTGAAGGTGAGACAGGCAGGTTCTGGTGACGGATTGGATGTGTGGGGTGAATGAGAGAGCTGAGGCAAGGATGACACCAAGGTTGCGGGTCTGTGAGACGGGAAGGATGGTAGCGCCATCCACAGTGACGGGAAGTCAGGGAGAGGACAGGGTTTGGGAGGGAAGATAAGGAGCTCAGTCTTGGACATGTTGAGTTTTAGGTGGTGGGTGGACATTCAGGTGGAGACGTCCTGAAGGCAGGAGGAGATATGAGCCTGGAGGGAGCGGGAGAGAACAGGGGAGGAGATGTAGATTTGGGTGTCACCTGCGTAGAGATGATAGTTGAAGCCGCAGGAGTGAATGAGTTCACCAAGGGAGTGAGTATAGATGGAGAACAGAAGGGAACCAAGAATTGACCCTTGAGGAACCCCTACAGTTAGGGGATGGGAGAGGGAGGAGGAGCCCGCGAAGGAGGGCAAGAATGAATGTGGATACCCCAACCCCTTTGAGCCACAGAAAATATCATCTCTCTATCTGCCTTAGGCAAATACAGAATAATGTACATAATACACACATATATAAATATATATATATATATATTCACATATATGTATTTTGTAGTAATAGGAAAGTTTAAGAAACAGTTTAATCAACTTTATGAGAACAAAAGTGGACAATTATGAGCCTGGTGCTAGTCATAGATCATTTTTGGTATTTAACTGACTGAACTATTCTTGAGAACCGTGAGGTTATTCAGTCAAGATGCATTTCTATTTTGAATAGGACTTTCTGGCCTGGTAGTTTATTAGACCTAGCTAATTAGGTTTAACAAACAGCTAAAAAGCTTGGGGGTAGAGTGCCCTCTGTGGTTAAGTGGGCTGAATTTGGCCATCTTGTTGGCTGCCCTCGGACCAGGGTATAACTTGCCCATTCATTCTTGGAGTGAATGGTTTCATGACAGCAGATTTCTCAGTCCAAAATTAAAAAATAATAATAATTCATATGCTTACTACAGCAATGCCTCCGAGAAAGGCAAAATAAGGATTACTGGGGATTTCCCCCAAAATTCATCTAGTACTTTCAATGAAAGCAAAACTCCAGTAAGAAAGAATGCTAAATCCTTATTCCCCATACTTTAGCCATTCATTTAAAAGGATGCCAAAGTGGAACAGTGAGGGAAAAGAGAATATGACTTGGGAGGTTAAAGCTATCTTAGCAGATGCCATTTCTCATAGTATGTTAGTATTCAATTACGGGGTATGTTTGGAATTTCTGAGAAATTTTCTGAACCATTTGAAAGTACTAGAAAAACAGTAATTAATTAACAAATACCACAATCATTATTGTTATTATCATTAACAATGAGAACAGAAAGAAAAACACAATGAAATGATTGAAATGAAATTCCTTGAATTTGAGAGATGGGCCACGGCAACACTTATCCTTCTAGCTAACGTCAGTCTTGTATAATCTCAAGGCATAATCTCAAGGCATTCATGAATTTTAACATTGCTAAGCAACCTAAATCTTGGCTATAATTGTAAATTCATATATACATGTTGCCATATCGGAACATGGCCGTCATAATCTCAAAGCAAGTTCCCTTGCTACAAAAATAATAATGGCAATATTTGTTAAGCATTTAACTATGTGCCAGGCACTGTACTATAAGACATGAGTAGAGTCCCTCCATGAAATTAATGAGGTGAAAACTCATCCAGGGACACTAGACGATAAGGGAGTTTGTTTCTTAAATTATCACTGCAGTCCTTTTAAGATTCTGAACCAATATTTGATCCTCCTTCATTTTAGTCAAAAGCACGATGTCATGTTGCTAAATTACTTTCATAATGTAGAATTCATCAAGTATACAGCAAGGCAAGATCAAACTGCATTATTTTCCAATTAAATTTTCAAGGAAGCGTCTGAGATAATTATTCATATTCTTGATTAATTATAAGACAGACTAATAGGATTTTTAAATGAATAATATGTGCTTATAAGGTATATCTATCTATGACAGAACAATTTACATCTGTTGGTGGTTTTACAGATCAGATAATTAAGCAGTATTCTAGATAAACTTTTCTAATCTCCTTATAAAATTTAAAAAGCCATCCATGGGACTTTCTATAGTGACTGCCCAAAAGACATCTTTCCTTTTTGCATTTCAAGTGACTTGAAATGCCTTCTCTCTGTCTGTAATCTCAATAGCCGTAGTGCATATTTTGTGTGCGAGTCTGTTCCGATATGGCACCTCGTATGTAAGAATTCACCAGGGTTTAGGATGCTTAGCAATGTTAAAGCTCACGAATAACAATGATGTTATTCATTAAATGCTTTCTATGGGCCAAGCACTGTGTTAGATACAGAAAAGAAAGGTTTGAAATGTTGACATGGTTCCAGCACAGCACTATACCACTAAAACTCTAAATGCTAAATTAAATTCCAATATAAAACGGTGAACTGTAAGGGAAAATCAGGTAGTCAGGTTGTTTAGATGAGTATACAGCTCACCTGAAAGTCTTTTGATCTCATTAGCTGGCGCCAATCAATGGATAAGCAGCAGAAAAAATAAACCTACCATTGAATTTTTCACACTTTGCAGTAAGCGCTCATGTTGTTCAGCAATAGCCAAGGCGGCTGAGTGAACTTTTTGGTAGATGGCCTCTCCGTCTCTTGTTTGAAAGATAAAGAGTCCTTCCCCTGTGTCACACATCCTGCCAAAATAAAAACAACTACTTGAAAATAAGATTCTTAGGAATTCAATAGGATTATTGATAAATATCTCCTATTAGAAATGCACGTCACATTTTGGGGACCATAATTAAACAGAAAATTGTCCTAAAGATATGTACAGCAAAAAATTAAATTCAAATAGTTCACCCAAATGCTAGATCTGCACAACTGACTATGAGAGTTTGTGATTCCCGATATCTGAAGATCCAGTGAAATGTTGTACTGAAGCAGGAGGCTGGAAAATATAAATCCTTTAAGAAATTTTCTAGTCTGAGAATTTTGTGATTTTTAGACAAAGGAATTAATTAAACCATTTAATTACATAGATTCTGGTGGCTTGAAAGAGAAAGATCTGATTCTACCAGTGGGGTAGAAGCAGCCAAATAAGTGCAGAAATGGGCCTTCTTTTTGTGACTAACTGAATCAATGTGCTAAAATGGAAACGTCTGTGAAGAAAGCCATATGCTTGCTTGACATTAAATGTCAGTGTAGAAAGAAATGCTGCCTTCACATGTGATCATTAAAAAGATAGATGTGCATTTTATTAAACAGGTGAGGCTAACACATATGAAATACAGAAATCAATTAAGTCTAAAACAATTACATACTCTCTTGAAAGAAGTGGAAGAAAATAGTAGGATCAGAGGAAAGTATTATGTCAAATTCTTCTGTAAATTCACACTTATTTGCTGTTAATAATCTCTCCACAGAGATCCAAGCCTGGAATATAGTTTAGCCAAATTTTGACCTCAGCCTCATTCTTGTCCAACAGAGAAGAAGCTTGGCATATACAGAATTTAGTGATAGATTGAATATGCTGGTTGAATAAGAGAGAAGAGTCAAAGACAATGCCACTGTTATAGACTTGAGATACATGAAAGATGGTGGTTCTGTGTACAATGATGGGAAAAATCATGGGGAGGATAGGGTTTGGGTGGAAAGATGAGGAGTTCTGTTTTGGACATGTTAAGTTTGAGGTGTCAGCGGGACATTCAAGTAGAGACATCATGAAGGCAAGAGGAAATGCAAGACTGCAGAGAGGTCAAGAGAGAGAAGGACTGGAGATGTAGATTTAGGAATCATCTGCATAGAGGCAGTGGTACAAGCCATCCATGGGCGTGAATGAATTCTCTAAGGTAGTGGTTGTAGTAATCTAGTTCACGGGGCCCAGTTCAGGCTTCTGATTTGCAAATTCTTCTACCTCAGAAAACTAAAAGTTAAAACTTAGAGCAGCTTCCTTGCTATGACCTTCAGCAATATGTTCATATGTACAATGTCAACTTTATGAAAATTTGTCTAGAGGATCATAAATTGGCATTCTGGCTTAGGTTTATTCTGGTTGTTCAAATTCATTCAAGAATTGCTCAGTCTACTTTGGAAGGACTGCACACACGAGGGGGTTCTCAAAGTCCATCAGATAAGTCTGTACTGAAGAATGTGTGACTTGCTCTCCTGGGAACTGACTGCTTCATGTAACTTTGCTTACAGCTTTGTCAACCATTTAACAAGATTGCCTGCAGTCCATGATCTAAACATCATTTATAATCTAAATCCCAAGGGGGAAAATGAAGGAGGAGCAGAGGAACAATGAAGCCAACTAAATGGACTGATGGCCTCGTGTAACATACTGCAGCAATGTCTGTTTTTCCTTCAGGGAAAGAGTGAGAGGAGGAAAGAGAAAATTAAAATGAGGTTCTAATGGGAATGAAACTTCATCCTTATGGCCACGATAGAATAAGAAATCCACATGTTACTGTCTTCTATTGCCCTTTTACTTTCCTTTCACATTACCTGCCACTTTCCTCCTGGAAATTTTCCAGAATTCCAGTGGAACTCCAAATTCCCCAATCACTCTATCTGCCATTTCATCCAGGGAAAAAGCAGTGAGTTGAAAACCAGAGAATGGATTTCTAAAAAGAGCACGTGCCTGGCCTTTCACATTACCTAGGTTGCCTCTAGTACTAATCCAGATGTTAAGATCCAGTGGGGTTTCTCATATCCCAGCTGCACTTATACTTTTGAGTCCCCTCAGCCTCACTGCTCCCATAAGACACTGTAGTTTAGACAGAGCTCCATCAATCATCCAAACCATGGGTCATGTTCTTTGACAGGTAAGTAAAAGAAATCCACAGCGCATGAGATTTCAGAAAATCATAGCATTACCACAGAAAGCTTCACTATCCATTTCCAAATGTTTACAGACTGCTCTCTCTATTTTTAAGAGTTATTAACTGAATGAAAATATACCACTACCCTTAAGGCATTTCAAATTAGTTATGGTATTTTTTACAAAAATAAATTCAGACAATGCACTTTATGAAAGTCAAAACGTGGCATTCTCCCACGCCCTGGGCTGTCAAGATTCACAGGACTTAGACTAGACAAAAAAACAAAAAAAACCGAGAATACAAATGTCAGGAAACAAGGAAACTGGAAAACAGGAAAAGAGCCGGATTTGAGGGAAGATATTTCTACTCCTAATTTCTGCTTTTCTAAGAAGCAACAGTGGGCCACAAAGGTAAATCAACTGAAAAAAAACCATTCCAATTTCATAGTCTGTCATTTTGAAGGAATATCAGAATTGAAATAGTAAAATGAATTTGAATGGGTAAATATGGCCATTTTTCACTGTAAATGCACACAAACCTATCTTACCAAATTAACCTCACTACAGCTGGAAGTGTTCAGCTCAGAAATGTTGCGTTTTTCTGGTAGAGTCATTGACCTACATGAAATCTTAGTTAAAAATATGTAGATCAAATGTATCCTTGGCTGGTAAAGGAGATATACTCATCTGAGTTATTTTTTCTGCAGAATCAAGTTTCCTTTCAAATGTCACCTGAGGATTTTCCTTTCATTTTAGGCTTTTTGCATATTAATTTAGCACAGTGAGGTAGTAAGAGGGATGCTGATTTTTAGAATGCCGAATCAGCACTCAATTCTTCTGTTAACAAAGAAACTTTTACTAGACACCTGACATGTTTTAAGAAACTAATTTGCAACATTATGTAATCTTCTCTAATGATGATAATTCCACAAAACATTTTGCCATGGTTGTAGCTTTTTTACAAGTAGATATCTCTATATATAATGATGAATATCTCTTGGGTTATATTCTGCCCTCTGATGTACACTTTTGTGCAAAGCAAAATGTGATTTTCTGCATTTAGAGAGAGAAAGACAGGAAAGAAAGAAAAGAGAATAGAATAAGCAGGCTAAAGTAATATACCACATTTCTGAATAGCCTCTCCTGCCCTTGTCTCTAAAGACTAAAAAATTGTGAAAATGAATTACAATGTTCATCTTCTGAAGCAAAAGAGAGAAATAAATTATATAATTGCAATGTTATTAAATGAAATTAGATAATTTTACCCCCCAGTGCTTTGAGTCACTGAAAGGAAAGAAGCAAGGCAAACTAAAGACAAAATGTGGAAAAACCAGACCTATTTTGGAAAATTCTTCATTCATGTCTAAGCTTGAAACCCTTGAATAAATTTTGCCTAAACTCAGATTTTCCATTACTACCCAATACTCTTAGTGACTTGAGATATGGGCTCTCCAATTGGTTCATCAGCACTTAATTGAATGACATGTGTAAATCAATTTTCTAGATAGATATCATTCCTGTCTACTATCAGGTGCATATGTAAGCAGTTAGCAAGAAAAGTCACTTTTCTGGGACACCCAAATAAGCCAACCTTATACTATTACCAGAAGGGAGAAATAAAGCCTCCATGCTTGACATCATTTTCAGAATAGTATTTGCCCAAGCCTCTTAATTATCCAGCATATCAAAAGTGTGACAACTGCATCATGTTTTAACATGTGGAGTTTAAAATAATGAGCAGTTTTCTTTTTCATTACCTAGGAAGCTACTAGCAATATGCCTAGGAGGGGGTAGATAAGGAAACCTCCATCAGGCACTTTTTCTTGGACCCCCCAAACCCCCGAGTTGACTTATCCCTAAGCATTCCATAGAAGTGGCCAGCCACCACCCACACTCTTAGTTATGGGCAGAATCTTATCACCCCAGTGTTTCTATGAATTGAAATGAAAGCTCTTCCAACATGTCCCATGAGACTTCCAGCCCAAACCTACTGCAGCAGCTGTGCAAACTGGGAGTCATTCATCCATTTAATCGTATTTTTTGAGTGCTTGTTATGTGCAGAGAGTACAATGTTATCCAAGTTACCCATTTCTCTACTGGAGATTGGAAGAAAAAGATGGCTGGACCCTAATTTCAGCACACTTGTAGAAGGCATCACCCAGAGTAGGCCAAGCAAGATGGCTGGTACTGAACTCTTCCTACACTTTTAGTTGAGAAATTAAAATAACGAGGCAAGGAATCTGCATTCTACAAGAGAATAATTTGTTTGTAGTCTAAAACGTGCAATGCTTGGTTTACATTGTTTGTAATTAATCCATAAACCATTTCAGAAACCTGGAGAAAAAATGACATGAAACAAAGCACCTGAATTCTTAATTTTATACAAGACATTTTCCCACTGGTGTTATAAGTGGCTCAGGTGAAAAAGAACGTTGCATTGAATATTAAAGTTTTATATTACTCCTGCATTGACCTTTCTGTTCTGTTCTGAGAGATTCATTACAATATTTCAATTTCCAGGTCCTTGAAAGAAACCCAATATAAACCTATAAACCAGGAATATGGAAATAGGGAATTAACAAATTTCTAGGAGTAGGTTGTAAAATCAGCAAGTTGGTCCTATGCATAAAAATCAAATTATTTATAATTGGACTTTGTGTAAATTGGAATTACACAAACGATAACATATTTGGGGAGGAAATGCCTTCAGACACCCACATGATTCAGTGTTTAAAAAGTTGCAGTGCCTGAGATTTTATTCCCCATAGAGCAGTAGTATTTATTGAGCACTTACTATGTGCAGAACACTGTGCTAAGCACTTGGGAGTGTCCAATACAGTAGGCAGACACAATCCCTGCCAATGAAGAGCTTACAGATTAGAGGGGTAGACAAACATTAAAATGCAGAAGGATATAATAATAATAATAATGTGGGTATTTGTTAAGCGCTTACTATGTGCCGAGCACTGTTCTACGCGCTGGGGTAGACACAGGGGAATCAGGTTGTCCCACGTGGGGCTCACAGTCTTCATCCCCATTTTACAGATGAGGTAACTGAGAAGTTAAGTGACTTGCCCAAAGTCACACAGCTGACAAGTGGCAGAGCTGGGATTCGAACCCATGACCTCTGACTCCAAAGCCCATGCTCTTTCCACTGAGCCACGCTGCTTAGTGTATATAATACACTATATAATACACGCTGATATGTATATAAGTCCCAAGGGGGTGGAAAGAAAAAGTGCTTAAGGGTACAGACCTAGGTACATAGGGAACACAAAAGGGAGGGCGAAGTAGAAGTGAAAGCTTAGTCAGGGATGAGGCCTTTTGGAGGAGATAACATTTTAGTAAGTCTTGAAGATGTGGAGAGTGATGACCCTTCCATTGGGGGAAACAAGATTCTAGTAGAGCTTGAAGCTGGGGGAGTGTTAGCCTTTCTGTCAAATCCAAAGTGGTCAAACCACAAGTCTGAAGGCACACCACACTTCTGCTCATTTGCTGTAGCTCAAATGCAGTCTGCTTTACAGATCTCGGGTGCCATTCTTCCTTTTCTAGCTCAATCCCAGCTCTGGGCCAGGAAAGGGAAAAAAGCATGTGTTACTCTCTAAGGTGCTCTTGATATTATGAGTAGGATGGGTCAAGACACAAACTCATGCCCCTAAACTTTGTTCTGAGAAGCACATTCAGAAGAGCTGAGATCATGAGCTCTTCCACAGCCCCAGATGCTATCATCCACAATAAAAGTCAGTCCTCACTCCAAAACCAAAAACCACTGAGGTCAGATCTCTCTTCTAGTCACCTTCATTTTCCCTGTTACATCGTGGTGCCTTAAGCTTCCAGAGTTGAATTTCAACACTTAAGCATAGACTACCCAGAATGTTGTCTTTCTTATGTTGGCTGGAAATGATAGCAGGTGACCAGAAATACTTTCCACACTTGTAAAGTTGTCCTTCTTTTCAAAGATGCTGATTCTGATGGGGAGATTTTATCCTCGGGTGTGAATGTCACACCCACACTACATTCAGGTACAGCCTGCCATTTGGTTCTGATTTAAGCCACTGCTTAGAGTCCATTTTACTGTATGGCTCTACTACTCTGAATTTTCATCTACATTATAACTTTGCTCAGAAAAAGCCACCTCACTTCCATTTGCTGCAGGACAATTGGTCTGGCCATGACTGTTTCCCAGCATTCCACAGTTAACCCCACAGTTAGCCAACTGATTTAGCACAAGAGTAAAGAGAAAGGTCTTCTTTCATACAGTGATGCAGAAGAATGGTACAGCAAAACTGGAGGGAGTATGGAGTAGAGCAGTAAACACAATTAAAGATACAGGTAATAAGTTCTACTTGTAAAATTAAAAGAAATTAACGTTAGGCTAGAGAAAGTAAAGTGTCAGCCTTTGGGTGACAACAGGTTCTTTTAAGTATGCAAACATTTTAATTAGCGAGATGCTGATAAGGTGGTTGCCATTTCCACAGACCACCAGCACGTGGCAATAGTTTAAAATTGTAGCAGGTGGGAGTTTGGTTGGCTAAACAGATGAACTCATACTTTGAAGACTAATTAACTGAAGGGGGCTACCAAAGATAGGAACGATGGCTACTGAAAAGATTTTTAATGCCATCTACCTAAGGTGATTTAGTTCTGGATAGTACAGTGTTCTCCATACAGTAAGTACTCAATAGATCAGCATGGCTCAGTGGAGAGAGCACGGGCTTTGGAGTCAGAGATCATGGGTTCGAATCCTGGCTCTGCCACTTGTCAGCTGTGGGCAAGTCACTTCACTTCTCCGTGCCTCAGTTCCCTCCTCTGTAAAATGGGGATGAAGACTGTGAGCCCCACGTGGGACAACCTGATTCCCCTATGTCTACCCCAGCGCTTAGAACAGTGCTCTGCACATAGTAAGCGCTTAACAAATACCAACATTATTATTATTATTATTAGATATCACTGACTGATCTGCATGGATAAAGGAAGTTATATAGATAACATCTGGAGATCATTTATAATTCTGGTTTCCTTGGCTCTATTAGGACTGGGAAAGGTCACATAACTGTACTTCAGTGATTTTAGCCCACTCTAGTAGCATGGAAGCAGACTGAATTTGGAATGAAAATCTGAACTCTGAAAGCAATCACACCTGCAACATATTAGAGTCTCAAAAAAGGCACTTAGATTGCATGCACCTTAAGAACACCATCCCAGGCATGTGAACACCTACCCAAATCTTATGAACGCTATTTTGGCGGGAGCAAACACATAACCTTAGTACTAAAATGAAGTGAGTCAGGATCCAAAACTGTCAAAATGGTGTTAAACTCACCTTCCTGCCTCAAATGTAAACCAAGTTGGATCTCTTCCATACCGCCGTAGGGCACTTAGTGGCCAAGAGATGAGTTTTACTCTGGGATTCTGGATGTCCCAAAGACAGATATGCTCATATGTTATCTGCAAGGTACATTCCCCATGTACATCTAAGTTAGGAGATGGCATCAAATACACATTGAATCTCTCTGGGAGAAAAACAAAAGGTTAGTCTAAAGTCCCCAGGAATTCAAATTGAAGACATAATAGAATTCTTTAGGTTATTAAAAAAAATACACTGACACCCTCTTCCCTCCAATTATGTTAGCAAAGTATTTAAATGATACTCTATCAATACCCTGTAGCCCCTAAAATAATTAAATTTTTCACTATGAAATTAAATATTGTGTGAGTGATATGTGAATACAATTAATATTATTTCCACTAAAAAGTTAACTTTTTCATCTTAAATTTTCATAAGGTAAATGTTATCTATTGCAGTGATAGGCTAAGCTAATAAAAATATCTTACAAATAATTACACCTGTATATTTCCACTTTCCAATGCAAGTCAATTCCTTTCCTTCCTTCTTTCATTCAATCAATTAAATCATATTTACTGAGTGCTTACTTTGTGCAGAACACTGTACTAAGTGCTGGGGAGAGTATAATATAACAGTAAACAGACACATTCCCTGCCCAAAGCGGGCTTACAGTCTGCAGGGTTAGAGTGTCTTCCTCCAGCTTTTCCTGCTCTTTCCCTTCTCTGAGGAAGGCGATGGGGAGAAGTAGTTATAAAGCTGGGCAGCCACCTTAGAGAAAGTGGGAGGGGAGCTGTGCAATCCTCTATTCACCTCTCCTCCTAGCTATTTTTGCCCTTCCAAGCTTGCAAGGAAGAATCAGATTCACTAATTTCTATTTTCACTACTAAAATCTCATCCCCATTAAAAGCATGGAGCTCTTTTAAAATCCAGGGGGATTCATTGCTGGAGAAGCTAAATATGCACAAAATTGTTTGAGCAGGCAGCTCTGCCACTTGCCTGCTGTGTGTCCTTGGGCAAGTCATTTAAATTCTCAGTGTCTAGGTTTCCTCATCTGTAATAATGTGGACAAAATATGTGTTCTTCCTCCCCTTGGACTGAACCCCCTGTGTGGGATAGGAATTGTATCCAGTCTGCTTAAATTGCTTCTTCTTTAGTGCTTAATAAAATACTTGAACATAGTAGGCGGATTAATGAATAACATTTTATTATTATCCCTTCATATGTCAGAAATGCTTCAACGGATTAATAATCTAACAATTCAAGAGGCTGTCGGCCACTGTTTAATCAGGATTCTTCTTTCAAAGGTTGATGGCCAGGAAAAAGATGTATATATAAGTCAACACTTTGAAATCTGGGGAGCTGTTTAGAAAGGAATTTTGACTAAGAGGGGAGAAAATGGTACTGGTAAATATGCATGAGTTAAGTGCAGATTTTTAGAAGCAGCGATAACGTTTGTAGTCTAATGAGTTTGGAAAACTATTCATAAATGACAATATGGTGTTTGCTGCAAACATTCTCATGCCTATCAGTTTGAAGTATTACTGTTCTTTCTGATTGCCCCAAACTCTAGGATATTGTGTTTGGCTTCATTTCAAATGTGTCCAACAGTATTCTAAGCATAGGTACAAGTTAATTAGGTCAGACACAGTCCCTATCTCGCGTGGGGCTCACAATTTAAGTAAGAAGAAGAACAGGTATCCCCATTTTAGAGTTGAAAAAACTGAGGTACAGAGAAGTGAAGCGATTTGCCCAAGGTCACACAGCAAAGCAATTGGCAGAGGCAGGATTAGAACCCAAGTCCTTGTGATTCCCAGGCCCCAACTCTCCCCACTAGGCCAGGTTACTTCTCCAAATCGATTTGCCTGATTTCTGTTTTAGAGGACCTAGTTGCTGTTACCTTCCAGCTTTCCCTGCTCTCCAGTCTGATGGAGAAAAAGAGCTTATTTTATTCAAATATGACTATCACATAATCTATTCTGACAAATATTTTGAGGAAAAGTGGGCAAGACAAGGAAAGGAAGGATAATCTCACATATAGGAATCATTTAGTGACCCCAGTCCAATATGACTTAATGAATTGCTCTGCCACTGATGTTCAAAGTCATTACTCCTCAAGTCAGCACCAGGTGACATTCTGAACCAAGGTACACTAACACTAGCTCTTTAAAATACTGCACTTTTATGAGCGATTTTAAAATTCTCTTTAGAAACGGCACAAGGTCAATTTTGCACTATAAATTGTAACTACCTCTACATAGTCCGTTTTGCCAGGAGCGTATGCATAGATTATAAGCATAAAGATTCCTCTAGACTATAATAAGTTCACTATAGGCGGGAAACTTGTCTACCAACTCTGTTATATTATACTCTCCCAAGTGCTTACTTCAGTGTTTTGCAAATAGTAGGGGCTCAACAAATAGGATTGTTTGATAAAGATTCAAAGGTCTTTTATAGGCAGGGATTTTTTTTCATCTCCAAGCTCCAAGCACCACACACCCATTTTGGCTATAGATAGAAAGAGTAGATTCCAAAGTAACCTCTTATCACCTATCTTTGCTTATAACATCTGGAATTATGGGCTCATTGCCACAATGACATAAAGATTTGTGGTGCATCTCAAACATTTTTAGGGTGAAGTCATAGATTCCAGTATTTGGTTTATAACTTTTTAGGCATTCAAAAATTCAGAATTTATTTTACTTACCATTTTGCTCCCTTTCCACACCCGTAGCCAGCAAGTCAGGCTCTCCAAGGCTGATGTCATTGATTCGAGTTCCTAGGCATTCCATCTGCAGCACTTTACACCACTCATCAGCCTCCAGCTCTGTATAAATGCCCAGAAAATTGCCATGTAGTTATATAATGGATTCATATTATAAACAGAAATGCATGAATTTTTCAGGATCTACCATGGCAAACCCACCTGAATCACAAGCAAAAGTCTTGGAGGTGTCATCACTGAAATAAATCCCTATAGCATGTTTCTTTGTGCTCTTTGGCAACCGTAATATATTCTTCACATTATTTAGTTCTGTGACCTGAGAAACAAAAAATTTGAAGTCTTATTTCTAATCCCTGAAAAAAAGTCATATATTGAAAACAAGAAAGACTGCAGAGGAGGAAAAACAATAAACCTAAATTCAACTAGGAAGGAAAAAAAAACCTTTAAGATAAATCATCTCTGACCTGAAAAGCTATGAATCAATAAGTGGCCACCAAGACCTGTTAAGTTGAGGGGCTGCTTGTAAAATTAGAACAGAATTTTATGATTGACCTGTCTTTAATAATATGAAGGTTTTCAAGATACTAGGCTAACAATTAACCCAAACACAGTACTGGTATTCATTCATTTAAGCATATTTATTGAGTGCTTACTGTGTGCAAAGCATATACTAAGTGCTTGGGAAAGAATAGTGCAACAACAAACAGACACATTCTCTGCCAATGACGAGCTCACACTCTAATAATAATAATAATGTTGGTATTTGTTAAGCGCTTACTATGTGCCCAGCACTGTTCTAAGCGCTGGGGTAGACATAGGGGAATCAGGTTGTCCCACGTGGGGCTCACAGTCTTAATCCCCATTTTACAGATGAGGGAACTGAGGCACGGAGAAGTTAAGTGACTTGCCCACAGTCACACAGCCGACAAGTGGCAGAGCTGGGATTCGAACTCATGAGCCCTGACTCCAAAGCCCGTGCTCTTTCCACTGAGCCACGCTGCTTCAGTCATTAATATACATAAACAAATAAATAAATTACATATAAATAAATATATATGTGCTGTGGAGCTGGGAGGGAGGATAAATGAAGGGAGCAAGTCAGGGCAACACAGAAGGGAATGTGAAAAGAGGAGAGGAGGGCTTAGTCAGGGAAGGCTTCTTGGAGGAGATTTGCATTCAGTAAGGCTTTGCAGTATTGGTGCCTCAAGATATCATCAATACCTACATAAGGAAAGTAATATTATCTGTTCTTTGGGAAAATGTCCAATAGAGCAGATTTCAAAATTGCCAAATTAACTTGTTTTAATCAATGCATGTAATATATGCAGATAACTGTACTAAGCGCTTGGAAGAATATAGTGCAAAGAGAGTAAGTATAGGCAATCTCTGGCCACAAGGAGTTTACAGATTAGAGGGGGAGATGGGTATTAAATTATATTACAGATGGATTTGTACATAAATGCTCTGGGAAGGGTGAATAGCAAAGTGCATAGGTGACCCAGAAGGGAAGGCTTAGTCAGGAAGGGCCTCTTGGAGGAGATGTGATTTCAGGATGGCTTTGAAGATGGGGAGAGACGTGGCTTGTTGCATATAAACATGGAGGGAGTTGCCAGCCAAAGGGATGATGTGGACAAGGGGTTGGTAGTAAAAACGATGCCACTGAAGTACAGAGTGATGGTTGGTGTCAGAGCAGCAGTGTGTGGGTTGGGTTGAAGAAGGAGGTCAATAAGGTGGGGTAGGAGGGGGAGAGACAGTTGTGTGCCTTAACTCAGTGGTAAGGAATTTCTGTTTGATATTATTATGCTCATGACAATAAAAATTATCCTTGCACAAATCAGCCTTTCTTGTCAAGGGCCAAATAGAAATCCAAAGTCTAACAGGGATGATGCTTGTACCCCAACAAAAAAGTTACTCAATTATTTCATCCTCAACACCCATCTCACTCACAGTACAATTTAAAGGTTTTACCTCTTGTTTTATTTATCAGTGGAAATGGAAAACAGCTTATTGCCTTACTCCTTTAAATGGCTTTCAACTCGTTTACACAGATCCCCATTATTCCCAAGCAACATTTAACTGATCCCTGGCCTGAAATACAGCAGTAATTTTAAAACATGCAATTACATTAAACTTCCATTTAGGGCACAAAGGAAAGAAGTAAATCATCTGGTTTGAAAATGGAGGGGGAATTCAGGAAAGCACTGCACAATTACTCAAGTACTTTGACTTGCACTTCTTTGTCTTTGTTACTGAAAGCACCTTCCTCAGTACACTTTGGACAGCTCAACAGCTTTTCTGATGGTGTTGTAGTTCTCTATAATGGTTTTATTCCATTTACTGATATTAACTTAATAGATGGTGAGCCAAAGGAACCTGTCAGACAAAGAGACGGGTAGAGAAGGAAGTAGGAAATTCATAGCAAGGCTTGAGGGACCCGAGGCAGGCAGCTGGCTTTAGTAGCCATATCATGGAAAGAAACTCCTGAAAACGCTGGTAGGGTTATCTGGGGACTGGAAGGGGAGGAGGATGAGAGGAACTCTTCCGTGAGCTTAAACTCTCCCTATACCCTCTTGTCTCCCATAGTTAGTCCTCTCTTCACTTGAGTTTTTCCTTATTGACTCCTTGACATCCCTTAGGGAGCAGGGATTATAATAATAATAATAATGTTGGTATTTGTTAAGCACTTACTATGTGCAGAGCACTGTTCTAAGTGCTGGGGTAGATACAGGGTGATCAGGTTGTTCCATGTGGGGCTCACAGTATTAATCCACATTTTACAGATGAGGTAACTGAGGCACAGAGAAGTTAAGTGACTTGCCCACAGTCACACAGCTGACAAGTGGTGGAGCCAGGATTCAAACCCATGACCTCTGATTCCCAAGCCCATGCTCTTTCCACTGAGCCACGCTGCTTCTCATGTTGACTGGCTTAATAGAAACTCCTGATGCATGAGCTGGAGTTTCTAATAGCCAGTCAATATCTGTGTGTTAATGTAACAATTTTCAGCCTTGCGTTCCATTGAGCTCATATTTAGTGTTATTCCTTTAGATATAAAATGCTTTAAATAACAAACTGTTGTGACTCAAACATCGAAAATGTATTTTGATAGGGTAATGTTAAGTGGCAAATTTTCTAGAACCAATAGTAGTAGGCATACAAATACGTTACAGAGATTTTCAGTAGCACTCTATTGCTTAAAAAATGAAACTATATTTTCCAGAGCAAACTACTTAGATATTATATATTAACTGTATTTTATGACAAAACTAAATTTTTTAGAAATACACAAAAAAGTCTATTCTTTTGAAAGAACTATTTTGCGTATATGAAAAATTCATATTTACACAATATACTCAAGTTATTTTACACCTCATATGAAAGACCATCTTTGACTGCATAATTCAGTAAAAAAATTTAAGACTGTACTTTGAATAAGGCTCAAAAGAGAAATACCCTGTTGTATAACTTACTTTAACTACTTCCAGGTGTAATTGGATTTTTACATGCTCAGAACAAGCCGGAAGAAAGGTAATAGGTTGAACACCCAAAAAAAATGAACCACTCAGTTCACCTAAGCTACTGCAGTGCCTGAGACAATTCTGATTAACCCCCAAAACGTGAGTTTGATAACTTTTTAATTGTGATATTTTAAAAACAGGTTTTTTCTTAATTTTTTTTTTTTACTCTTGGTAACGATTATGCTTAATATTTTTATTTCTAAGCTGCAACCTGGCCTTGTGAGAAATGGTGTGGTCTAGTGGATAGAGCACAGACCTGGGAATCAGAATGACCTAGGTTCTAATCCTGGCTATGCCACTTGTCTGCCACATGACCTTGGGTAAGTCACTAACGGTCTCCTTGCCTCGTTTACCTCATCTGTAAAATGGAGATTGAGATTGTGAGCCCCATCTGGGAAATGACTGTGTCCAACCTGATTAGCTTGTATCTAATCCAGTGCTTAGTACAGTGTCTGGCACATGGTAAGTGCTTAAATATCACAAAACTATATATTTTTATAACTTTTTGACACCTGAGGCCAAAATGCTCATTGCTTTCTGACTAACAATAATAATAATGATTATAATGATCATGGTATTTGTTAAGAGCTTACTATGTGCCAAACACATTCTTAACTGAGGTAGCTAAGATGGCAAATTATGAAGACAATCGAACATTAGAATGAACGAATCTTCAGATGACATTATAATGAGAAAATGAAAGGGAATGTTACGCAATCCTTTGTAGGCAATGATATAATAACAGTATCAGTGGGGATCTGAGGAGATTATATTAGAATGTAAAGAGAATCAAAATGACATCAAAACAAGTACATTACAAAGTGTTAACAACAAAAGAACAGCGGATCCATATGAGACAAGACAATACAATAGGACTGAAACCACAGAGAAAGACAAGAATCAGCAGTAGGCACAGACTACTAGAAAGGCATTCAAAGACAGATAAGCACGTTAGATAAAACTTCAGGACTTCTCGAGAGAAATCAATTTATCCACATTTTACTAAGAGGAAAAATGGCTTTCCCCAATGAGGAGGTCAGTTTGAAAACGTAGACCAGCATTTTATAAAATTTTAACTTTTAATTCAATCTCAACATCATTATAATGGGATATATAAGCTTAATAGCACATCTACTATGTCTCCATCTATGATGACCTGAGGGGGAAGATCAATCTTGGTCTTAATAAAGCAGAGAGAGCCTTTGTTCAAAATAGTTGAAGATTTACCTGCTACCTCTTCATTACTTTGCAGATCAACCATAAATTTGCTAATGCCGAGTTCATCACGGCATTCTCCTCGACCTAAGGGAACGGATTCATTAGGTTTTCCCCCAGAAGCTTCCATGAAAAGCATAGGCATTCCTTCCCCCCTCTAAATAAAGAGTAAAGACAGCTTGCAATGTCTTAGCATGGAAAGTAGCGTGACCTGGGAGAAAGCATGGGCCTGGGTTTTAATTCCAGCTTCACCACTTGCCTACTGTGTGCCTTTGAGCAAGTCACTTCTCTGTGCCTCAGTTTCCTCAAAAGTAAAGCGGAGAATGAATACTTGTTCTCCTTCCAATTTAGACATAAGCTCCATATGGGCCAGGGATTCACAGTCTCAGTAGGAAGGAGAATTTGTACTGAAGTCTCATTTTATGGTTGATGAAACTGAGGCACAGAGAAGTTAAGTGATTGGCCCAAGGTCACACAGCCGGCAAGTGACAGGGCCAAGATTATTAATAATAATAATGATAATGGTATTTGTTAAGTGCTTACTATGTGCAAAGCACTGTTCTAAGTGCTGGGGAGATACAAGGCGATCACATTTTCCCACGTGGAGTTCACAGTCTTAATACCCATTTTACAGATAAGGTAACTGAGGCACAGAGAAGTTAAGTGACTTACCCAAACTCAGACAGCAGACAAGCGGTGGAGCCGGGATTAGAACCCATGACCTCTGACTCCCAAGCCCAGGCTCCTTCCACTGAGCCACGCTGCTTCTCTATTAGAATCGGGGTCCTCTGACTTCCAGGCTCCTACCCTTTCAAGCGCGTAGTACAGTGCTCTGCACATAGAAAGCGCTCAATAAATACTATTGAATGAAAATACTATTTTCACTAGACCACACTGCTCCTCAATATGAATAAATATGAAGATGAATGAGCTCCTGTGAGTTGGATCACACCTATTATTTTTGTAATGTGTTGTCAATACAAACTGTTCAAGCTCTAGGTCAATGGTTGCAAATTTCAGACTATGAAGAATTTGATGCATTTAAGCTTTTCCTAGCTTTCAAACACTGTGCTCTTCTAATAAGCTTTTATGCATATTCTTGGTAAATTCCTTGTAAAACGCATTTATGGAAAGTAAAATAATATTTAGTACATATATGTCTGTGGCAGCCTGGAAAGAATTATTATAACTTTGCCTTTTACATTTCAGTCAGCCTATATTTTAGCTAAATTTGATTATCAAAATGACTCAGTCACGAATTTTTTTCATATGTAAGACATGTCATTCACCACTGACAGCTAAGGAGCCATTCCGAACTGTAAATGATGATGATTATGGTATTTGTTAAGCGCTTACTGTGTGCCAGGCACTGTTCTAAGCACTGGGGTGGATACAAGCAAAGCAGGTTGACACAGTCCAATTAGAAATACAAAATGATGATATAGAACAAATGTGTATTCCTCCAGCTGTGAAAAAGAAGTTTTCTTATGTAATAGCCACCCAGTTTCACCTTCCTGGGAAACCTCAAAGATTCTCATAAAGTCGGTTTTCTCTAAAGAAAACCTCAGGTTCCACAGTCATACAGTCTGATTGCTTGAGCTTACATTCCTATTGCATGTTCACAGCCTTTGAAAATATGCTGGCTGGTGAAAATAGGTTTTCATTTGCCTTGACCAATACATGATGCTACACAGTTTTGATAGAAAATAGTTGGGAGAATTTTTTGCTCCCTCTCCAGGTATCTCCTTCTGTTGCAGTCTTGGACCCTAGTCCTGAACAACCTTGATGCCATCATTCTCCCCATCTTCAAAGTGTTTTTAAAATCATATCTCCTCCAACAGGCCTTCCCTGACTAAGTCCTCAGCTCCCCTACTCCCTCTCCCTTCTGCTTCACCCTTGCAAATGGATTTGTACTCTTTACTCACACCACATCAGCTCCACAACACTTATGTACACAATTTATTTTAATGTCTGACTCTCCCTCTAGACCTTAAGGTCTTTGTGGGCAGGGAAAGTGTCTGCCAAAGCTTTTGTATTGTATTCTTCCAAGCATTTAGTACGGTAAGCACTAAACTACGATTGACTGGTTGACTGAAATAGGCAGAAAAAGAAATGTACTGGTACTATCCATTTATCTCAAAGACCATGAAATCTCCAAGAATAGTCTGCCAGCCCAAATGAACAAATATGAATTTCAGTAGAGTAAGGCTCTAGTTCACACCAGAAATTCTGTGCAATTTATTTGCTTTTCCTTGCCTGTAAAATATATTCACTTCATTAGACTACCAAAAGGTTCTCTCTATATTACAAATGCTTTATATGCTGGATATCAAAAAACAGTCAAGAGAGAATACCAACACCAAATTTACTTCTAGATTTCATAAATCATTTGGGAATATAAACATTCATTGATTAAATGGTGCTTCCCAGAAGATGAAACAACTTTAAAAAAAGTTTTTAAATGCCTTCCTCTCCTCTAACACCTCTCTCTCATCCTCTCTGTTCCTTAAACAGAGACTTTCAGCCTTATTATTTGGGGTAGTGTTCCTCTTTAAAGAGAGGTCCACTCCATGTTCTAATTTAGCAGCAGATGAAAGTAGAGGCCAAGGAATCTTATGCATTATTTTCTGAAAATGTTAGTTTGGGGCAGTCAGATTGCCGCATCCTTCTTTACCTCACTAATCTCCTATTACAGCTCAGACTGCACTTTGCTCCTCTAGTGCTAGCTTAGTTACTTGTTCCAATCTCCTCTATCTCATCACCAACCCCTTTCCCACTCATACCCTTAGTCTAAATCTCCCTGTGCCTTTATATATGCCAGACCATCACTCTCTCCACCTTCAAAGCATTATGAAGGTCACATCTTTTCTAAGAGGCCTTTCCCAATTAAGCCGCCCTCTTTTTTCCAGCTCACTCCCTCTTCTGCATCTTCTATGCACTTTGATCAGTGACCTTTGGGCATTTAAAGGTCACCCTTAGGCCACCCTTAGCCCCATGGCACTAATGTACATATCTTTAAATTGTATGCTTTAAATTAATTTATTTATATTGTCTGTCTCCCACACAAAACTATAAGCTCATTATGGACAGGGAACATCTTCTAGTTCTATTGTATTGTACTCTCCCAAGTGCTCAGTAGAATGCTCTGCACATATTAAGCACCCAATAAATATGATTGATTGATTGATTGAGGACCTGAATGATTTATTAAGAAACTAAAATTTGAGAAGTCCAGATCTAGGCAAACATTTTGCAAACTCTGAAGGGAGCTGCACCACAAAGATTTTATGTATATTAACCCACTCTGGATAATTCTGCTGGGTAATTCTTTGGAGATTTGTGGGCAGTGAGGATAGGCCAAAAGAAGAAGTTTCAGTTCCATAGGGCTGAGAAGTAATGATGTATTGAATTCTCAGTACCATCAGATGCATTCTGAACTACTGGCAGGGTGTGTACTGGGAACTTGGATGTTCATCAAGACCACCAGGGCTCAACAGCTCGAGGTAGCCTGGGGAGACAATCTGACTTGGGCTGAGTTGACACTCCCACTCCCACAGGCCTGGGACTATTCCAGGGTCCCCTCAGGGTCTCTCCAGCTAAAGAAACCTAGCTTAAATTTTCAACTGAATTCCTAAGGATCACTCCAACCCATCTGAATACTTAGGAATCCCTGAACCATTCAGTCCCTCAGAGTATTTTTTTGTATGTGTGTGGTATTTTTTAAGGGCTTACTATGTGCCAGACACTGTACTAAATGCTGGGGTTATAGAGATCACAGTCTTAATCCTCTTTTTATAGATGAGATAACTTAGGCACAGAGAAATCAAGTGACTTTCTCCAGGTCACCCAGGAGCAAGTGGCGGAGGTCTTCCTCCTTTTTGAGCTCTGCTTAACCTTCTCCAGTCAGGGGACATCTGGGGCCTGAAGTAGGTTGCCTTAAAACCATTCAGATATTAGCAGAGATGCCAGGGTATCATCAATTCAACACAGAGTCTGTGCATACTAGGAGATTGACTTACTGGTTGCTTGGTGATTCCTAGCCTGTCAGGATCCTGCACAGTGCTCTGCATATTGTAAGTACTCAATAAATACCATTGATTGATTGATTGGTAGTGTTTATAACATCAGTTCAAATGCAACTGCTAACCAGACCCTTCTCTTTCTCTGTGTGCTTTCCTGCTGGAAGAACTCTATGTTGGATTCTCTCTCTACTCCCCTCTATTTTACTTTTGAACACTGAGATGAAACCTACTGCCAAGTAGAAATGCATCCCCCAAGTGGAAATCCTTGGTTTATTTTTCCCCCCCCCAAAAAAATTTCACTCTAGAGGATTTTCTTTCCTTTCTCAGCTTGCAAATAGCCTTAAAATAGCAAATGTCTTCCTCAACTAGATAATAACTAACTAGAGCTACAAATACTTCCTCAAAACATCTCAACTACCATTTATGCTTATGCCTAAGGAAATAAACTATTTGAAGAATTCCTTCCTTGGACTCAAACCTAACTCAGAAATTATAAATGGCTTGCTAGCCAATATTAATGGCATCACAAAGAAACCAAGTAACAAACAATATGATCTTGTCCCAAATTCTATATCCACACAATTTATATGCTCTTGTTTATGTGACTATCATTTCCTACAGCTTTGCTGACCTTCAGCCAGTCAATCAATCAATGGTATTTATTGATTGCAGAGCATTGTACTAAGCACGTGGGAAAGTACAGTACAACAGAATTGGTAGCTGAAGAGCTACCTGTCTTGAAGGATTTTCCAGGCAGTTATAATTTCACCCATTCTGCAGAAACTAATCCTATTCATTTTGATCTGATAGCAACTGTTTCCCTTTGGGACTTGAGAAAAACACACAAGTCCCACAGCGTGAGAAGCAGCATGGCCTGGTGGAAACAGCCTTGGGAAAGTTCTCTGTGCCTCAGTTTTCTCAACTACAATTTGGGGATTAAATTCTAATCACTCCTACTTAGACTGTGAGCCTCATGTGGGACAAGGACTGTGTCCAACCTGAATGACTAGTATCTACCCCAGTGCATAAAGAAGTGTTTGACACGTAGTGAGCATTTAACAAATACCTTTGAAAGAAAAAAAAAGAGGCAAAATACTTCTGGAACCTTTTGATGTGGTTCCTCTCAGCACATACTCCTCTCAGCAGGTAGGTGACACAAATTATTTGTTTTTCAGACCTTCTTGGGTGCTTCTATAGCTTTATAAAAGGAGTTGTCAATCTCCCCAGGTGTCCAAGCATCCTTCCTTTATCTAAGACTCCTGCAGCAGATGGTGAAAATGGTCTGGCTTGTATTTCCTGGATCAATGTAGAATAGTGACAGACTGCTAACATTATTGGTAGATTGCTTCTTGGCATTGATTCGTAACAGGGCATCTTTAAGAGTACCCAGGGAGCATTCTGAACCAACTTTTCTTTGTTTTTCCCAAAGTAACCTGAATATGATTTGCTCCATTTATTTTGTCACCTGCCTCCAATCATTCATTTTTTATGAAGCCAAAAGACTTCACATCTAGATTAAAGACTGGTAGGCAGACAATAAGTAAGAGAGGAAGTATTTTAGGGCCTACTATTAAAAGGTCAGTTGAATGGCATTGCAAGTCTGGAGATTTGATTGCAAAGAGGTGCCAATTTTTTTTCCCATCTTCTGTGGCCCAAATTTCTGGTGAGCCCTGACCGAAAGTATAACTTTTTCTTTACCATTGTCTACAAATTCTCGTAAGGCTTAGGGTTATCTCTACAGCCTGCTTCTTACTGATCCTTTCTGCTATTCTGGAGCTAAACTGAAGCAGCTACTACTAGTTAGTACAGGGGTACTAACTTTCATTTTACAATTGAAACAGCCGCATGAAAAGTTATAATAGATAGTTCAAAAGAAAAGGAAGATATTATTATTATTTTCCTATTCTAAAGAGTAAAAAACTGAGGAAATTGTTGGCTATAGCAAAGTTCCTCAGTCTAACCCTTCGAATGTGTGGTGTGCCAGGTCACAGACAACACTGTTGATAATGAGATTTCATCCTTGAGTGTGTGTCACTGAAAAATCTCTTGCCCATTATTCCCCTGAAAGCACAGCATTAACCTTTTCTGTCCCATTGTCATTCATATTCAGCACTGCTAAGGCAGTCAGGGACAAGAGGGAAACGGTATTCCACTGCCAGCGGGACATGTATTTGATTTGTTTTTGCAGTAGTGGCCCATGATGGCTGATAGGGAAAATGTTTGTGTGCCGACTGTGGTTGTGGGACACAATCCCAGTCCCCTTCCCTCTTCAGGTAATGGCAAACACTGCAACAGAGACAGTTAAATCATTCCTTGATTGCAGGAAAATGATTTCCCTCCACATCTTAAAAGCTCTCCCTCCTCTAGACCATCTGGGCTAAGGTCAAAAGAAGATCTGGCAAATGAATTCACACTCCAGCTCTTTTGAAAAATGTCGATTTCAAAATGAAGCTATAAGCTTCATTCCAAGTGTATTGAAATCTTTCACCTCATTACAGTTCTCACTGGGTGAGTTGTGCCCAGGGTCAGGTGGATAGACTGACCCTGAAACTCAGACCATCAGGGTGAGATTAGCACCAGGCATGAGATTTGCTCTGTGCAGATGTATAGCATCTGATAGGTTTTACTCCAGAAAAGCTAAATGGGCATTCCTCCCGCTCATCCAGAGAAATAAACATTACTCTCCTCCGAAGTGTTTCTGTCATACAGACACAGCCACTGACTCCTCCATCAACCTTTCAAATAAATAGCAGAAAAACTCTGACCTCTCGTATGTACAAGAAGAGGCACACCCACAAAGTGAAAATTCTAGTCCAGTGTTACTTGGAAAAGCATCTCCATGTTCCAGAGAAATGAGTCTCAACCACATGGTAGCCCAGATCAACCTGTGTGATTTTACATCACTTGATTAAAATTTTAAAAAGTTACGATTGCTTCACACTTGCTGCATTGTGTATATTTAAATTTGAAAAAGCTCTCATTTTTGTCTAAAAATATATTAAAACAAAATCTGTTCAGTATTCTAAGAATGACTTCAATAGGAAGTACTGTAAGCATACTGTAAGATATTCCAAGAATATCTTGGAAATGATCATGCCTTGTTTCTTATTCCCATTTTTCTGGTTATCAGTTTCAGAGGGCCCTTGATGAATTTATAATAGAGAGAAACCTGTAAAGTTTCCCAAAATGTCTGCTAACTCTTCATACAGGGCATCCAATTAAGAATTTAAAAACATGGAGTGCCAAATTACTTCAGTTGTTTTAAGCTCTATGCCAGACATTTTATTCATAATGACTGATAGTATTCATTAAAATAAATGTTTAACAGGCAATGATTAACAAAGTGGTCGTACTTTAAAAGTTCAATTTGCCACCGATATAGTTTTTCATTAACAACTTGGAAAACAATTACAAATTACCCAATTCAATTTTCTAAACAGATTATTTTGTAACTAAAATGAGAGACTGTTTAAATTACTTGTGGTGTCGCAAGGAAAGATTAATACAATCGGATTAAAATTCCAATTCCGTTGAGCAATAGGTATATTCCTGTCAGAATCTTGCAATTAGTTAGGATTGTGTTGGAATATTAAATCTGCTACTGGTACACTGCAAAGTCAAAAGTCATTTAGAGAAACAAGGATTTGATTTTCAATTTTTTCCTCTATTTTTGCTTATGGTAATGCACAGATGATGATTTATTTATGTTTACCAATTGAAAATAAGATTGCTACCTAAAAGGCAATTTTCTGTCTTGCTTTTGTAGTCTATATCCTAATTATTTTTTCCCCCTTATGGGACCAAATAAATTAAGTGAGCAATTCACTTGGTGTATGCAAATTGCAGTGTTGTACAGAAGATTCAAATTACTTCATTCTAAAAAAAATTAGAGCTGTCATCCTGAAAACAGAGATCCATAAAAACCCTTTAATGAGTTGAAGCTTTTTTGTTTATTTTTGAAAGCAAACCCAAATTATGTACTGGAAAAGCAGTGCATTTATAGGTAAACACTTTTTATATCACAACTTTACATAAAGACCCCAGTGGAAATAATTTTTATCTATTGATAAGATTTTTTAAGGAAGCTCCATAACATAAAGGTTGGCCTCTATTAAACAGACAGTTCTTATTGAGGAACTCTAAAAGCTTTCAGCGTGGTAGTCTAGGTTTAAGAGTATGCTTCCATTTATACAAGTTAAATAATTTAGCTGCATATTTCTTTACATGTCTACCCAGGGTGTGAACGCTGCCAAAACTTGGGAACTGACCAACAAATGTGCACTTAGTCCAAATTTACCTGTTACTACATATCAAATTTGCATTTACCAGGAAAATCCAACCTAATTATATTAATAATCTCTATATAAGAACAAAAGTTCATAATGAAAATTCCACAGAACCTGTCTTAAACCAGCACTGCTTTGTTACGTTTACACAAGAGTGACTTGGTTAATGGAACCCTGAAAGTGAATTAAAAGTTGTCCCTGGTTCCCAAGTGACCTAAGTCCTATGCTTAAGTATTTATTTGGTAGTAATAGTTTTAGGGTTTGGACATTCTTTCAAAAATCACATTCTGCAAAATCAAGGGGTGATGGAAAGTTCAGGGTTCATAAATGAGATAAATGTCATAATGTGTATGTCACAGTCCAGAAGGTCCTTCTCTCTGAACCTTAAGCAATTTAGATGAGTCTAAGATACTTTCAAAAATGCTCTCACAGCAGTTTAAACTGTTTCAAATTTCAAGAGTCAGGCCGCATGACATGCTATTCTAAATATGATTTTCTCAAACTGGAGTCTGGACTTTGGCACACATAAACCTGAAATGAAGACAGCTATTCAATCATCATGAACACGCTGCCACTGTGGGGAATAAAGGGGAGATTTGTCAATGAATGTTTGATGAAATCTCTGAATAAAATAACATTTCATTTGGAATTCAACTGTTTCCTGATGAAAAAGCACTTACTGTAGCAGGACGATATCGGATATGTTATCAATATGCATACATATGCCCCAACATAAATAATTGAAATAAAATAGATTAAGCATAGTATAAAACAAACACATCTTACAGTTAATAATATTTTTACATCTAATGAAAGTATAGTTCAGTATTTCTAAATTCAGAATACACTAGGTTATTTTGTGGTTTCCATTTTTTGTAGGGTTAATCTTGATAACTAAGAAAAGCATAACAATCTGCAGTAAAATGGATTTGGTTTTTCACGTCCAACAAGATCTTGAGCAAGTCATATTTCCTTCATTTCACTCTGATTCATCAGCAGAATGAAAATGCTGAGAAGGCATGCTAATCAAAGGACTCATGTGTTATGCTGATATTCAAGAATGACACTTTGGAAAAGTGCTTCAGATTATAATTTCTAAGGAGGTAGTTTTGCTTAAATTATTTATGATGCATGTGGAAATAGTACTGTCTTCTGCCTGATTTATTTTCAAGTCAAAGTAAATGTAAGAAACTTTCACCTGCATGTTCTGTTTTTATGGTATTTGTTAGTTGCTAACTATATGCCAGGCACTGTGCGGAGCACTGAGATAGATACAAGCTAAGGTTGGACACCGTCTTGGTCTCCGTCTTTATCCCCATTTTACAGATGAGGAAATTGAGGTACAGAGAAGTTAAGTGACTTGCCCAAGGTCACATAGCTGACAAGTGGCGGAGCTGGAATTAGAACCCAGCTCCTCTTGACTTCCAGGCCCGGGGTCTACCTATTAAGCCATGGTGTTTCACAATGTACCGCACTTCTCGCTGCTTGTCCCTCA
Source organism: Ornithorhynchus anatinus (assembly GCF_004115215.2). Taxonomy (NCBI): domain Eukaryota; kingdom Metazoa; phylum Chordata; class Mammalia; order Monotremata; family Ornithorhynchidae; genus Ornithorhynchus; species Ornithorhynchus anatinus. The sequence continues at coordinate 11,077,222 of NC_041735.1, read as the reverse complement.
TTGCCTCTGAGCTCCAGGGGGAACATGACATTAGAGAGTGCATGTGGTGCTGAGCTAGCCACTAGCATTATAACCTAGTCCTCTGCACAATTTCTCCATCTTGAAGTCTAGGACTGAGGCTGGTCTGCCTTTTTGTCACAAGAAACTCCATCATCATCCTGACTAAAAACTATGGAATCTCTACTTATTAAAAGTCTGTTGTTTGTCCCTTTAATTTTCAAGCTAAGTTTTAGTAATACCTACTACCATATTTTATATAAAATGAGATCCCTGAATATTTTGTGTTCTAGGTATCCCCATCTTCGTTTATAACCACACAACCCTCAGAAAGAAAGTCCTTCATTAAAGTCAGTTATGCATCAGGAACAGCACTGAGTCTCAATTAAGTTTAGACTGAGTAAGGGAAGTCCTGAGGTTAATGTGTCAGGCTTGGCCCAAGCTCAAATTTCTGTAGCTTCCATTAGTTTATAAAGTATAAAAGTTATGGTAATTTTTTTAGACTGGAAATGTACCCAGATAAAATTGATACTCTAAGGTTTCAGATGCCTCCAGCAGTCTTGTGCACAGTATAGAATGTGGGAAGTTCTTCATAGCTGACTTGAGACATGATTAATTATCACTGTAAAATAGCACCACCATCCTCCTCATCTCATACTTCCATTACCTTGGCATTACCCTCAACTCATCACTCTCATTTAGCCCGCAGATTCAATCTGTCATCAAATCTTCTCGGTTCAGACTTTGCAACATGGCAAAAATTCACCCTTTCCTCTCCATCTAAACTGCTATCACACTAATCCAAGCACTTATCCTATCCCAACCTGATTTTTCCATCAGCCTCCTCGTTGACCTCCCTGCCTCCTGTCTCTTCCCCCTCAAGTCCATTTTTAACTTTGCTGCCTAGATCATTTTTCTTCAAAAACGGAAGTTCATTTTTCCTCACACCTCAAGAACTTCCAATGGTTGCTCATCCACCTCTGCATCAAGCAAACTCCTTACCATTAGTTTTAAAGCACTTAATCACCTTGCCCCCTCTTACCTACCTCACTGATTTCCTACTACAAACCAGTCCACTTACTTCACTCCTCTATTGCCAACCAATTCACTGTACCTTGATTTAATCTATCTCTCCTCCGACCTCTCGCCCACATTATGCCTCTGGCCTGGAACTTCCTCCAACTTCATCTCTGACAGACCATCATTCTCCACATCTTCAAAGCCTAATTAAAATCATATCTCCTCCAAGCAGGCGTTCCCCAACTAAACCCTCATTTCCTCTTCTCCCACTAACTTCTGTGTTACCCATGCATTTCGATTTACCCCTTTATTCACTCCACCCTCAGCCCCATAGCATTTACATTCATATCCTTAATTTATTTATTTATATTCATGTCTTTTTCCCACGCTAGACTGTAACTTCACTGTGGTCAGTGGATGAATTTACCAACTCCATTATACTGTACTCTACCAAGTGCGTAGAATAGTGCTCTGAGCACAGTTAGTGTTAATTCAAAATGCTAAACAACCGGCATGCTAATATTGGGCCCTACCAATCTCTAACCTGGCTAAATTTAAAGAAAGAAAAACTACTCCTTTTTGTATGTGATGATTTTTGGACTTTCTGATTGTTTTATGTCATTTTTTTATGCTCAGCTAGTTTGGATTGTTCAGCATTCGAATTTCAATTATCGGTCCGTATTACCTGACTTCCAATGAGCTGTGAGGGAAAAGACCAACTGCAGAAAAAATTGTTCTCTCACAGATTAGTCCAGCATATTTTTAGATACTGGAACAGAGTGCCCATTCCAGGCCAGGCTCAGTTCCAGAACTTTAATCACCCGTTCGTGAATCCACCAATCTTTGTGATGTTAAGACCACAAAACAAAAGGTTTAAAAGGAGGTGTATAACTTGCATTATTTTAAGTGGGCCACAGCTTTCTTCCCAGGTAGGAGATCTATCACTAATTAGTCTTGGCTTGGAACATTACCTGAGAATTGCCTTTTCTTCTAATTAACTGATGGGTTTTCTGGTCGGTCACCCCATTCATTAAGGAAGCAGGGAAGCACCTAGCTAGGATCTGAGGTAGGTCTCAGGATAAAATATATGCGTTTGTGTGTAAGCGTCTGTGTGAGTGTGTGTGTATGTGTGTGTTTTGCAGGAACAGGCCATGGAAGGTGGGAGGTCACAGCAGGGTCCTTAATCCTGGGAACCATTTCTCAGGCCCAGAGCCACTGCCACTTGCATCATGGCCTTATGGGGAGCTGCCTGAGGTGACTTCATAGTCTTATTAAAATTGCATCTCCTCCAAGAGGCTTTCCCAGATTAAGCCCTCGTTTCCCCTATTCCCTCCCACTTCTGCATTGCCTCTGAACTTGAATATGTACCATTTAAGCAGTTGATATTCACCCCACCTTCCATCCCACAGCATTGATGTATACATCCATAATTGAATTTAATGTATGCCTTCCCCAGTACCCTGTAAGATCCTTGTGGGCAGGGAATGTTTCCACCAATATTTTTTTACTGTATTTTTCCAAGCACACAGTAAGTGCTCGATAAAAACCACTGATTAACTGATGAAACTTTCAAAATACTGGCTTCAATTGGCCAACTTCTCTCTTTTCCAAACTCAGGAAGAGCAAAATTACAGGAGTTGAGAGACATGCAGATACTTTTAGGTGTGATAACCTAAGCAGCTCCTCTCCATGAATAATTAACTTTATGTGAGCAAAAAGAATCTTTGGAAGTTAATTCTCCTACCTGAAACTTACTTTAGTGTCTGTTTTTCCCACTAGATTATAAGCTTCACGAGGGCAGACATCAAGTAGACTGACTCTAGTGTACTCTTCCAAATTCCTAGTAAATGCCTACTGTTGATTGATTGAGCTAGTAACTATTGTAACTTGCAAGAATATTACTATTTGTATGGCAATGGTAATTTACTAAATGGTAAATTTAGTACATTTTCCCTCCCCTTCATCATGGTTCCAATCTGTCTGAGTAAATGAAGACTCAATACCTGTTCTCTTTCCCCCTTAGTCTGTGAACTCCATGAGGGACATGGATGTCATTTGACGGTTTTTATGGTATTTGTTAAGGCCTTACTATGTACCGAGCATTGTACTAAATGCTGGGGTAGATACAAGCTAATCAGATGGGACGCAGTTACCCCATCTGTAAAATGGGGATTAAGGATGTGAGCCCCACATGGGACAGAGACTATGTCCAACCGGATTAGCTTGTATCTACTCCAGTGCTTAGAATAGTGCTCGACACATATTAAGCACTTAACAAACATCGTTATTAAATACAGTCATTTGAAAAGTGAGTCCACATGTCTTCTGCCCTCTTCTCTCCCGAGGATTTGTCTCTTAGAGAAAATAGAGGTGTGAAGCAGCAACAGCAAGCTGTAGGAGTCTCCCAGAAGAGGAAAAACTTGTGAAGGGTAATAGCAGAATAAAAAGAGAGGGCTGAAAACAGTTCAAGGCTGAAATGCTATTAGTCAGGCAGATGGGCTTATGCCAGCCACTTGAAGACTCAGCCATTGAGAAGATCTGGCAAATTTGGGCCCTTCCTATATGAGGTGGAGTTTTTTGCTAGTAAATGTAGCCCGATAAAATTCACTGAGGTAGATTTGGAGCCATGAAAGTTCCATTCCAGAAGATGACATGAGGCATAGATATTAATCTTGTCTTATGCTGTTATCTCCGACCCATAGCGACGCCATTGACACATCTCTCCCAGAATCCTCCACCCTCATCTGCAATTGTTCTGGAAGTATATCCATAGAGTTTTCTTGGTAAAAATATGACAGTGGTTTACCATTGCCTCCTTCCATGCAGTAAACCTGAGTCTCCACCCTCGACTCTCTCCCATGCTGGGGCTGCCCAGCACAGGGGAGTTTTGACATGTAGCAGACTGCCTTCTACTCACTAGCCACTACCCAAGCTAGGAATGGAATGGATAAGCTTTTACTTGACTCTCCCTTCTATTGTTGAGACTGGTAGAGTCCTAGAAACTCTCCAGGTGTGACCTTGAGAGAAGATATTATCAATCACCATTCCATTTTGTCAAAGGATCCTTGTGTTCCTCCCCAATCTAAGTGGCATACCTACCGAACCCTTAAAAATATAGGTTAATCTGGCTAAAGAGAAATGTTTTCCATGAAAAAATGGCAGTCTATTAATAATCCAAATTGGTCATTGATATTTTCTGGATATCAAATAAAAAACTAAGTTCTATTCAAAAAGACTTTGTCTTTACATTTCCTCCAGGAGTTAAAGTTGGAGTGTTAGGCAATTGTATTTTCTATCCAAATTATTGGGTTGGGATATTTTACAACCAACCACTTCACATTACCAGCTAATTCTGAGCATTTAATAAATGAATTTTTGTGTAATCCTCCTAGTCTTTTCCCCAGTGTGTTTCTGTAATATCTGAGGTGTAAGAAAGGAGGAAAAAATTCTGTTTCTTGAAGGATATCATCGCAGTTAAACAGAGCTTAAACTATGGTAAAAGTCACTGCAGTCCCAAAGAACTTTGCAATTATAGCCAATCTATTTTACTGTCATGTCTGACAGTTGAGCATCCCTCGAACTTTACCACAGAGAGATGTGTTAAGGAGAGTAAAATGGTTTTTAAAGTTAATACATTATTCAAAAGTACATTTTGCAATTTTGCAATATAAAATAATGGTCCAAAAAGATATATATTTTTTACAATGAAAGGGGCACTAAATGTTAGTTCCTTGGATAAAGGGTTTTTTGTTTGTTTTTAGCTGGTCTATTGTTGACATTTAATTTTAATAATGAAAAAATAAAAACAGGATCGATAATAGCCAACATTGGGCCTCATAAATGCTATATATTTCCTACAGGGATAAAGTTATCTACTTAAATAAATACATAGTATTTTCTCCATATCGATCAAATGGAATAGTTTATTACTCATTTGGTTCTTTTGGAAATTGCTTAGTCCAAATTAGGCTTAACTCTGAATTGAAGACATGACATTCTCCAAATAGCCTTAAGGTTTTAGAACTATTTAAATGATACAAAATATAGATAAAAATATATTTCATAAAGGAACCTCAGATTCAGTGCTCCCTTAAGAGATTTCTCCTAAAGGTCTCACGTCTGAAAGACTAAATAGGATGAATCAGGTGTAGAAGATGACAAAGGTTTCTGAACATTAATGTATGTAACTCCAATTTCCTAATACATTGAACTTTTTCTAATGATGATTGTAGAATCAAGAGAATATGCCCAACTATATTCTACTAGGTTTGGCACGTGAATTCAGTTCATTATAAAATGAAGGAAAAAAATATTCAAGGAGCTGGAGTGAAGAAGAGAGACTTGATGGTCTTAAAGATAGAAACAGAGGAAATGTCTTTGTTTTCCCTTTCAACCATTTATTAAGGCACAATCAATCCATCAATGGTATTTACTGAGTCCTTACCACGTGCAGATCACTCTAGTAAGTGCTTGGGAAAAGTAGAAGGCAAGACATAATCCTTTACCTCAGTGATAAATATGTCTGTTTATTGTTGTATTGTACTTTCCCAAGTGCTTAGTACAATACTCTGCACACAATAAGCACTCAAAAAATAATATTGAACGAATGAATAAATCTAGTGAAAACAGATCACATTTTCCTCTGGGTGTTCATCAAAGGCTAGTACAAGGTGAAAATGAATACAATTCCAGAGTATTTTGATTCAAAGAATACAGAACCTCTCTCTCCCGTTAGAATGTAAGCTTGTTGTGGACAGGGAATGTGTCTGTTTATTGTTATATTGTACTCTCCCAATCACTGATTTGCACAGTAGCAAATCAGAAGCAGCGTGGCTCATTGGAAAGAGCACGGGCTTTGGAGTCAGGGCTCATGAGTTTGAATCCCAGCTCTGCCACTTGTCAGCTGTGTGACTGTGGGCAAGTCACTTAACTTCTCTGTGCCTCAGTTCCCTCATCTGTAAAATGGGGATTAAGACTGTGAGCCCCACGTGGGACAACCTGATTCCCCTGTGTCTACCCCAGCGCTTAGAACAGTGCTTGGCACATAGTAAAGCGCTTAACAAATACCAACATTATTATTATTATTATCACAGTAAGTGCTCAATAAATATAATTGAATTGAATGAATCAATCTTTCCAAGTTATGGATTTCACAAACTCCAGGCATCTACTAGCCATGAATTCCAATCATTTTCCCTTACAGTCATTTCTGCCAGAATGTAATTTTCAAGTTCAAAATTTGGAAAGACTATGAAAAAAGAGTAAGGGATGCCATAACATGATCTTGAATTGGCCATAACATGATTAAGTTCTAAGCAAGAATGCCTTCATCCAAATTATATTGTTTCTGCTTCAGATATAAGATATCAATTCATTTGTATTGTACCAGAAACTATTTGTAAATATAAAGCTTATTGTCATTTCTAAAGTTCAAAGTTTACCAATTAGTTCCTTGCAACTTATTAATGAACTGATGCAGTACTTCTGAAAATGGAAGCACAATATACGCTGCTTAAATCAGCTTTAGCAGCAAAAGCCCAAAGGTTACTAATCCCCTTTGTGTTCTGTTCCAAGTGTTTTCAAGCCACCTATTCCTAGGTCCTTGTTTACCAATGAAATAGTGATTGATACAATGTAAATTAGTGTGGGAGTTTTCAAGAACAAAATTACTCTGTCTTAGCAGGGATGCCTGGAACTTAATAGTGGCGATTTAGCCGAAATTTCTATGTGTGGAAAATATTTCCCTGGGTGTTCCTTCTATTAGAATCTACACTCTCAGTTTAACAAGGATGAATAAATTTGAAGAAATCACATTTCTTGTTACCCACCATTTCTCTATTGATGGGATTTCCAGATTGCTTATTGGGTGCAGAATAAGTACTTGGGAGAGAATGATATAACAGTGTTGTTAGACATGTTCCCTGCCCACAAAGACCTTACAGTCTAGAGGGGGATAGAGACATTAAAATCAATTACAGATATGTACATAAGTGTTATGGGGCTATAAGAGGGGTGAATAAAGGGTACGCATCCAAGGGCAAGGGTGACACAGAAGGGAGTGGGAGGAAGGGAAATGATGACTTAGTCGGGGAAGGTCACTTGGAGAAGATGTGACTTTAAAAATGCTTTGAAGATGGGGATAATGAGTGAGGAGGGAGTTCCAGGCCAGATGTGGGATGTGGGTGAGAGCTGGGTGACAAGATAGATGAGATCAAAGTACGGTGAGTAAATTGGTGGTAGAGGAGCAAAGTGTGTAGGCTAGGTTGTAGAAGGAAATGGTGAAATAAGAAATAAGGAGGGGACAAGCTGATGGTAAGGCATTTCTGTTTGATACTGAGGTGGATGGACAACCCCTGGATGTTCCTGAAGAGTGGTAAAACATGGACTGAACTTTCTTAGAAAAATAATCTCCTGGCAGAGAGAAGTATGAACTGGAGTGGGGAGGTCAGTGTGGAGACTGATGACGGAGGGATATAATAAGTCTTGGATGAGTGTAGTAGCAGTATGGATGAGGAGGAAAGGGTGAATTTTACCAATGCTGTTAAGGTAGAACCAATAGGATTTGGTGACAGATGGAATGTGCGGATTGAATGAGAAAAATGAAGTGAGGATAATGCCAAGGTTACAGGCTTGTAAAATAGGGAGGATAGTTTGTCTACATTCATTCATAGAGAAGCAGTGTGGCTCAGTGGAAAGAGCATGGGCTTGGGAGTCAGAGGTCGTGGGTTCTAATCTTGGCTCTGCCACCTGTTTGCTGGGTGACCTTGGGCAAGTCACTTAACTTCTCGTGCCTCAATTCCCTCATCTGTAAAATGAGGATTAAGACTGTGAACCCCATGCGGGACAACCTGATTACCTTGCATCTACCCCAATGCATAGAACAGTGCTTGGCACATAGCGCTTAACAAATACCACCATGATTATTATTATTATTCATTCATTCGATCATATTTACTGAGCACTAACTGCATGCAGACCACTGTACTAAGATCTTGGAAAGCATAATACAGAAATAAAGAAAGACTAATCCTGCCCACAATGGGCTCACAGAATAGAGATGGGGAGGCAGACATCAATACAAGTAAACAGGCATCAAAACAAATAAATAGGATTATATATATACGCAGATACACATTAAGTACATAATGCATAATTATGTATACATATACATAATCATGTGCACAAATCTATGTATAATTATGTATACATAAGTGCATGTAAGTCTATAGTGATGGGAAAGACAAGGGAAGAACAGGGTTTGGGTGGGAAGATGAGGAGTTCCCGTTTGTACATGTTGTCCTCAAATGAAGAAGAAATTCTACGTTTGAATAGGAGCTAGGCCACAGTTTCCCTAAGTCATCTGCAAAGACCATATCACTTGCTAAAATGTTCATTCCTATAAAATAAAGATATGCTCTTATCTAAATATAAAGGCAGGATTAGTTTAGAATGGCTAATTCCCCTAAAGTTTTGAGAAAGTTGCAATAGGTAGTCAAACCTTACCTTGTGATAGCACCTAAAATATGCAGCCCGCTCATCTGAAAATTTCTCCAATCTTTTTGGACCTTTGCTTGAAGCTTTCTTGAATACTAACCAGCATCGTTGATATATCTGGAAATACAAAAGAGTGTGCTTGGAGTCACCTTGACTTGAATATTACTGACATTTGCATATAAATGCTTGCTTTTGATGTTTCCACCTGTAAATTATTCACGAACCATAACACAGATGTTGACTTGGGGAAAAAAATAGCTACTGGTATAATGGAAGGCTTTACCTCTTTTATAAATTGAAATGAAAAGGAAAAAGTGCAGATTTATTTGTGTTTTGATAATTCTGCTGCCTTGTTTAAGAAAATCTACTAGAATGTGAATATTTACTTCATCTTTATTGAAAAAATGAAAATGATAGTATTACACTTATAAGATGGGGGTAAAGGATCTATATTGTTTGATAAAAAGATCTTTTATTTTTATAAAGGTACTGAAGTATTACTGCAATTACACATGAAATAAAGTATTGGATCAACCTTTTTTTAATGGCATTTGTTAAGTGTTAACTATGTGTCAAGTACCGTATTAAGCACTGGGGTAGATACAAGCTAATCGGGTTGGACACAACCCTTGTCCCAAATAGGGTTCACAGTCTTAATCACCATTTTACAGATGAGGTAACTGAAGCACAGAGAAGTTCAATGACTTGTCCAAGGTCACACAGCAGAGAGGTGGAAGAGCCGGGATTAGAATTTATCTCCTTCTGACTCATTCATTCATTCATTCAATAGTATTTATTGAGCGCTTACTATGTGCAGAGCACTGTACTAAGCGCTTGGGATGAACAAGTCGGGAACAGATAGAGACAGTCCCTGCCGTTTGATGGGCTTACAGTCTAATTGGGGGAGATGGACAGACAAGAACAATGGCAATAAATAGAGTCAAGGGGAAGAACATCTCGTAAAAACAATGGCAACTAAATAGAATCGAGGCGATGTACAATTCATTAACAAAATAAATAGGGTAATGAAAATATATACAGTTGAGCGGACGAGTACAGTGCTGTGGGGATGGGAAGGGAGAGGTGGAGGAGCAGAGGGAAAAGGGGAAAAAGAGGGTTTAGTTGCGGAGAGGTAAAGGGGGGGTGGCAGAGGGAGTAGAGGGAGAAGAGGAGCTCAGTCTGGGAAGGCCTCTTGGAGGAGGTGAGTTTTAAGTAGGGTTTTGAAGAGGGAAAGAGAATCAGTTTGGCGGAGGTGAGGAGGGAGGGCGTTCCGGGACCGCGGGAGGACGTGGCCCAGGGGTCGACGGCGGGATAGGCGAGACCGAGGGACGGTGAGGAGGTGGGCGGCGGAGGAGCGGAGCGTGCGGGGTGGGTGGTAGAAAGAGAGAAGGGGGGAGAGGTAGGAAGACTCCCAGGCCCGTGCTCGTCTCACTAAGCCACACTACTTCTCAGTCTTGTCAAAACATGGATGTTGCAGTCTCCAGTGAGCTTAGACTTCCTAATGGGGTACACGCTCTTTCTGGCTTCTTTCTTCAGAGGGCTTAGGTGGCCCCCAGATAGCAGAGTCACAGTCCTTCTATTGCTAGTCTTGAGCCTTCTAAATATGCACTGAGGCATAAATAATTGACTGATCGACCAACGAAAGCCTTGAAAACAAAAACTAATTATCAGCAACATCAGGCGGGCTACTCTCCCTCCCCTAACCCCCTTTCTCTGGGACACTCACTACTTAATGCATAAAAGGAAAACTTCTGCAAAATGCCAACTCACTGTTGCAGTACCTAGATCCAGTAAACTTCATAGACGATCACCAGTTTTAATTGACAGCAGTACAGAAATGCTGGAAAATTATTGCAGAACCATATGGAATTTGTAAACTAAACAATGGTTTATGCTGATTCAGGAAATGTGGGAAATTCTTCGCTATTTCCTATAGAATTAAAAAAGAGACATCTTGCTTGTCTCCACAATCTAAACAATGGCACTTCACTGATTATATCATAGCACAGCAGAGACATCTACAAGAGCATAAATCTCGGCAGCTGCTCTGACCATCAGAAAAGTTCCAGTTGGCATTTAGAAATGACATTTGCAAGTACATTTTAGATAGAGGAGAAAAGGCTAGAGGCAGAGAAATATGTAAGGAGACAGTTAGTGGTTCAGCTGGAAAATGAGGAGAATGCACAGAAGAGGGAAATAGTGTAGAGGGAAATAGTGTAGAGGAAATCTGGCAGAAAGCCTAAATGTAAGTAACTGAGAGATAGGGGTCTAAAGGTTGATGCCAAAATTATGAATTTGTGGGATAGAAAGAATGCTGATAGTGCTGAAAATGATGGGAAATTCAGGAAGAGGAGAGAAATGAGGAAAAATGAAGAGTTCAGCCTTGAATATTTAATTTAATGCAATAATTACATTTAATTAGCCAGCTGGACATCCAGGTGGAGACTTCCAGTGGCAGGAGAAAAGATAAGATTGGAGAGAAGTCAGAGGGCAAGGTTGGTCCCCTTCTGTTCTCCATCTATACCCTCCCTTGGAGAATTTATTCTTTCCTAGGGCTTTAACTACTCTCTCTATGAGGATGATTCCCAAATTTATATCTTTCCTCCTGCTTTCAGGATGTTTTTACTTGGATGCCCCACTGACTCCTCAAGCTTAACATGTCCAAAACAGAACTCGCCTTCCCACCCAAACCATATGTTGCCCCAGACCATCTAATTAATGTAGACAGCACCACCATCTTCCCTATCTCGCAAGCTTGTAATCTTGGTATTATCCTTGACATCACTCTTATTCAACCCACATATTTAATCTGTGTCCCAATCCCATGAGTTCAACCTTCACAACATCAATAACATCTTCCCTTTCCTCTACATCTGAACTGCTGCCAAAGTAATCCAGATATTTATCCTATTCCGCCCTGATTACTGCATCGGCCTCCTTGCTGAACCTCTCTACCTCCCATTGCTTCAACTACTATCTCTATGTAGATTCCCAAGTCTACATCTTCAAGTCTGATCTTTTTCCTTCTCTTCTGTCCCTAATTACATGCTCATTAGTCAAATCAAGATTATCAAGGGTCAGTTGGTTTAATCTGAAGGAACGATGGTCCCATGCATTTTCAAAAATCCTGATAAGAATTGCTACAAATTATAAATAACAAGTAATAATAATGAAAGTTCATCTATCATTCATAATAATAATAATAATACGTGTCAAGCCCTGTACTAAATTCTGGGCTGGATACAAGATAATCAGGATCCATATGGCTCTCACAGTCTAAGTAGGTGGGAGAAAAGGTATTGACTACCTATTTTTCAGATGAGGCAGCTGAGACCGAGAAAAGTTAAGTTACTTGCTGAAGGTCATACAGCAAGTGAGTGGCAGAGTCAGAATTAGAACCCAGGCCCTCTGGCTCCTGGGCCATGCTGCTTCTCTAAAATCTTTATTAAAAAATTACAAATATTTTCATGAAGGATATATTTCTAAACAATTCAGCCCTTTGAATTACAGAGTAGCAAACATTTCAGGAGAAAACAAAAGTATATTCAGTAGCAATTCTCCACATCACTGGGGCAAAGCTAGATAAAAGTCTTTCCAAAAGTAGAATCAGAGAAGAAAATTAGAATGTCACTTTTAAGAAAGGTAGAGATATGAACTGTATGCTTGAGAAAGCACTCATAAAAGCAGAGAACATATTTTGTTGAAAAGGTCACAGAGGTGAAGAACAATACTGCATAGACAAGAAACAGGCTAGAATGTAGAAAATGGCAGAGTAAAAACGATGCTAGAATCAAATCTATATGTTAAAACACTGTCTAGCCATTAGCTTTATCTTATCTTTAAAAAATGAGATTTAGCATGAATAAGCAAATGTTCACAAAAAAATCCACTTGTACTATTTAACATACTCCCAGTTTGAATGTACTGATAATTTCTCTACATGAAATTTTCCTTCAAGAATTGAAATTTCTTCTAAAATCTAGATTGGCACCCTCCTAAGGTTCTCAAAGAATGGCCAGGAGGTAAATTAACATTAAAGGTAAGAATACAGAGTAAATGGATATCATTCTTAAAATATTTACTCCCCAGAGACAGAGACCTTTCTGATTTGCTTTCTGCGCCACACATATAATAAAGTCAGTCCATAAATATAATTTGGAGTCTGAAAACACTGTGGTTACTTTATTCAGGGAAGCCAAGATTGGCTTAAGGGAGAAACAGTGAGTTACATGCAACCAAATTTTCAAGTCAATTCATTTCTAACATAGATTTCTTATCCCCAAAATATAATGGGTGATAACAGTGGTAGTAAATAACATCTGTTAAATACTTACTGTGTGTCAAACACTCTGATAAGCACAAGATAATCGGATTGAACACAGTCCCTCTCCCACATGGGTAACACTGACTAAGTAGAAGGAAGATCAGGTATAGACACTCCATTTTACAGATGAAGAAACTGAGGCACAGAGAAGATAAGGGTAATGTAAAAAGGTCCACAAAACAGGAAAGGGGCAAAGAGACGTCAGAACCCAGTTCTTCTTGGGTTCTTGCTTGTATCCACCCCAGAGCTTAGTACAGTGCTTGGCACATAGTAAGCACTTAACAAATACCATAATTATTCTGACTCCTAGGCCTATAGTCCTTCCACTGGGTTGCCTCTTTTTGCCAATGCTTTGGAAAAAAAAAGGCTAGATCACCAATTCTCCTAAGATCCGGGAAAAGCAATCTGAACTATCTTTTGTTCCCAATTCCATTTACCATCTGATTTGGAGAGAAATTAAAACGTGGAAAGAGAGGAGAAGGAAAAAATTGAACAACGACAGTAACTATCATAAAACAGTCTCCACAAAACTATAGCTCTAACGTTGTTACTTCAAACCACAAAACAACCTTGACATGACTATGCTATTTTATCAGGCAGAGTTGGGGCCTCTTTTCCAGCAAGATCCTTTCTTCGCTAGGCAGATTTTTCAAAGTCAGATGGTAGTAATTAGCCATGGGCCAGGAGAGTCAGAAAACGTCTGAGCAAATGCCACAAGGACGTAAAACTTCTAAGGCATCTGGAATATCTTTCGCCCAAAGCCTGGCTAGGTATGTGACTTTTAGCATATGAGAGGGAGAGAAAGAAGAGAAGGCTGATGAGACTGAGCATCATTAAGAAGGCTAGGAAATGGGCAACATCGGCACCTAAAGGACATGACAAGCCAGGGATACAATGTGTCTCCAGTGGGATAACAGGGGATGGTGGACGGTCTCAGTAGAAAGAGGGGTACTGAATAAGAGCTGAAGTGAATTCTCCTCTGCCTCTGCCTGGGTCCTGGGTCCAATTCCAACCCTAATGCAGCAATGAAAATGACAAAGAAAATGGCTCCTAGACCCTGGGGATGATTCCCTGAGCCACAAGGAACTTCAAGGAGACACTGTCAATCCAACTGGCACTCAGAAGAGCCACAGTCAGTCAGCCTCTGGCCCTGTCCCCAACTTCTGAAACCACTGAGGGACTGGACATTTTAAATTTGCAGCAGTTCAGCAGTCAGAGATCCAATGTAGGACTTTGGGACTAGTGCCTACAGGCCAAGTTGCCCCAGGACAATTCTGATCCTAGGGACATCCCCTCCAGAGCTTCTCTGAACCCCAAGGACCAAAGCAATGTCCTCCTTCCTATCACCATCCCACCTTACAGTGTGGGGGTGGAGCAGAGGGCTGTGCATGATGATAAAGGGCAGGAACAGGCCTGGAATGTTGCCTAGGATGTAAGATTGTGCTGCTCTTCCCCCACTCCCAGCCTTAATTTAAAGAAATTAAAATGAGCTGTCAAAGTTATAGGCTAAACATGGTGAAAGGAAATTTCTAAATCCTATTCCAATTTTTTTCCTGCTCCCTCACTTCCTTTATCAGAATCATTTTGCAAGTAAAGAAGGTAGAGCTGAATGCGTTTTAACAGCCATTACTAATTAAATGCTGTCTTCAATCATACTGTGATACATACTGTGCTAAATTTATCACATCTAAGACTTAACTGGCTTTAATAAAATGAATATGTAGAGGTAAAATGTTGTGAGAAAATAAAATGGAGACATGAGTTCTTCTAATAGAAATAAATTTGAAATCTTGTGAACCTAGTTCCTTTGAAATAAAATGAAAGACCGCAGCAAGAATGTTCTAAGGGGAAATCAAGAAAGATAACAGTCAATTCTAGGAGAATAATCACAGAACCATGTTATGCAATGAGCAAAATGCCAAAAAGTAGAAGGGCCATTTCAAACTTGCTACAGACAGTGTGTGTTGTCTAAGCTAGCAATGGGAGGAAAATCCTAGATTTATTCATTTAAAAATAATTTATCTTTAAATTCAATGTCATTTGATCAATTTCAGTTTTTCAAAGAACTATTCTTAACACTTTTATTCCCTGTTCACTACTTTCCTAAATATATATAATCATTCAATATTGGTCATAGTTTTCTGGGTTCCTGAGTAATTAATAATGTTTAAAACATCCATCAGTTTTTCTGTTTCCTTCTGCTTTTATTGCACCTTCCCTGTTTTTCATAATCTTTTCAATTTTCTGTCAGTTGAATCACCAAATGCCCTCTCCTGCCATGAAATTGCAAACATAATCATATCAGTAAGAATGGTATTTATTAAGAATTGATTCTATGCCAAGCACTGTGCTAAGCACTGAGGTAAATAAGAGATAATCATAGCAGGCACAGTCCCTGCCCCAAATGGAGCTTAGCTCCAAAGAGAGAGGGGAAATGGGTATGTTATCCCCATTTTGATTGATTTATAAAAAACAAAACACACACAGGAAGGTTAAGAGACTGCTCAAGGTCACGAAGCAGGCAAATTGCAGGCTCACCTTTGAATCATCCACAAATAATAACTAAATATCAATTAATCTATTGAACCTATCCGAAATGGATTCTATCCAAAGTGCTAGAATGTAAACATCATGAGAGCAGAGATGATGCTTACTCTATGGTAATCTCGCAAGCACTTATTTCAGGGCTCTACACACAATATGTAGATTGACTAAAATGTAAACATCGCCCTTTTCATGAACCTGACATTTTGATTCCAAAAACAGAGAAGAGGGAGAGGAGTTTAGGTCTGTAAAATTCCAAAAGGAGTGGACATCTCTGCTACTAGTAAATACCCATCACAAAGTGAATAATTAAAAGAATAATCAACTGCTCCTTTTTGATTTTCCTAAGCTTTAGCTCTACTATATTAGTTAGATTAATAATAATGCCGCACAGTAATAATAATTGTAGCTTACCCAGTAGTATAAGAGAATGGAATTCACCAGTTCGCACTTTGTCTAAGTCTCACCTGGGTCTTGACGGGGGAAGATCTCTTTCAGGAGCAGTAGCGGCATGAGGAGATTCCGAGAACCCTCATCATAACATATCTCCCATTGGATTGTAGATCATTAATAGCATTTACTGAATGCTTACTATGAGTAGATTACTGGACTAAACACTTGGAAAAACAATACAACAGATTTGGGAGACACATTTCCCGCCCACAATCAACTTACAGTCCAGATTGGGACAGATATTAATATGAATACATAATTTATAACAAAAAATTTAAAGATATGTACCAAAGTGCTGTGGGGTTGAAGATGGGGAGATTATCAGATCTGAAACAAAAGCCAGGGGCATGCTATTTGGGAAACAACTAAACGTTTTTTACAAGTGGCTGCATTAGTGTAGTTTGAAATGTAACATGAAGTACAACACAAGGTAGGAGAAGACTCTCAATTTCGGTGGAAGCTAGAGGCCATTTTGTGGCTACCCTCCATCAGTAACCCAATAACCATGCTGGCATAAGTGACTATGATCTGCATCCTCTTTAATGAGCTGAGTAAGGGTAGCAGGAAAAACTCTTGCTTCCATGTTGCCTATCCAGTCATGCCTCGGAGGGAGGGACACTAGTTGCTGTAACCTGAGATTCTCTTGGAACCATCAGGAGTTTAATGGCCCAATGTTTCCTATTCTTCTGGGATACTTCCTTAGCAAAGTCCAAGTAATAATAATAATAATAATAATAATGGTATTTGTTAAGCGCTTACTATATGCCAAGCACTGTTCTAAGCACTGGGGGGTGATACAAGGTAACCAGGTTGTCCCACATGGGGCTCTCAGTCTTAATCTCCATTTTACAGAGGAGGTAACTGAGGCACAGAGAAGTGAAGTGACTTGTCTGAAGTCACAACAGCTGACAAGTGGTGGAGCCGACATTAGAATCCATGACTTCTGACTCCCAAGCCCGTGCTCTTTCCACTAAGCCACTCCCAGGCACAATGGATGGCAGTGGATGGGAATTTTTTTATTTATGCTAAGTAATGTGGTCCCTGTGTTGAAGCAGTCCCAGATGAAACACCCCATCTCGTCTCTTACTTTCCCTCTATCCATCCCTTTCCTCATATTCCCCCTTCTTCCAGGCTTTCCTCTACATGGTGTTACCTTCTCAATAGTCACAGCCTACTTCTCCCAGGGCTGCAGTCTAGCTTAGTGGAAAGAGCCCAGGCCTGGGATCTGGAGGACCTGGGTTCTAATCATGACTGTCATTCTCTGCTGGGTGACCTTGGGCAAGTCACTTAACTTTCCTGTGCCTCAGTTACCTCATCTGTAAAATAGGGATTAAATCTTCCTCCCTTTGTTTTAGACTGTGATCCCCATGTAGGACAGGAACTGTGTTCAACTTGATTATCTCATTCCTACCCAACTCTTAGTACAGTATCTGGCATGAGGGAAGCATTTAATAAGTATCATGAAGAGAATTTCAAAGCGTCATGTTCCCCATGGACATGCTCCCCCCGAACCAGTAGATCCACATATCAGTCCATTCAAAGAGCCACAAGGGTCAATCTTCTATCATGTCTTCTTTCCTCCCCCAATCCCATGAAGTCACTTCTCTACTGTAGCAGTCATGATTAGGCCACAGTGGGGACACATAATGGGCACCCAAGGCAGGAATTCACGAGCCAGACACCTCTGGTCAACTCTAACTATAAAGAAAAGCAATCACATCCTTTAAAAATTATGAAGGTTGTCTCAGTAACACTCCATTTCACTTCCACCTTTAGTATCAAACTCCTATTTTTGCTGGTTTCTTTAGTTTCACTACTACCCAAATATCTCTTAGGATATGAATTCTAGTTTACTGAAAAGAGGATGAAAATAACAATTCTAATTCTTTGCTTAGAAGATCAAGTTTGGTTGCTGGTACATCTCCCCCAGTGGTCCTTCACAGAATATTTAACAACAAAACACTCGACAGGTTACATGGAAAGGCAACATAAAGATCTGCAAAATGGTCTGATTTTTTTAGAATGCTGAATACTGTTCTCAGGGAGCTCTTTTAACATGCAACTTGCTAGTGATTAACACAAAGAGGAATAATGACCTGTGCTGATCACTGCCCAGTTCCCAGGTCTTCATCTCCAGGAGGAATATTGTTGAGCGATCTTTAGCCAAAAGTGAATAGAAAAGGAAAAATGGATTTGATGTTTAAGTACTTAGAGGCGAGGCTGATAGATTAGCTTGTCAGCTGGTCAATCATATTTATTGAACGGTTACTGTGTGCAGAGCACCCTACTAAGCACTTGGAAGAGTTCACTATAACAATAAATTGATACATTCCCTGCCCACAATTAGCTTATGGTCTAGAGGATGAGTTTACAGTCTAGAGAGCTTGGTGTGTTTTCTCCTCAGGGTGCTACTCTCTGGGTGTCTCCAGATCCCTTCTCCTCCTTTTTACACTTTAGATAGTTAGCCCACTGTGGGCAGGGATTGTCTCTCTTTATTGCTGTATTGTACTTCCCAAACACTTAGTACAGTGCTCTGCACAGAGTAAGGACTCAATAAATACGAATGAATGAATGAATGAATGAATGAATAGTGAACCCCCTTCCCACCTCAGGAACAGGGTCCATGCCTAACTTCCACTTGGGTATTCTTTCCCATTCTAGTGCTATGCCCACGGTAAGCACCTAATAAAACTATTATTACAAATAATAACTAATTTCAAATTATAGCAGTCTTGGGATTTCTGCTTTTGTTTATCCTTCGATTCTGCTTCACATTAATACCCACACTATTATCTTGTGGACTTTCGGATAAGAAGCTTTATCTATCCTCTTCTCTTCCAGTTGTATTCTGATTTCTCAATTTCAGTCTTATTTAAAATGTATTGATCTGTTATAAATATACTTTAATTTTTTTTGCTGTCTGACATTTAAAAAAGGAACAGGTTAGCACTATTAAGAGGGTGTAAATCACAAGTTAATGCATTATATCTGTTGCCAAATTGTACTTTCCAAGCATTTAGTCCAGTGCTCTGCACACAGTAAGCGCTCAATAAATACGATTGAATGAAATGATGAATAGAAGACAGAGCCTACACACAATTCCACAGACTGTTTTACTGCTGTTAAGGAACACATTTACAACATGTGTATACATCAGACTGTTGAGGACCTCCTGCCACCTTTAGATTGGCAATATTTTTAAATGTTTCAGGGCAGGTTATGATTCATTAATTCTAGGATGTGAAGACCCCAAATACTAGTGAAAAACAAATGAAGGAACTGAAAGCTCTATTAAATAACATAATTTACCTTAATGCATTCAGTTGCCAAATCCCTAAACCTGTTTGCTAAAGCAGACAAGCATCATCCTTCATCCCTAAATATGTTTCCTAGTTGAAATACACTCCTGCAGTAAACACAATCTGATCTTCATCTTTACTAGCATCATATGTATTGAATTCAACATATATTTAATTCATCCAAAAACGTCCTATTTTCCAACATCTGATTTCTAACAAGCCCTAAACTCCACAATATGTGAGATCAGTATTAATGGTTATTTTCTGAAAACCCACTGGGTGCGATGTATTAAAGTCTTGAGAATGTACAAGAGAAACACATGACCCATTCTTTTTGCCGAAAAGGATCTAATGGGGGAAAGAGACATAGACATGTTTACAAGTTTAATAATATGAATAAATAGTACAACTGCTTATGAATATATACCCAGTACTGCTGTGGAAGTGTATATATATAATATTATATGTAATATTATATATATTATTTATATATATATAATATTATATATTATTTGTATTAATGTCTGCCTCACCCTCTAGACTGTAAGCTCATTTTGGGCAGGGAACATATCTTTCAACTGCTGTACACCCCCAAGTACTTAGTACAGTCCTCTGCACACAGTAAGCATTCAGTAAATACCACTGGTTGATAAATATAGTGAGGCTTAGCCTAGGTATGAAAGTTCCCATAGGGTTTGCAAGTTTCTGATGTTTAAGGGGAGAACTTGCTGGAGCATATCACATCAAATAACAAATCCCAGTTTGGGAGTCTGTTCTTGGATTTGAATATAGACATGAATGCCATTTGAACAGATGGCAATGAGGACACCGGTGTAGGATTGCTTCTCAGAGATATTAAGGGAATCAGAGCGGTGACACTGCAGATGATTCAAAGCGTAAAGAAGTTTAATGAAATTCCAGAGTATAGAACATATATTTATAATGTCTCTAAAAAATAAGAAATGGGGAAGTTAAAATTTCAAGTGGTCAGCTATTAATCAGGAGGTATTTTTAGAGCAAATTTGCAGCATGGGGAAGAATAAGTTAAGAGAAAATACAAAATAATACAAAATACAAAATAATACAAAAATACAAAATATTACACTCTCCTATTCTGACTAGATATGTAAGCTTTTGAGAAAAAATTGGATATATTTTGATATTTTAAAATTGTCTTTAATATTTTGCTTTTGTTCTCCAGACAATCTGTTTGGGGAGGGAAGACAGAAGATAAAGGGATATAAACATGCAAATTCTGCACAAAAGAAGTATGATTTGGGCATTATTATCAGAGCTACTTATTAGCTTTAAGCTCCTCTAAGGCAGGGATGATGTTCTGGATTTCCTTGAGTGGCTGGTCCAGTGTGCTGCATGTAGTATTTTATAAATTGTGGTAATGTTATGATGATGATGAATCAGAAATCACCAATATTTGAAAACCTCCCCAGATCAGCACCGAATTACACATGAATGATGGAAAATAAATGTCACCTTCAGAGAAACATAAAAACCTAAGAAATGACATTACTTAGTCAGACCAATAGTGCATTTAGCAATTTATCTGACGATAGCAATAGAATACTTAATGGACCCATGGGATGGTTGTCTCCATAATTCTAATGCTTAGGGATGTACCACCTAATTCCTAACTTTTCCTCTCTTTTCCTACAGCCGTTCATCTTTCTCTAATAGCTCTTTATGGATCGCTTGCCCATGAGTTTATCCAAACACTTCTTAATCTACTGATATTCTCACCTTTCTAGCCCAGCCACTGCCTACGTGACCATGGACAAGTCACTTGACCACTCTGCCTCAGTTTCCTCACCTGTAAAATGAGGATTCAAAACATGTTCTTCCCTCCATCTTAGACTATGAGTCCTGTGGGGGGCAGAAATTGTGTCTGATCTTATGGTATCATACCTTAGGACAGAGTAAGAGTTTCACAGACATCCACAGTTACTATTATTTAAAATATTTTAATAATTCATTTATTTATGTATTTCATTTAGCAACTCTCAGAACTTTAGGAAGCCCCCTCCCCCAGTAATTTGTAGAACTTTAAATCATTTTTAAATTTATGATGCTTGCACTTCGGTGTATCTTTTAGACCCTATGCCTCTGTCAGTTTAACTTTTGGTTTGGTTTTATGTTTGTATATTAGGGTTTGTCCTTTTCTCTCCCACTTCACTGTTTGATTATAGTGGTTTGGTTTGCTCTGAGTTTGAAAAATACTACAAATTTTCTGGAGCTCAGAGCAGGTCTAATAGGGACAGATGGGAGGAGGAGGAGGGACTTTTGGGAAAGAGAAAAAAGAGATGGAGAAAACAAAGGGAGTCAGAGGGAGACAGGGATTACAGCAGGAGAAAGACATGTGAGTTGTTCAGTCATTACTTCTATCATTACAAACCTCAGTATTGCTTGTAGCTGTTCCCTTTGTTTACCAGCTCTTGGGATCAACATCTTTTACCTGATCAACAAAAATGAATGCTTTTGCTCTGAATATGCATTAGGTGGAAATCCAATTAATTTAGATTCCACTACACCTGTTTTTCAGCTCATAGAGCTTTATTTTTAACAGTGCCATCAACAGAACTGCCTGTATATTTTCATTAAAAAGTCTATCTTCAAAAGTAACACCATCTGAGGGAGAGGAAACAGGCAAACTATCAACCCTGAAATCGGGTATCATCAGATCCAAAGGAAAGCATATAAGAAGCGCATCGGTAAAAGTAATTAGGTTAGCTTCTTTTGAGACATTTTCTCCTATTTGAAGATCACAGAATGTAGTTCCCTTAATTGAACATAGCAGACAAATGAAGGGAAAAAAAGATTTAGGTAGTAGAAATTATTATAATAAAAACAAGTGAAGGCAAAGGTTGGCATTGTGCTGGTATAGCAACAAGGAGGATTACACATTTCAATACATACACTTATGCAATAAAATACATTGGTTTCTCATTGCTTGGCACAAAAGATGGAGATATGATCTTCAAAACAAATTGTGCCTGCAACCAGAATGCACGATGCCGGTATTAGCCTTCAAAAACAGACCCAAGCAGTACTACAAACTGGAAGACAGTTATTTAAATCATGGTGATCACCATTTTATCAGGGCCTAATATCCCAGAGGTCATGGAAATGGATAATACTTACTATGGGCTAACATTAACTCATGCTCCAGTTTATAGAACAACGATGCTTATAATACAGCACTCCTCTGTTGTGCTAAAGGTACAGCAATGTACTCTCTGTTGTTTTAGTATTTTACACTGTCCTTTCACTTGTTCTTGCTTCCCAAAGAAAATTATTCAAAGGATAATTTTTGAAATTAATTCATAAAATAAAAAGATTTTGATCCAAAAGAATATGAGTCTAGATCCTTCCAATGTAAATGTACTCCAGCGCTACTTTAAGAAAAGAAACAAGCCAAACCTGGGCACCCTTGGGTCATGGGTGACACATAACCGTTGCAGAGAGAGAGAGGGAGGGAAGAGAAACAGTGGGAAAGGAAGAAAGGGGAAAAAGGAAAGAGTGGGAGATGAAAACAGAAGAATAAGGAAGAGAAGAAGAGGGAGGGAAAGAGACTGAAGAGGGAAACAGACGAGAAAGAGAAATGGGTGGAGAGATGTATGATATCTGCTTGTGGGAGAGGTGTTTATGTGTTTGTTTCTGTCTCTCCATATTTGTCTTTTGCTGAGTTGTGCTGTTGGTTCAGTGGAAAGAACACTGCGTGGGAAATCAGGGGATCTACATTATTCTCCGTAGTCTGTAGCCAGAATGAAGGTGGCTAAAATAGAGATCACATATGCAAGTAATACGTTAAATAAACCCTTGGCTGCCTAATTGGCTTGCTGCACTTCATGCCACAGTGTGAACCTGTTCAATAAGAACAAGAGTCTGCAAATGATACTGCCTAAGTCACTAAGAGCATGGCTCAGTGGAAAAAGCCCGGGCTTGGGAGTCAGAGGTCATGGGGTCTAATCCCAGCTCTGCTGCTTGTCAGCTGTGTGACTTTGGGCAAAACACTTAATTTATCTGTGCCTCAGTTACCTCATCTTTAAAATGAGGATTAAAACTGTGAGCCCCACATGGGACAACCTGATCACCTTGTATCCCCCCAGCACTTAGAACAGAGCTATGCACATAGTAAGCACTTAACAAATACCGTCATTATTATTATCAGCACTAGAATCTATTCTTCTGTGAAGTCCCAGTACCGAGGTGATCTCTAGTAATTATTATTATTGCTATTATTATTATTATGGTACTTGTTAATTGCCATGAGCCAGGCACTGTACTAAGGTATGGGGTGGATATAAGCAAATTGGGTTGGACACAGTCTCTGTCCCACATAGGGTTCACAGTCTTAATCCCCATTTTACAGATGAGGTGCCTGAGGCACAGAAGAGCGTAGTGACCTGCCCAAGGCCACACGGCAGAGAAGTGGTAGAGTCAGGATTAGAACCCATGACCTTCTGACTCTCAGGCCTGTGCTCTATCCACTACACCATGCTGCTGTTGTGCACCTCCCTCCCTATTTTTCCATTTTCTTTCTCCACTCTTGTCCCCACTCTATGAAAGCCACATTGAGTAATTTTCTTTGGTTCGATTTGATGATCCTGTAGCAGGTTCCCTGTCATTTTCCATGTTTTACTGGAAATTTGCAACTTTTTTAGTAGTGTCGTGGAGCCCATCAGCCCACGAAGAAGATTGTGTTTGTCACACCAACTTACCCCAGGGTTTTACACCTGAGTTTGGGGTGCTCAACAAGACCAAGGTCATCCAAATTATTACTAATAACAGAATTTAACTAAGCAATACCCATCAAGACTTCTCTCCTCCTACTACTTCCTGAGACATGCAGGTTGCCACCTACAACCCTGAGGAAGAGAAATTCTATTCTAATTCAAGGGCATTCATAATTAGATAGTCTATAAATAAAATGGAGCATTAAAAAAGCATCAGCTGGCAGTAATTGACATTTTAGTTATATATGTGTATATGTAGTGGGGACTTTTTCTTCAGCTCAGATATTTAGTGCTGGCTTTTAACAAAGCTCCTTGTGGTGAAGACTCTTGTTGCAGATAATATTTCTAACTTCAGCATGGTTAAAAAAAAATTAAATAAAGTAATTAAAACCTTATTCATTAGAAAAGAAGAGCTGACTTTTTTTCTCTTCGAATTCTGGAACACTTCTGGCTCCTTCAAAATGCTTAAAACCAACTGCAGCTGTGGGGAACGGCCCAATAGCAAGGAACAGCTTCCCGAATTTGAATTTTGCTAATCACTCTATTAGAAAATAATTATCCAAAAAGAAAGAATAACCATAAGGGGAGCCCAAGGCAGTGCAAGAATCAGATTTAAAAGTTCCTCTTTTAAACTACTAATTACCTCCAAATCTCAATGTAGCTCCTATAAATCAGGTCATTTAAAAGGACAATGCCTTTACTGAGAAGGCCTAATAAGAACAAAATGTGGTTTTGTGCAAAATTTTTCTTCAAGGATTTTTAAAGGCATTAACATACTAATTCTCGCATCATTCTTTCATGAAGATTGCTGGCAAGTATAATTAAATTTCATAGAATAAATTTATACCTGGATTTTCTTCTATTCTCCATCTCTACCCACTCGAACTCCTTCACTCCCATTGCTTCAATTACCATCTCTACGCACAAGATTCCCCAAATCTACATCTCCAGCCCTGATATCTCTCCTTCTCCACAGTCTCATATTTCCTCCTGCCTTCAGAACATTCCTACTTAGATGTCCTGCCAACACCTCAAACTTGAATGTACAAACTCCTCATCTTTCTCCCCAAACTGTGTCCTTCCCTTGACTTTCCCATCCATCACTGTAGAAGGCACCACCCTCCTCCCATCTCATAAGCTCCTTGTTGTTATTGTTGATTCATCTCTCTCATTCAATCCACATATTCAATCCATAATCAAATCCTGTTGGTTCAACCTTTACCGCATCACCAATATCTTCCTCATCCTCTCCATCCATACCTCTACCGCATTAGCCCATGCACTTATCTTATCCTACTTGGATTAGTGCATAAACCTCCTTGCTGAACTCATGTTTCTCCCCACTGAAATCCATACCACCCTCTGCTGCCTGGATCGCTTTTCTACTAAACACAAAGGTGCCACGTACTCAGAAATAAGTAGCCGACCCTATGGTATTGAATTGATCTAGATCACCTCTAGCTAATTCTACTTCCTGCAAAACTGGCTTCCTTTTCCTCTGAAGAAGCACTACTCCATTCACGTTGGAATTTTGGCTAAAAGTAAACTAAGGAAGAGGGGGAGAATAAATATAAAACCCTTTTGGGTACAAATAACATCAAATTTAATCAATTAGTTGAAAAGCTGTGGATGAAGAGTAAAGGAATACACTCGGAACCCAAGTCTAACCATTAGGAAAAAATTCATCCTTTGAAAAGTGAAGGGTTCATTTAACATGATAAACATTTAGGTAAATATTCATTATCATTGATTCAAACAGTTATCTTGCTATCGCTGCCTAACAGAGAAAGAGAATAAGGAGTCTAATCCAAGGCCAGGACCTAAAAATCAATATATATTTATTCCACAGCTACTGCTGATTCTTTATCTGGTCTTCAATATATCAGTTAACCTCAGCAGGATGCTAAGGATAATAACCTCATACACCAATTGATGAGAAATAATTATTTACAAGTGCAAATAATTTTGCATCTGAAAGGCTTTATTTAAGTACGTTTTTGAAACAGAAATACTATTATCATGAAAAATGAAAGTTACCCCGATTGCCAATTTCTATAACTGGGTTGGCCAGATGATTGTATAGCTCTATTGTAATGCAAATATGACCTATTTTGACCTTCCATGATGATTGTTTTCATAAACCTGCATTTAAAGAAAAAGAAAAATTCAACAGGTGCCAAATAGACCAGGATTAGTCTGGATCAAAAAGTGTGAAAAAATGTTGTACAGAGGGAAAGGGGCATAATAGCTACAATTGTTTTGTATTTTGCTTTTAAAAATTGGCAGTACGAAGATTTTGGAGTCTGAGCTATAGGAACATAAAATTATTCCTGAGAATGAATAATCAATTCTATGGATATGATATTCCTGCAGTCCATACTGACTTGGCTTACAGTGGAAAAAAGGTAATTCAGAAGAAAGAGTACAATTTATCTCTGGAATTTTTACAATAAATCTTAACAATTCTGTTCTTAATAGGCTAAAATGAAGTGACTCCTAACACCCACTTTTCACTTTACTGTATATCCATCTGCTATACACCACTTTTTGTAATCGAACAGAGTTTCTGGATAGGTAGAAAACAAATCGTCTATAATAGTAGTTTACTTAAATGAAACCAGATAGTGTTTTTCATCTATTTACATGCTGATTTAGAGCATCTCATTTAATAAAAATCAATCTCCATTTCCTATTTAAGTTTTTATTACAACACTGAGGGCCATATTTGTCTCTGGCAATGGTTTTCTTTGCAAGCCAGCTTAAATTTAACTCAGACATACATTTCACTAGCATTATGTAATCAGACCTGATTCTGTCACCTAAAAAAGGCATATAAGGAATCATTCCATTAGAATCAAATTTTGAGAGTAGAATGATCTTTAGCCTAAGAGGTTTAATACAGTCAGGAAGTACATTTTACTCTTCCACTCTTCCCCTTTATCCATTCTTTGGTACCTTTGAAAAATAGAATGAGTTAAACCTACAGAGAAGAGGAATGGATTACTGTCAGGGAATAAACTCCACAACTTCATGGGAGTAACTAAAATACATGAAATTATTCTTTTTACCATCTCAGGGCAATGTTCAGTAGCTTTGCCTGATTCCCAGTAATCTGACATTCTTGTATTCCTCAATTTAGGTGATCTAGAAGTTTATTTTCAAGTACAAATTTTATCACAACAGACCGCAATTAATTTAAATCATTTTTCTTTTAATTTTTGACAAAACTGAGAGTTGCTTGTGGCTCTGGCTAATACAGGATTTTGCTAGCTGGGAAACATCAAAGAGGATTACAATTTCACCAAAAGTACAAATCTTCTTGTGACCTAAAGAAGCAGCACTTTTGGGCCTGAAACTTCAAATAACAGACTTCGTATCGGCCAACAATAAAGCACATCTTTAACTAGAAGTAAAAGAAAACCCAGCACACTTTATCAAGAGTTTACTTTGCGCTTTCGAAAGCTACCGCTTGTCTGGGTTTCTTTCCACCATTCTTGAAAGCTGGACTAAAGTCTCTCTGCATCAAAAGACTGTGCAGCATATGAAAGCAGTGACACGGACAGAATAGACGGGATTCATTTGGCTCTTTGGCCTCTAGAGCTTCAAAAGTAGCTCCCTGAGTGCAGCAGGTCCAGCGGGGCAAGGAGTAAAATGAGTTTTGCTCTCACTGTCATGTGATTATAACTAGGGCAGATCAAAAAGTCAACCAGGATAGAACTAGAGGCCAGGTTGACACAGAGAGAAGAGGGTCGGCAGTTTTCCAGTATTTGGCTGTTTTCGATTGGGTGATTCTCACTATTAAACTGCAATTCCTTCTTAAAATACACACAGATAAGATCATTTTACTTAAACCAAAGAGAGAAGCCATATGGAGTAGTGAATAGAACATGGGCCTGGGAGTCAAAAAGTCATGTGTGCTAATTCTGGATCTTCCACTGTCTGCTGTGTGACCTTGGGCAAGTCACTTCACTTCCTCTGTGACTCAGTTACCTCCTTAGCTAAATGGAGAATGAGACTGTCAGTTACATGTCCAGCAGGGACTGTGTCCAACCTGGTTTACTTGTATCCACCCCAGTGCTTAGTACAGTGTCTGGCACACAGCAGTAAGCACCATTTCCCTCTGCTCCTCCTCCTCTCCCTTCACATCCCCTCAGCACTGTACTCCTCTGCTCAACTGTATATATTTATTACCCTATTTATTTTGCTAATGAAATGTACATCGTCTTGATTCTATTTAGTTGCCATTGTTTTTACGAGATGTTCTTCCCCTTGACTCTATTTATTGCCATTGTTCTTGTCTGTCCGTCTCCCCCGATTAGACTGTAAGCCTGTCAAATGGCAGGAACTGTCTCTATCTGTTCCCGACTTGTTCATTCCAAGCGCTTAGTACAGTGCTCTGCACATAGTAAGCACTCAATAAATACTATTGAATGAATGAATGAAAGCACTTAACAAAAACCAACATTATTAACCATTGATGATGGAATAATAAATTGGATTGCAATCCTGATCATTAGAAAAAACCCCAACATTTTGGACATTAATTATCAGAATTATCTGTCTATGTTGCCACAATTAATCCCAGATCTGCCATTTTTCAATGTCTTCATTCTTTCTTATCTGATGTGACCAACTGGCCAAATCAAACCTTAGGAAAATTTACAGGTTCAGTTTTTTGTTTTTTGTTTGTGATGCTTAAATACCAAAATGAATTTAAAATCAATATAAAATGCCAAAGGAAGACTAAGAAGTATTTTTTTTAGCATGTGAGCTGTCAGTCAATGATCCATGTAAGGGATTCACATATAAGGCAGGGCCAGGTTTTCACCAATAAAGGGAAGAATTTCGATAATTTTATAGCTAATCGAAGCTAAAGAGCAACATTTAATTGAATGTTTTATCTAAAAACACTAATTGGCCTGAACTACCCAGATAATTGCCCCAGTTGTCCCTTTTAGTAAAGTGTAGACTTGTCCTTGGATTTGTCCTGAGGGTGAAAAAAAGTGCAAGATTGCAAAGGAGCTTATTCGAGATAGATTTGGGAAGTCACTGTGTAGAAGGGAAAGCTACAGCTGTGGAAGTGGATGAATCCCTTGAGGGAATGAGTGTAAAGTGATAGGAAAAGGAGATCCAGAACAGATCCTTGAGGTACATCCACAGAGAGAGAGAGAAAATGAAGGAGAGTTAATGAAAGAGACTGAGAAGTGGACAGAGAGATGAGAATTGTTTCAGTAAAACAGGTTAGATAGCGTTTCCTGTAGAAGAGAGTTGTTCATTCATTCAGCTGTATTTATTGAGTGCTTACTGTGTGCAGAGCACCGTATTAAGCTCTTGGAAAGGACAATTCAGCAACAGAGAGAGACAATCCCTGCCCACAATGGACTCACAGTCTAGAAGGGGAGAGACAGACATGAAAACAAGTAAACCGGCATCAATAGCATCAATTTAAATAAGTAGAATTATAGATATATGCACATCATTAATAAAATAAATAGAATTACAGATATGTACATACATACACACAAGTGCTGTGGGGTGGGGACAGGGGTAGGGCAGAGGGAGCGAGTGGGGGTGATGGGGAGGGGAGAGAAGCAGAGCAAAAAGGGAGCTTAGTCCAGGAAGGTCTTCTGGAGGAGGCAAGCTTTCAGTAGGACTTTGAAGGGGGGAAGTGTGCTAGTTTGGCAGATTTGAGGAAGGAGAGCATTCCAGGCCAGAGGTAGGACGGGAGCCAGCGTCGATGGTGGAACAGGCAAGAACGAGGCACAGTGAGAAGGTTAGCACCAGAGGAGCAGAGTGTGTGTGGTATTGTTCAGAATACCAAAAGAATAAGAAGTGTCAAAGATGATTAGAATAGTTACCCATTACATTTGGCAAGCAGGGCAACATTGTTGACTTCAGACTCTCGCCCTGTCAACTGTAAGCGACTCGTAGATATGAATCACGTCTTCCAACCCTCTTGTGTTGTGCTTTCCCAAGCATTTGGTACTGGGCTCTGCACACAGCAAGCACTCAATAGATGCCATGGATTAACTGATTGAGAAGGTGTACCTTGTATCTACCCCAGTACTTTGGGTGATGCTTGGCACATTGTGAGCACTTAAATATCACAACTATTATAATTTCTAATAATTAATTTTAAGATTAATTAACACTAGTCTCTTGGCTCTTTCACGAATTAGTTGTCTAAGTATTATAATTCTTACCATACCATTGTTCTGAAATACACAGCAGTTCTTGAAGGCAGTTAAATAAGGCCTACCACTAGCAGGCACTATGGTACAGGCATTCCAGACACACGTTTGGCTAGAACATGACAGCAGACTAGGGAATATTCTTCTGACAATGCAGTTCTGTCTGGATATAGCACGACACATTGTCCAAAACAAATGTGCACATGTGTGGATTGGCAGACAGGGTAGAAATTACAATATGAGTTTTCCTCAACACGAGGCTCTGCGAGAAAACAACCCCCAGGTTATAGGAGAGCTGGCTACAATGTGGAATTCTTTTCTGAGGAATTAAAAAAAGAAAGAAAGAACACAAGAAATCTTCAAAGTTTAAATTTTTAAAAGAGGAGATGAGGGCAAGCCTGGGGCTACTCAGAGGTTCTCTTTCAAAGTAAAAATGTAATCATGAACTCCAGAGGATACCTTAAAACTCTGTTGGCAAATCCAAAGAAGGCACCTAATGTTAATGCAGAAAGGAGCCAAGGAGGGCTTCAGAGCCTTAAAAAAAATAAGGAAACCAAAAAGAAAAATCCGCTGTGACATTTATCAGGGCCATGTGGAATACACAAGACCATCCTAAAAAACCAAATCTTAAGGCCATTAGGAGGAACACTGATAATATCTAAGAGGAGAAAGCTCTCTCAAATAATCAAAGTTCAAATCACTAAGGATTTTGGCACAAACTTTAATTGCACACAGCAGAAAATAAGTATTACCATCACTTATGGTAGGGTTTCAAGAGGCTTTGAAAGATCAACTAATCTATCCCTTTGTTCTCAGGGAAAACTCACATTTAAACCCCCTTTAAATCTTTGCTGTGCTTTGCCACAGAGGCTTGGCCTCTGAAGAAATGATCCAGAAACCTGCCAAAGGTTTATAGCTAACCATTGTCTGGAAGTTATATCATTTCTGTAGCTCTCTTATCAAGAATGAACCTCTGTCAGCATACAAACTAAAAGATTTACACTATCAGTTTAGTTAGCAAATTGTAGTTCTTTCACCTTCAATAGCTCTCTTACCCTAATTTTTTTAATATTGTCCTACTTCAACAAGTGACAGCATTTCAGTGAGAAATTAAACAACTGGAAAACATCACAGTTTCTCAAAACCCATTTGGTAGAACACCACTCTCGAACTGATGAAGGTGAAAAATAATAATTAGGTAGACCTATTATTAGATTAGCTGACTGTTGTTACAGACATTACATAAACAATACAAAAATGGCAGAACCCAAGCCCTAAATTGAGAAATCAAGAACTGAATGTTTCATAATCTGCTTATTTGTAAAATTTAACTGCTCTTGACAGTCTGCTGGATTTTATTTTCCTCTAATAACCATTTAATGTTAGCGTGTTATAGAATAAATGATGCATTATAATGTTCTTGGTGATTGGAGGATAGTGGCAATATAAATCAAAGTTGTTTTATGTCAGGAGACTTTCCCCTGGGGATGAAGTCAAACTTCTTTCTCATTCTCTCAGTAAACAAATTTATGCCCACTCAAATAAAGCTCTTGATATTTTCTTGATAAACACATATCTCCAGACCAACAGAATTAAAAGTACCTGTATTTACTTGTGTTAATACAGAATTATGGAACAATTTTCTACCAAAATAAAGGTATACATAAAAGAATGAAATCTAAATAGATGGGAGTGATCTCAGTGATATTGAGGATGGACTTGTGAGCCGGTCAGTGGTGTTTACTGAGCAGCTAGTGGGTAACTAGCACTGTCCTAAGCACTTGGGAAAATACAACAGAAACAGTACACGTGTTCTCTGCCAACAAGAAACTGACAATCTGAAATATTTCCATGGCATTTATTAGAGAGAAGATGATAATGGTTAGAAGTGAGTATTTCTGTCAACCTCCTCGTTGCCCTTTAGACTGGTCTACTTAACCAAAACCAATCCAGGAGGTACACAGCTTCCCAATTCAAATTCCCAGGTTAGATAATTTGATCAATAAGAGGAAAAATGAAAAGAATCCATTATGAGGTAGAATTAAAATTCTGGAAAGCCACATTGAAAAGTCCCTTCTGATTCTCATCTGGACCCAAATGAAGTATTTTTGTCATCTATTCCAAGCTTTCAGACTCACTCTTCAATGTAACATGCTTTGAGCCCTCAGACCAGGATCAGACCGAGACCGAGAAGCAGTGTGGCACAGTGGAAAGAGCACGGGCTTTGGAGTCAGGGCTCATGAGTTCGAATCCCAGCTCTGCCACTTGTCAGCTGTGTGACTGTGGGCAAGTCACTTAACTTCTCTGTGCCTCAGTTCCCTCATCTGTAAAATGGGGATTAAGACTGTGAGCCCCACATGGGACAACCTGATTCCCCTGTGTTTACCCCAGCGCTTAGAACAGTGCTCTGCACATAGTAAGCGCTTAACAAATACCAACATTATTACCAGGATCACTTTGGCCAATATGAGTGGACGAATTCTAGAATGGGTTGGCCAGTCGGTCTTGGCACAGTCAGCATACAGAGTCTCAGATTTCCAATATAATAATAATAATGGCATTTGTTTAGTGCTTACTATATGTGAAGCCCTGTTCTAAGCGCTGTGGGGGGAATACAAGGTGATCGGGTTATTCCACGTGGAGCTCACAGTCTTCATCCCCATTTTACAGATGAGGGAACTGAGGCACAGAGAAGTAAAGTGACTTGCCCAAAGTCACACTGCTGACAAGCAGCAGAGCTGGGATTTGAACCTATGACCTCTGACTCCCCAGCCCGTGCCCTGTCCAATGAGCCACACTGCTTCTTTGTATAATATAACACAATATATATATATATATATATGAAACACAATATAGCACTAGCCCTAAAATATATATACTTTACTCAGCCACCCAGGTCATTTTTCTATGACAATGTTCTGTGCACAGGTCCTCAAGGTCTTCTAAATATTGCCCATCCCTCTCTGCATCAAGCAGAACTCCTGAACATCAGATCTGTCAATCTGCTTCTCCTCACTCTTTTCCCACTGCACCACACTCTACTATCCTGCACCTCGCATGCTTTGTTCTTCTCAAGCCAACCTTCTCACTGTGCCTTTTTCTTAATTCTCAGGCTGCTGATGTCTTTCTTATGCCTTCCCTTCTAGCTGAAACTCCCTTCCCCTTCACATTTGGTAAACCATGACCCTCCCCATCTTCCTACCCTAAAACAGAGTATAAGCTCCTGTGGGCTGTAAAAATGTCACTTCTTTAGTCTGAATTTCCCTAACACCTAGTAGGATGCACATCACCAAAAATGAGTGTTTTAAAAATGCTGCTGTTACTACTTCTCTAGGAGTAGGTGGGAATCAGAAATTTGTTTCTGCAAATCATATCTAGAGCAGTAAAATTGGATCTGCTTCCTTTTACTCCTGAGGGGAACTTATGGGTAAACCAAGGCTTAAACTTGCTAAAGCATTTGAGTCATATGAATTAGTACTTTGCCCAGAATTTCTTGGATACCATATGACTTAAATATTGACTATGCTATTTTCATAACCTGACTGTAGAAAGCTGGTAACACACTAGCTTGATGAATGGAGAGATTAAAATGATTTGATCGCCAAACGCTCCATGTCTACAGCAGAGATAAACTTGTATCTCAGACCCTGATTAGAACATTAGTCCAATGAATTGACTGAAAATGAGTAGAAAAAATATTCAGGAGAGGGTGTAAATCAATATTTTTTTTAATGGCCAGTCTTGCAGAAAAGCTATAAATCTAGAAATTAATTTAGCTAAAAGACATCCCAGTGCAGACTCAATACTGCCAAGAAATGATATTTTTTAAATGGGCTGTTAGGAGTTGGGCATTCTGGTTAGAAACAAGAAGTCACTGCTTAGTCCAAAGGAACCTGACATGCATTCACTTCAAATGGAACCATTAGTTGTGAATAAACTTACAGTCTTCTTAAATAGCAAATTTTCAACTTGAGGGCCTTTCTAGAATAAAGAGAAGGGAAAAGGAGCAGGTCCAAGACACTGTATAAAGTTCATGCCAAACACTAATTAGCAATGATGGAGAGAAACCCCATAAGGTTGAGTCGGGGAGGTACAATGACATATCTTTCCATGGTAGACACCAATAAGGATACCAAGTTGAGGCAGGGCAGTGAGACTCAACATTTCAGTGATTCAGATTTTCCCCCCTTTTACTGATCCCTACAGGGTGCAGTGAAGCACTCCTGTTTATTATTAAAAAGTATTTTTTTGTTTCTAGTGGACTCAAAAATTTCCTAAAAATCTAAAACCAATAGGCACTCAATTTACTGGTCTTAAAGTAGCAAAAATAAAGTGGGATAAACTGTTTATTATTAAAAAGTATTTTTTGTTTCTAGTGGTCTCAATAATTTTCTAGAAGTCTAAAACCAATAGGCACTCGATTTACGGAAGTTTTTAAGTGGCATAAATATTTTGTTAAAGGAATCTAAGGCACAAGTTAAGGATTTAAAATGTATTCACTTAGTTCCCGATCTTGATCCAAGGTTGCATACTCTGTTATCAATTTGATTAATAACATTAATGAATTTGCAGAATGCTTCTATTTCTCAATAACTCAAGTGCTTTCTGGACTAAAGCACTTATTCCATTTTATCCTCGCAACATCCCATGAGGTAGGGAGTATTAGGTATTTTAATCTTCATTTTACAGATGAGAAAATGAAAGCATAGAGAGGACTTGCATGTGGTCACAAGAAGGGCTGAACATGTCAGAGGTGGGCCTAGATTCAAGGTCTCCTGACTCTTAGACCCAAACTTTTTCCACTAGATTATGATGTTTCATCACAAAGATGCACAGTGTCAGTGTTTCACATAAAAATATCAATTTGGGGAAAATCCAACTGAATGATTCAATTTCTTTCCGTTTCCAGAGGGCCAATTATGAATAATCCGTGTTTCTGGTACTTGGCTATATCAGTCTTTTTTAAAAATCAAGCTTTCAGGAATACTTAAGACCATTCCCCCTTCTCCAATGTAATAGAAAATTCATAGCTTCACTAAAATAATCTTCCCTAGAGTTTTCCTAACCTCAAGCTATGTTTACTATTTCGCTTTGGCTCTCCTAACAGCCTATCAAATTTTAGAATTTTGGCATTTATGAAGAATAAAATGAATCAAGACCACATAAGAAATCAAATAAACATAAAAAACCTTAAGACTATTAAAAGTGTGTTAACAGATACAAATTTTCAATTTCTGTAATACAACGGCTTAAACATCAGATTTATCCATACACCCATTCCTCCCCCAAATTCTTTCTCTCACCACTTTCTCTTCAGTCTCCCTGGTCCTTCTTATTTATCTTCCATCATCTTTAGGTGGGAGTGAGTGGGCCAGATCTGTTCCTGATTCCAGGACATTACTGAAATAGTAGTTAAGTTTGGGCAACCTAACTGTGGATTTAACTGGCCACCCCTCTCACCTAAATCTGTAGATTCAGGTTAAATCATTTTTATAAAGTACAACTCTTTCAAATGCAGTTGCTCATGCAAGCAATTAATACAATTCACCAGCCCACCAAATAAAGTACTTAATTATCTAAGTTGCAGAGGATAATAGCAATTAAGTAGATCAGAGCTTCTCCAGGAAAGCAAAGAATTGAAGCCATAAACAGGCTAATAATTCAGGTCTAAGAAAAATGCTATCACCTAGAAAATTATCATTTTTAAATAATATAATTAATTATATATAATATAATAATCATTATTATTAAGCATAATATTTAAAAGGACAATTTAATCTTCAGATGTAGGGTTCCTTAGGGGAAGTGTCATAATCATTCTGATCTTTCAATACTTTAAATTTAAAATAATTTTAGTAATTTCGTGTTGACAACTTGCTTGTAGTTGCCTTGATATATGTTGGCAACAAACTCTCTAAACTTAGATAAAAATAAATAATATCAGCTTGTCATCTTTCATAATACATTCCAAACAACAATAGTAAACAAAGTGGCTAGCTAAAGTAGTTACCCAAGAATAAATCTAAAAATT
The DNA here is from genome assembly GCF_004115215.2 of Ornithorhynchus anatinus. NCBI lineage: Eukaryota > Metazoa > Chordata > Mammalia > Monotremata > Ornithorhynchidae > Ornithorhynchus > Ornithorhynchus anatinus. The sequence goes on along the minus strand of NC_041735.1, from coordinate 11,041,121 downwards.
ATTTCAAAGTTGCATATTTTATAAAAAGGTAAGTAATAATGTTGTATGGTGTCAAAAAATTACCATGTCTGCAGGGGACAATGTCAGGTTGAAAAATTTAACTAAATTTACACAGATCTTAATGGCATTACAATGTTGTATTAATTTTTCAATTTACATCTGTAGATGGGTATTATTTTCACCATAATTAATCTTGGAAGGGCTGAATCATTGCTGAGGATCATATTTGGAACATATAATAATAATAATTATGGTATTTGTTAAGCGCTTCCTATGTGCAGAACACTGTTCTATCAATCCCTTCCATAAAACCTCCTGTGATTTCTTATTTCTGTGCAACAGAACAACTTGATAATAAGGATAAAAGCTATGGCATTAGGAGGTCAGGCCAATGGTCTAGCCAGCCCAGTATTCTGTCTCTGAGAGTGTCAACAGAATGGTTGAAAAAATAATATGATGTTTTCCCTCCTCAACACTGATGCTAATATTTAAAGATGCACCATCTAATTTTTGCTTCTCTATCCTCAACAGCCCTCTGATAACCATTATGCCTCCAAACCCTTTCTGAATCTTTTTTATTTTCAGCCTGCACAACTTCCTGGGGTAATGCTTTCCACATGCTTGCCATCTGCTATGTGAAGACACATTCCTTTTATGTGTTTTGAACCTATGCCCCTTCTTACTTGTAATGAGGAATTTAGTGAACTGCAATTTTGTGTTCTTCAATCACAGCCCCTTCAGCCTCTGTCTTTCTAGTGACATGTTATCTTTTCAACCTATTCTTACAGAAATGTCTCCATTCTCCTTACAGTCCTGGTGGTCTTGCTCTGTATTTTTCCCTGCTCAATTATAGTCCTTACTAAGATGCTGTAGCCAGAACTGCACACAATATTCCAGATGTGCATGAACCTTGTTTTCAAATTTCTCCATTTACTGGTTCCCTCGTAAATAAGTACTCTCTAATCCTGTCATACTGCAGCTCAGACTCTCTGCTCCTCTCTAGCAAATCTACTTATTTATCCCGCTTGAGAGAACAGGTATTTCGGCACTCACTAATAATGGCATTTGTTAAGCTCTTACTATGCGACAGGGACTGTACTAAGCACAGGGGTGGAGACAAGCAAATCGAGTTGGGCACAGTCCCTGTCCCATATGGGGTTCACGATCTCTAACCCATTTTACAGGTGAGGTAACTGAGGCTCAGGTAAGTGAAGTGACTTGCCCAAGGTCACAGAGCAGACAAGCAGACAGCCAAAAATTGGAACCCATGACCTTATGACTCCCAGGCCCGTGCTCTATCTACTATGCCAGCTAAAATATCAAAGAAATGGTTCAATTTCGAACTTTTTAGAAGGCAAAACCACAAGTAGCATGGTTTCTCTCATTCCTTGTATTTTATGCCCATAAGAAAGAATTCCAAATTGTTTTGGAGCTTGCATCTTCAAATTTGGAGCAAAATGGTTCATAAAAAATAAAGTACATCCATTTTTTGGAAGATAGCATGAATGAGAGCAAACTACTATTTTTTTAGTGTAGTATTTCTTAACCTGTACTCTGGTCAGTTCCAAAATATTCAAACTTAGTCCATCATATTTGTAAATCAGAAACTAGATAAAAGTGCTCAGTCTATTTATGACGGAGTTTCTTCCTATGTGAGTGTGTTTTTGTGGTTAAAATAGCTTTAATTTTCTAGGACAATTTTGCTTAAGATAAATCATTTTTCACTCTTATGGGTAAATAACCAATCTAGTTGGGAGCTAGTCCAGAAGTCAGGGGAAGTGTTCTTCCTTCTAAATCATTAATCAATCCCTAAACATCTGGCAGTAAGCAAATCTTCTGTTATTTCAGGTTTTCATAGAAATTTTTCCAAGAAATGAGCAGTCTTCAAATAAAGTTGACTTATGAAAAAACTAATAATGTCACCTTTTTAAGAGAAGGTTATTTGATAGACAAATGTCCTTATGGAAATAACACAGAATCAAGTTCTCAGGCAACATTTCTTCTCTCCTTAAGATGGAAGCCTAATCTGTTTGCAAAGATGATATGAAGAGGTCCTTAGCAAAAAGAGATAATCAGGTCTTTTGAGCTAAGAAAACCAAAGCAACCCTTGTAATTTCTGCTACTAATACTGCTGTAGTCAGTCATATTGTTTAATCAAGAAACTTAGAATTAATTCCTCATCAGGAAAAATTTTCCATTAGAAGTGGTACACAGGAAGAATACAGTGGACTGGCTATTTATTATTCATGAGAATAGAGCTGAAGAGTGGAGGTGAAGCCCTCTGTATCACAAACAAAGAAGTAAACTTGGGCTTTGTTCAGACAGCAAGTGAAGCAGCCCTGAGCGTAATAACACAGTGAGGTAAATATGAGATGTAAATTATCAATCAGTAGGTATTTTATACACATTCTAGTAGTACAATAGAACTAGCAACGTTCATTGAGTGCCATTGGATGAAAACCCCTGTTATAAGCACTTGGCCCTTAGGAAGTACAAAATAAAGCCGTAATACATTCCCTGCCCATGAGGAGCTTACAATACAATGGGTGTAAAAGATATTCTCTAAGAACGAAAGATCACCAAAGAACCAGTTAATTGAGAAGCAGTGTGGCTCAGTGGAAAGAGCCCGGGCTTGGGAGTCAGAGGTTGTAGGTTCTAATGCCGTCTCTGCTGCTTGCCAGCTTTGAGACTTTGGGCAAGTTGCTTCACTTCTCTGTGCCTCAGTCACCTCATCTGTAAAATGGAGATTATAACTGTGAGCCCCACGGGGGACCACCTGATCACCTTGCATCACCCCCCCAGCGCTTAGAACAGTGCTTTGCACATAGTAAGCACTTAACAAATACTACCATCATCATCATTATAGTATATAGCAATGTAGCATATTTAAATAATGATGATGGAAGGCGTAACTGTCAAATACCCTTTCCCCCCCCGGCCAAAAAAAAAAAGTTCAAAGTTGCCCATGTTTCATCTGGAACCCAAGCATCTTCATTATACTGGTGTGCTCTGTTGAACAGTAGCCAGTGAAGAATCTTGTCTGGCTGAGGCAGCTTCAATCATTACAAGGCTGATTAAAAATGCATTTTGAAATTCTACCTCTCTGATGAGCCAAGAGGGAAAGATAAAAGACTCCTATTAATGATGTAATAAGGAAGCAGAGATGCTGTTGAAATGCTCCATGGGAAAGTTGAGTAGGCATTGGCAGCTGAATGACAACTGAGAGTTCCCATTCCAGAACATCTGTTTAATAATTGGCTCCAACAAATACTGTCACCAGCCTAGAAAGGCTCTGAGTTTCATTAATGTCCTCTTACACTTGGGCTTGGGGTACCTTTGTTGAAAATACAACTCTTCATTTTCAGAGTTGCCAAACATAGATCAAATAGCAATCAACCCTTCTAACTCTTCCTGAGGGCCTGACTCAAACTTTAGTGGACCTCTGAAGACGAAGATGTTACATCCCCACTAACTACCACTTAAACACTTCTGCAGCAACTCAGATTGGTAGATGTTCTTTAATTCCCTAAGAATGGTCTGGCCCAGTAGTGAAAACACACATTCTAGCAGGATGAACATAGATTTATTCAGTTGAACAAAAGAAATATCTAGAGGAACTACAATTATTCTAATAGTTTGAAGCCACTGCCATGTCTCTTCCCCTGTAGAACTTATATTTATGCTATTACTCCCTCCCATATGTAATTTACTTTAGTGTCTGTCTCCATCCCTGCTAGACTCTAAGTTCCTTGAGGGCAAGGACAATATCTGCTATTATACTTTTATTATACTTATCCAAGTACTTAATTCAGTGTTTTTCATGCAGTAGATGCTTAATTATCATAAATGACTGATTCTGTTACTCAGTTTCCCAGCACTTATAATTCCCTTTAGCTTTAATCTCTCCTTACTAAATTAACCATGAACCACAGCATCTCTGTCTGAGACTCTGGGTCATTCTAGGTATGAGTTTGCATCTAAAGAAACAGCTCTTTCATAATACATTTTTACTACATTTTTTTGGATGGAATCCTACGTGGTAACAGGGAACATTTTCCCAACAATACGTATCTACTGGTGTAGAATTCAATGTGGGGTGAGAAGAAGATTTATATGTCTGTGGGGATTATCAAGATGTAACTACCTTAACATGAGTTTTCCTTGCTGCTGGGTTCATCAAGGACATTATCTGGAGGTTGTGTTCTTGAAGATTTTTATGTTATTGCAAAGAATGGTATGATACTTATTAAGTCGATGGGAACGAGGTTGAAGATGGTTTGAAGAAATCAACCATGGCTGACTTTTTGAAACAAATTCCAATAACGCTGTTATATATAGCACCAAAAAATGTGATACCCTTATGCCACTCATTGCTATTATATTGAATTAAATATTATAAGTTTGCAAAAACCCAAAAATACACAAAGTTCTGTACAGTATAATACAGTAAGGCAAAGGCAGAGGCAGGGCAGTATAGCAAAACTGTGACTTGACAAACACACACATTCACACAATAAGGCAAAGATAAATTTGCACTTTCTCTTTAAAGGACTATTCTTATGGAAGTTTCCCTTGTTATTATATTAAAAGAACACTACATGATAGTTTCAATTACAGCTCTTGGTCTCTTAGAAAAATTTAAATTACTGAGCTGTTCACTCAGATAATGAAACACATATCTTTCTCCCCTGCTGGACATATTAAAACAAACATTACTTACCCAGTATATAAATGACTTTGTCAATTTTTCCATAAAACAAATGATTCAGGAACATTCACTAATATATATATATATGCAACAATTTCTACAACTGCATATTTTTGGCTTTAGCATATGCTAACAACCACAGTTGATTTTCTTAAATAATTTCCTTACAGGATCAAAATCTGTCACAACTGTATTTTCATCCAACATACAACTCCTTTTATCTTCTACATGAAGGTTCTTTATGGTATTTCCAGGATTGATTTTTAAGACCATTAATCCCCTTAATTTTTTTCCACATCTTTATTGGCAGCTATTGTGCATACTGTGCAGATCTCACTTTTGAAAAATAAGTGGAAACCAATAAAAGTTAATTGCAAATGGTCTAAGATGGGGTGACAGACCTCAGAGAATCAACTAAATGTAGATCTGTCTAAACATTTAACCTCTCCTGCACTGTTGCTGACATTACAATTTACACAGCCCCTAAACAATAGTTAGGGACATGAGTTGGGTGGAACGGACAGACTAGAGAGATAAATGGGCAACAGCTGGAGGGGAGCCTTGAAATTGGACAGATTTCTTTTCTTTTTTTTGTCTTTTCTGAGAAGCCATGTGGAGTTTTTGAGGAGAGAAGTGCTGCTCTGCTTATCAGGATTCGCAAAAAGTTGATCAGTACAACTATGTAGGGAACAGACTTAAGAGGAATGAAGCTGGAGGCAGGGAGGCCAGAGAGGGGGTTGTCAGAAGTGCAGCCAGAATGATGAGGTAGGGGCAGGGAAGGGAGGGGAGAAAGTGGAACAGAAAGAGCTTAGAGGCTGTAATGTCCATAAGGGCAGAGATTATCTCTACCATCTGCATTGTACTCTCTCAAGTGCTCAATACATTGCTCTGAACATGGTAGACTGTAAGCTTTCAAGGTAGGATTCATGTCTACCAACTGTATTATACTCTCCCAAGGTCTTATTATTAATAATAATAATAATAATAATAATGTTGGTATTTGTTAAGCACTTACTATGTGCTGAGCACTGTTCTAAGCGCTGGGGTAGATACAGAATAATCAGGTTGTCCCATGTGAGGCTCATAGTCTTCATCCCCATTTTACAGATGAGGTAACTGAGGCACCAAGAAGTTAAGTGATTTGCCCAAAGTCACACAGCTGACGGGTGGCGGAGCAGGGATTAGAACCCATGACCTCTGACTCTTAAGCCTGGGCTCTTTCCACTGAGCCATGCTGCTTCTCTAATACTGTGATCTGTGATGTCAATACTGTGATCTGAACAAAGTAGACCGCAAGAACAGTTTTTGTGTCTACCAACTGTATTACACTTTCCCAAGTGCTTAGGAGAGTGTTCTGCACTCAGGTAGTAACTTAATAAATACTACTGAGAGACAGTAACATTAAATATTTAACTTAAATGAACTGAGAGACCATGGTCTACTGGAAAATTCTAATCCTGACTTTGCCACTTGCCTATGTGACCTTGGGCAAATCACTTAACTTCTCTGTAAAATGGGGATCCAGTACCTTTTCTCCATCCTACTTAGACTGTGAGCTCCATGTGGGACAGGGACTGTGTCAACCTGATTAACTTAGCCCAGTGCTTACTGCAGTGCTTGGCACATAGTAAGTGCTTAACAAATACCACAGTCATCAGTGTCAGGGCACTCAAACCGTGATTCAAGCCACCTGTAGCTTTATTCGGAGTACTGTACTAAGCACTTGGGAGACTACTTACAATAAAGTTGGGTAGACAGGCTTCCTGCCCACAAGGGGTTCCCAGTCTAGAGAGGTGACATTACATTACAGATATAATGATGGCATTTGTTAAGCACTTGCTACGTGCCAAGCACTGTTAGTGCTGTGGGCCTGAGGATGGGATGAATATCAAGTGCTTAAAGGGTACTGATCCAAGAGGTAAGGGAGATTAGAGGAAATGATAACTTAGTCGGAGAAGGCCCCTTGGAGGAGACTTGAGTTTAATGAGGCTTTGAAAGTGGGAAGAGTGGTGGCCCATCAAATAGGAAGGAGAGAGTTCCAGGCCCAAGGGGACAGTGATGAAACAGATGAGATGGAGGTACGGTGAGTAGGTCGGCATGACAGGAGTAAAGCTGGGTTGTACTAGGAAATGGAGAGGTAAGATAGGAGGGTGGCGAGGTGATTGAGTGCTTTAAAGTCAACGGTAAGGCATCTCTGTTTGACGTGGAGATGGATGGGCAACCACTGGGGATCCTTGAGAAGAGGGGAGACATGGACTTTTTTAGACAGTGGAGGGTAATACGGACTGGAAAGGGGCAGACACATGAGGCATGGAGTCAGGAGGCTGATGCAGTAGTGAAAGTGGGGTAGGGGAATTGCTCAGATGAGCATGGTAGCAGTTTAGATCAGAGGACAATGCAGACTTTGTGAAATCAAAGTGTAGGTTCCTAAAAATCCACACTTAGAAACTCTCCCCACCTCCCAGGTAATGGCTTCTGGCCAGGTTTAATTTATTCATTCATTCAATAGTATTTATTGACCGCTTATGTGCAGAGCACTGTACTAAGCACTTGGAATGTACAATCCCCTCCTACCCACCCAGCCCCTTTATTAGGCAACATGAATCTAGGCAGAATATGTCCACTGGAACTGTCCAGTCAGGATGGAATGTCCTTTCAGCCAGTTTATCTTCAGGTGCGTTTCTCTCTCAACAGGGTTCACCCAGCAAATCTGTTGTGAGCAGAGAATGTGTCTTTTATTGTGTTGTCTCCCAAGCACTTAGTACAGCACTCTGCACACTGTAGGCATTCAATAAATATGATTGACCGACTCTCCACCATGGCAGTGAGGCCAGGCGGAAGCATGAGGAGTTCCAGACCTTTAGAAAACTGGGCTTGGGGTGGTTATGCCTGTAGCTTCCATGACTGTTGGACCCTGAATAACCCTGCCTGGACAGTGAGAAGTATAAAACTGCTCTTCTGTCACAACACTCTGGAACTCCTCTGGTGTTCTTACATTAGGTTTTTGTTTTTATTGTTTCATCTTTTTCACACTTTATCTCATTTGGAGATTGTGAGCCCCGTGAGGGACAGCGTCTGTATCTAGTTTTCATCTGTATACTTTTTCCCAGAGCTTAGTAATGATAATGATAATGACTGTGGTATTTGTTAAGTGCTTACTATGTGCCAAGCACTGTACTAAGTAAACACTGGAGTAAATACAAGGTAATCGGGTCAGATGCAGTTCCTATCCCACACAGGGCTCACAGATAAGGGAGAGCAGATATTGAATCTCCATTTTACAGATGAGGAAAATGCTGTCCATAGAAGTTAAGTGACTTGCCCAGGGTCATCCAACAAGCAAATGCCCAGTCATTTGACTCTCTGGGAAATAATCTTTCCCCTAGGCCATGCTTTGCACACAGTAGGTACTTAATAAATACTATCATTCCTATGTGTTTTCAGACTGGTTTTCAGCTGGTCTATCAGTACCCTACCTGGTTTTGGCATCACACTAGACACCTTTACACCCAACCTTCCTCTGTTTAATCTCCTTCCACCTAGTCCAGTGATTTGGAAGCAGTATTCATGTCTGCAGGGACATAGGAGACAAACTTAATAGCCCTAAATAGAGGGAAGGATTTGGGAACACTCGTATAAAGTGATCTAGGTTCTGTGGCTTCAGCAGAAGCTTCTGATTGAAGGTACTACACAACTTTACATAACTTCTATGATGCTGATAATCAATCAGTGGAATTTACTGAGTACTTACTATATGCAGATCACTCACTGTACTAAGTGCTTGGGAGAGTACAGTACAACAGAATTAACTGACACATTCCTTGCCCATAAAAAGCTTACAGTCTAGAATGTACAACTACAACTTCTGGGTTGGTAAAGTGAAGTCTCACACATTTTAGAATATATATATATATATATATATATATATATTAACTATTCCTTCTGGGGCAGTTCAAGAATTTCCCCCTATCAATAACCCCTCTCAAAATTGGCAGCCCAGAATGAGCAGAGTAGGAATCCCTGGGGAAGGATTCTGCCTATGAATTTGCAGCACAAGTCCCACATCCTCCCCTCCCCATACACACACACACACAAACCCTTCTCCAAACCTTGCTTGGGCCTGACTCACAATGTGAAGTCCAGACAATGGAATGTTAGCAGGACAGTGGCTGTGAGCTTTGGCTGAGGGCCCATAGTGAGGATAGCAAGGGCGTTGGAATAAGGCAGCCCAACTGCTACTCTCAAGATGTATCCCCTACACCTTTCCCCTGTTGCCTTTCTAACTTGTATCTTCTGACTCTCAAAATCCTGAAGATTTTCTAATAAAGCTTTCAGGATAGGCAGTTCCATCACTCCTAGTCTGGAAACATGTTCCTTCCAACTCTGCCTATTTTTCACCTTGGCTTTCAAAATGTCTATTTATAAATTTGAAAAAGAAATGAATCCACTAATCAACCACTTCAAAATATCCAGCAAATGGCAGATTCAAGCAGATGACCTTTTAATATGCCAAATCCAGGGGAAATTATTTTAACATTCCACAAAATCTCGTACATCTGAATCAACATTTATCGAACCCTCCCCTCCCCAACGATGGAGAAATGAAATATACACACCCACGAAAAGGGGCTTCTTGGATTGCATTCATCCTAATGTAATTAACCACATTGTGACCCTAGAGGGAAAAAACAATTACTAAGAGGAAAGGGCTGAGGAGGGAGAAAAGATGGGGGAGGGAAGAAAGGGAAATAATCTCCTCATTATAAATGATGAAGCATTTCTGATAACAGAGCAGAAAAAAGGAGTTTACTAGTGTGACTCATAGCACCTCAGATGCTTCTGGGAATTTGTTTTGTTTTTTGATGGGTTTTTTTGTTTGTTTGCTTTTTGGTGAACATAGGCAATATGATTTGAGGTTGATGTGGAGGGGGTGAGAATTTGGCTCTTGTTTAAGGCCATAATTGTATGTTGGCACTGTTTAAGCTTTATACCAGTTCAGAGATCTCACGTAAAGTTTCATAGGATAAAATATTCAGGCAAAGAACATACAACAGATTTTAGAACATGTATTAGCAACCTTTCCAAATCCATCTCTTCAATCTCTTAGCACTCACCCTGATTCTAAAGACCTTCAGAATGTTATTTCAGTTTATATACCAGACAACCTAACTTATTTAAGAAATTCATATTACCTTACTAGTCACAAGGAATAAGAGACCAATTCATTTCAAGAAGAATTCTAGCATGAAGTTACATCAAACTAGAAATTAAATCACACGTACCCACTAAAACAAATGTCCGTTAAGAAAAGATACCAAGAGTCACTGGTCAATCAAGAAAGACCTGAGGCAGGAGAGATGAAGTGAAGAGTTTCCATCTGATGAGAGCCTTGAATTGAGTTCAATACTTCAGATTCCAGAGGGGGTTTGTGACCTACGTAACTGACATTCAATTTATCATCAAATGTGGCAAATATTGGCAGCTACAATTTCATGTTAACGATGCCAGCTTAAAACAAAGAGGTCCTCATCATATTTTATTACAATTAAAAAATAAATCGATCATCTATTCGGCAAGCTACTGTTGAAATTTATTTCCCCTGGATATGATTTGCCATAGAATATTTAAAATTTGTTATTTTGGAGGCAAAAAGTCATAAGGTGAAAACTTGCATGAGTTACATTCGAGTGTGCTAATACTTTCAAGATTAAAAATGGGAGGTACTTCAAACACACCCTGCAAATGAGTCTTCTCCTCTGGAGTGGGATTTAAGACATCAAATACTGTAAAAGTATATAATCATTTTTATTTCCATTTCCTCAGCAAAAATAGACATTCAAATGAATTCAAATGATCACAGCTGTAAAGACTGCTGACATAAATAATGCCATATGCCTCCACATACATTTCTAATTCATTGTACTTCTAAAAAACAAGGAATGAGACAATAAAAAGGTCTTTTTGTTTTGGCACATGACCACAGTTGAATGGGATAGTATAGTATCTGGCCCAAGTGCTTAACAGGTACCACAGTTATTAAATGAACAGCTTGGATAGAAAACTGGCCTGAGTAATCCACAATAGCCACATATAGAAGGGACCCACAGATTGCAATATGTTCATGCAAAATTCTCCTGCTTTAGGACTCACTGTTTAACTCCAGATGGTATTGGTTCATATGGACAGATCTTGCCAATGCTCTTCAGACTTTACGTTCCCAAAGTGTTTTTGCTTAAACATCTCAGAGACAGCAACAAACACTGTCATTTGTCAAATTTAGGAGTTATGGGAAAAAAGAGATTAAATGAGGGTGAAAGTTGTCCAGGATAGATTAGTAATGTAGGCCTGAAAATCCAGCTCTCGCCTCCATAATCTATCCATTGGTCCAGGGTTAATTTGCTGGAGAAGCACCATGGCTTAGCGGATGGAGTATGGGCTGGAAAGTCAGAAGGACCTGGGTTCTAATCCCGGCTCCACTGCTTGTCTGCTGTGTGACCTTAGGCAAGGCACTTAATTTCTCTGTTCCTCACTTACTTTATCTGTAAAACGGAAGTTAAAGCTGTGAGCCTCATGTGGGGCATGGATTGTGCCCAATCCATTATCTTGTATCTACCCCAGAAATTAGTACAGTGTCTGGCACATAGTAAGTGCTTAACAAACATCGTTTAAAACAAACAATCACACCAAAAAAACCTTCAAGTGTGTGTGTTTCTTTATTAGCTTCCAGCAGTCTGTCTCTGCCTAAAAGCAACTTTCATTTCTCGGATCGCATGCTTCATTCTAAGTTACCGCAGTCAATCCAGGTGACTGGTTCTGGAGACATTTAGTGTATAGTTCAGTTATGTAAATAAAACATAGATGCATAATTGTTACTTCTCCTACCTAAATTATCTAAACTGTTTTACATTTGAAATATAAGGTTTTGAAGACTTGATTTTGAAACATTTGATATGCCATCATTAAAGAATGCCCATAGCCATTTCCCAATATGAAGTCAGTATTTTAACATTCAATTTAATGTTGATGAGCTTTCCTAATAACTGCAATGAGACAAAACTGCTAATTTAAAAGTATACTGTTGAGTATATTGAAAAAACAGCACCTAGGGTTTTACTACAATTTTCTGTCCCTCTTGAACCAAGCACAAATCATCCTTTGGTGTATATTTTTGAGATGGAAGAGTGAATTTATATTTATAACTTTTAAATTACATTCTCATTCCAAAATATATGGATTTTAAAACAAAATTTATAAATAGCTATTTTGGCCCACAGACAGCTTCAAGGTGCTACCCTCTCATTGCTGGGGTTTTTTTCATTTTTTTATTGCTTGTTTTTTCTTTAAATGTTTGAGTCTGCTAGAAAATTGCACAATCCTCTAGAATGTTTATGTTAGACGATCTCATAGGTTGTCTGCTAACTTTATAAGCATGACTGACATTTTTATCTGTTAAACAGAATGTTTTGGAGGAATCTTACAAGATTGTGTCCATTAAGTTATGATACTCCTCTGCTTCACTAGAAATGGGTTTGCAATCTAATCTGCATGCTGCATAATTGACATTTTTCTTAGGAAGTCATGTAACAGTAGTCTGTGCAAAATAATCTGTAAGAATCTATATAAAATGAATTCTATACAAAATACTCCTATTTAGGAATAATACACAATTTCATCATTTTTGAACTCATCCTCCATAATCAAAAGCTGGTACTCAAAATGTAATTATGTTTAATGCAGTCAAAATAAAACTCACAAAGTAGGCTGTAACTTTAATAATTATGTATAAATTTCCCTGTGGAATACCAGCATGAAAATGACTTTATTCTATTTATATATAAGATGTTTATGAATATTGGGAAATATATAGGGCTACAGTCCTTCAGTAGCACAGTAAGTCAATTTTTTTCAGTTACCGTAAACTAGAAAGGTAAAGTTACTACTCCATCAGATTAATCAACATTTGTCATAACTCCGGCATAAACCTTCATGCTTAGAATTCAGACTTTATGCATTAATGCATGTACTTTTCCTGTTAAAATGCTCCTAAAACACTGAGTAAGTATCTCTCACCAACTTCTCTGTTAAAACTATGAGGTAAATGCAATTATATAATTATTTTTCTATACTCTCAAAATCTTCATATTTTGGCCACATGTTTAGTTAACTTATGTTAATTAAATAAGTTTAGATACAGTTGTTTCTGTGTTCTCTGTTCAACAACGGTTGAACTCCAAACAGCTTAAAAATGTTAATAAAATACCGTGTATATCGGAGGTGGGAATGAAAAGCATAATAAGTTCCATTAAGTTCATAATAAGGTCTGAATACTTAAATGTTCAAAAGAAAAGCTATATTTTATGTGTAAATTAGTACAAATCCCAGTAAAAAGACGTTACCTTTGCCAACCCCATTGAGACTTTATCCTCTTCCCCTCCCAGCAAAATTGCTACAGTTTGAGAACAGAAACTTCGAACAGGTAAATTATCACTAAACTTAACTGTTACAAGTGCCAAGACCGGATGAGGCAAAAGATTTAACAGATACCTTCGGATGGTATGCTTTTTTCACTCTCCCTCCAATCTCAACCCTTCCCAAATCTAGACACAGTTATAAAGAAGTCACCTTTCTTCCCCCACACTAGGAAAGGTAGACCACTTTCAGAAAGTGGGGGAAAAAAATGGGTGGGCGGACGTGCTGTTAGAGTCCCCTGAGTTTGATTACCAGTAACTCAAACCCTGATGGATGCAAACTGGATTCATTCCTTAACTCCACAGACATTTAGTCCCTTCTGCATATGAAAGGTAGGGAAAGAAAAGATAAAAAAGGCAGAGGAAAATAAAACCAATGCCTATCCCACTGAGCCCTAACTCTCGCATGAGTTGTGGCCTGTTGACAGGATAACAGATATCAGGCGCACGTAAATATATATCACTCTATCAGTGTCGTTGATTGGGCACTTACTCCTCACAGACCATTCAATAACATTTATTGAGCGCTTACTATGTGCAGAGCACTGTACTAAGCACTTGGAATGGACAATTCGGCAACAGAGAGAGAGCATCCCTGTCCCATGATGGGCTCACTGTCCTAAGTACTTGGGAGAATACAATAAAGTAGAAATGATCCCTCCCTCGAGAATTTTACAAGCCGGAGCTGAGAGCTCACCTCCTCCAAGAGGCCTTCCCAGACTGAGCTTCCCCTTTTCCCTCTGCTGCCCCTCTACCCCCCCTTCACCTCCCCTCAGCTAAGCCCCCTGTCCCCCCTTTCTCTCTGCTCCTCCCCCCTCCCTTCTCCTCCCCCAGCACTGTGCTCATTTGTATATCTTTTTATTACCCTATTTATTTTATTACCCTATTTATTTTGTTAATAAGGTGTACATCCCCTTGATTCTATTTATTGTGATTAAATTGTCTTGTTTTTGTCCGTCTTCCCCAATTAGACTGTAAGCCCGTCGATGGGCAGGGATCGTCTCTGTTGCCGAATTGTCCATTCCAAGCGCTTAGTACAGTGCCCTGCACATAGTAAGCGCTCAATAAATACTATTGAATGAATGAATGAAAATACATTCCAGGTAAGGGAAGCAATGAATATAAAGATGAGTATACAAGTGTATTAAAACAAATAACCTTTCATGCGAGGAATCGGCGTGTCGACCCATAACGGAGCCCTGTCAACCCAAATGGGGAAGTGGGGAAAATAAAGTCGAGGTCAGTAATGCCACCGTTACTTTTCAAAGCTCACCTTTCAAAGGTGATCAAAGCTCACCTGGAGGGAGATGGAGAGCATCACCTGGACAACAGCTGGGCAGGCTCAGGAGAAAGAGGGTGCCAGAAAATCGCCTGTGGCCCAGCCGGGCAGGTGCATAGGCCCAAAGATGCTCAGCTTGGCACCTGCTCTTAAAGCCTTCAGGACCCCTAACGGTCCTGAAAAGTCCAGTCAGTGGGACCAAATGGGGGAGAAGGGATATTTGGGGAGAGGCTCGGAGGGATGCAGAGGTTCGCCCCCTTCCCAAAACGATCTCCCCCGCGTTGGAGAAAGTTGCTCTAAAGGGATGGGGGAGGGCAGGACGGGGAAGATCCCATCAGTCGGGGACCAGAGGAGGAAACCCCGCTAGGGTGTCCATCCCGGGGCTTCCCAGATGGAATCTGCGGATCCTCTGCCTATCGCTCATCCCGGAGAGGCGACAGTCGCGGAATTCAAAAGCGACAGCGGGAATGAAGGGGGATTTGAGGGGGGGGGGGGGGGGAAGGGGGAGAGACGGGCCCGGGGATCGGAGGTTTCGAGCTAAAGAAGAAGAAACGAGGCATACTTACACCTAAGCGGCGGCTCCTGATCTTTACATACCCTTGCTTGACGATGTCATTAAAATTGGAAGCCATCGGATGGAAGAGGAGCCGGAGGGCGGGGGGCCGCCCCCGCCTCCCCACCCCCAGCCACAAGTAGCTCGGGGTAAGGGAAAATGGAAAAAAAAAAAAAAGAAGAGGGGGAAGGAAAAAGAAAGTTGGAGTGGTGGAGCGGCTGCGCTAGGTTGAGCGGGCGCCCAGCGTCGAGGTCCTAATCCTCCGGAGGGGCGCAGAGAGCACGCCCGCTCCCTTCAAGCCCGCAGCTGCGGGGCAGGCGCGGGGGGGACACGGGGAGGGACGGGGGGGGGGGACAGGGAGGGACAGGGAGGGACGGGGGGGGCGGGACAAGGCGTCCGGAGAGGGCAGGGGCTGGCCGGAGCTCAGCCCGCAGCGCTTCTGCACGAGGAGCCCCAGGACAGGACAGGACAGGACCGCCCCGCCCCGCCCCGCCCCGCTCCGCTGCGGGGGACCGGGGGGAGCCAGAGGCGGCAACAGGAGGAGGAGGAGGAGGAGGAGGAGGAGGGAGGGATGGAGAGGGAAGAGGAGGAAGGAAGGATGGAGAGGGAGGAGAGGAGAAAGGAGAGGAGAGGGAAGGAGGGGGGGAGGGATAGAGAGGGGAAGGGAGGAGGGAAGAGAGGAGGAGAGGGAGGAGGGAAGGACGGGGGAGGGATGGAGGAGGAGACGAGGAGGAACAGAGAAGGAGGAGGAGAAGAGAGGGAGAAGAGGGAAGGAGAAGGAAGTGGGAAGGAGAGGAAGAGGGAAGGAGAGGGAAAGAGAGGGTGGAGGAAAGAAGAGGGAGAGGGAAGGGGAGAGAGGGAACAGGAGGGAGAAGGGAGAGGGAGGAGGGGAGGAGAGAAAAGGGAAAGAGAGGGGGGAGGGAAAGAGAAAGGAGAAGGGAAGAGGAGGGAGAAGGGAAGGAGGGGGAGAGGGAAGGAGAGGGTGGAAGGAAGACGGATAGGAGAGGAGAGGGAGGAGGGAAAGGAGAGGGAGGCGAGGAGAGGGAAGAGGCGGCTCTGCTGGCTCGTTACTGGGACAGACGCCCGGGCACAAACCCTTTCCCAAGCGGCCCACCCCCCGACCTTTTTCCCCCCACCTTTCCCGGGCGTCGCCCCATCCTTTACTCTGAGCTCAAAGCACAACGGGGAAACTGTCCCTTTCCGTTGCCCGCCAGCCCCTGGTCCTCAAGGACTTTACAGTCTCACCGGTCCAATAATAACAGTAATATTCAGGATGACAGTAGTCATAATATTGTTAAGCACTCAGAAGGTATTAAGCCCTGGGGTAAGCAGAGGAACAGCAGAGAGGACACAGTTCTTGTTCCACAAGTGGCTCACAGTCTAAGACGAAGGGAGAGAAGTTATTCAGTCCCCTATTTATAGTTGAGAAAACTGTGGCACAGAGAAGTTGTGACTTGCCCAAGGTCACACAGGAGGCAAGTGGCAGAGTTGGGATGAGGACCCAGATCTCTGCTCGATCCACTAAGCCTCACTGTTTCTCAATGAATCGTTCCAATGAATTGTCCCAGTTGAACTATCCCAGTGAGCTAAATTAAGCACCGCAATTTGTATTCTTGCATTCTTGTCCCCTTGCAGTAATTCTTCAATATCAGTAACTTCCAAGAAAATAAATTATTTAAAAAAATCTTTCGGTATTATTTTGCTGTGGACGTCATTCACCTTGACTAATAGGTCTGGCAGCCATAATTTACGGGGTGGAAAAAGAAGGGGGGACCCTGGTTTTAACCAGCCTTCTCCCATATACCTGTCTCTCTTCGGGAATGGTTCCATCTAGGTGATTAGTGTATCACTTCTAAATCCCTGAATTAAATGTTGCATCACAATTCTCAGACCTTTTTGTTACTTATTACAGATACCCAGATAAAGGAAATTCCATTTATGATACCAATAGCGGAAATGAATAATAATAATGATGATGATGGTATTTGTTAAGCGCTTACTGTGTGCCAAGCACTGCTGTAAGCACTGGGGTAGATACAAGGTAAATCATGTTGTCCCACGGGGGGCTCACAGGCTTCATCCCCATTTTACAGATGAGGTCACTGAGCAGAGAATTTAAGTGACTTGCCCAAAGTCACACAGCTGACAAATGGTGGAATATGGATTTGGTAGACACATTCCCTGACCACGAGGAGCTTAGAGGCTAGAGAGAAGCAGTGTCGTCTAGTGGATAGATTATGACCTGGGAATCAGAAGGACAGGGGTTCTAGTCCCTGCTCCACCATTTTTTTTTTTTAATGGCATTTATTAAGCGTTCACTAAGTGCTGGGATAGATAATCAGTTCACAGTTAATCGGTTCATAGTTCATGTCCCTCGTGAGGCTCATAGTCTTAATCCCCATTTTACAGATGAGATAACTGGGGCACAGAGAAGTTAAGTAACTTACCCAAGGTCACATAGAAGATAGTGGCAGAGCCGGGAGGTAGAACCCCAGTCCTTCTCCCAAGCCCCTAGTCTATCCACAAGGCCATGCTCCTTCTCATTGGATGGTTCCCATTCTTCCTCCAGGATTCCATTTCACTGTATTATGTGGAAGCGGGTGTGTTGGTTATAAAAATACCTGTACAGGCATCAAAAGACTCTCACATTTTTTGAACAGGTGGCGACTTCCCAAGATTCACCCAAAACAGTTGTAGTCCCCACTAAGAACAACAAGATATCAACACAGAGACCAAATGGCATTACTCCAAAGCACTGTCTGAAAATAGCCTGGGCTTTTACCCTACTGTGTGCTACATAGAGAGGAAATGACACATAAACATATGTAGCTTTTATACTGCGAGGAGGGAGGTGCTAATGAAATAAATTTGGCTGTCATGGTCCTTAGGTTGGATTCAGAGTGCCTGGGGATTTTACATCCTCTATCATTCTCTGCTCCTCATATGACTTAGAAATACGATGAGAGAAACCCAGGGATGCTATCTGATCTTTAATCATTTATCCAAATTTCTTGAGACGATTAAAAATTAATCAATTATTCCCCTTATAGAAATAGATTTTAGGATTTTCCAGAGTCTTCAGGATGATGTGTAAATATCAAGTGCACACCCCTGCTGGACTAAAATGGGTTATATTTTAAAAAGCCCAGTGCTAGTATTTTCTGAGAGTTTGGGATTGTTTCCCTCCTGCAATGAGAAGAACTCTGTAGGTCACTGCAAACCAAAGAGAAGAATGCAGTGTTTCAGCTTATGCCAATAGAATCGGTAAAGGATCAGAGAAGAATGTCTAAGATAATGACTGTGCTTGGGATTTTTACTTTTTCCAGGATGAAAGATACCTCTAGTGGATATAACAAAGGGGTTGCAAGTCAAGAGACTAGGGGTCCTTTACCAGATCTTTGCCATATTGAGTGTCTTCGGGCAAGTCATCAATTTATCTAAGCCTACACAGGCGTACCTGGAAAACAGATAAGTGGGGACAAAAATTGTTGGTAGAGTTTGTTGAGGTCCCTGGTTAAATTATGTTCAATGAAAGCAAAGTCTTATGCTCCAAGTACTTAAATCATTATTAGCGAATCTCCACCTTGTCTCAAACACTGTAACAATACCCACATTTTCTACCTGGGGAAGCTGAAACAGAGAAAACTCGTGGTTCGTCCATCTTTGCAAAAGGAATCAGCATCAAACTGGGGTTAAGAATTCAGTAACCTTTTCATTCTTAAGTTTTATAGTGGAGTTGATAAAATAGCAGAATGCATAAGGTATCACCAGAAGGTAAATAGAAAATAAAACCAAAAAAAATTATAGTTTTACCACTCTATCACACCATGTTCTGCCTCTCCCTGGAATATGGTGTGCAGTTCTGGTGTGAGACTAGTGTTGGAGAAGATGCACAAAAGGACAATCAAAATGATTAGGGGCTAGTCATATGAAAAAAATGAAGACTTAAATTGGGACTCGGGCCAGAAGGAGACCTGATGGAACCTGGCAAAATCAAGAAGCCTGAGGGGAAGGCAAACGTGGTACTGCAATTCACCAAATATGGCAACGTAAGGAGAAAGGGGAAATGCTTCTTCCCACAGTGGGTGGTAAGCATTTGAAATTGTACAGCAAGCATACAGAATTTATTATGCTGAGAATTGTGAAGATAAAAAATATTAATAGGTCAAGATAGATATGGGTTAATTCAAAGATGCCAGATTTATAATGGATTACTAGAAAGAAAATTGGAGCTAAAGGGAGGTTGGCAAAATTGGCTAGTACATCCCTTGCCAGCAGGATAGATGACACCTCTATTTCAGAAAGAAACTCCTTACCATTGGCTTTAAATCATTCAACCAGCTTGCCTCTTTCTACCTCATCTCCAGGATCTCTGTCTACCACCCAGACCACACACTTCACTCCTCTAGCATCAATTTACTTCTTGTACCCTGGTCTTATCTATCTATCTCACCTTTGACCCCTTTCCCACATCCTCCCCCTATCCTGGAACTCCCTCCTCCTCCACATATACCTGACCACCATTTTCCCCACCTTTGAAGCCTTAGTAAAGTCACATCTCCTCCAAGAGGCCTTCCCTGATGAAACTCTCTTTTCCCTGTCTCCCTTCCCTGACCTTTGGGCATTTTACGTTCACCGCACAGCATTTATGTATATATATATATATATATATATATATATATATATATGCATTATATATTATAAATGATTTATATTAATGTCTGTCTCTCCCTCTAGACTGTACGCTCACTTGATAATTATCATCATTATCACCAGTGATAATTATCACCGTTATTGATATTATCACCACTGATAATTTACGAAGATGATGGCGATGATGATGATTTTGATAGAAGGGCAACCATCATCCATATTTCCAGTTGACACTGTTAGAAACAGAATTCTGAGGTGTATGGACCATCGCTCACACCAAGTAATGACATTTCTTACTTTGTCAAGTAGGGATATTACCCTACAACTTTAAAGCAGGTGGCATAAAAAGAGAACTATAATTAGAATTATAATTATTAAAGATAATTCTCAGGATTAACTGCTTTTTAAAAGAATCAAATCTACTATGCTGGAACACCAGTCCTAGAACTTTTTGATCAGTCTATGACTATGAAATATCATTCTCAGGATAAAATGCTTTTAGAATGAATAAAATGTATTATGCTGAAACATCAGTCCTATAAACTCTTATCAGTCTTTTTTAAGAATTAGGAATTTATATCAGTTATGCCTTTGTGTGTATATGTATATCTATACATGTCTTGTGTGAGTCTATATTACTGATGATAATATCTTATCTATGGGTATGGTATGGCTGAAAAGACCGATGCATAACAAATGCACTCTGCCACACTGCCTGAACAAGCAAATCGATTCTTGCTGTGTCTATGGGTTTGTTCCATAAGGGACCTGTCTCTAATTTTATTTTTTAAAAAAACGAATATCGCTAGCATTCACTGTATGTCTACTCTTAGAAGAGCACTGTACGAGGAGCTTGGGAAGAAATAAAAGCCATGACTTCTGTCTTTAAGGAGCTTAAGATCTAATGGGCTGAGACTTCTCTGTAGACCATTAAACTATTAATCTCACCGAAGAATCAAAATAACACAAGGGAGAGGGAGGCATAATTATAGCTAAACTCAAAATTAGATCATGGAATCAAAAAGTACAAGGCGTGCCTTCAAAGAAGATAGTGCAAGGAGCCAGCAAGCAAGAAGTTCTGCTCCTAGAAAAATAACACCGTAAGCAGGACAGACTGTGCAAAAGATCAATTCAGAGTAAGGAACGGCAGTAAAAATGACTTCCCGGTTTCGCCATTGAAGTTTTTCTGTCCCTAAAACTTTGAACTTTAGCCTAAAGGGATTTGGATATATTTTTTCCATTTCATGGGTACTCTATTACGCAACTGTTTAGGTGTTGCTGTGACTTGTGTCTGATGTGGCCAGAAACTGCAGCCTGGGGCGGTATCCAACAGTCTTAAGGAGACCGATGGTGAAGCTGCCTAAACCCCAGAGCCCGATGGCATGACAGTTTGCTGGCATCACCAACTCCATACCTTCAGAAGAATTGAGAAATAGCTTGCCTATAAATTGTTTGACTAAGGATGCTCCCTGGAAGGGGAGGGAGTTCACGAGAAACATGAAAAACCTAAAATCTTTATTTTGGTGTTTCTTTGCAATTTTCTGCTTGGGAGATATACGGCCAGACTTTGAAAGAATATATTTGAATGCACTGATATATGGCTCCTTTTAAATTCCAGGTGCTGACTTTATATCACCATTTTCACAATCCAGTTCTGTCATTAGAAGAAAATGTATTGGCTCATTCATCATCTCACTACGACACCAATTTTCTTCAAAACCGCAAAGATTTTCTAGAGAGAAACTCACATCCTTCTGAATCTCTGATCCTTTCCCAACCCTGAGTCTCAGTTTCTCCTGAGCCTTTGGCATTAACATGGGAAGTCTGCACTAGGGGCTGAATGACCTCATTTTATTAGAAGCCTGGTGGAAACAAAGGAATATTTTGAATAAATAGTCCACAATCTTTAAAGCAAACATTAGAACGACTCTCATGAGCGCCACTTTATGTTTGTTTTCCAGGTTTCTCAGAAGCAGGTGGTAAATGAGATTCATCGTTGTCAAAATATGCATTCATTCATAAACTTCCAAGTGTTTAGTTGGTTTATTAAGAAGTTGATTCATCTATAGATATGTTAGATCAATATCTTTCAACCTTTTTTTAGCAATTCTTAATTTTGATATATCAAGCCACTGACAAACAAAGGAGAGGCTCAACATTAGAAATGGGAAAGACTACAGGCGTTCTAGGCTATTTTTATTGAACTGCAAAGCTCCACAGACCTTCTCTGGAATAGTTGCAGGCACGCAATACGGTCAGTAAGTTCACTTTAGGGAAAATAATAACTAATGCATTTTAAATATGCCTTTGGTTTTTCTGGTGGTCTAAAGCTATACATCTCACACCTATTTGTATCACTTTATGCAGATATCAAAACCTACAGAAACAAAAAGATCCCAGAAGCCTTGACCTTGCTCAGTTGATAGACATTATGTCTGGACTTATTTCCAAAATAAATTCATAAACTGAAACAGTGGATATCATTTAATATGCCTAGTACATCACTGTAAACACCACCACCACCCACTCAGTTTCACAGGCTCATAATTTCGGCATTATCTTTGACCCAACTCTGTCATTCGACCCTCATCATTCGACCCTCATATTCAGTCTGTCACCAAATCCTGCCAGTTCTCTCTATACAACATTGCTAGAATCCTCCTTTTTCTCTCCATCTAAACTGCTACCATGCTGAACCAAGCCTTTAATTCATCTCACTTTGACTATTGCATCAGCCTCTTTGCTGACTTCTCTGCCTCCTGACTCTCCATTTGGCAGTCCATAGTTCGCTTACCATCTGGATCATTTTTCTAAAACAAAATGGTTCAGTCTTCATCTCCCCACTCCTCAGAAACTTTTGGTGGGTGTTCATCTATCTTCCCACCTAACAGAAACTCCTTACCCTTGGCTTTCCGGCACTCAATCTGTTTCTCCATTCCTTCCTTATCTTGTCGATCGCCTATCTATATTCCTAACCAAACACTTCACTCCTCTAATGCCAAACTACTCACTACCATGATCTTGTTTGATTCACCACTGACACTTTGCTCACAACCTCTCTGTGGCCTGGAATTTCCTCCTTCATATCCTACGGATCACCTCTCTTCCCACCTTCACAGCCCTACTAAAATCACTCCTCCTCCAAGAGGCCTTGCTTGACTAAGTGCTCAATCTGCCCTATTCACCTTTGCCCTTGGCCCCATACACCTTAAGCACTTTGTAGTCATCCCACCCTTAGTACCGCAGTGCTTACACATCCATTTTCTTTCTGCAATTTGCTTTATTAATGTTTTCTTCTCCTTCTAGATTGTAAGCTCCTCGTGGGCATAGATCACATCTACCAACTATGATATTGCACTCTCACAAGCACCTAGTGCAGTTCTCAGTTCACAGTAAGCGCTCAGTAAATACCTCTGATGGATTGGCTATCCGCTGTTATGTGATTTTGATAGAACTAGACAATTCTAAAGCACTGGCTCTCTCTTAGCTTGGGAGAGCCACTTTCTGGTCTCTAGAGCTTCATATAGACTGTCCTTTATGCCTGGAAGAGGTTTCAAATTCAACTGTCTCTTCTTTCTATGTTGTTCCATAACTCATTTTTTTCCCTTTAAGCCTTTCCCTGACTTCACACGCTAGAAGATTTTCCAGACTGTCATGAAAATCTACTGAGGATTTAAGGAGCAAGGCATTGAGAACATAGAATTCCCACTATTTTCCAAAAGCCTAAACTACTCACTTCTTCTTTCAGAAATACAGAATCTGGCCTCCCTTCCCACTTTCTGATGTAAAGTGAAACCAAGGCCACACTGTGTAGCATGAATCATCTTCCTGTGAGTTGTTCAACATTCGTCTCTCCAATCCCCAAAACTGTCCATTGGCTCGCTATACCAGGTTCTTCCATATTAAGCAAAACTTCCTCACAGTTGGCTTCAAGACTCTCCACCAACTCACCCCACCTTACATAACGATCTCTTTACCTGCTACTCTCTAAACCACTCTCTTTGTTCCTCCCAACCTAACTTATCTGAACCTCACTTTTGACTGCATCACCTCCTTCCCCTCACCCATGCTGGGACTCCAGCTTGGAATTCCTTCTCTCCCAGAATCCCACAGAATGCAGCCTTCTCCACTTCCATAGCCCTCCTGAAAACTCACTTTCTCCAAAGTGCCTTTCCTCTTATTAATACCCAGCATCTCAAATCACATAAACCCTTCAGCCATCTCTTACTTTCTCATTTATAACCATTCTCGGCATTTATGTATATCAGGTTATTAAATTTTACAACTAATCGTTTATTTTGATGGCTCTATTTTGGAATATTTAATTGCTAGCTACCTCATTAGAATATAGGCTCGTTGTGGGGCAGGGAATGTTTCACTCAACTGGCTTTATTTACCAAAGATGCAGTACAGTGCATTCCATCCATTGGATGCTCAATGAATGCTATTAATAGATTGCTCCTTGCAAGGAAACCTTGTGTTTAGAGAACTATTAATACTCTACAGGAGTGGCCTGAAGGAGAACTTGCCTCTGAAAATATTCCAGGGCGTGACAAATTCTGGTGACATGAGATCTAATAAACTTAATGACATAATAATAATGAGTGATATTCATTAAACATTTATTATGTGCCAGACACTGTATTAAGTGCTGATAATCAGGTTGGACACGTTTTCTGTCCAACATGGGGCTCCCAGTCTTAATCCTCATTTTACAGATGAGATAACTGAGGCCCAGAAAATTTAAGTGACTTGTCCTAGGTCACACAGCAGACAAATGGCAGAGCCATGATTAGAACCCAGGTCCTTCTGACTCCCAGGCCCATGCTCTATCCACAAGGCTATGCTGCTCCTCATAAGTGAGCTTCAAAAAAGTCCTCATTATTGGTTCCAAACCTGGAGTTATTCTTTAGTAGATAAATGGATTTCAACTTGTTTTGCTACATTTTCCCTTCAAAGTTGAAGTGACCATTATAACGAAATAGCCTGTAACATTATTACTAGACTTGAAATACCACATATTTATCACAGTATTCGAAACAGAGGGTGTGTATTTTTAGAAAATATATAAAGCTTCAAACACTGATATTTTCAAATAATTTTCCAAGGATTTTTAACTTTCCACTTGAAATGAATCTCCTCCAAATGTCATGAACTGCTGAGAAATGAAAAGCATATGTAGATGGAAGATTGGATTAACACAACAACTGAAATAACAGTCACCCAAACTTATTATTATAGAACAACTCTTAGTTTCAATTGTATAAAATATATTGGTTTTCTGTTCTAGGCCAGACCAAAAAGAAATGGCAAAATTGTCCTTCATTTGGGCAGCTATGACTGGAAACCAGGATTTGGATAATCCTTGGAGATTAGGTGGCATTTTTCCTTCATCAAGAACAGACACAAGGTTCCTTAGTATTTCAGTGAGGATAAAGTTGGCATTAATATTGTAAAAGAAGCTTATCGGGTAATTAACTAAGAATGTTCATTTCCCTGAGTGATCAGTATGGCACTTTTTGATCTTTAAATCTGTGAGTTGCAAATTTTGCCAATTTATGCAATTTACCCACAGTAAGGCAGCATGAAGCAGCATGTCCTAGTGGATAGAACACGGGCCTGGGAGTTAGAAGGTAATGGAAATCTAATTCCAGCTCCTCCACTTGTCTGCTGTGTGACCTTGAACAAGTCACTTTGTTTCTCTATTCCCCAGTTACTTCATTTGTAAGAGGGGGATTAAGACTGTGAGCCCCATGTGGGTCCAGAGACTGTGTCCAACCTGATTTGCTTTATTCCCCCTATTGCTTAGTACAGTGCCTGGCACATAGTAAGTGCTTAACAATTATCTTCATTATTATTATTAATTATTAAGGCTGGGCTCAGTATCGTGCTTTTCATTCTTTTTTTAAGAATATAACTCAGAAAGTAAGATAGCATTTGACTCCAACCTGTGTGTCCAAGTGCCCTCTGGAGCAAAAGGAGAATATAAAATCCTGTAATAGAAAACTTCTGCTATATTCCAGTTAATATCAAGTAAATACTGTCTGGAAAAAGAGTGCTAAGTAGTATAATATCTCAAAGGAAACAATGTTAATCATATTCATGTGTTCCCAAAATCCAAGGAACTTGACCAGCAGAAGCAGCATAGGCTTTTGGAAAGAACAGTGGGCCTGGAAGTTAGGAGACCTGGGTTCTAATCCCAGCTCTGCCACTAGCCTGTTGTTGTGTGACCTTGGAAAAGTCATTAATTTCTCTATGTCTCAGGGGAGAGTACAATATAACAGAGTTGGTAGACATATTTCCTGCCCACAACAAGCTTACAGTCTAGAGGGGGAGACAGACATTAATATAAACTACAGATATATGCACAGGTGCTGTGGGGTTGAAGGAGGGATAAATAAAGAGAATCACAATGGCATTTGTTAAGCATTTACTATTGCAAAGCACTGTTCTAAGCCCTGGGGGTTTCAAGGTGATCAGGTTGCCCCAAATGGGGCTCACAGTCTTAATCCCCATTTTACAGATGAGGTCACTGAGGCCCAGAGAAGATGTGACTTGCCCAAAGTCACACAGCTGACAAGTGGCAGAACCGGGATTAGAACCCATGACCTCTGATTCCCAATCCAAGTGCAAAGGTAGAGCAGAAGAGAGTGAGAGAAGAGGAAATGAGGGCTTAGTCAGGGAAGGCTTCCTGGAGGAGATGAGCCTTCAATAAGGCTTTGAAGGTGGAGAGAGTCATTGTTTGTTGGAGATGAAGAGGGAGGCTACAAGCAGGACATGGGCAAGAGGTCAGTGGTGAGATAGATGAGATCGAGGTATAGTGAGTAGATTGGCAGTAGGGGAGCAAAGTATATGGACTGGTTGTAGTAGGAAAGCAGCAAGAAAAGACAGGAGGGAGCAAATGGGTACGTCCTTCAGACTGTGAGCCCCATATAGGATAGGGACTGTGTCTGACCTGAGTACTTTTTATATATCTCAGCGTTTAGTATAATGTTCGATATGTAATAAGCACTAAAATTCCATTATTATTATTAATAATAAAATGGGTATATTTAGAGTAGTATTAAAATCCACAATAAACATAGTTTCTATGTTAAAGCAGCAGTAGTGATAGTAGTAATAATATTTATGAATAGGAATTTCATTGTGTAGCTATAATATTTTGAAGTGGATTTGCTATTGATCCCCTGGTGAGATAGTTTTAGATTTCTCGAGGCAAACAATGTTAAAGTTGTCTTCTGTAGCCCTTCTCCCAATTAGGTGTTTAGTGAGTTCCTGGATAAGGCTCCTCAAACACTTAGAGTGTGGCCTAATGACACCTCAGCATCATCAGTAATTAACAGCATTCCACTCCGAGTTCTTAAATATGTCCCTCTACCACTGGTTGGAAAGCATTAGAAAGAAAAATGCATTCAACAGCAGGCTTCTTTGGTGACATAGAAGCTCTATAGATTGCAAACTCCTTGAGGGGAGGGATTGTGTCTTGTAATCTTTTTGTATATTCCCAAACACTTAATATAGTACCCTGTTCATACTAGGTGTTCAGTAAATACAATGAATAAACAAAGGATTACAGAAAGAAAAAGCATAGACAGAACAATTACCTGAGTCCACCTTACGCAGAGAGTGTTTTTGGATTCTACAATAGGAGCTCCCAAAAGATCATCAGGAAGTTCCCTCACAAATGTTTCCTTACCCTGTGGGCTAATCTAATTCCACTTGGAGTTAATCTTTCTCTTGTCCTGGGTGATTAGATGTGTCACTCCCTAATATGAATTTCAGAGTTGTGCTGGGAATCTTAGTTGAACATGAACTATCAGGATGAGAGACTTGCCTTTTATCTTAATTTTCCAGTTAACCTTTTACATAGTTGGTGTGAAAGTCAGTGACAAAACCAGTGGGGTTAAGCTGAATCATAATTTTGTATTATCCTCCATGTTGCCATTTATCTGTCTTTGATGTTGCATGAAGTGAAGACTTGTGCTTATTAACCTTTCAGTGAAAAGAAATCTGACTTTTGGTTAGAAGATAAAATATTAGGAACAATTAACTTAAATGACAGCGCATTTCACATACAAGAAGTGTGGCCTTGTGAATGTTCCTTTTCTTCAAATGGCCATTTGTTATGTAACTGAGGAGCAGAACTCATCATGACGCTGAGTTAAGTGGAACAAAACGAGCAGCTTGGAAATAAGCATGAAGTCATAATGTCTCAAGGTGAAAGATTCCTGAAAGTGATACTAAGGAAGGCACTTATTTCTCTAGCCAAGAGGGGTGGTCTTTAGTTGTTTAATGGGTGACTTGGGAAGTTATTTTGTGGGGGGAAGGGTCGGGGGGTGGGGGAGGGCGATTCTGCTTGGAAATTTTCCAGAAACTCAGGCAATCTACAATAGTTTTAATTCCTTATTTTGAAAGACAAAAACGGTTTGGGGAAAAGCAATACCTCTTTGGGGGACCAAAAGTTAGGAGTCAAAAGAGAAGCAGCATGACCTAGTGGAAAGAACCCAGGCCAAGGAGTTGGACGACCTGGGTTCTAATTCCCCCTCTACAGATTGCTTGCTCTGTGACCTTGGATGAGTCACAACTTCTCAATGCTTCAGTTCTCTTGTTCTCCCTTCCACTTAAACTGTGAACCCCACACGGGATAAGGACCGTATCCAACCTAATTAAGTTGTATCCAGCCCAGCACTTAGAACAATGTTTGTCACATAGGAAGTGCTTACCAGATACCATAAACGTTTTAAATTAATTGCGAAATTACTCAGTAACTCCTGGCAGTTAAGATGAACCATTTTGAATCTGACATCCACATGACCTGGGTCGCTTAGGGCTGAGGCAGCCTCTCATCAAGAATGAAGTATGAAGCCTGAACCAATATTTTGAAAGCTGGAAGGACAGTAGCAGTTTGGTATCAACGTCTGTTTTTCTGAAGCAGGGAGGTTCATAAAGACTGCTCCTCCAAGTACCACTTCATGTTGAATTTCCAAAGTGGCTTTTAATGTTGATTATTTATTCCTTTCTCTATGTGGCTCTCTTCCCCAATTTTGAGTTACTCCTGAGGCAAAAACTGAATCTGAATGGTTCACCTTATTTTTACCTCAGCACTTAGTACAGTTTTTGGCAGCAAAGAAAGAAATGCAATTGCTCTGAAAACTATTAGCCAGTTCTATCACTGTATATGAAAATGGTCTCCTAAGAAGCTTTTATGAAATATTTAATTAACTTTTAATATTTAGGTCTTTTTTTGCTAGAAGGAGGTCAAACCCTGGGCAAATCACTTCACTTCTCTGTGCCTCAATTACCTGATCTGTAAAATGGGGATTATGACTATGAGTCTCATGTGGGACACGTACTGTACCCAACCTAATCCTTGTACTGACCTCAGTGCTTAGGACAGTGCTCTTCTCAGTGAAAGCTTGGGGAAAAAATTCATTTTTACTTTCCTGTGTTGTTTTGCCATGTGTTTCTGATGAGCTTCTGGTTGGGAAGAGTTCCATATGGTGAAGACTTCTTTCTGTTTAAGCTATTCCTAGTGCAAATGGAAAACTAAGGTGAGCCATTTTGGTGTTATTTTTAACCTAAACCTTCTAATTTGAACAACAGTGACTTTAAATATAATTTTGTAAACCTCAACTTTTATAATTTTCTATTGCTCGTCTTTCAAATTTGTAATATTTCGGTCATATGCCTATTGATGACCCTGGAGAGAATGGTCCAGTAGAGTGAAAGAGATGGAAACCAGTTTGTAAAAGGTCAAGAAGAGCATCTGGGCATATGAATCATCATCATTGATGGTATTTATTGGTCTCTTACTATGTGAGGAGCACAGTATTAAGTGTTTGGAAGAGTACAGCAGGGTTAGCAGATACATTCCCTGCCCTCACGACTTATGATTTGTTTGAAAAGTTCAAATAGGATGGGAGCAGAGATATGCAAGCTGTATTGCACAGTGGAATTCAGAGAGGGATTTGGGTTTGTTTGTTTTTTTGGAAAGTGTAGATATGAGCATGTTTGAAGGAAGAGGAAAAGAAGCCATGAGAGAGTGAATGGTTCAAGATGGAAGTCAGGGAAAGAAGAATGGAAAAAGAGATTTTAAAAAGTGAGACATGAAGGGGTCAGAGGCATAGGCCGAGGGGGAAAATTTCAAAAATAGGCAGAGGATGGCCACTTGAGAGATGTCTGAGAAAGATGAAAAAGAGAATTTAGGAGAAAGGAAATTGAGTAGCTGAGATAGTATAGACTCTTCAGAACACTTTCTCAAGCCACCAAGGAGTTCTCTCCTCACCTTGTTACTATCCTACTACAACCCACACCCCACACACTTTGCTCCTCTAATGCCAACCTACTCATTGTACCTTGAACCCGTCTACCTTGCCACTGACCCCTTGCCCACATCCTGCCTCTGGCCTGAAACTCATTCATTCATTTCAATCCCTCCCTTTTCATATCCAGTAGACAATTACGCTTCCCCACCTTCAAAGTCTTATTGAAAGCACGTCTCCTCCAAGAGGTCTTCCCTGACTAAGCCCTCATTTCCTCTTTTCCCACTCCCTTCTGCATCTGCACAGCACTTGAGTACATACCCATATTTTATTCGTTTATATTAATATCTGTCTCCCCCTCTGGACTGTAAGCTCACTGTGGGCAGGGAATGTATCTGTTATATTGTTGTGTTGTATTCTCCCAAGCACTTAGTAGAGTGTCCTGCACACAGTAAGCACTCAATAAATATGATTCATGTAATTTTCTTGCTTGTAACCCTTACCTTTCCCTTTCTCCTTAAGCTTAGGTGGCCTCTGGGATGAGGAAAGAGAGAAAATACAAAACAAAAGAATGAAAAGCAAAAGATATGATTTTTAATAGGAATGATATGGCAAGAATGTGAATAAAATTACTCTCAGGGTAGTGAATATTAAAATGAAAAATGCTGACTAAACTTGCAAAAAATTCTGCACTGATTTCTGGGCCATGTTCCCTACTGAGAAACCTACCATTCATCTTGCTAGTGTGGGATTTTTGTGACAGGTTCCAGGCATCCAAACAGCTTTTTGTGCTCCCTGCCCGCCTTATGCCACTTCACAACATATGCCAAGAAGTTCATCTCCTGCCTTCCTCTAGTGACTCAGGGGAACACTAGGTCCAAATCAGATTACAGGGTAATTACCATTTATCCTTTCCATCCCTCTGTTTTTAAAGTAGACTCAGGTATATAGCCCCAGGGACAAGATCACTGTTAGAGTGTAACTCTTTAACCAAGCTGGGCTGGGAGGAGCAACTGAGTTCTCCCTCTGGGCCTCTTCAGTTCGACTGTTTCCAAAATCACCACTCATTGGAAAGCTAATGCTTTTCTGGGTCACTGGATGTGTCTAATGCCACACAACATTCTGAACATATTGGGACTGTCATTGTGATGGTCCCATGGGAGAAACCAGGACAAGACTCTCCAGAAATGGCTGGCCGGGTTAAGTGTTGAGCTAACCAGAGAGCCAATCTGATTGAAGACTCTAGATGAGAGAGGAAGGCCTTGGAATCACTGGGATATTCCAAAATCAGCCTGAGTCACTGCCAAATCTCCAGAGCTTGGGATAGTCTAAGGTCAGGTCAGATAGGATAAAATGCAATGTAGATGCTTATCCATAAAAAAGCTTGACGGGATTCCAAGGAGAAGCAGAATTGCATCCCAAGTATTATTTCCAAATTTACATCAGCTGCTTTTATTCCCAAGAATGTCAGAGCATGTGAACAAGTATACTCTCTTGGGGTCATTTATAATATGCAAGATAAAACTATTACTCTGTGACTATCGAGTATTTCAGCTTTAGGCATAATTCTCAGGAATGTAAGTGAGCAGTTCCCTAGGGTTGATATTGTTGAAGAGGCACATTCCCAAAATGTGAAAAGTGTATCTTTAAAGACCTAGACTGCCAATGAATACTAATGATTTCATCAGAAATCTAGAAAACAAATCTGCCTCATAATTTGTCAAGTGTCAACCATATGTTGTTTAAATGAAATGAAAATTTGAAAAGCTTGTCCATAAATGGAGGGTATTTATACTTGGAAATGGCTAAATTCACAATGAATTTAAAATAAAGATATGGAAATATAGTAACTATTTGGGTAGAAGTGGGATGTAGGAAAGCAACTTAAAACCATAATCGGAAAACATTCCTTCTCATATCTGGCCAGTGAAGACCCTGCCTTATACGTTTGTCTCCTGCATAGATAAGAAGCATTTTCTAGAGCTGATTTCTAAATTATGTAGAACTTAGCATTAATGATGCTGAACATTTGCTTTTTCTGTGTGCTATGAGGACTTATAAAAGTCAAGTTGGCTCTTTTATTGGCCTCATTTTGTAAACTGTGTAATCTAAAATGTAACAAAATGAATTACCCATGCAAAGACTATAAAATATATTTAAAATAAAATGTATATAACTAAAGCAACTACAAACTCTAGGAATCATTCAGTTTCATGAAGGTAGGGATGCCCTGGTGCAATTACTGGAGCTTCTGAAGGCCTCCAGTTTACCCATATCACCTCTAGAGAGTTTAATCACCTTCATCTCTCTCCATCTCCCTCTGAAATCCTCTGACTGACAGTAATGTATACTTTACTTGTCCCAATTTTCAAGGTAAGATGGCCAGATTTCAGGACATCTAAGGTGGGATAGAGGCTAGGTCTTCAGTGCTGGGACCAAAACAAGATGAGGGAAACATGGAAAGAGAAGAAAAGCGAAAGAGGAGGAAAGCTGAGCAAAGGAAGAGGGGAAAGAAAGGGAGAGATGACAAATGGAGGTGGAGAGATGAGAGAGGAGAATGGGGTGACTGACAGAATCATCGCTGATATCCGTCATTATCGTTCTTGTCCACTGCCTTTAACCCTTGGCTACCACCATCCAATCTTTGCCGGCTCCAAGATGGAAGCAGGGCAAGAGCCCTAGTCAAAACAACCCAAGCAAAAATTCTAGGTAATTTCCTAGGATGGAAAATTTCAAATGTGGTAGCCACGTCAGCACTGGAAGGAGCAGCAGGGTCTGTGGTTGCTTCCACCACCAAAGAGAAGGAGGTGTTCAGGCATCTTCCTTTCCACTTCTCCTCCTTCCCGGGACCATGCCATTCCATTGCTTCGATGACTGTTGGGTTTCTTCCCAACAGCCCAACCAAAAGCAGAAAACCTGAATGGGTCCTGCGAAGGACCTTTTTAAAGGCAGGACATAACCACAGAATTCGTGACCTTCTCACATTAGTCAAGACTCACAGTCACATTAACTTCAGGCTATTTATTCCCTAGCTTTAAATAGTAACATTGCCTTTGATACATGTAGCAATGTATTTCCAAAAGATTATGTGGCAAAAGAAAGGCGTATATTAAAAGAAGTTTTTTTCCAAACGAAAGACAGCAAACTTCAAGCATTTCAGAATGAATTGAAAAGAGAATAATAGTAGTTTGGTTCAATGTAGACATTGTCAGTGGTGAAACTGCACCCATGAGTGTGGGTTATCTTTTCCACTATCCTGCAAAATCCATGGAAAAGACAAGAAACAAAGAAAAATAGCAAGAAAATCATATACAGTTCTTTTCTGTACAACTCAACAGAAAGGAACTGGAAGACAGTAAGATCGGCAAAGCAGAGTGTATTAGCATGAACAGTGGTTTCATGATAAAAAAATACATATCCAGGAAATTCAAGCTACATAATATGAACATACAACAGAATTGAGAGCTTTGAGAACTTGAAAATAATGTGGCCCATCTCCTTCAAGAAGAGATGCCACTTGTCAACTCATTGATTCATTAACCTTTATCCTTTGAGGACTTCGAAGAATGGACAGAAGAAAATATAACAATTTTCCATCTAAAAGATGTTTCAACAACAGGGAGAACCTGCTTCAAAACACCTTATTGAAACTTTTCTTCTGGACAAATAATTTAACCATCCAATTAAATTTTTTTTTTTTTTAAATGGACAATTTCTATAGCTTCAATGGCAAAAAAACGGTAAAGTATTTCAGAGGGACAGCCAGCACAAGCCCTGATTTTTTCAGCTTTTTTAAAAGGCAATTGGAGAAATAACCTGGAAACTATCTTCCCTGATCATCCAACACAAAAATATCCATGAACCAGACTGTAAATACCAGACCAACTTCATTTCTGTTGAAAATAGGACAAGATGAAATAGGATTGTTACAGTTTGAGAGGAATAATCTGGAAAAATGGGAAAATTCCCTGACAGTGAAATTCTTCTGACAGTGATACGGTTTTATTGGAATGGGTAAGTTTAGGGAGCTTGTGAAATATTCTCTGGAAGTCTTTAAAAATTGTAAATTCTCATTTGCTTAGGGCATGCATGCCACTGCCTGAAGATGAACTATCAAAGTTCCTTTAAGCCCCAGGATGAAGTGATTTTACATTAAGGTCCCTAGCAAACTGACAATAAGTATTAGCTTTATTCTAAATGACACAATAAAAAATAATTGATTCTACTGTATTTTAAAATTTTTCAACAAAAATTCAAGGAGTACAAGATTTATTTCAACCAAGTGAACAAACATGTTTGATTTGTTTTCCTTGAATTCTCTACAGAAAATATCTTAAATCACACCTCTAATGTAAATTACTCCAATCAAAATACATTCACACTGGTTACATTACCTGTCAAAATTTGGAATACACTGGGATTTATCTGGTATTCGCTCAAGAGAGTATGCAGACTGATTAAGGAGTAGAGATGCAGGAAATAGTATTAGTCACTCAAATTATTTTTGTGGCCAAATCAATGGCATTCAGAGAAAATAAGGAACATAAATTGACCTATTCCATAGAGGTCAATCTTTCAAATCTAAGGCACTATGGCCCAAATGACAGATTATTTTTTAAAACTGTAATATTGCAGCCAGAGTACATGTCACAACACCTTTAAATCATTTTATTCACATAATCCTAAAAGAGTAACATTTGGTTCAATGTAGTTTTATTAATTTTAATTAAATTAATTAATTTAAGAGTAATATTTGGTTCAGGTAGTTTTTGACATATTTGGATTAAACCAAATAGAATTTACAGTGTTTCTAAATTTAAACCCTGTTTTACATTTACAGCCCTTTCATCCCACATGGCATCAGCTCTGGGAGCGTGGGCATTCTTAAATATGTAATAGTGGGGAGAAAGGATGGAAAGCTTAAAGAAGAAGAAAGGAATAAAACAGTGTTGCCTTATGGATAGGGCCTGGGCCTGGGGGTTCATTCATTCATTCAGTAGTATTTATTGAGTGCTTACTATGTGAAGAGCACTGTCCTAAGTGCTTGGAATGTACAAATCGGCAACAGATATAGACAGTCCCTGCCCACTGACGGGCTTACAGTCTAATCAGAGGAGACAAACAGACAAAAACAATAGCAATAAATATAATCATGGGGATGTACAGCTCATGAAAACAATAGCAAAAAATACAATGAAGGGCATGTACATCTCATTAACAAAATAAATAGGGAGTCAGAAGGATCTGTGTTCAAATCCTGGCTCCTCTACTTGCCTGCTGTGTGACCATGGGCAAGTCACTTCACTTCTCTGGGCCTCAGTTATCTCATCTGTAAAATGAGTATTAAGACTGTGAGCCCCTCGTGGGATAGGGACTGTGTCCAACCTGATTTGCTTGTATCCATTCCAGTACTTAGTGTCTGGTAAGTGGTATTTGTTAAGCGCTTACTATGTGCAGAGCACTGTTCTAAGCACTGGGGTAGATACAGGATAATCCGGTTGTCCCACGTGGGGCTCACAGTCTTAATCCCCATTTTACAGATGAGGTAACTGAAGCACAGAGAAGTTAAGTGACTTGCCCACAGTCACACAGCTGACAAGTGGAGGAGCCGGGATTCGAACCCATGACCTCTGACTCCCAAGCCCATGCTCTTTCCACTGAGCCATGCTGCTTAAGAAATACCAAAAAATATTATTATTATTATTATTAGAAACTGAGGAATTGGGATAAGGGTAGGTTGGTTACCAAGTTACTTGGTTACCAAGTTTGTGGGTAAGGATGATTCACCTATTTTATTTCTGATAGTCAGCTAATCTATCATAGAACCATCATAATATTAAAATATAAACATAGTTATGTGCATCTTCCATAATTGATTTAATACCCAATACTTGGGAATTTGGGTGTCAGACCTCGGTTCATGAACCATTTCCCCATTTTAATGTTGTTTCAATAAAAAAAATTGAATCCATTTTATGATGTTTTGAAAGGGTGTGAGTCGTTCTCAAATCTCAGGTTCGAGCTCATCCTGAGATTCTACACAGGAAAAGCAGGAACTTCAATATACAGCACTGTCTAAGTAACTCTCCAATTTTTTAATATTATTTAAATTAATATTTATTCATTAATGGTACTTTTTCAAGGAGGATTTTCTAAAAGGGCTTGAGGAAACAAAGCTGAAGAGCCTCCATTTTGGAATAATAATGATTATAGTATTTGTTAAGTGCTTACTATGTGTCAAGCACTGTTCTAAGCGCTCGTAGATTGTACAGTCCATTTGGAACTTTGGTTATCAGTGAAACCTTTCTTTCCGTCATCAACCTGTTCCTGTAATACCTGCTATTCACAAATGGAGAAAACATTGAAAATGCATTTGCCCTTAGATTTGCATATGTAAGAAGTAAAAAATCTAGAGCTCAATGCTTGGGATGAGGCATCAACAGGTCATTACACAGGAAATTGTAATTTTTCCATTTTCATTTTACAGTCTATATCAAACCCTATTCACTTTCACTTGAAATAGCAAATACATTGATTGGGACTTGCCATTGTTCAAGGGGTTCTTTCAACATCACTGAGGAGGGCAGTGTTGCCAGGTGATAGCAGAACACAGCTCATAATATTTCAGCTTCAACATATTTGAAAACTAGGGAAAGTGTTGAACCCTTCACTTCATGCCCCTATATAATCATTGTTAAAAATATACGTCTAAGGAATTTCTCCAAATTAAGAAATATTTGGAAGTTACCTCATTTGTAAAATGGGGATTAAGACAGTAAGTGCCACGTGGGACAGAGACTGTGTCCAACCTGATTGACTTGTATCACCCAGTACTTAGAACAATGCTTGGCACATAGTAAGCACTTAACAAGTACCATAATCAGTATTATTGTTATTATTATTAATCAATCAATTGCATTTATTGAGCATTACTGTTTGTAGACCACTCTAATAAGAGCATGGGAGAGTACACTATAACAGATTGGTAGACATATTTCCTGCCCAAAACAAGCTCCCACGCTAGAGGGGGATGATATTAATATAAATAAATAAATTACAGATATGCACATATCCTTCAACCATGGGGCCAAGGGAGGGGTGAATAAATGGAGAAAATCATTGTACCAGTTGCATACTAGAAAGAGAAAAGTGTGAATCTACTAAAAGAGATAGATTTCCCTGCATCCTGGCAGGACTGCAGGTAGTGGACAGTCCATCCAAGGACAGAGTATTCAGGTAGGGGGAAGAGCGGAAGAAAACTCAATTCCCAGAAATTCCCAGAAAATTATCAAATTAATATGTTCTGAATGCAAATTAGGATGGTGACCACAAGTATACTATGAATAATAGGGTTTATGTAATGATAACATGATGAAATTATCAGTAAGCAGAGTAATGATTGGAGATGAAGACACTGCAGAATCTAAACAACTTTTCCCCTTATGTTGTTCCTGGTGAAACCCACGATTTACCACACACAGATGCTAGGTCACTGCTGAGAGGAGATTGACTCCCTAACGCATGTGGTCACGTGGGAGTTGCCATGCTTCTTGACTCTTGTCAATTCCCTATACCAATCTCTAGAAAGTTGAAACTTCTAAAAGTACATAATCTTTTTACTTCAGAGTCCATTTGTTTCCAAGTTCCACTTATATAATGGAGGACAGATGATAGGAAGAAAACTGCAACTCCTAGCTATGGCTTTCCTCAGGGTGCTAAAGCTTTCCTTCTGTTTGATTGTAGACATGAATAATGTAAAATTGTTGCTATGGCATTTAGCAAGGCTTTAAAGTCTGAAGGTGCAGCCATTACTTTGCAGTCTCTATAGCCTTATCCATCCTGACAGAGTCCATTTCCCTAACATTAAACTTTAATACAAGCATTTCTCTTCTTCTTCATTCCATGATTTAAATCGGTGTTTTAAATGTAACTAGTTTTAAACTTGACTAAGACAGTTCTCATGCTTGAGGATGCAGCCAGGAGTCTGGACCAGGGTGTCAAAATATAATTCCGATTCTATGGGAAACTCAACTCAACTCAGGTTGAGAGCCTCATCTTTTATGTCATTCATACAGGAGCTGTCACGCAGCAATGTTCTCCCAAAGTATAGAGAATGGACAACATGAAGGTTCTTACTAAGCAGTGTGGCCCGGTGGAAAGGACCTGGGTCTGGTACTCAAAAGGATCTGGTTTCTAACCCCAGCTCCAATCCTAGATCCACCACTTATCTCCTGTGTGACCTTGGGCAAGTCACTTCACTTCTCCATGCTTCAGTTACATCCTCTGTAAAATGAGCCCCATATGGGAAAGGGACCAGTGTCCAACCTGATAAGCTTGTATCTGCCCCAGAGATTAGTACAGTGACTGGCACATAGTAAGTGCCTAACAAATACCATGAAAGAGTTAAAATTTAAAAGATCTTCTCCTCGGGAATAGCCGAACACTAGCAGTAGCATTAGCAGAATGTTAATTAGTCAGCGTAAGGCTGAGATTATGCACCAGTGTTCATCTACCAAATCCTATACCCAACTAAGGAACTTCATCAGAAACCCATTTTCTTTACTGGGCGTATTTCTCCTCTCCCACTTAGACTGTGAGCCCCTTGTGGGACGGAGACCCCGTTTTAATTGATTTCCTTGTATTTCTCCCTTATGTTTAGAATAGTATTTGTACATTTGGGTAGAACGCAGGCCTGGGAGTCAAAGAACCTTAGTTCTAATCCCAACTCAGCTACTTGACTTCTGTGTGACCGTGGGCAAGTCACTTAAAGTCTCTGTGCCTCAGTTTCCTCAACTGTGAAATGGGGATTCAAAACCTGTTCTTCCTCCTACTTAGACTGTGAGCCCCATGTGGGACAGGGACTGTGTCCAAACTGATTGTATGCATACCAGTACTTAATACAGTGCTTGGTGCATAGTAAATGCTTAACAAATATCGGCCTGGGAGTCAGAAGGTCATGGGTTCTAATTCTGACTGCTCCACTTGTCTGCTGTGTGACCTCGGGAAAGTCACTTCACTTCTCTGGGCCTCAGTTCCCTCATCTCTAAAATAGGGATTGAGATTGTGAGCCCAATGTGGGACAGGGACTGTGTTCAATCCTATTTGCTTGTATCCACCCCTGCGCTTAGGACAGTATCTGGCACATAGTAAGTGCTTAAATACTATAATAATAATTACTGCTATCATTATTACTACTAATGATAATAGAAAAATAATTGTCATCATCATTTTGAAGAAGGGAAAATAATTTGGTGAACTAGCCAGGATAGATGGTCCCCAACATAAAATGTTGACACCACTTATAGTTTTAAAGGGATATTTTGAACTGAGTTGCATGAAAGTCTTCCAAAGAGCAGAAGGAAACTACAACAGTCCAAAGCTGTTTTAAAAATTACAAAAAATACATCTAAGAGTCTGGCTACTATTGTTTAAGGGTCTTAGCTTGCAACTGCCATTTCCTTTAAAAACTAAACATAACCTCAGAAAATGGAAGTTGCTGGTTTCTCTACATTTGACTCTACTTTGAAATCTCAGAATGAGTTATTTGATTTCCAAATTAATTGTCTGTAGTAGGTCTACCTTATACCTTCCACCCAGCTCCTCTGGTGACTCAGGAAGATACAACAGTCTCAGTGTTCTCCTAGAAATGGAATATACCAAAACTGTTTATCAACGTATGGGTTGGAAAGGAGGTGACATTCAAAAGAGAAAAGAGGAATAGTTCAAATACAGTCATAGAACCTCTTGTGAAGAAGGTCTGCATGACTGTAGTTCTCTTTGCTTTCAGAGCTTCTGCTATATTTCGAAAATGGGTTCAAATCAACGTTGCCAGAACAACAGCTTGGAATATTGATTTAGCATGCAGGGAGTAAGGCTGGCTTTTTTTGCCAGCATGGCGGAAGCACCATCTGTAGCAAATGAAATCTTATTGCTCTGCACAAAATCTTTTGGAACCCAGTTACGTGTAAGGCACAGAAGTAGCAAAGGCTGAAACTAGTCTCCAAACTCTAAGACCTCTAATTTTTCATGTTTTTAAGGGAGGGCAGGGAGGCGAATAAATGACAGTCAGCACAACATCTGTGCTAAGTGAGGTTGATTAAGCTTTTTCTGTAGAAGTTAAGACAAGGTGTTTCAGAACGTACTTGCTTCTCCTTCCTTTTTGCTGGGACATAAGGCAATAAATT
The DNA here is from genome assembly GCF_004115215.2 of Ornithorhynchus anatinus. Taxonomy (NCBI): domain Eukaryota; kingdom Metazoa; phylum Chordata; class Mammalia; order Monotremata; family Ornithorhynchidae; genus Ornithorhynchus; species Ornithorhynchus anatinus. Next base: position 11,001,014 of record NC_041735.1, on the reverse strand, counting down.
CTACACATGCTTCAATGTGAGGTGACTCACATCATGTTCAGTCAATTTGATTACTGAACATCAAATCATTCTGTAAATGTAGAAAACGATTTCAAGAGGTAGTGCCAGATGTATTATGTGAACAAATGGCTTCCTAGTAGGAGGATACTGAAAATATTCACTTAAGGTTTTCCCAACTTTGTTCTTTTAGACATAATAATACTTAATATTTATAAAGCATCTTTATTCAGATGAAATCAAGCACATATAAGGTGTCTGTGGTCATTTTCCTGTGAATAGGAAGGAGTTGACCAGAAATGACTATTCGCTGGTTTACAAATTAGTTGTCCAAGGGTGTCAAGGGACAGAATTAAAACCAATACCCTGATGCTTATGTTTCTAGACTATTCTGCATTCAAACATTGTTAAAAAAGCTTAGTAGCTCTGTATATACAACTCAGCACCTCTGAAAGGTACTTGAAACTACCCTCATCACAGGCCTAGGGAAAATCTAGCAGAGCTCGCAAAAAAAATTGAAGTGGACCTCTGTACACACCTTTCACCATGGACGAAGCCCTTTGAAGTATAGAAACGAAGGCAAATTAGGAAGTTATGAATTTTTTGAATAGGTTGCTACCAAAAACATGAAAAAGACATGTCTAGGCCCAGCTCTGCCACTGTCATATGACTTTGGGGCAAGTCACTTTCTCTCTGCTTAAGTTTCCTCAATAGTAAAATGATTAAAATAATACCCACTTTTCCTTACCTCACAGGGATGTTGAAAGGGCATATGTGACTACTCTTGGAATTAAAGGACTATGTTGAAATTCAAGGTTAAAGACCCAGCCATATTTAAACAATTGTTGGTGCCCCTCTCCCTTGCCCTCCCTCCCCCCGCCCCACCCCAGGAAATTAAGGCTATTTTCCTACAAATAGACTTTGGTAAAGGAATTGGACTGGTTGGCATTCTTGCAGAAATATAAAAATTAGGAGAGGAACTCATGCTTAGGTGTCTGCACAAAGTCTTCTTCAACAGTGAATCATATTTGCTGAGCACTATGTGAAAACTTTGTGCTAAACCCTTGGGAGAGGATAATAAAGTTTGTAGACACATTCCCTGACCATAACAAGCTTCCATTCTAGAGGGCTGTAAGAAATGTCACTGCAGTTCGAAGATGTCTCTCATTAATCACATCTGATTGGGTGAAACCGACTGATCTGACATGGAAACCATCATGATAACTCACTGACATCCATTCATACCAAGATTTTAGCCAGAACCCTTCCAGAGAGGATCATGAAGAATATATTTTGCCATTCAGGTCAGGCAGAGATATGTGGCTTCAGACCACAGCATGATGCAGTAGATATGACCTTTGCAACACTACATATCTGGAGAAGTGATACAGCAAAGATCACAAAGATTACAAATATGGAGAACTAAAAGGAGCAACACCAAGACATGAAAGTTCCTTATATGAAGATATTTGATTCCTTAAACAGATCTGGGCTCTGAAAATTCCTCAGTGAATTTGGCCAACCTGAGATATCCACCAGCATTCTTCATTCATTCAATCAATCAATTCAATCGTTTTTATTCAGGGCTTATTGTGTGCAGAGGACAGTCCTAAGCGTCGGGGAAAGTACAATAATAAACAGACACATTCCCTGACCACAACGAGCTTACGTTCTAGAGGAGGGGGAGACAGACATTAATATAAACAAATTACAGATATGTACATATATGTTGTGGGATTGCAATGGGGGAAGAACACAGGAGCGAGTCAAGGCGACGCAGAAGGGAGTGGGAGAAGAGGAAAGGGAGGCTTAGTCGGGGAAGGCCTCTTGGAAGAGTTGTGCCTTCAATAGGCTTTGAAGCAGAGGAGAGTATGATAAGCCCAGAGCCGTTCAACGTATTCAATACTAATGTTTCTGGAATGAGAACAGAGGAATCATTTCATTATCTAGTATTTAAACAAGTGTTGGTGCCCCTCTCCCTCTCCCTCCACCCCACCCCAGGAAATTAATGCTATTTTCCTACAAATAGGCTTTGGTTGTATGCTGGGAAATAACAGACCAGTCAATTAAAAACCAAACTGGAACTACTGATAAGGACTCAGGCAAGGACAATACTGTAACACACAAAGACAAATCATTAGATGTTTATAAGTACAGTTTGGTTATAGGAACTTTGGAGTTCGAAATAAACAGCTATTCTACGCACTTTCTGCTTCACAGTAAATCAAGTAGAGAGTTGTTTTTTTCCCAAATTGATTTGATTAAACTTCAGAAGATGGAAAACACCATTTCAGTGAGATATTGTGGGCCATGTTTGAAAAAGAATAACCTTCCTTCTTTCCACAAGCAGTTTGTGAACCTAGAAGTGCAACCAGTCACAGATAATTACATTTGCAACTGACCAATCTATTTTCCAATTTTTGTATTTCTACAACCCAATTTCTATAGTCCTTAGAGACTCTCTATGTTCATGAATACCCAAAAATATGAGTCAGAAAAAACTGCTTTGGGGATGGAGTATAGAGGATTTGGAATATTTTTACACTGTGACTGTAAGGAAAGTCAAGCAGATATTCATTTAAATCCAAAACTATTTACAGAGAGATCAATCAATGGTATTTATTGAAATTTTGGTATGTGCAGAGCACTGTTCTAAGCACTAGAGGTAATAAAAATATGTTATCTGCCACTTTACCAACAGAATAGCTCTACTGACAAGCACTTGGGATAAGATTATCAAACTACCTTCATCTAATCTGAACTCAGCAGTCTTCTGAATGAGACGCCAATTTAGTTTCCTCACTGCCCATCCTGGGACTACAGGGATGGTGCCCAGGTTAATGTTCAGTAATCCTGACTCATAGTTAAAAGAAATTTTTGACAAACTACCACCTCCCATTCCCCAATGAGAGCTACTATTCATTCAATCATATTTATTGAGAATTTATAGTGTGCAAAGCACGGTACTAAATTGTATCAAACTCTTCTGAGTCTTGAAGACTCTAGACTGTAAGCTTGTTATGGCCAGGGAACTTGTCTACCAACTCTGTTGTATTTAACTCTCCCAAGAGCTTATTATAGTGCTCAGCACACAGTAAGTGCTCAGTAAATATCATGGATACTACTATGAGTGAGATTTTTATCAGTTGTTGCATCGATAACGTGCAGGTCTGGAGGAGGACAGAGGCTACAGCGTCCAGGCCCAGCTCTGCCACTGGCCTGTCATATGACATTGGGGCAAGTCACTTTATCTCTGCTTAAGTTTCCTCAATAGTAAAATGTTTAAAATAATACCCACTTTTCCTTACCTCACAGGGATGTTGAAAGTGCATTTGTGATTACTCTTGGAATGAAAGGACTATGTTGAAATTCAAGGTTAAAGACCCCTCCATATGCGACAGGCAATCTTTTCCACATTGTGGTCCTGTAAAAACTGACTCTTGTTGCCTCACCTAATTCTTTCCAGTCTTCTTAAAGCATAGGCCTGGGAGTCAGAAGATCTTGGGTTTTAAACCCAGCTCCACCACTTGTCTTCTATGTGACCTTGGGCCAGTCATTGAACAGAGCTCCTTATCTTCCTTCCATCCCTGACTTTCCCGTTACTGTACACGGCATTACCATCCTTCCTGTCCCACAAGCCCACAGACTTGGTATCATCCTTGAGTCTGCTCTCTCATCCACCCCACATATCCTAGCTGTCACCAAAGCCTGCCGATCTCACCTTCTCACTCATCTGTAGAATAGGGATTAAGACTATGAGCCCCACGAGGGACAACCTTATTACCTTATATCTACCCCAGCACTTAGAGCAGTGCTTGACACATAGTAATTGCTTAACAAATACCATCATCATCATCATCATGTGAAGAGGGAGGGCACTCCAGGCCAGAGGCAACATTTGAGAAGTTGATGGCAAGATAGACAAGAGTGAATAGTTTGGCTTGAGAGGAGCAAGGGGTGCAGGATGGGTTATAATAGAACTGCAAGGTGTGGTTGGAGAGTGTAAGGTGATTCAATGCTTTAAAGCTTCTAGTAATGATTTTCTATTTGATGTGGAGGTGGATGGGCAACCACTGGAGGTCCTTGAGGAATGGGGACATACGGACTGGACAGTTTTGTAGAAAATTGATCCAGGCAACAGAGTTAAGTATGGATTGGAGTTGGGAGAGATAGGAGGCAGGGAGGTAAGTAAGGAGGCTGATACAGTAATCAAGTTCGGATAGGATAAATGCTTGGATTAACATGGTAGCAATTTGGATGGAGAGCAAAGGGGAGGTTTTAGCAAGGTTGTGAAGGTTGAACCGAAAGGATTTTGTGATAGATTGAACATGTGGGTTGAATGGGGGCAATTTATGTACATATCCATCTGAAATTTATTTTTATGTCTATCTCCCCCTGTAGTCTAGGTCCTTGTAGGCATCTATCATGCCTACTGCTTCCATCGTATTGAACTCTTCAAAGTGCATAGTAGAGTGCTCTGCACACAATAAGAACTCAATAAATACTATTGATTGAACAGCCATCTTCCAGTTGTATACTGCAATGTCTCATTATTTCAGGCCATATTCTGGATACATCAAGAATACCTAAGCAAAACTAAAGGGTCTATAAAGTTCAGAATAATTGGCTAGACATTATTATGAATTTTAATGAGCCTTACTTTATCTAATTCTAGCAGCAGGAGGAGAGCTCTTTCACTTCACACATTTGCAAGTTTAAAGTCCAGATGTTGGAGGTTACTCAGCAGGTTTTTGGCAATCTTATGAAATATTTAATAGCTCTGCTTTTATGGTTTTGTACAATGATGATTTACAATGAAACATCTCCAATGAAAACAAGGAACTAAAAGGATCCTCATACTTTCCTGAGATGTTAGATACAAGTTCATTATCCCTTCTGCACTTTGAGTGCCAGAAATCGCTGAATACAAAAGATAAAGCAAGGGCTGAATTAACCAAGACTACTCACTTTCCAAGCCCAAGCATAAAACCACAGTATTCCATTGTTCTTGGGAGAGAAGTCAGTGAGGTGTGCTAAACTAGGAAAATAAATGGCTAATAAAATGATGCATGTTTAATTCAAGAACTATTTCACCTTCCCTTCCTGTAATAATTCTGAAGTCATAATTTGACCAGTGACTTTGCAAAATACATTCCTCACCCTTTTCGTTCTTTCCAGAGTATTTAGAATCTAATTTCACAATCCTGAATTAACAAATTGATAAAAGGAATAGGGATCCGACAGGACTAAATCTACCCAAAGATTTATGCAGAGAAGCAGCATGGCTTAATGGAAAGAGCACTGGCTAGGGAGTCAGAGGTCGTGGGTTCTAATCCTGGTTCCGCCACTTGTCTGCTGTGTGACTTTCGGCAAGCCACTTAACTTCTCTGTGCCTCAGCTACCTCATCAGTAAAAGGGGATTAAGACTGTGAGCCCCATATGGGACAACTTGATTACCTTGTATCTACCCCAACACTTAGAACAGTGCTTGGCACATAGTAAGCACTTCACAAATAGCGTAACTATTAATTATTATTATTATATCAAGTCCCACAATCACGTTTTGGATGGTGGATTGTGATAATGGAAACGGGGCCAGATGCTGAAAGATGAACTTGCTTCTTACTCCAGGTTTCTCTCAGAGAATTGTAAAACTGGTACCCCATCTGAGTATAGAGAGAAACAGATTCAAAACTAGTACTATTAAATTACATTTTCATATTCACAAAGCTGCTTAGCTACAATTGAATGCCATCCTTACCCAATCCTACTTTTTCCTGACAACTAAGAACACACATTTTACCTCCTATACCCTTCCTCCCTGCACCCACACAAAATAGCGAAAGTACAAGACATTTTATTCAAACTTAAGTGCTATTATTTTTCTGAAAGTCAGGTCACTTTTTATAATAAGATCTATTTTACAGAAGATATGAAGCAAAGGTCAGAGCAATCAGTGTAGATGGATCTTGTGATCCTCTTATATCCAGCTGGAGGATGCAACACTGATGCCTTTCACATTTTTGCCCAATAGGAAAAGGGAGGAAGACAAGAAAGATAGGGAGTATAAGAGAACAAGTTGAAGATGAAAGTTGATGTTCTATAAAGAAGGAAATAAAACTGGCTGAGCACAGTCTGCCTAAGAAAACGTTAGAGATGTGTGGTCATAAAAGGAGGAATTTAGAAATAAACATCAGGTGATCTCAGGCACTCTGGCACTGTTATAACAAACTCTGGCCAGGTCACTTTGACACACATCATTTTCATAAAAGATAGGTAATATGTTTGAAATACCCATCAGCTTGAATTATTCAAACTAATTACACGACAGACCTAGGCAAGGAAATTAATTCTTTTCCATTCTTCTTGCCCCACAGCCTCCATATTATTTGCTGGCTTTAATATCATTATAAAATTGTCTCCCATACTGTTCTTTCCTTGAGGAACTGGGCTATAGCTCCCATTTTTATTGCTACTATTGATTTGGCTCCCAGAACAAAACTGGACATTAAACAGAGTGTGGCTAAAAGGCAAGGCTTTTTGTGCCTAAGAATAGAAGATATAGATACACAGAATATAGATTTATTCATTTCAGTACACAGTGAGCACAGCAGGAGTTGTTCACGGTTGAGACCTGGGCATTTTATGGCATTAAGTTTAATGATAAGAAACATATGTGGTACTAATTTAATTCCAGAATCAGTTTATACTGCAATAAAGGCTACAGTTTGGCTTCAGATGGGCTCTTCAAATCAGAGGCTCTGCAGGTTTATATGTTTAGTTTCATATGTTTATGAACTCTTCCATATTACGTTACCTGTTTTTGTGTTGTAGACCCAAACACATTCTAGAATCTTGTAATTTATGCATGCAGAACACTCTGTCAACTTTGCTGTTAGAACCTGGGCCAGGGAAAGGGGAGAGGTGGGAGGGGATGAAAATCATACAAGTAGGACGATATCCAGAGTCTGCAATAATGGATTTGGACCTACATCCAGCAACTGGGAAATGGCACAATAACTACTTTGGCACAGGCCCTGCTGCTTCAGCATCAAAAGGGGAAGGTCTTAGTAGGGCAGGAAGGAAGAGTTAGGGTGCTACCAGAACAGGATGCCGTGGTAAACGTTACAACTTCAATGCCCTGTTTCACAGGTTGTCTGGGGTATTAAAACAGCAGAGGGCCACACTGTCAATGTGTCTCTTCTTTAGACATCGATATTGTTGGAGACAGGGAGTCAGAGAAATAGGAGAGAGAGAGAGTGTGCATAATTAGAACCATCGAAGAATAGGAAGAGGTCCTATATGTAATTACTTTTGCCTAAGGATCCACATCACTGTCTGAACTAGCATTAGCTATATCATGGGTAAAATAGAAATCAGAGGGTCTCAAAGTAGCTCTCCTTCCCATCCTACTGCAAAGGAACGGGATCAACTGTAAGAGGAGGAATCAGAATTAAGCTCTGTGAATAGCAACACCAACCATCAATCCAGCTGCAATCTTCACATAATAGAAATGGTCACACCTGCCCTTAAAGATATTGCTGACCATCTGTAGAACCATCTTCAAATGAGAAGGGTGATGTGGGGCCATATGAGGAGAGACAAAGAAAGAGGTAAAAAACTGAAAGGCAAACAGAGACTGGGAAAGAAAGGCTGGAGATAGAATTTGGTTACTGTATATGGCCGACTCTTTAGCCTCCAGTAATAAATTAGTAAGGGAACTTTTTTTGAAAAAATGCTAGTGATCTTTTTAGTTTTAACTGTCATAGAAGTAATAATAGTATTTATTAAGCACTAGTAGTGGACACAGTAGTATGCAAAGCATGTACTAAGAGCTAGGAAAGAATTCAAGGAGGATAATTAGCCAGGGCTCCTGGGCCTCTGTGCTGCGCAGCAGATGCATGGGAGAGAGTCAAGGGCGGAGACTCAAGTTTACTGCATGGAAGAAGGCAATGGTAAACCACTTCAGTATTTTTACCAAAAGAACACTATGGGTACACTACCAGAACAATTGCAGATGAGGTGGGGGGTTCTGGGAGAGATGTGTCCACGGCGTCTCTATGGGTCGGACACAACTGAACAGCATAAAACAATAACAACCTGGGCCACAATTGGCTTACAAGCTAAGAGTAAAGGTAATGCATACATAAGGAAAAAAATAAGTACAAAAAATTAACATAAAGTCCCTAATTGCTAGTGTTCACACCAACAAAATCTTGAATTTGTGTGAAGCCAAACTATATTGTAGTGAAACCTGATACCACTGAGGATCTTTCCTTTGAAAATGGACTTTGGATGGTAAAATATGATATTGGAATTTACTTTTGTTTGGGAGTTTCATTAAATGAGTTCTCCCAACCAACCAAAATAAAATTCCAAGATTTGAGATTAAGTTTTCCATTTAATTTTTCAAGATTCAGAGTCCAGGCATAAGGGTGTGTAGTGTGTGTAAAAAGAAAAAACCTTTTAAGACAATGCATTTCTACAACCTCCTCAGTGAAAAAACTGAACTTTATAATTTTCATCCTTCACAGGAGAGCTTAAAATAAATCATGTGCTATCTCAAAACACATCAGTGTGTTTTGACCCAGTCCAGTGACCAAAATCCCACCATATATTTGTGTTACATAACTTTGAGACATGTTTTTCTTCAAGGAAAACAACACATTTCCTTATTTGGGGCGTGTTTTTTATCTATGACTTCAAAGACAATGTTTCTTCAGACATATTGTGGATCGGAAAGTGTTTGTATTTAACTAAAAATCAAAGCTGACACAAATGCCTCTGATTCATTGAAAACACATTATGGAGCAACCTCTTCCTTCTCCCACATCGTATATTTTAGTCTTCACTTTTGTTTTGAAAATTGGGAAAGCAATGGCAAAGCAAATGATATCGAAATGGATGATTTTGCTCTGAAAGCTAAATTTACTACAGAACTATAAAAATGGTGCTATTAGGGCCAAACTGTCAGAAAATGATTAATCTTTCTAACTGGCTATCATTTCTTTTAGTCTTCATAGCAGAGAAGGCCATTAATCTGAAATCTGTTCAGTCACAGCGAGTGTGTCACTTGCTCCTTTGTTTATTCACGGGAACTAAAATGTCGCCTTTGGAGGAAAGCAATCCAAATTCAGTTTTCCTCTTAATTTAAGCCCTAACAATTCATAGCAAGATCTGTGTCTGAATATGCAGAAGAACATGCATGGTGTGAACTGAAGGATTTTGCATATAATTTGACAATGTTATGGATTAGAGAAGAATTGTGTTGAATTGCATCACTATTCCAATGGCCCACATTCAAAAATTGAGTCCTGAGTTTATTTTGTGAAAATCAAAAGGTTATAGGTCAAGTCCTAATACAAACTTTGAATGTTCTGCCTTAAATGTCAGAATTCTAGACAGAAATTTAATTTTTGGATACCGAGAATATCATCATATCACCTATCGGCAAAATGATTCAGGGAATAGAAGTCCCCAACTACCATATGAAACTAAAAGCACTTCTAAAACCCCCTTTAAAGTTAAAAAACAAATTTGACAAACCTGTCCCTCACTTCAACTCCTTCCTTCTCACCCATACTGGACCCCCCAAGGAATGAATGTTATTATCATGTAATTATTATTGAGTGCCCCATGATCTGAACATCATTCAGATCATTCAGGCCCTTGCGATATTGTCCATAAGGGGCTTCTGGGGGTATCTAGGATGCTTTTCTTTCACTGGGATTTTCTTTTAAAAAATCAAATAAGAGGTCAGAAAAAAGGCAGATAAGTATCAATATGACCAAATGAAAGGAATGTATTGAAAGAATGTAAGCATTCAGTGCCACTATGGGGTAGAGCAATAACCCATCCAACTCAGTATACAGTTTTTGGCAGAGGCAATAGGATGCAAAGAGAATTGCAGAGAGTCAATTATGCATCCCTCGTCAATGATCAGTGGTTTATGTTCCAAATGAACCCTGATCTATAATGGCTAGTTTTGGGGGTATCAATTTTTGAAGAGAAACAAAAACTCCTAACCTTTATATTAAGGTACATGTAAATATTGTTTATATTTGCTTTTTGTTCCCTACAAACTAATAGAAAATGCTATAATGCAGATAGTCTATAGGATGAAATGTAGCAGGATTCCTTCTGAGACCACTATGTCTCAGTAACAAACTTCGGAGGGGGATGGTCACATACACGTTCAGTGCCTAGAACAGCGCTTGGCACATAGTAAGTGCTTAACAAATACCATCATCATCAACATACTTGAGAGAACACTGTTTCAAATAAACAAAAAAACTTCAGTAATGACAATAATTGTGTTATTTGTTAAACACTATGTGCTAAAAAGTGCACCAAGCAGTGGGGTAGATAAAAGATAATCAGGTAAGACACAGTCCCTGACCCACCCATAGCTCACAGTCTATAGGGAAAGGGAGAACAGGTATTTCATCCCCATTCTACAAATGGGGAAACTGAAGCACAGAGAAGTTAAAAAACTTGCCTAAGATCACACAGCAGACAAATGACAGAGACAGAATTAGAATTCAGGTCACCTGACTCCCAGGCCTATGCTCTTTCCACTAGGCCACTCTACTTCCAAATAAGGGGTAGCAAATCATCTCAAGCTCCACCTGAACCTCAGAATTGGCATTAGACACTTGCAAGCCCAGAAAAATCACTCAGAACCTTCTACGTTCAGTTCTGAATCACTTCACTTCAGTCCTGAGTCACTTCGGGAGGGTGGTAAAGTGTTTAAGAAGAAAAACTATTTAGTGGTATATGAATTTCACTCTTTAAACTGTCCCAATCCCTGACACCAAGATCGGGTCCTCTTACTTCTGGAGGCCCAAAATGGATTTTTCCTCACCCTTCAACATTTTCAGTATCACTTGGCTCTTGTCAGATTTACTAGCCTCTAAAATTACCTCCGTTGAAATCTAGTGATGTTTCTGGGCTGTATAACTGCCTGTGGTAACAGAATCCATATGCTTACCACCCACTGTGTGAATAAGTGTTTTCTTTTGTTTGTTTTTAACCTAGCACCTTCAACTTTAAATGGGCATTCTCCCCAATCCTCCACCCCCCATAGCCACAACCCACATATCCTGTTTTGGAATATGATGAACAGCAATTCCCTGTTCGCACCCTTCAAGATTTTAAAAGCTTCAATCATGTACTTTCTCAGACTTCATCTTTTCAAACCCAAGAGTTCTAATCTTTTCAGTCTTTTCTAAGGAAACGTCTCCAACCTGTGATCACATTGGTCATTCCTACATGCCCTAGGAAATTCCTCTTGAAGATGTGACAACCCAAATCTCAACCAGCATTCCAAGTGGCAGGAATGCTTCGTGTTTTGTTTTGTCTTCTAGATCTTCCCTGCTGATGCTCAGCATTTTGTTAGCTCTTTTCTCTCCTACTGCTGTCTGCTTGATCACCCTGGTTCTCCAGCCTGGAAATCACCCAAAGCTGCCAGACCACAGCTGGCCCCAACTTCCAAGTCCTCTTAAAAATCCCACCCGCTTCGAGAAACCTTCCCTGGAAAATTCACAGCATTCAAATTGTGTCAATTCAACAGCCACAATTAGCACTTAGGGGATGAGGAGTCAATATTGACCAGAACCACTGACTCCCAGTTCTGCAAGCTCCAATTCCTCAAGGGAATTCACACTTGATCATCTGAGTTGTACCAAATTACTTATGAGTCAAGGCAGAGATAATTGGAAAAGTTCATGAATCTTTTGTAATGGAAAGATTTGAAATAGGTAATACTCTTCAAGAGGCTTAAAGGGCAGAATATTGCCACCAGTAACATCTCTCCGGTGTTTGGCAAGTCGATGGCATCTCGCAATATTAGCAAACTACTAGATACATGATATTCATCTAAAGTTTTTCTCCCTATTACTTCTGACATTTTTATCCAACCTGCTGTTTCTTAGCATTAGCCTGACTGACAAGAGAATTTAATTTTAAGACAACTGCTTCAAAATCCTCCATTCTTAGAGGTAAAAACCTGGCATAGTGCTTCAATCTCAAAGGCCAGTCTTCCCAAGCTAAGAAAGTTATTTCTGCATCAGACTCACAGAAATGTTTCCTCTGTGAGTGTGTTACTAGGACAACCACTCCACTTGGCTTTTTAACTCAAGTTCGCTCTTTTAATTAAGAGAATGAAATTCCTTCCCCCCCCACTGAAGTTTATCCACATATCTCTAGCTCCTCTCTTGCCTTTAGGTGTTTGCATGCTGCCAGAAGGAACTTGTTAATTATAACATCTAACTGTTTTATAACAGTGCTTATTGGGAGATCTTAAGTACTGAGTGATTTGATGGGGGAGGGAGTTCATTTTTAAAGGGATAAGCTGAAAGTTCTTTTCCAAGGATTAGCCTCCTTCCTACTTATGTAAAAATTCATTCTTTAAAACTTGGAAAATATCAACTATGTGCACTAATGTGGAGCAGGTTCGTGGAGAGGGTGCTTTGATTGATGAATGGTTCTCTACACTTCCCAGAATGTAGCTTCTAATACTCCCCAACAGGTATTCAAACAAAATGGTCCACCATCAGACCCTCTCCTCTATAAACCTGAAAATGAGTCTCCCTTGCTTCAAAGCCTTACTGAAGGCCCATCTCCTCCAAGAGGCCTTCCCTGACTAAGCCCTCCTTTCCTCTTCTCCTACTCCCTTCTGTGTCACCCTGACTTGCTCCCTTTATTCATTCCCCCTCCCAGCCCCGCAGCACTTACGTACATATCTGTAATTTATTTATATTAATGTCTGTCTCCTCCTCTAGACTGTAAGCTCATTTTACACAGGGAATGTGTCTTTTTTGTAGCATTATACTCTCCCCAGCCCTTAATACAGTGTTCTGCAGACAGTAAGTGGTCAATAAATACAACTGAATGAAAAACAAAGGAAGAGCACTTGGTACAGTGTTCTGGACATGGTTAAAAATCAATAAGTACCATTGATTGATTGAAGCACTTGTGATATAATTCACAGATTGAAAGGACCTTGTGGGATTGGAAATAAAATTTGGTGCCAAATCTGGATATTTCACAGCTGATCAGTACAGCGCCCCCTTCCCCTACCCCACCCCTTCCCCCTGAAAAAAGAGAAATGATGCTGGGGATTCAGAAGGCAAAGCTCCCAAGAAAAAGCCCTTGAATAAATTTCCAACCCCAGCTTTGGTTCTGGTGGCACAAGAAGTCAAATAGGATGCTCAGGAGTGGTATTTCGCAGAAAACAATTCCTTGGGTATGCTTTTGGTGTTTTACCAAACCCAACTGGCATTACTCATTAAAGCCCCCCCCCGGAAAAAAACCACACCCATAAACTGGCATAGTGGTAGCTCTGTTAGAAACTCTAGAGAAAGATGTAGGAAATTGAGCAATGTCTTTCAACACTTTTTAAAATGGTGGCTTTCAAATCAGACAACCTTGACCCCAGAGAAAATGTTTTATGACCAGAGCTGTGGATAGTGAATAATGCTCAATAAGTGGCTTTCTTGAAATTTGTTCTGTCCTCTTTTCCCTTTTGGTAACCACATGGAACAGTGAACATGAGGAAACATGAGGAAGAAGAGGAAAACAAAAGTACGAAGGCCTAGTTCTAAAAAAACCCCCCTATCAGAAGTTCTGTTGGGCCAGAAAAAAATCTTCTTTTAAATGTATTTATCATATGGAGCTGCTTAGCTATAATTCCACCTCAATATGTAAATATTTACAACAAAATGTACACATTGAATGCTTGAATACTGAAAGAGGAACATTTTCTAAAACATTGATTACTTTTATTCAATGAGGGCAATTAGAATTCTAAGAAATATGAGAATTATGAATATGTGAGTGTTTAACTGATCTCTTATGAACCATCTTTCATAAATGTATTCATATGCCGTACATGGAAGTACTGGAAGCCTTTGAAAGCAATTGCTCAGATCATTTTTAATGATGCTTTTTCATTATAACAGCCTAAACAAAGGCTTAGACTCTTGAAATAATAGCCAACTAATGGGTTTTAGTGGTAAACTAACATTTCTGGTTGGAATTTTAAGTGAAAAAAGGCATGAAAAAAGAGAAAGTTGGTTCATGATTCTGAACTTCAAATAGGTTAGTGCTTAATTTAAGAGAAAAGCAACTTGTAATAAATATAGCAAATGGTTTGCATTAGTCCTAATCTTATATTCAAATTGGAGTTTCCTGTTTTAAAGCACAAAGGAAATCAATCATAGAGCATTTAATTGCTAGGATATGCAAAGACATCTATCCACCACTTTATTTTGAAATGTGTTTCTGTTGTATTTATTGTAGATGCATTCAAACATTAAAGCTTGTTTATTTTTAGGATAATTAACATTAGACAGACACTAAATCAGAGGAATTCATAAGGCAGACACTGTAACCCAAGTATTTGTTGTTTATTTATCAAGTAATCCTTTTCTCTACAGGAAATGCATCCTGACTGGGATGAAAGAGGACAGGGATAGGGGTGAAGAGAAGTGGAGGTGCTGATCTAGAAGGTATGGATGTGTGCATTAAAATTTGAAAAATGGCAACCTATCAATGATGAAATTGTCTTTGGGACACAAGAAGTCACCACCTATTTTTCTAAATAAAATATCTACGTTGCTAAATGATAATAATAATAGTGGTATTTATTAAGCACTTACTGTGTGCCAAGCATTGTTCTAAGCACTGACATAAATACAAGGTAATCAGGTCGACCCACATGGGGCTCCCAATCTTAAAACCCATTTTACAGATGAGGGAACTGAGGGACCGAGAAGTTAAGTGACTTGCCCAAGGTCACACAGCAGAGAAGTGGCAGAGTTGGGATTAGAACCCATGACCTCTGACTCCCAAACCCGTGCTCTTTCCACTGAGCCATGCTGCTAAAGAAACTTTGCTTAGTAAATTTTCTGTTTCTCTCGTAATTTAAGAAAACTTGTATTTCCCTCAAACCCCTGGTATAGGATACTACCAATTATTTGCCCCTGATTTGCAGAGCGATTCAGAATGATTTCTTTGCTGTAAAGGACACATAGATGTGCCTAGTTTAAACATAGAGCACAGGCCTGGGAATCAGAGCACCTGGGCTCAACCACTTACCTGCTGTGTGACCTTGGGAAAGTCATTTAACTTCTCTGTGCCTCAGTTACTCACCTGTAAAATGGGGATGAGTGGGACAGTGACTGTGTTCAACCTGATTAACTTGTATCTACCCCAGAGGTAAGAACAGTGCTTGGTACAAAATAAGCACATAAATAAAATCATTATAATTATTATTATCATTATTTTTATTAATAATAATAAACCCAGACCCTCTGGCTCCCAGATCAATACTTCAACTATTAGGCCATGCTGCTTCCAAATTGATTGATCCTGAGGAGGGAAAAAAAAGGATATTTGACATCTTTCAGTTGCTATGGCAAGTACTCAGCCTTGAGGTGTCACCAAATCACTGAAAACAGTGGGATAACATCATCCTATTTCTGAGAACTCTAATGATTAATGAATACCATTCATTCAATCATATTCATAGAGTGCTTACTGTATGCAGAGCACTGTACACTCAGCACTTGGGAGAGTACAATAAGAATAAGCAGATGCATTCCTTGCCCACAATGAGCTCTCAGACTAGAGGGAGGGGAATCACACAGCCATGATTTTCACACATTCTGTACTTCAATTAATGGGATTTACTGAGCACTTCCTGCATGCAGAGCACTGTACTAAGCACTTGGAGAGCACAACAGGATTAGCAGACCCATTCCCCACCCTCATTTCCCTCCAAATGTCCAGACTTTCCCTCCCCCCATCCCTGGAGGCCAGGAGGTTTGAGGGAGGGGGGTTATGAGTTGCCCTCCTTGGGGGCCCACTTCCCCCCCGCAACACCAGGCATCCGGGGCTCTGTCCAAGGGTGGGCTCAGCCCTCCACTGGTCAGGGGTATCAAAATCCTCCTTTCATCTGCACCTCAGGAAAAAAAAGTGATAGAAATGTGCATGTCATTACAAATTAAAAGCTATAAAAAAGTTCTGAAGTTATGTCTCTCAACTCTGAAATGGCTTAATGTCATCTGTGACAATTTGTAAGAATGATTTAGATGGTATTTCTATTTGCCATTTACAAAGCATTTAAATTATATATCATTTAACCGTTTGCCACCTACTCAGAAAAATACGGGATCTCTCACTGAAGATATAACAACATGGGCAATTTATGAGCTGGTGAGCCTAATTTTACTCAGAGTTTCACTATTGTGGAATTTACATGTTAATGTAAATAAGGTGAATAAAAATTTCTCAGATGAGGTATGATTCTTGTTAAAATAGTTCGTCCTTGCAGATATGGGTCTGCATCTTTTCAGTTCCAAACATTTGTGAATGAGACATATTGCATATTAATACATTTTGTCTCCTATCTAGATCTATTTTCCTTTATTTTCTTGTGTACATTTTGCTCAACAAATTTGCATGTAAATTAAAGCTCTCCTTTAGTTGTAGCTGCTGTTTTTTGCCATTTTCTTCCAGTTTACCTGCTTGCTAATAGGCTGCCACAATTTGTTTCTCTATTCTCAGCTCAATTCATAAAAAAAATCCTATGAATATGTTATGTGATTTAGGTACAGATATTTTGTGGGGAAGTTTGGGAACTAATTTTAATATTTTAGAAATCATTTATTTTGACAGCTCCAAGAACCAAAGAGTATTCAGAGCATCCTGTGCTTAAAATTCAGAGAATGAGATGGAACTCAGGCAAAAATTCTCATTTTCATTATACTTTCTAATTTTTACTAGGTAAAAATACAGATGTCTCCCTCCCGCCCCCCACCCGCAATGTCACAGTAACTCCTCCATGTAAAGAAGAAAAGTAGCTATTAATAATAATAATAATAAGATAGTGACATAGATTGGCTAGAGGACTATTTACCAGAACTTTGTGCTGTAATTACAAAGAACAAACTCGATATCTAGGATTCACTAGTCAGTGCTACTTACTGATACCAATCAGTGGCATTTATTGAGACTTACTCTGTGCAAAACACTGTAGTAAGTGTTTGGGAGAATACAATAGAGTAGACATGATCCCTGTCTTCAAGGAGCATACAATTTTAGTTTCCTAAATTGTGCCCAGAAAAATTTAAGTCACTTTAAGTTTACATGAAAAATCAAGTTAGATTGTCATCTGAAAAATTATTCATGATGTCTACTAAATATGATTTAATCATATCAAATAGTATTGATAATGGTGGTATTACTTGCTTAGAATGGGCCAAGTCCTGTGCTAAGAGCTAGGGTAGATGCAACCTAATCAGATTGACACCTTTTATATCCCATACAGAGCTCACAGTCTGAGAGGAAGGGAGAATGGGTATTTGATTACTCCTTCAAATATAAGGAAACTTGCTAAAATACTTGCCCAGAGTCACCCAGCAAGCAAGTGGCAAAACGGTGAAACTCCAGTCTCCTGATTTCACTCCCATGCACTTTCCACTAAATGCCGCTAAGTCCCCTGTGAACTTTGACTCGGAGATACTGGTGTCTTCGCATGGACATGTATGGTTCTGACTGGAGAGGGAAGCAGTGGCAATCCAAGTGATGGAATATGGGATGAGGGGTAAACCTAGCTTTTAGGCTCCAGATATAACCCTGCTTCTGTGTCTCAGCCAGAGGTAAGTCAGAATTGTTGAGGGCACTTGCTTCGGAGCTATTTAAGACCCATTTGAACCCAGTTCTTTTGCCTTATTTGACTATTCCTGTGGTTGGATCAACCCAGGGGGGCAATGGGAGGAAAATAATAATAATAATAATAATGTTGGTATTTGTTAAGCGCTTACTATGTGCCGAGCACTGTTCTAAGCGCTGGGGTAGACATAGGGGAATCAGGTTGTCCCACGTGGGGCTCACAGTCTTAATCCCCATTTTACAGATGAGGGAACTGAGGCACAGATAAGTTAAGTGACTTGCCCACAGTCACACAGCTGACAAGTGGCAGAGCTGGGATTCGAACTCATGAGCCCTGACTCCAAAGCCCATGCTCTTTCCACTGAGCCACGCTGCTTCTCGTGCACCTTAAGAGCACCTTAAGAGCATTCTGGGTGGTTTGTTTTCTTCGTTATCCAACATCATAAAGGATAATAGGCTTTGAGAAGCAGTGTGATTCATTGGAAAGAGCACAGGCCTGGGAGTCAGAGGACCTGGGATTTAATTCCAACTTCGACCCTCGTCTGCTGTGTTACCTTGTGCAAATCACTTAACTTCTCTGTGCCTCAGAGAAAAATGGGGATTAAGACTGTGATTCCCACCTGGGACATGGATTGTGTCTAGCCTGATTAGCCTATATTTACCGCAGTGATTAGTACAGCTCCTGGTACATAGTAACCGCTTAAATACCATTAAAAAAACAAAACTGTAGGAGGGAAAAAAAATCACCAATGTAGCATTTCAGTGCTCAAAAAATAACACCTCTATGGAGATGAAACAGTGAGAATTTACAACATTCAGGAAAATACTTGTTACACCCAAAGAGAGCACTGTAATTCACTTCAAAACAAGTGGTTGACAGCCTCTGAATGTAATAGCCCATTCTTGTCACTATTCACTCATGAATTTCTCTACTGTGAAACTGAACTTACCCTATACACACCCTCCTACAAACAACCACTCTCTGCTTCCTGGGGAGCATGGGGTAGGAGGGGGATTACACCCCTCAGGAGACTAAATTGCTCCCATTTGGCACTGGGAGAATGGCAGCGGCATGATAAACCCCTGGAGTACAGCAGGTGGGAAAGTGAGCCCTGTAGGTGTTTCGCTTTCTCTCTCAATTCGGTGAGGTTGAAATCAAGGGCTAGCCATAAAACGAGATTAGCTTCATGGTACCAAATCAAATGTTTCTCTCCATGATCATGATATTTCTCTCTATGAAAGAATAGCAGGTTTTTTCTTTCACTATAATTATCAGTGGTACTTATTAGACCCCTGCGTTTATACTAAGTTCTTGAGAGAATACCACATAAGAAAAGCACATATTCTTTGCCCACAATGATGTTCTCAATATAGGGTTCATTCTATATACTGGAAATAAGTCTGTCACTGCTTAAGTAGCTCAGACTCCCTGCTGTTCTATTCAGACATTGTCAGAAGACACTTTTCTCTTTAGAAGGAGGAAGAACAATTTGAGAGTCTTTCGAGCAGTCATCATCTCAACAGAGGAAGCAGCTTGAGAATAATCCACTTTATGATTCAATTTCCCCCTACCTGTGTCAGGAAATCCACATCCACTAAATACTATCTTGGCTGATGGCAGATGCTCAGATTCAAAAGGAATCCATCCATATGTCAGTGTGTCATTATGCTGGATTGAAAATGCCCTTAAGCAATGTAATATCGAGAATGGTGGCATTTGATGACAATCATTTGCAGGCTATCTCATTTTCCAAAAAAAAAGTCAGAGTGAACTGAAAGTTAGAAAATAATTATCTAGAAACCGATGCTGTCAAAGGAAACATGCCATTTTCATTACCTTATATATCCTCATCACTCCCCACAAGCAGCAGAGCCCCCTTGCAGTTTGCCCCTCCCTAACGAAATGGGTTTATGGTGGCTTCAAGCAGCCTGACCTTTTCAGGCCCAGATAGCATTTTATTAATAAAAATAATAATAAATGTGTTTTTGCTAAGAGCTTACTATGTGCAGAACACACAGGTAGATACAGTGCAGTCATTTCAGACACAGTTCTTGTCCCACGTGGGGCTCACCAACTAAAGGAATGGAGAAAGGGTATTGGACCCTCCATTTTACAGATGACAGAAATGTCACAAAGAAGTTAAGTGATTTGTACAAAGTCACAAAGTTGGCAAGTGGTGGAGATGGGACTAGAACCCACATCTTCTGAATCCTAGCCCTGTGTTTTTCTCTACGTCTCAAGAATCCTCCCTTGACTCTCAATCCAAACACACTGATGCAAACAAGGGACTGCATCTACCAAGTCTGTTGCACTTTGCTTTCTCAAGTGCTTAGTACAGTGCTCTACACACAGTAAGGGCTCAATAAATACGATTGAATGAATGAATACAGTGCTCTGCACACAATCAGCATTCAGTAAATGCCATGGATTGATTCTATCCACTAGGCCATCCCGCTCTTCTAAATAGGGGAATGACCTGCCGCAGCAGTACTTGCTGCTTTTCGACCATCCTCTCCCTGCTGTTATTACTACTCCTGCTCCCAGATGCAGTCAGTGTTCCCTAAGCCCCTTTGAAGTACTAGAAAAACAAACAATCTCTAAAGGAGAAAGAGAATCTTCAAATAGATTCATCTCTGACCTTTACAAATACTGATAGTTAGGATTTATTTTGTAATGGGCATGTTCCCCTGAGAGCTTATACGCTCAGAAGTTTAAAAGGAAAAGGAAGGCAAAACTTCGTATGGACATGCTTGTTTCTTTTTAACTACCAATGACATTAAAAATGTGTCATATTCTTTGAAGAGTGAGAGTTCCAGAAAAGGACAGGAAGTGACAGGAAAGAAGCCAATAAAAATGAAAAACCAAAAACAGTAAACAGAGATCCACTAAAACACTAAAATATACAGGCATACCACGATGATACAGCCTTGATCTGTTCCTCAAAGACATGGATGCATCACGGATGGCTGAAGCATTGTGAAACATATTTTCTCACGTAAACTTACATGCAGTTTGTTAGGCTCTGTTCGAAAACCGGAGCCAATGTGAAGACCAAGCCCTATAGGAAAGCAAACATTATCCTGTAGGTCTTTTTGTCATGGTATTTAAGTGCTTACTATATTTTTCTAAGCACTGGAGTAGGTGCAAGTTAAATAGGTCCCTGTCTTGCAAGGGCCACACAATCTAAATGGGAGGGAGAACAGGTATCTAATTCCCATCACAAGTGAGGAAATTGAGGCATAGAGTAGTTAAGTGACTTGCCCAAGGTCACACAGCAAGCAGGTAGCAGAACCAGAATTAGAAGCCAGGTCCTCTGTCTCCCAGGCCTGTGCTCTTTCCACTAAGCCATGCTGCTTTCCCACTATCCCACTCCCTGCATCCCTTCCTCTCAGCTATGCTTAGGTATGGAGGGGATAACAGAATCGGGAGATCTGATCCTTTCCCTCAAAGACCTTACAATCAAGCAGATCATTTTGTAGGGTATTCTGTACACTATGTTACATCTGAGGAAAAATCTGAAGAAAACCGTGGGTACGTAACGTTCTGCACCATGAAAACTTACATTCATAGAAGTTGTGTGGTCCTAGTGAATAGAGCATAGTTCTGCAAGTCAGAGGATCTGGGTTCTAATCCCATATCTGCCAGTTGCCTGCAGTGTGACTTTGAGAAAGTCACTGAATTTCACTCTGTCTCAATTATTTCATCTGTAAAATTGGGGTTCAATACCTGTTCTTCCTCCTACTCTGGCTGTGAGTCCTATGTGGGACCTGATTATCTTGTATCTACCCAAGTGCTTAGTACAGTACTTTGCACTTAGTAAGCTCTTAACCCATACCATTAAAAAATGCTAATTCTACACATAGACAACTCACTAAGCAGCAATGCTTGAGAAGATAAAGAGGAAAAAAACAAACAAATAGGAGACTAGGTTTGCTGGAGGACTGACAGACAGATTTTATTCCACCCTATAGTCTTACAGAAGAAGGATTCATCTTTGTGTAGGATTCTCACCTATTATCGCATGGCCAGAATCTATTCTATACTCACAAGCCTTAATTTGGCTAATAGGATCTATATTGCATTTTCCAAAGTTGCTGTGTTTACCATACCAAAGCCTCAGACCTTCAGAGGAGCATATTACCATTCTAATATGGATACCAGTTTTACGGGAATAGCCAAAATGTTGTACAAAATGTCTTGACTGAGAAGAATTAGAGTGAATGCAAGTTATGCCAGCTCAAATAAGGCAGCGAGTTAGCACACACTGAATGGTACCGAAGGTCAAATTTCTCCTCATTGGCAAACCGAGCATAAGTCCAATCAGTGGGGCGTCTATTTGCCACAACTCTGCAGCACCTTTGTTCCATTTCAATTCAAAGATTCAGCTTTATAAGACAGTATTGCTCTCCTAATTGGCATTTTATGCAACTAGAATTTTCGGCTAAGATCTGCTTTTGCACAGGAGTCTGAAGCAAAACTGGATCGTTTCAAATACAGAGGATCAGATCCCATTCTTCTTCCGCAGGCTAAACTCCTTTGACGTCAGTGGGAGTTTGGGAACAAAGGATTAGACTGTGTACAGCAAATTTCAAGTAATTGCTTAGTAGATCTCCCAGGATGGGATTGACCGGAATCATAGTGCTTGGCCTACAGATGATTAAATGAGCTTTAATTTGACCATCAAGTGGCAAGCCTCCCAAAGAATAAGCAACAGAATGCAGAGGCAATCAACAGTCAGAGTTCTCTGGGAAACTAGTTAACGGATTCTTTTTGTGCAAAGAAGGAGTTGGCTGGATTTTCTGAAGGGCTTTGTCAACACCTTCAAACCAGTTATAGGGCTTTGGGGTATTAAAAGTAAAAGGGCTTTGAAACTCAAAACTCTAAGAGAACACGTATTTACATTTTTACTGCTGTGAGACTCAAATTCCTATTATGATATCTCCTATCATTTCCAGCCTGAACAGAAGTGTGAGCAGTGGGGAGTCAGTGTATCCTGCCTTCAAATGCTATAAGTTTATTCGAAAAATCCAGCCTCGAAAAGATTATATTACTCATCACTATACAATTAGAATTTTCCGCCTTGGATTCACTTTCGTACAAGATTTGGAAGCAACACGTGATGCAGCACAGAAAGCTAGCGAAACTACTTTTGATGTCAAATAGACAGGGGTTTCCTCTGTCCTTGGATATGGTTATCCAAAGAACAGCTAGAAGTGTTTTAGCCTCTTTTTGGCACATTTTGGTGATGTTTACTCAGATGAAGTAGGGTGTGAAGACAATTATCTGGAAAATTCAAAGGAAAAAGCTCCGCTAGAGAAAAAAAAGTCCTTCATTTTTTTAAAATTGAAAGCTTGCCTAAATGGTCCCAATTCTCTACTATAATAGAAATGTTTACTTTGTAAAACTGCTAAACAAGTAAGAATGTCTTGAGGCATATTAAATAATTAACAGTATTTTTTTCCAGTCCCTGCTTAGAGATCAGGCCCACCATCTAGATTAGTCCTACAAACAGCCAGTCTTAGAGATAGACCTATCCTCTGTTAGTCTCATAACCAGGCTGAAAAGAGTAAGAAGCAAAACTCATGATACCTGACACCTAAGAATAAAATGTATAAAACTTGTACTCTCCCAAGTGCTCAGTTCAGTGCTCCGCACACAGTAAGCAGTCAATGAATATTATTGATTTATTGATCAAGCTCTATTTCTTTTTGACCAGTTTCAGATGAGTGTCAGATTTCCTCACTAAATGAGGATTGAATCTCTCATCAAAAATGATCCGGAGACTTGAGGATCAAGAACCACCACAAAAGGAATAGATTTTAGCGATAGTGCTTGGCTTCCTATCTGCCAGTGAGTTCTCACTGTGGCACAGCAAGGGACTAAATAGGCAGGAGTATATCACATTGTTGGTATTTGTTAAGCGCTTACTATGTGCCGAGCACTGTTCTAAGCGCTGGGGTAGTCACAGGGGAATCAGGTTGTCCCACGTGGGGCTCACAGTCTTCATCCCCATTTTACAGATGAGGTAACTGAGGCACAGAGAAGTTAAGTGACTTGCCCAAAGTCACACAGCTGACAAGTGGCCGAGCCGGAATTCGAACCCATGAACTCTGACTCCAAAGCCTGTGCTCTTTCCACTGAACCACGCTGCTTCTCTAACGACAATGTTTTCTTATGTGCAGGACCTATTTACAGCTGAAATGATTGTAACTTAGCACTAATACTATGTTAGAGTATCATGTCCATTTGGCTTAGTAGCCCCTGTGATCTTCACCATCCTTGTTAGCCAATTATTCTTCATGATTCCTGTTGGGTCTGGACACCAGATTGAATGTCTTAGGTAGTTCTTTGTTCAGAAACTTCACTGTTTGTATAGAGCCCCAGTAAGCATTTCCCTATTTGAAGAGTCAGGACTAGATTCGGGGTCTTCTATCCCTCAGAGTTGTTCTCACTAACTTGTAAACCCCTGGAAGGCCAGGGACTATGTCTATTACTTCTGCATTTTTCCCCCAAGAGTTGAGTGTAGTGTTCGGCAGTAAGAGCTTAATACATAAATACGCTTGATAAATATTACACTACTACTAAAAAGAATCCAAACAGCCCTACATCTTTTACATTGTAAAATATCAGGTCTGGATGAAATATATGAAATCAGTTCAAATTCATACAAATCCATCCATGCTGTATGCCCAGTTTCTTATTCATTCAATAGTATTTACTGAGCGCTTACTATGTGCAGAGCACTGTACTAAGTGCTTGGAATGTACAATTTGGCAACAGATAGAGACAATCCCTGCCCAATGACGGGCTTAGAGTCTAAGACAGGCTTACAGTTTCTTACACTGTGGATATGCTCTTCTCTTACATTAAGACGAATACTGACCCATTTCTTGGGTTAATAATGTTGGTATTTGTTAAGCGCTTACTATGTGCCGAGCACTGTTCTAAGCGCTGGGGGAGACACAGGGGAATCAGGTTGTCCCACGTGGGGCTCACAATCTTCATCCCCATTTGACAGATGAGGTCACTGAGGCACAGAGAAGTGAAGTGACTTGCCCAGTCACACAGCTGACAAGTGGCAGAGCGGGGATTCGAACTCATGAGCCCTGACTCCAAAGCCCGCGCTCTTTCCACTGAGCCACGCCGCTTCTCTGCCATCTGTTTCCATCTGTTGGATATTTAAAATTACTAAATAGCATTAAAATCACCTAAGAGTTTCTTTGTTAGCAATAAACTTTTACAATTCAATTTAAAAAGTTTATTGCCATTAATACTGCTAGTTCAGCCATTTTCCTAGCCATCATCTTGTCCTTTAAGAGCGATGTCTTATAGAAACCTAGTATCTTTGCCAAAAAGGAGATTTGATAAATAGATCATAAATGGCTACGGTTTTGTGGATTTTATAATGATTGAGAGTAAAAGTAGACCTCTAGTTATAGGATTGTGTGAAATGGTGCCATGTTATGCAATTATCTATTCTCTGTGTGTCTGCTGCCTTGTTTTAAAACTTGCGGGGCCAATAAAGTTTAAAACAACAAACAGGATTTCATCTGATACCTCATCATCCTCAAAATTGACAACTAAACAGAATCTTTATTACTGGTGATGATGTCAGAGGCAGAAAGAACCCAGCTGGATTCCACAGCTCTGAGGATAAATTTATAGTAGTGCCACTTGGAAAAAAATATATATTTTTCTTGCAAATGGAGACAGTTTCATTTGGAGGTCATTGAAAGGCAAGCATCACTACTTTCTGCCACCCCTTTCTCCACTCCTCCTCCGCAGTTACAGCTCCACTTTAAAATGTGAGTTGCCACAAGGCATAAATTAAGTGTACATTACTTAACAGTGTTCAGGCTTTTTTAAAATAGTATTTATTAAACACTTACTATGTGCCAGATACTGTACTAAGCACCAGGGTAAATGTAAGATAATCAGGTTGGATACAGTCCTTGTCCCACATGGTGCAGGCTGACATGGTGGCGTAAGGTCCTATGCACAGAGAGGATTGATTGTCTCCCAGTTGCGTCAGTGGTACATTGGAATAAACGGTGGTGTTTTCTGTTTCAACAATAGGAAGAATTTGTATTCATTCTTGTGAATAGATATAGATGTAAAATCTTCTCTTATCTTCCTTATCTTCCCTCCAAAACCCTGTCCTTTCCAGAACTTTCCTGTCACTGTAGATGGCATAATCATCCTTCCCATCTCACAAACCCATGACCTTGGTGTCATCCTTGATTCCGCTCTTTCATTCAACCCACTTATCCAATCCATCACCAAATCCTGTCAGTCTCACCGTCACAACATCGCTAAGATCTGTTCTTTCCTCTCCAACCAAAGCAATACTATGTTAGTAGACTTATCCCTCCTAGATTACTGCATCAGCCTCCTTTCTGACCTACAACCTCTTGCCTCTCCCCACTCCAGTCCATACTTCACTCTGCTGCCTGGATTATTTTTCTACAGAAATGCTCAAGGCATGTCACCTCCCTCCTTAAAAATCTCCAGTGGCTGCCTGTCCACCTCCATATCAAACAAAAACTCCGCACTATTGGCTTTAAAGCTCTCCATCACTTTGTCTCCTCCTACCTCACCTCCCTTCCCTCCTACAACTCAGCTCACACTTCACTCCTCTGGTGCTAACCTTCTCACTGTGCCTCAATCTTGCCTGTCTTGCCACCTACCCCTGGCCCATGTCCTAGAGAAGCAGCATGGCTCAGTGGAAAGAGCATGGGCTTTGGAGTCAGGGGTCATGAGTTCAAATCCCGGCTCTGCCACTTCTCAGCTGTGTGACTGTGGGCAAGTCACTTAACTTCTCTGTGCGTCAGTTACCTCATCTGTAAAATGGGGATTAAGACTGCGAGCCCCACGTGGGACAACCTGATTCCCCTGTGTCTACCCCAGCACTTAGAACAGTGCTCTGCACATAGTAAGCGCTTAACAAATACCAACATTATTATTATTATTATTATTACCTCTGGCCTGGAACACCTTCCCTTCTCAAATCTGCCAGACAATCACACTCCCCGTCTTCAAAGCCCTACTGAAGATGCATCTCCTCCAAGAGGCCTTCCCAGACTAAGCCCCACTTTTCCTCATCTCCCACTCCCTTCCTCATCACCCTGACTCACTCCCTTTGCTCTTACCCCCTCTCCCCATCCCATAGCACTTATGTATATATCTGTAATTTTATTTATTTATATTGAGGTCTGTTTACTTGTATTAATGTCTTGATGCCTGTTTATTTGTGTTGATGTCTGTCTCCCTCCCTCTAGATTGTGAGCTCGGAATAAGCAGGTATTGTCTCCCTTTATTGCTGCATTGTACTTTCCCAAGTGTATATAGTGGTAAAATGCTCTTCACATAGTAAGCACTCAGTAGATATGAATGAATTAATAAAAAATGTAAGGTTCAACTAGACAAGATTCTCTAATATTCAACATTTTTTGCACATAATCCTTTTACTTTTTATCGGATAGCCTTAAATAGTGAAAAACACAGGACATTAACATGCTGAAAATAGTCATAAATGCTACATTCTGGAGTTCTAAATGGCAATGCAAAGTAGCCTGGTTTATTCTTCTTTGAAGATAAATGAAAGCTTGTTTGTTAATCTTATTGTCTGTCTCTTATAAAGAGGATCTGGCTTCTTTCTTAGAGTAATAAATATTTCACATCTGCTATGAATTTGAATTCACAAAAAGCATTTTTGGAAAATGTTCTTTGAAGTAAATAATCACCAAAAAAGATTTCCACCTCCAAGTCCTCATATAATTCATGGTTAACATCTCATGATCAACAGGTAATGAAAGTGCTCAACTTTACATATGTACATATTTCAAATGTTCACTGAATACAACAATTTATTTTAATATTGATTAAATCTCATTATAACTGCATTTCAAACTCTGGAATTTACCCTATACTACCAAAACATCTAATTAGGTTTTTCCATTCTTACTGTTGTACTAATCAATGCAAAGAGCAGTTACTGAAAACAATAACCATGGCAAAACCTCACTAATTCAAATATTCTACTTTAAAAATTAACTTTCAGTGGCGATTTTCTGGACTCAACACAAGTAATTCTAACATTTCCATTATAAACTCCTATTTATATATTTGGAATATTTCTTCATTTTTTTTCCCCCTCCATTTGCCCTTTTCTAAATTCCACAGGCTAGTACAATTTTTCCACTGTCAAAGGTGCAGCATGCTCTTACAAATGAGAGACATTCAGCTTAGTAAAGTTAACAACAAAAGAAATGCCATTTACTGTGTCAAACCAATGGCCTATCCTATCCAGTATGCTGTCTCTAGCAGAATAAGATGAACACAGAAACATAATAAGTTATTAGAAGGAATGATAAGAATGTACCATAGGAAAATGACCTATATTTTCCTCCCAATAGCCATATTATCCCTCACTGCCTGCTGTGTGACTTTGGATAATTACTCTGTACCTCAGTTACCTCATCCGTAAAATGAGGACTGAATATCTGTTCTTACTCCCCCTTAATCAGTCATTGCATTTACTGAGCATTGACTGTGTATAAAGCACTGTACTAAGTGCTTTGAAAAGTGCAATATAATAGACATAGTCTCTGTCCTTAATGAGCTCACAGTCTAGAGGGTGAGACGGTCATTAATATAAATGAATAAATTACAGCTATGGTCATAAGTGCTGTGGAGCTGGGACAGGGGATGAATAAAGGGAGCAAGTCAGGGCAAGACAGAAGGGAGTGGGAGAAGAGGAAAGGAGGACTTGCTGAGGGAAGGCCTCTTGGAGGAGATGGGCCTTCAACAAGGCTTTGAAGGTGGGGACAGTCATTATCTGTCAGATATGTAGAGGGAGGGTGCTGCACCTCGCTTCAAACTAAACATCCAAAACATAACTCCTCATCTTCCCCCTGCAAGCCCTGTCTTTTCCATCACTGTGAACACCACCACTATCGTCCTTATATCACAAACCAATAATTTTAGGATTATCGATTTATCTCTCTCATTCAACCCACTTATTTAATGTCACCAAATCCTGTCAGTTCTACCTTCACAACATCATTAAAATCTGCTCTTTCCTCTCTATCCAAATTATCATCCAAATCCAAATATCATTATCCAAGCACTTAACCTAACCCCACCTTGGGTACTGCATCAACCTCCTTGAAAACCCCCCTGCCTCCTATCTCACCTCATTCCAGTCCATTCTTCACTTTGCTGCCCAGATCATTTTTCTTAAAAAAAAGGTTCAGACCATATCTCCCCACTCCTCAAGAACCCCCAGTAGTTACTGATTCACCTGTGCAAACCAAAATTCCTTACCATCAGCTTTAAAGCACTCAATCAGCTCAACACCTCCTATCTTTCCTCATTGATTTCCTACTACATTTCCTACTACAACCCCATCCACACACTTCACTCGTCTAATACCATTTTACTCACTGTACCTTGATTTCATCTCTCACTGCTAACTCCTTCCACGTCCTACCTCTGGCCTGAAGCTCCCATCCTCTTCGTGTATTCCAGACCATCACTTTCTCCACTTTCAAAGCCTTATTAAAATCACATCTCCTCCAAAATGCCTCACCAGTTAAGCCTTCTTTTCCCCTACTCCACCCTCCTGCATTTCATTCCTTCCATAAAATTTATTGAGTGCTTACACTGTGCAGGGCATATATGAAGAGCTTGGGAGAGTACAATACAAGAATAAAGTCACATTCCCTGCCCACAATAAGTTTACTATTCACCCCACCCATAGCACTTATGTACACAGAGAAGAAGCGTGGCTCAGAGACACAGAGTGGCTCAGGAGAAAGAGCCCGGGATTGGGAGTCAGAGGTCATGGGTTCGAATCCCGGCTCTGCCACTTGGCAGCTGTGTGACTGTGGGCAAGTCATTTCACTTCATTGGGCCTCAGTTACCTCATCTTTAAAATGGGGATTGACTGTGAGCCTCACATGGAACAACCTGATCACCCTGTATCTACCCCAGCGCTTAGAACAGTGCTCTGCACATAGTAAGCACTTAACAAATACTAATATTATTATATCCATTATTTAATTTGTTTTAATGTTTACCTCCCCTTCTAGACCTTAAGCTCCTTGTTGTCAGGGAATGTGTCCACCAACTGTTGAACTGAACTCTCACAAGTACTTAGTGTAGCAGAGTAAAAGCTCAATAAATATCACTGACAGATTGGCCTAGGATTGATGATTTAAGATAAAAGTTAGAAGGAGTCCAAGGTTTCTTTATGAGGTACGTTAAAGAGTTTTACTTTGATTTTTTTTTTAAATAGAAAAGCCTGTTTGTTTGTTTTTTCTGTTTTACCATTCTCGGTACCTCTAAGTTACAGGAAAATCACTTTTATTTCATGTGCAACCACCTAGTTACGATTAGTAATCGCCATTGCAATTTAATTCAATTTACAAAAAGTAAGCAGGAAAAAATTATCACAGGCTCTTTATGATGAGCCAAGATTCAAAACTATTTTCCCAAATTGTGAGGTAAAACTGCTAGGTAATCTACTCTTCTGAACCATCACTGTGAACCAATCACTCACTCAGATTAGCTTAGCTTCTATAGTAGACAAAGGAGTTCAAAAGATCTTTGAGGACCTCTATAAAAACCCACCTCAACCCTGCTATGTCATTTGATTCAAGGTCTCCCAGCCTTAGCTAATATTACTCAAAATCATTCAGTCAGATGCCAAGTCTCCACCATTCTTTTCATACAGTGTTCTGAAACCTAAGAGCAACAAATCAGCAATCTAGTATCTGTTAATATTGATCTCTGTTTTAATGAGTTTAACTCTGATAGCAGCCCTACTTGACATCCAAATAATCCAAGTTATATGATCTTTCTAAACATCCCTAAGCAATTCAGCAAGTAATAAAACAAAGCAGCCACAGGGCAGTGCCTACGGGCCACTTGAGCAAATGGCAAAGTGTAATTAAAATTGAGGTCAGTATTTATGCGTGCCTCTCTGGAGCTGATGGATTATCAATATTTTTCCCCATTTTACTGACTTTTTTAATCATCTTGTGACAAAGACATTGGCATCCACTCAAAGAGCAAGTAATTTAAAATACACTTGAAGTACCTTGATGAGTATGAGCGTCAGAATAAACAGTGGCCATTGGGAAATGAAACTCAATATCTTATTTGTATTATGCTATTTGTTTGATTTGGGGTTTCTTTCTTTTATGAAAAACCATGTAAAACATCTGTCCCATCAAAACCGTCTGCTTTTAATTTTAAATGTGCCAGTGAGTATTCATCGTCTGGATATGTGATGTGGTATAATCCAAAAGGCCAAGGGCTAATTTGAAACAAAACAAAACAAAAATTGCGGCACTGGTCTGTTCAGTTCGGAATACCTGAACCTTGCTCTATGAGATTCCTACAAAAGGAAAGGAATTCCCTATTTCTGCTTTGAGGCAACCTTAAAACTAATTACTAACTTATCCAAAGAAAGAACCAACGATAGACATGATACTAATTTCCTTACCTAAAATGGTGTAGCCATTTTGAGGAAAAGAAGGATCAATTCATTTGTGAGATTTGGAAAAATTCCTAATGAATCATTTCATGTTTGCTCTAATGCATACTATAGCAATGCTAGTGTTTGAAGTTTTTTGATGAAAGCAGCCAGTTTCACATTCAGTCTAAATCCCGCAAATATATTTGGCTTCAAAGGAATGATGGTAAAATCACCATACTGTGCCTGAAATCTTCATCAGTTTAGCCACTTCAGACAAAAGATAACATTCTTTGGGGAAAAAATAAAAACTGGATCAGAAAATATTCATAATAGATCTGAAAGTAACACATCACCCATCTAGGCAATCAATCTGAGGTTTTGGATTTTGATCCTGCTATAGCTGATCTACTTTATGACAGGATTCACTCTGGAATAAATGTTTTTGCCAAGGCCCTGGTATAGTCATACTAACTACCTTTCTGACTGATACACGAAAGGTGATCGTGACCCAGCAAAAATGATCAGGTTTCATACAAGAGAGTGGGCTTTACTCTATGGAAATCCCAGAGGAGGCTGAATGTGAGTATTGAATTATTATTTTCCAGATCAAAATTTAGAAGTCAATTGGCTCAATTCTCCTCCATTCCACTCATGATGAGATCAGGAAGACTAGGGTTTGTAGGGGCAAAAGGGACTCTACAAATTGGAGCCAGCACGTCCTCAAACAGACACTCCTTACCATCAGCTTTAAAGCATTCAGTCCCTTTGTCCCCTCCTATCTCAACTCAGTGCTCTCCTACTACAACCCAGCCCTCATACTTCACTCCTCTAATGCCAACCTATTCACTGTACCTCAATCTCGCCTATTTCACTTCCAAGCTGTCACCCCCCCACACATCTTGCCTCTGGTCTGGAGCATCCTCCCTCTTCATATCCAACAATTACCCTCTCCACCTTCAAAGCCTTACTGAAGACATCTTCTATAAGAAGCCTTTCCTGACTAAGCCCTCATTTCCTCTTTTCTACTTCCTTCTGTGTTGGTCCCTTTATTCACCCCTCCCTCAGCATCACAGCACTTACAAATAAATAAAATATGGATATGTTCATATTAATGTCTGCCTCCCCCATTAGAATGTGACTTGTGGCTAAAGATAATCAGCTCCAATTACTCTATCACCACTACAAGACACTCCTTTGTGGGATAACAAAACATTTTATGAGTAGAAAGGATTAGGCATAGTAGACTTTCCAAGTCTTCAACCATCTATTATAGTTACATTTATATTGGTTTGGTCACAACCATCTATTATAGTTACATACTATGTATTTATATTGGTTTGGTCACAACTGTAATGGAGTCTCACATGATTGCTTGCAAATGCCTCTAGTAAAATCATACTAATACAGAAAACGAAGAATTGAGAAATCTATAACTATTTCAGCTAATTGTTCCTGTACTGTAGTGTTTAAGGGAATTCTTGCAAGAATCTGAAAAGCTGGAGAAAAATCCTAGCCCTCTGGGTATTTCAGCTTTGATCAGATCTGAATTTGCTTAAACTAACCACAACAAAAAACCCCCAGCAATATGAACTGTTTTCCAACTGAAGACAAATTTTGTTTGGAATTCAATTTATCTTCCGTTCCAGCTTGGTCATTATTGAGCTACGTTTCTCTGTCACTTTTTATAATGATATAATGAAAAAAGAAATATCAACTCTGCTGAAACATATTTTTAGTTTTGGAAGGATAACTATTTTTTTTGCTTCTTGTTTTCCAAAAATATATCTCTGATTAACAGCTGAATATGGGTCCTGTCACCATCTGCTATTTGGAAAATTAGATTCATTGTAAATAAATGGCTTCACTTTGGCACCAAATCCATACTGGCTTCAAAGTGTCTTTTTCCTTCTCCTCGTTTTTGAACCTCAACCCACTACCAGTCAGCTAGGACTTTTTGCCTCAGGCTAGCCTCAGAGACCCCTTTTAAAATTCATACCTCACCAGTAACCCCATCTCCCGTCAACAGTTCCTGCTTCAGGAGTGGGACGTAGTGGATTGACCTCCACAGGGCATAAGGCCATTTCTGCTGGAATACCTTTACCATGTTTCAAGCAGCATCATTTCTCCTGCACCAACTTATTTCCATCTCCAACATATCACCAGCCAGTCAAAAACTAGACTGTTCCTCAGGCCAGCCTCAGAAACTTCCTGAATGTTGCCTGCCTCACCAACTCAAGACTGACTCACCAGAAGACTGGTCTTATTAACCTCTATAAGGGAGTGTCTGTCATATATAGATCTTTTTCAACCACTCTAACATTCATGATTAACTTCTTATCATCAGTATTGTCATCTTTGAAAACAAAGGATAGCTGTCCTTCATTATATATACAACCCTGGCTTTGCATTCTGCGGAACTGGGGATGTGCAGAGTGGAAGGCCCGGACGGAAGTCATTCAGCCAATCACATTTATTGAGTGCTTACCGTGAAGACCACTGTGCTGAGCACTTGGGAGAATACAATATACACTATATAGGCACATTCCCTAATCACAGTGAGCTTACAATCTAGAGGATGTGTGGGGCTTTAGAGGAGCACAGTGTGTGGGCTGGTTTGTATTAAAAGTGAGGTGAGGTAGGAGGACATAAGGAGCAGTGTCATTCAGTGGTTAGAGCATAGCCCTGTGAGTCACAAGGACCTGGGTTCTAATCCCAGCTCCACTATGTGTCTGCTGTGTGACCTTGGGTAAGTCACTTAACTTATCTGGACCTCAGTTACCTCATCTGTAAAATGGGCATTAAAAGTGTGAGCCCCAAGGACGACAGGGACTGTGTCCAACCTGATTGACTTTTATCTATTCCAATGCTTAGAACAGTGCTTGACACATAGTAAACACTTAACAAGTACCATTATTATTATAAAATTCCAAATTGAGGAAAATGTGTCCAAAGCTATGTGTATGCATATTATGTGCATGTTCACTATTTCTTCTAACACCACAAAACACTATATCCAAATAGCATAGCCAGATGAATGTTCCCTAATCCCCTAGAAATGTTTTTGCCAAAACATTCAGTGAAAAGCACATTATGGTGAAAGGGAGCATAAATTCCTTCTCTTTTTACTAAGGTTCCACAATAATTGTTAGTAAAACAAAGCATAATTCTCACTGTACCAAATGCCAAATTTTGGAGTAATTTCCTACCTCTGGATTCTACATTCTAACAAAAGGTTTTTTGTTTGTTTTTTTAAGAATTTGTTAGGCACTTACTTTGTGCCAGGCACTGTATTAAGCACTGGGGTAGTTAGAAGATAATCACGGTGGACACAGTCCCTTTCCCACATAGAGCTGACGGTCTCAATCCCAATTTTACAAATGAGGTCAATGAGGCACAGAAGAGTATAGGGACTTGCCCAAGGTCACACAGCAGACAAGTGGTGGAGCTGGGTTTATAACCCAGGTTCTGTGCCTCCTAGGCCCGTGCACTATCTATTAGGCCATTTTGCTTTTCTATACATATATAGGAAAGGAGAGGAAAGGAAGCTGGAGGATGCACAGAGAAGAGAGAGGATGAAAAGGGGAGATAAAAAGAGAGGTTGGAGCAATGGGAGGATCAAGAAATGGGAAGATGGACAAGAAAGGGGGAGGCAGGAGAAGATAGGAAAGACTAAAATCCCACAAATGTTTCACCATCAGCAAATGAATGAAAATATGCTTCCATTTATGACCAATCAATTTAAAAATTTTTAAAGAATCATAACCTTGGGACATTTAGCTACCTATTTGCTGTAAATGTTAACCTTATGAAAGTTTTTACTTCAACTTTTTCTTAAGAGCATCCCATGAATGCAGATAAAATACCTCTAGCTATCTTGGCTCCAAATCTCACTATAACTAAAATGGCCCCTATATAGCTAGTAAACAACACGGCGAATATGGTAACAACAAGTATAATCTGAGATGATTAAATTTATTTTTATTTGT
This sequence comes from Ornithorhynchus anatinus, assembly GCF_004115215.2. Classification (NCBI taxonomy): domain Eukaryota; kingdom Metazoa; phylum Chordata; class Mammalia; order Monotremata; family Ornithorhynchidae; genus Ornithorhynchus; species Ornithorhynchus anatinus. Next base: position 10,965,871 of record NC_041735.1, on the reverse strand, counting down.
TACTGGGGCTGGGATTTAAATCCAAGCCTCCAGATGCTAGGCAGCATGCATCATAAAGTAGGAAATATTATGGAAAGTTTTGCTTAGAATTCTTGTGTTCTGCACTGGTAATATGAAAACACAATTAAGCATCCAGTTAATTAATCATTCTTCTGTCTGAGGAAGGACGCATAAAACCACTGGACAGAAGGAATCAGTTACCAAGAAAGTGCATTTCCTTCATCTTTGGGAAAGTATTTTTACCAATTTAGGACCAGATAGCCCTTTAAAGTACATAGTAAAACCATATGTCATGCTAACTAAAGTTTTCATCTTAAGGGATAACAAACTTTGTCCCAAAGTCCATGTAATTCACTTCATAGATTGAACCTATCACCTCTTCTCTCACTTGAGTCACATTTTCATCTGCCTTGGCCAAAGTTGACAGAGTTTCAACCACCAAAAGAGTAGTGGGAAATAGGTGAAGGAAAAAAAGGCATGATATGAATGCAGTGAATGATATTATTGTTGGGACTTAAATTGTCACATTGTATGCCAGCAGGATTTGGAAGAGTGGATTTGTCTTTCTATCCCTTGATCATTTGTGTCATTCCAGAAAACCATTCATGTTTTTAAAATGGTGAAAAGTGCCTCCCTCTTTCCTTCAGCACGTGGGATATGTCATCCCATAATGACATAACTACACCATAGAGATTGAAATTTATATTCATGAGGTGCAGATGGGCTTATAACTCATGAATGATGTAATCATAAGTGAATAACAGAAAACCCCCGTAAAGATCAGTTCAAAATTTTAAGTTTATTTATTACATTTTGAGTTAAAGTTTCACCTTGAAAACTGTCATCTGAGGTATTGATGAAGTCTGATTGTCCATTTTGATGTCTAGTCCCATATCCTGCATTTCATTATAGTAAAATGTTACACTTTGCCAATAATTCAGTAGTAACTGCAATACTTGATCAATTGCCTTCAATACCCAAAGAGGGTTTCAATAGCACTTAGAACAATGCTCAGGGCTTGGAACAGTGCTGGGCACATAGTAAGCACTTAACAAATACCATCATTATTAGTACTCTCCCGAGTGGCTAGAACAGTGCACTTAATAAATATGACTGATAAAAACACAACTTCAACCATTTTGTCTTGGGACTGCTAATGGATAGCACATACATTTCCCAAATCTTTCCCCCCTTCAGATTGTAAGCTCCTTGGGGGGAGGAATCGTGACTATGAACTTCCAATGTGTCAAATAAAATTCCATCAGCAATACTAATTACTGCCTTCATATCGTGTTCTTATTTTCCTTCTCCAAAATGCTGAGTGCATTGCTCTGCACACAGTAAGCACTCAGTAAATACTATTGATTGAAATCTTGAAGGTACATTGATTCTTTGAACTCACTGGCATACCAGTGAGCGAACTGAAATTCAGACTCCTTAGGAGAGAGGGTAGCTCAGAATTCCGATTATGTCTTATGCACTAATCCTAGCTACACAGTGAATGCTAATTGGAAATTCAATCATAATGACACAGGGCAAGCAGAGTCAGATGAGTCTCATGAGGTGAAGAAAACAGGAGCAGGAAATAGGATGGGGAAGAAAAGAAAGCAAGATGATTGGATCAAGAGGCAAATTTCAATTTCTCCTCACTCATATTCACCTACATTGCAAAGGGGACAGGGAAATGGTAAGCACCTTGCTGGCAGGGATCGTGTGTACAAACTTTACTGTACCATATTTTCCCAAGCATTTAGTACAAGACTCGGCATATGGTGTACGCACAATAAATCCCATTTGATTAATTGAGATGTGTAAAAGCCCCATATATTCTCAGACTTCCTGGTGCCAGAGCAAAAGTAGTATACTCAGAGCCCTGCTACCATGCTTTTACTCGGTGATACTCATGGGACAGTGACCATTTCCAACCTGATTCTCTTGTATTTTCCCTACTGTTTAGATTAGTGCTTGGCACATATTAAGTGCTTAACAAATACCACAATCATTACTATTATTAGTAACAGCAGCAGCATTTGAGTGTCTAATGAGTGCAATACACTGAATTAAATATTGCGAAGTACAAAACCAGCAAGTGACACATCTCTTGCTTACAAAGGAGCTTACACTCTAATGGGGAGAAAGAAATAAAAGTACATACAGAGTAAGCAAAGGAAATAATTGAATAAACATATACACTTCCTCAGGGGTTATGTATATAATAAGTACACAAGAACTAGAAATGGCTGCTGGATTTATGAATTGAGTTGCTAGGAATAGATTGGGAAGGGAGCGGTAGCCCACCTGGTTGATGATTAATTGATTTGCAACTCTTTATGCAATATGGGGGCTTAAAGACTGGGAAAGGCCTGAAAATAGGCTACCTGATCTTCCACAGCCCCAAATCAGCCTCTCTGGCTGTACTATTGATAGTTCTGTCCCTATTCCAAACTCAATACTGAAGTACAAAGCAGAGGTCTCTTCTATCCCTGCCTCTTAAACAAGCCCAATGTAAGAACTAGAGTCACAAAGAAATCCAAAGCCTGGATTCCACTTCAAGTCTGTGGGGAGCTGGGAAAAAATGCAGAAGTAGCAGGGGTAAGGTTAGAATTTTAGGTTTATTGGAGATTTAGCAAAAAGGTACTTATGGCTTTATGCCTAAACAGTGTTGCCTGGTGGGTAGAGCATGATCTTAGGCTTCAGATGGACCTGGATTCTAATCCCAGCTCTGCCACTTGTCTGCTGTGTGGCCTTGGGCAAGTCACTTAACTTCTCTGTGCCTCAGTGACCTCATCTGTAAAATGGGGAGTTTGTGAGCCCCATGTGGGACAATGACTGTGTCCAACCTGAACAGCTTGTATCTATCCAGTGCTCAAAACAGGGCTTGAAGCATAGTAAGCACTTAAATACTATTACTATTATTATTATCATCATCATCATCTTGGTTCCTCTTCCCTACAAAGTACATATGATACTGAAGTTGCCAGGGAAAAAGGTCCTCTGGGCCCTGATGAATGCTAGGTCTCAGTACTTCTTGGAAGTTGGCTTTATCCACATTTTGATACCTTGTTCTTCAGAAGTTCCACTCTGCATCTTGACTTATTGTGAGTTCTTGAAACTTATTTCCATTAGAATTGAAAGCATACTGATTTTCTTCATTTTTACTGAACTACAAAATTTACTTGGACTGTGAGCCTTATGATGAACAAGGACTCTGTCCAACCTGATTAACTTGTATTCTACTCCAGCATTTGGAACTGTTACAGTAAGTGCTTAACAAATACTATAATTAACAAATCAGTTTAACTAATAATTAAAAGGCATTTCAAAGATTCTTCTTTAATCACAAATTACTATAACCATTCCCCCCAAATTTACTTTAAAACATATATTTAAAGGGATTTTTCTAAGGTGAAATTTTAATTAGGTGGCAAATATGTACAATTTAAATCCAATAGCAAAACACTTTCGCTTTATTAAACCCATTTTGTAAAGGAATACATTTAAACTTTAATAAATACACGGGAGAGTTAGCCATTAGTCCTGGCACTTAATTATCTAAAATTGAGCAATAGGTAATCACCTTGTGATTATTGCATAAAGTGGATAGAAAGTTTTAGCATTTTTATTAGTGCATGAGTAATCTGGTTAGATAGCTCTGAATTAGTTTCTGAAGACATGACTGACATTTAATATGTATGGTAATTGATGTCACATTTTCCACAGCTATTAAGCTATTATTGTCAGCAAAATTTATAAACAAGGCTTAAGGTTCAGGCCCCATCTTGCGATTTTGGAACTAATGTAGTTAAAAGTTTTATTAAAATATTTCTAATGATTGGAGGAAAATGGATGGGTCTAGGCTATTTTTGTCACAGTGGTTTCCAACCCCACGTTCATCCATACTGATTAGTTTTTGAGGTAAGAGACAAGTATGTATGTTTTAGAAAGTTTATTTGAAAGGGAGAGAAAAAACTTGCATATAATTACCTCTGCAAAACATCTGGGTAAATTATGTTCTCAAAATAAATTTTGGCCTCAATAAGTTGGATATCAACAAAAGTGATTATTGGCCTGAAATTTCCAGATGAACAAGCCCAAAGTATATATTGTGTCAAAATATATTTGCTTCAAGAGATCCAACTTCAATTGTATGGATATTTTCTTTAAAATCATTGTGTTAGCTTGAATTTTTCTAATTGTTGAAATTCTCTTTGGTAAGCGTAGACCTAAAGTTCACTTTGCTAATGCCTAAAACCCATGTCAACACAGGTTTTTACACAGACATTTATATGAATAATTCATGCCCCCAAAAAAATAATAATAAAATAAACCCATGATCCAGGGCACCCGAACAACTCAGAATGCATGTTTATCAGTTAACTATTCAGCTCTGCATTCCACTAGGCCACTGTAGATGCAGCAGAAGAGATTCAGTAAAAGCTGTTGTGTCTAGACAACTTTCAAGATAGACCTGAAACCTACAGTCAGGCTGCTATAGCAAACTGCAATCTCTTTAGAAAATCAAATAGCCCCGTGGAAGTATTCCAAAAGGGAATGCCAGAAAGTGTGAATTTCACAGTGTAATTCAGAGTTACTATAATAATGATTTTCTATTATTTTTTCTGCAGAAATCAGATATTTATCCATTCTTAGCTGGCATATCAATTATGTAGGACTAATGATTATTTTTATTATATCTGTGTTTAAATTCAGAATAGTCAGTCTCAGAACTCAAATAAAACCTTATCATGGGGCAACCCAAGCCATTCTCCCCGGTATTCATCGGTGCCCAAGCATTATTGTTTACTTGATGCTAACTTGATATTGCTAAATAAAATGAGTCCAAAACCTATTAAGACTCAATTGTACTCTTGGGGTTGTTGTTGAAGCCCTGCAATCAAGCAATTATAGGCTTGATTCATTTTTGAAGAAAAGCTTGATACAATACTGCTTCCCAAGCTATATCTTGCCACTGTGAAAATGGATTGTTCGGTGGATTGGGACTTGCCTGTTCCCATTTGTGAGTTCCATATCATCGATTGGGAGAAAGTGATAGCGAAAACTTCATCTGCTTCATTAAACTGGCTTTCTGATTGCATGATAATTTTCACCACCTTAGTGGGATCACCCAAGCAGATCACAGAGAGCATCTGTGTAAATTTGTTTTGAATGTTCAAATATTTAATTTATTAGAAGCAAAGTTAAAGTACTATGCATGAACATCTTAATGAATGTCCCACTGGAGGAAACATAATAATGTTGGTATTTGTTAAGTGCTTACTATGTGCCGAGCACTGTTCTAAGTGCTGGGGTAGACACAGGGGAATCAGGTTGTCCCACGTGGGGCTCACAGTCTTAATCCTCATTTTACAGATGAGGTAACTGAGGCACCGAGAAGTTAAGTGACTTGCCCAAAGTCACACAGCTGACAAGTGGCCGAGCAGGGATTCGAACCCATGATCTCTGACTCCAAAGCCCGTGCTCTTTCCACTGAACCACGCTGCTTCTCTTTGGATGAGAATTTCCTTGGAGAAGACAAGAGGAGAAAATGGACTGTGAATCACTCCCTGAAGACCCCTAAACTGGCCATTAATGCCGTCCCCAAATGCCTGTTAATATCTGAGGAAGTCCTTTGAGGGCCAACTCAGATTTCTGGTAGCCAACAGGAAGCTGATGACTCAATTATTGCTGGAAGACTGCTATAGCAATGAGAGCCTCTCCTTTCAAGATTCTAGCCCTGGAATATTACACAGGACTCTCCACCTCCAGGAGTGGAGATATAGTAGGCGAAAGACAATTTTGGGGGTGGAAGAATTACTTGGAATCCATAAGGGCTGTGTGTGTGTGTGTGTGTGTGTGTGTGTGTGTGTGTGTGTAAGTGCATACTGTGCATCAGGCTGAAATAGATACAAGCTAATCAGGTTGGACACAGCCATATTCTACATGGGACTCACAGTATTAATCCCTATTTTACAGATGAAGTAACTGAGGCATAGAGAAGTTAAGGGACTTGTCCAAGGTCACACAGAAGGAATGTGGTGGAGCTAGGATTAGAAGCCAGGGGCTTCTAACTCCCAGGCCCACGCTCTAAGCCAAGCTGCTTCTTAATGATAGGATTTAATGGTAGTGATATTTGTTAAGCATTTACTATGTCCTGTGCTTTTTCCACTCAGCCATACCAAGAGGCGGCAGGTTTAGAGGGCTCATCAGGACCCAATCTACAGGAGACAGGACAAGGACCACCTTCAAAAGGGAGAAAGATGTAAAGTGCTAATTACTTGTGTCTTCCTAACTACAGGGAAGAAAATAGACATTACTGAACTCCATATGTAACAAATGTTGATCAACTTCCTGTGTTGGGAATAGCTGCTGATTGGGGAATCACTCAAACTTTGTATAAAAGCATGTAACTTGATATTTGTTTTTTAAAAAGTTTTGTTGAGATACCAGATGAAATTCTAGATTAAATGACACTTAATCAGCTGTTTTCTTGTTTACATTTTATTCAACCAATTTCCAAAGATGCAAAATGATCAATTGGAATCATTCTGAGCCCGTTGTTGGATATAGATTATCTCTATCTGTTTCTGAATTGTATTTTCCAAGCACTTAGTACTGTGCTCTGCACACAGTAAGTGCTCAATTAATACAACTGAATGAATTCATACTAGTCAGTGAAATATGATCTTTGCTTCTGGAGGATGACTCAGACAATATCATCAACATTGACTTGTCAATTCACAATACAGGACCAGACTAGAATTGTTAATGCACACTTCAACAACACACTTATCGATCATCCTTCGATAGGTCATTGATTATTTTTTAGTTACTGTCAAATTTAGTCACGGTTCCTGCATTAATGCCATCCCATGCTTTCTTGACCAATTTACACAAACCATCAAAGGGAAGGTTTGCCTATTTTCACTTTGTGAATATGCATTTTCTTCATCCTTTCTGCATTTGTTCCATTTGATATAAACAATTTAGGTATACATGGAAAGGCTAAACTGCAGACACTGAATCCCACAGGCATAACTGCAATGTTTATTTAATTTACTCCTGGGTACTTCTTGGTAATTAGGTCAGACTCCTGTTTATACAGTTATACTCTCTGTTCAAGCCACTGAAATGCTTATTGCAAACCTTAACATTCCTCAATTTCACTCTGCACCGCAAGATCCCCTCCCCATAATGGGAAGAGAGGAAAATCAACTCATGTAGCAAGCACTGGGGTGACTAAACATGCATTTTGAGGTTGCCACAATAAAAGATATATTTTTTCTCAAAATTCAACCAAAAATAGAGCATAAAGTGTATTTTGCAAAATTGACTGGATATTTACTTCCTTTAGATAATAAAAAGTTATGTAGCTCCACGGGTTGGTCGTGTTAATAGATTACAAGTTTATTGAAATATTCTCTGTCTCCATTCCAAATAACAGATGCTAAGATGTGGAAACAAATAAAAAAAAAAACTCCACTCAAAACTAATGTAATCATATGGTCATAGAAGCAGAAGAATACATTTAGACCTTCTGCTATAAAGAAACTTAATGGTAAAATGAGTACTTGTATCTCTTCAGGATTTCGTCTTTCATATTTCACATTTTTGGTAGATGAGAGGAGTTTTCAACATCTCCCCTCCATTGTTATCAAATATTAGATGGCAATTTATTATTGTGATCTTTTGTTTGCTCAGCCTTTTTTTCCCCAGAGGTATACAGCTTTAACCTCACTTTTCCATTTTGCAAATTTTGTAGCAAACATTTGATAATTTTAGACCCTTGTTTGAAGTGCTGATTGAGCAACCCTAGGGTTAAATATTCAACCTCCTTTTTGATTCTGCTCACCACCAAAGATAAAAGGCAAACAACCTGACATACTGAATTCCTGATAAAGGCCATTCCTTTACAGGCCGGGTCTTCCTTAAAGCAAAAATTACATACAAAATTTGTAATGCCATTGACATTGACCCTTGTGCAGTATTCATAATCTTGTCCTCCAATGGGCTCTTATTTAAATGTTGTAGATCAAAATTGCACTATTGAAATAAGTATTTGAGCAAACCTAACTAGAAGAGAGATCTGCATGCTAAAATTGTTCCATTTACCATCTTTAGGTACCCATTAATGGAAGAATTTTGGAGTTTGCAAGAGTAAATCAATTGCTTTCCTAAAAAGAAAATAAGAGTTTCCATTACATGCTTGACAATCAATAGTCTTTCTAAAATCCTAGTAGTGTGCCAAGGAATAAAATGGAAAAAAGAAATCCCTTACCTCAGACTTTATCCAATATCTCACCCTAGATCCATAAAACAGCAGGGCCAGGAGAAGTCAAACTGAGGTGAGGATCCCTCATTCTCAAAACTAAACTTTGGCAACTTTTGTCTTGACTCAAACAAGAAAAAACTCTTTGTAGTGTGCCCAGTAGAAGAGATTTGTACCACTCTCAATGTCTGTATAAAAACAAACCAATGTTTCAACAGGAAATAAAGCACAAACCAAGGTGTATGGCTCTCGGTGATATTGTCTTGATGTCCAGACTGGCCCAACATGTTTGTTTATATCAACATGAAGAGATTTTTCCAGAAAAAGGATGTTGTTGCCTATCAAGGTAACAATTTTCCATGTTGCTTTATCTAAAACACTCTCTAATTCAGTATGGTGAGGAGAGTTTTAAATTTCTTGGAGCTAAACAATTGTCTAGAAACCCTTGTTTCACATATTTTGCTTTAGTCAAGTGATCTGGATAATTTTAACATCATACTTGGAGCTTAAAAATGGGATATTTTAAGTTAAAACGAACAACTTAGCTCTGTAATACCAAATTGAAGATCCAAATGTTTGAAGGGAGGGGGAATCTGCATTATCTGGACAATTTGTCAGCATAAAACCAACCTTAATTTTTCCTTAGTTTTGAGAGGAAATGTTTTGAAAAATGTGGGCCTTAACATTTTGTTTGTTGCTGCTGTTTTGTTTTCATTAAGGAAGAGTCAAAATAGGGTAGTAAAAAGAGCTGCTTTTGAACACCAGACATCCCCTTTACATCTTTACCCAAATGGCCTTTTTAGAATAGCATCCATAAAGCTGAAAGTGTGCTGCTTGGAAGCGATATTATAGCTTACTTTTTTTAGGCATGAATTTAGTGGCATCAAGGAACCAGCAAACAGATGTTTTTCCTGCCTCGGGGGATATTTAAGATTCCATAATGATGCTTCTACAACAGAAGATTTACCCCTGATGTCCTTGCCAAAATTCCTTCAGTCAGGGCACATATGCTGATCTGAATTAACTATATACTGAAAAGGGAAAATTGTTTTAAACAACGTGCCATTTGTAACCCAATGGCTGAGATAGCTTTAGAGTTGGGCATCATTTTAAAAATATACCCATCCTACAGTTTCTTTTAGGCACCAGCAAAAACCTTGAAGTTCCAGCTCAGTGACATTTCTTAGAACTGCAGGGGAATTTTAAAAAATAAAAGAGGTACTCATTACAACACTCAAAAAGCCCATGTTTTCCAACATATTTTCTGTGTCTCTGCTACCTGAGGCATAGAGGCTTCAGGTACCATAGGTAATTTACCAGTCAAAATGACAGCTTCTCTTTCATTAAAGCAAAAAGACCCCAGTCAAACTGTGCATCTGAAGTGAAGAAAAGCTGAAAACTAATAGACACCCAGGCAGATCTAAGGAATCATCAGCACCAAAAGGACAACTCTCCAGAGTGTCTCAAATAAAACTGAGCAAGAAAAGTCTCCAACTGCTGTTGCTTAGAGGTTGTTGTTGGGACCCTTGACCTGAGTCTCTGAGAATCTGCTTTACATTATTAATGAGAGATGAGTAGCCCATTCATTCTACATTGGTGAGTTGAATCAATTAATCCATTCATATATGTTGGAAGAATTCAAATCAAATATGACTTCTGCCATATCGTCAGAATTATTTCCTATCAACGATGTCCTTGTTGCACACATATTTTAGGTGAAATTATCTTACCTAAAAATGCCCGCCAAACAACTGCATCAGCTAATTATGCATCCAGTTCAGCTATAGCAATAAAACAATATAACACAATGGAAGATTCAGAGAGCACTCTTTCTACATTGTGAGTCTATTCTAACACAAACTTCATGTTGTCACAGGTAATTGCTGCATAGGAAGAAGACTGTAAGCTCCTTGTGGGCAGGGGAACATGTCTATAACTCTGTTATATTGTACTCTTCCAAGCATTAAGTACAGTGCTCTGCACACAGTAAGCACTCAAAAAATACCATTGCTTGATCATGTGCATACAAGTGGCATTCATTAAGGCGTAAGGCTGCTTAGTGTCTCAACTTCTACCTCAGCTTCACTATCAAATAGTGTTTTATATTTTTGCATTTTCAAGTATTTAATATGGAAAAGTAACAGTGACTGGTAAGGGGGTAAAACATTCCAGTAGGAGTGGACATAGAAATGATAAGAATTTGCATCAAAGAATGGCAGTCATAATGATATCTTTGAATTATCTGCTACTAACCAATTAACTCCCTCTGACTCATTAGTCACTCTAAGGAGATTTTCCCAGAACATGAAATTCTTCAAGAACACAATCCCTCTTTTATGGTACAATTTCTTGTATTCGCAGGGTCCTTTTCTTTCTTTAGGCAAAAACATAGCTATTGGAATCAGATTTAAAATTACTAGTCAAAAGACTATGGTAAGGATCCAGATCGCCTGCAGTTATCCCAGAGTAAACCCCCCTTTTCTCAGATTCAGCCTCCCTTTTCCTCTGCTCCCCCTCCTCCTCCCACAGCACTTGTGTATATGTACATATTTATAATTATAATTCTATTTATTATTAATGGTGTATATATAACTATAATTCTATTTATTTATATTGATGCTACTGATGCTTGTTTACTTGTTTTGATGCCTGTCTCCCCCCTTCTAGACAGTGAGTCTATTGTGGGCAGGGATTGTCTCTATTTGTTGCTGAATTGTACTTCCCAAGAGCTAGTACAGTGCTCTGCACACAGTAAGTGCTCAATAAATACAATTGAATGATAGTATTGTCATTATATAACTGGAAAAGGGCCAGCATGAGAGATAGGATGATGTGACTGAGAATGATTCCTGGTCCTTCAATAAATTCCCAAATATTCAGGACACCCAAAGCTAAATTCTGAAGTACAGAGAGAAAGAAGGAAAATCTAAATCACAAGTGCAACCCCCTGAAAAAAATAATCAGGAGCATTTATTGAGTTCCTACTCTGTGCAGGGCAGTGTACTAAGCATTTGAGAGCATACACTAGAGCTAGTAGACATGATCTCTGCCCTCAAGGATCTTGCAATCTAAAGGATCCTTTTACTAGAAAAATTATTATAGCTCTATGAAGTTTCTTCAAAACTATAAACTAGGTTCTAAAGAGGGTGTTCTCTCTCCCTTCTGAGTTAAAAAAAAAAGCTCTCCCTTTTTGACTGATTTCCATTCACTGGATATTTTTAGGAGATATGGACTTTTTGCCTTATGAGACATGTAGCCCTTACTCCTGTTTTGAGTAAAATTCTGATTGTTAACAACCATGGCCTGTCTTATTTGAAAGGAAATTTTGCAATTATTACCCTAAGCAGCTTGGCCTAGCGTAAAACCACAGGGTTGGGAGGCCTTCTCAAATCCCTTAACTTCTTTGTGTCTCAGTTACCTCATGTTAAAATAGGGATTCAACAGCTGTTCACCCCCCACTTACATTGGTAAACCCTGTGTGGGGCAGGGACTGACTGATTACGTGGTATCTTTCCCAGATCACAGAACAGAGCTTGGTACATAGTAAGCTCTTATATATCACAGTTATTATTAACTAATCATAAGTTATCTCTCGGTCTCTTTCTATTAGTCAGAGTCCCCTGGAAACTCAGTGATTCACTTCTTGTAAGGAAAGATAGTAAATCAGAAACCTGGGCTCACTAGGTATCAGAAAACAAATACAAAAGCAAAATAAACATTTTTCAGCTAATGGTTCATGCTGAGAACTTCTAATAAATTTTGAAGGTCCAATGACAAAATGCAATAAAGAGCTGAGCAATTAGCAAATGACATATACAAAGAAAATTTTTAGCCTGATCATTCAGTTAATTCTACAATATTTGCCTTAGCTGAATAATCAATCAGTGCTATTTACTGAGTACTTACTTTGTGAAGAGAATTGTACTAAGCACTTAGGGGAGAGTACATTACAATTAGTGGACACGATCACTATTTTCAAGGAGCTTACAAGTCTAATGGGGAAAAACTACTCATCTCTTGTATTTCACTTTGCTTGAGTAGACACTCTTGTGACAATCTAAAGGTTTAGATAGTTTTCCATAAAAAAATTAATGTTTCAGGAAACAAATTTTGCCTTAGATATTTTCATTTTCTCTATTAGCATGTATTTCAAACATTATAAACCACTGCTGTGAAATTTCATCTGAGGAGAGGTTTCCAAAAGATTTTTTTTCCTCTCTTTTTTTTTAAAAAAAAAAACCTAGGCTCCCTTTTGAGGATCTCTATTTTCTGGAGACATTTCCCACAATTTAACTTTTTTTAAAAAACTTTAATTCAGCTTCACTTAACCTCCAGGCATTTTGGCCACCACACACAATCAGCCCTTTAGTTTTTATTATACTTTATGTTTCAAGCCATTGAACCAAAGCCCATGATAAATGACTATTCCATGAGTCCCTGACTTCAATTTTTTTTAGATAAACAATCCTAGGATTTATGTCTAATATACCTAATATATAAAACAACCATACTTGAAAGACCAAATAACTCCAGGAAAAAAAAAAACAATTGGAGAAAACTCATGGGATAGGCATAAAGCATATTACTATATAAGGAAAAACCTTTCAATCATTTCTAAATCATGGTAACTGTGATGACATAGTCATGACATCATGACTGGGTTTGATACACACTGAACCAAGCTTGTAATTAGTATAAGTTGTTTCTGATCCATGTATACATGGTTTAGATTCCACCTTTTTTTGCTGAACAAAAACCTGCTATATATTGGACTCGAATATTCCTCTAAGATGCATTAGCTAAATAGAATAAAAGCAGGGTTATCCACCATTTTATCAATCAGAAACCTTTTTAAAACATATTTATGATACTTTCCAATACAAGGGAAGACTTGGCCCATTTATTTTTGGTGGAGAATACTCCACCCAACTGGAGGATTTGATGAGGATCAGGATGTGTCTGAGTCAACCCTAATGGTAGGTAGAGGGCTCATAAAGGTCAAGCTAAATGTGCTGTCTTTGGTGTATTTTCTCCAGGGAGTCTTACAGGATTTTCTTAAGCAGCAGCAGTGCTGGACGTAAGCTGGAACTGATCCGAACAAGCCTCCAGGATAGGAAAACTCCAAAAAACAAAGATTCTAGGGTGGCATCCTAGTTAGAACGTTTTGCATTTTCACCACTAAGCAGAAGTAGGGTCAATAAACAGTAACAAGTGCTCTGCTAATTTTGCAAGCAAACAATCCTACCCTTAATAATCTAAAGTACCTGGTTGAAGGGCCACATTTCCAGGACTGTGTGTGTGTATAAATCAATCTTTCTCTCTCTCTCTCTCTCTCTCTCTCTCTATATATATATATATATATACATATATATATATGTATATATATAACCTATTCTCAATACTGAACTAATTAGTGAGTTCCTTCTCCTAATATCTTTATGAGTGGCCTTCCTGAGTTTTTCAACATACATGGCATCTAAGGAGAATGAATGATAGCTGGATACCCAAACAACTGCTATATGACGAATGGAACAATGGAGAGAACAAAACTTTTAAAAACATAGTGAGGCAGTTTCTAAAAGCAGTTGTGAATTGTTAGAAAGCATCAAAAAGACAAGCTTGTCATGCAACAATTATGGATGAATCCGCTGACCTCAACAGAGGTAAATGAATATTGAGAAACTAAGAAAGAGATAAGAAATAGTGGTCGCCACTGCAAACGGTAATTCATCATCTCAGCCAAGGGCGATTTTTGCATACACGCAACTTGGACTGGATTAGCAGCTGTGCCTGGGACTTCAGCCAAACCCACATTCAGGAGTAGGTTTCATGTCCGTGGCATCTTTTTTAAATATGAAGAACAGCTTAGAGCAAAGTTTCTGGGTGGAATTATGTTATCCAGCCAAATATTTTCTAAGCGTCAGGGAGCATGTCTATCAACCCTGTTATTCTGTCATCTCCCCAGTGCACAGTACAGTCCTCTGCATATAGTAGTTGCTCAATAAATGTGTTTGATTAATTTAATAAAGTGTTTTAAAACTTGAAACCTCTCAGACCAGATTTTTCTTTTAATGTACATTTACAGTTGTTAATGGAATTTACAAGAATTTCCAGAATATTTAATACCCCTCCCTCTTCCTTTGTTGTTCTATGTTACCTTTTTCCTTTCTGCTTATTCCTTAAATACATAAACTCTTAGAAATATGAATGGTGAAAAGTAAAGCATTCCTACTCAAACGCATGCAAGACAGCTTTTTTTTTCCAAGAGCTACAACCTTTCAGCAACACAATTAGTTGCTAATAGTAACCAATTTTTAGCTCTCTTAAATCAAACTGTGACTTTAAGATTCTGAGACTTCAGTTCAGAAAAGAAGCTCAGGTAGGAAACAGGGTTTTCGGTTTTGTACCCAAATGCCATAGCATTTTTAAGCATCCTAGATCTAGTGCATAGCTAGTAGTTTTGTAAATGAGGATTTTTAAATGCCTAAATAGATAAATTATCCAGCTACAAAGATCATTCATTTACAGTCTAAATGACTATTTTTTCCCAAATGCAAATGCAACTGAAATCAGTGAAAGTCAATGCTGCAAACATCAAAAGAGCTGTAACTGTGATATGTTCAATTTCCCAAACACTCAAGTTGACTGACAATTACAGTGAAAATTTAACCAATAAAAAGACTGGTAAAAGTTTCCCAGCATTTATGACCCTGACATAGATATATCAACATCCAAAATGAACTTTAAGAGCAGAATCTAAAGAATGTCTTGAAGATCAGGATCTTTTCACTCAACGTCATTTCTATGCATTTCTCCTCCAGAAACTGATAGGCTTTCCAACTGAATCTCTTAATCAGTCATATTTATTGAGTGCTTACTGTGTGCAGAGCACTGTACTAAGTGGTTGAGAGAGAACAATATAATGGAAACGACAGACACATTCCCTGACCACTACAAGCTCATGGTCTCGAGTGGGAGACAGAAATTAATATAATTAAATTATATTGCAGATATGTATGCACATAACTGTTTTGAGGCTGCAGAAAGGTTACTAAAGTGTGCAAATCCTAGTGAAAGGACAATGTAGAAGGGAGTGGGATAAGAAGAAATGAGGGCTTAGTTAGGAAAGATGATATGTTTTTATTAACGCTTTGAAGGTGGGGAAATTGATGTATATTAGATATGAAGAGGGAGGGAGTTCCAGGCCAGAGGCAGAATGTGGGCAAGGGAGCAGTGGCAAGATAGATGAGCTCGAGGTACACAGTAAGTAGCTTGGCATTTGAAGAGCAAAGTGAGCAGCCTCGGTAATAATATTAAATCAGGAAAGTAAGGTAGGAGGGGTCAAGGTGATTGCTTTAAAGCCAATGGTGAGGAGTTTCTATTTGATGCAGAAGTGGATGGGCAGTCACTGGAGGTTCCTGAGGAGTGGGGAAATGTGCACTGAACATTTTTGTTGAAAAATGATCTGGTTGACAGAGTGAAGTGTGGACTGGGTGGGGAGAAACAGGTGGCAGTAAGGAGGGTGAGACAGTAATCAAGGAGGGATAGAATAATTGTTTAAATTAGGATTATAGCAGTTTGGATGAAGAGGAAAGGGTGGATTTTAGCAATGTGATTATTGAATGGACAGGATTTGATGACAGATTGAATATGTGGGTTGAATGAGAGAGGAGTTGAGGACAATGCCAAGCTGAGGGGCTTGTAACAGGGAGGGTGATAATGCTGTCTACAGTGATGGGAAACTCAGGGGGATAGCAGGGTTTGGGTGGGAACATGAGGAGACCTGTTTTGGATTTGTTAAGCTCGAGGGGTTGGTTGGGGCATCAAGTAGAGATGTCCTGAAGGAAGGAGGAAATATGAAATTGCAGAGGAAAGAGATCGGGGCTGGAAATGAATCATTTGCATAGAGATTTTTCATTGAAGCTGTGAAAGAGAATGAGTTTTTCAAGGGAGTGGGTGTAGATGGAGAATAGAAGGGAAGCCAGAACTGAGCCATGAGGTACTCCCACAGTTAGAGGGTGGGAAATAGAAGAGAAGCCCACAAAAGAGACATAGAATGACTGGCCAGAGAGATACGAGGAGAACCAGGAGAGCATAGTGTTAGTAAAGCTATGGTTGGACAATGTTTGCAGAAGGTGGTGGTTGATGGTGTCAAAAGCAGCTGACTGTGAGCCCGTTGTTAAGTAGGGATTGTATCTATCTGTTGCTGATTGTACTTTCCAAGTGCTTAGTACAGTGCTTGGCACACAGTAAGTGCTCAATAAATATGATTGAATGAATGAATGAATTAGAACCTTGGTCCTTCTGACTCCCAGGCCCAGGCTCTATCCACTAAGTCACGTTTGTCCTCATTTACTGTTTACTGGGTGCAAGAGTTGGGAAAAAGTCCACAGGTGGGAGTTGGACATGGTCCCTGGCCCTCAAAGGGCTCATAATCTCAGAATGAAAATGGGGAGAAGTGACCGGAGACAGATATAAGAAGGAAAGATGAAACCATATAAACACTAAAACAACAAAAGGAAAACAAAAACCATAAGTTATTATGGCTAGAGGAGCAGAGTTTAGTGATCTGCACACAGTAGAAGCCACTACTGCTGTACAGAGGTCAAAGGTCAGAAGTCCCTCAGAGGAAAACTCTGCTTTGGTCTTTCCCCTTAGAACTGTTTGTTGATGGCTATTCCACCACCCGAGAATCAATCAATCATATTTCCTGAGTGCATTGCACTGTAACCAGACACTTGAAAAAGAACAGTAGAACAGAGTTGGGAGTTGGTAGACATATTCCCTGCCCACAAGGAGATTACAGTCGAAAACTGCTTTTTGGAGCCAGGGAACATTGGAAGATACCATTTTAACAAATCCACATACCTGAAACTGTGCATTCAAAGATTCCTGCCCTTCCTTTTCCCATCTTTTTTGACTAGATTAAAAGTGACCATTAAAAATTAACCAAGAAGCCTGAGCAACTGTGCTAATGTATCTTTTCTGACGGGATAAGGAAAAGCAGACTCAGCAGGAAGTTTCAGGTGATTGACTGAATCGACCTCATTTATCCAAATTCAAGCTGTCCAGCACGGCATAATTCAAGCTTTGTAATTGTAAGTTAGATGCAATATGGATAAAATTGATTTTTGGCCACTTAAATTCCAATACCTATGTAAAAACTAAACGTGATCAACCATGATAGAAAACAATTATACTATGGTAAGGGATGCTGTTTCCTCCTGTAATCTTGGTTTTGGTTGTTTGTTTTGGTTGGGGTTTTTTTCATGAAAAGCCAGAGTATATATTGGGTGCCTAGAGAGTGGATAATTTTGATATAATATTTCTACAATATCCCTTATGTTACACAAATAGCATATTAATATAATAAAAATTGTAGTGTTTCACTAGGCACTTACAAGTAGCTATTAGGCAAAAGTATACTTTGCGACTTGAGATCTGTACTCGCCTTTGTGAAAAGTTTAGCTATATTTCTATATCCTGAAAATAGGCACATTTGAGATAATCTTTGAAATGGAAATCTGCTAAGATTCAATTAGAATGCATATTTGGTTCACATTAGCATGACATCAGTTAATTTCCAAAGCAAAAATGTTAAAATGTTTCTTGCCTCTAAACTGGGTGATAGAATGATGTTCAATCTGTAAAGCAAATTCATTAGTTTCATGAGAGAGTAATTATGAGTTCATCCACAGGTAGTTATGCAGCTAATGACCTGAAGATGGAAGTGTAATTAAAGAACTTCACTCTAGAGATATGAGCTAATATCTTTTTCTATCTCTTCATTTATGTTCCATTCATTAAAACCATACAGGTCATTAATTCATTAATAATAGCAGGATGCAAATGCAGTGATATATACTTGATTTAATGTTTTGCCTTAGTTGTGACAGTGTTCCACACTAGGATAACAGATGTTTTATATTTGTTAGAATGATGTCAATAAGTTAGTTACATGAAGAAAAGCAGTTTAAAGTTAGAGAAGCTACTTAGAATTGTCATAATGTTTAGCCCCCTTTCTCCCTGTTGAAAACCAGATAAGAAATGAATGAAATTCTACAGCTCCAAGTGGAATTAAGGCTTTGCTGTGCCTATGCAAAACAAAGGCAAAAAAAGATTTGGTAATTATCAAGGCAGATAATTAATTCAGAGTTAAATAAAAAAAAATTGGGGGCTTGAACTATTCAGGTTGGTTATTACTAATACTTTAGTCAAAATAACAGGATTAAGAACTAATTAGACTGTGAGCCCATTGTTGGGCAGGGATAGTCTCTGTTGCCAAATTGTACATTCTAAGTGCTTAATACAATGCTCTGCACACAGTAAGCACTCAATAAATACTATTGAATGAATGAGTGAATCTCTGCTTTGCAGAGTGACTCTGCAGGCAAGTGAGCGCTTAATAAATACCATTGAGTGATTTAGGGCAATTCTGCATCACCTTAGCTTGTTCCTTTTATTCATCCCCCATCCCAGCCCCATAGCACTTATGTATATATCTATAATTTATTTGTATTAAATGTCCATCCCCCCATTTAGACTGTAAGATCGTTGTGGGCAGGGAAAGTGTGAGTTTATTGTTAATCTGTTCACCTGGAAAATGGGGATTAAGACTGTGAGCCCCATGTGGGAGAACCTTGTATCTACCCCAGCACTTAGACACAGTGCTTGGCGTTTAGTAAGTGCTTAACACTTATACTTAACACTATAATTCTTACTATTATATTGTACTCTCCAAAACTTTGTACAGTACTTAATAAACACAATTGAATGATTTGTGAAGTCCAGTTCCAGGGCAAATAATGTTGGCCCTAGTATACTACTGACTTTTCCTTTAATATAGAGAAAATTGAGGAGTCTTTTGAGCAGCGGATTGATGCATTCTGAACCACATTTTAGGCAGACGATTCAGATAACAGACTAGAGTGCTGATTGAAAAGGGAAGAGGCTGAAAGCAGGAAAACCAATAAGGAGGTGGATACAGGCCCAATTAGGGGATGATGACAACTCAAACAAGGGTGATGCTCATTAGTTTGGAGAGGAAAGAGTGGATATAGAAAATACTGTGGAAGGAAAAAAATGAAGTTTTAGAGACCATCATTTTGTGGGCTTTTGTTTCATGGACTCCTAAAATATTAATGAGTTAATCAATTAATGGCATGGAGACAGCGTTTCAAGGGGATAGAGCGTGGGGCTGGGATTCAGAAAAGACCTGGGCTCTGCCAATTTGCTGAGTGACCTTCAGCAAGTCACTTCATTTCTCTGTGCCTCAACTACCTCATCTTTAAAATGGGATTAAGACTGAGCCCCATGTGGGACAGCAACCATGTCCCACCTGATTATCTTGTAATAATAATAATAATGTTGGTATTTGTTAAGCACTTACTATGTGCCGAGCACTGTTCTAAGTGCTGGGGTAGACAAAGGGGAATCAGGTTGTCCCACGTGGGGCTCACAGTCTTAATCCCCATTTTACAGATGAGGTAACTGAGGCACCGAGAAGTTAAGTGACTTGCCCAAAGTCACACAGCTGACATGTGGCCGAGCAGGGATTCGAACCCATGACCTCTGACTCCAAAGCCCGTGCTCTTTCCACTGAGCCACGCTGCTTCTCTAACCCAGAGCTTAAAACGGTGCTTGACAAATAGTAAACACTAAACAGATATCATCATTATCATTATGTACTGAGTGCAAACTGTGCACAGAACACTGTACTAACCGCTGGGGAGAATACAATACAGAGTTGGTAGACACATTCCCTGCTCACAAGGAGCTCATAGGAAACTGTCCTTCTAAATGTTCCTGCAAATGAAATCCCTTTTTTTCCTCCCAGTGCATGAAGTCTAGATCTACCAGCCTAAATCTAAAACACAGCTCGGGCATCAAAATTCCATAAACATTAAAGCCACAGCTTGAAGTCAGCTGCATCTCTATAAATGTTCATGATCTATAGGGATGGTCAGACTTTCCAGAATGTTGGGTGCTGGAGAGAGAGAGAAGAAAAAAAAACCTCTGGCTCACTGCTGAAACGGCTTTATAACTTTAATATGTTGGAGTATTTCAAGCCTAAACTCTATGTTTTTGTTATGTTAATGGTATGTAATTAAACTAATAATGCCTGTCTCACATTTCCACCATGCCAGCTCCTTACCTTTTCTAGACAGCTCAAACAGCTTTAAAATATAAGCATGCAAGTTCATTAAAAGGGTAGTTAATCACATTTTGAGCCCTAATATATCAATTTTAGATGTCATTTTCATTAATATGCTCCAATATTTATATTTCTCAGGACTCCGAAAGACTACTGTTAATGGACTGGAAAAGAAGAGATAATTTTCTTGCTGAATGCTGTCTGTATGATTAAGCACTCAGACCACAGTAACAAACGAATGCACCGACTTTAAATCCTTTCCTTATAGACAAATGAATGTATTTTTCAAGCTAATATTGCTGCAACTTTTGACAAGCCAGTGGATCATAGTGACTTTTTCCTGTATGAGTCAGATTTACAATTTTACATTGAAAAGAGAATAAGATATGATGACAAGTTGATAAACAAGTTGAAATAGTATCATTTGTTCTGCATCATTTGTATGCTGTCAACCTACAGATCACCTCAAAAATTACCCTGGGCAAATCCATTATAGGCCTGCTAAGTATTGCTACTGGGTACATTGGGTTCTGGACTCATCTGATCCTTCTTTTAGCAACACAGAAAAAGACTTTTCTTAGCCTCTAACTGAATGATGAAAGCCTCACTTTTCATCCCAGTAGTGGTGACATTTAAATGTTACCAGTGTTATAGTTTCTTCCTAATTGCAAAATCTCTTGTGCTTATTTTGTTCAAGTCTTAATTGCATATTTAATCATAAGAATTACAAGTACCCCTGGCAAGTCAGACAGAACAATTGCAACATGCCCAGCTATGTCCAACAGAAACAAATACAAAATCATCACCTCATTGTAAATGTAAGGCGAGATGTGGGCTTGGAACCAATCAAGGAAAAATAGAAGTCAACTGATGAGCTTTCATGACACACTCATTGTATCAGCTACTCTACATTTTTTCTTATCAGAAAAATCATAATATTACTTTGTGCAGAGGCACTGTACAGTGGTTGAAAATTAAATTCAGGTAAAGGCAACTGAAGTGGAGGCCATTTGTTTCTGCAGTTTTCTCCCAGGAGTCAGACTTACCAAAGTTTATAACCACCTCAAAAGAGAGCTTTTTTAATGATATTAAAAAATTCCTACTCTACTGCCATAGTTTTCTCTTCTCCCTAAATGAAAATAATGCTTCTAAATCACTTTTGACCCTGTAAAGTCCACAATGGTGAAAAAAGGGCAGAAATAATAATAATAGTAATAACAATGATAATGGTATTTGTTAAGCACTTTTTTCTTTTCTTTCTTTCAGTAGCATTCATTAAGCGCTTATTATGTGCAGAGCACTGTACTAAGTGCTTGGAGTGTACAATTTGGCAACAGAGCCCAATAACGGGCTCACACTTATTAAGTGCTAAGCACTATTCTAAGCACTGGGTAGATACAAGGTTTGGACATAGTCCCTGTTCAATATGAGGCTCACAGTCTATCTAAGCATTTAGTACAGTGCTCTGCACATAGTAAGCGCTCAATAAATCCGATTGAATGACTGAATCCCCATTTTACAGACGAGGTAACTGAGGCACAGAGAAGTTAAGTCACTTGCCCAAGGTCACAGAGCAGAAAAGTGCCAGAGGAGGGATTAGAACCCACATCTTCTGACCTAATAGGCCCAAATTAAGAATATTTTTCTGACCTATTTTATTGCAATTTTTTCAGTAACTACTGAATGGCAGCGACATCCTCAGTGTGAATAAGAAGAAAATATTCATCTTTAGTTCTTTTAATTACCATTGAAACATTAAAGGGCTAATTAGAAATCATCTAAATGCTGTATTTGAGTTTTCAATCAGGCTAACAAAATTAAGATGGATGTAGTAGGACCTCTTAAGTCTGATTATGGCAGGGTAAAAGTTAAGAAACTGTCACAAACTCTGAGGAAGTTTCGAGCTTCTGCATCCTATAAGTCAGTCTTCCTGGAACAGGGAAATGGAGAAAGGTGAGACAGAAAAATGGCTTTTTATTATCTTCAATGCCTTTAGCAAAATATACACAAAAACAGAAAGCTTCCAGTCCCTGGAGTCCAGTTTATACTGGACACCTACAATCCCTACGACAACAAGATAGAAGTTTATTTCAATAAACAAACCTGCCATAAATATGACAAGGAAACTCAAAAGTAAAGAGGATGATGGTTTCAGGACTGGGGTCTCCCCTGCCCTTTACATCACAGGGAATCACCAACTATGAAATGTTTCCCACCCACTCTAGATACAGTGGATTTCACCCAATTTGACTGAAAGGAAATTAGTTTACCTCTCCTACCATTAAAGGCAGGAGACACCTCAATAAAATCACTTTCCTCTTTACTTAACTTCGGAATTTATTTGTTCTATTTTTAGCAGATATGTCTACTAAAACAAAATTCTGCCTGATGGTAAGATTCAGGTGGACTCAGTTCCTGAAAGGGTAAAATTAATTTTCCTTTTATTCAAACTGAGTGAACTTCTTAGGGTGAAATACAGAATCACTAATGGGAGGGAAACCTTCACAGTAGATGATGTCTTCAGGCATTTAAGGAAGAGTCCAGGTGAACTGTCATATGCTTTCTCCTTTGAAGAACTGCAACCCAGAACAAGGCAGTAGGTTAAAGAGACAAAGGCAAACCTTGACAGGACTGGAGCAGATATGATAAGGAAATGAATTTAAAAAAAAAAATATTCCAGCAGCAGATCACTGAGACATTACCACCCATAACGTACCTCTGGTCAAGGTTGTTACTTTATCAAAATTAAGTGTCAGAATGGCAGACAAATGGAGAGACCTAAAGAATTGTTTTTCATTCATGTGAGGTTTTGGGGAGTTTTTTGGTCTAATATGCTTGAAGAGAAGGAGAAAGGAAAAGAATCGCATGGATTTTAGTTCTCAGACTTAGACCTAGTTAAAGTGTTTTCAGATTTCAGCACACAACAGTTAATTATTACAGTGAACAGTTAAAATTGCTTCCAGATTCCCTGAATTTTCCACCAAAACCAGCAACCAGCATTTCTTACTTTGAGCTTTTATGCTAAGGCCACCAAGATGCTAAACTCGTTCAAAATAAATTTTTACTTTTCCTTAAATTACAATTTAAATTACAAGAAAATTACAAGAAAAGTAAATTGATGTTGATACAATTGGGCCTAAATTCTGTTTGTCTCTACAGCATGTAAATGAGTCTCCATGCCTTTGGGCTAGTATCCAGTAGACAATTTGTGACATATAAACCTTTGTCTAGTTCACTGATATTTACATCTTTGACATCTCACTGGTGAAAACCATAGCTGTCATGATTGGTAATGGAACCCTCTAACTTTATGGGTTACAACACAAATGTTTAAATTACCTTCCTTCCTAAAGAGTAGGCCATTTATTCCATCTCCAAGCTGCAGCTTGCTTAACTCATCAAAAATAAGATATCATTAGACACCTCTAAGTTAGGTTTCGGCAAAGGTACCTTTAGGAAAGGGATCCGATTAGACAATCGTATCCTGTTCAGTACACTTGCAGATCATATACTTGAAACCAGAATATCTCATTCTTCACAACATGAGATTTATTTCAGGTAGGGAGAGAAAGTCTGAAATATCAGAGGGTAAATTATGATGGATTCCTTTCTTCCCCCTACATGATTCAAGGATATATCACAAAATCCCAACAGGCTCAAATCTCACAATTGTGGTATTAAAGAGCTTACTTTGGGATCCTGCAATTTTGTTAAAGCTTTGACTTGTGAATTTACACAAAAATAAGTTGTCCATAACTCAATGAATAAAAATTTTTAACTCCATCATGGTCATTTTAGTATTACTTTTCTGAAGATAATAATAGTCACATCCTATGACACAGCAAGGTACGTTCTTGGAAAATGAGACAATATGGTGTGATTGGCTGCTTCATGGAATACATTTCTTCATAGACATTTGATAAATTGGGATCCAGTTCAGCACCTCTGCAAAAATAGAAAATTCCTTATGTGCATGAATTGTAATGTTAAACTTCATTAAGCTAACGTTTAATCTTTATTAAAGCAATTCAAAGCATAACATCAATCATTTATTGAATGCTAACTGGGTGCAGAGCCCTGTATCTAGCTCTAGGGAGAGGACAGCACAATAGACCCATTCCCTGTCCACAGTGAG
Source organism: Ornithorhynchus anatinus (assembly GCF_004115215.2). Classification (NCBI taxonomy): domain Eukaryota; kingdom Metazoa; phylum Chordata; class Mammalia; order Monotremata; family Ornithorhynchidae; genus Ornithorhynchus; species Ornithorhynchus anatinus. The sequence goes on along the minus strand of NC_041735.1, from coordinate 10,941,316 downwards.
CTTACAGTCTAGAGGGGGAGATAGACATTAATTTTAATAAATCTATATATTATAATATAATTAACATCACAGCATTAACTGAGTTGAAAATATGATTGAGTCTGCAGAAATAGCCTATATTGCTGATTATATGGATCTGTGAAGAATTTGTCCAATTTAAGAGTGAAAAAGATAGAAGAATAAGTCATTCTAAACAGCTCTGCACACATTTTTACTCCTATCTACATCAGAGTCTTCCCAGTCATTTTTAGGGATTCAACCACTTTCACGATCTTCAAAATTTTAATACCCAAATTTTAGATATTGGTGGCAAACATATAACTTCATCTGGGTTTGACTGTTTACATTCAGTGAGGTACTAATTGGCAATGATTCCTCTGAATGAACTACATCCATTTTAACATTTTAATTGCCCCTCCAGTTCAACACTTTGTTATTTACTCAGAGGCCTCTTCTTATACCTTGAAAATCTGACATAGACTGAAGAGAGATTCCTCCAAAATCCTTTCACTCTTGATTACTTAATCTCAACCCATGTGGAAAGGGATCTATTTGTCTATAGCTCTGGATGGGAACATCAGAGTAATAGGCTTGTGTGGGGTAAGGCAAAAGATATTCTTGGATTGTATGTTTCATGCAACTATAACCTGGAGTATGCCTGTATTTTAAAGATGCTATTAAGGATAAATTCTTCTTACTAATAAGCCAATTTTCTTAAATAGTATGCTGGTGTGTAGTACAGACCCCAGATAATGGATTTAATCTTGCTGTTTATCTGAGTTTAGCACTGCATAAGGAAAACTTACAATGAGGTTGACTCTGGTGACATTTCTATTTCTATTCATTATAGATAACCTCACATAAATCACTCATGACTCTGCATGCACCGCTACTCTTGACTTATGAGATCATCAATAACTGGTGAGGATAAATCATGTTTTCAGAACACAGCTCATTGCCCATTCAGTGTTTATGCATTGCCAGTTGCAGAGGAATGTCCAAATGAATTTTTTTGACTCAGAGTTTTATAAAATTGACTGTTTATTCAAGAAACTGTTTTTATTCAGGTAATAATGAGAATGTAGAGGTAGAGACTATCAAATGATAAATAGAATTTTCTGGTCAAGTTACAGAAAACCTTTAGAAAATTGATTCATTCAATAGTATTTATTGAGCACTTACTATGTGCAGAGCACTGTTGACAGAGCAGGAACAAACCAAGTTTACAAGGGATAGAGGGCTTTATTAGGTGAAAGGGTGATGGAACATTTTCTCAGTGACAACTCAAAGGGTTGACTGGAAGATAAGTTATCCATCAGATTGATGTCATTTAAGTCAAGCCTGTAACTCTTATCTCTGAAGATAGTGTATTTGAAATATTATGATTTCCCCTTATATTCATAAGCTAATGCAATAGCTAACCCTTCCTTTAGAATTGGTTTCAAATAATTTTTAGAGCACGATGCCACATTTAACATTTGATGAATGTAAATATGAAGAATTGTTTTTGAGGACTAATTTAGAGGATCTTACCTTGCTTATTTATGAAAAGCCATTGTCTTTTGCAGAAGTTCCAGCAATTTGAGTCTTAGTACTATATGTACAGAGTTGAATGTTCAGTTTACCTTTTACCATATAGTGCAGGGGAGGATCTTGAGGAGTTTGAGTCTCTCCACTGTTTTTTTTTCATCAGTTCAAGGATAATGGCTTACATCTATAAAGTGGGCTTCATCTAATAGGACCTCAAAGTTATAGCTATTACTCTGTCCTTATCTCAGCTCTTACACTCTAACTCAGTCTTGCAACATGAGACATAACATTTCACTCTGTCCTTAGAATAATGTAAGAAAAGAACATGCAGACGATGTGTCCAGATCACCCTGAATATGGATTTGATAAAGCTGTAAGAAGTTGTAATTATCTTTTTTCATATTCCCATTGTTTAAAATATTTTACCTTGAACTGAGCTCTGTGAGGTGAATTTACCAATTCACATTTCATCTTCAATTTGGCCTTTAATTGCCATACTTTCTCTATGATACTCAGGCTTTGCCTGATGAAATTACTTTTTAGGAAAACTTGACAGGGCAAAATCTGACTCAAAATCTTCAAGGAGTACTGTTATGGAGGTTCAGAGAATTTGACACATAAAAACACAGCCTTTTAAAGCCTAAGATAAAGCAGTAGATACATTTAAACACTATGAGCATGATTCATGCCATTTTATAATGAATTTGAACAACTCTATGTACCTTTAGTTACCTTATAACAGAGTGATGTGATGCTTCATAAACTGTTTTAATCATAATAATCATAACAATAATAATAATAACACTGTGGTCTGAAAGCCTGGAACTATTTCTGCATTACTGGGATTTACTGATATATGACAGTGGATGCACGTTCAAGCTCTAGCCTCAGGCAAATAAACACCACAGAAGATTTTACAACATTTGTATAAAGCTCCCCTGTCCCCCCACTAGTTGATTATATTGTACCTCACAGTATCCGCACTCCCTTAATTTGCAAACTGAGAAACACCAGATAATATAGAAGCTAAAGCTGTTACCAGGAGCTACTCTGGGGCAAATGGCTTCATCTGGTAAATTCTTCCCAGGGATTTTACTTTCTTCAGGCTGAATATGGATTATTAAGAAACATTGAGTATAATCCCTACCCTATCAAATATTATAGGATATGACACTGACCTGTTATTCCCATGTATGAAAAAAAAAATCTGTAAGATTTGAGGATCAAATCTGAAACCTGGTCAGTTGGTACTATCCACTGAAAATATCCCTAGAGTTGGTTCAGTTGAAAGAACATGGCCTGGGGAATAAGGAAACCTGGGTTCTAGCTTATTCTGCCTACAATATCTGCTGGGGCCATTTGGGGTGAAAGCTTCTTCTTGAAGAATCACCTTGAACATTCTGTGAGGTGGAGAGATCCAGTGGGAATCCTGAAAAGTAGCGAGCAGCGAAGAGTGCAGTGACTTCCAAGCCCCTACACTGTAACCCAAGTGTGTTTTTTCTTCACGTCACTAATACCAACTAATTCACTGGTCTCACCCTTATTTCTCATACTGCCAATTTAACACCTTCCCCTTGCCTGGCACTCCCTTTCATTCGTTCATATTTATTGAGCACCTACTGGGTGCAGAGCACTGTACTAAGCACATGGAAAGTACAATTCAGGACAACTCCCTCCCCCTTTACATCTGGCTGACCGCCACCCTCCCCATCTCCTGCTGAAACCACATCTCCTCCAGGAAGCTTTCTCTCATTAGTCTCTCATCTCCCCATCATCTCTAAGGAGCTAAGGAGGAGACAGACATTAAAATGAATTGAGGATATTCACCTAAGTGCTGTGGGGCTGAGTGTAGGGTGAATACCAAGTGCTTAAAAGGTATAGATCCAAGTCCATAGGGGAAAGGGAGTACAAGAGATGAGGACTTAGAAGGTGAGGCCTCTTTGTGATGTTGTTTTAATAAGGCTTTCAAAGTGGGGAGAGTGATGGCCTGTTATATATGAGGAGGGAAGGGAGTTTCCAGGCAAAGGGAAGACTGTAGCAAGGAGTCTGTAGTGGTGAATAAACTGGATTTAATTCAGAACATAGAGAAAAGCAACACTAAATAGTGAGAGGGAGGATTTTGAGGTAATTATCAGAAACTCCTGGAGGTTTTTAGTACTGATTAACAGACTCACCTAGAAATCAGTCCTAATCAGCAAGCCATCTGATGCCCAGGCTTAAGTACAGTAGAGACTCCCTGAAAACCTGAGTTTAGACTGAAATTATTCAAGCTAACCCACACTGACCCTCTTTCTCATCTCAAATACAGCTTAGAAAGAGAGAGAGAAATAACTTACCACACATATTCATTCAATCTGGGTTTCTTGAAATAGGGAAGAACCATCCCAAGAAGCTGCATGCCTTAGTGGAAAGAGGTCAGAGATCATGGGTTCTAATTCCAGCTCTGCCACTTGTTAGCTTTGTGACTTTGGGTGAGTCACTTAACTTCTCTGTGCCTCAGTTACCTCATCTGTAAAATGGGGATTGAGACTGTGAGCCCCACCTGGGACAACCTAATAACCTTGTATCTCCCCCAGTATTTGGCATATAATAAGCACTTACCAAATGTCATCATCATTCCACTCCCTACTAAGCTCAATTCCAAAAGGTCCAAGCTTCTTTACCTCCCGATCCATCAGAGCTCTGCTCCACTTACTTCCCACAAGGGCTAGGGTGTTTTTATCCTGTTGGCTGAGAGCCAATTCCTCCTCAGCTCTCTCCAAACACCCTTTAAGGGTGGGGAAAGAGAAGGAGTGAGCCAATCAGATAGGCCTCTGTGGACAGGCTAACAGTAACCATTGGTGTCTCAGAAGTGAGTATACTCTCAGGTACAAAAACCCCACCAGAATACCCTAGGAGAGTATTTCACTAACTTTCACTAACTATTGAGTCTTGGAATCCCAATGCTGTCTCCCAGAAGTCTTTCTAACCTAGGGTTCCCATCCTACCTCACTTTGCCTATTTGGCTCCTGCCTTTGGCTCAAAAGCGCTCTGCCTACTGAGAGCTCACCTCCTCCAAGAGGCCTTCCCAGACTGAGCTACCCCTTTTCCCTCTGCTCTGCTCCCCCTCTGCCCTCTGCTCCTCCCCCTCTTCACCTCCCCTCAGTTAAGCCCCTTTCCCTCTGCTCCTCCCCCTTCCCTTTCCCCTCCCCTCAGCACTGTGCTCATTTGTATAAATTTTTTATTACCCTATTTATTTTTTTAATGAGGTGTACACCCCCTTGATTCTACTTATCGTGATTATGTTGTCTTGTTTTTGTCCTTCTGTCTCCCCCAGTTAAACTGTGAGCCCGTCACTGGGCAGGGATTGTCTCTATCTGTTGCCTAATTGTCCATTCCAAGTGCTTAATACAGTGCTCTGCACAGAGTAAGTGCTCAATAAATACTATTGAATGAATGAATGCCACCACTCTCCTATGTGTGTCTGGCTCTCTTTCCGCTTCCTATAAAAAGCCAAAAGTAAATCTGCAAATGGGAAATCAGGACAGTTACATGTTTATTTAAGTGCAACATTGTATTAGTGATTTAGGGTTGGGTAATCTCTGGCTTATTTATTTGCTAGAAAAGTTGGTCATAACTACTCAGATGAGGAAATGCACATAGATGGCCAGTGGCATCATTTCAAAAATCAAAGCCTTCAAGGAGAACTAGTTTCTAAACTTAGCTTTGCCATTGCCTGCTGGGTGAACTTGGACTTTATTCTCTGGGCCTCAGTTTCAGTCTTTGTAAAATGAGAGGCAAATACTTGTTCTATGTTCCCCCTTAGACTGTGAGCCTCATGGGGATCAGGGATTGTGTCTGATCTCACCATATTGCATCTACCCCAGTGCTCAGCAGAGTGTTTGTCAAACAGAAAATGCTTACTGAATCCCACAATTATTATTGTTATATATAGAAGGTAGCGGACCCTCACTGGCATTTGTGCTCAGGACAGTGGGAGAAAGGAAGTAATAATAATCCCAGCCAGATATAAACCTAATGAAGTGCTTTGAGTTGGGATTATGCCCTCTCAGTGTTCCCCACTGTATCTGTTGTCTCCATCTCTGTCCTCTGCACAAAAAGAACTGCTTGGCCAGTATATCCATGGCTGTACTCAAAGAGCCTACAGTCTTCAGTAGGCATAAATATAGGCACATTGTTTTCCATCCAAAATCTATGAGCCTAGACACTATGGAAAGCCCACTGCAGTGTTTTCAGGTGCCAAGTAACACAAACCAAATGTCTGAAAGTCTGACTCAGTGGCTGAAGTTTCAAGACATGGAGATTCTTATGTTAGCCTGGACTAAAATTCACCCAACAACAGCTAAAAATCACTGTGAGCAGAGCCATAATCATCGTGTAGTCATGCACTCCTTGTTGTATCTCGTTATTTGATTAAGTAAATGAAATCAAGTAAAACAAAAAACTCATGTGTCATTTTAGATCCTAAAACCCATTCTTCCTTTCTGATAATACAACATATTTAATTATATAATTTGATGAATAAAAAATGGTTTCTATCTTGAAAATATTTTATTCAGAACTTCAATTACAGCAAATCTAATTACATCCTTGTTTTTGTTATTAACAAGAGTAAGTTTCCAAAACCTTTCATGTCTTGCACCTATCACACTGTACATCACCCAATCAAATTTCCTTGTAAGTCTCATAAAATAAAGCCCCCAAATCACTGAAAAGATAATGAAAGAGGTTATGACATCCATTTCGTATGTGTCCAAATGTCTTTCATATATCTTTAAGTGGTTATTAATCTCCAAATTAGTTTAGAATGCATTAACCTTCCAGATAAATTAGATCAATAAAATGACTCACAGGACTAAGTCTGCTCTTTGCTGTTGCTGGTATTCAGTTTACGTGCAAAGATATAGCTGAGAAAAGTCGGGGAAGCAGCTGCAGCTTGTTCTGCAGTGGTTTTTCTCCTGGATATTTCCCCCCTAAATGAGAAAAATGAGAAGCATCATGGCCTGGGGGAAAGAGGATGGAACTGGGAGTCAGAGGACCTGGGTTCTGCTCTGCCACTTGTCTGCTGTGTGAACTTGGGCAAACTTCTCTTCTCTGTGCCTTAGCTCCCTCATCTGAAAAGTGGGGATTAAATCCTCCTCCCTCTGATTTAGACTGTGAATTCCATGTGGGAGAGGGACTGAGTGCAACTTGGATTAACTTGTGTCTACCCCAGCATTTAGAACAGTGCTTGACACATAGTAAGCACTTAATAAATGCCATTTTTTAAAAATGTTGGCATGAATTTCTCGTGGAATGAGGTTTAAACTATACCATGAATATAAAAAGCAGGAGGACAAAATATCATTTTAGCAGACAACATTGTTTTCCTTGTGATTTTTTAAAAATAACTCTATATTAACTTTCTAGGTCGTTAAAAAAAAAAAAGGAGAGCAATCAAACTTTGCAAAGTCCAGCAGATCCCTTAAGGGATCATGCTTTTATTCACAGTGTTGAACACTTTTTTTTACAAACCAAAACTCAAGAGCAGAATTTCAAAGAATACTGTAATCAATATTTTAAAACTATGATAATGATACTACGGATTTCTATAATGTAAAATATAATGTATATATAATTTCTATAGCTACAGTCAGAAAATAGGTTGGTAGGAAGATTTAAAAGGAGGTACAAGGATCCACATACACACATGTAAATACATACTATGCCTAGAAATGGGCATATACCCTCCCCCCCGGCACACACACACACGTGTCCATCCAGCCCTCAATACCCAGGCAAAATTAACTCAACTTCCAAGGATGTCACGCCTACCCTTGCTCATATACCATACCAGCAGACCCCTCTGCTATGAATAATGCATCCTGAAAACTCCTGGGCCATTGGGAAGTGTCAGAAGCATGGAAATTTCAATATAAACATTCCAAGAAAGAGTGATTTTAGCCATGACATTTCTTCACCTTCCTGCTGCTGCACCATTGCCCACCTCAGCTAGAAACAGAACATGAAGCCATTCCACTTGAAGTCTTTTCAGGTGGCTGAATGGAATCCTTAAGAATATGGTCATCCTACTTGAGATGGATGTCTGATTACGTTAACATAAAGCCTTTTTTCCAAATAGCATAAACTCAAGTAGATCTATGCTAAGAGTACCAGTTAAAACAACTTTGAAAGAACACATCAAATAACGTTTTCCAAGAATTTCTTCCCATCATTATAAGATCTTCCATGGATAGAAATCAAGGAAATAAACACATTGGAGAACATTGGTGGGAAAAAAATCAGGTCAGAGATGTGATTATCTTGACAGAACTTCAAAAGAAAACATGAAAATATTCATCTTAACTTCAAAAATGAATCAAAAGCACAAATAACACAAATGGTCAAAGTCAAAAGTATTTTAAAGAACTTGCACAATAAATGAGGAAATACTGTGATTATATGAATTAAGTTTGTAGGGATTTTGAATAGAGGGCCACTCCTCACATGCTATCCCGACTTCATGGAAAAGATCACCCAATTACTAAGACTCAGAAGCGAAAGATAAAGGAGAAAAAATTGTAACTGTATCAGTGCCTTTTATTAATTACCATAAAATGTATTTTATCTCCTAAAAAAATACCCAAGAGAGAAAGCCAGGCAAATAATTATAAATGAGATTGGCTCTATGTTTTTGAGAGAGAAAATGATTCATGACCTTGTTTACTCCCATTTACCCTTTCAAACTAGAAAAAAAAACTGGAAATCAACATTTTGCCATCTTTAACTGTGAATAAAACAAATAATATTTTAACATTTTTCACTGCTATTAAATGGAGTGACTGACAGGGTGTTGTGTAATTAAAAATAAATTGAACATTTCCCTGAAATAAATCAGATTTTAATTGGCATTTTAATTGAAGAGCTGTTAAATGTAATGGGAACATATTATTCCAGACTACGCTCTTTAGGCAAAATTTTACCTTCATTATATTTACGTGGAATCAATGATGACATTTTAACTCTTCTTCTTTTATTCCCAAGTGCCTAACAGTGTTCTCAGAAGTACAAGTGATTCACACTGCAAATCCCTCTCTCTCCTTTTCAGTCTGCAGTTTGGCTGGGCTAATCACACTGAATTCTTCTCAGAGAATGCAATTGAAAAAAAAGGCCACCGACTGTTGACCCAAACCAGGTGTTACTTAAAAACCTTATTTCGGGAACCAGTCTTTTTCTGAGACAGATATAACTATATTTTTTAATCCTTTTCTTTCCCTGGCATTTCCTGACATTTCTAAATCATTTCCGATATTGCCAAAGAGATGCCTTTTAGGAGATTAAGCTTTGGTACCCCAAGTCCATTTTCTTCATACAAAAAACTGGCTCAAAATGGAGGTGTCTGAGGTCAAGGGAGATGTCATGGCAATATTCATTAACACTTTTCATCCATCCTGAAGAAGGGGTATAATTGCAGGTGAGGTGCAGAGGGCACAGGGAAGAATCTTAAATTAAATAATAGGCTAATAACCTCACTATGGCAGGTCCTGATAATTTAGGAGTCTGTGTTGCCAAAAAAGATCGATGGCCTTGGGCACCAACACCACCCAGAGAAACCATAGCAGTTGCAAATCTTGGCTCTGGGGCAGTTCAATCTATTTATCAGGAAGCTTGGCCAGCACACTGAAGTCATTTTCAAGATTTATGAATGTCAGGGTCATGGGAATCCTGAAACTAAAGAGAGCTTCCACTAATGAGTTTCTTCCTATTGTAGGACATTCCCCTGAATCTCCAACATCCATAAATCACACATAACCACAAAAAAAAAAACATTTGGAAGAGTGAAAGTGTTCATCTATGAACCTCAACCACTCTGCTATAGCTGTCAGCACTTCTGCTCTGGTTTTAATGATAAGGTTAAGAGGAGCAGGCTGGTATATACATAGGAGTATAAGTAATACCATATAAGGAGAACATTCTGTTGTCGCCAGGGGCAACAGAAGATGTCTGGAGGAACAGGGACTGTTGCCTCCTTGACATCCATCCTACTGATTAGGATGTTTCATCTAACATCACTAATGTCTGCCTCTAATAACCCTTCACTGTCCTATTCGGCATGATCTAAACCACATTTAAGCCTTCTAACATCACCCACTTCAACTTGTAATAAACAGCCTGGTTTTCTAGCTCTTTGTGGGCAGCTGATGTGTCTTGTTGTACTTTCCCAAATGCTTAGTACCATGCATTGCACACATGGGGTGTACAGTAACTATTGATAGTAATAATAATAATGATTATGGCATTTGTTAAGCACTTACCATGTGCCAAGCACTGTTCTAAGTGCTGGGGTAGATAAAAGGTAATCAGGTTGACCCATGTGGGGCTCACAGTCTTTATCCCTATTTTACAGATGAGGTTACTGAGGTGCAGAGAAGTTAAGTGACTTGCCCAAGGTCACACAGCAGACAAATGCGGGAGCAGGGATCAGAACCTACATCCTCCAACTGCCGCTAGGCCATTCTGCTTCATTGTTAATAATAATTAATATAATGATAATAGTAGCATTACTATTACTACCACTACCATCACATCACCATTAATTTGCCCAAATCCTTCTGAAAGTCAGCCAGCCTCCTTCCATATTTTCCACCAGGGTAGAAGCTTCATGTTTTCCATTGACCAAATATGGGTCTCTTAGGATTGAACTAAATTTATGAGTTCTAAACATCTACTGTCCTCTGCTGAAACTGTTACAGGAGCATATTTGTGTATGTACATTTGTATATATTAATCCTTCTTATTGAAAGGTATTATTTCGGCTGGCCAGAATGCAATTACCTTTACCTAGCAGACAGGGAAATTCCTGGGGTGACGGGAGTTTCAGGGGCAGGGTTTCTGTGCAATGACATTAAGTGGGGGACTGAATGAACCAAACCCCTCTAGTAGGTGCAAAAAGGACAGTCTATCCCATAAGCCAACTCTGAAGATTCTAATGGCTACCCCTATATACAGTGATGGTTGAAAAATCTATACGTGATGAATAAGCCCTTACACTCTGCACAAACATATAAGATTGTTATCTAATTTTGAACTGCAAACTAGTAATAATAATAATGCCATTTGTTAAGTGCTTACTTTGTGCACTGTTCTAAGCACTGGGGTTGATGCAGGGTAATCATTTTGTTCCACGTGGGGCTCCCAGTCTTAATCTCCATTTTACAGATGAGGTAACCGAGTCACAGTGAAGTTAAGTGACTTGCCCAAAGTGACACAGGTGATAAGTGACAGTCAGGATTAGAACCCACAACCTCTGACTCCCAAGCCCGGGCCCTTGCCACTGGACCACACTGCTTTCCCAACTATTTTCAGCATGCGTCACCTATTTTAAATTATGACTCATTAACTACACCATCCATCTATGGATGATCTAAGAGCTTGGCTGCTGCAGACCAGATTGGTTTCCTCACCGCACCCCACCATTCATTACTGCCTCTCTGCTTCTACAGTCATGCCTCACTGTTTAAAGTCATACTTCTGCATGTCTTGAAAATGTTTCCTCTTTCCATCATGCTTTCAGCTACCTTATAATAATGCTGGCATTTGCTAAGCGCTTACTATGGGCAGAGCACTGTTCTAAGCGCTGGGGTAGAAACAGGGTAATCAGGTTGTCCCACATGAGGCTCACAGTCTTAATCCCCATTTTACAGATGAGGTAACTGAGGCACAGAGAAGTTAAGTGACTTGCCCACAGTCACACAGCTAAGTGGCAGAGCCGGAATTCGAACCCATGACCTCTGACTCCCAAGTCCGGGCTCTTTCCACTGAGCCACGCTGCTTCTCTTATGCTGTGCTTGCATGAACAGGTGCTGTAGAACAATTATTCTAAAATATTCCAGGAGCCAGTGTATGCAGTAATCACTAAGTACGTAACTTCTTATAACTATTAGGGAATATGATAAAATAATAATGGACAAAAATAATAATAATAAAGGAAGAGTGAAGGTGACTGGAAATAAAATGAGAACTCTCCTGGTGGAGATAGGCAATATACAATACAAATTATTTAGCTAAAATATCACAAATTATTTAGCTAAATATCAATAGCTGTTATGCCTCAGAGTAAAAGCAATATATCACACAAAGTCAAGGAACTCAGTGAACCAGTCTGTCACACAGGTTTAATCATTTACAATTCGCCACAGTACAAACATGCTGGAAGACTGGTCAGGCCTCACAGGTCTGGTATGATTAATGGAGTAAAGACATTGTTTTCTTCCGAGAGATCTCTCTCCCTCGCCCGCTCTTTCCTTGCACTCCATCTCTTCTCTCTCTCTTCTCTCCCTTCCTCCCTCCTTCCTCTTCCCACTTTCCTCCCTTTCTCTTTCATTCTTTGTCCCTTTTTTCCTGTATTTCTCCCCTCTCCTCACACTCTCTTGTCCTCTTCCCTCTCCCCATTTACCACCTCTCTCCCTTACCATTCTTACTCCCGCTTTCTCCCTTCTCCTTCTCCTTAGATGCTTTGTAGGATTTATTCCAATAGAGAATTCAATACGTTTAATGGAAAGAGCACAGGTTTGGGACTCAGAGGTCATGGGTTCTAATTCCGGCTCCACCACTTGTCTGCTGTGTGACCTTAGGCAGGTCACTTGACTTCTCTGTGCCTCAGTTACCTCAGCTGTAAAACGAGGACTGAGACTTTGAGCTCCAAATGGGGCAGGGACTCTGTCCAACCCCATTTGCTTGTAACCACCCCAGTGCTTAGCACAGTACCTGACACACAGTACGAGCTAAACAAATACCACAATTATTGTTATTATTATAAAACAGAAATGCCTCACCATCGGCTATAAGACAGTCAGCTCACTCCCTCCTATGTAACCTAATGAATTTCCTACTACAACCCAACAAGCACACACCACTCCTTTAACAACAATTTACTCTCTGTACCTCAGTCTCATCTATCGTACCACCGACTCCTTACCCTGATTGAACCTTGGGCCTAAAACTCCCAGATCCAGTAGTCCACCACTCTCCCGACCTTCAAAACTCTCCTAAATCAATCATTCAATTGTATTTGTTGAGCCCTTGCTTTTTGCAGAGCTCTATACTATACCCTTGGAAGAGTACAATATGAGTGTTGGAAGACACAATCCTTGCACAAAATGAGTTTATGGTTTAAAAGGGATTACAATCTAAAATCACATGTCCTCTAGAATGTGAGCTCACTTTGGGCAGGGAATGTGTCTGTTTATTGTTTTATTGAATTCATTCTTTTAATCGTATTTATTAAGTGCTTACTGTGTGCAGAGCACTGTATTAAATGCTTGGAAAATACAATTCAGCAATAAAGAGAGACAATCCCTGCCCACACCGGGCTGACCATTCTAGAAGGGGAAAGACTGACATTAAAAAAAAATAAGTAAACCGGCATCAATATAAATACATAAAATTATAGATATATACACATCAAGACAAATAAGCAGGCACCAATATAAATAGAATTACAGCTATATATGTATTCACATAATAATGTTGATATTTGTTAAGCGCTTACTATGTGCAGAGCACTGTTCTAAGTGCTGGGGTAGACACAGGGGAATCAGGTTGTCCCACATGGGGTTCACAGTCTTAGTCCCCATTTTACAGATGTGGTAACTGAGGCACAGAGAAGTTAAGTGACTTGCCCACAGTCACAGAGTTGACAAATGGCAGAGCTGGGATTCAAACTCATGACCTCTGACTCCAAAGCTGTGGGGCGGGGAGAGTGGGGGTAGAGCAAAGGAAGCAGCGAGTTGAGGTGACGCGGATACTCTCCCAAATGCTTAGTACAATGCTTTGCACATATTAAGTGCTTACTAAATATGATTAAATGAATGTCCACCAAGAAGTCCTCTATTTCCCCTACCCACCCTCCTCTCTGCATTGACTGAGAACTTGCCTGGCTACCCCTTAAGCATTTTGATACTCACCCCCAGCCCCACAGTACTTTAGTAAATATCCTTGCTCTCTATTATTTCCCCTATTCCTAATCTATCTTAATGCCCATCTCCCCTGCTAAACTATATACTCTTCGTGGGCAGGGATCACATCTACCAATTCTGTTGCATTATACTTTTGCAGTCATTTTGAATACTGCTCTACTCACAGTAAGTAACACTGGTTAATTATTACTTTTTCCCATGATTATAAGCAATTAACCCCCATTTTCTATATCTGTCCCAGAAATGTCATTGGTTCTCTACACAAATCAGATCATTTTTACAACTTGCGTCTTTGGTATTGTTCTTATTTTTTGTTATTTCAGTATAAATGCTCTGTGTACTAGATTTGGCAACTGCTGAGATTTTTACTCCTATAATGTGGTCTGTAGTTTCTCAGATTTGGGGTTCTTTAGCCTTTTGCTAAATAGGGATTGTGTCAGTACAACTTCAGTTCATCATAAAGGAGCTATGTAATTATCTCATTTACATACTGTCAATTCATATCCCTATCCAAGCCAGTCCCAGATAATCACCGATTGGCTAGAACTGAAGCTCCTTGAGCGCAGAGCTGTCATCTTCTAACTCTATTATATTCTTCCAAGGACTTAGTACAGTGACTTTACACAGTAGGTACCCAATAAATACTACTATTTATTAAACACAATCTGCAATTGCAGTGCTTAATCTATAGGAAGTTACCCACCCACCCCCAACCCAGAAATTATCAGAGTAGAGTAGATTATTATATTTTTGTACTTTTGGAATAAAATATTGCATAAAATATTCCATGCTGCTTTGGTGAAAATTAATACATTAATCTGTCTTCAACTAATGACCCAAACCATTTATTTAACAGCCTTATGGGTGTTATAAGGGAAACTGCTCAAAGCAAATTAAAGGAGAAACAGTCCCTGCCCACTAGAAGCAATATAAGAAAATTCAGCCATTTAATAATATCCTTGATACGACTGTATTTTTATCCACTCCAGAAGGCATTGGTCTGCTTCATTCAGATTACGGGGAATTCAGGAATTGTGAAAAGCAAAAGATTTTACAGGAAATTAAGTTGTAGGAATTTTTATTTAATTTTCTCTTGTAGGAACTGAGAAATTAGAAGCAGGCAAAGTAAAGCTAGAACAGACTGCTTGTCCTAATAATAATAATAATAATAATAATGTTGGTATTTGTTAAGCGCTTACTATGTGCCGAGCACTGTTCTAAGCGCTGGAGTAGACACAGGGGAATCAGGTTGTCCCACGTGGGGCTCACAGTCTTAATCCCCATTTTACAGATGAGGTAACTGAGGCACAGAGAAGTTAAGTGACTTGCCCACAGTCACACAGCTAAGTGGCAGAGCCGGAATTCGAACCCATGACCTCTGACTCCCAAGTCCGGGCTCTTTCCACTGAGCCACGCTGCTTCTCTTATGCTGTGCTTGCATGAACAGGTGCTGTAGAACAATTATTCTAAAATATTCCAGGAGCCAGTGTATGCAGTAATCACTAAGTACGTAACTTCTTATAACTATTAGGGAATATGATAAAATAATAATGGACAAAAATAATAATAATAAAGGAAGAGTGAAGGTGACTGGAAATAAAATGAGAACTCTCCTGGTGGAGATAGGCAATATACAATACAAATTATTTAGCTAAAATATCACAAATTATTTAGCTAAATATCAATAGCTGTTATGCCTCAGAGTAAAAGCAATATATCACACAAAGTCAAGGAACTCAGTGAACCAGTCTGTCACACAGGTTTAATCATTTACAATTCGCCACAGTACAAACATGCTGGAAGACTGGTCAGGCCTCACAGGTCTGGTATGATTAATGGAGTAAAGACATTGTTTTCTTCCGAGAGATCTCTCTCCCTCGCCCGCTCTTTCCTTGCACTCCATCTCTTCTCTCTCTCTTCTCTCCCTTCCTCCCTCCTTCCTCTTCCCACTTTCCTCCCTTTCTCTTTCATTCTTTGTCCCTTTTTTCCTGTATTTCTCCCCTCTCCTCACACTCTCTTGTCCTCTTCCCTCTCCCCATTTACCACCTCTCTCCCTTACCATTCTTACTCCCGCTTTCTCCCTTCTCCTTCTCCTTAGATGCTTTGTAGGATTTATTCCAATAGAGAATTCAATACGTTTAATGGAAAGAGCACAGGTTTGGGACTCAGAGGTCATGGGTTCTAATTCCGGCTCCACCACTTGTCTGCTGTGTGACCTTAGGCAGGTCACTTGACTTCTCTGTGCCTCAGTTACCTCAGCTGTAAAACGAGGACTGAGACTTTGAGCTCCAAATGGGGCAGGGACTCTGTCCAACCCCATTTGCTTGTAACCACCCCAGTGCTTAGCACAGTACCTGACACACAGTACGAGCTAAACAAATACCACAATTATTGTTATTATTATAAAACAGAAATGCCTCACCATCGGCTATAAGACAGTCAGCTCACTCCCTCCTATGTAACCTAATGAATTTCCTACTACAACCCAACAAGCACACACCACTCCTTTAACAACAATTTACTCTCTGTACCTCAGTCTCATCTATCGTACCACCGACTCCTTACCCTGATTGAACCTTGGGCCTAAAACTCCCAGATCCAGTAGTCCACCACTCTCCCGACCTTCAAAACTCTCCTAAATCAATCATTCAATTGTATTTGTTGAGCCCTTGCTTTTTGCAGAGCTCTATACTATACCCTTGGAAGAGTACAATATGAGTGTTGGAAGACACAATCCTTGCACAAAATGAGTTTATGGTTTAAAAGGGATTACAATCTAAAATCACATGTCCTCTAGAATGTGAGCTCACTTTGGGCAGGGAATGTGTCTGTTTATTGTTTTATTGAATTCATTCTTTTAATCGTATTTATTAAGTGCTTACTGTGTGCAGAGCACTGTATTAAATGCTTGGAAAATACAATTCAGCAATAAAGAGAGACAATCCCTGCCCACACCGGGCTGACCATTCTAGAAGGGGAAAGACTGACATTAAAAAAAAATAAGTAAACCGGCATCAATATAAATACATAAAATTATAGATATATACACATCAAGACAAATAAGCAGGCACCAATATAAATAGAATTACAGCTATATATGTATTCACATAATAATGTTGATATTTGTTAAGCGCTTACTATGTGCAGAGCACTGTTCTAAGTGCTGGGGTAGACACAGGGGAATCAGGTTGTCCCACATGGGGTTCACAGTCTTAGTCCCCATTTTACAGATGTGGTAACTGAGGCACAGAGAAGTTAAGTGACTTGCCCACAGTCACAGAGTTGACAAATGGCAGAGCTGGGATTCAAACTCATGACCTCTGACTCCAAAGCTGTGGGGCGGGGAGAGTGGGGGTAGAGCAAAGGAAGCAGCGAGTTGAGGTGACGCGGATACTCTCCCAAATGCTTAGTACAATGCTTTGCACATATTAAGTGCTTACTAAATATGATTAAATGAATGTCCACCAAGAAGTCCTCTATTTCCCCTACCCACCCTCCTCTCTGCATTGACTGAGAACTTGCCTGGCTACCCCTTAAGCATTTTGATACTCACCCCCAGCCCCACAGTACTTTAGTAAATATCCTTGCTCTCTATTATTTCCCCTATTCCTAATCTATCTTAATGCCCATCTCCCCTGCTAAACTATATACTCTTCGTGGGCAGGGATCACATCTACCAATTCTGTTGCATTATACTTTTGCAGTCATTTTGAATACTGCTCTACTCACAGTAAGTAACACTGGTTAATTATTACTTTTTCCCATGATTATAAGCAATTAACCCCCATTTTCTATATCTGTCCCAGAAATGTCATTGGTTCTCTACACAAATCAGATCATTTTTACAACTTGCGTCTTTGGTATTGTTCTTATTTTTTGTTATTTCAGTATAAATGCTCTGTGTACTAGATTTGGCAACTGCTGAGATTTTTACTCCTATAATGTGGTCTGTAGTTTCTCAGATTTGGGGTTCTTTAGCCTTTTGCTAAATAGGGATTGTGTCAGTACAACTTCAGTTCATCATAAAGGAGCTATGTAATTATCTCATTTACATACTGTCAATTCATATCCCTATCCAAGCCAGTCCCAGATAATCACCGATTGGCTAGAACTGAAGCTCCTTGAGCGCAGAGCTGTCATCTTCTAACTCTATTATATTCTTCCAAGGACTTAGTACAGTGACTTTACACAGTAGGTACCCAATAAATACTACTATTTATTAAACACAATCTGCAATTGCAGTGCTTAATCTATAGGAAGTTACCCACCCACCCCCAACCCAGAAATTATCAGAGTAGAGTAGATTATTATATTTTTGTACTTTTGGAATAAAATATTGCATAAAATATTCCATGCTGCTTTGGTGAAAATTAATACATTAATCTGTCTTCAACTAATGACCCAAACCATTTATTTAACAGCCTTATGGGTGTTATAAGGGAAACTGCTCAAAGCAAATTAAAGGAGAAACAGTCCCTGCCCACTAGAAGCAATATAAGAAAATTCAGCCATTTAATAATATCCTTGATACGACTGTATTTTTATCCACTCCAGAAGGCATTGGTCTGCTTCATTCAGATTACGGGGAATTCAGGAATTGTGAAAAGCAAAAGATTTTACAGGAAATTAAGTTGTAGGAATTTTTATTTAATTTTCTCTTGTAGGAACTGAGAAATTAGAAGCAGGCAAAGTAAAGCTAGAACAGACTGCTTGTCCTAATAATAATAATAATAATAATAATGTTGGTATTTGTTAAGCGCTTACTATGTGCCGAGCACTGTTCTAAGCGCTGGAGTAGACACAGGGGAATCAGGTTGTCCCACGTGGGGCTCACAGTCTTAATCCCCATTTTACAGATGAGGTAACTGAGGCACCGAGAAGTGAAGTGACTTGCCCAAAGTCACACAGCTGACAAGTGGCAGAGCCAGGGTTTGAACCCATGACCTCTGACTCCAAAGCCTGTGCTCTTTTCCACTGAGCCACATGACCCCAGTTTGGCCCATTTGGCATTGGATTGATTTGGCAGGATAACAGCAGAGACACTCAAACTAACTTCCCAGATTTACCAGAACAAAAGAATAAAGATTATTCTCTGTCTTCAAGAAAAGTACTGAATGTACTTCCATTAATTTAGGGAAGAAAGAGGAAGTCAAAAAACAGCAGCATTTTGTTAAGTTGACTTTTGAGTTACTGGTGGCAATATTGTCATTGTTGATACCATTGTTCCCATTACTGATTTCTGGTGACGAACACCCTCTGGGCCACAACTGGGTTCCGTCACAAAGTTTCAACTTTGCTCAACTGCAGACTTGATTTGGTAGCTGTGGTAAATTGAACACTAAATGCACATATTCATCGGTGTTAGGTTATTCTCAGACTCTTTCTTGGACTCTTCCTCTACCTCCCACCCACTAACTGTGGGAGGCCCTCAAAACCCAGTTCTGGGACCCCTTCTATATTCCATCTATACCTACTCCCTTGGAGAACTCATTCACTCACATGGCTTCAACTGCTATCTTTATGTAGACGATTCCCATATCTACATCTTTGACCCTGGCCTTTCTCCCTCTCTGTAGTTTCATATTTCCTCCTGCCTTCAGGGCATGTCTACTTATGTTCAAAACAGAACTCCTGTGTTTCCAACCAAACCATCAACCCCTGACTTTCCCATCTCTGTTGGCAGCACTACCATCCTCCCTGTCCCACCAGCTCATAACCTTGGCGTTATCCTTGATTCATCTCTTTCATTCAACACACGTTTAATCTGTCACCAAATCCCATCAGTTATACCTTAACAACACCGTTAGAATTTACCCTTCCCTCTCCATCCAAACTGCTACTACTCTGATCCAAGTAGTTAACATACCAATCAATCAATCATATTTATTGAAGGCTTACTGGGGGCAGAGCTTGGGAGAGTAAAACAGAATTGGTATACAAAGTTCCCTGTTCACAACGAGCTTACAGCCTAGAGGGGGAGACAAAAATTAATATAAATAAATACTTATTATATCCACCTTAACTACCGCATGTCTTCCTCTCTGACCTACCTCCTTGCTTCTTGTCTCTCTCCACTCCAGTCCTTACTTCACTCTGCTGGCCGGATCATTTCTCGAAAATAAACATTCAGTTTACTTCTCCCCACTCCTCGAAAACCTCCAATAGTTTCCCATTCAACTTCACATCTAATCGGAAGTCTTTACCATTGGCTTTAAAGCACTCAATTACCTTCTCCCTCCAAACTTAACTCACTGATTTCCTATCACAGTACAGTATGCTCACTTTGCTTCTCTAATGCCAACCTACTCACTCTACTTTGCTCTCATCTATCTTGCTGCCAACCTTTCACCCACATCCTGCTGCCGGTCTGGAACTCCCTCTACCTTTATAGCTGACAGACCATCAACTCTCTCCACTTTCAAAGCCTTATTAAGGTCACATCTCTTCCAAGAGGCCTTTCCTAACTACATCCTCATTTCCCTGACTCTCTCTCCCTCCCTGTTGACTTTGCAATAGGATTTGTAGCCTTCATTTACCCCTGCCCCAGCCCCACAGCACTCTTGTACGTACTCTTGTACAAGAGAAGCAGCGTGGCGCAGTGGAAAGAGCACGGGCTTTGGAGTCAGGGCTCATGAGTTCGAATCCCAGCTCTGCCACTTGTCAGCTGTGTGACTGTGGGCAAGTCACTTAACTTCTCTGTGCCTCAGTTCCCTCATCTGTAAAATGGGGATTAAGACTGTGAGCCCCACGTGGGACAACCTGATTCCCCTGTGTCTACCCCAGCGCTTAGAACAGTGCTCTGCACATAGTAAGCGCTTAACAAATACCAACATTATTATTATTATTACCCACAATTTATTTTAATGTCTGTCTTCCCCTCTAGACCGTAACCTCGTTGTAGGCAGGGAACATGTCCAACAACTCTATTATATTGTGCTCCCCCCAGGGGCTTAGTACAGAGTGTGCACTCAATAAATATTATCGATTGACTGATTGATTCATTCTAACATCCTTCTCCCAATGTATAGGCAGCTAATCTAAACTGTAAAACCCTCTTTCTACCTGTATATTTTATTTTACTACTGTTTTAACTTGAATGTGCCCCTCCAGAATAAAATGGTTTTCTCCCCCTAAACAACCATAATGATTCTCATTTTATTTGATGTTTTAAAATAATTTGCCTTAGCAGTCCTTTTAATTAGGCCATGTGATTTTTTTTTGCATTTAGCTTTTCACAGAGTAGGCATTTTTATTTTCCCAAAATTATTTTGTTGATCTTATAAGAAATAAATTTTGTTGACAAAGGGCTGCTTGCTAAGTGTTATTACTAACTTTCCCTTCTGAGTACCCCCCTGGGCAGACATGTTCATTCCTGATGTTATTATTATTCGTCAGGTTTATTATCTCTGATCAGAGATTTGTACAGCTTTGTGGTTTGGTTATTTAAATAAACTCTCTCCAATTCAAGGACTTATTTGAAGGGCAAAAAAAGAGTAGTTATTTTCTAGAGAAACAATCTATAGGACAATTAATAAAATGGTTTCCAGTAGAAAAAAATTATAACCTCTTCCAAATGAAATTGATTTTCTGCATTACACAAGCCATGCATCCTAGAAGACAGAAATTAGAGCCAAGTCTCTGCTTCTTTATCATTCCCTCTTCACATACATTGTCTGGGAAAATAATTTAAGTAGAACTGAACAAAACAGAGAAAGGTGATGGCTTCGATCCAAGACCATTAGTTCCTCATCTCTTACAGAACATGTAAATTCTGGGGCCAAATTTCTGAGCTTAGAGTAACATTTGTTATATTTTAGATGTAGAAATAGAAAGCTGTCTCTTGCCCAGAATTCTTAATTTCTCTCTTCTCCAAGCAAAAATTTGTTACATTCTGATTCCCGTATTTTGACTGGGCTTCCCTGGAGAAGTCTCCCCAGCCTAATGGAAGCAAGGGTGGGAGCAACTGTTGAGCTATATAATTCTTGCAAATAACCCGAGATACTGAGACCATACGTACGATATACTTTTCATGGCCTGCTTGCAGGAATAAGGAAAAGTTTTTTAATGGCAAAACCAAACTTTCTCTAAAAAATTTTGCAGATTGACATTTAGTTTCATACAGGACTAGTAGAAATATAATTGGCAGGAATGAGAGAGTGGTAGTGCAAAACACTAGCACTGTAATCAATTAATTCTTCCTCATTTGTTCTTGGTCTTGTAGGTCATCTGTTGTCAGTGAGGGAGAGACTATTCATAGAGCAAGAAGAGATTTTCCATCAAGGCAATTGGGAGGGCTATTTGTTACACTCTGAATCGTTTGCTTCAAGAAGCTGAGATTGGGGATGCCTAACTGTAGAGCATCAAACTAAGACTAAAGTTAGCCATCTCATATTTAGACCAATTCAAGGAAAATATGGGATTAGAAACTCCAGCCAAGGTTCAACTGATAACTCTGGGAAGGTCCCCGTAATCACGGTTGAACCAGATTTTCCAAATAAGATAATGGCCTAAGTCATAATTTAATCAATATTAAAAATTGGAAAGAACAGCAACAATACAATTAAAAAGCTGAAGATTACAAAATGGCATTTTGTAAACTCTATCAGTCAATCAATCAGTGACATCGTACTGTGTGCATAGCACTGACATAAGCACTTGGGAAAGTCCAACACAACAAGGTCGGCATTTTGTAAACCCTCTAAAACGTAAGCTCTTCTGGACTGTAAATTCCTGGTGGGCAGAGAACATGTCCACCAATTCTGCTACATTGTGCTCTCTGAAGTGTTCAATACAGTGCTCTGCACACAGTAAGTGCTCAGTAAATACCACTGATTTATTGATGTCTACAGACATTGAGGTTTAAAACTGCAAGAGCTAACCTTGATTGTCTGATTACTAGAAAAGTCACCAAATTTTGTCCAGGTGGTTACCCTAAGGTTTTACTAAGGGAGTGGCTAGGAAGAGATTCAGACTGAAATTATCCTTAAATTAGCTCACCCTAGCTTTTCATGAATGCTTATTCTAAGAAATATTGTTAAATTTATCTGGATACTTCAGCCATCTTTCTGCTTCACTCTGAGAAAGGACTTTAGCTTTTGTATTTAGTTGAACCCTTAGAATCACATTAAAACCCAACCTTTGTTCTTACTGTTTTTCTAAAAAAGGACAAACCAAGTCTATTTCTGAGGTTGGGTTTTTGAAAGCCACAAACTTATCTATAATGAATTTGGGCAGCAAAACTTACCATGCATTTTTACTGAACATTTTCCCACTTAATTTTTAAAGTACTGATGGTAATTCTAGAGAAATTGAAATCTGTATGTTTCCGTTCATTTAACTTAACTTATCCAAAGGTTGTTTTGCAAGAGCTATTTGATGTCCAATTGCTTTTTATGGGCCTTCTTTTATAAGCTTTGCTTCTTGGAAATAGGAAATCACATTTCACCAGCTGCAAATGAACTTGAATCCCCAGTGATGCACAATCAGTGTAGAATGGAAAAAACTGTGCTCTTCTCATCTCTAGTTCTTAAAGGCAAAATAAATGACCAGTTAGACGATCCATGGGTATCTAAGTAATAATTCTAACATTCAGCACTTAACTGCTAAAGAAGTAAAATCCTTGTGACTTTTGTGACATTTATGAGGGTTGACAAGGATGTTTAATCTCTCAATAGCCTTTTAGCCAGTATTCCATATGGACATCATATAATTAGAATGCAAAGGCAACATTAGCCATATTACCAGGTCTTCAATCAAAAGCCAAGTCGAAAGGCCTGTACAATTATTGAGCAAGTTGCAAGTTTGGAACTGGATAAATTATTTGTTCAGTATTGCCATGCCTGGAATCTGCAGTCCTTAGCCAGGGCACCTCTGAGCATGGCTGTATTGGTGACAATATGCCTCCAAACATTTAAAGAAATGTCAAATCTCCCATATTAAGTTGCAAAATCATTTCCACCCCATAAACCTTTGATTAAAAATAAAGCATTCTTGATTAATTTGGTCTAAAATATTGGGGGGGCAGAATGATATAGATAATTGCCTAGCCTAATTGTGAATGAATTCCTGAAATTAGTTTCAGCTTTAGTTTAAAAGAGAGGTAAATGAACATCCTGAATCTGGTCTCAACCTTAGTTCAATAGAGAGTGCTCACATCATAAGTGTCATTATTATCAAGTGCCTTCAAGTCATTTCCAATTCATAGAGATTCTATGGATATATTTTCTCCAGAACTTCCTGTCTCCTGCCATGATCCGTAACCTAGCTAATGGTTCTTCCATTATCTTTATTATGTTTTCCATCTATCTAACTGCTGGTCTATCTCTTCCACATTTTCTCTGGACGATTCCTAGTATTAGTTTCTTTTCCAGAGAATTAGTCCTCCAGATTAAGTGTCCAAAATATGCTAATCTAAGTAGAGTCATTTGGACTTCCAAAGATCACTTTGGCTTAATTTGTTCCCAAATTCCTCTCTGTTTGTTTTTTGGGCCATCTACAGTATTTGCAAAAGCCTTCTCCAACACATTTCAAAAGAATCGGTGCTGTTTCTGTACCATTTTTTCACTGTCCAGCTTTTGGATCCATACATTGCTACTGGAAAAACCATAGAATTGACAATTTGTATTTTTGTGGCAATTTTTACATCAAAGCAACTTACTTCTAAAAATAGAGCTTTCAGTAACTCAAGTTTCCTTGAAAAATTTATGTAATTTATCAGACCTGATCTTTGAAAAGTTCCAGTTTTTTCCTTCTATTTTCCCATGAAATTATGCTACTGTGAAGTTTCTTCAGATGCCACTAGAAGAGCAAAAGCTAAACCTTTTGCTATTCATCTATTACCTAATATTTTAAAAGATACCTATTTATATATGAAATTAAGAGAAATTCATGGGTGCATGTTAAGTAAAAATGATCCTGAAACATATTTGTAATTTCAGAG
The DNA here is from genome assembly GCF_004115215.2 of Ornithorhynchus anatinus. Taxonomy (NCBI): domain Eukaryota; kingdom Metazoa; phylum Chordata; class Mammalia; order Monotremata; family Ornithorhynchidae; genus Ornithorhynchus; species Ornithorhynchus anatinus. The sequence continues at coordinate 10,916,890 of NC_041735.1, read as the reverse complement.
GGAGGATGAAAATTCACTTCTCTCATACATTTTTTTCTAGCTATTGGGGAATTATCTATGTCACTTTGGAAAGTAGATGTCACTTAAATTGGCATTTCTGTGACAGTCAGATTGACATAGAGCAACTTTTATCTCTTTTAAGCTTTTAAGTGCTAAAACTCAAGATCAATAATTGGGAATAAGATAGCAGATTCACGACTGCAGTTTCCACCCCATTATGCTTTATAAAAGGCTGATGTATCTTTTTTCATTTTATGGATCATACACTATCTTCAACTATGTTCAGATAATTACAGTTCTTTTTTATAATAGGAAGAAAAAGCATGGTGGAGAATATGATCTCCAAAAAACTTACCTTTTGGGAAAAATATCAACGCTAACAGGATTAAAAATTAAATTGGGTATGGTAGAAATGAAAGCTTATGCACATGCCATTTTCTCTTTTCAATTTACTCTGGTGTCTGCTCATTTGTTCCCCTAACAGATAGTCAATTACTGCTTTTTAGCCTAAATCAATATTCCTCGCAGAAAGAAAAATGTGTTTTTAGTAAAGAATCCCAGTCAATTGTATTAGGTTGTCACAGAAATTAAATTAACTGTTCAAGGCAAGTAAAGCTTTGGCAAGTTTTGCCTTCAGAATGACTTCTTGAAATTGAAATCCTCACTTTTAAGGCTTTTTCTGGTATTTGCTGATGGTCTGATATGTTTCCTCTCCAGTCAGATTCCCTCCATTCAGTGGTTGTAACCAGGCACAAGCAACTTACAGACACACATATTTTTCCCTAGTTTATCTTACTGGTAAACAACTGCAAACATACCTCACAGTATAGCCGTTACATTCCATGAGATTGTGACCATAACTTGAATAATTTATGTCATGGGGACCTTTTTTGCCTCAATGAATATATTGCAAATTAGTAACCATTACAGGTCTGACCTAGAGCCACAGGGACAGATGAGTTTTGAAGGATCTTCCTTGAGCTCTCACAGGTGCCCATCTTGGTTAAAAGGAAAGAAACTCTGGAGAGTGCCATCAGGGGGGACGATGTGGAGGGTGAGGCTGGAGCTAAGGTGTGCCATGACTTCTACCCTCCTCCCATCACCCCCAAATGGATTAGGGTTTCCTAGGCAAGGCTTTGGAAGCACAGGGCAATATGTGAATTGGTCTTACCCATCCTAATGCTTTTCTTTTTTGTCTTTGATAACTGCATCTCCCTTCTAGATTTCATTTTCGTCTTCAGTGCTACACAGTTGTGCTGTTTGTTTACAAGCCTCCCCAATTTTTGTCAGGTTCCCACTTGCCCTTCAGGTTTATTTAATCCAGAGTTTAGTTAACTTGAACTGCTGTTTCCACTCTTCCAATCATTCAAATGTATTGGTATGGCTTATTCCTTTTCCTGTAGATCTTCACGAAATAGAACCACTATTCTTGAACTGTGTTTACCAATACCTATCCTTCTGGTAAAAATGTGTTTATATTAGAAAATATTTATCTTGCTGACTCATTGTATTTTTCCTTCAAGGTTCCATCCACCATCTGATGCTCACCTAATTCTTTCCTGTTAGAAAGGATCATATAAAGAAAAACATTTGCCCTAGTTAATCTGCATTAAGAAATTGCCTTCATTTAAACTGACAAATTTTTTTGACCACCTGGTGGTCCTAGGAATTGTTTTTCTAAGCAGTATCCAAATCACTATCTAAATCACAAATCCAAATCATAGATGATTAGAGGGCTAATAATAATGTCTCTCCTTGACCCTCTCAAAATTGACTTCACTTCATGTAGACCAAGATCATCAGTCTACATGAGAAGTCATGAGAAGCAGCATGGCTCAGTGGAAAGAGCCCGGGCTTGGGAGACAGAGGTCATGGGTTCAAAACCCAGCTCTGCCACTTGGCAGCTGTGTGACTGTGGACAAGTCACTTAACTTCTCTGGGCCTCAGTTCCCTCATCTGTAAAATGGAAATTAAGACTGTGAGGTGCACATGGGACAAGCTGATTACCCTATATCTACCCCAGCGCTTAGAACAGTGCTCTGCACATAGTAAGTGCTTAACAAATACCAACATTATTATTATTATCTGTGACCTCATGCTTGCCAAGTCCAGTGACATCTACTCCATCCAAATCCTCTTTAACATTTCAGTTGCTTTCGACACTGTCAACCACCCCTTTCTCCAAGAAACTAACTAAACTTGGCTCCCCTGACATCATCCTCTCTTAATTCTCCTATCTCTCGGTCTACACCTTCTCAGTCCTTTTTGCAGGCTCCTCCTCTGCCTCCCACACACTAATTGTGTGAGTTCCTCACCACTCAGTTCTGGTTCTCCTTCTATTCTTTATCTACATCCACTGCCCCCTTTTTTTAATGGCATTTGTTATTGCTTACTATATGCCAGGCACTGTTCTAAATGCTGGGCTAGATACAAGATAATCAGCTTGGACATGATCCATGTCCTACATAGGGCTCACAGTCTTAATGCCCATTTTACAGTTGAGGTACAGATGAGGCACAGATGAGGTAACAGAGGCACAGAGAAGTTAAGTGACTTGCCTAAAATCACACAGGAGACAAATTGTAGAGCCCAGACTAGAACCCAGGTCTTCTGCCTCACAAACCTATACTCTATCCATTAGGCCACACTGCTTCTCCTCTCCCTTGGAAACCTCATTCACTCCCATCTCTGTATGGATGATTACAAAATGTACTTCTCCGACCCTGATTTATCTCCTTCTCTGCAGATTCACAATTCCTCCTGCCCTCAGGACATCTCTACTTGAGTGTCCCTCAACACCTCAAACTTAACATGTCCAAAACAGAACTCATCTTCCCACCCAAAAACCTGCCCTGCCCCCCGACACTTTCTCATCACTGTAGACAACACCACCATCCTCCCTGTCTCATAAGCCCATAACCTTGGAATTATCCTTGACTCACGTCTTTCATTCAGCACACACAGATTCACTCTGTCACCAAATCCTACTAGTTCATCCTTCACATCACTAAAATCCACCCTTTCCTTTCTGTCGAGACTGCTACCTCACTGATCCAAATATTTATCACCTCCTGTCTGACCTCTCTGCCTCTTGTCTCTCCCTACTCCAGTACTTACTTCACTCTGCTGTCCAAATCATTTCTCTGGAAAAAAAATTCAGTTCATATCACCCCACTCCCCTAAAACCTCCAATAGTTGCCCATCCATCTCCATATTAAATAGAAACTCCTCACCACTGGTTTTAAGGCACTCAGTCATCTTAACCCCTCCTATCTTGCTTCGCTGATTTCCTCCCACAACCTTGCCCACACAATTTGCGCCTCCAATTCCAACTAATAAGTCTATCTTGATCTCGCCTATATAGCCCCGCTCCTCTCTCTGGCTTGGGACTCCTTCCTCCGTCATATACCTAGACCACCACTCTCCCTACCTTCAAAGCCTTATTAAAAATCACAATTCTTTCAAGAGGCCTTCCTAGCTAAGCCATCTTTCCCCCTACTCCCTCTCTCTTCTGCATCACCTATGCACTAGATCTGTACCTTTTAGGCACTTGTTATTCACCCTACCTTTAGCCCCAAAGACTTATGTACATACCCATAATTTATGTATTTATATTAATGTTCAGCTCCTGCTCTAGACTGAAAACTCCTTATGAGCAGGGAACCTGTCTACTAACTCTGTTGTATTGTACTCTCCCAAGTGTTTTTTACAGTGCTCTGCACACAGTAAGTGCCCAATAAATGTTATTGATTGATTGATAAAATAGATGGGTCCAGTCTCATATCTTTACATCTATGCCAGTGTTTAGGACATAGTAAGAGCTTAATAAATGCCATTATTTTTTATTTACGAAAACTGGGTAAATAACCAATTACATTGCAGTAGAAGCTTAATCCCACTGTCCCTCCTGAAAAGCAGTTAATAGTGCCTTTTATTCCTTTTTAAAGCAACTGTGCTATAAGGAAATAATCTTTTCTTTTTTTTCCAAAGTTACAGCAATCTCATGATACACCATTAAAAGCCCAAGAATGATGTAATAAAAACACTCTGGAACTGAGCTTTCCATTCAAAAAGTGCAAGAATGAAACTGTCAGTTTAAATTATAGGCAGACCCTATTTATGTTATGCAGATTGGTGCCATTTTTATTACTGTTGAAGGTACTTCACCAATTCATGCAATTTTCACTTGACTATAGAGCAGAAGGCGTTTGTAAGTTTCTCACAAAATTATACCCTGATCTCAAACGCATCGCGATTGACTAGTTTAGACTGCCAAAAACTATCATCTGGATTCGCCCCAGCATGTCAATAAAAATGCCACCTCGGAAAAAGATTTACATTGAGATTCCCAACATAAAGATGGTTACATCCAGGTCTACTTGAGGCAAAATGCTCCAGGCAAAATGCCACACTATTGGACTGAATTCAGATTCTGTCAAATCAGTGTGTAGGTGCCGCCAGCCAGTTAATGAACCTGTGAGGAATTCTGCCAAGAACTTTGAATACTAATGACTATGGAAAGAGTGCACAGGATGGGGAAACAAAACTCAAACCTCATTCAATTCAAAAGCTGCTTACGCATCCAGGATTGAAAAAAAGAATGACCAAGTTCAGCTTTCTTCCCTGGTTAACAAAAGCATCTTAACTCTTCTGGGATCACATTAAGAATGATTAAAATGGGGCAAAACCTAAACTCTTAAATTTATTTAACTTTCTGAATTGGATGAAGGTTTGAGAATAATAGGATATGCACTTGAGATCAGGAAATATGTTTGAAGGAGAAATCTACAAACCTCCTTTGGTTAGACTTCTTTTATTGTTGTATTAAGTAGAAAAGAAAGAAGAAACATGCACTCCCACAACGTAATTGAAACTGAGTTTTATTAGTTTTCCCTGAAGTGTTAATAAAAAATGGTCTCTAGCAGATGAGCTTCCACTGATCCCTAACAGTACCTTCACATGCTTAGGTTAATAATTCCCATGCCATATTGGCAAGGGCCTCTGGAGTGATTTTTTTTTTACAGTTATAAAATGATCCTTGCCAATTACTTGTTTTTACAAGTGGAAAAGACATTACCATTCGAATAGGACAACTGTGTTTTTCAAAGAAAAATTTGGATAGCGTTTCCTTGGGTAAACTAAGTTGTTTTTCTAAACGAAAGGATCGATTTAATGTTCATTAGGTCTGTTCCGTGCAGAGAAGAGCACTTTGGAGTCACAAGACATTAGTCCTGAGCCCAATCTCAACGTGGGAATCTGACTTTGGAACGTTAACAGATAGACTCATCTGGGGGGGCTTTTCCATTCTTCCAGCCCAATTTACTCACTTTTCTACCAGGCGGGAAGGCGGGTGGGTTAGGAAACTCTCCAGGGCCAGGCAGATGATGATGTGGGCTTCGTAAAGAAGCAAACAGCTGCCGATGAGGTAGACTGAGTCCACAGCAGAGACATACAGCTAGGAAGGCAACTAATATCGAAACGGTCCTATCTGTGTGATTACAACTTATTGCCTACACTTACCAGACTGACTCTTGACAAAGTTCTTGGATAGAAGATCCAAAATCCACATACAGTCCAGAAACATCCAAAATCCACAGGGTAGCACGTAAGAACATACAAATGATCTCCTCCTTTGAGGAGCAGGGACCTAGCCGAATTTTAAATCTGTATCACTTCATCCCAGTGCCTAACACAGTGCTTTGCACCTAGTAAGCACTTGACAAATACTAACGCTACCACTACTATGCCATCTCTTCCTTCCCTTCCTCCTCCTACTGAATGCGCTGTCGTTTAAACCAGCATATTTTTTATAAAACTGACTCATGTTTAGAGTATTGACATTTTCGACACTCAGAGTTCTAGTTTTGAAATAAGCAGGCCAGCATAAAGCCACCAGAATATATGTAACATACATTCTGAAAATAAATCAGTTTCTGAAAGCCCAGAGAGAAACCCAACTCGCTTATAGCATTTGGATAACAAGATGGTTAGTTTGTAGAAAAAATAGGTTTCTGAAGTTTTTTCAACACATGAACTTGAAGGGGAAAATTACTGGTCCACGTCTACTCAGTCTTTATATGAACTGTTCCTGCAATCAGCAAGACTGAGGGAACTTTGCTCTCTTTTCTAGTCCTGTTGATCATAAGTGCGCACGTGTTGGGGGGTGATCTATGTGGAGAATCTGTGAATCATCTAAAAGTCATCACTTTTGAGAGAAATGATTCATCATGGCAATTACAGTTACTCAGGTTGATAGTGTGCTCTGCAATTTTCCAGGGACATCATATAGTAAGCCTTGATTTTAGTAATTTACAGCTATTTAAAATATTTGGGTGCTATTTCTTATTCTTTGAAGATCCACAGAGTAATTGCTTTACTACAATGCCTCAGTGCTTAGCAGTAGTGCTCAGAACCTAAAATAGTACCTTACTTCAAGCTAAAGGATGGTTGGTTTTGATATTAAAGTGCCATCTGCTGGAAAGCTATTGTAGGCAACTCGCTAAAGACGCGCATTGATATCCAAGTATTAAAAAATTGCAATCAATAGTATTAGACCGACTTTTGCAAATTGCACTGTACTCGCTGTTTGGGGGAGTGCGATCAAATTTATATTTACCTGCTAATATTATCAAAGCACCCATAAGTTCGAGAAAAAAAGAGGAAGCTTATGCTTCATAATATGGACAAGTCAGCATATTTGTAGTCTTTGCTTATAATAGTCTTATAAGTTAATTTTGAAGGGATATTCTCACCTAAGGCCCATCTTCAGGCCTATATGGCTATCATTTTACCAATCTGAATCTTATCTCAATGATACCAAAGAAGGAAAATAACTTTCAATGGGTATGAGTAAAATGAGGTTTACCTTTTTAACTTTTTCAAAGCATTTTCATTTACGTAAATGAAAAATGATACAAATGATTGATAGAGCCAACTGCAAACTGTGTGTTCTGATGCCATCTTTTGCCGTTATTTTGTTACGGGGGATTTGTCAGTTGATGCATTTATACAATCGGAAGAATAAGACAAATGATGGATGGACTCTTTGTGCTTTTTTTTTTCCAAATTCAAACTATAATGAAAATATAGAAACATGTTGATGGCTAGATTATTTTAATAAAGACAAAACAAAGACCATATTCTTGATATACAGGAACTGTTCTGCAAGTACAAAGTTCAACACTGTTCTTTTAAAAAATAATAAATAATGGTATGCATCTGAAAATAAGCATGCTTTTAATTAGAAACATAAGATTGAAAAGTTCTAAAAAAAGGTGGCATCACTTTCAACATCCTATAAAGAAAAGTTATCCATTTTCAAGTGTATTTAACAAATTTGTATAAAGTGGCATTTTTCAGCATTTAGCTGTCATCTGCTTCAAGGTTTATGTTGCTCCCAAATTTTGCATACAACTGAACTTTCAAGTCAGCTAACACTCGCTGGATAGATGTTACTCTTGACTCTAATGCGTCAATCTCGTCTTGTAAATTTTTCTGTAAAATTCAAACAATATAATGTTAATATTCAATTTATTTTGGAGGCTTTTTTTGGAAATGAGTGGTTGAAATAATATCTGGGAAGAAAGGAAGATTTTTCTAAAATGTAAAGACAGGAAACCAAATGACAAAGGAGAAAGTCATTAGATGATTAATTTTCACCTAAAAACTTCTGGTTCTCAAATAGTGGCTGCAGGAATCATAAATAATTATAGTCTACATGTTTGAACTTTCTCGTCTACCCCAATTTTAGAAAACATTTTGTCATTTATCATGATTCAACATACCAGAATGCAGTGGGCAAAAATTTCCCCTATTTCTGCATCTTAAAGCAGAAATATCTTTATTACATCCTTCATGTTCCCGTCACCAGTCTTTCCGAACAAGTTTAGACTGTGAGTCCCCTGAAGAAAAGAGACAGCATCTTACTCATCCTTTATTCTATTCTTCCTTGGTGCTCAGTATACGACTTTATAAATAAAAAGTGTGCAATAAATATCCTTGCATACAAAATGACAGGTATTTACTGAGTGTTTACTATGTGGATGTATATAAAACTATAAACACAAAGAAATTTCTTGCCAACCTTTGCATCTTCCAACATTTCTTGGGTTTCATCTTGGGAATGGCTAATGAAAACATCACCAATTTGATAAGGGATCATTAAAGAATCATCATCCAGCATCATGATGTCATCACAAGCATCTTCCAAGTTCTGCAGCTGTTTCTGTATAAAAAAAAAAAAAGCAATCATACCACAACAGGGATGGTAATAAGCTATTTCAATTTTATGACATCTTTAAAGTTACAAAAGTTCTACTTTACCAGACATGTTACCAGTAGAAGGTCTGGGGTATTAATTTAAATTTCACTATGAAAATAACTTCCCCGATGACTTCGTAAGAATTAAGCAAAATTGGAAAGGTATTTGAACAACACAATCTCCTCTTAGTGATCTAAAATTTCTACAAGGAATATTTTCCCCGGAAGTTAACAGTTTTTAAAGAGTTTCATGTCATCATAATTTTTCCTGATGATAAAAACAATTGCACTGCAGTGTACTTCCAAAATTACAATAAGGATTGTTTTCTTAGTACCTTTTTCACGTCTATTTCTTCCTTCAGCTCTGTGATTCTACTGGTATTCCTAGCAAATTTATTAATCTTCTGTTGATCTTCAAAAGTGACATTGACATCTTCTGCAGCCTGAAAGAGAAGGCCTTAGTTTCTGTAAAAAAAAACCCCAACTCTAGCCCCTTTTTAATAGAATCATCAGCATGAACACTATTAAACTATTCTGATTTGAAGAGCAGCTTGGAAAAATGATGTTATCTTTTTTTTTCTTCCATTCTACAGTCTGTTACCGAATCAATCCCCAAATAACATCAGTACTAGTGTTAACACTGGCTTATCAAGTTAAGATATATTTCATATGAAAAACATTATCATGGGGAGTCATGCAGGTGAAAAATACCAGGATTGCAGAAAATATCCAGGGTACAGAGAAGTGGGGAACAGTCAGGACTTTCCTCATCTCCCACTCCCTTCTGCATCATCCTCTCTCCCTTTCCTCCTTCCAGCCCCACACATCAGTAATTTTATTTTTTTGTATTGATGCTTGCCTCCCCTCCTCTGGACTCCAAGCTCATCTCCTGTAGCCTTGGCAAGGAATCCATTCAATTGTATTTACTGAGCGTTTACTGTGTGCCGAACACTCTAAGCACTCGGAAAGCACAGTTCAGCAAGAGGACAATCACTGCCCACAACGGGCTCACAACCTAAAAGGGATGTGTCTGCTTATTGCTGCATCATACTCTCCCCAGCACCTAGTACGATGCTTTGCACACAGTAAGCATTCAATAAATACGACTGAATGAACAAATATTCGACGTAAACTTCTCAATTGTAGGATGGCAGTCATCACCCGGTTCCTGTAAGCACTGAGACTGTCGGTCTGACGAGGTAATGGCATTTTAACGTTCCCCGGTTCTTTTTAAAGTTCATTTTCAAACTAAATTGGCAGCATTCAACAAATATGCTCAGGTCCACGTTAAGTTGGAATATTGTGTATATTTTTATTTCAGAAAGGACCTCTGAAAACTTTTGCAATATAGACTGATGAAAAGTGTTTGAGTCGGATATGAGCAACTTTAAATTAAAACTAGCTTTAAACTTATTTAAGAAAGACACAAAATGTGCATGAAAAGCCACATGAAGGAATGTTATGGCACTTTTTAAAATGTCTAGAAAAACTGTTTTTAAGGGGCAGAAGGTTAGATTATTTTAAATGCAGTTCTGCCATGAAGTCATCTGATTTTGAGCGAAACGTTTCTCACCGACTTCGTATTCCTGAGAGCAAAACTGAAACGGCAGCAAACGCCAACTATTTTTCTATTCTATCTTTGGGTGCTGGTACTCCAGCACCAAACCAACAGACGGGAACAAGAGAGTGAGAGGGACGGTGCATTAATCACTAACACTCCAATCAGTTCCTCTCCAGTGTTCTCAAGGGAGACTCCAACATCATCCTATTAATACTGTGGGTTTTTTACGCGTTATTCAATGCCAACCGCTTTGTTAACTAAGCACAGGGGTAGATACAGGATAATCATCATTATCATCCCAGCAAGGATGTGGATGGGTTGGCTAACAAAATCGAAACATACCCTGCTGTAAGCTTCTTATGGACAGGGAATGTATCTGCTAATTCTGCTACACCGTACCCTCCCAAGCGCTTAGTACAGTGCTCTGCACATAGTAAGTGCTCAATAAATACCACTGATTGATAGCTGTTGTACTCCAGTAGCAGCGAATGGAGAGATTTGGCCCAGTGGGTGTTCTGGGGAAGGGCACTGGACATGAGGATCTGGAAAATTTCCTCAAACTCTTCTTGCCCCGCAGTTAGCCCTCTCTCCGCCGTCATCTGAAGAGCTCCAAAAATATTCTACCCTTCTTGCCCCTTTCTCTCCTGTTCCCCTTCCCTCTCCCCCTCTTCCTTAGGGAAGCAGCGTGGCTCAGTGGAAAGAGCCCGGGCTTGGGAGTCAGAGGTCATGGGTTCGAATCCCAACTCTGCCTGAATTGTGCCTCAATTCCCTCACCTGTAAAATGGGGATTAAGACTGTGAGCCCCACGTGGAACAACGTGATCACCTTGTATTCTCACCCCCCTCCCAGTGCTTAATACAGTGCTTGGCGCATAGTAAGCGCTTAACAAATACTGTCATCATTATTATTATTCCCTGGGCCTCAAATCCCTCATCGGGAAAATGGGGATTGAAACTGTGGGTCCGTGTTTAGATTGTGAGCCCGCTGTTGGGCAGAAATCCATGTGTGGCCGAATTGTGCATTCCGAATGCTTAGTACAGAGCTCTGCACATAGTCAGCGCTCCATAAATACGGCTGAATGAATGAATGAGAGAGATCGTGTCTAACCCCATTTGCTTCTCACTCTAGGCTTCAAGGCTCTCCATCACCTCGCCCTTTCCTACCTCTCCTCCCTTCTCTCTTTCTACCGCCCACCCCGCACGCTCCGCTCTTCTGCCGCCCACCTCCTCACCGTCTCCCGTTCTCGCCTATCCCGCCGTCAACATTATTATTGGGCCCCAGGCCCCTCCGGACACCTTCTTTTTTAAGTGCTTAGTCCAGTGCAGAGCACTGTTCTAATAATAATAATAATGTTGGTATTTGTGAAGCGCTTACTCTGTGCCTAGCACTGTTCTAATAATAATAATAATAATGTTGGTATTTGTGAAGCCCTTACTCTGTGCAGAGCACTGTTCTAATAATAATAGTAATAATAATGTTGGTATTTGTGAAGTGCTTACTATGTGCAGAGCACTGTTCTAATAATAATAATGTTGGTATTTGTGAAGCGCTTACTCTGTGCAGAGCACTGTTCTAATAACAATAATCATAATAATAATAATAATGTTGGCATTTGTGAAGGGCTTACCCTGTGCAGAGCACTGTTCTAAGAATAATAATGATAATGTTGGCATTTGTGAAGCGCTTACCCTGTGCGGAGCACTGTTCTAAGAATAATAATAATAATATTGGTAGTTGTGAAGCGCTTACTATGTGTAGAGCACTGTTCCGATAATAATAATAATAATGTTGGTATTTGTGAAGCGCTTACTCTGTGCAGAGCACTGTTCTAATAACAATAATCATAATAATAATGATAATGTTGGCATTTGTGAAGCGCTTACCCTGTGCGGAGCACTGTTCTAAGAATAATAATGATAATGTTGGCATTTGTGAAGCGCTTACCCTGTGCGGAGCACTAAGAATAATAATAATAATAATATTGGTAGTTGTGAAGCGCTTACTATGTGTAGAGCACTGTTCCGATAATAATAATAATAATGTTGGCATTTGTGAAGCGCTTACCCTGTGCAGAGCACTGTTCTAAGAATAATAATGATAATGTTGGCATTTGTGAAGCGCTTACCCTGTGCGGAGCACTGTTCTAAGAATAATAATATTGGTAGTTGTGAAGCGCTTACTATGTGTAGAGCACTATTCCGATAATAATAATAATAATGTTGGTATTTGTGAGGCGCTTCCTCTGTGCCGAGCGCTCTTCTAAGCGCTGGGGGGAGATCCAGGGTCATCAGGTGGTCCCAGGTGAGGCTCCCAAGTTCATCCCCATTTTCCAGATGAGGTCACTGAGGCCCAGAGCCGCGAAGGGACTTGCCCACGGTCACCCAGCTGCCAAGGGGGCAGAGGCGGGATTCGAACCCCTGACCTCCGACTCCCCAGCCCGGGCTCTTTCCACTGCGCCACGCTGCTTCCAATCCCTCAGCCCCTCAGCGCCCCTTCTTCTTCTTCCTCCTCCTGCTCCTCCTCCTCGTCCTCCTCCTCCTCGTCCTCCTCCTGCTTCCCTCGGCCCAGCAGGCCTCCCTCACTCACCGCCTTCTTCATGGTGGCGGCCATCTTGGGACTGACCCCCTCCTCCCCCGCCCCCTTAAAGGGGAGGACGCAGGACCAGTCCATCCGCCCTCCCCTCCTGCCCAACTTCGATCCTTCCCCTCAATCACCCCAGCGGGATGTCTCCCCTGCCTTTCTTCCCCTCTTTGCATCCATTCGCTTTTTTAAAGGCTTTGGGATGACTGATAAAGGAAAGGGATTTCTACAGGAAAGCTGAAAAGGAAGTTGGTATCTTCCGCTTAAAGGCGCAGGTGGAGGCCGGAGCGGCGCCGGCGGCCGACGCCAAGTGGCGGGTGCAGGTGGGGGCGGCGGGCGGCAGGGGGCGTCTGAAGCCGCCCCATGGGGGAAAGCGGGAAGAAAGAGAGAAGGAGGGAAAGAGAGGAAGGAGGTGGGGCTGCTAACAGAAGCAGAATAATGCCACAAGCAAGTGGAATAATCTCACAAGCAAGTGGAATAATGCCACAAGCAAGTGGAATAAAGTGACAAGCAAGTGGAATAATGCCACAAGCAAGTGGAATAATCTCACAAGCAACTGGAATAATGCCCCAAACAAGTGGAATAATCTCCCAAACAAGTGGAATAATCTCACAAGCAACTGGAATAATGCCACAAGCAACTGGAATAATGCCACAAGCAAGTGGAATAATGTCACAAGCAACTGGAATAATGCCACAAGCAGAATAATCCCACATGTAATAATAATAATGTTGGTATTCGTTAAGCCCTTACTATGTGCCGAGCATTGTTCTAAGCACTGGGGTAGACACAGGGGAATCAGGTTGTCCCACGTGGGGCTCACAGTCTTAATCCCCATTTTACAGGTGAGGGAACTGAGGCACCGAGAAGTTAAGTGACTTGCCCAAAGTCACACAGCTGACAAGTGGCCGAGCTGGGACTTGAACCCATGACCTCTGACTCCAAAACCCGTGCTCTTGCCACTGAGCCACGCTGCTTCTCGCTGCTTATCACAGGTGGCTTAGTGGCAACAGCCCGGGCTGGGGAGTCAGAGGTCATGGGTTCAAATTCCGGCTCTGCCACCTGTCAGCTGTGCGACTCTGGGTGTGTCACTTCACTTCTCTGGGCCTCAGTGACCTCATCTATAAAATGGGGATTAAGGCTGTGAGCCTCAGGTGGGACAGCCTGATTACCCTGTATCTACCCCAGCGCTTAGAGCAGTGCTCTGCACAGAGTAAGCACTTAACAATATTATTATTATGGGTTCGAATCCTGGCTCCGCCACTTGTCTGCTCTGTGACGTTGGGCAAGTCACTTCACTTCTCTGGGCCTCAGTTCCCTCATCTGTAAAATGGGGTTGAAAACTGTAACAATAATAATAATAATAATATTGGTATTTGTTAAGCACTTACTATGTGCAGAACACTGTTCTAAGCGCTGGGGTACATACAGGGTCATCAAGTTGTCCCACCTGAGGCTCCCAGTTAATCCCAGTTCTCCCCTGATTAGACTGTAAGCCCATCAATGGGCAGGGATTGTCTCTATCTGTTGCCGAATTGTACATTCCAAGCGCTTAGTCCAGCACTCTGCACATAGTAAGCACTCAATAAATACTATTGAATGAATGAATCAATCCCCATTTTACAGATGAGGTCATTGAGGCACAGAGAATTGAAGTGGCTTGCCCACAATCGCACAGCTGAGAAGTGGCAGAGCCGGGATTCCAGATGACCTCTGACTCCTAAGCCCTGGCTCTTCCACTGAGCCACGCATGCCGCTGCGAGCCCCACGTGGGACGACCTGATCACCTTGAATTCCCCCAGCGCTTAGAACAGTGCTTGACACCTAGTAAGCACTTAACAAATACCATTATTACTATTACCACGATCCTAAATAGAGTGTTTGGCATCTAGTAAGCACTTAATCCACAATTATTACTATCACAGGATGGGGTTTCAAAGAAGCCATCTTTCCCGTCTCGGTCCCATTGGATTTAGCAAAAATGAATCGGTTCCAGACTTTTCGCAGTCCATCTAAATCCCGGAAATCAGATGGGTTGGGCTTCAGTTCAAGTCTCTATGTAAGTACTTGGTAATGAATTAATTCACAGAATTAGATAGCAGCTGGAGTACTCTTGAAAGATTAGGCCTAACGTATTTATGAAGCAAACAAAGGCCACTTGGCTCATCGAGGTTCCTATTCCATTTCCCAGAGGGCATTATTTTTTATTGGAACTGGCTTACAAGTCAAGACGCATCATCGAGAAAAGGAATCCCAACGGCATGCTGCCCAAGGAACTCTTATCAGCTAAAATATTTGCGAGATCTCAATTTCAATTTTCACCACCTGCTATCTCTCTTTGCTTTCCCATTTATCCCCAACCACGAGAAGAAACCTCTATTCGTGACTAATGATGATGACCAAGAAATTGTGAGTAGCATAAACCTGTCTATATATCTTGTCTGCAATGCCGCGTTGGGCTGGCTGGCTAGTGCCTCGACTTCTCTATGCCTCAGTTTCCCTACCTCTAAAATAGAGAACAAATAACTGCTCTCTTTCCCCTTCGACTGTGAGCCTCATGTGGGACTGGGTCTGTGACTGATCTGATTGTGTTTCATACAGTCCTTGGCACATATTCAGCTCTTTACAAATGCCACCATTTTTAGCTATTACCCAGTTCCTTCAAACCAGGAGTGGGGTGGTTGGGCTGCAACTGGATCCTGACATTTACACTTCATTCCAAGACTCTGCCTTTCACTTAATGTTTAGGCAAACTCTCCTCCTAAGACTAAAATCTCATAAGATTGGAATGTTTTAGTGGCCACAGTCATTAGGGCTAAGGATTAATTGGTGCTGACCCCGTGTCATTACCGAATCATCACCTGCATGATCTGGCCCTTCTAGTGGCCAAGAAATGTCGGCTGCACAACAGCCCAATTCTCATTTGGAAAAAGGGGTCATAGAGGGATCCCAATCCTTTCTACGCTCTCCAAGCCCTCTTCGATAGTGGGGATGGAGGAAAGAGAAGAAAGACAAACCTCTGGCATGACTCTAATAGATCGATATGAGGACATCCCCGTTTGGCAGGATGCCTGAGAAGAATCGACAGAAATTCCCTGCCATTTAGTCATGTGGGGGAAAGAGCAGGAAGAGGGTCCGACAGGAACAAATAGGAGCTTAGAGGGGTACTCAAAGTCCTTAAAAAATTGGCAGGCGCTGCCTTCAGATATTCAGTATTCATGTCTTCAGCATGCGAATGTCAATAGGACAGACTTTTTAGCAAAGTTCTTTTCACCCTCTAATAAACACAAGGCTGATTCTTAGAGCATCTCCTCGACATGAAAGTCCTGGACCTCCTCCCTGATGTTCCACACCATCTTGATCCTTTTGCAAAATCTTTCTTATCTTTAGCTTCTGCTCTCTGGAACGGCCTTTCTGTGTTACATCATTTTGAGGTCAGGGAGGACAGTTGAGGCCACAAAGTGTATGAGTAGTTAAGTGGTAACGTGCCCAGAGGATCAACTCAGTGACCTTAGGTCATCCAGTAACACTTCCACGCTTCTTACTTGGCTCTGAATTCTGCTTCAAAGTTTGATGCAAAGGGCTTGCAACTGCATCTCAGACTCTCCACCATAGCTTTTACCAGTATGTTTCAGAGAGTGAAAGTTAAATGCACTAAATAGCTGATATGTCAATTCAGATGTCTTCCCTCCCACAACTATGTGTACAAGCATAGGTTTTTACAAGTATTTTCATTCATATGAAATAATTTTCATATACACATATATATTAATCAGTGGCCTCGTCTTTAAGTATGCGGCTTTCCTTCACATTTGAGGAATTTTATCCATCTATGCAGGTGTGAGTGAAAAGACTGTCGCATGCCCCGCAGACCTTGTACCAGTAAAGAGTGTTCCACGCTATAATGAGGAGTTCGCAGTTTGCAACATCTGATGCTAATTTCAATTTTGCTTAATAAGATTTTGCTATAATAAGTTTCTATGGTGGGGATTGGCGACTGTTGTGTTTTTAAAAATTGTATTTGTTAAGCCAAGCACTTACTAGGCATGGGTAAATACAAGGTTATCAGGTAGGACACCGTCCTGTCTTTCCTGCATGGGGTTCACTGCCTAAGTAAGAGGGAGTAAGATTTCAACCCCATTAAACAGATGAGGGAACTGAGGCACAGAGAATGAAGCAGCTTGCCCAGGGTCACACAGCAGAATAGAGCCAGGATGGTGTTTCTGTGAATGCAATACGCCCAGGTTGTCTCTCAGAAGAGGGATGACCCTTCCGGGAAGAGATGTATCCAGCAGTTGTCCTGGAGAGTTGCCCTTCATCAAGAAGTCTACTTTCACTAATCCCATAATGTTGACTCGATGACCGATTAGTTCATGCACAACAACTGCCATTTTTTTTTCTTGGGTGAAAACCATCTGTAATTCCTCAGGGGCAGAATTCCTCAAAATCTAATGATACCATCCTCTTCATTACATCAGGACACCAGTATGCAGTCGCGTGGATCAATGAAGCTATCTCCTTGCAACTAAACATTTCCCATCCCGTTCCAAGGTTGTTTGAAAGTTGCCCCGTAATTAAAACTCACCACAGACAGTATCTGGTAGAGGCTAGCGTGAGTCACTATGTGATGGAAACTTGCCTTTTGGACACCGGATTGAGTCAGGTCAATGCTGAGAGCCCTTTTCTGAAGTCTTACACTGTACCTAGCAGTTGTCTCCTGTTAATAATAATAAAAATAATAATGGTGGTATTTGTTAAGCACTTACTATGTGCAGAGCACTGTTCTAAGCGCTGGGGTAGATACAGGGTCATCAGGTTGTCCCTTGTGAAGCTCAGAGTCTTAATCCCCATTTTACAGATGAGGTAACTGAGGCACAGAGAAGTTAAGTGACTTGCCCACAGTCACACAGCTGACAAGTGGCAGAGCCAGGATTCGAATCCATGACCTCTGACTCCCAAGCCCGGGCTCTTTCCACTGAGCTATGCTACTTCTCTGTCGGGTCTCTTGTTGAACTTAATACTCTGCTAACCTCTCTGATTACCCTTCTTCTCCTCTGTTACCATAAATGCTACCAATGTGTTATCTCCATTGTGATCTTAAATATATGTTTAAGAGTATGTTCATTCTTATTCCTTTGGAGCCTCATATCCTTATATTCCAGTTTCTTTCCCTCAAATTCCTTCAACATTGCCAATAATCTATCAAAACAGATGTACTCTGCTTCACCTAACAGCTTTAGCAAAACAGTATCAAAGCTCAGTGCTTCTTAAATAAATGTCATCAGTTACGAGAAGTATTATCAAGGCGCGTTATTTACATACAGAGTAAAATGGAATATACTTCAGAGCAAAGGTTGTCAGGCTGCTTCTCATACAGTGCCTGGCACATAGTAAGTGCTTCACAAATACAATTCTTCTTCTTCTTTGTCTCCTCCTCTTCCTCCTCCTCTTCTGTAACTGCTACTTTTCAGGACTTCATCAGATTCTGGCATTGGGCATGAGCAGTTCTCTTATATTTACTTTATTATCAAGTATTATTAAGGCGGGTTGTTTACATACAGAGTAAAATGGAATATACTTCAGAGCAAAGGTTGTCAACATGAGTAATAAATCTGACCCGAAACTCTCCAGGTCTTCCTCTTCCCATTATAGAAATCACCATGGAGTATATAATTACAAGATGCCCTTTGCCTACAATCATTTTTACCTTGAGTATCTGCAACTTTTAAATAACTACCTTTCAAACCTGAATATTAATGTAATGCCCAGGAAGAGGAAAAAGGGGGGAACACAGATTCAAATGTCTATCCACTCCTCGATTTACAAGCTTCAATACGCATATAAACTATTATGAAAATGCAAGTAAATTTAGGGAGTGTAGACCTCTGGCTGCTGGGAAATGTAGTTTCCAAGCAGCAAGGGTCGCAAAAATATGTCTTTACTTTCCCTTCAGTCCCTTGATCACAAGTCCATCTTCTTTAGGAGCCTTGAATATCGCTTACAGCCAGCAACAATGAGCAGTTAAATGAAGGAATCTCTGCATGATCTCTGCAGGTGTTCTAAGTTGGCTGATGGACTGACAGGACTAGAGAAAGTGGGGGTTAGTCAAGGAATGCCTCTTGGAAGGTTTGGCTCCTTAAGAGGGCTTTGAAAGCGTAAAGGACGCCGTTTAGCCAAGGTTTGACACCGTTGAGCGGGAATGGACGAGGAAATGTAGGAGCAGTATCTTGGAAATAAGAGAGTCTTGATTGGAGGCGCAGTGAGAAGGTTAACACAGAAGGAGGAAAGAGTGTGAGCTGGTGAGTAGTGAGAGAAGAGAGCACAAAGATGAGGGAAACAGTGGTGGAGAGTCTGTTTTATGAAAGAAACTGTTTAAGCAATGGAGGCTTTTGAGGAGGGACATGTTCTGTTCTGAAAGAGATTTAAGAAGCTGAGCTATAGACAGATGGAAGTGGGGATAAGTTTAAATCTAGAGAACAATATGAAGGTTCTAACAGCTTATTATTATTATTACTATTATTACTAAGCACTGGGGTGGGTATAAGCCAATCAGTTTGGACACAGTCTCTCAGTCCCAAGGTTGTTTGAAAGTTGCCCTGTGTGGTCTCTATGTCCTCACAGTTCTTCCTTCATACACTTCAAGAAGCTGTTAGAACCTTCATATTGTTTTCCAGACTTAGGTTTATGCCCACTTCCATCTATTTATTTATAGCTCATCTTCTTAAAATCCCTTTCAGAACAGAACATGCCCCTCCTCAAAAGCTTACCCAGGGATAAACAGAACCTGTGTCCTTGTGACTCCCAGGCCCGTGTTCCATCCACTACCCCAAGAAGGCAGAAGAGGAGGAGAAGGAAGAGAAGAAAGAGGAGGAAACATTACCCCCATTTCCTCTTTTCCCCAAGCCTTCAAACTCCACCTGGAGAGCCATCTCCTAGCTCAATTCCCTGCTCAAAAATAGAAAGCTGGCATACCGGAGTGGAAGCAGCAGGTGCACATAAGATGTCTAAAGCATTAAAGTGAACAGAGAGCTGGAGCTATAGCTGTAGGATATGACGGGACGTCAGAGGAGAGTGAGGAATTTAAGACAGCCGTAAGGTAGGGCACAGTAAAGGAGAAAGAGATGCAGTCTTAGGTATGGGTAGAGGGCATTAATTTTAAGATCAAGCAGGAAACCTCTTCCTGGGAGGTATTTTAGAAGAAGTGGATAAGGGGGAAGGAGAAAACAGATAAGGTGAAGGTGGCGTTTGCAGTGGTTCACGTCAGTCGTTCACAACCAGTGGTTTCCATCTTGTCAGCAAACTTGTTTGTGAGGTCATCGGGGATATAGACGGAGGAGATGGGAATGTCAGATTATTCAGAAGGAGGTTAAAGATCTGGAATAATCTGTAGAGGCTAGGGGCGAGGCAGTCAGTGACAGAGAAACCGTCGTGCAGGTGAAAGGGCAGAGGTAAGACATGAGAGGACATATTTAGAATGGCAGAGGTCAGTCTGATTTGGGGATTTCTGCCAGGTTTGCTCAGCTGTACATGTGAAGGAGTGGGAGAAATAGACTATAGGAGTGATCAGGGCTGAGAGGTTGCAGGGAAAGAGTGCAGAGGGACAAAGAGGTGAGAGAGTCTAATTTAACGGAGAGGGCAGTGCTGAGAGAGTAGACGGCATTTAGGGAAGGGAGGGTTGTTAGTGAGTCCAGAACACTAACTGTACTTGGAGAATCGACTCTCCCCATACTTTCTCATTTGTGGTCTTCCTTTTCTAAAAGTGGAGAGACAAGCATTATTAATCAGTGAGGGGTTGGATGGAACTTCTCAGAATGGAACATATCACAAAGTCACGATCTCTGATCATCATCTCTAGTTAACATCCACAGCATTCTTGTCTTCATTTTACCATTGAGGAAAGGGAAACAGCACTTTTACACAGTCAGCGAATGCAGGTCAAAGTTTCACTTTGTCACTTTATCATTGTAAATTACAAATATGGATTTCTTCCATTCTGAAAATTGTGTCGTTACTATGTCTCTTCCTTCATTTTCACATATCTATCAGTGATCATCGACCTTCAGATTCAAATTTGAAGATAACGTTTCCGAAAGTGACCAACTATACTCATGTGCAGATCTGACCGAAAAGACTACTATGCGACTGGCAGTTCATTCCAGTTATTCTTTGTTGCCATGCTGATGGATTTGCCACTTGCTCCTATCTGTGTATGTTTGTGTGTGTGAAAGAGAGAGAGAGAAAGAGAGGGAGAGACAGAGGGAGGAAGAAAGAGAGAGAGAATATGTGCAGGGGAGAGGACTGTGAGTTGGAAAATAGTGAGCATTGACTCTAATACGAAGGGAAAGGGACTAAGATAAAGAGGCATAGGTTTCAGGGAGGAGTACTTTGGGTGAGTCCTTGAAATCACAGGATTAGTTTTTTCAATTTATTGCAAGTCTCCGGTCTGTATGGACCATACACAGTAAGCAATATTCTGCTATAAAGTTGATTACCTTCACCATCTTCAAGAGGAAAGAATTCTGCAGGAGACAACTTTTCTGAACGATCTGCCGAATAAACTTTCCACTATTAAATATGAGGCCCTAGAAGCTGCCAGCGTATTCTCTCGGGTATTCTGAGCCGCACCAAGCGGTGCAGAGGAACACAGCCCAAGCGCAGGAGATGGCATATTTATGGGGATATTGGTGAGTTCAAGTTGAATACAAAGATCCTATCTAGAGACGTAAGTTCCCGAACTGTCGGTGAAGAGCAATTGACAGTGTAACTCCTGGCTCGGATTAAATCAGACTAGTTTTATTTGCACTTAAAAGAACCGGGAGCTCTCTGACATCTCTTGGGAAACAGCGGCAGGAATCCTGACCTGGATTAAAATGGGTCATGTGTTCCTAAGGAACAAAAGCTCTGCTCCTCGGTCCCCTGCTCTCCAGATCTCCATTTAAAAAACGCCAATTTAAAAGGGGTGAGGAGGCATCCTCTGGATCTGTGATCTTGGTGAGGTAAATCGGAAGTATGGCAAGAGATACGAGGTATCCGATTGGAAACTTATACTAAAATACCAGGATACAGGAATGCAAGGACCCCGGGTTGCAGGTGGTTTGGGTGGGGGGCACAGAAGATGCAGGAACCCGGGGTGCAGGTGGTTTGGGTTGGGGGCCAGAGGATACAGGGACTCGGGATGCAGGTGGTATGGGAGGAAGGCCAGAAGATGCAGGAACCCGGGATGCAGGTGGTTTGGGTTGGGGGCCAGAAGATGCAGGGACCCGGGATGCAGGTGGTTTGGGTGGGGGTGGGCAGAGGATACAGGGACCCGAGATGCAGGTGGTTTGGGAGGGAGGCCAGAAGATGCAGGAACCCGGGATGCAGGTGGTTGGGGGCGGGGGAGGGAGGATGCAGGGACCCGGGATGCAGGTGGTTTGGGTGGGGGGCCAGAGGATGCAGGACCCGGGATGCAGGTGGTTGTGTGTGGTGGGTGGGGGGGGAATAAAGGACCCGGGATGCAGGTGGTTTGGGCGGGGGGCCAGAAGACGCAAGTGGTTTGGGCAGGGGGTCAGAGCATGCAGGACCCGGGATGCAGCGATGTCTCGCCGGGTCTTACCTTCCCGGCCGGGGCTGGGAGGGAGGAGGAGGAGGGAGGAGGATGGAAGGGGGGGGGAGGAGGGAGGAGGAGAGAGGGGGATGGAGGGAGGAGGAGGAGGGGGCAGGACCTGTCCCTCCCCTTGGCCTCCCGGCCCGAACCCTATATATGCACCCCGGGCCCGGTCCGGTCCGTCCCGTCCAGGCCGGCGGGTGTCGGAGCCATGAGCCTGTCCGCCCGCAGAGCTGCGGCCGCCGCCTTCGTCGCCGCCTCCTCCTCCTCCTCCTCCTCCTCCTCCTCCTCCTCCTCCTCCTCCTCCTCCTCCTCCTCCTCCTCCCCCTCTTCCTCCTCTTCCATGCTGGCCGGGCCCCGCCGGCCCCCGCCGCCCCCCGCCCTGCCCGGGCCCTTGGCCTGGCCCCTGCTGGGCAGCCTGCCCCAGATCCTCTGGAAAGGAGGCCTCCAGAAGCAGCACGACGCGCTGGTAAAGAATGAGGGCGCCGGGATCGGTGGGGCGCTTACTAGGTGCCGGGCACTGCTCTAAGCGCTGGGGGAGATTCAAGGTGGTCAGGTTGTCCCGGGTGGGGCTCACGGACGGTCTTCATCCCCATTGGCCAGCCGAGGGAACTGAGGGACGGGGCAATTAAGTGACATGGCCCAGGTCACCCAGGGACGAGCGGCAGAGTGGGGATTAGAACCCACGACTTCTGACTGCCCAAGCCGGGCTCTTGCCACTAAGGCACGCCGCTTCTCAGCTCCCAGCCCCCAGCTTCTCAGCTCCCAGTCCCCAGCTTCCCAGCTCCCAGTCCCCAGCTTCCAGTCTCCACTCCCGGCCCCATCTCCCAGCCCCCAGCTCTCAGTCCCCATGTCCCAGCCCCCCAGCTCCCAGCCCCCAGCTCTCAGTCCCCATCTCCCAGCCCCCAGCTTCCAGCCTCCAGCCCCCAGATCCCAGCTCCAATCTCAGTCCCCATCTCCCAGCCCCCAGCTCCCAGTCCCCCTCTCCCAGCTCCTATCTCCCAGCCCCCAGCCCCCAGTCCCCAGCCTCCAGCCCTCAACTTCCAGCCCCCAGCTCCAATCTCCCAGTCCCCAGCTCCCAGCCCCCAGTCCCAATCTCCCAGTCCCAGGTCCCAGTCCCCATCTCCCAGCCCCCAGCTTCCAGCCTCCAGCCCCCAGCCCTCAGATCCCAGCTCCAATCTCAGTCCCCATCTCCCAGCCCCCAGCTCCCAGTCCCCCTCTCCCAGCTCCTATCTCCCAGCCTACAGCCTCCAGTCCCCAGCCTCCAGCCCTCAACTTCCAGCCCCCAGCTCCAATCTCCCAGTCCCCAGCTCCCAGCCCCCAGTCCCAATCTCCCAGTCCCAGGTCCCAGTCCCCATCTCCCAGCCCCCAGCTCCCAGCTCCAATGTCCCAGTCTCTATCTCCCAGTCCCCAGCTCCCAGTCCCCATCCTCCAGGCCCCAGCTTCCAGGCCCCCATCTCCCAGCCCCCAGCTTCCAGCCTCCAGCCCCCAGCCCTCAGATCCCAGCTCCAATCTCAGTCCCCATCTCCCAGCCCCCAGCTCCCAGTCCCCCTCTCCCAGCTCCTATCTCCCAGCCTACAGCCTCCAGTCCCCAGCCTCCAGCCCTCAACTTCCAGCCCCCAGCTCCAATCTCCCAGTCCCCAGCTCCCAGCCCCCAGTCCCAATCTCCCAGTCCCAGGTCCCAGTCCCCATCTCCCAGCCCCCAGCTCCCAGCTCCAATGTCCCAGTCTCTATCTCCCAGTCCCCAGCTCCCAGTCCCCATCCTCCAGGCCCCAGCTTCCAGGCCCCCATCTCCCAGCCCCCAGTCCCCCAGTCCCCCATCTCCCAGGTCCCAGGCCCGTTCTCCTCCGGGGCGGGAGGGGCGGGTGCCGGGGCCAGGGGGATGGGGGGGACGGGGGGAACCCTCTCCCCGTGCCGCCCGCCAACGGCGCCCCCGGGGTCCGGGTCCCCGGTCCGTCTGCAGGCCGCGTACCACCAGAAGTTCGGCCAGATGTTCCGGCTGAAGCTGGGCTCCTTCGAGTCGGTGCACGTGGGCCGGCCGGGCCCGCTGCAGGACCTCTACCGCCGGGAGGGCCGCGCCCCCCTCCGCCTCCGCATCGAGCCCTGGAAGGCCTACCGACACCTCCGCGGGGAGGGAGACGGCCTGCTCCTCCTGTGAGGACCGCCCGCCGCCGCCGCCAACTCCCCTTCTCCTCCTCCCTCCTCCTCCTCCCTCCTCCTCCCTCCCTCTCCCTCCCTCCTTCTCCCTCCTCCCTTCTCCTCCATCCTCCTCCATCCTTGGCCCTCCTCCTCCTCCATCCTTCTCCCTCCTCCTCTGTCCTTCCTTCTCCTCTGTCCTTCTCCCTCCTCCCTCCTTCACCCTCCTCCTCCATCCTTCTCCCTCCTCCATCCTTCACCCTCCTCCTCCTCCATCCTTCACACTCCTCCATCCTTCTCCCTCCTCCATTCTTCTCCCTCCTCCTCCTCCATCCTTCACACTCCTCCATCCTTCTCCCTCCTCCTCCATCCTTCTCCCTCGTCCGCCTCTTTCCTCCATCCTCCCTCCTCCTTTTCCTCCCTCCTTCTTCTCCTTCCTTCTCCCTCCTCCATCCTTCTCCTTGCTCCTCCTCCATCCTTCTCCCTCCTCCTCTCACGGGCCTCGACCCTTCCTGGAGAAACTGCACCTGTAACCTCGGGGGCTTATTATGATACTGGTTAAGCGCTCACTAGGTGCTAAGCACTATCAGCGGGAGGCGGTGGTTGGGGGGCGGGGGGGGGGGGGGGAGGTGGCCATCGCCCCTTAGAGGGCTTAAACCTGAAAAAGATGACCTTGGGCAAGCCACTTAATGTCTCTGGGCCTCGGTTCCCTCATCTGTAAAACGAGGATTAGGACCGTGAGTCCCGTGGGAGACGGGGACTGTGTCCAACCTGATTCACTTGTATCTATTTATTTTCGGAAATTGTACTTTCCGAGCGCTTAGTACAGTGTTCTGCACACATTGATTGCACAATCAATACAACTGAATGAAGGAAGGAATCTTAGAAGAGGGCTTGGCACATAGAAAGTGCTTAAAAAGAACCCTCATTTTTGCAAAGCAGCGTAGCTTAGTAGAAAGAGCTCAGGCTTGGGAGTCAGAGGATATGGGTTCTAATCCCGCCTCGGCTACCTGTCTGCTGTGTGACCTTGGGCAAGACACTTAACTGCTCAGGGCCTCAGTTACCTCGTCTGTAAAATGGGGATTACGACTGTGAGTCCCACTGGGACAAATTGATTACCTTTTATCTACCCCAGCTCTTAGAATAGTGCTTGGCACATAATAAGCGCTTAATAAATACCATTATTATTATTATCATTATTATTATTATTATTATTGTGGGGCTGTGGACCAGGAAGGACCCAAGTGGCCGGGTGGCTGGCCCTCAGGCCCGTAGTGGGGACGGGACCTGGTTTTCCCCGAATCTGCTTGAAATTTGGAGGGAATAAGCAGGCGGGGGAGGGGGGTAGTTGGGGGAAGGGATCAGGATCAGGACCAGGTCAGGAGGAGCTGCTTCCCTAGCAGTCTGGGAATTCAAAGGGAAAACCACTTCACCCTTAAAGTGAGGATGCTCCGTCCAAAGCTCCAGGAGCGGTGAAAGCTATCGGGGCTGGTGCTTTTAGGAGAAGGAAAAGAAAACCCCCCAATCATGACTTTCCCCCACTTTTAACCGCGGCATTCATTCATTCAATCGTATTTATTGGAGCGCTTACTGTGTGCAGAGCACTGTACTATGCGCTTGGCACATTCCTGGACCGTGGCTAGAAGAGCTGCCCTCCTCCAAGCCACACGAGTCCAGGTCCCGGGCTATAATAGGGGTGCTTCCTGAACGATCCTGATGTTTTCCCTCAATTCTATGATTCCTGATTTTGCCGCGCCCACGTAGTTTAACGACAAATAAAAATACTTTACAATTTTGCTCTAGGGAAGGAGAGGACTGGCAGAGGGTCCGAAGCGCCTTTCAAAAGAAGCTTATGAAGCCCAAGGAAGTTATGAAGCTGGACACCAAAATCAATGAGGTACTTCACTTTTCCCAGTACTGTCTCCATGGCCCCTTGAAAGCCCTGAGGTCCAAAGAGCAGGCTGGGGTGTCTACAGTGACCTTTAAATTAGCAGATAATCACCCAGATCAGTTAGTAGTGTAGACCTTGTCTATAGAAGTGGTCTTTGTTTCAATTGTCAGCCTCTTTCAGAACTGATATTGTCTTCCTGTTAGCCAGAGAAATCTTTACTCAGTCGAGGGTATTTGATCCCTTACTTGGTTCACAGTAAGCACTCAATCAGTATAAGTGCTCTGCATACAGTAAACGCTCAATAAATACTATCGAATGAATATCGATGGTTTGAATGCAAAGGTCTGGACTGAGCACTTGGCAAAGTACACAACAACAGAGTCGGTGGATGCAATCCCGGCCTACAAGGATCTTACAGTCTAAAGTGGGGGGCGGAGGGGTGGAGGGGAGGGGAGATAGACGTTAAAATAAACTGTTCGTTTGATTAAATATGGAATTGCCTTCTCAGGATGTAAATTTAAACAGCAGTAATCGAAGTGATTGAAATTTTGCCAGATAATTCCCACAAACTGCCTTTGGGTTATTAAACAGTTTAACATAAGAACAATTCCTTTAACCCTGGCCTATGTTAACAGAGCAAATTATCCAGCTATTTCAGACCAGCAATACTCAGCTGGAAGACTCCGGAGAGATTATAAAAGTTTTTTTCTTAATTATCTGGATGATATGCGAATGAAGATTTGGCCTTAGAGTGGTGATGTTGATATTTATGCCTAACGATGTGATTTTTAAAATAGAAAATGAGATTATTGGATATTTCTGGATTCATGTTTTGCAAGTATTACATTGGCCCCTTTACTCTTGTTTCCAATTTGCAA
The DNA here is from genome assembly GCF_004115215.2 of Ornithorhynchus anatinus. Lineage (NCBI taxonomy): Eukaryota > Metazoa > Chordata > Mammalia > Monotremata > Ornithorhynchidae > Ornithorhynchus > Ornithorhynchus anatinus. The sequence goes on along the minus strand of NC_041735.1, from coordinate 10,889,999 downwards.
GTCTGATATTTTAAGTTTAAGTCTGTTTCCTATTAGTGGGAAACTTAAACTTACTGTTTTTTCATCATCTCCCTAATTTGAAAAGAACTAGAGGCTATTTTACTATCAGAGCGTTGTAAAGTAACATCGCTACGGCAAAAACAAAGGCTACCGTACAAATTAAAATTCATCAGGCTTTGCCGCAATGTTCTCTCCTGCAAAGTATAGAAGCTAAGAATTCCTGAAATGAACTCTTCCTTGGCCCCATCTGGCACTGAGCTGTGTCTGATCTGTTTTGTACCTAACCCTAACACTTAATTCAGCGCTAGACACAAAGCAAGCATTTAATACTCAAACTACCAAGTCAGGTATACTGCCAAAGGGTAAAGAAGACCCGAGTGTGATGAGTGAAACACCAGTGAGAAATTCTTAATCATAAAGTGAAAAATATCAGAATACTTACGGGGTCATAATTTCTCACCATTCGTCTGAGCTGCCGGAACTCTTGGGATGATTAGTATTTAGTGGTTTAATCCGTTTTCTGATTAAAGGGATATTTCTTTCATTTAAAATTACCCAAAGTAACTTGAAAAGACTGTAGGGACATGATGGACTCTTAAGAAAATATCTAATTAGTTTACTCTGTAAGAAATGGAATCACCAAAAAGTCATTGCAAAACGTTGTCAAGTGTCTAAAAAATGGAGGAAAGAACTATTCTACTGCTCATGAATAGCATGTTAATTAAATGACTTTACAAACTGTGTTTGTGCTCTTTTAGGTCCTGGGTGATTTTATACAAAGAATAGATGAACTCTGTGATGAAAATGGCAGAATTAAAGATTTGTATGCTGAGCTGAACAAATGGTCATTTGAAAGTAAGCTTTTTTCCAACTATGACAACATAAGTTCTCCATTTCTAGAGTGTGTTTTCTGCAGTAAAATTTTGCAAGGTAGTTCCCTTCATGGGATGGAAATCGGGAGGCCCAGTTGAGCACCCGAACAAACCAGAATGACTCCGATCAGACCAGGTGACATTTGGTATCACTCATAGCTGTCTAATGAAGCAAAAATCATTTCCAAATTCCACCCCTTCCCAAGAGCAACAGCCCTCCCAAGGGGATCTCTGTACCAGAGATTCACCTTTTGCTAATGGTAATTATGACTTTTAAGTACGTGAACTACCAAAGAGCAACCTATCCTATCGGGCTTATGCCAAATAAATAATTCCACATAATTCCAAATCCATTAGGGGAGTTATTCCTTTCCTTCCACTGTATAGATAGCAAGACCACAGTGTCTGAGAAACCAGAGGCCAACCATTTACTTATATAATAATGATGGCATCTGTTAAGTGCTTACTATGTGCAAAACACTGTTCTAAGCACTGGAGAGGATACTAGGTGATCTGGCTGTCCCACCTGGGGCTCACAGTCCTAATCCCTGTATCTACCCCAGCGCTTAGAACAGTGCTCTATTCTAAGCACTGTCCCCATTTTACAGAGGAGGTAACTGAGGCATAGAGAAGTTAAGAGACTTGCCCAGAGTCACACAGCTGACAAGTGGCTGAGTGGGGATTTGAACCCATTACCTATTATATAAAATCAGCCCTTTTAATGGAGTTGACCGCTCATACGAGTGTTGTCATCAATGTGGGTACACCAGGTAATTGCATTTTCCATCTTTGTGCCTCAATATTTAGTTTTTGCCTATATCCGTACTTGGCCTTCAGGCGTTAACCAACCCCAGCAGTGTCCACCTCGAACCTATGCAGATCTGCCCACAAATTCTGCTTTCAGCAAGTCTGTCTATACTATTCACAGATTTTTCAAATTCCAAATTCCTGTATCCTCCAGACCTTTGAGCAATAGTTGTCTGTAGTTCCTATGAATTCACTTATATCCATCCTCAACACTTAATGTTTCTACCTTCATTTAATTGTATATTCAATTACATAATTTGATTAGTTTATTTGTAAATATGTTTACATCTGACTCCGCCCTTAGCACAGAAGCTTCTTGTGGATAGGGAACGTGTCACTCCTCGCTTCTGTACCTCCTAAGCGATTAGTCGGCACTCAATAAATGATTGCTATTACTCGCTACTACTTCCGTGTGGCATGAACGGTACTTTGAGTTCAAACAAGAGATGGTGGGATGGGGAGGATAATACCGGAGAATCAGTTCTAGAGCATGCAAACTCCCAGATCCTTCAGAAGTAGGTACCAGAAATTCCCAACTTGGGCATGATGCCTAGTCTCCGCTAGCCTAGGAGAAGCAGCGTGAGAAGCAGCATGGCTCTGTGGAAAGAGCCCGGGCTTGGGAGTCAGAGGTCATGGGTTTGAATCCTGTCTCTGCCACTTGTCAGCTGTGTGACTGTGGGCAAGTCACTTAACTTCTCTGTGCCTCAGTTACCTCATCTGTAAAATGGGGATTAACTGTGAGCCTCATGTGGGACAACCTGATTACCCAGTATCTACCCCAGCACTTAGAACAGTGCTCTGCACATAGTAAGCGCTTAACAAATACCAATATTATTATTAGCCCAATACAGGGTTTGTAGGATGAACATCATAAATTGCAACCAAAAATTCTAGTCACAAATTCCCTCTGATTGGACTTAATGAGACAAAAGTCACAGTGGCTACTGTGTAGCTGGTATTTCTGTACTCTTTTCTGAGATCCATAATCTTCAAGCACTTGCTATTCACCCCAACCTCAGCTCCACAGCACTTTCATACATGTATGTGATTTATTTTAACACCTATCTCCCCGTCATGACTGTAAGCTCTCGGTGAGCAGGGAACACGTCTACCAACTGCGTTGAACTGCACTCTCCGAGCACTTAATACAGTGCTCTACACGCGGTAAACACTCGTTAAATATTTTTGATCCTTAAGGGTTTTTTGGGGAGGGTTTCCACACATTTCATCCGTTGTAAATGTAAGTCTGAAGAGGATGTCCCATGTTGGTTAAACGTTTAAGAGATATGATGATTTCCCATTACTGTGAGCGTAAGGTTGTCCTCCATACAGGAGAATACCAATATTTCTCAAGGTGCCTGTGGCTGAGTGAGAATAGAGACTATTTTCATCATAATTGGGCCCTAGAATCTGACCAAATTCTTGTCTTCTTATTCGTTCTTAGAAAGCACAACACGATTGCAAAAGGCAGAAAAGATCCTTTTAATAGTGAGTTAATGATAGTCTCTGAGATTGACTATAGTGTGTAATAGGAATGACCATTTTAAATAACAGGTATTTGTCTGGTGCTCTATGAAAAGAGATTTGGACTTCTGCAGAAGAATGCTGGAGATGAAGCTTTGGACTTCATCATGTCCATAAAAACGGTAAGAAATTATAAACCTTAGTCTTTTTAGCATTGCGTCCTTGAGTAGAATTGTTGACTTTTCACATGCATAAATGCTCTATGTTTGAACTGCTTTGAATCAGAAGGTTGATGGGAATTTATAAAGATAGGTGATTAGTGTTCAATTGCGAGCATAGTTTTTACTTCAACACCGTAGTCCCTTATTAAATTACTGATTCTTTTCTTGTACCTTGCATTGAAAGTCTTCTCGGTGATGCACATTTCTGCTCTTATTCTTCATTTCAGTATTGTATTTGGAAGTTTCAGAAGAATGTTGAATGAACTAGATATCTGCTTTCTCACAGGTGATGAGTACATTCGGTAGGATGATGGTGACTCCAGTTGAACTCCACAAACTTCTTAATACCAAAGTTTGGCAAGCTCACACTGAAGCTTGGGACACCATCTTTAAATCAGGTAATAATCACCACTCTTCAAGGATTGGCCATCCCGCCTCCTACATCCTTTTTATAGAGTTGCCTCCTCAAACCGTGTTATGATCTATTGGATTCTCCTTCTGTAACACATATAATTCAATGTCAGCACAGTATCCCTGGCATAAAACAAGAGGAATGATGGAGCAGGCGCTTTAGACTTCTCTGCATGTCAAGACTTTTCTTCATGAGGTTCCTAGTTCACAAGAGTGTGGGCAGGGATCATGTCCACCATCTCTACTCTGTCCTTATTTCCCAAGCGCTTCGTAAAGTTCTCTGCATAAAGTAAGCGCTAAATGGGTATCATTGAGTGATTTAGTTACAGAAGCCCTGTATGTGAAACATTAGTTTCTGGGAAGCAGCAACTAGCTTTATGTTTTCAAGTTCTTTTCGAACTTTTCAAAAGTATGATAGAATAGATTGGCTCAGTGGAAAGAGCCCAGGCTTTGGAGTCAGAGGTCATGGGTTCGAATCCTGGCTCAGCCACTTGTCAGCTGTGTGACTTTGGGCAAGTCACTTAACTTCTCGGTGCCTCAGTTACCTCATCTGTAAAATGGGGATTAAGACTGTGAGCCCCACGTGGGACAACCTGATTCCCCTGTGTCTACCTCAGCACTTAGAACAGTGCTCGGCACACAGTAAGCGCTTAACAAATACCAACATTATTATCATTAGATTGTTGTCTCAGTTCAGTTATTTTGTGAAAATATTCAAGTATAAATATTAGATGGCATTATTCTAGAACATTTATTATTAGGAAGTCTCCAACTCACTTGTAAGATAGCTCCAGTTATATGAGCTCCCTTTTGTATCTGGGTTAGACGTACGGACACACGCTTCTTCGTGCTGACAGGGGAACAAAATAACTTGGTAACCCTCAGAGTGACTTGGCAAAAGAGGAAAATACTAGGTAGTTGCAGGCCTGGAGAGGAGAATACAAAGGTAGGTGCCTTGACTAGTATTTTGACTTCAAATTTGCCTAAACTTTTACTGGTCAGTGGAGATATCCATGCTTACTGCCAAATGGAAGCATCGCTATAGGAACCTGTGAAGGCTCTGAGTTTTTCTGACTCCCGTTTGGGCCTGAGACTTGTTTTCAAAACCGTGAAACCCATGAGGAGCTGCATCACTCTGTTAGTGGCTCTGACTCATTTAGGGAGACAGGAGTGGGGACAAATCCACGATACCTTTCCCCTTCACCCCTAACAGAGACATGGAAAAACACCTGCTCAGTAGTATTCACTCTCCTTTTCAGAGAGCAGAGCCGATTGCTAATTTAACAATCGATTTTCCTCGGTGCCCCTGAAGTGACAGATTGAAACAAAAAATGTTACTGTTTTGTGTAGAGGATCTTGGTTTGAGATTGTCTTTTTACCAAATATTTACCTTCAGTAATTAAGCTTTCCCTCATCTCTCCTTCTCCAAATAGTTAAATCTTCCATCAATAACAGGCTGGAAAGATATTCTGAGAAGCCCAGTGAGGATTTTCTTTGTGATATTTACCACCACAACTCGCTTTCTAAGAAAGAATTATATGCAACAGTCACAGAGCTCCAGATAGCTGCAGTGGAAACGGTAAAAAATGGATTGCCTTTTCTGCAGGATCAATAAAGAATATAGGGGATACAAAGGCTTTTGCCAGTGACCAGATCCTTTTTTCACTATGAATCTTGAAGAGTAGAAAAATCTAGATTATTTTCTATGGGTTATATTTTGGATGCTGGTAATGCCAAATATGAAGTATTCGATCATCTGGGGACATTGGGAAGCAGCACGGCCTAATGGATAGAGCACGGGCAAGGGCGTCAGAAGGACCTTGGTTCTAATCCTGGGTCCACCACTTGTCTGCTTTGTGACCTTGGGCAAGTCACTCAACTTCCCTACACCTCAGGTACCTCATCTGTAAAATGGGGATTAAGACTGTGAGCCCCATGTGGAACATGGACTGTGTCCAAATTGATTAGCTTGTATCTATCCCAGAGCTTAGAACCTTAACCTTAGTGCTTAACAAATACCATAAAAAAGACATTACTGGCCAAAAAAAAAAAATCATCCTCTTGGCAGTCTATTAGTATGAATTCTTAGAAGATCAATTTGGTTATGTATCCGCTCAATCAGATAACAGCACACAGATCACCAGTTAAAATTTGTAATAGTAATACACAAGGGAAAGTACCGTCAGTGTTATTTACTGAGCACTACTGTGTGCAAAGTACTGTAGTAAGTGCTTGAAAAGTATAATACCATAGAGTTGGTAGACAAAATCCTGGCTCACAAAGACAATCTAGGCCTTATATGTACCAGCAGAGTGGAATTATTCAGTTGACTTTTCTAATGTAGGTTTAGCTTAGGTTAGGTTTACTGAGTTCCACCCAGTTCCCCTCCATTACAGAAGGTAGCGTGCCTCACGGAGGTAAGTATGGGGATTATATTAGTTGACATCACCTATGACCTGGATCTATTTAGCACATAAAGTAATGATTTGGCAAAGTTCTGATTTATTGAACCACATAGAAAGCCCAAACCTTTTTAATAATGAAAAACCCGGTAATGTTGCAAATTTCATTTATCAGTGGTGTTGAAATGCATTACGGTTTCTCTTCACATTACAGACATCTTTATTCATTTATGTTTCAGAAATTAAATCGTGGCAAGGCCGTACTGATTTCAAAGTAATTCTAGACCAGTTTCATATTAGAACGTTGATCCTTGAAGGATTTTTCTGGTCCTCCCTCTCTGTTTACTTTGAAAATTGGTCCCAGAGCAGTGGGTTTGTCAATTCAGAGAAATTACCAATTCCACAATGGGATTCTGGGAGAGAAAATGAAGAAAAAACCTAGCCACAGTGTCCTTTCATTTTTATTTGAGATTAAGGCTTTAATTCTTGAGCCAGCAAGATCAACCCTGGATAATGCACTCTCTTGGGGAAGCTACACTTGGAAAGAACACACTGCAGCAATTCAGAAAAACCTGGAAGCTTTAGAGTGCTTGGTAAAGGCTATAGCTAGCTGTCATTTGGAATAACTGTGTTGGGACTTGTGGTAGAGAACTATTGATTTGGTTTAAATCCGTTTCCTTTTTTGTCTTGGATATCCTCATAGTCATAACTAGCGAATCTGAAAAATTTGAAAGCGCATCTAATTTGGTAGAGACACCTCTTCCTGTTTTCCAAGTAGAGCTATTACAGTAATGCCTTCCACAGGAGGTTTGGGCCAGCGGAAACCACCAAAACTCCATAACTGACGTAGCCCATTCATTGAAACCTTTTCCATAAACAATAAATGCAATTTGTTTTTAGTTGCCCTTAAAAGGTTTGTCTAGCCCGAGTGTTGAATTCATATTTTTTAATGGTTTTGCAAATCTAGCTTCCTTCCTCTAAAAGGGACCGATTTTGATCTTTCGGGAAACGTTTTGTCAAATCTAGTTTCTATTTTTTTAATGATGCCTTCCAATTTTAGGCATATGTTCAATTTTTCCTTGTAGTTTACTTTGGAAAGGAAATGCATGATGCCTTGAAAACTTTTATTGGGATCTGTTGATGCATCATAGAGTAGGAACCATGCCAGTGAAACTTGTACATATCATAACTTCGAAGGGTCTTAAAAATAGCTTTATGTTTAATACTAAAAAAAAACCTCATTTTAAACTCGAGGTACAATAGGGTTCATATTAGTTGTGTAATTTTATCATCACACTGATTTTACTAATGTGGTATTTTATTCTCTTATATCTCAGCCTTCACATTTTTACTCCTAAAGCAGTGTTGTCATGATGAATTTTGGCTTGGAGGAAAAAAGGAAGACAAATCCCATAGTTTTAGTTATATGCAGCACTGATTCAATTTTACACTTTCAGAGATAGGCTGGCGATTATCTTTTGAATATGGCCATATGGTAACTTAAATAGTAATTATAAACTTCTCTAAATATGGATGTTCATGATGGTCATCATTTGGGTTTCAGACTGCTAACAGCTTGATGTGGATTCTCTATAATTTGTCTCGGAATCCCCATGTGCAAGAGACACTCCTTAAAGAAATACAGACTGTGTTGCCAGATAAACAGACGCCAAACGCCAAGGATCTGCAGAATCTTCCTTATTTAAAAGCCTGCCTGAAAGAATCTATGAGGTAAGACACTTTCTGTGTTAGAGAATCAGCTTCTTGGTCTATTATGATAGACCCCTTTAGAATGTTACCCTTTTCTTTACATTCTTTCCTCTTAGTGCTTTGCACATAGTAACAATAACAACAATATGTGCAGAGCACTGTTCTAAGTGCTGGGGTAGGTACAGGGTCATCAGGTTGTCCCACGTGAGGCTCACAATCTAAATGCCCATTTTACAAATGAGGTAACTGAGGCACAGAGAAGTTAAGTGACTTGCCCACAGTCACACAGCTGACAAGTGGCAGAGCCGGCACCAAATACTGGTGATGATGATGATGAAGTAAATTAAACTAGAATTATGATCACTTCATGGATATGTCAGCAAAGTCGTGGTGGATGCTGAATGCCCTTTAGCTCCATGTGGGTAGGGATTGTGTCCACCAAACTCTAGTGTACTGTACTCTCCCAAGCACCTAGTACATGCCCAGTGAATACCACTGATGGGTTAATTGAAGATCATAAATGGAAGGGAGACCCTTAGCTGGGCTATGGATGAACGGTACCTATTTTTTGTAGGTGGGTGCTTTCAAAGTGGGAACTATTCAACCTCCTTTTAGCAATCATATCCATATCATCTCAGAATTTCTCCTGAAGTGCCTCTCATCACGTATGACCTCTCACGCCTCACTTCTCATCCAGGTCTTCATTTGGACATCTCCTCTACCTTCTCTTTTTCACACACACACACACACACACACACACACACACACACACACGCCATTCCCCCATCCCCACACCCAAAACGTTGCCAGCAAGTTTGAGAGTCTTAGATCAAAGTGCAACAAATACATGTTACTATTCTAAGCTATGGTGACAAAGGCGCTCCTGTGTTTTGAGCTCTTCTCACTTTCACAAAAATGGTCTTTTGCCCTGAAATTTAAAATGCTTTGACTCAGCCCAAGTCTGCTGGTTTTAAAGCAGGAAGATTTAAATAAATTTTGAGTTTAAATTCACAAAGCGTTTGGTTTGTTTTGATCAGAATGATTTAGTGAAGAATTTGGCTGCTGGTCATCTTCATTGCTTGGCATTTTTGTTTTATAGAATAACACCTTCGGTGCCATTTACAACTCGGACTCTGGACAAAGAAACTACCCTTGAGGAATACACCCTCCCTAAAGGAGTGAGTAGAATTTGTGGAGTCTTATCATTAGAATTTTTTGAAACTTTGCCACATATGAAATTACTCTCTGTGCTTCTACCCAAATAAGTAGTAGTGCGTGATGCATCTTATAATATTTGACACAAAAGCATTTGCTAGTCTATTCCAAACTCTCAGTCTTCACTTTATTTCTGTTGCCTTCTTTTTTAGACTGTAGTGGTGCTAAATACTCAGGTCCTAGGGACTAATGAAGAAAGTTTTAAAGACTGGAGTAGGTTTAGGCCGGAGCGCTGGCTTCTGGAGAAGAAGAAAATTAACCCATTCACTCACCTTCCATTTGGTATGGGCAAGAGGATGTGCATTGGACGACGTTTGGCAGAGCTCCAAATTCACCTCGCTCTCTGCTGGGTAGACTCTCATTTAGTGATTCTTTTCTGGCACTTTGGGGGCACTGGATCATGCCAGCGGGAAGGACGGATCATTCTATTTTCTGTATTTTCTAGATTGTGCGAAAATACAACATTGTTGCAACAGACAGCAAACCTGTGGAAATACTGCACTTGGGCCTGCTCATGCCTGATAGAGAACTTCCCATTGCTTTACGCCGACGATAAGTTAGACCAGGTACGTGGCCATCGTCTCTGCACCTGCAGTTACTGCGAATAAGGGGAGCAGGGTTGTGGGGAAGGAGGGGAAGCAGTCGAATTAAGTGTAGTGCCAGTGGAGAGACAAGGTTAAGGGGAGATGCTATGCCGTAAAATATTCCAAGTCTGACCCCAGCAAAACACTTCTTGATCACCATCAGTTAGCTTCCTCAATTTGCAATTGCATTCATTCCTAAGATTAGTATGGCCTAGACCAGGGGTAGCCAATCTTGCCAATGTGCCATATGGTCTGGCTCACCAGCCTGTGGCCAAAAGTTAAGTATCATTGTCCAATCCTGGGTCGGGGCCTCACCTCTGGTGCAGATCTGGCACTGTGGTTCAAAGGTGTCATCCTAGATCTTCACTTGTGCTCTGCTTGGATGGCATCTTAGGACTCCAGAGCAGCAGATGCAATGGTGTATACCAGGAAATGGCAGTGGAGACTACCCACAGCCCTTTATGTGTCACCTAGCACTCACCATTATCTTCTTTCCAAGGCCACCCAATAGGAAAGCCATGGCACAATGAAGGCATCAACCGTGGCTGGAGTTCACCAGCTTTTCAATGAGAATGCAATGTGAGGAGGAATCAGTCAAGCATTTTTATTGAGTACTTTAGTATTGAGCGCTTATTATGTGCAGAACACTGTACTAAGCTCTTGGGAGAGTACAGCATAACAGAATCGGTAGACACTTTTCCTGCCCACAAGGAGCTTAGAGTGTAGAGGAATCAAAAGTTATATTACATTGCATCAGCTAGCCCTCTTTTATGTAGTAGAGCAGAAAATTTAATTGGCCACTGTGGTCAATTGTGGCGATGAGACGAAGAAGGTTGGAGGAAAGATGAGGAGAGCTTGGAGTTGAGGCGAGCTTTAAAATCTCTCACATGTAATCCACAAACAAGGTAATCTATCTATGGAAAACTGCAAGTTTGTGACGATATTCCATTCTGACAGTTAACTAGTGAAATGAATATTATAATCACTCATGGAAACTGAATCTGAAAATGGGAGAGATCTGATCTAATAAACTGTGGAGTTTCTGCTACTAATAGATATCAGTCATTCAGGGTTACAAAGTAAAATGTGCATCTCCGTGAGTGAATATCTGTAACTGCTTGTGGGTCATTGCAAGCCTCACTTCTGCAGAATTATACTTATTTCAAAATCTGAGATTCACATATAGTTAGATTATAATTATTTTTCAGGTTCACTACCAGATTCCAAGAACTGTGATTTCGTTCTCTTGGAAAAATGACAGTTTTAATGCTGAAGCCTGGTCGAAGAGAATACATTAACAAGAGGAAAGGCAATGAAGGACACATTATTTCCCTGTATTTTTCCTCTCTGTCATCTTTCCAATATAGATGCTTTATGTATAAATAAGAAGTACTGAGACTGAAACCAACTCAGGGAACTGAACTACATTCTCAGATATAGGGTGTTTTATTCATATGCTACAAGTTCATTCATTCATTCATTCATTCATTCAATAGTATTTATTGAGCACTTGCTATGTGCAGACCACTGTACTAAGCGCTTGGAATGTACAATTCGGCAACAGAAGAAAACAATCCCTGCCCATTGATGGGCTTACAGTCTAGTCGGGGGGAGACAGACAGACAAAAACAATAGCAATAAATAGAATCAAGGATGAAGAATGAAGAAACTAGTTCAACTATAACTTGGGTCAGGAGTGACTGAAGTCACTGCCATCTAAAGGTGGATATGTAGCCTATGTGAAATTACTTATGATCCTATCCTAGTAACCAGTGGGCTGGTATACCTATTACAGACTGCCAAATTCTTCTAGCACAGCAGCCAGAATGTGAAAATGTCATCACTCAATCAAAGCTAAGCCTACGATTCATTTGGGAGTGAGTTGGAAAACTGTTTTGTTTTATGCCTTGTCGGGCTTCAGATCGTGAATCAGGAATCTAACTCAACACCAAAAACATAATCATATAAAACTTATTTCTTATCTAAACCTTATCTTCTGTTTAGGTGTGGTTCATAGTTGCACTTTTTCTTTCTTTTTTTTTTTTTTTTTACAACCTAGATGTGTTTGTTGCTGGGTTCTAATTTCAACTTCACTCATGACTTGCTTTGTGATCTCAGCAAAATCATATAAATCACTCAGGGCCTCAGTTTTTCCTTTCCAATTTTATTCACCGCAACCATAAAAGGATTAATGGTACTACATTAGTTATGAGCTTTGAAATCCTCAGAAGTGGGATTTAAAATACAAGCCTCTGCCTAGATTTCTCTGTCCCAAGGGGCCCACTTCAGACATTCGGCTGGCTGAGACAGGAAAAAATTTGATTCTCCCATTCCATACAGTGTCATGTTACGCTTGTTTGTGCACACAAGATTCTGTATGATGTAATAATAATAATGATATTTGTTAAGCACTTACTCTCAGCCGAACACTGTACTAAGCACTGAGGTGGATACAAGCCGATTGGGTGGGACACAGTCCCTGTCCCACATGGGGCTCACAGTCTCAATCCCCATTTTGCAGATGAGGTAACTGAGGCCCAGAGAAGTGAAGTGACTTGCCCAAGGTCACACAGTTTCTTAAAATGAGCATTTTTCAGAAGATCCCCATCTGCCCTCGTTGTTCCGAGCCATTGCATTCTCCCCATCAGATCCCTGTTACCAGGCACTGCTTCCAAGTGGGCAGTGTTAAAATTTTAATCCCACTGCCAAGCCCATTCATCCATTCCCACGCATTCTGACAGTTCATCAGTGCTGCACTTCAGCAGGCCGTTGGTCCTATGACGTTACACCTCGATGCAGTCCCTTACCTCACATACCTACAGATGCCAACCAGTTGTGCCCTGAGTACAAGAATGCAAATGAACATAGTGCTTCCATGTTGTTGTTGTTTTCATTTTTCATTGGTAGTAAATTATATATTTTAATGAACCTTCGTATATTTCAAAAGTCAATGTGTTCTGTTCTGAGAGCTTATTATTTTCTGACTTTTAACGTTCCTCTATTCAAAAAATGTTTTTGTATGCTACTGCAGATTTCCAAGGTGGTTCTCTAATAAAAAATAAAAATGATCTAATAAAAGTTCCCATTGCTTGTAAAATAAAAAGATGACCCGAGAATCAAGAGTTGATGAAAGGTTTTCTTTTAGTATCATTTTTAGACTTGAGCACACATTACTGCTCCCTTACTATTATCCTCCCCTTACTAATAATGAAGGTAATTCTCTCTTTGTAACGTGCCCCCAAAGGACAGAGGAGAAGTATCCTCATTCCATCCTTTCCCTAAATCATTACTGGACTTGGACCTATGCCTAGATCCGGAATTCTGGCCATGGACCTAGCAAACCACAGAATTGGTCACATGCTACCACTCTCAGGTGGTAACTAGGGCATAGGATGGCCCGTTTTCCCCATTTCCCCACTTGAAAACCTGGAGGATTGCCTTAGTATTCATCATGTTGGTATATGTTAAGCGTTTACTATGTGCAGAACACTATTTTACATGGAGCTCACGGTTAATCCCCATTTTACAGATGAGGTAATTGAGGCACAGAGAAGTGGAGTGACTTACCCACAGTCACACAGCTGACAAATGGCAGAGCCAGGATTCGAACCCATGACCTCTGACTCCCAAGCCCGGGCTCCTGCCACTGAGCCACGCTGCTTCTCTAATAATGTTGGTATTTGTTAAGCGCTTACTATGTGCTGAGCACCGTTCTAAGCACTGGGGTAGATACAGGGTAATCAGGTTGTCCCTCATGAGGCTCATAGTCTTAATCCCCATTTTACAGATAAGGTAACTGAGGCACAGAGAAGTTGTGTCTTGCCCACAGTCACACAGCTGACAAGTGGCAGAGCAGGGATTCGAACCCATGACCCCTGACTCCCAAGCCCGGGCCCTTTCCACTGAGCCACGCTGCTTCTCCCTTCTAGGGATTACCACAAGCTGTTCTCTCTCTGTGTAGACTAAAGAATCAAGCTTATCCAAGTAGTTTCAGTTCAACCATAAATCTTTGCGATGTAAGTCCTCTTGTAAGGTCCAACTGCTACCTTCCCTCCTGACTGTAAACTCCTCCTCTAGATTGTCAGCTCCTTGAGGGCAGGGATTGTGTCTATTTACATTATTGCACTCACACAAGAGTTCAGTAGTGTGTACATGCAGTAAATACGATTGGTTACCACCAGTACATATGGTGTAGTCCTTTTAATCACAAAGGTGGAAGCCAAGAGGTTATCAAGTCTAACTGCCATTTCCAAACAGGGCTACATGGAGACCATCCCAAAAAGATGGTCTGTCCTCTTAAAAATCCTTGAGAAAGAAGCTTCTACATCTCACATTTAAACAGCATTTGGGAATTTCTCCCCAATGTCTCAGTTTAAAACACTCTACTGTTATTCATTCATTCAGTAGTATTTATTGAGCGCTTACTATGTGCAGAGCACTGTACTAATAGCTTGGAATGAACAAATCGGTAACAGATAGAGTCCCTGCCCTTTGACTGTTATTTAAGTCCCGTTCCTCTTCACTGTTACTAGAAGGGGTATTGTCTACAAAATAAATAACCCCAATTCCTTCCTCATTTCCTCAACAGATTTAATTACTCATTCCCTTCTTATTTTCTTTCCTCAATCTAATATATTTTCTTGGAACAAGGAATGCAAAGAAGTTATATGCAAAGATGGTTCAAGGTTCTTATCTAAGTTTTTACCTCGTCAGTACCACTCATTCATTCATTCAATAGTATTTATTGAGCGCTTACTATGTGCAGAGCACTGTACTAAGCTCTTGGAATGTACAGTTCGGCAACAGATGGAGACAATCCCTGCCCACTCCTTGAGGGCTTTGCTGACAATCAGTGAAATCATCAGAAAGCCTTCAACACATTTCTGTCTACATGTTGCTGTATTGAACAATATTCAAAGCACATTAAATAGACCTAGTCCCATCTTCTATAGGCTTCTACAGAAGCAGCGTGGCTCAGTGGAAAGAGCCCGGGCTTGGGAGTCAGAGGTCATGGGTTTGAATCCCGGCTCTGCCACTTGTCAGATGTGTGACTGTGGGCAAGTCACTTAACTTCTTTGGGCCTCAGTTACCTCATCTGTAAATTGGGGATGAAGACTGTGACCCTCACGTGGGACAACCTGATTACCTCGTATCTACCCCAGCACTTAGAACAGTGCTCTGCACACAGTAAGCGCTTAACAAATACCAACATTATTATTATTATAATTTAAGACAACATTGAGATGGATCTATAAAGAGTCATTCTTCCTCTCATATGCAATTTATTTTGGTTCCTGTCTCCTCTACTAGATCTTAAACTCCTCCAGGGACGGTATTATATCTACTAATTCTATTGTACTTCCCAAGTACTTAGTATTTAGGACTCTGCAAATAGTAGAGCAATAAATACTATTGACTGATCATTGTTCTGTTGGTTTAAGCCTTAATTCTCTAAATACACCTTTATGCAAATAAATGGGTTTAGTTCTGAAATGACTGTAACTGATATATTTGCATCACAAGCAAAACGTTATCGACTTCTATTAAGATACTGGTATACTTGGCAACAATCAGGATAACCTCACTTTATGTGTCACTGCCATTTTAATTCAGGAAACATATTTTTTAGTGGTACTTGTTAAGCACTTAGTAGGTGCCAGGCACTGAATAAGCCCTGGGGTAAATACAAGCTAATTCATTCAATAGTATTGATTGAGCGCTTACTATGTACAGAGCACTGGACTAAGTGCTTGGAATGTATAATTCGTAACAGATAGAGACAATCCCTGCCCATTGACGGGTTTATAGTCTAATCGATACGAGCTAATCAAGTTGAACCCAATCCATGTCCCACAGAGGGCTCACAGTCTTAAAATGCCCATTTTACAGATAATAATAATAATAATAATAATAATAATGTTGGTGTTTGTTAAGCGCTTACTATATGCAGAGCACTGTTCTAAGTGCTGGGGTAGTTACAGGGTAATCAGGTTGTCCCACATGAGGCTCACAGTCTTAATCCCCATTTTACAGATGAGGCAACTGAGGCACAGAGAAGTTAAGTGACTTGCCCAAAAGTCTCATGCATCATACAAGTAGAGGAGACAGGATCAGAACCCAGGTCCTTCTGACACCCAGACTCTCTCCACTAGGCCACACTGCTTCTCTTGGCTCTCCCTTACTGCCAACAGAGTTGTAATGCTCCAGCCTCTGCTGCCATTAGATGCTCATTCCTTATTCTCTGCTCTTCACAGTGGAACCAAACCATAATGAATTGAGCCTGTCCGACGTAGGCAGCCATAGCAGGACGTTATTTCAGAGACAGCCTCCTATAGCAGCTGTCCTTTCCTAACTCTTAATAAAAACCAATCAAACAAATCTTAATTCCTTGCATTATTTTGGTCGCTCTTCTTGGTAGCTCTTCCAATTCCTCTTCATCTATTTTAAAGTAGAGTGACTGAAATCAGACAGAATATCCTAAAAATGGGCTGGCTGGTGCAGGTGGAATGATTATTTTCCTGATTTTGCAAGTTATACTCCTGTGCCTGTTGATTCTAAAATCAACATTTCCTTGTTGGGTCTCATTCACCTGTGCCTTTCCCTATTTTAGCCTTGCTATTTCTATGTGAGACCAATCCGTAACATCCATTACCACTACATGGATAAGCAGCAAGGAAGTGATCAAGTGAATTAATCAGTCAAACCCCTCGAAATCCTCCTCGACTTCTTAGGTCCTAGCAGCATCTCCGGGGACTCAGGTTCCAACTTGCAGGCTGGTGGCTCCAGAGAAGAGTTACCAACCATTAACAGCTCCATTTAGTCATCTCTTCATAATAATGATAATAATAATAATAATAATAATAACTAAGCACTGAAGTAGATACAAGATAATCAGGGCAGGCACAGGCCTTAATCCTGATGGGCCTCACATATATGTTACTAAGCCCCATTTTAGAGATGAGGAAACTGAGGCACCGAGGCACAGAGAAGTTAAATGACTTTCCCAATGTCACCCAGCAGGCAAATACCAGAGCTGAGATTAGAACCCAAGTCTTCTGATTCCCAGGCCCATGCTCTTTCCACTAGGCTATGCTACGTCTGCTTCTGTTTCTTCTTTTCTCCCTCTTCTGAGTAAGTCACTTCTTCCTGTGAAGTCAGGTTAGAGAAGAAAAGTTTTAGCAACAGTCAGTCTGTTGCTAAATCCTACTGGCTTTTTCATGAACAATACTTCATAGATCTGCCCTTTCCTCCTCATTCTTGACTGTAAATCCAGTGTGGGCAGGGATCGTCCTTCTTTATTGTGGAATTGTACTTTCCAAGTGATTAGTACAGTGCTCTGCACTAAGTGCTCAATAAATATGATTGGATGAATGAATCTAAATGGCCACCACCCAGGTTCACTGTCCTTTAACTGCCTTCTGCATTTCTGACCCCTGAATCACTGCAGAACCAATCAACACACCCTCTAGAGTTACAGGACAAGTCTCAGTGCTGGTATTTGTTAAGTGCTTACTATGTGTCAAGCGCTGTTCTAAACAGTGGGGCATATACAAGCTATGCAGGTTGGACATAATCCCTGACCCACTAGGGCCTCACAGACTTAGTCTCTACTTTAGAGAGGAGGTGCCTGAGGCACAGAGAAGTGAAGTGACTTGCCCAAGGTCACATAACAGACAAATGGCAGAGTTGGGATTAGAATCCAGGTCCTACTAACCCCCAGGCCTATGCTCAATTCACTTGGCCACACTCTCCCTAAAGGTCCCCACCACAAGTTTACCAAATGCCCATCTTTGCTTTGGAAAAAAAATCAGGAATCGGTCTATTTGAACGGATGCATTTTAAATAGGATGATCCCAGCAGATATAAAAATATTATTTTGTCAGATTGGATTTCTTGTCTTGTTCTACGTAATAAAGCTTTGAACAACAGCAGCCAAGAGGAAATGCTTTCTCCTTTTGCCTCTAAAACAATCTTTAGATCCATTCATTAAGGGCAGAGCTGCATCACTTCACCCTTACACTGTCAGAGGGGCTTTCAAAAAATGTGCTGACTGAGAGTGATGATAACTCTATCATCAGATTCCCCAAAGCTTTCCGTGGTATGCTAGCCAGTGACCTGGAAAATTTCATATAAAAAACTGTGCAAATCTTCAAGTACCGGAAGAGATTAAAATGGTTAACTAATCAACTATCCAAAATGAACTCCATTTCGCATGAACTCATGAACTCCGTTTTTCATGAACTGTATGTCAGCTTGTCCGGCATATTTCTTACTGGGACCGGAAGAAAATAATCCAAATAGAAAACAACTTCATTTTGGGAGAGAACATTAAATGTGAAGAAATAAATATCAAACTGTACAGGTAATGAATGACAGACTAATGATTTATGATCATGGAAGAACAGCTGAATTCACATTTAAAGTCTACAAATTACAAGCATTTCGCTTGGAAAGTTAGAAAGGGACTTGAAAGTCTGACAGCTTTTCACATCAAAAGTTATTTCAAATGACTCGCTCAGCTCTTAGACACTGAAAGCAGTAACGATCTGATGCTTGTAGGGTAGCTATTGTCATTCTCACAAAAAATGAGAATAGATTAGGTAGAGTAGGTTTTACATGGGCCAAAATTGCATAGTCTATCCCAGCCCGGCTTAGGGTTGGGGTCCAGATCTCAAGAAACCGAAATAGAAAAGAAACTGACCCATACAAGATTGAGGGCTGACATGTGGTGACTCCCCTTTAAATACTTCCTGGGGTCAAAAAATAAACTATTATTTCTAGAGCTCAATTCGGCAGGAGAGGAAAGCAAAACAAAGTAAAA
Source organism: Ornithorhynchus anatinus (assembly GCF_004115215.2). Lineage (NCBI taxonomy): Eukaryota > Metazoa > Chordata > Mammalia > Monotremata > Ornithorhynchidae > Ornithorhynchus > Ornithorhynchus anatinus. The sequence goes on along the minus strand of NC_041735.1, from coordinate 10,871,492 downwards.
CAGCCCTGGCCAGTGGAGGATTCTACTCTCTGAGAACAGGATCAGAGCAGAAGGTAAGGACAGGACTATTTTCAACAGCATGTAGTTAGGTACTTTCACTGGGATCAGTGAGTGATTTTCAAAGGTTTTGAACCTCTGATTTAAGATTTATTTTTGAAAATGTAAAGCAGCAATAAAAAAATAGACTTTATATTTTCTTCATTCAGTCAGTCATATTTATCGAGCGTTTACCATGTGCATGGAACTGTACTAAATGCTTGGAAGACTACACAACATTAAACAGACACATTCCCTGCTCACAAAGAGCTTACAGTCTAGAGGGGGAGACAGATATTAATGTAAATATATAAATTGCAAATATGAACATAAGTGCTGCAGGGCTGGGAGGGGGAATGAGTAGAAGGAGAAAGTCGGGGCGGCTCAGTAGGGAATGGGAGAAGAGGAAAGGAGGGATGAGTCAGGAAAGTCCTCCTGGAGGAGATATGCCTTCAATAAGGTACATTTTCCTATTTGACAGAAATAATACCATTTATTCCAAGTGTGTTTTCCTACAAAACAATGTGGTCAAAGGGGCAGTTGACCTCAGTTTGAAGATGACATGTTGATGATGGTTAAGATTTGAAGATCTGTCCATTTATATTGTGTGGGTATAAACAGTCTGTAGGGTGAGACACTTTAAAAAGCTTTAATTCCAATCTGAGAGCACATTTGTTGACATCCCAATATCAATCTGTGTCTGTGTCAGATCCAAAAATTGGTTGAAATAAGAAGTGACAGAATTGCAGAACTGTGGAGCTGGAAATGACTTGAAGAGGCCGTTCACCGCCTTCAAACACCTCTTACTAGTTGGTATCTTGTTAATGGTTAAGGTGCATGCCAAAACATTTATTTAGAAACCTGTATCTGTGTTTGCTTCGGAAATATACTTTAGCTAAATATTGGTCATTGGTCTCCAGATAACTTCTTTCACTTTCAGAAATGTTCAAAAAATGAAAGTTTTGGGGAAGTTAGATTTTAATTATTCATATCACTATCTCTTTTTTGTAATGGCCCTTAAGTGTTTACTATGTGTCAGAGAGTGTATTAATTGCTGAGGTAGATACAACATAGGTTGGACACAGTCCCTCTCCCACATGGAATTCATATAACTCAGAAGGAGGAGTTCATCCACATTTTACAGATGAGGTAACTGAGGCACAGAGAAGTTAAGTGATTTGCCCGAGGTCAAGATGACACAGAAGATAAGTAGCAGAGCTGGGATTAGAACCCAGGTCCTCTGACTCCCAGGCCCGTGCTTTTTCCACTAGTCTCTGCTGATTCTCCTCGGTCTGATTTTGTATTCATCGTTCACACTTCAAGTATCCAACTAAAGGTAACTGGGAAATTTTACCACAGATCCAAACTGAAGATATTAAACTCCATTTCCCACCACATTCATCAAACTGAGGAATTTTCAAAGGAGTAGAGCTGAGATCTAGACAATAAGGTATATATTCAATCCACAGAATCATGAACTTCCTGAGATGTAAGAAAATCTGTTACCAGTTGTCTGAGATTAAAAACTATGCTATGAATTAGCTATAATGTAGAGATTCGACCTGGCAGATGATGAGTCGGTTGACAGTAGTATAACACTGTGAAGGAGCAGTGCTGTTATGAAAGGTGTTCCTGTCCCAAAGAATGCCATTCAATTTTCATTAATCAGAGAGCTTTATGCCTTATTTTTGAAGTGGAGGATATTAGATGGATAGACTTTATCAGCGTTGCAATTCATCTTGGGGATTCATTAGGATGTTATTTCTGCTGAAACTTAGAAAGTTTCTAAGGATTTCCCCTCAAAGGTTCAAGCTGAAAAGTGAATTCCAAAATCATTGCCCCGAGAAATAGTGCCATGTGAATGGTTAGGAGCAAAGTTGCTCCAGTAATTACATTTTAGATATTGCTTTTGAAAAAGACTACTTATTTCACAATAGCAGGAGCACAGTAAGTGCTCATTAAAAAGCAGTAATTGGTTTATCTAACTTCTTTTTTAACTAAGGTGCTTCAGAATGCCATTTAGTTTGTACCTCAGTGGTTGAGAAGGAAATAGAGATTTTCAAGCTACATAAAGGATACTTCCATTTTCCACCTTTCCCTACTCAGAACAAATTCTAATCAGCCTGCCCATGAAACCAATGAAATCTTGGTGCTTGCACCAGATGAACCCATTACCCTCTGAGCTCAGTCATTCATTCATTCATTCAATCATATTTATTGAGCGCTTACTGTGTGCAGAGCACTGTACTAAGCGCTTAGAAAGTACAATTTATCAATAAAGAGAGACAACCCCTGCCCACAACGGGCTTACAGTCTAGAATGGGGGAGACAGACAGAACAAGTAAACAGGCATCAATAGCATCAATATAAATAAATGGAATTATAGATATATATATCCACATCGAAAAAGTAAACAGGCATTAATATAAACAAGTAGAATTATAGATATGTGCATATATACACAATGCTGTGGGGCAGGGAGGAGGGTAGAGAAAAGGGGGTTGGGGCAATGGGGAGGGGGAGCTGAGGAAAAGAGGGGCTTAGTCTGGGAAGGTCTCTTGGAGGAAGTGAGTCTTCAGTAGGGCTTTGAAGGGGGTAGTGTGATTGTATATGATTCCTCAGACTCCTGCCCTGTTGGTTCTCCTGAAATGTCTCGGATATGCTGATAAACAGGCAGTTTGCTCTTTGATGTGTCTAGACACAAAAATGACTCAGGAAGACTCCTGAAAATGATTTCTTCACCAATTTGCTGGGATAAGACACTTGCCTACATAATGTCACAGCTCATCAAATCATTCTCTGGTGTGTTGTGAGTAATGGCTACGCAGTTAATCATCCTGTTTCTTTCCCTGAGGGAGTCTGAGAATAAATCATCATCCTTAGCTAAACAATGGCTCAGTTTTGAGGATCCCTACTTTTCCAGGAAGCAATGAAAAAGCCTCCAAAACCTTCCATCAGAAAAAGTTGAAAACAGGAAAAAAATTGACCTTTTCATTCCCCTCAAGCCCTGTATCAAAAAACAGAATAGTAATGGTAGTGTGGAATTTAATGAGCACTTACTGGATACAGTGTGCTGAATAAATTGTATTTATTGAGCAGTTACTGTATGAACTAAACACTTAGAAGCACAACAGAGGTCATATTCTCGGCCTGCCAGGAGCTTACAAGCTTAGTACACTGCTCGGGACACAGTAAGCGCTCAATAAATAGTATTGAATGATCTAAATATAGAAATATTGTATATATACAAAAGTTCTGAGGATGGACATAACTAAACATAAGGGCAAGAGGTAGCTAAAGAGATGATAATAACATATTAGTTTTTTTGGAGAAGTGGGATTTTAGGGGGACTTTAAAGATGGGGAGGGCTTAGGTCTGGGGAATATGAGTTGGGGAGGAAGTTGCAAGGACAATGTTCTGCACGGAATAAGGCACTCAATAAATACCACTGACTGACTGACTAAACAGGAGCAATAGATATACCCAGGTGGTAGACTAGGAGAGAAAGGAGTGAGAGTGGTGGAGCATCTTTAGGTCAATAGTAAGGGGTCTTTCCTTAATGTATGAGGATGCTTCTTGGGGCTGCAAACTGAGCACTTTGCTTAAATAAATTATTTGTAGTGCAAATTTTTTTTCTAACATTTTCTATGAGGGAAAGACCAGAATGAGATCCAAGGCAGAGTACTAGTTTGGGAGGCAAAAGCAATCACTTCTGACCTGGACCTGCTCTGATACACTAGAGACCTTTCATTTCTCACCATAACTCTGTGCCTCAGTTTCCCTAACAGAGTCAGGAGGCTTTTTATTTCCCATCCCCAAACTCTTCTGTATCATTATTGTAAAGTTTAAATGCTTCAGTAAATGACTTTGAGATCCAGTCCTATAAACACAAGTTTTCACTGTTTTTCTCACATTTATTTCAACTATGGAGTGTCTGTTCTCTGGGTTGTTGTTTTTTTGTGCAAGACTTTTCAGAAAAAAATTGAATAAACTTCAAAGTCTCTCTCTCTTTCTCTCTCACACATACAAAATGTGTGTGTATTTGTGTGTGCATGTGTGCCCATGAGTGTGGCGTTGGGTTCCGTGTTTCCAAGAAGAAAATTTCTCAAGATGGGATCTTAAGAAGTGAAATTTGATATTTAATAATTTCAAGCTGTTTCATCAGTAACATTAATTCCAGCTCTTTGTATTAAACCAGAGAAATTGTCCATAGATTACACCATACTTTCATATTTATGACAGATTGAAATAGATAAAAAAAGAGACTAGATCGAAACCTCATGGATGTGGGTAGAGGAGGTCTGATCTAGATCTACTGGCAACCTTCGGTTATTTCTTTTTTAACCTTTGTGCTCATTTTCAGTGTCCTGCTTGAAAAGACTGCACTTAAAAGCAAAAGCTTTAGACCCAGTAGACAGGAAAAATCACATCCAGGGGGAAGCATTAACGACACACTGCCCTGCAAGAGGAGCTTAACCCTAAACTCAGGTTCATGGGTTTATAACGTGGACTCTGACTTGAACCACACTTGATCCTTGAATGGAAATCCATAGAAAAGCTTTCATCAACAACCGGCAATTAAGTCTTGGGGCAGGAGGACTTGATGTGAAAAATTGGCTGGAGCTAGAATCAGAAAGGCATAAAACTCCTAATTGTTCACCTAATACTGTGAAATTGGAACAGAAGTAGAAATGTGGGACCCAGAAAAAAGGCAGTAGTGTTTGTTCATTTTCTCAATGAATTAAAGATTTACCAAACCTGGCCTTCTGTGATTCTATTCTGGGCTCTGCTTAGCAGCAAAGTGCCCCAAGGGACCCTGAACTCTGGATACACCCCTCCCAGTTTACTATAAAAAGAAATGTCTTTAATGAAAGACAGGGACATAATGAGAGTTTAAAATACCTATCGCCTCTTTAAAAGCCTTTGAAAGAGCCCTATGATTTTAACTAAGAACAAATCATCTTTTGGATCCTAGCTAGAATAAAATACATGAAGAGTTAAATATTAATGATCCCATGTAAATCGATTTATTGAAATATAGCTGGAAAGCAAATGAGGCCATCAAGAAAGAAATTAATACTGTAAGTGGCTCAGGCCATTTAAATTTAGCCTGGGACATCCTGGTTGTATGAATTTCATGTAGATGACACATTTCATATTCTTATTTTATTTCCTCTGGTACAGCCCTATTTCCTAAAACAGCCTAGAAGATCATGTCTTTCCACCCCTTCAGCTTCTTTTTGAATCACTCAGGTTCATTTACCTTCTTAGTACCTATGACTGGTGCCAACTGTGGGTTTTTTATTGTTGTTTCCAAAGCCGATGCCTTACACTGGACTCTTCAGCTCCTTCTTATCCGTGTTCCCTTTGCATGGATCTTTCAGTGGGCTCTTGAGAGCGTACAGGTTCCTTGAGTTTACACTGATGATGCAAGAAGCAGCATGGCTTGGTGGATAATGCTTGAGCCTGGGAGTCGGAAGAACATGGATTCTAATACTGGCTCCACCACGTGTCTGCTCTGTGACCTGGGGCAAGTCACTTAGCTTCTTTGGGCCTCAGTTACCTCATTGTAAAATGGGGATTAAGAGTATGAGCCCCATGTGGGACAGGGACCGTGCCCAACCTGATTAACTTCTATCTACTCCATTACTTATAACTGTGCTTGGCACGTGCTTGGCACAAAGTAAGTGATTAAGAAGTAACAACATTATTATTATTACTGTAGCACTTCAGAGACTACATTTACTCTACATCAGGCTTCACCCTCTAAAGATTCTGTTTGTCCTTCAATCAGCCAGTCAGTCAATTGTATTTATTAAGCACTTACTGTGTGCAGAGCACTGTATTAACTGCTTGTGAAGTACGATATAACAAAAAGCGGACACATTCTCTGCCCATGACAAGCTTACAGTCAATGGTTTTTATTCAGGGCTTACCCTGTGCACAGAGCTGAATTAAGTGATGGACATAAATTACAGATAGGAGAATAGCAGAACATAAGGATCAGTATGTAAGTGCCGTGGGCTGGGGTGAATATCAAGGGCTTAATGGGAACAGGTTCAGGTACATGGATGAGGGAATATAGGGTGGGGAGGTGAGAGCTATGAATATGGGGAGAGCAGTCATAATAATAATAATAATAATGATATTTAAGCATTTACTATGTGCCAAGCATAATTCTAAGCACTCTTACTGATGTGAATGGGGACAAAGTTTCAGGCAGGAGAGAGACTACTGAAGGTAAGAGATAAGAGAATGAGCAATTACTAAGATACCAACTTCTAACAGTACTTTTTTTGTGGAGATGCTCCTTGTCCATCTCATTTTCTACAGTAATGGTTATTCTTCCCCACAATTCTAGGACAAATATTGTATTATGTAGAGTTCCAATCCGATAAAAATGGCATTGATTTCAAACATCTCTAGAATCTCTAGCTTCTCCTTAATAAAGTTCTAAATCCCCAAACTCCGCAGTCTGTATCTTTTGCTTTTCCTTCTTCAGATTTCCGTCAATGTAGACACAATAGTAGTTAGCTCACCAAGATTTTTAATGAACTGGCCTCAATCTGTGACCAATGTAAACTTTAACCTTAAGAGCGCAATTACAGGTCACAGTGTCCAAACAGAAAATTCAAGTGTCTGACAATGATTGCCGGCTGGACTCCATCACCCCAAAAGCTCATTTCCAGTCATCCAGTTCATATATTGCAAAAGCAAGTGCTCTTCATTTCCTTATGGCTTCTGTTGACTTCATGGGCAGCAAAAGCTTTCCTATAACAAATAACTCAGTAGGAATTTGTTACCAATACTGACATTCTAAAATTCCTTTACATTGTGTAATAGGGATTTTCCCGAATCTGTTCATCTAATACTTATTCTTTTTCCATTTAAAATTTAACATACCAACACTGACTCTACTATAATTAAAAAGTGATAGTAAACCCCCTTAGCTCCACTGGTTGTTGTCTCTTGATAACAATAATTTTATTGGGATCTTTATGCTTATTTCAGTATCCCAATGCAGCTGTCCTGAAAGGAAGATACCATTTATGTATCTGGATGCATACATACCTGAGACAGAGTATTGGTGCGTGAGTGTGTGTCTGTCTGTCATCTGTGCGTGTCTGTTCTGAGAAGCAGCATTGCCTAGTAGCGAGAGCACAGTCTTGGGAGTCAGAAGACATGGGTTCTAATCCTGGCTCTGCCACTTGTCTGCTGTGACCTTGGGCAAGTCACTCCACTTCTCTGGGCCTCAGTAACCTCATCTGTAAAATGGGGATTAAGACTGTCAGCTCCGCATGGGACAACCCGATTACCTCGTTTCTACCCCAGAGTTTAGAACAGTGCTTGGCACATAGTAAGCACTTAATACTATAATTATTACTATTCCTGACTGGCTGTATCTCTCTTGGTCCCATTTTCTCTCTCCCTCCCACTTTGCCCTCTCCTTTTCTCCCCACCAATGTCTTCCCTTCTTTCCTTCTTTTTCTGCCAGTCTTTTTCTCTGACTTTATCACTTATTCTGAATTTCTCCCTTTCTCTTGCCACATCTTCCTCCTTTCTAAATATCCACCTTCTATTCCTTTTTCTCCTTCCTAATTTTGGACTACCGGACTTGATCCTGGAAGCTCCAGAAAACAGTCACTTTATGGAAGTAATTCTTCAGTGAATATTTCTAAAAGGCAATTGGCCCACTGTACCTGCAATCAGCCTTCTTTAACTCTCCTTGATATTTTCCTGCTCTCTCAGTCTGAACTTGGAAATCAACTGATTTACATACTTGTCCCATAATCTTTCCTTCTGGTCCTTCCCTCGCCATTTCCCCAACACTATAAGAAATGTATAAGAAACTATAGCCACAATTGCATAGAAAATACCCATCTTCAAGCATAGAACTTCAAAGATGACCTTCAACCGACCACTAATCCCCTCACCTTCAAAGCCCTAAAATTACATCTCCTCCAGAAAGCCTTCTCTAATTGCTCATCTCATCCTATTTTCCTCCTTACTGCATCCCCTATGGACCTGAGTCCAAACCACCTAGGCACTTAGGTGTTCCCACCCCAACACCCTCCTCCACAGCACACGTATACATATCTTTATGTTCAGTTGCTTTCACAACCTGTAATTTATTTTAATATCTATTTCCTCGGCTAATACAGTGCTCTATCTAGAGAAGGCACTCAATAGATACCATTGATTGATAATTCCTCACACATTCAACCCGTCATTGACAATGACGAGGATGATGACAGTGCTCATCTGAACATGCCACTCTGCTGACACTGAGCAAAGTTATTATGAGCAGGTTCACTTGTCTATGACCACAAAGTTATTCTATGAACCTGCACCTGGTGACCCTCCTTTTGTCATCCATTACATGAACTCATTGCCTCATCCTTTCCAGACACCTACTTTTAACTAGAAAGACATGAGTTCCTCTGACCCCTGTAAACCTTTCTCCTCCTTGGGCAGAATGATCCACTCAAAGGCCATGTTTTTCTGATAAACCATATCTGCTCCTTTCATAGGGGTAGCACGATAAAGACAAATGATTAGAGGATTATTTGTATTACTTCTTGTTTCATTTTCATTTTATTTTTCCACTTCGCACTCAGCTAAATGCAGCTTAAATAATACACTAAATAGAATGTGAATCAGCTCTTGAGGCAACACTGACATTAGAATGAGTTTACACTGCCATAGTATGAGCCACATTAAGTAATTTACCCCAGCCAAAACTCCAACGTGCACTTTATGACTGCCCAACTAAACCTATTAGAAAACAGGTTATAACACTCTGAAGTGAAACCAATAAACACAGAATCCATTTAATATAACAAACACCAATAAGCACTCTACATAGCACAGCAAAAATCTAGGGCAGAAATGCATCAAAGGTCAAAGGTTTGATGAAGCCAGAAACCTCTGATGATAAAATGAATTCATTCAATAGTATTTATTGAGCGCTTACTATGTGCAGAGCACTGTACTAAGCGCTTGGGATGAACAAGTCGGCAACAGATAGAGACAGTCCCTGCCGTTTGACGGGCTTACAGTCTAATCGGGGGAGACGGACAGACAAGAACAATGGCACTAAACAGCGTCAAGGGGAAGAACATCTCGTAAAAACAATGGCAACTAAATAGAATCAAGGCGATGTACAATTCATTAACAAAATAAATAGGGTAACGAAAATATATACAGTTGAGCGGACGGGTACAGTGCTGTGGGGATGGGAAGGGAGAGGTGGAGGAGCAGAGGGAAAAGGGGAAAATGAGGCTTTAGCTGCGGAGAGGTAAAGGGGGGATGGCAGAGGGAGTAGAGGGGGAAGAGGAGCTCAGTCTGGGAAGGCCTCTTGGAGGAGGTGATTTTTAAGTAAGGTTTTGAAGAGGGAAAGAGAATCAGTTTGGCGGAGGTGAGGAGGGAGGGCGTTCCAGGACCGCGGGAGGACGTGACCCAGGGGTCGACGGCGGGATAGGCGAGACCGAGGGACGGCGAGGAGGTGGGCGGCAGAGGAGCGGAGCGTGCGGGGTGGGCGGTAGAAAGAGAGAAGGGAGGAGAGGTAGGAAGGGGCGAGGTGATGGAGAGCCTTGAAGCCTAGAGTGAGGAGTTTTTGTTTGGAGCGGAGGTCGATAGGCAACCACTGGAGTTGTTTAAGAAGGGGAGTGACATGCCCAGATCGTTTCTGCAGGAAGATGAGCCGGGCAGCGGAGTGAAGAATAGACCGGAGCGGGGCGAGAGAGGAGGAAGGGAGGTCAGAGAGAAGGCTGACACAGTAGTCTAGCCGGGATATAACGAGAGCCCGTAATAGTAAGGTAGCCGTTTGGGTGGAGAGGAAAGGGCGGATCTTGGCGATATTGTAGAGGTGAAACCGGCAGGTCTTGGTAACGGATAGGATGTGTGGGGTGAACGAGAGGGACGAGTCAAGGATGACACCGAGATTGCGGGCCTGCGGGACGGGAAGGATGGTCGTGCCATCCACGGTGATGGAGAAGTCTGGGAGCGGACCGGGCTTGGGAGGGAAGATGAGGAGCTCAGTCTTGCTCATGTTGAGTTTTAGGTGGCGGGCAGACATCCAGGTGGAGACGTCCCGGAGGCAGGAGGAGATGCGAGCCTGAAGGGAGGGGGAGAGGACAGGGGCGGAGATGTAGATCTGCGTGTCATCTGCGTAGAGATGGTAGTCAAAGCCGTGAGAGCGAATGAGTTCACCGAGGGAGTGAGTGTAAATGGAGAACAGAAGAGGGCCAAGAACTGACCCTTGAGGAACTCCAACAGTTAAAGGATGGGAGGGGGAGGAGGCTCCAGCGTAGGAGACCGAGAATGATCGGCCAGAGAGGTAAGAGGAGAACCAGGAGAGGACAGAGTCCGTGAAGCCAAGGTGAGATAAGGTACGGAGGAGGAGGGGATGGTCGACAGTGTCAAAGGCAGCAGAGAGGTCAAGGAGGATCAGAATGGAGTAGGAGCCATTGGATTTGGCAAGAAGGAGGTCATGGGTGACCTTAGAGAGAGCAGTCTCGGTAGAGTGGAGGGGACGGAAGCCAGATTGGAGGGGGTCTAGGAGAGAATGGGAGTTAAGGAATTCTAGGCATCGATTGTAGATGACTCGTTCTAAGATTTTGGAAAGGAAGGGTAGTAGGGAGATAGGACGATAACTGGAGGGGGAAGTGGGGTCAATTGGTTAGGAATTGGTTACCTTTCTTTCCAAGCAAAGTGGGAGTTCCTTACTGTGACTTCTTCTCTTGCCTGTATTCAGGTAAAATCCCCATCAATGTCTATGATGATAAAAAGGGAACTGGAAACATTTTACCAACAGCAATAATAGCAATGGTGGTGTTTGGTAAGTGTTTTGTGCCAAGATCTAAGAACTGGGTAGATATTAGATAATCAGGCCAGATAGTTATGCTCATGATTACCATTATTACTTTCAATGAAATAACAGTAGGCCATGCTGTCACTGGAATGAAGATTGCTCCCACAAAACTTTAAAGACTGAGTAGATAACATGTAGAAACACCTAAAGTGAATTGGTAACATTTGAGAGAACAGTGTATTGGGAGGTCATAGTTACTATAAAGGGGTGCACATTGAGGACATTCACCAGGTTCTCTGAAACCTTCTCAGAATCAGTCTCAACCTTCTCAGTCTGTTGTGTTTTGCGCTACAATAATTTCAATTTTCTTAGATCCATTTTATTTGGTTAAAAATTTTCTACTTTGGAATGCTGGACATTGAGAAGTATCTATAACTATTTATATAGGATAAAATATAATTCATCTGTCCCCATTCTTTTTTTAGTAATACTCAGAACACTGTTTTCTAATCTAAAAGTAGTGCTTTCAAAATCATCTAAAAATGTTTTTATTTGTGAACAAAAAGAAGTATTTAAAATCCAACCAAAACTTCCAACGAAAAAAGACAAATTTTAGTCAGATATTTATAAACCATTCATCTTGGAATGTGTTCCTCTCTCCTTCTCTGAAGTTTTATTTCCTCCTCCTTCAGAACATCTCAACTTGGATGTCCAGCTGACAACTCAAACTTAACATATCCCAAACAGAACTCATCTTCCTACCCAAACCCTGTCCTCCCCCTGACTTTCCCATCACTTGACATAGCACCACTATCCTCTCAGTCTCACAAGCCCACAACCTTGGCATTATCCTTGACTCATTTCTCCCAGTCAACCCACATATTAAATATGCCACCAAATTCTGTCAGTTCTTACCTTCACCATATGGCTAAAATTCTCCCTTTCCTCTCTATCCAAACTGTTACTATGCTGATCCAAGCATTTCTCCTACCCCCCGCCTCGACTACCGCAACAGCCTCCTTGCTGACTTTCCATGTTTCCTGTCCCTCTCCACTAGGGTCCACAATTCTCCCTGCTGCATGGATCATTTTTCTACAAAAATATTCAGTTCATGTTGCCCCATTTCTCAAGAACCTCCAGTGGTTGACCATCCACCTCCTCAAACAGAAACTCCTTTCCATTGAAATTCAACCACCTCACCACCTCCTCTCTAACCTAGCAAGCACATAGTACTCCTCGAACACCAAGCTACTTTCTGGGAAGCAGCATGCCAGTGGAAAGAGCCCAGGTTGGGGAGTCAGAGGTCGTGGGTTTGAATCCCGGCTCTGCCTCTTGGCAGCTGTGTGACTGTGGGCAAGTCACTTCACTTCTCTGGGCCTCAGTTCCCTCATCTATAAAATGGGGATGAAGACTGTGAGCCTCATGTGGGACAATCTGATAACCCTGTATCTACCCCAGCACTTAGAACAGTGTTCTGCACATAGTAAGCACTTTATAAATACAAACATTAATATTAACCTACTCGCTCTACCTTGATGTTGTCTATCTAGCTGCTGAGCCCTAACGTCCTGCCTCTGGCCTGGAACTCCCTCCTCCTTCATATCCTACAGACCATCACTCTCGCCACCTTCAAAGCCTAATGAAGACGACATCTCCTCAAGACCTTCCAGTACTAGGTCCTCATTTCCACTACTCTCCCTTTCTTCCATGTCATCACTGCATTTGCATTTACATCCTTTAAAGCACTTGATATTAATAATAACGACTGTGGTATTTGTAAAGAGCTTACTATGCGTCAAGCACAGTACTAAGCACTGGGATACATATTCATCCCATCCTCAGCCCCTCTGCACTTATGTACATATCTGTAAGTTATTTTAATGTCTATCTCCCTCTCGAGACTGTAAGCTCCTTGTGGGCAGGGAACATGTCTACCAATTCTATGATACTGTATGCTCCTAAGTCCTTAATTCAGTGTTCTGTCCACAGTAAGAGCTTAATACAAGGGGACTGATTTCTCAGACTGATAATCAACCAGTGGTGTTTGAGCACTTAAGTACTTGAGTTCTACGCGCTGGAAAAATTACATATGTTTGCATTTCTCATATGAGGCTCAGGTTTCTGAACTAATACTGCTTCTCAGTGTCATCGCTTGGGCTAACTGTTCACATTTGCCTTCATTCTTGGGGGTTAAAATCATAACTACCACAGTTCCAATGCAACTAACTGCTTTGGGTGGGTGGGTGGGACCAGCTGGAGCTGTTAACAGCATTACTTAAGATGGTACTGCCTTCCAGTCACTGTCACGCTAGACCCATTTAGAAATAGTAACTTGGGTTTAATATTTCATCATTAATTTACTGAGTCACCTAGTCCAGCTAGGATGGAAGGTATTGCTCAGGAGGACTCAGTGACCTGGCATGATGTTGAGATACCGTGCTCAGTGCTATCACATGTGGGCCGATGCTGGGGGAAAAAAATGACTTATCCTGGAACCATAGATGGCCTTATAGATGTTCCTCAAGTCATTCAGAAAAAAAAATGGGCTGTCAAACATTATCCAAAGATTAACGTTAAGGTCTATCGTAGGATGCCAATTAAACTCATTGGCCTTTTACCTAACTGGTCAGTTATTTCTAAATATATTATCTCTTGTGGTGTATGTTAACATATGACTGATAACAGAATTCCATCGGGGATGTCCAAACCGCTGCCCTTCTTCACTTTCTGTGCAATTCATAATGAAAAGCAAAGTTTGGCATATTGAGCAGTGTTGCCTAGTGGAAAGAGCATAGGCCTGGGAGTCAGAGGACCTGGGTTCTAGTCCCAGCTCCACCACTTGTCTGCTGGATGACCTTTGGCAAGTCACTTCATTTCTCTGAGCTTTAGTTTCCTTAGCTGTAAAATGGGGAGAAAGACTATGAGCCCCATGTGGGACAAGGATTGAGTCCCACCTGATTACCTTATATCTACCCCAGCACTTAGTACAGTGCCTAGCACGTAGCAAGTTCCTAAATATCACAATTATGATTATTATAATATTCACTTTGCAATTTACCACCTCCTACTTACCACTCCACTGGTTGCATTCTGTGACATGGCAAGAATGGGATTGGTTGGACTTGGAGAGCATTGGTGATACTCCCTGAGTTCTCGATCCTCAAGTCCTTGGGCGGGGAGGGCTACGGCACCCAGCCCCACCCTCAGATGATCCTCTTACTCTCTCCTGGAAGTTTTCTCTTTCATTTGTGGCTTATATTTTTGGACTGTGGCTCCTCTCTGTTCACGAATCTTACACACCCTGGCTTTAAATCTATAGAACAACTCAAAGCTCTATATTAAGCTTACTAAGTACAGAGCATTTTACTAGGTGCTTGGGAAAGTACAAGAGAGTTAGCAAACATGATCCCTGCCCACAGTGAGCTTACAATCTGTAGACACCATTCATTCAATCGTATTTATTGAGCACTTACAGTGTGCAGAGCACTGTATTAAGTGCTTGGAATGTACATTTCGGAAAGAGAGACAATCCCTGCCCATCAACGGGCTCACAGTCTAAAAGGAAAATTGGATATTACACCATCCTATGTTCCTGAGGCATACTTGACTTTGCTTCCTTATATAATACTGTATTGCATATCTTTATGTCTTCATCCATTTGTATGCTTATGTTTCCTCCTCTTTAAAATGGAGACTAAATACCTGTTCTCCCTCTCCCTTCTACCATGAGCACACGGAGGACAGGGACTGTGTCCCATATGCATATATTATATCTTTCCCATTGTTTAGTGAGTTTGCTCAGCCCAGAGTAAGTGCTTAAAAATACCACTTTTATTGTTAATTGTCTTTTTCAACAGAAATCCACACTTAGTTTTAATTTAAATGTCAACGATTATCAATCAGGGATTACTAAAATCCAGTTTGTTCATTTTTTAACTTGTTTCAGTCAATCCTCAGTAATCTACTGTTTTCCAAGCAATTACACCGAAAGAATCAAAGGATCACACCTGATCAATTCAGAATCTCACAAAGTTGATTTTCAAAGTGGCAGGAATTTTATATCACTGAAATAGGGTAATGTAGCTTTCCACTTTAGGTGTGATGCTCTGTACTTAGTGAAGAGCATCTTATATCTTTTAATTACATAGTGATACAAATCCAAAAAGACAGCAAGAGAGAGTCTTGGTTTCATGACTTACTAATAGGCTTAAAAAGCAAGCTAGGGAAGAAAAACTGTAATAATTCTTTAATACTAGAGTCATTTCTTATAGCAGAGATGGCTCCACCAGGTTCCACACAGCTGACCCACTGCATTCCATGTTGATCTGGCAACTCTACCAAAGGGCATGGATCCAAGCCACTTGTAAACAGATAGGTATGAAAGTGTGGTCACTCTACTAGTATTTGTTTTGATAATATTTACATATATATATATATATATATATATATATATATATATATATATATGGACACACACACATATCCAGCATGGAGATGATAGAACCCCCTAGGTTACTGCCAAATTGCTTTCTCTCTTTAACTGAAAGGAAAAGTCAAATTACTTTGCTTTCACATGGCAGGATTTTTATGGAATATTTATGAATTGAAACCACTTTGGACATAATGGTGGTGATATGGATGAATGGAGGGAAATGGTAGACACACAGATCTACATTCCAAACAAGCTGTGGCATCCATTTTGTCTTTCTCTGGGAAGATTGCAGTCAGTCATAGACCCATCCCAGAAACTGGCTGATAATTAGCAGAATGGCTGGTAAGGACACATGCCCAGAGCCAGAAGAGACTGATCACCACAAAATTTCTTAGCTATCCTATAGGAAAAAAATTTCCCACACATTTTGCCAGCCAAGTATTTGAGACAAAATGTACAAGCAGTTGAAAGTCACCTTAGATTTGGATTTTAAGGGCTGAAACTTTCCATGACTCCCCATCTTTGGAGTTCAAAGAGTCATCTGTGGTTTGGGTGCTAATTTGGGGAAACTTGTTGTTTTCACATGTTTCAAGACAAACTTGTGCAGAATGTGGTTTCTCCAATCTGTCACTTTGAGTTTGAGGATAAAATTTCAAGCAAAACTCCAAGGTTGCAAATTATGTGAAATGAGATCCTCCTTCCCCAAAAGAAGCATTCACAAGTTTATTTTTATAGCGAAAGAAGTTTTCCTGCTGCAATGCTTTTACCCATTCCTAGAATAAAAATGACAGTAGCTGCAGAGAGCCTTTCTAAAAGTCATGGGATAATAGAGTGGGAAAAGGCCTGGACCAAAAGTCTTAGCACTAAGATTCAAGGTTTAGTGCTCACATCAAGTGATAATCTATTTTAGTCAGGACACAGTATCTCTGCTTCTCAGGTTCCTTACTGATAAATTATGGGCTCTAATACTGGCTCCCTACTTAGAGGAGTATGTTGGAGATGAGCAAAAATGCCTGATCTTCCCCTTCCCATGAAGAAGGATGGGATATTTAATAGTATGAAACAGCATTTATCTTCACTCTGAAAGCTTTGAGGATCATAATTTTCCTCTTCCTGCCCAACCCTGTGGAGTGGAATCTTGCTCTCTCTTCCCCACAAAAAATTGGGGTTTCCAGATTTTTAGATCATGCGAAGAGTGGTGGCTCCTTCTCACCAAGGATTTTTACCTAGTGTGGTGAGATAACCAAACACTGTTCCCTCTGCATAGTGATGAGCACTGTTGCTATTTTTATTATGGAATCTTAACTTGTTTTCATTGCAGTTTGTATACTTATATTTCTCCTCACACAAACTGTAAATTCCTTGTGGAATGGGGATCATTTTATAATTGATTAGCTTGTAAATTTCCTGATGTTTAGGCTGCCTTGTATATTATATAATTATTGAATAATAATGATAGAATAAAAATAGTAGTAGACGAACTGGGCTTTAAGAATGTGGGATTACAGTTAGCATATCTGAATGAGCAGCCCCAGAGGAACCTGAGGGGAATATCAGAAGAATGGTTAGGCAGGTCATAGGAAACACAGTAGGACTGATTTTGTCAGTTAGTCATTGTTTCCAAAATGGAAAATAAAATAGTTTTGGTGAATTTTTCCCCTCTCCTAGCCAACTGAACATTTGCTAATTCCTTGTCAGTGATCCTCCCCTGATTTTGGTAAAAGACAAGGTGGTCTAATCTCCCACGGGTATTTTAAAAGGCTTTCAGCAAACATCAGAAGATAACACATGACTCAGTGGATGGGAAAGGAAGAAATGTGATGTGAAGCTAGTCTTTGTGCATATTCCCCCTATTTTGAAGGACCTCTATTTTTTGCTTTTAGGCCAAAGGTGTTGTAAACACATACAAATCACCACATGGTTCTAGGCTACGGTATCTTTGCCCCACTCCATTCCCCGTCACCAAATAGAGGTGACTTAGAAGACAAAGGAGAATCGTATTATTTTCTAAATGGTGCTTAATTCCGATCACTGTCTATTAATACCACCACATGGCAAAGAAATAAAAAGTAAAAACATTCCATAACCTATATCATATTCGTTATGCTGCTTTACAGTGCTTAAACAGATTTGATGACTTTATGTTATAGTATATTACATAAAAGAATGAGACACATTCTGTTTGAGCTGTCAGGATTCAAATAAAGACTCAAAAGTTTCTGCATTATAGGTAAAAGTGTGGTAAGGTTACTTTATAAGATTTTGTACTTCATATTCTGGGACCTTATGAAATTTCCTGTTTGGGGGTTCCAACGATAACCAATTTTTCCAAAGAAACATTAAAAAAATTGTTACTTCATATTTTGCTGCTACATATATGCAGAAATGCAAAATTAATAAATACGAGGTTGAATTTTCAAATACATAAAACATGCCAAATGCCTCTGAACTCCTTCTTACTCTATTCAAGCTCCTTAATATGAAATCAAACTTCAAACAGGCCTCCCTTCTATAATTTTTCAGTATAAAGACGACAGGGATTTTTGTTTCACTGTGCTGTGTTTCTTCCAATTATACATCTAACTGAATGAGGAAAAGGGAAAAAACATACCATAGAGTGTGTGGAATCCATTATCAAAAAAAAAGATTTTTAAGAGAATTGTTTTAAACCATGGGGGAGTGGAGTCATATAAACAGAAGCTCATTCATTATAAATGCTAATTCAATATCATTATAATCAGATATTTATTCTAAAAGAAACGAATGCTTTGTAATTTTAAAAAGTGCATTGATAAATAAGATTGTGAATCTAAAATCCAAAAATCCAATCCAACAGTGCCACCTGCTGATACTCTACACAGCATCAAATGTTGTCTGAACGAATTGTAGGGTTGGTAGTGCTAAGATTAGGGCTGACATAAACGCATCTTTGTAATTATCCATTCATTTGTATTGAATGTTCATAGAGTGAGCCCTATTAAACAAAGCCTTCCCCATGAGATCCATCTGCTTCTTCCCGACAAAAGATACTAATTTGTTTGGGTTTTCTTAATGCCCCTTTTAGTTTCAAAATAATTCAATTCCTTTTGAAGTCCCCAGCCTCCATTAATGTTTGATTTTATATCACAAAGTTTATTCTATTTCCTTCCCACCCAAAGGTACAAGTTTCAGGATTTTTTTTTCAATCTGGGTTCATAGTTGAGGGCTAACTCCTCCCGTCTATATTCTATATATTATTTTCTGGGATTAGCAAAGCATTTGTCATATATGAATCGATGGCACATCACAATAAAAATTCACCATGATATTCCAATACTCCCTTAATAACCAGACACCGAAAACCCCAGATCTTTGACTCAGAGATTTATAGCCCCAGTAACGTGACTGGCAACATAACCCAGGATTCTTAGCATTAGCTATATTAAATTCTTTTGGTAAAATGTTTCAATTTCCCATTAAAGATAATTAATTTATTGTCTTCATTTTAAAAGAAAAAAGTGAAATCTGAAAGTTACTCCCTAGGGAAATGGATTTATGATTCATGAGTGATTCACTGCTTGCTCTAAGAATAAATTGTTGATGTTGAAAAGCCACTTAAAATTCATAATGTCTTTATTATGAAAGACAAAATTCAGCCTGTATTCTTGGGATTTTTCATAGAGAGAAAAAAATATAGCCTTCCAATTTGGGAGGCCCTATGGCCCACAAAAGTTTAAATAACTGATACAAAAAGACAAAAGTAGAGATTACTAAAGTACATTCAGAGCACATTATGTTGTCAATAGGGGTACTGTTCCTCTGGTCAAGGGAAAGTTGAAAGTATATAATTTTCGACCTCTAAAAAGAAAGAAAACCTCACTTCACTTTTTTTTCCAGCAATTTATGCAGAGGAGTTATACATTTGTTAGCCAGCTGGGAGAAAAACTAAACAGTATACCAATTGAGAGGACAATAGGTTTTGAATGCATGTGTACTTCAATAGTTTACTTTGTTTCTATCATGGTATATAATTATTTATTTTTTTAGGTCATGAAATTATCTGCTCAACTGGACAGGTGCCTCTTTTGTGTGCCTACGATTAAAGTAAAGGATTACAGCCAGAACTGGAAAATTCCTACCCATTACAATGAAGAGTTTAGGTATTCAAACTGAATAGAAGAGCCTAAGATCTGGCTAACTGAGGGAAAGACTGAAAGAGGAATTCAACCTGAAAACTGTTGATTTCTTATTTCAATTGTTTAGATTTTGACTAAATCACAGGTTTTGAGAGGATCCCTCCTTAATTATCTAGGATAGAAAAGATGAAATTGTGTTAAAGTGGGAGAGATGTGCGGGAAAAGAAGAATTGAAGCAGGGTAGATTTTAACTATCTTTCATTTCATTTCAGGGTGATCAACAAATAAACAGGCTATCACAGGACGTTCTGGAGTCTCCAGTCTTGGAGATCTTTAATAATAGAGCAGGAAGTTACTCATCATCCTTAAAGGCACATGTTTGTCTAAAGACAGGGTTTGGACCAGGTTGATCAAAAGCATTTATTGAGCACCTGTAATGTTCTGAGGTCCTTCCTGCTCTATGATTCTAGGATTTGTTCTTCAAATTTAACTCACTTTGCACATGGAAGGATCAAATTAATGTCTAGTGGGGTTTTTTTGAAGATTGGGAGGCAGCATAGCTTAATGTAAAGAATCTAGGATTGAGAGTTGGGGGAACCAAATTCTAGTCCTTGCTGTATGACCTATATTCAAGTCACAACTTTTTGGTACCCCAGATTCCTCATCTGTAAAATGGGCAAAAAAATCCCTGTTCTCCCTCCCTTTTAAGACTGGCGAGGCTTGTGAGGAACAGGAACTATGATCTGATTATCTTTTCCCTACCCTGATGCGTGGCACATAGTAACCACTTATTAAACACCAACTATTACCATTACAATGCCCAGAGCTGAGAAGCAGTATCATATTTAAATACTAGATAATTTTTTGTTTGAGAACCAGAATTACTCATCAACCTCATTGGGAAGTTTCCTGAGGCTTGATATTTGGGAAAAAAAAAAGAAAATTTCACAAAGAACCAGGTATATTAAAGATGTTTCCCATTTATCTTTTACAGTAAAAAAGACTAAAATGATAGTCTATTCAAACAGGTTTGATTAATTTTCTGTTAATTAGTGGAAATTTTAAAAGCATATTAGTAATTACTATTACTGGGCACCCGCTTGGCATTTTTAATGTAGATGAAATTTCATAATATTTTAGAAACTGTAAACTGTATTGATAGATGGCATTAAAGGAAGCAGCTGAATATTTCTGCACAATTGGTACTGATGGCCTTATAAGCATTGTCATTTAGAGCACTACATCTTGTTTTGCAATTCTGAAACCAGAAAAAATATTAACCCTTGATTGAAATTTGGAGTTTACAAATAGCATCTCCTGGGGCCAGCCCATTCTCAACAATTATTACCTGAAAAATCAAAGTATGCAGGGTCTGGATCGTGAGGAGGCAATAAGCCAAACAGAAATTCACACAGATTCACATCAGACTTTAGGCTGAATCTGAACTAGGAATTTTTTTAAAATATAATAAGCTTGCCTTGATAGGCTAGAAACAGAATCCAGATCTCTTGCTTTTCTCCTTCCTTATTTATCTCTGTATCTTTCCAGTCGCTTTAATTCAATGTTTCCATTTGTTCCTGTTGATGGAATTTTCATCTCTCCAATTCTTGCCTCTCTTCTGACCTATTTTTTTTCTGATCTTCATATGTTAATCTTGGCTTTCTTCTAGCCCTCAGACCCTCTGAACTGGCTTTCTGTACTTTGACTATTTTTCTCACTTCCCCTAGTTTAACATATCCAAATTACATTCTTTGATTTTCTTCTGCTACTGGTTTGACTTCACCCTTACCTAGTCATTCTCTTATCCTCTTTTTGAGAGTCGTAGTTAACTAGAATTTCATAGCAGAAAGCTTTTTGTTAATACATGCATCCCGAAAAACAGAGTAAAGTAGCTACTTCATAAAAGTGAATAAAAGTCTTATTTATTTTCAGATTTCAGCATAAAGAGAGGAAAAAGTTGAGATTCAGAAATGTTGCACTTAGAAGCCAGTTAAAATGCACTGCAATATGCTAGTTGTTGGAGAAAACCTGGTGGGCGTCACCCTCTTGGGGAAAGAGGGCTGGGTCTACTATCATGAAGGTTTCTCTCCCTGTATGGCAAATTTGTTCCAGTACCTGAAACAGTAGTCTTTGAAACCTTCCACTAGAGCTCTTGGAGGGCGAGGATCACGTCCACTAACTCTACTGAACTCTACCAAGTGCTTAGTATGGTGCTGGGCCGAGAGAAGTGCTCAATAAATAGGACTGATTGATGCAATTGCAATCGACAGGTTGGGCTAGGCCCTGGCTCATTTGCTGATTTCTGAAGTACCTTTAGGTTTTCCACAGGAGGCAGTGGCCGCAACTCTTCCTTGGATATTATTGAGTGAGACTGAGGAATGCAGCATGAAGGGTTCAGCGCAAAATGCAGCAAGAAAACAGGTGGCAGAGGGGCTGGGGTAATGGCAACTCCCCCTCAGTTGGCATTGCTACCGAATCTGGTCCTAAACCAACTCTCCCGTGTTTAGTCCTTAGTATCCTGTCTCAGCCGGATGCTGTCTCTCTCGGGCAGTAGCGTTCACCCTGTTTAGCTTTTCACTTCATTTTCTTTCAAGTCGGGTCCTCTTTAATCCTGCTTTACTGGGCTAATGGTAAGAGGCAGCGATGATGGGCCTCCCCTTCTACCACAGCTTAGCGACGAGGGGGGAGCCTGCAAACCACAGGTCTGAATGCATGTGGCCACACTGTGGCAGTAAACATCCCCAAGCCGGAACTCTCCACTCCACACGCGTTAACGCTTTCCCCAGCAAGTAAATCTCATGAGCTAATTCGTTGAAACAGCAAGAAATAAGGTGCAGTGGTCAGGCATGTCTACCTTGCAGAAAATACGGTTGGCATGAAGGTCTCGTAATAAAGATGAATGATCTTCTGAATAATAGCCAGGTATTTAGTTCAGTTGCCAAATTAAGTAGAGTATTGACCAAAATTTAAGCAGCATCAAAATTCAACTTGTTATATTACATATGTGTGTATGATATTATATATGTGCACGTGTGCACAGAGATAAAAGAAGCGAGACAGAGAGAAAGAGAGGTGGAGGTGTCCCTATCCTTTAGGTTAAAATGATGCTAATCGATCGTATTTATTCATTGCTTACTGAGTGCAGAGCACTTATTGCCATTGCTCTTGTCTGTCTGCCTCCCCCGATTAGACTGTAAGCCCGTCAAACGGCAGGGACTGTCTCTATCTGTTGCCGACTTGTTCATTCCAAGCGCTTAGTACAGTGCTCTGCACATAGTAAGCGCTCAATAAATACTATTGAATGAATGAATGAATCGCTTTAATAAGAACTTGGGAAAATACAATATAAAAGTTGGTAGACACATATCTTACCCACAAATGAGCTTATACTCTACAGGGGAAGACAACTACTAATATAAATAAATTACAGATATGTACATAAGTGTTGTGGGACTAAGGGGTGAATAAAGAAGGCAGAGGGTAGTGGGAAATGAGGAAATGAGGAAAAGAGGGCTTAGTTGGGAAAGGCCTCTTGGAGGAGATGTGTTTTTAATAAGGTGTTGAAGGTGGAGAGTGTGATCATCTGTCAGAGCTGAATAGGGAAAGCATTCCAGGCCAGAGGCATGATGAGGATAAGAGGTCAGCAGCGAGGCAGGTGGAGTGAGGAGGGTGGAGTTAGAGAAGCAAACTGCGTATGCTGGGTTGTAGTAGGAAAGCAGCGAGGTAAGGTAGGAGGGAGCAAGGTACTTGAGCGCTTTAAAGCCGACGTTAAGAAGTTTGTTTGATGAGAAGGTGAATGGCCAACCACTGGAGGTTCTTGAAGAGTGGTGAAACATGGTCTGAAGATATTTCTTTAAAAAAAGATTCAGGCAGGAGAGTGAAGTATGGACCATATGGGGAAAGAGACGGGGGGGCAGGGAGATCAGCAAAGGGGCTGGTGCAGTAATGAAGGTGGGACAGGATAAGTGCTTGGATTAGCATGGTAGCAGTTTGGATGGAGAGGAAAAGAAAGATTTTTGCAATGTCATGAAAGTTGAACAGGCGAGATTCGGTAGCAGGTCAAATATGGAAGTTGAATGAGAAAGATGAATCAAGGATAACTCCAGTGTGCGTTGTGTGTAAGTGTTACTCTTAGGAACCATGGCATGACTGACCAGACTTTCCACTTTGTGTGCCCCTTGTTGAATTATTGCATTTGTTGTATCTAGTTGATCCTATTTTCCATTTTGTAATGTGATGTCATGATTTTCCTGAAGCTTTTGACACAAGAGTTGTCCCATCTCTCATTGCTGCATGCGAGACTGGCCTATGTTCATAATACAGGTGGTATTTGTTAATTAATTAATGTTGGTATTTGTTAAGCGCTTACAATGTGCAGAGCACTGTTCTAAGCGCTGGGGTAGATACAGGGTAATCAGGTTGTCCCACGTGAGGCTCTCAATTAATCCCCATTTTACAGATGAGGTAACTGAGGCACAGAGAAGTGAAGTGACTTGCCCACAGTCACACAGCTGACAAGTGGCAGAGCGGGGATTTGAACCCATGCCCTCTGACCCCCAAGCCTGGGCTCTTTCCACTGAGCCACGCTGCTTCTCTGTTGAGCACTTACTATGTGCCAAGCACTGAACAATCTACATACACTGGGGTGATATCAGAAAATCAGGTCAGACAGTCCCTATCTTTCATGGGGCACAGTCTGATTGGAGGGAGAGTAGGTATTTAATCCCCATTGTAAAGTTATTGAAACTAAGGCCCAGAGAAGTTCAGCAACTTGCCCGAAGCATCACAGCAGCAGAGACAGAACTGGTACTCAGGTCCTGTGACTCCCAAGCCTATGCTCTTTTCACCAAACCATGCTTCTTCTCGTGCTGGCTTCTGCTCTGGGCTCCAAACTGCCAACTGCTATGCCAAATCCTTTGGGGTTCAGCTTCATTGGATCTTTAATGCATGTTTAAAAATACAAGAAGCATCATTATTGGGTCTATCCAGCCACATATCACACTTGATAGGGGCAATAAACAGTGAATGTTTGTTGTCATAAATCATAATTGTTGGGATGTATTAACATCCATAACTTTTCCTTTCAATAACCCATCAAAACACTTCTGAAATTACATATTCTCCAATAATAATAATAATTTCAGTATATGTTAAGCACTTACTATGTGCCAGGAACAGTACTAAGCACCAGGGTAGGTACAAATTTGCCACATTGGACATAGTCCCTGTCCCACATGGGGCTCACAGCCTCAATCCCCCTTTTACAGATGAGCTAACTGAGTCCCAGAGAAGTAAGCGACTTGCCCAGGATAGCACAACAGACAATTGGCAGAGCCGGGATTAGAACCCACATCCTTCTGACTCCTAGGCCCATGCGCTATCCATGAACCACACCCAATTCATTTCTCATTTTCCCTTCTTATATGCATCAATAGCCACTTCCATCCATCCCACCTATGTAAATGACACTCACCCTCACCTACATGGCAGAGGACAGGACATTCTGGAGAGAGGTATATTCTCGGAGTCACTATGAATCGGAAAAAACCTGACGGCACTGAATAATACTAATAACTTCCACCTATCTGTAGTTGATTTTTGTATCCATCTCATATACTAGATTGTAAACCTCTTTAAGGGCTTTATGTCTACAAATTCTACTGTACTCTCCCAAGTACTTAGTACAAGGTTCTGCATAAAATGGCCCCACCACAAATATGATTGACTGATCCTATGATTTATGCATATATAGCATCTTCCAGTATCCTTAAATTTTTCCTGTAACACTGGAACAGTCCTTCTAATTAACCCATTATGGACCTCACACATCTAAACTCATCTTCAATTTATTGATATTCTCAATATTATTATTATAATTGCATTTGTTAAACAATTACTATATGCCAAGCACTGTCCTAAGCACTGGGATAGATATATGATATCCAGGTTCAGCAGTCCTTGTCCCACATGAGGCGCAACCTAAGTAGAATGAGGAGGAAACTCAGGCACAGAGAAGTGAAAGGATTTGTCCAAGGTCATTCAGACAAGTGGCAGAGCTGGGATTAGAACCCAGGACCTCTGACTCTCAGGCCCGCACTCTTGCCACATGGCTCCTCACAATACACAGTTATCAATGGTAACAAATTCCATCTGCCATCATTCGCTACGTGCTCTGCACACAGTAAAAGCACTCAATGAGTACCACTGTTTGGAAAAGTTACTGTTTTGTGTGTTTTGGACCTTTTCAAGCTTTAATCCATGTCTCCCATCCTAATGTTGGGGAATATGTACTCTTTTGTTGCTCATCCTGTTTCGCTTTGCTGTTCAAGGCAGTGGGAATATTCAAGTCATTCAATGCCTTAAAAGCCAAAATTCAAGGGGAGTTTATCCTGACAGAGCTAAAGTGTAAAGCTGAACATGAGACATTTGTTATGACTGAATGAGCTAATAAATTATAATTCAGTAGGGGCTATAATGCCGACCTGAAAAATAGGCAAGCCACACAGACAGATTTAGGTAATGCTCAAATAGTCACCATTAAGGGGTAAATTGAAAATAAGAGGGGGGAAAAAAAGGTAGTCTCCTAACGCTTAAACTGCCTATCAGAAATCTGTCATTTAGTAATACATACAGTTAGTTTTCCCATCATGTGCTTTTCTGTACATTTTTGGGTAGAACTGCTAGAGAGGCAGCATGGCCTAGTGGAAAGAGCATGGGCCTGGGAGTCAGAAGGACCTGGGTTTTAATCCCCGCTCTGCCACCTGTCTGCTGTATGACCTTGGGTATGTCACTTCACTTCATCTGTAAAATGGGGATTAAGACTGTGAGCCCCATATGTGCTCAACCTGAATAGCTTGCATCTACACCAGCATTTAGTACAGTGCCTGGCACATAGTGAAGCACACCACAATTATTAACTATACCGGAATTAGCCACATGTGACTGTCCGGATAGAATGTGATGCATCATTAGAAGAAATGGTCCACTAACTCTTCTGTATTCTCCCAAACACTCAGTACAGGGCTAATGCCAGAGGAAGCACTCAGTAAATAGCATTGATTGATGTAACGTGTTTGGCATAGATCAAGGCAAGTGAGCTACAGATGAGTTTTCCCCAAAGCAGAGATCTGCAAGAACGTTAGCTCCGTGTTATGGGAGAACTAATGTATTGTCTATTTTAGTCACAAAACTATCATACTAAATTGGAGGTCACTAGAGGTCATTACTTTTCCTTCATTTCCCCCTCCTTGGAGACTATAAACATATTTCCCTTCTGCTGATAGCTGCCTTCACAAAATCAAGTTGGAACTTTCCTTTGGGAAAACAAGTCAAATCTCAGTGGAAGGTTTCTTTGCAAAAAGAGCAGGAGGTCTAGTGTGCATAAGAGAAAGATATTTATTTAAGTAAGTATCTAAAATTGGTTCTCTTCTAAAAGGTAGGTTCAAGCCTGAAATTAGGAAGACAGATTAAATGACGAATTCTGGATTTGGGGAAGAAAATTCCAGCCATATCTTCATAGGAGCCATTGCACTTCACCGTAATAAAGAAATATCTTATTTCCTAGGCAGTATTCTTGCCTATTTGACAAACGGTACTTTCTTGTTAGGATTAAAATGAGGCTTTAAGCCTGGATGTATGATGAAAAAATAATAAATGCCTTAGTCACTTTTATAAAGCAGTACTGCTGTTTTACAAGCAAAACTTTTTTTTTTTGGATGTAAGTGCAACACACACATATACACACCACAAAGAATACTTCTTGAGACCTAGGGTAAACTTCAGCTCCCTTTGTGTAAACAACTGCCTGCCGACTAAGAAGGATTTAGCCCAAAAGGACAGGACCACATGCCATTGACTGATGACATCCACCCACGGCGAAACTGTTGAAATCCAAAACATGTCATTTCCAATTCAGTCACAACAATGAAAAAGTTAAAACACGGAAATTGTAAAAAAACATTTTCTCATTTGCCATGAACTGGGGAAATTGGGTTGCGGAGTAAGGACTCAGCCTATTTTATTTTTAAACAACCATCTGAGTGGCAACCTTTTCATAGACTTCAGAAGAAGGGAAGAGAGACAGAATGGCAAATGAAAAATCCAGGCAGCTAACTAGAAGATGTTCAGTTCTTAATTTGAATTCTCAGGAATCACTTTCCCTGTTTCAAAAAAAAACACACTCATTTAAAACTCCAGAACCTGTTCATACTGGTAAAGTTCACCCTCTTCCACTCTGTAGTAGCCCTCATATGTGACACCCCTTACCCTCCTGAGGTGATTCACGTAACCATGGAGATATTATGATGGCAAGGGGCAAAAAGGGGTAAAGTGAAAGGATTCCTTTAAGTAGGTCCCCTCGATCACCACAGGATTCTCTTAAAATACATAAGGTTCAGGGCAGCTCTCCCTTTCTTTAGTCTCATTACCCCTAAACCAGCACTGGAGTTACTTTTAAGCTCAATTCACTAATACCTTTCAGGAGACAAAGAAACACTAGAAATTGCATACAACATTTTTGGTTGTAATGCGGCCCCTCTATCTTCCTTAGGGAAGGGGGATCTTTTGGACATTCAACATGGATAATAATAATAATGTTGGTATTTGTTAAGCACTTTCTATGTGCCGAGCACTGTTCTAAGCGCTGGGGTAGACATAGGGGAATTAGGTTGTCCCACGTGGGGCTCACAGTCTTAATCCCCATTTTATAGATGAGGGAACTGAGGCACAGAGAAGTTAAGTGACTTGCCCACAGTCACACAGCCAACAAGTGGCAGAGCTGGGATTCGAACTCATGAGCCCTGACTCCAAAGCCCATGCTCTTTCCACTGAGCCACGCTGCTTCTCA
Source organism: Ornithorhynchus anatinus (assembly GCF_004115215.2). Lineage (NCBI taxonomy): Eukaryota > Metazoa > Chordata > Mammalia > Monotremata > Ornithorhynchidae > Ornithorhynchus > Ornithorhynchus anatinus. The sequence goes on along the minus strand of NC_041735.1, from coordinate 10,843,251 downwards.
CAGATACATTTTTGCTATTGACAAGACATTTTTGCTCTGGAAATTACATAAAAACTTGTGTGCCATCTTCCCTTAAAACTTGAGAGATTTTCCATGTCTGGATCAGAGTAGGTCATTTTTAGAGACCTTCTGAAAGCATGGAGGAAACAAAGTTCCATTAAATTTCAACATATTGAAACTTTGAAAGAAATTGTGCTGGATGTGAAGCAACAGTATTAATGAAGTTAAATATTTAGCATAGTACTGTTATCATCAGTGCATATTTCATGGAAACAGAAAATGCTACGACAGAAGAATTATTGTGCTTAAAAATGCCTCTTACACCCACTAAGCAAGCAAAATTACAATAACTCCCTTTCTCCATTCTGACATAGTAACCTTTTATCTATTTTGGAAGCTCCCACATAAAGAAAGAGCTAACTGGCTTATATTTTGCAGCTGATTTGGGATAAAGAAACTGCAGGAGGAAAAGAGCTTGTTTTTTTTTTAATCAATGCAGAAAACCGCAACCATCTTCAGGACACAGTTTCTAAAACCAGAAAAAAAAAATCCATCCTGCTTCTTTTGCTTTCTATATTCATTAAGGGCTTGAAAGTCACCTAATGGATCGACCATAAATAGTCATTTACTCCAGGGTCTCATAAAAGAAAACTGATTAGTGGCTTGTAGAATCACGTTCCAAATTCTCTGTGAAAGGCCATGAGTAAATAGTTTGCATTTTAGCAGCTCCTCAACGGAAGTTTGTCCCTGTAGAAATGCTTTGCGAACTATGGCATATTTACTTATAAGTTCTCTCTCAAAATTCCTTGTAATTGGATATTTTTTCATGATCCAATCAAATGCCAGAGGTTAGCTAAAAGAACATTCGTCACTGTATTAGCATGGCCAAGTTTATAGCAATTACAGAGCACTAAGCATGAAGGATTAATTTTTTGCTGCATCTTTTCTAAAGATATCACATTGGCCTGATGCTCTGAAAAGAAGCAAATCATAAGAGCTTTAAATGAAAGTTTCCTTCTCGGGGGAAGTGATATCAGTTATTCTCTTGCTTTTACACTCCAAAGTAAATGGAAGAGTTCTTACTTTTCAGATGTTTAAAAGAAAAACTTTTAAAAAGCCAGGAGCTGTATCTTTAATTATTATGGTCTCTGAGCCCTTATCAAAGACCATCTGAAAAATAATTCAAGCTTAATTTTTAATAAGGGCACATGAGAGATAGCATTATGTCTTTCTGCTGGGTGGAAAGGTGAAATTTTATTAGAGAACTCTGTTAAAGAAAGTGAGCCAACTTTTTTTTAATCATAATTGTTGAGCACTTACTATGTGTCAGGCACTGAAATAAGCACTTGGAGTAGATACAAACTAAATCAGGTTGGACCCAGTCCCTGATCCCCACAGGACTCTAGTCTTACTCCCTGTTTTAAAAGACACAGAGATGTTAAGTCACTTGCCCAAGGTCACACAGCAGAAGAGTGGAAGAGTTAGCATTAGCACCCAGGTCCTCTAACCTACAGACCTGTGCTCTTTCCACTAGGCCATGCTACTTCTTTGATAAGTGACTTCAAATTCTAAACAAGCTAAATTTAATTCAGTGAGGAAAGAATGGAAAACAACTACTCATCTCTTAGAAAAGGCAGAGCTCTATTCAATCAAGCAATCAACTACCTAAAAATGTTGGTATTTGTTAAGCGCTTACTATGTGCAGACCACTGTTCTAAGCACTGGGGGAGATACAGGGTCATCAGATTGTCTCACGTGAGGCTCACCGTCTTCATCCCCATTTTACAGATGAGGTCATTGAGGCACAGAGAAGTGAAGTGACTTGCCCACAGTCACACAGCTGACAAGTGGCAGAGCTGGGATTCAAACCCATGACATCTGACTCCCAAGCCCAGGTTCTTTCCACTGAGCCATGCTGCTTCTCTACCTCCCATTTCCAAACATTTGATCGGATCTGGAGCAGTGGCCTCTAAGATTTTCTATCAATCAATCAATGGTATCAGTGATTATTACACCATACTAAGCACTTGGGATTGTACATTAGAAGCAGAAGACAGGATTCTTGCCCTGTCTTGCCTCAAGGTTTTTACTATCTAATAAAGATGACAGGCAGGCAAAAATGATTTTCAAATAGAGGAAAGAGAGGAAGAACAAGTATAAAACAGGAATCAGGACAAGTATAATGGGATGAAATAGCTGAATAAATGATGGAATGTACAAATATATGTATTGTAAGTACATTTAAGTTTTCAGCATGGTTGCTGAGTTTTTATGGCTTGGGATGCTAGGAATTAATTGGGAAAGGCTTCTTGGAAGACATGGGATTTAAGGAGGGTTTTGAAGATAGGGACAGCTGTAGCCTGGTGGATCTGAAAAGGGGAGGGAAGGCAGGGGAAGGAAAAGCAAGAGCAATAGATCAGTGGCAGGAAATTTGGGGGCAAAACACAATAGGAGGAACAAATATTATGAGCTATGAGTGACAATTGAATAGAGTAAAGTTTAAGATGGAGACAGTGGCAAATGTATAAGCCAGAGATAATAATCTTATGATTGGTGGAGAGGGAAGTAGGTAGCCACTGGAGGTTTTTGAGGTGTGACATGTTTGTAGCCAATGATGTTTTGGGAGGATGAATCAGGCAGCAATAATGTAGCACTGAATGCATGGAGGGAAGAAAACTAAAGTCAGGAATACCAGTAAGGAGGCTAATATAGTATTATAATTGTCATAGAATAAGAGCTTAAACCAGGTTGGTTGATTCTGGAAGCAGCAAATATGGGCAGTGTGGTGGGGGAAGAACTGACAGAATTTAGCAGTTGACAATGTCAGACAGAGGGTAGTGGAGGGTGACATCAAAACTGGGGGGCTTCTAGAACAGGGAAGATGGAAAATCCCTAGCCAATATGATCACAATTATATTATTTATTACATACTTGTCATGCACCAGACACTGAGCCAAAGACTAGGGTAGATACAAATCAGATCGCCACAACGGTACATCTCAGCTGAAAACCAAGAGTCAGTTGCCAAGGATAGACCAGAGTGGCACACTCATCATGAAAGGAGTGTAAGCTGCTTGTGGACAGGGACTGTATCTGTTTATTGTTATAATGCATTCTCTCAAGCATTTAGTACAATGCTTTGCATACGATACATGCTCAATAAATACGATAGTCTTGTGATTGTCAAAAAATGTATCTTGTCATTTTTTAAGCAAAAGCTTTACAAAAATGAGACAAGGAAGCAGAAGTAAAAACAGAACCATGGATTATAAACAACTAAAGTGACAAATTCTTGGTACGGTGCTTTGCACACAGCAAGTGCTCAATAAATGCAATTGAATGAATGAATGACAACATAAACAATGTGGCCAGGACTGTGCGGTCCCCCACTCACCTGTTCAGTCTCCCGGGCTCTAAAAGGAGATCTTCACCATCAGTGGTGTCCTTTCCAACGTGACAAACAACGGTGTGTCTATATGGAAAGAGCACTGAGCTTGGGAGTCAAAAGGCCTGGGTTCAAATCCCAGCTCTGCCACTTGTCTGCTGTGGCCCTTCCAAGTCACTTAATTTCTCTGTGCCTCGGTTCCTCTCATCAGCAAAATGGGGAGTCAATATCCATTCTTCTTCCTGCTTAGACTGTGAGCCTCGCTTGGGTCTTGATTATCTTGTACCTACCTCATGCTTAATATGGTGCTTGGCACAGAGTAAGCGCTTAGTTATGGGAGAGTTGCTTAGAAAATAATGTTTTCAATGAAAGAACTTTAGCCTTCACTTGAAGGTAATACACCCACATGACAGTCACACTTTTTGGCATTCTGTCCTGTCACTTGAAAGACCTATAACCTGCTTGCTTTAGGTCTCAGTGAAGGGACAGAATTCCCCAGCTATTTCCATCACCTTTCCAGATGAGCTGGTCCTTTGGGGCCTTAAAAGTATAAACTTTGGTGTATCTAGACCGGATTGTCTCTTTTTGTTGCTGAATTGAACTTCCAAGCGTTTAGTACAGTGCTCTGCACACAGTAAGCGCTCAAATATAAATGAAAGAATGAATCTAGATGAACACAAGAGAAAGTTGTCTTGAGAGGGGGCCGTCCCCAGCAGTCTCATTACTCCAGGCCAAAGCTGTGATGGTTCAGTCTTTCCCAAGGTATTGACAGTTGTTCCAGCTTGAGGCTGTTCTGACCCGGGTCTTTGGGTAGGAGAAGTGTCTACCCCGGACATCAGACAGTCCCCAGCAGGTCCTAGAGTTGGTATCGGTGTGGCGGCTCCACTCAAGTGGGTCTCCTCTGGTGGGGACGGGCAGAGTCGAGCTCCCACAGTATGTTCAGGAGGGGTTGCCCGATCTGGACGTCTTCTAGCCCCTGGCAGGTCCCACAGCTCATTATAGTGTGCTAAAGGACAGGTACTTGGTAAATGGAAACTGCCAACCTGACAAGGATTATCAATATTTACACAGAGGTGGGGATTCTATAAAGCACTGATTAAAAAGTTTATACAGGATACGCCTGAGCCTGAGGGACACGCATGGATGATAATCATACCAAGTGTCAGTGAGAAGTAAATGCTCCACAGATATAAGTGAACTCCACGTAGTGAATACATCTCTAGACTGTAAGCTCACTGTGGGCAGTGAATGTGTCTGTTATACTGTTGTAATAATCATAATAATTGTGGTATTTGTTGAGCGCTTACTATGTGCCAAGCACTGGGGTGGATACAAGCAAATCAGGCTGGACACAGTCCCTGTCCCACATGGGGCTCACAGTCTCAATCCCCATTTTACAGATGAAGTAACTGAGGCAAAGAAAATAATAATAATAATGGTGTTATTTGTTAAGTGCTTATTATGTGCAGAGCACTGTTCTAAGCACTGGGGCAGATACAGGGTAATCAGGTTGTCCCACGTGAGGCTCACAGTTAATCCCCATTTGACAGATGAGGAAACTGAGGCACAGAGAAGTAAACTGACTTGCCCACAGTCACACAGCTGACAGGTGGCGGAGCCGGGATTCGAACCCATGACCTCTGACTCCCAAGCCCGTGCTCTTTCCACTGAGCCACGCTGCTTCTCAGAAAAGTAAAGTGACTTGCCCAAGGTCACACAGCAGACATGTGGTGGAACCGGGATTAGAACCCATGACCTTCTGACTCCCAGGCCCGGGCTCTATCCACTATACCATGCTGCTGTTTCTATAGTACTCTCCCAAATACTCAGTACAGTGCTCTGCACTCAGTAAGCACTCAATAAATACGAATGACTAACTGACACATTAACGACTGATAATTTCCTTTTTATCTGAGAAGCAGCATGGACTAGCGGTTGGACCACAGACCTGAGAGTCAGAAGCACCTGGGTTCTAATCTTAGCTCTGCCACTTGTCTGTGTGACCTTGAGAAAGGCACTTAACTTCTCAGGGCCTCAGTTATCTTGTCTATAAACAGAAATTAAGACTGTGACCCCCGGGGATATGGACTGGTCCAACCCGATCATTTAGTATCTAGTAGTAAGTGCTTAACAATTGCCAGGAAAAAAAGAGAGATAGGATGGGGGTACACTTTTATGAAAGGACTGTGTCTTTCATTAAGCTGGGATTATGACTGTCCTACCCATTCTGCAAGCCCGTCAATGGGCAGGGATTGTCTCTATCTGTTGCCGAATTGTACATTCCAAGCACTTAGTACAGTGCTCTACACATAGTAAGTGCTCAGTAAATACTACTGAATGAATCAATTTCTTTAGCACTATCCTTCCATTATTTCTCTTCTCCCTGAAACTTTTTTTTGCTGCTGCAGAGATCTGAGAGGAAGGCGAAAGTCAGTAAATGACAGCAACTTCCTCCCGCTCCCTCCCCCCATCACCCCACCACCCAAAGCATTTGACCTTCAGCCCCTGCTGAGCAACAGCAATGTCACTAATTGCTGGATAGGATATTCACCCCCTACCACCGAGTGAATCAGTCAGTGCTATTTAATCGCGCACTTACTGTGTACTTCAGAGAGTACCGTACAATAGAGTTGATAGAGTTGATCCCTGCCCTCAAAGAGCTTACAATCAAACAGGGGAGTAAGTATTAAAGTGAAATACAGGTAGGGAAATCAACTGAGTATGAAGATATTATTATTAACAATAATATAATAATAATGATATTTGTTAAGCCCTTATTATGTGCCTAGCGCTGGGATAGATATAAGGTCATCAGGTTGTCTCACGTCGGGCTCCCAGTCTTAATCCTCATTTTACAGATGAGGTAACTGAGGCACAGAACAGTTACGCAGCTTGCCCAAGGTCACCCAGCAGACAAGTGGCGGAGCCGGGATAAGAACCCACGTCCTTTGACTCCCAAGCCAGGGATCTTTCCACTAAGCCTCGCTGCTTCTCCTAGTAACATATTAACACGTGTTCAAGGGGTGAGGTGAATACTGAAGTGTTTAGGGGATAAAAACTCAAGTGCAAAGCTGATGCGGTAGGCAGGGAAATAGGTTGGAGAGATGAGTCGGGGAAGACTTACTGCAGGAGATTCAATTTCAGTAGTCTTTGGAGATGGAGAGCAGTGAGTCTGTTGGATATGGAGGGGGAGGAAGTTCCAGTCAAGAGGGAGGGAGGGAGGGCATGAGCAAGCGATAAACAGTGAGGGAGAAGAGAATGAGTGGGTTGGCATTAGAGGAGATAAGTGAGAGGGCCGGGTTATAATGGGTGATTTCTCTTCTGCTGCCTCAAAGAGTTTAGCCTCATAGCTGAATGGCAGATCTGCGCTAAGAGTCCCTGGTCAGTGTCAGCGGTGCACAATTTGGGGTTGGTTTTTGGGACATCTTTGTTCCCGGTCTCTAGCATTCATGGTGTGTGCATCAAATGATAAACTCTGTCATAAAAGATTATTTTAGGCAGTCGGCAAAGCCAAGAGCATGATGATGAAAATATTGGCATTGTCAGTCTGATCACACTTTGTTTTCTTGCAACTCTCTCAGCCCAGAACCAAACAATTGCTTCATTTCATTAGCACTAGCTCAGACACCAATTGAACAAACACATATGAATTTGCAAAGTAAAGGGGTGACAGAGGCCCCATAACTCATTTTGCCTTACATTTTTAATTACTGAAAATGTAACTTTATGCTTTTTTAAATTTTCCAAATACCAGTTACTAGAAAATTACTATTTTAGGTTACATAAGTGTTTTCATATATAATGATAATTATTGAGGTATATGTTAAGAGCTTACTATGTGCTAACTACTGAAATAGATGCAATAAAATCAGATGAGATACATTCTCCACTATAAAGGCCTCACAGTCTAAGGAGGGCAGAAAACAGTTATTTAATCTTCATTATATAGGCGATGCAACAGGGGCACAGAGAAGTCAAGTCACTTGGCCAACAATATACAGCAACCGAGTGATGGAACAGGGATTAGAATCCAGTTGCCCTGATTCCCAAACCTGTGCTCTTTCCACTAGGCTACATTGCTTATAATATTGCTACACATATGATGTAACACATCTCTGGGACCCTAAGGTATTAACTTTGCTTGTCACCACCAGCCCTACAACCAGTTAACAGTATTTCAAAAACAAAGTGCATTCTGAGAGCTCTGAAACGTTGGCTGTACTCTAATTTTTTTTATGGTATTTGTTAAGTACGTACTATGTGCCAGGCACTGTATTAAGCACCAGGGTAGTTTGTTGATAATCACACTGGACAGAGTCCATGACCCACATGGGGCTCACAGTCTTGATCTCTATTTTGATAGAGCTCTGCTCTGCTCCCTCTGCTCCCTCTCTGCCCCCCCTCGTCTCCCCTCAGCTAAGCCCCCTTTCCCCCTTTTCCCTCTGCTCCTCCCCTCTCCCTTCCCCTCCCCTCAGGACTGTGCTCATTTGTATATATTTTCATTACCCTATTTATTTTGTTAATGAGGTGTACATCCCCTTGATTCTATTTATCGTGATTAAGCTGTCTTGTTTTTGTCCCTCTGTCTCCCCCGATTAGACTGTGAGCCCATCACTGGGCAGGAATTGTCTCTATCTGTTGTCGAATTGTCCATTCCAAGCAGTTAGGACAGTGCTCTGCACATAGTAAGCACTCAATAAATACTATTGAATGAATGAATTAATATTTTACAAATGAGGTACCTGAGGCACAGAGAAGTGAGAAGGTCAAACAGCAGACAAGTGGCAGAGTTGGGATTTGAACCTAGATCCATTCGGTTCCCATGCCTGGGCTCTACTAGGTCACGCTGAAGTAAACAGACTAAAGGGGCCACATTACCTGTAGTAAAGACGGTGCAAGTCAGAAGAGAGCCAGTTAAATGAACCCATCCTTCTTCCTTGACATCTCCCTCCTGCCTCCTTTCATTTAACACTGTAGCGTGCTTGGAACTCTCACAGGGTGTGCAGAGAAAGAGCAACAGGAGTGTGGTAGAATATCTCTTTGCACTCACATTTCATCTCTATCCTGAAAGGAGGAGTGAACCGAACCTCTATACCTGCTGCTCTACCCTGGCTACTTCTGTTTTGGAGCCCCTCTAGAGATGAAAAAAGATGAGTCTTTGAGTCACCTGAATACACCTTCCATTGTGCGGCAGAATTCCACTTAAGTAAATGGTTTAGTGTGTTTCTAAAAAATAATAAAGAAAAAAGACTTAGTCATTCAGGGGAACAAGGACAGCATCTGCAGAGCTCAGATAAAATTACTAGAACTGTTAATCTGCTTACTCTGAAACATGATCTAATCACCAGCTGGGGTCTGAAAATTTGTCCCTATCACAAAATGTTGCACAGTTAGGTATATTACAGGAATAGCACACCTTCACAGGAAGCACTTGACACAGAATATCAGGCCATATAGATCTTCAGGTCAAGTGGATATTATGTTTTTCGACCAAATAAGTATGGGAAGAGTCATAAGCTGCCTTTGTCTTACATGTTGGAATAAAGTACAAAGCTAAGGGAAGAAGTAAGGGAGGGTGGAAAGGAGAAGAATGGGGAAAGGAATGGGATGCAAATGTAATTAAGTACTGAAATAATTTGTAATGCAGACTCATAAGCCATAGGTTCAGGGTTTGTTTTTGTGTTTTTATGACAGCCACTTCACCTTTGCATTTTGGTGGAGAATGCATGGTAGGAAAAGCCCAGGAAACTAAAAGAATCATTTCAGGTGCATTTCTTACTGTATTCACTAACATCTTCCTGTCATTTTAATCTGCACAGTCAGAGAGCAGCGACTGTTCTGTGACTTCCTTGTAGGAAAAATACTCATTTATTCTAAATATATGTTGACAACATATTAAGATAATATTACTCTTTAGAAGTTATAATCATTTACCACATGTAGGGATGTGGAATTTTTTTAAAAGTATTTGTTTATAAGCATTCTTACTGCATCACAATAACCTAAATCAGGAGCGCTAAAGAAAATAACTAGATCAAAAGAGGCAGAAGCCCATAGTATCCAACTATTTTTCAAACGTTTTCAGTTTTCAAGTCTGATGTTTAGACTGGAGTTTTGAGCCTCTAATTGAAAGCCACCCTCCTGCATTTCGGATTGATTTAAAAACTTAAATAATTTTCAAGTTTTTAACTGGACTTTCAGCCATGACTCAATACTTTTTCAGCAACAAACTTGAAAATCCAGTCAGGGCCTGGCAGATTCATGTTATTGGTAAGTGACAAACTAAGCCTCAGAGAACTTAGAAGTGACTTGCTGAGAGCAACAGAGTGCCTGAGGCAGACGCAGAAAGTGAAAAAATCTGAAGTTGCGACTATTAGCATATATGAGCTCTCTTTCCTGCTTAAGATTCCTTCTGAATCTTTTTGGAGAGAGAGAAAGAATGAACCATTTTCTTTCAAACAGAAAGTAATATGCTGGAGTAAGTTTTTACGGTATTTAAGCGCTTACTATATGCTGGACACTGTATTAAGTGCTGAGGTAGATAAAAGTTAATCAGGTCGGACACAGTTCATGTCCCATATGGGCTCACAGTCTTAATCACCATTTTATAGATGAGGCAACTGAGGACCAAAGAAGTGAAGTGACTTGTCCAAGGTCACGCCGCAGACTAGTGTCAAAGCTGGCATTAGAACTCAGGTCCTTCTGATTTCAAGGCCTGTGCTCTAGCCACTAGGCCATGCCACTTCTCTTTAAAAGCAACACTAGTTTGCTAATATCCCCGAATCTGCCCCTCTTTCGCTCTACCAGGCGATGCGGACTGATTGAGAGAGACTGTTGGAATGCCACTGTGGCACCTATTTCACTCTTTACATTAAAGCTCCCCTAAAGCCCAGGAAGGGAAAAATATTTTCACAACTGGTAGGGCTCCACCCAGCAGAATGTTTGCCCCGCTCTGTGTATTCAGGCAGCAGGTACTAGAAGGAAAGCAAAGTGCAGAGAATAGGCACCTAAGCACAGCTGGCAGCTGGAAGCACCTGTTTAGGACCAGAAGTCCCTTCAGCCACGCAGGTAAGTATCAACGGGGCTCTGAGGAACCTACATTTGACGCTTCAACAAGGTAATCGATTATGGATTTTTTTTTTCCCTTGGGAACTTGCTTTGGGGTTGCTTAACTTTAGTTTGTTAAGAAGTGTTCCAGATTTCCTGATCTTTAGCCAGGATCTCCTTGTTATGTGCCAGATTCAGCCCTCTTTTGAACTCTGCCAAACAGTCAGCTGCAGAGGAAGCTGTACTGGGTGCTGCCTCATTTCTTTTGTAACACGCTCAGTACAAGGTCTTCCTGCTTATGAGAAAGACACCCTCTAGAGAAAAAAAAAGAGAAAAGAAGAGTGACATTCGGAAAAGGCTCCCACAAGAGATTTGCCAAATTGCAGGGGATAGATTTATCCTCCGTCCTCTTTCTATTAAGTTCGCAGCAAGGCTTTTGAAACCCCCGCTGGGCTGTCATTTGCAAAATGAGATTTATTCTGTAGGAAAGAAATGATCCTGTAAAGTTCAACCTTAGCTGTTTGGCAATTGTACGATTTGATGCTGAATATGCTTCTTCACAGGGGGAAAAGGAGTAAAAAGGATCCACTGAAAACACAATTCCTGAATCTCTACACATTCATCATGTTAGTGTGTTACCCTTTTATGTGGTTTCAATGTGTTTAAGGACAACTTTTAGTCCAGGAAATATAGCCACCTGTTCTTATACTTTAAACGTGAAAATTAAGTTCATTGTGCATTGAGTAAATTTTCTCAGGGCAGCTTTTAGCTGATTATTCATGTTTCTAGTTTAAGGAAAATGGGCTTAGTCCCTGGGCTGAATTCAAGTTGATCTAAGGTGTTTTCTTATTTGCTCAGTTACTAATTCCACTCATCATATTCGCCCTTCCTGAAATCCTCCCTCTTTAATTGATGGGCAGTTTGGTCCCCTAATTCGAAGAGCTCCCATTTCCTATAGTAACATCTTTGAGCTGCCCAACTTCTATCTATTGAATAACTTCTATCGAAGTTATGTAGAACTTCTTTCTACAGAAGGAAAGATTCTGCGAACAAGCCAAACTGCAAAAAGAAAAACCCAAGGGCATTTTGATAATGTTATCTGATTTATTTTGTCTTCTCTCAAAAGACATCTTTAATGTAGGTATTCTCTTACTAAACACTGGAAACAGTGCCGGGAATACCGAGGATACTTAACAGATACTGAACAGTGCTCTGCACATAGTAAGTGCTCAATAAATGATTGACTGGATAACCAAATAATAGCAAAAGGACCCATGAAGGTACAATATGAATCAGGAGGCACAGGTTTAAATCCCCACTCTGCCACATGCCTGCTGTGTGACCTTGGGCTTCCCTTCCTCACCTGTGAAGTGGGGATTAAATACCTTTCAATCATTCAGTCATATTTATTGAGCGCTTGGGAGAGTACAATATAACAATGAGCAGACATTCCCTGCCCACAACAAGTTCACAGTTCAGCCCTATTAGGACCGTGACCCCCATGTGGGGTCTGGGTATGTCTATAATTTATTTATATTAATGTCTGTCTCCTCTCTAGACCATAAGCTCATTGTGGGCATGGAATGTGTGTTATATTGAGCTCTCCCAAGTGCTTAGTACAGTGCTCTGCACATAGTAAGTGCTCAAAAAATATGATTGACTGACTGACCTGTCTGTATTTTACCTACCTCAGCTCTCAGTGTATTGACTAGCACATAGTAAGCATTTAAATACCACATTCATTATTAACTGATCCACACAAACACAGCTGAAAGACCTACTACAGAAGAATCATAATTGATTTTCTGGAGTGCAGCTTTTCAAAAACACCCAAACTAGGCTGCCTGGCAGTGGAGACTCCTGAGTAGAGCTGCCAATCCTGAGAGAGCAGTGGATGCAGGTTGAGGAGAAGAAGAGCGAGTGAGTGGAGAAACAAGTGCTGAATTTCCCACCACTCTCTTGTCCATGAGTTTCTTTTAATATTTATGCTCTGAGTACAATTTAGCCCTGGGTTGCAACCTGAAGTCCCCACAGAATAAGGAATCAGAGCATGTCAACCATGAGAGATGGGCGAGATGTCTGAGAATCACTCTTTTAACCCCAACCCAGGGCCCCTAAAATAGGTGGGAATGTAAAGGAACCCTAAAGTAGCATTGTGTTTTTCTCTCACCTTGGAGAGCCTGACAACTACAGAGGCAATTAATCCATTGTATTTATTGAGCACTTACTGTGTTCAGAGCACTGTACTAAACACTTGGGAGATTACACACTGTAATAAATCAATGGGCATGTTCCCTGCCCACAACAAGTTTACAGTCTAGAAGGGAGTACGGACATTACTATAAATAAATTCCTGATATGTTCTTAAGTGCTGTAGAGCTGAGGGAGGGATGAATAAAGGGTGCAATTAAAGTGCAAGGGTACCAGTGAGAGAAGAGAAAATGAAGGCTTAGTTGGGGAAGGTCTGTTGGAGGAGACGTGTTTTTAATAAGGCTAGTTTTACAGAGGTGAGTAAATCATGGAGCAGGATATAGAGGTCAAAGCCTCACATCCTGATAAAATAGGAATCTTCTTCAGACACAAATCCTGAGTTTCAACTGAGCTCTACCAAGCTTAATTTCCACCTGTGTACTCTTTCCCCATGCTTGGCACACAGTAATCATTTAATAAATACTATTACTACTATCAAACACTTGGGAGACTACAATATAACAGAGTTAGTATACTCCCTTATGTATCCCAGCTGTGCCACTTATCAACTGTGTGACTGTGGGCAAGTCACTTCACTTCTCTGTGCCTCTGTTACCTCATCTGTAAAATGGGGATTAAGACTGTGAGCCTCATGTGGGCCAACCTGATTACCCTATATCTACCCCAGTGCTTAGAACAGTGCTCTGCACATACTAAGCACTTAACAAATATCAACATTATTATTATTAGAACTCATTTCCTCCCATGGCTTCAACTACCCTTTCTATGTCGATGATTTCCAAATATACTTCTCCAGTCCTGATCTCTCTCCTTCTCTACAGTCACATTTCCTCCTGCCTTCCACACATCTTTACTTGGATGTTCCACTGTCACCTCAAACTTAACATGTCCAAAAGTAAACTCCGTACTTCCACACAAACCCTGTCCTTATGATTTTCTCATTACTGTAGAGGACATCACCATCCTTCCTGTCTCACAAACCCATAACCTTGGTGATATCCTTGACTCATCTCTCTTCCTCTCCAACCAAACTTACAGCACCTTGATCCACTTACCCTCTTTCACCTTGATTACTGCATCAACCTCCTTACTGACCTCCCTGCCTCCTGTCTCTCCCCACTCATCCATAGTTTATTCTGCAGCCCAGATCATTTTTCTTCAAAAATGGTCAGTCCATGTTTCCCCACTCCTCAAGAACCTCTAGTGGTTGCCCATCCACCTCCACAAACAGAAACCAGACACTCCCTACCATCAACTTTAAAGCACTCAATCACCTTGCTCCCTCCTACCTCCTCGTTGTTGTTCTACCACAACCCAGCCCACACATTTTGTTTCTCTAACGCTAACCTACTCATGGCTCCCATCATTCGCACCACTGACCTCTTTCCCACATCCTGCTGCTGGCCTGGAACGTCCTCTCTTTTCATATCCGAGAGACAATTAGTCTCCCCACTTCCAAAGCCTAATTGAGGTCTTCCCTGACTAGGTCTTTGTTTCCTCTTCTGCCAGTCCCTTCTGCATCACCCTCAGTAGCTCCCTCTTTTCACCCCACCCCCACAGCACTTATGCACCTTTCCATAATTTATTTATATTAACGTCTATCTCCCCTTCTAGACTCTAAGCTCACTGTGGGCAGGGAGTGTGTCTACCAACTGTTATATTGTTCTCTCCCAAGTGCTTAGTACAGCGTTCTGCACACAGTAAGCACTCTAACACAATGGATTAATTGCCCACAATGACCTTACAGTCGAGATGTGATTTTAATGTGGGCAATTAATACTACTATTAAAATCACATCTCCTGCAAGAAACCTTATTTGCTTTTATCTACTCCAGTGCTTAGTACACTGTCTTGCATATAATAGAGCTTAACAAATACCACAATTATTATTGTTCACCCCACCCTTAGAGCTCACGCACACACGTATCTCTGTAATTTAAATGTCTGTCTACCCCTATAGACTGTATGCTCCTTATGGGCAGGGAATGTGTCTATCAACTCTGCTGGATTGCACTCTGCCAAATGCTCAATACAATGTCTGCACACAGCAATGCTCCTTAAATACCACTGATTGATTGAAAAGACCCTGGGCAGCAAGAAGCCTCAGACAAATCAAGTAGTACAGGACCCTTTCTGGGTTTAGTTTGGGGAGTTGGAGTTAGGAGAGGAAGTCACTTGCTGTTGGGTCTAATCTTGAAGCCAATCTGCCTGGAGTCCTAAGTAGCCTATTTGCAATCCCACCAAATAGTTCTGCTTTTTTCATGGGGAAGAACAGAACCCTCTCAGATCTTCCCCTTACAATCAGCTGGTCCTAGTGATCTCACTATTCACCCAACCTTACCAACAGCTCTAATGAGAACTGAACAAACAGAGAAAGTTTTGACCTTGGGGAAAGGATTGCTTAGCAAAAATCATTTAATTCCCATCCAAAATGTTTCAGAGCCTTGGGCCCAGTTGAAGGCAGAGAAAATACTTCACCTCTGAAAATTCTTCCTTCTTCAGACCTCATTTTAATCATCGTCCTTTGGATCGTCATTATTATCATTTCTGCTGGTACTAGGTTTTGTCTATAGGTGGCAGTGACCTTTTGCTTTAATATTCGTCTGCAGAAGTCCTTTTTAAAATTAATAATTAAAAAAATTTCACATTATGGTCTAGTGTGTAGGTCTAAACTGGCTACTCAAAGCAATATATTTGACTCAAATAGTAATCACAGAAGATTTGAGAAGCAGCGTGGCTCAGTGGAAAGAGCCCGGGCTTGGGAGTCAGAGGTCATGGGTTTGAATCCAGACTCTGTCACTTGTCAGCTGTGTGACTGTGGGCAAGTCACTTAACTTCTCTGTGCCTCAGTTACCTCATCTGTAAAATGGGGATTAACTGTGAGCCTCACGTGGGACAGCCTGATGACCCTGAATCTACCCCAGCGCTTAGAACAGTTCTCTGCACATAGTAAGTGCTTAACAAATACCAACAGTATTATTATTATTATTATTACAACCTGATTACCCTGTATCTACCCCAGCACTTAGAACAGTGCTCTGCACATAGTAAGTGCTTAACAAATACCAACATTATTATTATTATTATTATTTAAGGTCTAGTCTTTTTCCCCCCGACCTCTGCAATCACATTTCCTAATAGTTGCTGAGTAGTTGTTGGTAATCAGTGCATCATAAACAATTGCTGTGGCATTAGATAAAGCTGGTGATAAACACTATCTTAAGCATGGGATAAAAAAATAGGCACACTTGCATTTCTAACATTTTCCAATCCAATGAGATGTCAAAATGCCCCAAACTTTTACTTTTAAAAGAGGTTTCATATTAATTTTGTCTCTGTACACTCTAGAAATAGTACTCTGATAACAGTACAATTTAAAAACATGGTTTTTTTTTTAAATAGACATGTAAAACTACCCTCTCTTATAATGACCTTTTATCAGGACTTTTCTGAAAGATTTAATTTTAAATTTAGTATTGTTTGCAGCACACTAACTTTGTAATAGCACTATGTTTGTAATAGCACTTCCTCTGGGCTGCCTGTATGTCTCCACTACACAGATGTCATGTACCATGCAATCCACAGATGCCAGGCACCATGCACCACACATGCGCGCACAGCTGTTGTGTTTTGTACTGAAGCTGTCCCTCAGATAGACACAGTATGGAAGATCATTTCCTCCCAAGTGTTATCAAAGCTCCCGTTCCCAGTGGAAAGGAAAAAGCATCATAAAAGCCTCAGTTACACTAGATGTTCCTGTTCTCGGGAGAGTGTCAAACCCATCTTTGCTGAGCATTTTTGGTTTGGTAGGGTCAACAGGGAAGAAAATTACATTTTCTTCATGTGTACATGTTGACACCCATTGTTTAAATTCACAATATTTGATTATTAGTGCAATTACATTGCTATTTTAGCACAAATCACATTACTAATATTTTGCAGTTTATTTCTTTTTAAGTATATTATAACTTTGCAAATCTAGAGAAGCTTTTAAGTTACATTATTTCTTATGGGAAATTGTACTTCGTTTCACCTGCTTTTGCTTAGCACTATTTTCTTGGAGTTATTTATTAAGCACTTAATGTGTGTAGAGACCTGCTTTAAGTGGTGGAGAAGAATACACAGGTGAGAATTAGACACGATCCCTGTCTCTTGAGGAGGGGGGTTTTCCAAAATCTAAAAGAGCATAATAGCTCTTTTTCAGCATTTTAGCATTGGGTTTAAGGATTTAAACTTGTTTGATTTTTATTTTACTGTGAACAAATTATCCATTTTGAAATAATTACATTGCTGAATATATCTTTCAAACACAAGCCAGATAGTTGCAACATGAGTGAACATTGAACATCATGATTCATGAAGAGTATGTAATATATGGGTAAGCTTGGCCATCTGTATGAGGGACTGAAAAGCTTTATTACTGTGACTTTAGGAATCAGATATAAATTCTCCAGATTCATTTATATTCTGAATTTTCCACTGAGAGTAGGCTAAGGGATTTGAATTTTTTTTTCCCTTTTCTAAGTTCAGATTGCATGATGCATATGTTGCTAGGTAACAGAGTCACTCACCAAGGACAAGAGGCCTGTGGTGATTCCTAAGGGAATTGCTGGGTGTTTTCTGCAGAAAATCAAAAGTTCTACTTTTTATTCTATATAGGACGTCTGAGCAGATAATTGCTTCTAAATATATCTGCTATATGAACCAGGGCTCAAGCCATTATTCCGACATGTTAGAGAGGTATAAAATGTGGTAAACAAGCTAATGAGCTAAAACTACATCGCGTGTAATGACAAAGCAAGTCCAACGTTTACTAATCCTCTGCAGTTTCTTTACATTTGTAACTAAAACTGTATAGAGGATTAAAAGAATGCTAACAACATTGACATGTTTAACTTGGTGGCAAATATTTCTTCGGTATCTCAGTGCAAATAAGAACTTGTATTGATGCTTATTCTGTAAAATGACAAAGATATAGCACATATCCATTTAAAAAAAAATCAAAACAACTTTTCATACCCTAGACTTTCATTTACAGGAAGTGACTTTTTTATTGCCTGATGCCAACTCAAATTGCTGCATTTTTACTTCATATTAAATAATGGGAATTCTGTGGTGTTTTTTTTCCCTCTCTCCCTCCCTCCCTTCAGCAACAATGGGTAACGAGGCAAGTGTTGAAGGAGCAGTTGAAGAACAGGAGAATACTTCAGGCCCAAACAATGAAAAGGTATCAGAAACTCACCTTAATTCTGATTTCTTTATTAATGAGTAATTCTTGTAACTGTTTATTTAATTCATCTACATTAGAATGACATGTTCTTTAAGAATACAGATTTTTCAGATAATATATATATATATTACTTCCGAGGCAGCAAATCTTCTAGGTTCTAGACCCTAAAGAATGAAAATGGTCTTGGATTTTTATGCTCCTTTGAGAAATTATGCTGATAGGTTTTTCGAAAGTATACTAACAATGTAGTATATGACATTTCAGATTGCATCAGACACTGTATGCGTTCAAAATGGGCAGCCTGTAATCGAATCGACGCTCTCTAATCGCCAGTTGGAAAAGGGTATGTATTAAAGAAGAACAATAATTGATATTTCTCCTAAGACAAAATTTCCCAAGTAAAAGGAAGCATTCAGTTTGACTTTAAAACCACTCAAAGTGGCTTGAGAATGTAATACAGAGAAGATAAAGCATACAGCAAACAGGAGAAAGATATTAAAATACTTGAACTAGTCTGTTGTTTAATGAGATAAAGTATTTACATTATGAAATTTACTTGGATTGTAAAGACTATATAATCAACCAAATGTCCAGTGTATTTCTGGGGATGAAAGCTAGTAAGTATTTATGTACATATCCCACAACACTTACATATGTGTAATTTATGTTGTCTGAATCCTCCTCTAGACTGTAAGGTCATTTTGGATAGGGAATGTGTCTACCAACTCTATTGCATTTTACTCTCCCAAGTGCTTAGTACAGTGCTCTGCACACAGTAAGCACTCCATAAATAGGACTGAGTAATGTGATGCCTCGGATAATAAATGGTACTAATAAATGATGGAGGGATGATATAGAGAATCACAACTATGGGAGTTTAAATTGGCTACATCATGCTGTAAAACATGATTCGTGCTGAGTGGATAATCAAGAGAATTGACCTGATGTGCTCTTTCCATTGGAGGATTTTCAATTCATTTATTCTGAATCAAAATTCCGTGGTGGTGGTGGTAGAAGTAGGAGTATTTATTGACAATCATCTTGTTGCAGTGACTGTTTGAAGCAGTCAGAAATATAGATCAAAGAAGTGACATACTCCCTGGCCACAGAAAGCTTAGACTAACAAGGAAGCCATATGTAAAATACAAATAGTCAAAAAATCTCTATGTAAAACTGAACATATATATGTTTGTGTGTATTCATTCATTCAATAGTATTTACTGAGCCCTGACTATGTGCAGAGCACTGTACTAAGCACTTGGATTGTACAATTAGGCAACAGATAGAGACAATCCCTGCCCAATGACGGGGTCACAGTCTAAACGGGGGAGATAGACAGCAAAGCGAAACAGAATAAAACAAAAACAAGACATTAGCAAGATAAATAGAACCAAGGAGATATACACCTCATTAACAAAATAAATAGGGTAATAAATAATATATATATATATATATATATATATATATATAAAACTGTGCTGAGGATTAGTGTAAGTATATAAATGCTGGAGATTGCTGCTGAGTTTATACAAAGAATGCTAGAAATTAATTAGAAATTAATTAATTAGAGGTGGTGGAATTTTAAGGGAGTTTTGACTATGGGGAAAATTGTGGTCTTCAGGTTCGGGAAGAGAAGGAGTTCCAAGCCGGTGGAACAATAAAAGTAGAGCCAGGATGGAGGCTGGAGAGTCAAGTGCAAATATGTAGTCTCAAAGAGAGATGAACATAGGCCCCAGTGGGAAAAGTGAATCTATGAATTTTATTAAAGTAATAAAAAGATAGCCTTATGGGAAGCATTGAGATAGTACATTGTGAATGCAACAACTCTGCATCATTTCTAAACATGCATAAGTAAAACAACCTCATCTTGTGAACTGTAATAAGAACGGAGGCTGGAACTGCCACAAAATAACTGCAATTTTATGGACCACCGTAAACTTCTTCACAATCCTCAAGGATCCCATAGTTCTAATTCTTTCCTGAAATTATGACAATGAATTTATGACTCTTTTAAAACCCTGATTCAATCTACAAAGAGAGATGGAAGGGTAGGAGTCCGGGGTCCAACACAGTCTCTAGCAGAGATTATATGAATAAATGTATTTTCAACTTTTGAGGGGTTTTTTTAATTAAAAAATTTTTAAAAAGTAATTATGCTAAGAAAACCCCGATAAAACAACCTTTCAGGAAGCATAACTATGGTCTGGATCCTAAGCAGCATGGTCCAAGCAGCCATATGATCCCCAGGAATGGGAGAACAGAATACTATACTCCTTTCTTGTTTGCTTGACTAAAGGACAGTTAAGGATCTGAGGGAAGAAGACGGTCTCCTTTGAGTTCAGGAGATAAAACCTTTCCACATGTCAAAATTAGCATATTGAAAGTAATGGTTAAGAGCACAGTCCTTTGCACACAGTAAGCACTCACAAATAAGACTGAATGAAGATATTATCAGGGAGCTGGGGTGCACAATAGCTCTAACCTCCAGAGCTCCACCTCTAATTCTTCTCCACTTGAAGTATGGAAAATACATGTGAGAAGCAGAAAGCCGCATACCGTAAGAAGAGGAGCCATTCAGTGGCAGGACACCGTCTTTGCTTTTATTCCAATTAATTCTATTTCGTGGGAGGCGAATTGAAATCACCGCATGGAGCAAAAGGGTGAACATAGAAACAGAGATCCATCATCATCAGAAACATTGAGAGATGACATACCAGATGGACACTTGCCCCGGCTGGGTCAAAGCAGTATCAGTGTGGTCCCAGTAACCAGTATCTTAACCTTTGACTTGTATCAGCTGGGTTTCTCTGGCTGTGAAAGAACCCAAGTCACTTAAAGTTTGGGCTTTGACTAAGTTCTAATAAATACAATTTATTGACAAAAGTGATCCTGTCCCAACTCCGTCTCAACCCAAGTCTGGAGCACCTGCTCAGTGCCTGGTTCAGTCTCCAAGGGAATCTTCCTGGCTCTTGCAGAATTCCTCCATAGGCTTCTTAACTCTGTATTGGATGCTATACTGCCAGAATATTAGCGATATACTTCCAGAGTAGCCAGAGTTCCTGCTGCCTACAGAAAAATTTACATCCATGACTGACTACCAGGGCTTGGTCATGGACTATGATTGCTGTTCCTGAGACATGGCAAGAGAGTTTGATAGGTATGAATCTGTATGGCCAATACAGCAGGTTTTCCTTCCCCTTTTCCTTTGGTAGTTAGAAAGTGGGGTTTTTTGTTTGTTTTTTAATTGGTATTTGTTAAGCGCTCATTATGTGCCAGGCATTATTTTAAGTGCAGCGATAGATACAAGGTAATCAGGTTGGACACCGTCCATGTCCCACATGGGGCACACAGTCTTTTTTTTTTTTTTAAACAGATGAGGGAACTGAGGGACAGAGAAGTTAAGTGACTTGCCTAAGGTCACAGAGCAACCAAGTGGCAAAGCCGAGACTAGAACCCAGGTCCTTCTGACTCCCAGACCCATACTCTATCCACTAGGCCCAGCTCCTTCTCCAAGTTTGTTAAGACTCAATAACTCTACCCTGGAGTCATCAGGCCTCACAAGAACATTTGATGGAGACGTGGGCTTTGTCAGCTAAAAGACTCGATGATGCTGCAGCTGGGAACAGGGGCAGCAGGGAAGGGCCTAGACCACTCTGTCTTGGCCTTCACTCAGTCCAAACCAGCCTTCTGGCAGTCAATCAATCAATGGAATTTATTGAATGCTATATGCAGAGCACTGTATTACGCACTTGGGACTCATGATACAAAAGAGTTGGAAGTCCCATTCCCTGCCCACAAGGAGCTTTCAGTCTATCACCCACTTAGACCATAGGCTGGTCCACAGAGCAGGCCCCAGCCTGTGCAGAAATCCAAGGATTCATTTTCCTGGAAATACCGCAGGTGGCTTTGAATATTTTCTAGACAATTACTCCTTCAAAGCCTTACTGAAGGCACATCTCCTCCTTCCTAAGCTCTCATTTCCTCTTCTCCCACTCCCTTCTGCATCACCCTGACTTGCTCCCTTGATCCACCTCTCCCCTCAGCCCCAGGGCACTTATGTACAGTTCCTTAACTGATTTATTTATATTAATGTCTGTCTACCCCTCTAGACTGTAAGCTCACTGTGGGCAGAATATTGTGTTGTACTCTCCCAAATGCTTAGTACAGTGCTCTGCACATAGGAAGCGCTCTATAAATAAGATCGACGGATTGATTTTACAGTCCTCTGTCCGCCACTTCCTTCGTTTCTTCACCTTCCGCACTTTTGGAAGTGCTGACTGCGAATAGGCTGCAAGGAAACTATGCAGCAGGAATGAGATGGGAACAGAAGGCTACATACTTTTTCTACAAAAGAGAGATGGTAGAATTAGAGTTTCAGGAAGTGGGATTCACAATAATAATAATGTTGGTATTTGTTAAGCGCTTACTATGCACAGAGCACTGTTCTAAGTGCTGGGGTAGATACAGGGTAATCAGGTTGTCCCTCATAAGGCTCACGGTCTTCATCCCCATTTTACAGATGAGGTAACTGAGGCACAGAGAAGTGAAGTGACCTGCCCACAGTCACCCAGCTGACAAGTGGCAGAGCCTGGATTCAAACCCATGACCTCTGACTCCCAAGCCCTGGCTCTTTCCACTGAGTCACGCTGCACAAGGCATGGGGTGTTTGGGGAACCAGAGAGAGTAGGTTCTCAGGCTTCAGGAATCCAGGGAAGGGTTATGGGATACAGGGGCACAGATGCCAAGAAGACTTCTTAAAGGAGAGTGACTGAGCATCTCCCCAGAATATCTCCTCCCGTGCCCGTACAACACATACTTTAATCACTAGCTCATGTACATATTCCCATTTCCTTCTTCCCCTCTGTCACTTACTTTAGCGTCCATCTCCCCAGTCAGATTGCAAGATCCAAGGGGAGGGATTGTGTGCAACTATTCTATTGTACTTGGGAAATAATCATTACGGTACTTGTTAAACACTTACTATCTGTCAAGCACTGTTCGAATTGCTGGGATGGATAGAGGATAACCAAGCTGGACAGAGTCCCTTTCCCACATGGACCAGTCTAAATAGGAGGGGGTAAGATTTAAATTCCCATTTTACAGGTGAAGGAACTGAGGCCCAGAGAAGATAAGTGACTTGCCTAAGGAGACCCAGCAGACCAGTGTCAGAGCCAGGATTAGAACCTAGGTCCTCTTACTCTCAGACGTGTGCTCTACTATTCAAGCCTATTTAGTGAGTGCTTTCTGTGTCTAGAACACTATCCTAAGCGCTTGGGAGAGTGCAATATAACAACAAACACTCCACGAGCTTTTAGTCTAGATGGGGAGAAAGAGAATAATACATGAATGAATTACTGATATGGACCTAAGTGCTGTGGAGCTGGTGGGGGGAGAGAAATGAATAAAGGGAGCAAGTCAGGGTGACACAGAAGGGAGTGGGAGAAGAGGAAAAGAGGGCTTAGTCAGGGAAGACCTCTTGGAGGAGATGGGCCTTCTAGGCTACACTGCTTCCCTTCCTGACAAAATTTAAAAATTTAATAATAATAATAATGTTGGTATTTGTTAAGCGCTTACTATGTGCACAGCACTGTTTTAAGCACTGGGGGAGATATATAGTAATCAGGTTGTCCTACGTGAGGCTCACAATCTTCATCCCCATTTTACAGATAAGGGAACTGAGGCCCAGAGAAATTAAGTGACTTGGCCACAGTCACACAGCTGACAAGTGGCAGAGCCGGAATTCGAACCCATGACCTCTGATTCCCAAGCCCGAGCTCTTTCCACTGAGCCATGCTGCTTCTAGAAGCATCACCTCTCTTGGAATCAAAATAGTCAATCACCAGTTTTTCAATTTAACATTTTTTAGAAATGCCTATGAAGAAAAGGAAGATGTTAATTTCAACAATTATTATTTTTGCATAATCGACATGTAATTCCATGGCTCAGGTTTACTTGCTGGTACAAAACCTGATGACCTGTATCTACCCCACTGTGACTAGGCTGAAAAAAAAGGTAACTATTCTCAAGGTCACTTGGAAGAGTAACTAAACAAATGAAGGGCTTGGCTCCTGTGACATCAATGGTGCTTACTATGTGTGACAAGCTATACTAAGCACTTGAAAGAGCATAAAACAGTAGAGTTGGTAGAACAACACAACTCTGAGCCATTGTTGGGATTGTCTCTATTTGTTGCTGAATTGTACTTTCCAAGCGCTTAGTAGAGTGCTCTGCACATAGTAAGCGCTCAATAAATACGACTGAATAAATTAATTCTGAAGTGGCATGGCCTAGAGGATAGAGCATAGACCTAGGACTTTGTGTTGGTTTTATGGTCTTATTAATTGCTTACTAAGTGTCAAACACTGTTTTAAGTGCTGGGGTAGGTGGAGGCTAATTAGGTCTTACAGGGTCCCTGTCCTACATGGGGCTCACAGTCTAAATTCCAAGACCAAGTAACCTCCATTTCTACTGTTGAGGAAAGAGGCACAGAGAAGCTGAGTGACTTGCCTAAGATCACACAGCAAACGGGCAGAGCCAGATTTAGACCCAGATCTTCTGACTCCCAGGCCCATGCTCTTTCCACTGGGCCACTCTGCATTTCAGAAGGAGCTGGGTTCTAATTCAAGTTCCACCACTTGTCTATGTGACTGGGGCAAGTCACTTTACTTTGCCTCAGTTCCCTCATTGGTAAAATGGGGATAAAGACTGTGAGCTCCATATAGGACATGAACTGTGTCCAACCTGATTAGTTTGTATCTACCCCATGGCTTAGTACAGTGACTGGCTTAAATATCATAAAGAAAAAAACAACCAAATACCATTTTAAAAAATGCAATAAAATCTAAATTGGGCTCACAGTTTAAGTAGGAGGGCCAACAGGTATCGAATGACCTTTTTACAGAGGAGGAAACTGCTGCAAAGAGAAGTTGAGTGATTTGACTAAGGACACACAGTAGATAACTGGCAGAGCCGGGATGAGAATGCAGGTCCTCTGACTCCCAGGCCTGTGGTTTTTCCACCAGGCCAAACTGTTTCTCAGGCCTGGACAGGCTGAGGCATCTGGCATTGTCCAACAATCAGGAAAAGGCTCTGGAGACCAGCTAGCGATTCCTCTGTCCCCAGATGCCTACTAGGCCTTAGAGCCCGGCCTAAGGCTCCTCTCCCCTCAAATATAGGAAACTCAAAAAAATAATTCCTAACAGATTTTGCTTCGGCATTCCTAACTTTCCCCTTTGTAACCTATCACAAACCACTCATCCATGCGTTTACCCAAACTCCTCTTGAACCTACTCATAGTTTGTGCTTGTTCAGTTTTGCCAATAAATTCCATAAGCTAATAATAATAATAATGTTGGTATTTAAGTGCTTACTATGTGCCAAGCACTTTTCTAAGCGCTGGGGTAGATACAGGGTAATCAGGCTGTCCCACGTGAGGCTCACAGTCTTAATCCCCATTTTACAGATGAGGTCACTGAGGCACGGAGAAGTGACTTGCCCAAAGTCACACAGTTGACAGGTGGTGGTGCCGGGATTAGAACCCATGACCTTTGACTCTTAAACCCGTGATCTTTCCACTGAGCCATGCTGCTTCTCAGCTAACCTAATCAGCTAACCACTCACTGAACCTAATAATAATTGAGGTGTTCGTTAGGCACTTACTATGTGCCAGGCACTGTACTAAATGCTGAGGTGGATATAAAAAATTCTGGTTGGACTATCTCTGCCCCATGTCCCATTTTACAGATGAGGCATGTGACTTATCCAAGGTCACATGGGAGGCAAGTGAATTTACTACTCAGTCCCACTATTGAGGGATTTGATGAACAATCCAGTGTCCGCTCCCTTCACTGCTCTCCAGAGAATCAGCTACAAATGCTATTGAAACATCCTCATTAAAAAAATTGGGTGATTTCCTAATCCACACTTTTTCTCTTTTCTTTCACATTTCAACTAAAAAGGGCTAGCGAACACATTTTCTAAAGAAACCTGGGCTAAGCTTATGAGGTGACAATGGCTTATCAGGTGCAAAAATGCTTTGTGGCTCATCCTCTTTGCCTGAATGAACTTATTGTCTTCTTTTAAGGCTATTAGGCTAAAGAGAAGGAATGGGAATAAAGAAGCTCTCTCTTACAGAAAGCTTGGTCTTTATCAAGGTTTTTTTTTTTTTTTGCTGGAGGGGTTTGAGGATTGTCTTGGAGAGGAAAACAACGCGGCCAAGGATCTGAAAGCTAAAAGGACACATCCTTGAAGTCAGATTTGAGTCTTGTTGGGAGCGATTATAATAGCTGCTAAGCCCCAAAATACTGAGGATACTACTGAGGAGTAGTATCCACAGAACTGGACTGTCTTAGCCTGGACAACTTGGATTTCCAGAACTGCTAATGGAGACAAACACACCTTGAACTTTTGCCAGGAGCCTGTGACATTTACCAGGTTAAGTTTTATTACACGGAGGGACTTTAAGAGGCTGCAGTGATTAGGGTCATTTTGCCTCTCAGCTACAAGAAGTCAATTAGAAAAGAGCAAGATTAAGTCCGCTTCAATGTAGACCAGACACGCACTTAAGCTTGTTTACCTTATCTCACTAGCAATGTCTCTCTCTCTCTCTCTCTCTCTAAACAATAGCGACATGTAAAATAAGCTGTGGTTTAAGGGAATGTTTTGGGAATTAGAGAAAAAACAAACCCTCATTTTATTTCTTTTGTATTTCCTCTCTCCTCAAGGTAAAGTTACCTATAGGTAAGGTTTACCTTTCCCTCTTCATGCTGATTGCCTTGTAATGGCTATGGTATGATGTAATAGCCTCAGTAGGTACGGGTGCCTATCAATATTATTTGTTAAACACTTTCTCTGACAAGAGCACTATAAAAAGCTGATGGGAGAGTTCTACAGTGTTAAAAGACAGGATCCCTGCCAACAAGGAGTTTACATATTAAATAAGGGTGAAAGACACTAAAATACGTTCCAGATTAGGGAGGGGAGGAGAGAAGAGGAGGAGGAAGAGAGAGAGTGTGCTCCCAACCTTTTCTTTTTTTTTTTTAAATGGTACTTGTTAAGCTTTACTATGTGCCAGGCACTGTGCTATGCACTTGGGTAGATATAAGATAATTATGCTGGACATAGTCTAGTCAGTCAGTCATATTTACTGAGCACTTACTGCGTGCACAGCACTGTATTAAGCACTTATAATGATGGCATGTGTTAATAATTATGTTGGTATTTGTTAAGCGCTTACTATGTGCAGAGCACTGCTTTAAGTGCTGGGGTAGATACAGGGTAATCAGGTTGTCCCACGTGAGGCTCAGTTAATTCCCATTTTACAGATGAGGTAACTGAGGCATCGAGAAGTGACGTGACTTGCTCACAGTCACACCTGCCAAGCGGCAGAGGAGGGATTTGAACCCATGACCTCTGACTCCCAAGCCCCGGCTCTTTCCACTGAGCGAGCCATGCTGCTTTTCTAGCACTTGAGCACTTGTATTCAAGATCTTGAATACAATATAACAATAAACAGGCACATTCCCTGCCTGCAAGGAGCTTACTTCCACATATGGCCCACATAAGGCTCAAAGTCTAAATTGGAGGGAAGAGACTTTAAAGCCCATTTTGCAGATGAGGTAACTGAGGCACAAAATAGTTATGACTTCCAAAGTCACACAGCAGGCAAGTGGCCCTCTGACTTCTAGACCCAAGCTTTTTTGACTAGGCCACGCTGCTTCTCCCAAAATTTCCTCCCACAGCTATTGTGCTCCTCTCCCCAGTGTAGGACAAGGACTGGGTCTGAGCTGGTTACGCTATATCTACCCCAGGGCTTAGCACATAGTAAGGGGATCAATACACACCATCATTCATTCAATCACATTTATTGAGCACTTACTGTCATATGCCATTATTCACACAGGCAGTTCTTCCAACCCTCTGGCTGTCCCACAGTCACCGAGGTGGTTGCTTAAATTTGTTAAGTGGCCGTGTGCTAGACGGACACACAAACGCACATCCCCAGTGAGGCAAATTTCCCCTTTCTTGGCAATTTCTCTGAGTATGAAGGACATTTGTAATTCAGTTTTAAAACGCCTCAGCATTTATGTTCATATCTTTATACTTAGTTGCTTCCTTTACCTATAATTAAATTTTAACATCCGTCTCTCCTGGTAGATTTTTGAGCTTCTTAAGTGCACGGGGCTTAGTGGAAAGAGCACGGGCCTGGGAGTCAGAGGTCGTAGGTTCTAACCCTTGCTCTGCCATTTATCCACTGTGTGACTTTGGGCCAGTCACAACTTCTCTGCCCCTCAGCTCATCTTTAAAATGGGGATTAAGACTTTGAGGCCCACATGGGACAACCTGATTACCTTGAATCTACCCCAGTGCTTGACATATAGTAAATGCTTAACAAATACCATTATTATTAATAAATTGTTTTTATTCAGCACTTACTATGTGCAGAGCATTCTACTAACCACTTGGGATAGTACAATGCAACGGAGTTGGTAGACACATTCCCCTCCACAACTAACTCACAGTCTAGAGGAGGAGACAGACAGTAATATAAATAAATTACAAATATGTATATAAGTGCTGTGGGACTGAGGGATGGGTGAATAAAGGGTCCAAATCAGGGCAATGAAGAAAAGAGTGGGAAGAGAAGAAACGAGGACTTAGATCAGGGAAGGCCCCTTGGAGGAGACGTGCCTTCAATAAGTCTCCTTAGAGTCTACTTTATTGTACTCCCCTAGGTGGTTAGTAACATAGTCTGCACAGAGTAAATGCTCAATAAATACTATCAAATCGATTAATTTAAAGGACAGAATGAAATCATAGCTTATTGTATTGCTCCCTCCTTAGCAAGTCCCTAACTAACTTCTGAAATGCAAGGCAACATGACAGTTCAGTGGTACCAGAGTTCTATTAACAAGAAAAACAGTGGCCAAATAGCACCAATTTTTTCAATGTACTTGGGTGCATTTTTTCAAGGAAGCAATGAAAGAGTTAAATTGACATTTGATTGTAGTTGCTGCTTCTCCCGTTAAGCTTAAAATTGCATTTTAATACAGCATCGGTCCCTATGTTCTTGACCATAAACCATTTCCTATTCACTGTTATTGTTATGATTATGATATTTGTTGTTTCCTATGTGTCAAGCATAGTTCTTAATCAGGTAATCAGGTTAAACAGTCCCCACCCACATGTGGCTCACAGTCTAAAGAGGAGGGAGAACAAGTATTAATTCCCTATTTTGCAGTTGAGAAAACTGAGGCCCAGAGAAGTGAAGTGACTTGTCCAAAGTCACACAGCAGGCAAGGGCAGAGCCACCATTAGCACCCAGGTCCTCTGGCTCCCAGGCCCGTGCTCTTTCCACTAGGTCACACTGCTTAATCACAGTGAAGCAAAGCAATTATGATGCAGATTTACTCAAAAGTGACATCCTGAATAGCTTTAATGAGGGGACACGAAAAAGTCGGGGCCAATCTTGTCTCCTAAAGTGCAGCCGCGGAGATTCAGTTCACACTTCTTTCCACCACTTCCTCCCACTCTGCTAATCACCTTCTGGGGGCTCCAGTGAGGGTGTTTCAGAACCAAGTTTTGGGTTCCAGGGCACAGAACAGGAAATGTCGTAACAGGCAGTTCCAGTCACCCCACCCATTTTCTAAGACATGACAGCACTTTCCCATCATGACCAATTGCAGCTACTCAGCCACCAGCCTGAGGGGAGGAACCAAATGTAATTCAACCGAATCAGTCAGAAGTGTGTCATAAGTGCAGTCATATGTGCATTCAACTGAGATTCTTCACTCACGCCATGCTGAGTTTAGTGCACAGCCTGGGTGTGAGAGCTAATTCATTCAATCGTATTTATTGAGAACTTACTATGTGCACAGCACTAAGTGCTCGGGTGTGTTTATATAACAATACACAGACACATTCCCTGCCCACAATGGGCTTACAGTCTAGAGGGATGACAGATGTTAATATAAATAACGTATATAAGAGCTGAGCGGCTGGGAGGGGGTATCTCTCTCTGCAGATCCACCTTTGGAGGGTACTAATGTTACTGGGAAGTTATGTTTATGAATCATATTTAATAATAATAATAATAATGTTGGTATTTGTTAAGCACTTACTATGTGCAGAGCACTGTTTTAAGCACTGGGGTAGATACAGGGTAAACAGGTTGTTTGTTTGTTTGGTATTTGTTAAGCGCTTACTATGTGCAGAGCACTGTTCTAAGCGCTGGGGTAGATACAGGGTAATCAGGTTGTTCATTCAATAGTATTTATTGAGCACTTACAATGTGCAGAGCACTGTACTAAGCGCTTGGGATGAACAAGTCGGCAACAGATAGAGACAGTCCCTGCCGTTTGACGGGCTTACAGTCTAATCGGGGGAGATGGACAGACAAGAACAATGGCAATAAATAGAGTCGAGGGGAAGAACATCTCGTAAAAACAATGGCAACTAAATAGAATCAAGGCGATGTACAATTCATTAACAAAATAAATAGGGTAATGAAAATATATACAGGTTGTCCCACGTGAGGCTCACAGTTAATCCCCATTTTACAGATGAGGTAACTGAGGCACAGAGAAGTTAAGTGACTTGCCCACAGTCACACAGCTGACAAGTGGCAGAGCCGGGAGTCGAACTCATGACCTCTGACTCCGAAGCCCAGGCTCTTTTCCATTGAGTCACACTGCTTCTGCTGACAAGTGGCATAGTGGGATTCGAACCCATGACCTCTGACTCCCAAGCCTGGGCTCTTTCCACTGAGCCACGCATTTACCCAAAAAGCATATAAATGGAATTTGATTAATTTTAGTTCAACAGGAATCAATGGTATTTATTGAGTGCTTGTTGTGTGTAGAGCACTGTACAGAGAATTTATAAAGATACAATAGATTAGAATTGGTAGAATACCAGTACATTATAGAAAGTCCAGAAACAGTGCTCTGGACTCTGGAATTGCTCTCGTACACACTCCCAAAGCTCTACCGAGACCTCTAGCCACGATGAGAGAAGAGAAAATAGAGGAGGGATTCTATGAGACTAGGGGCTTGGGATGCCCAGACGGGTTGGAAAAGGAGGGCAAATTTAGCTCATGTCTGAGTTTAAACAGTGAGGTGGGAGACCCAAAAGGAGGGGAAGAACTACCCCTAATCCTGTTTCATTTTTTAAATTTACACTGTGTACTTCCAGATGTAGATAACAGATATGCTATCTCTTGTTTGTAGTTTCTTGATCCTTGCATCCATATAAAAGTAGTATGTATTTATAGATTTAAATGGGATCATTAAAAGCAAGCATTTAGGAGATTATATTTGAAGGTTATGGGACTCCTTCACAAAGATGGAGAGTTATCAGAGTAGAAGGAACCGCTACAGTATTTATGGAGTCCCCTTTTTAGCTAGAAACACACCTACACCACTCCAAGATGAGAATCATCCGGTTTTTAAACACTCCAAAGTGAGAGATTCCACAACTTTCTTCTGCCGCCCGTCTAATGCTTCAATTTGCAATTCTTCCTTAGGTCCACCCTGAATCCATTATGCTGCTCTTTACATTTGTTTTTTCATTCACTTTTAGCCTAGACAGCAAGCAACTGACTGTAACATCTTGGCAACCATTTGTGTTTTTGAAGGCCATGATTAAGATGCCCCTCAGTCTCATTTCCTTTAGCCTTTCCTCACTGGTTTTATGCTTCTGTAAGTCTTTCATTAGGAAAAGTCCTGTTTGATTATGGGCAAATGACTTAACTCCATGCCTCAGTTTCTTCTTCTGTGAAATGGGGATTCAACACTTGTTCTCCCTCATAGACTATGAGTCGCATATGGGATAAGGACAGTCTCCAACCTAATTATCTTGCATTTACCCCAAGCACTTTAGTTCAGTACTTGACTCATATTAAATGCTTACCACATGCCATTATTATAATTGTTTTTCTAGTGGATGCCATCATCTGCATTTATCTAGTTAATGAGCAGACATTTCCTGAAAGAAAACATTTACCCAAAATCTCCAGGATAAAATAATGATGTTGGTATTTGTTAAGCACTTACTATGTGCAGAGCACTCTTCTAAGCGCTGGGGTAGATACAGGGTAATCAGGTTGTCCCACGTGAGGCTCACAGTCTAAATCCCCATTTTGCAGATGAGGGAACTGAGGCACAGAGAGTTAACTGACTTGCCCACAGTCACACAGCTGACAAGTAGCAGAGCCGGGATTCAGACCTCTGACTCCCAAGCCCGGGCTCTTTCCACTGAGCCATGCTGCTTCTCTATAAGTGATGTACTACTGGCTTCCATAAAATAATTCATCCTATTCATTGTACATTTGAGCAATGAAAGTAGCTTCATGCTTTCACCTTGTAGGCTGTAAAGATGTGAATCCAACAGGCCTGCTTCCCCAGCTATTGAGATTATATAAAGGAAAAATATACAGTAGCATTAAATATAAAATATAAACTTAGACTGTGAGTCCCATGTGGGATGGGGACTGAGTCCAACCTGATTAACTTAGCTTAGATCAATGCTAGACATACCACTAAAAAAACAAAAACAAAACAAATTAAAAAAAAAAACTTCTTGATACCGTATGTTGAAGTTTTTACTATATATAAAGTACCAAGTACCAATGGTTTGCAAATCAAGGCCAATTGATTTCTGTCAATATCTTCACTCACTTCCCTGACTAAACCCTCATTTCTCCAATTCCACTCCTTTCTATGTCACCTATGCACTTAAGCACTTCACCCTCATCCCCAGAACACCTTCTGTACATCTCTCTATCCTCTGCCATTTCTCCTATCTGTAATTTATTTTAATGCCCAACTTCCCCTGTAGTCTATAAGCTCCTTGTGGGCAGTAATCATGTCTACCATGTCTAATGTATTATACTCTAAGCGTTTAGTACAGTCTTCTGCACATAGTAAGTGCTCAGTAAATACCATTGATTAATGACCAACTTTAGTCAAACTCTGGTTTGGAGAGAAATGTTAAGAGATATCGTTTTAAAGGTTTTAGTGTGCCTATTAAAGCCCTCTCCATCTCAGCACCCTGCCCCTAACTAGGAAGAAATTAAAAGATACTGAAAGCGAAATTGACCCCCGCTGGCATCTTTCAAAATCCCCCAGCCTTGTGGGGAAAATATAGCCTCTCCCTTTCCTTCAGCTGTTTCCTCTGTTGCTGGCAAGGCCCGTCGGCAAATTCAATTTACATTCATTCTGCACATCAGCCGCCTCACAGTCAGAGTTCCAATATCATCTTTCTGTTCTCTCTATCTCCGTCGCTTCAGTTTATAGAACGCCCCACTGGTAAACTGTCAGGTGGTGCAGGGAAAGCTACAACAGGAGATGGATAAATTAGAAAGTCTGTGAGTAAGCAAAGACGGAAAGAGTCATCAATTTATTTGGGGTCAGCTCTTCCTTAAGAATATTGTCAGCTTCTTTCTCCTGATGGAAGTGGGGTCTATGGCAAAAGTGGAGCATGGAGAAAGACAGTCACAAACTTACCTGTATTTTCTCAAATGCACTCTTTCATAAACTATCAAGAGCTGTACAAGCACAAGCCTATACAAGGCCAATATACAAATACAAAGGCTGGCTAAGTAAAGGGAGATTCCAGCCCTCCTTTTAGCTTGGACTGAGGTTCTAAAGAGGCTTCATATTGGCAAAAGAATAAGAAATGTGGATAGACCCATTTTGTCCCTCACTGCATACTAAGGAGCAACTTAATGGAAAGGAAGAGACATTTTTTCCAAAGGTGTAGAGTAAGCAATTAATTGCATTTTACAAGTGCTTACTCTGTGCAGATCATTACACTTAGTGCTTGGGTGAGTACAATAGTTGGTTGACATGCTCCCTGGCCAGAAGGACAGATTCGATTAGGGAAGTATAAACTCCTATACAAGGTAAAGAGGTGGAAAAGGCAAAGAATGATGGACAGGAGGACTAAAGTGAAACCTGAGGTAACAAACAGGAAAGAGTCAGCAGTGCTAGTTAATCCATTGTGGTTGGACATTAAAAGCCACCTCTCCTCCGGTTGTTACCCAGAGCACTGCCCCTCCATCCGAAAACCTAGGATTCCGGGGCAGTGAAGTTCATCATTTTTCCACAAAATCCTTTTGAATCTATCCCCTATTGCCAGCACTGACATAGAACTGATTTTCACCCCCATGGGACAGTCCCAGGGGTTGAACATCCGGGGAATCAATTTCAATTATGGCGACTATTTGAAATGCAGCTACAATTTGAGACGTAATCCAGTCCCATTCAGACTTGAGCATGGTTTGGAAGGAAACAAAGATGTTTCTTAAAGAAAGAAGAATTAAAAAAAGGAAAAGAAAAAAGAAAAAAGGTTTCAGACTGCTCATATCCAGCATTCTGTGTTTCTTGAGACAGTTTACCAGATTAATTTACACATAAATCCAGAGCTAATTATTGATGTCTCAGCCAGGCGTATTGATGCCTGTCTCCCTCATTCTAGACTTGTAAGCTCATTGTGGGCAGGTAATGTCACCATTTATTGTTGTATTGTATTTTCCCAAGCACTCAGTACAGTGCTCTGCACACAGTAAGTGCTCAATAAATGATTCAATGAATGAATGATTACTGACAGCCTGGTTTGGACAGGCAGAGGCATTGTTGTCTGGGTATAGGTAGGTCATCATTTACATCCCCAACCAGTGAAGAAGGTTTTTTTGGTTGTGTTTTTTTTTTTTTTAAACATGTCACAGGCTGCACTATCCTCATTTAGATCTCTTACATATAAAGCAAGCATTTGGAAAAATCTGAAGTCCACGATTAATGCCTTAATTTCTCTGCTCTATTGAAATAATAGCTTTTTAATGTTTGTGTTTGCAGTTGATGCCAGGACAAGTGTTAAACGGGATAATGTGGCTGCTTCTTCCCAGAAGACAATAGAGATAAGCACGGTTTCTGATGCAAATGGAAAGGATCTTGGGAAGGAGGCCAAAGCCTCGATGCCAGCTGCTAAATCCAGTCTTTTCTTCTCACTTTCGTGGCCCGTACCAGGACGTACCAGAGACCGAGGCACAGATTCATCATTCGGATCAGTAAAGCTTGATGTCAGCTCGGAAAAAGCTCCGGGGAACAAAGCACCAAGTGAGAACATGAAACTTCCGGCAACAGCTGCACTGGAAAAGAGAGCAGATAAAACCCCAAGGCAGGCCCCAGCTCAAGCATCCTTCACCGCAGCTCAACAACTAGCTTCTCCTCCACCTGAGGGAGAGCAGGTAGCTCCCATCAAGACCAAGGAAACTGGCTTTTTTGACAAATTTTTCACACTGGACAAGGGAAAAGACAAGGCACCCATTGAAACCCAAGAGGAAATTAAGAGCACAGATAATCACAACCCAGTGAGAACAACTCCTGGATTATTGAACCTGCCAAACAATGTCCCAGAGGAGAAGGCAAGTGTTTAAACAGGAGTATCCATTTCATTCTTAATGAAACTTCATAAGAGCATTAATGGGGTAGGATGACTTTGCATATGTTATGTTACAGCAGGGGCCTTGACAAGGTATTAAGTCTTTGGTCCTATAAGACAAAATAGAACCACTGTGGTGTGTATTATCTCCCTGATGTTTTAATGGATAAAAACACCTGTTGAATAGTAACAGCTGTTTCAGAGAAAGAGCGTCTTTCCTGAGGATGTTTTTCTCCCCTCCCTACCCCATTTATCATCAGCTGAGATAGAGCTGGATAGGTGGTCAGTGAGGCTAAATGGAAGGCAGTTGCATTCAGATGAGAAGGCTGTAACAGAGAGGATAAGTCACTGACTTGCGTTCAGTAGGCTGTTTGGAATGAGACTAGTTTTGCGGTTTATTTAGGCCAAGTTTCCTTTACTAATTTCTAAGCCCGCCTTGCTCTTGCATCTGCTACTTTATGCCACAGGTTTTAACAAAGAAAAATCCCTAAAGTTGTAAGCTTTCGCTCCTTTCACAGCAGTAGAATTAGCTGTGAAAACCTGGTGTCTGGAAAGAACCAGTCCCCAATTTGATGATCTCTCCTTAGTGAATAAAGCTCTCACAAAAGGGCATAAATATCTTGTGTGGTTTTTCAGGGTTGTTTTAACATTCAAGGCTAGCATTCATGAAGCCAAAAGGGAAGTAAAAATTGACACACATCTGTTCCAATATTAATAGGCTTCTAAAATCAGAACCTTTTAAAACCTAGAAATGAGATTAATTTCCTCTGGTAAGGTATGGTCCCAGGAAATTATTTCTACACAGTCTTTTGTAGTACCACAGGGCAGCCACTGATTAAAGTAAATGCCCTGATGACAATGGAAACTGTTCTGCTACTGTGATGAAAATATTTTAGCTGTGGTTTAATGTATCCTGAATGAAGCAAAAAATGATATTTTCATTCAACTAGATTCTTGGGTCAGTCATGTTGCTAGAATCATTTCTAACTTTCCTCTATATTTTAATTAGAAGTCTATTTCTAGGGGTTTGAGGTATTTGCAAACCTACAAAACTGCAGCAGCAGCTTCCCAGATGAATTTCAGGTTTTGGGGTTTTTTTTTTAATTTGTCCATTCAGAAATGAGTCTTGCATGTATATACAAACAGCCACTAGCAAGCTCTGGGGAATTAAATATCTATCCTAGGCAAATTTTTGGGGGGGCAAAACCGTTACAAATTTGGCACTCAGAACAGTGCTCTGCACACAGATGCTTAAATTCCACTGCTGA
Source organism: Ornithorhynchus anatinus (assembly GCF_004115215.2). Classification (NCBI taxonomy): domain Eukaryota; kingdom Metazoa; phylum Chordata; class Mammalia; order Monotremata; family Ornithorhynchidae; genus Ornithorhynchus; species Ornithorhynchus anatinus. Next base: position 10,806,671 of record NC_041735.1, on the reverse strand, counting down.
TGAGTTGTGGATGAAAGGTAAATCTGATTAAATGTGGTTGAATCTTGTTATCTGATATAATTAATATTCATGCTCTTTACCTACCTACTGGTTCATCAGTTATTCAATATGTGGGAGGAATAAATCTAACAGTCATGAATACATTTTGATATAGTTCTGAGTTCAGGATGAGTTTGGATAAATATCCAACATTAAGATGACCAACCCTAAATGGTAATCTGTTCAAAAAATTTAATAATTAAAAATTACTAAAGAGATTATTTAATTACCTTCCTGTCCCCAGGCAGGTCAACACAAAATCCATCCCAGACTATGATTTTCATCCTCTAGAGAAACTAATTTCAAACTGCCTTCAGCAAAGAATTTCAGCATTCAAACAGCCTGACAAAAGCAGGTTTCTTTATAAGATTTTCAGTGTTTCCACTAACAGTAAAGCCTGAAAGGGAAGGAATGTTTAGGGAAATGAGGTTTGAACCCATTAAAAAAAAAATGAAAGTTCTAGAACTCTCCGTTACTGAATACAGCCCCTTCAGTTTCAAAATTTGGAATTCAGCCCTATAATTCTAAATGCAATGAAGGGAGCTGAAAATCAGATTTAAATCAGAAGATAAGGGGGTGTGTTGGAAATACTGACATAATTACAGTTGACCTAGTTGGCGATATTTTGAAGCTAGGGTAATTATTTAGGCCAAAATTGTAACCCGTTTTCCTCTTCGAAAGAAAGTACGGCCAAATTTATAAGTGTAAAACCCACCTCCCCCAGTATATGAGACTCCTAATTCCAATCGTGCACTTTCAGAATTCCCTTATAGGTGTTACATTCAGGTTTAATGATTGATTACCCACAATGCATTAGGCATTTTCCCAATGTGGAAAATAAATATAATAACCGCTTGCTCAAGAAGTTATGCATTCTATTGAAACCAGGGCATTTGCACACGCAATTGGCCATTCTATAGAAGCATATTAGACTTGCACATGCAATTATACATTCTGCAGAAGCATACTGGATTCTTGAATATGGAAGACAGATGTGTCTGTAAATCATTTCATGAATGCTGCCGAATGCTTAGGCACCGTAGATTCAGACCTGTCCTTCAAACAAATGCCTATCCACTTCAACACAGCACAATATATTCATTATTATGTATGTGTTGAACTGAATTGTGACCCGGAATAATTATTTTTTAAAAAAAAAAAACCTTCTCATGCATCTGGGCCTATTGTTGAAGCTAAATATTATACATAGAAAATATTCAGGGTTTTGGCCCCAAATTCTTTGCGGGGACTGTGACTTGGACATTCATTGTCTGACGGCCTCCCAGCTATGCTTGCTCTTCTTGTCTGAACTGGAACATCTACAACTAACAGATAGGGTAGTGAATTAGAAGAGAGATGACACCATTTCATTCTGAGGGTCCCACACAAACCTTCTGTGTTTAATGAAGTACAGTCTTATTCTTGTGGACTCTAAAACTACATTCAGAGCATAGCATAATTAAAACAAGGCAAGAATTCATGAACTGATGAAGCATTTACTACTCAAGCCAGAAAAAAGATAAATTATAGGTCTGAAATGTTTCACTGACCACTGATTCATTCAAACAAAAGTGTTGGCAGGAGAGCAATCTTTGAAACTGGCACTATAGGCTAAGCATTTAAAGTCCTCCACACAAAAATATGGGTTCCCTATAGAAATGCATTTGAAAGCAGAAAAAGTTTCATTTCTAAAGTCAAGCTATTTCTAAAGATTTCTCTTTTTTTTACTTTTTAAATTTTAAAACAAATGTTTTCTAGTGGGATTTGATGTAGAAGTGTCATTTTTAAGAGGTTAGATGATTACTATGACTACATGGGTAAATCACTCAATTGAGGACTTAGTGAAGATTCCATTTCAACTAGGACTTTTATACCCAGATTTTTCACAACCTGGAACAAAGTCAAACTGTGTTCTTTCTCCCTCTTCCTTTACAGCCAGTAGAATATTCCCACTGGCATTGAGTCAGAGGCCTCTAAACATATAGTTCAACTTTCCCATTACTAATTAGTCTGGCTTATCTTTCAAATAAGAAATAAAGATGCAGTGATATAGGCTTAGTAGGAAATCAACCTCACAGCTTCTCTCGTGTTTGTTTTAATAATGAATATGTTCTTAAATTCCTAGTTTTTGAAATCATTACCATTCCTCTAGCTTCTACTTCTTTCCTCTGTACTGAGGCAATAAGTCTGGAGGGTAGGAGTGGAAAATAAACATTTGTGGTATAACCAAAATAGGGAGTGGGCAATGTTGTGAAACGCGTAAAGAAGAAAGTCCAAATTGAAATTAAAGTCTAGGGGCAGTTCATGAACAGATGTAAACCCTGCAGAGAGAGTACTGGGTTTAATATCATGCTTCACACATTCATTTGACCAGAAACAGATTCATGCAACGAGAAACCTCAAGCAAGAGTACTTTCTGCAGAGCTATGTCTTGCTTGTTTTACAACTTCTTGGAAATGGAACAACTTTGCAATTCTTTGGAAATGGAACTGTTTTAGAACGAAGTGGCTAAAATGTTCTTCCATTGCAGTGAAGTGTAAACTGCAGAATCCCGCTGTCCTGCTTTAAAGACAACACTCTGCTTTGGTTATTCCTGCTGGAATCCCAAACTGCTGGAAAAGTAAATTTATTTTGATCAGTTCTTTTGAAAATTTGTTTTAAAGTTTGGGGCACTATATACATTATCCAATGAAGATAAATTTAAAATATATTTTCTAGTGATATTTTGGAAGTGCACCTCATAATGAATACATTTATAGCATCTTATTTAAGTTTAGCTTGAAAGTGCATAATTTGAATTCTATCTTAACACTTTAGAAATGCATGCTATAAATGAAAAATCAAGTCTGTCATCTCATGGAAAATCAATTTCCATTTAGAAATACATAGCTCTTGGTTTGGGATGATGGTGCTTAATAGTAGAAATAGAATTCTGCAACACCTGACTTAAGCGTAAGGTTCTAATTTTAACCTCAACTGAAGTTTATAATTGACTTTTTCCATAATGTAATTTCCAAAAAAGTAGAGCACCATCTCAGACTATAATGCGATCCTTTTCTCTTATCCTAATTATCCAAAGAGTGAATTTCATAACAAGAAACCATGCTAAACAGTCACACAAACTATCCAGTGGATCCTTGAGAGAATGTTTTTAGGAGGAATTTTAATTGCATTGTAGGAACTAAAGACAATGATTACCCAACTCCTGTCTAGGAATCCAGAAGTGTCCATCTCCTCTTAATGATGAATACTTGGATTTTTAAAATAGAAAAGGAAAATCTAAGCTAATGCTTTCTACATCTTTCCTATACTGCATTTAGCATAATGGCCAACTAAAGTACATCTTTTCTAATTTGGATATTTCTCATTTCCCTTAGCTGCAAGCACTGAGATTTTTTAACTTTATTGGTTTCTACAACCAGGCCAACTCTCTCCTACATAGAATGTGATCCCTGCATGGGACAGGTCTTATGTCCAGTGGCATAGTGGATAGACCATGGGCCTGGGAGTCAAAAGGTCATGAGTTCTAATCCCTGCTCTGCCACATGTCTGCTGTGTGACTTTGGGCAAGTCACTTCACTTCTTTGTGCCTCAGCTACCTCATCTGTAAAATGGGAATCAAAACTGTGAGCCCCACATGGGACAGGGACTGCATCCAACCCAATTTGCTTATATGCACCCTAGTGCTTAGTAGAGTGCCTGGCACATAGTAAATGCTTAATATCATTATTAATATTAACCCAACACTTGCCACATAGCAAATGCTTAAATACCACAGTTATCTTTTGGCACCTGATACATTCACTCTTCCTTTCATGAAGAACTAGAGAAGCAGTGCGGCTTAATGGCTAGAACACAGACCACCACTTGTCTGCTGTGTGACTTGAGCAAGTCACTTTACTGTGCCTCAGTTACCTCATCTGTAAAATGGGGATGATAAGCCCCATTTGGGACACAGACTGTGTTTAACGTGATTACTTTGTATCTACTCCAGCCCTTAGAGAGTAAATGCTTAAATACCATTAAAAAAACAAATAAACCTAAAGTGGAGCCCACTTTCTTTCTAGTGTGCGCAACAGCATTGGGAATAACATTCTTAGGGAGTTGTTCATTTTACGTTGGCACAGAGGGTCTGCATTTTGCATTGGCCATATTGTTCTTCGAAAGGTTCTGGCCAGCAATTGGCAGTTCTACTAAATGTTTCAGAGTGATCCGAGATGTTTGTCAATAGCTGGTAACACAGTCTGGGTCTTAAACTATCTTTGTAAATAAAATTATGGAGAAAGCATGTATATCTCACTTCATTGCTATGGTGTTAATTATTCTGAGACCCAGTTTAAAATATTCTTAATACTAAAGATACATACTTCAATATTAAATAATGCTAGAAACATGCAGTTTACTTTCTGTTGGAAATCAGTCATGTGTGCAGAGTACTGTACTAGCTTTTGGGGGAATCCTATAAAGTAGAGTTGGTAGACATTATCCCTGCCCTCAAAGAGTTTATTAATCCATCAGTAGTGTTTATTGAGTACTTAGTGTGCAGAGCACCATACTAAGAGCTTGGGAAAGCACAGTATAATAAAGTTGGAAGATGCATTCCCTGCCCACAGTGAGCTTACAGCCTAGGGGAGGGTGGGGATAGACATTCATATAAATTATGATATATAATGCATAGATAGGTACATAAGTGCTGTGGGGCTGAGGGTGGGACAAATACCAAATGATCCAAGGTACAAGTGAAGCTTATCTACATTCCACTTGGTACCCAAGGAAATTTATTTTCCCTTTTAAATCCGCTATAAAATCAGTCCTCTTTAATAATCCGTATAAGGAAATTCCCAAGGAACACCACCAAGGGACTCTTTGTTACTAAAAGAAATAACTAACTGTATGGTCTCTCTCCTAACCATACTACATTTTCCTATTGAAGACAAGTCGATAAGTGTTTAGACCTTTAGTGGCGATGTTGCTGAGAGATAAAACGACACCTGGAAACGCTTCCCTCTATGTTCTTGCAGGTGAATGTTGCCCTATTTCCGCAGGTGCCTTCCCAGCCTTCCACTGACCCTCCGGCAGTTCTAAGTACTTGAAACTGCTTATTCAGCCTCAGACATAGTGGCTCCCAATGTCGTATGTCTCTGGGCACAATATAAAAAATTCACTTTACTCTACATAGCCCTTTTAAATCTAAAATCTCCTTGTGACTGTCAGAAACGAAGTAGCTCTTACTCAAATAGATGTTGCAGCAAACTAAAAGCCAATCTTTAAGAGGGCCTAACATGAAAGGGACAGTGGGTCATACAGTCTTTTTAGCCACACTGGGGCACCTGGAAAAGGAATTCATTTTCAAAAGCAGTTGAATCCAAAAGCCTTGGAAAATGTTTTCTTATTTTATTATAAGAAAATCAAACGGGTACAGAATGTCGGGAAGTGACTTCTGCCTGGACGTCTTCACTCCTTCAGAGTGATTCAGTATTTCCCTCAGCAATCTTTCCCAAACTTTCCACATTAAAAGACCCACATTTTTCCACCCAAGGCAGGAAATTATGAGGGTTTCCTTATTAAATCTTTCCCAGAGATGGGAGGGGGAGAATGGGGCAGAGAAGTATTAGGTTGTTGAGCCATCCAGCAAAATGCCATTGTAGCTTTCTCTGTGCCCAAGAGGTGATGGATAGAAGAGAAGATCCTCAAATGTTTCTGTTAGAATTTGCCTTGGAATTCTGCCTTGTAAAGTCCCTGCTGCCTGGGAGTTAAGAAGTATCCCAACTCAGGGACAAGTCCTTGCATTCTGGACTGGCCAAAAAAATAGGCTAAATATCCTATCGACCAGTAAAGGCCTATGCCAGATAGGACCAGGGTTCTAATCCCTGCTCTGCCACTTGCTTGCAGTATGATCTTGGGCAGTTCACTTAGCTTCTTTTTCCTCAGTTTCCTACCTGTAAAATGAGGATTCAATACCTCCTCCTTAGAATGTGAGCCTCAGGTGTGCACAGGCACAGTGTCTGAACTGATTACTTTGCATTTACCCCTTAGGTTGCTTGGCACTTAGTATGTGCTTAACAAGTACATTTGGAAATTGAGGTCTTACATGCACCCATCCATGCTCTATTCTGCAGGCCCAAACTCCAAAACCACATAGCATAAATTTAGATTAAAATAGGCCTATCTACTGCTTCTAGATGACACTGCATTCTTCCAGATACCTTTCAGAACAGTGAATCCAACTCAGGATCTACCCAGGTGGAAAGCTGGATGATTAGCCAGTTAATCCCAATAAAATAGGTACCCATTCAGCATCTTGGATAAATGAAATACATTTTCCTAAATAAAAAAAATTTTTCCCTTATTTTTCCAGATAAAAATAGACTTCCCTTCCCCCTTCATTCAGTTCAGTTACTTCTGCCAGCGAGTGGGTTTTTACTCTACCTTTTGGTTACGGTGCAGGTAGGGAATTATAGAATGTTCTTCTGACCACGTGAGTCCTTTTGGATTCAGCACCGCTTGTGAGAAGAAACTCACGGATTATGACAATGTGAGTTTTCTTTAGAGTTTTGCAAGAGTCATTATCAATGGTATTTGAGCGTTCACCATGTACTGAGTACAAGAGACTTGGTAGACAAGTTCCCTGCTCATAATGACCTTACTGTCTACAGAGGATGAGTTTACGGTCTAGAGAATGAAAACGTAAGCACTGCATTACAGGAGAACTGGTCAGAGTATTTATCGAGGGCCTAGGAGATGAAGAGTTTTGTACTAGGTGCTTGGGAGAGCACAAGTAAAATGTATGATTTCTGCTCTAAGAGCATTTAAGAAACAATATGTAGAGAATTTACTTAGGTAGGCCAAGGGGGTTTTTAAATTTTTTTTAATGATATTTGTTAAGCACTTACTGTGTGCCAGGCACTGTACTAGATAGAAGCAAAACAGGTTGGATACAGTCCATGATCCACATGAGGCTCACAGTCTTAAAACCCATTTTACAGATGAGGTAACTGAGGCACTGATAAGTGGCTCACCCAAGATCACACACGATCTGTGGTGGGGTCGGAATTAGAATCCAGGTCCTCTAACTCCCAGGCCATTTCCATTAGGTCATGCTGGTTCTCATAGGTTTCATGGAAATCATTTATTTACACAAAATGAATGAGAATAAAAGGAAAGAAAGGCATTGAAATGGTGCATCTGAGCATTCTTTCACTACACTAAGTCAAACATTTGTGGGTTTGCTCTCTTCAGAGAGGGGAAGAAGGGAATGAGACAGAGGATTCTTTCTTTAAAAATCAAAAATGAGTTTGACACAATGAATACTCATTTCCACAACAGTATTTCCCTCCTGCTTTTAAAGCAACATTTCCTTTTATGCTTTAAGATAAAAGTAGTTTTATATCTGAAATGAAGATGTGTTTTGGTTATACCAATGTGGGCTGAGAATAGCATTACATGTTTGCTGTAAATGACTATTTTTAAGAATCGGGATCACAAAATGTAAAGGCAACTCTGCCTATAGCTATCCCTAAAGCTCTCACTATGTGTTGATTACTTTTAGTTCCTCTCCCATAATTCTCTTTATCACTTCTAAGTGCCTATTCAAAGAGAAATCAAATTCTGCTTCTAAGTGAGACTACTGACTTGAGAGTGGGAGAAGAGACTTTTTTTTGTATACTTTAGAAGGTTGGTAACTTGTAATAATGAGAAAGACAGAGTTTCAGCAAAGCCTTGAACCACTGAAGGTGCTCAAGTAGTATCTGAACCATTTACATTTTTGTGAGTCACCCTTTTAAAAACTTTATAGAACCTAAGAGTTCCATATCATCTTTTAACATATGAATATTTTAACCTGTGATTGTGAAATGCTCCTTACAACTTTGCATTTCATTCAACCCCAGATTAACAAGCTTTGTATCACTAATCCTATTTGGCAAGAATTACTCTTCCCCTATTTCCAGATGGAAGGCTGCCGAACTATTAATCAAAGAGCTGAGCAAACAAGATGGCTTTCCATTCACTAATGCCATGTCTGGTTGCTTTATAACAATTTTCTGTTATACATATTGTCTTTGTTTGCTATTTCAGGAAGAGAAAAAACTTAAATTTGGGGATAAATTTTAAAAGGAGAAAAGAATTGTTGAAGGAAGACAATTTGTTTAAAAAAAAAAAAAGCACATAATGAATAGGTGTTGGCTACTGTCCAGATAAAAAGGTCAAGGATCTAGTTACACAAACTATAACCACCAAAGTTGTTGGTTAGCTTTTCACAAAGAATATAGTATTTAAGAAGGATAATCTAGATTCATAAAGCCAAAGATCGGTGGGATCACCTGGCCTGCCCAAAATTGGTGCTCAAGCTATAGATAGATAATAGATTATAGGTAGATAATTGTCTAATTTACTTTACGACATATGGTCTTAGGAGGTGTACTTGTAGCTAAGGCTTACTCAGTAATGCTGGTTATGTGTGACTGGTTGTTACATCTGGAATCAGTAACCACATTCTCTCTCCATACCTGTAATCATTACTTCACCAGCCAACCAGCCCTGCCCATTGATGTTGAGCTAATTGCTCTCCCAGGTTTAATTAATTCTTGTGCTCTGGCTCCCTTTTCCTTCAGCCATGTGATTTGATTACTATAGTGCAAGTATGAATTCCTCGCTGTCATCTTATTACGTTTCCTTTGGTATTTTTTAAGCACTTACTATGTGTCAGGCAATGGGCTAAGTGCTGGGATAAACATAAAATCAGGTTGGACATAGTTGAAATTGGAGGGATGGGTAATTGGATAGGATAATAAAATTCCTGTGTTTAGGAAAATCCCTGCAGTCCAGGCATTAAGGTTAAGGGAATACCCGTGAAGCCCCCTAATAATCTGACTCACTTAACCAGACTGTAGCAAGGCATATCATGGATAGTTATGACCTCTGGGATCAGAGATGGCAGTCATTGGAGTATTAAATGATAGAACTGCCCAATGGAGCTGCAAAACCATACAACATCTGTCCTATTTCCTGGATTCTTGGTCTTATAGAAAACCTCCACAGTTGAGCAATGAAATAGAATAATATTTTAGTACTAATCACTTCAAACTCAAAATGTAGGATTAGAGTTTACAATTAAAGTAAATAAGCTCTCTGAATTTAAAAAGGTATTTTCTTAATCTAAATTCCTTGAGGGTTTACCATTCTATTTTACTGGTAGAATCCCCAACTCCTAGATCAGTGTTTTGCCCAATGTAGGAATTCAAATGCTGTAGATAACCAATTTTTAATCAAACATTTGAATGCTTCCTTTTTTTTACAGTATTTATTAAGCATTTACCTTGTGCTGGGCACTTTACTAAGCATTGGAGTAGAGACAAGCTAATAATAATGATAGTATTTGTGCTATGTGCCAGGCACTGTTCTAAGCGCTGGGGTAGATACAAGGAAATCAGGTTAGACACAGACCCTGTCCCACATGGGGCTCACAGTCTTAATCCCTATTTTACAGATGAGGTAATTGAGGATGAGAGAAGTAAAATGACTTGCCTAAGATCACTCCCAGGCCCAAGCTCTATCCACTATGCCACACTGCTTCTCTAATCAGGTTGGGCACAGTCCATGTCTCAAATGGAAATGACAGCCTTAAATCCCCATTTTACAGAGGAGGTAAGCTTAGAGAAGTGAAGTGACTTGCCTAAGGTCACATAGCAAATAACTAGTAGACACAGGATTAGAACCCAGATCATTGTGACTACCAGGCCTGTGCTCTATTCACTAGGCCACTTTGCTTACTGTATGCAGAGCACTCTAGTATGTGCTTGGGTGGGTACAATAAAGTAAGCCCGTCAAACGGCAGGGACTGTCTCTATCTGTTGCCGACTTGTTCATTCCAAGCGCTTAGTACAGTGCTCTGCACATAGTAAGCGCTCAATAAATACTATTGAATATCAGAGGTAGTAGGCATGTTCCCTGCCTACAAGGAGATACAGTCTAGGAGCTTAGTCTGTTAAATAACACAAACAGTAGTAAACTCTGACTTCTTAGCCCTGCTTTTGGGAGAATCTTAAAAAATATCTTCTTTAGAGTGCCAGCCATTCATCAGAAAAAGCTCCTAGAGATACTGGGGACTGACCTTAGAGAGTCTTTTTTTTTTTTAAAAAAAGGAGAGAGAGAGAGAGAGAACCCTAGGAAATTAATACCTGATGATCCAGAGAACAGAAGCTGGAATGTTAATGTTCAGTTTCATGTCTGCAACAAAATATAGATGCAACAGAATTTGCCAGTAGAAATTTCATTTTAATATGTCATTTGTTGTTACAGAGATGCAATAAACTCAGGTCCATATATGGAAAAGATGCCTTGGGCTCCTCCCCACATTAGTATCCCCCATAGTGTGGAATAAACTATTTTATGCCCTGGATTATTTATTTAAAAACAAAACAAAGAAAAACCTCTCCAAATTGTTAACAGCCCGGTTAGCCTGAAGGTGAGCAGAGGGATGTCTGTGACAGGGGCCTGCACTGTGACCATATCAGGTGGGTTTCTTCTCTGACTCAAACTTACAAGGCTTCCTGTGTTGCAGTAGGGGATGGGAATTCCTATAATTGTGCCTTAAGAGTTTGGCAATTTGGTATTCCCATCCTGCCAAACCCCAAGGCAGCTATAAACAAGCCATTACAGAGACTTAAAATACTACCTTCATATCTGAGCCCACTCCAAGCAGCCAGGGGGTGTTTAAAGACTACACTCCAGAAACCCACCTGCCCATGTGATTGGCACTAAGCAGCCCAGACATTCCCATCCATTTAATAAACTCTAAGCTTTTTAAGCTAGCAAAGTAGGCATACTAACCCTAAAACTGCATCAATTTTGCCACATACCATTCAGGAAGAGCTGGTCTGCTAGGGTTATTAGCAGAGACACCCCAAGAAAAATTGAGAGGATCAATTTCTAGACAGTACCAATTTTTTTTTTCTTAGAACTGGGACTTAACATACAGGATAAGAAGTAGAGCAGTAAGTTGAAAGAGAGCCACATACTAGAACCCTTAGACCCACAATCCTCTGTAGAGGTATAAGCTTTTATGTTGACAAAGGAGATTTTTAGGCAGAGGTCTACAAAGGGGTACTTACAAGATATATATAGCAGAATGGGCCCCAAGACTCTCAGAGCACTTCAACAGTAAGGTAAGCAAACTGTCCCTCCTCTCCCCCGGCCACTCCTCAATATAAAGGGTTCCAGCTGACTTGATTAAAAATCATTCCCAGATGATTCTAAGAAATGTAAGCTTTTGCCTTCTGGGAAATGCAATTCTCGGCCAGTTCCCCTTAGCCCCTTAATTGTAGCAATTCCTCTGTTGAAGCATGAAAAGCAATATGGTTCAGTGGATAGAGCATGGGTCTGGGAGTCAGAATAATACTAATGTTGGTATTTGTCAAGTGCTTACTATGTGCAGAACACTGTTCTAAGCGCTAGGGTAGATACAGGGTCATCAGGTTGTCCCACATGAGGCTCACAGTCTTCATCCCCCTTTTCCAGATGAGGTATCTGAGGCACAGAGAAATGACTTGCCCACAGTCACACAGCTGACAAGTGGCGGAGTCGGGATTCAAACCCATGACCTCTGACTCCCAAGCCCGGGCTCTTTCCACTGAGCCACGCTGCTTCTGAAGGACCAGGGTTCTAATCCTGACTCGGCTACATGTCTGCTGTGTGAACTTGGGTAAGTCACTTAACTTCTCTGGGTCTCACCTATAAAATGGAGATTAAGAGTGTGAGGTCCATGTGGGGCAGGGTCTGTGTCCAAACTTTTATCTATCCCAGTGCTTAAAACAGTACTTGGCACATGAATAATAATTGCTTAACAAACACCATAATTATTACTAAGTTCTAACGTGATCACAACCAGATTTGGCCATCATTGTTCAATCCTGTCTCTTCAGCCAGAATTGGTCTAAGTGAGGCGATGATAGTGCCTAAGTCCAAGAGGCCTGGGAGTGGGGAGGGAAACCCAGTCCCAAGATCCATCAGCTCTCAGAATTTATTTATCGATGCCAGTTGGGTGGCACACAAAAGGAAAGTGTGTGTCTGTGTGACCACAGCTCCGGCCTAGCGTTCTCCAAGGGAACTAGGTTAAACCGCCTTCTATAAGAAGCTAAGACTAGTCCATTCTTTTGTCTTTGGCAGTGGTGCAAAATGATCATTGTTGAAAGAGTATTATGATTACCCTCCTCAGATCTATCCTCCTGATGTAGATCACTGCTTTGGATAGAAAGTGCCTTCCCTGGGAAAGCTGCAAGCATTATCCATTCACGTTATTTTTTCAGTTTTTCAAGCTGCCTTACAGCTGGCCTGTTACAGACATTTTGTTCTTGAATTTAGACTGGTTATGAGTCTGTAGCTATGAAAGGACAATGTGATAGGGGTTATATGAGTTTCCCAGACCTTGGGCATGTAGGATAATAATAATAATAATGTTGGTATTTGTTAAGTGCTTACTGTGCACTGTTCTAAGCGCTGGGGCAGATACAAGGTAATCAGGTGGTCCCACGTGAGGCTCACAGTTTTAATCCCCATTTTACAGATCACAGCTTTCCCCTCACATCCAATATCTAGAGTTTCTTTCTCTTTTTTTTAAATAAAAATGGTGTTTGTTAAACACTTACTATACCTTAAGGACTGTTCTATGCCCTGTTCTCTTCCACATGTCTGTCTTCCCCAACGTAGATTATGAGTCCCCCGTGGGACAGCGACTGTGTTTATTTATCTGATATTTACCTCCAGCATTTCTCATATAGAAAGCATGTTACAAAAGCCATAACAAACTACCAATTTAGCTGTCATAACTGTCGCCAGTCCAGGTGGAGAGGTAGCCATCACACACTTTTTCAGTAAAGCGACCCTATTGAGATGCAGCTTTCCCTAGTGGATAGAACACTTTGGGAGTCAGAAAGTCATGAGTTCTAATCCCAGCTCTGCCACTTAATGATGTCAGTATTTGTTAAGTGCTTACTATGTGCCGAGACTGTTCTAAGAGCTGGGATAGATACAAGGTAGTCAGGTTGTCCCACCTGAGGCTCACAGTCTTCATCCCCATTTTACAGATGAGGTCACTGAGGGCCCGAGAAGTGAAGTGACTTGCCCAAAGTCACACGGCTGACAGGTGGTGGAGCCAGGATTTGAATCCATGACCTCTGACTGCTAAGCCCCGGCTCTTTCCACTGAGACACGCTGCTTCTCACAGCTGCCACTTGTCTGCTGTGTAAACCTGGGCAAGTCACTTCACTTTTCTGTACCTCAATTACCTCATCTGTACCATGGGGACTGAGAATGTCAGCCCCAGGTGGGACTGTATCTAAAACAATTTGCTTATATCTACCCCGGGATTTAGTACAGTGCCCGGAACATAGTAAATGCTTAACAAATACTATTATTATTGTTAGAGGTAGTGTCTGAATAAAAAATCTGCTTCTAGCTCCCAAATAGTCACCTTTGATTTAAATTATCCAAATATTTCAGGAAGACTTTTTTCTTCAAATACCTAGAATCCAGCATTTGCATTCTTGTGGCGGGGCGGTTGCCACTGGTTTTTCAATCAGCAACCCACTGAGTATGTACTTTAGATCTCAATTATCCAATTACATGATTATATTTTGTATTTATAGTATTTCAATTATAATTTCCCCATTATACCGTAAATTGACCGATGCCAGGGAGTGAGTCTATCAATCAAACCGTACTCTTCCAAGTGCGTAATGCAGTATTCAACATACAGTAAGCACTCGATAAATACCATTTGGTTGATCCAGATGATTTTAGACCGTGAACCCGCTGTTGGGCAGGGATCGTCTCTATCTGTTGCCGAATTGTACGATCCAAGTGCCTAGTACAGTGCTCTGCACCCAGTAAGTGCCCAATAAATACGATTGAATGAATTTGCTGGCATAAATTTATGTACACAGAAGATTTCTTTTTCTCCGTGCATTTAACTATTTCCTGACTTCTTTTACCCAAAGTGAAGTATAGGAGAAAATAAAATGATGGATTAATATGCTAGTCAATCAAGATCAATCTATTAAAACAATTCATATTTCTAGGTGTAGTTTTGGTCTAAATTTCTCTATCAGGATAACTGTTCCAATTCCTTGCTCGTTCCTTTACCCATATGGTTATAGTCAAAGTCTGCATTAAACACCACATTTTTTTGAAGAAAAACTCCTAACAGAACAGTATTTCTTAGTGATGTGAATGTTTTCAGTCTCATTTTCAATATAATCACTGGGGGCGGGGAGGTCCAGTCCCAGTCTATATGGATCAGTTCAACTCTGTTTTAAATACTAAAAACCAACTTTTTCCCCAGTCCCCCGAGATTGCATCCTTGGGCCTGATTCCTGATTGATCCCAAGAGTCCGTCTGATTGAAACTTCTGCCCCATGGGTTCTAATTCTTTCTTATGGGCTCTTAGCTCTGACGTGCTAATGGGCTAGTTTTTCTTAATCTGCTCTTATTTGCTTTCTTAATTGCTCCCAAGTTGGGGGAGAGGGGACGGAATCTAGTTTGTTGTCCCTAGGGAGAAAAGCAGTTTTCCTACCTCCTTCATCCCCCTGCTCTTGAAACATTTTCTCTTCCCTGTGGTTCTACCATTTTCCTCGAATCTCACTGTAGGCAGAAGCCTAATTTAAAATGATTACGAACAAAACCGCTCTCCCTGTAGTCTTGATTTTCAATTTGAAATGTTGAGAAGCAGCATGGCCTAGGGGATAGAGCACGGGCCTGTGAGTCAGAAAGTCGTGGGTTCTAATTATGCCTCCGCCACTTGTCTGCTGTGTGACCATGGGCAAGTCACTTCACATCTCTGTGCTTCAGTTACCTCATCTGTAAAATGGAGGTTGAGACTGTGAGTCCCACATGGGACAGGGACTGTGTCCAACTCGATTTGCTTGTATCCACCCCAACCCAAGGCAGTTCATTCAACAGTATTTATTGAGCGCTTACTATGTGCAGAGCTCTTGGAATGGACAATTTGGCAACAGATAGAGACCATCCCTGCCCAATGACAGGCTCACAGTCTAATTCTAGAGAAGCAGCATGGCTCAGTGGTAAGAGCCCGGACTTGGGAGTCAGAGGTCAGGGGTTCGAATTCCAGCTCTTCCACTTGTCAGCTGTGTGACTGTGGGCAAGTCACTTCCCTTCTCTGTGCCTCAGTTCCCTCATCTCTAAAATGGGGATGAGGACTGTGAGCCCCACGGAGGACACCCTGATGACCCTGTATCTCCCCCAGCACTTGGAACAGTGCTCTGCACATAGTAAGCACTTAACAAGTACCAACATTATTATTATTATTATTACTATTATTATTAATTTGTCAAGAGGCCCAAAGCTGTTTCTGCTCCCTACTTTCTACCACCTCAGTTCCCAAGGGCAGCACCAAAGTACAGCATGGGGGTTTGGTAGTGGGGGCAGGATGAGATGGGGGAGGAGAACAAGAACCCCCACCCCCCACAGACTGATACCTGGGGAGGTGGCATGTAGGGGGGGGAAAGAGCCAGCCTGGGTCCCTGGGCCACTTCTCTGGGCTACCCTCTATCTCTGCCAACACAACTTTAAAAAGTCCAGATTAGGCAGGAAACCCTTGTAGCTCTTCCTCCATTTTAATATTTTGTAACCTAATCAAACTTAATATCAAAAATAATAATGAAAATAATGGTGTAAACCTATTGTGAGCAGGGATTCTCTCTCTTTATTGCTGTATTGTACTTGCCAAGCGCTTAGTACAGTGCTCTGTGCACAGTAAGCACTCAATAAATATGAGTGAATGATTGAATGGTACCTGTTAAATGCATACTGCATGCCAAGCACTCTACTAAGCGCCAGGGTAAGATGATCAGGTTGGACACAGTCCCTGTCCCACATGGGACTGCAGCTGACTGGCACAGTGGATAGAGCACAGGCCCGGGAGTCAGAAGGTCAGGGGTTCTAATCCCGGCTCCACCATTTATCTGCTGTGTGACCTGAGGCAAGTCACTTCACTTCTCTGGGTCTCAATTCCCTCATCTGGAAAATGGGGATTTGGGACTGTGAGCCCTATGTGGAACAGGGTCTGTGTCCCACTTGATTTGCTTGTATCCACCCCAATGTTTAGTACAGTGCCTAGCACAGAGTAAGCACTTAACTAATACTATAATGAATTAATTGTTAATATCCAATAGTACTTTTCCTTGAGATTGAAAGTAGGTTGGGAAATTGCAGAAGATAAAATAGAGGAGCCGATTTTTATAGGCATATATAATTAGGTCCTGGGGCTATAGAGAGGAATCCACTTCATTGGGTCTTCCCCGCTTAGCAGGACTGGGCCCAGTTAGTACTTGTCTGGGTGACCACCTCGGATCCTGGATGCAGTCACCCAGCCAGATTAGATGATCTCTCAAGGTCTCTTCCAACTCTGTGGTATTCTGCCATTCTGAAGGCGGGTGTCCACCTTTGGGTTAGTAGGCAAAGTTGGTGGAGAGTCTTAACATTCAAGAGTTTCTGTTTTGAATGCCAACTGCAACTTTAATTATTGCTTTTGTTATTCCGTGTCACTCCAAACAAGCTTCTCTCAACCAACTGTGGATACTGAATATATTAGTTAAGGAGATGAGGTGTAGGAAACACAGTCATATAAACACTTGATTGTTCTATATATGTAGGCTGAGGAAATATGGCTGGAATTAGGTTTACAGGGGCAAAATGATGCAAATTGCAAGTATCGTTTCTCCATTCCACTGCCCGTTAAGCAAACTGGAACTGAGAAGACTCTACTCTGTTTTTAGGATTTAGTTGACAGCAACAAAAAGGATAAACTGCAAAAGACAGTGGCCACCAATTTTTCAGTCCTTGAAGATCCTAAGGAAACTGAAATTGCAGAAGAGAACCCAAAGACAGAAGATACAACAGAGAATAATAATCCCATCATGAGTTTCTTTAAAACCCTGGTAAGTTACTTCATTGATTGTTTTTCAAGGCCCAAGAACTGTTAATGGTCATAATCTTCTTTCATGTAGCTTTGTAGTTAAACAGTATGTTACATCCACTAAGCCCCTTTTCAATATTAGTCAATGAATTATCATTCAGTTAGATCAGTATTAGGAAAAGACAGTTCTGTGATTTAGCAGCAATAATGTTCAGGTGGAAAATAGGAAAAAAAAAAAACAGTTCTCAATTGGAAATTTTCTAAGAATGGTTTTTGTTTCTAGGGATCGTCTAAAAACTAACCACCTTTAGCTTTTTATAAGAGAATTAATATATTTCACTTATTCATAGGAAGGCCATGTTTGTAGAGAAAATACATTTATATCTGCTATGGGGTGGGGCTTGAGAGGGTGCTCTTCCCTAAATTGTTTTGCAGTTCAGTTTGCAAGTCAGGGATTTTGTTGAACGACTCAACACCCTCCTCATATCAGCAGAACCTGCCACTTGTTCTGAACAGTCCAACTCAGTCAACCCTTTAATTGAAAACATTTTAAAATGTGGATCCATTCACCTCAGTCTTTTTCTTCCCAAAGGCACTGAAAACCACCTGATTAGCTTGTTTATTTTCAGTGTTCTTCCCATGGAATTGCAAGCATTCAAATTGATGTAAAAATTAGGACTAAGAGACAAAAGGAAAAATACTTTTGCAAATAGCGCAGCACAAGAATCAAATTCCAAACAAGCACTTTTTTGGACTTGAATAAAAACTGTATATGCCTGGGAGGGAAAGAAGGATTTTCTCTATGTAAGCCTCTGTTGGAGGCTGAAGAATTGTTTTATTTCGCATATGTGACCATGTGTATGTCTGGACTATTTTCCATTATCCCTTGGGTGTTCTCTGGTTTATGGGTATCGTCTGTGATTCTTGATTCTTCACTTTGAACCAGACAGTTCTGAATAACAATTACTTATTTTGTGTTCCCAAATATTTAAGGTTTCACCTAACAAGGCTGAAACAAAAAATGAATCAGAAGACAAGGTAGGTGGCTTTTTGGTTGATGGGGTAATGAATAGCTTCTTTTTTTCCCCCACATTTTAGCTGTATCACTGCATAATGCTCTAGTTAGCTTGACAGCTATTAAAATATTTTCCCATTTCACCTTTTAATCCATTTTGGTGGTACCCTCAGATACCAAAAGTTTTTAAAGCAAGATTATAACTTAGTGTAAAATCTCTTTGATAAGGATTTCCCAATTAATTTCCTTTGTGGAGAAATAGCAGCTAAAAAAGAAATGGAAATATATTGACATTTATATCAGCAATTGTGTAAATTTATAAAGGCACCCAGAGGAAATTGTAAGCAGAAAGCTTGAAGACAATGAAACTCCTCTTAGAGTAGAATGAAGCCCCTGAACTTTTCAGTGTTCCACAATATGCTCATTAGCATTTTAATGAAAATTAAACCTGCATTTGGAGAGAAGGTGCTAAACGAAATTAAATAGCTTCCCTAGATGAAAGATGCAAAATGTTAACAAAAGTGGGTGTGAGATGTGCCTACGGTACAGCTAGAAGAAACCGAAAAACCTCTGGAAATCTTTAATATTTGGAACAACGAGATTGGAGACAATTATCTCTCTTCCTCCCCCTCCCGTCCCTTCCCCCCACCCCCACTGAAACTGCAGATTTCCTCAAGGAAAACACTCAGGGGGAAAAGTTCAATGAAAAATAGTGGGAACTTTCTCTCTGGGGAATTGCTAAGTGTTCTCACCAGTTTCTGGGTTATTCTTGGGTTATAAATGTATAAATTTCAATTGCTTTGGAAGCCCCGCACAGCAATAGGTGAAAATCTTGTTTGCATCTCCTATGCATATCAATACTTCCAGGGTCATGAAGAGGCAAAGTTGAACAAAACTAGAGATTTATTTGTCAATTCTTGGAACATCTTTTTTCTAGTCCCATTCTCCTAATGTGGAGAAATATAAATGAAAATATATAACTGTGCATCCAGGGCTCTGTAACACAAGGCCAGAATATCTACATGTACTACGCTAACTGGTCCAGATCTTTTATGCTTCTCTAACTTGTGTACACAGTTCATAATGTAATGGAGAAAGAGCACAGATGTTCCGCAAAGGGTGGAGCTGTCCTATTGCCTAAAGGGTTTCCAGATATATAATCACTATAGAATTAATGGTTCTGCCTTTCCTACTAGCCTAAAATCCCTTGACACCATCTGGTAGGGTCTTCCCTAAAAGCAGTTTTGTAGTCTAAATTGCAAGTGCAGTAACGACCATTTTGCAAGTAAAGCACTCAGTCTATCTGGCCAGTGAGATTTCAGGATCCTCTCAGCTGTGCCAGCTGGGGATATATCTAACGATCTGTCTTACCATAGCCCTCTCTAGGTTCGGTTTCTCAGAACTCTGATATGCCCACACGCATCCAGTTTCCTTTTGGCAATAATGATGTATTAAATAGGGCTGGATTTAAGAAGATAAAATGGGTGGACGTGGAAAATCCTCTGGGGTGACTGCGAGTTCCTTGTTGTTATTAGCAATAATGATAATAATAATAACAACTGTGGTATTAAGCGTTTTCTATGTGCCAAGCACTGAACTAAGTGCTGGGGTAGAATCCAGATAATCTGATCTGACACAGTTGAAATGTGGCTTCCTCTTGAAATGGTCCTCTTTTGGTACTGAAGAAGAAATTACATTCACATCATCAGCATATGGCAGGTGTATGAATGTCTTGATATGTACTTACAAGCAAAAAGAAAATGGATTATGTAAAAAGGCCTCAGCTGTGACTGCTGTTACATGAAAGGCATCCAAAGCGGAAAAGGTTCAAGGAGGACAAGCTGGTCAGAAGGCTGCAGCAGAAGCTCAGACTAAAGGATCCAAGAAAAAGAATCCAGACAGTCCCAGACTAGGCCACGCACTGAGAAAATTCTTTAGACACAAGGTCTGTATCTTGTCCTCAAAAAATATCAGAACCCTGATCAGCATAGATGGCTCCTATTCTAGCAATTTGTGGATTAAAAACCAAAAGGCATTCGGCACAGGAAGTGGATGAGACTGTTAAAGATCTGAACCACCTCATTTATGAAGAGCATCAAACCAGTCCCGGTGCATTTGTTTCCATTAATATATCTTTTCCATCTGTGAGGACAGGGTTCTGAAATATCCCTCTAACCACTTTCACATTTTACCAACACTCTTTGAATGTGTATGTGTGTATGTATACACATATAAACACACACATATGCATGTGTATGTATATATGTATATATATATATATTCTAATCTTCCCTAATACTAATTGAATTCATCCCCAAAAGAAAACAATGAATTATGATTAGCCTTATACAATCAATCAGTGGTATTTTTGGAGTGCTTACTATGTGCCAAGCACTGTATTAAGCACTATACGGTTACGACTCTTCAGATAGCTCACTGAATCTGGAATAGTGACTGTTTCACATTTAGAGAGCAGGGAATGCTAGCAGTACAGGATTACAGTGATCAATTTTTGCAAGCAGATGTTTTGGGTACTCAGGATCATCAACTTAGTTATTCAACAGTGTCACCTGATTTGAGAATAAATTGTTCCAGCCACTAATTCTAGGCCCAAATTGTTCATGAAAATTCAGAGGTTTGTTTTGCATTTTAATTTACATTTCCATCTGTACCAGCCAGGGAATCAAACTCTGCATTTGAATCAGAGCATTTAGGATGCTAAGCTTCCTTTTAAAACTGAATGTGAAGAAAATGATGAATTAAATTTTTATGAAAAATAATTTCTTAATGCCCCACGAAGAGGAGCAAATCCCTTATTTTCTTGATTTGTTTTTAAAAGGAAACATTGCAGCGAGGGGATCAGTTTTTTAAGGCTTTCTAATTGTCCCCAGGGTACTAGCCTTAACACTGAACTGTAGGAGGAAAAGCCGCTAAATTCTGGAAAAATCTGTGGTGGTGGTTACAAAAAGTCCTTTTCTGCAGAGTTGCATGATCAAGCATAAAGAACAGAAGAGTTAACAATAATCTGCATTTCAATAATTGGGTAGTGTATAAAATATTCACATCGCATATGCTAGAAGAGTAATTCCATGCTCCTCAAGTGTACATTTATGAGGCAGATGAAGGGGGACTTTTGGAGCTGCTTGGTTCCTGTTCTGTATTCTCCCCAACAGAACACGGCACATCCCAAATTTGGGTGCCGGTCCAACTCGACTCACATGGAATCCAGGCTCCATGAGTGCGGCCCACTTTTGGACCCAAATGCACTCGGTAACCGGATCCAATCTACCTTATGGGTTGCGTGGCTATGCCTGGCTCCTATGGGCTGTAAGAACTTATGGTTGCAAAACTTTTCCACGCAGGTGTGGTTCTATGTACCTATATACCTATACAGGCTTATCATAGCTGTTGTACTTGCCTAGGACTTTCTTCCTTACCCTGCTCTCCAAGCCTAGATCTCCCAAAGACCGTGGCAAAACACAGAGTAAAATTGGGGGGGGGGGGGCACCTGAAAGATTTAAACAGGCAGATTTAAAATCTTCATTAAGCCCTACTTTGTAGTTTATCTAGAAGAAAGAAGCGTAAACCCTAAGGCGAGGAAAACCCAGGTCCTCATTCAAGATTCACTTCTGATTTGCTGTGTGACCTTGTGCAAGTCACTTAACTTTCACGCATCTCATTTTCCCCTTCCATAAAATAGTAATATTAATTCCAGTTACCTATCTTATATTTGTAGTAAAGATTTATAAGCCCATGCTTTGCGCTCTTCAGCCGACAGTTGACTTACAAGAAAAATATATCTTTGGTATCTGGCTGTAAAAATTCAAGCAAAATGATTTTTCTCTATTGAGGCAGTAGATGAAAACAGCACTGTGTCTCTTTGTCACCTACCAGAATGAGTGAGCCCTGAGTTTACTTATTCTTGGTAATCATGTGGTTCTCATGTTGGCTTCACTTCTGATGTGTCAGTTTGCATTCATTACTTTAATGTTCTACAAAGAAAATGCAGCTTACGAAAAACCACTAGCCATCAATATTTTTGATTTACAAAGTCTACATTCACGTTTCTTACTTGTCTCCAATGATGCCCATTCTTCATCTTATGCACCTAAAGATGTAATGGGATGACTTGGAAGAACCCTAAAGGGAATCTACGGCTATCATTAATTCATTGTCTTTTTCAGTCCCTGAATAATGTTTACACTTTAACATCCCCCAAAATGTGAAAATAAGAAGAAAGGTCATTAATGGAAACAGGTGGTATTAACAGTACTAGTACTTGGTGTGGGGGGCATGTGAGGAAATCACTGATGATGAAACAGAAATGGCATTTATCTAGTTAACTCCTTTGGATGCTGCACTGTGCTCGAAACCACAGGACAGAGGGGATGATTTCCCCTGCTGACAATTGAAAATGCATCTACTGCTAAAATGGGACACAACAAAAGATGCATCTATTTTCTCAAATGTGGCCCAACATAGCCTCCTTTCCAGCAAGAGAGTCGCGTAAAATGAATTTCAGGTACAAAATGTCTCCCCTTTTCCTATGAAATTTCAGGTAGAGGAGTACTCTATGCGAACAATATCCTATTTGTAGTTTCTCTCTTCCCAGTGTGCCAGAGGAGCCTGGAGGAGAATTTCTAGTTCTGTTTTATATTGTGAAAAGCTCTAACGTGTACTGGGATCTCCAGCAAAGCAGAGTGCAGCAGTCCAATCTACTACACTGAAGAATCATTTTCAAAATTGCGCAGGAGAGGACAGATTGTGCTTAATCCTGTTGTTTCTTTGAAATCCTACTGTAGGACTCAATGTACTCCCGTAGTGAACAAACAAGTGAGCTGCTTCCCCCTGCAGCCTCCCCCGTCACATGATACATGTGTGCCTTCAGAAACAGTCAAAGGTTGCATTCTTTTGGCAAAGCTCAGTTAACATCACAAGCCACTGTGAACTTTGAAAACTGCCAGTTCTTAACAGCTAGCACCATTTTCTCTGTTATTCTGGGGGCCTTTCAACGATCTTTACCGTATCCATTCCTCTCCCTGGCTATGCCTCTCTAATTGCATAAATCCTTTCGAGGCCAAAGAAGTAAGATAGCAAAAGATTGGTTGTTAGGTTCAAAAGGCAGGAAAATCTTCAGCCACCACATTTTCTTCTTGCCAGCAACAGAATGCTCTTGTTGTTTTTTTCCTTTTTTTCTCTATTGAAATGCAAGGCTGT
The DNA here is from genome assembly GCF_004115215.2 of Ornithorhynchus anatinus. Classification (NCBI taxonomy): domain Eukaryota; kingdom Metazoa; phylum Chordata; class Mammalia; order Monotremata; family Ornithorhynchidae; genus Ornithorhynchus; species Ornithorhynchus anatinus. The sequence continues at coordinate 10,783,470 of NC_041735.1, read as the reverse complement.
GAATTTAAAATTGGGTTAGAAATGTATCCTCACATTTTCAAACCCCTCCCTACCCAAACCAAGATTCACAGCAATATCTTAGTCCTTCGTCTCTCCCTTGGTGCCTAGATAGCTAAAAGCAGTTGCTGTTGCTCAATGCACTTAAAAACAGGAAACACCATCTCTGCAGCAGTAACTGAAGACAAATGTGTTCACATTCAGGTGAAAAAAAACCACCCTGTATTTTGCAGCATCTTCGGATGGGCGTTTCTGGATTTCTGCAGTGGTCCGCACACAAATATTCAATTCATCTTTCTTCTGTCAGCTTTTCTCTATGAGAGTTTCACTGGAATAATGCCAACCACCACCCCTGAAGCTCAGGGCTTGTGGAGGGATATAAATTGGAAACCTAAAGGAGGTCAGCTCAAATAAAAGAGGGCAACATGCTGTCTTTCTCTGAGTGCTTAAATGTCTCTCTGGCCTTCTGTCCAGGTGTGAACAGCGATGTTGGGTCAAAGAGATGTAACTCTACACACTCAAGAAGGATATCCAGACAGGCTATCAAAATGGAGTACATGAGAGGTTTTTTTGTTCAACACTCATTTCTTGACTAGAATAAGAGAAAGAAAACTAGTCATTGGTGTAAAGTTGAAAAACTGTCACAAAACTTCTGATTACCGTGTCCTCCAAGTTAGTGTTTTAGTGCTCTTTTTTTGAAGAGTGTCTGAAGTCAATCTTAACATTCACCCAAAAGACTGGATGGGCCTGGGAATCAGAGTACCAGGGTTCAAATTCCAGCTCTGTCACTTGTTTGCTGTGTGATCTTGGGAACGTCACTTAACTTCTCTGTGCCTCAGTTTCCTCATGTGTTAAAGAGGGATTAAGACTGTAAACCTGATTAGCCTGTATCAACCACAGAGCTTAGAACAGTGAGTGCTTGACACAGAATAAGAATTCAACAAATATCGTGGTAAAAAAATGTGGAGGGAAATACACTCACCCCAAATATCTGGACAACTAAATACAAACTATTCTTTGGATTTAAGGCATATAGAAAAAAATATAGTGGTGTGGCTCCAAACACAAATAATACCCATGCATCTGCAAGACCTCCTATTTAGGATGAAATATATGATATATAAAAAAGCCCACAACGTCCCTTAGCTTCAGGGAGCATAATGGCATCTTTGTTCTTTGGGAGTGGGACTTGGGAACCTCCAGACATTTACTTTGAGGTGGAAGTTTGCTATGGGGTGGAGGGGAGGAGAGGGTTTGTGTGTGTGTGAGAGAGAGAGAGAGTAAGCAGATCTCTTTCAGAGATCTTCTCAGAGAGGAGGTGTCAGGTGTTATCTCTTCAGGGACTGTCCCCTCCAGCTATTGAAAAGGTCTTTAAGGCAGCAACCTGAGGAGGCAAACTGCTGGCCAATAGACAGAAAGTTACAGAATAAAGCTCAATTAGCAGCTGCCAAGCTTCAATAATCACTCGAAATGGGTGCTGCCAAATTAATTCCACTAGATATGCAGGTGGATTAACCTTAGAAGACACTGATTGAGTTTGGGGTTCTGTTTTCCTTTTAGGCAGGCAATAAATGAGAAGCAGTATGGCCTCCTGGAAAGAGCACTGGCCTAGGAGTCAGAGGACCTGGGTTCTAATCCCAGATCGGCCACTTACTTGCTGTGTGACCTTGGGCAAGTCACTAAACTTCTCTGTGCCTCAGTTTTCTCATTTGCAAAATGGGGGGGGGGGGTCAAGTGTCCTTCCTACTTGGACTGTGAACCTCATGTGGGAACCGATTATCTTGTATGTACCTCAGCACTTAGTTCAGTGCTTGGCTCATAGTGATTAAGAAATACCATCATTATTAATAATAACAATATTATCATTATCATCCTATCACAAGGAGGACCATTATTGTAACAAACTCCTGTGGAGTAGACCTAGATTGCACATAAAGCCAGGCCATTTCCTGTCTTTAGATTTATTTTATTACAAATTATCTGGATTTATTAGTGTAGATCCAGGTCCATGATATTTAAAAATATATATTAGCATACATGTATTATATAAATCCTTCTTACAGAAAATTCCACGTCAATACATGAGTGACTGAAAAGACCAATGTCAACAAGTACAATTGATTGATTGCCTCAGGCTGATATATTTGCTGTATTCGGTGCCTGGTTCTGTTTTCACCATTACCTCCTTTTCTAATTACCCTTTCAAAGTATCGGCTCCTTTTTGGATTGTGGACACCATACTGGACGGTTAATGACAGCTAGGACCCACTTTTTAGCTAGGATGAGGCTTTATTAGAAATTCACGACCAAACCAATAAAATTCTAAAATTCCATACCAACACTCTCTTCTCAAACAGAGGAGTAATTTAAATAGTGTGTCCATTCTAAAATAATAAGTAATGAAGTGTTCATTTTTTATTATCACTAATAATAATATTAATAATAATATCATTGGTTAAGCACTTACTACGTTCCAAACACTGGGATAGGTGCAATCAGATCAGACACAGTTCCTGTCCTGCAAGGGCCTCACAGTCTAAGGGGGAGGGAGAAGAGGTAAATACTCCCTATTTTACAAGTGAGGAAACTGAGGCACAGCGAAGCTTAAATGACTGCCCAACGTCACATAGCGGGCAAGTGGCAGAGCCACAATTAGAAGATCCAGGTCGAAGCAAGAGGCATTTAAGGGGCTGCTTTGGGAGCCAGTTCCGCAGCCGAATCAGTCACAAGACTAAGCAATCACAGACATAAATATATTTGTTCACCCTGGTCATATCGCTTTTGATTCGGTTTCCTGGTCGGGCAGTTCAGTTACTGCATGACAACTGCTTGGAATGGTTTCCACTGCCATGTCTTCAGTGAAAAACTCTATCAAAATCAAAAGCAGGGTCCCCAGCAAGCCCAAAGAAGGGGACTTCTTTCCCCTAAACTTGTGCTCAGACCAGGGAGGGAGGGGAATGCCAACAAGGCCAGGTATGTCTCCCTTTCTCTATTCTGAAGTGCCTGTAGTCTAGCTGATCAGAGCAGCAGCATGAGAAAAATGACCCTGTAATCTGGACCGCTTGCAGGAAAGGGGGCAAAAATGGGCTCTCCACTCTCAACTTTGGGCCTCTCTTCTCCTTGACCACGCTGTCCTGGCAATAACTTTTGGAGAAGCGGTCATACCCACTGAAAGTTCACCTCCATGCCTTAGGAAACTGCTTGGATGGTACTCATCCTGAATCCCCAAGTTTCCTCTCTTTCTCCTTTTAAGCCTCAGATTCATTTTGAATGACTTTTTTGTACACAGACTGATGAAAAGCCACCTGCCTCTTCGGCCATCACCACGTCAGACAAAGCCAACTCTCCAGCTCGAGGAGCCCAGGGGGCCCCCAAGGCCGCTAAAGGCTCTAACCCTGCAGCCCAGCAGCACCCAGCAGGATCTCCTGAACAGGCGAAGGAGAAAGCGGGCCCTACATCCACACCCCTGAGCAAACTATTTCGGAAAAAGGTCGGTACTGATTTTAGCTTCGCGTTCGTAAGGTTGAGACACTAGGGAATCTGGGCTTTTCATTCTTGTCTTCCCTTACAGGATTAAACTTGCACTTAGAGTGACGTTTCAGAGACTGACTATAGGGCAGAAGGAGATTTCTCTCAGGTTAAAACCTGCATTTCATGGAAGATAAAAGCAGATACGAAAGAAGGTTTCGGTTTCTTGAGATTTGGTTGTGGTGCTTCTTTTAGCAGAAATGCGGCAATTTGAAAAGTTGCTTTCTGCTGGTTTTCAGTACAAACCCTGAGTCTAAAAGTACAGTGCTTGCAACTGCGATGAAATGAATAGCTGAGGGGACAATTTTGCTTGATTTTTTTTTTTTTGTTTTGGTTTATTTTCCCAGTTACTATAGAATGTTTAGGTGTCATTCTGTACTGCAAAATCAGGGTTTTATCTAGTTCACACTAGACGAAGATACTCTTGGCATGCTTCAGCCCTAAGGAAGATTTCAAACCGTTACTGTCAGATTTTGTTTTTCCTCAGAACTAGATTTCTCAGGTATGTGCACTGAGAGGAAATGGAGGTGGAGTTATTCTGAGCATTCACATAATTGCCATTGCTAGGGAAACCACATCCACTGTGTGTGTTCAGAACTGCTGCTTCATTGAAAGTGGCAAAAAAGTGCGTACAGAAAACATGGGATGTCAAAAAAGGAGTCAGATGGCAGAAGCAGATCAGCAAATATTTAAGTGAAAAGAGTTATAGAAAGATGTATGTGTGTTTAGTCATCTTTTCTACTGGGCCATTTAGTGACACTTTGAGATGGATAAATATGCACTCCTGCAGCAAACTGCATTGTTCAAAACCTCAAAAAAGGAATGAATACAGTATGAATGGATCTTTAAACCTCTTTCCATCTGTGAAGGTCCCAGTTTAGAGGTGTGCCCCTTCCTCGTATTGCATTTTTTATTCTTCTTGCTTAAATGCTTTAGCTAACTACTGGTGCAGGTTGGTGTCCTACAACATCCAACCCCCTTCCCTCGACGAGGATATTCAGTGATTAATTGGTTCCGGGAGAGGTGCCAGGAAGCTGGAACCTGGAAACCCAGCCCTTCTCTCTGGGACTAAAGTGACTTTTGCCACCCAAGAGGAGTTGAAAGGTTTGAGCCTTTGAAACTCACCGCACCCTCAACCGCACATTTATATATATATATATATACATATCCTTAAATTATACACTACAAATTGCTCATTTATGTTAATGTCTAGCTCCCTTCTAGACTGTAAGGTCATTGTAGGCAGGGAACATGGATGCTAACTCTGTTGTATTGTAGTCTTAGAGAAGCAGCGTGGCTCAGTGGGAAGAGCCTGGCTTGGGAGTCAGAGGTCATGGGTTCTAATCCCGGCTCCGCCGCTTGCCAATAGTGTGACTTTGGGCAACTCACTTAACTTCGCAGTGCCTCAGTTCCCTCATCTGTAAAATGGGGATTAAAAACTGTGAGCCCCACGTGGGACAACCTGATCACCTTGTATCCCCCCAGCGCTTAGAACAGTGCTTTACGCGCTTAACAAATACCACCATTATTATTATTATTAGTCTTCCAAGCTTTTAATACAGTGCTCTGGACTATAAGCTCACTGTAAACTGTAAGCTTATTCTGTCACATACTGTTATACTGTACTGTCCCAAGAGCATCGTACAGTGCTCTGCACACAGTAAATGCTCAATAAATACAACTGAATGATCTGTACATAGTAAGCACTCAATAAATACCATTGATGGAGAAACAGAAGCTGCAATACTTTTGTCCACTTCACTTCCAAGTAGCTACTGAATTCCTGGCCCACTGAGCTCCTGACTTGGTGTGGACCTGAGCAGCCCACTACTGAGAGTAAAAGATGTCAAATTCTGGCAAGCTTGACAAGTCCCACCTAAAATAAACACTATGGGTTCATCATAGAATCAGTCTTTTCAAACTGAATCTACACAGGAAGACTTCAATAAAGATCTGCCTAATTTCATTACTCCCTAGGGACTCGGAAGAATAATGCTTGCCTTTCTGCGACCCCAAGACCCTTTTTCCCCTTTCAAACTTTAGAATATTGGTGAACTTAAGGCATCCCACCCTTTGGAATCCTCCATCCTCTCTATCTTCTCTTGTATCATCCCATGCATATGACCATGAATGGAAAACCTTAAAATAGAAATGAACCAAAGCTGGTTACACTGAAATCCTGCCTGCCCGATGGTGATAATGTAAATGATAAACTCCTCCTATGCTAAGTGCTCTAGTGGACGTGTTTCTCTTAGCCTGTGATACTCACATATCTCTTGAGTAGGATATTAATTATGTGAGGTGATTTTCATCTGCAGATGTAAAAACTAGTAAAATTTAGTCTCTGACCCTTTCAAATGAGCAGAAAGAGCAAAAAGTGAAAAAGAAAACAACATTATAAACCTTATCAGAAATAATCTGGGTGAAGGTTTGTGCAAGTTGCCTTTTCCTTACAACAGGAGGAAATTAGATTTAGAAACCCCAAGAAGGGAAAAATATGGAAAGTCCTGATATTTAAAGACTAATTAAATATTGGCTTTCTAACTCATTTTCATAATTGTCAAGATTATTTCTCAAATAGAAAACATTTTCTTTTCCTATGTTGGACAAATAGTGAAATTTAGCTTTCTGATGTTATGGCCATTGTTTCGATAAAATGATTTTGTTCCTGGCTACATAAGTAGATCCAATTTAAACGCTTTGTCTTTGAAGAAGCTGATTTCACTTCTTAGCATACTTGGTGAGGAGTTGAAATCAAATTAAAGAAAAAATTATATTTCTCCAAGTTATTGAGTTATTGTGGCAGTGTGCTTGTGCTTTGTGCCATCTGAGTCTGTTCAGATGGTTGAGTGGGGACTGAGTACTTGGATATTTTTAAAAATTATTCTGAGTTAATGAACCTAATGTTCCTTATTCATTTCTTTGTCAGATCTATCACTTTTTTTTTGCTAGAAAGGTGGATATACTGATGTTTATCTTTCACTGGAAATTTCAGTGACCCAAATAAACCCCAATAATCCTGAGGCTGAAGAGTGTGGCTTAAACATGGAAGGGTGTTTTTACTTTTTGTTTTGTTTTGGGTTTTTTATGTGTGTGTGCGTGCGCCCATGCACTTTCCTCTATATTTAAGCTACTACTGCAGCAGTCTTTTCTTTCTTTCTTTGAATTGTTTAATTCTATCTGTGCTGCCAGCATCCTGGCTCTAACCTCAACTCAGAAGAACAAAGACATCACTCTGGCCTACAAAGTTTCCTCTGTTGATGCTGAACTGCTACTATTCAAGGCATGAAATACTGGATGTTGTTTTCAGTTTTTGCTTCATCTTTGTCTGAGTTTTTTGTTTCTTGGAAGGAAAACTCTTGAAGAGAAAGTTGTTTGAGGACAGGACAGTAACTTTTGATTTTGCTTAGCTTTGGGGACCAATGTATTAAGTGCCAAAAAATCAAATATACAACACAGTCCTAATCTTCCAGAAGTGAATTCTAGGGATGTGAGAAAGCTTCAAAGAAATACAAGAAGTTAAAACTATACTTGAAGTCACCCATTAAGTCAATTCCTCCGAGTTCTTTCTGCATACTCTCAATTTCCACTGGGTGCACACTTCTTTAACAGTTTGTCCTTTTACTGTGTGTTTGCCTTGAATGGTGTTATGGAAGTAAGGATCTTTTTCTAACAATGTGTATTTTTCTGGATGGAATATGATGTGGAAGAAACAGATGTGCACCTACATGCAGCTTCAGTGGAGGAGCACGGACTATAATGTGAATTTACCAGTAAACTTAGTATTACATTACTGCCATATAACTTCCCTACATCCTCGACTATTTCTGAACTGAGGCATTAATATGAGACTTCCACAACTATATAAAAGGGAGAAGGAGAGGGAAATGGAGATGGAGGAAGAAAGAGATTCTTCACCCCAATTTCCCTTGAGAAAAATCAACCAATCAATAATATTTGTTGTGCATATACTTCGTACAAAGCATTTTACTAAGTCCTTAGGAGAAGGCAATACAATAGAGTCGATAGACATGATCCCTGTCCTCAAGGAGCTTTCAATCTAGCAGGGGAAATAAACACTAGAAAAAATTATATGTAGGGAGAAGTAACCCAGCGGTGTGTGGGGAGACAGTTGGAGGAGTATCAATGTTTATGGGGAAAAGAATCATGTGCATAGGTGATACAGAAAGGAGAAGAAAAGGGTGGGAGATTAGTAAGAGAAGGCCTCCTGGAGGAGATATGATTTTAATAGGGCTTCAGAATAATGGCTAGGCAAGTGGTGAAAAAATTTTGTTTCCTAGTTGCTTGATTTAAAATAGAAAAATATAAATTTATCCTAAAGAACAGCCATATTGAAACTATCAAAAACCTGCATGTCTTTGCCATTCCTAAGAATTATTGAAAGAAGCAAGAGTGGGTAAAAATAAAACAGGCTAAAGGCCCTTGGCATTTTGGGAGTTTCATATTGCAAGCTGCAAAAAGCTGTGGCAAGCACTGAGATGCATGCTAACAGGTAAATAGAGTCCTTGCCCATAAGGAGATCTATAGTAATGTTAATTGGTCTAATAGATAAATCATGGGCCTGGGAGTCAGAAGGACCTGGATTCTAATCTCGGCTCCACCACTGGTCTGCTGTGTCACTATGGGCAAGTCATTTTATTTTTCTGTGCCTCAGACACCTTGTGTGTAAAATGGCGATTAAGTTGTGAGCCCCATGTGGGACATGGACTGTGCCCAACCTGATTATCTTGTATTTATCCCAGTGCTCAGTACAGGGCCTGGCACATAGTAAACACTTTAAATATAGCATAAAAAATAGAACAATGATGTTAGAAGGCTGAAGGAATCTTGGATCTTGTCAGGATTAATCATTAAAATATTATCCTAGAGGCCATGGGCCTTGAAAAGCCATTTAAAAGAGAAGAATGAAACATAGAGGACAGTATTAGAGAGGTTTTCCCCACATTCAGAGAAGCTTGGAAAAGTCCTCAGAGATAATAGACAGAGGATTGAGGATAAAGGTTCTTTTTTGGAATTATACTGAAAATAATACATTACACACCTTATATGTGCCAAGCACTGATATAATATAAACAGATCAGTTATCATCGCTGTCCCACATGGGGCTCATAGTCTAAGGGGGAGAGAGACCAGGGATTTAATCCCTCTTTTACAGATGAGGAAACTGAGGCATCAAGAAGTTAAGTAACTTGCCCAAAGTTACAAAGTATGTGGTGGAGGGAAATGAGGGTAACTAGGAAAAGTAGACTAAGTTGGAATCCTCTAACCTGTAAGCTCGTTTTAGGTAGGGGATGTGTCTGTTTATTGCTACATTGGACTCTCTCAAGTGCTCAGCCCAGTGCTCTGCACACAGTAAGCTCTCAATAAATACAATTGGATGAAAGAACTCTGAAAGACAACTAGAAGCTGCTGGTTTAGCAATGGTGCAACATGGTCAAAATGACAGATAGCTCTTCTTCCCAAACCTGAAACTTGAGGAAATGGATCATGATCTCTAGACTGTACGCTAGTTATGGGCAAGGAGTGTGTCTACCAACTCTAATCTATCGCACTCTCCCAAGAGTTTAGTACAGTGCTCTGGACACAGTAAGCTATCAATAGATACCATCAATGAGCATCATCATCATTGATGACAAAGGCAGAAGCAACCCTTTGTTAGCTATTGGCATTAAACACTTTCTAGCTGAAGACGTTGTAAGATATTTGAGGATAGGAAGCATGGATATCAATTCAATTATACTCTGACAAGCACTTACTACAGTGCTCTACACACAGTAGGTGCTCAATAAATGCAACTGATGGATTACTTGCTGCAGTTGTAATGGCTAGGAAGCACTGTGGACCCTGATGAGAGTCTAATTCAGTAACCCAATCCCCCAGTAAATAATGATTTCATTGAGATCGTATCTTACAGTTAGCATGAAAAAACACACCCCCATTGGTGGCCCGCTTGGTACTATTGAGAACAGAAGGGAGATGAAAAGATCACGAGAAACTAAATGGATATTCGGGTTTCAACCACCATAACCTTTCTCCTCCACTGCTGTAACCAGAGTTATAGTTTCCTTTACTGAACAGGGACTAACTCACTTTCTCAGACACAGGAAACTAATACAGTGAAAATCAGTTAAAATGAAGATGCACTACCACAGGGAAAGGGAGAAGTATTTGGAAACTAAAAGCAAAAACTCTTTTGAAGGCAAGAAATTAGGGGAATTTAGTTGTCATTTCATATTTTGAAGCGGGGTGATTATTCTAGTTATCATTTATAGAGATGAGCACCCCCATGAGCCAGAAGAGATCCAAACAGAGAAGCATTGGCAGGTTAGGTCTGTATTGGATGAGGACAGAATTATTCTACATGTTGGTCTCAAATATCCTGTTGTTTCAAGTGAAGATCTGTTTTGATCTGATAATTTGACAGAAGCTAGCCATAGATGTACACTACTTATGACTTTTCTATTAGCTACAGTTGGGTTTGTCTTTTAAACGCTTTTTAGTCTTTACACAGAAGCTTTCTTGTACATTAAGTGCTCACATTTTTGTTTTTACCCTCCCTTCAGTCCATTAAAGAGGTTCCAGCTCCCCAAAGTCCTGAGGAGAATGTAAGTTCAATATTAAACTGTTGAATCACTCACTTTTCATTTCTTGCCTTCTCTCAGACACTTGAGAAATCCCTTCTAATTCCATAAAAAGCAGGGACCAAAGCAAATACAGTATGGTTCTTTCAGTCCTACCAAAATCACAGTCACCTTCAAGATGCAGTTATTTGTACCTTTTTTCCAAACTAAAAGTGGTTATTTGAATATGGTAAGATCACAAATGGACTTCAACTTTCCTCAAATTTCACTGTAGTTCAGGGACTGAAAGAATCTACTAAATGCAAGGACAGCTTTGTCATTCCACATCGTTGGGGATTTTTGCAGTATCTCCTCTTTCTTTCACCCTGTCACTCTTTTGATCCAGTATCAACCCGCCTTGTTTTATAAATCTTCATAGCGCATACAATTGCACCAGGAACAAGAACACCCATGAAAAAGCTCACTCCAAAGAATAAGTTCTGAATGTCGGCTGCCGGTGAGAGGTTTCATTCCTAACTTCATTAAGCAAATGGTTCAGCCGGAAACCTCAATGGCCTTTCTGGTTCCAGTGCAACACACACTCAGAATCCCATGGAGAGCTAGCCATGAGAAAAACCACAGAGATGAAAACGGTCCCTAGACCTCATCAGATGCTTTGGACGACTTCATGATATTTATTAAGCACTCATTATGTGCCAACCACTTTGCCTAGGTCTGGGGTCAAGATGAGATCATCAGAGACTTAATGGGATGTTCTTATTAGTGGTGCAGACAACCCGCTTGAGATGAACCCATCACCAATTCTTTGACATAATTTGCATGTTTCCATGGGTCTTTCTGGGAGCATTTCTCACACTGATGACTTTTGCTTTTTCCCTTTGATAATGTTATTGAAACCGAGATATCAGAAATCCAAATTTGTTCCAGACGTGTCTGTTGAGAAAATGTTAACTTGGCAGAGAGAAGGTGGGAGGGAGATGAATAAGAGTCACAAATGTGTGTGTTTTATTGTCTAAGTTCTTGTGTGTGCATAAATTTGAGAAAAATCACTTACATCTGCTATTTCCATTTCATGATGACTCTTAGGCAGTGGAACAAATCATAACAAAATCATTTGCCTCTGAGTTTTACGATTAATTCTTTTTGGCACACTCTTCAGGTAATAGAAAGTCTTTAGTCATTTCGCTAGCTTGCATCTTCTTCACCGTGAACTTTAAATAAGACTGTAGGTTAAAATCAGAGCTCTGGTTAGCAAAGGTTTTCGTGAGAATTTTGACCTTAGTGACTTCCTTTTACTAGGGCACTTTCAGGTGTTTGTGGGTGGCACTGTATTAAAGGAACACTTGGTCCTATTATGCTATCTTTTGGCAAAAATTTCTTAATCTCCATTATTAAACATTTTATTTTCCATAATGAGAGTTCTTTTCCTGTGAATTGGAGATTCAATCATTTTAATTCCTTTTTCACTATGGAAAGATCCCAAATCCCATAAATTAAGAGGATGAGAAAATAAAGATGTCTTTAAAAGAACAAAAAGTACAAACAAAGACAATCTCGGTCTTTTCTTCTTTACTGCCCTTGAAGCATTATGCTTGAAGTTAGGGTAATCTTAGGGATAAAGTTCAAAATTGCCTTTTTCCTAAGTACGGGGCGGCCCATGAGAATAACAACACATTTGGATTATCACTTTTTTTTTTAGAACTGAAAAGGAGTTTAGGCAAGCCAGTTTGCTTATCTTGTGGCTAACAGTAATTTTGGTCGTGAGTGTCCTGCAGTAGAGATCAGTGGATTAGAGAGTATCTGTGATGTCAGAGAGGACTAAAAACTGGAAAAACCTAAAAAGGTTTCTGTCAGCCAGATGAGATGCTATCAGGGTTCCCTGAGTGGCTTCAATGGTGAAGTAGAGGTTCAAGATTCCAAAACCATATATCTTGACTACGTAGTAAAACCCAAGATTGATGTTGATGTTGATATTGAGGGATGTGCTCAACATTGTTTGCTCCTGCACATTCATGTCAAAATATGTCCTTATCCAAAAAAAAACCACAAAAAAATATTTCCCAAAATAATCTTAGTCCGTGAGACAAAGCCTAGAATCTTTACGAGATATTCAAGTTGATCCCTTCTTATTATTATTCACTGCTGTAAGAAATGTTTTCATAGACCAAAGATATGAACCTTAACTGGTCACTTTTTCATTAACCTTTTTGAGTTAAATATCTATTCCATATTTTTACATATATTAACAGATAGAATTTTATTATTATAAATAATATTAGTATGCAGTTTAAAAGTGGAAAATTGTTCCCGACAATGCATTTTCCACAACCTCTATCTGAAACCTCAATTGAACAAAATCTAATTAAAGTCTCAGAATGGAAAAAGAGGTCCATCTTAGTGTATGCTGAGATATAAACCACATATTGTCTTCCCAAATTAATTTAAATAATAAACACTACTAAAAATATAAATACCACTCCTGAAGGGGAAAAAATGCAAAAATCCAATAAAATCTTTTCTTTAGGACCACAGATTCTTCTAGTCAATCAAAGAATTGCCCAGATGAAAATTTTGCAATTAGTTAACCATATTAACACTTACAATATGAGAAAGACTGTGCTTAGCACTGAGATAGGTATAAGATGATCATATTGGACATCATCCATGACCCAAAATGGCTCATAAAAATAACAATACGTGTGTTATTAGTTAAGTGCTTACTTTGTAATTTTGTAATTAAGCATTGTATAAAGCACTGGAGTAGATAGAGACAATCAGATCAAACATAGTTAGTCCCTGTCCCGCATGGGGCTCCGAGTCTATGGGAGAAGGAGATCACACATCTTACCTCCATTTTAAAGATGAGGAAGCTGAAGCACACAGAAATTAAGTGATTTGCCCAAAGTCACACAACAGTAAAGTGGCAGACATAAATTAGAACCCAGGTCCTCTGACTCCCAGGCCGGAGTTCTTTCCCTTAGGCTATACTGCTTCTTAATCTACAAGAGATAGGGAGAGCAGATACCTTATCCCCATTTTACAGATGAGGAATCTGAGACACAGAAGTTAAGAGATTACTTGCCTGAGATTACATAGCAGGTCACAGCAGAGGTGGGACTAGAAGATATAAATTCTAAACACAAATTTGCCAATCCTCTTGCATTTCACTAATCCTCCTCAAATTTCTGTGCTCTGTTAATCTGCCTTCTCCTGCCCCCAAAAGTTTCTTAACTTTGGTATTTCACTAGGAAAAAATTTTCTCCATGGCAAAGTGGGGGAACATACTGTTGTTAAGTATCCTGTAGGGGAACCTAACAGTGTTGGGTTTCTAGGTTGGGAATTCCCTGGGGACCTCTGGATTGTAAACTCCCTGTGGGCAATTTACACACCCGACTCTGTTATTCTGTACTCTCCCAAGTGTTTAGTACAGTGTTCCGCACACAGTAAGTGCTCAATAAATAGGATTGATTTTCTGAATGATTGATCCCATTTTGAGAAGCAGCATAGCCTAGTGGAAAAGAGTACAGAACTGGGAGTCAGAAGCCCCAGGTTCTAATCCTGCCTTGATCACTTGCCTGTAAATTCTGGCAAGCCACTTAACTTCTCTGGGCCTCCATTTTCATCTTAAAAAAATGGGATAAAATATCTGCTCTCTCTCCCCTTTAGACTGTGAGCCCTATATGGGTCAAGGACTGAGACGGTTCTGCTTATAGTGATTCTACCCCAAAAGTTAGAACTATGCATTACTGCTATTGTTTTTACTGTTATCAAATGTGATAAGCACTTACTATATGCCAACCATTGTTTTAAGCTCTGGGATAGATACAAGTTAATCAAGTTGGACACAGTCCCTGTCCCACACGGTGCTCACAATCTAACTAGGAGAACGGGCTTGGACTCTGAGGCACTGATTTGCCCAAGGCCATACCGCCAGCAACTGAAAGCAACGGAATTAGAACCCAGGTCCTCTGACTCCTAGGCCATGCTGTTTCTCCAAGAATAGTGCTTGGTGTGTAGAAACCCTTAACAAAGCACTCAGCACAGTGCTCTACACACAGTAAGCACTTAATAAATATGATTGAACAGATATCATAATTATTATTCTACCAAAGTGAGACATCTCCTGGGTAGTATAGTATGTGTGGAAAATGAATTCCCTAAACATTTCCAAGTTCTAGGAGCCCCTGTGCCTTAGTTTTTAGTCACAACGTTACAAACAGGTATTTAGTGTTACAACAGTGCAGTTTTCCAAACAGATGGCCAGGGTTAAAATTCACTTTCCTCTTCAGATCTGAGGAAATACTGGTAGCCTGACATGCTTCCCCTCTCAAGAAACCCATCGGCTTTTTTATGCTCCTTCTTAATGAAGAAATACAGAAATGGTTAAGCATTATATATACTGGATCTTAGATCTATGGCCTGCATAGTAGTGAAGAGAATCAAGTTTACTCTAAAAAAGATAGTCTTCAGGCTATCTTTGAGGAACATGAAGTTCATCAATCAATCAGAGAAAGCTTACCTTGTGTAGAGCACTAAACGAAGAGGTCGAGAGAGTACAGTTGGTGAGATTATTAAAATAAAACAGAATTAAAATAAACAAGCAACTAGATACTTCAACAATTCTAAAGCTTGCTTGTCAACTCAGCCTAGTTTCACAAAGGTAGAACTTCACCTCACCTGGAGAAGCAGCATGGCTCAGTGGAAAGAGCACGGGCTTTGGAGTCAGGGCTCATGAGTTCGAATCCCAGATCTGCCACTTGTCGGCTGTGTGACTGTGGGCAAGTCACTTAACCTCTCTGTGCCTCAGTTCCCTCATCTGTAAAATGGGGATTAAGACTGTGAGCCCCACGTGGGACAACCTGATTCCCCTATGTCTACCCCAGCGCTTAGAACAGTGCTCGGCACATAGTAAGCGCTTAACAAATACCAACATTATTATTAACTTCAGATTTCAAATCAAAGAGGCATACATATTGCCAGATAACAATGTATAAGGTAACCCCGTCCATTTAAATTTAAGGTTTCAGGGTTAATAATAATAATAATGTTGGTATCTGTTAAGCGCTTACTATGTGCAGAGCACTGTTCTAAGCGCTGGGGTAAACACAGGGGAATCAGGTTGTCCCACGTGGGGCTCACAGTCTTAATCCCCATTTTACAGATGAGGGAACTGAGGCCCAGAGAAGTTAAGTGACTTGCCCACAGTCACACAGCTGACAAGTGGCAGAGCTGGGATTCGAACTCATGAGCCCTGACTCCAAAGCCCATGCTCTTTCCACTGCGCCACGCTGCTTCTCGACCATGCATGCAGGGTTAGGACCATGCATGCTGCTTTTATGATGTTAGGCACCGTCCTCCGGTTGGCTATAAAATGTTTAAGGGCTCTGTTGAGGTCAAATTATCTGGGCTCTTTTCATGCCGGTGGCACATTCTTTATTGAAGAAAGGAAGATGCTTTTCCCCCTAGTAAGTGTATTTTCAGAAATAATTAAGTTTCCTCTCTCCCCACATAAAATTCCATTTTATTATCAACCTGAAGAATTGGGAACAGGAAGGCAGTCGGGTGTAAGGAAGCATTGTTTCCAGCACAAATGAATAGGAAATGCAAATGCCGCTCAGGCCCCCTGTGGATGTATCACTCATCCCTTCAAAGCATTTTTTTTAGTACTTGCTGGTTTGGCAGTTTCCAGTGATCAAATGAATGCCCTAACTGTCTGAGGTGAGATCCTGACTAAACCGTGGCATGAAGCAGTCATCTGAATAATAATAAATAAAACTTGAAACAATTATGAGAAATTGTTCAGCTTCCTCCATTGAACAATGTGTTCCCAAGTAGTAGACCTTCTGTTCCCAGCACCCCGGTTACACTGGTGCACAGATAATTAGATACGATAGGAGGGGAGGTAAGATGATAAAGTACGCCCAGGGTCAGCGTAGTTGCTAAGCTTGTTTCTTTCTTTTTGTTTTTTAAAGCACGGTCTTAGTTTCAGTTTAAAAAAACAAACAAATGAGATGATGTGCATTTCAGTCTTTCGAAGCAGTGAGGGAATGGAGCCTTGCTGTGCACAGAAGTCTAGTTTTGAAGTCACAACCCTGAGAAGTAACCTGGACTAGTGGAAAAGGCACCCGATTGGGTGTCAGGAGACCTGGGTTCTAATCACAGCTCCACCCCTTGCCTGCTGTGTGACCTTGGGCAATTCATTCAACTTCCTCTTTGCCTCCTGTTTCATCTCCCTCAGACAGTGAGGCCCACATGGCACGGGACTGTATCCAGTTGTACCTATCCCAGCATTTAGAAGACCGTTGGCTTTATAATAAGCTTGTAAATGCCACCATTATTATTAATATTAGTATTGACATTATTAGTTTTGATATTCGAACCATTCAGTCGTATTTATTAATTCATTTAATAGTATTTATTGAGCGCTTACTATGTTCAGAGCTTGGATTAGACTGTGAGCCCGTCAATGGGCAGGGATTGTCTCTATCTTCTGCCAAATTGTACATTCCAAGCACTTAGTACGGTACTCTGCACATGCACATAGTAAGCGCTCAATAAATACTATTGAATGAATGAAAGTACAATTTGGCAACAGATAGAGACGACCCCTACCCAACAACAGGCTCACAGTCTAGAAGAGGGAGACAGACAACAAAACAAAAGAAGTAGATAGGCATCAATGCCATCAAAATAGGTAAATAGAATCATAGATATATGCACATCATTAATAACATAGAGTAATAAATATGTACAAATATACACAAGTGCTGTGGGGCGGGGAAGGGGTTGAGCAGAGGGAGGGAGTGGGGCAACGGGGAAGGGAGGAGGAGCAGAGGAAAAGGGAGGGCTCAATCTGGGAAGGCGTCCTGGAGGAGGTGAGCCCTCAGTAGGGCTTTGAAGAGGGGAAGAGAGTTAGTTTGGTGGGTGTGAGGAGGGAGGGCATTCCAGGTCAGAGGTAGAACGTGGGCCAGGGGTCGACGGCAGGATAGGCGAGGACGAGGCCCAGTGAGGAGGTTAGAGGCAGAAGAGCAGAGTGTGCGGGGTTGGCTGTAGACGGAGAGAAGGGAGGTGAGATAGGAACGATGTTTCTACATAGCAAGTCTAGTGTTTTTGATGATGTTTCCAAAGTCCTCAGTGTACCTTAGAAAAGGCTGGTGTGGTACTGCAAGCCCAGAATGCACCATTGGGCTCCCTATCCAGGCAGACTCACTGAAAATAAAGAGGGCCCCAAGTGTTCTGAGAGAATCACACAAGTGGAATGGAGCTTGAGAATTGATTTGGCCCACTCCCCTGAATCCAGACAGATAACAAACTAGCCCACCCCAGGCTGCTTGCCGTCTATTCTTTAAGCTCTCAAGTGCATATCCTGGTCAGGAGTCTGAAGAAATGTCTTATCATAATAATCATGGTGATATTAAACATTCACTATTTGCCAAGCACTGAGGTCAATATAAGATAATCAGATCAGCCACAGTCCCTGTCCCACACGGGACTCATAGACTAAGTAAGAGGGAGGATAGGTATTGAATCCCCATTTTACAGATGAGGAAACTGAGTCACTGAGAGGATGAAATGACTCGCCTAAGGTCTCAAATGGGTAATTGGTGGTGCAGGGACTAGAACCTGGATCTCCTGCCTCCCAGACCTGTGCCCTTTCCACTAGACCACACTGCCTAATAGTTTCACCTCTATGGAAAAATCTTACTTTTGTTTAAACCCATTTCCTCTGTTTGGCCTACCGGGGGCAGACATCCTCTGCCCTGACTAACTCCTTATTTCCCCACCTATTGGCTCTCTTCTCTGCAATGCCTTTGCATTTACCTGTGTACCTCTTAAACATTTCGATACCCCACTCCCAGCCCCATATCGCCCCATATCGCTTATGTACATATACTTATACTCTGCCATTTCCCCGTCTGTAATCTGTTGTAATGTCTGTCTCCCTCTCCAGATTGTAAGCTCCTTGAAGTTAGGGATCACATCTACCAACTCTGTTATACTGTACTTTCCCAAGCACTTAGTATTGTACTCTGCACACAGTAAGTGCCAGTGATTGATTCATTCAGTCTATTGAAGGCAGCTGTTATGATCCCTTTCTCTACTCCCTCTGGATTCAACTCCAATTCCTTTAACCTTTCCTCAAAGACTTCATAAGTTTGTCTGCTCTTACCTGGACCCGCTCCAGTTTCTTGACATTCTTTTAAAATTGTGGTGGCCAACTGAACACAATATTCCAATAAAGAGCTGACCTGTGCAGAATTTGGAAGAAGAAATACCTCCTGGCTCTTAGAAGTCATATTCCAGTTAAGCCAATTTTGTGTTTGGATTTATTTTTTTTAAAAAAGCATTACAGATCTAGCTTATATCTGGTTTAAGTCCACTCTGGTGCCCTAGCCTTTTTCGCTGTCCTGTGTCAACCCAACCTTTCCCTTTTTAGTATCTGAATTGCTTTTGGTCCCAAATAGTCTTGCCCTTCACTTTGCTGAATTTCATCCCGGATTTTATAGGATAACTATTCTAACCAGATGAGATCATTCTGAATTTTATGCCTGACATCTAACGGCTGAGTGATCCACCCCAGGGAATATCATCAGTAAACTTGTTTACCTAGACTCTCAATTCCTACTTCCAGGATAAGGATATTGAAAAGTCTTATCCTTCATGAGATGTGACTCCATATATCATTACATGTTAACTCTAAGTCCCAGATCACTCCCCTTTCAGTGTTCACCTACCCAAAAGTAAGATGCTCAATATGCTAACTTATAGATGAGAATGTCACATAATATGAAACCAAACACCTTACTGCATTCTAGACCATTATATCTACTTCTTTGTCCAGGGTCATGTCACTTTAAAATGGGAAAAAAAACAATATTGGTTTTGCAGTTTATTCCTCTCAAAGTCACAATGGTTGTGTCTAGTATATTGTGATTTTCTAGATAGTCACAAATAGCAATGTGATGTTTGTTAACTGTTTGTTAGCCCTTACTCTGGATCAGATGATCAGAGTTGATTTTTTTATAATAATTTAACTCATCTCTGTGCCTGAAGAAGTCAGCCATCTAAGATGCCCTCTTCCCTTCAAATCCATTTTACTGGCATCCCAAATCTGCATAGATTTGCTTTTTCTAAAGTTTAATGGCTTTACCAGAGTTCTCTCCTCCCATTAGATCTTGGTCACCTCACAATCTCTTCCACCAAGGTTACCATCATTTTTCTTCACTAGTTCTAGACTGTTAATAAGAATCAGGTCAAGAAGGACACATGCACTACCTGATTCTTCTCTCTGCAAAGTAAAAGTGTTCCTAGTACAACATAAAAATCTGTTCAATAATCTATAGTCTACAGAATTATTTTTCCATCAAAGACGTTTTCATCCACTCTCTTTTCCTGACTCGTAGACCTACAAGAGGCTTCTGTTGCCTGTCATTCTTTTCTTCTTTCATCTTAATCCAGACATTCCCTTCCCATTGACCTCTTGATACTAGACTCTGTGAACGTATCACTGTCATTCGATCCATTTTGCTGCTCTTTAGAATATTTCAGCTTCTTCATTATTCACCAAAACTCTTCCAGACCATAGAGAAGACATTCAATTCACCACTACTTTTAGTAGATCTGCCTGGGAATATTCAACTGCCAAACTGCTCTATATCTTGGAATGCAATGGACGTCAATACACTCTCTTCACATTTAATATTCATAAACAAGTGTTGTTTTCCCGTCATAACATCTGGTCAAAAAATAAATGCAGGTCACAAGAGATGTAGCAGTACAGGTTTCAATATCCGATGAAGTACACACGTCATTACAAACGGTGGATCTCAATGAAGAGGAGAATAGGAATAATAAAGCTACAGAGGTAAAGCCCAAAGGAGAAGAAAATAAGACACCTCGGAAAAACCTGATGATGTTTTTCAAACAACTGGTAAGATATTTGCTTTGGACAACATAATCTAGCATTAATCTCTCCCGTTACAGATGACTGCATGGATATTGCAAACATGTTTTGAGAATCGTGTAAATACGTAACTTAGCTTCCGAATTGTCCTCTTCTCTCTGTGCCTTGAACGTAGGTTCAGAGAAAGAATTCTAACTGACATGAGTCAAGAGTCATTTAACATTTGAAATCTGAAGTAGCATAACTCAATTTGCAACAGTGGCCAAAATTAAAAATCTATTCTAGCCAGTAAGAGGCCCCAGGTTTAATCCAATTCTTTGAGAGGTGAGCGTACTCTCATTTTCCATGAGCCTTTATTTTCTGGTGCTTTACATTTAAACTTTGGAGAATGTAATTCTGCAATTCCAGAATTTCTATTAGCAAAAACTCATTGTGTGTGTGTGTGTGTGTGTGTGTGTGTCATTGGGAGGTTCCATGACCTAACGATTTGGTCTACCGCTGCTGACTCATTTATTACGGCCCATCCAATCCTTGTTTTCCTAGTTTCAAAAAAAGCACTGTCAATCCAAGGAAGGGACAGTGTCTATTGAGGTAGGGGTATATGTGCTGTAGGGATCATCAGTGCCTTAAAACAGATGGGCAAAGAATGCATTCTGGGGGATGTCATGTCCAGCAGTGCCTTAGAAGTTACATATCTGGGTTTTGAGCCCACTTGATAAACATGAGCAATTTCAAGAAGGGATGGGCAAATTCGATCAGTCTGAATTCAAGCAGGGCCAGATCAACACTAATCTTTCAATTGTGTGTCCTTTTAATTGCCCCTTGGAAGCCCCAGGCATAATTTGAAATTATTTCATGCACATTGACCGGGCCTGGAAGTCAGAGGACCTTGGTTCTAATCCTGGCTCTGCCACTTGTCTGCTGTGTGACCTTAGACAATTCATTTGACTTCTCTGTGCCTCAGTTGCCTCCTCTGTAAAATGGGGATTAAGACTGTGAGCCCTGTGTGGGAGAGGTACTGTGTCCAACCTGATCATCCTGTATCTAATCTGGCACCTATGTCAGTGCCTGTCACATAGTAAGCACTTAACATTTGTTAACATTTGTTAACAACATAAGCTTGTTGTGGGCAAAGAATGTGCCTGTTTATTATTACACTTACTCTCCCAAGCGCTTAGTGCAGTGATCGGCACGTATTAAGCACTCAATAAATACAACTGAATTAAATGAATGAATGAAATATCATTTTAAAAAGAGAGAACGAGAGCAACACTTATCTGAATCTTACTCATGGGATATATTTTTTGTTGCTAAAATCAACTGACTCCCCAAGAGTGAAATGGAGTTTATTTACATAACACATCACAGTGCTTCCTAACTGGGCTAGACAATGGACAGTTTCCCAACATGTTTTGCCAAAAGTACAAAGTCAGTTTTCACACTTTTCAGGAACTTAGTTTTAGACAAAGGGAAGCCCAGGTAGCAAACACACACACACACATACACCTTGGTACTTTAGGGTATTATTTTCTGGCTTCTAGCCTTCATTCCACTTTAGAGCCCTTCGAACGACATCAGCAAAACTTCGGTGTTTTACAGGATAGTACCAATCTGGGAAGGTTTTATTTTATTTTTTTTTTAATTCTGTGGGCCTTTAGAGATAGCTTTCTTTATAGAAACAATCAAAGGATCACTATCTTCCAAATGGTTAAAAAAGAGTTCACTGGTGTGCTAGTCTCATCATGTTTGGTTTGACAACTACGAATATTCTCTGCCACGCAACCGACCAAGGGGCTTCCCCAGGTTTTAGAATAACTGTACAGCACAGCAGTGGCTTCAGTTGCTCCATAAACAGAAAGCAGGTTCTTTCATGTGAAAATTCAACTACAAGACATAAAAGAGGAGTAACAAAACTTCCCCACCCCCACCCCCCCCCCATTTTTTACCCAGGAAACTATTTTTCCTCTTCAGGAAAAGTTATAACATTATTGTTTCCACCAATGTCACCGGCTCGTTTGAGAAATGATATTTTGGAGACATCCATTTTGATTTTGATCAAATACCCACTTTAACATTACAAAAGCCAGCGAATATCTAGTGAATCTATAGCTTGCACTCCAAATACCATATTGATTCTATTGATTCTAGTAAAACCCCACTGAAGGAAAGAAACTATGAGATTACATCTGAGGAATAAAATGTCTGAAAGAGAAGGATCTCGCTCTGTTTTCGGCGTGGGTCACTTTATTTCAGCTATAATTTGATCACCACCATTATCAACATAAATATTTTAACCACACATCAAGAACAAGTCAGATTACATTCTTTATCTCAATTTCCTCTCCAGAAATTTCCTAAGAAATTCACTTTCACGCCCCTCCCAAGCCTCCCCCCAACGAAACTCACGGGCACAGACACGCATATAGGCACCCACACACTCACACAGAGTTGCCTCCAATCAGACTACAAGAAACAGATTCCCTTGCTCTGGCTAAAAATCCTGGAGCAGCCTCAAACCTCTAATGAATTCCTGTTGCTGGGATGGATCACCTAGGCTAGATTCACAATCAGTATTTGTGGTCTGGTCTGTTCTGGGTTTCCCATGGAGATACAGCCTTTTTGTGTTGGACTGCGGTGTCATCTAGATTTTAATCTACTCGTTATAAACAGTCAGGTTCCCAAGACACCGGTTTTGCTCTACAAATAGCTATTAGGGAGTTCAATTCTCCCATATTCTCAATACAGTATTGTGTAAGCTTAGCTCCATGGGGTCAGGCGGAGATCACGGACCAGAACGTAGTGGCATTATTGGCGTATTTACCACACTGGGTTTAAACAATTCTACGGAACTGAACTGAGCCCTCCCTCCCCCACCTTCAAAACCTGGGAAACTAAACTTCACTTAGTACGTTCATCGAACTCTTCCTTTAAATTGAAATTTTAGATAATTTTAAAGATCTTTTAAATGGAAATTTTAGGTCATTTGATGGAGATATGAACTGGAAACAATAGTCTTAGCTGGAATATTGAGTAGTTGAATAATAATATTGGGTAATGCTCAGAAGTCCGTCATGGAATGTGTGTCAGTAAAATAAAATGTGAAAACGATTGTGTTGTTACCTGAGTTTTAGCTGCAAGCACCTAGTTATTGTTTAGAGTCCAGGACCGGTGAGTGCTTTTGCTCCCAAACATTGCTCTTCTCATTATCTTCAATTCAAAGTAACCAATAAATTTAATAAAGAAAGAGCTCCAATGTCATACCATAAATGTTCCCTGAAAGTAGTTAGCGCTAGTCAAACCACCCTAAAATCCTTTTTCTTCTTTTTAATTAAACATTGGGGAATTTTTGACATATTTGACAAATGACTGATGTAAAAAGTATAACTGGGGAAACAGTGTGATCATCTGACTTTACTATTAGGTGTAATAATCTCCCATTTAGAGAGAATCTTTGGGTCTGACGGCTTTCAGTTCTCCTCTCAAGTATCTGAGAAAAACTGTAAATAAAATATACTGCCTTGAAGATAAAACAACACTTGCAGTTTGTAATGTTGGATTTTCTTTAATATGGCTATTTTTACACCAAATCTTAACTTAACAGTTAATTTATCATTTTATGAATTTGTTTTTTAATTTTTTTTTCAGCGGGGGAGAAACGGGCTATTATTGGGAAAAGAAAAGTTGGAGGGATTCTTTCTATTTCATCAAGAGTTTGGATTTATTTCCAGTGAGCTCCTCTTCTATTGCCTTAGGCTCTGCTTTCATTATGTTAGCCAAGGTCTATTGATGCCAGGAAATGCTGCTGCCTAAATGGAAACTCTTCTCAGTGGGTTTATAGGAGAGAGAGCGAGAGAGCGCGCGCGAGAGAGATTAAATCTTAAAACCATGAGAGTTTTTAACTGATACCAAATTGAAGTATCACTTGGTAGCACATAATATCCTTCCTCTGTAAGAAGGCATAAAAGAGGCCTTTGTTTTTCTAGAAACAGGGAACTGAACCCTTATTCTATACCCAAAGTGTTTTTTTATTGTTTAAGAATCCATTCTGATCTTTTTTTATATGCCTTCCACAATGCCAACATGCTTTATTAATTAGAACGTGAAGTCATACTTTATAAAAGATTTGGACTGAGTTTGAATACAGAGAATCCAATGCACCACAGAGACCAATCTGAGTAAAAGTATGCATGTTTACAATCCCATTCTGGCAGTGATGGTCTGTGGGAGGCCAGAAAGGTGCAGTTCTTATTCCAAACTGGATGAAATTCATTTTACTATGTAGAACCACTTTTCTTTCATAGAGAGAATGGACAGTAGGCACCTGTGGGTAGAAGCATGATGTCTCCTTATTAAGTACTAAACAGGAGGACCCCCTTCATGGGAACACAACTCAGTTATACAGGCACCTTCTGGGATGCTGTAGTTGCAGGGAGAGAGCAAGAAGATCAACAGAACAAGGGAATCAAACCAGCTTTTCCATTCATTCCCCACATTGCTATCCTAGTGATAGTTAAAGGAAGTGCCTGCCCACAGACCCATATCTGTTTGTTCTTTTAGTCAGTCAGAGATGAGGGTGAGATCACCAATTCAGAAGAGTCTAAGAGCAAAGATCCTGAGAGTCAAGTAAGTGAACTGTCTCTTCATTATATGGTGACGGGTTCAACTTCAGATTATTTCCTCTTTTGGTTCCTCCTGGTTTTCAAGTTCAAATCTCCTAGTCACCCTGTTTCTGGGCTAATTCTTGTGATCTGTCTTGTCTGCACTTGAGAGGTATTGTCAGATTGAAAATTCTCCATAGTCAGTCTAAGCAACAAAAGTGAAACATTAAGTCAAACAATTAGGGAGTTTGCTTTAGCTGAGTAGAAATGGTCATGGAACTTATGGCTTTTTCTGGTTTCAGGAATCAGAGTGAAGTGGACCCAGTTTTTTACTTGAAATGTTTTTCTTTTCTACCATTTGTAGAAAAGTCTGCCCCCCCTCCCCCCGGGCCATGGAAAAAGTGTCCAGTTTGGGGTCTTGTAAAGCCATACAAGATAACCTCCGTAGGGAGGTTTTCCTTGTTTTTCTAATAGATGACCAGAAGAAGATGCGTAGTATTTGTCAAACAAAGTCTTTACGGATGATATTGGTCTGATTTCATTATCACAAAAGATGTGCTCATCTTTAGACTCGGTAGGCAAAATAGCTTCCTTATCAGAATGAGAAAGGCTAATACCAGTGACCGTGTTTACTCATTTACAGCTGATTTTGTGTTTCTTCTACATGGAAGGTAAACATTTTTCTTTCAAGAGTTGTATTTTTCCTGAACGCTGGGTCATTTAGTGGAAATGAACCCAGCTATCTTGTTAATGAAGCTCAATACTTCTTTGAAGAACCACCTCCACAGAAAATTAAATATGGCTACTGCTTTCGATTTGGAATACCACTTTGGATGGTATTTTCTACCGATAATAAGGGGGCATTGAGAAGAGCAAATAAAAAGTTGACTTTTTTATGGTAAGCGCTTACTATGTACCAGGCACTGTATTATAATCAGGTTGGACAGAGTCCATGTCTCACATGGGGCCCACAATCTTAATGCCATTTAAAGATGAGATAACTGAGGCACAGAGAAGTTAAGTGGCTTGCCTAAAGTCACATAGCAGACAAGTGGCGAAGTCTGGATTAGAACTCAGATCCTTCTGACTCCCAGGCCCGTGCTCTATCCAACTAGGCCATGCTGCTTCTCACTTGGATCGCTGTCTAAAGAAAAAAAGTTTCTAAAAGCAAAAGACAATACAAGTCAGTGTTCTTTTTAAAATTACATTATTCCAGGCCTTTAGGCTAGATATTAGGCCAATCCTTTGGAAGCATAGATAATCTGGGGTTCCTAAAGCAGTTAGCATCAAACACTCACCCCAACTGGATTTCCTGAAACCCAGTCTTCTCATGGCAACCAGGTGTCGACACAAGTTCTTTCACTAAAACAGTCACAGATGTAATCTGCTGGGGCGATTCTCCAATACCCAATCTAGTCTGTCATATCCGATGCTTTTCTAAGGAAGATATTATTCACCCCAATGGAAAAATGTTCTCCTTTGGAAATGGAGCATTTAAGAGGCATTTCTAGAAATGTGAAGAATAGAAAAGTCAAAAACATCTCAACTCTGTCCTTAGAAGCACTTGTATTACAAGCATTAGAATCCATGATGCCTCTCCTTCAAACAATCCAAATGACTAATTAAGATAGTTAATATTGGGGCCTTATTGGGGTAAGAAAAACCTGACCCCTGAATTAAATAATCCAATTTGGTTAAAAAAAAACTTGCTTCAAAGTATGAGTTCTTCTAAAGTGTTTGGTATGTACTCAATTTGAGCACTTCAAATTGCCATGCAAATTTGGTATTCAAAATAATGTAATCTTTCTTAGAAGTCCTGAGTAATAGATGGGGCAGAAAGATTATGGGTAAATGAGACTACTTTAGCATCTTTAGCCTAAAGAGTCACACCCCTGGTGCTTTGTGTGGGTTCTGAGTATTCTGCTATTCAGAATTTCTTTGTTGGCTGCTGCTGTGCACTCTTTATCCTCAGCTAAAATGTGATTTTTGTTTGTTTTTCAATAGCAGGGCTGTACCGTATCCAATTCCTATTTTGTTTCAGCGGTTTTATTTTATTTATACAATCTCACTTGTTCTGTGGTCCTCTGTGTTCTGATATTTCAACAGCATCATCATCGATGGTATTTATTGAGTGCTTATTATGTGCAGAGCACTGTACTAAGTACATGGGAGAGTATAATACAACAATAATAATATGTTTTTACCTCCCAGATTCTCTATTTCTGGTATTTATCACTCAAAGTACATCAGTCCTATTTGTTTTCAAGGTTATTAAGGGATTCTGAAACCATGGTTATCTTTTTGCGTACTTTGATATGGGCTTATCTTTGGACGGCACCAAACTTCTACCCTATTTTCCTCGCAAAATCAGCAACCTCAACATTGACCGCCACGGATGTAGAAATGGTAGAAATTAAAGGGGAGGAATTTTCTCTCAACAGGTGGGTTTGCTTCATCGTATTTCTTGACTTCAAATGTTAACATTCTCACTAATGATAGTGTTTTGTAAATTGCCTTAGACATCAGAGTCCACAGAAAAGATAGCCTCTCCGGGGAATTCTGAGCCTGCAGGATCTGGGCAGAAGAACAAGGAGGGCTCAAAAGACAAGAAGGCCACTACTGAGCAGAACAAGCAGAAAGGCAACAAACACGAAACCAAAGAGCAGTCCAGCACCGCGGACCAGCGAATGGCTGAGATGAACTCCGTGCAGAATGGGGGAGATTCTAAAGAAAGCCCTCAGAAGAGACCGGAGAAGCGGCAGTCACTCGGTGGCTTCTTTAAAGGCCTGGTAAGTTCATTTCTTTTTGAACTGTTGGAAACTGTTCATTTCTGCTCTGAGTGTTTGATCAAAACCACCAAACCAGAGAGAATCACAATTAGGTTACCACAGGGGATAGTGAGCAGGTGATGAGTTTTTGGCATTTTCCCATTTTTTGCAATCATGGCCTATTTTCCCCTTCCCAGTTGACTTGCTGATTCTATCCAGTTGGACAGCGGGGGTAGCAAAAAGCTGCAAGTGGCCTAGAGGAAGGAGCACAGGCCTGGAAGTCAGAAGACCCAGGTCGTAGTCCCGGCTCCACCATTTGGTTTCTGCGTGACCTTGGGCAAGTCACTTGATTTCTCTGTACCTCAGGTTTCCCATCTGGAAAATGGGGATTCACTACCTGTTCTCCCTCCCACTTGGACTGTGAGCCCCACTGTGGGACAGGAACGATGTCCAGCCTGATTATGTTGTAGTGCTTAGTGCAGTGCTTGGCCCATAGGAAGTACTTAACCAATACTACAATTATTATTTATCAATATTTGGTGCCTTTTATCCTAAGTCAACCAAAGAAAGAAACCACGGTCAGTGGGTGAAGGTGTGAAAGGGAGGAAGAAGGGTAGCCTCTACCACTGTTATGAATTATTAGAGAAGCAGCGTGGCTCAGTGGAAAGATCCCGGGCTTGGGAGTCAGAGGTCATGGATTTAAATCCTGGCTCTGCCACTTGTCAGCTGTGTGGCTGCGGGCAAGTCACGTCACTTCTCTGGGCTTCAGTTACCTCATCTGTAAAATAGAGATTAAGACTGTGAGCCCCATGTGGAACAACCTGAATACCTTTTCCACCCCAGCACTTAGAACAGTTCTCTGCATATAGTAAGTGCTTAACAACATTATTATTATTATTAGTTTATTCCCCAAATCAATGACGTCTTTGGCTTCCTGGTGGAGTTTTCTGGTGCTAAGATTTTCTTCTGATTTGAGGCCGGGGAAATCGGACTCCCAACAGCTCTGGACTACTCAAAACATTTACCTCGCAAACACAATGAGAACATTCAGAATATGTCCTAGTGCAGTCTTCGTGTGAAAAATGCAGGCAGCCACCCACAGTGAAGGACCCAAGCACTGCAGCAAACCTATTGGGACACTGTTGTTTGGAAACATTTCCTTAGGGCACAGGAACATTTTGTTTCTTGCTAACAATACGCAAGGTTCGCTGGTTAGAATCAGAAACTAAGGAGTCAAATATTCTGAGCTCTCCTCCCAGTAATCTCATTTACGCATTGTCGATACTCTGAGAACCCACAAGAAAACCCAGAAGAGGAAGAAACCTGTGCTATAAAATGTTTTGAGATCAGGTAAAAAAAGCCCAGCATGGCTCAGTGGAAAGAGCCTGGACTTGGGAGTCAGAGGTCATGGGTTCGAATTCCGGCTCTGCCTCTTGTCAGCTGTGTGACTGTAGGCAAGTCACTTCACTTCTCTGTGCCTCAGTTACCTCATCTGTAAAATGGGGATTAACTGTGAGCCTCACGTGGGACAACCTGATTACCCTGTATCTACCTCAGTGCTTAGAACAGTGCTCTGCACATAGTAAGTGCTTAACAAATACCAACATTATTATTATTATATCTGACTGCCCTGTGGCAGGGGAAAATGATCGGCCCCTTCTCATTCTGTCCGGTGTCCCTACACTACATTATATGCATGTATAATATTAACAATAATAATAATATTAATACTTATTAAGCCCTAATTATGTGCCACACACTGTGCTAAGTGCTGGGGTAGACTCAATACAATCCGATCAGATACAATCCCTGTCTCGCAATCGGCTCAGTCTAAGGGGGAGGGAGAACGGGTATTCTGTCCCTATTTTACAGATGAGGAAACTGAGGTGCAGAAAGGTTAAGTGAGTTGCCCAAGGTCCCACAGTAAGAAAGTGGCAGAGCTGGGAAAGTGGCAGAACCCAGGTCTCCTGACTCCCAGTTCTAAGCACTTTTCACTAGGTCACATTGTGACCATAGAACTTACAGAATTCTATATGATGTCATTATGTTGTATTCATTCGATCATATTTATTGAGCGCTTACTGTAATAATGTTGGTATTTGTTAAGCGCTTACTATGTGCAGAGCACCGTTCTAAGCGCTGGGGTAGACAAAGGCAAATCAGGTTGTCCCACGTGGGGCTCAGTCTTAATCCCCATTTTACAGATGAGGTAACTGAGGCCCCGAGAAGTGAAGTGACTTGCCCACAGTCACACAGCTGACAAGTGGCAGAGCCGGATTCGAACCCATGACCTCTGACTCCAGAGCCCGTGCTCTTTCCACTGAGCCATGCTGCTGTGTGCAGAGCACTGTACTAAGCGCTTGGGAAAGTACAATACAACAATGAACAGACACATTCCCTGTCCACAGTGAGCTTATGGTCTAGTGGGGGGAGACAGACATCAATGCAAATAAAGAAATTACAGATTTGTACGTAAGTGCTTTGGGACTGGGAGGGGGGAAGAACAAAGGGAGGAAGTCAGAGTGATGCAGAAGGGAGTGGGAAAAGAGGAAAAGGGGGGGGGGGGCTAACCTGGGAAGGCCTCTTGGATGAGATGTGCCTTCGATAAGACTTTGTGGGGATTAGGGGGGAGAGTAATTGTCAGATTTGAGGAGGAAGAGAGTTCCAGACCAGAGACAGGACGAGGGCCAGGGGTCGGTGGCAAGACAGGCAAGAAGGAGGCACGGTGAAAAGGTCGGTGCTAGAGGTGCGAAGTACGTGGGCTGGGTTGTAGAAGGAGAGTAGCGAGGTGAGGTAGGAGGAGCAAGCTGGAGACTGCTTACGGAGTGAGCGTGCAACATAGTATATATGATGTCATTACACCACATTGCTTGCTAGTGCACTTCTCTGAATCTGGGGCATTTCTCCCGGAGAACTCCTGGCACACACTCCTTGCCCCACAGTCCTCATGTTCTATTCTCAATTTCCTGATCAACCGGCACCACTTCCATGCCTTCTCTTCTCACTTCCCTGATCACACGGGGGCCTGCCAATATTTGTCCATGGCCTCCCCCTGGCCACCCTGCAGCTGTAGGTGAACCCCGAGGCAATTATCTCCCTTGCTTATCATCTGAAGTTGGTCCTGGCAAACAGTGCCCTCTTTATTCCATGTGCAAGGAAGGCCCACGTCCTGCAGAGGCTGGGGCTGAATATCGCATGAACACAGAGAAATGTGTTTCACGAACGGCCGTGGCAGGCTAACCTGATGAAACAAAGGCAGCACTTCACGGGCTAATCCCACACCCTTAGCTCGAGTATCAACCACCCTAGGAGGGCAAAAGCCAGGTGGGTGGAAATGGCATTATTTGGATGGGTTTGGGTTTTGGGGGGGGGGGTTGATATTTGTTAAGCCCTTACTATGTGCAGAGCACTGTTCTAAGCGCTGGGGTAGATACAGGGTAATCAGGTTGTCCCACATG
Organism: Ornithorhynchus anatinus; assembly: GCF_004115215.2. Lineage (NCBI taxonomy): Eukaryota > Metazoa > Chordata > Mammalia > Monotremata > Ornithorhynchidae > Ornithorhynchus > Ornithorhynchus anatinus. The sequence goes on along the minus strand of NC_041735.1, from coordinate 10,752,615 downwards.
AGGCTCACAGTCTTCATCCCCATTTTTACAGATGAGATAACTGAGGCACAGAGAGGTTAAGTGGCTTGTCCACAGTCACACAGCTGACAAGCGGCAGAGCTGGGTTAAGAGAGCGCCGTGAGATCAGTCGGAGACGTTTTCCCAGGAAGACACCAAACACTGTACCTGAGCCGTAACTGGGGCTGCTGATCCATTTATGAGACTCATTCACCTTCTGGTGACCCTCAGTGGGCTTTCACCTCCCAAAATCTGCCCCTCCCTTTCTACCTGCCCGAAAACAAGTTCTGTCCCCGAAGGGGAAGTATTAGTGAGAAAGATCTTGTGAGTGGAGGGAGCCGGAAGGAAGAGGTGACCTGCTTGAGGGAGACTTGGCTAGGAAGAGGGGAAGGGTGGAAGGGCAGAGAAGCAGCTGGACTAGTGGATAGAGCACAGACCTGAGAGAAAGATCTGGGTTCTAATCCTGGCTCTGCCTGTGTAACCTTGGGCAAGTCACTTCACTTCTCTGGGCCTCAGGTACCTTATCTGTAAATGGGGATTAAGTTGTGAGCACCGCATGGGACAACCTGATTACCTTATGTCTACCCCGGCGCTTGGAACAGTGCTCGGCACATAGTAAGTACTTAAGTACTGCACTTATTATTAATGTTGGTATTTGTTAAGCGCTTACTATGTGCAGAGAACTGTTCTAAGCGCTGGGGTAGATACAGGGTCATCAGGTTGTCTCACGTGAGGCTCACAGTTAATCCCCATTTTACAGATGAGGTCTCTGAGGCACAAAGAAATTAAGTGACCTGCCCACAGTCACACAGCTGACAAATGGCAGAGCCGGGATTAGAACCCATGATCTCTGACTCCCAAGCCCGGGCTCTTTCCACTTATTATTTAATGCCATCGTTATTATTAGTAACATTAGTAGCATGGCTTTTGAACTTCTAGAAATGATCTAATGCAGCTCTCTGGCCTGGAAGTTTGGGTCCTCTCTTTTGTGCCAACCAGAGTTAGAAAAACAAGCGTCCTGATCATTAGACATTCTCATCTCATGACTGGCCAATGAACACACCCCACTCTGGAAGCAAAGGGGCCAAGCTGTCCTTCTGATTATTCTCTCCCTGGCCCGAGAAAGCTCAGGCAGCTAAACATTTATCCTTCACGAATGAAAGTGCCCAGAAACAATTCAAGCAAAAAGTGCCTGGCACTTCAGTTGAATTAAGAACAATAACAACAACAAAAATTCTCATTATTGGGTGTAAAGTGTTCAAAAGATGTGATTTATTCACACGTTACAGAATAATAATAATAATGGATATTTGGTATCCATTTACGATGTGCCAGCAGATCAGACACAGTCTCTATTCCACACGGGGCTCCCAGTCTATCGGGGGGTGAGGAGGAAGGATATTTAATTCCCATTTTACAGATGAGGAAACTGAGGCACAGAGAAGTCGAATGACTTGCCCCAGAGTTGGGGTTAGAACCCAGGTTCTAGAAGCCAGGCTTATTGGAAAAGAGAAGCAGCGTGGCCTAGTGGAAAGAGCACGGGCTTGAGAGTCAGAGGTCATGGGTTCAAATCCCGGCTCTGCCACTTGTCAACTGTGTGACTGTGGGCAAGTCACTTCACTTCTCTGTGCCTCAGTTACCTCATCTGTAAAATGGGGATTATGACTGTGAGCCTCATGTGGGACAACCTGATATACGCTGTATCTACCCCAGCGCTTAGAACAGTGCTCTGCACATAGTAAGCGCTTAACAAATACCAACATTATTAGTGAATAGAGCCCGGGCCTGGGAGTCAGAAGGACCTGGGTTCTAATACCGACTCTGCCACTTATCTGTTGTGTGACCTTAGGCAAGTCACTTCACTTCACTGTGCCTCAGTTACCTCCTCTGTAAAATGGGGATTTAAAACTGTGAACCCCAAGTGGGACAGGGACTGTGTCGAACCTCAATCCCCGGTATCTTCCCCAGAGCTTAGAACGGTGCCTGAAAAATAGTAACCGCTTAACAAATACCATACAAAAAAGGTGCTCTGACTTCCAGGTCCGTGCTCCATCCCCTGAGCCACACTGCTCTAAATGAGTTAACTGTCTCCATTCACTACAAAAAAGAAAGCCGAGGTTCAGACAGCAAGGAATCATAAGGGCCCTGAAATCTTTTAATTGGTGTGTGGGCTGTTCAGATGTCTGTGTGAACCTGAAAGGGCTGGCTTGTTTATGCAAAGTTTGTAAGATTTCAATTCAGTTAACATCCACAATCCACAGGACATTTTCAAGGAGATGTCTTAACCTGTCCAAGGCATAATCACATACGTTGACTGAAAGTCTAGAAATAGATGTTCGGGGTTTGATTCGCAGTGTGTGGTTTTTGGGTTTTGTTTTTGTTTATTGTGTTTGTGTGGAGTTTGTTACGGTTGCTGACTTAAAATTAACAGCAGTCGGTGGATAATTTACGTTGTGGTTTTAATCATTTTTAACAGGCACTCGCCTGTGGCAGCTCACAGACAGGAGAGGAGGTTGGGAGGAAAAATGAAGTGGAAAAGTACGGCATGCTACCTGACTGCACTGATTGGCTCAGTGTTGTCAGGGAAGTTTCCGAAAAAGCCAGGCAGAACACTTTCCCCAAACCTAGTTGAGAATACAGTCTAAGTGGGGAAGAGGAATGTGTGTGCATGAAGCCAACATCTTTAAGACACATACTAAAAGCGCGTGGCCTAGTGGAATGAACATGGGTCTGGGAGTCAGAGGACCTGGATTCCCAGCCCAGCTCTATAACTTTCCTGCTGCGTGACCTTGGCGATCACTTAACTGCTCTGTGTCGTAGTTTTCTCATCTGTCAAGTGGGGATTAAATACCAGCTCTCCTTCCTAAACGGACCGTGACTCCCGTCTGTGACAGAGACAGTGCCTGACCTGATCATTTTATATCTACCCCAGTGCTTCGTTCAGTTCTTGATGGATACGTGGTAACGGCTTAACAAATACCACCCTTATTATTATGATTAGGGACCCAGACGAGCCTATAAAACTCACTTGAGACATGGTGGATGACGTCATGTACCAAAAGCCATCTCATCACTGAGCCTCACAACCAGCTTCAACTCAGAGAATCAGGACTTCTCCACACACAGGGAGGCTGCCTTGATTTTCATCCTCGTGTACTTCAGGGGAGGAGCCGGGTGGAGTGTCGAGGTTCAGGAAAGCAGCATGGCCTAGTGGGTAGAGCACAGACCCGGAATTCAGAAGGACCTAGGGTCCACCATTTGTCTGACCTTGGGCAAGTTACTTCACTTCTCTGTGCCTCAGTTACCTAATCTGTAAAATACGGATTAAGGCTATGAACCCCAGATGGGACATGGACTGTGTCCAACCCAATTATGTTGTATCTAACCCAGCACTTAGAACAGTGCCTGGAACATAGTAAGCACTTAAATGCCATAAAACACAAAGGAAAGGATACAGATAGGTCAGACTCAACAGAAGCCAAAATTGACTTGAATCTATACCAGATATTTAAAGTGGGATCTACACCACTGTGGCAATACACTGCAATTCATATATTCCTGGATTATGTGAATTTGCCACTACATCAGGGTCTCCATTCTTTTTTCACTGCTCTCCCTAATCTTCCCTCCGGCTTACTCTGCGATATCTGTCGGAAGGAACCAAGAAAAGGTAGCGAGTGGGTGAGAAGGAAAAGTATCATGAAATGACAACTTGCAGGGGAGCCACACCATTTTAGCTTGAAAACTGCCATGAGATTTCTATGGGCCTATGCACATAATATTCCAATCCAAAACAGTTGGGGATTTGCTACTTCTTACCTTGGAAGTCACCTTCGGAAAAAAATCGTGTGGAAACTTCTGGCTTAGAAAGTTCCAGATTCATTGGCTCATCAGTTCTCCCCTCCTGTAGGTTCTGAATTTTTAGAGCTGGTCTCAAAAAGGGGAAAAGAAACTGGACTGGCGCAATATCCCAGTCTGGAAGGAATCTTGGGTTCCTTGTTTGTGAGAGGGGAGAGAAGCCTTGGAGATACCTGACAAAGGGTCACAACTGTAATTCCCCCTGGCTGTAATTTATTTTAGTGTCTGTCTCCCCCACTAGACTGTAAATTCCTTGAGGGCCAGGGATCATATCTACTAAGTCTATTGTACTCTCCTAAACATTTAGTATAGTGATCTGCACAGAGAAAACACTCAATAAATTCATTCAATAGTATTTATTGAGCACTTACTATGTGCAAAGCACTGTACTAAGCACTTGGAATGTACAAATCGGTAACAGATAGAGACAGTCCCTGCCCTTTGACGGGCTTACAGCCTAATCGGGTGAGACGGACAGACAAGAACAATAGCAATAAATACCATCATTTGATTGTCATAGCAAAAAAGATCAATTACACAGAAGGAAAAAATGGGGAGAAACCTTGTGGACTGGACTGTATACTCCTTGTGGACAGGGACCGTGGCTACCAACTCTGCTGAACCGTATCCCGGCTCTGCCACCTGTCAGCTGTGTGACTGTGGGCAAGTCACTTAACTTCTCTGTGCCTCAGTTACCTCATCTGTAAAATGGGGATTAAGACTGGGAGCCCCACGTGGGACTACCTGATTCCCCTGTGTCTACCCCAGCGCTTAGAACAGTGCTTTGCACATAGTAAGCGCTTAACAAATACCAACATTATTATTATTACTCTCCCAAGGGCTCATTACAGTGCCTTGCACACAGTCCTCACTCAGTAAATACCACTGACTGATCGACTGATCCATCAGGGAGGGAGAAATGTCACCTACAGATTTCTTACTACTGATATCGGAAGATCAGAATCAACTGTTTATCAAAATGATTAAGCTTTATTTATATTGTTTTCCAGGGACCAAAGCGGATGTCTGATGCTGAAGTGCAGACAGATCCTGTGTCCATCTTACCTGCCGGAAAATCCAAGTGATAAATACCTCCAGCTACTGAAGAATTGATGGCTCTTAACAAGCTCTCTTGCAGTCACCTTGACTCTTTCCCTCTCTTATTACTGCTGCCATCAAATGGGTACCTGCCTTAAGCAACACTGGATGTATATTGAGGTGTATTATTTACATATTTGGTTCATTATATTGTAGTAAATAACTGTGAAGATTGTCAAGAAGGAGAGCGAAGTATAATTAAAAAGAGGTCTGTAATGTTGATGACTTCCAAGTCTTGGAAGTAAAAACAAATGAATTCTAGATAAGTTAAGAAAATGGCAGCGAAAAGTAAATTGAAGAATAATGAAGTAGGATCAAAGGAATTAAGTTCTATGGGGAAGAATCCCTCAACCTTGAAGCTTTAAGTGAAGATAAAGCGATAGTTTGTAAGTTTTCATTTCAGAGGGAAAAAAAATGTGTTGGGGATTGGCCAACTTGTTGGAATTACTTAGATCCAAAGAATGAATGATTAAGGGTTATTTTTAAAATAGGCCCTTGAAAGTTACTGATGGAATTTCAAAGGCTAGATGCCCAGGGCTTGAAATGATTTGGAAAAAAAAAAGATTTTTTCTTGGTTTGGTGAAATGGGTTGGATAACAAATATTAAAAAAAAAAGGAAGGTTATCGTTGAACACCAGGGGGCGCCACGATCTCCAGTACTATATATTCTACTAATTCAGATTATATAGCTGCAATCTTACATTATTAATGTTTTTCAGATGTCTGAAGAGACCTCATCTATTTCGTCTGACATTTGTCTGGGATCATGTCTGTAATTCCTAATGAAACCCTGAATGTTATCAAGATTCTGTCTCTCCTTTTTACAAAACTTACAATAACCTAATAATAAAGTTTACGGAAGATTTACATATCTGTGGTTATTTTTAACCTTGTGAGAACGGTAAATAGCATCATGAGTAACACACCGTAATTCAGAAGAGTATCTCATTTACATAGTTGTAGGAACTGGAGCTCACTCACTGATTTAATTTTTGCTTTAAGTACTTGCCCGGCAAAGACATATTTAATTTTGAACTGGAGTAGCCCTCTAATTTCACTCAAGGTTTTGGTTTCCTTTGCCTTCTAGTGGCCGACGCACAGATATGTACAGCCAGAAACAGACACATTCGGGAAGAGGAAGGGAAAGAGAGAGAGAGCACTTGGTTAAGAGATAAAATATGGTTACCCTCTCTGAATCCAAGTTGGAGGGAATGTGTCAGCCTCAGAGGCAGATGGAATCTGAAGAGTCGGAAGAATGAAATTTTAAATTACTCTCGTAATAGATGCAGTGTAAACTATATCTGCTCTTAGGTGCTGACACAGGCAGGTGCAGTCATTACTGAAAAGGGAGTACGCTACATATACCAGCACAAGATATTTTGCTCTTTTACTGTTACTACAGAGCACTCTGTTCTTCAGATGCTTTTTTCCTGCCCCACTGTACTGTTCATGTCTTGTTTCCAGCCCAGATTCTAGTTTACCATTGTCTCACTTTTCCACATCGCATCGGAATGTTTATCTTGGCATAAATCAGCCAAGAAACTATTACTTAGAAGAGTGGGATGGAAGGAAGGGAGAGGATTTCTCCCCTACAAAAGATCGTTGAATGAATCAAAGAAGCAATTGCCACAGCTCTCCATTTAGCTCAAAACAGTGGTGGGGGGTAGGAAGGGGGGTGGTTCACTTGGTCAGGCTTTTGTTTAACTCCTGGGCCTTCAGCAAATTGAGACTGGCAACTATATAATTTGCAGGTTTCACCTCACTAGGCAAAGGGGTTTGTTTCTTGGATGGGGAGAGTCCCCTGGCAGAAAGGATAAGAAACAGACAGAGTGATTGCGGGTGACCTTCTGCCACTGAGCCACTAATGCGGATGAAATAATGGTTAGTGTTGGCAGAGTCCTGACACACAGAGATAATCTCCTTCCTTGTTTTTATATTTGATTGCCGGGTGATCGGGGAAAAGTACAAACCTTGCAGAAAGCACGGCTCCTCCAGCTCCCAGTACAGGATCAGAAGAAGCAAGGGCTAAGAAAAAAAATCGGCCGGCCTTTGAGCATTCCCTATGACCTTCCCGAGTGCCTGGTTTCTAAAGCCAATGTTTGTTACGGCCTTTTTAGGTTTCTGGGCTGATGAGAATGAACTGCTTATTTTAAGCACAACTAAGACCACAAAGAAAGGTAAATGATATTTCTTCTGTTGGCTTTTCAAAGAGAGCATTCCCAAATCAAACTCCATTGTTAGACGACAATCTGACCTGATTTTTAGAAACAAAGACCTGCTCTTTTGCAAACTACAATATTGCTAGGTGTGAATGACTTCACTTTTCAGGCTTTGCTAGTATTTTTAGGACAACAAAAGTTAAAGACAAGTATAGAAGTAGCTCAAATAAGTGGGCTAGAAATGCCATTTTAGTATCAGAGTAATCAAAAAACAAATTCAAATTTGGGGGTGGGGGGTGGGGGAGAAGGCCGGAAGAATACAAACCAGAAAAAAGAAAAGGACAATAAAGGAAGAAGGGTAAGATACCATTTTTAAGTAGAAAAAAGAATTGTTTTTCCTACAATCTCAGGAATAAGGAACCTTTCCAGGAATTGAGCTTAAATGGTCGCCGTCACACAAGAAGTGCCTCTTTTCAAGTGACAGTGATTTATTGACTGCTCATTATAAAAGAACTCATTCAACAGTTAAGTTGTTTGGTGCTCTATGGCCATGTGTTCTCCTCATTACAGGATTAGCAGTCTTTGAGGAAAACTCCCCAGTTAAAAATGTGAAAAAAAAAAAAAGTCAAGTTCTTGTGAAGTGAAATGCTGCAGGGATTTTTCAGGTGTTTTGGGGGTTGGGGTTTTTTTTTTTTTTTTGGCTCTTTAAACAAATTATCAGAGATGAAAAAAAACATTGGCTGAATTATTCTCCTTTGAAAACTGTCCAGATGTACAGTTTCATTAAACTAAAAGAAACCAATATCAGATCTTTCTCCCCAGCTCCTACTCCAGTGAGATGGCTCTGTAACAGATTTATATTACCTGAACATGACAATGTAATTTCCTGTGTCAAAGAGTCCAAAATTGATTCTCTGCATTAAAAGAAACCACCTCCAAGGGCTACCTGGTAGGAAGGGAATTGCCTTTTGCTGTATTAACTCACCAACCTGGAGAGAAGTAGAGAGGGGGATGAAGTAGATGGCTTGGAGAAAGAACTAATCATTGTAAATGAACAAGGAATGCTTTCCAGTGGACACTCATGAAGGATCGTCACAGAGCTTGTCTTCCCAAGACCCTCTGATAAGTATCATTAAAACCTGCAAAGAAATGGACAGATTCTGCATGTTTCCTAAAGTTACCTGTCTGGTTTTCAGATGAACAAAATGGGTCTTGGTGACTACGGGGTGAGGCTGCAACTCTGGACTAGAAAGCTTGTTCATTTCATTCAGTTGTATTTATTGAGCACTTACTGTGTGCAGAGCACTGTACTAAGCGCTTGGGAGAGGACGATAGAACAATAAACAGACCCATTCCCTGCCCACAATGAGCTTACAGTCCTTTAATTGACTTGTGGAAACGTATTTTCTATTTCCTGCCGGGCCACTTTCCACTGAGCCACTGCCTCAGGGGTCTGGTGACCCTGAATTTCCCTAGCTCCCTATCCACTGACCCACATGGACTCTGAGAACTTTTCTCAGAAACCCAAGATAAGCAGCAGGGCCAGGGTGAGTAATGGCATTGGAAAAGAGGCAGTGAGGCTTGGTGGAAAGACTGGCAGTCAGGAAACACAGGTTCTAATTCCAAATCTATCATTGGCCTGCTGGGTAACCTTGGCAAAGTTACTTAATTTCTCTGGGCCTCAGTTTTCTCATCTGTAAAATGGAGATGAGATACCAGTTTCCCTTTCTAAATGGTGAACCTTGAGTGGGATAGCGACTATCTGATCTGATTAAAACGGCGTTTATCACATAATAAGCACTTCGTACTATACTAACTGGAAGTAGAACCTGCTCACTCAGGGAGACAGGCTGACGTGGTCCCTTGATGTTCTGTTCACATAGCTCACCGGCTACTATCATTAAGGCACGAGATGCATGGAAACATGACCGAAGTAAAAATAATTATGGCATTTATTAAGCACTATGTGCTAAATCCACTGAGGAAGACATGGGGCTAGAAGACTGGAGAGAGTTCTTGTCCCATACGTCAATCTATTTTAATCCATTTTGCAGATGAGGAAAGTGAGGTCCAGAGTGGCTAAGTGACATGTCCAAGTGCCAGAGTAGACTAGTAGGGGAGCTTGAACTCAGTCCCAGATCTCCTGACTCACAGAGCTACGGTCTTTTCACTGGGCTACCCTGCTCCACCAAATGATACTTTTAAAGTAAAATGCATCTCCCCGAAACATGCTCATGTAACGTTAGCTGCCATTATCTGCAATGGGATTAGGATTTGCCAGTGTACCACCCCAGAAAGGATACTATTCTCCTTTAGAAAGTGAGAGATCCTACTGGGAATAAGAAAGATCACTTGGTGCAGTCAGGCAGGAGTACAATATTTGTAATTCAAATTTGTCTGTCTGCATGCCATTTGGGATCCAGCCCTTTGGGTAAACAGGTTGTTTTGGGCTTTCCCATCTGTATACGCCCTTTCGCATTTCCTCTTTAGAGTTGATTCATTCATTCTTCCAAACCTTCTCCCCTAATAAAACTCCCAATTCACAAACAGAAATCAGTACAGTTTATGTCCAATCCATACTTGCCCATTAATAATAATGGCATTTGTTAAGCGCTTACTATGTGCAGAGCACTGTTCTAAGCGCTGGGGTAGATTTACAGGGTAATCAGATTGTCCAAAGTGAGGCTCACAGGCTTCATCCCCATTTTACAGATGAGGTAACCGAGGCACAGAGAAGTGAAGTGACTTGCCCAGAGTCACACAGCTGACAAGTGGCAGAGCTGGAATTCGAACCCATGACCTCTGACTCCCAAGCCCGGGCTCTTTCCACTGAGTCACGATATCAGCTTACCTGTACAGCTCATGAACTTTAATTAAGCATTAATGAGGTCCTCATGTAATTGGAAACCATTTAAAAGGTTGATCTAGCCCTTCGGCCCAAAATTCATATCCAATCTGAAGAGTTTGGACTTTCGGACATAGGAGCATCTTGATGAAATTCAAAGGCCCAGACAATGCTACATCCCAGCTAAGCTCGTTGTGGGCAGGGAACGTATCCATTGATTGCTCTAATGTACGTCCCAAGTGCTCACAGTCAGAACTCAATAAATATGACTGAATGAATGAATGAAAATGGGAAGTCAGTTGCTAAGGACAGACCCAAACGGCCCTCTGCTCTCAGGAAGGGAGTAGCTCTCTTTGACCAAGAGCTTCATATGGAAAGAAAGACAAGGAGGCAAAAGTGAAATCAGTGTCAAGCCCTGCAAACATTAAGTTCAACAACACAGCAAACGACCATCTTTTTCTGTACCCAGTTTGGATGAGACTGTGAATCCTGCATTTTTTAACAGTATTTTCTAAGCACTTACTATGTGTCAAACGACGTGGTTGTAAGCACTGGGGAAGATACAAGTTAATCAGCTTGAACCCAGCCCCCTGACCTGCATGGGGCTCGCAGTCTAAGAAGGAGAGAGGACAGGTATTTAATCCCCATTTTACAGTTGAGGAAACAGAGGCACAGAGAAGTGAAGTGACTTGCCCAAGGTCACCCAGGCAATCGGCAGAGTGGGGATTAGAACCCAGGTCCTTCGACCTGGCCCATGCTCCTTCCACATGGCTTTTGCTGCCATATACTCCCTCACAGGTGTAATATATTTCCTTATTTTAACGCCCGTCTCCCCTTCTAGAATGTAAGCTCGTAGTGGGCAGGGAAAGCGTCTGCTTATTTTTATATCGTACTCTCCTAAACACTTAGTACAGTGCTCTGCACACAGTAAGTGCTTAATAAATACGACTGAATGAATGAGTGAATGAAGGTGAACTTCAAGGTCAGTGGTGTCTGCTTTGAATACGAAGGACACCTACAAGAAATTCAACACCCTGGCACATGAAGGAGCTGCAGAACATGGGGTAAGACCTGCAGTTAAGGCGGTGCCTGTTTATCTCGAAGACAGGAACCTGTTCTGAAAGACATCGAGAAACTCACGTCAGGTTCAAAGTTGATTTTGCTGGACGGAATCCAAATACTTATCGTTAAATAAGTAAAGCTCAGGGCTAGGAGGCAAGTGAACAGATCTGCCTGTCCCAATTTCACTGACAGGAACATTGATGAAAACACTCTCAGGATTTACTACCTCAGGGTGGTAGACAGAGAGTGATCCGGGAATACAGGAGGGGAGGCAAGAATCACGGCCTGAGGCAGCATGGGGGGGAGGGGGAGTCGCCGGGAAAGAGGACAGAAAAGAGAAATGACCCTAAAAAATAAATATGTTGCTATTTGTTACGCGCTTACTATGTGCAGAGCACTGTTCTAAGCGCTGGGGTAGATACAGGGTAATCAGGTTGTCCCTCATAAGGCTCACAGTCTTCATCCCCATTTTACAGATGAGGTAACTGAGGCACAGAGAAGTGAAGTGACTTGCCCACAGTCACAAAGCTGACAAGTGGCGGAGTCGGGACTCGAACCCTGGGCCTCTGACTCCCAAGTCCGTGCTCTATCCACTGAGCCACGCTGCTAGAAACTCAACTCCCCGTGACGTCCACCAGTTGTCTCCTTTTTCCACCTACCTCCTGTCTCTTGAAGATTCTCCCAGCCAGATCTTTCTTGGGCCTGTCCACTGGCCAAAGACTCCTGACATCCTACAACTCCAACCAACATCCTTTCTACATGAGTAAAGTAGAATGGCAAAGTTCAGTGACCATTCCATAAGAAAGTCTGGATTTTAATACAAACCATAGTTCAATCGATCAATGGTATTTATCGAGGGCTTACTGTGTTAAGAGAACAGTGCTAATCACTTGGAACAGTACATACAATACGACAGTGTTGGTAGAGAAGCAGCGTGGCTCAGTGGAAAGAGCCCGGGCTTGTGAGTCAGAGGTCAAGGTTCGAATCCCGACTCCGCCACTTGGCAGCTGTGTGACTGTGGGCAAGTCACTTAACTTCTCTGTGCCTCAGTTACCTCATCTGTACAATGGGGATGAAGACTGTGAGCCTCATGTGGGACAACCTGTTTACCCTGTATCTGCCCCAGCGCTTAGAACAGTGCTCTGCACATAGTAAGCGCTTAACAAATACCAACATTATTATTATTATCATTATTAGACGCAATCCCTGTCCACGAGGAACTTATAGTCTACAGTCTAAAGTTGTACTTTCCTGATTTCTGGGTGCTTATTTGTATGTAGTACGTACAAATATACATATGTACAGAGGCTATTTTGACCTGCTTTGGATCACGCCTCATCCTGGTTCCACCCGACGTTTTTAGGAATGGTTTCAGTCCAATACTATCTACGTAGTCTACCGATCACGGAAACCAACCCCGGCAAGTATGTGCACATCTGTGTTTTAAACATAGTCTTGGCTCGGTCTTATATATGAATGTGTTCTCGATTAAAACCATCAGAATAGTTCTGTGTGGCCGCTTAGTAGGGAGATTGCCAGAAACACAAACAGGATAGCAAAACAGTGAATGCACTTTAAAATCTTTGGGCCTATTTCCCAGGTTCTGGCTATTTATTCAGTCACTGATACTTATTGTGTCTTTACCGTGGACAGAGCACTTGGGAGAGTACAATAGGATAAGGAGACTTGTTCTCATTCATTCATTCATTCATTCATTCATTCAATAGTATTTATTGAGCGCTTACTATGTGCAGAGCACTGTACTAAGCGCTTGGCATGTACAAATTGGTAACAGAGACAGTCCCTGCCCTTTGATGGGCTTACAGTCTAATCGGTAGCGTGGCTCAGTGGAAACAGCACAGGCTTTGGAGTCAGAGGTCATGGGTTCGAATTCCGGCTCTGCCACTTGTCAGCTGTGTGACTGTGGGCAAGTCACTTAACTTCTCTGTGCCTCAGTGACCTCATCTGTAAAATGGGGATCAAGACTGTGAGCCCCACATGGGACAACCTGATTCCCCTGTGTCTACCCCAGCACTTAGAACAGTGCTCTGCACATAATAAGCGCTTAACAAATACCAACATTATTATTAATCGGGGGAGACAGACAGTCTGTCATCAAGGAGCTTCGATCTCGTGGCAGAGACAGATGCTAAAATACACCTAGTGTGGAAATCACGTGTGTCGAGGACTCTGCCTTTTGGAAAGAATTGAGCCCCCACAATTTTAGGGAAAGAGGGCTTTTCTTGACTCTTCTTAGGCTGCATAATATTGTGATATTTGTTAAGCACTTACTATATACTCAGCACTGGTATAAGACTGTAAGCCCGTCACTGGGCAGGGATTGTCTCTATCTGTTGCCGAACTGTACATTCCAAGCGCTTAGTACAATGCTGTGCACATAGTAAGCACTCAATAAATACTACTGAATGAATGGATAATCAGGTCAGACGTGGATCCTATCCCACAAACTAAGCAGGAGGGAGAACAGGTAATAATAATGTTATTTGTTAAGCGCTTCCTATGTGCAGAGCACTGTCCTTAGCGCTGTGGTAGATATAGGGTAATCAGGTTGTCCCACGTGAGGCTCACAGTTAATCCCCATTTTACAGATGAGGTAACTGAGGCACAGAGAAGTTAAGTGACTTGCCCACAGGTACTGAATACCCATTTTACAGATGAGGAAACCGAGGCACCGAGAAGTTGCGACTTGCTTACGGTCACGCAGGAGGCAAGTGGTGGAGCCAGGATTAGAACCCGGGTTCCCTGAACCCCAGGCCCGTGTACTTTCCATTAGGCCCTGCTGCTTCTCAATTTAACTCAATTCAACTGCTGCATCCAAAAACCATCATTTTAGTTCAGAGATTGCCGATGCCCAGCCTGGGGAGACTGTGAGTAAAAGCCAAAGGTTCGTTCACTCATTCACTGATTCAATCCTATTTCCTGAGCGCTTACTGTGTGCAGAGAACTGTACTAAGGGCTTGGGAAACCACAATACAGCAATAAAGAGAGACAATCCCCGCCCACAATGAGCTCACACTCTAGTGGGGAGAGACAGACATCAGTACCTGTAAACAAGCATCAATATAAATAAATACAATTACAAATATATACATAAGTGCTGTGGGGCAGGGCGGTGGGGGGGGGGGGAGAGCAAAGGGAACAACTCAGGGTTCAGTCACTGTGCAATTAACTCCACCTATAGCCTGACTAAATGATTAAAAATGTTATGGTACTATAGGTATCTCTTATATGGCCATTTGTCTATCATTTTGCTCTAGACTGTAAGCTCCTGGTAGGCAGGATACAGGTACTGTACTCTCCTAAGGGTTCAGTACAGCGTTCTGCAAACAGTAAGCATTCAGTAAATACCACCGGTTGTTGGATTCATCCTTGAGCAACAACTGGCTTGTCAAATAAGAAACTTAAAGATCAAACAATATCCCTCTAGACTGTAAAGTCAGTGTGCACAGGGAACTATCAACTCTGTTTTATTGCATTCTTCCAAGTGCTTAGTATAGTGCTCTGCACACAGTAAGTGCTCAATAAATACTAGTGAGTGATCATTTGCTTTCTTACCTATCTCAACTTAATGGCTCTATTTTTTTTTTCTTTCCACTTCATCCTGGAATAGCAAGTTAACTCCTCCCATTTTGGCTAACATGCTCTTGATCTTTACTGGCAAGTTGCTCAAAGAAGCTTAGCAGTTTTAAGAATACAAAAACAGGAAACAGCCCTGACTAAGGCTTAAAAAAAAACTAAGTGCAAATCCTTCAATCTAAAAATGTCTTTAGATTTAAAAAATTGGAACCTTGAAGTATTCATCTCTCAGCACTCTTTGGTTTGGTCTAATTATTTCCTATGAAAAAGTCGAACCTATTTAGCCTTTAAGAAAAGACTGTTGAAAACAATTGCCGCAAACATTTGGTGAAACCAACGCAAGACAGGAAATTCTGGATTCAGACTCAAAAGTCTTTGCTCCTTTAATCCCTTATGCCTCAGCAGCGTAGGATTTGAGCTCTGGAAAATTGCTCATTGTCTGAGTAAAATATAATCTAGGTCATCTTTTTACTTCCCACAAATGACCTAAAGGAACACTGTGCAGCCTTCTGGCGATTACAGACATGCTCGGGAAAATAAGATACATGTATCTTATAAATATCTATATATATTCTCAGTGCAGAGTCCCAAATCCAAATGAAGGGCAGGAAGCCAAATTCGGTAGTTTCTGGAACTAACAACAGGGGTGGAATCCTAACAATGCAATTAAGTGAAATTCCATCCATCCATAGCCTGCTCTCCATATTGTCAGGCACACAAGCACACCCAGCAACGTAACATTGGAAAACTTGGCTTCCTGCATCCGCGCAAAATGCTTTGGAAAATGCATTAACCCTTGCAAGGTTAGTAAGGGACCTTTTCTCAAATACTGTGAGTAGCAGCACGGCACAGTGGATAGAGCATGGGCCTGGGGTTCTAATCCCGGTTCCGCCACTTGTCTGCTGGGTGACCTTGGACAATTCAACTCACTTCTCTGTGCCTCAGTAACCTCATCTGTAAAATGTGGATTGAGACTATGAGCCCCAGGTGAGACAGGGACTGTGTCCAACCCCATTTGCTTGTATCCACCCCAGTGCGTAGCACAGAGCCTGGCACATAGTAAGAACTGAACAAATATCACAATTATTATTATTATTACTTCGACAGCTGGAATTATTCGCCAGGGTTTGGGGTTTTTTTAGAGAAGCCCACTTTCACAGCATTTTGATATTTGCTAATGCCATAGTGAGGAAGCATCCAAGATTAGCAAGCATCAATAGGTAGCCTGAAGAAATTCAGGCACAAGGTATGGGAGCCAGAATCTTCATTTTTATTAAAATACTAACTGGACAAAATCCGGGCTTTCTGTTGGGCTACCTTTACATGACTGCTCCAGGGTCCATGCCCTTCCAAGGTGCTTAAATTATCCTAAAGGAGCACTTTCAATATTTGACAGGATTAGACACAGGGTTTATTGATTCATTAGAGTATAGAATCAGATATGTATTTACTGCATTGGTGTTTAAGAACTGCTTTTAGACACAGTATTCAATCATTCAACATTTCTAATTTCAGGAGTTAACAAGGGGTAAATCTAGCTACATTCAATTCTACCATAACACGTGTTTTCATTATGCGTTTTGGCTAGAGCGCTGTTAGGGAATTAGGGCACGCTCTTCCAACAATGAGAGCCTGTTTGGAATAAATCTGTCATGTTATCGGAAGAAAGCATGAGTGCTACAGTGCACGCTTTTCTTAATGCAAAACTGGGTGAAAACGTGACCTTTTCGTTCAAAGAGAATTGCGAGTGCCTGGTATCCCATAATACAGCTACCAATACTGTATTCATTCATTCAGTCTATTTACTGAGCGCTTAATGTGTGCAGATCACTTTACTAAGCACTTGGGAGAGGACAACAATAAGCAGACACATTCCCTGCCCACAACCAGCTTACAGTCTAGAGGGATAAGCTTATATTGAGCCCGACCAGACTGTGAGCCCGTTGTGGGCAGGAATTATCTCTATTTGTTGCTCAATAAGTAAGCGCTCAATAAGTACGACTGAATGAATGAATGGGTTGATCTTGAGAGGTCTTCTGAATCTGTAACCAAGGACACTATTCTACACTACAGAGACACTCATGTTTCTTCCAACCATACCTTAAATTGCTCCCTTGATATAATGAGGTGTTTATTTACCTAAATGAGCAGCTGCATTTGCACTGCTATTTGATATCACTATTAGGAATAAACAAAGTTACTAACACATTCGTCTATGTTTTTAAAAAGCAAATAAACTGTAAGAAGCATTGTGACCTAGTAAAGAGCGCTAGCCTGGGAGTCAAAGGATCTGGGCTCTAATCCTAGCCCTGCCAATTACAAGCTGTGTGACCTTGAGCAAATCACTTAACTTCTCTGTGCCTCATTTTCCTCAGGGGATTCAATACCTGCCCTCTCTCGTACCTAGAACTGTGAGTCCCATGTAGGACAGGGACTGAATCCAGTGTGATTTTCTCGTACCTACGCCGGTGCTTAGAATAGTGTTTGACACAGAGTAAGCGGTCAACAAATACCATAAGTATAATCATCGTCTTTAAATTGAGATTACTGAATAATTTGAGCTTTTTAACTGATCCAAATTCCTTACACTTTTCAACATGCTATCTTATACCGATTCATTAAAAAAACAAACTTGAAGTGTGATCTCTGTTGTTGAAACTGTCTCCTCTTGAAGTTCAACAGGAATTGTTAAAAACCAGAAAGACTTTGCATGAAAATTCCTGCTCAGTCTCTCATTATTCCAATGTTTTTTAAGGGGAAAATACACAACAGTTGGTCTTTGAGAATTCTTGCTATATTGAAAGATGAGAACCAACTTTCACCACTTCCATTTTACGCCATTTCCTCAAAAAAACAAGCTATCAACTATTTAAACGGATGACTCCACGAAGATTGCGACCGGAGACTTTTGTGAACCAGGGCTCTGCTTTGTTTACCGTATGCATTTCTTCATTGGCTAACAACTTAAATATGGAGAAAAAAAGCATATTTCCATTGTTCCAAAAGAAACAGAGAAGCAGCGAGCCTCGTGGATAGAACAGGGACCTGGGAGTCAGAAGGACTTGGTTCTAATTCCGGCTCCACCACTTGTCTGCTCTACAACCTTAGACAAGTCACTTCACTTCTCTGTGCCTCAGTGACCTCATCTGTAAATTGAGGATTAAGACTGTGAGCCCCGCGTAGCATTGTGTCCAACCTGATCAGCTTATATCTATCCCAGTGCTTAGTACAGTGCCTGGCACATAGTAGCCATAGTGCACATAGTGCGCTTAACAAATACCAATTAAAAAAACATAAACTGGACTTTTAAGGCAAGTGAGTGTAACCTACGAAAATAGTGTCATAAACATCAAATGAAATTTCCCAAGGATCTTTCCAGAAGTCCAATGGATGTATGTTCCAGGCTGATTCAACCGTAGAAATACCTGTGATTACTCTCCCGCAGACCTTCACAACTTGCTAACTTAACTCCATGTCATCATTCCCTCTCTTTTGATTTCAGAGAACTGGGTCTGAGTGGGTTATCCAGGAAGAGGCGAGAGAGCTGCATTCACATCATTTTTCTCAGAAGATACTTTCACACATACCTGCTTACGGTGGTTAATAAAATGCAATTTACCACAACCCTGACTTCTCATAAAATAGTAAGGTGATTCTGACACACAAGATATTCAAATACCTTCCCACTCTCTTTGCAACACCCCGTGAGAATCAGTGGCTCTATGTCTTGGAGCAATTTCTCTACCTAAATGACAGGTGACCAATCGATCAGTAGCATTTAGTAAACATCTACAGTGTGCAGAGGACTATATTACGTGCTTTGAAGGATAGGACAGATTTAGTAAACATGATTCCCTTGCCCACAGAGAGGATACATTCCTGTGAGGAAGGCAGACACTGAAATGATTTAGATAGGAGGTGTGTGTGTCTGTACGGGTGAGTGAGTTGGCTCCTCTAAGTAAACAGATTGGCTTCCATTTTTTAATAAATGAGCCAACTTTCCTCTTGGTGCCATAGAGAGTTTGAGAAAGGATGTGGTTCAAAAAGGGGTAATTGTGATGCAGTATTACTACCAATCAATCAGTAATATCTGAGCCATACTGAGTGCTAGACATTGTAATAAGCTCTTGGGAGAATACACAGTAGTAATACGCGTGATCCCTGCCTTTGAGACGCTTGCAGTTAAATGGGGAAAAGAGGCAAAAAAGCATTTACAAATAGAGAAAGCAGGAGGAGAAATTTGATCAATCAATGGCATTTACTGAGCACTTACTGTATGCAGAGCTCTATGCTATGCACTTGAGGGAGTCCAATACAATCGAGTTGGTAGACCTGATCCCTGTCCACAAGGAGTTTATAGATTGGAGAGAGCTCTCGCTGCAGGAAGAATATCTAGATAATCATAATGATGGTATTTGTTAAGCGCTTACTATGTGCCAAGCACTGTCCTAAGAGCTGGATTGAAATGGCTAAATAAATTGAACATACAGATAAATATATAAATAACTCACACCACACTCATTAGTGTTAAAGATAGCAATAAAATACCTAAGGATGAGTATTGGGTTGATGGGACCAGGCTGCTGTGAATTAATTGAAGACTTCCAGGAAAAGGAAAAATTGGGGGAGGATTTTGAAGAGATGTGGTCTTTCAGATTGTGGGAAGGGTTCCAGGTGGGGGGAAAAGATGTGAGAGAGGTATTGGAGGAAGGAGAGTCAAGGACAAGATGGAAGATGAGCTGTGAAGGAGTGAAAAATACAAGACTGGGGAGTAGTGAGAGGTGAGAGTCAATAGGTAAATTGAAGAAGGCTGGAGGGAGCTTTGAAACCAGGTAAAGAGTTCTTCCTTGTTACAGGAGATGGGTAACTATATGTAACTGTTACCGGCCTGGAGATAGGCGTGCCAACCAATGCTTCAAGAAGAGGATTCCCAAATCTGCCAAACCACAGCTCTCCCATTTCTAAAGCCCTTCTTATTATATCCAACTGCTCCAGGAAGCCCTCCCTGATTCATTCACGACACCACAGCCTCGTCAGACAATACCCACCCTTTGTACTTGTGATCTTTTATCCTATTCTCAGCACTCATGTACATATATATACACATTTTTTCTTGTTTATATATTATTTATACATTTAACTGGATAATTATTTTTTCAGCTATCATCTCCTCCTCCTCCTCCCGGGACTATGTGTCTTTCTACTACTGCTACTACTAATAATTATAAGAATAATAATAATTGTTAAGCACTTACTATGTGCCAGGCATTTACTAAGCACTGGGGTGATACAAGCAAACCAAGTTGGACGTTGTCCATGTAATAATAATAATGTTGGCATTTGTTAAGCGCTTACTATGTGCAGAGCACTGTTCTAAGCGCTGGGGTAGATACAGGGTCATCAGGTTGTCCCACGAGAGGCTCACAATCTTAATCCCCATTTTACAGATGAGGTAACTGAGGCCCAGAGAAGTGAAGTGACTTGCCCACAGTCACACAGCTGACGAGTGGCAGAGCCGGGCTCACAGTCTTAATCCTCATTTTACAGATGAGGTAACTGAGGCCTAGAGAAGTGAAGTGGCTTGCCCAAGGTCTCACAGCAAACAAGTGGTGGACCTGGGATTAGAACCCAGGTCCTTCTGATTCCCAAGCCTGTGCTTTAACCATTAGGCCACGCTACCTCACGTGCCTTGACTTGTAAAACGAGAGTGTCTAGATGCATTCCAAAGGCGTGGGTCATGAAAAAATGTCTCTGGAATTAGAGACCTATCTGTAAAAAGCATATTCAGGGGCCTAGGAGGAATTTAGAAACAGACTCAAAAAGGTTGCATTACTCTCCTGCTATTGCCAATCTTGTTCCTTATATATGGAATAGTTTCCTTACTCTGCTATATCACCTCTCTTCTTTCTTTTAAATTGAAGATCAAGACCCACCTTCTTTGGGATACACCGTACCTATTAAACTTATCCAATCCAATCTACCAGCATCCCCAAGATCTATTATTCCCTTTTCAACTTCCTCTTCTCAGAGAAGCAGCTCGGCTTAACGCAAAGGACACAGGATTCAGAATCAGGAAAACCAGCTTCGAGTCCCGGCTCCAAGACTGGCCAGTTATGTGATGTTGGGGACATCGCTTTACCGTTTTTGGCCTCAGCCTCCTCATCTGTAAAATGGGGATAACATAGTGATAATCATGGTATTTATTAAACTCTATATGCCAAGCGCTGGACTAAACGCTGGATTAGATACAAGATAAGCAGATCAGACATCTCCCCTATCCCACTTGGGGTTCACAGTCAAAAATCCTTGTTCTCCAGATGCCACAGACTGTGAGTCCCATTTGGAACATGGACTGTGTGTGATATATGATTACGTAAACTCACTGTGGGCAGGGAATGTGACTACCAATTCTGTTGTATCGTACTCTCCCAAATGCTTAGCACAGTGCTCTGAGCACAGTAAGTGCTTAATAAGTACCATCGATTGATCGATTGAGCTTGTATCTACCCCAGAGCTTGGCACATAGATACTGTAACTACCATACCCCCCGTGTTGATTCTTAATTATGTGACTGCATTGCGTCTGTATTATCTGTCTTTTACATTGTCTGTCTGTTCTTTCACATGTGCCCTGCCCAGAGCTGATTATCCATACCCAAAACAGGCAGAAGCTCAGGGCTCACTGCTGAAAGGGCCCTATCCTGCATGGGCCCAAGGGAAGACCCACCAGGGTGAACCTGCACTTTCCCACCTCTCCCCTATCACTTTTCCCACTCCGGTCCAGTCCAACCCACTACTGACCAGTCTAAAAAGGCACTAGTAGTGCCAGGATGGGGTGGGCGTGCACGGAAATAGAGGCACCCATGATCCAGTAAGAGGCCAAAACATCACATCAAGCCAGGGTGCACTCCTATGTGTTCCTGGGACTCCCCCAATTAATCCTCGTCATCAGTCCAATCCTCCAAACTATGAATCCGTTTGGCCCAGCAAGCGTCGGTCATTGTGAGGTCAGCTGGATGGGAATCGATGGAAAGGAACCCCGGAAACTCTGCGTGGAACCACTGCTGGGGCCCAAATCTGGGACCTGCCCAATCAGAAGTGTAGGGTCAGGGCCCTGATTTGTAGTTTCACTGCATGCTTAAAGCCTTCCAGGAACGCATACAGAATTGCACATTCAGGGTTATGCGAGAGCACCACAGTTGCTGACTTTGCCATGGAGTTCTGCCCATCCCCAACCTCTCCAGCCTGAGGTGGTCAGAAATGGGAGGAGAGAGAGGAAGGAAGCCCACGCCTCCCTGCCTCCAACCGAAAAGTAGGGCCTCAGCCCTCTGCCCTCCTTGCTGAGGAAGAGAGTTGTTCCAGGAGAGAGCTGTTTGCATTCTCCAATCTGCTCCCAAATGAAATGTTCTTTTGTGATTACGTATTTGTTTTGAAGTTCACCTACAGAAACACTGAAAATGGATTCCAACTGCCAATGGGAGATAGAAACCCATATATCCTCAGCCCTACAGCTCTGCCTTGTAAATTCAGAAACACAAAGCTCTACTTGGGGTGGATATTGGCATTTATTATTCTTAGTGAATGACGTAAAGAGTTAATAACTCCTTTTAACAGCTTGGAAACACACAATGCACTAAAATTATCCCTGGCTGATGGTAGAAACGCTTCTAAATTTCTGTTCTCTAGAATGGAAAATGCCTGCATTGTATTATACCCCGTCTTTCCTTTTTTTCTTTCTGATATTTTTAACTCACAGATGAAGGGCTTTTTAATGCTTTAATGCTTTGTTATCTACATGCTTGGACTTTTATCTTAGTGTATTTGTCCTGCCTGCTTGTTTTTTTTTCTGTCTCGATTATCCTAATCAAACAGTTTGGATTTAACTCTGACTTCCTTCCTGGCTTTTCTATAATACAGTAACAATAATGTGACATGTGTGTTCACGTGCGTGGGCATACCCCCCCACACTCACACATACACACACACTACAATTATAAAGTAAAACGCTGAAACAGAATGACAAGAGTATCAGTAAATTGTGTTGCCTCCATAGCGAACAGGCATCTAGTCCCCTAGATGTAGAAATTCTCTCCTCTGTTTACACTAGGTGAGGTCGGGAGGGAAACAAGGTACTAGAATTCCTAGTACACATGTTAGTATTTATTGCTTTAATGAATCCTTGAAGCAGTGATCTGAGCTAAATCCTCTAGCCTGCAACCTCACAGACCAGCCTATGTCTGATCAGGGTTTTCTTGCTTCAATTTGCATTTACTCCTGCTGCTCAGGGGTATAACCAACAACAAAAGACTCCATGTGGCTACAGAAGGAATGAAAGATCAGATTCTGTGGGTCGGGAGGACGACTCTGATTTGGAGTCTGCTTCTCTGCTGGGAGATGGACTGGAGCACGTTATTTCAAACAGCCAGGTGGAGCCACAAAGAGAGAAAACCTTTTTGTCTGTTTGTTGGCCTAGGACTGAAAGGAAACAGAGCTGGGATGTTTGTGTCCCCCATTACAAGGAGACAATTTAGTGTTGCTCACACTGATCCTCTCATGTATTATCTGTCAGTTGATTAGATGTTGAACTACACAGCCCAAAGACCCAGGAAGATCATTTATATATTTCTGTTGTATGTTTCTTCCACTCCTTGCAAAATGTTCAGTAACACAGGCCTGGATTTGGCATGCGCTGATAACCACTGACTCACAGGAATAATGTTTCATGCTCACCCAGATCATGATTCAAAAGTGATGGGTGTTTTGGTTACAGAACCTAAAAATCCAGTTCAACACCATTCATACAGGATCGTGTCCCTTTGAAATGATAAATCTTTTTTCAAACATGTAAGGGAATTTAGTTTGTTCTGTTCAGTGTACATTGAAGCCATGCTTCAAGGAAATTTGAGGTCATCTCGTCCTGTACAAACACTATCACCATTTTCGGTAACTCACAGCAGGCTGCAACGTAGTTGTACCAAGGTGCTGATTGGGAGACAAAAATATAAATGCAGACACACACGGATACTCCCAGCAGTAAACAACTGAGGCTTAATCTGAGAATAATGTCTTTTATGTTATTTTCAAAAGCTTTCCGGTAGATAGCCAACTATCTAAACTAATTGGGATCTATTCTAGTTCAGATAATCAAACATTCAAATTCCCAATCGAGCAGAGACTTCAAATACCTCGCAGGTACTTGCCCAATTCTGTTCAGTAACCTAAACTTCTTTTTATTTGTGGGTTTCGTTTTTTTCTGCTGTCTTCATTTTTAATGCCAGCTAGTCTTGTTTCAGATAACTGGAGGGCACAGAGAGCAGACAGTTTAGAATATTGTCTGGCTACTGTCTTGAGCTAGATGCTACAGATTGATACACAATGAAGGTCTGAAAACAGGATGATTTACCTCACTAAGATCTTGAAAAGAAAAATACCAATTGAAAGTCTGTCTTTTTTCGTTTCTTTTCTGCCCAAGGGAGAAGCCAGTTGACTGTTTCAACCGGAAGAATAAAAGGGTTTGTTTTTCCTCTCCTGATAGAATCTTCCATTCCTTGTTTAGGGCAGTTCTAGACCATAACTGTATCAGAGGAAGGGAGAATTGTGAAACTCCTCCCAGATCTAAGCGTAGCTGGCATGACAAGCATTGCATTTACTTTTTGGGTTTGTTTGTTTGTGGTAATAGGAAGTGCTTACTACCAGTCAAGGACTGTACCAAGTGTTGGGGTAGATACATACTAATCAGGTTGATTACAGTCCCTGTCCCACATAGGGCTCACAGTCTTAATCTTCATTTTACAGAGGAGGTAAATGAGGCCCAGAGAAGTGAAGTGACTCACCCAAGGTCACCCAGCAGTTAAGTGGGAGAGCCGGGATTTGAACCCAGGTCGTTCTGACTCCCAGGCCCATGCTCTCTCCGCTAGGCCACGTTGCTTCCCAGAAAGTCCAAATGAGTGTTTCATTTTGGGATATGTGTGGTACTTTCTGCCTATTCTCTTCTGAATAATTGGGTTACAATCCAATTTAATTCAGGTTATACCAGATTACTAGATTTCCCCTCCCTACTCCTCCTCCTCCTGACCTCCCCCAGGCTAAAATGATGACCTACTTGAATAGTTTCCTAAATTCCAAATTCTCTTCAGTGGTTAGCGATGACTGAAAGTCTTCTCCCCAGTTCTCCCATTCTTCAGTTAATTTCCCCAGTGTCTGACCTAGGCTAGAGGTGCCCTGTGTCTCTTCTCCCTCCACCATTGTTCCTAAAACAGGAGAGGGAACTGTTTTGTGGAAATAGGAGGGAAGACTAGAGAATCTGGAAAAATGATCTTACCTACTTCTCAGGGGCCTCATCTCTTCTTCCTTTTGTTTTCCAACTAGGGGATCCATCTGGATGACTCATCTGAGTAATTTCTTCTTCTCTTTAGAAGTCTGGTGTTCTGACTTCACGGTTGGAAAAATAAATAAATAAAAAGCTATGTCTTTCTGCCTATATACTGTCCCAGGTTTGAGCTACATGGCTGGAAATCGTTGGTGAAACCCAAAACAAGAGAAACTCTTTTGGCGTCCTGATGAAACAAAAATTCAGCCAAGGTTCACTGGCCTATTGTGAAAGCCCTGGGATCAGTTTCAAATAACCCCTCCAACTGCCCATCCCAGTTACAACATGGAACGAGTGATACTTGAGACATCACTTGAATCTCTGCTTTAAACTTGGAAACCAGGAGGAATTCTAAACCTAAAAGGGGTCAGCCTGGGCAGATGAAATATGGAATTGACGTTAAGTGGCACAAGCTGTGATTAAAATTGCCATCCTAGCATGACACACATAATGCTCCAATGAGCAAGGAGAAGAATCCTAGAGCTGGGAGAGAGATCAAGAGGTCATCTGGTCCAGCCTCCTGCCTGCAGGCTGTGAATGACTAAATCAGCCAAGACAGATGGCTCTCCCTAGCTTTATCTTCTTAGAAGTCTATCCTGAACTGCACCCTACAGCAAGGCTTTTTCTTCTCTTCCCAGGGACTTGCCTACTAAATTCTCTTAAGCAAACTCTTAATCGGTCCTTCTGTACACAGCCTCATCGTTGCACAATTTTCCAACTCGGGTAAAACACCGCCCCGCCGTCCCAGCATCTCTTTCTGGATTTCCTCCTCTCCTCCTGAATCTAACGATCTGACAGACAACCCAGGACTCTCACAGTGAATACGATGATGCTTGTTCCATGAAGGAAAATGATTTACTTGAAAGGGATTTCAGCTGTTTCTCCGCCCCCACTCCACTCCCCCAAAGGCTCCTATTTCGACACTCTAATGGCATTATCACTCTCAGCCCTTACACGTATTTTTGCATTTACAAGAAGCCATCTCTCGATTTTGGTAATCCTGCCGTTCGAGTACAGTTTTCAAACGGGGTCCAGATGACGCAGTTTTCCCTGGGCTAAATTGTGGTTTGACTACTTCCCGGCCTTCTCTTCTGGATTGTTTACTTTTTTTCCCCCCTCCACGTTTCTCTTCGCTGCCCAGTAGAGGGCAGCTGGGTTTAACGCCTCCTAACTTTATCCCTACAAAATACTCACAGTCATACTTCGTTGTTCTTTCGATGATACTTTCATGAGGAATTGGAAGTCTAAGAAAAACAGGTGAACCTAAAGACAGGGACAGAAATTCTCCCAGAAAAGAGAATTTGGGGAAATTCTATTTGAGGGAAATATTTGCCTCAATAAACCCGCCCCAGTGTAGTGTTGCAATGAGAAGGGGCCTCACAGTTAAACGTTAGGAGACACCATTTTGCAGAACTCTAAGATGTCTGGTATAGAGTGTACCAAGCCAGCAGGCAGAGGAGCCATTCAAATGCAACCAAATAAGTGCAATTGAAACGCCAAAGTAAAACTGAAAACTAGGAGTTTTTCAAGTGGGCTTTTATATAAACACAGATAAAATGCATATATGTCTTAAGAGATATATACATATTTCATATATCTTAAGTTCCCACAAAATGGTGGCATAAATGACCTGCGGTGCTCACAAGGGTCTCTGGACGTGCATTCCTTTTTCTTACACGTCTTTATTAAGATTTGTCTGGCGCATAACAATCATTACAGTTCAGCTCTCACCTTCCCTTCCAAAGAAGAGACAGAGCTCTGAATCCTTGTTCCTAACCGGGCTGCTGAAGTCCTGCCTTTTCTCTCTGCAATTATGGATCTGTTGTTTAAACCGAGCGTGTGAGTGATTTGTTTTGGGATATCTTAGCAATGTTAGAGCTCAGATTTATTTACTAGAGTTATAGGGATATTTTTCAAGAGGGATTTGGTGGCTGTTCTGTTTAAGTAAAGGTATTTAGGCTCCTGGAATTTTAAAAGCAAATATTATCAGAGATAGGAAGCCTTAATACCTCTAACAAGTGTCAGTCAATCAGTGAATGATCATTCATTCAATAGTATTTATTGAGCGCTTAGTATGTGCAGAGCACTGTACTAAGCGCTTGGAATATACAAGTCAGCAACAGATAGAGACAATCCCTGCCCAGTGACGCCCAGTGACGGGCTTATAGTCTAATCGGGGGAGACAGGCAGACAAAAACAAGACAACGTAATCAAGATAAATAGAATCAAGGGGATGGACACCTCATTCATAAAATAAATAGGGTCATAAAAATATATACAAATGAGCACAGTGCTGAGGGGAGGGGAAGGAGAGGGGGAGGAGCAGAGGGAAAGGGGGTTTAGCTGAGGGGAGGTGAAGGGGGGAAGGGGGAGGGAGTTGCAGTGTGCAGAGCACTGTTCTAAGCATTTGGGAGAGGACAATACAACAGAGTGTGTAGACATGATCCCAAGGATCGTACGGTTTGGTGTAACCTAACTCCTTATGACAGTCCCTCTGTAACAGCCTATGTGATATTTCCTAGAACAAATAGTTCAATGAAGGGGAGAGGAGGTTGAATACTAAACCTCTGACTCATAACGCAAGAGGACAATTCAGTTACAAGAGAAAGAAGTCAGGGAGTTAGAATCTGCTACCGACCCTGATTCGAACTTCCTTTCTGTATCAAAGTCAACCTCTCTGTACTTCCTTATGTGTTAAGTGAAGAAGATAATGCTCTTTAATAATGTTGGTATTTGTTAAGCGCTTACTATGTGCCCAGCACTGTTCTAAGCGCTGGGGTAGACACAGGGGAATCAGGTTGTCCCACATGGGGCTCACAGTCTTCATCCCCATTTTACAGATGAGGTAACTGAGGCACCGAGAAGTTAAGTGACTTGCCCAAAGTCACACAGCTGACAAATGGCCGAGCCGGGATTTGAACCCATGACCTCTGACTCCCCAGCCCGGGCTCTTTCCACTGAGCCACGCTGCTTCCCTACGAGGTTCGGGGCCAAATACATGAGTAAATATCATGCACTATACTAAGAACTGGGAGGGATACAAGATACTTGGATTGGACTCGGTCTCTGCCCACAAAGGGCTCACAGTCATGTGGCTCAGTGGCAAGAGCCTGGGATTGGGAGTCAGAGGTCATAGGGTCGAATCCCAGGTCTGCCTCTTGTCAGCTCTGTGACTGTGGGCAAGTCACTTCACTTCTCTGGACCTCAGTTCCCTCATCTGTAAAATGGGGATGAAGACTGTGAGCCTCACGTGGGACAACCTGATTACCCTGTATCTATCCCAGCTCTTAGAAGAGTGCTCTGCACAAAGTAAGCGATTAGCAAATATCAACATCATTATTATTCTTATTTTAGGAAAGTGAGGCCCAGAGAAGGTAAGTGCCTTGCTCAAGGACACACAGCAGGCAAATGGCCGAGCTGGGCTGGGAACCCAGGTCCCCCGACTCTCAGACTCTGCTCTTTCTACTAGTGATGATGTGTTGTCAGCACGAAAGTCTGTAGTTTGCATTCCTATTTTTTAGAAATTTATTTATTCCCCTAAATGACCTGATTTCTAAGCTTTCACGGCGTGCCGTAGTTTTGCTCAATATTTGGGTAATTTGTCATCAACTTTCCTCCTGCCCTCTTTTCCCATTCCTCAATTAGTCTATGGTATTTATGAGCACCTCCTGTGTGCAGAGCACTGTACGAAGCGCTTGGGAGAGTACTATAGAACAGAGTTGGTAGACACGTTCTCCGAACACAAGGAGTTTACAGTCTGTACCTCTTCCCCGATCTCTATTGTCTGTTTCTCCGTGGGATTCATCCTTTCAGCCTCTCCTTTCCGTTGTCGTGGTGCACTCCTTTCACTGATCACCTTCCTTCTCATCATTCTACTTTAAACCACAACCCAAAAGAGGAAAAGATTAAGTGTAAAACTGATTTTCTTTTTCCACGCACAAAAATCCATAATCTGCTTAGCCCTGCTTTTAAAACTGAGTTCATATTCATTCATTCACTCATACTTATTGAGCGCTTACTGTGTGCAGAGCTCTGTACTAAGCACTTGGGAAAGTACAATACAGCACTAAAAAGAGACAAGCCCTGCCCACAATGAGCTCACATGGCGTAATGGATAGAGCACGGGCCTGGGAGTCAGAAGATCATGGGTTCGAATCCAGATCCTCCACTTTCATTCATTCAATACTATTTATTGAGCGCTTACTATGTGAAGAGCACTGTACTAAGTGCTTGGAATGTACAAATCGGCAACAGATAGAGACATAGTGTCTGTTGAATGACCCTGGGCGAGTCACTTCAGTTCTCTGGGCCTCAGTTACCTTAGCTGGAAAATGGGGAGTAAGACTGTGAGCCCCACGAAGGACAACCTGACTACCTTGTATCTACGCCAGTGCTTAGTACAGTGCTTGGCACAGAATAAGCGCTTAACAAATACCATCATTATTATTATTGTTCATATTTGAATCCCTTTTAAATTGTAACTCTCTCGGGGGGGCACGAATGTTTCCTTTTGATGAACCTCATTCACTAGCGTAAGGCCACGTTCTACAGGGGTAGCAAATGAAAATCACTTCTTAAAGTTATTTTTGAGGTCTCTGTAACACTTCCTTCCACCCAGTTTCCAAAAGGTAGGTTGCTATGGTCTTTGGACCAAAAGAGTCTGCTGCACTAGAAACAATGGCAGGCATTTTACTTTTTGTTGTTGTATTTAAAACAGCATATTTTGGCAGATTCCATGGCAGAAAAGAATTCTTTGGAATAATAGAATTTTTTTTGGACAAATACAGAGCACAAATGGTAGAGATGGTTTAGACAAACAGACAAAAAGAGGAGTGTTTTGCCACTTCGACATGAGATCTTTACATAAAGCTTTTACAGTAATACCTTTGTCTGCCTCCTCTATAGAACAATGGAATGATATCACTTTCTTTATGGCAACCTGCAAATTCTGTTTCAGGAAAAGCCCAAGTCTCTATAGCAACTTTCGAAATTGAATGGTGAATCGTAACTGCCTTAGCTCTCCACCACCTGCCTCCCTTATTTTGTCACTCCGGGAAGTTGGATATAATGGGGTGTAGATGGCCAAAATAAAAGTCCGGCTCCGGTATAGTCCACAGCCAATAAAATGGCTTGCAGGAGGTGTCCTTTAATGGAGACATTCCTCCTTTGCAGGCTCAGGGTTCAGAGTTATTTAAAGAAGAGTCTCTCCTATCTCCCATCTGCCTTATCTCCTATCAGTATCTCACCTGCAGACATACAGGTTTCTTCTGGTGGTATTTGTTAAGCGCTTACTATGTACAAAGCACCGTTATAAGCACTGGGGGGATACAAGGTAATCAGGTTGTCCCACATGGGACTCACAGTTTTAATCCCCATTTTACAGATGAGGGAACTGAGGCCCAGAGAAGTGAAGTGACTTGCCCAAAGTCACACAGCTGGCAGGCGGCAGAGCCGGGATTCGAACCCATGACCTCTGACTCCCAAGCCCGGGCTCTTTACACTGAGCCACGCTGTTTCTTCCCATTGGGAGGGCTGACGTGTTGCTTCTGATTTCCTACTTCCCTTTTTGGAAAGGACATGAATGAAGATGGTCGGTTCATACACTTTCCCTACTCAATACCAGCATCCATTTGCACATGCCCCTTCTGAAAACATTTTTATACTGTATCTTTCTGGCCGAATGGCTGTTGTATCTCCACTGGGGCCTTAATTATTTATTATTTATTTATTCTGTGGAATTTGTTAAGCACTTACTACATGCCAGGCACTGTACTAAACACTGGGGTCAATACAAAGTTGTCAGGTAGGACACGGGGTTGACGATCTCAATACCCATTTTACAGACGAGGTAACGGAGGCCCAGAGAAGTGAAGTGGCTTTCCCGAGGTCACACAGCAGAGAAGTGACTGAGCTGAGATTAGAACCCAGGTCCTTCTGACTCTCAGGCCCCTGTTCTATCCGCTAGGCCATGCTGCTTCCACAATTTCACAGTTAGAATGAGACGTCTGGCCACCAGCCTACCAGCGTTCGGCCTCCCGATCAAACTGCGTGATGAATGCAGTCTAAACTCACCTTATGACCACAGACACTTGCGAGCCCACACAGAGTTCAGAGCAGTGATCCAGTCCCACCCATTATCAGTTTTCATGTCACCAACCCCACCACACCCTCCCCACACACTGCAGTGAGAATGAGATGTCAGATAAACCCCCGTAGTAGATATTAGTCACGTAGGTGTTAATGCTCCATAGCCTCTACCTACTTTAGCCCTAAATTGTTTAAACCTTACTAATAAAAGGTAACCAGGGAGAGGTAATACGTAAGGGCAGCATCCAAAAATCTAATAGTCATTGTCTCCTCTTACTCCACCAACCCTAGATAAATTAAAGCTTAGCTAACAGTCCTGTCACTGGTGCCCGAGGCAGAATGAAATCCTATTCAGCTCAGTAAGTATTTTAGATATCCTGATATTCCGGCTCAGGGGCTGAATTACCCGCATAGGTTGGTTAAGTAGGTAGCAAGAATGATTCATTCATCTAGAAGGCAGATGAGCTGAGTCAAACTGTCTTGTCCCTTTTTTGTCTATCCTCCCACCTCGGGACTATGAGGCCAGAGGCAGCATAAACAATAAACAACATGTTCTCTTAATTGATATGTGGACAGACACTTCCTAGCTCACCAAGATCAAGTATTCAAAACACACCCTCACACCCCATACATCTGCCTCAGTCAGTGCTTCACGCCAGCAAAACGCAGAGAACATCTCTGTTTCCAATCAAGATAGCCCAGCCGTCAAAATACTATCGGAGCTTTAAAGGCCAAACAAATGTGCAGCTCTCTACTCTCCTGAGCATCTCCGGAGCCGGGTTTTATTATTTCTTCCAAGAGATGCGACGTTGGGAAGTTTGTGAAATGTCATATTCCATATGTGCCACGTTGAACGCAGGCTTCTGAACCCTTGAATAGAGGATGTTCTTAAGCCTTTTGAGGCTCCCTAGGGACAGCTACTCTGAAAGATCTGCTCCAGTTGCCTCTACTGCAGGGAGAATTGTAAGTTTCTGGGAGAACCGAAAGAAGGAACGGTCCCCTCACGCACCAACTCTAACAGGAAGAGGTGCTTAGGGAGCTCCTTTGGGAACTTCATCCATCAACAGGTTCTCCTGGGTCTATCCTAGCTATACTGCTAATAAGGATGATGCTCATAATAATGGCATAGCTCAAGTTCTTCCTCTGGGCCAAATACTAATGTATTAATCCCGGCACTTTTGGAAGCAAAGGTGGTTCCAAACCACTTCTCAGAGAAGCAGCGTGGCTCAGTGGAAAGAGCCTGGGCTTTGGAGTCAGAGGACATGGGTTCGACTCCTGGCTCTGCCACTTGTCAGCTGTGTGACTGTGGGCAAGTCACTTAACTTTCTCTGTGCCTCAGTTACCTCACCTGTAAAATGGGGATTAACTGTGAGCCTCACATGGGACGACCTGATTACCCTGTATCTACCCCAGAGCTTAGAACAGTGCTCTGCACATAGTAAGCGCTTAACAAATACCAACATTATTACTTCTCTGCTGGGTGACCTTGGGCAAGTCACTTCACTTCTCTGGGCTTCACTTACCTCATCTGGAAAATAGAGAGGCTGTGAGCCCCACGTGGAACAAGGCTGTGTCCAACCCGGTTTGCTTTTACAATAATAATAATAATGTTGGTGTTTGTTAAGCACTTACTATGTGCAAAGCACTGTTCTAAGGGCTGGGGTAGATACAAGGTAATCAGGTTGTCCCGCGTAGGGCTCACAGTCTTCATCCCCATTGCACAGATGAGGTCACTGAGGCCCAGAGAAGTGAAGTGACTTGCCCAAAATCACACAGCTGACAGGCGGCAAAGCCAGGATTCGAACCCATGACCTCTGACTCCCAAGCCCAGGCTCTTGCCACTAAGCCACGCTGCTTTTTATCCATCCCAGTGCTCAGTACAGTGCCCGGCACATAGTAAGCGCTTAACACATACCGCCATTCCTGTTTATTATTACGTGCTGAAGCAGATACAAGATAATCAGGTCAGGCACGGTCCATGACTTGCACAGGTCTCACAGTTTAAGGCGGGGGTGGGGGGAGGAGAACAAGTTCTTAATCCCCATTTTACAGAAGGCGAAATCGAGGCACAGAGGAGTTAAGTAATGTGCCCGAGGACACACTGCTTTCCTGTATGTTCGTTACCGGGAAAGAGAGGCTGAACCGAGACTCCTGGAAAAACTATAACATGCCGAACCTGATTTGGGACCCCATCAAGTCATCTGTAACCCTTATTCTCCACACGTGGGCTTGTTCAGTCAGTTGGAGGTGTTGTTTTACAACATTCTCGGAGTTGAAGCTCCCATATTACACCTCCCTACACTCTCCTCAGAAGGCATAAAGGAAGTGGTTAGGCTAACCCTTTCATTTTGGATCCGACGATACCTTTTCGCTCAGTATTTATGTACCTGTAAATATTTTTATTAGTATATTCAATTATTTATTCAGCTGCTTTATCTTGAGACATCCGTACTACCTCCGGTAATATCCTTATTCTTCACTTTCTACCACCATTTAGAAATCATTTCTGTCCTCCCCCATCCCACACTCCTGCAGGGCAGGAACAAGTTGCTGTTAAAGTCTCCCGAAGTGTTTATAAGGCAGTTTTGCACTCGGGAAACACTCAACAAATACCACTGATGATGATGAAGAAGAGGAGACAGTAAGAACGTAACCTTCCTGCCGGCTAAGACCACTGGGTATCAGAGTGAAGTTTCATCTAGTTAAATAAAGATCTAGATAAGAACAGGAGAAAAAAAAAATGAGTCACTGGTCCTTGACCTTATTTAAGAGCAGTTCTTTTGAGGACATGAATGTTAACTGATACCCCACTTTGAGAAGTAAATCGTTCCCTGGCTACTCACCATCCCTCCACTCCAGGTTTTCATTCCTCTGCCCTGCATTACTGCTAGTTTGTTCCTCCTGTAAATCGAAAATGTCAGGGAACTGCAGAGAAAGCATGCACTTGCATGATTTACAGTCTAATATTAAAGACTCCCAGCACTCATAAAAGCACCCAAGTTTTGGAAAGAAACATCATTGGGCTATTTATTAAGTGCTCCCTAAGTGTCAGGCACTGGGGTAGATGAAAGATAATCAGGCTGGACGTAGACCCTTCTCCACATGGGGCTCATGGTCTAGGGGGGAGGGAGAACAGAGTTTTAATCTCCATTTTCCAGTTGAGGAAACTGAGGCACAGAGAAGTTTAGAGGCCACACAGCAGGCAAGTGGCAGAGCTGGGATTAGAACTCAGGTCCTCTGACTTCAAAATTGGTGCTCTTTCCTCACGACTGCAAGTTTAACGTGTCTACCAGCTCTGTCACATCTTCCCCTCTTCAAAGCCGTACTGAGAGCTCACCTCCTCCAGGAGGCCTTCCCAGACTGAGCCCCCCCTTTCCCTCTACCCCTCCTCCCTCCCTCTGCTCTACCCCCTTCCCCTCCCCACAGCAGTTGTGTATATTTGTATATATTATCACTCTATTTTATTAATGAGGTATGCATATATATATATGTTTCCATTTTTATATATATATAAATGGAAACATATATATATGCGCACCTCATTAATAAAATGGCAACATATGTATATATTTACATATATATAAATATATACATATTTATATTTTAAATATTTATATACATATTTATATATTTATCTATTTTAATGGTATTGATACCTGTTTACTTGCTTTGTTTTGCTGTCTGTCTCCCCGTTTTAGACTGTGAGCCTGTCATAGGGTAGGGATTGTCTCTATCTATTGCCCAATTGTACATTCCAAGCGCTCACAGTGCTCTACACTCAGTAAGCACTCCATAAATATGACTGAATGAATCTTACTCTCCAGAGTGCTTAATGCAAGGCTCTGCCCACAGTAGGCATTCAATAAATATGATCGATTGATTTCTAGGATGCCACACTGCTTCTTAATGATCACTCAGCCAACCCCAGTACACTGATCCCCACACGAGTGTCCACTAGAATGCCTTCCCCGGCTCTGATTAAACATTCTGTAGGACTTGAACGCGCAACCCCTTAGCCCAGCAGCAAGTGCTAAAACCTGATCCACGGTGATACTGTTAAGCTCCAAGAACTATGATCTGGCCATTTGTCATTTACTCAGAATAGATTTTTAGTGTCAGGAGAATGTCCCCACGAAGGGTGAAAAAGGCAAGTGGAAAAATCGATTCAATTCCTGATTTGGATTTGAAGTGACATTAATGCAATTAGAGTAAATAGGAAAATTAAGAAAAATGCCAGCTATACAGGAAAAAGAATGAATATCGTGAAGAATGCTTAATTAAATCTCACTGCTTCAGCATGTGGCCTATTATTAGAGTAGCATTTTCATTATTTTTATTACCAATAATGGCATATTTGGGGACCAATCAGTCAATCAATGGTATTTATTGAGTAGTTACTGTTTGCAGAGCACTGTACTAATCGCTGGAAAGAACACAATACAAAGGAGTAGGTATAGGTGATTGCTGATCTCAAAAGACCTTACAGATCAGAGGGGGAGGCAGACATTAAAATAAAGCACAGATGGATATGTTCAGAAGTGCTGTGGGGCTGGGGGAAGGGTGAATATCAAAATGCTACAGGGGAACAGACGGGGTAAGAGAGAACGGGGAAGCGAGGATTTAGTCGGGGAAGGTCTCTTGGAGAAATGTGATGTCTCTTGGAGAAATGTGATTTTAGTAGGACACCGAAGGCGGGGAGAGTGGTGGTCTGGAGGATCCGAAGCGGGAGGGAGTTCCTGGAAAGAGGGAGGATGTGGGCAAGGGGTCAGCGGTGAGAAAGACAAGACTGAGGTACAGTGAGAGGGTTGGTGCTAGAGGAGTGAAGAGTGCGGCCTTGGTTGTAGGAGATCAGCAAGGTAAGGTGTGAGGGGGAGAGTCAATTAAGTGCTCTAAAGCCAATAGTGAGGAGTTTCTGTTTGATGCGGGCAAATGAAAGCTGAAAAAATCTTCCTGCAACATGTTCATAAGAACCACCACCAGGTACTGGCAAGGGTCTCCAAATAAAGTTCACTTGGAAATGATATTCTTTCAAGCCCAGACAAATCATAGAAAGTGTTGTTCTAGTTCCAGTTATTTTAGGCAAGCGAGGGGAATTTCCATGGCTCCACAATCAGTTTGGAGCACTCAGCTCTGAGTAACCATTTCCTTGTAATCATTCAGAACTATAGTCATGTAAAGGAAAAATTCCCTAAAACTGTCCATAAAAATCCCAGGGAAACAGGGTAATGATGAAGATAATAATAGTAATAACGATATTTGTTAGGTGCTTACTATGTGCCAAGCAGTCTTCTAAGCGCTGGGGTAGATACAAGGTCATCCCTCGTGGGACTCACAGTTTTAGAGAAGCAGTGTGGCTCAGTGGAAAGAGCGTGGGCTTGGGAGTCGGAGGTCATGGGTTCTAATCCCAGGCTCTGACACCTGTCAGCTGTGTGACTGTGGGCAAGTCACTTCACTTCTCTGTGCCTCAGTGACCTCATCTGTAAAATGGGGATGAAGACTGTGAGCCTCACGAGGGACAACCTGATTACTCTGTATCTACCCCAGCGCTTAGAGGAGTGCTCTGCACATAATAAGCGCTTAACAAATACCAACATTATTATTATTATTATTCCCCATTTTACAGATGAAGTAACTGAGGCAGGGAGAAGTTAAGCGACTTGCCCAAAGTGACACAGCTGATGATTGGCGGAGTGGGGATTGGAACCCACGACCGCAGACTCCCAAGTCCCGGCTCTTTCCGGGTAAAAGAGCAGTTGCTTGTCCTCTTAACTTTCATTCATTCATTCAATAGTATTTACTGAGCGCTTACTATGTGCAAAGCACTGTACTAAGCGCTTGGAGTGTACAATTCGGCAACAGTTAGAGACCATCCCTGCCCAATGACGGGCTCGCAGTCTAAACGGGGGAGACAGACGGCAAAGCAAAACCGAACAAAACAAAAACAAGACAACATCGTCACGACAGAATCAAGGGGATGTACACCTCATCAACAAAATAAATAGGGTAATAAATAATATATACAGATGAGCACAGTGCTGAGGGGAGGGGAAGGGGGAGGAGCAGATGGTGGGGAGGGAGGGGAGAGGAGGGAGAGCAGAGGGAAAAGGGGAAGCTCAGTCTGGGAAGGTCTCTTGGAGGAGGTGAGCTCTCAGTAGGGCTTTGAAGAGGGGAAGAGAGTTAGTTTAGTATCCTAGTGAAGAATAGTTCATTACCACTTCCATCACCACTGCTGCAAGCCGACAAAATGGGTAAGATTTTAATTCTTTCATTTATTCAATCGTATTTATTGAGCACTTACTGTGTGCAGAGCACTATATGACACACCACTCTCAGCGGGAAACTCCTGATTCAAGCTAGCGCTCGGGAGAGTTGACCCGAAAGAAGGAAGGAGGTGGTCAGATACCTGAGAGAGGAGGGTGCGTGGACAAGATCAGATTAAAAATTCCTTCCCTGTAAGCCTCTTCAGGATTGGATCTATTCATTCATTCACTCATATTTATTGAGCCCTACCTGTGTGCAAAGCACTGTACTAAGCACTTGGGAGAGTACTGTGGAGGATAGAGCACAGACCTGGGAGTCAGAAAAGTCATGGGTTCTAAATCCAGCTCCACAATTTGCTGTGTGACCTTAGGCAAGTTACTTCACTAAGCGGCGTGGCTCAGTGGAAAGAGCCCGGGCTTGGGAGTCAGAGGTCATGGGTTCTAATCCCAGCTCCGTCACTTAATAATAATAATGTTGGTATTTGTTAAGTGCTTACTATGTGCAGAGCACTGCTCTAAGCGCTGGGGTAGATACAGGGTCATCAGGTTATCCCACGGGAGGCTCATAGTTAACCCCCATTTTACAGATGAGGTCACTGGGACCCAGAGAAGTGAAGTGACTTGCCCACAGTCACACAGCTGACAAGTGGCAGAGCGCGGATTCAAACCCATGACCTCTGATTCCCAAGCCCATGCACTTGTCAGCTGTGTGACTTTGGGCAAGTCACTTCACTTCTCTGGGCCTCAGTGACGTCATCTGTAAAATGGGGACAAAGACTGTGAGCCCCACTGGGACAACCTGATCACCTTGTATGCCCCCCAGCGATTAGAACAGTGCTTTGCACATAGTAAGCGCTTAACAAATACCATCATCATTATTATTATTATTCACTGTGCTTCAGTTACCTCATCTGTAAAAGGAGCATTAAGACTCTGATCTCCATGGGGGACGGGGCCTGGTCCAACCTGATTTGATTGTACCCACCCCAGTACTTAAAACATGGCGTGGGAGTCGGAGGTCGTGGGTTCTAATCCTGGCTCCGCCACTTGTCTGCTGTGTGACCGTGGGCAAGTCACTATACTTCTCTGCGCCTCAGTTACCTCAACTGTAAAAATGGGGATTAAAAAATGTGAGCCCCACGTGGGATAATCTGATTACCCTGTATCTACCCCAGTGCTTAGAACAGTGCTCAGTACATAGTAAGCTCTTAACAAATACAATAATAATAATTACTATTATTACATGTGTGCTGTGGGGCCGGGAGGGAGGACGAATGAAGGGAGCAAGTCAGGGCGACATGGAAAGATGATAGATCGCAAGCGAGACGGTAAGATCCTCCTGTCCCATCCCCTCAGCACTGTACTCGTCCGCTCAACTGTATATATTTTCATTACCCTATTTATTTTGTTAAGGAGCTGTACATCACCTTGATTCTATTTATCTGCTATTGTTTTAATGAGATGTTCTTCCCCTTGATTCTATTTAGTGCCATTGTTCTTGTCTGTCCGTCTCCCCCGATTAGACTGTAAGCCCGTCAAAGGGCAGGGACTGTCTCTATCTGTTACCGATTTGTACATTCCAAGCACTTAGTACAGTGCTCTGCACATAGTAAGTACTCAATAAATACTACTGAATGAGTGAATAAGATCCTGTGGACAGGGAACACATTTACCAACGCAACTGTAGTGTATCTCCAAGAATGCAGTACAGTGCTCAGCATACAGTGAGCACCAAATTAATTCCACCGATTGATTGGTGAGACTGTTAGCTTCTCCAGGGACCAGGTCTTCTATCTCTACCGAGCTCTCCTAAGAGTTTTCCAAGTTTTCCATCAATCATTGGTATTTATGAAGCACTTTCTTTGCAAAAAGCACGGTACTAAGTGATTGAGAGAGTATTCATTAATTTATTCAATTGTATTTACTGAGCGCTTACTGTGTGCAGACCACTGTACTAAGCACCCGGAATGTACAATTTGCCAATAGATAGAGACAATCCCTGCCCAACAACGGGCTCACGGTCTTAAAGGGGGAGACGGGCAGCAAAATACATTGTTTACATACATGAATACATTGTTTATAATCAATAATTTAAAGCAAGTAGAGCTGGTAGACACGATCCCTCTCTACAAGGAACTTAAGGTATACAGGAGGGGCTTACAGTCCACGTTAGGTGCTCAGTAAATATCAGTGACTTGTTAATCGATAGCTACCATATTTAAAAATAAAAAAACCCAAAGCCACGGAGTGGGTACCAATGTCTTTTTAAATTCCTTTCACTCTTTTTCCTCTAAATACTGCGGTCTGGCTTCCTAGCACTCATTGTTTGATTGATAGTTGCCTACCTGGGCAGTGATAATAAGACGCAGCGTTGTTGGGGGGGAAAGGATGATCAATGTAAAGGAGCAGGGATTGTGTTGAGTGTGTGACCGTCCAGTATGTCCCAAGACATCAGATCCACAAAAGGTCTTAATCCTGGCTCTGTCACTTGGTGGCTGAGTGATACTGAGCAATCAATCAGTCGTATTTATTGAGTGCTTAATGTGTGCAGAGCACTGTATCAAGCGTTTGTGAGAGTATTATTATTATGGTATTTGTTAAGCACTTACTATGTGCCAGACACTGTACTGAGCACTGGGATGGTTACAAGCAAATCGGGTTGGATTCGGTCCCTTGCCCCACCTGGGGCTCACAGTCTCCATCCCCATTTCACAGATGAGGTAACTGAGGCACAGAGAAGTGAAGTGACTTGCTCAAGGTCACACAGCAGGCAAGTGACAGAGCCAGGATTAGAACCCATCACCTTCTGACACCCAGGCCGTGCTCTATCCATTATGCCATGCTGCTTTTCTAAACAATAGAAAAGGGTTGGTCGACACCTTCCCTGTCCACACCGAGCACGAGCACGTCGCAACTTTTCAACACCTCCATAAAATGAGTACAAAACACCTCTTCTCGCTCCTTAAACAGCGAGCCCCAAGTAGGACAGGGATTGTGTTGGCTCTGATTATTTTATTTCTCCCAGTGTTTAGTAGGTGCTTGGCACATAGTAAGCGCCTAACAAATACCACAATTATATAGACACGTAGTGCTCAAGGACCAGCATTCAATCAATAATATTTACTGAGTGCTTGCCATGTGCCAATTACTCTATTAAGCACTTGGGAGAGTATTCATTCTTTCAATAGTATTTATTGAGCGCTTACTATGTGCAGAGCACTGTACTAAGCGCTTGGAATGTACACAATATAATAGAGTAGATACACATGATCCCAGCCCACAAGGAGTTCACAGACATTAAAAAAATATATAGATGCACGGAAGTGCTCCTCCACCTCCTACAATCACCTTCCTCCCTTGATCGATGGTATTTCTTGAGCACTTACTGTGTGCAAAGCACTGCACTGAGACTCTGGGAGAGTACAACAGATTTAGTAAAGATGCTCCCTGCCCATAAAGAGCTTCCCATCTCCCCCACCCTTAATGTTCCCCTTGCAGAGTCTTAAGATTTGTTGAAAAATTGAAGGAGACAGTAGATGGACTTTTTTTGGAGGTGGAAGATCAAGGGAGATGTGGGCAAGGGAGAGTAGAGGGCAGGGAGGACTCGGGGAATCTTGAGAATCCGATTTATAACCTGAGGGTTGCTGGGCTCAAATAATTTGCCATTAACCACACTTTTTCCACTGAACAGCCTTACTCTTTTTTCCTGTGGGCAACTATGATCCAAAGGCAGAATTTCCATATTAGATTCAGAAAACTATCCACCATAAACAGGTTAATCATCATGCAACACTTTCACTAGCCTTTAGTTCACATCCTAGCCATTGTGACAGTGACAATCCTTTTAGCCAAGAGCATCAGAAGTGTGAAAAAGCAGGGTTATAGTTTTAATTTAAATTCAAATTTTTTTTCTGGCCCACAGCCTGAATCCTTTCTCCACTCGGATACCCTAGCCCCACAACGCTTAGGTAAATGTCCTTCTCTACTAGTTCCCTTATTCGTACTTTATTTTAATGTCTGTTTCCTCCTGCAGGCAGGAATCTCCTCTGTGAAGGGATCACATCTATCGACTCTGGTATATTATACTTCCAAGTGCCTTGTATAGTGCTCTGCACACAGTAAGCACTCAGTAGATACCATTGATTGATTGATTAAATGATATGTCTCTACCTGTGAACCACTGCTAATTTCCATGTCATCTGTAGATGACTGGAAATCATACCTATCCTTTGTAATGGGGATTCTAGTTTTTTGGAGAACCACAGAAGCGGTAAAAAAAAAAAAAAATATGGTACTGTATTACACACCCATTGGGGTGTATCTCAGTGTAACCTCTTAAGTACTTTGATAACCTCTGCATATCCAGCCCTGCTGCACTTTCAGGTTGCAGTTCTCCCTATTTATAATTTATATTCATGTCTATCTCCTCTTCTATCCTGTAAATTCCTTATGGGAAGGGATCGTGTCTCCCAATTCTATTTGCATTAAACTCTGCTCTGTACACAGTAAACACTTAATAAGTACATTGATTGATAGATTGATTATTGGATTCCACTAACTGCTTGAAAAAGTACAACAGAAGCACAAAATCCATTCATTGCCCACGAAGAGCTTATTGCTCTATTGAGAAGACAAGGCACTGCACTGTTTTCAAATGTCAAATCCTTTTTCTTGCAAGCAAGAAGGTGCTAACTGGGCTCCTTTTGCATCTTCTGAATCCTGCACTACAAGCAGTCTCTTCCCTCCATTGGGTCCTCTCCCCAGCAACCCCTACAAAAGAAAAAAAAGAGAAGAAGGAGAAGAAGAAGAGGAAGGAGGAGAAGGAGAAGAAGAAGAAGAAGAGGAAGGAGGAGAAGGAGAAGAAGGGGAAGGAGAAGAAAGAGAAAAATAATCATTCATTCACACCAGTCCAGATTAAACCAGGCAGCTGTATCCAGCTCTCTAACTGCAGTTTGCCAGCCCAGCGCTGATGGATAAAAATAAGTGATGGAAGCCACATGCAACATATAAAATAGGCCAGAGAGTGCTCATCAGATAATAATTATTATTGAAAATTATAACTGTGGTATTTATTAAGCACTTAGTATGTGTCAAACCTATGCTAAGTGCTTGGACAGATACCATCAGACCAGGCATGTGCCTGTCCTAACTGGGCTTACATTCAAAGGGGGTGGAAGGAAAGGTTTTTAATACCTATTTTTAAATGGTATTTGTTAAGCATTTGCTATGTGTCCAACTCTGTTCTAAATGCTGGGATAGGAATGAGTTAAATAAGTCAAACACAGTCCCTGCTCCACATGGGGCCCCCAGTCTAAGTAGAAAGGGAACAGGTTTTAGTCCCCATTTCACAGTTGAAGAAACTGAAGCACAGAGAGGTGATTTCCCCAAGGTCACACAGTAATCCATTGGCAGATCCAGGATTAGAACCCAGGTCCTCCAACTCCCTGGCCCGTGATCTTTCTGCTGTGCCATTCTGCTTCTCATCCCCATTTTACAGATGAGGAATCTGAGGCACAGAGAAGTTACTAAACTTCCCCAAAGTCACCCAGCAGGTAAGTGCTTGAGTCAGGTTTAGAGCCCAGGTCTACTGATTCCCCATCGGGTCTCTAAAATCTGAATGGCTTTCCAAAATTCTAGGTGAAAAGCAGTCCACTGATCTACGTTTTCTCCTTCGTGGAAGAAGTAGAAGGGTTGGAGGGTGAAGAATAGAACAAGCTGCCTTGCTCACAGATGAGGAGCGGAATTGCTCCATTGATCCTACCCTTCCATGAGGCATAAGACGTGTGTGTGTGTGTGTGTGTGTGTGTGTACACACATATATATGTTGGTACTTGTTAAGCGCTTATAATGTCACACATGAGGCTCATAGTTAATCCCCATTTTACAGATGAGGTAACTGAGGCACAGAGAAGTTAAGTGATTTGCCCACAGTCACACAGCTGACAAGTGGCAGAACTTGGATTCGAACCCATGACCTTTGACTCCCAATCCCGGGCTCTTCCCAGTGAGCCACGAGCTTTATTCAACTTCATGAATTTCTGCAGCGGGGTCTGGGCCAGGATGCCGGTAACCCTCTTCAGTGCCTCTCTTGCCCATCCATTCTTCCCTGGCATATCGCCAGGCAGAGGTGAAGGCGAACCTGAGGTTAGAAGAGCAAAGCCCTATGGTAATGACTGGTCTCACAAGGGCATGCAGTAAATTCCCATGACTGTTCCACTGACTCTTGCTAACAGAAGCTATGCAGTAAGTGAGCTGGATGCAACTGCCTGCAGGCTTAATCTGGGTTATTGGACACATTTTCTTTTTTTTGTGGGTGGGGGAAGATCTCATTAGTTGGATATTTCCCCAATCGCGAATGTCAGTTTTCCATTGTTTAATTCCATCCCATTGCCCCTTGAACCATCCTAAGCAGTTCCTCCTCTCCTTTTTATTTACTTCATTCAGATTCTGGGAGATGGTTATCGCATCCTTCCCCCAGGCTGTCATTTGGCCAAACTGTACAGATTTAATTCTTGTAATCTTTCCTCTTACGCCAATTCCTTCTTAATCATGACTTTTTACTTGTCTTTGAACTGCCTCCAATTGGTCGACATTGTAGGGTTATTTGAG
Organism: Ornithorhynchus anatinus; assembly: GCF_004115215.2. Taxonomy (NCBI): domain Eukaryota; kingdom Metazoa; phylum Chordata; class Mammalia; order Monotremata; family Ornithorhynchidae; genus Ornithorhynchus; species Ornithorhynchus anatinus. The sequence goes on along the minus strand of NC_041735.1, from coordinate 10,708,675 downwards.
GGCCTGGACGTGAATACGCGGATCACAGGATTGTGCATGAAAGAAACTCACCTGTCTGCTCACTGACATCATGCCTCTTCTGTAGGAGAAACTCAAGTTGCATTCATTGGACTATAATCTTTCAGCAGTGCTCCAAATGGTAATGCTCTTCCCAGAGCACCTCACTCCAAGCAGGGAGTGGGTGATTGTAGTGCTGTCGACAATAGCCGCCTCCATTTCCTCTCCTTCAGTTTTCTTTCCTTGACCTCTCCAATCTGGCTTCCTCCCCCTTCGTTCCACCGAAAGTATCCTCTCAAAGGTCATCAGTGATCTCCTTCTTGCCAAATCGAAAGGCCTGTACTCTATCATAATCCTCCTCGACCGCTCAACTGCCTTCAATCACCCCCTTCTTCTGGAAACGTCATCTAACCTTGGTTTCAATGGCACTGTCCTCTCCTGGTTCTTCTCCTATCTCTCTGGCCACTCATTATCAGTCTCTTTCACAGGCTCCTCCGCTGCCTCCCACCCCCTAACGGAAGGATTCCCTCAAGTCTCGGTTCTGGGCTCTCCTTCTATTCTCCATCTACATTCACTCCCTTGGAAAATTCCTTCACTTCCATAGCCTCAACTACCATCTCTATAGTATAATTCCTAAATATTTACCTCCAGCCATCATCTTTCTCCTTTTCTGCAGTCTTGCGCTTCCTCCAACCTTCAGGACTCTCATTTTGGATGACCCATTTAACATGTCCAAAACAGAACTCCTTATCTTCCCACCCAAACCCTGTTCTCCCCCGACTTTCCCATCACCATAGACGGCACCACCATCCTACCTGTTTCATGAGCCTGTAACCTCAGCATTATCCTTGACTCATCTCTCTCGTTCAACCCACATATTCAGTGGCATCAAATCCTCTCAGTTCAACTTCATAGCGTCAATAAAATTTGCCCTTTCCTTTCCATCTAAACCGGTACCACATTAATCCAAGCACTCATCCTATACCGCCTGGATTACTTCATCAGTCTCCTTGCTGACCTCCCCGTCTCCTGTCTCTCCACGTTCCAGTCCACGCTTCTCTCCGTTGCCCCAATCGGTTTTCTACAGAGTCGTTCGGTGCACGTTTCCCCACTCCTCAAGAACCCCAGTGGCTGCCATCCACCTTCGCAACCAATAGAAACTCCTTACCATCTTTACAGCACTCCCTCACCTTGCCCCCTCCTACCTCACCTCGCTGCTCTCTTACTACAAACCAGCCCACACACACTCCGCTCCTCTAATGCCAACTTACTCAGTGTACCTTAATCTCATCTTCATGCCGCATATCCCTCGCCCACATCCTACCTCTGGCCTGGAATGTCCTCCCCCTTCACTTCCGACAGACGATCACCCTCTCCATCTCAAAGCCTTATTAAAAACGCATCTCCTCCAAGAGGCCTTTCCTGACTAAGCCCTCATTTCCTCTTCTCCCGCTCCCTTATGCATCACCCTTGCACTTGGGTTTCTACCTTTTATTTACCCAACCCTCTGCCCCACAGCACTTATGTGCGTCTTACATATTTTTTTTAATTTAATGTCTGTCTCCCCCTCTAGACTGTAAGTTCACTGTGGGCAGGAAACATGTCTACCAACTCTGTTTCTTTGTACTCCACCAAGCTTTTAGTACAGTGCTCTGCACACAGTAGACACTCAGTAAATATCACTGATTAACTTATGCAGAAGAGACTTAGTCCAAAAATGGTACTTACTATGCCCCCTACCCCCACAGCACTATGTAAATATCCTTATACTCTGTTGCTTCCCCTACTTGTAATTTATTTTATGTCTATTTCCCCTACTAGACTGTACACTCCTTGAGAGCAGGGATCCTGTCTACTAACTGTACTGCATGGTACACTCCTAAGTACTTAGTACAATTCTCTGCCCACAGTAAGTCCTCAATAAATATGATCGATCGACTGCTGGTTCAATTGTCTTCCTCCCGGGTTAATCCCAAAGATACAGATAGACCCTCCTTTGAGCTCTGACTTGATGCAATTTCATCTGTACGTCAACTCAGCCCCTTTGACTTCCCTAGGGAAAATAGCACTTTAATAGAAACAAACACAGGAAAGATAGAGCCTGAGAAAACATTATTTGCCAGCATAGGATTTAGACTTAAACAAAAGATCAGCTCACCTCTCTAGCCTAAAATCAGAAATGCAAGTTGTTATTGTGATTTAGCTCTAGTTCCAAGAAGGTAAAGGGAATCGGTACTCAGCCTAATGCCAGTGGGAACTATGGTACAGGGGTCACTAGGAAACTGGTAAATAACACTGCTTTGGCAAGAGATCTCCAAACACATTCTATATAAAACCTTAGCCAGAGATTTTCTTCTCTTCTCTTCCATACCAATTTAGACCTTCTCTGCCTTCCTGAGAAATAGATTGGAACTTTACTCTTGGAGGAGGTAAGTGAAGGGTTGGGGATGATTCAAACCTTAGTCATTACCCATCTGGCCCATTACAGATGGGGCTGGAATCAGGTGGCCTGTGTCACATAAGAAAGGATAAACTAAGATGTCAATGTCAGGCCTCTGTTGCATTTTGGACCAAGGAAAGAAATGGAAACAACCCTCACTTCACGATAATAACAATAACAATGGTAATAATACTGGTATTAACACGATGAGAAGCAGTGTGGTCTACTGGAAAGAGCACAGGCCAGGGAATCAGAGGATCTGGATTTGAATCCCAGCTCTTCCACTTGTCTGCTGTGTGCCCTTGGGCGAGTCATTTCACTTCTCTGTCACTCAATTGCCTCAACTGTAAAGGAGGGATTAACTTCTCCCTCCAATTTAGACTGTGAGGCCTACACGGGACAGGGACTGAGTCCAGCCTGATTAACTGCATCTACCCAGTGCTTGCCATATAGTGAACACCATAAAAAAATTAAGCATTTAGCACACTGCTAAATGGTCCGGAGGTAGAGAGAAGAAAGTCAGATTGGACGCAGTCCCTATCTCACACAGTATTTGCGATCCAAAAAGGAGAGAGAGCAGGTGTGTTATGCCTCTTACACAGATGAGGAAATTGAGGCTTAGATTTTTGGGGTTTTTTTTAATTTTTTTTTTTACAGTATTTCTTAAGCACTTACTACATGCCAGGCACTGTCTAAGCACTCTACTAAGTTCAGGGGAATTGAATTTGGTAGAAACAAGCTAATCAGCTACACAGGGCTCACAGTCTTAAACCCCATTTTACAGATGAGGCAACTGGGGCACAGATAAATTAACTGGCTTGTCCAAGGTCACACAGCAGGGACTAGAACCTGGGTTTCCTAGTTCCCTGTCCCAGGCTCTGCGTCCTGTGGCAAGGAGCCATTCTTTGCAGTATAACAACCGCACCTTAGTTAGGCCTACAGATTCTGGGTTCCAAAAAGGAATCACACACTTTGCCGGCCCAGGAAAAAGGCCATTTCACTGCATGCTTCCTTCTTGTCAACAGGAAGACAGTAAGAAAAAGGAGAAAATGGACTTCAGATTGAGGATTACTCAGCTATGTCTCAGTTCCAGAATTTATTGTGTTACCATCTCGGGATGAAATCTAAAATAAGAAATATAATGCTTTCATGGCCATTAAAGCACTTCAAGTTTCTTGGGTAAGGGTGGTCTGTAAGAAGTGCAGATATCTCTGATGATGAGTGAGAAGAGAAAATGGAAACACAATTTGAAAATTGGGAATGAATTATTCCCTCTCCCTACTGACTCACCCTTGAACCTGGATTTGCACTCTTCAAGCACTTGATATTCACCCCACCCTCAGCTCCACAGCACTTAAATACATAGCTGTAATTTATTTTAATGTCTGTCTCTCCCTTTAGACTGTAAGCTCATTTTGGGCAGGGACACCATCTACCAACTGTCATGTTGTACTCTCCCAAGCACTTAGTATAGTGCTCTGCACATAGTAAATGCTCAATAAATGCCATTGATTGATTGAGGGTGAAAAGATAAAAAACGAGGTTCTGGAATAGGGAACTATGTTAGACATGGGAGGGTGGCCCCCGTAAGCCTCAGACAAAAGGCCCCTAATTTGTAATCCTGGTAGAAAAGTGCTCATTTCTCGTAATATTAATGATTAAAAGTTAAAGTTCACAAATAGCTAGTGTTATGACATTCTGAAATTGAAATTGGAAAAGTTCCCTGTTTCTACTTCCTCATTCGCTGGTACCCCATCTTTCCTTTCTTTTGGTTTTTCACAAGACGGCTGGGAGATTGTACTTTCAGTTAGCCAGAGGTGTGTGATGGTTCCCCTATGTAGCACACACATTGTGTTGCAGCATTTGATTTGATGGAACTGTTCCTGGTCTGTCTGTTATTACGCTGACAGAACACTCTGTCAACAAGACTGAGTGGAAGACTGAGGGAAAGAAGTGAAAGAGAAAGAGAATGAGAAAATGGAGAAAAGAGAGGGGAGAGGGGAGAGGATGAGAGGGAAAGATAGAGAGAGGGGGAAGAGGGGAAATACAGGAGTGTGAGGGAGAGGGAAGGAAAGAGGAAGAAAGAGTGGGAGAGGGAGGGAGGGAGGATGAGGTGGGGGTTAGGAAGGGAGAGAGAGAAACTGTTTTCTGTAGCATAAGTTGCAGAAGGAGTGTGGAGAGGAGGGGGAAAGTGATTTGGGTGATTTCCTCCCCAGAAGAGCTTTGGTTAAACAGGAAATAAGACTTGTCTGACTATCCCTACCTAACAGATTCTGCCTTCAGTGCTCTGCCCCTCTCCCATTTTTGAAACCCCAGTTGTGATTTGAATGAAAACCCCACCGTGCTAACGTTTTAGTTTTTATTCAGTTTACAAGCGGTAGGAAGCGACCTTGCTCTTTGTGAATATCTGTTTCACTTCTGGCTCTAAAGCGCTGAAGCAACAGTCTGCGCCCAAATGAATAGCAAATATTGGTAATAAGATTTTCTCTCTTTCCCTCTATCAGTCATATGCATTCTATCATATTCCTATAGGACCAAACATGCTACCTCTCTTTGGGAAAAGAACAACTCTTCCAGGAACCTCAATTCTCTTCTTCTCTTAGAGATTAACTGCCCCAGAAGGAGAATCTGAAAATAAGAACGAGAAACTCAGGAGCTGTACAGTTGGGCTGAGAAGTGGCCATTTCCTAACATAATTCTTTCTGTGTAGATTATTGCCAATCAGATAATATTATAAATGCATAGAGACAATTTTCCCCTTTAGAGGATCTGCTTGGGCATGCTAGGATAATGCAGAGTAATACTTCTTACCCAGATGAACTCAAGAGGGAGATTTGTGATTCCCATTTTACAGACCAAAAACTGAGGCACCCACATAAAGAAGGTATAAATAGGTAGAGAAGACATAAGGCTTCCTTTGGATTGAATTGTCTGTGTATTTCATGCATATTCCTCTATTTCAGACACACACACACACACACACACACACACCACTTCCCCACAAATCCTTCCTCCTGAGATATCTGGATAATTGGAGTCAAAATTGGGTCACGTTTCTATTGAGAATCAGCATGGATTAGTGGAAAGAGCTTGAGCCTGGGAGTCATAGGACCTGGCTTCTAATCTCAACTCTGACACTTTGCCTGCTATGTGATCTAGGGCAAGTCATAACTTCTCTGTGTCTTAGTTTTTTCACCTGTAAAATGAGGATTAAATACCTGTTCTCTCTCCCCCTCAGATTGTGAGCTCTATGTAGGACAATGAGTGTTCCTGATCTGATTGTACTATATCTATTCCAGACCTTGGCATATAGAAAGTGCTTAACAAGTGCAATGGTATTTATTGAATACCTACTGGGTTTCAGGTGCTGTATTAAGGTCTTTAGGAGAGTACATATAACTGAACAAAATTTGAATGTACAATATACATATGTATGTATGTATGTGTGTACTGTACATTCAATTATTTGTTTATATACATGTATTTATATACACATGTTCTGAGGAGTGATATAATTGCATGTGTCAAGAGTGGCTATTGATTGACATAATTTGGGGTGGTGGGAATTAATTAGTACAGTGCCTGGCACACAGTAAGTGCTTAACAGCAGCATGGCATAGTGGATAGAGCATGGGCCTGGGAGTCAGAAGGTCATGGGTTCCAGTCCTGGGTCCACCACTTGTCTGCTGTGTGACCTTGGGCAAGTCACTTCACTTCTCCGTGCCTCAGTTACCTCATCTGTAAATAATAATAATAATAATAATGATAATAATAATGGTATTTGTTAAGCACTTACTATGTGCCAAGCACTGTTCTAAGCTCTAGGGTATATACACGATATTCCGGTAGTCCCATGTGGGGCTCACGTCTTAAACCCCATTTTACAGATGAGGTAACTGAGGCACAAAGAAGTTAAGTGACTTGCCCAAAGTCATACAGCTGAGAAGTGGCGAAGCCGGAATTAGAATCCATGACCTCTGACTTCCAAGCCCATCTTCTTTCCACTAAGCCAAACTGCTTCTAATGGGACTGTGAGCTCCACGTGGGACAGGGACTGTGTCCAACCCAATTTGCTGGTATCCACCCCAGTGCTTATAACAGTGCCTGGCACATAGTAAAGACTTAACAAATACCATCATTAATTACCACAATTATTATTATTGGGGAAGCCTTCCTGGAGAAGTTGAGATTTTAGAAGAGATTTGAATAACGGAAGAGCTGTGGTCCGGGATATTTGAAGGGGGAGAGGATTCAAGGCAGAGGGACCTGTATTAGCCAGGGTTTTGAGCCAGGAAGAGTCCTGAATGCACCCTGATTGACTGGAACTCTCATTCTAAGTAAGATCAAAATGAGCAAATAGAAACACTTCACAAAATGGGGGGACGGGCGGGGGCACACATATGAAATTTTGACTCCAGAAAGTGGAGAAGTTTAAAAATATCAGCAGATTCAAGAGGCATTTGGATAAATTAATGGGGGAAAAGTTAGTGATGCTCAATGGTCCATCAGTAACCATTAGGCTGGATGTCAAGGAGGGCAACCATCTCAGAGGGTCTCCAAGCATCCTGCACTAGCTGTGGCTACCGGGTCTGATCCCCTGGTGGCATTTCTTTTGTTGGTATGATTCCTAGTTGCGGTCTTCCATTTCTGGAGGCCCTGCTTTCTTCCTTCTTCCCTTCTTCAGATCTCTCTACCAAACAACTAATAATAATAATAATAATAATGTTGGTATTTGTTAAGCGCTTACTATGTGCCGAGCACTGTTCTAAGCGCTGGGGTAGACACAGGGGAATCAGGTTGTCCCACGTGGGGCTCACAGTCTTAATCCCCATTTTACAGATGAGGGAACTGAGGCACAGAGAAGTTAAGTGACTTGCCCACAGTCACACAGCCGACAAGTGGCAGAGCTGGGATTTGAACTCATGAGCCCTGACTCCAAAGACCGTACTCTTTCCACTGAGCCACGCTGCTTCTCTGAGCCACGCTGGTGGCCACTATCTAGCTTAAACCAGACAGTGCAGTTTTCAGCTGAGATGCCCAGTCAATCAAACCCCACAGTGGAGAAGTAACCCCTGCACTCATAGCAAATTGGGAGAGGAACACAGTGGCACTGAAGTAAAAGGAAAAGGGCAACAGAAAACCTACCCACCCAACGACATACTCTAGGTTCTATAGGCTTCCACAAAGAACCTAGAGATTATTTTGTTCCATTTCTTAGCTTACATCATGTACAGAACAAAGAATGTCTTACCTCTGAGTTGGCAAAGAGATGTTTGGTATTTGGGGGAGCCTACCCTACAAAGAGACTGGATTTTGGGGATTCCCAGAGACTGCACAGGAAATAGGAGGCTAGGAGGAAACAGACAAGGACGGGGGAGAGGAAAGGGGTCAAAAAGGCTAAAATGCTCCTCAAGAGCAACTCAGTGATGCAAAGATTCCAGAGGCAAGTTAAGAAAGGGCCTTTTTAATGGATTATCACATCGTCCCTGGCCAAAAGCCTCGTCAGGGGAACAGAGGTAGGTGTGGATTTGCCCCTTACAGAATCAGGCTAAACCAGAGCTCTTTCTAAGCACTCAGATGTTCTCATCATGAACATCAACAAGTACTGACAGGAGAATAGGTGGGGTTACCTGAGGAAAACTTCCTGGTGATGACCTGGAACTGGGTTATGGTAGGAGGGATGTAAGAATGCAAATCAGAGGGGAGAGATTCATTCATATATAAGGAACCATCTGACTAAAGGGCTGAGAGGCCAGTTAAGAAGATGAGGGGTAGAGAGGAGGGCTACAGTAGACGGGGCTGGGGTAGAAAAGACTGGGCTAGAAAATGGTGAGCAGTAGATAAGAGAGAGCAAGTAGACTGGGGCCAACAAATGGAAAGCTTTGAAGCCACAAATGGAAGCTTATAGAGTAGTTGATTTGGAGGAGGATGAGTTTTGGGTAACTGTACTTACAATCAGTCTCGGCCAGCATTGCTGAAAAAACCTGAGGACACATGAGGATGGCAAGAAAGCAAAAAAAAAAAAAACCAAAAAACCACAAAACCTGTAGTATAACTACCTTCCAATGGATCTTGTACATTAAAGGATGATAAAGTTACATCATTTGATGGAAGGAATTGGGAGGAGAGGGAGGTTGTTATCATCATCATCGTCAATAATAATAATGTTGGTATTTGTTAAGCGCTTACTATGTGCAGAGCACTGTTCTAAGCACTGGGGGAGATATAGGGTGATCAGGTTGTCCCATGTGAGGCTCAGTCTTCATCCCCATTTTACAGATGAGGGAACTGAGGCACAGAGAAGTGAAGTCAATGATATTGATGAGGTGCTTACTGTGTGCAGAGCACTTATAAAGCACCTGGGAGAGTATAGCGTACCAGATTGTAAGGGATAAAAATGGAAAAGATACAGATCTACCACCTTGGGCTAAGATACCTATAGAATCCTGGAACACTTTAAGAGGGAAAGTTCCAGAAAGAAATGGGGCATTCTGGGAAATCCAGACAGCAACAGCTCATCTACTTCTGTAGCTTTGACTGATAATTTTTCCCCTCAGGATGAGTTTCTTTCAATCTAAATTAATATTTACTTTCATTCAGTTTCCTGCAAGCCTCTTAATGCTCCTTATGAGACGCACCCCCAATCAATACATCATCAAAGCACACCTTTGTTCATCTACATATTCCAGTAATTGTGTTACTCTTTAAGGGAAAACTTTTAGAGCAGAGCATCATTTGAATGTTAACTCTGTAAAATAACACCTTCTCAATGGTAAATTGACTATAGACAGTAGCTTCTTAGATTCCTACATTCTTCCAAAAGTATCTCCTGGGCTGCTCTGCACCCAATCAATGCTCAATAAATACCACTGATTGAATTCCAGAGTTGCACTTAGGCATTTGGGCCCTGCCAGCTGACCAAAAATGTCATCACTTTGAGTATGAAAAAACCAAAACCTTTCTCTTTTAAAATGCATTATTTGGAATCCAAGCATAATGCAAACAATCCATCTTTTTCTCTGCTATCATTAATGAACGTGCCAATTCCATGGCTCTACTTCTCCACCATTCCTTGCATCTCTGATTTAAATTCCTCTTTCAGTTTTCCCATTAAAATTGAATTGCATTCCCTTGACCAAATATTACCAAAATGTAGAATTTCCTTCAGTCAGTTTAAAATTGAAGTATAACTACCCTCAGATACCATTTAATGTCTCTCTTGGACTTGAATATTTTCTTCCTGTGGCAAGTTAATCGTTCTTTGAATTAATCTAAGTGTGAAACATGCTGGTAATCTCCAAACTGGCACTCTTTTCCCTTTAACAACAATACAGTGTCTAATTTCCATTTTAATATTTAAATTTTCCTGACAAATTACAAGATCCCACTATTGGAAAAAGATTTTTAGTGCATGATCTGAGTATCGCCTCTGAAACCTTCCAATTCTGGTTTAATTTTTAACCTGTTATAAATCCATTTTGATATATTTACTTGGGCATCTGTGCTAGGGGAAATTACCAAATCCATTTATATGCTATTTGATGTAACCCTTTTATAGCTTAATCTTAATTTTCCATTCACTTACATATTTCCTGTGATCGAGTCTGTCTTTAAAAATCTACAGATATCTTCTTTCTGTCCTAATAAAATAATCTAAATAGTGATATCTGTTTAGGCTTATATATGCCAAGTTCTGGGCAAGATACAATACAATCAGATAAGACACAATTCCTGTACAACAAAGGGCTCCCATTCTAAGGGGAAAAAAGAATGGGTATTTAACATCACTTTACATATGAGGAAATTGAAGCCCAGAGAAGTAAAGCGATTTGCCCAAGGTCACACAGTAGGCAAGTGGTGGAGTCAGGATTAGTAACAGTTCTTTCCAAATATCTTTTCTCTTACCATATTTTTGGTAATCTAATATTATTTCTATTCTTTCTACCTCAACCAAATCCTGGTTATCTTCTGCTTTATAACATTGCCTTTTGTTGTTTCCCATCAGTTGCATATGGAATGATTTAACTTCAGCTGGTTGACATATTTAAATGGTTTTGTTTAGCTCATTTACTTCCAGGAGGTTTTTTCAAGTGTTCATATTACTTATTCCAAAAGCTGTTTGATTTCTAGGTAAGGGATCTCCCAGGGTTCCAAAATTCCAGCTGTTCTCAAACTCCTTAGCACTGTCAGATAGGCTGAGACTATTACCTCTTCTTCTGAGTGTTTTGTATAATTTTAATCTTTTAAAAGACCCATTGTCCTTCAGGTTTCAGAAGCCAAGACATTTCTAGACTACCCCTGGTTAATCAAACTGTTAATAATAAAGAAATATTTGAGCACCCTCTGTGTGCAGACCACCGATCTAAGTTCTTGGAGCGGTATAATAGAATTAATAAACACAAACCCTGCCCTCAAGAACCTTAAAATCTAGCAAGGTGGAAAACAGTTTCTAAAATAACTTTTCTCAGACTCTGTTAAATATGAGACTGTTCCGTTATATTTAGGAATATTGGAACTTCCAGAGAGATGCCGTTTTAGATTTAATCCACTTGCTCTCGGAAATATTTAAACTTTTGTACAGTTGTTTTGTCATGACCAGCATTTACAGTCAGTTTTCAAGCTTTAAGTTCATTTAGTTGCCCCAGTCTAAACAGGAATTTTCTCCCACTCATCAGATTGCATTTTGCTTTCAGTTAACTCCTGGTAACTATATTGCATGTTCTCGCTGAAAATCAATCTAGTCACTGAATGTTTTATTAAAGGAAAAAATACACTTTTTAATTTACATGGTTAAACTTTGAACACATGAACCTCATATCTCATTTCCGCTGCTTTTTGCTGACTTTTCCAGCACTTCCTGACCCTCTTTGGAATTTTCCCTCTTAAAGTTATACTCTCTTGACACTAAGAGTCTCTGCAAAGCTGTGACGATTCTAGCGATATGGTCAAAGTGGCAGGCGTGGAAGAACAATTTCAGCTTCAAGGTACCCAAATATGATTTTCCAAACACACCCACTCTGGAACCTCCTGAGGAGATCAGAACTAGCAGCACTGAATGTGCTAAGCAGTTGTGACTAGTGAATTTGCAAAGAATGTTGGTTAGGTGTAAGAAAACAAGGATCCTTCTCCATGCGTTCTTAGAGACTTTCCCAAATACAGCAGCTCTGACTATTTGGTGAGTGGAATACTTGAGTCACAATCCTACCCTTATGCAAGCAGGACTCTCTCCCCTCCTTAAAGCTTGGGGGCCAGTTCTATCTAGAGACTGCAGAACAAGAAAATTTATGGCTCGACCTGGGTGTGTCTGTATCTAAATTTTTCTAGCTGTTTATGACCACACCTTCATCTCAAGTGAGTCATGCACTTTTGTGAAGTTCTGTAATTCTCCTTCTGTGGGGGGTTAGCCGGGGTACAGTCTCACAGTTGGGAAGTCCGGGCTTCCTTCCGCTGAACCAAAGAGAACTTCAGGCTGTGGGAGCCTTTAGGTAACCACTTGTGTACATAAACCTGAGTCAGGGCTGAATCTATGACAATTAATGATCTGCATAACTCAGATCTGAAATATTTGAGTGATTTGCTAACGTAGGCCAAGCGTAGAGTAGTTAAGACCAGTCTAAACTATCTGGAGATGATTATAACAATACTGGTATTTGTTGAGCACTTACTACAAGGCGTAGTGGATAGGGCACGGGCCTGGGAGTCAGAAAGTCATGAGTTCTAATCCCAGCTCCACCACCTGTCTGTGGCGTGACCTTGGGAAAATCACTTCACTTCTCTGGGCCTCAGTTAACTCATCTGAGAAATGGGAATTAAGACCGTGAGCCCCACGTGGGACAACCTGCCTACCTTGTATCTACCCGGTGCTTAGAACAGTGCTTGGCACACAGTAAGCGCTTAACAAATACCATAATTATCATTATTATTCATTCAATTGTATTGATTGAGCACTTACTGTGTGCAGAGCACTGTACTAAGTGCTTGGAAAGTACAATTCAGCAACAAATAGAGACAAGCCCTGCCCACAATGGGCTCACAGCCTAGAAGGAAGGAGACAGACATCAAAGCAAGTAAATGGGCAACAACTGCATCGGTATAAATAGAATTATAGATACGTACACATCATTAATAAAAATAAACAGAATTATAAATATGTACATATATACACACAAGTGCTGTGGGGCAGGGAGGGGGGTCAAGCAGAGGAAGCGAGTGGGGGCGATGAGGAGGGGAAGGGGAGCAGGGGAAAGTCCGGGAAGGCCTCCTGGAGGAAGTGAGCTTTCAGTAGGGCTTTGAAGGGATGTGTGCTATTTTGGCGGATTTGAGGAGGGAGGGCATCCCAGGCCAGAGGAAGGACATGGGCCAGGGGTCGATAGAGGGACAAGCGAGAAGGAGGCACGGTGAGAAGGTTAGCGGCACCAGAGGAGCGGAGTGTGCAGGCTGGGCTACAGAAGGCGAGAAGGGAGGTGAGGTATAAATTATTATGATTATACATCAGGCACTGAGCAAAGCACTGGAATAGATACAAGATAATCAGGTCCCACATGGAGCTCACAGTCTAAGTAGTGGGGAGAAGAGGCACTGAATCCCCCTTCTCCACATAAGGGAACCAAGGCACAGAAAAGCTAAATCCACTCCCCAAGGTCACGCAGCCAATAAGTGGCAGAGCTGGGATTAGAACCCAGGGCCTCTGACTACCGGCCCATGATCAATGCTTCCTAAGAGGTTTAAGCGACCATAATCAAGGTCTGATTTTGAAGTCCGCTTGAAGGACAATAATAATGTTGGTATTTGTTAAGCGCTTACTATGTGCCGAGCACTGTTCTAAGCGCTGGGGTAGACACAAGGGAATCAGGTTGTCCCACGTGGGGCTCACAGTCTTAATCCCCATTTTACAGATGAGGTAACTGAAGCACCGAGAAGTGAAGTGACTTGCCCAAAGTCACACAGCTGACAAATGGCTGAGCTGGGATTTGAACCCATGACCTCTGACTCCAAAGCCCGTGCTCTTTCCACTGAGCCACGCTGCTTCTCTGCAAACTAGAGTAGCTTTGTTCAATGATTAAAGTCCTAGTGATCAGAGTTCAGACCAAAAAAATCCAGGTCAGTTTCTTTGAAGACATTTTTAAACCTTACCTAAATCGTTTGAGATTTTTAGGTAAAGTGAAAGAGAAAGATGTAGAGGTGCTTTATGATGTCTGAAGGCCATTTTCTTACATATGCAAATATACCTGCTTGATAGAAAAGCCCTGCCTTGCCAGAGAAGCAGAGGACTGTAAATTTCTTGAGGGCAGGGAGTCTACCAACTCTTCTGTATTCTACTCGACCAAAGGCTTAGTACAGGCCTGCACACAGTAAACACTCAATCAATTAATCAATCATATTTATTGAGTGCTTACCACACTCAGAGCACTGTACTGAGTGATTGGGAAAGTACAATACAACTTCATTGTAAGACACATTCCCTGCCCATAATGAGCTCACCCCATGACTACCTCTAGGCTGGGAGCTCGTTGAGGGCAGGAAATGTGTCTGTTTATTGTTATATTGTACTCTTCCAAGTGCTCAGCACAGTGCTCTGCACACAGTAGGCACTCAATAAATACAATTGAATGAATGAGTGAGTAAAGCTCCCCTGCAGCCAGCCAATGCCACAGTCTCAAATCTAAAACCTGATCAGCCCAGCATTTTACTGTAGGAAAAGCAGCATGGCAGAGTGGATGGATTAAGAAGGACCTGGGTTCTAATCCCGGTTATGCCACTTGTCCACCGTGCGACCTTGGGCATGTCAACTCACTTCTCTGGACGTCAGTTACCTCAACTGTAAAATGGGGATTGCGACTGTTAACCCTACGTGGGACAGGGACTGTGTTCAACCCAATCTGCTTGTATCCACCCCAGCGCTTATTACAGTGTCTGGCACCTAGTAAGCCCTTAATGACTACTGTCATTATTATTACTGGTACAATGCCCCATTCTCTGTGGGCACCCTTAATTGTGATGAATGGACTCCCGGCTGGAATTAAAGCAGTCAGATGGAGTTTATACCTAAAGGTCTAGCGGGAGGAAGAAAGGAAAACTTGAGGTTGGTGCTCTTTAGTGTAAAACTAGTCGGGAGACCATGAATGAGAGATGGAAAACAGGGCCACGCTGGAAGCAGAGAAAAGGTAATCAGCAACTGGCTGCAGAGACAACAAACAGGATGTGGGCTGTACCATTTTCCTCATCTCCGGGAAGCTCGGCCCATTACAACCCTCTGCAGTAAGGGAATGGCTGCCTGCTGTATGTCTCTAAGCCCTGAGGTGTTCATTATGGCAAGGCTGCAGTCTGCCTTATACGTCCATGTCTATTTTTAAATAGATGGGCAATATACTTATGGGATGTGCTTTATTTTTCTTTCAGATTTATTCCCTGGGGCGGGGCAGTGGTCCTAAGGCTTGAAAATCGGAACACAAAAATGAGCAAAGGCATATTTTTCTGCCTTTGTAACCGAAGTCTGGGCAAAGTCTGGGGAAGCTACCAAGGAGAACTAATCCCGTACATTTTACAATCCTGAATTCCACATTCTCGATCTGCTTCTGAGAAATAGGGCACAATAAGAATATATAAATTGCTGAGAAAGGCCCTGGGAAGAGGAAGGACTGAAGAAAGCGTTACTCTAAAGGGGATGTTTACTACAACAGCTCATGCAGCTGTTTTTCAGGAAATCATCATTTTAACAGAAGGAGAGGTCTAAGTTTTAATGAACTGTCTGTATTTAAGGGCAGGAAAGCGAGATAGCCAAGAATGATGCAGAGACCAACAGGATCCAGTAAATGTATTTGCAATCACAGCATTCTAGCAGCTTTAATGTAATGGTTTGTTTTCCCCCCCTCAGAGTGTGTTACCGACTTCTAAAGATTAACATAAAGCATATTTCTCTTCTGTGTTGTTCACACCCTCCAAATACATAATCTCATTTATTCGTATAACTTCCCTGTGAGGCAAGGGTAGCTTTTATTACCATATTTGACAGACAGGGAGAGGAGGACCAGAGAGATTAAGTATCTTACTAAAGATCACCCAGAAAGTCATCGGAAATTAGGACCAGAATTTTGGCATCCTAATTCCAAATCTAGTCTATTTCTCAGACCCTTTATTTCCCAAAAGGATCGGTGAGGAGGTGATAAATTGTTCATCTTCTACTGTTTTTGTTTCCAATTTTATTTTCCCTTTCAACTTGCTATTGTTTTTCTATGTATCTAGCCTCCACCTATTTAGATTGCAAGTCCTGTGTGGGGCAGGGACTGGGTCCGGCCTGATTATCTTCCATTTATCCCAAGCGCTTAGTACAGTGCTTGGCACATGGTGAGCACTTGAACAAAGACCACATATTATTATTATTATTTAGACTGTGGGCCAGGGATTGGGTCCAAAGCAATCTCCAAATGTTTCTTCCCGGGCTTAATTCAGAGTTTTGCACATTTGTAAATCCTTAATATGCTACTGATTGATTGATGGGGTGGGGGGGAGATACCCTGTGAAGGAGCTAGGCAGCGATGTAAGAATCAGCTCAGCTCTGCAATACCAGCTGCTCCCCAGTTCTCCAAATCTCTCTTTCAAGGCCGCCCGGCTATTCACTGCTGTGCTGTGTCATAGCAAACACCCTTGCACTGGCAGAATAATTCTTCACTCTTCCTTCCTCCCTCCATTAGACGTCCATGGCACCCTCTACAGTGACCTGTTTCTCCCTCAGCCGGCGAGACAGAAAACAGGACCTAATGATTTATCATCCAGGCTCAATGTTACGCAACAGAATTCTAAGGCTCCAAAATTTTGAAACAGACTTTTAGAACAAATACACCGTTTTATTAGGACTCTCGGAATAATAAAGTGTGAATGGTTGATTGAGAGCAAATGACATACTCATCTAAGCATTTTGTAAAGCATTTCATTTGGCAGATTGTTTTTTTCCTCAAGTGGTTATGGGGAAGGAAGAATCATTCTTCTAGTTTCTTAACTGCTGATGGATTACTAAGTAACTATGTGAAACAAGGAAATGAGCATGTGCATTTCTGATGAGACGTTTATAGGCTTTATTAAATATTTATTTTTCTTTTTGCCCCAGCTTTTACTTCTGAAAGGAAATCTATCCCCTCCTTTCAATGTCCTGGGTGTTAATGTGCAGTTTCTTCATGAAATTTTTTTTAATGGTATTTATTAAGCACTTACTATGTGCCAAGCACTGTACTAATTTGACCCGTCACCGCCATGGTTGGCATGTCGCATCACATCCCCAGCTATATTTACCTCCTTTTTCTTTACTTTGCTTTGTAAATCACCAGGGCGTAATCTCTGCAATTGGCAATGTAACTGAGAAAACACATTCTGTACAGTAAATGATTACACCCTTTCTTCCCTAGGTGGGTTTTTCCCTGTCGACTTGCAAAAGATAGCTTTGCTATGGAGAGGCTGTCTGTTCATCGGTTTGGCTTTGTTCATTTACTGTTTCGTTAAAGCACAGTGTGAAGTGAGACAGCCAGTGTGGGTAGAGAATGGATATCTATGTGTTCCTTTGCTCGTTTTGAAATGATTACATGATTACAATCACTGCTCTGCCCCTATAAATCTCTGAATCCCAGCCGATTAGACAATGCAGCTAATACAATCCAAATTTATCTACAGAAACGCAAGAGGAAAGCTACAAGTATGATGCAAATGAGTTACTGGCTGCAGTTTCATTCCAGGCAGAATATGTGGCAATAAATATAGCACAGAATGTTCAGACTTTTTAACCTTTTTTTATTTTTATAAAGATCTAGTCATTTTGGTCTACACTGCATGTCCCCTGTATGGGCAAGCTGATTCTTCCTGTAATGCTTATACATGTGTTTTCTGCATAATATTAAATAGTAACCTTTGAGTCACCCACATCCTGATATACACCACACTTGAACACCACATTTTCCTTGTGAAAAAATAATAGAATCTCTTTATGCAAGGGCTGATAAATAGGGTTTTTTTTCTTCCTCCATTTCTTTTTGAAAGGGGGCCAGTGTTTGAATACTCTGACTCCAAGCCCTCCCTCTTCTGAAAGGATACTGTCTATACAGCAGAAAGTAGAAACCGATCCACCCAAAAATTGTTATTTTATTCATTACATTGTGCAATTTACAACTTCCTGTGTTTTTATTCTACGCTTGTCATATGCCCTGGTTTTTATCTGCTTGTTTCTTCAACACTTTAACGCTGAGAAGGCCATATTGATTTTTCTAAGATTAACAAGAGAATTCTTTAGATTATAATTTTTTTAAGTATTTTTCTGGACTCCTCAACTATTTCCTCTATTTACTGAACAAACTAGTTATTCTTGCAGTATGGCACAATGTTCCGAAATATGAGTTTGACATTTAGCACTTGGATTGGGTAAGATCTCATAGGATTTCAGTTTTAGCACCTTATTGGGGTGAGCCCAGAAATAGTGAGGCTAGAAACTATGTCCATTAGAGACACGGCAATGCATGTGAATTGCTGCTGAGGTGAATATGGTGCGCTTAGAAGAGTAAAGGGAAGGGAGCGGGGGTGGTTGCAAAACCAAAAAGTATCCTTGTGCTTGAATTCAACTGGGATTGCCTCTGACTAGAGACATTTGTTGCTTCTCCCGTGTTGGTGATGTCACATAAGCCAATGCACATAAGAACAAGAAATTACCAACCCATATTAATATTTTGCTACTCTGCCCATTGATCTAGATGGGATATAAATCAATTCTCTTGAGACTCCCTTTTGAACTTGGAAGGGTACAAGTGATGAGTCTCCCAGGAAAGGAGTGAGGAAATGTATCTCTCCTTCCAAAACTAAGAGTGAAAGGTGGAGAACTGACATGGCCTAAAGGAAAGAGCAAATGGAAGTCAAGGGATCTTAGGTTCTAATCCTAGTTCTGCCACGTACCTGATGTGTGACCTTGGGTGAGTCACAGTGTCTCTAAACCTCAGTATCCTCATCTGTAAAATGCGAGTTAGTACCTGTTCTCCCTCCCCCTTAGACTTTGGCCTCTGTGTGGGACAGAGGTCACATCTGATCTGATTGTACTGTAAGAACAATAATAATAATAACTGTGGTATTTGTTAAGCACTTACTATGTGCCAGGCACTGTACTAAGCACTGGGGTGGATACAAAAAAAATCGGGTTGGACACAGTCCCTGTCAAACATGGGGCTCACAGTCTCAATCATTTTACAAATGAGGTATCTGAGGCACAGAGAAGTGGAGTGACTTGTATCCATCCCATGGTTTAGCACAGTGCTTGGCACATAGTAAGTGCTTTAGAAACACCAGTTATTATTATTCTTATGAATAAATTCAGACTCCCAACCTCCAGAGTCACTCAGATGATGCTACCTATGAACGTGTTCTTGCTGGGTGAAGGCTGAAAGAAAGCCACAAAAGTGAGGCCCCACATTCATTTCTTCAATCACCTCTTGATTATCTACACATTAAGGAATTTAAATCATCCAACACGTAATGAAGATGGCTTAAACCCCATTTAGACCAACTTGGGAAGCGATTCTGAGCACTGCTTGGCTCATGAGGGAAGTGGCCCCAGCTTACTGGTTCTGCTGGAGAAAACTAGCGGAAAGAGCAGAGGCCTGAGAGTCAAAGCACCTGGGTTTTAATCCCACTTCTGTCACCTACCTGCTGTGTGTGACCTTGGATACGTCCCTTAACTTCTTTGTGCCTCAGTTTTATCATTTGCAAAATGGGGGCTCAATACTTGTTCTCCCTCCTACTTAGACTCGAATGAAGGACAGGGATTACGTCCGACCCGATTACCTTTCATCTACCACGGTGCTTAGTTCAGCGCTTGGCACACCGTTAGCACTTATAAATACCACCATTATCATCATGATTGAGAAGATCTTAATGCGGGAAAAGTCAGGGGGAAGATTATCACACCCCCAATGAGAGCTTTCAGGTTTGACGTTAATTCACAAAGTTGATGAAACACTCATGGATAACTGTGACACTGTTGAAGATGACTATCCTCATCTGGCAAAAATGAATCATGAATAGGTGAGGGGTTATTTCTGAGACTAATGAAGCATTTCCATTTTATAAACTCTGATTTGGTAAAGGTTTAAATCAGAGATTAAAATACTTCCTAGGGCCAAAAGGAAAAAAAAAATCCCTCCCTCATCAATCTATCATTATTTGAAAGATGGGATAGGTTCCATAGTGAACCCACCTAAGCAGCTCAGAGCTCATATGCAGAAACACAGAGAGAAACTACTAATAGTAGGTAATGTTCTTTAAGCCAGAGCCCTCCTAACTTGTGACTTCTCTGTGTCTCAGTTTCCTCATCTGTAAAATGGAGATTCAATGCCTTTCCTCCCTCTTAGACTGTGAGCCCCATTTAGTACAGGACTTGGTTCTGCATCTACCCCAGCCCCTAGAACAGTGCTTGACACATCATTAGCACTTAAATACAACATTAATACCATTCTCAGAGTAGGGTTGAGCTTTGCCTTGGTCTTTCTCAAGTCTTGCATCCCACAAAGATCCTCTTTTTCCATTCAGGAAATCGGGATGGTCCCACCAGGCTCCCACAAAGGGAAAAAAGGAGCAGGGGTGAGTACAGGTACCACTCTTTTTGGGCTTGATTCGGGATCCATGGGTCAGGTCCAGCCAAGCTGAACCTTAAAACTCTGGATCAGTCGGGGCCCGTGGCAGAAGGGCCAGGGATCAAAAGGAAAGCTCTTCTACACCCAATTCTGCCAGAATTCAGGTTTTCCCTTTGGCCAGAAAGCTGTTAGGAAATTAGAGAATGTTGGCCTGACAAGGCAGGCCTGCTTGGATACAGGACTCTGCAATCAAAAAAAGCTGCTCGTGCACACACGTGGCATCAAACACCAGGAGTACTACAGTTTAAGTTTTTCTACATATGGGATTTTGCAAGAAGGCAGCCCCTGTGTTTTAGGACAATCTCCTTTTTTGTTCTACTCAGCTCTAAGGCTTGCTTTGTACAGTATCTTTTAGGCTAGCCAGCTTGGACATGAGAGAGGATGGATGTACCCCCTAATAAAAACTGAAGCTGGAGCTATCTAATCCTTCATCTACACGGGTCCCTAGAGTTGTACCATAAGACTGCCCAGGTGGATCCTGAACCACTTCCTCCATTTTGTATTACCTGGCGGAGGCGGGAAAGGAAACACGCATGACCTGTGCTGTGGGGATGGCTACTGCAGAAATAGTACTGTACTTTATAAATTTTTTTTAACGTATCTTATTCTACCCTACACGTCTTCTGCCTAGAATCTGTTAGCGGAGTACATTTCATTGACTATTTTAAGATTCAGAGATCCACCATGTCACACCTCTGACTTCCTAGGCAATTTTCAGTCCTGCCGCTAGATGGCAAAAACAAGCAAAATCAAATAGATTTAACCCATTTCCAGGTCATTCATTCATTCAATAGTATTTATTGAGCGCTTACTCTGTGCAGAGCACTGTACTAAGCCTGGGGATATTCCCCATTAGCGCAGTCCTGAAGTCTTTCCCTCCTCCCATCCTCTTAAGACGACCCTGACCCCCTGGTTCCTTGTCCCTTCTGGGTCCAAGGTCCAGATCCTGAGCTGTAGCTTCAATCTGATAAAGTGGGCTAAGTACTTCCTGAAGGAGAGGAGGCAGGGAGGGAGGCTCTCAAACTAAGCTTCTGGTGGACAGGAAACTCCGCGCTGGCCTACGTATTTAGTACGGTGTTCTGCCCGCAGTCAGCACTCAATAAAGCAGCAGCATGGCCTAGTAGAAAGAGCACGGGCCTGGGAGTCAGAGGACCAAGGTGCTAATCCCGCCTCTTTGGCTCATCTGCTGTATGACCTGGGGAAAGTCACTTAACTTCTCTGTGCCTCAGCTTCCTCATCTGTAAAATGGGGATTAAATCCTAGTCCCTCCTACCTAGACTGTAAGCCCCATGCAGGACAGGGCCTGTCTCCAAACTGATAAAATGGTAAGCACTTAAGTGCCGGTAAAAATAAATACAATTAACTGCTGGATTAATGCCCTGCAACTGATTCCAGTGCTGTACTCCAAACCTTACTGCTTTCCTTACCTTTGCTCCCACCGATGTTGTGAGCTCTGGGAGACTACCTGTCCCAATAATAAAAATGATGGTATTTGTAAGCAGCGTGGCTCAGTGGAAAGAGCACAGGCTTGGGAGTCAGAGGTCATGGGTTCGAATCCCACCTCTGCCACTTGTCAGCTGTGTGACTGTGGGCAAGTCACTTCACTTCTCTGTGTCTGTTACCTCATCTGTAAAATGGGCATTTAGATTGTGAGCCTCACGTGGGACAACCTGATGACCCTGTAACTACCCCAGCGCTTAGAACAGTACTCTGCACATAGTAAGCGCTTAACAAATACCAACATTGTTCTCTGT
The DNA here is from genome assembly GCF_004115215.2 of Ornithorhynchus anatinus. Lineage (NCBI taxonomy): Eukaryota > Metazoa > Chordata > Mammalia > Monotremata > Ornithorhynchidae > Ornithorhynchus > Ornithorhynchus anatinus. The sequence continues at coordinate 10,686,827 of NC_041735.1, read as the reverse complement.
GCCTCAGTGACCTCATCTGTAAAATGGGGATGAAGACTGTGAGCCTCACTTGGGACAACCTGATTACCCTGTATCTACCCCAGCGCCTAGAACAGTGCTCTGCACATAGTAAGGGCTTAACAAATACCAACATTATTAACATTATTATTATTAATAAGCACTTACTCTGTATCAAGCACTGTTCTAAGTGCTGGGATAGACACAAGCTAATGAGGTTGGACACAGTCCTCTTTGTACAGCTCAAGCCTGGGGAAAATGGGGCTCCATAAGCCCTATTTCTGCCTTTGATTCTGCCCGTTGTCCATCGGTTGCGAAACCCATGAGCCTACCGCTCGCACTGTAAGGAACCAAACAGGCCGGATTAGGCAGGACAGTCCTACTCTTTGGGGTTCCGTCCTGCCACCTGAATGAGCTAGTGTGGGACCAATTAAGGGTCCTACATTTCCCTGGGGTGTCAGAAGAGAACCCCCGAGCTGCAACGGCAGGGCCGGTGAAATGACGGCAGGGAGGGAGATGAGGATGAGGCGGCCGGTTGCCTATTGTGCAACCATGCACGGGAGTTTCCAGTACAGCTGCAACAACGTGTTTCTGGCCATGCTGGAAACTGAACCACAGCCAAGTTCGGCCAAGGTGGCAATCGGGGCCCAGAAGCCACACAGTCCACTTGGAGAAAAATGCTTGCATCAGCAGCTGCAGTCCCAGTTGAACGGCCAAATCTAGAATAGGCCAAATTGTCCATTCCAAGCGCTTAGTACAGTGCTCTGCACAAGTAAGCGCTCAATAAATACTTTTGAATGAGTGAATGAATATGCTACAGAAAGCCCTAGTGTTTCTCCCTGAAGGATAGCAGGACTGAAGACAGGGACAAAGTTGAGGGTGAATCCATTTCCCTTTCCTCTGGCATCATTTCTCCTTATCTCTTTCCCTCCTCTCTACCTTCTCTTTCCTCACCCTCGCACCATCTCTCTCCTTCTCTCCCCCTCAACTCTTCCCTCTGTTGTGTGGCTGGCTCCACCCCCTGAAGATCCCAGCCTGGCTCTCACTGCACTTCAAGTGACCAGAAATTAAGGGGACTTGCCCCCGTTTTCCACTCCACCTCACAGGCTTGTGGTCAAATCAAAACTTTTGATGAACAAGAGGCTGCCTACACATGGTGACTGCACTTCAAATCGGCCTATCCACACCTTTGGCCTCCCAGCAGACCACATTCATTCATCCCTATTCGAACCAGCCTTCCACTAAAATATTGCTACAATACCCCTATTCCCCAGTGCATAGTACTGTGCCTGATTTTGCATTGATGACTCTTGGCTATTGTTCCTTTAACTGCCTGGAGAATTTGGTGGGTGATCTTGTATAACCCCGGGGCTTTGTTTGATACCAAGGCCAAATGGGGTAGTGTAATGACAAAGTGCTAAATCAGATTTATTTTCAGTCTTACCTATGAACACGCTTTACTGTTGAAGAGCTGTCAGAATTCCTTCATTTGCTTGTGGCCTGTTTATTTCTGTTTTGTTTTATGATCTTACTATATTTATCTGCTTAAGCTATTTTTTTCCCTTAATTCCGTATCTCTGAGACACCGGGAGGCGTGGAGATTGCATTCCAACCCCATTAGAAAAGTAAGATTCGCAAAGATTTTAGAAATTTTACCACTAAAAAATTTACAGTAAGGCTCCCTCCTCCCCCCACAGCTCTGGCAAGGAAAAAAAAATCTGAACATGTAAACATTCCACAAAGGAACTAGAAGGACCTTTCTACAGAGTAACTAAGGGTCCTTTTTTACATAATGACCCTTTTGTACTTTGAAATGTGCATATGTGACTATAAAACTCAGTTAGACAAAAAGAGAATGAGCTTAATTTTACACATTTCCTTGGTTTTGCTTTTTAAACTCCCTTTAACTCATCTATTTTCGGGAAAAGAACTGTTCATCCATTTTGCTTAGCCCAACACTAGTTCAATGTGAAGAAACACCCTTTCCCCTTCAGAGACCTGACCGTGTCGCCGGGAAAGATTTTCATTCCAGCTGAAAATTCTGAGTCCATTACTGACAACCCATGTTTTTCTTTAAAAACATCAAGGGCACGAGCTGGCAGGAAGTGGGGATTAAACCAGATACTCAACTCAATTGAAATCTGCTTTCCCATGTGGAAGCAACCTCTCTGACAAACAGAATGTGCATTTTTAAATCATTACAAACTTATATTTATAATTCCTGAACTAGTTCAGAATTATTTCTCATCCCATTTCTTAGACAAGCTCCTCTTTAGCAAGAACAGTGTATCAAGAGTCCAGACAGAAAGAATGCTCTACCCACCTATTAATCTGTGTTTATCTATCTCTGCAATATCCTGGCATCTTTTGCAATCATTTCAAGTGCTCCAGAAAGTGGTTGATTCTATTTTTTTTTTTTTAGAAAAGATTTCCAAATACATTTTGCAGCTGAATAATGAGTACCTTTCTCTTTGCATTGGCTCTGGTTTTCTTTGTAAGATAATGCCCAATAGGATACTTAAAGAAATCAAAATGAAGAAAACCTACAGAAATGCCAGACAACTATTGTGTTTAGGTGAACAGACGAGATGGTTGATGTTTTTCATTTTTCTGTGTCCGTCCCTAAAGCAGAGACAAAGGAGAGCAGCAGGAAAATTAAACTAAGCTAATCCAATGAATTTGGTCTGTTCAATGTTTGTAAAGAACAGGCATTTTTCCTTGAAGAGACTGGATATTCTACCTCCTGAAGGAACCCTACAGCGCCTTGCCAGTAATTCAGTATGTACCTGACCAAAAAAAAAAAAAAAGGAGTTGTCCAACTGGTTTTGTTATTTTAGCTGGCTACAGCAGAGAGAAGCAAACAGAGCCTTATCATCTCAATTAGGTCTGACTGACATTATTTTCAAGTAAATATTTATAATTGCGGATGATATTCCATTGCTTTTGAGTGGCTGGGATGCACAGACTTTGTATCTAGCAGATTAATCGTTGCAGCTGGAAGATGAGATAGTGATTGACTGCAACTAGAGCTAAGCAGGTCACCCTACCCATTCAGTGGATAGAAAGTAGTTTGTCATTAAGGGGGAAGATCTGATGTCTGTGTGGCCTTGCAACTAAATAAAGAAACTCTCTTTCCTCTGCCCCAGAACGATAGCAGATGAGCAGCTATTATTATCGAATCTTCGCCATCGCTCCGAAATCTATGCTGATGCAGAAATTTTCATATTCTTCATTCAGGAAGTGGGCTGCCAAGCACCGAGATTCTTTCGGCTCCGAGCATATAAACAAATGCAAAAGGAAGTCGAGTCGAACTTCAGCCCGCTTCTTTTGTTCTCGAAGCTAGCATTAAGAAAACAAAACCAAACCTTCTGGGGGTTCGGTTAGAGAACAGATCTCATGGTGAGAGACCAGAAAGGGGAGGGGAAACAAACAAACAAAAAAAAACCCACCTACATATTCCTTGGGCTTTCCTCCGGTTAGTTTCCGCAGAGAACGGAGCCTCAAAACAGAACGTGTACAATGAGTAAAGAAAGGTTTCATGGCACGTTTCGGCTCATAGGAACGACCACTTGGTCTTGGTGTCTAACTGTAGTTCTCTCTAACTGCAGCAGCTGCTGAAATTTCAGGGTTGAATAGTGTGCTCTCAGATAGGCAGATTATAGATAGCAGACAAGCAGGGGAGAGATTCTGTGAGTGTACAATGGCTAAGCTTAAATCAAGGCTGCTGGGGTACTAATTCATGCCCAAGAAAAACTCACAGTAATGATTAATTAAAGGTGCAGTAAGCTTGGCAGGGGCGGATCACCAGACAGAATGGAGACATCTTATCTGCTTGATCTGCAGATACTTCTTTAAAAATCACTTATAATTAGGCCTTTAAAATGGATGAGCCTCCTTAAGGTTTCTCATCAACATGGAGGATTTGTCCAGTGCTCCGAGTAAAACTGAACATTTTCGAAACCAGTTGCCCAGTGTTTCTATCTGCCTACCTGCGGCTTGATACCTGCCACACCTATTCTCGCCACTTAGGAAAAGCCAGCCCGAATGGAATAACTGCAGAAAAACAAAACGACTGTGCACTGCAAATATTTACACTAGGGCTGCAAAATATAGGTTCAGTTTTAGTTTGCTGTTTCTGTACCTGACCTAAAATAAACACAAAGCCAGATTCTTATGTCAGTGCCCTGTGAATCCCCATCTGATTTTTTCCTCCTTCGACATTATTTAGAAAAGTTGAATGCTGTGAAGAGTAAACACTCAGCACAATGATAGACTATTCTGAAAGCTTGTCATTTCTAAAACGAGCTGTATTTGCAAAGCCGGGTATTTGTCGGGACACGTTTGCTCCATTAAAGCAGTTTCCTCCCTTCTTTTTATACAGTGTATTATAAACCGTTTTTGCCAGTGTAATTGTTGCTAGCATTACTGAACAAAACAACCAATGACAGGATGATTTAGACTTATGAAAGGGACCTAATTCAAGTTTTTTTTTCTTAGATTCATTAAGGTAGCCATTGATTTACCTCTTTTTTTTCAGTGGTATTTGTTAAGTGCTCACTATATTCCAGGCCCTGTACAAAGCGCTGGGGCAAATACGAGAAAAAATATTGGACACTGTCCCTGTCGCACACAGGGCTCACAGTCTTAATCCCATTGAACGGATGAGGTAACGGAGGCACAGAGAATGCAAGTGACTTGCCCAAAGTCACACAGCAGAAAAGTAGGGGGAGACCACGTGCTCCAACTCCAACGCCCATACTCTTTCTATTAAGCCATGCCACTTCCCTTTGCTCTCTGCTGAAAGCTCTACCTTCAGAAGAATCTGATCACCTCGAGGTGTTGCGGGTGGGGCTAGAAGGCCAGGAGTAAAAAACAAAAAACTATAGGCCAGAAGAGAAAACCAGGCAACCTACCAATCATTATTGGTATTTACTGAGAGCTTACTGTTTACAGAGCTCAAACTATAAAGATTATATAGTCATTAAATATAGTTATATATAGATTATAATGCAACAGAGTTGGTAAACTCATTCCCTGCCACTGCTGACATCCAAACAAAAGCAGTGGAAGCTGGCTCAGGTGCCATCTTGGAGTCATAGACCATAGATTGTTGTTGTTTTATGCTGTCGAGTTGTGTCCTACCCATAGCGACGCCATAGACACATCTCTCTCAGAACGCCCTACTTCCACCTGCAATCGTTCTGGTAGCATGTCCATAGAGTTTTCTTGGTAAAAATCCAAAAGTGGTTTACCATTGCCTCCTTCCGTGCAGTAAACGAGTCTCAGCCCTCAACTCTCTCCTGTGCCGCTGCTCCCCAGCACAGGGGAGTTTTGACTTGGAGCAGATTGCCTTTCACTCACTAGCCACTGCCCAATCTAGGAATAGAATGGACAGGCTTCTGCTTGACTCTTCCTCCTGTAGTCGTGACTGGTAGAGGCCTGGAAACTCTCCAGTGTCACCCTGAGAGGGGTAGACTAGAGGTAGCCGGAAGGAAATAGTTCTGCCCAGTTAAGTACAGCCCCAGAAAGCACCTATACAGCCATTTTGGCAAAGATAAGGAAGAGGAAGAAGAGTTATCTACCTAGCCTTCTCCTTTTTCTCAAAAAGGCCCTGCTGTGCTACTATTACCACTGTGATTGAGAGGTAACTGTCCACCATCATCCTGGAAAACAAGACCAGAAGGTTCTGACTTTAGACAACTTCAGGGGCCAGATGTGACCACAAAAATTATGATGATCCCACCTAAAGCAGGATTTTTATTCCAGCACTGACTATGTACAGAGATGGATTTTCATTAAACTGAGATCAATCTGAGATAGCAATTTAAGATGCCCCCATATTTCTGTAACATAAATGGGGAAATGTTGAAGCTAGATTTTAAAGGGCAGCAACAGCTCCAGGAACTAAACTCTTGTTCAAGATTAAAAACAAATTTCCAGTGCCTTAGAGGACACAATATTGACCAAATTTTCACAACTCCAAAATGTGCACCAGCAAGACTTCTGGGGGAGGGGCCAATAGCCAGCTCTGAGGCAATGTGGGAGGAGAAAAATGATAGAGAGAGAGGGAGTTCATCTTAACTTTTATCTGCCGCAGAGTTTAAAACTGTGTTTGACATACTAAGCACTTGAAAAAATACCATAAAACAAGAGGGAGAGAAGAGAGAGAGAGGGGAAGAATGTAGCCATAAAGAAGCATCAGGAGGAAGTAAGAAGCAGCAGCGAGTGAGCAGGCCGACCCCTTACCAGACATTCCACTGCTGAAACTCAGTGGCTGTAACTTTAAGGAAACCAATGTGGTCATGACTCCTCTACTCCTCTAAGAGGCCTCTCCTGATTAACCTCCAAACTCCCCAGGACACAACCCCTCAACTGCCATCTCGGCACTTCTTCACTACCTGAAATTGGCCTACTCCCAATGATATCTAGGTCCAGATCTCACAGACCCTATTGATTAAACACTAATAATAATAATAATCTTGATAAAGTGCTTACTATGTGCCATACTAAGTGCTAGCTAGGGTGGATACAAGATAATCTGATTGGACACAGTCGCTGTTTCATATGAGGCTCACAGTTTAAGTGGGAGGGAGAACATGTAGTGAATCCTCATATTAAAGATAAGAAAACTGAGGCCCAGAGAATGAAATGACTTGCCCAAGGTCATAAGGCAGGCAAATAGCAGAGGCGGGATTAGAACCCAGGTCCTGTGACTCCAGACCCATGTTCTTTCCTCTAAGCCACACTGCTTCTAAAGAAGACTGCTATGAGGAGGATATGAACCTGAGTGGGGAAACCCCATTTGATTTTTTGAGTCCAATCTTAACCGCTCATGTACAGATCCCTTTTTCTCCTTCCTCTTGTCTATAAATGATTTTAGTGTCTGTCTCCCCCTCTAGATTACAAATTTCTTGAGGGCAGGGATCATGCCTATTTAATCTGTTGACTCTCCCAAGAACTTAGTATGGTACTCTGCATAAAGTAAGTTCTCAATAAAAAACTACTGATGAACTGAATAACCTTAATTCCTTTTCTCCTTGACTCCAAACTGCCATCAGCTCCCTGAAGTTCTTGCCACTGCTGAAACTATGGCCCAAACAGAACATTTGACTTGCCCAGTCTGATGGCATAAGGAGTGCAACAGATGAGGACTTCACACTGGGCCAGCTTTCTACTTCCATCCTGAGGTGAGGGGAAGAAAGGGGGAGGGGGGGAATTTCTATGTGCTTATTATGTGTCAAGCACTGTACTTGGCACAGGGGTGGATATAGTACAATCAAAAGATCTAAATCCTGTCCCACATGGGGCTCGCAGTTTAAATAAGAAGGAGAACTGGTACTGAATACCCATTTTACTGAAGAGGAAACTCAGGCTCGGAGAAGTTAGAGAACTGGCCTAAGGTCATACAGCAGGCAAGTGGTAGAGCAGGGATTAGAACAAACAATGTGCCAGTGTTTGTTGTGCGCACAACATAATAACATAATGTGCAATCCTAGTGCATAGTGGGATCCTTACACTAAAATCGTGTCCCTCGAAGTAATAATAATAATAATAATAATAATAATAATAATGTTGGTATTTGTTAAGTGCTTACTATGTGCAGAGCACTGCTCTAAGCACTGGGGTAGATACAAGGTAATCAGTTTGCCCCACGTGAGGCTCACAGTCTTAATCCCCATTTTACAGATGAGGTAACTGAGGCACAGAAGTTGTGACTTTCCCACACTCACACAGCTGACAAGTGGCAGAGCATGGATTCGAACCCATGACCTCTGACCCCCAAGCCCGGGCTCTCTCCACTGAGCCACACTGCTCACCCCTCCCTCAGCCTCATAATAATAATAATGTTGGTATTTGTTAAGCGCTTACTATGTGCAGAGCACTGTTCTAAGCGCTGGGGTAAACACAGGGGAATCAGGTTGTCCCACGTGGGGCTCACAGTCTTAATCCCCATTTTACAGATGAGGGAACTGAGGCACAGAGAAGTTAAGTGACTTGCCCACAGTCACACAGCTGACAAGTGGCAGAGCTGGGATTCGAACTCATGAGCCCTGACTCCAAAGCCCATGCTCTTTCCACTGTGCCACGCTGCTTCATAATACTTATATACATATCTTTAATTGAATGTATTTATATTAATGTCTGTTTCCCCCTCTAAATGACACTCATTGTGTGCAACAAAATAGCTACCAACTTTATGTTGTTCTCTTCCAAGTACTTAGTACAGTGCTCTGCACACAGCAAACGATCCATAAATACCTGAGTGACTACTTAATGGGATAATTCTTCAGAGTTCTGAAATGAAGAAAGTCAATATTTGAGGTAGCAGGAATTGCATTCATAAAGTGCTTCGTGTTTAATTCTTCCACACACATATTTATATACATATATTCAGTTAAAATTTGAGTGGCAAAAATTTCGTGCTTTTGTTCAGATTAAACTTTCTACTTTTCCTCCTCTCTGTCCCTTTTCCTTTCCTCTTTCTGGAAATAAAATAAGGTATACACTCCATAATAGTACCTATTGTACTCCATGTGACAAGCATTGTTTTAAGTGTTGGGGTAGATATAATATCGGTAGATTGGACACAAGACAGTCCATGTCCCACAATTCTTGCCACTTTCTTCTTCCCACGCTAATGTCTTTTCCTTGCTTAATCTTTTACCATCTCAAATCATTCTACCATAGCCCTGATTTTTCTCTGTTTCATCCGTTTTCCAGTCTCTATTTGTGAGTCACTCTTCTCACGAAACTCCTGTTCCTCTAGGTGCCTCTTGTCCCCTCCCCAAAATATAAAGCCCAATATAGTTGTCTTTCAGATCCGAAGAGAGGAGTTTGCTGATCGTGAGATTTTGGTGGCGTGAGTGAGAGGCTCTGCTTCTCCACTGGGCAGGAATTTCCCTTTGTGCAGATGTCTACAGTGCCTGGCCCTTTATTTGATTCTCCTTCCTGGATAAATTCTACTTTATCTCAGCAACACTATTTTTAATCGCCGAGCACCAGGCTGATCGATCTTCTGCTTCTCCCAGTATTCTACGCTAAAGTCACAACATTCTAGATGTATTTGAAATGTTTCTTTAGTTTATGGTTACATATTTCACCTTGCCATAGCAGCTGATGTGCATCTTGCTGTCACCCATTCTCTTTATGTGCCCCACCCACCAAAGGTGTCATGTGACAAGCACCGTTTCGATGTCTGTGGTCTGACTGCGTTCCTGGACTTCACTGTTTGTCTTGCCACTGACCTTGACAATTGCACACAGCTGACTCTAGTGGAACTGCCTTGGGAACTCATGTAGCATCTGTTGTAGGTCCACTTGTCACATCCATAAACAAGGCTGAAAATAACAATTACGTATACACCTTCAGTTTGGTTTGAATCCTGATGCCATATTGGCATCTGCCAGACCCTCACTGGCAGTGTAGATCATTTTGACCTGGTTTTCTACTTAATAATAATAATAGTGGTATTTGTTAAGCACTTACTATGTTCCTAGCACTGTACAAGACAATCAAGTTGGACACAGTCCCTGTCCTTCACGGGGTTCACAAAAGGAGGGAGAATAGGTAACAGATCCCCACTTTCCAGATAAGAAACCTGAGGCAGAGAGATGTTAAATGGCTTTGCCCAAGGTCACAAAGCAGGCAAGTGGCAGAGTGGGATTAAAATCCAGATTGACCAGGGTATGTGTTCGTTCCACTAGGCCAACTGTTCCTCTTTAGTTTTCCCTGTGTCCTGCCAAGATGGCAGAAGTCAGTTTCAGCATTCATCTCAGTGATACCAATGGGGATCTCTGACTGCGTGTTGGTGTTGTCATGCATGGGCTGGTATTTAACCTCAGTCATCTTCAGACTGTTTTGCCATCCATTGCACTTTAATGATCCTGAGAAATGGCCCCAAATCATTTTCATTTCTTCTTGGGTATGAATCTCCAGAGCACAAGTTCTATTTCTCCCACCTCAAATTCTTGTATCCCTACCCAGGGGTACCAGAAGAGGGTAAAGGCTAAGAACTATCTGATTACTGGTTCCCATTCCCCTAGTTCCTGCTCTCCATTCCTTCAATTCCCAGAATGGGAAATGGGGAGCAGAGTCAGGGAGCCATTGACCAGGACCAAGGGCCTCTTCAGTCCAAACAAAACAAACAAAAAAAAACCATCCCTTATCTGACCACAAACCATGGGCAGGGTGCAGCTTGCCAAATGACTGCCCAACTTCTACTTTGGTCACTCATCAAATTGCACACCATTGCCACTGCATCTTCAGGGAATCATCATCATCGCTATAATTGTGGAATTTATTAAGCACTCCTAGGTGCCAGGTACTATACTAAGCACTGGGTTAGATACAAGATCATCAGGGGTGTGGGGAGAGATGAGGAAAGAAAAGATGAGCAGAAGCCTCAGCGGAACAAGGAAGAGGAAGGAACAGAAAGATAAAGTGCATGAGTCTTAAAGTGGTGGATGGACAGAAGAGAGGAAATTAGTAAGGGGAATGGGTGGGGAATGCATTGATTGCAGGGCAGAGATAAAGCTCTTTCCTGAATTTCAGAATCATCCATTGATCCTTCCTTATTAGAGAAGCAGTGTGGCTCAGTGGAAAGAGACTGGGCTTGGGAGTCAGAGGTCATGGGTTCAAATCCCCACTCAGCCACTTGTCAGCTGTGTGACTTTGGGCAAGTCACTTAACTTCTCTGTGCCTCAGTTACCTCACCTGTAAAATGGGGATTAATACTGGAAGCCCCACGTGGGACAACCTGATCACCTTTTAACCTCTCCAGCGCTTTGCACAGTGCTTTGCACATAGTAAGCACTTAACAGATGCCATTATTATTTATGTATATTTTGGCATTATACATCTCATTCCCTAGAAAGCCCATACTTTCCCTGGAACATTACCAGAAGTTTCTTATTTTTTTTTTTTTTCTGAAACACACACACAAAAAAGTATTACAGGTGCTTCACTAAGGGACACAATTCATGCTCTTCCTTCCTGGAATGGTAAAACTGAGATGAAACTATAACAATCGTCACTGCTCACCAGAAAAATACTCCATAATGCTTCAGATTACAGACAACTCCTTTTCCAACTTTATCTTCAGATACCCACAGAGAAAATATAAGAGCTGAATGACAACTGACAATATTTATTATCCCCCAAATGTACAGCACTGACCCAAGTAGTTAGGACATTTTGGACATGGACACTGTCCTCAGAGAGCTTACACTCTATCAAAAGAGGCAATGTGAAAAGAAAAAAAAACATGAGTGAGGGCTTATAGAATTACTATAAGGATGATTTCAATGATGAGTAATGGCTCATGTATTGAACTGACATTATGGAGAGTGGCTATTCAGGGAAAGCTTCCTGGAGTAGTTGGACCTTGAACTATGATTTGTTGGCTGGCGCCATGTGTTAATCAATATTATTGTTCCAATAACACCACAAAGGTTAAAGCTTAACACACGTTTGTTTATGTGTTTTTTTTTCTTGGTGGGAACCTAAATAAAAGGGTCTTTTATTTAGATCATGTAACCACGTAAGGCCACGTAACCTTCTCCAGCAGGTACCCTCTAATTCAATTATTTATTTCCAGAAATGGTCATGTTCTTTCAAATTCTGTACAATAAAATACATTTCAGACTAAATGGCAAGCTATGGCTCACCTCAGAAAAACTATTAGTTGGTGTTTTAAAAGTGTATTCGCATTTTGGCTGAAAACCTGTTATAAATAGTCTATCAGTTACAGAGGAATTCAAATAAGTGAAGAGTCAAATAAAATGGATTTCGTATGCTCTTCCCTTTTTTGGATGTAAAAGAAAATATCATATTCTGCTCCTTCTCCCCATCTGTATCAAATAACTTTTGAAATGGCTCAGGGTAAAGTAACACAGACAGATTGTGAAATTGGAAAGACGTTGTGCTTCTCTAATGCTAACCTTCTCTCTGTACCTCGATCTCATCTATCTCCCCGCTGACCTCTCGCCCATATCCTGCTTCTAGCCTGGAACGCCCTGCCTCCTCAAATCCAACAGACAATGACTCTCCCCTGCCTTCAAAGCCTTATTGAAGGCCCATCTCCTCCAAGAGGCCTTCCTTGACTAAGCCCTCCTTTCCTCTTCCCCCACTCCCTTCTGCATCACCCTGACTTGCTCCCTTTAGTCATCCCTCCCTCCCAATCCCACAGCATTAATATACATATCTGTAATTTATTTATATTAATGTCTGTCTCCCCCTCTAGACTATAACCTCAATGCGGGCAGGGAATGTGTTATATTTTATGCTCCCAAGCACTTAGTACAGAGCTCTGCACATAGAATGCACTCAATAAATATGACTGACAATGAACCTGTGATCCATCAAGTCAGTCAATCAAATTTACTGACACCATGGTAAGATGGGGAAAAAAAGAAATCACCTAGTATTCAAGAGACTAAAAGTAGTAAGAGACGCAGTATAGTTACATATGAGCAGGAAGACTGTCCAGGTATCAGGCATAGCTTGGGAATCATCTTTAGGAAGTCAAAACTTCATCTCCACCCAATCCTCCTTTCAACCAACTCAACTTCTACATTTCAACATCAAAGGCAGGAGCTTTAATGCCCATCTCTATTTTTTAAAGGTAGCAACTTCTGTAGTTAGTTGTCAACACTAAGGGCTCACTGTGTGACTCAATTCTAATAAAATTTCGGCCAAGCACAAACCAAATCCTCGCCTTTGCTGAACACCGATAAACACTCTTCCCTCTTCCTTTACTACAGTCTCATACCCTTGAATTTTCTGGTTCCTGAAAGACAGGAAGCAGAAGTGCTTCTGGAGAAGCTAAAATCTGTTTATATGAATGTCTTGAGATTGGGTGGTTTACCCTATCACCTTGACCCCAAGCTCGGCACATTAGGTAACCTTTCATGGTAAGACATTACATGTTTTCTTGCCAATATCATGGAACATAATTATTTAAGCAATTTAGTACTCACAAAAGAATTTAATCCAAAGAATTCCTTAGGTGCTATTAGCAAACAGTGAGATACAGAAAACATGCTAAGACATTCCCTTTCAAGAGGATAATTCCTACTAAATGCAGATTGCCTCCTCAAGGGAGAAGGAAAAGAGAGGCAGCAGGATGAAAAATAGGCTCTTTGTGCTTTCCGTCTTGATCGGTCTTAACTCTCCTACCCATATAAGGTTGGCACTGAAGCTGAATATTATGCTGTTTTTACAGTGCACTTGATTACTGATTAAGATTTCCTGACTAGCAATTTATTTTAGGGCTTCGGGAAGGAGGTGAGTTTCGCTCTGCCACTCTATCACTTTTATTAGACCCTGATCCCCTTAAAGAAAAGCATTTTGTTTCCACAATTAACACAAGACAATCCTTAAGCTCAAAGGGAAAAGTTTACAAGACAGTACTAGTAGCACGTATCACATTTCGCTAGTTGGGTCCCAGAATGCAACCCTAGGATGTTAAATGATGGATGGGGTTTTAAGCTCCAGCTAGTTCTACTTTCTACAGTTAACGCTCTTCTACCTATCTGCCCAACTTTAAAGAAACTAGGTGTTTTTTTTTTCCTCTTTTGACATTTGCATGCATTTTGGTTTTGTTTCAGTTTCTCTTCATAATTAAATGAGAAAATAAGTTTCACTTCTATAAAGGCTTGCTGTAAATGTACAAGAAAATACCATAACTTCACTACAGTTTTGCTGCACCAAATTCAGCGTTTTGGTCTCTATAGACATAAATATGCACGTAACCACCTGCAAGCTCATTATTTGAAGAAAGACCTTTCTTTCGTGCTTCTTTCCAGTTCCAAGCAGGTTGATCTCATGGTTAATAACAAAAATAAATTTAAAAAACCCTTCACCTGGTACTTCCAGTCAATTCTTTTTCAGTTCCTGAAACTGTCACATGTGAGTAGTCATTCTTCTAAAAATCACTAGAATAAATCAGCAAACACTTGATATTACAAACTCAATGCCTACCAAATTAAGAGGTTTCATGCTTCATTCCTCATTGTACTAGCTGAATTTCTGGAAGTTAGTAACTTCACTTGTCTTTTCCCTTCGCCATGTTTTCATCCCTCTAGACTGTAAGCTCTTCATGGACAAGGACGTGTCGATCAACTTTGTTACACTGCACTCTCCCAAGTGCTTAGTACAGTGCTCTACACACAGTTAGCACTCAATAAATGATCGATTCATTTAATGGATAAAGTCCTTTAGATAAGAAAATACTAGATATATTTCAAAATTGACTAATTTGTGTGTCTGAATCTAATCCAACTTTATATAAATGAAGCTAATAGCTCTGAATTCCTTTTTCTGCTAGGTAAGCAACAGTGAAGTATTTAGGGAAAGATAGAGATTTATAAGACACTAAAATCTTGTTAAGCTAAAAAAAAATACAAAGAAACAAATGCATTTATTTCTGAAGTGTCATTTAACTTTGGAAATACATAAAACACTGAGCCTGCCCCACAAAAACACCACAGCCAACTACATATGGCAAACCAAATAATTTCAAACCAACAAAAAAATCCATAATTGACATGTCTCAGTATAAATTCTTTTAGGTCTCATTATAAGAGAGCAGTGTAGCTCAGTGGAAAGAGCCGGGGCTTGGGAGTCAGAGGTCTTGGGTTCGAATGCCGGCTCTGCCACTTGGCACTGTGTGACTGTGGGCAAGTCATGACTTCTCTGTGCCTCAGTTACCTCATCTGTAAAATGGAGATTAAGACTGTGAGCTTCATATGGGGCAACCTGATTAACCTGTATCTACCCCAGCGCTTAGAACAGTGCTCTGCACATAGTAAGCGCTTAATAAATACCATAATTATTATTATTTTAATCAGCAACTGGCCTAGTGGAAAAAGAATAAGACTGGATGTCAGGAGACCCAGGTTCTGGTGTCAGTTCTGTCACTGGTCTCACTTTGGACAAGTGACTTTGCCTCATTTTTCCTCATCTGTACAATGGGGATGAGCTAATTTCTTGCTCTACCTTGTGATTATGAGCTCTTGCTCTTGCTCTTGTGATTATGAGCTCTGTGAGGGACAGGGACTGTGTGTAAACTGATTAACATAGTGTTTGGCACACAATAAGCATTTAATCAATATCATTATTAATTACTTGATGAATCAGTGGACTTTCCTCTGCATCTCTTTATCCACTAGATCTGCACTGGGACAATGTAATGGAAGAATGAGCAATCATGTGATCCTCTACCTTAATCGAATTTGCCAGTCTTGAACATTCAGGCCTAATAAGATCTAAATTGTGGATTTACTAGCCACAAATTATTGTGATAATTCCTTCAACTCTACGCTTCACTTGCCTTTGTAAATACTGCCTGAGATGATAAAAGATTAAGTTTTGATTAATTCCCAATTTGCAACAATAGACACATTCTGTGGAGTCTTAGAGTCCTCAGCTCATGCAACAAGCATGGCCAACCAAAAATAATAAAACAAAGAGAAAGTCTTTCTGAAGTGGCGTTTTAAGATTAAATAGACATATGAACCTTATTTCCAAAGGACAGAAAGCATTATATACCACACATCCCCCACATCTCTTTGCTCAAGAGGTAGATGGATTACTCAAACTGGTCAATGGTAACTCTTGCACATCATGCTGAAATGAAATACACGGGCAGGGGGGATCTTAGCATTGTACCCTTGATCATGAGTGCTGTTTTTGATAGATGCTCTACCGAGGTCTTCCCACCCAATAGAACAATCACATTTTTCACCTGTCCAGATGGCAAACACCTGTGACCTAATGGCCTTGCTCTTTTGTTGGAGCTTGGGAGACCTTCCCCACTAACCTCCTGGGCTTTCTTACCTCATTTGACCTTAATGAAGCTTTTGTCTTACAGTTTTACTTTACTGGAGCAGAAACCTACAACCCCAAAATAATGCGGCACCCCTTGGACTATTTCTTTAAAGTTACGATAAATATAACTGTGGAAATAAATCATTAAATTACAGTAGAATGGGAAAAAGTAGACGCTTGAATTCATAACTGTTGTATATGTGTGTGTACTATTTTGGGTTGTGTATATTTATCTATCAATATATACTGTGTTTGTGTTGAAGTGGCAGTGAGTTTACAGGCTTAGAAATAGGCAGGAGAAAGAAGACAGAAACAGAGCAAGAGACAAGAGTGGAACAGGTTGAAGAAGCTATAGCAGACTATGAAAGCATTAAACAAACACTGAAATTGGTCTGTAAAATGGCATTTGATTAAGCAATAATGTTCTCTTGATTTTAATAACATAAAGAATAAGCTAATGCTAAGGTTATAGGCAGTATTTCAGAGCATGTGCATTCTTCCATACTACTTCCAAAAAGACCATAAGAATGCCCCTGTGAAATGAAAGAAAACTGAAAAAAAAAAAGGCCCCAAACTCCCCATTCCCTAGGGCTCCCACTAACTTTGAAGAGAGCACTGTCTTCTGTTGCAAGACTTGCATAACCTCTCCAAAATAAACTTGCTGTTCTACAGAGAAACCAAAGGAGAAGAGAGGCGGTTTCTCTTTTAACTGCTCAGCATTTAAGGAGAGAACAAAGTCCATATTTCCGTGAAGTTTTGAAAAAAGGATTTCACAGAATCGGTTTTAGCCCTTTGTGAAGTCACCTAGAACAGAATTGCTCTTTTACCCATTTCTTAGTTCAGGGCTCGTCACACAGTAAGTGCTCAATAAATACCATTGACTGATTGATTTCTTCCCATTACGTGGGTTTTCACCATGTGTTTAGAGAATAGTGTTAGGGCATGAGGGAACATTCTTCAACAGTGTGCCTTTGTGTGGGCAGAATGTGATACAATGTCATAAGAAAAAGTGGTGTATACGCAGGATTTAGCTCAGGATTTAGCAGTGTCATAGCCCCCCATGTTATTGGAGCACTGAGTGGACTATTTAATTCAGAAAGTGATACCCTTCTTTAATGGAGAGGATTAACATTCAGTGAAGCTGGTTGTCAGATAAGGCAATAAGGCAAACAAGGCCTAAGTCTACATGGGTGAACCTGAAGGCAGGTTGGCAAGAACAGAAAAGAAAGCTAACAGGTCCTCTCAGTTTCTTACCAATACTAACAACTTTGCTTTCAAATTAGTAAAAAAAAAGACTTGGCATCTCATACTAGTTGCCCTCGGTAAAAGGTCTAGAGATCACCACTTGGGGCTTGTGCAGACAAGACAGCATGAGAAGCAGAATGGCCTAGTGGATAGAGCAGGGGTCTGGGAGTCAGGACCTGGGTTCTAGTCCCAGCTATGCTGCTTGATGCTGTGTGACCTTAAACTAGTCACTTAATTGCTCAGTACCTCGTTCCTCAACTGTAAAATGGGGGTTCAGTACCTGTTCTCCTTCCTAGACTGTGAGCCCCATGTGGGATAGGGACTGCGTCTGACCTAATTAACCTTGTTCCTACTACAGCGCTTAATACGGAGCTTGGCACAGAGTAAGTACTTAACAAATACTATTATGAGTATGATCATTTTGTTACGGCGAAAAGATTTATGTGAAAAGACCTAAGGTGCTCTCCATCAACTAGTCGGAAGTTGTGATGATGTTAAGATTTCTTAAAGGCTCAAAAGTAGAACTAATTGAACATGGGTGGTAATGGTATTTGTTGAGCATTTGCATCAAGTGCTATCCAACATTTGCTTTATCTGCAAATCTCAAAATACTGAGGATTTACCCCATAGACATTTCGAAAAAAGTCATATCCAATTGAAAAGTTAATTCCCCAAAATGTGCTTGTTTCTTACAGATGTATCCAATAACTAACCATTCTATCTCTCCAGAGTAAATATAGTAAGAGCATAAAATTGATTTTAAAAACAAGCAGCAGTACTTGCATTTTCCAGAATGCATTATTAACTTGGCCATCTCTATCAAACGATATACAAAACTACAAACCACAACACTTCCCCCCTTCGAAGCCCTACTGCAGGCTCACCTCCTCTGAGAGGCCTTCCCAGACTAAGCCCCCCTTTTCCACAGCTCCCCCTCCCCTCTGTGTCGCCTCGACTCGCTCCCTTTGCTCTTCTCCCCCTTCGCCCCACTGCACTTGTGTACATATTTACATAACTATAATTCTATTTATTTATATTGATGCCTGTTTACTTGTTTTGATGTGTATATATCTATAAGTCTATTTATTTGTACTGATGCCTGTTCACTTGTTTTGAGGTCTGTCTCCCCCCTTCTAAACTGTAAACCCAGTGTGGGCAAGGATTGTCTCTCTCTGTGACTGAATTGTACTTTCAAGTGCTTAGTACAGTGTTCT
Organism: Ornithorhynchus anatinus; assembly: GCF_004115215.2. NCBI lineage: Eukaryota > Metazoa > Chordata > Mammalia > Monotremata > Ornithorhynchidae > Ornithorhynchus > Ornithorhynchus anatinus. Next base: position 10,668,543 of record NC_041735.1, on the reverse strand, counting down.
GCACACAGTAAGTGCTCAATAAATACCACTGACTGGGAGAGGGGATTTGAAAAGCATAGGATCAGAGCCAGGGTCAATGCCCATTTCCTCTCATCTACTCAGCACTTAGGAAAGTATAATACAACAGAGCTGTTGAATGCCCTCCTCAGCCCAGTTCCCCAACTCTGCTGCCAGTCATAGGAACCTTTGTGTAGCTTCTAGAGCCCAGAAGACCACAGCAGCATGCAGGGGGTAGCACCTTTTGGGGAAGCCACCAATCACTTGGCTTTCTAAACTGAACTTGGGTCTACTGTCCTCTCTACATAAGCCAAGACTGGTGTTTCTCAGCTCCAGTTTCCTGAAGAGCAAAGAAGAGCAGAGAAGCAGCAAGGCCTAGTGAAAAGATAATGGGCCAAAGAGTCAGAGGACCAAGGTTCTAATCCCAGTTCTGCCAGTTGCTAGCTGAGAGACCTTGGGCAAGTCACTTAACTTCTCTGTGCCTCAATTCCTCAACTTTAAAATGGGGATTAAATACCTGTTCTCCCTCCTACTTAGACCGTGAGCCCCACGCGGGACAGGGACTGTGCCCAACCTAATTAATTTGTACCTACTCATTGCTTAGAACAGTGTTAGATATGTAGTAAGTCCTTAAATACCATTAAAAAAGAGTTCTGTACTTGTGTCCAAACCTTGTTTGGGTAGCTTGAAAATAAGGCTGAGAACATTAATAATAATTCATTCATTCAATCGTATTTATTGAGTGTATATTGGTTGAGCATTTATTGTGTGTCAAGAGCTCGGGTGGATTAATCGACAGTATTAATTTATTGACCACTTACTGTGTTCAGAGCACTGTAGTAAGCGCTAGGGAGAGTACAATATAACAAAGTTGATAGACACATTCCCTGCCCACTATGAGCTTACAGTCTAAAGGGAAGATCAAAAATCAAGTTGGATGTGCTAGAGTCAGATCAGACACAGTCCCTGTCTCACAAGGGGCTCATGGTCTACAGAGAGTACAGGTATTTAATTCCCATTTTATAGGTAAGAAAACCGAGATGCAAAGAAGTTAAGTAACTTGCCCAGGGTCACATAGCAGGTAAGTGGCTTGGCAGAGATTTAAACCCGGGTCTCCTGACTCACAATCCCATTTTTTCCACTAGGCCATAGTGTTTCTTTCTTATTGCCAGGAAGAAAGAGAAGAGATTCATTAACTTCCTTCCTATTTTTTTTTTTTTTTACCAGCCTACTTTCAGGTTTGCCCCTTGCAAAAATATGCATAACCAAGGTAAGTAGCTGCTGAAAACTTTTAAAAAGTATAGTTGCACCTTAATTTGGAGGAATCCCTCAAAATGTTAAGGCCATGAATTAATCCTGGACTGGATTTTTTTTTACCCTTAAACTGCCTTGCATATTATAAAATGCATCTACTTGTTGCTTCTATTTGAATTATATTTTATAATAATCACAAGCTCAAAATGTCCTCCTTAGGAATGCAATTTGGATTTATACATTATTGAGACCTTTGTTTTAGCATATAGCGCCAGTAGAAAAGCAGCGTGGCTCAGTGGAAAGAGCACGGGCTTTGGAGTCAGAGGTCATGGGTTCAAATCCCAGCTCGGCCACTTGTCAGCTGTGTGACTTTGGGCAATTCACTTAACTTCTCGGTGCCTCAGTTCCCTCATCTGTAAAATGGGGATTAAGAATGTGAGTCTCACATGGGACAACCTGATTCCCCTGTGTCTACCCCAGCGCTTAGAACAGTGCTTGGCACATAGTAAGCGCTTAACAAATACCAACATTATTATTAGAAAAGCATCTGTTGAACTAGACGAGAAACTCTTTGCATGTTTAAATAAAGTCAGAACATCTTTGCATATTCTGATTCTATTTGTTAGGCCAGGATTTAGTTAAACAGTGGTTGGATTTCTCTCTCTCCCATAACATGTTCTCCAAATCTTAGGAGGATTTCCATTTTTTTACAATTTATGGCAGCCAGAACTGTGGCCAACGGTTAGAGTAGACACATGAGAAAATGTGAATCATAAACACGGCTGATTATGACATCAATGAAGGACTTTACTCCAGTTACCTTCATTGGGCTTTCTCCATTGAGAAACAGGGCTACTAGAAGTTTTTGACTGTTATTTCAAAATCCTTAAAGTAAAGGAAAGATTAGAATTATATTTCCTGATCATTATCCTGACAGCCAGAAAACAAAGCAAAACAAAAAAAAAAAATCACAAAGGAATCAGGATATCAAACCAAATAAATAAAGTTCATGAGTATGTGTGAATGCATGCATATGTATCTGTGTAAGAAACTTCAAAACTTGAAGAGGAGAGATTAGATTAATCCAATGGAACTTTCATTATGAACAATTAGGGTTCCTTTTAGTTTCGCTGTTGTGAATGCAAGAGGGTTTTTAAGACACTAAACTCTTAAATGTAAAAAATCATTAATCAGCTTTATCTCTCACTAATTTACCAAATGTGGAAATACTGCATTTTGGTGAAACATAAATCCAGCCATCCTTTAGCAAGGAGAGATTTTTTTTTGGACAGTCAGAAAATCTATCCCAACACTTCCTCCTTTACTTTCCCTTCCAAAACAGTCAGTGGCTCTAGCTTCATAATAAGATTCTCTCTGCCTTCTTTCTATCCTGTAGTTTTTATGTATTACTCTATAGAAATACAAATAGAAATTGCTATGCTATACCATTACATATGAAATAGAAATACAGAGGATTTAGAATATTAAATTACTGTTATTGCTAGTTTATAAAAACCCAAGAGTCCTGAATTTCAGGAAATGGGATTAATTTAAAAATGGTCTGCAAAATACACTTCTGTAAATTACAGAAATGGGTATCCAATTGAACAAAATCCTGTAAATTCAATTTACCTATTTGGGGATTTTTAAATGAAGCAATTAAAGATGATACACTGTAACAGATCACAGAAATAAATTCCACCCCAGATTCCAGAAACTCATGGCTGTAAAGCAAAAAACAAAGGCTCTTTAAACTAAAACATACATATGTGCAAACAAAACCAAGTAGAGAAATCAACCACATTTTAAGCCAAAGAAGTGACAGCCTGAAACTTTCCTAAAACTGGTTTGATTAGAAAAACATTTTTTTTCCTCTAGTGAATTTTCCAGGCAAGCCAACAACAATGGAATTGGTTTTTCAATGCATCATAAAGTTTCCACATATGAAATGTTATTAAATAGAATATAAAAGCCATAAAATCATTTGTCTGATCCCTAAGATATTATTTTTCACCTTTGCCCAAATATGCTCCCTATTTTACAAGTACCTTCTGATTTCTCTAAACTCTAGGAGGCACATTCTGCTTCGCCCAGACAAAGACCAGAACCTTAAATCCAGCTGAATTAACCAGTTGTATTTATTTACAGAGTGGCACCTAGCCAGAATGCTGAGTGCAAAAGTACTATAACCTGTTCAGACATAATAGCTGCCTTTGTGAGGATATCTAAAGTACTAGAGATCTAACCGACCAGTTTACATCAGTGAACCAGAAATCATTTCTATTTTTTATACAAAGAAAGGCATTAATAGTAACCCACTGTAAATTTTATCCATTTTAAATGGAGAGATGAAATGTTTAGCTAAATGAAATGAAAATATTTAGCAATGCTTATTCTTCTATTCAGAATAGCCCTTGAACTCAACATTCAACAATAAAAGGTATGAAACAATTCAACAGTGCCTTGCAGAAGAGTTATTTTGAACAATCAGCAACTTATTCTAGACCTGGCTTAAATATTTTTTTTAAAAAATCACAAAACCATCAGTCATCTCATTTCTTGAGTGCTGGCAACTGAAGTAAAAGGTGTAAACCCTGCCCTCAAGGGGTTTATGATTTAATGGGCAAGACAAGCAGACCCACATTGCCAAAAAAAAAAATAGGTAACATAATAAAAGCCTAAAAACAGTATGAAAAAATAAGGAGAATGGTCTGGCATGAATGGCGACTGCACCAGATCCAGAAGCCAACTGAGAAAACCCAAGTGACCAGGGAGTTTCTCCAGATCCCATCCCACCTCCAAAACATCACTGCCACTGGTTCTAGGCTACGGCGGCTTCCAATCCAGTCCAGTCTAGATATCCCACCAGAAAACAGGCTGGGATGCAGCCATTTGGGGGCCAGAGGGAGCATGGAGCTGACAACAGCTTCTCTTCAGGGAATTTGGTACATTATGATCCTCCAACCTTCTCCCCAGTTCTAGTTTCATTAACTAGTCCACATTCCCAATTCCTGCCACCCAAACTAAACTACTCCATAAATTCTATACTCCTGCAAGGAGAGAGTTTCCCCAACATCCCTTAGGATTGCACCCCAGGACACAATTCTCCAGTTCCAGGGAAATATCTTCAACGGGAGAGGGGAAGGAAGGGATATATATTCCCCAAACACTGGTTTACATGCCCCTCACTCCCAGATAATAAATCAGGATGCGGTCTCTAGCTTGGTTCGGGAACAACCCCTAGAACTGCTCCAGTCTAGCATTAACCATTCAAATTTGGGAGGAGGATGGTGCTTAACTGACTTCCTCAAAGACAAACCAGGTATGATTTGAGGCCAAGCTACTGTACCTGAACCTACTCCAGTTCGGGTCACATCCTGGGATTTTGAGGGCAGAATCGAGGGAGAGGTAAAATTTGCTGGAACATTTGTCTCCCTGTGGGAATCTGAAGTCTCATATAAGATATGGCATTTGTCTATCTTTGCCAGATACACATACATGAAGAGGAGATGGCAATGGGATGATGCTGGATGAGGGGCTCGGATTTACTCACTTAATTCCCTATAAAATTAGTCAATCACAGTCATCCATTGTTGCATCTACCTCATGCCAAGCAGTACATTAAGTAAAACTGAAGGAAACCACATCATCTCTGCCCACAAGCAGCTATCAGATTAATAATAATAATAATATTTGTTACGCACTTACTAAATTCTGGGGTACAGTATAATTAGACCAGATTCTCTGTCCCACATGGGGACTTCACAGACTGAGGGGGGAGAATAGATATTTAATCTCCGTTTTACAGATAAGGAAACTGAGTACTGAGAAATTAAGTTGCTTGTCCAAGCTCACACAGCAGGCAAGTGACAGAATTGAGATTAGAGCATAGGTCCTCTGACTCCCTGTTCTTGGCTCTTTCTACTAGGCTGCACTGCTTCTCGGTAGTGAAACAGGGGAAGCTTTCCAGCCATCCTTCATAAGACCTGAAAAAAATTCAAAATCAAATAAGATTTGGGAAGTGTGTTTCATTCCTAGAGTAGCCCACACAAAAATGAAATAACAGTTTTCTGATTTTACTCTGAGCTAGGAATAGATATAATTATATTATAAATCTATAAGTTATTTCTGCTTCTATTTCTGGGTGAGTCCTTTGCATTGTCCACAACTGATTAATTTTTCCACTAATAATTTTTTTCTCCCCTTTCCTTCTCTCTCTCCCCCCTTCTAAAAAAAGCCATCTCAATGATGGCTAAGATGGTATTTTTATAAAGCACTTTTGATTTTCCTCCATTCCCCTATAATGCTAAATTAGAGTGGTTTTGCTGTATATTACAAGTAAAATAGAAAATAAACTCAGAGAGTTTAAATGTTCCTTGTGGATTCCCTGTTTTCTGTTTAAGAAACAACATCTATTTTCTGCTTCTCTGGTTCAATTTTCATCATTGTTCAGCAGCCGTTCCTCTACTACTGCCTTGAAAATATCAGAGCAATCAATCTGTGCCTAGAAAGGAAATATGTGCATAAAAAAATATGCAGAGGAAAGAAGCACTTGCTATTCACACATACAACACACACATCAGGTCCACAGCACTTACATACATGTCCCTAATCTATTTTAATATCTATCTCCTTCTCTAGACTGTAAGGTGGGCAGGGAACATGTCAACCAACTCTGGTGCATTGTACTTTTTCAAGCACTTAAGTACAGTGCTCTGCAGACAGTAGTGCTCAATAAACACCAGTGAGCGATTGATTGAAAGGCCAAGTGTATTTCTGCAATACCAGTGGACCGATCACCCTCCCACAGCTGGATGACCCCGGTCTTGGCAGGAGCCATATTAAATATTGCTAAACTTTGGTGAGTGCATGCCTTACAGAGCACTTTGAAAGTAGGTGATCTTTGAATGCGTGGTTTACATACCTCTAGGTTACTCACTGTATATTTGAGGACACTCCCCAGTTCAAAGTTTCTCTTAGATTTTGTTTTTCCCTCTGACACAAACACACATAAAAGATCTCTCATGATGAACCCTCCCTTTACTCGGCTGTTGCATATTCTATGCCAATTATACCATCTTGCAAGTTCACCATATGTGAAACCCGTTTTGGCACCTTTTAAATGAAATGTCAGGGCTAGGTAATGCAGAAGGTACTGTGTTTGAGGAACAACAGCACTAAAATAGGTGTTTTCATGGTAGTTGACAGCTACAGGGTGAATATTTTTAGATGCTTGTGCAATATGTGTTTAGCAAGTGTAATATTAATTGCCAACATTTATTTCTAGCTTGCTTTATCTTCCTTAACTCCAAATCCTAATCACATATCAAACTTGAATGGTCCTAGGGCAAGTGAAATAAATAGAAATAGTATTTGGAACTTGCAGAATTTATTTCATCTCAGAGGTGATGACTGCAATCGAGTCAGGGAAGGAGTCTCCATCATAACCTGATTCTGTCTTCTCCAACCACCCAATAAGGTCTAGCTGGGGGAAAAAGTTGGGATCATCTTGTCTTTTTTCTTAAAGAAAGAAAAAAGAGAAGAAGAAGAAGATGAGCAGTAAGCTGTTTTAGAATCTCTGACAAATCATCACCTGGGAAGCAAGCTGCTCCTCCATCGTTGTTCTGATTTGGCAGAGTCAGATGGGGAGGGAACAGAGATTACTGCAGCGTGTTTCTAGATTTTAACTTAATTCTGGGGATTTTCTGCACAGAATTCCCATCCCCTGGGGAAAATCCCTAAGAAGAAGTTGGCTCCAGAGAAATTTCCTGACAAATTTGAAAACAGAAACAAGTAGCAGGAAACTCACATGACTCTCCCTTTCCCTTCTAAATCCACTATAATCTAGGCCCCTCAAATCCCCCAATCCTTCCTTAAGCAATCAGTGGTATTTATTGAGTGCTTACTGTGTGTAGAACACTGTATTAAGCACTTGAGAGTACAGCACAGATTCCCTGCCCACAGTGCGCTTACAGTCTACAGCGGGGAGACACAAATGTCAATATAAATAATGGATATGTACATAAATGCTGTGCATAGGCAGTGATGTCCTGGCCTCCGTGAAAGCAAACCTAGACTTCTCTTTGGTCTTCATCTTCACCTCTCATCCTTTTTGTACTTTTTTTGGTACCCTTTCATCTTTCTGCCCCTTGTTTCATCTGTGCCTCCTATTTACCCTCTCTCTATAGGCATGTGAGTGTTCCTCAACAAATTTACATCCTCTCTCCACATTTCCCTTTCACATGAAAAATTCAGAAATTTGGATGTCAGGATCCCTTATGCCATTTGGGAAAGGTCAGTTCTAAAACACAACCCTTTCACGGCTTCAAAGTAGAGATCGGAGAGAAACAGTTTAAAGCTGCACTGGGCCATGAGATAGTTCAGATCATGCTGTGAGGCAACTGTGACAAATTCAGCAATGTGCTCAGCAAGCATAGAGTTAACCCTCCTCTCTGGGCATCCTGCAGGTGCTGCCAGCAATCCTGTAATTAGGCTTAATTAAACAGGAGTTTCTGGGGTGATGTTGGAAAACTTAATTGGCAGCAGACACCTGAGCACTCCAAGGGTGGGGTATGTAAGCCAGCAACAGGATGAAGAAAGGAAAAAAGATTGGGGAGTGGGTGCCTAAACTAAGTATAGTGGTTAGTTTTAGTTTTAAGTGCTTATCACTCTTTAGAAATCTATCAGGCAGTATTCTCTTTCCAGGAATTTAGAACATATCTTGAGCAAAATTGCTTGGCATGTATGTGGCTGAAAAATATCCCAAAGGGAGGTGAGGTAAGCTAGGGAAATAAAGAGAATGAGGGGTGGGGTGGAAAAAAAATTGGGCTGGAGACTGTCACATAAATATCCTCTTAAAAGTTTTTATTCTGAAATTGGGAAGATAGGAGGGACAAGTTGCTTCATGTCTTCCCTGGCATTTATGAAGGTTATTTTATAGTTCCTCCTGTGTAACTAAATGCAACAAAGTTCACTAAATTGTGGTCTGAAAAGTTTTTAGGAAATAGTTTATCACTGCCTCTCCTTCCCTTCAGTTTGTCTACATGATGGGAACATTTCCTGTGCTTATTTTCAGTTTCTTAAAGGAAAAGAACTAAGCATCTGCAGGTAGGATCCTATCTCTTATTGTAACTCTCCCAAGTCTTTAGTTCAAGGTTCTGCACACAGTGGTGTTTTGTAAACATTATTAGTGTCAGTGGGGTTAGCCCTAAGCACATTGGGTCTTAATACCCAATTCCAAGCGGATGGTAAAAAGATAACACCACAGCTTGGCTGTAATCACACCTTGAACCTTTTTTCCTAAAATGGAGGGCAAATATTTGCTAATATTCCCACATCACTTTACAGGTCAACAATTACCTTTTACAAAAAGGGAAACTGAGGGCCCTGGACAGAAGCAGAGGTTACAAAAGAGTATACTGTACTTTTCTAAGCACTCAGTATAGTATTTTATACACAGTAAATGCTCAATATGAAAATAGGCTACTGAACTGCTAGTTCAAGGCACCTTCTATTGTCTAGGGCCTAATCCAGGAAAAAGTCTTTGGGTAAGTTGAGTTTAGAGGACACAGCATTCTGAATAACATGACTCCATGTTTCGTGGGCACATGGTAACTTATTAACTGTTGGGATGAGGTGATGGTGTAACTAACTGGATATGGCAAAGCCCAAGAGTCTGCCTTGTGAATGCAACAGCTTTGTATCTAAAGAAAACCTCTAAAGGGAACAACTCTCCACCCCAAAATAAAATCAAATCCTCCAAGGAATCATATGCTCTTTTTGTTACTAAAGTCCTTTCTAAACCAGACTTCTTCAGTTTCCCTCAAGTCAGAACAACAAGCAATTTCTTCCTCAGTCTCCACATGTGGACTATTTACTCCTAATAATTGTTAAAATTAATCATTTTCATCCATTCAGTACATTCCATTTAGACTACACAACTCTGAAAAGCACTTAAGACATATCTATTGCCAAATTGTCTACATCAGAAAAATTCGCTAGGAAATTCTCAGTGCCAATGGAACAAACATTTCATAAATAGCTTAGCCTGTTCTGGAGTCAGGTGGGGTGGGGATGCAAAAGCAGAGAGAGGTTGAAGTCTGATCAGACCTGCCTGAACAGTAGGGAGCCTAAAAGTGTGCTGCTTTGGTCACAAGAATTAGGGGCATTATTATGTTCATCATTGTTCTTGTTTATTTCATTTTTTTAACTAATAATGACAGTATTTGTTAAGCACTTACTGTGCATGAAGCACTGTTTTAGGCGCTGTAAGATATCCATTACCAGACCCCTTTCCTCTTCACTTTCAGAGCTAGGGACAGTGGCAGTTGTTGACCACTTATCTGCTTGCCTAGCATTATCATAAGTTCTGGGAGAGGACAATAAAGGAGACATGATTCTTATCCTCATGGAGCTTCCCATAGGCAGTGCTTAATTTTCATAATAAACACTATTAAGTAAACACCAAGAAATCCTGTGACCAACCAGGGTATAAACCCCAGGATGGATCAGAGAGGTCTGCCAGAGCTGGGGGCACCTGCAGACACTCTCCAGTTCTGGGTTGGCAGTTAGGCAGGATCCTAGGCCCTAGAGCTTGGCCTAGGGTCTCCTAAAGCCCCATTGGAATACTACTTGAGGCTCTGGAGAGAAAGGGAGGAGCTAAAGTCAGGTTTAACTTAAAACATACTCCTAAATAAACCCACTGCTATAATAAGTACATATACATGGACTCTGAAAGAGGGTGCTCACCAATATGACACTGCAGGATCTTACTTAGAACAGTGTCTTCCACAGCTAGACTGGCCGGAAGATGAATCCAGATAGGGAGAGAACCAGAGGTAAGTGATTAACTACACTTTAAAGGATCTTCCCTGCTTGATTAGTTTACTGCTCCCTTCCCAGTTGCTTCTGGGAAATGTAGTACCTTGTTAAGAATTTCCTACTTCCCTTTAACCCCAAAGCTCCAGTCCAATGAAAGCTTGAATCTTACAACATCCATGCCTTGCCAATAGAGGCTTCCTCCTATTCCGTGTTAGTGGGGAAAAAAGTGTTATGTTACGGAAATACACTGAAGAACTAAGTAGACCTCTTTAAAACCCTTCAGGCTTAAAACAAAGGTATGGTTTCTTGAAACACTACCTGAAATTCAAAGATTTATGATATACTGTGTTTGAAAAATGAAGTCTTCAAAGAAAACATAAGGAATAAAACATCTGAAAAATCCTATTTTTATCTTCTACTTAAATAGGTATTCTTAGGGTCCAGAAAATAAAATAACCATATTTTTCATTATCAATTTTATGGTTGGGTGGATTTATAATGTATTTGGGAAGTTTTCTTTTTTCTATATGATATTATTATAAATATATGGATGAAAAATCAAGTTCTTTGAATTTGTACCACTTCCAAGCTTTTTTTCCTGAGTGAGGTGAGCTCTCACCTCCTTACCACAGTGAGAGAGACTAGTGACAGTGTGGCCTAATGGATAAAGCACCTACTGAGGAGTCAGAAGGACCTGGGTTCTAATTCTTGGTCCACAACTTGCCTGCTGGGTGACCTTGGGCAAGTCACTTAACTTCTATGTGACTCAGTTACCTCACCTGTAAAATGGGTGGTTAAGACTGTGAGCCCGATGTGGGACATGGACTGTGACTAACCTGATTAGCTTCTGTCTACTCCAACATTTAGTACAGTGCCTGACTCATAATAAGTGCTTAATGAATACCATTAAATAAAAACAAGGATGGTTTTACTGAATCAAGGCTGTTGAACAAAGTTGATTTTGTAAGAAGCATGAGAATCTAATATTGTGACTCATAACCTGTGTTTTTCCTCGAGGGATGAAAATGCACTATCAGACTCAGAAAGGAGCTTATTTTATTTACAAGGCAGCTGTTGGAGGTTGCTGTAGAGTGGGGGGATGGGGGGACATGGACTGAACTTTTTTTAGAAAAATGATCTGTGCAGCAGAGTGAAATATAGATTGGAGTGGGGAGAAACAGGAGGGAGGGAGATCAGTGAGGAGACAGATGCAGTAGTCAAGGCAGGATAGAATAATTGCTTGGAACAGTGAGGTAACAGTTTGGATGGAGAGGAAAGGGTGTATTTTAGCGATGTAGTGAAGGAAGAACTGACAGGATTTGGTGACAGATAGACTATGTGGGGGGAGTGAGAGAGTTGAGAACAATGCCAAGGTTACAGGCTTGTGAGATGGGGAGGATAGTGGTGTTGTCCATAGTAATGGGAAAGTTTCCAACATCAAGTTTTCCAACATCACCCCAGAACTCCAGTTTAATTAAGTCTAATTACAGAAGGAGGATAGGTGGGACAATAAAGAGTTCCGTTTTGGACATGTTTAGTTTAGAGAGCTGTCCTGAAGGCAGGAGGAAATGCAATATTGTAGGGGAGTGGTCAGGGCTGGAGTTGTAGATTTGGGAATCATCCACATGGAGATGGTAGTTGAAGCAATGGGAATGAATGAGTTCTCTAAGGGAGTGGGTATAAGTGGAGAATGGAAGGGGACCTAGAATTGAACTGTCAGGGACCCCCACTGTCAGAGGGTGGTCAGGGGAGGAGCCAGCAAAAGAAAATGAGGAGGGGCAGAGAGATAGGAGAAGAATCAACAGAGGAGGACAGTGTCAGTAAAGCCAAGATTGGATAAAGTTCATTCATTCAATCCTATTTATGAATGCTTATTGTGAAGCACTTTATGAAGCACTTTATGAAGTGCTTATTGTGTGCAAAGCTCTGTACTAAGCACTTGGGAGAGTACAGTATAACAATAAACAGACACATTCTCACTCACAGGGAGCTTAAAGTTTCAAGAATAAGAGTGTGGTCTACAGTGTCAAAGGCAGCTGAGATGTCTAGTAGGATTAGGATAGAGTAGAATTTGTCAGATTTGGTGAGAAGGTCACTGGTTATTTTAGAGAGGGCGGGTTCTGTGGAGTGAAGGAAGTGGAAGCCAGATTGGAGAGAATGAAAGAGAGAATTGGAGGAGAGGAAGTGGAGACAGTGGTTGTAAACTCTCTCAAGAAGTTTGGAGAGGAATGGTTGGAAGGAAGATAGGGAGATAACTGGAGGGAGGCATGGAGTCAAGGGAGTGTTACAGCCCAGCCCACACACTTTGCTCCTCTGTGCCAGGTTACTCAATGGGTGCCAATCTCATCTATCTCACCACCGACCCCTTTCCCAAGTCCTCCCCCCTAGCCTGGAACTCCCTCCCACTACATATACACCAGACCACCACTCTCACCACCTTCAAAGCATTATTAAGGTCACATTTCCTCCAAGAGGCCTTCTCTGATTAAGTCCTCTTTTCCCCACCTCCCTCTCCCTTCTGTATCATCTATGCACTTGGATCTGTGACCTTTGGACATTTGATATCTGCCCCACCCACAAACCCACAGCCTCCATGCACATATCTTTAAATTATATATTATAAATTAGTTATTTATATTAATGTTTGTCTCCTCTAGACCATAAACGTGTTGTGGGTAGAGAACTACTAACAGCACTACAAACCCTGCCTCCCTTCTCACCTCCGCCAAACTAACTCTCTTCCCCACTTCAAAGCCCTACTGAGAGCTCACCTCCTCCAAGAGGCCTTCCCAGACTGAGCTTCCCCTTTTCCCTCTGCTCCCTCTCTGCCTACTGTCTGTCTGCCTGTGTCTACTAACTCTGTTGTAGAGTACCCTTCCAACAACTTAGTACAAGTATGGTGAAGCGGATAGAACACACGTCTGGGAGTCAGAAGGTCATGGGTTCTATTCCTGGCTCCCCCAGAACTTTGGGCAAGTCACTTCACTTCTCTGTGCCTCAGTTACCTCATCTGGGAAATGGAGATTGAGACTGTGAGCCCCATGTGGGACAGGGACTGTGTTTCCTTGTATCGACTCCAGTGCTTAGTAAAGTACCTAAGGTATTTGGTATGGTATTTGGTAAGCACTTACTATGTGCCAGGCACTTTACTAAGCACTGGAGTGGATACAAGCATAAAGTGCTCTACATATAGTAAGAGCTAAGTAAATACCATTGATTGATATGTCTGTAAGAAAAATATCCTGCCTCTACATCCAGAGGAAAAAAAATGCAGTGATTTTTGTCTTGTGTGGGCAGAACTCATATATTTCAAATAAATGAAATATTAACATCTGATTGGGAATAATTTCAGCAAACCTCAATGATGAATCCATACGTGTCCATACCCATATATATAATGTAATGGACAATATGTTAACAGAGGTTCAGTCTGGAATTGCCTGGCATGATATTCCCATTGTAAATAGTAGATAAATAGTAACAATAGTACATAATAAACTGTAGATAAACAGTAATAAGTCTCAGAGTGACAAAGAGCCTCATGGGGCAGGTGATATGTCACCTGAAATAAAATAGCTAAATAAACAGAGCTATTTCAAAAACTGGACCTCAATCCCTTGACCACCCAATTGTTAACCAACCTTATTAGAGAGAGGATTGGGGAAAAATTGGGTCTAGGATCTGCAGTTAGATGGATTAAGGGATTTGATTTTGTTGACAATGTGTTGAAGATTGGATATCTACCCCTTGATTCACTGCAGGATTGAAAAAAAAGTCAGAAAAGGTTGAGTCTGACAGAATCCTAAAAACCCAAGGTGGTCATGAGATCAATGGTAGAGTTAAGTAAAATTCCCCATCTCCTTTAAATAATCCATCTGTAAAATGGGGTTCTTGCTACACTGTCGTCACTGGCCCAACAGCTACATTACACAACACAGCCCAGCTTATGGCCTCGGGGTATGAAGTAGTGAGGACCACCTGACCCCATTGAAGAGGCCAAAGTGAATACCAGCATCAGGTGATTGCTCCAAGAAAGAGAGGATAATGAGTATCCCTGTAGTAGACAGTTAGGAAAGGTCAAGCAGTCCCTTGAAACTCAGGGACCATCATTAGATTATCAAAAGGAGTCCATAGCCAGTTTAATCAGAGGATAGCCATGAGGTAGAGCAACAACCGGAATGATCATATGAAGGTTGATTTGATTCCTTGACTCCAGATCCACTGCACCAGTAGTAAAACCCCCACCACTACAAACTCACTGCCTCCAGTGGGAAACCTAAAGCTACAGCAGAAATTGACAAATAGCTCAACCAAAAAACCTACTGCTGAAAAGGAGGCTGATTAAGTGGCAGCTGTGAGTGGCCTCTTCTTCCTGGCCAGAAACTTGGGGAACTGTATCATCTTATAACCTTCTTTCTGAAAATTGTCCTATTATTCTGGGATGTATGTTGCAGGGTTGACTTCCCACCATAAGCAAGGTAAATGATTACTTCAGGGAGGGACTGATGTAAGGAGGGAGGCTGCATGTCTGGGTTGAGTGGAGCAGGAGTTGAAAGGATCCTGGCACCTTCAAGGGAAAAAATGAGATGTTTGGGTGCTGCTCTGTCCCAGTGGCTAAGTAATGTGTCTTACCAATTTGGGGGCCTTTCTGGAACCTGAATGGCTGGTCAGTGAGTTGACCATATTTATTGAGTGCTGTGTACAGAACACTGTACAAAGTGCTTGGGAGAGTATGATATAATAATAGACACATTTCCTGCCCACAGTGAGCTTACAGTCTAAAGGAGGAGACTGATATTCATATAGATAAATTACACATGTGAATATAAGTGCTGTGGTGACCTCCCTATCTAAAGTCAGTATGGAAGAAAGAGGGGTCCCTGACCTGGCTGTGCCCATTTTAGTTCCCCTATCCTCCCAGGCATCCCATGAGCTGTCAGATGTGTCATAAATGGCTTGGGTTAACAAGTGGGGGAAGTGCTCCCTGCTGTGCCAGGCAGTGGAATATAATGATGTCAGAGGGCGTGTGATGTGTGATGTCATCATGGTCACATGGGGGGCCCAGCACTGGATTTTTGCCTCGTGGTTTTACACTACCTGAAATTGCCACTGATTATCTGGACTGACACTTAAATTCTCCACATCACATCCTTAAGAGTGGGTTTATCATTTAAAAACACCCAGCCCCCACCTGTGAACTAGATTCTAAGAACTCTAATGAGGAAAGGCTAGTAGATCTAGGCTTTCATGTTAGTTATGAGCCTTAATCATCGCTTCTTTCCTCACCATTCCTCTCTCCTCTTTTAGAGCACTTCAAAAATATGAACCTTGTAACTTGTCATTCCTCTGGAGAGCTTGACTGTTTGCCCCCCACCCACCCACCCCACCTCTCTAGCCAGGTTTTCCCTATCAGTTCTTCCTAGGTTCCCTCTTTCAAATATCTTCTTAAAAGTACCTCCTCGATGAACCACTCCCAAATTGTACCTACAGTTACTTCAGAAACTCTTTAACCTAGGGAAGGTTTTCTCCCTTCTAAGAAAGACTCCCTGTGGTCTCCAGATCACACCTGAAATGCCCTTGAAATTCTGTACCACATATAATTTCCTTCCTTTCCCTCTCTACCCAAACACCCACCTCGGTACACACAAAGTACTCCGAGAAGCCAACTGGTCCTGGTGAAAAACCTGCAGCAGCCTGAGTGAGCAACCCAAGGAAACAACTGGAATCATAAGCAAAGCACTTCTCACTTACTGCTGCTTCCTCCCATCTCATCCCCTGACATACACAGGCACTTTCAGCCCCGTTGTCTACGTTATAATGCCATCTCTCAAGAGTACTTGGAAATATTTCCAGAGTATTTCCCTCTAGACTGTAAGCTCACTGTAGGAGGGAATATGTCTGCTAACTCGAATTGTACTCTCCCAAGCTCCTAGTACGTTCATTCAGTTGTATTTATCGAGTGCTTATTGTGTGCTGAGCACTGTACTAAGGGCTTGGGAGGGTACACTTTAACAATTAACAGACACAGTCCCAGCCTACAATGAGATTACTAATGCTCTACACATAGTAAGCACTCTATAAATAGCATCGGTTGATTTTCAGACCCTCGTGATGATAATAATTGTGGTATTTAAGTGCTTACTACGTGCCTCTAGACTTTAAGTTCTGTGTGGGCAGGGAACATGTCTACCAACTCTGTTGTTATTATACTCTCCCAAGTGCTTAGGACAATGCAATAAATACCTTTGATTGCCAAGTGCTGGGTAGATAAAAGATAATCAGGTTGGACACCATCCCTGTCCCATCTGGGACTCAGTCTGTCAGGGAGAAAAGGTTATGAACCCTTATTTTACAGACAAGGAAACTGAGGCACAGAGAAGTTAAGTGACTTGGCCAAGGTCACCCAGCAGGCAGTTGAAGAGCTGGGATTAGAACCCAGCTCCACTGCTTCTTCCACTAGGCCATGCTCCTTCTCTGCCCTAATTGTTTCCTTTTTATGTATCTAAGGTTTCTGAAATTTATATTTATTCATATTTGTTTTTATTGCCTGCTCTTCTGAAGTGTAAGCTTGAGGGTAGAAACCATGACATCTACTTCCTTTTTTAACTCCCTTAAGTGGCTAGCACAATACTATGAACATGAGGCATGCTCTAATAGAAGTGTCAGACTGACTGACTTTTGTTGTTCTCTCTTCCTTGTCCCTCCGTGAAAACCACGCTCTTTATGTTTTAAACATTCCAAACTTGAATCTGTCCTGCCTTCAAGAATTGCATTCTAATCTCAAGTCTAATCTCCAATTTGAAAAGTTATTAAAACATAAATCTACACAAATCTATCATATAAGAAACCAAAAAGAATGTCCTTTTTAAATAAATATATTTAACTTCCCAACCTCATATGGCAATACGTTTATTTAAGATAGCTGCACAGTGGTGCTGCTTCCCGAATTGTCTTCAATGACTAAAATCTTAAAGTGCCAGTCAGTTTTATAAGGAGCTAAAAAATGATTTCCTGAAGATCACTACTGGGTATTTTTAACAGACGGGCAAACAAAGGAAAGCGTTTCCTTATGCCTCAGCTCGCTCTCTGCTCCTTGAATCTCCCCAGAATCCCCATGAAATTATACAGGGGTGACAGAAGTAAAGACACAGTAGCCAGCAGCATTTGAGGAATAATGAGAATCTTGGGTTTATGCTCCTTGATATGTCAGTTATCTAAAAATATATTTTAGCCCTCATTTACTTTTTTTTAAAAAAAAACCTTTTAACTTCCGTTTTATTGTTCAAAAATGAAATGTTTAAAAGGTGAAAAACAATTTTCAAGATGAATTAAGTGTGGTTCACTTTTAATATCTTTTGTTTGTAGTAATTTGGGAGAATGTTTTAATGCATAAAACCAAAGAGATGTGAAGAAAATAAACCCTAAAGGCAAATGTAAATATTTGAAAAAGCCATAGAGTACATCCTGTTACTCTTGGCTCAAACTGTTCATCTAGTGCACTTGGGTTTGGGGGTAAAATCTGTCAGAAATCACGTTTTTAACATTTAAGATTACGCAGACACAGAGCAAATCCAATAAAGCCTCTGGCTTTGGTCACCTCCAACTATTTTCCTAGAACAGCGGAGTCCTGAGATGCAGGGATCAAGAAATCGGAGAGATGGGTGAGGTTCTGAATGAAAGGAATTTCTGAATAAATTAGGTGGTAACATGAACCTACCTATTCCCTCATTCTGAAACAGCTGCTGTGTTGAGAAGAAATTTAGGAAATTCAGGAGCAAGCTTTGTCTGTGCTGCTTCTACACTGTAGATGCAAATATTTCTGATTCTTGGCTTCCAAGGAGATACTCCTATTGATATGCTAATGCATTTTCTCTTGTTTTCGCCACCTAAGATCCCAGCACTTCCACCAACAATGCTTGCATAAAATAAAAGGAAAGCAACTTATAAAATAAACATTTGTTGAAAGTAATTTGACTGTAAAACTGAACTTTCCTGAACTAAATAATGGTAACTTCTCAAGAATCAGTTTTAAAGTGTATAGAATGGTTAATACACCCAACTGCTGTTTTATGTTTTTAGTCTTTTGTAGTTCTGCTATTTCTGCCAATGAACATTTCAGCAAGGGATGCTTTTGGATTTCACCATCATTATATTCATTTTTGTAGTCCATAGAGAAAAATAACTTCAACTGATTTGTGAAAATAGATCAATTTTAAAAAGCAAAGAAGTCATAGTTATAACTGAATAACTACTAGAAAGAGCATTTTAAAGAGGATTTCGTTGCTCAGCTGTGGACCTAGTTCTGCATGTTTAAGACTTTGAATCCATTTTTGGAATATAAGCAAGTCATTTTCAAATCACTAATTTTGGAGGCTTTGATGGCATGCCAATTTTTAAAAAATATTTATTTGTTAAAGGGTTTTTTGTGTTTGTATAACTCGGGGAAAGCTTTACTTAATATATAGATAGATCTATGTATATCTATATGTATATATCTATGTATATATCATTGGCAGGAAATACTTCTTTTCATTTAGGAAACTAAACTTCAAGGCCTAAACATCAAGGCTGACAAACTTCATCTCTAAGCCAAGGAATTAAAATTCAGATACACAACAGGATTTCTCATTTCAACCCATTTCTCCAAGCAGGGTCAGGGAAAACCAAGGGGCTACAGAGTTCAATCAGACAATCTTGAGGTGATCTTAGAATCTGAATCAAAATCTTAAAAGAAAAAAAAAACCAAATTGGGTGTATCAACTGAAACTTCTACATCTTCATAGCCCAATTTAGCCTTAGTTTTTCACTCATGTAAACCCGCCCTAGTGAGATCATAAATACATTGTTTGTGAAGTAATTTGGGATCCGCTCTGGATGCAAATGTATTATTTTAGCTTTCCCCCTTCCCCCACGCCCCAAGGATATAGAGAAATGTTTTTGAGTGATAGTTTCTATTTCATCAATCAAAAATTTCAAAGAGATGCTGAGTGGATAGAAAGAGCTATAAATGAACCTATGAGAATCAGTGATCAGTGGTGTTTATTGAATGCCTACTATGTGCAGAGCTCTGTATCATCTGCTTGGGTGACTGCGATTCAACAGAGATGGTATACACATTCCCCCTCCCACAACAAGATTACATCATACAGGACATCATCCCTAATGAGGAGATGGCTAGGGGGCTAGTTTTCCCTTGAATAAAAATGTGAATGTGCATCTTTGGCATTAAGAAATCAATGGAGTCACCCATCAGGAGCCACAGATGAGACTCGGTCCTGAGACCTCAGAACCAAAGCCGGTCCAAAGGAATCGATTACTGCACTTAGTCAATATTTGAGTGCTTACTATATGCAGATCACTGTACTAAGCGCTTGGGAGAGTACAGAATAACAGACACATTCCCTGCCCCACAATGAGTTTACAGTCTGGCTTGCATAGCATCACTCTCCCTCTCTCTCCCCTTCTAGTCCCGATCCCAATGGGCCACAGAGCGCAAGAAGCCGGTAAATGGGTAGAGATACAGCACCGAGCGTGGTAAGTCTTTACCTGGTTAAACTACAGGCAGAATTGGGACTGGAAACCAGGTTTTATGTTTCCCAGAACAGTGCAGTATTCGCCGGACCAACAGAGAGGTTGCAGTGGAATTCAAAAAGCCAACCACCTCACTGGACTTCGATCTCATCTATCTCCCTGGCAACACCTTGCCGGTTCTGCCTCTGGCCTCGAACTTCTTCCCCCTTCATATCTGACAGACCATCACACTTCCCATCTTCAAAGCCTTTATTAAAATCACATCTCCTCCAAGAGGACTTCTCTGACTAAGCCCTCATTTTCCCTACTCCCTCTCCCTTCTGAGTCACCCTTGCACATGAAAGTATACCCTTTATTCACCCCACTCTCAGCTTCACAGTACTTCTGTACATATCTATAATTTATTTTAATGCTTATCTCCAGTCCCCGTGTGTATCTAACACAATGGCTGCATAAAATCAAGTAGGAACAGTAATTTTAGGCTTTCTTGGTTTGATACCCTGCTTTTCCTGTTGAAATTTGTAAGCTTGTTGAGGCAGGGAACATATCCAGATATGTTGTACTCTCCCAAGCACTTTCCATTCTCTTCCATCATAACTCTATTCCCTACCGACTTCTTAGGGGTTTGTGTATCCTATCTGACAAACTCTAGTGCCCTATACCTAATATGCTCTTGGTAAATTTGATTGATAGGGGAAAGTACCTTCCAGGAACTTCAAAGACAATCCAGTTTCCCCCTTCACAAACAAACAGTGTATCAGATGCAAAAAATGAGGATCAGGATTTAATCAATCAATGGTGTTTATTGAATTCTTACTGCATGCAGAGCACTGTATTTAAGCGCTTGGGAGGGTACAACGGAGTTGGTAGACATGTTCCCTGCCCTCGCTGAGCTTACAGATTTCAACTAGAAAAGCAGGGTATCAAACGTAGAAAGCCTCAAATTCCTGTTCCTATTTGATTTTATGCAGCCACAGTGTTAGCTATACCTAGGGCCTGGATGCTGGTATTAGTGAGGTCTTCCTTAAGTAGAGCTAATCAGTGATTGTCCTGGGCTCCACAATCATTCATTCAATAATATTGATTGAGCACTTACTATGTGCAGAGCACTGTACTAAGCGCTTGGAACGGACAATTCGGCAACAGATAGAGACAATTCCTGCCCACTGATGGGCTTACAGTCTAATCGGGGGAAATAGATGGACAAAAACAAGACCCGTTCCGATGAAGGGAATTCCACAGAACTGCCCCTGTGCTGGGTGGTGGGAACAGTGCAGGAGTCATTAATGCCCTGGACAATTACTCCCCTGCTCCTGGCTACTCTAAGCTGTGGCAGCTCTCTAGTTTTGCACCTGGGTCCAAGAAGGAGGGTCCCCCGGTGCTGTCCTGAGGGGAGGAGTGAACAGGAAATAACATCTTATGGAGTCTGAAAGCCATGAAGTAAAAAGATCAATCAATCAATTGTATTCAATCATTTATTGAGGGCTTACTGCGCTGAGCACTGTAATAAGTGTTTGGGAGAGAAGCAGCATGGCTCAGTGGAAAGAGCATGGGCTTTGGAGTCAGAGGTCCTGGGTTCGAATCCCAGCTCTGTCACTTCTCAGCTGTGTGACTGTGGGCGAGTCACTTCACTTCTCTGTGCCTCACTTCCCTCATCTGGAAAATGAGGATGAAGATTGGGAGCCCCACGTGGGACAACCTGATTCCCCTGTGTCTACCCCAGCGCTTAGAACAGTGCTCCGCACATAGTAAGCGCTTAACAAATACCAACATTATGAGAAGCAGCGTGGCTCAGTGGAAAGAGCACGGGCTTTGGAGTCAGAGGTCATGAGTTCGAATCCCAGCTCTGCCACTTGTCAGCTGTGTGACTGTGGGCAAGTCACTTAACTTCTCTGTGCCTCAGTTACCTCATCTGCAAAATGGGGATTAAGACTGTGAGCCCCACGTGGGACAACCTGATTCCCCTGTGTCTACCCCAGCGCTTAGAACAGTGCTCTGCACATAGTAAGCGCTTAACAAATACCAACATTATTATTATTATTAAATACACATTTCCTGCCCACAGAGAGCTTACCGTCTAATAATAATAATAATTATGGTATTTGTTAAGCGCTTACTATGTTCTGAGCATTGTTCTAAGCACTGGGGTAGATACAAGGTAATCAGATTGTGCCACGTGGGGCTCACATTTTTTAATCCCCATTTTTACAGATGAGGCGACTGAGGCACAGAGAAGCTAGGTGACTTGCCCAAGGTCACAGAGCAGATGTGGCAGAGCCATGACCTTTGACTCCCAAACCTGGGCTCTTTCCACTGAGCCACATTACTTCTAAAGTGGGGGAGGCAGACAGTCATAAATATGTTTATTGAGCACTTACTGTGTGCAGAATACTATACTAAGCATGCGGGAGAGTAAAATACAGCAGAGTTGGTAGATAGATTCCCTGACCATATTGAGCTCACAATCCATTCATTCGATCATATTTATTGAGCACTTACTGTTTGCAAAACACTATGCTAAGCACTTGGGAGGGTACAATATAACAATAAACAGACACAATTCCTGCCTACAGTGAGCTTACAGTCTAGAGGCAGAGAACAGTCTAGAGGATAGCTCACAGGCTAGAGCATGATTTTCACATCTTCCTAGAAAATATCTGAAGAATCCTCAATAAATGATTGGAGTCCATGACAACATTTGATAAACTACGGGTAGTTCAGGAGATTAGACAAGGGATTTTTTTTTTTAAAGAGTGCCCCGTTGTCTCAGCTGAAGTATCTTTACTGGAGAAGCACCTTGGCCTAGTGGAAAGAACACAGGACTGTGAGTCAGGAGACTTGGGTTCTAATTCCATCTCAACTACTAATTCGCTCTGTGACCTCTGATAAATCATTTCACTTCCCTGTCCTTTGATTTCCTTGTCTGTAAAATAGGGATAAGAAACCTGATCTCCCTCCCTCTCAGCCTCATGTGGGACAGAAACTATTTCTGACAGGATTATATTGTATCTGCCCTAGTGCTTAGCATATAGTAGGCCTTAGCAACAAAAAAAAAAGAATACAAGTTTCTCTCTCACACACCCACACGCAAATGTGAAACTCTCCCCTGAGAAACTGCTTCTAGAACCATAAAGCATGAGCACCTGAGCAAGGTACTCCACTCTTATCACCTGATCCTGTTGCTTAGTGAGACCCTTGGGGATTTCCATTCTCTTCCATAATCACTGCATTCCCTACCGACCTCTCTGGGGTTCCAGTATCCTATCTGACAAATGCTAGTTTAGGAGTACTGGTATTTATTAAGCAACATAGGTGGAAAGTGCAAGGGCCTGGGAGCCAGAGTACCTGAGTTCTAACCCTGGTTCTGCCACCTGTCTGAGGTGTGACCTTGGGTAAGTCCCTTAACTTCTCTGTGCCTCAGTTCCCTCATCTGTAAAATGGGGATTCAATACCTGGTTTCCCTCCTACTTAGATTGTGAGCCCATGTAGGAAAGGAATCTAATTATCTTCCATCTACCCCAATCCATAGTACAATGCTGCACAAAGTGATTGCTTAACAGATGTCATTACTATCATTGTTATTATTATCTTTATAATTATGTGCAAAGCATCATGCTAGGCACTGGGTTAATTTAAAGATAAGCAGCAATTAAAGTACTGGAGATTCACATCCCTCAACTTTTCAAATGATACTAGGGAATTTTTATTTAGTTTATTTCTGGATGCAATAATAATGGTAATATTTGCTAAGTGCTTACTATGTGTCAAGCACTGAGCTAAGTGCTAGGGTAGATGCAACATAATCAAGTCCCACATGGGCTCACAGTCTAAGGAGGAAGGCGAACGGGTAACCATCTTTCTCCTCATCCTGTGAAAAAATGCTGAATTTAAAATGTGCAGCGTGAGAAGTCTCCAGTGCCAAATGAACTGGTCTGTGGATAGTTTCGCTCTCTTGGAAGAGACCATAATTGGCATTTGTTTCTCATCTTTCTACATTTCTAAGGCTGCCAGACAGTTTTTGAGTCCTTAATTTATTTTCAACTGTAGATCTCTAGAGTCTTATGTTGTTTCTTTTCCTCTTTGGGCCATTCATTGTACTGATCTAGATGTACTTTCAGGTGGGAGCATTGAAACATCTTCACAAGCTACAGTGGGAATTATGATTACTAGTATCAGTCTGAAGAAGTCAGAGACCTTTGCATTTCTGGATTGTGTCTCTTCTCAACAGTTCAAGAAGACTCTGTCTTTACAAGCGTGGCACAACTGAATATGTGTCTTTGGTCTCTTACTTCCATTATCTGTAGATGATTTTGTATCTGTCCGTCTCCCCTGTTAGATTGAAAACACACTGACATCAGGCTCTGGGTATTTTTTTTTCCATTGTACTCTCCCAAGTCCTTAGTACTGGGCTCTGTACACAGTAGGGGCTCAATAAATTTTACTGATTTGATTGATTTTCAAATCTCTCTCACTCTAATTGCTCTCTCCCTCTCATCTCTCACACACACTCTCCAATCTTGCCTTATCTCCTGATTCTTGTACTTTGCCACTTGGTTGTTCAATTGCCACTCAAATTGAACTCTTCATCTTACCTTTTTCTAACTTTATCACAGTCAGAACCACCACTGTCCTTCATATTCACATCCTTAGCATCCTCTCCCTTTTCTTTATCCCATACATCCAATCTCTCCAACTCCTGCCTATTTTTCTTTTGTAATAGATTGCAGTTCCACTCTCACTGCACCCAGTACTTAAGAAAATAAGCTTACATCTTCTCATTCCTCAATTACAGCAGCAACTTCCAATGTAGACTCCCATCTCCATTTTTTCTCTTCTCCAGTTCAGTCAACATAGGACAAGGAGTCAGGGGTCCCAGCTTCCCAGCCCTGCCACGGACCTATTGTTTAACCTTAGGCAAGTCACTTAACCTCTGGGCTTCAGTTTTCTCAACTGTAAAATGTAGTAGAATAGATCGTGATCTCTTTGTAGGGCAGGCATTGTCCAATCTCATAACCTTTTATGTACCCCAGCACTTAGTGTTCAACAAATGCCATAGTAATATTAGTCTTTCACCTTAAACAGGTGATCTCTTCCCCCACTGCACCCTATCTTATCCTGTTCCCTTTTGTTTTGGTTGTTTTACTGGTATTTGTTTAAGCAGTCCGTACGTTCCAGGCACTGTTTTAAATGCAGAGGTAGATACAAGATAATCAGGTTGGACACAGTCCCTGTCCCCCACAAGGCTCACAGTCTCAATCCCCATTTTACAGATGAGGTAACTGAGGCACAGGGAAGTTAAGCGACTGGCCCAAGGTCACACAGCAGACTAGTGGGGGAGTTGGGATCAGAACCCCGGTCCTCTGATTCTCAAACTCTTACTCTTTCCATTAGTCCATGCTACTTCCCTCCACACCCTGCCTCACTCTCAGCTCTCCTACCCCCAACCCTTGCTCATATCTGTCCCCTACATGAAACTCCATTCCCTCAGTCAAACCCACCAGACCAGAATTTCCCCATCTGCAAAGTTCTCAAAAACCCCCACCTCTTTCCGTAGTCATTTCCACCCCTCCAGGTCACTGACAACCCAAAAGTCACCCTTATCACTTACAGTGATCCTAAACACTTATGTATATCCTGATTTACTTTAATTTTCACTTTTCATCTGTTTATCTTTCCATTTTCCTGCCATCAACAGATGTAGCTTTGTTCTTTCTCCAGGTCCCACTATTTGTAAATCATTAGTGTCTGCTTATCTTCTTCAGAAAACTGTAACCTCAGTCGGGATGTATTTCTCTTTTATTGTACTCTCCGAAGCACTTAATACTCCAATTTAGGCACTCAATAAAAGCTATTGATTACTCAATTGAATCCAACACAGTCACATTCTATAGTTCACCTCCTCAAATGCTTGCAATGTCTCTTAATTGTAACCCGTGTTTGACTTAAGCCCGTAGGTGTTGGTGAAAGTGCTGTGGTAAACCCTACACTAAACCCTGGGGTAAATCTGAATAGTCAGACTCTTCCATCTCTGAATTATGACTCTCTTCATTCCTCCCTTCTAGAAAATAATCCTTGCTTCATTTGATAATGAAGGTATTTACTAAGTCCTTACTATCTGCCAAGAACTGGGGTAGATATAAAGTCCATGAGAAGCAACATGGCCATGGCTATAGCGTGGGTCTGGGAGTCAGAGGACTGGATTCTTATCCTGGCTCTGCCACTCGTCTGCTGTGTGACCTTGGGCAAATCACTTAAGTTCTCTGTGCCTCCTTTGCCTCATCTGTAAAATAGAAATTCATTACCTGTTCTCCCTACTACTTAGACTGTGAACCCCATATGGGACAGGGACTGTATCCAGCCTGAGTATCTGAAATCTACCCCAGCACTTAGGATAAGATTTGCCACATAGTAAGTGCTTAATGAATATTATTATTAGTAGTAGTAGTATTCTTATTAAAAGGGAACTGGCATTTGATTTCCATTTTACAAATAAGGAAATGGAGCCACAGAGAGGTTAAATGACTTGCCCAAGATCCCATAGCAGGCAAGTGGCAGAGCCGGTACTAATAAGAATAATGATAATGACTGAGAATAATGATAATGATGGCATTATTATTGCTATGTGCCAAACACTGTTCTAAGTGCTGTGGGGGGGTACAAGGTAATCAGGTTGTCCCACATGAGGCTCACAGTCTTAATCCCAATTTTACAGATGAGGTAACTGAGGCACAAAGAAGTTAAGTGACTTGTCCAAAGTCACACAGCTGATAAGTGGCGGAGCCAGAATTAGAACCCATGACCTCTGACTCCCAAGCCCAGGCTCTTTCCACTGAGCCACTCTGCTTACTGAGGTCAACTGACTTCAAGTCCTGTGCTTTTTCCAATAAATAATCAGTCGATCAATGATATTTATTGAGTGCTTACTATGCACTGAGCACCGTATTTAGCACTTGGGAGAGTGCAATACAACAGAGTGGATTCATTCAGTCGTATTTATTGAGCGCTTACTGGGTGCAGAGCACTGTACTAAGCGCTTGGAATGTACAGTTCGGCAAGAGATAGAGACAATCCCTGCCCAGCGATGGGCTCACAGTCTAAAAGACGGGCTCGTGGTCTAAAAGTGGAGGACACATTCCCTCCCTACCAGGAGCTTACAGTCTGGAGGAGTTTAATATTAATGCAATAATATTGGTATTTGTTAAGCGCTTACTATGTGCAGAGCACTGTTCTAAGTGCTGGGGTAGATACAGGGTCATCAGGTTGTCCCACGTGAGACTCACATTCTTAATCCCCATTTTACAGATGAGGTCACTGAGGCCCAGAGAAGTGAAGTGACTTGCCCACAGTCACACAGCTGACAAGTGGCAGAGCTGGGATTCCCTGACTCCCAAGCCTGGGCTCTTTCCACTGAGCCATGCTACGCTTACTAAATTGCCTCACTACAACCCCACACCTCCTTTTTTTCGAAACCTTACTCAAGCATCACCTAAATGAAACCTTCCCCGACTACTACCTGGTAATCCGATAACACCATTGGCCTCTTAAGCATTTATGTAAAATCTAGGTTTATGCATACATTTCCTGTTGCTTGCTTATTTCCCCCATTTGACTATAAACTGATTCAGAGCAGGAAACCTCATTTTAAACTTCTCTTGTAATAGGGGTCTGTGTTAAGTGTTTACTATGTGCCGAGGACTGTACGAAGTGCTGGGGGAGATACACGATCATCAGATTCCACATGGGGCTCCCGCTGTAAGTAGAAGGGACAATAGGTATTGAATCCCCATTCCACAGATGAGGGAACCGAGGCCCAGGGAAGTTAAGTGCCTGGGGGTGGGATTAGAATCCAGGTCCTCTGAGTCCTAGGCCCATGCATAAGGCTCAGTGGAAAGAGCCCGGGCTTGGGAGTCAGAGATCACAGGTTTGAATCCCGGCTCTGCCGCTTGTCAGCTGCATGACTGTGGACAAGTCACTTCACTTCTCTGAGCCTCAGTTCCCTCATCTGTAAAATGGGGATGAAGACTGTGAGCGTCACGTGGGACAACCTGATTACCCTGTATCTTCCCCAGCACTTAGAACAGTGCTCTGCACATAGTAAGTGCTTAACAAATATCAACATTATTATCATTATTAATACTCTTCCTAACACTGAAATTGTCCACCTAACTAGCAATGTCACTCTGCCAGAGTCATTTCCTTTCCTTGAGGTTTTTTTTGGGGGGTTGGGGGGAGAAATGGAATACAAAATATAATCCCAGAGGTCATTCTCTGGTGGATTATCTCCCTCCAGAAAGGTCACTGTCACAGTAGGTCAAGATTTTATAACTCTTGTGTCAAACACTGTAGGCCTGTGTTTATATAACCAACGAGTTAGGCCGCAATGGCGGGTCAGGCTCACGGCTGCATTATTGTGGCCTGAAGCAGGCACGTCAGCAATTTCCATCCTGCGGTGTTCTCTCACATAGGTTGGAGTTCCAAGATACTCAACAGGAAACTCACCCATTGGCTCATCCCCGAACAGACAAATGATAACCAAGTTATCTTTCTATCGGTGACTCGTGAATTCAGGTGGAGAAATACTTACTTTACCAATTAGAAAGTCAAAGCTGCCGGTACAACTCTTAGCAAAAGAACTTGCAACATGAATAGCAATATTTAGGCTGGTGGTCCTGGGAAATAGTGCATTGCTTAAGGGGAAAAAAAAAACAAACCAAAAAACTTGTAGCATTTTGAAGGCAGATGGCTCAGGATCTTAAGCCCTGGTGACTGTGATCTTCCAAAACATCTGTTTGTGTGTAATGTTCTCATTTTCTCATTGTTGACCTATGCATATTGCAATATGCATCAGGGTTTGCTTGGCTTTATTTTTCTTTTTTCTCTTGATTGTTGAAATTCTCCTTTATATGATGAAATAGTAAAATTAACACATACTCATTTGAGGAAAAAAGGTTTCCTAAATGGAAAATCCTTCTGGAAGTCAGATTCACGTTATATGTCGCAAGTGGCGAAGAATCAAAACCTTCCAAATTCTGGGAAATCCACCTAAAATTCCAGTAGAACTCAGTGTGCACTGATCATGTCACTGTAGCTGAGCAGGAAGACAGACACACTGTCTTTCCTAAATGGTAAACAGCTGAGGACATTGGAATGCATAAGGCCTTCCACTAAAACTCTCAAATAAATTATGCCTCTAAATTTGAATTATAATTTAGATTTATGTAATGGCCTTCCAAGAGCTTCAGTGCTTTGTGCTAAATTCCCCACCCTGAATCAATCATGGAAGGGAGCTCTGAATTTAACCATAGCACTAAAAGATTACTCCTCCTCATGTTTTTATTCAGTGGCCTCAACCCATACTTGAATATTTTTTTAAAGAAAGTTTTTGTGGTGTTGGTTATAGCACTGATTTCTAAAATTGTAACTCTCAAGCTTGATTTTCTTGATCAAAATCAGTCATGAAAATTGCATTTCTGGAAATTTTTCTGTATTGTGTTTGTTACTTGGCCTTTTTCTAGGCTGCCTTGGAAGTTTGAATATTTTTTTTTGAGTTACCATTGTATTTAATAAAAATGTAATGTGTAGGAGGAGAATTCACCATTATTCACTAGAACATGGAAATGAGAATCAGTAATTTTAGACTTGATTTCCTCATCTGCCACATATTTGCTGTGTCATAGCCAGTAAATTCCCCTGCTACTTTAAAATCCAGTTTTCTCTTTATAAACGGCGGTGGCGTGCAATTGCATGGGATTATTGCCTAAATGTATATATATGAGACACACCTACCTACACAAGCCATTGTGGTCAACAAAAGCTTCAGGTTATAAACATGATAGTCAATTGTATTTATTGAGTGCTTATTGTGTGCAGAGCACTATACTCTTTAAGCATCGGAAGTACGGTAGATTTGGAAGATATGGTGCCTTCCCTGCCCATGGGGAGCTTACAATCTACACATAGTTTTTGGAAAGTGATAAATGTATTTATAATGTATAGTTATATTTCCTAAATATTTCCACTTCCAAAGGACAAATTTTTTAAGCTATTTCAGATTTTATAGTACCCCAGATGATCTTTTTGGGTTTTATTAAATCAGGCGTTTGAGTTTTGTGTTGGTTTAAATACTTAGAATAGGATAGATTGAATGTAATCGATACTTGATTCTTATCTTGATATTTTGCATATGCCAGTAGGTCACCTTTTTTAGCACCACCGATGAAGATTTGAAAGCATTTAAGATGTAAAGGTTTAACCTCTTTGTCAGTATGATCGTATCCCAAAATCATAACCTAGTCAACCCTTTGACGACAACCACATTTCTCCTCCTGTAGTTATTGCAAGAAAAGCAGTTCTTGATCCTTTACAATATTCTACCCATTAAATGTTATCACATCATTAATAGCTATATTCCCAGCGGCCATGCTTAAACAGTCCTCCTCTTTGCCCCTTTAAATATTGGTAGATTGTGTCCATAATTATCTTCTTAATCTTTTCTCAAAAAATAATTTATTTAATCAATTTGTCTTCTTCCCTAGGTTTTGTCACTAAGGATCACATCAGTTGTACTTTCCCTAACACTTAGTACAGTGGACTGCACACAGGAGGTGCTCAACAAATACTATTGATAGATTTTATTTTTTTTTGGTCCCTTTAGTATGGGTGTGTCTGAACTGTACCTTGCACTGTACTTTGTACAGGAAGCTGATAAAGATAATTCTGTGAACTTCAGGTAGCTCTCATCACAGTCTTCTAGAGAGGAGCTATCCCGACCCCATTTCCTGAAACAATGCCTCTTTATAGACACCCAAAATAACATTGCCCTTTGGAGTGTTTCATCTCTTGCAAAATTGACTATCCATTTTCACCTCTTTTTCTCAGAATCCCTCCTCTTCAGATTTTTCCAAACTCAAACTCTGCCTTTTGAACTATTTTTATACTGCCACATTCTACTGCCTAAGGTGCAGTAGATTCTCATACCCATTAAAATTTTCAGCAGTTCCTATTGAACTACAGAAGAAGCCTATTGGCCTAAAGGATGGAGCACAGACCTGGGAATCAGAAGGACGTGGGTTCTGATCCCCCTCTCTGCTGCTTGTCTGCTCTGTGACCTTGGGCAAGTCACTTCACTTCTCTGGGCCTCAGTTACCTCAACTGCTAAATGGAGAATAAGACTGCAATTGTGTCCAATCTGATTTTCTTGTCTCTACCCCAGAGTTTAGTACGGTGTCTGGAACATAGTAAGCATTTAAGAAATACCACTATTATTATTATTGTTCTTGTTATTTCACTGTTGTACATTTGTCTCTCCCAAACACTTTTGTGTGAGGTTAAGTGCTTGATCTAAACCCAATTTTTCCTAAACAGTTATGTTGGTTCCTCTAAGCCTTTCAGTATTTCCATCAGATTTGAACCCTTGTAATCATAGTCCTGTTTGCAGAGATAACAGAGAGGTATCAGATTCAAATGTAGAGTTGAAATGTTCCTGGAATTACAGAATTGCAGTGTTAGGGACAACCACCATTTTGAAGAACAAGTAGTGATTAAAAAGCAAAGGGTAGTGCAGAAGACAGTACCTTCCAGTTTTCACTGTTCAGATGATTCTCCACATATATCACAGTCCCCTGGCTCATTCTCAATCAGCTGTATTTATTGAGTGCTCACTGCATGTAGAACACTGTACTAAATTCATTAATTCATTCGATAGTATTTATTGAGTGCTTACTATATGCAGGGCACTGTACTAAGCGCTTGGAATGTACAATTCGGCAACAGAGACAATCCCTGCCCATTGATAGGCTTACAATCTAATCGGGGGAGACAGATGGACAAAAACAAGACAACTTAATCACAGTAAATAGAATCACTAAATGTTTGGGAGAGTACACTCCAACAGAGTTGGAGAAATGTTCCCTGCGCACAGCGAGCTCACAGTCTAGAGGGGGAGACAGACCTTATTATAAATAAAGAAATTACAGATCTGTACCTAAGTGCTGTGGGGCTGAGGGGAGGGTGAATAAAAAGAACAAATCAGGATGATGCAGAAGAGAGTGGGAAAAATTCTCCTCATCCCCTTCCATTTCTTTCTTTAACTTGGTGCAGTCACTAAAAAAAGTGAAAAGCAATAAAAACCAGAAAAAGTTACTGCCCTTATATAAACAAGAAAACAATTTGTTTCACATTTGCTTAACAAATTAACAATTTTCCTTTAAGTCAATCTAATCTAAAAATGTTTTTCCTGGCCTTTTGTATCTCTATCTTCCATTTTGAAAAAATCTGCTTTCAGCATTCCAGGATTCTGCTTGCTTTAGCTGGGTGTGTATTATAAGAAGTAGTTTATAATGGACTTTGGTTAAGTTGTCATCAGTTTGTTTTGTAACACACCAATAATGAAAGAGAGAACAGTTAATAACTTGCGTGTGTGTTTGAAAGATAGAGGAAGGGTGAGAGAAAGAAAAAGAGAGTATATGAGACAGAGAGAGAATGTAGGTACTTGGGTTCTAAAGAGTCAGTGCAATGTATTTTCATTTGTTCATAAGGGAAGTTTCAATAAATGTTTTATGCAATCTATTTTGTTTAGGGGTGGGGAAATCTAAGGCATTTTTAGGCTGCCCACAGAGATTTTACCAGAGCAGTGAAAGATCAAAGAAGCTATTCAGTTTGTATCATGGAGCCTCTGAAATCCTAAAGATTACAGAAAGGTCTGTTTATGCCCAACTATTTTAAAGCTCCTCCTTCTTCACAGTGAATATCTTCTTAGATTCTCAAAATGTAGTTTAAAGCTACGTTCAAACTCTTCTCAGGGCAGCCGTAAGCATGGTCTGCCACACATGATTCACTTCCCCCACCCCTGGAGCACAAAACATATTTTTGTGTCTTTTAAAGGTAACATTGCTAAACTGCATTGCTTAAATCTATTTTTAAAACCAGTTTAGCAACCTGCAAGGATGTTAATTGTTTTGAACTTCAGTATGCCTTTGGAGAGGAAGTCTCTAGTCAGGTTAAAAGAGGTAAAATTCAGTATCGTTAACAAGGGGCCACCCCTTGGTAAACTCAGAAGTTAACCACAGTAACAGCAAGAAAATTCTTCGATGTGCTAGCATGCTTTTCCTTTCCGTTTTTTGAGCACAAATGGGTTTGTCAGTGGATTAATAAAAATGAGATTCCTGAAAACAGGGGCAGTTTAGTTCCCGTGGACATAATGGGGGATGTGGCCTTCCTCAGTTTGTGTGTAATTTGCATGAATATTTACAGCTGCCGAGCATTGATTGTGAGGCTGCTATAACGTCTTTCATCAGCTGCTGAAGGAACAGGTGCTTCTCCCTGCAAAATGCAAACGAGCCAGAGATGTATGTAATACAGCAGTCTCGCCATGGATGTGATGTTCAGAAAAGCCCAGTGTGCATTTCAAATACAAACGTTTAGATTTAGTGTTTCACACCCCCCCTTTTTTTCAGTTGCCATCGCTTTCGATATCAATTTATCAATTCTTAATTAGTATGCCCACGGTCATATAGGACAAGCTATACGTTGTATGGGTATAAAAATAGCCAGGAAGACATGGGGCTTAAAACCTAGCTCAAACTAAATAAGTGTATATCAAAGAGAGGCAAGGTAAAAGAGGATGGGTGTGTCTTTCAAGAAGGGCATGAAGATCAGGGTTCTACTCTCTGCGTTCACCTAAGGGTTCCACTTACTTGGTGAGTTAAGAGAGCACAAAGAGATGAAGTGTGGCCTAGTGGAAAAAACACAGGCCAGGGAGTACTTGGGTTCTAATCCCAGCTCCACCGCTTGCCTGCTGTGTGGCCTTGGGAAAGTCATTTCAACTTCTTTGTGCCTCAATAATAACAATGGTGTTTTATTAAGCCCTTAATAGGTGCCAAGCACTCTTCTAATAATAATAATAATGTTGGTATTTGTTAAGCACTTACTATGTGCAGAGCACTGTTCTAAGCGCTGGGGTAGATACTGGGTAATCAGGTTGTCCCACGTGAGGCTCACAGTCTTAATTCCCATTTTACAGATGAGGGAATTGAGGCTTGGAGAAGTGAAGTAACTTGCCCACAGTCACTCAGTGGCAGAGCTGGGATTCGAACCCATGACCTCTGACTCCCAAGCCTGGGCTCGTTCCACTGAGCCACACTACTTCTCTAAGCACTGGCACTGTTCTAAACACTGAATCTGCAAAATATCTGTTCTCCCTCATACTTAGACTGCGAGCCCCATATGAGTCCTGAATATCTTGTGTCTACCCCAGTGCTTACTACAGTGCTTGACATATAGGAAGCACTTAACAAATGCAAGAATAATAATAATAAGTGGTAGAAGTTTACCACTGGGAAGAAGGAAAGAAAGAAATGTCCCAGATGCCCTTGTACTGCAGCAGGGCACCCTGCGAAGTTCTTTATAACCTACCAAATCACCAGACCAGTTTAGGACTGTCTGCAACATCTAAATGGTCTTAACCAGCCTTGGTTCAGTGCCATGTGTGAGCAGTGTCAGATTAGGGCTTCGGGGAACCCAGGAAAATGGAAAATTGGTGAATCCACCTCTGCCCACTACCTCCACCAAACTTTGTTCCCAAACACCCTCTTTGGAGAAAAGATACACACACACACACACACACATACACACACACACTCTCTCTCTCTCTCTCTCTGTGTCTCTCCTTCCCCCTCCTTCCTGAAATTGTCAGGGTTATTTTTAGCCCAGCCATAGTAATCATCACCATAATAATGGCAATTATTATTATGGTATTTCTTTAGCATTTACTATGTAATAATGTTGGTATTTGTTAAGCACTTACTTTGTGCAAAGCACTGTTCTAAGTGCTGGGAGGATACAAGGTGATCAGGTTGTCTCTCATGGGGCTCCCAGTCTTCATCCCCCTTTTACAGATAAGGTCACTGAGGCCCAGAGAAGTGAAGTGACTTGCCCAAAGTCACACAGCTGACAAGTGGCAGAGCCGGCATTCGAACCCGTGACCTCTGACTCCCAAGCCTGGGCTTTTTCCACTTAGCCACGTTTTACTATATGTCAAGCACTGTACTAAACATTGGAGTAGATACAAAATAATCAGGTCAGGTACCAGTTTCTGTCCCACTCAGGATTTACAGTCTACGCAGGAAGGAGATCAGGTATTTAGTTCCCATTTTACAGAGGAGGAAGCTGAGACACAGAGAAGTTCAGTGACATGCCTCAGGTCACACCCCAGGCAAACGGTAGGGCTGGGATTAGAATAATAGTGGGGAAAAAAGAAATGGGGTGCTGTCCAGCTCTGGGATTAGGGGAACCTCCAAAATAATAATAATAATGTTGGTATTTGTTAAGTGCTTACTATGTGCAGAGCATTGTTCTAAGCGCTGGGGTAGATACAGCGTAATCAGGTTGTCCCATGTGAGGCTCACAATTAATCCCCATTTTACAGATGAGGTCACTGAGGCCCAGAGAAGTGAAGTGACTTGCCCACAGTCACACAGCTGACAAGTGGCAGAGCTGGAATTCGAACCCATGACCTCTGACTCCCAAGCCCGGGCTCTTTCCACTGAGCCACGCTGCTTCTCTGAGAAGTGGTTTGGAACCACTTTTGATTCCTTTTGTTTCCTAATAGTAACAGTAATAGCAATAATAGCCTACTGCAAACAGCATATTCTACTAAGTGCTTGGGAAAAGGACAATAGAATCAAAGGACACATAGCCTACCCACAAGAGGCCTTCAATTAGCAGGAGACAAAATATTTACATATAGAGGGACCAGTAAGAAGGAAAATTTTGAATGCTTCCCAAATTGGTGTCAATCAATCAATCAATGGTATTTATTCAGTGCTTTTTTTGTAGAGAGAACTATACTAAGCCCTCAAAATGTCATATTTAAAGCATTCAATTCAATAGTTTTTATTGAGCGCTTACTATGTGCAGAGCACTGTACTAAGCACTTGGAATGTACAAGTTGGCAACAGATAGAGACAGTCCCTGCCCTTTGATGGGTTTACAGTCTAATCTAATCTAAAGCAGCCCTGGACAAGGTGACTGCTTTGAAGGGCATGTAAATTTAGGTATTGGAGTTGTCAAGAGTGAATATTTACCAATAACTTTCATGTGTTTACAATTCCTTTGTTTCCCACAGTCGTCCAGGCTGAATTTACATGCTTTCCAATATTGGGAAAAATTAAGTTTAGGGCGTACCATTTGACAGCAGTGATGATGATAAAGCAGACTGAAAAAAGATTTCCACTAGAGAAGCAGCATGGCTCAGTAGAAAGAGCACGGGCTTGGGAGTCAGAGGTCATGGGTCCTAATCTCGGCCACGTCGCTTTGGGCAAGACACTTAACTTCTGTGTGCCTCAGTTTCCTCATCTGTAAAATGAGGATTAAGACTGTGAGCCCCACCTGGGGCAAGCTGATCGCCTTGTATCCCCCCCAGCGCTTAGAACAGTGCTTTGCACATAGTAAGTGCTTAACAAATACCATCATTATTATTACTTATAATAATAATAAAATGAACATTTAGTATTCTTGATGTGGAAAAATCATAGTAATAAAGAATACAGGAAAGATGAAATAAAGAACCAGGAAAAAATGTTTCTAAATCAGGTAATGGAGTATTTGTCTTTGTTTCATTTGAATCTCGTCAAAACATGTAGTCATTCATTGAATGATTTGGGTCGACTCTCCCAAATCACTGGCCACATGTACATAATGCACTGAAAGAATTCAACAATTTTTTGGTAAAATGGCCGTATTCTAACTCTCAAACTACAGAATTCATTTGTAGAATTCAGCTGCCTCTGAAGGGGAAAACAACTGGTAGTACTCTAAAAGTTCAGCTTCCAAAGACAACTTTTCCAGTGAGTTGGAGGTCAATCAAATGATTAATCATAATCCATAAGGCTAGGCCAATACCTAAGTACTTCTATATTTTTCTTCTTAAAAAGGGACTATTGGAGGATCTGCTTATAATTTTCTACCCAAATATTTGAATCTGAAAATGAATCCACTGGTACAGTACAGATGCTCCTTTGACCAGGGTTTTTCCTTACATCAAGAGACTGTGGAAATGAGGATGGGATCCACGAAGAAGAATTTCACAGCAGAGAATTTCCTCTGCCCACTCCTTGAAGTCGTACAACTCAGGAGGCATATTCCGGAATTTCCAACAAAGTTAAATGAATCGTAGGGGAGAGTGATGAACTCTTCATTTTGTTTACTTTAACATCTCTCCTGAAATCTCACTACAAGTTTGCCCTGTAGGGTGAAAAAAATGATGAAATAATCCTCAATAATTGAGGCTCTGGGGAATTGCCTAATAAGATATATATTTCCTATTCACAGAAAGAGAGCCAGACTAGGCAGGAGTGGGAGAAAGTAGGTTGATGAGACTTGCCGAAAATATGCAGTGAGAGCAAATGCCATATCTGAGTAGATAAACTCTGAGTTGCAAGCAAAAGTAAAGGAAATTGCAAGATTAGACATTTCTTCCATTAAGTAGGGCCCGTAGGCAGAATGAAAAGGGGTTTTATTTTATTATTTTTATGACTACTTAACTGGAATGTTGATCTCTTGGTTTTAATGCTTTCAAACTGGAAAGTTCAGCTGGGCATAAAAAGGGAGAAAAAAATCCATGGTACTCAATAAATACAGTCCCTGTATTTTAGATAGTTAGCAATATGGTATGCAAGTGACCTATTCAGATTTCTTGTTTTTTCCATTCACTAGCATTTCAAGCCCTGTATAAATACATAGCTAGATACGCTCAATGCAAACAAAGGATCTCATTGTTTCCCTTTTCAACAGATCAGTTTCTCCATCAGTTATTTTGGGAGTTAATCATTTTTCTGAGTTTTGCTCCTAGCAGTGCTGGGCTTTCCAGCTAAATAATAGCATGTTTACTATTCCAGAACACTTTCACATCAGTTATTGCATTTCATTTCATAATATAGCTATGAAATAGAGAGAGGCGGATACTATTATCTACATTTTACAAAGAAACTGAAGCTCAGGGTGGCTAAGTAATTTGGACTGTAAGGCTAGTGTCAGAGGTGGGTCAGTGACCCAGAGCTGCTAATTCCCAGCCTGTGCTGCAGAGGTTTGGGTAACTCTCCTGTTTTCTCACCTGTGGTTTGGGATATATTGTTACCTGCCTCTAGCTTTTGTGTCAACAGATTCCTTAACAATTACAAAATACTTTGAAGATACACAAATCCAAAGTGCAAAATCCAGGTACACTTGGTGAATTTCTTAATCAAACCCTGCAGAAGAGCACAGAACCTCACTCTTGCCCTTTTCTTTTAAAAATGTCACCAAAGGAGATTATTGATTTCAGGATCTCATAGAGTCAGGAAAATTCTCCAAGGGAGGAAAAGTAGAAAGTGTCAAAGGAGACCAGTGAAACTTTATCAGAGGAAAAAATCCATAAGTAGGATATCTTTGACTACTCTAAGGGGCCTGCCCAAAGGCAGCAGGGGTGGTCACGGGGGTTAGGATTACGGTGGAAAATTGAACATGAGTTAATGAGAAAGATCTGCCAGTTTCTCTACCCACAGGTCTCTCTCTAGCCTACAGTCTAATCCCCAACTCGGAACTCTCCATGGGAACAATGGGGCAAACGTTGCTTGGTTAGAAACTAAGGTGACCCATTCAACCAGTAACATGCTAGACAGTGTGATGTTCAATCGTTATTCCCTGTCTTGTAAAGATAAGGTAGCGCATGTCTTTACTCCTAGTGTTTTCATTTTAAGTGCCCAGCCCCCTTCCACTTCTACTCCTACCACCATGGCTTCGAACTGGTTCTCGTGTACACAGAGACCTAAACAACTCATCCCTCATGCTTCACTCCTCCAAAACCAGCCTTCTTCTTCTGCCCTGCTCCTGTTTCTCTCATCATCGACCCTTTATTGACTCTTCCCCTCCTACCTGAAACTCCCTCTCCCTTCATAACCAACAGATTACCACTCTTCCAACCTTCTAAGCCACCCTAAATTATATCTCCTCCAGGAAGCCGTCCCTGATTAACCTGCAATTCCTCCTCCCCCCATTCTTCTCTTCCGGTTGCCTGTAAGTCCTCGATACCACTTATGCACCCCACTTAGTCATGTATCCTTATACTTGTCTCCCTATTTATAATTTATTTTTAGGCTGTCATTCACTGCCCCCCACGAATAATAATAATGTTGGTATTTGTTAAGCGGTTACTAGGTGCAGAGCACTGTTCTAAGCGCTGGGGGAGATGCAGGGTAATCAGGTTGTCCCACGTGAGGCGCACAGTCTTCATCCCCATTTTACAGATGAGGGAACTGAGGCCTAGAGAAGTGAAGTGACTTGCCCACAGTCATACAGCTGACAAGTGGCAGAGCTGGGATTTGAACCCATGACCTCTGGCTCCCAAGCCCGGGCTCTTTCCACTGAACCACGCTGCTTCTCTAGAAGCTCCTAGATTGTAAACTCCTTGAAGGCAGGGGTCATGCATACAAACACCATCGTACCATGGGTGTAGTACATTGCTCTGCCCAGAGTAAGACTCAAATACCATTTATCTATTTGGAACAATTGTGGGTCTCACAGAGAAATGCTCTAATGTGGGTGAACTTGAATGGACTGCTGCAAAATGGTGTCTATGAATATCCTTACATTCCACTACAAGCCTGACAAAACACCTGGGACATTCTTCTGGATATCAGTGGCTTCCCCCATCAGAAACTCCTGAATCAGCTGCCAAAGTTTCTGATAACTTACTAGCTGCTTAATTATCATAGATTAATGTAGTTAGCAGTGAAGGGCAGAGTGCCAAAGTTTGATGTTTAAATGATAGCCAAAAGCATAGGACAAGTGTATCGAGAAATAGATAAAAGAAATCAGAACTGTGATACTGGATTCATTTCTCATCCTTTCACCAAATATAGCTTTAATTTGTTATTCATTTAGAACTTACAGATATAATAATACTAGTCATTGCTGCTACACTGGAAATATTTGGAAAAAAGTTCGGTAAACTACTTGTTGATGTCTTTAACATTCAGGAGAAGCCTGAAGAACTCATGAGGGGAAAAGCACATTGAGTAACCATTTAGTCAGTGAGAATTCATTTACTGGAGGGGATGGGTAGAAGGAATTTTTAAGCAGCGTGGCTCAGTGGAATGAGGCTTACAGGTAAGAGGTCGCAGATTCAAATCCAGGCTCTGCCACTTAGCTGTGTGACTGTGGGCAAGTCACTTCACTTCTCTGGGCCTCAGTTCCCTCATCTGTAAAATGGGGATGAAGACTGTGAGCCTCACGTGGGCCAGCCTGATTACCCTATATCTATCCCAGCGCTTAGAACAGTGTTCTGCACATAGTAAGTGCTTAACAAATATCAACATTGTATTTCATTATACTCTTTGCCACTCACTGTTATTTTGCTGTATTGAAAACTGTAAAGCTACAGAAACAAGAGCACTAGTTATATTGAAATGCAAGCCTTACATTCTTGCACAACCCTGGCATGAAGAAAAATGTGCACCATAGCAGTCCCAAATGTGCTCATCCTGCCCTGCCACACCCTCCATTCAGTCTTGTGTTTCATGATCATTCCCTAATTCTCTAACAATCTTCTAGCCAAAACGTGTTCTGACAGAAGCAGCGTGGCCTAGTGGAAAGAGCACTGGCCTAGGAGTCACAGGACCTTGATTTTAATCCTGGCTCCACTACATGTCTGCTGTTTGGTCTTGGGCAAGTCATTTTACTTTTCTGGGCCTCAGTTACCTCATCTGTAAAATGGGGATTAAGAAAGTGAGCCCCATGTGGGACAGGGACTGTGTCCAAACTGCTTATTTTGCATCTACCCCGATGCACAGTGCCTGGCGCATAGTAAAAGCGTAACAAGTACCATTAAAAAAAATAAAGAATGCTGGGGGGTTCTGAGCACCACAGAACAGTGAAAACGAGCCAAAGAGGGGAAGTTTAACAGCATCGCATCTTGACAAATGCCATGAGCCTGAGCAGAACTGTTTCCTCCTGCGCTGAATTTACTTGAGCCCACTTGCGTATCCTGTCATATCCAGGACTCCCGGGTTGTGGGAAGAGGCTGTGGGAAGACTATCTCCTAATTCTTCTATTGCATTCCATCCAAATAATATAATAACACATTATAGCAGATCTGATTGCATTTGGACTTTGTCCTCTTTATTCTTACAAAAAAGAACACTTGTTACTATCATAACTTTTCTGCTACTCTCTGAAAATGTTTGAATTGAAATTAATTCATGAACTTACTGATACGCTTTAATGTTGTCATCCACCTCTGCAGTGAACTTAGTCAGACCCTTGTGCTGTTGTTACCTATCTTATCTGCGTGTGACCTTGGGTAAATCACTTAACTTCTTTGTGCCTCAGCTACCTCATCTGTAAAATGAGGATTAAGACTGTGGGCCCTACCTGGGACATGGATTGTGTTCAACCCGATTAGTTTGTGTCTACCCCAGCACTTAGTAAGGTGCCTGGAACATAGTAAATGCTTAACAAATACCATTGGGAAAAAAAAAAAGAAAGGCTAGTGACAAGCTGCCTTTTTCAAAGGTTTCCAAGGATTTTGCAATACTGCTTGTGATCACCAATCTTACCCATCTCACCTTACACATACATCACAGCATGACTCAGTGGAAAGAGCATAGGCTTGGAAGTCAGAGGTCGTGGGTTCTAATCCCAGCTCTGCCACTTATCTGCTGTGTGACTCTGGGCAAATCACTTAATTTCTTGTGCCTCAGTTACCTCATCTGTAAAATAGGGATTAAGACTGTGAGCCGCACATGGGACAACCTGTTTACCTTGTATCTACCACAGCACTTAGAACAGTGCTTGGCACATAGTAAGCACTTAACAAATACCAAAATTAATATTATTACTGTTATTATTATTATTATTATCATTTCAGCAGTTTTCAATACAGGTTTTGGGACCAGTTCTACCCCAAAAACTCTGGTAACATGGTTTGACTTGGAACATTATTCCTCAGCACTGGAAAATAGCGGAAACCTGATTTGTATGCCTATAATCATTCTGTGAATTATATTAACAGAGATGCCAAGCCAATCAATCAATTAGTGGTATTTATTGAGCACTTACTATGTGCAGAGCACTTTACTAAACACTTTGGAGAGTACAATTCAATGGAATTAGCAGACATGTTCCCTGCCCATAAAAAGCTTGCAGTCTAGAGTCCTCTGGGGCCATCGACCCCATGGAACTGGAACACTCCCAGAAGAGATCAGCAAAATTGACCAGTGGGGCCAGTTTTTTTGTTTGTCTTTTAAAGATATTTGTTAAGCACTTATATTCCAGGCATTCTCCTAAGTGCTGGGGTAGATACAAGCTAATCAGGTTGGACACTGTCCATGTCCCACGTGGGGCTCACAATCTTAATTCCTATTTTACAGATGAGGTCACTGAGGTTTAGAGAAGTGAAGTGACTTGACCAAGGTCACATAGCAGACTAGTGACAGAGCCGGGATTAGAACCCAGGTTGTTCGGACTCCCAGGCCTCTGCTATATCCACTAAGGCATACTTAAGGCAACCTCAGGCTGTTGAAGGAAAAGAGAAAAGGGACATTCCCCAGGAGGAAAAAAAAACAAAAACAAAAACAAAAAAAGACAGAAAATGGCCTGCTGAAAGATATTTGTGCATTTAGGAATTCACCCTAATTTTGTCAGTTTTATTTATGTTGATTTAGCACATTTATGTGAGGAATTGTCCTCTTTCATCCACAGAATTGATATGAATTGTCCCCCTCCATCAGTGGAATGAATATGTAGACTTTTAAGGTGATAAATGAAGAATCTGGTCACTTTTAAATACATCATCTATCACCTATGGGGAAGGCAGCAGCCAGCCCATAATAATTGTGGTATTTAAACATTTACTATGTGCCAAGCACTCTACTGAGCACTGGGGGTAATACAGGATCATCAAGTTGGATACAGGCCCTGTCCCATATAGAGCTCACATCTAAGGGGGAAGGAGAATAGCTATTAACTCCCC
Organism: Ornithorhynchus anatinus; assembly: GCF_004115215.2. Taxonomy (NCBI): domain Eukaryota; kingdom Metazoa; phylum Chordata; class Mammalia; order Monotremata; family Ornithorhynchidae; genus Ornithorhynchus; species Ornithorhynchus anatinus. The sequence goes on along the minus strand of NC_041735.1, from coordinate 10,625,936 downwards.
CCATTTTACAGATGAGGAAACTGAGTCTCTGGGAAGTTAAGCGATTTGCCAGAGCCTATCTGACCCCTCAAAGCAGGATAGTGACAGACCACAAGTTTGAGCTGAGACCATGCTCTGGGGACACAAAAGGACCTCAGTTTTCTCCTTCCCTAATTGTAGCCAAGAATGGACTGCCCATTCAGCCATAGGTGACCCCTCCGGGTGGAAATAAGGGCACTGTCCCCTTCTTCCTCCCACCGCCCCATCTTTTTGAACTAAACTCCCAGATTTGCTTGTCCCAGTTGTCTGACAGTACCTGAAAGTTTTCTATCAGGGCAGAACAGACCCCAAAACATGGCCTTATCGCCTACTACCTCAGTGAAAACTGCTTCTGTTGGTCTTCAATCCCGCTAAAATCCCTACCCTCGCCATTCCACCCATATACTCAAATGAAGAGTTGGCATGTATATACCAACCAACTGTTTTCCCAGTGTGTCTCTTCCTAGCTCATAATGGGTCTGTTTCTCATTTTTTCATTTATTCATTCATTCAATCATATTTATTGAGCGCTTACTATGTGCAGAGCACTGTACTAAGCACTTGGAATGTACAATTCGGTAACCGATAGAGACAATCCCTGCCCAACAACGGGCTCCCAGTCTAGATGGGGGAGACAGACAACAAAACAAGTAGTCTGGCGTTAATATCATCAAGGTAAATAGAATCATAGATATATACAAATCATTAACAAAATAGAGTAATAAATAATATATACAAATATGCACAAGTGCTGTGGGTAGGGGAACAGGGAAGAGCAGAGGGAGGGAGTAGGGGGGATGGGGAGGGGAGGGGAGGAAGAGCAGAGGGAAAGGGAAGACTCAGTCTGGGAAGTCCTCCTGGAGGAGGTGAGCTCTCAGTAGGGTTTTGAAGAGGGGAAGAAAGTTAGTTTGGCAGATATGAGGAGGGAGGGCATTCCAGGTCAGTTGTAGGACATGGGCCAGGGTTCGATGGTAGGACAGGCGAGAACGAGACACCATGAGGAGGTTAGTGGCAGAGGAGCAGAGTGCATGGGCTGGGCTGTAGGCGGAGAGAAGGGAGGTGAGGTAGGAAGGGATAGGCAACCATGGGAGTTTTTTGAGGAGGGGAGGTGACATGTTCTGAATGATTTTGTAGAAAAATGATCTGGGCAGCAGAATGAAGTATGGACTGGAGTGGGGAGAGACTGGAGGCAGGGAGGTCAGCTGGGAGGCTGATGCAGTAATCCAGGCAGGATAGGATGAATGATTATATTAAGGTAATAACAGTTTGAATGGAGAGGAAAGGGCGGATTTTAGCGATGTTGTGAAGGTGGGACTGACAGGATTTTGTTACGGATTGAATATGTGGGTTGAATGGCAGAGAAGAGTCAAGGATAACACCAAGGTTAGGGACTGGTGAGACAGGTAGGATGGTGGTGCCATCAACAGTAATGGGAAAATCAGGGGGAGGACAGGGTTTGAGTGGGAAGATGAGGAGCTCTGTTTTGGACATGTTAAGATTGAAGTGACGGTAAGACATCCAAGTAGAGATGTCTTGAAGGCAAAAGAAGAGGCAAGACTGGAGAGAGGGAGAGAGATCAGGGCTGGAGATGTAGATTTGAGTATCATCTGCATAGAGGTGGTAGCTGAAGCCATGGGCGTGATTTTCTCCAAGGGAATGGGTGTAGATGGAGAATAGAAGGGGACCGAGAACTGACCACCCCCACAGTTAAGGGGGTGGGAGGCAGAGGAGGAGCCTGTGAAGGAGACTGAGAATGAACAGCCAGAAAGATGAGGAGAATCAGGAGAGGACAGAGGCAGTGAAGTCAAGGTTGGATAATGTTTCCAAAACAAGGGGGTGGTTCACAGCATGGAAAGCCGCTGAGAGGTTGAGGAGGATTGGGTTGGAGTAGAGGTCTGTGGATTTGGCAAGAAGAAGATCATTAATAACCTTTGAGAGGGTGGTTTCTGTGAAGCGAAGGGGACAGAAGGAGGATTGGAGGAGCTCAAGGACAGAATTGGAAGAGAGGAATTTGAGACAGCAGTTGTAGACAACTCGCTCAAGGAATGTGGAGAGGAACGGTAGGAGGGAGATGGGGTGTTAACTGGAGAGAGCTGTGGGGTCAAGGGAAGGGGTTTTTCGGGCAGGGGAGACATGGGGATGTTTGAAAGCAGTGGGGAAGAAGCCATTGGAGAGTGAATGGTTGAAGATAGCTGCTAGGGAGGGAAGAAAAAAGGGGGTGAGAGTTTCAAAAAGATGCAAAGGAAGGGGGTCCCATGCACATGTGGAAGGGGTGTCTTTTGAGAGGAGGCAGAAGATCTCTAGAGATACCGCTGGGAAGGATGGGAGAGTTGAAGAGGGGGCTGGAAGGGGGAGGGACTGAGGAGGGGCAAGGGCGATTTTAGGGACCTCACACCTGATAGTGTCAATTTTCATAATAAAGTAGGTGGCCAGCTCACTTGGGGGGAAGGGATGGGAGAGGCAGGGGGACAGGGGGCCCGAGGAGGGCGTTAAACGTCTGGAACAACCTGCGAGGGCAACAGGTATGGGTGTCAGTGGGGTAGAGAAATGGTTTTGCCGGGCAGGGTTAAAGCATGCAAGGATAAACTTGAAGTGGACAAAGTCAACGTGATATTTAGTTTTCCGCCAGCAGTGCTCTGCGGCTCGAGCACGAGAGCGAAGGAGGCGGACTGTGGAGGTGACCCAGGGCTGTGGGATAGTGGTACGAGATCGACGAAGGGATAGGGGAGCCAATGAGTCAAGTTCAGTAGAGAGGGTGGGGTTGAGACCATCTACTTGGTCATCAAGGTTGGGTTGTTTGGGTATGGAGGCTAAGCGGGGCATGATGAGTGGAGAAAATTGGATGGGGACCAGGGATGGAGGTCTCTATGGGGGAATAAATAGTACAGATTTATGGGGAGGAGGCATGTGGGAGAGGATGCAAGTGGGGAGGATGGCTACATCCTGATTATCTTGTATCAACCCCAGAATGTAATACAGTGCCTGGCACATTGTAAGTGCTTAGCAAATACCATATAGGTTATTTAGTCATTTATTTATTTATGTATTTACTTCTTAAATAGTATTTGTATTTTTTAAAGTATCAGCACTTGAAACATTGCATGGTCATAACTCTATTAGTTTATTCGCTGCACGGCAGGGATTTCAGTAAACAAGGTTGTGGCCTTTGTGTTAAACCTGTTCTTTAGTGTAGGCAAAAATCATATCCTCTTTTTTGCTGGCCATTAATGCAAGTATTAACTCATTCTTTATACAGAAGAAGGGAAATGCAACCACTGACATTGAATCCTTCTTAAAGTCCTATTTTTAAAAATTAAAGAGTTAAAGATATTTGGGGGAGTCTCTAAAAAAAAATGGATGTAGTTTTACCACTTTTTCATCTTATTTGGTCCCACCGAATTGATCGTCTAGCATTTGGACATAGATATTTTTTTCACCCATAGGAAGCAATTAACTCAAGGCGGGGATTTGGGGGAGGGGGAGAGGGGAGGGACACGGCCTGTGTGTGAGTGCAAATTACACAAATCAGGATGGACTGCTTTTCTGTTCTGTAACACATTTCCTTCCATCCTCTTCTACAGCTGCAATTACAATACTTGTGTAGACAGAATGAGGCAATTGTTAACCAAACTCTCCCTGTGGGGACTGTAAAGGTCTCCTCCAAACCCTCAAGTCCTCACTCTGTCCAAAGAATGGAAATGCAGCGGCATCCTGTGTGCTTGGTTCTTTTGCATGTAAGATATAGCACTGAACAGATGAGTTCATAATCAAAACCATTCTTTAGTTTCTCACTCCACCGAGTAGTGCAGAGGAAATAAGAAATGCCCTTCCCTTCAGCAGTATTGCACTTCTTTTGACATTTTCCTGCCACTACCTTTTCCTTTGGTTTTTAGATTTTTCTAACAGCTCATCGGATCGGTCATTCGACTAGGTTTCCCCGTCCTTTGTGTTAATTGTTAAATGCCCACATAACGAGTTTACACCTACTATTCTCTCCTCAGCCTTTTTAATCCCTGCTGCTCGGTTGCCTTTCTTATTGATAGCATTTGTTGTTCTGCTCCATTTCTTTTACTAACCAGCCTAGAACTCCGGGGGACTGGCAGTAAACAGCCAACGAGATTGCTAACTAGAATGCAAATACATTAAGGAGATACGCCGAACACCGACCCACTTAATTATTAACTTCTTTGGGTCTCTTTTAAATCGCCTTTCTGAAGGTGCTTGTCATGGTTGGTCCAATACCTGGCAGGATTGTTATTTTTCATCAGGCATGCCACAGCGCTGAGATCTCTTCTTCCAATTTCGGCTTCACAGATTATTTGTAAGATACGAAGTCTTTCTTCTCTTGGTGACTGAAGTGTTTCCTTCTTGCCACCATACAGTTGGCTAGACGACATTCAAAACCCCTTGTGAAGGGAGCAAAAGGAATCAGGAGTACATGATTTCACCAGTTGGCCAAATTTAGGATGTAACCTTATTCCTTCCCTTTTCTTTCTTCGGCCTACCTTCCACATGTGCACCTTTCCAAGGATACCTGATACTGTACTTTTTCTTCTAAATCCCTCATGGATCGACTGTTGGGCACTAAAGAAAAGGGGGAATTCTGCACCTAGAATGTGGAGGCATGAAGACAAGATATGGATGGGGCAGACAGGCCCAATATGAAGTTTGTATTTTCAATCGACTTTCTTCTGTGTCACACCTCTGAACATTTAGAAACAATAGTTTACTTTCTTTGCTTGCGTCTATTCCTCCTGTTCCTGGGGAAGGGATACATTATAAAAACAAAACCGCAGGTAGTATGGTGAGGGATTATTTGTTTCCTTCAATGGGTTAACTTCAGACCATTAAAACATAAAATCCTTCCTAAACTTAGTTAATTCAATCAATTCACATTCAACAGATAAAAGAACCTGAACAACAGGTGTTGAGCAATCGGTTGCTTTCAGGAAGGGGTGTGTGTTTTAAAAGATAGGCCTTTGTAAATGGCAAGCAAGAAGAGGTGAGAAATAGCAGGCAAAAATCATGTTTTGTTAGTAACATACAGCGAGGTGGAGGTTTTTGTTGTTGTTGTTAACGAGTTCCTTTACGGCGTTATTCTACTTTATAATTTACTCTGATTTTTATGCCCCGAAAGCTATTTGTTGGTACTGCTCCAAAATAGTTTCAAAGATCAAATACTCAGATGTCTTTGTTCTGAGACCAACACATAGTGGAAAGAGGCTTCCATATGGAGATGCAAATGCAATTTTGTGGGAAGCTGTATAGCAAGCCAGTCTTGTTGAAGCCTAAAGTGTTTTATTTTATTTACTTTACTGCTTTGCAATGTGTTGAGTTGCACTTGAGTGACTTCATTAAAGAGGATGAAGTTGCTTAATGATAAAATCCCAGCTCCGCGTGTCATCTGCAGTTTCCTGTTACATTATCTAGTCAACTGAGTATGTCTTCTTTTATTTAAGTCATATTTGCTATTCTGCATTAATAGTATCCTTTTTATGTGGAGAAATTCAGTGAAATGCAATAGAATTCTTCAAGTTTTAAATAGGCCTTTGTCTTTTTGTTCTATAGAAGATATTCTTTAGCCATTCTTCTGTTCCCTTCTATTATTTCACCATATTTTCTTTTGCCATCTGCATTTTTAAGAAATGACTGTGGGAAGAGACTCATGTCTTAGAAGCGGATAATTAAGATATTATTTCATAAGAATCAAATTTTGGAAGAGATTGGGCTATAATTATCCTATTGAAATAAAAATGTGTTTTGCATGATATGTAAATTAATTACTCACTTTCTGGTTTTGCTAATAATCCCATATGGCGTTTAAACAAAAGCTATTATCCTGCTGCAGTGAAACTTGTGGCAAGATCTCCGGTTCAACATACTACTGGATCCAATATTCGAAACAGGAAGATCTGAAAATGAAGTTTCATTGCATGAACACGTTAAAAACAAGATATTTGCTCTCTGACCATGCTTGGTGCTATATCTATAAAAGAAAATGAATATTTAATGAATATTTAGTTGCGTAATTGGTTGAGCTCTTGCAAGAATAAAATGTCACATAAGGGGTAAAATATACTTTTACTTCTACAGTATTGTAAAAAGGAAATGCCATGAGAGAAGTTAGCACATTATCGAGCTCCTTGCAGTTCCGTTTTTGCTTTCTTCAGAAGCAGTTTTTTTTTTTGCAACCATTACGCTTTGTTTGAGGTCTATGGAGCAGCTGTTTGGGGGACTTCAACGATTCATTTATAACCTTTTTAATTATTTTACTTACATCTGGGGCTTAACGTTTTAAGGCAAAGCATGCAAATGAGGACTTTGTGACGGCCCAATTTTTTTCTTCAAAACACCCCTCCCATTTTCAGTTTGAGCTATCCAAAACGCCCCGTTCTTCAGTCAGTTGAAAATGGAATTGCTGCATGTGCATGTATTTGTTTAGAAATCATTTAGATTACTTTAAATTTAGGCTAAATGTTGTGAAAAAGAAGAAGGGTGGGGGGGTGAGGGGGTAAACTATTTGTAAAGATGAGAAAAGGAACCACTGCCTATTGTTTGACCTCAACAGCCCCCTGATTGACTACTAGAAGGAACATCTCCATGGGAACAGATGAATGTCTGCTTTTCATGCAGTGAAATAACCAGCCTAGTCCTCAGCGGCTTGAGGAGCCCAGCACTTTATTTGGTTCCTGCAAACACTCTCCCTTTTCATGTTTAGCCAAATTATCGGATGAAAATTATTTTCAGATTCCCCCCAAACAGGTTTTTACTGTCTTTTATGGAGTTAAATATCGTATTTTCTTCTGAGGGAGGGGGGTTGAAAACACTCATCCGAAGCTGCAGTGACACAGCGAACAATTTAAGGCACATTATTTCTGCCTGTTTCTTGGGGGTTTTTTGCCTATTTTTATAATGGCAAAGTTTCAAGTAACTTAAATCTGTTGCATTTAGGGAGAATGGTGGGTTAGGGTGATCATGGTCTCAGCTGGAGATCCAGATTGAAGACCAATCCAAGGGTCTCTTGAAGACCCTGCCACTGACTAGCTGTGTGACCTTGGGCAAATCACCTAACCTCTCTGTGTTTCGGTTTCCTCATTGGAGAAGTGGGGGAGACTAATGCTAGTCTTTAAGGCGGTCTGAGATCCTCGTGTTTTTTTTTTAAACAAAAACAAACCCAAAGTACTGTAATTACCAACATCCAGTGCTCCAAATATCTGAGTCTTTGAGTCTGCAAAACTGGATTATAATTCTCGTGAGAACAAGGCTTTCTCGAGAGATTTTAGATACTTCTGCTTCTAATCCTGGCCAAAAATACCACAGGAAGTAACATATTTCAGCATTTCTAGTTCAGATCCTGGCCAAAAAATGGAAGTGAAAAGAGCCTTTCCAAAGAGTTCAGACCTTAGAAAAGGTGTTAATCCTGTTCAGTTCTTCAGATGGGCAAAGGGATGTGAGTTCTTTATTTTATCTGAACCTATTCACTCATCCTTCTTATTGTGTCTCCTCTGTCATTTAAGCCATTTATCCCTGTCTTACTCCTCCCCCTTCACTCTCCCCCTCTCCCCGGCCTGTTCAAGCTGGCTAAAATATCAGTGAACTTCAATACCCCTTGCCACTGGGTACTTTCAAAAAACTCCAGGTTAAAATGCACGCGGTCAGTGTAACAATAAAAACTCAATCCAAGTTGCTCGCAGAAGTGATTCCTAAATATTAAAGCCCCAGTGGTCTTTATCTAGACCAGCTGCTTATAATGTCTGCAAGGAATGTGGCACATCAAGTGTGTGAACACTGCTGCTATTGTATCCTAACAGGCTGATTGAACCCTGGATAATTGGCATGTAACCTTCTCTATTAATAGTGCAGACAGATATGTGAATTAGCTGAATACCTCCGACATATGCCATGCATTAACTAAAGGGGCTTACAATTCTCATAACAACTCGGCTAAGTATTACACCAGTAATTATTCTTTAGAACTTGATAACATTAGAAGAAAAAATCAATAAATAATTTGTACCTTCAGCACAATTTATGAATAATCAGTTACACTGTAACATCAGCAGATTTGGCAGTGGGGCGATTATGGTTTATGTTAATGATCCTTTGATACTTTGAAGGTCAGTGTAAATCTGGATGGTCTTTGTAGTGCTAAGTTTATATCTGAATTCTTTGGGAAACTACAGTATCTTGTTTTAATGTTTTGATTTTACGAGACGATCTTTGGTCTTTATACATCTAACAAGTGTACACTGTACTGTACACTGTACTGTAGCCCCTATGGCCTACGGGGCTGAGTTCCAGTGGTTCGTCTATTGAAATATAAAATGAGACAACTGAGTGATTTTTGGGAAAAAGTGGCATTACCGCACTTTTAAACTGGAGACAGATCATCAGCTTCCAGGGACCTTGAGCATTATGGGGAGAGAACCTCCTTAAAGGTGGGAGCTACAGAAGTGGAATAACCTGTCTGGTAGAGTATATGCGAGCAGGGCAACTACTGTCTAGCAATCAGGATCAAATAATTTGGCTTTTTTGTTTGATGAAGAGAATGTTCTTTCTCTAAAAAAAAAAGACTTAGAACCCAATGTGAATTTTTAGGGTTCTTTAAAGCATAAATGGTCATCTAGAAACCAAGGGTAAAGTTGGGAACTGGAGGCATTCAATGCTCTCCCCTCAAAGTATAAGGTATTAGTGTATTCGTTAGCCCTTCATTTATGACTTACCATTCCTCACTGTCAGGTTCTAATGGGTAGGGCTTTTACAGGTGTTAAAAACAGATTTAATCATGCTCATTTATTTCCTTTAGAAGATGACACAACATTTATACAAGTAGGTTGGAAATTCTTCTTAATGGCTAGCGATTTTTCTTTGTCCTTTTCTTCCAAGTCTTTGCTGCATCACTTCCTTATATAACAATGAAAGGGGAGCTTGTTTAGTTTCTCCCAATCAGCTTTACTCCTCTTCCCATCATCTGATTACGAACTTCAATTCTCCCTGGCTTTTACCTTCCTTTTTACTTCCTTTCCATTTCCTTCCCCTGCCCTGTCTCTTTCAGACTGTCTGATCTTGAAGCCCTTTCATATTCCGGGTTACCTTTTATAGTAAAATATTTGCCTTTAAAATGCTGTTCTTTACCACATGCCCTCCCAGCTTCCTCCCCTCTCTCTGGAAGAATAAACTCCTCCCCCTAGTTAGTAATTCCCTTGAAAATGAGATTAGGCCCAAATGTAAAAGGTGGACCTAAATCTTCTGCCATAGTTTAGGCGTTGTCTGAACAGTTTTGTTGTTGTTTTAATATATGGGTCCTGTTCAGTGAATTACCTAGATTGAGGAAGCTACTTACTCTGGTTCGTTTGGAAGTCTGAACAATTTGATTCGGTCCTTCAATCGCTCTTATGACAATGACAATAATTTTTATGCAAGAATAAGTGTATTTTTGCCTCCAGATGTCAGCAGATGTTCCTGGAGACACACACAGAAGAACAATCTAAAATTAGCCCGCTTTGTAGGCAATGGAAATATCCTCATTCAAAGGCCATTTTATTTTCGTTTGGATAATTACAAGTTGGATAAGTAAAAATTATCTAAAAACTAGATTCTTCAGAAACGTATGCACATATGCACAGTGTGACTTTCAGTTTTGCGATAGCAGATCCGTAAATTGGCCAAATACATCAAAATAAAATTCAAGAAGGTGGTTTATATAAGCATAAAGAAGCACGTGTACCTCCGTGCAACTATATTTTAAAAATGCCTTTGTTTCGAGCTTCTGACTCTCTTTCAGAAAGACAGAATGTAATAATATAGATCTGTATTTCGGGAATGGTTTGGAATATCTGGCAGTTTGCATTTGTTCCCTTCTATGGCAATACGGCCATTCTAGACACTACAGAATAGCCTAGAGAAACTGCCAGGCAGCTGACCTTCGCTGGGATCAATACAGTAAGCTCAAGGAGCTTATGAAATAAAGTGCTTTGAAGTGAAATGTAAAATTGGATTTCACAAGCCATCATTATCATTTGTCAAGAAAAAGAAAAAAAGTCTCCTAAGATACCCAAAAAAAACCAAACCCCTCTTCTTGCATTGGCAGTAAAATGAGTCAGGTTTCATAACACTTCTACAAGTTATGTTCAGACTGCAAGCAGATGTAATGATAGTGAGATAGCTGAATACCCTCCTGATGCTAGAACAAATTAGACAGGCAGATGATTTTACAGCTAACTGAACTGCTCCTATGCAGGAATCTTCCACATCCTACTCGGGTGTATTATCCAATCTCACAAAAGAGAGGAACTTGCAGAGGGGAGACCAGTACCAGTGATTTTCAAATCATCTCTCAAACGTGCAGACTCTAATGGTACTATTGTTTAACTATCAGATTTCATCAGATCGTCAGCGGATTCCTTATTCGAAGCATAACATCTGCTTCAGTGTTCCATCTGAGTAAAACACATTACAAGTATTATATCTTCTTTGCTGCTGGCATTTAGTTTGCATTTTGTTCTTCTTAGGATGTTTTAGCAGAGTGTTGCTGTTTAGGCTTGGTTTCCTTTAGAACTGGAGGGTGTGCATTGATACAATAGACATTTTTCCTAAGAAAGAGTCCTTATATTTGCCCCACTATTCATTTATTCTTGGTGCCATTATAAATGACTTTATGATAAAAACTTTCTTTGTTGTCAAGAAATATAATATTTGTAATCTGCACAAATTTGGCAGATGCTATTTAGAGGCATTGCTAGGTTATTCTAACGCCTAATTTATAGACGTTAGGGGTATTTTTAATCATTTACATTCACTTGACACACCCCACCCCTTATGGTCTTTAAAACCCTTTTTTAGCACCAAATGCTCAACCTATATAGCACAAAATTAGGATGGTTTCAAAATTTTCCAATGAATTTAGATGGTGGTTATAGTTAATCATGATAATTAAAGCCAAGAAAAATCAAGTTTTATCAATTAGTAACTGAAGAAAAAGAAGAGTTTTCCTCTTGTCCCCTCCCCCGCCAGTAATGTGAAAACTCTAAGGTGTTACACTTGGCCCCAAACTCCACCTATTTAAATCAATCAGTCATATTTATTGAACAATGACTGTGCGCAGAGCACCATATTAAGCATTTGGGAGAGTACAACACAACAATATAAAAGACACATTCTCTGCCCACAACCTATTTCCATTTATTGGCATTCCAAAAAAAAAAATCAGTATTCTTCCTGCATCTGTTTCATATGAAAGTGGGTATAGTTCAAAGCCACTACCAGTAACAGATTATTTTTACAATGATAAAAATGGCAATATTAGCATCCAATAAATATTACATATTCTTTTCCTGTTCCCCAAATATTCTGAAGTAACTTAAAAATAAGTCTGTAGTATGTGTTTAATGATCATTTGATGAAAACTTTTTTAAATTAACATTTTAGAGGCAGGAACACTAAGAGTGTTCTTTTCATGCTGTATTTCTTGATCCTCAAACACCTACATGCTTAAGAGTCAGTGACCTGGACCTGGGGTTGGGAAACTGGATCGAGTGAGAACAGTGGGAAAGAGAGCCCAAGGCTACTTTACCCTTCTGGATTCACTGGCAAATTTCATTCTTCTCCGTTTATGGCCCAAACCCCTGCAGAGAACTTCTCTTGAATGAAAGGGACAGAAATCAGCCCTTCAGCCCTAATGTCTTCCCTTCCACCAGAGAGCTCTAAATTATTTTAAAATAGCTCTGTTCTAACCTCTCAGGAGCTCTGAGGCATAGTGCCATATGGAGTCTGAACAAGACTGAACGAGAAGCAGTGTGGCCTACAGGAAACAGCGTGGGCCTGGGAATACTAATCCCGGCCCCACCACTTGTGTGCTGTGTGACCTTGGGCAAGTCAGTAAACTTGTAAGTGCCTCAGTCACCTCATCTGTAAAATGGGCATTAAGAGTGTGAGTCCCACGTGGGACGGGGATTGGCTCCAACTTGATTTATTTGTATCTACCCCAGCGCTTAGAACAGTGCTTGACACATGGTAAGGACACAAGTACCATAATAATCATTATTACTATTATTCCGGGGAGGGACCAGTGGCCAGGCACAGTCCCAAGTCAAACCCAGGAGGCAAAGGCCCGTAATGGGAGAGTGGATCTGGTCCCCCATGGAAGTGTCTCAGAACTGACCCCGCTGGTTGGAAACCACAGGATTGGGGAAGTCTGGGGCCATTTCTGATCCATGCCTGATCTTGGAATTGCCAGGGATTGCTGTAGCAGTTCAGGTAAGATCCCTGTATAAAGGTTGCTGGGAACAAATGATTTAAAGTGGAGATTGGCCAGACCGGTATGGCAGAGACACAACTGGTAAAAACTGTCATCTCACCCTCTGGGAACAGAGCAAACCCCAGGAAATGGAGCATCTCATCTGAACAGCTGCCATTACCATGTCCAATTCTGCAGCAATTGTCAGATAATAATAATCATAATCATAATAATAATAGTATTTGTTGAGCACTTTCTTGAGGCCGAGCTCTGTTGTAAACGCTGGGGTAGATAAAACGTTATCAGGTTGGACACAGTTCCTGTCCCATTTGGGGCTCTCGGCCTTACAATTGAGGTAGCGGAGGCGCACAGAGACGTGAAGTGACTCGCCCAAGGTCACGCAGCAGACAAGTGGTGGAGCTGGAATTAGAATCCCAGGTCTTTCTAGCTTCCAAGCCCATGCGCTATCCTTTCCGCCACACTGCCAGGTGTCATCCCTGGCCTCCCGATCCCCCCAACGACGCCAGCCATCCCCAAGGGGTTTGGCAGGATTGATCAGCCTCAGAGGGAGGCCGAAAGCTCTCCCCAGTAGCCCGGCAGCTGCTGAAAGTGCCTAACTTACCCTATGCTCTGTTGAAAGTGAGGAATCTGAAGGAGGAAGCTTTCTGCACTATTGAAATGTTAGGGTAAATATACCCCCGCAGATCACTGTAAATGAGTGGAACGTGGTGCAGAATGAGTATGCCGGCAATTCATCAGGAAAGTGGAAGAAGAAATGAATGACTAGGGGCAATTAGGAAGATGGCAAGGTGGGGTGGAGCGGGGAATATATCTTCCATGTAGCCCTTCCCTGCTTTTCACATTTCAGGCTCTCTCCTGCGAGTGCCAGTTTGAGGTTCAAAGAACAACAAACAAAAACATCATCAAACTGAATTATTTTAAACTATGCCACTTGGAAGAGACAGACTGAAAATGGAGGCCAGGGGGAAGCACCAAATAACTGAGCCTTCTATTCCAAAGTCCTTACCATCAGACTTTTATTGCTTGTTAAAATCAAGTGCTTGAATAAGACAGTTGTTTTCCTCGGCCTGCTGCAGCATGTTTCTAAATAATCTAGTTAGGATTGTAAAACATAAAGGAGTAGTTCAGAAAAGGGCTGTAGATCAATAAATCAGAACTAAAAGGGGTGACTCGGGAAACCAATGGAATGTCAGAACAGAACAGGCAAAAGGAACGGATAAAGTTTTGTTCTGGAAATGTTGCGTGTCACACAGTAATATGCTCAGCTTATGTATGCCTGCTCAGCCTGATTTGCATAAATGACTCATATTGCATATTACAAATGACACATGGATCAGCGTATCTTTGGATATGTTTTATAGATTGACAAAAACATGAGTCACTGGACAGTTTCTTTTCGGAACACATGAAAACCCTGAGCAGCTGGACTTTGCCCTAACAATGCTGATTTGAGCACTTTGGTAAGGGCAGATTCTGGGAACAAATATCTAACTTTACTTTCCTTAAATGAAGGGTTGTTAGGGATACAATAATCCCAATGAACTTTTATGAGATGAGGAATTTTTCCCTGGTAGGATTGTAATTGAGTGGGTGAAAACAACACTGTTGTTGTTATGCTGTTCCTTTTCAAAAGATACAGTGAATCAGAGGCCTTGGGGATCAGGATTATCAGTTTGGTTTTAATTCTAACATTAGAAATGAAAAAGCAAATACTATAATTCAGTTTTTCAATTGGGACTTTAAAGGCAGGGAGGAGATTTAAATAGTCTAGAAAAAAAGGTAGCCAGCCTGCCTATTTTTTAACAGTAATCCATGGTTACTTTTTACTGTGTGCTCATTCATCATAACAGATGAATGAATCTTTTACCTTTTTTATTTTTTTGAACATCACGGATACGAAGATTCGTACCTGTTTGAGGATCAGTTTGAGGATATATGGATTTGGGGTGTTTTTTTTTTCAATTTTAGCACAAATGGCAAATTCTTTCTGTTTTATTTATAACACTTCCTGGCTACATTAAAGTGAGGCTTTCACCCGGAATTGTGCCGGGAGTGTGGAATCAGTGGCAGTTGTCAAAGGCCACATCATCTGGGAGGGACACGGTCATCACAGTCCACATTGTGCTGCCGTGAAAAGAGGGGACTCCTTCCTGAGATGAAGGTACGAGTGACAATTCCTTCTGTACTTCCACAGTCCAGCTGGGTTGCAGCAGCAGCATGAAAAAGTGGCAAACGGGAGAGAGTCTAGAATGGAGGTATTGTGCTTTAGACTCCCTAATATAGGCCAGCTCTCATAGCTCTTTAGATTCAAAGGATCTCAAAATGCTTTAGGGAATTTGATTCACTAATCTTGCTGCACCCCTGTGAGATCAATTGGCAATAACCTTGGCTCAGGGCAAAAAGTAAAGTAGCTTCAGTCACTCCCCTCTCTCCGCTCTTCACTCTTCCCACTTCCTGATTGCTTGTCACGTATGCACATGTCACTGTTGAAGCAGTAACTACTTATATATAAGTTCAAGCATCCCATACCGGTTTGTGTATACGTATTATATACGTTCATGCATACCTATATTTGTGTGCATATACACATATATCAGTTCTAACTGTCCTGTTTTTCAGTCAAGTGCTGTCTCTTGGAGGAGGACGCAGATAATATCGTCTTTTTGCCTAGTCCACTGCCAGCACAACTAGGACTGAATGTGCTGACTGACAAGTGACTTGACAAAGCGCTTCACAAATTTTGTTAACTGCTGAGCTCCGACTACCACCCAGGACTCCCAGCTCCCAGTTTGAATTGTGAGGTCATTAGGGAGCACCTTTGTTTAGATCATTCAAAAAAGCAACATTCTCTTACTCGACTCTTTTAATGGAATTGATTGCTGAATTATTGATAACTTGTGTTTAAAAGGATTAGAAAATGCTTAGAGAAAGAAGGGAACTCATGAACAGGATTAGTGCATACTTGAAAGCTCACTCTAATCACCAGTTTTGTAAATAACCTTTCTGAGAGAGGAAAGGCTACTTGAAACTTATTTCCTACAAGTTAGGGTTTGCTCAAAATGAAATTTATATTTCTTTTTATCATCTCCTTCCTCTTTTTCCTCTTCCTTCTTCTCCTTCAATCCAGACTTAATTAGAAAGCTTCCTGAGGAGAGAAGCAAATTCCAGAAGAAATATACCACCGTTGTGTCATTTGAATTACAGAACAATGCAACTGAGAAGCAGTGTGACCTAGTGGATAGATTATGGGCTTGGGAGTAAAAAGGACCTGGGTTCTAATCCTAGCTCTGCCACTTGTATGTTGTGTGACCTTGGGCAAGTCACCTAACTTCTCTGTGCTTTGGTTATCTCATCTGTAAAATGGGAAATAAGACTGTGAGCCCCCACGAGGGACAGGGACTGTGTCCAACCTGATTAGCCTCCATCTACCACCACAGCACTCAGTATGGTGCACATAATAATAAGTGCTTAACAAATGCCAAAAAGAAAAAAAGAAAAACTGAAGAACTCCATCCAAATGCCTAAAATATGAATCTGTGCTACGAAGTAAAAGTGGGATTGATTCCTCAATAAGAAGCAGCTATATGTATGTTGTTTTTATGAGGAAAAAAAATCAATTTCCAGATTCAATACTTCATTGCTTGCTCCTCAGCTCACAGTTGTGGTTGAGGCTGAACATTAACTTGGGAAAATAGTAAATAAAATCCATTCCTTAGAAAGAATTATTACAGCTCTCTGCAATACTGTGACAGTGCCAAAGTTGAATTGATGTAAAATATTCATATCTTTAAGGTCCTTTAAGAAAGCATGGAGAAATGTTGGAATGTCCTAGAATTTGAACACGTGGACTCTGATTTAATAGGGAGTTGGGAGAGAACAAGTTATTGTTTCATTTGCAAGTTTCTGCTTTTGGTATTACTGTAGAAGCGAGCCAGGACACTGTATTAGAGCACTCTCAATGATAATTAGAAACAACTCTGGTTGGACATGATAACATGGGAATTCTATTCCGGAAGGTGGGAGCATAATTTTTGCGGCTAAACAATGCAACTGTCCTAAATGTCTTGTGCCTAAATTGTGATCCATCAGAGCTTTGTTATGAAGGGAAATCATGTGTTTAAGAGAAAAACTTCCTAGTTCCCTGACCTAAATGTCTATTCTACACTAAGAGCAAAATCCTATGTCGAAACAGATTCAACACCGAGAGAACAGTAACCAGGGCCTTAGTCGAAGGTAACAAATCAGTTTTCAGACCTGCTGGAAAGCAGTTTCCCCTGAAAGGCTATAGTCTTTTCCAGCATTAATACCGATTTAAATTTTACTGGAAACTTTGCTCACCAAATAACTAATTCCCCAGATTCAAAAGCCCATTTTGCTCACTTTAAATAGAATGTTTAAGATTCCTGAAATATTTTGTTTCCATTAAAGTGCCTTTATCCCCGCCTGAATATGCCTCAGCAGTCCAAAGTTATTCTTTGGAAAAGTCCCACCCAGTGAAATGCAATGTTGCATATTTGAAATGCTTAGGTACTACCTATGTTAAAACAAGATAAAATTAAAATTGAACCAGTAATTTTCAACCAGGGTAGCAATTGGAAAATTCAGGAAAATATGCTTAAGGAAATAGAAGTGTGCTTATTAATAGTCTACTAAGAAATGTAAGCTTTTTGTTTCTGTGTGAGTTTACTCATACATATTCCAGACCCAGAAATGAAAATGTGCTCTTAAATAGGAACTTATTTTCTCTTCAAGTCATATTTTTAAAATTCTCTTGTAGGTCCTATTAAGTTTTCTTTCATGTTCAAAAAAGCAACCCCTAGAGCAAGTATTTTCCTGGGTTTTCACTTTTCTTCTTTGCTATATCACTTCACAGAAGAAAGAGGATATAATATTGAACATAAGGTATTGAGAATCAAATCGTATTCACAAGATTTTTTTCTTTGTTATAGTCATGGTTGTCCTGGGAGGGTTTTTGTTTTTTTTTGAAACCTGCTTTTAGAGACTTTCTCTATTGTTTTCAGTAAACTCTGACTCTTGAAAAACAGAAGTAGCACAAAGGAGAATGGCATTGTACTTAATAGTCTCACCCTTATTCCCCTTTCTATTCTTCTCAGGAAACTCAAAATTTAGCATTTCAAAACTCATGATCATTCAAGTACTTGCCATCTCATCTGCTGAAATGAGGTGGCACGGGTAAGATCTGACTGGCAATTTTTAACTTTCAAAAAACTGTATTGCATTTCAGTGTCTTGCCTGCGAACACAATGACTTAGAATTTCGGTGGCCAGTTAGCAAGCTCTGCCGCCGTGGTGTCCTCCTTCTCTGTTGCACATATTTAGATCGATTTAAATAGTAAAGAAAAGTTCAGACATGCACCCAGCCTTTTGCACTGACAAACAAAATTCTTTAGAAAACCAAATCCAGTCTGTGTGCGTGTATATGTTTAGGCCTGTGTGTGTGAGTATACTTAACCTCAGCTGTGTCAGGTTGTCTTATGAATGGACTGCATCATTTTCACCAGTTGTAATGCATTATAACATGACACCTGACACCACAGGGAAAGTTTCGAATCTGCGTCTCGGGCAGATGTCAAATAGGTTTAATACGTACTAATGAACTGAGTGCTTTAAATGGATACATAGACTAAAATGGATGCATTATCAGACTAAACTATCTGTGCATTGAGCAAGTTTGATTGTGCAAGAGATCTGTGAAACAGATACCATCTTCTTGGTAACCAGAAAGTAGGAGGTAACATGAGAATGTCTCTGTCGGTGAGCAGAGGGGGGCAGAATGAGGCCAGAGGGCCGGAACCGGCCGGCTGCCGCTTCCACCCACAGCGGTGCTCACCTGGCTGGGAGCCAGTCATGGATCCAGGGAGCAACCTCCTGGCTCCTTACAACTCCAAAACCAGTAGGCTTTGTAGAGGTTACCACTCTGCCTGCCGCTGGCTCGGAGCCAGGACAGAACACCAAGTGCAGAAGTGGCTCTCTGTCTGCAGGGTAAACCCTCACGTCCCCACCCACTCTGGTGATAATAATGTTGGTATTTGTATTTGGTATTTGTTAAGCGCTTACTATGTGCAGAGCACTGTTCTAAGCGCTGGGGTAGACACAGGGGAATCAGGTTGTCCCACGTGGGGCTCACAGTCTTAATCCCCATTTTACAGATGAGGGAACTGAGGCACAGAGAAGTTAAGTGACTTCTGGTGATGGTTAGGAGGGATCTGGGTCTCTGTGTGTCTCAAAGATGTGTGAGCCGCCCCCTGACCAAACTAAATGCCCCTCACACCTCTTGCCGACACCATTCCTTTCTCGATGATCCCAGAAGTCGTTGCAGAGCAGCTTGGCCTAGTGGATAGGGAGGGGCCTGGGAGTCAGAAGGACCCAGGCTCTTATCCTGGCTCTGCCACATAATACTACTAGTAATAATAACTGTGGTATTTATTAAGTGCTTACTATGTGCTCTGTACTAAGCACTGGGGTGGATACAAGTAAATCGGGTTGGACGCAGTCCCTGTCCCGCGAGGGGCTCACAGTCTTAATTTACATTTTACAGATGAGGTGACTGAGGCACGGAGAAGTGAAGTGACTGGCCCAAGACCGCACAGCAGACAGGTGGTGGAGCCGCGATTAGAACTCATGACCTCCTGACTCCCATGTGACCTTGGGCCAGTCACTTAACTTTGCTGTGCCTCAGTTACCTCATCTGAATAATGGGGATAAAACCTGTGAGCCCATCGTGAGATATGGATTGGGTCCAACCTGACTAGCTTGTATCTAGCCCAGCACTTAGTACGGTGCCTGGTACATTGTAAGCGCTTAACAAATACCATAAAAAGCCAAGCAAAACAGATTTTAAAAACTGTGGTATAAACAGTTTACTTTTATGAACTCATGTGAGACAGTGACATGGCATTTCACCCCAATCTCTGAGAATAACACTACCAAAATAAAGCACCAACGTACTCGGTTCCCTTATGATGCAAAGGGTTACATTCCTTACAACTCTAAGTTGAGGACAATTTGCATAATAGGTTTGCACCTTGACCGCTTATGCATGTGCAAAACTATTTGTCTGACACTGCACTGCATTCTGTTCAGACACACACAGTGGGAAGAACATCCCTAATGACCCAACGGTGTTCTATATAAGGGAAGCAAGCGTGTGCCTCAGTGGAAAGAGCCTGGGCTTCGGGAGTCAGAGGTCATGGGTTTGACTCCCGGCTCTGCCACTTGTCAGCTGTGTGACCTGTGGGCAAGTCCACTTCACTTCTCTGTGCCTCAGTTACCTCATCTGTAAAATGGGGATTAACTGTGAGCCTCACGTGGGACGACCTGATTACCCTGTACTCTCCAGCGCTTAGAACAGTGCTCTGCACATAGTAAGCGCTTAACGAATACCAATATTATTATTATATAAATGTGTAGTGAAAAGTCAGATTATGGAAGCGATGCGATCGCTGGTGTTTATTGAGTGTTTACTCTGTGCAGAGCATTGTACTAAGCACTTGGGCATGTACAATACAGTTGGTAGTCACAGTCGCTGCCTTCAAGGAGCCTGTGTACAGTGTAATAGGAGAAGCGGGACATTACTAAGAGCAGTCCTCCTGTGGTATACAGTGGCTCCAGAACTCTGAAAATAGCAGCGTGGCTCAGTGGAAAGAGCCCGGGCTTGGAGTCAGAGGTCGTGGTTCTAATCCCAGCCACCACTTGTCAGCTGTGTGACTGGCAAGTCACTTCACTTCTCTGGGCCTCAATTAACCTCATCCTGGAAAATGGGGATTAAGACTGTGAGCCCCATGTGGGACAACCTGATTACCTTCTATCTACCAAGTGCTTAGAACAGTGCTTGGCACATAGAAAGCGCTTAAACAAATACTGAAATTATTATTATTATATTCCTCATTTTTCTGCATCCATTCTTCCAATCCTTGGTGGTTCTTCCTAATCTCCCCTGGCACTGGCGAGAACCTCTCCTTCACCTTCTTGTTAACTATCGCTATTCTATTTACTTCGAGGTGCTATCCAATCCCACTTCTGGGCCTCATGACCACTGAATAATAATGATGGCATTTGTTAAGCACATATTATGTGTCAAGCACTGATCTAAGCACTGAATGGTACCATTTGGAGGGAGCAGGGCCCAGAGATAGTGGCCGCCCGGAACAGTGCAGAAGCAATGGGACGCACTATCTCTGTCTCAGTGGGAGTCGGATCGGGTCAGAAAACGGCCTCTGACACACTAATTACACTCACTAGTAGACTGCACTAGTCATTTAAATTTAAAAACACATCTGCACAAGGTTGGTATATTTCAATTTAAATATTAGAAAATCCTTTTAGTAATTTTAGGGAAGCCTAAAAGCAGCTTAGCCTAGTGGATGAGCATGGGCCTGGGAGTCAGAGGACTGTGTTCTAATCCTGGCTCTGCCACTTGCCTGCTGTGTGACCGTAGGTAAATCATTTCACTCTCCGTGCCGTCAGTTGCCTCATTTGTAAAACGGGGTTTAGACTGTAGGACATGGACTGTGTCTAACTTGATTATCTTGTATCTACCCCAGTGCTAGTATAGTGACCGATACAGTCGTATTTTTTGAGTGCTTACTGTGTATAGAGCACTGTATTAAGTGCTTGGGAGAGTACAATATAATAGAGGTGGTAGGCACATTCCCTGCCCACACCGAGCTTACAGTCTAGAGGGATACATAGTAAGTGCTTAACAATCCCATAGGAAAAAAAAAAGGATACTAGGAGGAAGAGAGCGGAAGACTGGGTAACAGACAGGCAGAGACAGAAAAAAGAGACTTAGTCAATCAACATATTCAGTGAGTGCGGTGCATTGTACTAAGTATTTGGGAGAGTACAAGAGTAAAGTACAACAGAGTTGGTAGGTACATTCCCTGCCCACAACAAGCTTGCAGTCTAGAGAGGAACATTTAGTCTAGAGAGAAAAAGGAAGAAAGGGACAGGAGGAATGAAGAAAAGAAGTATGAGAGAGGGTAGGGAGGGACTAGAATGGTGAGAAGGAGAGAGATGAGAAACAGGAAAAAAACAAAGGGGTGAGGGGGAGGAGTAAAGGAAGAATTGTTGCCGAATTGTATGTTCCAAGTGCTTAGTACAGTGCTCTGCACATAGTAAGTGCTCAATAAGTACTATCGAATGAAGAGGGAAGAAGAGAATCAGAGTGAAGAGATGGTAAAGTTCAGCGGCAAGTGCTGTGGGTTTGCTGAAAATGCCCCACCAGCACAACAAAATTTTAAAATACTTTTAAATTTTTTTGCATCATTTAAATAGAGAAAACATTCCAAGAGTTTTCATATTTGTCAAGAAGAAACATGGTGGGCAGATTTTGCAGCTCCACTGACTAAACAGTCCCTGTTGGGCAGGAATGTGTTGGGGCTGGGGAAGCGGCACTTGGTTCCGTTCCGAGACTCAGTGGCTTAATTTCTACATTGATGCCAATCAGGCGGTATATTTCCTGTCATTCTATTGCATTTAACCTCTGGAATTTTTTATTCATCTGGTTCATTGTGTTAAAATCAGTTTTTAATGTTTTTAGTTTTAATTTTGTAATTTAAAATACATTCTCACCAAACTTCTGGGCTGGTATTTGCCACTGCGTCAGGGAGAGGATAGGGCAGGGTAACAGGGATGGGACCAGGACAGGAAAAGACCAGGGAGAGGCAGCGAGGAGGAAGAGGTTGAAGAGTGAGAAGAGAACAATGTCAAGAAGAAGAAGGATCGGGAAAGGAAAGAGAACAGGCCAAGAGTTGTGGAAGCAAGGAGGAGATGTCGCCAGGGTATCATAGGAGCATCTAGTTAGGGTAGACTCAAGAGACGGTTGCCTTTGACTCACTTTAACTAGTGCCTCAGTTTGACCAGTATGGATTTAAGAGTGAAAGGAATTCAAGGACTCAGGTAGGGCTGGAGCGAGGAATCCCCAGTATCTGCCCAGAGCAGGGAGTGGGAATCTCTCATCTCCAATGCTGCACATAACTCCTAAAATCAGAGAACACCAGCAGCTGAGTGATCTGGTTGGGACTGGACTTGACCTTCTTCAGTTTCCCAGAAATCCAGGCAGAGAGGACCAGAAGTCAGTGGGGTTTGTTGCGACAAACAATTTCGGGTTCAAGTGAAGTCTCACGGGCCTAAATTTAGCCTCTCAATTTTAAAAGTTTTGGCTCTGGATATAGAGATCAGTACTACACTAGATTTGTTTTGTTTTAACTCAAATGTAGAGGGCTGTGTTTGATCACTGCAATTTATCAAGTAATCTCTGCTCAGCTTTGCCTGACCCTACCTGCATAAAAGCCCTAATTATAAAGTCAGACCTGAAACTCTGCTGCAGATACCCATGGGGTGTGTTGGGTAAACTACAGATGTGCAGATGTTTACTGCTTTCTTCTTTTCCCTTCACTACCTTCTTCTGTCTCCTCTGTTTTTCTTGTTTCTCTCTTTCTCTCTCTCACATTGCATTCACCACCCCCTGCCCAACAACAGAGATCCCAATAGGTCCCATCAGCCTGAATCTAGGGTAGCAAATTCGGAGAGAGCAAGAGAGAAATAGGGAACGAGAGAAGGGAAAATGATCATTTTCCAGTGGAAAAAACAAACTTTTCTATTAATAAGAGAAGAGTAGCCACATGTATTCTCTTTTCAATTGTAATTTAATGCCCTACAAACTATCTGAACAACACTTGTAATTCGGTAACCAATACAGCAAAGATTCTTTTTACAACTGATTGAGCTCAAAAGTGAATTCACCCTGGAACTGGTGCAGCCAGGTACAGAAGAAAACTAAGCCATAACCTTAAAGTTCATGGTCAGCAGAGTGACAAATCCACCCTGCTCTTAGCAGTGGAGAACAGAGACATATTTAGGAAAGATGGGGGTGTCTTCAGCCAATCAGATATGCTTCCTAAGAGCTTCTTCCTCCTCAATTCAGTAGCCAAATCCCAGATCAGAACAGTCCTGGAAAATTCCACAGGTGTTATTACTGAGCTCATGGTTTTGTGTTTTTTTTAAATACAGTCTATCCCAGGTGAAAATACATTGAATTCCATAGGGAACTTACTAGGACTGTGTGGTAATAGTAGAGCAGAGCTATCGTCTCAAGTAAATTGGATAAAATCATTTTCAATGTATTTAAATTGAGTTCGGTAGAATAGGGCACTTTGAAGTCCAGTAGCCTGGCATTCCAAAAATGTATCCATCCTTAGCTTTGAGGGAGTCCAACCCTTCTAAGCAGCAACTGAAAGGCCATAACTGATCACTTATTTTTAGTAGATGTTCTGTGATAAGACAATCTATTAAAAGACATTCATATCACATTCATTCAATAGTATTTATTGAGTTCTTACTGTGTGCAAAGCACTATACTAAGCAGTTGGGTAGAGTACCATCGAACAATAAACAGACACATTCCCTGTCCATAATGAGTTTATACATTCGTTGGGAAGGGGTACGGCCTAATAGAAAAAACATGGGCCTGGGAGGCAGAGCCTTGGTTTCTAATCCTGGGTCTGCCACTTGCCTGCTGTGCGACCTTGGGCAAATGACTTCACTCTCTGTGCCTCAGTTATCTCACATATAAAATGGAGATTAAATCCTCTGACTTGGACTATGATCCCCATATGGGACAGGGACTCTGTCCAACCTGATTATCTTGTACCTACCCCATCACTGGCACATAGTAAGCACTTAAGTACCACAATACAAATAACACAATACATCACTCTGCTTGTAATTCCCATCTTTCAACTTTTATGTTCCATATAAAGATCACACTTGCTCCACTTTTTCTGGTGTATTGTGGCAACAGCTTCCATGATATCTAAGTTAAGGGCAAACTGAGAGGACCAAAAAGAGGAAGCCAAATGTTACCAGAGACAAAATTGCAGACGTTAATGTGCTTACGTGCGTGCACATGAGGGATGTACGCAACCATACCCCACAGATTCTGGCAGGAATTCTACAGGGAGCTCTGATGTCCTGGAAACATGACTTCAGCTCTGGGCTCTCCCTCTCTCTTTCCCTCCTCCATGGCCTCTTGGTTCTTTTTGGTTGTCCGGTGGGGTTTCTGAGCTCTGGAAACTTTTTCCACAAACCCCACTTCTTATTGGTACCAATGGACCCATTTCAGATTCATACTCTGAACATTTTGGTCAAAACATAAAAGGTTTTACCACTTCAGTTTTCATTATAGTGAGATAAATTATTTCAAATGATCCAATTATCACAACTTGATGGTACTTATAGGTACACTGTTCTTCTGGTGTTTCTGATAATAGAAATTGCAGTAAGGGTCTATTAACCATGCTTGACTATGATTTTTATATTCAGCCATAATAAGTCAGATATAAAACAGTAAAGTTATAGAATAGGCACAGTATCCATTCATTCAATAGTATTTATTGACGCTTACTATGTGCAGAGCACTGACTAAGCACTTGGAATGTAACAATCGGTAACAGAGACAGTCCCTGCCCGTAGTGATGGGCTACAGTCTAATCGTATGTAGGCATTATTTTAAATGCCAAAAAAAACTTTTAATAAATTCATTTTCATTAATGATTACTCTTGAAGAGTAACTACCTTGAACCAGAAGACAGGTGGAGGCAAACAATGCCATTTATAAAAATACACCAGCTGATTTTAAAAAGGAATGGCTCAGATATGTGATTATGCATCAGATAAAGTGGGAAAATATGGAGAAAAATATTTGGATTTAGCTTAGAAAAAAGATGAAGCATGGATATTGTAAAATTCCAGTTAGCTTGGAAATAAAGAGTTGAGTCTCTTATCAGTGTTTCTGATCAGGAAATGCTGTGAGTTCCAAACTCACAGAAGCAGTGTGGCTCAGTGGAAAGACCCCGGCCTTGGGAGTCAGAGGTCATGGGTTCTCATCCCGGCTCTGTCGCTTGTCAGCTGTGTGACTTTGGGCAAGTCACTTAACTTTTCTGTGCCTCAGTTACTACGTCATCTGAAATATGGGGATTAAAACTGTGAGCCCCATATGGGACAACCTGATCACCTTGTATCCCCCCAGTGCTTAGAACAGTGCTTTGCACAGAGTTAGTGCTTAACAAATGCCATCATTATTATTATCAAAGTAAGCACTCAGAGAGTACAGTAAAACAGAATTGGTAGTCACATTCCTTGCCCACAAGGAGCTTACAGTCTATGTCCAGTCTTGCTCTAGTTCTTAAAGCCCATAGGCCTGGGGAAAAGGTGGGGATATAGAAGCACAGTGGTAGGCTACGGCTGTCTGTGGTGGTCATGAGCAGAGGGGAGAGGAGTTGCATGGGGGGTGGGAGGGTGGCCCCTGCTTCCTCCATGCTGGTTAGAGTGTTATCCCACCGGGGTTGTACTTCATATTTGAAGACACCATCACCAATCGGTGAATTCACCTCTGAGTATTTGTGCTTGGGAAAGGCATGCCTGTTTTCACCTTTGCTCCCATGTTTCTCGAGGACTTAAAAAGCTACTGCTCCACCGCAGCCGTTCCTTTTCTGAATAAATATAGTCCTTATGAGGAAAAGACTGATTAAAAAACTGGGACCAGTATCTCTTAATTTATGAAAATGTTTGAGCCAGGTTTTAGAAAACTTACAATCAGTTTTTCCTTGGAAGCAGTGGTCAAGCTGAGAAAACCCAAATACAGAGGTTGTGAAGTGATACCATATAAATACCAAGGAGATAGTGAGGGTGATGGATGACATCCTCACAGACACAGAATCACACACGCCTATCTCCAAATTCTGTCAGCCATTTTGAACCACCTTTCTCTTGAAAGCTCAGCGGTGTAATTTCCCGTGGGCATTCAAACACTTGCATGGTTGCAACTGTGCTCCTGGGAGAAGGTCTGGGTCTTTACTCATGCTCACACTGATTCCTGTCATTCCAGGACCTGTAGAAATTGGGAGATCCAGGAGTTGAGGCCTGCAGATTCCAGGCAGCTGGATATCTGGATCATTCCCTCAGGTGCAAGTCCCGAAGCAGCAGCCAGTGCTGGCGGGGGGGAGAAGCAGTATGGTGTGGTGGAGAGAGCCCGGGCCAAGGAGTCAGATGGTCAAGGGTTCTAATCCCGACTGTCACTTGTGGCGCTGTGTGGCCTTGGGCAAGTCGCTTCACTTCTCTGTGCCTCAGTTACCTCATCTGTAAAATGGGGATTAAAACTATGAGTCCCATGAGGGAGAGGGACTGTGTCCAACCGATTTGCTTGTGTCCACCCCAGCACTTAGGAAAGGGCCTGGCACATAATACCACCATTATTATTTACTAATCAATCGGTCATATTTACTGAGTGCTTACTATGTGCTGATCACTGTACTTTCCAAGTGCTTAGTACAGTGCTCTGCACACAGTAAGCGCTCAGTAAATATGATTGACTGAATCAGTGAACAAATGTGCTAAGAGCTTGAGAGAGTACAACAGAATTAGCAATCATGATCCCTGCCCATAGCGAGCTGACTGTGTAGACAAAAGGAAGGGGCATGGGAAGAGAAGACTAGGGTGAGGACAACAAGAGTAGGATCAAAGATTAGGATCTGGAGAAAATGACTGGACAAGAGAAGACATTTAGATGATCCCCATCCACTGTCAGACCAGGCAACCCAAGTTCTCCGTCCCCAAATTCACAATGTGGAATGGCGACGTCCACCTTCCACCTTTCGCTGGTTACTAGGCAGAGTCGAAGTTAGGCTTTAATCCGCGAGCCACATAAAATGTCCTGAATGTAAGAGGGGTCATCGAAGCGGGAGAGCTGCAGCAGGGAAAATGGGGGATCTGTGGGCAGTGCTGGGGAGTTAGTGGCAACAGCAAAGAAATTTAGAGTAATAGAGGAAGACTGGAGAGAGTCTTTCCTGCCTCTTCTTTCATCCCATTCTGGAAATATGCAGCATCAATTCTCCTGTGCAGAATTGAGAAGCAACATGGTCTAGTGGATAGAGCACGGGCCTGGGAGTCAACAACATCTCTGTGCATGCCAGTAGGCATGTCAATTAACTTCTCTGTGCCTCAGTTACTTCAGCTGTAAAATGGGGATTAGACTATGAGCCCATGAAGGACATGGACCATGTCCAACCTAATTAGCTTGTATCTACCCCAGCGCTTAGAACAGTGCCTGACACAGAGTAAGTGCTTAACAAATACCATTTAAAAAAAGCCAACACAATAGATTTTACTCCTGGCTCTAGTGGAGTTGACGAAGGGTAGGAGACAGCAGGACAAGAAGTATAGGGCTTTGGATTCTATGAGGTTTTCTTAGAGAGGGAGTTCCTTACAATGGGCCTATATAATACCAGTATGGGGCCTCCTTGAGGTCCAAGAGGCATGGATTTCTGGTGAGAAGGGATTCTCTGGACTCTGCTGTGCGTGCACTCAGATTCAAGGCTTCTGTGAAGGTGATTCCTCTGGAGAGATGAGGTGAGGAGAGAAGGTTATGGATGAATATGGAAATGGCTCAAGAGATGAGCACATCAGAAAGTAGGAAATAAACAAGTGTTGCTTCAAGCAAAGGACAAAATAGGCAGTTCTCAAGTCCAGTCTAGTTGTCCGAATTAGTACAGTGCTTGCTTGAGACACGGTAAGTACTTAACAGATACGATCATGAGTGCTCTCAGCGGGGTTTATAGTGCTCGTGAGGGGTGAAGGAACCCGGCAATGCTAGCTCACTACCACTCCCCCAGCCCTACTCTTTAATCATTCCCAGTCTAATAAAGCTCCAGGGGTCCCAAGGAGAGAAAATGTAGGTGGACCAAGGGATTGAGCCCTCTGGTTTCTTCTGCCTAAGGTCTACAAATGCCTTAAATTGGCCCTAGGTATAAGTGGGAGATTGTGGTAGGGGGTGGGTGAGAGAGTGCATAGGTAGGCTTTTCTAAACTTTAATGAATCCCTCTTTTTCATCTTTAGTATATTGGCATTGTCCATGCTTTGAAACCGAGCCCATCGAAGCCCTGCCGGTGGCCTGGCTTAGGAAACTTCCAAACTCTCCCCCAACTTGTCCTCCAGCAAATGTTATCCATTGCAAATAGACTATTATCAAAAGGGGATGATCCACCAACCTTTTGCAATCCAAGCATTCTGATGGCCAAGAGTGGCACCTATGGCTCTCCCACTCAGGAATGAATGACACAAAAGAAAGATCTGGGCCGCCGTGGCAGCTGTAATCAGTAGGCCAATTAAGTCACATTTTTTATTTTATTTGGAGAATTCTACTTCTCACTATCATCAGGAGCTGGACTTTGACTCACAAATACAGAAATCAAAATAATCCCGAATTAGTCACGGAGATAGTCATGACCGTAAATTCAGGTGTTTCAATAGAAAATCATCATCTATACACAGCTGAAGAAAGGTTGCAGGAGATTCCACCACCTTTTAACTAGCAGGGACTACTTTTCCATGTTTAATCCAATAATCCTTTGTAGAAAAAATATTTGCGAAACACAGTCAATCCTCAAAATTGCTTTATCAGCTATCACAGTGTTAACTTCGGGCATTTTTAAAGGTGAGTACACTTAGGCACAGGCATACAGATCTTGCTTGCAATCACTTGGACATATTGCCTGTGGTGTAGAGAAGCACCTGATTCCAGACCTTTGCTTATCTCTCTGATATTTCTCTCTCTTTTGTAACGTCAAATTGATCCAGAAAAGGATAATTACAAAATCATGTGAAGTCCAGGTTCTTGGATTTGTATCTGTTTACTACATTCATTTGCTTCAAATCCATCCAAAAGGAAGAAATGGGTTGTTTTAAGAAAATTTAAAATTTCTTAAAAATAAGGCTGTATTTGGAATGTATTCTTAAAGAAATTTGGGGCTTTCTTCCTCATTTTTATTTACTTCCGTACATTCCAAAAATATTTAATAATTGCTTCACAGTACTGTATAGCAGGGGAATCTAAAAGGGTAATTCTATCTAAGGAGCAGTGACAAGATAGAAAACTATAAAATTGGAAACAATCCTTAGGTTGAGGAGGGTAAAACTATATGTTGTCTGGCAAATAGGGAAGCAGTGGGGCCTAGTGGAAAGAGCACGGGCCTGGGAGTCAGAGGTCCTAAGTTCTTATCTCGGCTCTGCCACTTGCCTCTTGTGTGACTTTGGGCAAATCACTTCACTTCTCTGTGCCTCAGTTTCCTCATCTGTAAAATGGAAATTAAGGCTGCGAGTCCTAGGTGGAACAGGGACTGTGTTGCACACGATAATCTTGTATCTGCCCCAGTGCTTAGTAGAGTGCCTGGCATAGACTGTAAGCCCGTCATTGGGCAGGGATTGTCTCTATCTGTTGCCGAATTGTACATTCCAAGCACTTAGGACAGTGCTCTGCACATAGTAAGTGCTCAATAAATACTATTGAATGAATAATAAATGCTTAATGAATATCATAATTATTATTAATAACCCTCCCTATGAAAGATATCATACCACAGGCTCCCTCCTTTCCTCTTTGTAGTGTTTGTTTTAGGGCAGTACCACACTTCTGGGTAACAAGTTCTCAAATGCAGGAAGGGTGGAGGCTGCCCCAAGAGGCATGGCTGCTGAGGAAGAGGAAAAGAAATAGTCCTGATTTCCCTGGGTGGGGCATCTGGGGCTCTCTTCCTCCTTCTTCGCTTTCCAGGTGCCAGTCCACCTGGACACTTATTTCAGAACCTGTTCCCCAGCTGGACCCTGACATGCTAAGGTGATGCGGTCACATGGGCTGGGACTGAAGGAATTGCCCTTTCACCTATCTAGGGCTGAGTGGCAGGGTTGATGGCTCTGGTATTTATTCATTCAATAGTATTTATTGAGCGCTTACTATGTGCAGAGCAGTGTACTAAGCGCTTGGAATGTACAATTCAGTAACAGATAGAGACAATCCCTGCCCATTGACGGGTTTACAATCTAATCAGGGGAGACAGACGGACAAAAGCAAGACAACTTAATCGCAACAGAATCAAGGGTTAAGTTCTTGCTGTATGCCGTGCATTGGGCTAAGTGTTGGGATGGAGAAAAGATGGTGCGGATTAAACTTTCAGCTGGATGGCCACCCACGGATGCCAACTTTTCATTTTGAGTATGGAGGCTCACTTGGGACTGGATTTCCAGGAGTCAGGGTTTCCAGGGGCTGTGGCAGAGTGGGACCCATTGAGAGGTAGAGAAGAGAGAATGAGAGGACAGAGTCAAATCAAATGCAGAAATTCTACCCTGGCCTTGCAAAGGAAAGCGCAGGACCTACCCTAATTGAGTAGTCAATCAATAAATCACTGGTATTTACTGAGCATTTACTGTGTATAGAGCACTGTTTTAAGTACTTAGGAGAGTATAAATAATAACTGTGGTATTTGTTAAATGTTTACTATGTGCCAAGCACTGTACTAAGCCCTGGGGTGGATATAAGATAATCGAGTTGGGCACACTGTGAGTGAGAGAGAACGTATTTAATCCCATTTGACATTCGAAGAAACTGAGACACATAAAAGTTAAGTGAGTTGTCCTGCATCACATATCAGTCTAGGGTCAGAGCTGGGAGTAGAACCCAGGTCTTCTAACTCCCAATCTTGTGCTCTTTCCAATATTGTGCTCTCTCCACTAGGCTATACAGTTTCTCTTACTGAAAGCCAATTCTGTGGTTATGCCTTTCTCTTATTTATTGTCTTAAGAGCCATGGGCTAGGGAGTTACAGGTTGTGGGTTCTAATCCCTGCTCCACCACTTGTCAGCTGTGTGACTTTGGGCAAGTCACTTAACTTCTCTGGGCTTCAGTTATCTCATGTCTAAAATGGGGATTAAGATTGTGAGCCCCACTGGGACAACCTCATTACCTTATATCTCCCTCAGCACTTAGAACAGTGCTTGGGACATAGTAAGTGCTTAACAAATACCATTATTATTATTATTATTATTATTATCTTCAAATGGACATGACCAGAAGGCAACAGAGAGAGGGCAAAAGGAACAAGAAAGAAGGAGGACCAGAGCAAAGGAAGACAAGGAAGATGGGAAAATAGGGAAAGGGAGAAAGAAGAGCAGAAGAGAATAAAAAGCAAGACAGAGAGAATGAAAAGGGAGAGGAAGAAAAGGGAGAGGATGGTCTACCCTCTGGGGCTGCTGCTAGGAGCCAGTCAGTTCAACCAGGACAGGACAATTAAGGCAGGGTCTTTGACGTTTTCCCTCGGCAGTCAGTGGAGGATGGCAGTTCCACACTGGCAGCTCCTAAACACCAGACTCCAGAGGGTCGAAGTACAGAAAAGCCACAGCAGCTTTAGAATCTAGACTCAAGTGACCCAGCTTGAGAAGCAGCTATGGGCATTGGGGTAGATACAGGGTAATCAGGTTGTCCCACATGAGGCTCACAGTCTTAATCCCCATTTTACAGATGAGGTAACTCAGGCACAGAGAAGTTAAGTGACTTGCCCACAGTCACACAGCTGACGAGCGGCAGAGCATGGATTCGATCCCATGACTTCTGACTCCCAAGCCTGGACTCTTTCCACTGAGCCATGCTGCTCTGCACATAGTTAGTGCTTAACAAATACCAATATTATTATTGTTGGTATAATAACAATAATAATTATTATTATTATTAGCCCCAAACTGGGCAACCTTTTCTGGCTGCTGCCCCCTGCCCCTTCCCCCTCCCATCCCCTCTCCTTCTGTGTTCCTTCGCCTCCTGGAATAAAACAGTGGGGTTTTTTTCTCCTGTGATCTCTACCTAGCTGATTCGGGATCACTTCACTGTACTTACTACAGATCTTGGCACATAATGCTTAACAAATACCACAATTATGATCATTAATGTGGCCTCCCAAGTGCTTAGTACAGCGCTTTGTACCTCCACCAGCAGCTGAGGCAGGGGAATAAAAGATGAAAGTAAGAGCAATCCTAACGGTTGAGAGAGGACCCTGAAACTGATGGCTAAAATGAAATTTAGGCACTTACCTATGCACTTCAATTATCTATGCTCTCCCTGTCTCCCTCTTCCTCTATCACTGAGATTTCACTCTACTGGAAAAGTAGTTCTCAGATAAATATTATCAGCTGTTTGCTTTTTCTACATGATGTGATGTCTCTCAGGGGAAAAACAATTTAAATAGGAAATAAAAAGAGTGTTTGGTTTCTTCTCATTTTTGGTAACATTAATTAGAATTTAAAATGATTGAAGGTACATAATTTAATGTTCAGCCCAGCCCTTATTCTTAAGGAATCACACTCTTCCCAAAATGATTTGGAACAAGGAAAACCATTATGCTTCCTTCTCTTTAATGGCATTTTTTCTATGTTGATGAAATTGGCCTTTGTATTAAAAAAAAATGTGTAAATGAAGGCCAACTTCATCAGTGCTGGGGCTTGTGAAGGAGAGGAGCATTGTTATAAAACCTATCTTATGTAGAAACAGATAATTTTCTCTCTCTCGTTCTAAAACTTATTGCACCCAAACATAAAAAGCCACCACATCATCACAAGGCCTTGAGCAACAATCACAGCTGATGTACGATTATTACAGTTAAAAACCTGCAGGTAATTTGGTGATTCCACAATTTGTGGAAATGAATGAATAACCAGTAATGTTACTGTCCTCGTCGCCTGTGGATATTTCCACAACAAATAACTAGGATTCTTCATTATTATTTATGTGTAGTACAAAGGAATATTTTTGTCATATTCATCAAGGGAGCTGTTAGTTTCTTCTACCTTCTTTTTCCTTTCTCTGAAGACTAATTTGTAGAAAAAAGACCTAGGCAGAGATTTACAAGGAGAGATTCCACACAGTCTCACATACTACTTTTCTTACTCTAAGTTCTCAAGAATCTCCTAGCCAGAAGCTGTATTTTTGTCTTCCTCCATTTTTCAGTGTTTCCATTATTATTCACCAAATAAATTCAGCGTGCCATTTTTCTCAGTGCACAATGCCAAGACCTCGTTGTCTCTTCTCCTCCTCCCCCACCCTAGGAATCTGACAAATAAATCATGGACTGGAAGATAATTGAAACAAGAGTCAATCCCTGGAATCCAGAAGGAACTTACCTAGCTGGAAATGTTTAGATAATCCCTTTTGCCTACCCTATCCTGATCTCTTAATTTATCCTTGTAGAATAATGAGCATTAAGAACAATATATTTTACTTCAGTGTTATCCTTTATACTTTAAGGACAGTCTTTCCCTTAAAAAGCTTCCTGGTTTTATTTTATTTTTTATGGCATTTAAGTGCTTTTACTGTGTGCCCCCCATTGTACTAAGCACTGGGATATATACAAGATAATCAGGTAGGGCACAATCCATATCCCACATGGGACTCATAGTTTTAATCCCTATTTCATAGACGAGGTAACTGAGACCCAGAAAAATTAAGTGACTTGACCAAGGTAACATAGCAGACAAGTGGACTGTAAGCCCGTCAAATGGCCGGGATTGTCTCTAGCTGTTACCGATTTGTACATTCCAAGCACTTAGTACAGTGCTCTGCACATAGTAAGCGCTCAATAAATACTATTGAATGAATGAATGAAGTGGCAGAGTCTGGATTAGAACCC
Source organism: Ornithorhynchus anatinus (assembly GCF_004115215.2). Classification (NCBI taxonomy): domain Eukaryota; kingdom Metazoa; phylum Chordata; class Mammalia; order Monotremata; family Ornithorhynchidae; genus Ornithorhynchus; species Ornithorhynchus anatinus. The sequence goes on along the minus strand of NC_041735.1, from coordinate 10,592,143 downwards.
AGGCCCGTGGTCTATCCATTAGGTCACACTGCTTCACACTGGTCTGTGCCCTCAACCTCTTTCACCTAGTTCAGCCCTCAAATGTTTTTTCTCTTATCTCATACAGTGGCAGAGGGTTATGGGCTGCTTCAGATTAGTGTACAGATTTCCACCTCAGAAGACTTGAGAATAAATGTGGAAATGGGTCTCATTTGTCTACATCACAATCCAGTCTCCAGTTTATCACAATTCATTAGGAACTGCAACTCTGCTATTCATAAAAAAAACAACTACAGAACAAGCACAAATGGAGAATGCAAGCTTTAGAACTGTTGTCTTTCCAGTAATAATTAACTTTCATACAGAAAATTCAGGCAGTGGAATTGTGAAAAAGATAGCCCTAAAACTCAGTCATGGTCACTACCAAATGAGTTAAAATAATCCCGAGTTAATTTTTAATCTTGGATATGAATATTTTCTTGTTTTGTAAAAGAGGGTTAAAATTATTCTCTCTCAGCATTTGACTATAAAAGTATTATTAGGAGACAGTTAAACAATACAGTAATAACTAAATTAGGAAATCTATCTGGATCTAATCCAGCCAGAACAAAGAAATCAATTCAGATTGGCCTGCAATCCAATTTAATAAATGAATGAGAACAGAAAAGACAACCCTGCCTGTAACTTCTAGCAGAATGATAAGATTTTTACGACATTTAAAGTGCCATAGGAAAAATAGAAAGCAAATGTTTAAAATGATAATGAAATAAATCCTGTCAAGCTAGCATTCTAAAATATGTGTTCTTGATTTAAAAGGAAGACAAACTATCAGTTTGGCAGTTAGATATTTGGAGAAGATTGTTTTGTAGAACATGGTCGTTCCTGTATTCTGAAACCATTTAAAATATCATGTAAAAATCTTTAATCAAGTTAGAAATGCACCATACATGGAGAATCAAATGCCTAAAGTCTGGTTACAAATGAGTTTTGACTCAAATGAGAGAAGACAATTTAAACAATATTAATGTTTTGCTAGCTTTTAAGACATGTTTGAAGTAGAAAAGGAAGAAAGCTAGTCTGTTTAAAGGTCATATCTCTATTCTATTTCCCGTTTATGTAATGCCTCTTTTATAATCCCCTGTGTGTACACTGTTTTTCTATATTTCGATCCAAGTTTCATTTTCTTGGAAGACACGACATGTCCAAGCTTTCCATGCAACCTTTGCTTTTTGTTTAATGTTGTTAATTATATTCTTGTTCAGTCTCTCAAATGCCAACCCTATCTGCAAAGATTCAATGGAGATTTAAAAGAGGGAACCTATTTATCAAAGGAAAAAATGAAGAAAATGAGGAAAGCACCAGAGCATATTGGATATATAAACTGTTCTCCCTGAAAAGATAAATGATTTGGTAATGAATGGATCCTTTAGGCCATAAAAAATCCATTTATTTTCTTTTGAATTTGAATAGAAGATATTTGCATTTTCCTGCATAGTTACACTAAAATTAAAATGCAGTGCATGAAGCAAGCATACAACTAAACTAAATAATAACCCATACGTACTGTATCGTTCATAAAAAGCAAAATTAATCTTGGGAACGAGAAGCATTCTTGAAAGATAGTCACAAAAGTTTCTTTCCAAGACCATAAGCCCCTGTTAGGCATCCTCTCAAAACTACCCAAAAATTGGTGTCAGAGGTTTGATCGTTTTCTGTTCTTTTCAGAAAAAATGAAAATGTGAATTTGTTTCTCTTGAGTGTCATTTACTACAGTTTCAGTGTCAAAAATGCTTACAACCCTGATAGTGATGTGTTTGAAATATTCCCTTGGGTTTGATTTCTCAAAAGTACAGAGGGAACTAATTCAATTTTTTTCCCAACATGTTTAAATTCAATCTATTGATTGTATCTGATTGGCAACCTTCTTTGACAGAAAATAGAAAGGTGGGGTGAGCATAGAGCAGTCATTTAGGAGTGTAAAGTAGAACAGCCAGCAAGGGAGGCTACATCATCTAATGGAAGAGTGCCAGGCTGGAAGCCAGAGGATGTGGAGTGGAGTCCAAGCTGTACTACCACCAGCCTGCTGGGTGACCTTGGGCAAATCACTTTATCTCTTTGCAACTCCCTCTCCTCATCTGCAGAAGGGGAACAATAATGCCTGCTTTTCCATCTATCGCACAGGGCTGTTGGGAGGGAAAAATTTAGAAATGAGAGAGCTTATGGGGAGGGATGGTGTCTGTTTATTACTATACAACACTATACTATACTATTACAAGAGAAGCAGCTTGGCTCAATGGAAAGAGCCCAGGCTTGGTAGTCAGAGGTCATGGGTTCTAATCCTGGCTCCGCCACTTGTCAGCTGTGTGACCTTGGGCAGGTCACTTAACTTCTCTGTGCCTCAGTTACCTCATCTGTGAAATGGGGATGAAGACTGTGAGCCCCACGTGGGTCAACCTAATTCCCTTGTATCTACCCCAGCGCTTAGAACAGTGCTTGGCACATAGTAAGAGCTTAACAAATACCAACATTATTATTATTCTTATATTGTATTCATTCATTCAATGGTATTTATTGAGCGCTTGCTATGTGCACAGCACTGTACTAAGCGCTTGGAATAGACAATTCGGCAACAGAGACCATCCCCGCCCACTGACGGGCTTACAGTCTAATGGGGGAGACAGACAAAAACAATAGCAATAAATAGAATCAAGGGGATGTACACCTCATTAACAAAATAAATAGGGTAATAAAGATATATACAAATGAGCAAATGAGCACAGGCTGAAGGGAGGGGAAGGGAGAGGGGGAGGAGCAGAGGGAAAGGGGGGGAAGGGGGCTTAGCTGAGGGGAGATGAAGGGGGGGCAGAGAGGCAGCAGAGGGAGCAGAGGGAAAAGGGGAAGCTCAGTCTCCCAAGTGCTTAGAACAGTGCTCTGCACGCAGCAAGCACTCAGTAAATTTGATTGAATGAATGAATGAATGAATGAATGAATGAAATAATAGCACAGTACAAAAAACATGATTGATTGAATGAATGAAATAAAAGCACAGTGTAAAAACTAAGGAGGTATTATTATATATACCCACACAGGCAGAGTCTAAATGACAGAGGCTTTTGCTAGTGAAGGACATTGCCAGTCCTATTTTTTTTTCTATCCCCATTTGGCCTTGGAAAAATCCTTAAAATCCATATAAATTAAAATTCCACAAACCCAAAAGCAAACACAAGCCCACAAGTGTACAAACACATTCAGACACCCAGTTACTGATTTCTCCATAATCATATAAGCCCCAGCCTGGAATGGTAATTTTTGAAGGAGCAGAGTGAGGTATGGCAATTTTTCAGAAACACAAGAAAAAAAAACCTTGGATCTAATAATATGGGTAATTCCTTTGCAGATCGATTGGTTCCCTCTGACATATAAGAGAAATTTGCAACACTGCAAGTGATGTGATAGGATTCCTTATATGCCCTCAGCAGGCTAGCTGCAAAATTCCCTTTAGTAATAGTCCAGTCGTGTACTTGAGCCTCACTGCTTTTCTATTTTTTTTAATGAGTGCTGGAGGTAAAAGATTGCGTAAAGTTTATAAAAGCTAGCTAATGAGAAAAGTGATAGAAAAGATGTGTCGTGACAGAATTACTGTCTTTCATTTCCCATTTTCGTTGATTCTTTTGCTGAAAGGGGAGGCACTTTTGTAGGTAAATTTCAAAAAAAGTCCAAAGACATTTTTATATTCAACTATCATTTGCTAAGAGGAGCATTAAGGTTAGTGCTTATGGATGGCAAAATGCTGAATACTCACACACACTCTCTCTCTCTCTCTTCCCTCCACTCTTCTGAGTGAAATTGCTGTGCAGTTTGGTAGCAAGAGAGGCCAGCAAAAGGGCGTTTCTTTCCCAGATGCAGCTTATAGGCACACTACTTAACAGTCACCTTGTTATGCTAAAAGTCACAAAGGGTAATCACAGTCACATCATTTGATATACAAAATGATAAAAAAAAGAATCCCCTGGATTTTTATGAAGTGTTGTCTCTGATAACCTCAAAGCACTATGTAGCTAAACTGGATGGTTTATTCTCAGAGAGTTAAAGCAATAATCAACGAAAACAATTCTTAGTGCATAGAACCTTTGTAGCTTTGATAGTGGACTTGAAGAGGACAAAGATTCTGTTTAAATTTATTACAAATATTTTATAAGGCACCCATCTGGGCCAGGGCTCTGAAACTAGACTTCATGGAGTTACACAGAAAATTTAAATCTTAGATTTTACCATCAAGGAGCTATCAATTTAAAGGTGGGAATGGAGATCTAAACGCTTTTTCTGACAACACTGAGTCAAATTAACAAAGGGGTAAGATATCCTCATTCGACAGGCATGATTTTGAGTTTGAAAACAGGCCTCCGAGAACCTCAGAGCTCTGGTGCTGGGGAGACAGGTCCCAGCTGTTTATTTGACTACCCAGGATAAACTAGAGATGAAATCCTGAGTCATAACACATGCTGCATGGTGAAAACCTGTGGCAGGTTGAAGAAACAGAACCAAATCCTCCTGCCTTGATGGTGCTACCCAATAATCCTGCTGCTTTTTTTTACAGTTTAGCAATTGCAATTGTTATGCTCTGAGTCTCCTAATTGGCTCTAGGAGCCAGCCAATTGTCAGATGCTTCATGGAGCAGTTTCCCAACCTGAACAGCCCCACCCATACTTCTAGCTTTCCTAGATCTTGGAGGATATCCTCAGACCACCCAGGCAGTGCAACAGAAATAGGGGTACGGGTCCAGAAGTAGAGTTGCAGAAGGAGCTTGAGTTAGTGGGCAGGGGACTTTCTCACCAATCAGACAGACACACAAACGATTGGGTTCTCTGGGCATAATTGGAAATGAGACTCAATGCACAAGATGCCAAAAATGTTGATCTTGTCTCAACTAGTTGATATGTGCTTAGGACTAGGCTTGCCCCATACAAATTTGGGCCAAAAGTAAATTTTTTCCTCAAAAGAATTATCTTTGAAAACACATTTGCCTTATTTGGTGAACTGAAATGCCCCCCACCCCTTCTCCACAGGCCCAAGCCAAGGTGATAGGTGAACGCTTTAACCTTGTGGTTAAAAAAAAGCAGTATAACCTCACTGCTGATCTGGGAAGACATGTGAGACACACACAGACCAGTTTGGTGCTCTATAATCAAGAAAGGATGTCTATAATTAAGAAAGGAGTCTATTTTTTCAAGAAGAGGCTTTAAGAGAATCATGAGGCTGAAGCAAAAATTAAAACAACGCATGATGCTTCAGACAGCGAACGGGTCACTTTATGCACCTCGTAGGTAGAAATGCAAATCTCTCATGGGCCTTTTCAGCCACACTCGGACCAGTAAAAGCTACTCCATCAATAGCAACATATTTACAAACAAAGGACAACTTCATTTAACTACCCACACATACATTTAATTTTCCTTTTTAGTCAGTGGGACATATGCTCATGTACAAATGCAATTTGATTTAATGTTGCTCTTTTCTTGTGTGATAAGAAGGGGAAAAGAACTCCATTTTTCCAGGGGAGATTGGAATTAAAATTTACCCCTTACCAGATTCTGTCGTAATGCTTTATGTCTTTGATGTCTAAATCTTAATGTTCCTAAACTAGATTCTCATTCTATAGGATTGAACCTCCCAAACTGAAGCATGTGTGTGGATGACATTTGTGGGTGGCAACTTGCTTGGCTTAGTGGAAAGAGCACACCAAGGCCTGAGAGTTATTCATTCAATAGTATTTATTGAGTGCTTGCAATGTGCAGAGCACTGTACTAAGCTCTTGGAATGTCCAATTCGGCACCAGATAGAGTTAGAGGACTTGGGTTGTACTCTCAGCTCTGCAGCTTACAGCTTTGTGATCTTGAGCAAGTCATTTATCTGTGCCTCAATTTCCTAATCTGTAAAATGGAGATTAAATGCCTCTTCTCCTGCCTGTTCTTCCCCCATGGGCTGTGAGCCCCAGGTGGGACAGGGGCTGACTCCATTCTGCTTATACTAATCAATGTCTGTCTCCCCATTTTAGATTGTAAATTTGTTATGGATAGGGAACATGTCTGCTAATTCTGTGGTATTGTACTCTTCCAAGTGCTTAGTCCAGTGCTCTGCACATAGGAAGTACTCAAATAACATTGATTGATTAATTGATTGATTAATTTGTATCTACTACAGTGCTTGGCACATGTTAAATGCTTAATGAATACTGTAATTAGGAAAATATGAATAATCCAAATTTCACATTGGAAATCTTGATTTTAGAGAGTCCTTCATTTTTTAAGATAAATTGGATAAAAATGAAAAAGCTTAGACTGTATAAATGCTTCCCTATATTAATTCGTCTTGACTCATCCAAAATTGGATTGATGGTGACCTGGAGAGTCAATGAAAAAATTGATATAACCGGATCCAACATCAATTTAGGAGGATGTGTCTGGGGAACCCGTGGATCTGTCCACATGCTGACTGAGGAGATTGCGGTGGCCTGAAACCACCTTAGCCCTAGAGCAGCATAGCAATCAGTTCCCTGCTGTCACCAGCATGGCAAATGCTCCGGTCCAGAAGTGGCTTCCTGCAGAGGAGTAGAACTGCACTGAGATCAAGGAGACAGGTAACAGCGGGAAAACACCATCCGTCTCACAGTCTGAACCAGGCTGAAGTAGTCATGAAGGCAGCAGAGGTCAAGGGGGGGAAGAGAAAAAGAGGTGCATCAGTAGTGGGAAAGAACACTAGGGTGGGAGGGAATCAGGGTCGAGGAGGCAGTGCAGGCAGCTGGAACAATAATAATAGTAATGTAATTGATTAAGCACGTACTATGTACCGAGCACTGTGGTAGATACCAAATATTGCCCCATCCCACAATCTAAGGAGGGGGAATAGGTATTTAATCCCCATTTTCAGATGAGGAAACTGAGGCACTGGGAAGTCAAGTGACTTCCCCAAGTTTGCCCAGCAGAGAGAAGCAGGTGGCTCAGTGGAAAGAGCACGGGCTTGGGAGTCAGAGGTCATGAGTTCTAATCCCAGCTTCACCACTTGTCAGCTGTGTGACTTTGGGCAAGCCACTTAACTTCTCTGAGCCTCAGTTCCCTCATCTGTAAAATGGGGATTAAGACTGTGAGCCCCACGTGGGACAACCTGATCACCTTTTATCCGCCCCCAGGACTTGGAACAGTGTTTCGCACATAGCACTTAACAAATGTCATCATTATTATTATTATAAGCGGTGAGCCTGAGATTAGAATTTATGTCCAGTGACTCCCAGGAGCCATGCTCTTTCCACTAGGCCAGATAATAAGGAACAGACAGAAGAGGAATTTTTTTTTTCTAAATACTGGAAGAAACAGAGAGAAGAATAGATAGGGATAAGGGAACATGGAGAAGATAGATCTACAAAGCCCATGTGAAGTTAGGGATCGAATAATTTTCTGGTTGATTTTCTCTGGTATTTGGGGGCCTGAATTTTCCAGCTAGGCTGTCTCCATAAGGAAATCAACCAGATAATTGTTCTATCCTCCATTTCATTTGAGCTGTGAAGTCCTAGTCTAAGTGAGGCAGAGAGAGAAAAGTAGACAGTGTCAAATGGAGTCACCCCCCGCCCCCCCCCCCACTCACCCCAACACACATATATATGCGGAGGTTGGGGGAAGGGAAGAAAATACACAAGATTTTCCTTAGGCATTCCCAGTAGCCGCTGTGGTTTTCTTACACTTCTGATCTCCCTCTACTGCTCTGGTTACATGCACACTACTGTGCTCCTGGAGAAGAAGAGGGAGGGGGAAGGGGAAAGGGAAAGAAGGGAATGTTCCTTGGCATGGGAGCTGTAGTACAGAATATGCTGTTGGCCTTCAAGTCTGAGGGTGATTTTAGGTCACTTTAAAATCATTTAAGGAACAGTGAATACAATCAATCAGTGATAATCATTGCACAGCTACTGAGTGCGAGAGAGACTATTCTAAAATTCTTGGGTGAATACAATAGAAACAAAGTTCACATTCCTGTCCTCAAGGAATTCACAATCCAATGGACAATAAAATGGAGGAAAAGTCCCCCGTTCCATCCCTTCAAAATCTGATCCAAATCTCACTAAAGTGAGGAGGTGAAACAGTCACAAGCCTTAATGCCTGCTATGATGCCATCAGCGATAAAGGTCCCAGGAAGAACAGTGGAAACAGGTTATCCAGGCCACCACCTGCTTGTCTTTGACGCTGTGGCACAGCATCATGGTCATTTTGACCATAAATGATTCTGTCAAGCATTTTTGCAATGCTCTGTACCCCATCCCCCCTACTTTGCCTGTTTCACCCACTGCCCCAGTAGGGACACGAATGTCAGGAACAAGAGAGTGTGGGCGGCCCCTTGCATGTCATTAGCTCTGTAATCAATTCCTTCAGGCAGGTTCCCAGTCCTGAAGTCTTTATGACTGGTCAGTGGTTAATCTGAAGGTAAGGTCATCCTCTAGACTGTAAACTCATTGTGGGCAGGGAATATGTCTGTTTATTGTTGTATTGTACTCTCCCAAGCACTTAGTACAATGCTCTGCATACAGTAAGTGCTCAATAAATACAGTTGAATGAGTGAATGAATGATTTTTAGGATGGGAAACTTCAAGAACGGGGTAAGACCATCCTTTGGTTTGTGGAGGTTGCTGGCACCGGCAACTTCCTCCTGAGTTGTTCCTGCTCTGCCCCGCAGACTCACTGTCTGACCAAAGCCTTTATTCAAGATTTCTGGACCCCATGACAGTTGTCTGCCAATGGAACCTTGTAGGAGTCCATAGCCTTAATGCATTGTGACAGCCTTTTTTCAGCACTTTAAAAGAAGGAAAAACTTGAGTAGAATAAAATCGATATTCCTGTTGATTACTAAAAGGATGACAAGATTTGGCATTTCTGGGCTATTTGGGAGGAATGAAAACTAAAATTTAATGACCTGGAACTTTTAAATCAATTAATGGCTTTTATTCAGTGCCTACTTTGTACAGCGCACTGTAGTAGATGCTTGGGAGAGTACAATAGAATTTGTAGACATGATTCTTGCCCTTGAGGAGCTCACAATCTGGTGGGAATAGAAGGAAGACAAATAAATGACATACTGAAGAAAGTGATAGGTTATATAAGCTATGTTCATAAGTGTAACCATAGGTTATGAGTACTTAAGCGCTTAGTTAGAAGGCCTGAGGTGACAGTTGTAGGAAAATAAAATAGGGAGAGCAGGGGTTCATTAGGGAAGGTCTCCTGTGATTTCAGAAGAGCTTTGAAGATGGAGAGAGCTATGATCTGTCCAGCGCTTAGAACAGTGCTTGGCACATAGTAAGCACTTAACAAATACCATAATTATGATCTGTCACATAGGAAAGAAGAGGGAGCTTCAGGCAGGAGGCAGGGCATGAACAGGAGGTCTCTAACTGTCAATTTGCTTTCATTCTCCTTTTTCTATGTTCCTATTAGTTACACGTGCACGGCTGAGATTGAAAATGTACAGCTGTGCCTGTAAGTAGCCAATAGAATGTTCAGATTAAATTGTTAACCACCCAAAGACCAAATTGCAGATGTGCAGGTATTTTTCAAAAGTCCAAGCTGGGCCTCTAACTCTGGGAGTTTTTATCCCCGTATTCAAGGCAAAATGTTGAAATGAGGAAACTGGACAATTTCAGGGCATCGGCTCCATGGGGACTGGGGGGAATCATATGGGGACAGAGACGTTGACTGTGTTGTTGTTGTTTTTAATGGTGTTTATTAAGTGCACAGTCTGTGCCAGGCCCTGTACTAAGCTCTGGAGTAGATACAAGCTAATCAGGTCGGACACAGTTAACGTCCCACATGGGGCTCACATGGGGCTATGTGGGACATGGACTTTGTCCAACCTGATTAACGCGTATCTACCCCAGTGCTTAGCACGGTGCTTGGCATATACATAGCAAGAGCTTAACAGATAATACTAAAAAACAAACAGAAAACACCCCAGTTTTTTGCACTCCCGAGATTCCCAATCTCATCCATCCCAGATCCCTGAAAATGCCTGAAAGTTTTCCAACAGGTGAAAAAAGCAAAACAAAATGGAGGCTTTCTGGCCCTTAGTTCTTTGAAACCTGTCCCCACCTGAAATATCCACCCCTTTTTTACCCCTACAATAGGAATGAAAAATTGGCACTAATGATGGAACGTAGATGGGCACTCTTTGCCCCCCATTCAACTCCAGTGGTGACGGGAAACTTGGTGTAAACACTCCGGTCTCCTGGGACAAAGTAGGACTTTTTTGTATCCCATCGTACTTCAGGATGCTTTTCTTTTCCTCTTGGGGAGAGTAGGGATAGTGTCAGCCCCTGGAAACCATTCTTTTAAAGCCCCATCAAAGCCCCACCAACTCAAAACTCTGCCTCAAGTTTGTCCCTAGTAACGCTCCTGTTCTGGATAAACCAAAAAAGAGAAAACTCAAACTAAAAGAGTTGGGGTTGTTTTTCTTTGATTTACCCAGACAAGTGTTTCTACATTCCTCTTTACCGTAGCTAGAGACCTGACTTATTAATGAATGCATCCAAACCCAGCTGAGGTATTTTAAATATGTCTTCTAGTATATGAATGTTGATATTATTAGATAGTAATCCTGTACTGCATCGCTTCTTAATGTTGCGCAACAGAATACTGTGTTTTTCATTCATCATTGCATTAGATGTTTTCCTCGTTTGACTAGACTCCAAAAATCTTTCCGTACTAATGGGCTGCCAATCGTTGAGCCTTTATCTCTTTCAATATTGACTAAAATTTGAGAATGAAAAGAAATCTATTCCATTTCTTTCAAATCCTTTCCCCTCTTTACAAAATAAACTTTTCAAAAGGAATGCTTCTTCACTAAGAATCCAGCTCTATTGATTTTTTTAAAAAATATACAAAATGGCATGTCCCCAAAAAATCTTTGATCTGTCTTGGCAAACAGATCTAATCAAACAAATTCTAAAAGGAAAAAAGCACAGCTTCTTAAAGCCACATCAAATATATTAAAGAGAAAATACTTTATTTAAATGGAAGAAACTAACACAAAACAGCTTGAAATGCAATAACCTCAGTTGTCTAAGTGAAACCACATGTTCATCTGACATAAGTTTCCAAGACAATTAAAGGTCACTACGTGTTCAGCAAACATTCTCATTCTTCACTTGTAGGTCTGAGCTTTTTACAATAATCCTGAGACCCTCGAAGAACAGGTGCCCTTTCTGAGGAAACCTGAATAAATGGGCTGCAAAAAGCCATTCGGGGGATGTGAATGACCATCTCAGTGAATTACATTTATATTTTTAAAATCCCCTTCAAAAAATAAAAAAGGACTTTTTAATCTTCTTAAATGAGGGCTGAAGAAGCTTGAAATTCCCTGCTAATGAATATGCTACCTTCACCTAGCATAATGGGGTTTCGGGGCCAAATTTGCTCCAGTCAAAACCCACAGCCATTTGTGGCCTAGCCACACCCTCCTGCTGTCACTGCCAGAATGAAAGGCACTTGCAACCCGTCCCGGAGAGAACAGCAAATATAGAGTGCTAGAACATCGAATTTGGCTATGTTGCTCGGCAGCTGTTATTTAAAAATGAGGTTTTTAGAAAGCACCAGCGTATGCAGGATTTGGAAAGTGAAAGTATATTTATGTAAATGGGGACACATTGGGGGTCTGCCTGCTTTAAAAAAAATGGCCCTTTGAGATTGGCGATGCGACAAGAAGACTTCAAAGTCCTTTTTATTTGGCCATGTTAAAAAACATCTAGAAAGCATTTCCTGGAAGAGGAGGAAAACAAATTGTTTTGTTTTAAAAGAAAGTAAGTCTTGCCAGCATTAACCGGGATCAAGCGATAAGTTCATGGGAGTTAATTTTTTTGTTAATGCAATACACCCAGATCTAACTTTCATCTTTCAGATTCAGGCAACACAGTTTGGTGTGGCGATAAATCTACTCGAGGACTGAAATGATGATGGTTTCACAGTTCCCAAAGCTATGTGAACTCAAAGGTTCATGCTTCTCTCAGGGCTATACTGTACTCCACAACATGTTCTTACAAGGACTTGACCTGCTTCTGCCAAACAAAAGTATGTGCATTCTCTTTACATGGCACATCTTGATTTGCCACTATTAGCATTACTATTGTTATCATTATTAATGCTATTGTTTTTAATGTTATTCAATATTGACATGCAAATATGGACTCACTCCCCCAGGGCAACTGCCTATGGATGGCAGAGGCGTGGAAAGTTGGAGGAGGGGAAGGAGGGAAAAGAGAAGAGAAACTTCTTCTGCAGTATATCCCTGGCCCCTTTTCCCTTGAAGGAACCACTGTAATCTGGTGAGAATACTTTTCTTTCCCTAATTTCACCATCACCTTTGATTTCCTCAACTGATTTCAACCTTCTGGTTTGTACAGGTAAGGACAGAAGGCAGCAGGTGTTTAAAGAGGCTTTTTTTGGGTAATTGCATGACAGATGAACAGTACATCTAAGCCCCGTAGGAGGTATATGAAATATGTGACCTTTTCTTGCATAGCTCCCTTGCTAAAATGATGACTAAAATCAACAAATCAAATGTTTTAAATTTGTGAGATGGTCTCATTTTGAAATCTGTGATTGAAAGGCATGACTTTAATGAGGTCAGAAGTTAAAATCATGCTTTTTATATATGGTCATCGGAAGTGCTCAGGCTCCTTGAAGAATTTAGGGTCCAGAAAAGACTATTTAATTCAATCGCATTTATTGAGCACTTAACTGTGTGCAGAGTGTGGTACTGAGCCCTTAGTAGGCCATAGCCAGTAGTAATAACCTATCTTAACATTTCTAAGTTACTTGTTGACAATTCCACCTGCGAGAGTCTCATTGTCTCTCACAAAAAAAAAATAGGAACTTGAATATATTTCCTTGAGTAAAGCTTTCCATCCCTACAGAGGAAACTATGTGCTAATTGACAAGATCAACAACTAAATGCTTTCAATAATCTCAATAGTGCTGTGCTTATAGCTGGCATTTCAAGATCTTTTGAAATATTATCAAAAAATTAAAAAGGTCACGGTAGTAGAATCACTAAAGTTTACAATCAGTATCTTTTTATGTCTTCTCTTTCTCAAGCTTGTCATTTTCAGATGACAAAAATTAAGCAATATCCTTCAGAATTAGTGTTGCTTAATCTGCTTTCTTAAGAAAGAATTACATCAAATTGCTGAACTCTCTGTGTACACTGCCTTGGTTTTGAGCAAGACAGTATCAACTTTAGAACTCATTCAAATAGAGTCAGTTAATATGTGACGTTTAGGATTTAGCTAAAGGCATCCATGACCTCTGCTTTACGTTAGTAACACTAAATTCAGGCACAAGTGTTTTAATACAGAGATTTTTTAAATTCCCATTTTCTCATGGAATAATGTTCATTTGAAAGACAACTCCTGTTGAACATTTAGTGTAAAGTGAGATTGATCCAACTCCACACAAATTATTGTTCAAACAACCAATATTATTTAGTGAACACCTACTGGGTGTAGAGCACTGTACTAAATGCCTGGGAGAGCATGTGGCTTAGTGGAAAGATCCCAGGCTTGGGAGTCAGAGGAGATGGGTTCTAATCCTGGCTCTGCCACTTGTCTGCTGTGTGACTTTAGGCAAGTCACTTAACTTCTCTGTGCCTCAGTTCCTTCATCTGTAAAATGGGGATTAAAACTGTGACCCCCATGTGGGACAACCTGATTACCTTGTATCTACCCCAGCGCTTAGAACAGTGCCTGGCTCAAAGTAAGCACTTAACAAATACCATCATTATTATTCTTTTAGACTGTGAGCCCGTTGTTGGGCAGGGATTGTCTCTACCTGTTGCCGAATCGTACATTCCAAGCACCTAGTGTGGTGCTCTGCACACAGTAAGTGCTCAGTAAATACGATTGATTGAATGAATGAATGAGAGTACAATAGAATGAAAGCAAGAGTACCTGCCCTCCAATAATATAAAATCTTGCTCTTATTTACAGGAACACTGATGCTTGTTAGACAACTTTTAAAAAGTGGAAATTTCCATTTAATTGAGTCAGTTTATTCCCTGGCACTCTGGCAGTGTTTATGTCACAAGTCTCAAACACCCATGCTATAAAGCATGCAACCATCCTAGTAATAGATATTGATGAAACAGAAAGTATGATTCTTCCAGTTCTGGAAATACCAGTCTGTTCTGCCAGTCTGGCTAAAACTTAGATATAATGGATTATTCTGATTCAAAGGGTGGTGAAGAGAAGTCGAAAGCCAAGCATCATAACCAGCTGAGAAGAGGCTGTCTTCCTGGAGTGCAGCTAATATTCACGCCCACGTGTTCTATGTAATATCTGGATTCTTGCTATTGATGATAATCTTGCAGAACTCAGTAGGCGACACTAGCCATTAACCAACTCAGCCTGTTATTAAACCTGTTTCTAGCCTCTGCAGCACTACCCTGCTAGTACCTGAGCAGGGAAGAGAGCTATTTCATCAAGAGCAATGGTTGGAAAGAAAACTTGGGGCAAGGCGGTGTCAGCAGGGGAACGGATGTACCACCAATAAGAGATGAGATGACTGGAAGCTCGTTGTGAACAGGGACTGTGTCTGTTGATTGCTATGCCATACTCTCCCAGGAGCTCTGCACACAATAAGCACTCAATAAATATGACTGACTGACTGACGGACTGAATGAATGAGGGGAAGCATCTGAAGTCCCAGCACATGAAATAGGTAATCCAGAAAACTGAAATAGAACAGTGGCTCCACTTCTTTGTATCCTTGGGTAATCATTTAAACTCTCTGTATTAATTTCCCTATGTCTTAGTGGAATAAAAATAATATCTGGTTAACAGGAATGTTCCCTGGATCAATTCGTGTTGGTAAATCTCTTTGAAAAGGAAAGCATTTTAAATGAATGTTGTCTCTGTTATTTGATGTGGAATCTGGGAAACAACAGCTTCTGGCAGATCAGTTGTAACATGCAGGGAAGTGGGTGACTTTTTTTAAAGTAAAGGAACTGAGCAACCTAGGATTCAGAGTCTAAGAAGGAAACAGTAATAAGATCTACAAACAGTGGCAAGTTATAAACCGAAGAACAGTCCTCAAATGTACTTGATGTGGAGAGGACAAGATCAATCTCCCCATTACCCATCCACCCTGTCAGCTGGGATCATTACTATTATTACTGATCATGAATAATAATTAGTGGCTTAATCAGTGAGCTGCTGGAGCAGCATGGTCTAGTAAGTGGATAGAATGTAGACCTGGGAATCAGAGGACCTGAGTTCCAATTCTGATCTCTCACTTGTTTATTGTGTAGGACCTTGAGCACGGCATTTAACTTCTTTGTGCCTCAGTTTTACTATCTGTGAAATGAGCTAAGACAGCTATTCTCCTTCCCTCCTAGACAATGAACACCAAGTGGGACAAGGATTGTGTCTTATCTGACTCTCTTGCATCGATCCCTGTGCTAGGCTAGAGGTAAGTACTGAAAAAATGCCATCATTATTCAGCACCACAGCTAAACACCATCCTGAGTGTTCCCAGTGTCCCACTCACTGGAAGGGCAAGAGTTTCTGAAGGCACAGGCCCCTCAGGTATTCAAAGCCCTACAGGAGAGATGGAGAAGAGAGATAGACTGTTGTTTATCAGTCAATCATTGGTATTCATTGAACACTTTACTATATGCAGAGCTTGTACTAAGTGTTTGGGAAGGTACAATACAGTAGAGTTGGTAGATACTATCCCTGCCCAAGAAGGGAAAAAAGTAGAGACATACAGTACTTTAGACTGTGAGCTCGTTGATGGCAGGGATTGTCTCTCTTTATTGCTGTATTGTACTTTCCCAAGTGCTCAGTACAGTGCTCTGCACACAGTAAGCACTCAATAAATACTACAGAATGAATGAATGCATTCTTTTAAGCTCCCAGACCAACAGGGCTCTGAACTCTCCAGTGGAGACTATCGGAAGTACTGTAACTTGACCTTGTTCCGCCTTGGACAATGTCTCCTTTTACCAAGGCCGGGTCCGGAGAACACACTAAAAGATCCACAAGCCTTAGGCATGGGGTGGAGAATGAACTGTGATCCCGTTTGGGATGACCTTCTTTTCCCTATTTGGGGGTGAGAGCTTGCTCAAATGCCATATTTCCTTATTTGCAGAAAGGATTATAATGCAGAAGATAATTTTGACCTTATTTTTCATTCAATAGTATTTATTGAGCACTTACTATGTGCAGAGCACTGTACTAGGCGCTTGGAATGTACAATTCGGTAACAGAGACAATCCCTGCCCACTGATGGGCTTACAGTTTGTGTCTTCTTTGTTTATTTAGACATCGATGGGCAAAGAGACTGGATTTGATTTGCTATTAAGCTCACTGCTCGACATGGTCGATACTCATTAAATGTTATGACATTTAAAAAAACATAATAAAAATCACACAATCCAAGTATTCATGCCATCGCTCCAAGTGACTGTGTCCTGCTTGATCAGTTTACTATAAAGAATAATGAATAAAGCCCAAGAGATTGGTCATAATGAAAAAAATGAAATAGCAAAATAAATATATAAAAAGATTTTGAAAATGTACTAAAAGTGCTCTTCTTCAAAGATAGCTTGAGGATGACAGTTGAAGTTTATTATTGTTTCCTTAACAAGCCCATATTCATCCCCCAAGAATCCAATCAGAAAATCTAGTCGGTGATTTAAAGGCAGGAAAGAAAAGGAATGACCAACTGATCTCTGGATATTTCTGTCTTACCCATGTTTGAGGTATTTAGTTGAGCTTGAAAGAGAATTTCTCTAGACCTAGAAATGAAACCTACAACAAAAAACAAAACAAAATGAAAAAAAAAAAAAACCTCTCTGGAATTCAGAGATTTAAATGCCCCAGGGATTTTTGTTTCATTTTGTTTTGCAAGAAGAGAGAAGACTGGAATTTAACAAAAATATAATGCAGAGAAGGTGAGGTGGGAGTAAATCAGCTGAATTAGACCACGGAAAAAGTCCAGAAGCAGGAAAATATGAATTCTGCATTATCTTATATACTGCCAAGGTGATTCATCTTGGTCAGAATTGAGGTCATGGATAGTGTTTGGGGAAGTTTTCATGAATTGACTCTGATGTATACACAGGCAGAAAACTTCCACAGCTAATGCAGACTAGGTTGCTCTTTCACTTTCCTCAGAGGAATCATGATTGCAATTTTAAAGATTAAAAACTAAAGGGCTCAGTATATAAAAGGGTTCTTAAGTGATAAAGGCTACCAATAGGAGTAGATTTGAAACCTTTCCTGCTTCGCCGGGCAGTATACTTGGTTCGCAAGACTCAAAACGCAAGAACAAAAAAAAACAGCTATCCTCCTTGCTTAAAAAAAAATCAATCTGGGTGGAGAGATCAGTATAATGAGTTTATTGCTTTCTGCACATTGAATCTCTCTATTGCTGAACACATGCAAGAGTAAGGCTACGCAATTAAGGAAGTTAGAAGTAAGACTGAAGTGACCCATGCGAAACATGCAAATAGGCTTCTAGCTAATGCTAAGCCAAACATTCATTCTAAAAGCTTAAAAGGAAGGCATTTATTAAACCTACTAATTGTCTAAACATTGGAGTGTTGTTGAAAGTGTTGGAGAAAATATTTGAGAATATAAGTAGCTTTTAAGCTTAATTTACAAAGAAATTCAATTGATCTGAAATTGTTTCTTTTATAGTGGAAAAGTGAGGAGACTGTGATATAGCTATTATTTTCTTATCTGGTAAAGGATGCTCTAAAAGGGAATTTAGGTTAATTTGGTGAAAGAAATGGCTAAAGATTGTAAAGGTCAACTTTACTATCTTTTTAACCACAGGAAAAAAATCTGACCTAGCATAGAGTAACCTGCACATTATCAGGTCACAGGTCCATAATTTAATTCTTGGGGCATTGTCTTATTCAATTGAATATGTAATTATATAGCAATTTGAATGAAATAGGGCAAGTCTTACAAGGTGTAAGATTAAACACAGACTTTTTCTTAAGGACCAGCTTAATTCTGGGGTTAATCAGAGCCTCTAAAGCCAGAGATATTCAGGATCCTAGGCATTCCTTCCTTCAAAGCCAATCAATTAATCAATCAATCATTCAAATTTATTAAGTGCTGTGTGCAGAGTACACTAAGCTCTGGGGATGGCACAGAATAACAATATAACAGACTCATTTCCTGCCCAGAGTGAGCTTACTGTCTAGAGGGGGAGACGGGCATTAATATAAATAAATAGATTACAGCTTTGGAGGTTTAAGTGCTGTGAGCCTGAAGTGGGCATAAATAAAGAGAACAAATCAGGGTGATGCAGAAGGGAGTAGGAGAAGAGGAAATGAGGGATTAGTCAGGGAAGGCCTCTTGGAGGAGATGTGCCTTCAGTAAGGCTTTGAAGGAGGGGAGAGTAATTGTCAGTCAGATATGAAGAGGAAGGCATTCCAGGCCAAACGCAGGATGTGGGCGAGAGGTTGGCGGTGAGATAGATGAGATCAAGGTACCGTGATTAAAGGAGTGAAGTGTGCAGGTTGGGTTGGAGTAGGAGAGTTGCAAGGTGAGGTAGGAGGGGGCAAGATGATTGAGTGCTTTAAAAGCTGATGGTTAGGAGTTTCTATTAGATGTGAAAGTGAAATGGGCTACCACTAAGGCTTCTCAAGGAGTGGGGAAACACGGACTGAACGTTTCTGTGGAAAAATGATCCAGACAGCAGAGTGAAGGATGGACTGGAGTGGGTAGAGTCGAGAGAAAGGGAAGTCAGCAAGGAGGCTGATACAGCAATCAAAGCAGGATAGGATAAGAGCTTGGATTAATGTGGTAACAGTTTGGATGGAGAGGAAAGGGAGGATTTTGCCCATGTTGTGAAGGTTGAACCGATGGGGCTTAGTGATAGATTGAAAATATGAGTTGGATGATAGAGATGAGTCAAGGATAACACCAAGGTTACGAGGTCGTGAGGCAGGAAGGATGGTGATGCTGTCTACCTGTCTACAGTAATGGCTAAGTCATGGAGAGAACAGCATTTGGAAGATAAGGAGTTCTCTTCTGTTCTGTTAAGTTTGAGGTTATAGCAGGACATCCAAGTAGAGATGTCTTGAAAGGATGAGGAAATGTGAGACTGTGAGCCCATTGTGGGCAGGGAATGTGTCGACCAACTTGGTTGTATTGTACTCTTCCAAGCGCTTCCTGTTGTTGGGCAGGGATTGTCTCTGTTGCCGAATTGTACATTCTAAGCGCTTAGTACAGTGCTCTGCAAACAGTAAGCACTCAGCATATACCATGGAATGAATGAATGAATGCTCTGCACACAGTAAGCACTCAGTAAGTATGAGTGATTGATTGTTTAACTGCACTGAGATCAGGGTCCTTGGTCTAGGACAATCTGAGATCGGACTAGCCCACCCTGAACTTTTTTGGATTGTAACACTCCCTTTCTTCCCACCCTCTCCCCAAGTCCCCTGCACATTTTGGACTATGGCAGAACCATGGATGCATCTGGGGGAAGAGGCAGGTTGAGGCAATCAGCCATTTGCCTCACTGTTCTTAATTCCTTTCAACACCCTGCTCCAAATATTGTTCCCTTTCTCTCTGGTATTTATTAAGCACTTATTGTGTGCAGAGCACTGTACTAAGGACTGGGAAAGAACACAGAAGAGGAAATTAGCTATGTTCCCTGGCGCTCAGGTGGTTCACAATCTAAAAGCATAAGGGAAGTGGGGAGGGGATTAGCATCAGCCGTATAAGTAGCAATGAAATCATAAAACACCAAAACAAAATAAAAGACAAGAATAAAAAAACCCAAAAAACTCCTTTGGTTGCTGGGGCTGAAGGAGCAGAATTTTAGACTCCTCATAGCTCAGAGCTCAATTGTCATTAGCTACAGTGACTGCTAAGCAATAATATTAATAATAATAATAATAATAATGGTGATATCTGTTAAGTGCTTACTATGCACCAGACACTGTGCTAAGCTCTCCGTGGCTATAAGCAATTGGGGTTGGACACTGTCCCTAGTTCCACATGGGGCTCACGGTCTCAACCCTCATTTTACAGATGAGGTAACTGAGGCACAGAGAAGTGAAGTGACTCACCCGAGGTCACACAGCAGACAAGCGGCAGAGTGGGATTAGAACCCATGTCCTCTGACTCCCAGGCACAGGCTCTATCCACTACGCCATGCTGCTTCCCCATAGCAGCAGCCACCACAGCCATCCAGAGATTTTGTGGAGGCGGTGCAGTACCGTGATTGCTTTTCTCATTCCCACTGGGGTGATGTGAGGCAGGGTGGGTTAGAGGCTCCTAAGTGACTCAGGGGAGAGCAGGTGCATCGAGAAGTGGGGGGATGCCAAGGCCTGGGTCTCCCATTAGGAAAACGAGAGGGTTCCTGGTGGATTCACTAGGCCGTGGAGATGCAGCTCAAATCGACTCCACCAGTCATTCACGGGGCAGTTGGGAGCAGGGGCCCTGGGAGTGGAAAAGACCTCAGTACCCATCAGATTGGCTCATAGAGCCTAATGTCTTTAAAAGGAAGATTTTAATTATTTGAAATTCACACACTTCACACACATATGCATTTGCAGAAACAGAAACAATGCAATTGCTTGCCACTCTGTTCACACTTTCAAATAGCTGTTGGGATGATTAGTTCTAGACTGTAAACTTGTTGTGGGCAGAGCATGTGTCTGTTTATTACTGTATTGCACTCTCCCAAGCGCTCAGTGCAGTGCTCTGCACACAGTAAGCGCTCAATAAATACTATTGAATGAGTGAATGAATGAATAATAATATTAATAATTATAGTATTTGTTAAGCGCTTAGTATGTGCCAAGCACTGTTCTAAGCGCTGAGGTAGATTCAAGGTAATGAGGTTGTCCCTCATGGGGCTCACACTTTTAATCCCCATTTTGCAGATGAGGTAACTGAGGCACAGAGAAGTTAAGTGACTTGCCCAAGGGCACACAGTGGACAAGTGGCAGAGCCGGGATTAGAACCCATTTCCTCTGACTCCCAAAGCCAGGCTCTTTCCATTAAGCCACGCTGCTTCCCCATTCCCTGTCCACAACGAGTTTACAGTCTAGAGGGTTAGTTCCCTTGTTTGAGTGCCTCTCTGGTACTGTATTGTCAGAATTAAGGTTTAAAAAAATATTTTGAGACAATCTGGTGAATATCACTCACTTAAAAAATTTTTCATTTCACACTTAAACTGTATTTCTTATTAGGCACATTTGCAAAACACTGGTGGTGATACAGTGTGGAAATGAAAAGCAAACTGACTTCACTGGAAACTTGGAGGCTCCGGGAAAAATGATATAAATAGTGTCTTGCCCACTGCACCCACTCACCACCTTACCGGGAAAATATCAGAGTTGGCAATGCTGAAATTAAAACTTTGGGAAAGGGGAGAGTAGCTATGGCAACAGTGGGAGCAGCCAGAGCTGTGGTAGAAATCGTAGGATTGATGGCAGCCATGACTGAAGCAAACCAGTACTGAGAAGGGGAGGGGGAGATCAAGGGAAGCCCTGGTCAGAAGGAGGTCTCGCTCCCCTTCCGTCTGGGGCCCTTTATTTCTATTTTCCCCCACCACCCCTAGCTTGTTCTCACCCTAGCATTCTGCCGCTGGATATTGCTTGGTTAGAAACTTTTGCCCATGCACCACAGTTTCTGAAAACTAGCCAATGTCTCTACTATATTAATACAGTAGCAATATACTTTGCATTCATACAGCAGACCCTGTAATTAAATGGGGGAAGAAAAAGAGAAACAGCTCGGCAGGGTTTAGTGAATGAATTTCTAAATCAGGTCATGCAAAATCAACACCTAATAATATCACTAGCCAAAATCATGCAGTGCATACCAGCGAATCTGCAGTTAACTTCAGCGGAGACAGGATCATGAACATGTAAAGGGCCAAAATCAAGCTACTCTCAGTTTGTAGTCATAGTGCTTACAGCAGAAGAAGAAACCAAGAAAAGAAGTTCTGATTTTCTTTTACACCAATGAATGTAGGTATAAAACCAAAGCTACGTGAAGAATGTTATTTAACGTATGCCACATAACACTATCTTTTGATGTACTAGTTTCTATTTTCTTACATAAAAATACCAACCGAATGCTTATATCTATGCCCTTTAGTTACACTAGCCTTCCCTAAAATATTGCACACTGCATTTGAAAAGAAAAGTGTTATAATACCTAATACATGTCTCAATGAAGTGTGTGGTGCATGGCTTTGCTATATTTAGTGAAAGGGCTGTTTTCTGTTTAGCTCTGCCCTAGCAATTCTCCAGCTCTGAAGAAATGGGAGTTTCAAATTCACTGATCTAGCTCATCTCGTGAATGAACAGAATTAGCACCTGCGTTCAACTGTCATATTACATTTAAGAGTGGCAAACTAAAGTTTCTGTTCTGTTCTTTCATCATGGGAGGTATTGGGGTTTTTTTGTCTATTTTCCTCTTCAAAAGAACTTAACAAGAATGGGACAACAAAATACTTCTTTATTTCATTCCATTTCTCAATTATTTAACTTTTGAAATCCTTCCTGTAAATGAACAGTCAAAATGGCAGTCTGACAGGCTAGTTGGACCGATGTATACTTTTAGGAGAGTTGCTAAAAAAAATTCCTCATAACATTATTCTAAAGG
Organism: Ornithorhynchus anatinus; assembly: GCF_004115215.2. NCBI lineage: Eukaryota > Metazoa > Chordata > Mammalia > Monotremata > Ornithorhynchidae > Ornithorhynchus > Ornithorhynchus anatinus. The sequence goes on along the minus strand of NC_041735.1, from coordinate 10,569,492 downwards.
ACTTTACAAATGCAAAGTGCAAAATAGCCATAATAACCAAAGATGTTCAGTCTTCTGAGGGCTTGCTTAGCTCTAAAGGCGTCTCTGTATTTCTTTTATTTGCTGTGTCTGCACTACTAACTGAGCAGCGCAACTCCATGAGAAAGCATTTTGCCTTTCATATGGATTTTCCTCTTAGATTCGAAAAAATCCAGTCTGTTTAAATGAGTAAAGAAAGGCAAATGCATCTAGATCTGGATCTCCCAGTTAGCACTTGGCTAAAATAAGCCTTTTTCTTTTCTGAGCAGATGCAAATCGGCTTGAAACATCTGGATCACTTTCCAGTTGAAAAATCTCTTTGCAAATAAAATATCCAGATGTCTATTATGATTGAGACAAATTAATCTGGGCAGTTGCGGTAACACCTAGATAATATGGATTGTTTCAAAGGCTTAGGTTGTTATTAACGAAGAACAATTAAAGACAATCTTCCTTAAATTTGGAGCATTCTGGATCTCCATCTGTTCTCTTTACTGTTTCAGTTGACTAGTACAAATTAATGTTCTTCTTAAGCACTTTTCAATTTCACGTTTCTTGCTGTTCTACCAGCTCATTTTTCTCATACGTGTAATTAAACCTTGGTAACCCAATTGTTGATTTTTTTTTAGTTAGATCATTTTTTTAAGGTCTTTTTAATTTTGTTCTTTCTCCAGAGAATGAAATAAACTTCAAGTGTGAACACGAGACCAGGGCTTTTTGTTTGTGTTTTAATTTTATTTTTTGGCCATGCCCATCAGCTCCAGTCAACTTTCATTATTCAGGGGCTGATTATCCAGTTCATGGATTCTCCAGGCCTTTTGCTATTTCTCCTCCCTCTGGCTGCCTGCCTTTTGTCCATTTCACTGCTCATTAGCACCTTCACCAGTGGGGAAGCAGGAGAAATAAAAGGAGATGAAACTCAAACCAGGCAATTTGGCTCTCGATCAGCAGTGCTGGTTGGAAGATTTGTTGTGGAAGAAGTTAAATTATTTGGCTAAAATCAAATTTGGGAATTATCTGAGACTTTCGATCCCTGTCCCAGTGGAGAGTGCACAGTCAAGAATTCAGTGTATAGGAAATCCAAAAAAAGATGAGTTTCATTGTCGTATTTACTTAGCAGAGTACCATAGCACTTTACTGGGTGCTGGTAGGTCACATGATGGATCAACAAACTGCTAAGAGCCAGGAAATTCACAGTCCTTAATTCAGACTGTTTGCCTTTCCTTTTATGTTGCAGTCATTGAGTCAAAAATGCTCAAATGATCCCTGAGTTCTTTTCAAGCATTCTACATAATCAGCAGTTTAACTTAAGTTTGATACCTTAATATTTCTGAACTATATTCCCTTTGTAGAGCCACTTCCTCTTGATATTGAACTCAACTAGATTTTGGAGAGGCCTTTTGGAATTTCCTTGACTGTGACTTTGTACATGTGAGTATGCTGACCGTGTCCTGGTTCAAGACCATCTTCTGGCTCAAATTTTCACCCCCTTCCCACCTTCTTGGCAGGGTCAAACTCCACCTTCCGCCCCCCCACCTTTGCTTCCAGGCATCATCATCGTAATAGCAGTAGTATTTGATAAGCACTTACTATGTGCCAAGCACTGTTCGAAACTCTGGGGTAGATACAAGTTAGTCAGGTTGGACACAGTCCCTGTCCTACATGGGGCTCATACTCTTAATCCCTATTTGACAGATGAGGTAACAGGCTCAGAGAAGTTAAGTGACTTGCCCAAGGTCACAGAGCAGACCCATGACGGAGCCGGAATTAGAACCCAGAACCTCCTTGCTCTATCCATTAAGCCATGTTGCATCTCATAACCCTGAAGTCTCATAGCCAAAGACCTGTACTCTATAAAGTCACTGGAAAGGGGACAGAAGAAAATTTACATCTGAAAATATAAAACAAAATTATGTAAAAGGGTTGCTTTATAGTTTCACATAATCCAGCATCTCTATCTAACTCTCTTTTAAAGAGGACACAGCCCTTAGGGTAAGGGAGATGTTTAGGGATGCTTTCCGTGTGAATGTAGAGTAACTAAATAACTGCCAAAAATCATATGATGGAATCCTTGAAAACCGGTGTCCTGAAAATGATATACCTTTGCTAATTTTTACCTGGAACTATGCCCACATTTTCATGATCTGCAGATTTCCTTAGGTTAAAAAACATGTTTTCTAAAAGGCATTTGATGACAACATTATATAAAAATGTTTTTATGGAAAATAAGATTGCATGTGCTAAGCAAAAAAATATAATCCCAAGATTTGTGCCAGATGAACTTTGTTCCTTTTGTGATTTGTGAACATATCGGAAATGCTCACATGTTTATTTTTATTTAGAAAAATCAAGCTGGTGTCAGAAGGTGACAGATTTATGCATTTACACTGCTTTTCCAAACACATTCTCTCCAATTTTTATCTCATCAATTGAGCTGTTTCGAAAACAGACATCAGGAAAATCCTTTCTATAGTCTTGCCAGATCTCAGGAGTTGTAAATTCTCTGAATAAAATATACTTCAGGATTTTCACTAGGAACGGATGAGTCACAACTTCTCTGGAACTTGCTAGGAAAGTGTCATCAAACTAAGCGTTACTAAATTCTACACCTACCATTTTTCCTCCTTATTTCAAGTCTTTTTAACGTGAGCCATTTTCGAAGCGTTACTGACTGTAACGAGTGGGCTGCACTGGAGGAATGGCCTGTTCCACAGGTTAGCAGGTTTGGAGGTTGAATTCTGCCAAATGTGACTGATTCCACAAATTACCACGGCCAGTCCCACCTATGTGCCTGATTGATCAAGCTGGACAATTTATTCTCCCAGTTCGGGCATTACCACACATGACTCTTGAGCTTGGGAATTTCCAAGTTGGAAGTTCAAGTCGCACCACATGGGTGTTTTGGAGGTGTTTTCTCTTTTAAGCACCTGGTGGCTCGCTGCTATCATAAAATACCTTCCAGATATTTTATTTAAGTCCTTTCCTGCTACAGGCATTGTTGCTCTCCACCCCCAGCCCTAAGCAGCTATGGCCTGGAGGGGAATGGGGGTGGGTTGGAGCCTAAAATCGGACTAACCTAAAGGCCTAACAGACTAGAGTCGTGGAGGCTGGGCCTGGCGGTTGGATTCTACCAGAGGAAAAAGTTTAGTGCCCAGGGCTGTGGGGCCAGGCAGAAGTTGCTGAACATGTCTTTGGGTGGGGAGGGGGGAAGGAGGTAGGGTTGGGTTGGCAAGAGCATAATGAAGATTGGCTTAATGAAGATTCATTCTCACCATTACTGAAATGCTGGACCAGAATTTCCACTGGAAGAAACGTTTGTCCTTTAGGAATATTTTAAATGCTGCCCTTCATCGATGGGGGTGGGGAGATGATAGTCGCAGCACTGAGTAATGTTAAAAATATGTTCTAAATACATGTAAATGTGTATTTAGAGTTTATCTGAAACTACATAGTTTTGGCAAATTTACTAACGGTTGGCTATGCTACCACCCCTTAAAATGACTGTGTTGACAACTGGAAAGTTCCATATGGAAGAACAGAAGAAAAAACTCACATGAATCTTATTCAGTTAAATAATCAGACCATTTTAGATCACTCATTTGGAATCGATTTTTATTTTGTAAAAATAACCAGGCAATTAATCATTAGCTTAAAGTCCAAACTGACCCTTCCTCATGAATGACGTGAACCTCTCTTTCCTTATAACATATACATGGTTGTTACCTGCCATCTATACAGTGATAGTCAAAGTCTTTTTAGAAAAAAAAATGCTTGGGTTTCATTTGGGTTTTTTCCCTTTTAATTTTTTCCTTCGGCATTTTTTTTAATCACAAACAGATGTATTCAGTTTTAAACCACCCCACACATTACTTGATGCATGCTTTCAGTTTAAATAATAATAGAAGTAGCAATAAAATAACAGTAGTGGAAATGTGCATTTAGAAAAATCACCAGAGATGCATTATTAAGTCTTTTAGGTTTTATTTTTAACAGCATTCAAGTTTATAGTTTTAGTCAGTGTGTGTTGGCAGGGAGGTTGGGGGAGCTCTGCATTCAAATCATTTGCAGACACCAGGAACGGTCTAGGAACTAGAAACCTGTCCGAGGAAAACAAATGGGAGTTTTCAGAGGTCCATGCAAATCTGAGGAGGAAAATTTAGGAACCAGATTGGAGCCCCTTTGTAAATCTGACCCTTTGAGCAGGTAAATTTGCTAATTAGCTCCTTTGAAAGGCGCTGGCAATCAGCTGTTAGAGCAGTTTCAGTTACAGTATTGTGGTGAATCATTTCCTTCTGCAGCTTGTGGTGATCAATCATATGAGAGCCTCTTCTAGATTTTAACACTGCTATTAAGAAGAAAAGTTCCTAAATGCTTCAGATTGTCCTAGAGATAAGCACAATTTTAATCCAAGCCATAGTATGTATGAGAATGAAATTAATTTTCTATTATGTGGGTGGTTGTTGAAGAGTTGATAGAATCATCCCAGTTACCACTGTATACAGTTAAAAGAATGTTAAGAATGTGTTATATGAAAACATAGTTCTAAAAACTTTCCAAAGAGTGAATCCTAGAAAACGATGATAGACACTTAAAAATCAGTACAAATGCTAAATAAAAGGAAGGTTTCCTCTTCTCAGTTTAATTTATAACAATGAAATTCCTTCCTGAAGTCAGGATCAGCCCGTGGGGGATGGGTATATTTGCATTTGCTGAGACATACAGGATTTCACACATGGGCAGTAAAGAATAGCGATTTGTGGAAATACTGGCATTTATATATTACTGCTTGTGCTACAGTACTTTCTGATTGCCAAATCAATGAACACTGACTGCCCCTGAAAAACACAACAGGTCCATTTCTTAATAGCTTCCTGCACCAAAAAAAATTGCATGGATTACTTAGAAAACTCTCATTTTGGAACCATTGATCTAGTTAAAGGTGGTGGTGGGGTAGGGGGAGTGAGAGGGAGGAAGGATTTTTGTGTGTGTGTGTGTGTGTGTGTATGTATGTCAGAGGGATGTGCAAGAGAGGAAGAATGAAAGAAAGTGTTTGTGGGCTGAGATCATTAACAAATTAAAATAAGAAGGGATAACTTAGTTACAAAAATACAGGAAGTCTGAGGTTTTTCCGTTTGCCGAAACGCGGATACTTTTTTTTAAGAGACACAATTGTCTGATTTTTTTTTTCAGAGGAGAGTCAAGTACTAATAACATACAAATAAGAAATAATTGGATCCATTTAAAACCAGCATTTTGGGTTATAGGAATTCATCTGTCCCCAAAAGCAACTAGATATTCTCTTGAACATTTTGTTATTTAAAATTGATTTACACTAAAATATATTTAATTATTTTATATATTTGATTACATTATGGCCTTTATAAGGATGGCTCCCAAATGGATCTAGAGTTAATTTAATATTATTTTTTCTGCCATTATAAAGTATATGTTACTACCTTATGACTTTAACTTTTTATAGACCTGTTTTATTTATAGACTTGTTTTCTTCAAGAAAATTGAAATATGATGACATTGGAAAATAAGTAAGAGGTTGGATTTTCTGTAGACATGACTTTCTTCCTAAAAAGCTTCAGAGTGCATTTAATATATTTGGTCCTGCGTAAAGCAGAATCTTGTCCCTCTGGACATTCTCGTAAGACCTTGTAGTGTTAAAGTGTTAATTAATTTTGGGTTCTAAAAGGACAGTGGCTAAAACTAAAATAAGCAGTTAATCCTTTCTTGCTGTTTATTAATTCAATACATTGTATCCCCTACCTCCTCTTTCTCTCCTCCCACATTCATCAGCTTGAGGCTGGAGCTTATTTTGCTTGTAATAGAGAGAGGGAGGGAAGGAGAGAAGGAGGGCGAAGAGGTTTGTATGATATACTCTTCATCTGAGGACAGAATCACCCAGATGTAATTATCCAGGTAATTCCATGGGGGAAACAGTCTATGATGTTAATGACTTCTTAGGTCTTAGGCATTTTGTGCCTAAATATCAATTCATATGACCAAACTCTAGAAAGAAACTAAGTATTCTGTCTACCACTCAATCCCTATTAACCACGATTTTGATTATCAAGGAATTTAGGTCCTCATGACCTTAGATAAAGGAAGTTCTGTTGTAGAACTGTAGGACAATATGTGCCACTCTTTCAGATCTCAATTGGCCATTGTCTTCATTAAACTCTTTGTTGTTGTTTTATGAAAAGATGCCAAAATCAAAAAGGGGTCAATTTAGAAGAAAAAAAGATATAATTCAAGAGTCTTGCTCTCAAAGGAAGTGATGTTTTAAAAATCAAGGGAAGCTAGCAAGGACAGGCTTCTTGACAGAAATATTAACACAAGATTCTATGGAACCCTTTATTATAATATGCAATAAGACCTGATTACTTTCTAAAGCCACTCAAGACATGGAATTTCATAGCACGAGTCAGTAATGCACATATTTCCATTCCCATTATCTTTCAGGGGAAATGTTTTTGTTTTCCAGATGGGATTTATTATTTTCAAATTTTATGAAATGGATTCTCTTAACTATTGTTGCCTTTTCACCTTCAACACGCATCTTTTTCATTTTCAAACTCCTTTTCTGGCTTTTAACAGAGAGGCCACACAGTGAAAGGGGGGAGTGGTAGTTACCAGGGACAGCTGGAGTGTGTGGTATGGCAGTTCTTTATTGCTGTCATTTGGTTGGTGCTATGGGAATTGAGAAGATCGTGAAATAGTTACTGAAAATCACGAAAGTCATTATTTAAATTCTCTCTATATCAATCCAATGTACATTCACTAGGCTTGGAAATCTAGAGGTAGAAAAATAATACTTTAAAACTGGTCTTCAAGATTTAAAAAAAAAATTGAAATATCTTATATACCTTTCTAAAAGCATGTGAAATCTTTCTGTATTTCTGTATTATTTTCTAAAGCAAAGGATTTTGACAATTATATCATACCATTTGTTTTTACAATCTGAGCGTTACTACACCAAGTACTCTGTCTCTCAGTGAGCCCCTGGAGAAATATTAGAATAAATAAGTTGAGTATTCAAGTAAAAGAAGCATTTGTAGTATTTCTCTGTGCCCATGTCTTTATCCCTTCAATATGGTCCTCTGAAAGAAACCAAAATAAACTCAGACTACTCTTTCAAAAGACCAAAAATATATTCGCAAATGGATCTTCAGGGAGAATCATTGAATGTTTTGTTAAATGATTTTTTTTTTAATGGTATCCATTAGGCACTTACTATGTGCCAGGTACTGAAAGTGCTGGGGTAGACCCAAGCTGATCAGTTTGGACACAGTCCATGTTCCATATGGGGCTCACCATCTTAATCCCTATTTTACAGATGAGGTAACTGAGGCACAGAGAAGTTAAGTGACTTGCCCAAGGTCACACAGCAGAAAAGTGGCAGAGCTGGGTTTAGAACCCAGGTCCTTCCGACCTCCAGGGAACACAGTGGTGGGGGGAAGGCCAAACCAAAAGTACGGCTTTCCCTCCTTCCCCTCTTTTGAAAACCAGTGTGGCCTAGTGGGAAGAGCCCAGGACTGGAAGTTGAATGACCTGGGGTCTAATCCCAGCTCAGCCACTTGCCTGCTATGTGTGTGACCCCTGGGCAAGTCACTTAAAGTCTTCTGGCCTTTGTTTCCTCATCTCTAAAATGAGTCCAATACCCCTTCTTCTAGAGAAGCAGCGTGGCTCAGTGGAAAGAGCCTGGGCTTGGGAGTCAGAAGTCATGGGTTCGAATCCATGCTCTTCCCCTTGTCAGCTGTGTGACTGTGGGCAAGTCACTTCACTTCTCTGGGCCTCAGTGACCTCACCTGTAAAATGGGGATTAAGACTGTGAGCCTCATGTGGGACAACCTGATGACCCTGTATTTCCGCCAGCGCTTAGAACAGTGCTCTGCACATAGTAAGCGCTTAACAAATACCAACGTTATTATTATTATTCCCCCTTAGGCCGTGAGCTCCATGTGGGATAGGGACTGTGTCTGAGGTTATCATGCTGTATCTGCCCCAGTGTTTGGAATGTAATAAGCCCTTAAGAAATGTTACAATCATTATTATTATTAGCTGCTATTCAGGCTGAGGTGGACAATAGGATAAACTGCAGCCAATAGTAAAGGGCAGAGAAGAGAGAAGAGTTGTCCACACCAGACTGACTGGCCAACTCAGGGCTGCTGGCTGCCACCGGAGAACTGCTCCAGCCACGGCCACAGTTGCAATCACCAACAACTGAAAAACGTGACCCATAAACAATACAAAAGTTCATTACCGCCCATACGAGGCAGTCCTTGGAAACCTCGTCACTTTGGTCAAAATATCCTTAGTGCCTCGGTGAAAAGTTGCCACAACTTTCCCAACATTAATTGCGGGACAGAGAGGAGCATTGCCCAAGTAAAAGGCTGATCAATCAAGTAGCCCCTTGTGGACCCTGACGTCCCTGTGGTAGGAGGATTAAGAGCTGTGTGCCACATCCACAATTTGGATAATAATAATAATGTTGGTATTTGTTAAGCATTTACTAGGTTGCAGAGCGCTGTTCTAAGCGCTGGGGTAGATACAAGGTCATCAGGTTGTCCCACATGAGGCTCACAGTCTTCATCCCCATTTGACAGATGAGCGGACTGAGGCACAGAGAAGTGAAGTGACTTGCCCACAGTCACCCAGCTGACAAGTGGCAGAGCTGGAATTCGAATCCATGACCTCTGACCTCTTTTCACTGAACCACACTGCTTTTCTAGCAGGATAGCAGGTGAAAGTCAAAAATGTGCAATTGTCCCACCCATATCAGGATATCTGGCTATTTTCCTTTGCTGATCTAAACGGTGCTTAGACATGGTGCCATGGATACCAACTTTCTCTTTTCAGCTTGGAGACAAACAGTGTGCTGAAAGGAGAAGGGATGATGGCAATGGGGCCCGGGGCTGGCAATTGTTTAAAATCACCTCTCTTCCATCTCCAGCACTAAAAGGGCTTTCTCCAGGTGTGGGATTACCGGATACTTAGGTCAGGAATATCAGAAAGACACTAACAGCTATGCTGATGTGGCCGGCCATCAGTGCTTCAGTTACTCATGACTGAAAGCTTGCTCAGAGAGCAGGTGAGCTGATGCAAGTTCAGAGCAGGTACAGCCAAAAAAAAAATATATCTATCCCCACTTTTAGAGTCCAGGGCTGCAGCAGAAGCAGGAAACACCTGAGCCCTGTTTCTGATCTCGAGGGGTTCTTTCTTTTTTTCCCTTAACCTCAGTTTAAGCCCATTCAGAATGAGGCTTAAACAAAACATGATCCTCCTCTGCTTAATAATAATAATAATAATGATTATGGTATTTGTTAAGTGCTTACTATGTTGGTATTTGTTATGCGCTTACTATGTACCGAGCACTGTTAATAATGTTGGTATTTGTTAAGCGCTTACTATGTGCAGAGCACTGTTCTAAGCGCTGGGGTAGACACAGGGGAATCAGGTTGTCCCACATGGGGCTCACAGTCTTAATCCCCATTTTACAGATGAGGGAACTGAGGCACAGAGAAGTTAAGTGACTTGCCCACAGTCACACAGCTGAAAAGTGGCAGAGCTGGGATTCGAACTCATGAGTCCTGACTCCAAAACCCGTGCTCTTTCCACTGAGCCACGCTGCTTCCACTGTTCTAAGCGCTGGGGTAGACACAAGGGAATCAGGTTGTCCCACGTGGGGCTCACAGTCTTAATCCCCATTTTACAGATGAGGTAACTGAGGCACAGAGAAGTTAAGTGACTTGCCCACAGTCACACAGCTGACAAGTGGCGGAGCCGGGATTTGAACTCATGACCTCTGACTCCAAAGCCCGTGCTCTTTCCACTGAGCCACGCTGCTTCTCGGTGCCAAGCACTGTTCTAAGCACTGGGGTAGATACAACGTAGTCAGGTTGTGAGCCCATGTGGGGCTCATAGTCCTAATCCCCATTTTACAGATGAGTTAAATGAGGCACTGAGAAGTCAAGTGACCTGCCCAAGGCCATGCAGCGGCTGGACCTGAGCAGAATCAGGGGACCACTAAGTATCATTTTCTGACTAAAACGACAGGACAAAGCATCAGAAACAGAATTCATCTGTTAATATTATTATTATTATCAAGTGCCGTCGAATTGTTTCCTATTCACGGCGACTATATTTTCTCTGGAACGAGCAGTAATCTGCCATACCTCTGTTAATAACTGGTGGGAAAAAATGGAAAAGAAGGAGAATGGAGAAGATGGGACCAAACAGTGGGGAGAAAACAAAAGGAACCGAATAGCCTGTAGACCATAAACTCGTTGTGGGCAGGGAACTTGTCTACCAACTCTGTTACACTGTACTCTCCGGAGCACACAGAGCACACAGTAAGCACTCAGTCGATTCCTGTTTCCTGTTTTCTGGCCAGTCCCAAGGTTGCCCTGGCATCGGGGGTCAAAATGGGGTACCGTGCTGCCTGCAGGGGTTTGCTGGCATCCCCCATCCCTGAAGTCTCCTGCCACGCTTCTCCGCCACAGCCTACTGCAGATATCTCCACCGTTTGGGGTAGAAGAGCTAGAACAGACGGGGTTGGAAGTCAGTGGGATAGAGATGGGAGTTAGATAGGAGAGCTGAGGATGGATTGGCAGCAGAGTCAAATCAAGTTGGCTTCACGTTGTTCAGGCAAGGAGGAAGGACTGAGACCCAGGCATCCAGCCATCAACAGTGGGCCCAACTACACTCTCTCCTATAGCTGAGTGCCGGAGCACTGGTTTCTGCTGCAGCTGCACGACAGACCGGGACAGGACTATTAAAGTCTCCGGCTTTTGAAACTGCTGTTGCCGCTCCTGGAAAACTCCTCCCCTCCTCCTTCTCCTCTCTCTCTCTCACCCACCTTCCCCTAAGCCCTCAGAAGGGTCTCCGATCTGATACCCGCTTCTTCAGGTTCCCAACCTTCCAGGGAAAAGTGGGGTTGGGTGGAGATGTAAGAGGAAGGGAGGAGAAGCCCAGGCCTTGGAGACCAGAGGGGGCGATCCGATGGAGGAGGGGGTCTCTAGGGCAGAGAGATGAGGTTGTGGGGGGTCCCAATTGGCTGAAAACAGACCTTCCAAATAGGAGTAGCGCTCTTCCAGGTAGAGATACTTGCAGCTGACTCTAGGGCTGGCCAGATCTTCGTAAAAGAGTTGAAGGAGATGGCATCACAGAATGACATATTGGCACTGTGACGTGCCCAACATGATATAATGTAGAGGGCACACAAAATCTAGTGGTCCCAGACCCACTGGAGAGTTAATGCAGCCATAACCACCATGTTGTCCATCATCATTATCATCGGTGGTATTTATTGAGCACTTTCTATGTGCAGATCACTGAATTAGATCCTTGAGAGAATACAGTTCAGAGCTGGTAGACACATTCGCTGCCCACACAAGCTTACAATCTAGAGAGGGAGACAGATGTTAATATAAATGGCAGCCCTGAAATATTGCCCTTTTGATGGCAAAGAGTGAAGAGAAACCCCAAGTGGTTCGGGCCTTCTGATCCTCTGGCCAGGTGGCAAAGGGGGACTAAAGCAGGATGGCCTAATGGAAAGAGCATGGGCCTGGGAGTCAGAGGACCTGGTTCTAATCCCAGTTCCACAGTATGCCAGCTGTGTGACCTTGGGTGAGTCATTTAGTTTTCTGAGCCTCAGTCTCTTCACCTGTAAAATGGGAATTCACTATCTATTCTCCCTCCTTCTTATATTTGAAGCTCCATGTGGGATAGGGATTGGGTCTGTCCGGATTATCTTGTACAGTGCTTGGCACATAATAAGTGCTTAACAAATACCACAATTATTATTCTGCTCACTTCCTGCTATGGCAATTTTGGAGACTCATCCACCCCCAAAGTGAAGCTTAAACCTTCTGATATCCTTTCTGAACCACCCAAGGGGCCTGAGGTTTCAGTTTCCTAATCCCTCTCCTTCCCACACTTAGAAACGCAAACAGGCACATTTGCCCAAGGCACACAAACCTAAAGATGCAAAATCATACATGGAGATACCCAGCTTCTTTACTGGTCAAAAAACTAATCTGGCCCAGGCCTCCACCCTCCACGGGCCCCATAGTTATCAGGAGAGGCCTATCGGAGTCACCTATTGCGGTCATTTGCACGGGTCAACTTCCTTCTCTCCCTCACTTTTGCTCTTGACTAAGAATAGCTTCTATAATTTCAGGGAGGGGCATGTGGCTGCATGCTGGGTAAGGTGAAAAAGGCAACTTTGATCTGATGAGCTGTCAGACTAAAATTGCTTGGTCCCTCCACAGAACCTTCTTCTGACCACAGTCCTTACACTCACAACCCACCCAAAAATACATCTATCCCGAAACCTGAGATAAAAGTGAGGAGACTAAATCCTGGGAAAGCTGCATACAAACTCTCTATTTCTCGCTGTCTCTCTGCCTCTCTCTGTGTGTTTTTCTCTCTCCCTCCCTCCCTCTCACAGTGAAACAGGAGACCAGCCAACTAAAGAAGAGTATGAAGGGAGAGAGATAGGAAGTTGCAGAGAGACCTTGAGAAAAACAAAAAGGGAGGAAAAAATAAAAGAAAGAAAAGACAAGGGAGGGAAGAAAATGAACTTTGAATATCTAGTCCAGAAGAAGAATGGGTAATAAAATATTATAGGGACCTCTTCTTCATTTATAAAGAATTTTTTGAAATAATTTCTGTTAATGAAAACTGGTGTTAGTATAATACTGTTGGAATTTGTTAAGCGCTTACTATGTGCAGAGCACTGTTCTAAGTGCTGGGGTAGATACAGGGTCATCAGGTTGTCCCACATGAGGCTCACAGTCTTTATCCCCATTTTACAGATGAGGTAACTGAAGCCCAGAGAAGAGAAGTGACTTATGAATGACACATATAGATCGGGGGGGCGGAGGAGGAGAGAAAAGATTCCCCAACTCTACCACACAGTGAATTGGATTCCTTCTTTATTGTGGATCACCTTCAATTGTATTCTCTTCTTCACCTGGGTGATAGATGCAGAGATTCTACAGAAGTGATTCTCTCTGCTTCTCCAAGCTCTGGTAGAAGAGCCCTGGTACCTTGGGATTATCCTAAAAGTGCAGGTATTTAGCAGGAGGAATACATTTACGTGGATCTTCTCTTCTGTTGGGAGAGGGGATCAGACAAATTAACAGTTTGATAGTGACATACATTAAGCATCTCAATTTGATTAGAACTTAAAGGACACACAATGCATATCATCATCAAAATGAAAGTTGAATTAAATTATATTTGTCATAAGCATTTGCTTGTCACCCCGTGTTTAATAGCTGCATAATGATGACCACTTCTAATGATCCACAGAAGCTGCTATTTTACCTTAATTGTGTCCCGAGAGGTGTTTCATTTTCCAATTGTGAAATTTGGACTTCAGTGTTTAATAACATTTAAATCAAATCATCAACTCTGCTTCTAAATTAGTTTTCCCCACTGCCAAAAAAGGCTTTGGGGTTAGATTTCATAACTAACCTAAGGATGGTATTTGTGGACTTTCATGTTGCGACACATGAATTTTAACATAGGTTTTAAAGCAAAATAAATAGGTTAAGTAAATAAGTAATACATTAATAAAATACAGTATTTTATGTGTGTCTTTCTCACTAGAATGTAACCTTCTTGTTGGCAAGGATTGTGTCTTATACCTCTCTTTAAAGCTTCCCAGGCACTCTGAGGGCCTCAGGGAATTAATTCTGCTATTTTAATTGTGGACCTAATCTGTGTTCTAGCTAAGCTTTCACTTTATGGCTTCAGACTTTTTATAGTTGACTTTGTGCAACTATAAAACGCAGAATTAACTCTCTGATGCCATGCCAATTTAGTCAAATTGATCCTTGATTAAAATTAAAACTATTTTGGCTAATTTGTTGTCATTAATAGCTAAGAAGTGGAAGCCTTGCTGTTTCAACTACAGGTCTGATTTTTCACTATTTCTATTGCTAGCAATCAGAGTATTAAGAATAAAACCCACACTGCTCTAGGTATTATACAGAATGAGATATGGTATTTGAATATCATCTTCATATGTAAGAATAAATCTGGTCATCTAAATAAATGCATAACAAAAGCGAGAAAAAATAATCTGCATAAATATCTAGAGCCAGATTCCATTAACCTCATACAGATGCTATCCCTGTCTCTAAGTAAAGCATACAGAAGAAAGCTTTAAATCTACCTTTAACTCCACAACAGTGAAAGGCGTTTAATGGAGCACAAGTCTTAAATCATAAAATCAGAGGGTTTTAAACCTTTCAGAAGACATTATTTCAAACACCAGATCAGTCCTAACAAGTGGAATGAAAATTCACTCTCACTTCCCAAACTTGAAGTTTCTGTTTGATTTTTATCGTGGGTCAAACCGAGGCAGGATGGTAAAGAGGTTTTTTCTGAGTCCAAGAAAGGACTTTATTTGTCAGCTCTCACTCTCTCTGCCCTTCCTCCCTCACTACTCCTCCTTTCCTCTCCTAGCACCTCTCCCACTCTCAATCCACTAGAAGACAAAATTTAAGGAAACAGTGCAAATTACGTAGCACACGATTGCACCAGAATTGAAAATTTATTCACCACAAAGTAAATAGACAACCTCTACTAATTCAGGCAAGTTGATTTCTGAACTTAAGACGGCCAGACATCTGAGCTCTCTGTGCCCACTATTCAAAACCAGCCGTATTCAACCTTGTTTCGACCTTCATGCCTTTATTCAACCTGGTCACAGTCAGCCCTTTCCCAGTTCGTTTATGTCCCCTGGTCATCTGAGAACAGGACTACCACCCCCAGGCCTTCCTCAACCTAGCAGTGACCCTCTCCCACCCCTCAGAATGGTGTCCCGAATCACCATCAAACCCCACCATAGCTGATGATGGACTTTTCCGGGGGCAATTCTTGGTACGAGGTGTCGAAACTGAACCCGTGGTAATTTTGGAAAAGCTTCCACACCCAAAAATCTAGCCTCATCCTCAGCGAGGCTCTGCTCTTAGGGGTCTTGGCCAGAAATACGCATCAAGGGCTTGGAACGTTGGCAGTTCCCTAGAACCCCACCCATTTGTTATTCTGTAGCATGTAACTTGGAAGCAATCCAAGTCCACGGCCAAATGACTGCTATGCCCAAATTGGTTAATCGCAGACTCTTCGGAAGAGGCAAATGCCTCGGCTAGATTGTTACTGCAAGCAACTGATCACGGAGCCCAATTAGGGTAGATGTGGCTGTAATGTCTCTGGAACGATTAAAAATACTGAAAGAGGGTCTGTCCCTTAAAACACAGAAAATTCGCCGGTTGTTATTTGGCTCTGGGAGAGCTGACTGTGACTGTCAGCTAATTTTGCAGAGACACTGGATTTTTGGAGAGCTTCCTGATTTTTTCCGTCTGGGTATTCCCAGGTGCGGGAAATGTTGAAGTCCAGTCAAAATTTAAGTCTTTCCCCATTTGTGCTGAGTTTCACTCTATTTTTAAAATGCTACAAAATGCTCTTGGAAGTTACTGTATTTGGGACAATTTTGCTAGTAGTCGTATGAGAAGCAGGGTGGCCAGTGGATCGAGCCCGGGCCCGGGAGTCGGAAGGATCTGGGTTCTGATCTTGGCTCTGCCCTGTGTCTGCTGTGTGACCTTGGGCAAGTCACTTAACTTCTCTGTGTGTCACTGCCCTCATTTTTAAAATGGGGATTAAGACTGTAAGCCCTATGTGAGGCAGGGACTGTGTCCAACCTGGTTACACTCTACCTACTCCAGTGCTTAGTACAGTGCTTGGCACAGAGTAAGCACTTAATGAATATCCACAATTATTATTATCTTGTAGTAGTAAGCTCACTCTTACTATTTTGTAATATACCTAGCCCAGGGTTTAGCACGGTACCTGGTTTATTGCTAGCACATAACATTGTTGTACCTGGCTTATTGCTAGCACATAACATTGTTCAGGAGGACCCGAGTTCTAATTCTGGCTCTGCCACTTTCATTCATTCAGTCGTATTTGTTGAGCGCGTACTGTGTGCAGAGCACTGTGCTAAGCACTTGGAAAGTTCAGTTCAGCAGAAAAGAGAGACAATTCTTCCCCACAATGGGCTCACAGCCTAGAAGACTTGTCTACTCTGTGACCTTGGGCAAGTTCCTTGACTTCTCTGTGCCTCGGTTACCTCATCTGTAAAATGGAGATTGAGACTGGGAGCCTTATATGGGACAGGGGCTATGTCCAACCCGCTTATCTTGTATCTACTCCATCGCTTAGTACAGTGCCTGGCCCAAAGTAAGCGCGTAACAAATGCCACTATTATTATTATTGTGACTATTACTACTATTATTATCATTTGCTTCTAGAGCTGCCAGGGTAATTTCATTCACTGCCCACTGAGCCTGATTCACCCAACTTCTGGAAGGGATGTAAATTTAGCTCTGGGGGATTGCCTGGGCCAAATGTATTTTGTGGCTCAGTCAGAAGGAGCAGGAAGTGTGCAGCAGGAAGTATGAGGCTTGCTTTTTTGTTTTTTAACTTTCAACATTCGTATCATCGCTAGTCCCTCTTCAGAAAATTATGGCTTCGTACTGTACAAGTGGTGCCTTGGTGCTCTTCTTCTTCTGCCAAATGTTCAGTGGGAGGAAGCTTTGGAAGATTCAACTGTTAAATTGCACTACAAATAGGGCACATATTTTCCAGGTTAAAAATGCCATTATTTTTTTTTTCTTTTACTTTGAGATAAATTGTTTTTTTAACCTAGGTTAAAAACACTGAAGTTTGATTTTGATTTTTTTCTTTAAGTACCCCCCAGTCCCAGAGATAGCTGCAGAAGGGAGGCTGGCTGGCAGGCCGCTGCTGGCCTCGCCCACCCTGGCAAAACAGCCACAGCTTCTTTCTCTTAGTCTAGCTTCCCCAACCCCTTCCCCTAAGGACTACTCCTTCCCATTGACTCAGCCTAGGTGAAAGGGAGGAGGAGAAGAGAGAGAAAAAAGGGTTGGGGGGGAGGGGGGAGTCAGAAGTGCGTGGCTCAGTGGAAAGAGCCTGGGCTTGGGAGTCAGAAGTCATGGGTTCGAATCCCGGTTCTGCCACTTGTCAGCTATATGACTGTGGGCAAGTCACTTAACTTCTCTGGGCCTCAGTTACCTCACCTGTAAAATGGGGATTAACTGTGAGCCTCACATGGGACAACCTGATAACCCTGTATCTACCCCAGCGCTTAGAACAGTGCTCTGCACATAGGAAGCACTTAACAAATACCAACATTATTATTATTATTATTATTATTATGAGGGGTGGGTAAAGGGAGGGAAGGAGTGGGGAGTAGCAAATGGATGCAAACTCCTAAGTCACAACAGAACTGCAGATTGTTCTGGGGCAGGGTGACATGAACCAGCTTTCTTTACATTTAATCCAAATTTTGTAAAATATCAATTTTTTTAATTGGAAAGTGTTAGTTGGGGTAAAATCAGGCACAACCTGAAAAAACCACATTTTAATCCCAAAGTGTGGAAGTTTGATCCTATAGAGCTCAATTAGAAATAATGAGAATGATTCAACAAATCACATGAAGAATCATGTTGAACTTACTACACATTATGTTTCATCCTTGTGCACCTTGTTTTTAAAACAACAAAATGGTAAGAGAATGTTCACTTCTGTTGCACTTTTTCAAAACAGAACCTGCGTAACAACGAAGAATAACATTTCTGCATTGTTTGCAAGTGAAAATCGCTGGGACCATCTAAAAGCAGTTTGTACAGTGTAATCATTTTGGTATGGTCATTTTACCACAAGGTAATACTACTCCCAGCTAAGGAGTTCTCTACACTCCAAACAAGGCCAGAAAAACATAGCTCATAGCTTAAAAACATAGCTCTTCAACATTATGTACAGCTAAAGAAATATTCAAGACCTGAATTAAAGCTTTAAAAAGAGGGTGACAGCAAAGAAATCAAATTTAATTCATTCAATAGTATTTATTGAGCATTTACTATGTGCAGAGCACTGTATTAAGCGCTTGGAATGTTCAATTCGGTAACAGATAGAGACAGTCCCTGCCCAGTGATGGGCTCACAGTCTAATCGGGACAGTTTTAATCCCCATTTTACAGATGAGGTAATGAGGCACAGAGAAGTTAAGTGACTTTCCCAATGTCACACAGCTGGCAAGCGGTGGAGCCGGGATTAGAACCCATGATCTCTGACTCCCAAGCCTGGGGTCTTTCCACTGATCCACGCTGCTTAAATTTAAAGCTAGACACTATTTTTTTTTTTGGAATATTGAGCTTTAAGAACCAGAAGTACTCATGTGTAGAAAAACATGAATTCTCTTACAAATAATTGGTGCTACTTTCTCTCTATTCAAAAGTGCATTTTATCGTTACTTAAGAAAATCACTCAAATGTAGTGTGCCTTGGCTAATGCATGTTAAGTGATGACTATGATGAAGAATTCCTGCTTACTCATGAACAAAATGGATTTAACTGCTTTAAAATATTAATCGTCAATGAGTTATATTTTTAGGAAATCTTAGAGTATATCCCTAGTAAAATTTCACTCTCACGAAACGCACGAACTATCTTTCATTGAGGGTCGTGGCCTCTTTTGGTTGCTATGGTAAGTGGAACCAGAGAAAGGGGAGGGAGGTGCAGGGGTCACCTGGAAAAGTCCTCTGTCTCTAGGCAGGTAAATAACCAAACATCCATCTTAAAGGATGGAGTTTCCACAATCTTTCTTGATAAGCGACTATGGCATGTCATTGTTAGGAAACTCTTCTTTTTGCTCATCCAGAATTTCTCCTGCTCTAATTTAAGCCCATTTATTTTCTTTTATTCCATCCCCCACAGATAAGGGACCAACTAGACAGCATCCTCTCCACAGGGTCCTTCATATACCTGAAGAAAATATCACCCTTTAACCTATAGTCTCCTAGGCTAAGTAACGATTACTTTAGGCTTTCCTCAAAGTACCATCCCTCCCATTTGGTTCCCCTTCAATGGATCCTCTCCAGTTGCACCACATTCGTAAAATGGGGCGGCCGAACCTAATCTTTTTTCATAGTACTTGTTGAGTGCTCACTATATACCAAACACTGTACTAAGTGCCGGGGTGGATGTGGGATAATTGGGTTGGACACCATCCCTGTCCCACAGTCTAAGTAGGAAGGAGTAGGGTTTAATTCCCATTTATGCAGATGAAGTCACTGAGGCCCAGAGAAGTTGAGTGACTTGCCCAAGGTCACACAGCGGACCAGCGATGGAGCCGGGATTAGAACCAGGTCCTCGGACTCCCAGGCCTGTGTTCTTTCCACTAGGCCATGCTGCTTCCCTAAATAAAGTATTCTAATATGGTCTGGCGTACTCAAGAGTTTGGCAGACAGTTTCCTTCCCAATTCTTGCATGTCACATGCCTGTGGATATATCTTTGTCTGATATTAGCCTTTTATTAATAGCAATATGCTTGCTGACTCACATTCAGCTTCTATTCAACTATGATGCCTTGGTCATTTTCTGTTTTACTTGTACCTAGCTAGTTTTCTTAATTATTGTTCTTTTTGAATCTCTATGTATAGAAGTTTGCACCTCTCTACGAAATGTCATCCTGTATTTAATGAACCATTTTCCCAATTTTTCTTTGACATTTTGAATTTCTGCCTCTATTTTTAAAATTCCTTTTCCTATCTTCTGTACAGAGTGATTTGCAGATTTAACTGCAAGCTCTGGGGTTCTTTGACACAGGTCGTCAGTGAAGACATAAAATAGAATCATGTAGCGAGCCACTCAATATATCCTAACTGTTCAATATTGAACCACTCACTCAATCAATTGTGTTTATTGAGTACTTACTGTTTACAGTATAGCACACTGTACTAATAGCTTGGTATAGCACAAACTGATTACCCTCTATCTACCCCAGCACTTAGAACAGTGCTCTGCACATAGTAAGTGCTTAACAAATATCAACATTATTATTATTATTATTATTATTAGACACACTGCCTGCCGGCAACAACAGTTGGTGACTGCTCTTTGGGTGCAAACTTTTAGGAGCACCTGCTCACTCACTTAACATTAATATGATTAAGACCATATTTCTCCCACCTGTCACTCAGGAAGTCAAGTGAGATGGAATTAAAAGCTTTACTTGCAACTAGTCATAATAAGTGGTCAGGTGATCACTGATCACTATTTATGTGCAGAGCACTGTACTAAGCACTTGGAATGTACAATTTGGCAACAGATAGAGACAATCCCTGCCAACTGACGGGCTTACAGTCTAATCGGGGGTGACAGACGGACAAAAACAATAGCAGTAAATAGAATCAAGGGGATTTACATCTCATTACCAGAATACATGTCATCAGGATCTGTTAATTTAAATTCATCTAGTTTTTAGAAATGCCCTTTAATTGTTCCCTCTCCAAGGTAGATTTGCAATTTTCGATTTGTTCTGGTTAGCTCTTATTTTTGATCATTTTTGTACAGCCGAAGTGAAATAAATTGTGTACCTTCTTTCAATCACAATCACCCTTTATTTGCTTTCTTTTCTTGTTTCCTGGGAGGTGGTAGGGAGGAGAAAGGGATGCCATTTTCTCTCTTTCTCTTTTGCCTATTTATAGCCGACGAACTCTTGTTAACTTTTATGTCTCATACCGGTTGTATCTTCTTTCCCTTTTCAGACTTCACTTTTCTATCTTGTCCTGACATAATTGTGTTCTTTCTTTGTACACTTCTTCAGTGGTTTGGCTTAATTTCCACTTTTTATATGTTTCCCGTTTGCCCCGGAGGTCACCAGGGACCTGATCCACTATTCTGCCTCCAAAGTTATCCATAGGGGCCTGGAGAAGGGAGGAGAATGGTCTTTTCTTGAGAGAGAAGAGGATGTCTCCTCCACCCCAACATTCAGTGCAGAGAGATCCTTTGATGTGGTCTTGCATACAAATGCAATACTAGTCACGGAGCTTCGGAAAGGCCAAGCCCGAGAAAAGAACAAGAAGAGAATTGGCAAGCACGTTGCCTCATTTTCTAGGATGAGCTCACTGCCCTCCCTGTGCTTTTTGCAGGGGGGTGTGCCGGACTGAAGGGTTCATTTGACCAGCCAACATCTTCTCTCTGATGCGGCCAGGGAGATCAGGTTGGAGTGCCCTTCTCTGAGTTCAAAGGGGAACATGCAGCTGATTGAGAAATTCTTCAATAAAGCATGGCTTGCAAGTGGCTTACGAGCCTATATCAAGCTTGGTAAATTAAATATCCTTAATTTACACATTTGAAGTCCTACTTTTTGGTCGCACGAAAAATATCTATGGAGATTAACATGTTCAGATAGGCTTTTTGAATAATGAAAACAGCCAAGGAATATCACCAGTTATGAATCGTATGGTATAATAAAATATTATTAGTACTAAGTATTGGCTAAGCACTTACTGTGTGCTGAGCACTGTGGTGGATAAAATGCAATTAGGTCAGACAGCGGCCCAACCCTATATAGGTCTCACAGTCTATGGGGGTGGGAGAGTAGATTAATTTAATTTAATGATGGTATTTGTTACTTACTTACTTACTTACTTACTTACTTACGCTTACTGTGTGCAAAGAACTGTTCTAAACTCTGGGAGGATACAAGGTGATCAGATTGTCCTGCATGGGGCTCACAGTCTTCATCCCCGTTTTACAGATGAGACCCAGAGAAGTTAGGTGCCTTGCCCAAAGTCACACAGCTGACAAGTGGCGGAGCCGGGATTAGAACCCATGACCTCCAACTCCCAAGCCCGGGCTCTTTCCAGTGAGCCACGCTGATAATGCATCCCCATTTAACAAATGAAAAAACTGAGGCATGGAGCATAACTGAAGTACTCGCAAATTGCCCAGGATTACACACAGTGGGCAAGAAGCAGCGTGGCTCAGTGGAAAGAGCACGGGCTTTGGAATCAGGGCTCATGAGTTCGAATCCCAGCTCTGCCACTTGTCGGCTGTGTGACTGTGGGCAAGTCACTTAACTTCTCTGTGCCTCAGTTCCCTCATCTGTAAAATGGGGATTAAGACTGTGAGCCCCACGTGGGACAACCTGATTCCCCTGTGTCTACCCCAGCGCTTAGAACAGTGATTGGCACATAGTAAGCGCTTAACAAATACCAACATTATTATTATTATTATTATTAAGTAATGAAGCCAGTACTGGAATTCAGTCTCCTGACTCCCAATCTTGTACTATTCCACTAGCCCATAATGCATCTTTTATTTTCATGTAGTTGGATATTTTGAGTAGCGTAATAGCTAAGTAAACTAGTTTTAAAAGTATAGTAATCTATAATAATGTTGGTATTTGTTAAGCGCTTACTATGTGCAGAGCACTGTTCTAAGCGCTGGGATCGACACAGGGTCATCAGGTTGTCCCACATGAGGCTCACAGTCTTAATCCCCATTTTACAGATGAGGGAGCTGAGGCACAGTGAAGTTAAGTGACTTGCCCACCAGTCACACAGCTGACAAGTGGCCGATTCAAGATTCGAACCCATGACCTCTGACTGCCAAGCCCATGCTCTTTCCACTGAGCCATGCGTACTGTTTCATTTTCACTTTCCTTTATAATCTCCTGATTTTTTAGACTCTTGGGTCCAAGATCTCCACTGAAGTGTGCAATTTAGTTTACAACTTGCTGATAGTGGATAATCAATCGATCAATCAATCAATGGTATTTATTGAGGGCAGAACACCATACAAGAGAGTTGGTAGGCCCGTTCCTGGCCCACAAGGAGCTTACAATTTTTTATAAGAGCACGGGCTTTGGAGTCAGGGCTCATGAGTTCGAATCCCAGCTCTGCCACTTGTCGGCTGTGTGACTGTGGGCAAGTCACTTAACTTCTCTGTGCCTCAGTTCCCTCATCTGTAAAATGGGGATTAAGACTGTGAGCCCCATGTGGGACAACCTGATTCCCCTGTGTCTACCCCAGCGCTTAGAACAGTGCTAGGCACATAGTAAGCGCTTAACAAATACCAACATTATTATTATTATTAATAGCCGTTATGCCTATATTCTTTTTCTTTCATTCATTCAATTGTGCTTATTGAGCACTTACTGTGTGCAGAGCACTGTACTAAGCGCCTGGAAAGTACAATTCAGCAATAAAATTTTCTTGAAAAATATCTGTGAAGGAGGGGGCAAGGGAGTGTCGGTAGTATATGGGAGTTGTTTATGCCTTTACAGATTTAAGTTCCAGTTTAGCCAGCAATGAAACTTAAATTATTTCTTAATTTTTTTATCCTATGCTATTTTTTATCCTATTTTCAGAGACATTCCTCTCAATATTTTTCTTCCATACAATTTTAGGAGCGACAGAGTTCATCTGATGATAATCTGGCCTTTTATTTCAGGTTGACAATATGTATTGAATACCTTTTAATACATCAAATTTACTCTGTTCAAATAATGTAAAATTTTTGAGCTTTTAAATTTGAAATTGGAATGTGGTCATAAATCTGATTCCTAGAATCCTACAGTTCCATGTAGTGTTGAAAAGCAATTTAATCTATACCCGGGGTTCCTCACTCTAAACTATTTCTAATTCCAACACGTATTCTCACCCAGGATGCAAGTGTCGCCATAGTGTAATAGTGCTCCGCCCCCAGTTAAGACACAATATATAGAATTTAACTTTTAATTGATTGAATAGTAAAGTGTCTTGCTTCATTAGCTTCTTGCAAGGGATGGAAGTGACTTCGTTTAAGGTGTGGCCTTGTTTGTCGAAGCATATTTTAAAACAAATGCCTGATTGGGTCTTCCTAGTCTCCTGTAAAGACTCTGGCAGCAAGTTATGTGCAAAATGATAAATTCATATCTGAACTTGGAAAAGTAAACGTCTATTAAAATCATATGTCTATTTGCAGGAAATCGGTAAAGAATGCTGAGAATAAAAATAGAATTTTCAAAAACATGTTAATTGTGTTCAAATGTAGCATAAATTTAACTCTGTTCTGGGGAACTGTTTCCATGCCAGTGCTTTATCCTTTTTTTGGCTAATGCTCAAAAGACTTATGCATTTTTAAGAATCAGAAACTCTAAAAAGGTGATGCAGTTTCA
Organism: Ornithorhynchus anatinus; assembly: GCF_004115215.2. Lineage (NCBI taxonomy): Eukaryota > Metazoa > Chordata > Mammalia > Monotremata > Ornithorhynchidae > Ornithorhynchus > Ornithorhynchus anatinus. Next base: position 10,545,430 of record NC_041735.1, on the reverse strand, counting down.
TTGGAATGGTCAGGAAGAGCAATAAATCTCTTCAAATTCTTTTCACATAAATTAAAAACAATTTTGTAAATAGAGTTTAAGAGTCAGAGTCAGACCATTAAGGCCAAAAAAAAAAGGGAAAATATTTCAAGAATCAGGGAAAAAATGTCAAATCATTGCTCTAAGTAAACTAACCAATACCTTTTTCATGGTTAGTCCCAGTAACCATAATTATCTACAAATGTAGTTTCTGCTAAGGACAGTGAATCAACTGCCAGTCTCGATGACTAAGGAATTTCACCGACAAATGGTGCGCTGATAGGCAAAGAGGTAGAAACCATATCAACAAAGTCAGTATGCTCTATTTGACAGCCTTTGGCATTAGGCTTCAAAACAAACTGGAGCGGTGGCTGTGTTCCGTTTAATATAAACTAAGAAGTGGCCCTGCCTCAGATGACACATTCAGCTTCCTGAGTGTTTCGTCAAAGTTATACGTGCCCCGTTCTCAACAACAAAATGGTAATGAGACAGGATCGCCAAAAGGAAGTCTTGGAACGGAGCCAGTCCGTCAACCTGAAGCAAAACTGGTCGAAATCCAGTTCCTGAGCCCAGGACAGGTGTGGAGAATGGATGATAGCTGGATCCCCAAATAGTTCCAGTAGAGTGAACTGAAATGGGAGAACTGCAAGTAAAGAAGTTAGCAGATATGAAGTAGAAACTGACTGAAGTAGAAGAAGCCGTCCGACCCAAATAATAATGTTGGTATTTGTTAAGCGCTTACTATGTGCAGAGCGCTGTTCTAACCGCTGGGGTAGATACAGGGTAATCAGGTTGTCCCACATGAGGCTCACAGTCTTAACCCCCATTTTACAGATGAGGTTACTGAGGCACAGAGAAGTGAAGTGACTTGCCCACAGTCACCCAGCTGCCAAGTGGCATATCTGGGATTTGAACCCATGACCTCTGACTCCCAAGCCCAGGCTCTTTCCACTGAGCCACGCTGCTTCTCTAATGCTGAAGTTAGGGAAGCAGAAATGACTGTCAGATCCACCTGGAATGTATCGGTCAGAGATGGAAAGGCTCATTTTGAGCTAAGGTTCAGTGCGGCCTGGGAGGTAAAGAGGCAGTGCCACAAATAGCAGGGGACATTTCAAAGAGTGGCTAACCAGCAGATGAATTAAACGTGTAGCCGGTATGGTAAGACTTTGCAAGCGTGTTCCATGGAGAGTAACACTCTCAGCACTTCATCTTTTAAATAAGGATCAGTGAGGTAGAAAGGACACTTGGGTACCTACGTAAAAATTATGTATTATACATCATTTCTTTGTATTAATTTCTATCTCCCCCTCTGGAATGTAAGTTCACTGAGGTCAGGGAACCTGTCTACCAACTCTCTTGTACTGTACTCTCCCAAGAACTGAATGCAGTGCTCCGCACACAGTAAGCAGTCAGTAAATACCATTGTTGATGATGATGATGAAGAAGAAATACCAATCGACTTTACCTAGAGATTGGATATGGCGTATCATAACCGTAAGGGGCAGAAGCTGGGAACTTGTCCTGGGCCGACTGCCCTTTCCACTAATTGTTAATGAGGTGTCCAGCCCCTTGATTCTATTTATCGTGATAATGTTGTCTTGTTTTTCTTTCGTTCTGTTTTGCTCTCCTGTCCGTCTCCCCCAATTGGTCTGTGAGCCCGTCATTGGGCAGGGGTGGTCTCCATCTGTTGCCGAATTGTCAATTCCAAGCGCTTGGTCCAGTGCTCTGCACAGAGTAAGCGCTCAATAAATACTACTGAATGAATGAATGAACACTGATTTAACATATCATTTCAAAAACAAGCACTTTCTAATAGGATAATCCCAGCAACTCGCTAGGGCCATCTACTTTCTTTCTGTTGCTAGAAGCTCCGGCAGAAGAGGAATGTTTGGGTTTTCAAGACGGAGTTTTTCGGAGACTGGGGTTCCAATCTTCATCTTGCTTCCATTCTGCCACTCTTCCAGGGGCCGCAGAATTCTGGATGGCTAAGCGGCTCACTAGAGGACCAGGTACCACCTGCATCGGTTTGGGGGAGGAGAGGACAAATGAGAAACTCATTTCCTCCTTGCTTTTCAACAGGACTGGGACTCGGGTAGTCACAGTGAGGAGTGGTTGAGGAGTCATCTGTGCGTAAGGGAAAGGAAAATGAATGAAGAGAAGTTAGCAGTCGGTGCCAACTGAAGCCAAAGTTAGAATGATAGTATGGCAAGTGTGGTGAATGCTACGCGGCTACTCTGAGGTGTGCTCTTGAAGTGGGGACATGGATTCCTTCTGCTCACGAATAGTCTGTCTCCAATGAAACTGCTGCAACGAATGTCGGCCAGGACGACACTAAAAATAGCACTGAGGGACTACACGATCAGGCTTATTCTAGGAGTCCATATGTCTATGCACTGCCTTAACTTTTCCCACAAGTTTTTGAATCATGAAAATCATTAGTATAATTACAATTGCACAATATTTTATAAGCCATAAATAGCACAGAACAACATACGGTCTCTGCCCAGCAAGCCCCACGATGTAAAGTAGCAACAAAATAGAAGTGGGAAGAAAGTAGTCAACTCTCCAGAATAGCTTCATTCTGCTTTTCCTATAAATCTGTTTGTTTTTTTAATTTGGAGAATTGGGTAGCGTTTTTATTTTTTTCAACACTAAGGAATTTGTTTAGATTGTCATGAGTCCCAAGTAAACAGCTCAGTGATTCTTTAGACTAAATATTGCTTCTTGATCCCTAATAAGAATGTGGATGAGTGGAAATAAAACTGAGGAAGAACAGCACCTAATGTTGGTATTTTGTTAAGTGCTTACTATGTGCAGAACACTGTTCTAAGCGCTGGGGTAGATACAGGGTCATCAGCTTGTCCCACGTGAGGCTCACAGTCTTAATCCCCATTTTTCAGATGAGGGAACTGAGGCCCAGAGAAGTGAAGTGACTTGCCCATGGTCACACAACTGACAAGTGGCAGAGCTGGCATTCGAACCCATGACCTCTGACTCCCAAGGTCAGGCTCTTTCCACTGAGCCACACTGCTTCTCATATATACCTAGAATTTAGGAGTTATATTTATGGGATTGTGTGAGATGGGTCCTTGGGGGAGAAGGTAAAATAATAACTGATATTCATTTTTACTCATTTGACAGAACACTTATTAAGACAGACAGTATAGAAAAAAATAAATAATGGGGAGCATTGGGGTAGCAAACTGAGCAACTGAGTACCTCTTTCACGTATTTAACCTCCTAAAAGTAGAAGCTGTTTTTTCTGTCATAACACATTACAGGTATTTTTCAGAATCGTTACATCTTTTTAAAATATAAACAAAATGTCCCTGTCTTTTATATAAAATATATGGGCACTTTCGACATAATGAATTTTAAATTATGATCATTAAAGTAGCCCAGGGAACCATAATGAAAAGCAGGGCATATTAAAAGCATTTTGTCCGGATCAGGGGTCTACTTAAAGTTTTCTAATTTCTTACATCAATCAATCCATCATATTTATGGAGTACCTGCTGTGTGCAGAGCACTGTACGACTGTACAGTCTGAGTTGGTAGACGTGTTCCCTGCCCACAATGAGCTTACGGTCTAGAGGGGGGAAATTATAAAATAAATCATAAATTTTAAAATAAAATAATGGAAGACTACTTTAACTCAAGACACAATATCATAACATCAAATTAAAATGAACTTACTAATAAAGGATACTCATGGCATTTTGAGCTTTCCACCAAAGTCCTATTTTCCTATCAATAACTCTTCGAGCCCTTCCATCTAGAAAGTGATCTTATTAGGCCACTGAGAATCAGAGCAGAGCTGTACTAAGTCAGAACTAGGATGAGAAAGGAAAATTCCAGTTCTACAGGAAATGGTGCTTTATGATAGTGATGATTAAGTAATTCCAAATCCTTCCTTCTGAGTCAGCATAGTGCGAGTAAGGAGTCTGTGCTAAAATGATTATTGTATGAAGATTGAGAAATAAGCCTCTCGTGCTTTAAATATGAAATCGTATTTTTTAAGATGAAAGGAGGACAGCAATAACTGGCCTTAAATCGACCATTTGAGTTGCTCTGTCCAGAGTCTAGACCAAGCGCCTTGTTCTAGCAGGTGCTTAAAATATATTTTTGATACTAACCTTGTGAGCATCTGTGTGTGTAAGAGGTTTTGCAGTCAATACCTAAAAACATAATTCCTGTTCTCCTGGACTTACAGCTAAAACAAATGTCCATCTCCTCAGGGGTTGTGTAGTGTTTCCAAAATTTAGAAATATTTTAAGGTATTGTTAACTCTTTTGGAAGCAGATCTTTCTAAATTCTTTTAAATCACAAGATAGAAGGGGCCATCTTAAACGTGTCATGTGGTATGATGTAAATTTGTCAGAGAAGAGAAAGTAACTTCAATTGTAAAAATAAATTGTGTTTGGCTAAGAAAAGTGCCACATGTGCAAACACTAATAACGAACAATTAAAAGTATTCCATAGTTGAAAATGTGTAGAGGAAGCAACAAACTCAATAGTAAGGTATATTCTTGGTTGGTGGGGGTGGGGGCGGATAGAAGGAACTGTTAAATGGAGAATTTATCTTAGCTTCTTCAAGTTTTTCAAAGTACTTTTAATGATGTCATAAAAGGTTTGTGTTCATTTAGTATATCTGATTATGACGAAACATTGTCCGGCAATTACCAGACGATGACTAGCCAAAGATTTGTGTGTGGCAGGCATTTCCTGTAAATGGAACACTGTGCACAGAAACAGAAGCGTAAGGCCAGGCATTTCAGCTGAATCTCTTTTAAGTTTTTTGTCTGATCGTTTCTTGCTGCAAGAATGCTGATGAAGCTACATTTCAGGTAAAATTAGCCCAGGAAAGATTGAGTGTTGTGGATCCTAGGATATTTTCTCTCCCTTGAAATGTATATGTATGTTTCACTGTTCTTGCTGGCTAGTTGCTTCAGAAAATCCCATCATGTTGGTTTTGAAGGAGTTTAGGAAAACTGTTTCCTTTTGGAAATGTATATTTAATGAGAAGAGAATATAAAGAGGAAAATGAAGCCAAACAGGAGGGAAAGATTCATTCCAAGACCTTGCCAAACCTAGAAACAGCCCTGAAAGCTTTCTATTAGGGCTATTTAAAAAGTTCAGGCAAATAACTTGTTTTAAAATGTTGCATATGGCTTTTGGACTTGAGAATGGTGGAGAGATGAAACTATTCACAATCACTTTATAACTCCCTTAACCCAGTTATTTGATGTGCACTTTTCAAACCCAAGTATCAGCAAAATTGAATAAGATGGGGATTATTTAAGAGGACAGACATCCTGACTGGATATTTGCAATGATATGCCAAAAAAAGTGTTAACTCCATTAAAGAAAATGCCTGTGAATTCACCCGATTAGATTGGATAGAGTTTTCTACTGTTTTGGGAAAGACAAAATAATAGAAGAGTTAAACACACCAAACACCGAATATTTTATTTACTGTATGTCGTAGTTAGGTAATGGAGAGTGCAAATCAGTCTACTGGCTGTAGAGAGATGGGAAATTTATGAGCAGCCAGAAGTTGAGTTGCTTTGCTGCATACAGCAAGCAAAATACACTGTCAATCAACTCTTTAAAATGGCCAGTGCTTGAGTTTCACACGCATATACTATGTAAAAACTCAGTGAGGGTGTCAGTCGGTTATCAGAAACACCAGCTCATGTGTAAGAAGTTTATAAGGAATGACCACCTACTCTGCCAAGTCCATATCCATCATTTATTTTAATTTCTGTCTCTCTAAACTGTAAGCTTCTTGTGAGTAGGGACTGTGTCTACCAACTCTGTTGTTTCATCCTCTCCCAAGCGCTTTGGTACAGTGCTTTGCACATAATAAACGCCCAATAAATGCCATTGGGCAATTGATTGATTGAGCCCAGGGAGAGTACTTAGTGCAGGGTGGGTGGTTGAACAGAGCTGGGCTCCCTATGACTGGGACTCTTGCCAGCCTTTCTGCTTCGCCTCGATAGTGGGGGTGATTTAGCTGGGCTTGCTGAAAATTCGTTGCCAAACCAAAAAAAAAAAATTCCTATAAATATGTCATTTAAATAGTATAAAGCAGCGTGGCTCAGTGGAAAGAGCACGGGCTTTGGAGTCAGAGATCATGGGTTCGAATCCCAGCTCTGCTACTTGTCAGCTGTGTGACTGTGGGCAAGTCACTTAACTTCTCTGTGCCTCAGTTACCTCATCTGTAAAATGGGGATTAAGACTGTGAGCCCCACGTGGGACAACCTGATTCCCCTGTGTCTACCCCAGCGCTTAGAACAGTGCTCTGCACATAGTAAGCGCTTAACAAATACCAACATTACATTAGTATAAACACCCCCAAATCGTTCATATTTATTACTAAATATTATTATTCTGGTACCTGTTAAGTGCTTACTACGTGCCAAGCACTGTTCTAAGCCCTTGGGTAGATACAAGTTAATCAAGTTGGACCCAGTCCCTGTCCCACGTGGGGCTCACACTCTTATCCCCATTTTACAGATGAGGTAACTGAGGCACAGATTTCTGTATATTATCACTGCCTTATGATGTGTGCCTGGCATATTGCATAGGGCTTTTTTCCAGCCTCAGGGACGCCGAATGTCTAAAGCCATGGCTGGCAATCGCGGACCTAGTATGCAGTTTTCTTCTCCCTTGGTGATAGAGAAAGGAAAAGACAAGGTCTTTTCAACTCTGATGCATAGCATCGTGACATATTGTGATATAATCTTGTGAAATCATCAGTCAGTCAAAGAAACAATGGGCTTTACTGAGCACCTATCATCTGCAAAGCATTTGGTAAATGAATGGTAGGAATAGTATTTAGTAAGTGCTTACTATATGAAAAGCACTGGGAGAAAATACACAAGTGGGAATTAAACACGGTCCCTCATGAGGCTCGCCATCTAAAAATTGATTAAAAATTATGGGGTACTCGTTAAGGACTTACTATGTGCCAAACACTGTTTCTAAGTACTGGCGCAGATACAAATTAATGAGGTTGGATACAGTCCCTCTCCCACATGGGGCAAACACTCATCCCCATTTTACAGTTGAGGAAACCGAGGCCCAGATAAATGAAGTGACTTGTCCAAGGTCACGCAGCAGACATGTGGCAGAGCTGGGATTAGAACCTAGGTCCTTCTGACTCCCAGGCCCAATGGCTGTATCCACTGCTGCTTCTAGACTTGCAGGCATGAGTCTGCCCTCAATGATCTTACAGACAAATTATTATTATTACTGTTACTACTGATAATAATATTTATTGAGCGCTTACGGTTTGCAAAACACTGTACTAAGCGGTTGGAAGAGGGTGGGCGCCCTGCTGTTGTGTTGGTGCCCTGCCTAAAATGAGCTCATAGTCTAGAGGGGGAGACAGACATGAATATTAATACATAATAAATAAATAAATACATTACTGATAGATGCAGACATATACATATGCGCCGTGGGGAAGGGAGAGAGGTTGAATGGAAGAGCAAGTAGGAGCGGCGCAAAAGGGAGTGGGAGAAGAGGAGAGGAGGGCTCAGTCAGGGAAGGCTTCCTGGAGGAGATGTGCCTTCAATAAGATCTGAAGTGGGGAAGAGAAATTATTCATTCAATAGTATTTATTGAGCACTTACTATGCGCAGAGGACTGTACTAAGCGCTTGGTCTGTCCGATATGAGGAGGGAGGGCATTCTGTTGGGAGAACCAAGGACAAGAGAGTCTGGAGTTGAGTTGGTGACTTCGTATTAGGCAGGTATCGCCCATGACTAACTCCTAACCCCCTCACGGCTTCTGTGGCCTTGAACGAATAGATGACAGAAACCCCATTTCCTCCTAGTACGCGGAGCAGTTCTCCCCGCATCCTGGCTCAGGTTGTGGCTTAGTGGAAAGAACATGGACTTGGGAGCCAGAGATCTTGGGTTCTAATCCTGGCTCTGCCACTTGTCAGCTGTGTGACTTTGGGCAAGTCACTTCACTTCTCTGGGCCTCAGTTCCCTCATCTGTAAAATGGGGATTAAGACTGGGAGCCACCCGATCACCTTTATCTACCTCAGCGCTTAGAACAGTGCTTGGCATATAGAAAGCGCTTAACAAATACATAATAATAATTATTATTGTTATTAATTATGGTATTGGTTAAATGTTACTATGTTCCAAGGAGTATATTAAGTGTTGGAGTAGATTTGAAATAATCCAATCAGTCACAGTCCCCGTCCCCAAGGGGACTCACAATCTAAGTAGGAGGAAGAACCAGATTTAATTGAATGACCCTGTTTTCAATGGTGAAAAGTGGGTTAAGGAGAATATATGGAAGTGTTGTTACTCACTAACTCAAGAAGATTCTCTTCTTGACTGTGAGGAGGAATGAGGTATCTAAACATTTCAGTGGTGCATGGGTGGAATGTGTGGGTTGACACTGTATTGAAGAATGCATAAGAACTCTGGGGGAGGAATTGAATTCCACCATTTGTTGAACTCGCAGCATTTTTTCCCTAGTAGAATGTGTGTGTACCTGTTCCTCTGATAATAGAAAATATGAAAAGCTCACCCTAGGTTCTCAATAAAGGTCACCAGTAAACAGAAAGAGACATAGGAAAAGGTAAATGGAGGGAAGAGCTGTCTATCCCTACCACCAATTAAATGGCCTTCAGTCACCCCAATCCCTTTTAGCCCTCTCTCTGTATCCAACAGAGATTGTCTCTATCTGTTGCCTAATTGTATATTCCAAGTGCTTAGTACAGTGCTCTGGACATAGTAAGTGCTCAATAAATACTATTGAATGAATGAATAGAACTATTGAAGAATCTTACCTTTCTTCCTCTCCCTTTCCACCCCTAAATTCACCCAGCTCAAAAACCTGGGAGTCTGTAGTTCTGGTTTTCTTTCCTGTCCTACAAGAAAAAAAAAATGTGATCACTTTAACCAGTGCTTGCTTGTTTGGGATAGGGAAGTTAAATTACTTCCAAATTACCTGCATTATTTCCCTTGTAGGAAATAATAGGTTCATAATAGGTTCCCTGAGGAAAAAAACAACAGCATTTCTATCTCTTGATATGTTCCTTCTGGACCACACTGTAACTAAACTGCCTATAGTCAGAAAATATCCTCAATGTGCACATACAAAAAAAATAGTGTTGGTTACAACTCACTACGCCATATCTTCCACAGCTACTAGAACAGCAAATGAAGTCATAGGCGGCACTGTGATTCACTTCGCCATAAACTAGATAGTCTTTAGACAGAGATCGTGCCTTTTAATCAGTCCAATTTAAGTACTTTTAAACCTGTACATAGTCTCTTAAAGCAGAGCTAAAATCTTACTTAGCTAAAATTAAACTGTCCTCCAGAGATGTACAGTTTATATCAGGAATTTAATTTTAAAGGGAGTGTTCTCCTAATGTGTCTCTATTGCTTCCTAATACCGATATGCTGAAGAGATGGTTTTCATTTTATATTAACTTCTGAAAAATATTGTCTAGGATAATGCATTTGGGAATGATGTACGTGGGAGAGAGGGACAGAAAGGGTGGCTAATAGGGGGATAATTAAAGGTGCTAACGGAACAAAATAACCAAACCTGATCTTTTAAAATCATGAAACATTTGCTCTTTATTAATAGTAATTGACCCTGTCAAGGAGTAATTGTCTCTGTATCTTCCCGAAAGGAGGGTTGAGAGGAACTGAGACCTAATTTTCACACCACGTTTAGATGAATAGTGGAGTTTACAGCTTTTCTCAGGGTGTTAAAGCTGACAGGCATATATTCAGGTACACCCCCTTTCTCTTGCATTCCAAGACAAGTTGCTAAACGTGGTACTTCCCGAGGAGTACAGCACTGATGGAAGAGAAAGCTGTGGCTGTGTAGACTGGAAGATTCCTCTTTACTCCAGGTATTTCCTGTACTATTGTGAAACGTTATAAAATACATAGATAGATAACTTAAAATGAATTAGAAAACTGAAAGGAAAAAGGCTTAGTTGCCTCTAATTCCCATGTGTGCCATTTGTTATTCCTGCCTATTCCAATCTATTCAACTGGGTTAAAGGGCTGTCCCTGTTTCCTTCTCAAATGTCCTTTGTAGTTTTCAAATGTTGGCAGGTTTGTGTAACTTTGATTTTCTTACTCATTTCTCTTTGCTGTTGTTTTCCTGTCCTGAACTTTCATTATTTTTTAGCCACCTTTTTTTAAGCACTTTTGAATGGAAGAAAAATATATAACTGAATGATTACTTTAATTATTTTGATTTGCCGGTTCTGTTCTCAGACCATCTAAAGTACTTAAAATTGTGCTGCCCATATTTTGCTCATTTGATCCGGTTTGATTTCAAAAGAAACCAAATTAATTTTCAAAACTGCATACATGCAAAACAGCCTTTCCTATGCTTTTAAGTGACCAGAATCATAGACCACTTAAACACTGGCTAATCTGTGTAGTATTGCCAGATAGCAGTGGTCCTGGAACAATAGACGAGGTAAATCACTGTTAATGCAAATACTTATCACCCACATGCTCTAGGCATGTCTTAGGTAGTGGTTGCATTTTAGAATGACTGTGGAGAAAAACAAGGTGTGACTAATACTCAGAGTTTAAAATCCCTCATTTTGAGTAGTAACAGATGAAATAAAGTTACTTTAACTTTCTATTTATCCCCACCCAAACTCTCTCCACCCCAGCTGGATTTCTCCATGCAACTAGACTTTCCTACTTATAATAATAAATACTTTTTTTGGAAAAGAGTATAACTTTCATTCCATTATGTTCAAATTGAACATATTTCTGCAAAGCCTCTGTAGTAAGCAGACATAGTAAAATGCATTAGTCAGGTGGGACTTGCATTTTGTTTGTGCTTCTATCTCATCGTGCTGGAAGGGGATTTATATATTTGGGCGACAGTAACAGGTCAACAGCCCAAAAAGTGGGCTTTAGGTTTCTAAATTAGATTTGTTGTTGTTGTTTTAGGAATTCATCATTGCAACTTAAGATAATTTTTAGCTTTTAAAATGAGGAGTTTCAAATAAAACCTTTAAAAGCCTGTGAGTAATGTTAAACTTCCACAAGCTGGGGAAAAAAAAAGCACGTGTTGTGAAAGCCCTTTCTAGTGCAAAACTAGTTCTCTAGGTGCCCATTGAAAGAACAACAACTGCCAAGAATGTATTTGTTAATAGGCACACACTGCTCAGTATTTTTTTTTTTTTTTACCGTGACTTGGTTATTCTGGTGGCAAGTTTCCAGAATGTAATCCTCTGTGATAAGCTTTAGGGCCAAATAATGTGCTTCAGTAGAAAGAGCACAGGTTTTAGTAGTTGGGAGATTTGAGTTGTGCAGTTCCAACTGGCCTACTATGTGACCTTTGGCCAATCACTTAACCTGTGCCTTAATTTCCTCATCTGATAAATGGGCATAATAGGAGTTGAGTCTCCTTCCCTCCTAGGGATCTGTAAGAATAATATAGTGATGTGGAAGCCCTTTCAAGAAACAAAAAGCACTGTATGCCTTTGTGAGAGCATACTTTAGAACATATTTCAGTCAATATTGCTCTCTTTCTATTCTTAAAAACCACAACTGAATATAAAATTAAGAAGCTACATTGTAGTAGCTTAATGAAGAAATAACTATTTTGCTGAGAACAATTGGCATCCATTCATAGATACTCAGAAACATTTCTAGTTTTTAGGCAAAGTTGAGCTTACATCATAGTTTTCCCTTTTCTTCTAGCTCTGTAGTTTAGTGTCAAAAACTAGACAAAAAAAGTTTGCAGACCAGTGTCCTCAACTAGCAACACTATTGTGTTCACAGCATTCAAGGTTTCAGAGTTCAAAGGTTATCCATTAACACATAAAGTGTTGTTACATTTGTTATTATGTTAAGGCTCGGCCTTATTTCATTTGTTCATAGTGTCTTTGTGTTGTAGTAATGCCTGTTCGGTGTTATTTGTTTTGGTAAGACATTTGAACTGTCTGCAGAAAAATTCCCTTCAAGCAAAACACCTCATTGTTTTTAAAGAATAGAAGCTACCATGCTTCTATTCTTGTGCTGTCTGCCTACTGCGTATGCTGGTGTTAGATACGATTTAATTTTCTCGTATTTAAAACAAGTGCCCTAAACACACATTCCAAAGAAATGTTATGAAAATTAAGAAAAAGTTAACTAGGTGTTTAAAAATAAAGACTTTTCTAGGAAGAGCACCGAATTAGTAAGGGGACCAGAGTTCTAGTCCTGACCCTACTAGGTGTGTGACCTTAGTAAATAATCAGTTTGCTTTTTGTAGAATAATAGCCAGGCCTTGCATTTTATCTTCTTCTTCTGCTAGCATTCCCTGACTCATTCTGTCGTTCTTTCTTGTAGTTCCCCTACTGATTTAAAAAACACACCCCCACAGCCACAGATCTCTGATGATTTTCCTCAGTCAAGTTCCACCCCTACCTTGAGGTGGACGGTGGCCACGCGATTTCATTTTTGCATGTACTTTCATTCGTTCAATAGTATTTATTGAGTGCTTACTATACTAATGTTGGTATTTGTTAAGCGCTTACTATGTGCAGAGCACTGTTCTAATAGCTGGGGTAGATACAGGGTCATCAGGTTGTCCCACGTGAGGCTCACAGCTAATCCCCATTATACAGATGAGGTCACTGAGGCACAGAGAAGTGAAGTGACTTGCCCACAGTCACAAGCTATGTGCAGAGCACTGTACTAAGCGCTTGGAATGTACAAATCAGCAACAGATACAGTCCCTGCCCATTGACAGGCTTACAGTCTAATCTACATTAATTTTGAAAGCCTCTAATAATTGCTTTTACTCCTCCATCCTGAGTGTCCCAACCAAAACAAAAAAAAGCCTAGAAAAAAGCTAGTACGTGGGGAAGGAGATCTGGTTTTCTCTTTCCTCCCTCATCACATCCACCTCTTCCTGTCTGGGGAGGAGGATGGCGACTTAACTAAAGCATTTTTGTCGCGTTTTGCAACTTTATCCTCTTAAAAACCAACCCCCCCAACCCTGTGCTTCTCTGAGCGCGTAGCCCAGGCCTGCACACAATGGAAACGATTAATACTCTTCACGATTATGACGTCCAAACGACATAGCGTTCAGGACTCTGACAGGGACTGAACGTCTCCAGGCCAGTATCTGCCTCTCCTCAGCTAAAGGAAACGGTTGAGTCATCAACTGGGCCTATTAGTTCACTCTTGCCTTTTTTTAAAAAAAACAAAAAAGGACAGGCTGGCTTCTTTTAAGGAAGCTCACTGACAGCTGCTTTCCACACCCTGGACTGAAAGGATGATTTAATATTGGGTCCCCATGGCCAGGTGAGTGGATGGGAGGGCAGACAAAAAAGGATGATTTAATATTGCGTCCCCATGGCCAGGTGAGTGGATGGGAGGGCAGACAAAAAAGGATTTAATATTGTGTCCCTGTGGCCAGGTGAGTGGATGGGAGGGCAAAGATAAAAAAAAAAAAAAGTGAGCCGACCCCGCCTTATCGTCGTCCCTCAGAATGAGCCCATTTTGAAGAAGGGCCTCCGCGCCTGCGCAGTAGCACCTTCTTCCCCCCCCCCCCCTTGTCTTTCTACCTGTCACACAACCGTCGGGGCGCGTGGGTCCCCACCGGCTTTTTTAATGGCGGGGGTCCGCGCATGCGCAGAGAGGCGTGTGCGAGCCGCAGGGTGGACTCGCTCCCGCTGGGGGCGCGTTCCCGCCGTCGGCGCCTGTCGGTCCCGGCGGGTCACGTGGTGGTGAGTGAGGAGGAGGAGGAGGAGGAGGAGGAGGAGGAGGAGGAGGAGGAGAGAGGTGGGGCTCCCCGGGCCCCGAGTCGCGTAAAGGGGTGGAGAGTTGGCAGCGGGAGGAGCTCGCCGTTGAGAGGAGGGAGCAACAGCTGCACCCTAACAATTTACAAACAATCCAACTGCAATGGAGGAGCCGGGCTACTCCCGCTGCCCGCGCCCCGCCGGCCTGCTGCAGTAGTACCGGGGGGGAGAAATAGGGGGCGCCCTCGGGCTCCACCCCCCCACGCCCCCACTTGACCTCTGCCCTTTCCACCCCTGTCTTGAGGTGAGCCTCCCTGGCGGCCTGGGGTGGGGGGCAAAGGGGGGGGAGGTTGGCCTCTGCTCTCTTGAACCCCATTAATCACCCTCGGGATTCCGCCGGCCCGAAGGGCTTATTTGGAGGGCATTTTAAAGTTAGCAATTCCCACTGTGTGTACTGGGCCCCCCCCTCCATCTGCCTGGAAGGACTGCACTGGGGGGGGAGGAGGAGTTGGAGGGAAGATGTTTGATGGGGGGGGATAAAGAAGTAGGAATGGGGAAGGGGGGTGAGCTCCATGAGGTAGCAACACAAAAGGCAGAGAAACTCCTTGTCTTCCTTCCCTCTCCACCTCTATTCCTCCTCCCTCTTGTCTCCCCCCCTCCCTCCCCCCCCCAGCGCCTCCTCCCCACTCCACCCCTTTGCTCCTCATTCAAACCCTTAACTCGTGTGGTGTCAGTTTAATCCCGGCCGCCGCTGCGAGAGGAAATGGCAGAGGAGCAGGTAAATTGGGGGGAGGGGAGAAGGGGGTGTTAGGTGGGGAGGAGGGAATAATAAAGGTGTGGAGCTGGAGGGGATAAAACCCATCTCTCACGCTGAAGTTCACTGCCTCTGATTTTTTTTTCCCTCCCCCCCCACCCCACCCTTTCCCCCCCTCTCTCCAACCCCTTCTTTCATTCTGGGGTCTCCTCTCCTTCCCCCAAATCCCCCCTGCCTCCCTCTCATCTTCCCCTGCTCACCCCCCCATCCCAATTCTCAGCCCTGATCCTAATGGGGGAGGCCTAAAGATTCCACTTGTTCAAACGAATGTCTGCCCAATGTCCTCCGAGAGCTGGATGGAAATACTTTTACTCTCATCCTAGTATTCCAAATATTCAAAATGTTTTTTTTTTTTGCGGGAGGGGGGGAGAGTTTACAGCCTCTTTGTAAGGGTGATGTTGGGGTGGGAGCGCCACTCGTTGAGCTATTAATGAAAAGTTGATCGATCCGTTTTGGCCAGTTTTCTTTTTGTCTCTCGCCTGCCCTTGGGTTTGGGAGGGAGAAGAGGGGGAAGGTAGGGAGTTCACCCACCTTCTGATCATCTGTATGGCAATGTTTGGTACTTGGATATGGGGAGCTAGAAAAGCAAAACAATAAGCCCTAACAGGCGTTAACACCAACAATAGAGATCTTCAAACAAGGAAGAATGAAACGCTCAACTGACTCAGAATTCATCTCAGTCATTTTTACTGTTTTTAGGAAACAGAGTTAAGGTATTATTTCTACGGCTTCTGGGTTTTTTTTTTATTTTTTTATTTGAAGATAGAGCAGTCTTGAGTTTCCCATAGGCACTTTAATGAGCCGCTCTCGTGTGCAACTCCGTAAGTATTTGAATTAAAGTAATAGTTTTGAAGTGGTCACCGGTACATCGCTATGCGGGTTATTGATTGACTGATGAAAAGCTGTTCGGAAGGTTTCGTTGACTGTATGTGAGCAGATTTTTAAGGAACCCCCTGTTTTCTTTTTTTGAGTGACCTTGAAAGCTTAAAATATAACTCGTTCGAATGGGAAGCACAGACAGTGATCTAGAGCACACTGAAAATAGAAACGAAGGGTAAAAACACCGATGTGGAAAAGGGAAGTTTCTTTTAGGGAGGTGGTGTGGGAGAGTCGTCTTAATTCCAACTAAACAAGAATATCCCTCTCGCACCTTATCGGACCTTAAAATATGGGTGAGATGATTTGGAAAACCCAGGGAGGAGGAAAACGCCTAATTAGAAGTTGAATAGCAGGCAGCGACTTGCTGACCAATGATTACATGCTGTTGTTTGGTGGAGGCTGGTTTTGTTTCTGCAAGGGGCTTTTAGGATTACAGTACTTGGTAATGCTTTCACGCCATTTTCTCCAACTTTTACATGTAGTTGACCGAGTCTGGGAGAAGTTGAGCCCTCTCGTCCGCATCGCTGTTTAGCCTTTGAACAATGTAAAGGGTAGGGCCGAGTAAATAGGATAAATTACATTCTTCCAGCCGGTGGAACGGAGGTTGGGGGAGGGAGGGGAGAGACGAGGAGAGAGGAAAAGGGGTGGGTGGGGATGTTGGAAGAGCGGGGGAGTTTCTCCCGAAGGTTTAGTTGGTGACTTGAATCAGAAAGCTCTGCCAGTTCTTGATCTATCAGTAGTCTGCTGGCTACAATATTAGCAACTTAATTTAAAAAAAAAACAACCCCCACCCACAGGATAGCGTTTTCAGGGCTTCTGACGTCTTACATTTTCAATTCTTTCAAGCCTCCATGTATCTTTCTGAAACCGGCCTATAGGGCTCGTGGCTTTAAACATTCCTAAGCATGCATTAAATAAATAGTTGCAATAGATGATCGATTAAAGGTCCGAGGAGAACTCTTTACGTGGCCCGAGGTTTGCTTTTCGTGATGTTTTCAAATCAGTAAAGAGAATATAGCTATTTAAGAACAGAAGATCTGATTTAGTTCAGGTTGATTCAATTATGTCTTCATCGCTTTTGAGTTGGTTGAATGACTTGACATGAGATTAAGCACAACAAAAGAAAAGGCAGGGTAACAACAGCTGCCTTCCAGTACTGGAACACTAGTGGTTTTAGCAAGAAGGCCTCTTACCTTTTTTTTTCCCTTTGTATGGTGTCAAGGAGTAAGTTTTAAATGTTCATATTCCACCGTCCCCCTGTTTAAAGTTGAAGATTATGCCATCCTGACTTTATATGTAGGCCTACAACTGGCGATGCTTTGAAAAGTGATAGTTTCCCTAAAGCCACAGATGCACAAAAAAGCGTTGTGTGAGGCAATCACTGGTGGTTAAACTTTAAGACAGAAAACAAAGTCACCACTAGTTTATACTTGCTGAACTGCTGTGTGCTAAGAACTTTTAAGGTGTGCCCCTAATGGCAGCTGATTTTTGTTCTTTTGATAAGTTATGTTTATTTTCGGCAGCACTCTTCTGCAGTACTTAAAAGACCAATCTTTTGTTACCGAAGTTTTTTTATTCACGTTCTCAAAGATAAGTCATTTTCTCTGTTAGGTGAGCCATCGACACCTCCAAAAGGCAGTGACTTCTTGTTTATGAGTTCAGTGGTCGGTAGATGCAAAACACGTTCATTGTTTACATAGCGTTAATTCTGTATTTTAAAATTACCTCTAGCCATTGATCTTGTTAAAATTTCGAATGTGTTTGGGTAGAAGCTAGACCTTTTTTGAAATTGCTTATTTGCATGTGGGAAGAGGAAATAGAAAAAAAAATGAAGAAGGTACATTGTGTAGAAGTAAACACAACTTTCCTTAACAGGATTTCATGGAATTTGAAGCTCTCATTTTAAATACTTTCTGATCGCACTGGAACACGTTGTCCCTTGATGTAGTCTTTCACTAGTCTTATCCTGTATCTTCTGAGCTAAAGGCTGATTTGATAGAGAGTTTAGTTGTATTTTCTCCTCTCACTTCCTATCAGCCTAAAGAGAAAAGCACCCAGCTGAAGTGCTAAAAAGGAAACAGCATTTTTAAAGAGTGCTTTGTAGAAAGAGACATTTTCCAGATATGAAGAAGGGGAAGTTACTGTAAGTAGCTTCAAGAGTCCCCATGCTCATATTTTTAATGTAAAGTTTATTGGTTTATTAGTCTTCCTGTCACCTCGTGCAATTCACAATCTGTATTTATGTAAACATAAATTCTAGCCAGTAGCAGTAACACTAGATAAGAATTCATAGTGCAGTTTCCTTTTTAAAGAAGAATTTGACGCGATGATTTAACTCAACATTTACCACCGGGAGAGAAATAACCAAAGATTGTATTAGCCTGAAAGTGCCTAAATCACTTAATAATCTCACCTTTCAGATAAATCCTAATCATTCTTTCGAAAAAGAAAGCATAAAGTGGCATACTGCCACAGCAGGACTGCCATTACCCAATCCAGGAGTCCTATTAATTCTGAGGCATTTGATTAGAACATCAGGGGTCCCATAAAATGCAGTTTTCCCACTTTATAAAATTATATATTTTTTTCCCAGTTGTCACAAACATGGTTTGCTTAATATGAATCCTTAAGCAGTTTTAATGACACTGTAAATGTTCATGAAGTAATTGTAGCAAAAAGAAGCTAGATATCACCTGGCTTTTAAAGCAGATACTAGTAAAGCTTCTAGTCTTATATTTCTGAGCCAAATTTCGGAACTTAAACTTCCCAGTTGTTCAGATGGTCACAGACCACCTCCAGTGTCCATTTGATGGAATACTTTTTGTATTTTTGGTTTTTTTTAGTTACTTGCTATGACTTGGAGGATAACATCCATTTCCACTACTCCCATTTAAGGCCAATCCTTACTGATATATAGGATTTCACCCCTGAATTGAAAGGTTGATAGAGCAGATAACTTCCCTGTGGAATAATCAGGAGAGCTGGCAGTATTTGTTTAGGGTTGTAAAGAAGGAGAGGAAAATGGGACAGTTGAGTGCGGGGGAGCAAACAGTGTTTAAGAGAAAATAATAAATCTGGGAAGTGCAAAGTGGTCCAAAATAGTTCTGTAATTATAGACGTCCCTACCCCTCAACTTGAAGCTATGGGTAGAAGAGATGTGTGATTGAGACTTGAAAAATTCCCAGTCAAATTAAGTAGCTCTTGATTCTTCAAGAGATACTAGTGCTTCTGGTATAAATATATCAAGTATCTGCCAATGGTAGTTAATTTACACAAGCCCGTTTCATC
Organism: Ornithorhynchus anatinus; assembly: GCF_004115215.2. Taxonomy (NCBI): domain Eukaryota; kingdom Metazoa; phylum Chordata; class Mammalia; order Monotremata; family Ornithorhynchidae; genus Ornithorhynchus; species Ornithorhynchus anatinus. Next base: position 10,526,683 of record NC_041735.1, on the reverse strand, counting down.
TCAAACACAAAGATTTCTTTTGTAATGAGTATAAAGTCATTATCGTAGATTTGATACTTCTAACCTTTGAAAACGTGAGAAATGTAACCTGTGGGGGAAATTCTTGAATTAAAAATGCCTATGAATAGCCCTTCGTGTTTGAAAATGCTACAACTGGCCTCCGTTTGTGTCAGAGAGAGAGAGAGTCATTCTTTTGTCCACTTTACCAGAAATTTTGGGTCACATTAATATCCCCCTGCGATTTAGAGTGAGCATTGCACCCCCAATTAGCTGCTTGGACACCAACCAGAAACCAGTTTGGGGCTGCCAATCTACATAGGAATGGAATTGGGGGGGTTAGGTTTGGGGGAGAGGGGCAAAGATGTAGCCTACTGCCAGTAGGGCAACACTCATGACTTGTTCTTGCTGTAGTGTTCATGGCTTGCCTTGAGCCTCCCCTAATAATAAATATAATAAACATGGTATCTGTTAAGCACTTACTAGGTGCCAAGAACTGTAGTAATAATGATGATAATAATGTCCCAGAGTACTAAGCCCTGGGATAAATACATGATAATCAGATCAGACACCATCCCTCTCCTACAAAAGGTTCATGGTCTAAATGGGAAGGCAGTACTGAATCTCCATCCCGCTCCTGGTTCCCTTGTACCCCACACAGGCAATAGTAGAGCGTGCAGTGTGTGGACATGGGGTTCCTCATCAACAGAAGACCATGCTCTAGTCTCACCTGTTTTTAAGCCACTGTGGAATCTGGAATTTATTTTGGTTTTATGAAGGGTTGGAGGATTCCTTAACTTTCATGAAAAATAGATTGTTGTCCGTAACTGTGGGTTGTGATTTTATTGTGTGTACAGTATAAGATTTCAGACAAAGATGTGGCCTGTTGAATGGACTATGAAGCTGGAACAGTTGGATATTTTCTTGGTTTAGCAAAATATTCACTTAAAATTTTAACAGCAATTTTTAGATATGGAGGAAAAACTGTTTTGAAGTATATCAAAATCTGATTTAAGGAAGTGGAGAATAAGGGTTATTCTTCAGTTTCATAAGCAACACATCTATCACAGGCAGGTTAACTTCCTCTACAACACTGAAGGTGGTTTAGAAATGTCCTGGAACTGAATAAAGGAAATCTCCTTTTAAGCAACTTTTGGCTCTCTGCACTTTTGAATGCTTTGTAGAATTCGTAGAGTTTGGGTTTTTGGGTTTTTTGTTTTTTTTTTTTTTCAAAAGACCGACAGACTGCACGCAGTGGGATCAATCATATTTGAGTGCGCGCTGCATGCAGCAGAGCACTATTCTAAGGAGTTTGGAAAAGTACAATAGAAGTGTGTGAAGTGTGTGGCGCTTAAATCAGAACTTTATATCCATTAACCATTGCTAGTTGCTTAACTTTAACATATGGGAATAGGTAAATTAAAACTGCTTAAATAAGTATTTCTTCACATTTTGGAACATTTAATTTTTCCCAGCTGGAGTTGCTGGGCCTTAAAAATTTGTTGGGTTTTTTTTGTTGTTACTGTCAGAGGAATTGCAGCTATAATACATTTAATTACATTTTTGGGCTTTTTTGGGTGTTTTCTTGTTGTTCAAGTAGTGACTCTTAAAAATGTCTATGTATAAATTAAAGGTAAATTAAAGGTTTAAAGGTTGGTCACAGTGGTGGCGGGTAGCCCAAACAGCATCTCATCTGAATTATTTCAAAACAATATACATTCTTGATTAACTATATAGAGAAAATTCTCCTTGGGTGTATATTGAAAACACTGTATAAAGGCAATCATAATCTTCTGATCCATACTAGAGAACATGAGCTATGATAGCAAATACAAAGGACCCTTTTATTTTCTTTTGTCATCCATAGCAATTTAGGGACAAGAAAGCATTTAACCTAAGTTTTCTTTGGGGAAAAGAGTAAAGGATACTTTTTTTTTAAAAAAAAAAGCACTCCAATCATCAATAATGTCTCTGTAAAATCACCTAAGAATTTGTTAGAATGTTTTAGGGGCATTTGGGGAAATAATCTGAGCTTTCAAACCTGCCTCTATAGGACTGGACAACCATTTGCATGTGGTTTTTTTTGTTAAATAGTGGCTGCCTTTTATTTTATTTTTTTTGGTGATTGTGGCTAGCACCAACTTAAAATCCAGTTGGTTGTTTTAACACTGCATTTTTACTGAAGTGTTGTGGACCTGCCCTACAGCTTTTGAAAATAATTTCAAGTGAGCAGGTTAATTGGAGTAAAGAAGCTTACTGACAGGAAACATTTATCCCCTTCAAATATAAGGGCTGTGTGGTTTTTATCCCCCCTTCTCAAGATTCTTCCTGTTTAGTATAAAGTGTAAAGGAGAGAGCTTAAGAATTCAATTTACACTCCATAACCCTTGTTTAGAAACTTTAGTTTAAGATTGAAACTAAAATATATGCCAGTTTTATTTAGTTCAGCTATAAAACATCATTAAACTTATGTATATATTTTACCAATATATCCCATAAACTTTTTAGGCATAAAAGATGTAAAAAATATTTCATTTTATCCTGAAAATGGTATTTATGATACCTGTCATTTGAGTTCCAAGTAAACATTGTAGGCAGTATTGCTAACTGAAAATTTTATTTGAATTACTGGAACCTTTCTCTTTTTCATTTAACCTTCAAGCTTTAAGTTTGTTACATAGGGAAAGTTAGATGGCCCATATGGCTGTTGGGTTGTGACCTTGTGATTTCCTTGAAATAGTGACTAATGATTTAGTTACAAGTTTACTGATTGTCACTGAAGATTGTTTCTTCACTAGTCAAATTGAGAAAAAAATCTTTAGCCTAAAGTAAATGTCACTTTCTGTACTGCTACATGCAGTGTCCAAATTGCATAACAATTTGTGTGTGTAGCCTTTGGAAGAATTAAGCCTAGCTATATGGGTAGATAGTATTAATTTTGATGTGCTTCATTGCCTGCCAGTTAATGAAGGATAAAGTCCAATATACAGATCTATTGATAAGTCCCTGTGTCCTAAGTGTGCACTTGTGGGTGAGTTGTATCATTTTTTTTAAGGGTAATTTTTGAGTTTTGACTTCAGAAATGAGCTGATATTTTGAGAGTCCCTAGGATTTCATTTATGCAGTAAAATATCACCTAGTTTCATTATGCTACTTTTCATGTGGGTTGTTTGGTTTTTATATAAATAATATGTGTTTATCCTTTGAGATTATTTGGGAAATTGTGATTCACCCCAAACTGAGTAGTTACAGAAAATTTGAGAAGGGAAAACATTTCATGGAAATATGTTTTTAAATAAAGGCACTGTATGAATGCACAGCTTTCTCTGAAAAATGTAACTTAAGCAACCATTGAGAAATGCTTTTCTATAAAATTGTATGAAGAGCAAACGAGTACAGGTTAACTTGAAGTAACATTCCTGTTAACATTAGCATAAGATTATCGAAGAAGAATCTTCAAAATTTTAATGTTACATAAGATACAGTCAAGAGTTTTAAACAGCTATAACTTTATAAGTGTCTCATGAATTTAAATAGTCAATTTTCAGTAATCCTGAGGTGGGTATTTCTGAGTAAGTGGAAAATACAGGAGTAAACCTAGTTGCATTGAATAGAAAATATTCTTATTGATTTCTGAGTTCTTATAACAAGATTAACTAAACATTCATTTTGCAGGTTTTACACCACTGTCTAAAAGACTGATCAATCTTCATTGGAAAAATAAATCTATAGTATAGAGGGACTAAATTAGGACCTGAAAAGTTTGGTGACATAACTTCGTTTCTATCTAATTATATAATACAGGATTACTTCCCCCCCCTCCAGTTTAGACTGTGAGTACCATGTTCAAGTCGGTTATCTTGTATCTACCTGGTTATCACCGTATCTCAGTACAGTACCTGGAACCTAATAAGCACTTAAGTACCATAATAAAAAAATTATTTCTTCCATTTAGTAGTATGATACTGACCTCAACAGTTATAGTCATGTTAATGAAGATGAGGCACTTCCACGATAACATTTGCTTAGGTAGATTTGGTTTGAAGCTTTTGGGGGGTTGGTTTTTTTTTTTCCATTATGAAGTCATGCCCGATATAATATAGCTTGCTTCCTAGTATGAACAGGAAGTTGTTCCGTCTGGGTTTGGTATTTCATAAGTTATAAATGGTCTAAAGTTGCTGCTATAGGTTGGTTCTTGAAAGTTACCTGCATCTACTTTCAGGCTTGGTCTTTTCTGCTTACATCTGTTTAACAGTGTTACAAAAACACAGCAGGTGGCAACGGTGTGGCAATCAAGCCTAATTTGTTGTACTTAGGCCTGCCCAAATTATTGTGCTTTTCATCAAGCATTGTGTAATGTTTTGCCTTGGTTGATTTCAAGATCTGCAGGTACAGGTGGGATTTATTATTTGTAACTTCAGTCATGTACCAGTTTCTTTTGTAAAAACAAACACTGGCCTAAGTGCTGCAAAGCACTTTACCATTCATTTTTGGTTAGGTGCGGCAAGTCTGGCCCGCCACTGGCTTTCAGGGGTATGTAAGTACCAAAGTGATCTCTCACTTTGTTTATATTGGGATTATTTAAATTGTGTCTAACACGACAAGATGAGTTACATTGCTTAGTCTCATACGTTAGAGATGTCTTTTTAGAACAAGGCTGCAGGTCAAGTGCCTCCATTTGAGTTTTAGGCATCCACTATGAAAATGCTTTGGAAAGGGTATTTGTCCTTCTTGGTTTTTTTTTTTTTTTTGGTAACTTGGAATTTTCTTTTTCTGTGTTAATGAGTTAACACAGTTGTCTAGAATGCAGGTTGGCTCCCTTCCTGTAAATTAGTGGAGTATAGGGTGTAAGATTACAGTATTTCCTTACTTTCTCCGCTATTCCTTCAGCCCCAGAAAAGGCAAACTTGATGATCAGTACCATGTGTGGACGTTTCATAAATCAGTGTGCGTATCCATGAAAAATACCAAAATAATTTTGGGGAGTAGGATGGGAGAGGTGTTCTGAGAGTAATGCGGCTATGTGTGCCTGAGTGGCATTTTTTGGAGAACATTTATACTCCTGAGAGTCCTTGCTGTAAGACATTCTTCAACCTTTATTGACTTGGCACAGCAATGATAGTAACTTGTTTCTTTTTTTTCTCCAGCATAAAGCAATTTTGTAGTTGTTTCTAATTACAGTACACTTTTTTTATAGTATTTAAGTGCTGAAAGGGTGCCAGATATTAGCCAGATACAAGCTAATCAGGTTGGACTCGGTCCATATCCCATATGGGGCTCACAGTATTAATCCCCATTTTACAGATGAAGTAATTGAGGCACGGAGAAGCTAAGTGACTTGCCCAAGATCACACAGCAGGAGACAAATGGCAGACCCAGGATTAGAACCCAGTTCCTCCTCACTCCCAGGTCCATGCTCTATCCATTAAGCCACGCCACTTTGCAAAATACATAAAGCATTTGGTCTTCAATATGGAATGAAGGCTGATTTTTTTTCTTTAACATAATTTAAAAAGGTCATCCATTCAAGCTCCCCATTTCATAATATCAAATATTGACTGCCTCCTATTTTTCTTGGTAATTAGCATTTTTCAGTAAAAAAGCTTCTTTTAGTGTATTACCCAAATGGCAAATGACACATTCAGTAAAAACTCATGAGTAAAACAGGAAAGAAGAAAAATTAAGTTTTTGATCTGCATTTTAATGAAAAGAAGCAGTATCCCATCAATGAAACTTTTATTTGCTTTTGGGAGCTGTAAAGACCTTGTCCATTTTTTGTTTTGCATTTTAAGAGGTATATGTTGAATTCTTACCATATGTAATGGGATGCTCTTGGAGACCCAGAGTCATAAGGCAACATGAGACATCCAATTCTCTACTTTAACAGAGGGGTTTCATTCTTGCAAAATCCTGTGTTAAGAAAAGTTGTCAGATGCTCTGCATGTGTGCACAGACAGTTTTTCCAATACTGCATTGTGCTATATCCAAACAGGCGTACGTGGAATTCCCTGACGTTTTAGCCAAAGTGTGTCATACATGCTATGACACATGGAGTGTATTCATATATATTTCAACACTAGTTTTCAGTTTTGTTTGGTTTTGACTTATATTTTAAGATAGTGCAACCTTTATATTTTTAGATGGGGTTGATTGGTTTTCTGGGAAGGGGTGAGATGGGATTTGCTGTAGTTGGCAAGGTATCCATGTGATTTGAAAGAGTTAATATGCTCCTCAGAGTTTCACATTTACTCTCAAGACCTAATTTAAGCCCTGGAAAAATCTTTTTTGTCCCTCGAATTTTTTTAAGAACCGAACTCTGCAATAGAACTAAGAAAAACATTGATAAGTATTTTTACCTATTGAGTTTGCAACACTTGATCTTTGTTTTTCAAATGTCCAAGTCCATCACTTAGCCTACTTATATTTCAGAGGCTTAAAAATGCTGCATCCCAAAGTTAAAGTTTAGGTCTATGAAATCACTTTTCAGAAAGATATCGTTATAGCAATCCAGGATTGTGCTTTTAAAGGATTGCATGCTAGAGCAAAGGCTGTGTAGTTAGGGAAACATGGCTTAGGTGGAATGAGCCCAGGCCTGGGAGTTACAGATCTGGATTCTAACCACAACTCTGCCCGTTTGACACTAGGCGAGTCACTTAACTTCACCTACAGTGAAGGTCCTCAGGTTCCTCACCTGTAAAATGGAGATGAAATACTTCTTAGATTGTGGCCCCATATGGCTCAGCATTAGTGGCTGATCTGATTGTCATATTTATCCCAGGACTTTAGTACAGTACTTGACACACAGTAAGTATTTAACAAATACAATAATAACTCAAAGCACAACTTAATGGCTTGGGGTGAAAACTTTCAGGTCTTTATGGATTTGTTTTTCTGAGCCCTGTAGTATTTTTTTGTTTAAATGTGGCTCTTGCTACCAAAACTCCTGGTCTCCTTTGTAATTTCCAAGAGATGAGAATTTGTCAATGAGCTATCCAAAATGTAGGTAGAAAATAGCTCATTCAAGGTTGTGGATAAGGGAAAAACAAAGGAAAGTCTTTAAATCATACTAGAATTTTTGTACCTATTTAAATACTAGCAATCATCAATTAATCTGATTCAATTGAAGAGATTGGGATGAAGGTATATCTTTGGTACTGCTGACTGCAGACAATCTCTAGAAGGTTGGTCTGATAGCAATTTGCTAATGAAAAATTTCTTTGCAGTGGAACAAATTAACCTTGTTAGTCTCCGGAAGTCAGACTTTAAATGATTTAATGGTGATAAGATTTGCCAATATAGAGTAGTGCCATCAGATAATTTAAGAAATTCATTTTGTTTTTAAATTCTAACCTATGGCTCAAAGGTTGTTTGTTTAGCACGTAATAATCCTCAGACATAAGCTCCTGTACCTTTGCCATATATATGTAAGTGAATAGTCATAAATTTGAGCCAGCTTGACCAAGGTAGACAAATTGACAAGCCTTGAAAGTTTGTGGTTTGTTTTTTTTTAAATTTTGCACTTCCAACTAAAGCTGTTTGAACAACTTGATTGCTATTGATCAAAATTCTATGATTCAGAAACAAGCTTTGCTTCTGAATTCCTAGAATATCCATATGGGTCGCATTCATTTCATTTGTTTTTTGCTGAAAAATCTTATTTTAAGAGGAGTATGCTTTGGGGATTATTCTAGAGTCTTAACTTGGAATGCTGGGTTTTTCTTCATTTCCTCAAAAGAGATAGTATCCTATGAGTAATTCTTTTTCAGAGTCTTTTAAGTGCATTTATGCAACCTTCCTTCTTAAAACTTTAACTTGGAACGGTCAGCTAGCATCTACTAAATGCTTAATTCCAATTTGAATAAACGTCTTTAGTTTCAATAAAATGTATGCAAATTACAGGAAATTGATGCAGAGGGAAGAGTTAAGATTATAAGATTATTCTTGTTTATGAATGGGAAGAATATAGATAGCTTAAATGAAATATTTGCCAATACCTTAGATGAGATGGAAAGTTTTTGCATTTCCACTTTCTGAAGCCTTATTTTTTACACTAATGTTTCTGATTTGTATGTGTCTTTTTTTTTTTCCAGTTGAAGATCCTGTCTCAGCATTCCTTTGGCTTCATCTTGCTCAACTGAATAATTTAGTGTAAATTAGCTGGGAAAATAAAACTTCTTTGTTCTGACTGGATTTGAAGTATTATAGACAAAACCCTGAGGATCTTTATGCCTACCCACTCTCACCAGTGATTGTCCTATAGCTTTGGAATATATAGGACTACAGATCCACAACATACCTCCTGTAGACAGTTATGGAAAACTCTTGCTGTGGTCTGGAAGACTAGTGTATCGGAGGAATTCACACAAGAAGTCCTACAAGTGCCCTTATTGCGACTGCAGAAATTTCCAAAGAACTTGGCATTTCTTCTGATTACAGCAAGAAACCAGCAGAAAACATGCCAACACAACCTCTGTTAGCCTACATGGATGGACCAGATGGAATAGCCAGTACAGTTGGTACACGGATGGAAATTAATGATGCCTCCATGTCAATCAAAGGGACCAACACCATCTCTTACAAAAACATACCCGAAAAGTTTTTAATGGAAGCAGAAGGATGCATGCCTTTGGATTGCATGTTTTGTGATCAGACTTTTAAACATCCAGAAGACCTCAGTAAGCATGTCTTAACCCAACACAGACCCACTCTCTGTGAACCAGCGGTATTGCGGGTTGAAGCAGAGTACCTTAGTCCCCTTGACAAAAATCAAGTGCGAACGGAGTCTGCTTTGCAGGAAAATAACGGCAAGGAAAATGAATTCAGTTGTGAAGTTTGCGGGCAAACATTTGGTGGAGCTTTTGATGTCGAGACCCACATGAAAAAACATAAGGACTCATTTACTTATTGGTGTAGTGTTTGTGGAAGAAGATTTAAAGAACCATGGTTCCTTAAAAATCACATGAGAACACACACTGGTAAACCTGGGTCTAGGAACAAACTCCAGCAGGGCTCGGAGAGTCCAGTAACCATAAACGAAGTTGTTCAAGAGCATGCAGCAGAAAACGTAACGTCGCCCTACAAAATCTGCATGGTTTGTGGTTTCTTATTTCCCAATAAAGAAAGCCTGATTGAACACAGCAAAGTGCACACCAAAGAATCTATTTCCAGTGGTGGTGATACGCAAGTTGTCGGTGCCAACGAAGGAAGATTTGCATCTCCAAGGGAAGAATTCCTGCAGTTTTTAAACTTAAGGCCAAATCTGAGTCCGGAAAACGTTGGGAAGTCGGCGAAGTCTGCAAAATGGATTGCTGAACTAGACCCATTCAACACATATCAAGCATGGCAGTTGGCTACCAAAGGCAAAGTTGCCGTCGGCCGCGGAGAAGTTAAAGAACCAGGGCAAGAAGGAAGTACGGACAATGATGATTCTTGTTCAGATAAAGAAGAACTTGGAGAAATTTGGAATGCTAATAAAACCAGCCACACTGAAAGTACCGGAAAGTCCAAAACAAATAAAAGCAATTGTTCAGGAATTGCTAGTCTCTCCCAAGACAAAGAGAAGCTCAAACATACCAGTGGGGAAGTGCCTTCCATGGATGTAGAATCTAAACTCTCCCAGAACAAAGAGAAGCCAACACACTGTGCAGAGTGCGGCAAAGCCTTCAGAACATATCATCAGTTGGTTCTCCATTCGAGAGTGCATAAAAGAGATAGAAGAACGGATGCTGAATCCCCAACGACTTCCATTGAAGGGAGGCAGCAGAGAACGTGTTCTCCGGACATGAGTACCGCTCTAGATGAAAATGGAGCGATGGACAGAGTGGAAGGCGGTTCTGAAGATGGATCAGAAGATGGGATTTCGGAAACGCTTCATTTAGGTAAAGTTATGATCCTGAAATCTTCCATCTCCTGTATCACAAGACTTTTATTTTATTTTTTTTAATTCCTTTAAGAGAATTATAAAAGTGAATAATTGCCTTAGAACAGTTAAAAACCGTGAATTATAATTAGCAGTAATAAGTCCCTCTCAAGTTTTGGTTGTTGGCTCTTTTACTTATATTTTTCAAAATCCAAGCCAAATGCAGTCTTCGTGTTAATTTTTTTTAAAGTTACTGGTAATTGGTACGTGGGGCCAAGAAAGGGGCTGCAACTTACACGCATTATTTTAGTCTGTATAAATTTCACTTGATTATGAACCAAGATGCTGCAGTGTTGAAAGGTCCTTAGAGCGAAAGTCAAATGTTTCACACGGAAACTGTTTTCTAGTAAATATCTGCATTGCTCTTCTTTGCCATAGAATGGAGGATACTCATTCTTAGTAAGAAAGGGGCCAGTTGGAAACTGGAGCCACATGAGCGACGGGCTTCCTGCCAAGCCCCAGTTGTTCTCTCTGTGTGTCATCCAGTCCCGTGTCTGGCTGTGTGTGACCCTCCCCAGCCGTCTGTCTCACTCTTTCTTCCCAGGGTGCTGAAAATGAAATGATGGCACTGCTCTTTTTTTTTTTTAATATGCTATCTAAGCGCTTTACCATGTGCCAGGCACTTTAGTAAACGCTGGAGTAGATACGAGCTAAATCAGGTTGGACCCAGTTCTCCAGTTCTCGTCCTATGTGGGGTTTACAGCCTTAATCTCCATTTTATAGATGAAGTAAATGAGGCACAGTTATAAAAGTTATGCATTATACCAGTGCATAATAGCAGGGGGAGATGTTTGATAATTGTAAAAAAAAAAAGGTATAGCATAACTAAATCCGTAGAGAAATGACAGGAATCATTTCTCTAAGAATCAGGGGGAAAGCAGCCAGGCCTTGTGATTCCTATGTTGTAGTTTCTGGGGCCCCGTAGGGGGACAGGGACTCTGCCCAACCTGATTATCTTGTATCTACCCCAGTATGAAGTTGTGTGCTTGGTACGTAGTAGGGGATTAATACATGCCATAATAATGGTATTTATTGAGTGCTTATTGCGTGCAGAGCACTGTATTAAGCACTTGGGAAAGTACAGTACAAGAGTTAGTGGACATGTTCCATGCCCACAAGGAGCCTGCAGTCTAGAGGGGAGACCGACATTAAACTGGATGTGTACGTAAGTGCGGTGGGGCGGGGTAAATACATAGGGCTTCAAGGGTACAGATTCAAGTCAGAAAACTGGGAAGATAAGTTGATTTCTTACTATTGACAGATTCCACAATTTAAATTTAATACTTGTAGTTGAGTGCTTTCTCTGTGCCCCAAAAAGGGCTGGGATAGATACAGGATAACAACCAAGTTGAACACCATCCCCATCCCACATGGGGCTCACGATCTGAGTAGGAGGAAGGCCGTTTTGATTCCCCGTTTTACAGATGAGGAAACTAAGGCATAAAAGTGAAGTGACCTCTACGAGGTCACTCAGCAGGCATATGGCAGGTGTGGGATTAGAACCTAGGTCCTCCAACTCCCAAGACTGAGCTTTTCCCGCTAGGCCGTGCTGCTTTAATCTTTTAAAATTCTTTGAAGCATTATATAAAGTTTAGTAAAATGGATAACGTACCAAAGTAGGAGTTCTGTCTCTCTTGCTGACTTGTATAAACCTACTGTGCCTCAGCATTTTAGTTTATCAAATGGAATGTAAATATGTCTCCAGTTCATCGGGGCCAGTGAGGATCAATGAGTTAAAGTACTTTGAGTCCTTTGGAAGAACTCTTAGGAGAGCACAGAAATCCTTGGTAGAGTAGCAATGATATTAAAATAGTCACCTAGTCGTCATGGTTTTTTGTGCCAAATTCAAGTAATTTTCAGTGCTTATTTTATACATGAAGGTCACTTACGTAACCCTAGGATGTTACACAATGTACAGGATAAGTATCCCAACAAAGTCCTAGGAATGGGAAATTGCAACAGTTTGTAGTTTTCTAACAAAGGCATTTGCAATGTTCATACCTATTGTCCATCCCCCCCTAATTTTCAAGAAAATCCTTTGAGCAGGGCTACACACTTATGATACTGCTCAATCCTGAGTGTTAATATAGGACACCTATCTTATCTCGAGTTTTCAAATGGAGAAACTTGCCCAAGGGGGAAGTGCCACTCAAGAGAGTAGGATGTTTAACTTGTCTTGTGGTGAGTCACTGATGAATCTGGGAGCTATAACTAGGTTTACTGACTGCTTCTTAATGTTGTTGGTGCACATATTTAACCTGCTAAATAATGCAAGTAATGATTTTCTGAGTCAAAATTAAAGACCTAAAATGCTTCAATTGTACTCCACCCAGTATTTTCAGAGGCTCTGTGACTAATTGATCCTCTCTTGTTTTCTTGGAGAGGGAATGTATTTAAATAAAGGAGGAACATGACATTTTAAAATACGCGCTAGGTATGGACTCTACGGAAGGCAGTAAACATCCATAAGGACCTAGAAATTTCCTAATGACTATTATTTCTTAGAATCAATTGCAGTGATACCACTGACCCAGCTAAACACATTTATATGCTAACTTTTCTATTTTTAGATTGCAATTAAAAAATCTCAACTATCCTATGGGGTCAGGATATTTTTCAAAAATTTGTTTTGTCATAGATGTTTTGTGCAAAGTATTCCTCATCCTTGTTCTAAAGACTGAGCTGTAATTGCCACTACCCTCTAGTGGTAAGTAGGTAGCTGATTTTAAATGAAGAAACAAGGATGAAAATGGCCATGGATTCCACAGTTCTTCCAAAGAAGCTCTTTTCTTTTTAGCTAGTGCCTTCTCCCTCAATCAGTTTTCTCTCTCTCTTTCAAATACTGCTCCTGAGAAGAAAGGCTATTTGAATCTTTTAATGATATGGCCTTTGCTTAGTCCCAAGAGGAAAGGGACCGTGTCTTTATTGGGTATACATTGTGACTATCACTTTTAAATGGCAGAGTGTTGTTGTTACTTTAGAAATAAAATGTCAGTGTAGTTTGGAGACAAATTGGTAGGCTGGTTAAAGACTATCATATTACTGGTAAAAAAATAATGTGACAGTTCACACAAGTTTTTTGTTTCAGTGCTTTCTCAGCAAAATGTATCTCTAGTTCCTAAAGCAGTTAGGGAAACTAGACAGAGTTTGCTTGGCGTGTGAGTAATTTTTATTAATGATTAAAATCACTGAGTTATGTTTACCTATATTTATTTTCTTAATGTGATTATTTTATTTAAGATAAAAATGAAGATGGCATGGAACGAGGAAAAATTAAGAATCTTGCATCCTCCAGAGAGTGCAGCTATTGCGGAAAATATTTCCGTTCAAATTATTACCTCAATATTCATCTCAGAACTCATACAGGTAAATAAATGTCTGTGGTTTTATTTTAAAAATGTTCAGTCTTACCTAAAAATTCAGGAAACTCTTAATTCAGCTTGGTTATCATCCCAAGACTAGATGTTAGAGTATTTTGAAACAGACACATACTTTACACATCCTTTGCATCTTTAAGAATTTCAGAACATTTTGAAAATATTAGTATATAATGTTTTTACTATTTTGACTGTCAGTACTTGGCACTGAACTAATTATATAGTCTCTTCTATGGTTTCAATCATGATTATTGAAGCTCCATCTTTAATATCTTTAACTTTTCTTCACTTTAACGTAAGGGACTTTACAGAGATTATCTGTTTACAGGCAGTTCTACCACTTAACGTTTTGACTTAAAATGCACTTTTCAGGAAGCAGTTGTTGTGAATCAGTGAATTTTCTCATAGGAACAGTTGTTCTAAATGGGGGATTGGTTCCTGAACCCAGTTCAGATAACCCTATCTTTATGAAAATTTCCCAGAATTTTGTTTGTAGATGAGTAATATATTCTAGGTGAGTAATATGGCTACATGAGTATATTTATATTGAGTCAGAAAGGTTCCACGGTAGAATACCTGTCTTTATTGGAAGCAAACTGGACGTTGACCCTCCCCAGGTCTCGCCGCCCACCCCCTTCCCCAAATTTCCCCTCATTTTACCCTCCACATTGTGGGTTCTAAACATTGTTTCTCCATTTCCCAATGGCTCCTGTGCGAGCTGCTTCCTTCCTTTCCCTGCATCTGATGAACCACTGTTCTGCCATTAAGGAAGGTAGTGTTGTAAGTCAAAACCTGTGAGTGGTAAAGCTGAGAAGGCTTAAGCTTAAAAGACTGCCTGCATGTCCTGGTTTAGTTCTTTAAATTGCTTATCTGAAATTTACTGTCTTGATCAGTTAGTAATTGACACTTATTGACAAAAAAACTCCCTATATCCTCAAGTTTCCTCCCTCCGAACTTTGTTTTAGGAGAGAGATTGCTTGGAAACTTCTTTCCAGTGTAGTGAACTCCCCAAATCTTGATGAACAATCTTAAATTAGAGCCTTCATTTGAAAATGTCTCGCTGGAAGGAAGGACTGTTATTTTTTGGAATTAACACTGTTACCTGATCTCTCAAAGTGTCCTCGCCCTGCTGGGTTTATGTTGTTAAAGTGCATGAACTTAAATCTTTCAACCATTTATTCCAGGTGAAAAACCGTACAAATGTGAATTTTGTGATTATGCAGCAGCCCAGAAAACATCTTTGAGGTATCATTTAGAGAGACATCACAAAGACAAGCAAGTGGATATCACAGCCGAAGTAAAGAATGAAGGTAAAAACTCATTACTATGTCGGGAGACTGAAGATGCCCTAGTAACGATTAATGGTGCTCAAACCAAAAATTTGAAAAGGCTTTTTGATGGTACCAAAGATACCAAAGGCTGCCCTCCTGCAAAGCAACAAAAAGAGATGCCGTCTGCCTTTCAAAATCCTCTGGGCAGTGACATCCTGTCATCCTTGAAGGATTCTCAGGATTCCAGCAAAAACACAGTTGGTGAGAGCTCTGCTAAAAACAGTGAAAATTCAGCCACTCGGCATCAGGAAAAATTAAAGAAGAGAATCGTGAGCGAACTTCAAGCAAAAAATGCCGAGGTAGGTGTTAGTCTTGACTCGAGAGGAGGCGTCGCCTGCGAGATTGACATCGATGTAGAAGAGGTGAAAGAGATTGCACTAAACTGTAAACACAAACCCAATATGGACTTTCAAGAAAAGCCTTTAAACTTGTCTACTGGGACCACTCAAGAATTTGTGGCAGTTTCTGTTGCTCGAGGTTTATTAGCAACCAGCACCTGCCCGTTTTGTACTTACAGAACACTTTACCCGGAAGTCCTCATGATGCACCAGAGACTGATGCATAAATATAACCCTGACATTCATAAAAATTGTTGCAGAAATAAGACTTCTGCCAAAACCAGGCGTACCGGATGCCCACCAGCTTTACTTGGAAAAGATGTGCCTCCCTTGGCCCCGAATCCCGTTAAACCCAAGGCATCCCTACCCACACAACCAAAATCTCTGCAGCCAGAAAAAGTTAAGCACTGCCCACCTCTGCAGAGCAAAGTCCCACTTTCTTCAGGAATGGACTCCAGCACTTTAGCCCCAAACAACCTGAAGTCTCACAGGTCACAGCAAAATATTGGAGCTCCAGTGGGCACCTATCGACAGCAGCCATCTGAAATTCATTCTAAACCCAGCGTTTCTCCGGTACCGGACCGAGTGAAAAGATCGGAAGCTAAGTCGAAGTCTCTGAACGTAGCATCCTTGCAACCTGGAGGAGCCAATGGTAATATCAACGGCTCCATTGAGTATCCCCTGAAAAATGAAAGTGTGTGGCCTAACAGTCAAGGAAGAGAGTACTTTTGTAATAGGACCGTAGGTAATGTCAGTACGGAATTTGGAGAAACGTCCTCAAAAAGAGTTAAGCCTAATATATTAACTCTTGACCTCGACTCTACTATGGCAAATTACAGAAGAGGGTATGACATAAATAGATACCGTGTTGCAAGTAGAATTGCAAATCTGTTACCTCAGGAATGTCCGTGCACACCTGCTACATCTGTTCTGCCAACTAAACAAGGACTCCTGAATTCAAATGAAGTTGATTCTCAGAACGTACTGACTATTTTAAAGTCCTATGAGCCATACAGTTCCGGATCACTCTACAGTTCTTGTGGACCAAGTGGAAGTCAAGTATCGAGCTCAACGTTAGAAGGTATTGTCTTTTAATATCTGAAATAGTACTCTCTTTTGGTTAAAATGTAATGTTGACCATTACTAAGATCTTATGGTAAACAACTTAAAACTAGTGCACTTTGGGCTTACAGAGGTGTACTTATCACCAAAATGCCACTGCTAGTACGGATTCCCCGTAATGTGATCCCCAAAAGGTAGATTGCACTCCTGATAACGCAGTGGAGTATCCTGTCCTTCAGAGTCTAGTTCGCTTCTGACCTCCATTATGGATTCCTTCTGTTCCCTAGTGTGTCCTGAACAGTTATTAGAAAGCAAAATACCTCATGCTTCCATAACTGTAGGAATTAGTAGAATCCTGAGGGGTCTCTTCTCTAGTCACCGGTTCTCCTCTTCTTCCCTTCCTCTACTCCCTTTTAATTTTTGGTAACGCAGTCGTAAAGCCACTGGGAGCCATTCAAATGGAGCAAGTTAAAGTTTAGTCAATCCTTTCGTCAAGCAGGTCTTCATTTGGCATCTTGCATAGATTTCTCTTGAGGAGCTGGGGAAAGTTCTTCTGGCACAACGCGTGCTTTATCTGAATTAGACCCACGATGTAGTGCCTGAAAAAGTGGCAAAGCAGGTTATTGCATGTTTCTACATGTTACTACAGTAACATGCAGTTCTTTAAGAAAGCAGTGGCCGTGTTATAAGAGAACTGACTGGACTTAGGAACTTTAAAATAGCTTGAAACCTATTTAGCTTACATACAACATACAACGTGCAATATATCCTTAGTATATTTTTCTGTAACACGTATCCAAATACTGTGCCTTTTTGGTGCTTCAAAAAAAAGGACATGATCCGAGGCATGCTATCAGTATCATGGGGACACGTTCCACTTGGCAGATTTGATTAAACCATGATGCCTTCTGCTATTGCTTGTAAAATGTGCCAGTTTCTGTTTTCCTGAAAACAAAAACATTCTTTCAACCACTGGGTTTGTGCTCTACTCAAACCTAGGAATATTTTCAGTGGGACACTTTCTGGTATAGCCGGATCCTGACTGATGCGTTAAGGATGTCAAATTCTCTGTCCTTCTCAGGTGACTTTTAATGAAAATATTAACATCTTTGCTTTTTATTATTTCCCTCTTCTACTATTTTTAAAATAGGTTAGAAGAGATTTGCCTAGCTGCACTTGTCACCTGACTGGCATCCTGTAATAATTTGGAGTGTATGTTGGCTTAAATGTGTGGCTTTTAAAAAGTGATGCTCAATACCTGTGTAAAGAATTATATGGTCATCTCGGTGTTAGTCTTTATCCACATTTCATGCCTCTCTTCATGGGGGAGGCAGTGGGGTGTTAGGAAGAGTCAGACCAGGTTTCTAGTCCTTGCTCCGCCACTGGCTGACTTATTTTGGACAAGTCATTTAACCTCCCAACTTTAATGTCCCCATCTGTTAGAGAGATCATATCCTCCATTCCATTTGTAGGGATGTTGAGGGGACAGCAAACTGATGTGAAAGTGGTTTTTATATGTCTAATGCAATATAGAAATTATAATTACTTTCCTTCCTCAGTGGAGGAATGGCCAGAATATGTGGGATGATGCGGGTCACTAAATTATTTCTACCTTCATGTCTCAGCCTGCCTCAGGTCACCCCTCTCATATAGCAGCTCTAGGGGCCAGAGGCTTGCCACAGCATCTGAGACTTTGGAGCAAGAGGGCATCACCATCACCACCCTCACCCTGATAGCCAGAAAGATTTTGCATGCGGCCATCTGCACTTTAGGCCTTCCTAAATAAATGGCTCTCCAACCACAACAATAGAGTGTGCGCCCAGATGTGGAAAGAGGTTGAAACTGAAATCAGTCCACATTGTTTCACATTAATAGCACCTACTTTGGTACTGGTGGATATTGAGACTACTGGCTAAATTCGATTTTTTGGGGTGTTACCTCTGAATTTCCATCAGCGTAAATCAGTGAATGTTGAGTATTTTTCTATTTCTTGCCACAATAGCTAAGGACAAAAATAGTGTATGTAATTTACAGGAAAAGTCAGGGAAATCTACCTTCAAAAAAGTATCACCCCCAAATAGAATTTTGTTGAAAATTGAAGCCTCCTCTCCATGTTCTATAACTTTATGGTTATGATAGGCTCCCATCTACCTTCCTAAATCATAGAATTACGATTTCTTTCTCCTTTCTTTTTTTTGGATTAATAGCTATAATTATGTCAGATTTGAAAGACTTTGTTCTGAGCTCTTTAGGGTTATTGTGTAATTGTATTCTACTGTGTAATTAGTGTGATGTCTTTGGATTTTTTTTTTGCAGTTTTTTTTATGTGCCCAAGCCAACTACTTGTTTTCCTTTCAAATAGTCCTTTTGTGTATAGATGTTCTTCCGCACATGTCCTCAGACCTTTTTGAACAGTATTGCTGTGCAAATTTTTATGGTCTCAACTAATTGAACAAATCGTAGCTATATATTCTTTAGGTGTGGGTTATTAGTCAATAACTTGAGTCTAAAAAATTTAGATTTCACAGCAAAATTTTAAAAGAAAAAACTTGAGATTGACTTGTGTGTTAATTGATTCCAAGCAAACTCTCAAACTTTGACAGACTAGGTTGTATGATAAAAATTTTTAACTTTTTTTTATCTAAACTCTTCTCTCAAATCAGGAAAAAGGCCCGTGTCTTATCAACACTTATCTAACAACATACTACAAAAAAGAAACTATGATACTCTTATTGGTAATGCACATAATCGGCCAAATGACAAGAAAACTTGATTTACGTGTATCTGGAGAAAAGGTAAGCATCTGTCCGCTTCATTTACATTTCTCTACATATTGTGTCAAGCTCCTCATAAAAAATGCCAGTGGACAGAATGAATAAATATTTGACCTAGTGGAATTATTCTCATATATGCCAAATACTTATAACCTTATTATATGTAACTAAAACATATAAAAATTCCAAAGTATTTTTTGAGGATTAACCTGCATCTTTGCATTATTTGTATTATACCTCATATCCCAATCTTAAATGATTTTTTTTTCCTAGGACAGTGGACAGTGTTTTTTTGTTAGGCTTCAATTAGGATCAGGTTCTGGTTAGGACCAGTGTAACTATAAGCAGAAGTAGGGTGGGGTGGAGGTTAAAGGTCTTCCCCTTTGTGTCTCTTGGCAGTATCTGCATTGTATTCTTCCTTATGCCTATTCTAATCTATTTTACACTTGTGTCTTCTCTTCAAGAGATTCTGTACAATTCACCAGTATTTCCTTCCTACAGTTTGAGAAAATGCAGTACTTTTCATTTCAGTGTATTGGCCTGTCCCATTTTATTTTTCCCCATCCATATCTGCCTTCAGAATGGTAATATCTTGGTTCTATCAGCACTTATGCTTTTTTTTTGTCTTTCTTGCATTTCTGAAACTTAATATCTGAGGATATACACCCTATCTACTGAGACTCTTACTAGCACTTTGTTATTCCTGGACATTTCTTATACTATGAACTACTGTAATATTAATGTCAATTTGTAATGGGCTGTTGGTGCTTTTTGGGGAAGCAGTTCAGTGTAGGACTTTAAAAAAAAAAAAAAAAGCACTGATTCTTTTTGATCGAGCCTGTCATAAAACTCTTTGTTTTTAACCTTTTTTCTAGGTTTAAGGATGTATAGTGTGCATTCCCAGTGGAGTTACCTTCAGATCATCCCTTGAGAAAATGAATGGTGAAAGCTACTGAAATAAGCTGTGATTGTACTGTACATATAAAGAACACTACAGTTTTATAACTTTGGTTGTGTTAAAAAAAAAAAAATTTGTACCAAATAGCAATAAAAATTGTAGTCTGAAAATGCTAAGAATGTATATCTCTATTTTGACCTTGAATAATATTTTTTTTAGAATTAATTGACCAAATATTAGATAGTTTTTGCATACTTGAGCGCTGCTGGAAAAAAAAATTGTTTGGAAAAAGTATATAATGCTTGCACCTCAGGTAAACTTTGTAAATATCTAAGTTGGAAACTTGCTTGTTAAAATACTGTGGTTCCCCACCCCCCAAACCCTTCCCTCCTCCCCGGCCCGACTCCTCTAAACTCAACATTTTGAGTGTTTCTGATATTATGCTTTTTCAGTTAAATATAATTTTATTTTAAATTCCCAATGATATGTATGATATCAAATCCTATGAAATCTGATATTGTTTTCTTTATAAGAATTGATGTGAACACGGTGGTATTGACTCTACCGGTTTGTGCTGCAAATACTAAAAATCAACTGTTTTGAACTCAAATCCTCTGTACTTTAAATATTTCCGCATGGTACCCGAGAGGTGAATTTCTTATTACCAGCTGTTTCATGATTTGATAATGACCTAGGGACCAAAAACACATCACTTTCTTAATTTTTTTAATGGGGTGTGATCTGGCGGGGTTTTTAAGAAAGTGTCTCTAGCAAGAGCCATTTGCTCATGAGTGCTCCCAGTATTTGATAGTCTGGTACCAAAAGAGTCAGATTACCCAAATTTTTCTATCCAATTTAATCATAATTGTTGAAATATCTTTGGACATTTAGCTCAAGCTAGCAAGAAAAATAGTCTGCAAAACGGTAGGAACTTTGGGAGGGATGGAGATAGCTTGCAGTTTTAAAATTAAAAATTAAAAATGAAAGGTTGGTATTTATATTTGGCAAGTCTGGAACTTTAGTTAATTGCCAATACACTGATTTGGGAATCAAGTGCTGGGAGATGGGGAGAGAGGATTGTTTTCAGTTGCCCACCTGCCTTCTTGTCCACTTGGTTTAGGAACAACAAATATTTTTCTCCAGGAACATGCAGCTTGGGTTTAAAAAGAGGACAACCACCAGTTTATGGGACATTTTAACTTTGGTTCTGTTGCCTCTACCTGCAGCTTAGAGTTGATTTTTTTTTTTAAACTTCAGCACATGGCTATGGTACCCTTGTACAGTATATTTTATTAATAAACTGTTTAAAAATATTTTGCACTGTTTATTTTCTTGGCCCATCCCTCACCACTTCCATATAACAAATGTAAATTGTTCTAAAGTAGCAAAACCTAGAAATAATCCTATTTTCATTATGCAACAGAAAACATTCTTGATGTATGTCTTAACTCTGTATTAAAGGGGGGACCTAATTGAGATCTGTTAAACTGGCATTTTAATGAAGTGCTGTGTATCAGGAAATTGTACACTATTTACTTTTTTTCCTGTTCATAAGCTGAGCCATATGTACATATCTAGATTTTGTTTTCATAGTTTTGCACTTTTATAATCTATTTTTGAAGATGAAATACATTTGGAAGATGGATAAACTGATTTTTTTTTTCCCCTATAAGATTTTACAGAATGCATGCCACAGCTATCATAAGTTTTAAAGAGATACATGACAGGGTTTAAAATTTAAAATGGACAAAAAAAATTACCAAATCTATTTGAAAACAATCACCTCTCCCTCTTTGCTGCAATTCAGTTTTCAGTTTTTTTCTGACTTGTCCTTTCAAACGCATTTCCAAACACACATCATTGTTTTTTCCATTTCTTGATTTCACAGCCCTCTACGTCAGTGAATGCTTTTGCCCATCAGTATTAGTTATTGGGATACTACTGGTTTTGTAATTTTTTTTTGAGATAACAGTGCATATATAGAGGTACAATTTGTTGGATTTTTGTTTATGTATTTATTTCATTCCAGTTTGTTTGATTTATTTTAATTGTTAAACCATAAGATGTCAAGCAGTAGAAATTATCCGTTTAATTTATAATGTATTTCAGTTTAGTCAAGGTATGTTATTATATGTGGATGTAAATATAGATTTGGTGTTTTGCAATCCTGGCTTTTGGTCTTTATTTGGAATGTTAACCTTCTTTGAACATTCAGTGGGGAGGAAAAAAAAAATTGTAGCAGTATTGCTAGCTAGAAGATAGGTTAATCTTCAAATTGGCCTGTGATAGAAGACCTTATTTTGGAGGGTTAACATTTTTTTTTCCTCCCAACCTCCAGGCAGTACATATAAAGAAAGATCCTAAACTCCATTTGGCAAGGAAAAGGTGCCTGCCCCCTGCTGTTTTTCACAAAATGGTTGCCCCATGTTGCTCACTCTTGGAATTACAACTGTTTTAGTCCCTGAGGGGAGAGAGGACTACATTTTTCTTTAGTTCCAATTCGTTTTTTAAAATGCCTGCTTTTGGAACAATTAGGAAGGGGCAAGCAGCCTTGGTATATTTGAGAAAAAGAAGAAGAAAAAATTGGGTCGGTATGTTGGATATAGTTTTGCAGTGCAAATCTTCCTATAGCACACAGAACTAGAGTGAATCAAGTAAAGATTCTTTTCATCCAAATGGCTTTATTTTTTTTAATAAGTGACTCAGCTGCAAATTGCACTTGGAAGAAGATATAGTGACCATATATTATTTCATTCTGCATTCGTGGGCATTTCCATGATCACATACCTTCAAGTTTGAAATATATTGGGGCCAACCAAAAAAGAAGATCTCAGTTTTTCTATTAAATGCCCAGGAAATAATGCAAGACCATTTTTTCTCAACCCTCATGCCAAAAGCAGGATTAGTGATGGATCAAAGATCACCGTCCTTTAATGATTCAGAAGTCAAATCTTTGATTTTCCAGGTCTCTACCTCCTCAGCTAGTGAAGGATTCCTCTTCTGATTATGTGCTTTTATTAGATTCTAAACTCTGTGAAACTTAGTGTAGATTCGAGAGGGTTGAACGTTTCTATGTTAGCTCCCCTCCCATTCTCCCAAAGAATTGCTGTTCAACCGTCTAAGGTCTCAAACTGCATTGTTTACCAGGACTTGGACAAGCTGTTTTTACAAAGGCAATTTAGCACTTTTCAAATAATGCTGTGGGTACATGGTTACAGTTAACTGCTTTGTTCAGCGGGGGCTAACCACACTTTGTAAGCCAAGCTTCTTAACAGGGGCTTCCTTTCTTGCTTTAGCCCAAGATAAACATCAACTCTTCGAGATTCTTTTTTGGACAGTTTAACCCTCCTCTGACAATGAAGGCAGAACCCGCTCGAAAACTTAGGGATGTGGGTTAAGTGCTTCCACATCTAAGGTATGTGCTACAAAAATGAAGGATGTACAAGATCGATTAGACTGTGAGCCCGACAATGGTCAGGGATGGTCTCTATCCGTTGCCCGAATTGTACATTCCAAGCGCTTAGTACAGTGCTCTGCACATAGTGCTCAATAAATACTATTGAATGAATAGGGAGTGGCTCACCTAACAAGTGAGTGCTATTAAATACTATTAATAATGTTGGTATTTGTTAAGTTCTTACTATGTGCAGGGCACTGTTCTAAGCACTGGGGTAGATTCAGGGTCATCAGGTTGTCCCACAAGGCTCACAGTTAATCCCCATTTTACAGATGAGGTAACTGAGGCACAGAGAAGTGAAGTGACTTGCCCACAGTCACCCAGCTGACAAGTGGCAGAGATGGGATTCGAACCCATGACCTCTGACTCCCAAGCCCGGGCTCTTGCAAGTGAGCCACACTGCTTCGGGTACAGTAGTTGGAGAGGCAGAGTGATTTTGAATTTCTACTCTCGTACATCAAGCTTTCAGTACAGTAAACAGTAAAAATTTGAGCTGCAACAGCAATAAAAGAAAAAAAATTAGAGGAAAGTTTAAATTCAAATTAAAGATAGGTGGGACTTGCATATTGTGTACTCAAACTTTACCCATTCCAAAACAGTACTTCAGGATCTGGACTAGTGCATTGAGATTATATCTAGGTAGCTGTTTTGCACCTAAAGTACAAATTTAAGCACTAGAATTCTTACTAGAATCATTCAAGGAATGCTATTAATTATAAATATTAGGGGAGAACATGATGGCTTAATCCAGCACTGATTTGCAAAACTAATGAGATTATTTTACTCTTCAAAATTTCCAATGGCTTTTGAAGAATTATGGCATTTTAGGGGATAAACATCCACTCTTTAAAGCAGCAATACAATCTATATCAGAAATAAGATAAAAAGCACTTTTGTCTTCTTGACTTACCCAAAAGCGGTTGGTTTGTTTTTTTAAGGCTGCCCCTCACTGTAGAAAGTTTTTAAATTATTTAGATAATGGGGATAGGACAAATCTGCAACTCTTGAAGGAGTAGTAAGACAGGCAAAATAATTGGTGTGTATAACTGAATTGATGCACTCTTATCAGCTAAGGTGCAATCAAACGGTATTTGAGTTCAGGTCAGCTAGGGACTGGCCAAAAACATTTTATTGAGAAGTGTTAAGAGGGAAACTTGTTCTCAAGAGCCTCTCTTGCACACTGGGCCTTGCTCGTTGCTATTTTGTATGGTTGTAATTTTTTTTTATTCTTTTCAATTGGTCAGAGTTCATCCTCTAGTGGTACAAATTTGTGTGGATTAATTAACTGAATCCAGTGAATTACGTACTCTTCCAATATGTTTTTAACAGATTTTTTTTTTAAATGTTTTCAATTTATCCTACCAAGTTGTTAGTCCAACAGGGCAGCTGATGCGTCATCAATTTGTGCAAATAACGTGAGAAATACCAGTCTCTGAGTGCATTTCCTTTCTACAACCCTGAGGAGTTAGATCTCTATTCATTCAATAGCATTTATTGAGTGTTTACTATGTGCAGAGCACTGTACTAAGTGCTTGGAATGTACAATTCGGCAACAGATAGAGACAATCCCTGCCCATTGACGGGCTCACAGTCTAATCGGGGGAGACAGACGGACAAAAACAATAGCAATAAATAGAATCAAGGGGATGTTCATCTCATTACTAAAATAAATAGGGTAATAAAAATATATACAAATGAGCAAACGATTTGTATTTAGGTAGCGAGCTGGATCCTTCATGTCCAGAATACAAGATTGGCTCTTCTCCAGGGAAGAAACTGGTGGGAGTCTGTACTTACACAGAGAAGCAGTGTGGCTCAGTGGAAAGAGCCCGGGCTTGGGAGTCAGAAGTCATGGGTTTGAATCCAGACTCTGCCACTTGTCAGCTGTGTGACTGTGGGCAAGTCACTTCACTTTTCTGTGCCTCAGTTACCTCATCTGTAAAATGGTGATTAACTGTGAGCTCACGTGGGACAACCTGATGACCCCGTATCTATCCCAGCGCTTAGAACAGTGCTCTGCACATAGTAAGCACTTAACAAATACCAACATTATTATTATTACACTAAGCTCTGTCCATTTATACAAAACCATTATTCTCCCAAGCACCAAATCAACACCCACCTCTCTAGCACTGGAGAGGAAACGTTGAAGTTCGCTAGGTTAATTTGGGGGAGGAAAACCATCACATCCAATCAGAGAATGAAGTTCAAGGTTTTTATCTCCAGCTCCATCGTGTCAGGTCCCATCTGTAAGAAAGGAGGAGATAGTTCTGGTCTGGAAAGGGCTGGGGAGTCCTCAGGTAAGGTGCTGCGGAGCACCAGGGACCATCAAATGTGGAAAGAAAAGAAAACAGGCTTTGGGGGAGAAGAAAGGATATGGAAAAAAAAAGATTTCTTGTGGTTTGTAGCTGCTGCCCTCTCCTGGAATATTTTAAACCTGATCTTTGAAGTCCTACAATGACTCACTGTTTTGGAAAGATGCTGAAGGATATTATGCCGCGTAGAGTAAGAAGCTAATTAAAGAGCAGTGACTGAAGTGGCAATTTAATTTCATGATGTTCATTTTAATGGGCTTGGAGCTAACATATGTGGGCAAGGAATGTGCCAGATCTGATTGTCTTGTACCTGGTAGCCTAGGACTCTGCACATGGTGAGCGCCTAATAAATCCTATCCTTATGAGTGAGTCATTTGGGCTTAGTAGTGGTAATAGTATTTATTAAGCCCGGACCGGGTGCAGAGCACTGGACTAAGCACTGGAAAGGAGTACACAAGCGAGAAGCAGCGTGGCTTCGTGGAAAGAGCCCGGGCTTGGGAGGCAGAGGTCGTGGGTTCTAATCCAGACTAGGCCACTGTGTGACTTTGGGCAAGTCGCTTCACTTCTCTGTGCCTCAGTGACCTCATCTGGAAAATGGGGATTAAGACTGTGAGCCCCACGGGGGACAACCCTGCATCTACCCCAGTGCTTAGGAAAGTGCTTGGCACATAGTGTAGTGAGTGCTTAACAAATACCATCATCATTATTATTAATTAGGAATGGACCCTATCCCTTGAGGGGCTCCTAGTTTAGGGCGCAATTTGGCATAAGATGGGAAGGACCGGGTCAAAGCAACTTTTGACTATTGGGGATTTTAGAACCCAAAGAAACTCCATCCCGGGTGGAGTTGTATTTGCTCTGAATGAAGAGTCACAGAAAGCCACATATCCACCAACATTGGGTTTTTTTAAAAATAAATGGTATTTTCATATAAAAAAAGAAAATCGGCTCATTTGAATAACTGCTTTGCTTTTTTTTTTTTGTAAAGAGAGAAAAGGGCATTTAATGTGTAAAACAGTCCAGATCAAATAATTGGACTTTACTAATGTAAAAGTCAAGGATGCCAAAGGTAACCCTTCAAATGAATAAATCCTGATGCACTATGAAGAAGCGGCGTGGCTCAGTAGAAAGAGCCTGGGCTGGGGAGTCAGAGGTCATGGGTTTGAATCCAGGCTCTGCCACTTGGATGTACGACTGTGGGCAAGCCACTTAATTTTTCTGTGCCTCAGTTCCCTCATCTGTAAAATGGGAATTCAGACTGTGAGCCTCACTGGGACAACCTGATTACCCTATATCTACCCCAGCTCTGCACATGCAAATACCACCATTATTATTACATTATTATTATGAAGAAAAATTTGAGACCTCCAACTGTTATATCTTTGTGCTCTTGGACGATTTCTATAATGGCCTCAGATAAACTAAAAAGACCCCAACAGAACCACACCATCTATTGTGTTCTGTCAAAATAAAACCTCATAAAGGGTGTTTTTTTGTTATTGTTGTTGATGAGCTCTGTCCGGTTCAGGGAGACTTATTTTTCTGATCCTGGTAGGACTATCCCTTCACCATTAGGTGACAGTGTTGTCCTACAAAAATCCAGTAAAATGAAAATCAAACAAAGAAAGATACTAGAGAGATACATAATGTAACAATACTGTATTTCTAGGTCAAATTGACTTTGCATCCCCAAATCAGCCAATCTCTAACAACCGTAGGTAACTAAAATTTGCCAAAGATCGAACCCTAGCCCTAAATGAGACTTTTTGGCCTATTCGAGGGGACAGAGAGGTCTCCCTTGATAGGCTAGGGGAATTAAAGAAACCTTAAAGACACTTAAACAGTCTCCTAATCAATCTTCTCAAGGATTATCTGCAAAAAAGCAGAACTATGTTAGCACTCAATTTAGCATTTGGGTAACGTTATTTTAGAATCTGCAGCACTTGCATTCGCCACAGAATAGAAATATGATGCAAGCTTCCTTTAGTTTCATTTTAATCAAGGAGAATCAGGAGATTTTTTTTTCATTTGGGGTGGCTAAAGAGGAGTGGAACTAAGAAAAGAAAACTGACCCTTCTTAAAAAATGTGGTAATTTTATAAAGTGATCACTGCCATGGGGAGGAGAAAACTTCACCACACCACCTACTTTCCAGCACCCATTCAACCGCTTTATTCCTCTCACACTGTTTTAAATGGTGAGGTGAGCACCTCACGGGGTAATCATTGAGGGAAAATTGCCATTCACTGTTAAATGCCGCATGACCTAGTGGAAATCCCAGTTTGTCTATTGTATGAGCTTGGGCAAGTCTCTTTAACTTCTCTGTGCCTCACTTTTCTCATCTTTAAAATGGGGATCCAATACCTGTAATCCCTCCCCCTTATACCATCAACCCCATGTGGGACAGAAACTGTGTTCAACCTAATTACCTCTATTATCTACCTCAGCAATTAGTACAGTTCTCAGCACAGAAATGCTTCATTATTAATATTATTATTTATACATGATGTATGTGTTGATAGTTGTAGAAAGAAATGGAACAGAAATTACCTATACTGTTGAGTTCTAAAACCGATGATCCGAAAATCTAAGTTTATCCATGTCCTACTTGCCCCATATACTTTTCCGCTTTATTCTAGTTTTTCTGAACAACTTCATTTTGTTCCCTGCATGTTTGAAATACTGTGTCTGTTTTAGGTTTGAATCAATCAGAAATGGCCCATGCTTCAGGTGTAGTGTTTATCGAAACATACGTAGTCATGCTATTAGAAATGCTACACATTTGTCTACCTTTAAGATGCATACAATTTTTTTTAAATCTAGCACTTTCCTAGAGACTTTATAGTCGTCTTCATTATTATTATTGTTGCTGTTATTATTATCGAAGCAGCATGGCGTAGTGGATTGAGCACGGGCCTGGGAACCAGAAGGTCATGGACTCTGATCCTGGCTCTGCCACTTGTCAGCTGTGTGGCCTTTGGCAAGTCGCTTCACTCCTCTGTGCCTCAGTTATCTCATCTGTAAAATGGGGATTGAGACTGTGAGCCCCAAGTGGAACAGGGACTGGGTCCAACCCCATTTGCTTGTATCTACTCCAGCGCTTAGTACCATTCCTGGCATATAGTAAGTGCTTAACAAATATAATTGTAATTATTACTATTATTGTATTGGTTAAGCACTTACTATGTGTCAAGCACAGTTCTAAGCATTCGTGTGGATACAAGTTAATCAGGTTGGACACAGTTCAGTTCCTGTCCCCTCAAGGGACTCACAATCTATGTAGGAGGGGAAACAGGTATTTAATCTCCATTTTACAGTTTAGGAAACTGAGGCCCTGAGAAGTTAAGCGACTTGCCCAAGTTCCCACAGCAAGCAGTTGGCAGAGCTGGGATTAGAGCCCAGTACCTCTGACTCCCAGGGCCTTACTCGTTCCACTAAGCTGTGCTGCTTCTCTAGAGATTGGTGCTAAAACAGATTTTGTTTACCATACAATTTATAAGTAATCTGGAAGGTGCAGTGCCCAGTGAAACCTTCATGTTTCCAAAGGTTTATCAGCTCTTCCAAGTAGTAAATACCACACAGAGTGCGAATAAATGGTAGGGAAAGCAAGCAGAGTGGCTCAGTGGAAAGAGCCCGGGCTTGGGAGTCAGAGGACATGGGTTCGAATGGGTTAGAAATGCTACATTAAGATGCATACAATTTTTTTTAAGCTAGCGCTTTCCTATAGAATTTATAGTGGTCTTCATTAATATTATTATTGCTATGATTATTATCAAAGCAGCTTGAGCATGGCCTGGGAATCAGAAGGTCATGGACTCTGATCCTGGCTCTGCCACTTGTCAGCTGTGTGGCCTTGGGCAAGTCGCTTCACTCCTCTATGCCTCAGTTACCTCATCTGTAAAATGGGGATTAAGACTGTGAGCCTCACAGGGGACAACCTGATTACCCTGTATCTACCCCAGCGCTTAGAACAGTGCTCTGCACATAGTAAGCGCTTAACAAATGCCAACATTATTACATTATCCCCAACTCGAAAAACAAAGATGAAACAGGGGAATTACAGAAGAGCAGCAGCATAACGTCTATGAGGTTTACGTACACTGCATGGAAGTATTTGACATCAGTTGATCCAGGTCTGGAAATCACTTAGGATATTGGGCTGCCCAATTCTCCTACATCTGAAAAGGCTGCAAAGACCAAGTTTCCCTGAGGTCTAAAGACATGTTGCGATTCCATGACTGTGCCGTCTTTTCAAACAATCATATTTACTGAGTGCTTACTGTCTGCAGAGCATTGTACTAAGTACTTGGGAGTGTACAGTATTAAAGAGTTGGTACTTTTAAAAGCTGTTAAAATGAAAATGGACATTTAGATGGCTTTTTTCCCCCCACAGTTACATTTACTTTGTTACAAACATTTTAAAATTTCTAACTCATTCTTTTATTTCAGATTAATTCCATTTAAATTTTGATTGAGGATTTTTTTTTCTGTTCCAATTACAGAAGTCGGCTTTTTATCTTGATGCCCAAGTACTTAATGAGAAGATTACATGGACTCGTGTTGATTATCTGTCAGGGGAACCTGGATGTTTGAAAAGGGATTTGAGTTAAGAAAAGTGTCTTTCACCTTTTCAATCTTGATGTAGTAATATTGTGATTTTGCTGAAGGCTTTTAAAATTTCCCTGAAAAGTCCATGACTATCCACAGACATCCACAGTGTGATCAGGCTCAGATGAAAACAAGTCTACAATATGCCTCGAAAAGACTCTCGAGAGGAGAACGTAGAATGCATCTTGCCTGAGAAAACAAAAATGACTAGCTCTTTTGGAGAGAATGCTGCTATGGATTATGGAAAGTTATTCCCTCTAGACTTTAAGCTCATTTATGGGCAGGGACTGTGTCTGCTAATTCTGTTGTATAGCATTCTTCTGAGCACTTAGTACAGTGATCTGCACATACTAAGCACTCAATAAAGACCACTGATTAATCGGTTCTTCCAACAGAATGAATCTATCTGGAGAAGAAGTAGTGTAATACAGGAGGAATTGGTTGTGCAGCATAGGTCAGGTGAATATAGAATACAAGTTTTCCTTAATGTGGGGTGATTCAGTTATAAAAGTATGAGAAGCAGTATGTCCTGATGGCAAAATCTCGGACCTGGGAATCAGATGACCTGGGTTCTAACCCCAGCTCTTCCACTTGCCTGCTGTTTGATCCTGGGCAAGTTACTTAACTTCTCTGGACCTCAGTTTCCATAGAATGAGGATCAGATACCTGTTCTCTCTCAGATCGTGAGGCCTGTGTTGGATGGGTCTGTGTCCAATCTGCTTAGATTGCATCAATCCCAGTGCTTGGCACATTGTAAGCACTTAACAAATGCACTTCATAATTTTGAGTGTTTCTTGCAAGATCTTGAGAAGGACCCTCTTTAGCTCTTCCCTCTTGCCCTCTTCCATTTCAGTAGCCACTTTAAAAAAAATTACAGGGTCAGTTTGTGCTTTCTCTGTTTTTGTCGAGTACCTGCTGAAGCCCAAACTTTTACAGTACTAGACTGGTCACAGTGTTTGATAAATGACTGTTTAATGTTAGCTACAGAGCCGGTTAATAATCGGGCAATAACAAGCATTGGAATTAGAGATTGAATAGATGGATGAGATCATTTAGTCTGTTTTCCTCCAGGCTCACTACTCCCACCTTTCATGATTACTTCCACCAACAGACATCTAGTCAAGTGCCCTCAGCAATGGGACGACCATGTCAAGGACGGGCTGATCTGAAAGATGATAAGTTGGAGTGAGGCTGCTCCTGCGGTGGTTTTCCGCGTCCATTCGACTGGGCCTCACCCTGCTGTGCTTTGAGTTTCCCTGATGTAGCCGACGTTTAGATGGGAAAATTCTTGGCGGGGACATGCACCTCAGGTAAAAAGTGGTAGCATATTTTCTATGTGGAATACCTTTGAGATCTCACATATTTTGTTAATGAGATGTACATCACCCTGATTCTATTTATTTGCTATTGTTTTAATGAGATGTTCTTACCCTTGATTCTATTTATTGCCATTGTTCTTGTCTGTCTGTCTCCCCCGATTAGACTGTAAGCCCGTCAAAGGGCAGGGACTGTCTCTTTCTGTTACCGATTTGTACATTCCAAGTGCTTAGTACAGTGCTCTGCACATAGTAAGCGCTTAATAAATACTATTGAATGAATGAATGAATGAATGAACATAGCCATTGCAATTTTTCAGCCCCTAGAGATGTTAGGGTATCTACTACACCTAGAATTTATCTCCTTCTTGGCGGTGCTTGCTTGGTATGTAGAAATCCTGTCCTTTCCCTTTCTTACTTCCCACACCTCTCCCACCTTCCCTGGGTGGTATCTTATAACTATCTGGGCAAGGAAAGGTGATCTTAGTATCCTCAGTTGTTTCTTAGTCGCTCTACAGCACTGCTGCTTTGGCTTTGCTTTTAGGTGTTGTCCTCTTTTTAAAATCACAAAATTGCAAAAAAGTACACATGTGCATATGATCATTCTCCAGTTCCTATTCTTTATGACCAATCTGCCTGCACTATTAGACTGTAAATGATTTGAGGAGGAAACTTTTACTTCATTCAATCGTATTTATACAGCGCTTACTGTGTGCAGAGCACTGTATTAAGTGCTTGGAAAGTACAATTCAGCAACAAACAGAGACAATCCCTACCCAATAACGGGCTCACAGTCTAGAAGGGAGGAGACAGACAGCAAAACAAAACAAAACAGGTACAAGTAAACAGGCATCAATAGCATCAATATTTATATTGAACTTTCTTTCCCAAGTCCTTAGAAAAGTGCTGTGCATACACAAGGTGATCCATAAATACAATGGATTGACAGTTCAATGTTTCTTCTCCCTGTTCGAATGTAAATGTAGACTATACACTCCTTGTGGGTAGGGAATGTGCCTAACCAACTCTGTTGCAATGTACTCTCCCAAGTGCTTAGTTTAGTGCTCTGTACACTGTAAGTGCTCAGTAAATACCACTGAATGACTAAAAATCCTCAACTAATTTCTCTCATTCAACCCACATATTCAGTCTCACCAAATCCTGTCAGTTGTACCTTCACAACATCACTAATATCTGCCTTTTCCTCTCCATCCAAACTGCTACTTCGCTGATCTAAGCACTTACTATATCCTGCCTTGATTACTCCATCAGCCTCTTCACTGACCTCCCTCCTCCTGTCCATCCCCATTCCAGTCCTTACTTAATTCTCATTTTTGAGGAGTGGAGAGACATGGACTGAAATTTTTTATTTTTTTTTAGAAAAATGATCCGGGAAACAGAATTAAGACAGTGAGCCCCATTTGGGATGTGGAAAGTGTCCAACCTGATTATCTTATATCTACCCCAGCACTTAGAACAGTATAGTAAGCATGTAACAAATACCATAAAAAAGCAAAACAAAAAAAAAAACCCAAAAGTCCATTGGCTGCCCATCCCTAGAACTGCAGCCTTTCTCCCTACCCGGAATGGAGAACAGGCTCCTCTGGAACTTGGAATTGGACCCCTATATGCACTGCTGGGGTTATATATGGGATGAACCTGAAACAAGTCCAGAATTTTAGCCCAAGCCAGGCTCACCTGACCACAGGCCCCTGGCCCCTCCAATGAAAGGATTTATTAATACCATTCATAATAATTAACAAACATAGCACTTTGTAAAACACTGGGGATAGATATGATATAATCAGGTTGGAAACAGTCCACGTCCCTCATGGTGCTCGCAGTCTAAGTATAAAGGAAATCAAGTATTGAATCCCCTTTCATAAATGGAGAAACAGCAGGCAAATTCATTCATTCATTCATTCATTAAATAGTATTTATTGAGCGCTTACTATGTGCAGAGCACTGTACTAAGCACTTGGAATGCAAATGGGAGACCTGGGCTTAGAATAATAATGTTGGCATTTGTTTCGATTAGACTGTAAGCCCATCCGATTAGACTGTAAGCCCATCAAAGGGCAGGGACTGTCTCTATCTGTTGCCGACTTATACATTCCAAGCGCTTAGTACAGTGTTCTGCACATAGTAAGTGCTCAATAAATACTATTGAATGAATGAATGTTAAGCGCTTACTATGTGCAGAGCACTGTTCTAAGGGCTGGGGTAGATACAAGGTAATCATGTTGTCACACGTGAGGCTCACAGTTAATCCCCATTTTACAGATGAGGTAACTGAGACACAGAGAAGTTAAGTGACTTGCCTGCAGTCACACAGCTGACAAGAGGCAGAGCAGGGATTCGAACGCATGACCTCTGACTCCCAAGCCCAGGTTCTTTCCACTGAGTCACACTGCTTAGAATCCAGGTCCTCTGGTTCCCAGGCTCATGCTCTTTCCACTAGGCCATTTACTATTATTGGGTGGAAATGTAAGTTTAGCATTTACCTCTCCTGGAGGCAAGACTAGGAGGATGGTCAATCAATCAATGGTATTTATTGAGCGCTTATCACATGGAGAGCACTGTCCTAACTTCCTGGGGACCTTTTTAGATGTGCACAAGTTCCGGGCTTAAGGCGTAGCGTCCCCTTGATTTAACATATGGGCCCAATCAATTAATTAATCAAGCGATAGCATTTATTGAGTGTGGACTCTGTTGCATGGCACTGTACTAGAAACAGCATGGCTTAGTGGAAAGAGCCCGGGCTTGGGAATCAGAGGTCCTGGATTCTAATCCCGGCTCCGCCACTTGTCTGCCGCGTGACCTTGGACAAGTCATTTCACTTTTCTGTGCGTCAGGTACCTCATCTGTAAAATGGGGATTAAGACTGTGAGCCCCTCGTGGGACAACCTGATTACCTTGTATCTACCCCAGCACTTATAACAGTGCTTGGCACATAGTAAGCGCTTAACAGATTCCATCATTATTACTAGAGTACAATGGAATTAGTAGGTGTGATTCCCTCAAGATGTTAACAGTCTAGGAACTCAAATTTTGAGCTGGGTAATTTTGCAAAGTATGAGGTTGAATCATTTTGGTCGATATCTTGTAGTCCCAAGCGTTTAGAACAGTGCTCGGCACAGTGAAGTGCTCAATAAATACCACTGATGGATGTTCAAATGACTGACTGGGTTTTTAAAACACAAGAGTGCAATATGGTTTCAGACACCCTCAGTTAACGACCCCTTAAAGAATGTCTAAAAAAATCCAATCATCGAGGGAAAATTCCAACCTTGAGATTTCAAATTGAAAGACTTTTTCTTTGCACACTCCAGAGGCTTTGTATATGCCTTGTATCTTGGCACTATTTGTAATGTCTATTTTGACACAGACAGGGAAAATAGTAAAATACATAGAAATTGGTTTGTATTAAAAACTCCTTTGTACTTAGGACAGTAAATTATAGACATAGGATTCAATATAGGCCATAAATTGAATATTTTAGTGTGAGTAGAGTAGCATCTAGTGTTCCTTTGGGGATTAGAGTTTATTTTCTAAGCTTTTGTTCACTATATCATGAGTCTTTTCAATAAAAAGCTCTGACTGCCTGACAGCAAGAGACAAGCCTTCCAGTGATGCAAATGACTTTAACGGGTGTGGTTAGCTCAAGAATGTTCTCCACAAGTACTTTATTACCAGATATTCACTAATGTTTCCAAGCAGGTCCCGAAAAGCCTGGTTAATTTCATAGTAACTAAAACAGCTATTAAATGTGATCAAACAGGGATACACATATGGTGATGATGGCCTCAAATCATTCCAGATCTGAAGCTACTGTTGAGAACAGGAAGAGTAAAGCAAAAATTCTACATTGTTCCTTATTCTTGAGGATCTAGGCTTGAGAAGCAGCGTGGCTCAGTGGAAAGAGTCAGAGGTCATGGGTTCTAATCCCAGCTCTGCCACTTGTCAGCTGTGTCACTTTGGCCAAGTCACTTCACTTCTTTGTGCCTCTGTAAAATGGGGATTGAGACTGTGAGCTCCATGTGGGACAACCTGATTACCTTGTATCCACCCCCCAGCACTCAGAACAGTGCTTGGCACATGGTAAGTGCTTAACAAATGCCATTCCTGTTATTATTATTTATTGTAAGGGTGGATCCTAGAGCTCTACCTGCTGCTACAACTGAGGATTGCAAGCCACACTCCCTTGCCCCAGGAAATGAGTTTTTCTTTGTTTTGGCTGGTTGCTACATTATTTGAAGTACTCTGCTCAACAGAGGCCCAGTTTGGAATGAAAACAGAAACAGAATAAACTTAGAGACACCTGCATTCCCACTCACCATTTGACCCACCGAGAACTCAGGAGCCTAGAGTCACACTGCTAGAATTTTCAAACCCTCCTGAGAAGCAGTGTGACCTACTGGAAAAAGCACGGGCCAGCAAGACAGAGGACCTGGTTTCTAATCCCTGCTCTGCCACTTGCCTGGTGTATGGCCTTGGACTCCTCTGTCTCTGTTTCCTCATCTGTAAAATGGAGCTTAAATGAAGAGGGCGAATAGGGGAAGTGAGGATTTAGTTGGGGAAGGCCTCTTGCAGGAATGTGATTTTAATCCAAGCACTTAACCTTTTTCACCTTGACTACTGTATCAGCCTCCTTGCTGACCTCCCTGCCTCCTGTCTCTCCCCACTCCAGTCCACGTTTCACTCTGCTGTCCAGATCGTTTTTCTACAAAAAACATTCAGTGCATGTTTCCCCACTCCTCAAAAGCCTCCGGTAGTTGCCCATTCACCTCCACATCAAACAGGAATTCCTTACCTTCAGCTTTAAAGTACTCAATCACCTTGCACCCTCCTACCTTATCTCGCTGCTTTCCTGCTACAAACAGCCATACACTTCTCTCCTCTCGCGCCAGTCTACTCACTGTACCTCGATCTCATCTACCTTGCCACGACCTTTTGTCCACGTTCTGCCTCTGGCCTGAGACACCCTCTTCTCTGCATATCCGACAGATGATCACTCTTCCCACCTTCAAAGCCTTCAAAGGAGAAGGCACATCTCCTCCAAGAAGCCTTCCCCTACTAGGCCCTCATTTCCTCTTCCCCACACCCTTCTGAATCGCCCTTTCATTCATTTATTCAATAGTATTTATTGAGTGCTATGTGCAGAGCACTGTACTAAGCGCTTGGAATGTCCAATTCAGGCAAGAGATAGAGACAATCCCTGCCCAATAACGGGCTCAGAGTCTGCACTTGGGTTTGAACGCTTTACTCTCCCCTCCTTCAGCCCCTGAGCACTTATGAGTAAGTATATCTGTAATTCATGTATATTAATGTTATATTGTACTCTTCCTAGTGCTTAATACAGTGTTCTGCACTCAGTCAGTCCTCCATAAATATGATTGATTGGTGGTCTGTTGGAAATGAAGAGGGAGAGAGTTTCATACCCGAGATGAGAATACGGGCAAGGGGTCGACAGCAATACATATGAGATGGAAGTACAGTGACATTAGAGGAGTGAAGTGCGTGGGTTGGGTTGTAGTAGGAGAGAGAAGGCCGACTGAGTGAATGGTGCCTGATTTGCATTATGGTAGACCAGAAACTCAGAACTGCATTTCAGTGTGTTCACATTTTTTCCTTCTCTCTTCTCTTTGGAGTTGTTGCCAAGATGTTTCATATCTATTGAGTTGAAGAGTGAGCCGCAAACCCCGTATTTGCAGTTCGGTTGAGTGAACTTGATCTGGAAAGCTGGCTTCTCCTCGTTATCATGCTTCGTATTCCATTCAGAGGTCATATCCTTCCAGAGGGAGTTTGTAGAAATATTCCAAATTAAGGAAATATCTGGGGTATGGCATGGTTCAACTTTTCTTGGCCCACAAAGCAAAGATCCTTTGAAATGCATCCCCTTGCTCACTCATCTATATGAGCTTTGGTGGTGCATTTAAACTATTAAGGGAGAATCTCAGATTCAGGCTGAAGGTCAAGTTTCTATCTGAACTTCTTTAATCAGTTGGGGCAGGGTCACTTTATCTACTGGGCTGAAATGCTCCTGGCCTAAAGAGATCAGTAATGTCTCAAAATACGATTGGCTTACAGTTTAGATAGATTTCTCACCACCAACTCCCCCAAACAAATAACTCAATCAATCGTATATATTAAACACTTACTATGTGCAGAGCACTGTACTAAGCGCTTGGAAGAGTACAATATAATGGAGTTGGTAGACAGGTTTCCTGCCCACAACAAGCTTACAATGTAGAGCGGAAGATATATATATATATTTTTAAATGGTATTTGTTAAGCACTAATCAAATACTGTTCTAAGTGCTGGGTTAGATACAAATTAATTAGGTCAGACACAGTCCCCGTCCCACATGGGGCTCATGATCTAAGTAGGAAGGGGAACAGTTATCCTCATTTTACAATTGAGGAAATTGAGGCACAGAGAAGTGAAGTGACTTGTCCAAGGTCACGCAACAATCATTTGGTAGAGCGAAATTAGAACCCAGGACCTTCTGACTCGTAGGCCTACCCTCTTTCTTCTAGCCATGTTGCTTAATATAAATAAATGAATTATGGATATGCATTATGTACATAAGTGCTGTGGGACTGAGAGAGGGGTGAATAAAGGGTGTAAATTCAAGTGCAAGGGCGATGCAGATGGGAATGGGAGAAGGGGAAATGAAAATAAACTTCCAAGATAATGCCAGCACACTACATTGTAGAATATAAATTCCTTTTTAGTGACCAATTCAGCTAGTGATGGGGGTGTGGCGAGGGGAAGGAGAATCAGGGAAGGTGCTACAGTTTTCTCTGTAGCACGCTGTATCCGCTCAGTATATTGGAGAGGCCAGTGCATTCTGGAACTCATATTTCCCTGCATTTGGGCCCTGGGCTTGATAGTAATACTTGAACTCAGCCTGCTCGTCACCCTGGCTGAGAAGCCCAGTGGTAAGAGAGAAGTGTCTTCCTCCTCAGTAACTGCTCATCTAGCCAAAGGCCCAGGACTAGAGATGGGCATGAGTGGAGCGAAGGTGGGTGCTGATAGATTTAAATTGTTGCTCAACATTCACTAGTGCTTTAACTCATCCTGATCAGTGGCTGTTTTGTATAGGTGAGACAAATGCTGTGTGATTAAGAGTTTTAGTTTTGTTTTAAACATGTGAATTTAAAAAATTTCAATCATTTTGCTTTTAAAACAGTTTCAGTAAGTACAATTTTTTTTGGTTTGGAGGTTCAGCAGAGGTATTTGCACACCAGGACTCCTTCACTTCCGTCCCCCTTGAACTGGCTTTGCACTCGGATCATTTCTCCACCTTGCCAGATGGATAGAAAGGCCAGCTCTCTCCCAAAAGACTTAAGGTAATAATAACTGATAATGGTGGCATTTGTTAAGCAGCTGAACTTGGGGATTGGCTGGAAGAACTTATC
Organism: Ornithorhynchus anatinus; assembly: GCF_004115215.2. Taxonomy (NCBI): domain Eukaryota; kingdom Metazoa; phylum Chordata; class Mammalia; order Monotremata; family Ornithorhynchidae; genus Ornithorhynchus; species Ornithorhynchus anatinus. Next base: position 10,487,867 of record NC_041735.1, on the reverse strand, counting down.
ATTTAACCACGAAAATTAGAGGGAGGGTTAACTGATTCAAAACAGGTGACAGACCCTCAAACTAAAGGATGATTGGCAGAGCGCTAATCGGAAGGAAGAGAATGATGCGGCTGTAGTTTGACATAGGCTTTTGAAATATCGAGGGCTTTTGGAGCCTGAAAATCTGAAAACAAACTTGAGATTTCTTTGGAGCATAGAATCCCAAATAATGAAACTTAAATACATACAAGGGGAGTGGCTAGCAGAAGATTGCTGGATCCCCAGAAGATGGGGACAGGCACACCTGGGGAGAGTAACAGGAAGAGAAGCAGCAGGAAGAAATTATCTTCTTTCTGCGCTGGGTCACTTCTTTCCAAAGAAGTGAGCCTTGAAAAGAAGGTGTTATAGGGGAATGGCTGCAGAGGGTTCTCTGGCCCTAGGGATCAGAGTGTCCTACTCAGAAGCTCCCAGTTCCATGAAAAAAAAGCTGCTCTTTTTTTTACATTCTTTCTCCTAGTTCTTCCCCTTACAGCATAGGGCCGGCTGATCTTCTTGTCGGCCCTGCACAGCTGGTAGAAACAACCACTATTTTCTCTGGAAACGAGGGCTATGGGAATCTTTTCTGTGAATGGTAAGTGGGGCTGGAATATGTGTCTGTATGTGCATGCCTGTTGAGAAGGGTGGTTTGGGGCTCTAGTTCAATTGCTGCTTCTGGGAGTTCCCATAAACATGACCTAGGGGAGAGAACAGGCCAAGGAGTCAGAAGGACCTGGGTTCTAATCCTGGCTCCTCCTCATATCTATTGTGTGACCTCGAACAAGTCATTTAACTTCTCTGGGCCTCAGTTATTTCATCTGTAAAATGGGGATTAAGGCTGGGAGCCCTATGAGGGACATGGATTGTCTCCAACTTGATTTCCCTTGTATCTACCCCAGTGCTCAGTTCAGGGCCTGGCACATAGTAAGTATTTAAAAAATATCACTATCATTACTATTATTATAATGTTTATGGCCCCTGCTCTCTTCACCTTCTATGTCCTTCCCCCTTCCCTTCCCATCAACAGAAACAGCTCCTTGTGGGCAAATCCTGGCTGCAGAGGGCCAGGTGTGGGTTCATATTTATCTGAGGCAGAATGGAGTCAATGTCACTGGAAATGCAACTAGAAATATGGGGCAGGGAACAGAGAAAGGAAGGGAGAAGGAGAAGAGGATTAAGGCAGAAAGACCAAAGAGAGAAAAGGAGAAGAGAGAGGAAAACAGGAAGTAGATAAGGGACAATATCACCTCTGTTGTCAACACCACTGTTTCCACCTAACAGTTTCAGTGGTGGTCCAGTCCAGGATGGCCCAGTCTAGACTGGGCTGCATAGTCCACTACAATTTCTGACTGTGGCAGAGGACAGCCTTGCCATCCACATAGTCACCGGCGAAGAGGCGGCAGAGGGTAAAGCCAAACAAAGATGGGCCACTTCAGTTGGTCCCGGCGGGAGCCTGAGTGAAACTCTTCTTGTAGGGCCTCGTGTGAATAGGAGTTTCCGTGTCATGGCTGGAATTGGTAAGTTCTGTCTGTGCCGGTACAGTGATTTGCAAGCACAGTAAATATCAGTAAATATCACCAAACGATCGATTGGTCCTATTTGTGCCCAACCCTAGCAAGTGCCAGGGCGGCCCAATCAATCCACGGTATGGACCGAGTGCTTACTGTGTGCAGAACCCTGAGCTATGTGCTTAGAAGAGTACAGTACGACAAAGTTAATAGGTCTGATCTCTGCCCTCAAGGAGCTTAGAATTTGGTGATGGTGGTAGCAGGTGTTTGCTTCTGCCAAAGAGGAAGAAAAAGAGAAGGAAAAGGGGGAAGAAGCTATTTAGCTTCTCTTTCTTCGGGGTTCCACGATGAATTGGTATATTTTGCATTTTGACACGAATCAAGGTGGAATCCTTCGAGATGATCTGATACGAGTGGCTTAAGTTGGCTTCTGATGGCTTGTCTTCAGTTTAAATTATGAAATCACTTGATCTTGGGCCCGGGAGCAGCGTCGGGAAAAGAAGGAGGTGGGATTTTGAGCTCTGCAGCAGCGGGGCTGGAGTCTGTCCGGGGACACGTGTGGAGAACAGACAGGGGCGCTTAGGCAACCCGAAGAGGCTCTGTCTTTTCTCTTTGGGAGTGGTCATGCCCACCTGGGGCATTTCTCCTGGTACTCCCGCGTCCCCTGGGGCTGCCACCTTTCTAGGGGTCAGAGAGACTATTCTGGCAGAGAAGGAGTCTTTGTTGTGGCTGGGAAGCAGACCATCCTCTAGGAATAGGGATGGGGTGGGTGGGAGGGAGAAGGGTTGCCAGGGCAGGGTCAGTTTGCATCATATGACTGGCAGATGTCAAACATAGGGGATGCGGCATCTTGTTGGGTCAGAGCTCAAAGCCAGAAGCAGCGTGGCCTAGTGGATAGAGCCCAGGCCCGGGAGTCAGAAGGACCTGGGTTCTAATTCTGCTCCACCACTTGTCTGCTGTGTGATCTCAGGCAAGTCACTTCACTTCTTTGTACCTGTTACCTCATCTGTAAAATGGAGATTAAGACCGTGAGTCCAGTGTGGGAACAGGAACAGTGTCCAACCCAATTAATTGTATCTACCCCAGGGCTTAGTACAATGTCTGGCACAGAATAAGCGCTTAACAAATACCACAGTTATTAGTATTATGAACCTCTTCTACTAGGGGTTGATTAGATTTGTTAGGCTGCCCAGATACACTTATAATAATAATAATGATGTTGGTATTTGTTAAGCGCTTACTATGTGTCAAGCCCTGTTCTAAGCACTGCCAAAAAATGCCTATTATACAGAGGACCTGGGTTCAAATTCTGGCTCCACCGTACGTCTGCTGTGTGACCTTGGGTAAGTCACTTCACTTCTCTGGGATTCCATTACCTCATTTGTAAAAGCGGGGATTAAGAGTGTGAGCCCCAAGTGGGATGGAGCTTGCGTCCAACCTGATTGCTTGGCACATAGTAAGCACTTTACAAGTACCATAATAATAGTAATTATTACCTAGGTTTTAATTTCAGCTCTGCCACTTGCCTGCTGGGCAGGTCACTTACCTTCTCTGCACCTCAATTTCTTCATTTGTAAAATCAATGAGTCAATTGTATTTATTGAGCACTTACTGGGTGCAGAGCATTATACTAACAACTTGGGAGAGTTCTGTATAACAGAGTTGGTAGACACTTTCCTTGCCCTCAACAAACGGTCTAGAAGGGGGGGTAAATACCTGTTCTCACTCTCCATTCGACTGTGAGGCATTTGTGGGAGGGGGACTCCTTTGTGTTTGTCGTGTAATTACCCCAGCACTTAGTGTCCACCACATAGCAAGTGCTTAACGTGGCTTCTTATGGGCAGGGATCACATTCATTCATTCATTCATTCAATCACATTTATTGAGCGCTTACTGTGTGCAAAGCATTGTACACTGAGTGCTTGGGAGAGTACAATATAATAATAGATGCATTCCCTGCCCACAACGAGCTTACATCCACCAACTGTATTGTATTAGGCTTTCCCCAGCATTTAATGCAGTGCTTGCAGATAGTAAGCACTTATTAAATGTCACTGATGAACAAATACCCCCTTATTATTATTAAAATCAAGATGGCAGCCATCTGGGGGGTGGAGTGAGTTACTACTATACTTTTCCCTGCCCTTCCTGGGAAACTCACTGAAATGTCTACAGGGCCAGATTGACACTTCACCTTTGTCATCCAGGGTAGGGTAGTTCTGCTGGTTTGGGCCCCGTTGGCTTGTCACTCTATCACTTCCCTGACTTTGCTGCTCTTCAAAAGGGACAAGAGCCCATCCATCCCTAGAGGCAGAAACTGTTAGCTCACTGCCTCTTTCCCCAAAGCAGGACTCCCACCTTTCAGCAGCTTTCCAAACAGCCTAGTTTACTTCTTTCTTCTCATCTGTCTCCTGATTTGGTCTGCCTGGCTGCTCATATTTTATCTCCCAAATGCAGTGGGGTGGCAATTAAATGGAGCTAACAGGTGATACTGTGCCTATCATAATTTAATGAGTACAAGGCTGGGAAATCTAAGCAACTGATAGCCGTGAGTCACTGAGGCTAAATAACAAATCATTTTTGGCGGGGTATCAGCTTCCGCTTCTGAAACCCGAATATGAAACATGACCCAATTCTCTCAGAACATTAAGGGAGACGAGGGGGTACTTAGGGAAACTAAGTGTTAAACAGAACCATCACTCTGAGGTGGAGCACTTGAGAGCAAGATACTTGGTATCTCAATCATGCCTGCTTTATGGCTTGCGATCCTTGAATTTGTGTGACAGCCATCCAATGCCTTGGACTAGATTACATCATAAATAACGGAGCATAAGCTGGTCAGAGAAGTCGAGAGGAGGAAGAAGCAAAAGATATGTAGAAACAAATATTGGAAGGTAGTGGTTGATTTTTATTTGATTGAGAAAAGGTCAACATGTCCGAATGAGAGAGACAGAGAGAGAGAGACGGAAAGAGAGAAATAATCTCCAGTAGATTAACTTCCTAGTATCTCTGGTCAGCCTTTTTTCTTTTTCTCTCTTCTTTTTCCTTTTGCCATTTTAAAACACACACACACACAGAAAAATCAATCCATCAAATGTCATTACAGATTTATTAAGCCTGATGTAGAAAGACTTTTAACAGTAACATCTTCAGAAAGCATAAAAAGAGCACTTCTATTCAGTTTTGTGCTTTGAAAATCTAAATATATTTTTTATCATATAAATAATTCTTTTCATGTTTTAAGTGCATCTGTTTTTTTTTATTTCCATTTTACAATTGGCCAAAACTGACGACTGCATTGACTGAAATGAAGCCATTTGCAAAGCTAATGATGTTGTGAGGCATGTCTATGGTACACCGTATCAGCTAGATTTCAGAAAGGTAGTTCAATGACTGCAGCATTAAATTGAGGGACAGCCTCCAGCAAAATCATAATTGAACACACCCAAGTCCTTAATGTCGACAGTTGGGTTTCCTGATGCAAATTACGATAAGGTTTCAGATGTGAACAGTCTATTTCCAATAAATGCAGTATGAAGACATTTTCTGCCACAAAGGAAAACATGATCGTGTTTAAAAATGTAAATAGCACACATAGATAAACCTTTTTGATGGAAATGAGGAGCTCAGGATTATATTAGCAGGTTTTCTTCTTAATAACAGCTAAAGAAGTAGGATCTATTATTTAGGTTTTAGTTACAGTTCTAAAACTAGAATGACTTTATTTAAAAAAAACTATCTCTGATGTAAAAAATAATGTTCTCTGAGATATAATTTAAGGTTTTTATTCCATTTCCACCTTCAAAATTTATTTCCAGTGGCAAATAAAAAAAAACCAAAACAACAAAACAACGAAACCTCTCCTTCTACAGATAATGTCTGTGCTGTCCCCAACATACAGCATACATCTTATTGAGTGCATCCCAATACCACCTCTTTATATCAGAAAAGGCCTCAGATAAATGCATGTTCTGATCAGACTTAAATGAAAGAGGATACTCAGTCCTGTTTGTTTAGAACTCGTTTGAGGAAGCCAAAACAACAGAGGTAGATCTACCCCCTAATACGAACTCCGGAAATGTTCATAACCAAGGTAAATGTCGTTATCACAATTTGAGGATTTTGCTTTGACAATTCTTTGAGGAAAAGCAATGGAAATAGTGGCCATCTTTGAGAACCTTGGTAATACAAACATCTGAGGAGAAGGCTGGGTGTCAAGGAAGGAGAGGATAACAGCACGAAACTGAAAGAAGAGATGAGAGAAGTGTTCAGATACAGAGCTGTGATGAATCTTTTTGGCCACTGGGTGGTATAATCCTCCTAGGAGAAACTTTTTTTTTTTATTGGAAGGACCATTCATAATCATCAAAAACAAGTGAAACATGGTTTTGATTAAAACAGCCTGTTGGCTCAATAATCTTTGTAATTTTAAAAACATCCTTAATGCAGAAGAAGAACGCTCCAATGTCAGAAATGGCCTGGGGGCCCATTATAACAGCAACAAAATAAATAAGGAAAAGAATTGCGAGGTCATAAAAACAAAATTAAGCTAATGTTTCAAATTTTGACAATTATGAATTGTTCCTCTAAGAAGACATTTAAAAAAAATTCAGGCACTATTAGATAAAATACAAAGAGAATAATTTTACATGTATGAGTTTTCAGTTTTCCCAAGGGGTTAAGCATGCCTTTAAAAAAAAATTCAGAATTAGAACAATTCTTTTCCTATATCCAGCAATTGGGTAGGGCTCATGCAAATAGACAGACTTGTTTTTCATAATTCCTCTGTAAACCCAAATCTACTTCTTCCAAAACTATTGAAAGATGATGACCAAGAAAAAAGTTGCAAGCATATTTTTCTATACCAAAGGAAAGAAAAAATTCCCATTGTGGACCAGTTTTGTAGGAAACAGAAACGGGCAAATATAACAAAATCTATGTTCATAACATGGCAATTGAGTTAATATATACAATTATATACAGTATAAAAATGCATCAAAGGCTTAACTTTCCATCTATTCAAGCTGCAGTATACACAAGGAAACAGCTTGGCTTTTCCTTCTAGTGTACAAGCAAATGCATTATATACAGCATGCATGTGTTACAAAATTAGTGCGTATGCACCGAGACATTCTACAGATAAGGTTGCTGCAATTTCTCTTTGAAAGAACTCGGATTTACTTGGATAATATAAAAACTGGGTTTGTAGTTCCTAGTTGAAATAGATATACTTTCCTTCTGATCAAGGATACAGGTATTTCCCACATCTCCCTCTACTTTTTTTTCTTGAAGGGAAAAAGAATATCTACCACTAACACCAAAGGTCAAGTATGTCAGAAGAGCTGGTGGATACCAAATTTACTAAATACCACAAACGTTGTGCACAGCAAGGGTTGAATGACTATTAAAGTAACCAGGTGATCAACAAACCTCTTTTATCTTCAAATAGGACATGGAAACTTCATGGTTAAGATGGCATAGTCGAGATATATTAGGAAAACAAGGAAGGGTTTAATAAATGTTGCTCTCTGGAATATTAGGCCAGAGGTATGATAGTTATTACCCTGAGCCAAATAAGAACTGTTTACCTTGTCGGCTTTTGCAACCTATATTGCACATTCCAGCATTTGCTGCATTATAAAGGCAAAATATTGCATCTCCACCCTTGGAGAGTTCTGCTGTTTTAATTCAATGCAGAATGCACACAGCTTTAACTTTCTCCTCAGAACTACTGGACTTCTATATGTATGTGTGTGTGTGGTGGGGTGCATATGTATACGTATATGTACACACATACATATGAATACACTTCCTGAATGTTACACGGACCATTTAGTGAGTGAAAATATTGCCGTACAAGTCTTTCACATCTGAGATATAATTGAATGGCTGTTTAAGTACTATAAATACAGCTCTTCACTTGGGGATGACACCCAAGCGTGGATTTCTGTTTCTTGATAATTCAGTCGTCACATCACATCACAATTCCCTTTTTTTTTTCTTCAAGATTAAAAAAAGGAATAAATTTGTCAGATTCTGGCAATTTCTTCAGGGAATTCATCTCAAAAGAAATATTGTTTGCACTTTACAGAAACGGGTTTACACAGTTAGATACATTGATGGTGTAAATGCAAATCAAAACAATGTGAATGTGGATATTTTGGACATTTAATCTGTTTTCTCCTATGGGCCATTTTGTATAGGTTTTCATCTAAGGACCTATGGGTTAGAGAATATGGCGGTGACAGTCAGAAATTTCTTCAACTACAAGCTCTTGGAACAACTATTCACACTAGATATATTAGAGGAAATGCGATGATATCTGTAGCATCTTATTCAGGCATTTTAAAATAGTGACGTCTTAATTCACAATATCTATTTTCTCTTTAGTTCTGTATAACTTTGCCCGTGAGCAGTTTTATGAAGGTATACCCATTCTGCTCAATTTAAATGGGAACACAAGTAAAGGAAGATTCTGCTTGTGCACTGATATAGCTTATTGATAAAGATGGCAAACACCATATCACAGGAAATAATAGCAACAAGGTCTCATTTTAGAATTTGTTTTTAACTTGGGGAAAAGTAAAAAAAAAACCAAAAACCCAAAACTTACAATTCTCCTGGAGATTATCTGAGAACCTTCCTAATTTTCTTAGAACGTAAAAATTCTCCCTGCCTTGATTATAATTTGTTTCACTTTTTTCATATCAAGCCTTGCCAAAAAACATTTCACGGGTATTTGAGAGTGCCCCAGTTTGGTATTGAGCAAATGAAATTAGCATTATAGCATCTCGCTAACCTTTTTAGCATGAAATTCACCTTTAAAGTTCATTTTTGATTTTCTTACCTCCAACGCATGGGGGATGAATATATGCCATTTTTAATGTTACTTAGCACAAATTTAATCAACAGTATGGTTATGATTGCGGGGGGGGGTCTTTTTAAACTCAGCATTTTCCATCTTAGAATCAGACCCTTTATTTCTGCTCAGTTATTTTTAGTATTGGGAACTATGTTGAAATGATTTTCTTTTTGGTTTTAAATAAAATATACAAAGTTTACAAGCATACAAAATGAGGAAAAAGAGGGAAGACTCCAGAGAGAGGTGTGATGAACGTTATCGATGTCTAGTAATCAAACTCAACATCTTTCAAGATGTGATCTTGGGGTTTAAAGCTAAAAGTAGGACATCATTGTATATCTTAAGGGCTAAAGTTTCAGCTTCCATAGCATAAACTCAATGAATTCATTTGTCTATCTGTATGAATGAATAAAATCCCCCCATGTTTTAGTGTGAACTGAACAGCAGCTAGTAATTGCCTGTTTTGGATAAATATTTCAGTTCTTGCCCAAAATGACTAATTTCTGTATATGCAAATCAGTCAGCACACCCATCTTAGTGGTGCATTTTTAAAACTTTGAGACTTTAAAAGTCGCAAATGACTTCCCATGCTGTCCAGTTTATGCCATAATTATGAGCAGCTTTTAGGGTATGATCCAATTTGTATGATCTATTTGTTCTTTGAGTGTCACAAGTAAAGACAACTTTACTTTCCCTAAAAATCTTATTAAAGAAACAAGTGGACTATTCCTGAGGGAGAATCAAAAAAGTTCAAATAGGTTCCCCTTCAAGCATGAATACTCTCTAGTAGGTAAATCCTATCCAAAGTAGCTAGTCCACCTCATGGGCTGGCCTAGTTTTCGTGAGTAAATCAGACTCTGTTTTTGAGCTACTTTTCTCATTTTTCTGTTGTACCCATTCGATCCAGAGCACCCTGCAATGCATCAATATTTCATTAACCATTCTACAAAATGGCATCTACCTACATACACCTTCACTTCAGTGAACAGTTAGGGATTCACACACATGGTCAGGTGATCATGATGCCATTAGAAAGTCAAATATGGAGATCTGGGAAAGAGGAAGATCCCTAGCCAAAAGAAATACTAATGTTCAACTCAAAGACTCGAGGCATTCTCGTTGGTGTTTGAGCATCATTTAAATTAGATTCGCTGTGCCACGCTCTCCAAACAGCTAGGCATCGCTCAGGGCATAAAACATTATAAATACCCTCTCTTCGGGAAAAAAAAAAATGAATCTATGAGTTTGTGGTTAACACTGCTAGACAGCCCAAAGACTGACTAAGGTAGTGTTAGCTTTATCTCACGTGAATAAAATGGATGTGTGATTAACTAATGGCTCTAGCCTAAACCTTGATGCTCAAAAGAAGAAGCAGGCCTCCTGGCATCTGTTGGTGTACTCACTGGTGATTTAGTAGTCTCAGCAAATTTCCCTACTTCTCCCCAAAGAAATAACATCAGGAAAGTGTAAATATGATTTTTTTTTAGAGATTGAAAATCATCTCTCGCATTTTGGAAATGCACCGTTTCCTTGAAGTGGAATTGTAGATAAGTATTACTTTAGGATTCATGCTACGGGGTCTGTATTACATAACTTCATTTAATAACCTTGGATTGGAGTGTGCAATTTAACAGCTTAGCGAGACCCAGTGCTAATGCATTGACTTTTCTTTAATAGAATTTTGTTGTCAATGGACAGTGCTCAGCACAGTTTGCACTTCAATCTTAACCCATCTCAAGACTCTGTTCATTTCCAGTTGAGCTCCGTTCATTTCCAGTTGAATAGGTTAAGCAAAGACAGACCTCGCTGTTCTCAATTCACTTTATGATCCTCCCATCATAAAAAATAATATCAGCACCTTGCTTTTCATGTCAGAACTACATTTGAGCTGCTATTCCCTATGCCCATGAGTAAATCCCATAAAAGCCGCCCCGTTGGAGTGTTGCTATTTTTCCTTGTGGATGATTGATTGATGGATGAGTGCTGACACTTCAATGAAGCTATTTCGACTGCCATCTCAATCCGATGATGTGAGGGGTATATTTTCTGTCCATGCCTCATTACTTCAGAATGACATTCCTGGAACTTCATTTACTTTTTCCCTCCTTCCCTGAAGCGCCATATTTTTTCCCATCTAGGTTATGCATGCCATAAAAAAAGCAATTTGCTATTATATGTGGCATAAGGGCAACACTTTCCCTAGGAGGTAAATAAGAAGACTTTTTTTTTATTTTGAGTTTAGGGATCATGTCAAAATTTCCAAAACAATTCCAATGCATTACTACCTCTACTAGAAAAAGAGAATGGAATCTTTTGGTTTCATTCTGTGGGCAATGGGCTTTGATACTATCCTGGGTAATTAAAACAAAGAACGTCTCATTTCTGAATCTTTCAGTTCCCAGTTCTGTGCCTCACATAGTTTGAATATTTCATCTGTAACAGAGTAACGGTTTATAACTTGATCCAGACTTATTTATCCTTTGAGAATAAGGAAATTCATTCTTTAAAAGCAATGATGGATTTATCTATTCTAGGTGGCTTCAGCTATACGGGAAAGGCTCTGCTATAGCAAAAAGATCTATTCCTGATTTTCCAAACAGTGCACTAGGTATGGAAGATTTTTAGTATTGAAACCCCCAGTAAGCTTTTCTCAGTTGACTTAGGACCTGATTTTAATCTGTGTAATACAGTATTCCCGTTAATAATAACGTATAATTAAGACATCCGTTAAAAATCCATAACGTTAATTTAATGGAGAAAATCTAATACAGTTCTATTGGAATTTTTACGTTAAATTAACTTTAACGGGCTTTTAATGGATGTCTTAATTAGATCTCATTATTAACGTGAATATTCCACAAATTAAAATTGGGGCCTCAAAGTTTTAATGAAAAAAGTTGTAGGAACACATTTAAAATGGACACCCGATTTTGTGCTTTCCGTTGAATATAAAGCTAATCTGCGATTTGCAGACTATAAATACAGATCCTACAGGATTAGTTTAGTGTTCAATCTTTGAAGAGGTCATCCTTTCACATTTTGGGGTCTGAAAATGTGTGCATAATATTTGTTTCAAGATTCCTCCATTTCGCAGTCCTCTAACCAAAAGGCTGCATGATTTTGAATTTTTGTGAGGAATCAAGTAACCAAAAAAACACCAACAAAAAACCTCCAGCAAAACTGATGGAAATGTGTGGCAGCCAGATGGTTAAACATGGATAGCTGAACAACTTGCTCAGAAGATTAACATTGTTCAGAGGTTTTTTGGCTCAGAATCTGTTTTAACTTAATAATTCTCCTACTTACTGTGATGTATTGTTCCCTAGTGCAGAGGCTGGATTGGGCAACCCAGGTGCAACAGTAATAGCTGCACTGAATAGAAACATTTCCTTTAGACAAACTATCCCAAAGGGGTTATAAATAGGAAATGGACATTACCATGAAAAGTAAGCTTCCAATGTGACTACATCGAGAGCAGCCCACTTGGACATTAAACTATGAGGAATTATACTTTTTTTTTAAGCTGTCAAGTGTTACAAATTGATGAAATAAGTACATCAATGTTTTCAGTCATTATCTTTCTTCAGTGGCACTTTGTTATAGTGACAGCGGAAAGGGGACAGTGGAGACGAGACAGCCCCGGTGCAGTTTATCAATGAAAATCTAATATCGTCCATAAGCTGAGAAGTGGAAATCGATACTTCATTACCAAATTGTTAGTGAGGATGAAGAAGAATAGGTGGTGTTTTTTTGGCAGTCTTCTCGGGGCAGGTTGTCAGGAGTTCAGTGTCCGGAGCGGGATGACACATGGAGAACGGCTCAGTGTGAGAAGCTCAGACGAGAAACTTGAAACTAAGGCATTTGTCCTGTAATATGAATCAGAACAACAAAAATATTCATTATTCTTTAGGTAAAGTCAAGTTGTTTTGTTTTCTTTTTTTAAAAACAATGGCTGGCCTGACCTAAGGAAAATAAAAGTGGTGTTTGTTAAATGCTTACTTATTATCTGCCAAGCAGTGTGGTGGATTCAGAAATAACAGAACTGGCACAATCCCTGCCCCACATAAGGTTCACGGTCTTTGTGGGTGGGAGAACAGGTATTCAATCCCTGTTTTACAGTTGAGAGGGCTGAGGTTCAGAGAAATTAAATGACTAGGTCACACCCCAGGCAAGTAACAGAGGTGGAATTAGAATCCAGGTCTCAGTAAATCATATTTGAGTGCTTCCCACGTGCAGAACACTACTAAGCACTTGGGAGAATACACTATATCAGAGTTGGTAGCCATGTTCCCGGCCCACGAGGAACTTACAGTTTTAAGTGGGTGGCAGGCATTAATGCGGATAAGTTACAGATATGTACGTGAGTGTGGGGGGGCTGAGAGTGGGGGGAATAAAGGGTACAAATCCAAGTGCCAGAGGGAGTGGGGGAAATGAGGGCTTAGTTGGGGAAGGCGTCTTGGAGGAGATGGGATTTTAATAAGGCTTTGAAGGTGCGGAGGGTGATGGTCTGTCAGATATGAAGGGACAGGGAGTTCCAGGCCAGAGGCAGGTAGTGGGTGAAGGCTTGGCGGCGAGATAGATAAGATGGAGGTACAGTGTGTAGGTTGGCTTTAGTAGAGTGAAGTGAGCGTGCTGGGCTCTGAATCCTGTGCTCTATGAGGTGCCACTGCTAACTCGGGCCATGATTCTCCCTCTTAGTTTACCTCACAGTTTGAAAGGACCTCAACAAGCTCTTCAGATACATGGCCATAATCGGGGCCTTTATTAACTGATTTGTACTGGGAAGTACCTAAGGAGAGCTGTGGTTTAAGCTTGTTACGGGCAGGGAACCTGTTCTGTTAATTCTGTTGTATTGTACTCTTCCAAGCACTTAGTACTGTGCTCTGCACATAGTAAACACGCAATAAATATGACCCATTGATCAATGGGATTAATGTGATTCCTTAGATGAGTTGCTCAGAGATTGGTTAAATCTGCAAACAGGATAGAACACAATTCAAAACAAACTTTCCACTAAAACGTTGCCAAACAATGTGTCTATGCACGATTAGAACCCAAATGCACTGAAACTGGGGAGGTCCTCGAAGTGATGTTTATCATCTATAAGTCATATATTTCAAAAATGAAAGGTGACCCAGGCTTTTAGGAGAAGAATAGAGAGGTGCCGAAGATTTGGCAACTGCTCTGTGTGTTTAAAAATTTCACTGTGGCATTGGGAGCCACCTAACATTTTAAACTCAATTTTCATCACCTTTATTAGATCATCTTTGCTGCCCCTCTCTGACGATGTGAGATTAGTCTGAACGCCATTTGGTATTCCAGTGATGATTATGAAAAGGACGCATCCGCTACCACGAGAGTGTCTCCTCTCTCTTTCTCTTTCCTGCCTCATCCCAAACTCTCAGCTTTTTTCATGTATCACACCCTAAGGGTGTGTTGAGCACATTCTCCAAATGGGGGTCCTTCAGAAGGAGAAAGCAGCCCCCTGGGTGTACCCAACCTTCAGAAAAATAAAGCAATGGTGTTATAACATTTAGGCTTGGTTCCTGGCTCTGTCAGTGGTTTGCCAGAATATTAGGGGGAATTCATTTCTTCTCTGGACTTTAGTTTTCCTCTGTAACAGGGTAAACTTCTCTTACATGACAGTTGATAATAAATGCCACGACCAGAGCCCCTCCCATGAAATACTGGAAGTGTGTTCTGATCTTCTGGCCCCTTCCTGGACCTCATCCCAGGGCCCTGGGATGTTCATTTTAGCCTCAATTCTTTAATATCACATTTACCTCGAACAAGGAACCATGGACCAACAAACCTACAGTCACACCTGTCCTTGGTATTCATGGGTCTATATAGAGCCAATTTAATCTCTTACCCTATTTGTAAATATCTTTATGTCTGTCTTCCCTTGTGGCGTGTAAGCTCCTTGTGGGCAGGAAATGTTTCTGTTGTATTTTCTATTGCTTCCGTGTACTTCTGTAGTAATTTACGAAAAGCTCAAAACAGTATATAGAGGGGTCCAAAAATACCATTATTACAACTATTACTGTTACATATAATGCCAGTTCACTGTTCTACAGTAAACTGTTTTATTTTCTTTTCCCCCTTATTCTGACTCAGCTAGATGGGAAAACCTGCCGTTTGGGAAAATACCAGTTAGCCTTGCTCTACTGAGAGCAGAAAGACATGAAGCAGGCTTTTATCATGCTTCAATTCAACATTTTTTCCCATTACCAATTTATTTGAAAAGGTGTCTTTTTTCACTTATCCTATGGGCAGTACATTGTAATTGTGCCTAAAAAAATTAAAACTAGAAGGAGCACAAAACAGGGGGTAAGTTCTTGTTTTTAAATGTGAACGATGTAGTTTGAATTTCCCCCCAAAAGCCATCAGTTCTGGCTGGCTTTCAAAAGGTAGCCGGGGCCAAGCTGTGCCGCTGCATGGATATTTCTTTTTAAATGTTGAGCGGCTGCTATAAAAATAAAATGAAAATGCATAACAATTTTAATTACATATCTAAAAAAAGTCATTGGTGGTGTTCATTAAGCAGAGCTTGTGAGGGAAAGCCAGGCGGAAAAATGTACTTATTTTTGCATTAATTATGGAGCCACCAACCGATGGAAAAAATTATATGTATTTAATTTGGATATGTTAGGGCTTGAAATCCCTTCTTGCTTCTAGTTAAGGCACTTTAGGGCAGGTTTGCTCAGAGGTGGGTTCCTGTTTTTGAAAAGCACCTGTTCAGTGAGGCAACTAACTTGATCATAATTATTTGCATTCTCCTCCAACTAGGAAAGGGTATGCAAAACATGTAAATGGGAAGGAAAGGAAGGGGAAGACAAAGAAAAGGAGGCCAATGGAACGAACAATAACCGGAGCACACAGAAGATAGGCTATTGCTAGGAGAGTTATTTCTTTTGGAAGTGTCTGTGAATGTAAAGAAAGCTTGGACACCCTCAGCATGGGAAGCAGTTAGAAAGATGTGTTTTTGAAACCGAAGCTGGGTTTCCACAGGTAGAATGAAACAGAGTTGTGAGGTGGGCCACTCAGATCAAAACTTAGCAATTCTTTTAAATATCAATCAGCTATTTATAGTTAGAGGAGAATTCACTCAGAGCTCCACATTACTTAGCTGTGCAGACACAGTTTAAGGGAAGCGTGGTGGGTATGAAGGAAGACGAACCTCCAGTGTGACGAACCTCCAGTGTTTGATCTTTATTTTTCTTTCATTTCACATCACACACTATAGGCGTCTACACCAGGCATGGGCCGTGGCAGTTGAAAACAACAAAAAAAGAATCCAAGCTGAAACTGCCTACGGCTTAATTGCCATCACTGTTCTAATCTTGTTTTCGAACAAGTGATTAGTCCTTTCTGGGGGCACAACTGAGCTCAGCTCACGAGTAAAGGCTAGGTTGGATTCAAAAAGACAAGACAGAAGGCGTATGGTATGTAATACCTTGGGGATGACTACTGAGTGGCCTGGAATTTCCATGATTGACAGCTTATGTCTAGGAGGCTGGTGAACTGACCCTGCCGTCGCCTTGACCATCTTGCAGGATTGGTGATAGCAGGGACTGTCTTAGCTGCGATAGTGCTCACTGGAGAACCTAGTAATCCTCTTCAGACGCACACGATAAGGGAGACCTAGTTTAAATGATCACTCTTGTCTATGGGCTAAGCGTGCCCAATATGAGAAGCAGCATGGTGTAGTGAAGAGAGCATGGGCATGGAAGTCAGAAGGTCATGGGTTCTAATCCCGGCTCGGGAACTTGCCTGCTGTGTGACTTTGGGCAAGTTTCTTAACCTCTCTGGGCTTCAGTTACCTCATCTGTAAAATGGGGATTAAGACTGTGGGCTCCATGTGGGACAGGGACGGTGTCCACCCTGATTACCTTGTATCTTCCCCAGCACTTAGAACAGTCCTTGACACATAGTAAGTGCTAAACAAATACTATTATTATGATTACTTATATTGTGATATTAAACCCAGGACATATCTGGTGATAACTGAGTTGGTGATAACTGAATCTGTTTGGAATTTACATCCCATCAACCCCAGGACCTTGAATACCCATTACAGGGGAAAAGGTCAGGGTTATTTGAGGAATTTTCTGTTTGGCTTTATTTTGTAAGCTACCGCTGAAATGGTTTGGAAATTGCCTCATCAATGCCTGCAAAATGGCTGGCGGATGAAACTGTTGGAAACAGGGTCAGACCTCAGAACAGAAAAATGCCAAGCAGCAAGCCATAGAGAATCTCAGGGGAATAGTGCATATGTTGTCACTGGATGTGATTCGACCTACTTATGTGTCACTGTAGGATAATTTTATGCCAGCAGAAAATAGGCTTCTTAAAGAAAACACTTCAACTGCAGACTACATAGATTTAGGAAACAGCTGCAAAGGTAACTTTAAAATTTAACTCTTTGAAAAAGCTCAACTATTAATGGTTATTTAATTATAATTAAAGGTAGGTAATCTAGATGAAATTATATTTTAGCTATTTTTGGGAGGCAGAGAATGGCACTTTATCATTATATTTTGAATATGAATCTTTTAAAACCCATGTTGACAAGGCTTTGAAGAAAGTTGATCCTGAATTTAAGCACCTATCATCCCCAAAAAGAGAATTTCCCATTTGTCATTGTGCTGTTTACTGTCAGAAATGTTATTAACAATTCTAGAAAGCTAGATTAATCTTTTCTCTTTAGTACCCCATTTATCGGAAGTGTGATCAATCGTTTAATTGTGAAAAAATCTGACTAGGTGAGGTTTGACTCAAGACAAGTTTTCGTTTTTACTCAACAGACTCATGATCCACATTAAACTGATTGAAAAAGAAACTTCCAAAGCAATCTAAGTGAAAATTTAAGAATTAGGAATCAATAAGCAATTGAAATGGAATGAGCCAGAAATGAGTAACAATTGTTCAGATAACTGAACAGTTCAAAACTGAAAGCCCCTCGGTTTATGAACAGGATTTGGAAAAACTGCCTATATAATGTCTTCCTTTCAAGGAATAAAATACGGTGGAGAAGAACAGGACAATATAATGATCATGGACAAGGGAAAATTTGAGTGAGGCTTCGATGTTTATAATTATTGTCGATACATTCAGCAATTCTGTATTAACATTAGATCATTCTCACATGTATGGTCACATATCTGACCATATAATTTATCTCCCCGATATCCATTTTCATTGGAACATTTTCATCTTCAAAAGATACTTATAGATTTTAAAAGAGTGCTTGATGCTGACAAACATAACTATAAAAAAAGGGACAATTTGAAACCCAAGTTAGTAACAATGTGACTTCAGCCCTAAAATCTGTTGTGATTGAGTGGAAAGGAAAAGTAAAATGTAATTTACTGAAACTAACAAAAATTAATTGAGTAGTTCTGCTTTTTTTTAAAGAGTCAAAATTCCTGGTATTTATAAAAGTTAGTGAAGTGCCATGTACGATAGATGGACACAACAGAATGGCTCATGGAACCTGAAGCAAACAGATCAGATTGAACAAGTGGCATGGAGTTCTCAGACCTGCCTTTACCTGAGGGTCAATTTCCTGAGAGCAGTGCCTAGGGAAGTAACCAACAAATTGATTGATCAAGTCAGAATGAGGGAAAGGAATCCTCCATTAGTAGGAAAAAAAAAAACCCTAAATAATTCTGTGGAAACGTTTCCAGCCCTTTTCTTGAGACAAGAGAAGGGAGAAAAATCTGACAGATTTTGCTTAAATTTAATGCAAATTAGCCAATTGTTTGTAATTTTACCAGTCTACTATGGGGATGAGACTGAATCCTTCTAACTAGCCTGGGAATCTCTGTGGTTGCCTTGACGCCCACCAATAAGGAAGGGAAGGAGATAGGATGTGAATTCTTATTTAATCGAATTTCTACGAAATAGTGTGCAAATTCTTATTGTCAGGGAGGAGGTGCTAATTCAAACAACAACAGACTAAAAACAGAGGCAGTTTTCACACTTTTCCTTTCCTTAAGGCCAGTGACACTTCAGTTTTTGCTCTAGTTCAAGTAGTCTCAGTAAACATTGCCATGTTCAATCAAAAGGAAGTAGGCCCACACCGTGAATTTTCTTTCCATTTTCCAAAGTGGCAGGGGCAACTAGCTGAGCAAGAGAAGGAGGTTAAAGAGGGAGTTGAAAATCTTGATATGCAGTTGCTGTTGTTTATGGAATTTGGTAAGTTCTTACTATGCTCCTGGCACTGTAATAAGCTCTGGGATAGATACAAGCTTATCAGGTAGGACACAGTCCACATCCCACATGGGGCTCACGGTCTTAATCCCCATTTTACAGATGAAGTAACTAAGCATGGCTTAGTTGAAGCCCCCCTTTTCCTCAGCTCCCCCTCCCTCTCCCATCGCCCCAACTCTGTCCCTTTGCTCTAACCCGCCCTGTTCCGCGGCACTTGTCTAAATATGTACCTATCTATAATTCTCTTTAATTATATTAATACCTGTTTACTTGTTTTGATTTGTACATTAGAGAAGCAGCGGGGCTTAGTGGAAAGAGCATGGGCTTGGGAGTCAGAGATTATGGGTTCTCATCCCGACTCTGCCACTTGTCTGCTGTGGGACCTTGGGCAAGTCATTTAACTTCTCTGAGCCTCAGTTACCTCATCTGTAAAATGGGGATTAACTGTGACCCCCATGTGGGACAACCTCATTACTTTGTATCTAATCCAGTGCTTAGAACAGTGCTTGGCATATAGTAAGCGCTTAACAAATACCACCATTATTATTATATCTATAATTTTATTTATACTGATGCTACTGATGTTTGTAGTCTCATTACAACCTCATTACTTTGTCCAGTGCTTAGAACAGTGCTTGGCATATAGTAAGCGCTTAACAAATACCATTATTATTATATCTATAATTTTATTTATACTGATGCTACTGATGTTTGTTTACTTGCTTGATGTATGTCTCCCCCCTTCTATACTGTAAACCTATTGTGGGCAGGGATTGTCTCTCTTTATTGCTGAACTGTCCTTTCCAAGTGCTTAGTACAGTGTTCCGCACACGGTAAACATCAATAAATACGATTGAATGAATGAAAGAGCAAGGGCCTGGGTTTCATAGGACCTGCGTTCTAATCCCATCTCTGCCACGTGTCTGCTGTGTGACTTTGGGCAAGTCACTTAACTTTTTTGTGCCTCAATTACACCATCTGTAAAATGGGGATTTAATCCTACTCCTTCCTACTTAGGTGGCCAGAACCAAGCTCCAGCTTCAATTAATCAGTGCTATTTACTGAATGCTTGCTGAGTGCATAATGCTGTACTAAATGATCCCTGCCCACAAGGAGCTCACAGTCTAGAAGAGGAGACAGGCAATAAAATAAATTAGAGGTGGGGGAATGGCAAAGTGCAAGTTTAAGTACACTAACTCCCTCTTTCCCATGTGATCCTTCGCTCCCATTAACAGAGTTGCATGGAATCTTCATTAAGCTTTGTTTTTAAAGATTTCAGGAAATGCACATTGTCCTGAAGCACCTGAAGTAGATGGGGCCAACTTTGAAATTTCTTGACTGTCCTGCCTAAATCAGAACGTCTGGTCATCCAATGTTAATATAATGATATCAAAACCTATAAGAAAATAGGGGATACATGTGCATCCAAATGCTCAGGGTGTCAAAAAATTCCTTATTCTTATAGCAACTAATCAATCAATCAATGGTATTTATTGAAGGCAGAGCACTGTATGTATTTCTTTCATATAGATTAGAAGAATGCAGTGATAAAATGACTTTTGGGGACCCCTGAGTTATTTGTATAAAGTCACCTCTTTCCTACTCTGAGTGGATTTTTCACCTGGCCTTTAATGAAATTTGAGAGCACTTACAGTTTGGGGGTGGGTGGGATGCTTATCTACCTGTGGAAATGTGTAAGTATAGGTTCTCTGCCAGGACCTTTTCAGCAGCAGCAGTGAATACTGTGTGCAGAGCACTGCACTGAACTCTTGGGAGAGTACAACAGAGTTGATAGACATTTTCTGCCTACAAGGAGTCTACAGTCTAGAGAGACTGTACAGTCTGTACAGTCTACAATTTAGCAGCAGCTAGCTCTAGGTAATAGAGAAATAAAACTAGCTGTCAGAGCTGAGGATTTGAGGCAGGCATTAGCAACATTTGCTTGGAAATCATCTTGCTTACTGTGTTTCCATTGTTAAATTATTTTCCTAGGAGAATGATCCACTGGGTCAGCAATCAGGTCAGTTGCAATGTTTCTCTGCAGAATGATTTTCTGAAATAGATTTACTGGGCCTGTGACCAGAGGCTGCTCAGAGGTTGTGTGGGAACCAAGGGCATGTGGTATGGGGGGCTTCCCCAAGCTCCTGTCCCAGAGAGACCCCTTCCCCCTCTCCCACCACCCAAACGTATACTCACAAACACAAGCACACATGGGACAATTCAACCTGGGTATCGGCTCTCACATATACCACCATTCCCTAATGCAGTGCCTGGTGATGTCTAGGTAGCTCAGACAAGATCCCCTCCCCTACTCTGAGGAATACCTCTTCCATTAGATTGTAAGATCCTAGAGGGCAAAAACTGCAATTCTTCTTTCTATTTTAAGTTCTTCAAGAGCCTACTATAGTTCCTTGCATTAAGTAGATGCTCAATAAATAATCAATGGAATTTTAGTGCTTACTTTGTGCGGAGCACTGTACTAAGCCCTTTTGAGAGTAAAATACAGATGTTAGAGATGATCCCTGCCCTCAAGGAGCATTCCGTTGATAAAGATGATTTACAAATTTGGGCATCCATATTGATTAAGAGCACTGGATAATTTTCTCAACTTTCTGCTTTGCCAGTGTGGACGGCGGCTAACTCTGAGAGGGAGGCGCCCCACTGACATCCTTGTCTTCAGAAAGGCTTTCTGTTATCTTGCTCTGTGAAAATACCAGCATGTCAGAAAGAGGCAATGAAACACACCTATCAAGATGGTGGAGACACATATAAGCAGATGGTGGAGAAACAGAGAGCTTTTTCATTGCCTGCAAATCTTTCAACTTCAGAGAATAGATAGGAGAAGAGTCAAAGCTCTAATTCAGAAAGCACACCTTTTGGGCAGTATGACAGCTGTGGGAACCCAAACTGCACACTTAGATTGGGATAAAGTAACCAGCTTACTCATTTCTAGTGTAATTAATCAATGGTGTTTACTGAGTACTTATGGTGTGCAGAATGCTGGACTAAACATTTGCAAGAGTTTAATACAAAGGAGGTATAGTTGATTTATTGTTGTCTTGTATTTTCCCCAGCACTTAGTACAATACTCTGCAAACAGTAAGTGCTCAATAAATATGATTGAATGAATCTCTGCCCACAAGGAGTTCTCCCCCTCTGGACTCCCAAGCTCGCTAAGGGCAGGGAATGTCTCCACTAATTCTGTTGTATCAAACTCTCCCAAGTGCTTAGTAAAACGCTCTGCACTTAGTAAGTACTCAATAAATACCACTGATTGATTGACTAGAGGGAGAGAAAGACATTAAAATAAATTACAGATGAATATATACAAAAGTGCTGTGAGGTTAGTCTGCTCACAGTAGGCATTCAGTAAGTGTCGATGATGATGATACAGCCTTAGGGAGTGGAAAAAGAAAGGCAGAAATCTCTTCCCCACCCTCAATCTTGATTATTTTTAAAGTGAAAAGATAATCATTAAAGACAGTGAGATAAATCTGTTGGAAATGATAATTTCTAAAATAATAATAATGGTTTCATACATTTTCTATGTGCTAAGCACTGGAGCAGAAACAGGAAAATCAGATTGGACACAATTTCATTCATTAATTCAATGGTATTGAGTGTTTGCTATGTGCAGAGCACGGTACTAGGCACTTAGGAGAGTACCACATAGCAATAAACACATTCCCTGCCCAGAACAAGCTTACAGTCCAGTGGGGGAGATAGGAATTAATATAATTACAAATATGTACATAAGTGCTGTGGGGCTGGGAGGGGGGGATGAATAAAGGGAGAAATGTTTTGCTCACAAACTAAGAGGTAAGGATATCTTATCCTTATTTTACGGATGAGGAAATTGACAAAGCGGCTAAGTGCGCAAGGCCACCCAACAGAAGAGTGGGAGCATTGACCATTTGGCTCATAGAGCTTTCTAGTTCAGGTCACCTGATGATATCGGGTGTCTGCTTTATTAACATCTGCTGTCTCAGGGGGCCGCTATGGCCCACCATCCCTACTTCCAATCATCAGCTGCCTGGATCCTGGCACGGCCTCATCTCTCCTGTGCTTCCTGAGGGGGTGGAGAAATAAGGAAGAAAGGAGGTGGATGGACAAGCTCGAAATGCTTCCTGTCAACTAGGTTGATATGGTGACATCACGGTTCCTAGTCAGAATTGGAGGCAGGGCTAGCCCATCTCCTGTTGTAGCTACACAATCCAAACAACAAGATCTGGACATAAGCCTCCATGCCACATACAGAATGGAGGCTTCCCAAACAAAATCATATGTGGAAAAATAGCTGTTCCCGGTTCAGGCCTAACAGCCCACAGATACTTTAATTGGTTACTCCCTATTATTAGTACTGGGGAAAAATATATTTGTAGATAGTTCAGGAAGCCCAGGCACCAAAAGAGAAAGGTAATCATTTAATTGTTGTTGGGTCTATAAATCAGGGCTAGTCATCAATTTCGCTGTATATTTGAGCACATGATATTGACAATGTGCTCCGGAAGAAAAATGGAGTTTTCTGGCAAGGTTGTTTCATTTTCTAAAGATTAAACTGTTCATTGTACAGGGCACCATCTGCCCTCCCTGAAAGATGCTTAGTGTTGGCAGCTGCAGCCAAAATGTAGAAGACAAAAGTTAAATTCCTTTTTCTTTTCACCTAGGAACCATCAGAACAAATTGCTTTCGGGTAGCACTATCATTTTTCAATGGCATAATTATTAGTTTGGCTCACTGTACTATTCCATCTCAAAAAAATTGGAACTGCACAGATTTATTCAAAGAAGTATGGGTGAGTTTTCTACCTATAAATGTTGGTTTGGACTGCCTATACGGTTAATTTAGAAGGAAACTTAAAAGCTTTGATGAACAGTCTGTATCCTGACCAGGAAGCCTTTTTTTCCAATGATAG
Source organism: Ornithorhynchus anatinus (assembly GCF_004115215.2). Taxonomy (NCBI): domain Eukaryota; kingdom Metazoa; phylum Chordata; class Mammalia; order Monotremata; family Ornithorhynchidae; genus Ornithorhynchus; species Ornithorhynchus anatinus. Next base: position 10,464,352 of record NC_041735.1, on the reverse strand, counting down.
TGGTGTTTTCATATCTTGAGTCACAAGATTTTTGAAAGAAAAAAAAAATCATACCCCCAAAATTGTTGGAGAAAATTTCAAGAACATTCCCCAGTGATGGACAGTGTGTTTGGAATTTCCAGTGACTACGCCCCAATCAAGTTTTTCCAGTCCATATCCTAGGACATTTACTTTTGGCCTAGGTTATAAAAGTAAGCCTTATGATACAAACTAATTTAGAAAGCCCCCTACACTTGGTCAAATCTTCTTTTCCTGGCAATCCAGGGAGTAGCAGCAAGAAGAATGTGGCCTACAGAATCTTCCTGCCAGTAAAATTAGAAATACAGTAATCCCTCAAGAGCTCTTCAATAATAATTGAGTAGAGATGACAACATCCATGTCAGAAGGGCACTCGGGTTAGGAAAATCTCAGGGTCTGGCACTGGGTTTCTAAATACCAAACTGGACTATGATTTGGCAATGAAAACAAGAATCATGATTTATGCAGATCTGCTATTACAAGACGACTACAGTGCTTCCCTGTATTCCAAACCACATATAGATAAGGGCAGGCTAGACTAGGAACCAGTTTTCAGAAGAAGAAATCAAAGCCTGGAGCAATTCGGAACTTGGTTAAATGCTGCCAGTGAGGTAGGGTGGGGCTAAAGACGTGGGCCCAACTCCAGTCAGAGATAGGGAAGCCTTTTCTCACTGAGCGACTTGCATCCTGGTTTTTTATTTTTCCCTCAGGCTTTGGCAGCAGTGCTGCTGCAGGATGATGAGACAATACTTGGTAAAGTCCCAAGTAATTGTTCTTTGGGACTAAACACCTGATCCACACACTCGGGTTTCTGGTTTCAAGTCAGGCCTAGTTATCCGATTACCCACCGAGGTGCTGAAACACCGTACCAGAGCTCGTTGGTTACTTCATCGGCAGCCCATTTCCACGGGCTGACTAAAACCAGTGCCTGGAAAAGCTGCCTAAATTAGGCTTGGAAAAGGGACACTGCACCTCTGAGTAATGAGGTTGGGAAACAGGGAACACATTTTCCACTAGCTCATGTCTCACTGTATGGCATTCCGATTTCATGACACTTCATAATAAATCATTGCTTATCACTCACATGGGAACGTAACATGGCTCAAGTTAAGATTCGTTAGTGATTGTAAGGAAGAAACATGAATTGCTGTATATCAGGGCTTTTTGATCATCTTTCTGTCCACTGCAGGCATTTTTTTATCATTATATTTACTGTAACTGTTGTTTAAAGCATAAATAAAGGAAAGGGAAGAGTACAAAATATGAATAATGGAAATGAATTTGTCTTGTTTATGTGTTTATGGAAGCATTTGGCAATTATTCCATGCAGCAGTTTGTATCCAGAGCTAGAGATTGCTGCATCGAGAAAAGTTTCTTGCACTTAAAATCTCTTTTTAAATACGAAAAGCCAGCACATTTATATTCCAGGATAGAAAGGCCATTAATCAGCCTTGAGGCTTTAGTTGCTTCCCCATGATGGATCCCGATGTTCACAATTCCCATCCAGCAAAGTTGCCCTGTTTTGAATGTTGCCTTAATGTTGGTGAGTTGATTGCATTCCAGGGCTTTTTTCGTTGATACCAAATAGATTTTTGGAGGTGATGCTAGCGAAACTTCTCAAGAGGCTGGATGAGTTTTCTGAAATAGATCAGATGTGTGAAAGGTTGGACTCAACTACAGTTTGATGGACCCTTAATTTGGTATGGAGCTTGCTACCCAACCTAGCCCAACAGCTGCCAAAAACCAGGTTGGCTTTTCAATTTCAGTTGAAAATTCAGTTGAATTTTCATTTTCTAAATCATTGCAACAAGGGTTTGTTGCATAGCGTACTATCTTGGTAGTAGAATTCCATGATGCCATTAAGTTCTGTATTGCTGATGGAAACCTTTGGTTGAAGATAGTTTCCCCGGAGCAGGTTAGTACATAATCAATCAGTGGTATTTACTGAGCGCTTACTGTGTGCAGAGCTCTTACACTAAGCACTTGGGAGAAAACAATACAGTGGGTAGAACCGATCCTAAGGAATTATCTCCAGAGGCCCTTGTAAACAGTCTGTGGGCCTGAAGGTTGGAATGAATTAAGGCTTTGGCATGAGAACTCCTGGTCGAGAGGGTAGAATGCCTTGTTTTACTGTATGTAAGAGTTTTAGAGTTTTAGGAAGGCCAGCACGTTAATATATTTGCACTGAAGAGTTTTCAGCTCTTTGCTTGGAGCTCAGAAGGGTAAATGTTTGGCTCCATCTATAGGGTGATGTAACTCTGTTCAATTACCAGTGGCACAGAAAGCACCTCTATTCATCCAACTGCACTGGAACTCCCCTGCTTTGTTCTGCCAAATTGAATTTTCCACCCTCGCCTCCCATTGGCTCCCGCTTCCCTCATTTACCCTAGGATGAGTCAAGTAGAGTTTAATCCATTTTCATATTCCCCAGAAATTTCTTCCCTCTTATTTTTCTTTTGAGGTAATCCAGTCTAAACCCAGATCATGTAACAACCATGCCATTGCTAACAGTATACGCCTCCATATGAATCGGTGATAGGGATCGAAATTTTTATTTTTATGACATTTGTTAAGTACTATGTGCCAGGCACTGTGTTAAGCACTGGAGTAGATACAAAGTAATCTGGTTGGACACAGTTCATGTCCCACCTGGGGCTCATAGTCTCAAACCCCATACTACAGATCATGTACCTAAGGCAAAGAGAAATTGTGACATTATTTATTAATTCTTCTATTTATTTATATTAGTGTCTATCCCCCCCGTGAGCTCTAGACTGTGAGCACATTGTGGGCAGGAATGTGCCAGTTTGTTGTTATACTGTACTCTCTCAAGTGCTTAATACAGTGCTTTGCACACAGTAAGTGCTCAATAAATATGACTGAATAAGATCACCCAACAGAAACTTAGCTGGGCAACTACTTTTTCATCATTTATATTAAATCTACACTTAACCAGGTTTTCTAGTTTCTTGGCCCACTGAAACTGCTAAATTTCAATAGGAACAATGCCTAACTTGCCAATAAAGTTTAAAATAAATAAAAACAATCAGTTACTGAATGCTTATTATGTGTAGAACACTAAGTGTTTGGGAAAGTATAATATAGCAGAGGTGGTAGACATGTTCTCTGCCCAGAAGGAGCTTGCAGTCTAGAGGTGGAGCATACTCACTGCATTTATTAAATATGGCACTGTTTTGGGGCAGTGTAGATATCTTCAGAGATGTTCCTATTTGACTTCGAAGTACCAGCTTGTGACTGGAAGTCTGAACACAACAGGTGTCCTGACTTCTACCTTCACCACTTGACCGCTGTGTGATTTTTGGCTTAGTCACTTAGCTTCTCTGTCCCTCAGTTTCCTCATCTGTAAAATGGAAATTAATTACTTGTTCTCTCTCCCTCTGAGACTGTGAGTTCTGGGGCAAAGAGAGACTATGGCCAATTTTATCATCTTGTATCTACTTCAGTGCTTAGCACAGAACTTGATAAATACCAGCATTAAATCTGGGTTGAAATGGTGCTTTTTATGGTATTTGTTAAGTGTTTACTATGTGTCAGGCACCAATCCAAGCACTGGGGTAGGTACAAGTCAATCAGGTTTGATAGTCCCTGTTCACATGAGGCTCACAGTCTAAGATTTCTAGACCTTTAGTGCTATTTTGTGATAAATATTTCAGAAACAGCAGGATTTATGCATAAAGGGCATACAGGAGTGTATTTTGTAATGCTTTCAGGCTTGAAACTTTGGGGTTCATAGAACTGTGTGAGACTAGATGGCTGGAACAAAGGACTAGCCATTAGTTTGAAGTGAAAAACATCGGTGAGAAGAAATTTTTTCCAGTAAAGGTACACATTTGGAAATAAATGGTGATGGATGGTTTAAAAACAGTCTCTATGCAAAACTGTAATTTTTGTAAATGGCACTGTCTCAAGATGGCATTAGCGTTCTTAATGTTCTCTATAGAAGTGAAGATGTGCTATTAAAAAAGCATCGCACATTGCATTCCAGCACACAATCTCAAGTTTTATCTTAAAGAAGATGAGGAATCCCTGCAAATTGGTTTTTACAATAAAAATGGTTTAATAAGAATCTCCCATCGAGAGCAGGACCAGGCAATATTCCATTTAATTCCATCACAAACTATCACTGGGTTAAAAACAGATATTTGAAATAGGGGAATAAATATTTGACAATGCTGTTAAGGCAACTTTGCTAACGATTTTTGAACAACCTCCAACTGAGGTCTAAATGTCTGCAATATCCATAAACAACTCTATACTGTCCAATTAGGGAGACAGAGACATAGAGTCCTGTCAGGAAGATTTGCATGGCTAAGTGTCTGAGATCAGAGAGACGATGAGGGCTCTCTGAGACTGATGGAGGCTCCATAGAACGGATGACTATCATTACAATATTACAGAGACTTACACCTTCCCAATTACTGGCAGGATTCATTAATTACCACTGCATTTCCCTAATAGAATCCTCTCTCTCCAGCTTATCACTACCTTCCCTCTGTCTACCTAAACCACAACTCAGCAGTCGATCACCTATGAAAAATTAGAAGGCGCCGTTTCTGGTGGCCTATTTAAAAGAAAAAGAAAAATGAAGATGGGGGAAAATAAGGGCAGCTACATGGGTTGTCGAAAGGAACAGGCATAGCATTCTTTGGGTTGCGGATGTTTTTGACACAACTGCTGGGGATAAATATCAGTGGCAGTTGCGGGGAGATTTGTTCTGGTGAGTTTAAAAGAATTATGAAAGCATCTCATACACACACACACACATACACAAAGTTGAGGCAGACTGGAAAGTGACAATTACTTAAGGTCTGCAAAGCTGAATTTTTGCTTCGGAGATGGTGACTATTACAGGAACTCGATGCCGACGCAATAGACTCAGCCCCATTAAAGATAATGGCGTGGAGCTTTTCCATGCTGTCATCATGTTACTATCAACAGCATTATCAGACTCAACTGCTTTTACAATTATGCACAATGACTCTTTCCTCACAAAGAGTTAGCAACCACCAAACTCGATTCCTTTTTAAATATACTGAAAAGGAGTAGATTTCAATCTTTCATCTCTTCACAGATGAAAAAACATTTCCAAATCGTCAGCGAGAGTGGGTTATTTTTTTTTATATTCTAAGGACGGCCAACTGTTCTCAGTGATTTCTATTACATTTCCTACCTATTATTTCATGTAATGGCATTCCTTAAATTTTAAATTAGCTTTGAAGAATAAAAATAATTGAATTCCTGCTGTTTTGTGTACATAGAGGGTGACAGGAGCTAATGTGATAATTTAAACTGTAAATGAGTCTTCACTTTGTGTTCATTAATTACAGCTAATTACTGAATTACAAACCTTCTTGGTTAGGCACTGTTATGTATTCATGTAGCATGTTGGATCTCCAGCTGGTAGAAAACTGTTTTATAGACTTACAAGCTGACACACCAAGCTACCACTGAAACAATTCAGTTTGGAAGCAAGGGGTATAAGGAACACTTAACTGTAACAGTTCTTGGAATTAGAGAGATAACAGAAACAGTACTTCCAATTCATACCTTTGGCAAAATATATTTTTGCACACATAATTATAAAAATTATGCCAGAGAAAAAGACCTCGATTCTGCTTTCTAAACCGGGTGAAGATCTACTGCGCGCGATTTGTGAGAGGAGAGTGTTTCTGTTCCATCTTTTGGAATATCACAATTGTTTAGTAAATGATTGTGTTCCTCTTTTTTTTTCCTTTTTTTAAAATAACAAAGGAGCAGGAGCAAATACAATGCTTGTTTGAATACAAACAAAACTCCCCCTTAAACCCATATGTTCCATAATGGCACAAACAGAAGCAGCCTTTGTCAGCCCTTTTTCAATTCCAACGAAGGGTGATTTGCCACCACTTCCCTTGTCATCCCTTTTCCAGACTGGCTGAGAGTTGTTTGAGTCCTTCCAGATGTGGCTATGCAGTCATAAGACTTTGTGTTTATGTGGATGTCTCTTGATTGGCACAGGAGCACATCTAATTGCAGCTGCTGGTCAATTGACCAGTCATATTTATTGGGCGCTTACTGTGTGCAGAGCACTGTACTAAGCACTTGGGAGAGTACACTCTAATAGAGTTGGTAGACACATTCTCTGCTCACAGCAACTTAGAGCCTAAAGGGAACTGCAGCCTGCTGCCATCTTCTTGGGCTCAGGGACTTAGGAGGGTGGAGGACAGGGCTAGGAAAGTCTTCCGCCAATGGGGGATTAATTAATTTCATAATTATGGTACTTAAATGCTTACTAGGTGGCAAGCACTATTCTAAGCGTTGGGGAAGATACAAGTTCATCAAGTCAGACTCAGCCCTGGTCCCACATGGGGCTCACAGTCTAAGTAGAGGGGAGAATGATACTGAATACTCATTTTGCATGAGGAAACTGAGGCACAGAGAAGTGAAATGACTTGTCCAAGGTCACACAGGCTAGTGTTGGAGGTGGGATTAGAACCTAAGTCCTCTGACTCCCAGACCCATGCTTTTTCCAATGGGTCATGTTGTTGGGGGGGGGGGGCGGGAGCGGGGGGGAAGGGGGTTAACTGTAATCACTTGGTTAATCAACAATATTTATTGTCCACCTACAGGAACTGTGTCTGTCAACTCTGAGGAATTATACTCTCCCAAGTGCTTAATACAGTGCTCTCCACACCGTAAGTGCTCAATAAATACCATTCATTCATCCAATCGTATCTATTGAGTGCTTACTATGTGCAGAGCACTGTACTAAGCACTTGAAATGTACAATTTGGCAACAGAGACAATCCCTGCCCAACAACAGGCTCACAGTCTAAACGGGGGAGAGAGAGAACAAATATCAACAAGATAAATAGAATCACAGATAGATACACATCATTAACAAAATAAATAGAGAAATAATATATACAAATATGCCCAAATGCTGTGGGGAGGGGACTGACCGATTGACTGATTTGTGGAGCAGGATACTACGAATTTATGGGAGTATAACAGAGTTAGCCGACCTGATCCCTACCCTGAAGAAGCTTACAATGTAATGGGGGGTTTAGACATTAAAATAAATTACAGAGAAGAGGAAGTAATGGAGTACAAAGAGATGTATTTTATAATGTATTGGCAGTTTTTCATCTTAGGTTCCACTCTTGCCTCCTGACCCTAATTGGGTCCTAACTTTTTGTGGCTAACCTACTTGGGTCATTCCCAGACAAGTACCATCACCCTGTTCTTCCAAGCAGCTAATTGCCATTGTCAGAGACAAATTCTTGGCAGGATGGACCACTGGTGTGACCATATTTCATTCTTTGGAAATCTAATTTGTCAACCCTCTTCAAAAGGTTACACTGTAAGAAATGATTGAGTGATTGAGTGAAATGGCAGCAAGAAGGAAAAACTAGGTTCCTGCTTAGCTTAGTGGAAATATGTGGTCTAGTGGGAAGAACAGGGGATTGGGAGTCAAGATGTGGCTTCTAGTCTTGGCTTGCTGGATGACCTCGGAGAAGCCTCTTATTTTCTCTGTACCATAGTCTCCTCCTTTGTAAAGTAACGATTAAATCCCCGCTCTCCTTCCCTTAGGCCGTGAGTCCTGTGTGGTGTTGGGACTGTAGCTGATAAGATTATCTTGTATCTGCCCCACTGCATAGCCCAGAGTCACCCCTTAATAAAGCATTATTTTTATTAACCCAACATCTACTTCAAGTTTTATCTAAAATTGATATGGCAGGTCAGGTGCCCTTGATCAAACCACTTTTCTTGAGAAGCTTTCATGAAGATGAAGGCCGAAAAGTCCAAAAGGGAGTTGGGGAATGGTTTGATAATCTTTGAAAAGCTCTCAAGTCTCGTCTACATAAGTCGCTGAATCAACTTTCCATCTTACGGTCAGATTGGTAAATTCTGACCATGTTTGCTAAATGGTGAGATCATGATGGAAATGGCTTACAGTAGTGATCGAGGCATTTGTTAAGTGTTTACTATGTGCCAAATGCTGCATTAAGCACTGGGATAGATTACAAGATCATCAGGATGGGCTCTAGGAAAGGAGAAGGAGGGATGAGGAGACAAGCATAGAGAAACTGTGACATGAATATGCAAAAATGGAAGAGAATAGGGCTCATCTTGGAATGACTACATTCAGGATTCAGTCAAATCTTCTCAGAGTGGATTTTTTAAATATCAGGCAATTAATGGTATTTACTGAGTGCTTATTGTATACTAAGTGCTTGGGGAGAGTACAGTACAACAGAGTTGGTAGACATATTCCCTGCCCAAAATGAGTTTATAGATTAGAGAGGAAGACAGACATTAAGATAATTTCATTTATAGCATATAATTTATAGGTATGTACATAAGTGAATGCATTAAAATGCTTAATAATAAATATCTAAATTCTCATAATCCCACTGTCATCTCCCACCTTGTGTAGAAATCTCTCAAAAAAGGAATCGCCAGTTAAAAAAAAGTCCTGCCTTGTTTGTCTGTTTTCATTGTGGAAATACCACTTGCCTCCGGGTATTTTTGTTTCACATCTAAGATCCCCCCTTCCTACAGAGAGGTCTTTGAAATCAAAACAAGAAATTTACTCAACAGAATTTTCACTCTTTTGAACTTCAGAGAGGTTCAGATTAGATTTAGGCCCACATGGCCCAACACCCAGCTGTAAAGAAATGGGCAGCAGAGGAACAGACCCTAAGCACAAAACCAAACAGCTTCGAACCTTACAGATCAGCCGAACACGCAACACAGGAATAAACACTGATACCTTGTAAGGGTAAAAGAAGATCTGTGACACCACAAATCTCCGAAGGGGTTAAAAAACGAAAAAGTCAGGCTAGGGCAACTTATGATAGGGGTGATTTTCTGCTGGGTCAACAACCCAGGACCCTTTTCAACATTGGCAAAAATAATGGTTCTTACCACCGTACCACTTTCTCTGCCCCCTCCGCCTAGCTCACTGGGGTCTGGCTGCTCCATTTCACAGGGATGAAGAACCCTGTCTCCCAGTTTGGCTTTCAAATAATTATCATTGTTATTATTATGGTATTCGGTAAGCACTTACCCTGTTCCAGGCACTGTACTAAGCGCTGGGTTGCATACAAGCAAGTCGGGTTGGACCTAGTCCCCGTACCACGAGGGGCTCAGAGTCTCAATCCCCATTTTACAGATGAAGTAACTAAGGCACAGAGAAGAGAAGTGAAGAGATTTGCCCAAGGTCACATAGTAGACAAGTGGCAGAGAAGGGATTAGAACCCATGACCTTTGACTCTCAAGTCCATGCTCTTGCCATTAGGCCATACTGCTTCCCACTTGTCTCCTATGTGAACGTGGGCAAGACACCTAACTTCTCTGCACCTCAGTTACCTCATCTGTAACTCAGTACTTAGTACAGTACCTGGAATATAGTAAGAGCTTAATAAATATCATTTAAAAAAAAACCCACAAAAACAATCCCCCAACAGTGATTAAATACCGGAACAAGCTTACAAGGGCAGTTGTGGAATCTCCATCCCTGGAGACCTTTCAACAACCATTTGTTCTAGATGGTTTAGGCATTCACCTACCTCATAAAGTCCTTTTCAGCTCTATGATTTTATGATTCAATTGCCTGCTAGAAAGGGCTGGAAATAAAAATCAATAACATGAATGACAGGCCCCTAATCGCTAGTCCACTCACTATCATCACCCTCCACAATACACATCTCTCCGGCCCCTTGATTTCTGCTGGAGTCTCCCCTGTGGAACTATACAAGGAATGGTGGGAGTGATATATGAGTAATAGGAGTAGTTTAAATAGCTGTAGTACTTCTTGAGGGCCCAACTGATGGGTCTTCATTGATAATCGTGACTCTGCCACTTGCCTGCTGTGTGAGCTTGGGCAAGTCACTTACCTTCTCTGTGCTTTGGTTTCTTCATCTGTAAAGTATGGATTCAGTACTAATTCTTCCTCCCCCTTAGACTGTGAGCCCCGTGTGGAACAGAGACTGTGCTCGACCTATTTATCCGTACCCACTCTGATGAGGTTTTTGCTTCTTAAAGGTATGTTCTTTTCATAGACAGGTAGAAAGGAAATCAAAGTTGAACCTGGGAGGCGTTCCATACAATTTATAGATGTGATGTGTTCTTCTTGCAACATAACACAGGACTCCCCTTCTTCTAAGATCTTCATAGAACATAGACCCCGGACTCTACTCGTCCAGTCCAAGACTCCCTAACAGGACAGGGTATCACAATAATTGACTTTCACTACTGTGCTGGTTTAGAAACACAACGCAGGCTTTCTTCGGAGAGCGTCTAAACACGAACTTGGTTGGATGTGAATAGAGCACGAGTCTGGGAGTCAGAAGAACATGGGTTCTAATCCGCCACATGTCTGCTGAGTGACATTGGGCAAGTCACTTCATTTCTCTGTGCCTCAGTTACCTCATCTGTAAAATAGAGACGAGCGAGAGCCCCATGTGAGACAAGGACTGTGTCCAACATGATTAATTTGTATCTACTCCAGAATTTAGAACGGTGCTTGGTATATAGTAAGTGATTGACACATTTTCAGAATAAACTCCGATTTTGTGTGCTTGGCAAATCAAACCAATAAATTAATCGGTAATATTTATTAGTAATAATAGTGGCATTTGTTAAGGGCTTACTGTGTGCCACACATTGTACTAAATGGATCAGACACAGTCTACATCACACCTGAGCCTAAGTCTAAGATGGTGATTATAACTCTGAGCCCCATTTGAGACATCAACTGTGTCCAACCCAATTTGCTTGTAGCTACCCCAGTGCTTAGAACAGTGCTGCTAAGCACTTAACAAATACCCCTATTATTATTATTGTTTTCATTAGGCCACACTGTACTAAGAACTTGGGAGAGTACAATAGAATTAATAGACATGATCCCTGTACTCAAAAAGTTTACAGTCAAGTTAGAGAGACAGGAGTAAAACAAATTGCAGACAGTGGGAAGAAAGATAAAGGAATAGATAAACCCCCAAGTTAGGGCCTCAGAAATAGAGAATAATGATATATTCACAATTGCTTTAGGAGGTTGAGATTTTCTAAGGGGAAGTGCTGAAGCAGCATTTGGGGAAATGTAAGCTGTTATGGGGGCGGAGAGTGTCACTTCCAGGGTTGAAATGACCTCTGGCATTAGTCTCTGACGTTGAAAATCAAAGCAACCGTGATCATTAGTGGACAAAATTAGAAACAGCTAAAATGGAATTTTTGCCACAAACTAGAACCATGATTTGGATCACAATATTCCAGACCGACATGAAAAGACATACAAATCCACCTTGGATGCATTGCTGCAGTTTACCTTATCTATGTGATAAGTTTAAATGAAATTGGAGTTAGGCACTGAATTATGTTCTTTTGCTTCCCGCCCTTTTTCTCGTGATGTTGCATGATGAAATGACTCAATCGGGTTTAGCCGGAGAAAACCACGAGGGACTAAAGGTTATCTGAAGAGACCCAAAAGAATTCAGCAAAAAATCTTATGTGCAGATAGCCTTCTTTACTCTAGTTAACAGAGCATTTTAGTACAGATGGGACTTAGAACTTTCTCTTTGGGTCTTATTAATTCCTAGTTAACTGGGCTCACGAAGCATCAGTGCTCTGCTGTGGGATTCTCCTTTGGAGTTCCTAAAACCTGCTTCAGTCTGATCGACTATCTTACATTGTGGGCACCATGAGCTTGAAGCTTTTCCCAAAGATGCTAAGTGGGGAAAAGCAAGGAAAAAAAGATGAATCTTGGTGTTATTTGAGTTCTACCTCTACAGGTTGAATCTGAACTTCAAATACATAAATAAATACATATATAATGTATATACATAAAGGTTCCAGCTTGAAACATGCTGTAGGGAGTTTTGGTGGTGGGAGGGAGGAGCAGCAGTGAAGAGCTAGCCAAAAGGGTGGGGAAACTGAAATCACACCTCTCCTCTTTTCACAAAGGTTTGATTCTCTTTATGAGCATGATCCACCGATCCGTAATCAAGGGTTAATTTCACAGCTCACTGGTTCATCTAGCATAATATCCATTCAGACTAATTAAATCTGTCTAATAATGTGAGTGTCTTTGTCTTTGTTCTTTCCATTCTTTGTTTTACAGCCTTCACATCTCATCTCCAGAACTACACGCCATCACACTCTACTTGACAAGCAGAATCCATCCCTAAAATTAAAACATTCCTGACCTATCTGCAATGACAAGGCAGGCGAGCTTCACAGCGCTCCGGCCCATGAAGGGAGCTGACACATTTGTTTTTAATTTCAAAAGAGTAGAAAGTGAAGATCTGACCCCGTCAATCAGGCCCCGTGACAAGTTTAATCATTGGTGCCCCACAAAAATCACGGCTAAATAGGAATGCAAATAATGTATCACAGGGCTCTTATAAATGCTAATCAAGGAGAAGTAATCAACTGACAATTTCACTGATCTCTTTTCTGAAGGAGTCAGTCAAACCACTGTCTCCGGACCACAAAGGGAAGAAAAAGACAAAAGGAATATACATGGTTTCCCCCAAACCTCTTTTTTCCAGGGTTTTTTTTTCCCTAAGAGAGAGAATTCACTCTTTTTGATCCTTCATTGAACTTTAAAGCAAAGCTGTTTCTCAAGAACCTACACAGTTATATGTCAAGTGTACTTTATTATCAGTACCCCGCCAGAGCAAAAATCACACCGAAACTTCTGCTAAAATAAAAATCATCATTTGTCTCTGTCATTAATCCATTCTCAAATTCTCTTACATCTAAAGAGTGGCTGACCTTCTCCATAGGCAAAAAAAGTTATACAAGTTGGACAGTTAAAAGTTGTGATTGCATTCGATTTTTTAAAAGGGAAAAAAAAGTCTTTCAACTTTATCCACCGCTAGGACCATCTTAAAGAAGAATTTATAACCTCCAAAAAGTTCCCACCCAGCAGAGGTTACTCTTTTTTGAACAGTTAGGAAGAAAGACTGTAACTCCAAGGAACTTTTTCTTGCTATACCTCAAACACGACCTGAGGCCTCAGTGTGTTTTACATGTGTAATCAACGGAGTTTTTCCCTTTTTCATTATTCCATTTTTTAAGCAGAAAGGCCTGAATGGGCGGCATCAATGGGTGCTCTGAGTTTCACAGGCTCTGCTATAGAAAGTAAAGCTGGAAAAAAAAAGGGTTAGGCTGGTTTTAGTTTGTTTTAAACTTTCTTTTGAGTGAAGTATTAAAAGCCACATTGATGATGCAAGCCACCTTCAGATTAAAATTAAAATGGTGGAATGGAGCAGAAGGATGGGCAGAGAGTATAGCAGTGGAGTCTACTTGTCCTTTCCCTCATACTGTTTCACTGTGAGATGATAATTGAATTTACCCAGCCTTAAGTTTCCCCATCTGCAAAGTACGTGTTAGATTTAATGTGTTAATTATGATAAATGCCGGTGGGGGTGGAGGGCAGGGAATGGAAATGTAGTCTTACCAAGTACTATCCCTCTCTGTGATGAGTTGCACCCGGCATCAGACTTCAGCCCTGTCAGTTCACTTGTTCCCTCTTCATTCAATCAATCAGCCAAGAGACCGTAAATTCCTCTGTTGACTGCACGCTTCTTGTGGGTACGGATCACATCTATCAATTATGCTGTACTTTCCCAAGTGTTTAGTACAGTGCTCGGCAGGTACCACTGATTGTTCGATTGATATTGAGTGCTTACTTTGTGCCAACCACTATACTAATCTCTTAGAGGAAGAAAATTAGTTGACATAATCCCTGTCCTTGAGGAGCCTGAAATTTCTTCCCAGCCTCATTTTCTCAGAACAGGCACTTTGACCAACTGTTCCATTCTCTCCTGGTGGAGTTGGTAACAAAAACATAGGTGAAGCTGAATGGCTTTTCTCTCCCTCTCTCTCTCTCTTCCCCCACCCCACCAATACACACATACGCAAGTTTGTTTTAGAAAGAGCACTAGACTGGGTTCCAGGAGATCTGGCTTCTAATCCTGACTCCGCAAATTGCCTGTTATATGACCTTGAGTAAGTCATTTACTTCTCTGTGCCTCAGCTTCCTCAACTGTAAAATGGGGATTAAAAACCTGGTCTTAGACTGTGAGACCCAAGTGAGGCAGGGATTGTGTTTGATTCGATTGTATTGTATCTTTCCCAGTGTTTGGCACCTACTGGGCTTGGAATCTAGTAACAAATACCACAATTATTATTATTAAATCATGATCTAGTGCATCTCTGAATAATGTTGGAAGTTCTCAAAATAGAAAACTGTAGCAGAAAGAAATAGGAACTCTTCTGTTCTCTCGGTGCTTATTCTTCAGCGGTCTATGTTACGGATATGTGACTTACAGATACTCCAGAAGCACAATCAAATACAAAAATTTACCCTCACAAAATTCAAAGCTACTTTTGGCTATTTGTTGATTCAAAATGTTTTCCTGGTTCCAGCAAGTACATGTGGGCAGGAATGTGTCTATTGTTGTATTGTACTCTTCCAAGTGCTTAGCACAGTGCTCCCCACACAGTAAGTGCTCAATAAATACCAATGAATGAGTGAATGAATCTGCCCTACTGCTCTGGACCCATTGCCAGAGTTGCTTCTAGTCTTTTGCTTGCAATGAGATGGGACCAAAACAACCACCTTCAAATTCCACCTGTAGCTCTCAAATCATACCAGGGGCCCATTCATCCTTTTTTTTGTGGCATTTGTTAAGCGCTTACTATGTGCCAGGCACCATACTAAGGCTGGGGTAGATGCGAGCTAATCAGGTTGGACACAGTCCATGTCTCACATGGGGCTTACAGTCATTTCACAACTGAGGTAACTGAGGCACAGAGATGTTAAATGACTCACCCAAGGTCAGACAGCAGTCAAGTAGCAGCACATAATCTCCAGTATTTCTGGAAAAGCAGTTGTCCTCTGCCAACCTTACAGCATCTCTTGACCAAGATGGGTCTGATCTGGTTTCATTGTCTCTACCCCTGAACTTAGTTCAGTTCTTGACATATTCACTTAATGTTACAATAATAACAACAGTAACGATTACAACATTAATAATAACAATTGTGATGATGATGAAGATTAATAAGTACTCCAGGAAACTTGGTTCCATGTCCCCAAACTTAAACCCCACTCACAGATCACTTCCATCCTTCCCCATCTTTGAAAGGGGATAGGGCAGCCACCATCTTTGCAAGGTTGCAATACCTTACCTAACTTACCATGGAAAATCAATCTAAATGGAGAAAGTAACTGTCTGAACCTACCCAGAAATGTGGTGGGCAGCACCTAGGTTAACGTCATCATCTGTGACTTGCTGATTTTTACACAACTTCTCTGTGTTAGCCTAGTATGTGGTGGGAGATAATGCAAAGATCATACTGACTCAACCAACTAAGCAAGTCAATATGTGGGATTTGGGCTTGTTTGTTTCTTGTGCTTCAGTACTTAATCATGAACCTAATTGAGTCAGAATGCTGGGCTGGAAGTTAGCTTTAACAATATGGGAGAGCTGCGATATTTAAAGAAAGATTTTATTCTGTGGTGGCAAACTCTCTCAGTCACCAAAGGGAACAGCCACTTATAACTCCAAGCTTCAACTTCAGCTAGTGGGTGTGCTCATTGTTTGCAATGGACCAATGGAGGGGGTGTGCTTGAGACCGGCGGCTCCCTCCTTATTCCTTTATGAAGGTGTTTAGGAGGTGGGAGTTGAAAACAAAGGTGCAAATTGCGGAGCATTTTTCCTGTTGTCTTGTCACTTAGCAACAACCTATTCTCTCTGGCATCAACCCAGCCACGTTAAAAGTCATTTGTACAAATCCTGTATGGTGAAATCAGAGAAGGAACAAAGAATGGCAGAGGGGAAGAGAGGAGAGAGTGGAAAACAAAATTGATTAAATAAAGCCTCACACTGTACCACAGACCCCTTTTGCAGTCATTGTTACTTCAAAGCAGTTCATAGGAAATTTCGGAATAGTGGAAAGTAAGGCTTCACACAACTGCTATTATACTTAGCATATGGCCCCTAAGGTAAGCTGATATTGACTTGTTTTGTTTTTTTTTACCTGAGGAAACTGGAGGGAAGATTTTAGTGATTTATTTGTTGAAGTAAGAAACTCCTTGGGGACAGGGACTGTGTCTTTGACTTCTGGTGTATTTTCCTAAGCACTTAGTATAGGGTTCTCCACAGAGCAGGTGTTCAACTATGACTATTCAAAGTGTGGAAAGACGCATAGTACCGAGAGTTAGGAGACTCGGGTTCTAGCCCTGGCTTCCAACTTTTCTGTGCCTCAATTTCCTATAAAAGCTATAAGGTTCAGCCTCCAGCTTAGACAGTGACCCCTATGTGGGACAGAGGTGGGGATGTGATGATCTATCTCTTCCAGTGCTTTTCACGTAATTAACGTTCAATGAATAACATGGCTGGAACAGTGCTGGAGTGGAAACACAGTTATCAGGTAGGGCACAATCCTTGCCTTGCATAGAGCTTACAGTCCATTTGACCCCATTTTACAGATGAGGAAACTGAAGCCCAAAGAGGTCAGGTGACTTGCCCAAGGACAAATAGCAGAGGGGCAGATGATGACATTGTCACTGCTGATTTTTGTTTCCTACAAATGGGGCTAGCTAAACTTTCCTGATCCCCTGGCTTTGTGGAAATACTGAAATTCAGGTGGGTCCCAGATAATGTGAGACTCCTGATCAGTTGTAATATACAGGTACTAGATTTACCCACACTATATTAGTAGACTATGAGCTTGTTGTGGGCAGGGATTGTCACTATTTGCCATTGTATTGTACTTTCCCAAGCGCTTTGTACAGTGCTCTGCACATAATAAGCACTTAATAAATACAACAATGAATGATTGAATGACAACACTGAATAACAACTTGGTGACACACAAAAAAGGATCAATAGTTGGTTTCATGTGAATATTAAACATGTTGAGCATTTTCTATCAAATGAATCAAAGAGCACTCTTTGTGGCAAACAACAACTTACAACAACAACAAAAAAACCCCAGAGTGTAAGTCCCTAGTAAATTTTAATATTCTTAATTATTCATTCTGTTGCTAGATTATGCCTAACCTTCTCAGTGCCTATGCTCATGTGACATGAAAATTGAAGGGTCAGATACTTCTGCTGAATATCTAACTTATACACACATACATAATTACTCATATAGTGCTTATTACCATGACACCTAAGCACTTATATTCATCAGAGTCATACTAATTATTTGACAAGAGGAATTAAAGGGAAGGGAAAATGGGAATAAGAGGAAAGCAAGTTGAAAGTGAGGATGTGAAAGAGGGTCACCGAGTTTGGGTAAGTAGGATCACAGAATTGTAGGAACAGAGTGGACCCATGGATATCAATTAGCTCACCCCCCCTGCCTCTTGACCATATCCTACCAAAATATAACTTTTTATAGAAAAATCTTCATTACACTCATATCCTGGGTCTACCCAAGCACAGCATAGCCTAGTGGCAAGAACACGGGCTTTGGAGTCAGAGGTAGTGCCTTCTAATCCCATCTCCGCCACTTGTCTGTTGTGTGACCTTGGGCAAGTCACTTAACTTCTCTGTGCCTCAGTTACCTCATCTGTGAAATGGGGATTGAGACTCTGAGCCCCATGTGAGACAGGGGGGTTTGTCAAATATGATTATGTTGTATCTCCCCCAGTGCTTAGAACAGTGCTTGGCACATAGTAAGCACTTAAAAAATACCATAATACCATAATAATAATTATCTGCCTGCCCACATCATTGGTTCAGGAAAGAGACCAGGTGTACAGAGAGCCCAGTACAGAATAATTACGGCATAGAGTGAATATGTTCTAAGGATTAAGGTACCTTTTGAAGTCCCCATGTGTCATAGAGTTAGGATAGCTAGAAGAAATATTCAATAGTATTTATTGAGCGCTTACTATGTGCAGAGCACTGTACTAAGCGCTTGGGATGAACAAGTCGGCAACAGATAGAGACAGTCCCTGCCGTTTGACGGGCTTACAGTCTAATCGGGGGAGACGGACAGACGAGAACGATGGCAATAAACAGCGTCAAGGGGAAGAACATCTCGTAAAAACAATGGCAACTAAATAGAATCGAGGCGATGTACAATTCATTAACAAAATAAATAGGGTAACGAAAATATATACAGTTGAGCGGACGAGTACAGTGCTGTGGGGATGGGAAGGGAGAGGTGGAGGAGCAGAGGGAAAAGGGGAAAATGAGGCTTTAGCTGCAGAGAGGTAAAGGGGGGATGGCAGAGGGAGTAGAGGGGGAAGAGGAGCTCAGTCTGGGAACGTCTCTTGGAGGAGGTGATTTTTAAGTAGGGTTTTGAAGAGGGAAAGAGAATCAGTTTGGCGGAGGTGAGGAGGGAGGGCGTTCCAGGACCGCGGGAGGACGTGACCCAGGGGTCGACGGCGGGATAGGCGAGACCGAGGGACGGCGAGGAGGTGGGCGGCAGAGGAGCGGAGCGTGCGGGGTGGGCGGTAGAAAGAGAGAAGGGAGGAGAGGTAGGAAGGGGCAAGGTGATGGAGAGCCTTGAAGCCTAGAGTGAGGAGTTTTTGTTTGGAGCGGAGGTCGATAGGCAACCACTGGAGTTGTTTAAGCAGGGGAGTGACATGCCCAGATCGTTTCTGCAGGAAGATGAGCCGGGCAGCGGAGTGAAGAATAGACCGGAGCGGGGCGAGAGAGGAGGAAGGGAGGTCAGAGAGAAGGCTGACACAGTAGTCTAGCAGTGGGAAGTACTTGGCCTAGTGGAAATAATATAGGCTGGGAGCCAGAGGGCCTGAGTCTCTGGTATTTGCCTGCTCTGTGATCCTGGGCAAGTCACTTCACTTCTCTGACCTCAGTTTCCTCATCTGTAAAATGGAGATTAAATGCCTGTTCTCCCTCCTACTTAGACTGTTAATCTTTTGTAGAGCAAGAACTGTGTCTGACCTGGTCTTCTCATATTAACCCCAGAGCCAAGTATGGTACTTGACACATAGTAAGTGCTTAACAAATACCATAATAACAATATTGTGGGAAGGTAGGATTTAAAGGAAATCTGAATTAATGATTCATATTACATAAAAGAGTAAGCCAGTCATCTAAAACTAAGCTCCAAATAGCAGTTGATCTGATCCAAGGTTAGTTCAAATAATTGAAAAAATTCAGATAACTGATCAAAATCAGCCAATTACGTGCAATTATCTGAAATTTTTATTATTTTCCAGTTAGTTCAGATAAGCAAATGCCTCCTAGATATTATTAAATGCCTAAAATATCCAACAATTTTGTGGTATAACATTCACCATTATCTGACCAAACAAAAATCATTTTGAAAACAACCCTTTTTGACAAAAATATTTTCCCAAAATGACATCCTGCTAGATTGAAAATTTTTAGGTACGAAATTGTAGGCAAGAATGAGAATGCTACAAACACTGAAGCATATTCTGCAATAAAGACTTCAAAATTCATTCATCTCTTGAATGAACTGACAGAACTCACCCACACTCTTAAAGAAGCATGCAGCTATTTGGAAGTGGAATAAAAATAAGAAAGTTCGATTGGGTTAAAAGAATGTGAAGATAACAGTTGAGTTCATCACAAAGCTCACTCATTGAATAACCTTTTTTTTCTAAACTCAGTGTGTTAGGCAAGGCCAAAGGATCAACATCCTACCTGAATTGGTTGGAATATTCTAGAAAGGAGCCTGGACCCTCTACCAATAGTGGGAGAAGTCCACTGTCCCATCCCCCACCATGCTGCTTATGGAAGTCAGAGGACCTGAGTTCTAGTCCCAGCTCCACCACTTGCCTATGTGCCCTTGGAGAGGTCATTTTACTTCTCTGCACCTCCGTTTCCTCATCTGTAAAATGGGCATTCAATAGAGAAGCAGTGTGGCTCAGTGAAAAGAGCTTGGGCTTCGGAATCAGAGGTCATGGGTTCGACTCCCTGCTCTGCCACTTGTCAGCTGTGTGACTGTGGGCAAGTCACTTAACTTCTCTGTGCCTCAGTTACCTGATCTGTAAAATAGGGATTATCTGTGAGCCTCACATGGGACAAACTGATTACCCTGTATATGCCCCAGCACTTAGAACAGTGCTCTGCATATAGTAAGCACTTAACAAATACCAATATTATTATTATTATTATTACCTGTTCTCCCAACTTCTTAGATTGAGAGCCTCTCGTGGGACAGGGACTGCATCTGACCTGATTATCTTGTATCTACCCCAGTACTCAGAACAGTGCTTGACACTTAGGAAGTGCTTAATGTCATAATCATCATCATCATCACAACCCCTCACACCTCTAGGGTGCAGGGCAAAGAGAAATCGGACAGCTGGATGGTTCCTGGGCTTATTTTGCACTTAAACCTGGTTTCCCAGCCTTCACCCCAGACAAGATGCTAAGGTTGCCAGCTGTTTGATCTCTAAAGCACCTTATTTCTCTTCATCAGATCCTCGATTTAACCTTGTCAGCCCTGTGACCTCAGTGGCTTTAAGTACTGCCTTTAGTATTTTGTATTGTGATCCTTTCCAAGTTGAGATACTTTTGTTAAATCCCAACTTTGATCTTATCTTGTTTGGGAGTTTGGTTCAGGCAGGCTGGGGTCTCCAAACTACTCTCAACTGCATCCTTTTTGGGAGGTTTTAATCCCTAATCTGCCTTTGATAGCCCAAAGCACTGGATGGTTGATATTGGTTCTGGTTTGAGATTATACAGCTGGATGCTTCAAGTTCGATTTTCTAAGGAAAAAACATCACCGGAATCCCAAAAAGAATATCCCTTAAAATGCTAAATTAGGTGTTTTTAATGGTATTTTTTAAGCACATACTGTGTGCTAGATACTGTTCTAATCACTGGGGTAGATACAAGGTAATAAGGTTGAACACAGGTTGGACATGGTCCCTGACCCACGTGGGGCTCCCAGTCTCAATCCCTATTTTATAGCTGAGGTAACTGAGGCCCAGAGAACTGAAGTGACTTGCCCAAGGTCACAGAGCAGACAAGTGGTGGAGCTGGGACTAGAACCCAGGTCCTTCTGACTCCCAGCCCAGGGCTCTGTCAGCTAGACCATGCTGCTTCATCAAAAAGGTGTTCTTCAAAAAGGCCTACCTCAAATCATTCAATATTTCCCATGCTTTTAAAGGATCACTTTTAGGATTTGAACGATCTGAATTTCACAATACCTAACACATTTTCTTTTCTCCATCTCCTAAACCAACTGAGCGATACAGTCTCAGTCCATGATAGCAAGATGTTACACACTGATTTTTTTTTATCAAATAACATCCCAAAACTTGATGTTTTCATTTTAAAAAATATTTAAACTGATTAGAAAGTTGGTTCTGTATTTGATTAAGTTCTGCAGAAATTGGGCTTGTGATGAACCATTAAACAAAGACATTTTTTTGTTCAGCAATAAAGCCTCAAATGATTAATTAAGGGCACAATGCCAAAACAAGTGTCTTTGTTTAAAACGCAGTGGACAAGACAGCCTTGGGAAAGTTGATGTCTTAAGTAGACGCCACAACATGTTTTTAATTATGTGCAGGAAGAGGAACAAGAATGGGAATTGCCAACTGTTTGGAAAGATAATTTTTTTTTGAGGAAAGATTAGAATAAAAAAAACAAACAGAGCATTATTGATTTAACACAAATGCCATTTGTTGGGCCTTTTGTAATTTCCTTATTAGTGTCATCATTCTGGAGTTCATATGCTCCCTTCTGTTACAGCATTTGGCAGACATTCAGCTCCCAGCAATACGATACAGTAAACATGAAGCGACTGCTCATATTAAAATGTTTTATTTGTTGTAACTGTACCGATGATCAGGCGGTGTGAGCCCTAAATTATCCCAACCATTTCACAGGCTGATCTGATAGGAGGAAATCAGTGACCGTCTCCAGAATATGTTCAAGCAGGCCAAGAAGTGAGGGTCCCGCTTTGTCACTTGGAAACTAGCAAAAGAAGTTGACGCACCATCAATTCTCTTTTGTGCCTTCCAAAAAACATTATTTCTGGGAAAGGTAAAAAGAAATCTTTCTAGTGGATCATGTAAAATGATTAGTGAGATTAGTTAGAATGTGATTAGGATTTCCACCTTTAAGGAGGCCATCAAAATATTAATGAAATGGCATCAGTAAACTTAGGCACTTTTGCACTTGAACCTGGTTTCCCAGGCTTCACTCCAGAGAAAACTCTAAGGTTGCCAGCCACCAGATCTCTAAGTTTCTAAAATATACAGTGAAGTTCCTAAAGTATACAGTATCTCCAGTTTTTTATGGCCACTTTCCCGAGAACCCCAATCATTAAGCATATTTGAGACTGCATTCCCCTACAGATTCCTTTTGACTTCAGAAGGAATTCTGTTGAGGGAGAACCAGACGTTAAAAAAGCCTGGAGTTGGAGGACCTGGATTTTAATCCCAGCTCTGCCACCTACCTGCTGTTTGATCTTGCCCCTTGTCAGCTGTGTGACCGTGGGCAAGTCACTTCACTTCTCTGGGCCTCAGTTCCCTCATCTGTAAAATGGGGATGAAGACTGTGAGCCTCACATGGGACAACCTCATTCCCCTGTATCTACCCCAGCGCTTAGAACAGTGTTCTGCACACAGTAAGTGCTTAACAAATACCAACATTATCATCTTGGGCAAGTCAATGAAGTTCTTTGGGGCTCACTTTCTACATCTGGCAAATGGAGTTTAAATACCTGTTGTCCCTCTTACTCGCACTGTGAGTCCCATGTGGGACAGGGACTGTAACCGATCTGATTATCTTGTATCTACCCCAGTGCTTCTAAGAGCGTTTATATTTAGTGCAGGCATACAACCTCACCAACCTTCCTCACACTTTATCATTTTCTTCGTTTCTCGGTTTTGCCACTTCTTGCTGTTTCTCTGCTTTTCTCCATTCCTCTTTTGACATTGTGCTGTGCTGCCCTGAGAAATGTTCAGTGTTGAATATTTAGAATGCTCACACAAAGATTTTTGAGCATTTGGAGGAAAGATGTTATATCCACCTTGCATAATAATTGTGGTATTTGTTAAACTCTAAGTGCAGAGGTGGGTTCAAGCAAATCGGGTTTGACACAGTTCCTATCCTGCATGAGGCTCACAGTCTCAATCCCCATTTTATAGATGAGGTAACTGAGGCACAGAGAAGTGAAGCAATTGGTCCAAAACCACACAGTAACAAGTGGCAGAGCCGGGATTAGAATCCATGACCTTCCGACTCCCAGGCCCATGCTCTATTCACTAGGCCATGCTGCTTTATCTGATCCGCCTCCCCAGCATAAGGGATTGAAAGTATTATTTTTTCCAGCTGTCCTAAAATAAATTATTAGCCCTGGGAATATGAATATAGTAATTTCAAAGGATTCTCTTTTTATATTAAAAAATAACAATTAATGAATGAATGCTTAAACAAAGTACAGTGAAAATATGCTGGACTGTAATCTAGTTTTTGGAAATATCAATGACATCATGCAATAGGCTGCCAAGAGCCTATCCAATTGCTTAACTATGTTTCACTCTTCCAGAAAGTGGGGCATTTTCTCCGCTAGGGATTATTGTTATTATTTATGACATCTGTTAAACTGGCTTTGACTTTGTTCAAATCACTCTGGAGAAAGGTACAGGGGTATTAATTCTGTTATAATTCTTGGCCTATAAAATGCCCACAGTCTGAAGGGGTGGGAACCGTTAACATACACAAAAAAAATTATAACATTTGGACATTCAGCAAGAATAACAATTGAACAACAACAGGAATGAAGCTAGCAAGAGGAGTAGTTTTTGCCCTCCTTACTATGCCAAGCAGGTCCATTCTCGTTGCCAACTGTCACGACCTTGCCAATGGTCCAAATGTTCAGAAAATGGACTTCTGCCCGCTGAGCTTCAGCGGGCTGGTCTTCAACTGGGTGATGGTGGTAAGGGAGGGAAGACTAATGATCCCCAGAGTCCAGGTGGAGGGAAAACACTAGAGAGTGTGGGCAAAGTGCCAGCTGTAGCATATTTCAATCTGAGGGATGAAGCCTTCATTGTTGATGGCCATCAGAGTTAGCCTAGATCCTCAGAGCAGCTGGGGAAAATTTTTAGGATGTTGAAACGATTGAGTGAGGCTTTGCCTGGAAACTTCCAGGGCAAGTTTTCAGGAGGCAGGGCCTCAAATCTCCTAATTTGTATCAACCACCATTTCATTACTTGTTATTCATCTGGACTTAAAAATTATAAAAGTAGTAATTAAACCCTAACATAAAATTCATTGCCCAGCCACAGCCTTCCCAATATTCTAAAAACTGAGAGAGCCTCGTATGGCTGGAGCAAGATAGGTGAAGACAGCTATAAGTCACCAAAGATGAGGCCTTTTTGCCTTTTTTCTCTTCTTTCCCCACCAGTCCTCCTCAGTTAGCCACTGCAATTTTATCCCAACTCTAATGATCCACCTTTTCCAAATCACCTAGTTATCTCCACCTCCTTTGTAGCACAGAGGTGGAGTTTGTGAGAGAAGATGTGGTACTCCTCTGGTCTGTCTTCTCCCGAAATCTTAATGGCCCCAAAAAGAACAAATTTCCATTTCGTGCCCTTCTCTGCCTCTATTTCCCATTCTCCCTCTCTCCTCCTCCCTATTATTTCCCTGATTTTATCCTTCCTTTCATAGTGGAAGATGGGTTTGCTCCAAATCCCAAATTTCGAGAACTAATTTTTATCTCATTGCAGACACCAGGCTCAGACAACATTGCTGACTATTTGAAAATGCCAGTTTTCAGAGTAGAAATAGTCCCTCATGAGTCTGCTGTCGCATTTTTCCAAAAGAGGAGGCACACAGAGATACACAACCACTAGCATAAGTAGAGGAAGAAATATTAGGCAGTACATAGGGGATCTGTATTGCAATATTCAATTGCCTAGCTGGAGACGTAAGCCATGGTTCCACAGCAAGTCTTTTTCCATCTCAAATTTCTATGTTAGAAGAACACATGTGTTTGTCCTTCACTTGTGAAGGATCATGACAAATACCCTATAAAGACAAAGGCATTTACTTTTTCCTTATTCCAGAGTGTATTTACACTTAGAATGCTTGTTCACTTCTGCCAGAGCTACCGGCATAAATCTTGCAAGTAGCCATTGATGAGCAAGACACCTTGTGAGTAATTACATGTTCTAGCACATTACTTGGTAATTGTACATGAAGTTACAATATAGTTCAAAGATTAATTACAATGTAACTTACTGATTTTAGATCCATGTTAGGTAGCTCAGAAGACAAAAATTGCCCAATAATTCCTTGGTGGGAATGTGGTATTTCAAAAGTTGTTGCATAGTTGTGGAGTGTGAAAAACTAGGTTTACCCTACTCTTAAATTGTGCCTATCAAATTTCCATTGAAATCAATAGATGTTTTGAATTTATAAGGATCACAGGGTTTAGGCCCACAGTTGAATTAGCATGCAAAGGGAGACTTGGTCTTGAGAAGTACAAGGTGTTTCCTTAATAAACCTTATCAGAGTCTCTTTCTTAATAATGGGATGTAATTATATTTATGCATGTAAATATTGTATATTATTGGAGTCCCTCTGGGTTTTTTTCTGCAAATAACAAGATCTTCTACTGTATGGTATCAGAGTGGATGCTCCCATACCTAAAACCATTTCAGATCTGGGGAACATATAGGGAGACCCAACACCGTGGTGGAAATTACCGAACTATTTCATTAAATGATAATATTTTTATTAGGTTGTTACTTTCAAGTATCTCTAAGTTGTTACACTTTAATTAAATGTCTTGGAAGGAATGTGTATTCAGAAAAAAGTAATTACACACTGTAATTCTAATTTAATTACAAGGGAATAGGCATATATCCTATGGTAAATCTTAGTAAGTGCTGTTTAATGATATATTTCATTAACACACATAATCAGTCTGATTTCAACCCTGTCAAAAAGGAGTGGAGGAAAAGCTTCCCTTGGGGTCCCTAGCATTTTGGAGTCTTCTCTGTTAAATCAGACCCGGGCAACAGTGTTGCAACCCAAATCAGAGGATAAATCCAGCCGAGCAGGATGAGAAGGGAATGTTTGGGTTGCGAGGGAGCTGATCATATATACAGGCTGGCAAAACGTTATGTAGCTGTGTACTTAGAAGACACTGTATTGTAAAAATGTTCTACGTGAGTCAGTGAATCAGTGGAAATTTGGAGGTTAGGTTTTTGAAGTCATACATTTTCTGTAATTAAAAAATAATATCTGAATAATAATTTAAAATAAGACAAACGGAAGATAGATGCTATCTAAACTAATCCAAGGGCCCCAAATGGCAGGAGTTGGCAGTGGCACTGTGGCTTTGGGCAGGGTGGCAGGAGAGGTGACCAGAGGCCATCAGCATAGAGGAGATTGGAAGAGAAGAGGCAGGCTTGGTGAGATAACCCTTTCCCCTAAAAGGCACTTTCTCCCATTCATATCCACCAAGCCACACCCTTCCCCACTTTCAAGGTCCTCCAAAAAGCCACCTCCTCTGAGAAGCATCCCCTAATTAATCCATTTCCCTGGTCATGTCATCCTGGTCATGTCACAGGAAGCAGCATGGCCTAATGGAAGAAGCATGGGCTTTGATGTCAAAGGACAGCTGGGTTTTAATCCTGACTCCACCCCTTGTCTTCTGTGTGATCTTGGGCAAGTTACTTCACTTCTCTATACCTCAGTTACCTCATCTGTAAAAATGTGGATTAAGACTGCCCAACGTGATTTGCTTGTATTACCCAAGCACTTAGTACAGTGTCTGGCATATAGAAAGTGCTTAACAAATGCCATTTTTAAAAAAAGTCATCCCTTTAACTACTTTAGTACTCATGGTCTTGTGGTCTTGCTATCTATTTAATTGCTTACCTATCTTTTTATCATTTGTATCTTTATTCATAGTGGCAGGATAACTAACTGAATGGCCATAGGCTCCTGATTCATGCCTAGGAGTTTCCGATAATCAGACAACATTCTTTCTGAGACAATACTGTAGATTCTCAATATATCTGAGTTTGTGATTATATGATTTTTGTATTAGTTTTTCTGGCTTTCTCTGTCATCAGTCTTCACCATCGTCATCATCATTACCACTACCACCATAAACAACATTTATTTAGCATCTAATAAGTGCATAGAACTGTATCTAGATGCTTGGGAACATCTAGTAGAATTAAAACAAATGGTCTGCCAAGCAAGCAAATCTGTGATGCTTTATCCATGAGTAAATGTGTGTGCGCTGAGTTTAGCTTTACCTTCCTGGTATTTCTACATTTTTGTCCCTGTCTTTGCTACTTTAACTCTGTGTAGTTAACGGTAAATACCCTATTGCTCTCAATGCATTCCCGCCTGCTGTTCCCTGCAATTCCGCACAGCAGGGAAAATGCATGATAAGCTGAAGTTTTTAATAACTACAAGTTGAAGCAAAAGCTTTCTACTTGAGAGCAACACCTGTTTTGGGGGAGCTTTTTTTTGGGTATTTTTTTGAGGGTTATGGAAAAATAGAAACTGTGTTTTTTAAGGGAGTCCCTAGTTTTCCAAGAAGTAGGTAGGGATTGGGAAGTGGAAAGAACCATTTATACTTTATAGAAATCGTACTGGATAAATCTGTTTGAACAAGGTTCTACTATAATTTCCTACTGCAAACAATCTGTTCTCTGCTTTTGCCAGCTACCTTACTCAACCTCAAAGGGTTTTGATGATGGTGGGAGATCATTATTGTTCCAGGTGAGCATTCTCTGCTTGGTCTTTTGAACAAGGGATGGTATAATCCAGAAGTGTGGCTGAAGGACCTTTTCAGCCTGCCCTCTGCCTCCACCCCTACTTCATCCAAAAGGTCATGCAGATTGTACCCTTCCAAAAATTGGGTAAAATGACTGGCATGAAATCTAGAGTGTCAAAATGATTCTGGCCTGCTTGGAATGTTCCTTGACATGCCATCTCAGAGATTCCGTCGGCCCAGGTGCTTCTTTCAGAACCTGAAGCCTCCTGTGATTTTTTTTAAAGTTTGATCATCTAATATTAACTGGTTTTTGATCAAATAAGATTGAAAGAGGGAGAGGAACAGTTGCTTCAGGCCTCTTTCAGCACTCCACTGCCCTCAGCCATCTTTATCAACTCCAAGCATTCCTCTAAATATGCAACCCTGTTAGAAGTGACCAAAATAGACGGAAGTGGCTAAACCAGTACAAAGGTGAATTCTCAAATCTTCACGCAGATGTAGAAAGCCTCAGGATTCCAACAGAAAATATTTAGGTCAAGCTTTCAAGCAGAGCGGTAGTGCAAATATTCTGTGTCTTCATTTTTGCATAGATGCTCTAATACCTGCTTGAAACTTGGAAATATTTCTGCTGGACAGATACATGGAAATTTATTTTTGAAGACAGTGTCATCCTTAACAGGTCATTTTTAGATACAGAGTCTAATGAACTTTTACGCAAGTTAGAGTAAGAGACATTCTCCCTCTCCCAGTATCATAAGAAACCATTCACATGTGTGATTCAGGTTTTAAAACAGGTCTCTGAGCGCTCCCTGTGAAGCAGTGGAGCTAGGGCTATTATAGCTGAAATAAGAGCAGTCCCAAGCCTGGTCTTACTCAATATCTTTATCAGCAACCTGGACAAAGAAATTAAGATCGCCAAACAGGCTGGCAGATGACCCTAAATTGTGCAAAGTTTTTTAACACTAGCGAAGATGGAGATAAATTCTAAGTGAGATGGATAAATGAGAAAACTGTTCCTGCCCACGAAAGATAAAATTCACTGGGGGCAAGCACACTGTGGGAGAAAAAGCAAAACACACTGATGCAGGTGGGGGTTAAGGCTGGCTAGCCAATATACACAGCAAAAAACTTCCTGGGGGTGGGGGTCACAGTAAATCACAAGTTGAGTGTGAGTCATCAATAAAAGCTATTACTCTAAAGGCCGGCACGCACTGACGTATTCCAACACATGTTTATCATGCAAGAGCAGAGAAAAAAATATTTCTCTGTCTGAAATGTTCAGACTCTTCTTAGAATACTCTATCTGGTTTTGCTCATCACGTTTCAAAAAGGATGGGGGAGAAACTAGTGAGGATGATGAGAAGGGGCATAACCTAATGGAAAGTGGGTCTGGGAGTTAGAGGACCAAGGTTCTAATCCTGATTCAGCCACCTGTCAATCAGTCAATCAATTGTATTCATTGAGGACTTACTGTGTTCAAAGCATTGTTCTAAGAACTTGGGAGAGTATAATATAACAGAGTAGGTAGATATGTTCCTTGCTCACCATGAGTTTACAGTCTAGAGGCAATCTGTCTGCTGTGTGATTCTGGGCAAGTCACTTAACCTCTCTGTGCCTCAGTTACCTCATCTGTAAAATGGGGATGAAAACTGTGAGCCCCAAGTGGGACAGGGACTGTATCTGACATGATTAGTTTGGATGTACCCCAGTTCTTAGTACAGTGCCTGGCACATAGTCAATGCTTGACAAATACCACAATAATCATTAACAAATACTACCAAAATAAGATTAATGTTACAACGAATGACTCTTGTGAGCAAAGGTTAATGAAATTGGGGGGTTTGGCCTAGGAAAGAAAAAGTTAAGGGGTGTCTTCAAGTATATGAAAGGTTTTCACTGGGAGAATACAGACTTCTTACTCTCTTTCAACGTCTACGAAGGACGAAACAATAGGAAACAAGCTTACACGAAAGCAGGAGGGAGTTCTGTTGGAAACAAGGAGGAAGTTGCCTGTAAGTGTGATAAAGCACTGGAGGGTTCTGAGTCTCTGTCTTCAGAGAGCTGGAAACGAGAATAGGCAGCCATCTGCCCTAAGTGGTTAGTCATTCATTGTCTGGAGGCAGGGAACTCAACCAAATGATCTCCTGAGGTCTCATCCAGCTCTACTAGCCTTTGAAAAATGATACGGGCCTGTTTTCACATTCCAACTCTCGGCAGTTCCTTCATTGACTTTAAGCTCAGTCGGATCAGCACTGGTCCCTTCACCCCCTTCCTCCCCGCCAAAATAAACAGAATTTCACTTGCCCGGTAGACCTTCTGTAACCAAGTCCAAGTTGGATCAAGCCCAGACAACAGTCTGTTTCGATACGAACGAGCCTCTCAAGTCCAGTTGGCAGCTCGAGACAATTTGGCAGAGCCCCCTCGAACACAAGGCAGGAGGGGGAAATGAAAACCTTCTTTAATCAGCAGCTCCTGTTGCTTGCCCTGGATCAGAGCAGGTGTGAGGCATTATTAATAGTTTTCATTCATTTGACATGTACTAAGGGTTTATTTTGATCTGTAGGGATTTGTGAACCCGGGGCCAACGGCTCCTCCTAGGCAGGGAACGGTATCTGAGAATTTCCCCACCACTTTCCAGAGACAGTGAAGGGGGCCTGCTGAGTTAGGATTGGATAAGGGACAGATTAGAGGCAATCCTTCTGCTTCAACCCCTGGCCTGCTCTGATTTAGAAGCTGTGCAGCGAACAGCACGTAGAGGCGGTGGTCTAGGCCGGTCCGTTTTTGCCTCCTCATTTCCTCATGGCTTCCTTGCCCAATAAAGGGAAGATGAGGATGCACATTCATAATTTAAATCGGCCCTTTTTTTTCTGCACTCCTCCAACACGAACTGGATGCTGGAGGAAAAAAAAAAATGGAGCACTCTCTCAGGATACACTGAGGATCAAGCAGAATCTCATTAAGGACCACTTCAAAGATCAGCTCTTTATTTCCATACAAACAAGTTTAAATTATCTTGCGTGAATCTGCTGTTAGCAGTTGCTCTGTTCCATTATGCATGATTCCTCACTGCTCATAT
The DNA here is from genome assembly GCF_004115215.2 of Ornithorhynchus anatinus. NCBI lineage: Eukaryota > Metazoa > Chordata > Mammalia > Monotremata > Ornithorhynchidae > Ornithorhynchus > Ornithorhynchus anatinus. Next base: position 10,433,529 of record NC_041735.1, on the reverse strand, counting down.
CATGAATAATGGTACACGGTTCTCTATTAGCTATTTCCAGCGATATGCTAAACTTTGGTATTGGTCATGTTATTGGGTTAAAGTTCTATATTTTGCATATTTATTTTATTTATTACTCCTGATGTAATGCTCAGTTTCATCCTGATCACTAAAGCTGTTGACTCTGTAATATTAATATAACAAACCATGAATATATCATATATATGTATAAATATAAACCCAAATATATCACAGCCTTATTTTATTACATGGTAAAAGGGATCTAACTTTATTTCAACTTTCCTTCCCAATTTCTTTTCCTCCCTTCCCCTAGTTCCTTTCTTCTATTTACTTGAAAACAAATTAAAGTGGTATTGTCCCCAAATGGTCATTTGATACACCATCAAGAGAAGTGATGTAAATGATACTTTTAGGGAATTTGCTGGAAATGATATCTAACTGTACAGGCCTGGGCTGTAAAAAGGTAGTTCAGGAAGGAAGAGTTTGAAACAGTCATCATTTCACTGTGAATACTAGACTTTAAGCTTGTTGTGGGCAGGGAATGTGTCTCCCAAGCTTTTAATACAGTACTCTGCATACAGTAAGCGCTCAGTAAGTATGATTGATTGAACTCCTCTTTTGTTGTCGTTAATCAGTATCAGCTACAATAAAAACCCTTTGGCAAATATCTTTACCATATGGTCACTGCCTTTTTTGAGGATCTGGGCCTTTTGTCATCAAATGACTCTTTTCATTTGGAATTGGACCAAAGGCACAGGAGGTAGGGAATAGACTTTGGTGCTTCTCTGCCCACAACTGGATTGAGGGACTTGTTCCTAGGGTGGAGAAGGTGGGAGGAGAGTAAGTGTGCACTGAATTCTCTCAGGCCTAGTGTGGCTGAATCCACCTATGCACAAAAAAAAATATGTGTACAAGAAAAATCCTATTGTTTGCCTTTACCTGACTGTAGAAGTATCCCTCTGGCAGGCTCTAAATCTATTGCTTAGAGAGCTACATTCAAAGAGGGACCAGGATGGATTTGGCCTGTGGGCTGTAACTTGGATGTCCCAGACCAAAATAAGGGAGGATAACAGGAGCTGTCAATAAGATTTCCTTTTGCCTGTGCATGGCTATGCCTAGTTATGAGCTAAGAGGAGAACCATGATCTAGTGGAGAACTCATTTGCTCCCAAAGTTTCAACCACCATCCCTACATGGATGATTCCCAAATCTACCTCTCCAGCCCAGATCCCTCTCCTTTTCTGCAGTCTCACAATTCCTCTGCCTTCAGAACATCTCTACTTGGATGCTACACTGGCACCTCAAATTTACTAAATCTAAATCTAAAACAGGATTTCCCCATATTTTCACCCTAACCCATCCTCCCCGGGTCTTTCTGATCACTGTAGACAGTGCCTCACAAACTCATAGCCTTGGCTTTATCCTTAACTCAGCTCTCTCATTCCAACCACATATTTGGCTATCACTAAACTCTGTGGGCTCTGCCTTCACTGTTTGCCTTCTGACAAAACACCACTGCCCTTTCCTCTCCACTCAAACTGCTATTATGCTGATCTAAACATATCATATTCTGCCTTGATTCCTGAACCAGATACCTCACTGACCTCCCTATTACACTTCACTCTACTGAAGGATCATTTTTCTTAAAAAAGTTGAGTTCACATTGCTTAAGTATCAATGAATGCTATTTGATGCCACTGATGCCAGTCTACTTGCTTTGTTTTGTTGTTTGTCTACTGCCGCTAGACTTTGAGCCCATTGTTGGGTAGGGATTGTCTCTATCTGTTGCCGAATTGTACTTTCCAAGCACTTAGTACAGTTCTCTGCACACAGTAAGCGCTCAGTAAATACGATTGAATGAAACAATCCATTTTACACATGGAGAACTCGCTGTATATAGAGCACTGTACAAAGTGCTTGGGAGAGTACTAAGCACTTGGGAGAATACAATATAATGGAATTGGTTGGACATGTTCCCTGCCCATAAGGAGCTTAGAGAGTTTAGAGGGGAAGACAGACATTAATATAAATTATGATATATACATAAGTGCCGTGGGTTGAGAATGGGGTGAGTAAAGGGTACAAATCAAAGTGAAAGGTCAATGATTGCAGAAGGGAGAGGGAGTAGGAGAAATAAGGGCTTATTCAGGGAAGACTCCTCGCCTTCAAAGCCTTATTAAAATCACATACCTGCCAAGCGGCCTTCCCCAGCTAAGTTCTAATTTCCCTCTCTTCCTCTCCCACATCACCTCCCCCATGGTTTAGTGGAAAGAACCTGGGCTTGGGAGTCAGAGGTAGTGGGCTCTAATCCCGGCTCTGCCACTGATGCTCTGTGTCACTTTGGACAAGTCACTTAACTTCTCTGTGCCTGTTACCTCATCTGTAAAATGGAGATTAAGACTGTGAGCCCCCCATGGGACAAGCTCATTACCTTGCATTTACCCCAACACTTAGAACAGTGCTTAGTACATAGTACACGCTTAACAAATACCATCATTTTTCCAGCTTTTAGAACAGTGCTCGGCACACAGTAAGTGCTTAACAAATACCCTTATTATTACCACCTATACACTTAGATCTGTACCCTTTAATTACTCGATATTCACCTTACCCTCAGCCCTACAGCACTGATGTACAGGTCCATAAATTATTTTGGCAGTCTCCCTCCGTTTCTAGACTGTAGGCACCTGCTCACCACAGAACGTGTCTACCAACTCTCTTGTATTGTACTCTCCCAAATGCTTAGTACAGTACTCTGCATACAGTAAGTGCTCAATAAATACCATTGATTGACTGAAAGCGAATGGGCTAGGAAGTCAGAGGACCTGGGTTCTAATCCCAGTTCTGTTACTTGTCTGGTGTGAGACCTTAGGCAAGTCACTGAATTTATCTGAGCCTCAGTTTCCTCAACTGCAAAATGGGGATTCAATTTCTCTTCTCCTATCTACTGTGACTTTTAGGCCCCCATGAGACAAAGAGTGTGTGCAACCTGATTATCTTCTATCTCCCTCAGTGCTTAATATTATGCTCATCACATAGTAGGCACTGAACGTATACTACAATCATTACTATTATTCAGGGAGGATTCTAAGAGGGATGCTGGCTCCCTTCCCTGTGGGTTCTTGATAGTGAAGAGGAGCAAAAGTGAGTCTCATAGGATTATCTTCCCAGATGTCCTATGAGGACAATCACACAAAGCAACTATCTTATCTCATTTATGTTACATGAAACCGAAGAGGTAGAGGAGGATTGTTTTGGTCCCTCAGAGGGCATCTTCAAACAAATCCTCTGCCCTCACAACTTTGCTTTGTCACCTTGGGATTAACATCAAGAAACCCTGGCTCAATGGTAAAAAACATTCTGATGATAACTTGGAACTTGTCACTGGGGCTTGAATAAATACATATATAAGGCCAGTATTCCCCTATAAAGTTTTTTTTCCTCCACCACCTTTACTCGTAACAAAACAAGAATTCCAAAAACATACTCATTTCAGTAAGCAAAGCTTCCTGAAGTTCCTTGTTCACATTAAAAACATGCAACAGTTTCATAATATACTGGGGATAATCCTAAATGAAACATAAATTATGACAAGGGAAGGGGATTAATTTTGTTGTCTACAAAGAATTGGAATATTTATAGCAGTTCAATGTGATTTTTCATCTTTTTCCCTTCTCCTCGCTGCCACAACTCCAAACCCACACTTTTCAATCTGAAGGCTGAAAGTGAATAATTTAAATTTCAGTTAATGATGAAAGTGATAGGCCATGTTGGTTGCTATCCCAGAAGCGTATTCTGAACAAACAGCACCAGATCATTTCAATTCCCTCCTTCATTTTCCCTAGTCATCCTTGGCTAGAGCTTTGAGACAAATAATGTCTCGTAATTGTTTCATTGCCATTGCCAACCAGGTATCTACTTATCCTGTTTAATTAAAGCCACGGAATAAAGTCCAACGTAGGAAAGAGTTCCTGTGTTTTGAGATTACCGAGAATGCTTTACAATGAGCGAGAGTAACACAGATATAAGTTTGGAAGACCCATGATGTATTACGATGTAGTATTTGAGAAGACACCCTGAAGTACCAAACCAGAGAAAAAGACTGTACATCGCTAACTTTCCAAACTCTGCTGGTATCACATATGCAAAGTCTGGAAATGAGGCACGGGTATGGGGAAATGTATGCTTTGGAAATTTGCAGATGGGACATTAACGAACATATAAGTGAAAGCCATCAGTACACATTTCCTAAGCCCCTCTGTGTGTGGGCATGTGTGAAGTTGAAGCAAAAGGAATAATAAATAACACCCATCTTCCAAGGGCACAAAAACCTGGGTGACATCAGAGGCTATTTAATTCCAAGGCTGCCTCAACAGGCTATTCACAAAGAAAGAGGAAACAAGAATTTAAATCCTTTTCATAAATAAGAGAAAACAGATGTGATTTTCTTTACAAAAGACCATTTCTTTTTTTTTCTTTTTTTTTTTTTTTTTTTAAGGAAAGGCAGAGTTAACATAACCATTATTCTCATCTCAGGGAAAGCAAATCCTATTTTGCCTGTCATTATAGAAGGTAGAAAAATCCTTTCATCCAGTCATTAGTTGTAAACATTCCGTAGCCTTCTGGGACTAGGCCTCTGTTTCCCATCCTACACTGAAGCCATTTTCTAATACTAATGTTTTATACACACATCTCAGATACAATGCGAACTCCCCCAACCCCAAAGGCAACGGGGCATTCGTTTATACTAAATCAGAAGTGTCACCCTTGGCAACCTGCAGCACTGAAACATTTATTCAGCTTCGCATTCCTGGCACTTAGAATTATTTCTTTCATGCCTGATAGCCAAATTACAATATGGCAGGCTTCCCCGGAGCCACAGGATCATTAGTGCCAGCTCACAACATACTTTCAACTGATATGGCATTTCATGTACAGCTGCCAATCAAAAATGGGAAATGCAAATGAGGGTGGGTCCACTGGTGTACAATCACTGTATAGTGAGCTCCTTACAGCTTCACTTAATGACTGGCAGTCATTTTGCTGAGTGGAAGGAGAGCAAAGAACAGAGAGAAAAATTCCCCAAGGAAGCTAGTTGCAAGAGCAAGACATTTTTACATTTGATTTCCATATTTATGCTCTTTTTTTTTTTGCATGGGTATTTCTAAACATTAGGCCTAAAAATATTTGGCTGGCCTTGTTTCGCAAGACTGGATTCTTGTCAGCAGAGTTGTGCTTCAGGACCACAAGAGGAGCTGGAAGTTGGGTTCGTTCCAAATTGGCAGTGCTTTTTTTTGACTGAGGCTTGTTCCGGTCATAAGACCCAGGAGTTTGAACCTCTACTAACTGGGACCTTAGTAGTTAACTATTGCACTGCTTTAAATGGATCCTCCCCAACCGGGGAAAAACAAGGCAATCTTCATTGCGTTGTGAACTTTGCCATCTACTTGGCAGGGAGGTTCTGTTGGATAGCTGGTATATATCGACAAGCAGCAGGGCTTAGTGGAAAAAGCCTGGGCTTGGGAGTGAGAGGCCGTGGGTTCTGATCCCGGATCCACCACTTGTCTGTCATGTGACCTTGGGCAAGTCGCTTAACGTCTCTGTGCCTCAGTTACCTCATCTGTAAAGTGGGGATTAAGACTGTGAGCTCATGTGGGACAAGCTGATTACCTTGTATCTACTCCCCAGTGCTTAGAACAGTGCTTGGCACATAGTAAATTCTTAACTATAATTATTATTATAATGAAAGGGGGGTGACAAAGACAGATGAGTTTTTCCTGTTATGAAACGTGGTGGCTATCGTGGTGGATAATGCTGGTATCACAGGAGTGACAAAACCAGAACAGTATTCCTTGCCTCACCTTCCTCATCTTTGTTTTTTCCTCCTCGCCCAGCAGTCATGAGCTCTTCGGTTCTAAATTGATTCTCACCATGTATAAAAATGAAGAAATGTGGAGTTGGGTAGGAGTGTGAAAAGTCAGGTGAAATCACAAAGAGTCAAGGAACATTGCCTCATTACCCCGAGTTGTTTCTTCATCCTTTAATTATGTACATTCGGAATAGTAATTATGAAGTTTTAGTCATGCTCATGTTTTATTACCTGATCCAATCTGGCTCAAAGATATACCTTTCTCTTTCTCTATGTCTTTTACTTTCTGTCTGACACCCAAGGCAAATAGTTTTTCCCGAATAATGACTCAATACTTTTGTTCTTCTAGCTCTCTCCTTTTCATACATAAATAGGAGGTGAGCACAACCTTCACTCAAAATTCTCATTACATTTCCTGGCTAAATGTTTCCTTATTTCTAGGAAGAAATACTCTATTTTATTCATCACCCTGGGGACCTGTTCTGTTCACACCTAGGACAAGTCACTCATTCTTCTCCTAGCCTTACCCGAATCAGAATTCCTCATTTGTCTGCCCCTAGTCTACATTTCCTGAACACTGGAAATATAAATTGCATATTCTTGGACTAGGTAGTCTGATGAGGAATCATCTAGGAGTAATTCAGTTGTGAAGTTGTACTAGCTCCTTCAGTTTTCACTCACAAAAACAGTGTATCAGGGACAGAGTAATCACTAACAAAGCCAGTATCATGAGAAAAAGGAATTAATAGATATACTCTTCCATAAACTTTAATTGAAGGGAGCTGTGGATTTTAAAACATACTTTAAGCTCACTATGGGCAGGGGACATGTCTACCAACTCACTCTGTTATCCTGTACTTTCCCAAGCGCTTAGTACTGTGCTCTGCATACAGTAAGTGCTCAATAAATATGATGACCGAATGACTGATTGATACTTTAAAACAATGTTTCTGTTTCTCTCACTGAAGTTTCAGAGGGCAGAGCAACTCAAGTGCTTGGACTCAGAACAGCAGCATCTATTGAGCAACAATTGTTGCATTGCATGACACAAGGTGCCAGGGAAGTAAAGAATAAAGAAGTGACACGTTCTCTGTTCGCAAGGAGCTTCTGCTCTAATCCAGTAGATATGCAGCTCCCTCCCTGATACGCCAGTGGAAACAGGTGTGCCCCTGATGCTTAGCTTTTTTCTTAGAATCCCTGCACCCTATCAACTTGTTCTATTGTACTTTCCCAAGCGCTTGTACAGTGCTCTGCACACAGTAAGCTCTCAATAATACAGTTGAATGGATGAATGAATTAACAAGTTGCATTTCTAGGGCTTGCTGCAGCCCCAGAGTCACTGGGACTTGAGTTAACTTTCTGGTATTTTCCCGATGGATTCCTGGAGCAGGGAACTAGATCCAACTGAGACAAATATCCTGATGCTGAGGGTTTCAGAGACTCTGATTGCAGGGCACCCTTTCATTGTCTCTCAAGGAGTAAAGGTCCCCTCTTGCCTTAGTCTTTGAAATTTGAGATTTTCCTGTCCATAATGGCATATCTGGTCACATTAGTCCCAACTGCCCAAATGATGCCACTTGCCATCTAGGGAAGGCAGGGATGCTGCATTGCCTTCCATATTCAGCAAATCCTTACCACCTCCTTGGGATCCAGAAAGAGAAATATAAGCTCATTGTTTTGGAAGACTTTTTTTTAAAAAAAATCCAGGTCTTCAATCAACTGAAACTAATTGAGGAGTTGATCTTTTCACAGAATTCTAAAATAAGTGCATCAAGAGTACTTACAGTGCAAGTACTAGTAGCATTGGAATTTATTTGGTACAAAATACACAATACATTCCCAACCCACAAGCAGTTTACGCTCCCATGCAGAAGAAAGGCCTGAAAGCCTTACCAATGATTACGCTCAGTATTTGTACGCTTATCAATTTGCAAATTCCATTTGTATATTCATTTATCATTTTTCCTAATTATTGCTGCTGCCAATCACATCTCTATTATTTCCTCCTGCTCCTTCTGACTCCATACAGTTTTGTGAGACAACTTGGAAGATCACAAGACAGGGAGGTCAAAGTAGAAACACTGTTCCAGGTGCTGCAAATGATAAATATGGCAGCCCAGCTAGGGACAGTCTTTGTGTTCTTTTTCAGTTACACATACACCAATAGATGGATTTCACTGTCAGTGAGAAGTGAGATCAACAAATGTGAAGAACAACTGTAACTAACCATGCAATTTATGTCTTCCTGTCTACCGACTAGATGGCAAGCTCTTTGAGGGAAGGGACTATGCCCTTTAGATTTTTGGATTTTCTCAAACACATGGTGTGGTACTCTGCAGCCATAGGTGCTCAATAAATGATGCCGATGATAACGATGAAGACACCCTGCAAAGCGTTCATTTTCAGGGCTGCATATTAAACATTCAAAGTAAATTTACTGCCAACAGAAGTCATCTGCAGAGCACCCCCTATTGCTTTCCTCTCTCTTTAGACAGCTACATTTGTGCCACACCAGCAATTTTTAGTATTTAAGTTTATTTCATTACATGGGCAAAACCATGGAGACAACAAAAGGTTTTGACAGAAGAGCACTGTAATCATAGACAACTCTGACAATTCTCAACGAGATCTCGCAAATAAAACTTCCCTTTTCTCAAAGACAAAACCATCATCTCTTCATTGTCTCCGAGTTAACCGGACATCGTCCTCCACGTGAGACTTCCTTTAAAGAAAGTTAATTGCTGCTTAATTTCTGAAATATTGTTTCAATTAAAGCAGACCAATTTACAGTAGTGTCAGAGTTATGCTAGTAACAATATCCCGAGGGGCTGTCCACGTCTAATTGACATATTATGCTCAAGCTCATCTCTCTTTCTTTAGGGGCTTAACATGGCTCCCTCAAGGGAAGGAGAGGCTGATGCGTTGCTGCCCTTAGTTCATGTTAGATTAAAATCAGTGCCCAAATTTAACCAAATAATTGCAATGGCCCACTTCTCCTCTGCCACAAAAAGAACACCCTTGATCCCAGCTTGTGCCTAATTTGCCTCAAAAAAAACTCCCTGGGAGTCTGTGGCCTTCCTGTCTCCCTATTCCTAGCATTTGCAGGCAATCTAAGCTTGGACGGTGGTTAAATAAGATAATTATCCTCTCCATCCCCTTTTTCCCCCACCTTAAATGTAATCATCTCCCCCTACAAGTTAATAGAGTACTCTCTCCACATGTTAAACTCCCTGCCAAAGTCAAAATGGCCTAGTGGAAAGAACAAGACACTGGGAGTCAGAAGGCCTGGGTTCAAGTCCCAGCTCTGCCAGTGGTTTGTTCTGTGACCTTGGGAAAGTCACTGAATCCCTCTGGATCTCGGTTTTGTCATCTGTAAAATGGGGATGAGGAGAATTGAGAACCTCATGGGGGTTGGGAATTGTTCATTTTACTCAATTAATCCATTGCAAGTATTCAATAAATGTCATAAATATTAATTATAATTATTATACCTGTACTGCTGAGGAGAAGGATGCATGTTGTCAAATTCCAAATGAGGGAAAGAGCTATTCTGGTCTAATTAACAGACAAGATTAGGGCTGTTTGTGTGAAGTTGAATATCAGGTCAAGCATGTCAATAACTCCAGCCACGGTTCATTTCTCCCTCCGGAACAGCCAAGAGAAGAAAATTGTAACTCCTCACATCAATGTGAGCATATAATAGTCTTTGAAAGGAATGAAGGCAATCTAAATCCCAAGACAAACCCCTTCATACAGTCTTGGAGAACACCCAGGAAATGTTATATTAATCACTACTTAGGTGTATCACTAATTCTAAGGTGGGCAATAAAGATTTCCTGTAGGCTAAACTAATGATTCTTCTTAGGTTACCACCCAGAACGAACCAAATTTCCTCTGATTTCTTAATGCTTAATTTCTTTAGGCTTTCCTAAAAACCCGCTCTTGACCCCACTTCCCCCTCCAGTTATCGTCCTATCTCCCTACTACCCTTCCTTTCCAAAATCCTAGAACGAGTCGTCTACAATCGATGCCTAGAATTCCTTAACTCCCATTCTCTCCTAGACCCCCTCCAATCTGGCTTCCGTCCCCTCCACTCTACCGAGACCGCTCTCTCTAAGGTCACCCGTGACCTCCTTCTTGCCAAATCCAATGGCTCCTACTCCATTCTGATCCTCCTTGACCTCTCTGCTGCCTCTGACACTGTCGACCATCCCCTCCTCCTCCATACCTTATCTCACCTTGGCTTCACGGACTCTGTCCTCTCCCGGTTCTCCTCTTACCTCTCTGGCCGATCATTCTCGGTCTCCTACGCTGGAGCCTCCTCCCCCTCCCATCCTTTAACTGTTGGAGTTCCTCAAGGGTCAGTTCTTGGCCCTCTTCTGTTCTCCATTTACACTCACTCCCTCGGTGAACTCATCCGCTCTCACGGCTTTGACTACCATCTCTACGCAGATGACACGCAGATCTACATCTCCGCCCCTGTCCTCTCCCCCTCCCTTCAGGCTCGCATCTCCTCCTGCCTCCGGGACGTCTCCACCTGGATGTCGGCCCGCCACCTAAAACTCAACATGAGCAAGACTGAGCTCCTCATCTTCCCTCCCAAATCCGGTCCGCTCCCAGACTTCTCTATCACCGTGGATGGCACGACCATCCTTCCCGTCCCGCAGGCCCGCAATCTCGGTGTCATCCTTGACTCGTCCCTCTCGTTCACCACACACATCCTATCCGTTACCGAGACCTGCCGATTTCACCTCTACAATATCGCCAAGATCCGCCCTTTCCTCTCCACCCAAACGGCTACCTTACTATTACGGGCTCTCGTTATATCCCGGCTAGACTACTGTGTCAGCCTTCTCTCTGACCTCCCTTCCTCCTCTCTCACCCCGCTCTGGTCTATTCTTCACTCCGCTGCCCGGCTCATCTTCCTGCAGAAACGATCTGGGCATGTCACTCCCCTTCTTAAACAACTCCAGTGGTTGCCTATCGACCTCCGCTCCAAACAAAAACTCCTCACTCTAGGCTTCAAGGCTCTCCATCACCTCGCCCCTTCCTACCTCTCCTCCCTTCTCTCTTTCTACTGCCCACCCCGCACGCTCCGCTCCTCCGCCGCCCACCTCCTCACCGTCCCTCGGTCTCGCCTATCCCGCCGTCGACCCCTGGGTCACGTCCTCCCGCGGTCCTGGAACGCCCTCCCTCCTCACCTCCGCCAAACTGATTCTCTTTCCCTCTTCAAAATCTTACTTAAAAATCACCTCCTCCAAGAGGCGTTCCCAGACTGAGCTCCTCTTCCCCCTCTACTCCCTCTGCCATCCCCCCTTTACGTCTCCGCAGCTAAAGCCTCATTTTCCCCTTTTCCCTCTGCTCCTCCACCTCTCCCTTCCCATCCCCACAGTACTGTACTCGTCCGCTCAACTGTATATATTTTCGTTACCCTATTTATTTTGTTAATGAATTGTACATCGCCTTGATTCTATTTAGTTGCCATTGTTTTTACGAGATGTTTTTCCCCTTGACGCTGTTTAGTGCCATTGTTCTTGTCTGTCCGTCTCCCCCGATTAGACTGTAAGCCCGTCAAACGGCAGGGACTGTCTCTATCTGTTGCCGACTTGTTCATCCCAAGCGCTTAGTACAGTGCTCTGCACATAGTAAGCGCTCAATAAATACTATTGAATGAATGAATGAATAATGTCATAACTTGGGATTCTTTCACTACTCACACTGTTCCACCCTCCATTCTAGCAATTGGTAACATCAAGAAGAGACCAGAATAATATTCTACTTTTTAAAAAAGTTGGGTTATCACCCAGATGTACAGGCTGGAAAACATACTGGAGAGACAGGGTCTAGTGATTATACAAATGAACTAAGAAACTAAAGTTTCACTCCTCGTTTTATTGTGCGGCTTTCAAGAAGTCCTGTCAGTTTTCCCCTGTAAAATATGACATTACTATATTTTCTTTACCTAGGGGGATTAGGGTGTTGTGATGATTACCGACCCTAACATCCTCTCCCCCCGAGTGTCCAGATTATGGATTAGGGCATTAGTCCAAAGCCTAACTCACTTATGATCTATTTTCACTCTTCTTTAGAATGCTTACGGTCTAGGTCTCAACAAGAGAGTGACTTTGATGCAAACTGAAAGTAGCTTTTCCATTTCAATAATATGAGTCCTTGGAATTACCACTGAAACACAACACGGGAACTGCAATTTGGCTTCAATACTACAGTAGAGTATAGCAGACAGGGTCTCTACAGCTCATCACTTAATTCAGGTGGAGTTTCTGGAAAAAACTCTTAAGATGTGCATCATTATCATCAATACACCTGGTCCCTAGAAGCTACTAAAACAGTTCCAACATCCTGAAAAGTTTATCAGGAGCCAGGGATTGCTCCATGTTGAAGTGAACTGGGGTCCTTTCTCTGTCACCAATGGAGTAAATCAGAGTTGTTCAGATATGAGATCCAGTCGTGTTGAATCTATTCTCTATGTCAGTGCTCCAGAACAATGCAGTGTCTCATTCTGAGGTTGACTGCAGTTTGCAGCAGTGAGGCGGGAGGAGAAAGATGAAAGGGAGATGTCTCCCTTTGACAGATCATTAGCTCAGCTACTCGGTCGATGCAGAAAGGGTTGCTTCTGCTATTGCTCTCCAGGTTCTGTCCCTCCTACCATAATAGGAATCCCAGAAAATGACAACAATATTAGTAGGAGGTGGGATCCTTGGGAGAGGCAGGGCAGGGGTGGAATCCATGACATTTCCATCCTGCCGCTGTGCAAGGGCAATATAATAATGTTAATTATGGGATTTGTTACTATGTGCCAAGCACTGTTCTAAGCACCAGAGCACTGTATTGGTAAGTGTGCTTTAGACTGTAAGCTGGCTGAGGGCAGGGAATGTGCCTACCAACTCTGTTATATTGTGCTCACCCAAGCACATAGTACAGAGCTCTGCACACAGTAAGTGCTCAGTAAATACGACTGATTGGAACGTATATTCGTATTTCTTGAGTGCTTACTATGTGCAGAGCACTGTACTAAGCACTTGGAATGTATAATTCAGCAACAGTATATGTGAGGGAGAGAAAGAGAGGGAGTCAGACTTGTGAGGAGCGGGTGGATCTGCCTCTTTTGGTGATTCTTATCTGGGTCTGGGTCTTTGTGGGCACACGTGTGTATCTCTTGGCAGTCCCTCTACATCACTCCATCAGTTTCTCTGTTTTTGTCTTTCTTTATGCCCGTCTGTTTCTGGCTGCCAGGCTCTCTAGCTGTCTTTTGCATCTGACTCCCCTTTATCTGTTTCTCTTGCCTGTCTCTGCCTTTCGCTCATTCTTCTCTGTCTCTTTGAGATTGTCATTCTCTCTGACTCTCATCCATCTCCATTTCTTTGGCCTGGTTCCTCGTCCTGTACACTACCCCCTGTTGTCATTCTTTTGTTGTATCCTTTTCCTGTATTCTTCTTCCTCCTAGTTACGGACCACTGTTTCCTCCCTCATGGAAGCCCTGCTTTCCTTCCAATTTGCAGGAAGATCATAAAGGCAGTAGATTAACCATTTTAACACCATTCTATTTAAAAATAACATATTAGATTGCTAACACATTTTAAAAGTGTGATTGAGACACAAATGTAACGCCACATAAATAGCCCACCAACAGGATTGAGTATGTCGTGTCTGCTATAGAACCTGATGAGGACACTGGAAGTTGGTGTCAGAATAACAATTCTAATGCTCCAGAAAACACTTGCAGTTCAACAGGCTGAGCAGATGATTGAGAAAGCCCTTGACTCAACCATACAGGAGCTACTACAGGCTGATGACTGCAATAAAAAACTCAGATACAAAAAACATGCAGATGATTCTGAACTACTTTTAAACCTCAGTAAAGCTTTATGGATAGCCAATTCACCTGAGGAAGACTGAAGTTATGGACCAGTCTGCTCTCTTAACTAAGAATCTCTTTGGGCAATACAGAGTTGAATGTTATCATTGACCTTTGCAAGGCAACTCACTGTCCAGTGGTCTCAGGAGAGATGTAAAAGCAGCAAACCTATTAAGATGGCTAGTGGGTCCTGTAGCAGTCAGCACAAAGGCATCACGTTTCACGCCTAAGTGAAGTTCTATATAACAATTCTAGTGCCCGACTTTAGGCTGCTGTAAAACCTGGATTTATCAGAAGTCACATTGGGACTTGGATCTGGACTCCTAGAACAATTTTACTAGGGCCACCTACAAGTCGTACTGAAGATCAAATACCAAGATAGGATCACCGACGATGTGGTCCTGGAACGTGGTTGGTCAGTCAGCACTGAAGTAATCTGCCGTGCAACACACTTTTTCCGTGAGGGATGTGTGAGAGAATAGATCAGAACATTATACCCAGAGAGCGGCCGCACGGTAAGGTGCAATATCGTAACATAAAAAAGTAGGGCAGAAGAAACTCTTTAGAGGCATAATGGCTCCAAACCTCAGGTGATAATTCCATCTTTGAAGTTGGGAGATTAAAGAAGCAGAGAGATTAGCCTAGTGTATAGCACTTACAGAAGAGGGGACTAGAGGCTCTGAGAAGATCACACTACCAAGAGGCAGAAGTTAAAACAATACTCAGGTAGTGTGACATGACAGGAAATCCTTTAAATGCAGTTACTCCACATGGAAGGAACTAACTTCACTGATGAAAAACAGCATGGCCTAGTGGAAAGAGCTTAGGCCTGGGAGTCAGGGGATCTGGATTCTAATGCTGGGTCCCGCCCACTTGTATGCTGTGTGACCTTGGGTAAGTCACTTAACTTCTCTGCCTCAGCTCCCTCATGTGCAAACTGAGGATTCAATAACTGTCCTCCCTCCTACTTCAACTGTGAGCCTGCTGTGGAACCTGATTATCTTGTATCCACTCCAGCGTTTAGTACAGTGCTTGACACATAGCAGTTAAATACCACAATTATCCACTATTAATATTACTATTGCTACATTTGTGTACACTGATAAAATCACATGCAGAGCCTGTACACACATACACACACAAATAATCAGTCTTTTTAAAATTGTCTCAAAACCATAATCCTATCAGGAGCCTGCTCACTGCAAACCTGTGTGGGAAGCCAGTAACTAAACTGTTTCAGTTTCTAACCCTTGGACGGAGAGAAACTAAATTGGCCTTGAGAGAATGAAAGGATAAGAGAAAGAATTTTACATTTTAAAACAGACACTCATGATGCATTTTTGTACATCTCATGCAAATAAACTGTCATTACTGAAGAGAGAGACAATTTAAATACCTGAAACACTTAGAACACAATTTGGATACTAAAAAAGACTAGAATTATTGTGCTATGTTTCATTGTTTCTCAAGTCAAAATCCAATACTCCTTTAAAAAAAAAAAAAAACTTCATTGCCCAATTTCTGTTAGTAATTTGTAATCCTCTTGGAAAGAACAAACAGGGTGATTCATGAAATCTATTCAGTAGGGTAGAAATAGTCAAAAAAAGCCCAGAAATGTTGAACATGGGCACAGGACCTCAGAATTGGCTCTAATTGCCCCATTTCCCAATCTCCTTATGATCATTTCCCTAAGAATGGATTCATCTTGGCTCATTTTCTAGTCTCATTAAATTTTTTCTCATGAGAACAAGACACAGAATTTTAACAGTCATTGTATTATGTCATAAAAAGTGGTAAAGCCAATCATGGGAAAATTATATGGAAAGGAGCACAGCAAATGAACCATCTAGATCGCTTTCGATGAGACTTGGAGTACTTCCTCAACCTTTTAAGTAACTTATTTTATTTCCATTGGATGGCCAAGAAAAAACTAAAACAGTGATCATGATCCACTTTGGTCCGTTTGAAAGTCCAGAGAGATTTGTTCGACGGCATTTGTGTAACGTCAGCTAAAAACACGGTAGGCACACTGTGAAAAGGAAAGAATGGGAGGAATGTTCTCCTAGATCAATCAATAGTATTTACTGAGGGCCTACTAAGTGCTTGAGAGGGTACAACAGAGTTGGTAGACATGATCCCTTGTGTCAAGGAGTTTGTAATCTAGTAGGGGAGAAAGACACCAAAATAAACTTCAAATAGGGAGAAGTAATAGAGTACATATATATATATATATATACACACAAATATATACATATTTTAAAGTACCATGGAGTTATGACTAATTTTTTCTTTTTTTAATGGTACTTGTTAAGTACTTACTTTGTAGTCAAATGTTGTTTAAGTGCTTAGGTGGTGTGGAAGTGCCGAAATGGCAGCTGGAGGATAAATAGTGGGGAGATTAGAAATCAATCCAGGAAGATCTCTTGGCGGGGATGTCAGCTCATCCTCTAGACTGTGAGCTCACTGTGGACCAGAAATGTGTCTGTTTACTGTTATATTGTACTCTCCCAAGTGCTTTGTACAGTGCTCTGCACACAATAAGTGTTCAATAAATACAATCGAATGAATGAATGATTTCAAAAGGGCTTTGACAGCAGGAGTTTTATTAACTACATTTTCCAACTTGGATCTCTGACCAACACTATTAGAACAATCCCTGGTTTTTGCCACAAAGACTTTAGCAAGGAAGGCCTTCCCCAGTTAGAAAAATCATGAATGAGTACACCAAATAATCCTATAATAATAATAATAATAATGCTATCTGTTAACCTCTTACTATGTGCCAAGCACTGTTCTAGTCACTGGGAAGGATACAAGGTAATCAGGTTGTCCCACATGGGGCTCACAATCTTAATCCCCATTTTACAGATGAGGGAACTGTGGAAAGAGCACGGGCTTTGGAGTCAGGACTCATCAGTTCGAATCCCAGCTCTGCCACTTGTCGGCTGTGTGACTGTGGGCAAGTCACTTAACTTCTCTGTGCCTCAGTTCCCTCATCTGTAAAATGGGGATTAAGACTGTGAGCCCCACGTGGGACAACCTGATTCCCCTATGTCTACCCCAGATCTTAGAACAGTGCTCGGCACATAGTAAGCGCTTAACAAATACCAACATTATTATTATTATTACTTGCCCAGAGTCACACAACTGACAAGTGGAGGAGACAGGATTAGAACCCATGATCTCTGATTCCCATGCCCGCGCTCTTTCCACTGAGCCACTCATAATGCCTGAAGAGCAGTTAGAATTCTTTGGAACAGGTGAAGTCTTATTATAATGGCATTCAGAGTTTCAAAAATCTCTACTCCAGTAATGGACTCAGTCTCTGATTTCCTAGAGACCCAGGAGGGGGGACCCAGATTACACTGGGATTTGCATCCTTATTCATCCCCTCCCTCAGCCTCAGCTCCACAGCACTTATGTACATATCCATAATCTATTTATTTTGATGTCTGTATCCCCTTCTAGACTGTAAACTGGGTTCTAATCCCAGCTCTGCAACTTTTCCCACGGTGTGACCTTGGGTAAATCACTTATCTTCACTATGCCTCGGTTGCCTCATGTGTAAAATGGGGATTAAGAAAATGACCCCATGCAGGTTGTGGATTGTGTCCAAACTGATTAGTTTGTACCTAGCTCAGCACTTAGTATAGTGCCTTGTACATAGTAAGTGCTTAGCAAATATTGTAAAAAAAAAAGAAAAAAAAATCCTCACTGTGGTAGGGAACAAGTCAACCAAATCTGTTACATTGTACTTTCTCAAGCAGTTAGTACAGTGCTCTGCACACAGTAAGTGCTCAATAAATATGATTGAATGGAGAGGCTGAGCTGCAGGGAGCCCACCTGAATATGCCTAGACTGCAGTAGACTCCAGCTAGTCAGGGACACTTCCTTTTAGCTAGGCAGGATGTACCAGAATAGAATCCTTCCTGGGTGGATTTTCAAGGCCGAACCTATTTGGGCCTGAACTTATTCCCATCCTGATCTGTCTTATTTTAGCTTGGCACACACCCTGTATCTACCCCAGCGCTTAGAACAGTGCTCTGCACGTAATCTGGATCTCAGTTTTGGGGGACAGTTTTCATGCAACCACAGTGCTTTTGCATGGTGTTTTCCAGCAGTCCACTGCATCAACTGCACCCATTTCAAAGGCCATGTGAGTAAGAATCAAAATTACTACACTTCAGCACCCTTAATAAACCATAATAGCCATATAAACAGGAAGCAGCATAGCTTTGTGGTTAGAGTAGGGGCCTGGGAATCAGAAGAAGCTGGATTCTAACCCTGACTCCGCCACTTGTCTGCTATGTGACCTTGGGCAAGTCACTTAACTTTTCTATGCCTCAGTTACCTCATTTGTAAAATGGGGATTAAGACTGTGAGCCCCATCACCTTGATTCTATTTATTTGCTATTGTTGTAATGAGATGTTCTTCCCCTTGATTCTATTTATTGCCATTGTTCTTGTCTGTCTGTCTCCCTCAATTAGACTGTAAGCCCGTCAAAGGGCAGGGACTGTCTCTGTTACCAATTTGTACATTCCAAGTGCTTAGTACAGTGCTCTGCACATAGTAAGCGCTCAATAAATACTATTGAATGAATGAAATGTGTCCAACCTGATTAGCTTGTATCTGCTCCAACTCTTAGTACAGTGCCTGGAACATAAGAGTTTAACAAATACCATTTTTTGAAAAAAGGGCAGGTTTATACTGCTCCTGCAGCCTCAGATGGCCAACCTGAGGAACGGTCAAAATGACATTTTTAAATCAGCTTTAAACATGGTAGATATGAAAAATAAAGGACTGCATTGTGAATACAATTTATATTTACTTTCCTTTAATACTTCTTATTTTGGTAACCCAAGTACAAATTGCTTGGTAAAATTAGTTGTAATGGTACTTAGCACTTACTATGTGCAAACGACTGTAGAGTGCTGGGAAAAAATACCTAGGTGAAGATTAAATATAGTATATGGCCATTCAAGGGCTCACAGTCTAAAAATAATAAAAAGGAGGCTGGCTATAGACATCAGTTAAGATGAAACAATAACATAAAAGTAACATAAAAGATAAGGACTTGTGATGAATACAATAAGAACGCTATGGTGGTACTCTGGCTAAAAGAGCCGAGTTTCAGGCGGCTCCTCACAACTCAGAGTACAAGTGTCACACACAAACACAGCCCTTAAAATTACTAAAAAAAACCCCCTCATATAAATAAATTCATTGTTAAAGAAGTTAACTTTCCTATCCCTCTTCAGAATTTGATTATTCACTTATTGCTGAGAGGCAATGATTATGGATAAAAATGCAAAATCATAAGGAAACCAGGAGAAAAATGTGAAAGAACTGTGCTGGAATCTTAATATGAAGCACAAGATGAAACTGGGAGTTAGGTGGGTATATTCCACACATCCATATGATCTTTGTGACAGAAGTATCATGGCAGGGAGTGAGAGCTTGAGATAATTGGATTTTTAATGATAATAATAATGGTATTTGTTAAGCACTTAATATGTGCCAAGCACTGTTCTGAGTGCTGGGGTAGATACAAGGTAATCAGGTTGTCCCACATGGGACTCACAACCTCAATCCCCATTTTACAGGTGAGGTAACTGAGGCACAGATAAGTTGTGACTTGCCCAAGCTCACACATCAGACAAGTGGTGCAGTCGGTAATAGAACCCGTGGCCTCTGACTCCCAAGCTGGTGCTCTTGCTATTAAGCCACATTGCTTCTCATTTTTATGGTTGGCCTCCAAGAGCAAACACTTGAAAATGGTGGATGGTAAGGGCAAAACAGTTACTCAAAACTCTTAGCACGGTAGCCAAATGGAATACAGAATATTAAGGGTGGAAATTCAAAATATAGCTAGTAAAAGAAAAATATGTTTCCTAGTATAACAAGTTCTAAAATGTATTGGATGGCTGGAATTTTGCAGCTAACAGCTCAGAGTTTAGAAAAAAGGTTTAATGTGTACTTTGTGGATAATGAGAGATTTGTAGAGTGTATGGCTAACTTCAGAAATATCGAAAAGAAGATGCTCAATGGTGAAAAATTAGTCATTTTCATGACCTTTCAAAGTCTGCCATTTTGACATTTCATCCTGGGTCTGAAGGCCAACAGTTGAACAAATTGTACAGACCATCACAAACAATTGTGTACAAATTACTATTGCTTTGAAGTTCTATAGGCTTTGGCATCTGCAGTTCATAAAATTGTTAAATTATTACAATTTTGAGCTTTTTAGAGAAACAGTAAAAGTAAATGGATTTGTCCTTGTTTTCATTTCTAGTTCAAAATTGGCCCTCTAATCTGTAGCCTATTCTTCTACGGGATAAGGTGATACAGACTGTAGGATAGGATTCAGATTAGAGGCCCAATTTTTCTAGAAAAAGGGGACAGTTATGTAAATTACATATTTGACAAAGAAACAAATGAATACTACTGCCACAGGTCAGGAATGCTCACTTCTCTGCTTCCCATTCCTCAGTGCTACATTGGGGGAATTGGGCAGCTCTGACCTTCACCGACAGGTAGCACAAGGCTTAGTGGAAAAAGCAGAGGACTGCAAGTCAGGAGAGTTGCGATTAAGTGCTTAGTATGGTGCTCTGCATACAGTAAGTGCTCAATAAATACCATCAAATGAATGAGAGTTGGGCTTCACACCTGGCTCTGCCTCTTCCCTGCTGTGTGACTTTGAGCAGTCACTCAACCTCTCTGGCCCTCAGTTTCCTCATCTGCAAAATGGGACACCATGAAGGCTATTTTAAAATACAGGGAACAAGTCTGCCAACTCTGTTATATTGTACTCTCCTAAGCATTTTGTACAGTGCTCTGCACAACGTATGTGTTCAGGAAATACAATTTACTGATGGTTTCCCTTCATCTTACACTGTAAGGCCCACGTAGGGCAAGGACTGAGTTTAATCTGACTTCCTTGTATTTAGCCCAGTGCTTGGCACAGTACTTTTTAAAAATGATATTTCGTAAGCACTTACTCTATGCCAGGCACCTTATACTAAGCGCTAGGGTAGATACAATCATGCCGAATTGTACATTCCACATATTTAGTACAGTGCTCTGCACACAGTAAGTGCTCAATAAATGCAATTGAATGAATACAAGATAATCTAGTTGGAGAGAGTCCCTGTCCCACGGAGGATTCACATTCTTAATCCCCATTTTATCGATGAGGTAACTGAGGCACATAAATTATACACTATGCTTACCAAGCACTATGCATTCGGTACGTAGTAGGCGCTTAACAAATACCATGGTTATTATTTTTATCAGGTAATGGCAAGCATGCCAAAGGGAAGAAACTGACAAGGGGTGGTGTTTCCTTCACTATACGAACTGATTCCAGATCTGGGGAGGTAAGAGAGGCATTTGTCAGTGTGCTGGCAGAACATGACCTTTCCTTTTCCTGTACAGATCACATCATGAAATTTATCAAACAGTAGCCAGCCAGTCCCTAAGCTGTCGACAGCCAAGGGGCTCTGGTACAAGGAAATTTAGCGCCACTCTTTCTGGGATTCTGGAACCAAGGACCTGAAATGCATTGTTGGAGCCAACTGAAATAAATTCCTCGCTCATGCTCCTTCTGAAAGAAAAACTTCCTTTTTTATTTATGAGGCTACAACTGGTCAAAAACTGGTTCATTTGGGTAGAATATTTGAGAATGATGTAATTAGGTAACGTGATCACTTTAGGAATACATGCAGAGTAGCCCTCACCTAAATTGTCTCTTGGGTACACTTTAATCCCATTATGAGTAAAAAACAAAAAATTGAAGGGCCCTACATTTCCTTTATTGCAAAGAACAAGTTTGTCTTCTGGTGGGACCAATTATTCTCTTTTTCAGGCTGGCTTCTGAACACTCATATTGTCAGTTTTGGCTGTCAGAGTCACTTGACAGTGTGGGCCAGGCAGTCTGGAGGGAGGAGGTTATCACCTTTTGTCAGGTAGCTTATCCTGCAGATCTATGGCTAATTTTCGAGCAATTCCAAGAGGTAACAGAATGATGGAGGACTTCGCCATGGTTGTGGAAATAGATTCATTAAAAATAATCAGGCCTATACCCCAAAGGTAGCTTAGTTTGAAGAGGCCCCTGAACATTCCAATGGATAGAATGCCAGATTCATCGTTGTGTTTTCTGACTTTTGAATAGAGAACTGCCAACATGGAACAAATTGGCCAAGGCCTAGAAAATGGCTTTTGTATGTCTGATTCATGCAGGGGAGCTTCTAAGTATATAAAAAAAATCAAACTGGAGCTTCCAAAAGAAAGAACCACAGCTTTCTTTCTTCACACAGGAGAGCTTCTAAATCTGCTAACATTTGTGACGGCGGAACACTAGATTTGATGGTTAGACAAGGGGCTGTGGAAAGAAAAAATGGAACTGGAGGATATTGTTTTGAGGAACTTCTATAAAGACTGTCATTTATCTCAGAAACAACAACTGTCTATTATATTGCAGGGTTGGGAAAGATGCTAAAAAAAAAAATCATTATCCCTGAAGGACAGCCTCCTGAAAAACTGTCATTCTTTTTTGACCCAGCCTCTAAATTCAAAGTTACTGGCAAAATGGTAGAGGAGTTAGCATATCATCTTGGGGTGTGCAGCAGTGCAGAAGAATCTGACAGTCTCTTCGATGGGTTCTCTATTTACCAACTCTTAGATACTGACAGTACTATGAAAAGGCCAGTAAACACAGCAATGCTCAAATTCTTGGGCTCTGTTCCTAGACTGGCATGCAAGCATAAGGATTGAATCCTTTATTTAGGATTCAACTCAGGTTGATTCTTTTGTGCTCACCTCCCTCAGATGCGAAGCCCGAGTCGTCCTCATGATGGAAAAAAGAAAATTACACTGGGGTGGTCTGAATCACCATTTCTTCTGGAAAGTGGTGTTGTACTATTTAGAATATTGACAAAAGACCACCTGGCTCTCTGTCAAATCTAACCTTTAAAGATATAACCTTGACCAAAAAAAAAATCAGGTAGAATTAAAACTCATTTTATCACTTTCTACACATTATCTGCTCTTCACAGTCAAAGACAATGCTTCTGATAGTGAGAGCCTATTTACTCGTACCTGTGGGTGTGGCTGAAAGAACCCACGTGGGACTGATGATCCATTACACGCTGTATATACACGTGCAAAGACTGTTACTGCCTCACTGATGCAGCATTGCAACAGCTGGCCTTGTTTTCCAACCTGCCCCTAGATATCCTGATCTTCCTTGACGGTTTTTCTCAAGGAGGGCAATCCCTCCGCTGATTGCTGGAGTATGTGTTGCTGTGTTTGAGACTAGACTTCATTAAATTTTTCAAATCCTACCTGCTCTGTTTCTGTGCACGCAGTTTTCAGATCACCCTACAAGGAGCTATTTGGGCTTTCTGCTACCATCCATCTTTCTCACATGTACAGCCCAATTAAGCCTTGCCAATGGTGAAATGACTGTGTTCAAGGTCCACAGTGTGAGATCTTGTCTCGGGATTTCATTTTGCTCATTGCCATGTATATAAGTCCCTCATGAAATTGCTGAATTTGGATATGTCTTCTCAAACAGGTCTATATCGGGCAGTCATTTGTGAGCTTTGACAGTTCAGCGACTCTGTAGGCCTCTCATTTGTTATGTAACTTTATGTCTAACCCTGCCACCCTTTATCAATTGACAAATCAATCAATTATATTCAATTATTTAATCACATCCCCAAGCATTTACTACAGTGCTCGGCATTCAGTAAGCACTCAAATATGATTGAATGAATGCATGAATGAATACAATATAGCAGAAACATTCCCTACCCACATGAGCTTACAGTCTAGATGGGGGGACAGACATTAATATCAATAAATAAATTACAGGTATGTAACTTAACTTTAGTGCTAGTGGGGCTGGAAGTTGTGGGGGTGATTTCAGGGAGCAAGTCAGGGTGATGCAGAAGGGAGTAGAAGAAAAAGAAAAGAGGGCTTAAACAAGAAGGCCTCTTGAAGGAGATGTGCCTTCACTAAGGCTTTAAAGTGAGGGAGAGTAACTGACTGTCGAATATGAAAAGAGAGGGGTGTTCCTGGCCGGAGGTAGGATGTGGGAGAAAGCTCAGTGGCTAGATAGATGAGATCAAGGTACAATGAGTAGATTGGCACTAGAGGAGTAAAGTGTGTGGGCTGGATTGTAGTAGGAGATTAGCGAGGTGAGGTAGGTGGGGGCAAGGTGATTGAGTGCTTTAAAGTTGATAGTAAGGAGTTTCTATTTGATGAGGAGGTGGATGAGCAAATACCTCAAGTGCTTGAGGAGGGCGGAAACGTGGACTGAACATTTTTGTAGAAAAATGATCTGAGCAGTGGAGTGAAGTATGGACTGGAGTGGGGAGAGACAGGAGGCAGGGAGGTCAGCAAAGAGGCTGATGCAGTAATCAAGGAGGGATAAGATAAGTACCTAAGGATATACAGGCCCAGATTTCTATTTTGTAATCTGTTTGTTCATTGTTAGATAGTGAATTGCTTAAGTAAGAGAATTTGGTGGCAGCATTAAGCTTTGTGTTGCCATGACAACTTAATCTAGATTGACTAGAACTGGACCTAATATACAGCTATATTTGGTTGGCTGAGGAAATGATCAGACAGTGTACCTTTGACTCTGACTCAAGTCTGTTATCCTATCAAGGAGTAGCCTTGGGGTCTTGGTGAACTTCTTGGGATAACCAAATTTGCTTAGTAATGACCAGAATCCTGGTCTGTAAAAGGTTTATGTGAAGCCTTCGAATGTAATTCATATGGGTTGGTATTTTCCTTTGTATTTTGCCTGTGTACGTTCTGCACAGATCATGTATGCTGAGCTATGTTTTCATCTGGAGTTACATTTTGATTCAGAGTGCGTACAGTTACGGATATTCTTCCATAAGAATGATAGCCCGGATCTCAGGAGGTAATGTGGTCTAGTGGAAAAGTGAGGAGGTGCAGAAGTCAGGAATTTGGAGTTCTAATCCCAGTTCGGTTATTGGCATACCGTGTGACTTCAAGGAAGTCATTTAACCTCTTTGACACTCCGTTTCCTCATCTGTAAAAGGGGAATAATAACTGCCACTTATTTCCTCATCTTTATATGTTCTGATGATACGATTAGATAACCGACATTAGACTCTGGAGAAAAAAGCACTGGTTTTAAAGAGCTGCGGATTTCACAAACCAGAAGAGTCCCTAACAATGGCAAACTCAACCTCTTTTATATATACACACACATGCGCACCCCCCCCCCATCCCCCTGGAACCCGTCCACCATTTTTCTCAGGCTGCACTTTCTCCAACTCAGAGTCCCAGCCAGAATACTTTGGTAAATACCACAATTATCATTATTATTTTTATTATTGATAATAAAAAAATCAATCAATACTGTTTTTTCAATGCTTACTCTGTATAGAGCACTGTTCTAAGGACTTAGGAGAGTATAACACAACAGAATTGGTAAACCCAAACCCTGTCCCTAAGACACAGTCTAGAGACTTGGGTCCTAAATGGGCCCCATCTCCTAATGTTCCCATGCCATATTTTTATCCAGTGCAGATGGTACTGGTCTATCCCCAAGGACTAGGCACCTAAGGGAGGAGAACCTGGGCCTATTTGATTCTCATCGCTCCAGCTAACAAGTTAACAGGGGTTGAACTGGATGCTTTGTGCTGGACTTCAAGGCCTTTAATCCTGACCACGGTTAGGCTCATCAGTATTCTCTTTATGGCCCTCTGAGACAAAATGGACTCTGCTTCCCACGAACAGACACAGGTACACACATCCTCAGTCTTTGCAGCCAACTATCACAATTATTTTCTATTATTACTTCAATTATTACTACTATTTCCAATACAATTAAATCATTTCTCATACACAACACCTATGACCAGCCCCGCCCCCCACTCCCCAATAGAGTTATCTATTCAGATGGATCACAGCAGTAAGCAGTGAAAATCCAGCAAATGTGAAGTGTCCAACCAAAACTGACCGAACATTTTCCTGCCGGTTTGAGTCTGACAACCTTATTTCCTAGAAAACCTGTACGCTTACGAGAAATGTAAAATATGTTGTAGTACTTACTAGCAGTTTACGATGGAGATCCCATTCATTATCGAGGCAAAAAACCTAGACAATTTGGATATTTTTATCCAAAAGAATCATAAATGGCAATGTATCAAGTACCTTGAGCCACCTGCCAGAAATGAATATTTCCCGAAATATAGAAGATTTTATAAAACAGATTCAATTTTTTTTTGATAATGAATATTATTGCCTTCTCTAATGTAGACATTCAAATAAACTGAATATAGAAGAACCTACAAAAATCAAAGTGCTTGAGGAGTAGTAGATGCACTTCTTGTTTTCAGTCAGGGTTGTTAAATTTTTCCTTTGCTGCATGGATTTGCATGGTAAAAGAACAGTGGTTTGTTTCCACCTAATAGGTGATTTCTGTAATGTATTCATCACCTAGGTCTAATTTTCTCTTGTGTTTTTGGTACCGATAGATACAATTTCCCACAAATGAGTTACGACTGAAAACAGAATTTGTAAAAAGGACCTCCTCTTAGTTTCATTTTCAGGGTAACATTCCAGTCCGTTGTAGGCTAGTGGAAGTCTGATTCTGCAGAGGATAAAACACAATTTTAGTGAAAAAAAGATCTATAATATCCCCACTTTTCTTAATGTGCAAACATTTGTGGTTTTATTTCTAACACAACAAGGAGGGGATTTGAAATCAGGAATTGGTTTATTTCAGTTTGTATGGATCAGTTGAGACCTGTTTTAGGCCAGGCATACAACTCATTGCTTTGAGAAGTTTGAGGACATAGGTCTTCCAATTAATCAATCGTTCAATAGTATTTTTTGTGTTTACTCTGTGCAGAGTAAGAGCTTGGGAGAATATAAGAGAGTTGTAGACACAATTCCTGCTCTACAAGAGATTACAATCCAGTAGTTAGCCCAGTGCTATGCTAGATTGACAACAGGTGCTTGGGATGCTGGTGATATCTAAAGATCTAGAAAAGTTAGTTAAAAGCCTGTGTGTTATGCTTCAAATAAAACTGTGTTCTTTTCAATAATTAAAGAGGGCAAAGGGTCTTGGGTCATCTCATTTCCTGAGGATTTCTAATTCATAAATTAGTTGAAAAAGAATGACCAGGAATCAGGATACCTGGGTTTTAATCCCAGCTCTACCAATTGCCTGCTGGGTGATTTTAGGCAGTCATTGAATTTATCTGTGCTTCAGTTTCTTCTTCTAAATTGGGATTAAATACCTGTTCTACCTCTTCCTAAAACAGTAAGACCCATTTGGGACAGGAGCTGTGTCCAGTGGGCTTGAATTTAATTGATTCCAGCACTTAGCAGGGTGCTTGGCAAGTGATCAACAGATTAGTATTATTGTTATTAATAACATTACTACTGTAGAAATAACTAAATTGTAATAAGATTATAAATCAGGAAAAGGGGCACGTAGATTAAGGAGCCAGGAGTGTTAGAGTCAGAGCCAGAGTTGAGGTCAGCAGGGTGATGGACTGGAGAGGCAGTCTGTCAGTCGATTACATGTACTGACAGTGGGGAGCAGCGTGGCCCAGTGGAAAAAAGTACAAGCCCGGGAATCAAGAAACTTGGGTTCTAACCCTGTCTTGGCCACTTATCTGTTATGTGATCTTGGGGAAATCACTTAACTTCTCTGTGCCTTAGTTTCCTCATATATAAAATGGGAATTAAATACCTATTCTCCTTCCCTCTTAGACTTAGTGCCCCATTTGGGGCCGGGACTCTGCCTGATCTGATGGCATTGTATCTATCCCAGTGGTTAGTACAGGGCTTAAAACATAGTAAGCACCTAGCAGATAACAAAATTATTATTACTGGATGGATCCCAAATAAGGCCTGTGGTACAATCAGCAAAACTATAGGCTCTGTCTGCACAGAACTATGCTTACAAACCTTAGGGTGGTGCAGTCAGATTGGTCCCATGCCAATTTTAGGGGGTGGGGAGTGGGGCAGGAATGGATATTCCTCACTACACTGCCTAATCTGAGCAAACTCAGCCACGAAGTAGAAAAATAATTTGTTTTAGAATGTGAATAATGTAGAATCAGCTGAAAAGACAGGTGAGGCCATAGCTCAGTACTACTGTCTGCCTTAGCACACATTGTTATATTTCTTAAAAGAGAAATCATCCACGGATCATGAAATTTGCAGAAAGGGTATCTGTGTCAGCTGTTTCGTAGGCTGAGAGAGAGCCTAATTTTCCTTTTTGGAAATTCAAACCAAGCTTCCTGCAGAATCACTTTATGGTTACAGCAATGTCTCCTAAATGACTAGGAATCTTAGTAGCCTAGGTTATAACACCTATTGTTTTTGTGTGTTTTTTTCAGTTTCAGAATCAAAAAGGCAGAATCTTAAGGTGAAAGTTTTAGAAACTTTCAGTCATCTGGCAGCTCAAAGATTTTTGTATTTTCTATTGGAAAAACTGAGTGAAACCAGCAGTCAGTCCACAAGGGAAGGAGCAAAAAGATGCACGATCTCAAACTCAAATTTTAATCCCCCAAACTCCAGTAAAATCATAATCTTGGAACATTCCATTTTCCTGGGGAGCAAATAATTTCTTTCTAAAGTACAAACATCCTCCCGAGAATTTAATGCCAAATGGTAAAAATCTTAACACAGATTAGCAGATGTACCCAAGATTTGTCTTGCTTAGAAATAAGGAACAGCTTTCTACTATCTCCATTTCTTTTCCTTTCCTCTTTTTCTGCAATTATCTCTTTGTTTCTCTTCTCTCTCCCTATTACTCTCATCCCAACACAGTGGCACTCAACTTTTCTGTTAGTCCTCTCTCTTTTTCCTAACTCTCTCTTTGTTATCACTTTACCAATACAATTTCTTCTTCCAGTCACAACAACAAAAATAATAATAATTCTTCGGTGTTTACTATGTGCCAACTGGGGTAGATAGAAGCTAATCAGGTTGGACACAATTCCTGCCCTATATGGGGTTCACAGTCTATGTAGGAGGGAAAACAGGTATTGAAACCCCATTTTACAGTCGAGGAAACTGAGACACAGTGAAGTTGTGACCTGCCCACAGCAGGCAAGTGGCAGAGCAGAACTATGCTCTTTCCCCTAAGTTACTCTGCTCCTCTTCTTCTTTTTCTTTCTTCATGCTTATCCTGATTTCCCTTTTCACCCTTTCTCATTCACTTATGGATTGATTTATACCACCTCAGCACTGTACAATCAATTACAGAGTCAATTATTTATTCTTATAAATATCTTTATGTCTGTTTCCCCCAGAGAATTTTTCTCAGGCATCTGTTGTACTTTTCCAAGTGCTTCAAACAGAGCAAATAGTATCCTTTTTGGGTCACTATTTTCTTGTGATCTCTCCTTCTCATCTTCTGCTCTCTTTAGCTCTGTCCTCTCTGGGATCCTGCTTTCAGCCTTCCCAAGTTCTTAGTAGAGTGCTCTGTACACAGTAAGCACTCAATGAACATCATTAATTGATTGTCTTTGTTTTCTTAGCACAAACCCATTCTCCCAAAATAGAAGTTTTCTGAAGTGTTTACAGAACTTAGATTACTTACTGGCTTCCTTCTAGTCAACGAGGGAGCCACCCTCAAGGAATCCCTTTCAAAAAAATGTAGAGTAACACCTTAGCAGTAACTCCAACTGTATTAACTGCAGAATGCTGAATTTGGAATGCTCTGCAAAAATTAAGTGGTTACTGCACGTTCCCAAATTCTGCTGTAAATGTAGCTGTTGATTATATACCTTAATATGATTCATTTAAATGACATTAATTAGTTTATGTTTATATGGAGTCTTGATATGTGAAAAAAATGCACTCAGCTTTTCCGTTTGCTAGTCCAACTCTGTATATATGTTTGCCTTCCCCTGTCTTTCTTAATTACATCATTTTACATCTCTGATTGCAAGATCTATGTTAGTGCTCCAGTTGTTTAATATAATGCAGAGCAGTTCATTATGGAAATTCATATCTTCTCAGTGCCATTTGAGCCAAAAAGTAATATTATAGTTCTGATTTAAATGATAATTTTCCAAACCTAGTTATACTTCATAAAAGGTTAATCGAGAAATATAGCCAAACACATTCATCTCGTAACTGCTTGTCCTGAAAAGTTCTGCCTCCCATCTTTTGTAATTGAAACTATGGATTTCCACCTTTGGTAAAAATAGGAGTTCATAATATATCTAAAGCAATTTTATACATAGTAGGTGCTTAAAAAGACTGCCGATATGGATATTGGAACCTAGGTCATCATGACAAACTCTTTAGTTTGTCCATCACTGGAGTCGTAATGAAAATAAAGGTTTCAGGCTTAGGACAAGTCTTCCAAATTCAGTCGGGGAAAAAGCTGCAGGTTTCAAAATTTCTGCATATATCAAAATAACTCAGTTGGTTATGGTCTTTATTAAATGCTTGTTATGGGTTAAGCACTGTGCCAAGGCAACGAAAACACCAAGGAATGGTCTCCAAATTTGATTACAGATTTAACTATCCATGTACTCTTTCTTATAAGCATACACTGCCTTATTAATGATTGGCTGGCCACCATTTCAAAAGATCAGAAGTTGTCCCCAAAATTATACAAGAAATCCCTTGATCCTTTGAACCAGAGAAGTTACTCTGGGAGTCTCTGCCTGAATAACTACCTTTAATGCTTAAGTAAAGCATCTTGGGGTTCACGAAAGAACCCATTCATCTAGTTTGGTTAAGTTCTGTATCTTATCTCTGTAAGTGTTCTAATTTTTTTAGTACAGTTGTTACAATGAGAGGAAGGCTGTGAGACAGTCAGCAAGCTATTGTAAAAGAAGTCATTTATTTGAAACATTTTATGGAAAAAGGCTACAGATGAAATAATTGATCAAGTTATACCATGCATCAGGAGAAAAAAGTGCCTTTTTAAGCACTAATCTTTTTCTCCAAAAATGAGATGATAAATTTTGGGGGAAGGTTAGTTTAAAATTTGATTCATCACATTTATGGCATAAACTGGTATTCCCCTTTGCAAAACAGGGTATTACTAAAAAAGTACATGAAAGAGAAGACATCTGATAAACCCAGTTCACAGGCCACTCCTAAGGAGTTGGGCACCTCTGGAGGATGTTTGGGATACAGCATCCAACTTTTGTCAGTCGATCGTATTTATTGAGTGCTTACTGTGTGCAGAGCACTGTTCCAAGTGCTTGGGAGCATACAATATAACTATAAAGAGACACATTCTTTGCCTGCAGTGGGCTTACAGTCTGGAAGGGGAGAGAGACATTAATAGAAATAAATTCCAGATATATACATACGTGCTGTGGGGCTGGCAGGGGGTATGAATAAAAGGAGCAAGTCAGGGTGATGCGGAAGGGAGTGGGAGAAGAGGAAAAGAGGGCCTAGTCAGTGAAGGCCTCTGGGAGAAGATGTGCCTGCAATAAAGCTTTGTAGGTGGGAAGAGTAATTGTTTGTTGGATATGAGGAAGGAGGGTGTTCCAGACCAGAGGAAGGATGTGGGAAAATCTAACTCATTAGCTTTACTACATTTTCCCCTTGCTCTGCTTCTTGGCAAGGGAAGGGCCAGTTTGTGCCAAATAAATAGTGATTCAAACTGAAAAGTGTCAATACTTTGGATCCTCATTCTGGGGGTAAATGTTGAAGCCTAAAAATGAACCATTAGACATTCTTGAAACCTAGTATAACTTGGCAAGTAATTTCACCCTTAGGATAATATTCATAGAACATTTAAATAATTTGCTTATTTTATAAGATTGTTAGAGTAGTATATTCACTGCCTATGCTCCCATTTCCACAACTGCATCGACAAAATCCCCTAGTTTCTGGAAGAGCCTGATATTTGAGAGGCCCCATTATTGCATTAGTAATAATTTATCAACAGAGACAAAACCTCTTTCAATAATTTTCCTTTTTACCTCTTTCTCTTCCTTTGGTTCTTTATCTTTTGATCACCTTAAGTTATTTTGGTAGAAATCATTTATAGTTGGCAATTATTATGGAGCAAGAAGGAAATCTGAATGCCATTTAAAATTTTTATTCATAGGTGATATTTAATAATTCATCCGTAGCCAAACACCAATGCAGGAATGATTTCCATTCAGTACTAAATGATACTAATTGATGGTTATTTGGTTGGAGTTTAAAAAATTTAATATCAACAGATCAGAAGTTCCCAGAAGTTATCTGGTGCAGTTTATGGATCAAATGCAAATAGTAGCTCTCTGCCAATTCTAATGGAAAACCACTGAAATGTTACATTTTCATTTTTGACAGACAATGAAAAAACAGCCAGTAATATTCAAAGCCAAAATTTTTGCTGGAACTTGTAAGTCCTTGAATAACAGCTTTGTTCCTTGGTTGCCGCCTTATCCAAAGTAACCAGGATTTTAGTCAAGTAAACTGTTCTTACAGAAAGAACATTTGATGAACGGGCAGCATTCCTAGCACAGACTTCTCCATTTGCAAACTGTTAATCAGGGAAACAGGCTGAAATAACAAGATGGCCCCAGATTAAAGTAATATTCAGAGAAACCATTATTTTCCGGGTGACTTAGAGGCTCTTTATGTTGCCCAAAAAAGGCAAATTGTGTTTTCAGTATTTAAAACGCAAAATGCCTCCTTGTTGTTTAAAAACAGAATAATGGGGTTAGGTGGTAATAAAACTGCTAAACCAAGCCTTTGTCTTTGACAGTGACAGAAAGAGAGACAGAGACAGACGGACAGACAGAAAGCATGCCTGAAAGTCCCTCCTTCATAGCTGATATATCACTGTTCTCCACCATCTTCAAAGTCCTTCTGAAATCACATCTCTTCGAGAAGGCCTTCTTGATTAATCTCTCATAATCCTGCTCTATATCCCCCACTAACTGCCATTTAAGCACTAAAGTAAATATCTTTATTCTCTGTTTCTTCTTTCCATCTGTGATTTAATCTAGAGTCTGTCTCCCCTACCAGACTGTAAGCTTCTCAAGGGCAGGGATCATGTCTGCTAATTATAGTGTACCCTCCCAAGTGCTTAGTACAGTGCTTTACACACTGTAGGTTCTCAAAAAATATAACTGATGTATGAGGATACTAGTATGTGTATGCATGTGTAAGAGAATGTGTTTGTGAGTGAGGGAAGAAGAGGAAGAGGTAAAGTGTGAGAGTGAGAAGACTATAGTCTCCCTGCAGCTCCAGTGAAACCACTGGGTGCCAAGCAGGGGAGATTGGGAGTGTCCAGGGAGATATCTGGAAACTAAGATCTGAGAAGTAGCTCATTCCCTTTTCCAGAGCAACTGCATTGAACTAAAGGCGGGGCCTGTTCAGTACTAGGACTGCCCTCCTATTTTTTATTAGTGATGAGGCATTCTCTGTTCTTGCCTGCTATAGAACACGTTAAAGGGGAATTTGTGAACTCTCATGGAAGTAGAGCAAAAGTGTAACCTAGTGAAAGGAGCATGGGCCTGGGATTCAGAGTACTTGAGTACTGATTCCAGCTCTGCCACTTGACTGCCATGCAACCTTGGGCAAGTCACTTAGCTTCCCTGGGCCTCAGTTTCCTCATCTGTAAAAATTCATTCATTCATGCAGTAGTATTTATTGAGCGCTTACTATGTGCAGAGCACTGTACTAAGCACTTGGAATGTACAATTCGGCAACAGATAGAGACAATCTCTGCCCAGTGACGGGCTCACAGTCTAATCGGGGGAGACAGACGGCAGAGCAAAACAGAACGAAACAAAAACAAGACAACATTATCACGATAGGGATTCAATACCTGTTCTCTGTGTTTCTTAGATAGTGAACCTCATGAAGGACAGGGACTGTGTCTGACTGACTGCCTTGTATCTACCCCAGCAATTAATACAGTCCTGATCATATAATAAGTGCCTAATATCACAGTCACTATTATTATTATTATGAGAAGTATGTGAGAAAATCAGTCTGGGCCTGGAAATCATGGCTTTCTTTTGTCGTGGGAAGAAAGGGGATGAGTATGGTGCAGAAACACAGTTCTGCCACTGGCAGAGAAATACCTCATCTCAAAGCCATATGACTTTAATGTTCTCATGGAAAATGTAATATTTCATATATTTTATGGTTGATATGTGTCTAAATATCACCCAAGCAAAATCATTTTCAACAGTAAGTCTAATTTGGAAAGCCAAACTAGACTTTGGGAAGAAACAAAGAGCATCTCAAAAAACCACAGGTATAAATGTAGCCAGGGACTGATGCAAAGTAACACACAGTAGTTAAATACTTAAGACTTGTTGGATGTAGAAGAGCATGGGAAGGGGAAAATGTTGGGCCCATATTTAAGAATTCGAAAGAGGATGATCCTTATAATTAGATGGGTGTGATTAATAGAGATGACTAGAAGACATTAAAAAAAAGTGTCTAGGAAGTAGCCAACATGACTTTGTAATGAGCAAACCATACCACACAAATTTATTTCCTTTGAGAGACCTCAAAAAAAGTACTACATATAAATGTTATCTCTATATTACTATAATTATTAATACATAATACAGATTGAACATTTGATTCCTTCCCTTGTGACATCCTGACTGACAATCCAGGAATTTATGGTCTGTTTTGAGTGTTGCCCCAGAGAGTAGGGATCCATGACTGAATCCAGGGAGAGAGTAGCAAGTGATGGTTCCCAGGGATTGTTCCTGAATATTTTTAGTGATGATCTGGGCCAAGGAATTTCCAACAAATAAGCTCATCAATAGTGGCAGGTAACAGTTAATTGTGTGGGATTGAGATCACTTTTTAAATAGGAATAGAATTAAAGATGATGGCTACATTGGCCAAATAGGCCTGCAAAAACAGGATGAAATTCAATAGAGACCAGGGCAAGATGAGGAAAAGACTGATTAAGCACAAGTACAGTAGAAAAAAACTGGGGTGAACCAGAAGCTAAGTACGAGCCAGAAATGTGCCAAAGTTGAAGAAACCAATGTTATAGACATCCCAACAGGCATCAGTCCCGCAAGAATCAGGAAGTAATTGTTCTAATATATTCTCTGCCCTTATTAAAGTACTGTGTCTAATTTGGATATATGCTTAAAAAGCAGATGGAGATAATCCAGAGGGAAGAGAAGAAGGGTGATGAGTGACCAAAAGATTGGAAATTTGGAAAGGTTAAACAGTCAGTGTAACTATTTATTCTTGTAAAGAGAATGCTAAGAGGTGTCATGAAATATAGCTTCCTTAGGGAGCATACTGACCTAAGTACATGAGAATGGGTTTAAATGGTTATTTCAGTTGGGAATGAGGATGGATTTCTTGACTATCTGGTAACTAAAAAATTAGAATTGACTTCCAAGGGAGTTCTGTGAGATCTCTATCCCTGAACATATTCTCTGCCTTGAATGGATTAATTCCTCACTTTCCTGATGGCAAAAGGGTGAACTAGATTATCATGTTCTAGGACCAACTTAAAATTAAGTAGGTTTTGCTATTTAAGGGATTTGGTGATCAAATATGTGACCAGAAGAAATTTTTTTTTAGTGACTCTGACCTTCAAAAATGAAAGACTTGTTAATTGATGGTATTGACTAAGTACTTACTATGTGTAAAGTACTGTTCTAAGCACTGGGGTAGATACAAGCTAATCATTCATTCATTAATTCATTCAATCATATTTATTAAGTGCTTACTGTGTGCAGAGCACTGTACTAAGTGCTTGGGAAAGTACAATACAACAATCAACAATGACTATCCCTGCCCATAATGAGCTCACAGTCTAGAGATATCAATACTAATAAATAAAATTACAGATATATACTTAGGTGCAGTGGGGCTGTGGCGGTGGGGTGGGAGAGAGAAAAGGGAGCAAGTCAGGGTGATGCAGAAGGGAGTTGGAGATGAGGAAAAGTGGGGCTTAATCTGGGAAGGCCTCTTGGAGGAGATGTGCTTTCAGTAAGGCTTTGAAGAGGGTAATTGTCTGTCGGATTTGAGGAAGGAGGGCATTCCGGGCCAGGGGCCAGTGGCGAGACAGGCGAGATTGAGGCATAGTGAGAAGGTTAGCACCAGAAGAGCGAAATATGAGGGTGGGGTTGTGGAAGGAGAGAAGGGAGGTGAGGTAGGAGGGGGCAAGGTGATGGAATGCTTTAAAACCAATGGTGAGGATTTTTTGTTTGATATGGAAGTGAATAGGCAATCAGTGGAGATTTTTGAGAAGAGGGGTGACGTGTCCTGAACGTTTCGGTAGAAAGATGATTCAGGCAGCAGAGTGAAGCATTAACCGGAGTGGGGAGAGGCAGGAAGTTGGGAGATCAGCAAAGAGGCTGATGCAGTAATCTAGGCGGGATGAGTGTATTAATGCGGTAGTGGTTTGGACGGAGAGGCAAGGGCAGATCTTAGTGATGTTGTGAAGGTGGGATCGACAGGATTTGGTGATAGGTTGAATATGTGGGTTGAATGAGAGAGACTAGTCAAGGTTAACAGCAAGGTTACAGGCTTTTGAGGCGGGAAGGACAGTGGTGTCGTCTACAGCGATGGGAAAGTCAGGGAGATGACAGGGTTGGACACGGTCCCCGTCCCACATGGGGCTCACAGTCTTAATCCCCATTTTACAGATGAGGTAACTGAGACCTGGAGAAGTTAAGTGACTTGCCCAAGGTCACACAGCAGATATGTGGCGGAGCAGAATTTAGAGCCCATGTTCTTCTGGCTCCCAGGCCTGTGTTCTATCCATTAGGCCACACTGCTTTCTTCAAGTGCATCAGAGAACTTAGAATTTTATAGGCCAAAAGATTATTCTTTCTTGAACACAGCCTTGAATAGACCAGATATGCGAGGCTTGATCAGACCTCTTCTAGTTTCTTTGCTTGCCTGGGCAGAAGAATCAATGTGCCAGGAGCTGAACCTGATGAAGCAGAGAGGGCAGGCAATTCCAATAGGTGCTAAACACTCACTTGAAACTATGGATGCATAGAGGATGTGGGAAGGAGTTATGGTCCCGAATCCAGGTATGACTTTGGACCCACCTCCAGCCCCAACAATTACTCTCTCTCCCTTCAAAGCCTTATTGAAGGCACATCTCCTCCAGAAGCCTTCCAGACAAAGCCCCAGGACATACCTGTAATTTTATTTATTCATACTGATGTCTGTCTCCCTCCCTTTAGACTGTAAGATTGTTCTGGGTGGGAAATGTCACTGTTTACTGTCATATTATACTTTGCCAAACGCTTAATGTAGCGCTGTGCACACAGTAAGCGCTCATTAAATACGATTAAGGAAGTGCTTGGTCCGTTCTGTTTTTTTAAAGGTGGTACAAAGTTGTACTTTCTAGCTTGAAGGTTGAACGTTTCCAAGTAGGTGGTCCTTTTCAGACATTTAGTCTCTCATTGCCAGTCATGCACAAGTAACTCCTTATAGAATCATAAGTTTTGGAGAGAGGCCTTTAGGGGCTCATTGAATCCATTTCTTTGTCTTGAGGCAAGCTACTTCCAGAAAGATGAAGATTTACCTGGTTTTGAAACTTTCTCATCAAGGAGGATAAAAAAAGAAACTTCCACTATCCACACCCTATCAAGGTGCAGCTTGCCTGGGTGGATAGTTTGAAGTTGCTTTCATTTCACACTTCTAACTTGGCTGGCTCACTTGCA
Source organism: Ornithorhynchus anatinus (assembly GCF_004115215.2). Lineage (NCBI taxonomy): Eukaryota > Metazoa > Chordata > Mammalia > Monotremata > Ornithorhynchidae > Ornithorhynchus > Ornithorhynchus anatinus. Next base: position 10,396,139 of record NC_041735.1, on the reverse strand, counting down.
GGATAGCAGATTTAGGGTAAGTAGATACCGCACTGGCCCTTCCCTACTGGATGTCCAAGTGCAGATTGTGGAAAGAGAATCCTATTGAAGATGAGATTGTCTTGTTCTGAGGTTAAACACACTCTGGGCATCGTGCCTATTAAATCCACTGAAGGTGCCCTTCTTAACTCACCTACTTACCACAAGCTGTCAAACTGAGACAATTACAGGACCTAGTGATGGAAGCCATCTTAGTTTTCTCCTCCTCGGGCATTTTTCACTGCTTCTTGTTTCTGTCTTCATCCCCAACTGAATTTGAACCTTTGAAAAGGAATGTAGGTGTCCCCTTGGGCAATTTTCAAAAATGCTCTGGGTGGCTTTCTAGTCAGAGGAAAAAAAAATTCAGTTGACCTTTCCAGCATGGTCCTTCTGTCTTGATGGAGCCTCTATTGCCTGATTTTTTATATCAGGCCTCCTCTTCTGGTTTGTTATGTGCCACATGGCTTCACATTACCCATTAATAACAAAATAATCTGAGATTTGCTCTGATAAATCTTAGTTTAAAATTACCACAGCAGTGACTCCTGAGAAAAGCTGAATAATATATAGGGCTCTATTCTTTGTTCAAAAAAATGACTTTGAATGAGACTTTCAAATCTAGACTAAAAATTGATGTGATTGGTATTTGTAATATTTATTCCAATAATGTTGCTAAATTACACCTTATTTCATTAGCTGCAATTATAAAATGTTTTTTTTATTTGCTGCATGCAGAAACACCTACAAAGAAGGAACAGTTTAAAAGGTCATTTCTAATTTTTCTGCATGTTATGATAATGGAAATTTCAATCTTCAGGGTGTTAACTCACCACCCCAGGGGTCAGGAAGAATAGTGGTTATCTACGTGCAGAATTGTACATTCACTAGCTCTCTTCTAGTATTCTGTTCCCACCTAGTACAGCATACACAGAAGGATGAAGGTATTACTGCTTTAGTTGCTTTAAAAAAGCGGATGAATTCCAAGATTAAATATGCCGTAACTTGCAAAGGGCAACTTTCTAGAATTATAGCAAGTTTTTATTACAAATTTCAGAACTCTTGGAAAAAACTCACATGCATTCCTACAATAACACGTCCAAGCTATCCCTCTCACGCCCTGATACAAAACAAGAGAACATTAGAAACAGACGCTCACCAACTAATTATAAGTGCTGCGAGCGGATTTTAAGATGGGCACTCTCTTTTCTCCCAACACCTTCTCCTATATATTCAGTGAGGCTGGAGTAATTAAAACATTCTGCAAAAGAGTAAAAGCCATAGAGAGGAAGCTTACCAGCAGGCCACACTTGATGGTTTTGTTTGGTTAGGCGGCGGCCTATTTAGCTTGCTACTGAATAATCGAGAGCACTGGAGAAGTTTTCCTTTCGAGAGATTCCCAACCACAATAAGATATTTACTGTATGTATCGGAGAGATCAAACCCCCACACAGATGTCACATTTCTCGAATTCCATCAGTAGATCAGACAAGCAGTCTCTGGAAAGAGGACATTACAGCCAGAAAGTTCAGAGCAGACTGGCTTTGAGGGCCATTCCCGTCCCATTTTCTGTCATGCACTCTGAGCCTTTGTTGTCTCTGCAATGCTGATAAATCAATCCATCAAAAAATCTCCTCAGTGAAACTCAATCAAGAAAGGTCATGTCAGCGGGAGAGGAACAGATTAAATTAGCATCAAATTAGACATGGAAAGTGAGTTCTGTCAAAATCATCACAGCGCTCAGCACAATTAGAATATGTTAATTATGCATTTCATTAAGGTAGTGCTCTTTGAATGTGAGATGAAATGTCACTGGTGTAGGCATCCGAAAAAAGGAAGATTGCCAGGCACAACTTTCTCTAGACAATGTGTGACACCTTCATTAACATCAAGAATCACAAGTCTGTCTTGACTTTTTCTGTAAAGTATTAAACCATTAACTCTTTGCTGCCACCCCATCATTTCTGTTCCCGTCCCCGTCCTCCAAGCTGGACCCCTTCTGAATGATTGGCTTTCTCTTCCCCAGCGATAGCCCTCGGGGCTGCTGGGAGTGCCCGGTGGGTACTGAAAAGGTGGCATTTTAATGAACCCTCTGTGAACGGTACTGGGATAATGCCACTGCCTGAGGGGTGCATTCTGCTAGAATGCTGAGGAGGCTGTGTGAGGAGAGAAATGAGGGGTGAGGATTACAGAAGCGGGAAGGAGGGGAGGGAGGGGAGGGAGGGGAGGGCTTTCCCCTTTTTCGTGGGGATGAAATATATAATCAACTGAATGTGAAAAATTTAATTTACCAACTTGCATTTGACAAACTCTAATTTCAGGGAATTATTTTGCAACTCACACTACACACCTCTGACTCATAGTAATAAGCTGCTTTTCGGTATGTAAAATATTCCCTTATGAGTTTCAGGGCTCTGACTTCATAAAATGCTAGTCAGGTTAGGAAGAGTTTCCTGAATCAGGCTCCGATTTTCCTTTCTCTGCTTGTCTCATCCTCCCTTCTCTTTCCACCCAAATTTCTTAAGTCATTGCATCATCATCATCATCATCATCATCAGGGGAATTTACTGAGCATCTACTGAGTGTGAACACTGTACTAAGATCTTGGGAGAGAACCAGAAGCAAGGCATAACCTCTGCCTTTCAGGAGTTAATCTAATGGAGTACATAGATAAAAAAAAATATTTACAAGTAGTAGGGGGAGCAGGAAATGGAACAAGGATACCATGGACAATAATACAAATGTATTAGAATAATCCTTGCTCCAGTTAAAATTAAACCTAATCAACTTTTTAATATGTTTTTCTTCTCACTTTATATTAGAAATTCCTTCACAAAATGTACTCCATTTATTAAATATTTCTATTTAACTCTCCTAAGAATATTAAAACATAACCAGTGCCACTATTAGGTCAGACAAATTGACCCAGTATTCTATCTCTGACAGTGGCAACTGTTGGATGTTTGGAATAAATATGGGATGGTTGCCCTCCTTGATATCATCTTAAAATAATCCCTCTGATTTCTTTCAGTCAATCAATTATACTTATACAGCATCTATTGGGCGAGGGACAGGCAAAAATAATTTACATCTATTGAATCTTAGTCTCTAGACTGTAAGCTTCTTGGGGACAGAGAATGTATCTTTATATTGTTATAGTGTATTTTCCCAAGCACTTTGTACACTGCTCTGCACACAGTAAGCATTCAATAAATGCTACTGAATTGACTGAAAGCAGGAGGAAGAACAAGGATAAAATAGGGAGTAGCGTGAATATGCCAAAATGAAAGACAAGTGAATAAATCTACTGTTGAATTTACATAAACACATATATGTAAACTCATCTACAGATTTATACATATATACATATGTATATTTACCCATACATACACAAGAGTTGAGGATAAATGCTCAATAAATACAGTTGATGGGATTCATTGAGGATAGGTAAAAATACATCGGTGGCCTGGGTGACTCTAAAATTGATGTGATGGAGAGCTTCTAATTAACCTTGGAAGGCTTCCTGGGATTTTAAGCAGGCTCCGGAAATGGGAAGGCCATGATCTGGAGGATTTTGGATTGGAGGGAGCTCTGGGTGAGCAAGGGGCAGAAGTGATAGAGTCTAATTTAGGAAGAATCCAACACCAACATCATCTTCATTGCTTTGTCCCTACATGCCATGATTTTAATCATACTTCAATCATGTCCCTTTCCACCTGTATCTTCCCAAACCAGAGTCCTAACTATTCCAGTCTATCTATATGAAAAAGCTTTATTTTCTTGGCTTTCTTGTTCACTCTTCTCTGTTCATTTTCTAGCTCTTTACTTTCTTTCTAAGATGTGAGGAGCAGATTATCCCAGATGTAGGCATATCATGGCTTTATTTCTCTTTTATTTCTCTCTTTTTACTTGTGACATCAGCATTCAGATGGCATTTTTGATTGCTCCCACCCATTGGGTTGATTAACAGAATAATCAACAGTGTCTCCGAGACCTCTTTCCTGAGTCAAGACGGATAACTCTGAACCCATCGTCACGTAGATCTAATTTGAATGACTTTTCCCTAGGTGGACTTCCCTCTCTTACTCACAATAGAGAAGCAGCGTGGCTTAGTGGAAAAGCACGGGCTTGGGAGTGTCAGAGGTCATGGGTTCTAATCTCGACTCTGCCACTTGTCAGGTGTATGATTTTGGGCAAGTCACTTAACTTCTCTGCTCCTCAGTTACCTCTTTGGTAAAATGGGGATTAAGACTGTGAGCCCCAAGTGGGACAACCTGATAACCTTGTATCTATCCCAGTGTTTAGAATAGTGCTTGGCACACAGTAAGCACTTAACAAATACCATTAATATTATTAATGTTCATAATGAAGATCGTCTACCATTTTTTGTCAGTCCATTCATCCAGCTATCTATTGTCTTCCTGGAGTTTATCCCCAGAAGAGCTTCATATAGCATGCAAATTTGAAGATTTCACTGCTCACTTCCATTCCAGATCATTTATGAAGAAGTTACACCAAAGTGGCCTTAGCACAGATTCCACGGGGGCCCCTTTCTTTAGGCTTTGTCCAGCAAAGCAGCAGCATGGCCTAGTGGAAAGAGTGTGGGCCTGGGAGTCAGAGGATCTGGGTTCTATTCCTGGCTCTGCCAATTGTTTGCTTTGTGGCCTTGGGCAAGTTACTTAACTTTGCTGGGTCTCAGCTTTCTCAACTATAAAATGAGGATTAAATCCCACTCTCTCCTGCTTATGCTGTGAGTCCCATGTGGGACAGGGATTGTGTCCAACCTAATAAATTTGTATGTACCCCAGTGTTTAGAACAGTGCATGACACATATTAAGCACTAACGAATGCCATAAAACAAACAAAATGTCACTATCCCTATCTATTGCTTAACCAGTTTTGATCCATGACACATTCCCTCTAATCAAATGACTGCTTTTAAAAAAAGCCCAAACAAAAAAAAGATGTGAAATTGTCAAAAGCCTTTAAAAAAAACAAAAGATATTATATCATCTGGTCCCCATCTATCCACATGCTCATTGAGCCCTTCAAAAAAATTTGCCAAGAATAGAAGTGAGACTTACTGGTATGTACTTTCCCAGATCATTTCTGAACCTCCTTGAGAGATGGGAGATACAATGGCAATCCACCAGTCCTTTGGTTCAGTGGCTATTTGTAATGATATGCTGTATAATCCAGGGGGAGTTTTGTAACTTCTCTGAGTTCTTTCAGAACTCTTGGTTGGAATCAGCCAAACCTGATTATTTGTTTATATTTATCTTACACGTGAGGTTTAAGACACCCTGGGAAGGTCACCACAAGTCACTAAAATTGGAACCAATTCTTCTGACCAGTTCGCTATGGCATGTGGGAATTTCTACCAACCCAACACCTTCTGCACTGGGCACCATATCCAGTCCTGCGCTAGGAGTGGGCAAAATATGTTTTCAGGCATTGCTTATGTGAAGGTCACTCAAGCTAGTCCCACTTATAGAAATGGGGGAGAAAAAAAGAGCTCAGAAATTAAAACAAGTACAGCATACTCCCAACGACCCTCTTCCTGAAAGACAACTAACTGAGCTAATTCATTCATTCAGTCGTATTTACTGAGTGCTTATTGTGTGCAGGGCACTGTACTAAGCACTTGGAAAGTACAATTTGGTAACAGATAGAGACAATCCCTACCCAACAACGGGATCACAAGTCTAGAAGTCTAATCAATCAATCAGTGGAACTTATTGGGCACCTACTGTGTGCACAGTATGGTAATAACACAATACTAAAGAGTTGGTAGACATGTTCTCTTACAATACAGAGAGGGAGATAGATATTAAAATACATCATGGATATGTACATAAGTGCTGTGGGGCTGAAGGTGGGCTGAATATCAAGTTCATTCATTCAGTCGTATTTATTGAGCATTCACTGTGTGCCGAGCACTGTACTGTATGCTTAATAATAATGGTATTAAGCGCTTACTATGTTGATTAAGGACTGGGATAATAATAGTAATAATTATGGTATTTGTTAAGCACTTACTATGTGCAAAACACTGTTCTAAGTGCTGGGGTATATACAAGGTAATCAGGTTGTCCCACATTCATTCAGTAGTATTTATTGAGCACTTACTATGTGCACAGCACTGTACTAAGCACTTGGAATAAACAGTTCAGCAACGGATAGAGACAATCCCTGCCCACTGATGGGCTTAGTCTAATCATGGGGCTCACAGTCTTAATCCTCATTTTACAGATGAGATAACTGAGGCACAGAGAAGTTGAGTGACTTGCCCAAGGTCACACAGCAGACAAGTGGTGGTGCCAGGATTGCACATGTTGCTATTTAGCTGGTGACTCCATCCAGAACACAGCCAATCACAGGAGAGGACTGGGAAAAGAGGTGGGGGCTAGTTAACTAGGGAGAAGAAACTCCTTGGCCATTTTTAATTAGTTGGGACTGAGCTTTACTAGGAAACACGATACAGGAGAAAGGGATCTCCAGGTTGGGGTAGAGGTTAGGACCATCTTCAAATCAGAGCATGAACTATATATGCAAATGTACAATAAGGTTTTTGTTATCTGGCACCTTGCCAACCAGAAAGCTCTAGTTACTGGCATTTCTGATATTCCTCACCACAAGAACAGTCTGAGACAATAGATCTCAGGTGGGGAATGCCTCCATACCTGGGAGGTAATTACCACCATCAGAATATTTGAGTTTACTCCTATTCTTGGGAAAGAGCTGATACAAAACAAATTCTAAAAATGTTCCTATGGAAATCACTGAATAAATTCTCCCCTGTCACCCCAGCAGGACTACCTTGGGCAACATATTAGACTGTAAAATCCTTGAGGGAGGGATTGTGTAATAATAATGATGATGATGGTATTTGTTAAGTGCTTACTATCTGCCAAGCACTGTTCTAAGCACTGAGGTAGATACAAGGTAATCAGGTTGTCCCACTTGGGGCTCACAGTCTTAATCCCCATTTTACAGATGAGGTAATGAGGCACAGAGAAGTTAAGTGATTTGACCAAAGTCACACAGCTGACAAGTGGCAGAGATGGGATTAGAACCCACAACCTCTGACTCCCAACCCCGTGCTCTTTTCCACTAAGTCATGCTGTTTCTCCCAAGTGTACTCTCCCAAGTGCTTAGTACCACGCTCTGCATGAAGCAAGCACTCAATAAATGCCACTGATTTACTGATTGATAACTCAGAGTAGGCAAGCAGCTATATGCTCTGCTGATAGGATTAGCAAACAGTCCAGGACATCTTCCTTGGCAGCAGGTGGGGCAGGATTTCCAGGGGCTACATCCTCACCCCAAACTGATCTTAAATACGGTCCAGAGAATTAAGCATCTACTCTCCATTAATGTCTACGATCCTTAGGTTAGCAGGGATTCTGATTTGAAATCCTCCGCAAAGCCCCATCCTGAAAATGATTCCAGATAACCCTGGCTCTTCCATTTAACTGGAAAATTTTACTTACACCTGTCCATCACCCAGCACAGCAGAAAATAAAGCTTTTTCCTGTATTCTTTATATATGTAATTCTGGACACATATGCCATTTTTTCCTTTGCTCATTCATAATGTCCGGCCATTTGTCTCTATGCATATGTATTAAGTTGAGTATTAATGATTATTGACTGACCTGGGAGATTCTTAATCACTTTTTATTTTAATTCTTGTGGAAGCAGACAAGGGAAGTTAGACTTGGCTGCAAATGAAGTGATTTTACCCCTGTGGGGGAAGCTAGCACAGCTCTGGAGAAACACCCCCTCCCTTCAATGGCAGGATGTGCTTTCTCAGATTTTCCAAGCTAGGTGTTGCCAGATTTTCCTCCCAGGCCTTGCCTTTAAATGGTGAGGAATGGCACTGGTAGAGTACTGTGCCAAAGACCATTCATCCCATCCAAGTGGAACACGTGAAGAACTATGATTCTCCCTTTCCTCCCTGCTTAAATCTTAATCAATCAGTGAATGAAGAAATCACATTTAATGAGCTACTTCTGCAAACAAAACATCCTTAGAGGATGTACAACAGAAACAAAACCCACCTTCGCTGTCATCAGTAAGTTTCCAATTTAAACTCTTTCCCTTTTTTGGGAGAATAGGGGTCCTCATGGCTGTCCCTGAGTATTTAGGCTCTTAGTAAAGAGGGGAGGAGGGGCAAAGGGCATCTACAGGGTTGTTCAGTGAAGGATGCTAACCAGATGTTCTCCATCTCCACCCAAGCCAGGAGACGAGAAAATGGAAAAGTTATAATAAAAGCTTTTTGGTTTACAAATACAGATTAACTTTAAAACCTGATTCAAGTGTCAAATATTAGTCAAAAGAACATTTTCTTTTCAAATATCAAGGAAGGAGAGGAATAGAGCAAGCCACTGGGAAAGGGCAAGCAAGGCCTACATTTTTGCCACAACTCAGTATTAAAAGATTCATTCATTTATTAGGAGGTGTAAGATTTTCCTTTCAACAGGCATATCCATGGATGTGTCTTCCCAGGTTTAGCTTGTTTTTTGAAGATGATTATTTTTAACAGAGCAATCAGATTATGGTCCAAACTCTATGCCACAGATTTACTGACTAGTGCCCACTTAATTCTGCTGTGCTGAAGATCAAAGGTTCTGGAGTCCCAAACCATTTATCCTGCCTCTAACATCAGCTCATCCTCCCGATAGTAGGACTTCTTTCCTCTTCTCAGTAGCCTATCTCCACAGTGCACTGATATGCTGGATGACTTCTGGCAAACCCCCTCAGTCATTCACTAGTGTTTATTGAGGGCACCTATGCATTCAGCCCCCTCTCAGGATGGCACCGGGAAAGTTTCTGGTACCCTACCAGCCTCGGCTACAGGAGGGAGAGTCGAGCAGAGGCATACCCATTCCGTTCCTAGCATGGACAATGGCTGGGGAGTGGAAGGCAATCTGCTATAAGTCAAAACTCACCTGTGCTGGGCAGCAACGGCATGGGAGGGAGTCGAGGGTGGAGACTCAAGTTTACTGCACGGAAGAAGGCAGTGGTAAACCACTTCTGTATTCTGATCAAGAAAACTCTATGGATACACTGCCAGAACGGTTGCAAATGGAGGTGGGGCATTAGGGGAGAGATAATAATAATAATTATGGAGTTGTTGTGGGTCGGAAACGACTAGACTGCATAAGCCAAGACGCATGCCGAGTACTGTGTGGGGCCCCTCCGAGACTATGATAGAAGTAAACATGATCCGTGCCCTCAATCTAATGGGGTATACAAAGATAAAGTAATTAATAAACTATGAGGTGATCAAAGAGTAGCAACTGTGAAGTACGTACACAAATACATATTGATGAGGGGCTGAGGAGAGGAGCATCGGCTTCTAGAGCCCTAGAAGACATGTGGACACTCTCTTGGGAAAAATAATAAGAATAATACTAATGAGAAACAGCATGGCCTAATGGATAAAGCATGGACATGGGATTCAGAAGGTCATGGGTTTTAATCCCGGCTCTGCCACTTGTCTGCTGTGTGACCTCGGGCAACTTCTCTGTGCTTCAGTTACCTCATCTTAAAATGGGGATTAAGGCTGTGAGCGCCATGTGGGACAAGAACTGTGTCCAACCTGATTACACCTGTATCTACCCTAGTGCTTAGAACACTGTATGTCACATAGTAAGTGCTTAACAAATACCATTATTATTAATACAATGCACTATTATTATTAATAATAATAAACACTACTTCTACTATTACTACATTAGGTATTTAAGCATTTACAAGTGCCAAACGTTGTACTAAGTGTTGAGGAAGATGTAAGATGACCAGATCTGACTCAATCCCTGTCCCACAGTCTAAAGGAGAAGGAAAACTGACACTTAATCTTCATTTTCCAGATGAGAATACTGAGTTAACTGACTTCAAATTAAGTGACTGTAAATAATGTGACAGGTATTTAATCTCCATTTTAGAGATGAAGTTCAGGTGAGCAAACTGAGGCACAGATGAATTAAATGACTAAAAATTAACTGAAAAGGCTGAAAATTAAGTTAAAAGGCTGCAAATGTGTACCGTCTTGTCTTACGCTGTCAAGTTGTTTCCAACCCATAGCGATTCCATAACTATTGCTATTATTATATTTCCCAGAACGCCCCACCTCCATCTGCAATCATTCTGGTAGTGTATCTGTAGCGTTTTCTTGGTAAAAATATGGAAGTGGTTTACCACTGCCTTCTTCCGTGCAGTAAGATTGAGTCTCCACCCTCGACTCTCTCTCATGGCGCTGCTGCCCAGCACAGGTGAGTTTTGACTTGTAGCAGATTGCTTTCCACTTGCTAGCCACTGTCCAAGCTAGGAATGGAATGGGTCGGCCTCTGCTTGATTCTCCCTCCCATAGCTGAGACTGTTAGAGTACTGGAAACTCTCCAGGTGTTATTCTGAGAGGGGTACCCTCTCAACACCAGTACAATGTTTTATTTCTTCCTCGTCGATCGGAGGCAGAGAGAATATTAAATCTTACTACTGTACCTGGTTAAAAAGCAGTGCAGATACAGGCATTCAAGGTTTGAACATTTTCAATCTGAGGCTGGGTTTGCTCCATGCAGTTAAGTCTAGCCCTTACAGTCCACTAGCCTCTAAGCTCCTTGAGGACAGGAACTGTGTCTACTAAATCTATGGTATTGTACTCTCCAAAGCTCTTAGTACAATGTTCTGCTAAGAGTTGGATTGCTTTAGAGAAGCAGCGTGGCTCAGTGGAAAGAGCACGGCCTTGGGAGTCAGAGGTCATGGATTCGAATCCCAGCTCTGCCACTTGTCAGCTGTGTGACTATGGGCAAGTCACTTCACTTCTCTGTGCCTCAGGTACCTCATCTGTAAATTGGGGATTAAAACTGTGAGCCTCACGTGGGACAACCTGATTACCTTGTATCAGTGCTTAGAACAGTGCTCTGCACATAGTAAACGCTTAAGTAAACGCTTAACAAATACCAACATTATTATTATTATTTATAGAAGATGCAGGACTGAAAATTCCAAATAAACCATGCCTTAGTTAATACACAAAACGATCTCTGATTTCTAAAGCCTACTAACCTCTCCAGTGCCTGTCCCTGGAGAGGTAACATTAAAAAAAAAACCCAAATGCTTGTCTTTCACTAGCTGAGAAAATAATCCACACTAAAGCTCTACGATTTTGAACCTCTCCCCACCCCTTTGAATTTGCTTTCCAATCTTAATGCAGGTTGAAGGGATTTTTTTTTCTACTCCTGAAAATATCATAGGAATTAAAAATCAAACCCATTAATATCCTGATTAGACTTCCCATGTTAATTGCATATTCTTTCAGGCGACAGAACGGGTCACTCTCTCGGTTTAATGTGATAGGGCCTAATAAAAGCAGCATTTAGAAACAGCATTTAGCGGTTATAACTTTTGCAGCATTGCAAATGAGCTTGGGAAGTGATTCACTCTCTCACAGTTGTGAAAAATAACAGCAGATTTCCAGAGTGTTCCCTCTGGGGAAGGTGAACTAAATTGGAAATAAAGAATCAGAGAGCTGGCTCAGTTCTCTCCTCCAACTTTTGATTCAAACTGGAAACAGTATGCCACCTCCCTTCATGAATCCCATTTCCGGGCCCTGCCCTTTAATTCTAGTGTCGTCGCTGTGATATCCTGAAATACTGGCATACTCTGGGTTTAACTCTAAGAACTTCTGAGCTCATCCCTTTCAAGTTACCATAAGAAACTCCCAAGTGTCCATTGAAAAGAAGTAGGTGGGTCCAGGTGGAAATTAGAGGAGAGAAATGGAGAACAAGCTTTGAATATGGCAGACAAATTCCAGACAACATATCTGAATAAACTTAACTTCACCTCTCTCTCTCTAATCTCGTTTCTCTAAGGAACTGATGCTTTCTGGACATTATCGATGCAATGTCAATTTTGATTCCTGAAACACATTTCAATTATGTTCTTTTTTAATGTCAAGGGGTATGAAAAGGAGGGATGAGAATCGTAAACAGAAGAAATAACAGAAAGGAAGAAACAAACTCTTGGCAGTTAGTTTGGAAAATGCTACGTGGGCACAACACACCCTGCTGATTTTCTCGAGAGGGATTTCTTTTCATCCAACAATTGCATCAGACAGGATACTTGACCATGATTTCAGGAAAGTTTAATGATACCCACTTTTCCTTCACTTTGCTTTGTATGTTAAATTGTTGTGGTTACATTCTATACTGGTAGAACGTTCAGGAAGTTCTTTGGGATTTAAACCAACCCTGGATGAGGGTGTAATACCCTGATCTCATCATGCTACCCTCAAGCCCCCAAAACCCAGGGCAAATTTTCCTCCTAACCAGTGCTGTTTCCTTAGGAACCCTGAATTCTTGTCAATCTTAAATGGGATAGGAGTGGAAATTGACTGTGGGTGGGGTCAAGGGAGAACAGAAAAAGGGACAGAGAAAAGAAATGAGGGAGAAAGGAACGCAGAGGGAGAAAAGAAGAGGTGGAATGGGGGGATGGGAAATGGGAAGGAGAGAAAGGGAGAGGAGATCAGTCAATCAGTGGTATTTACTGAGTGCTTACTATGTTCAGATCACTGTACTAAACCCTTGGAGTTGGGCAGAAAAGGAAAGAAAGGCAGCAGAGAACAGTGGTCCCATCTCAACCAGAAACTAGGTTCATGGGATCCAGGGCTCGGGGCTGCCATGTTGGCTCTGCAAGCCGGTCCCGATAGAACAGACCCCAACCACAGACCTCTCCCTCCTCTGACCCTCCCCTGCGCCAAGGTCCTGATTTACTATGTTCACTTTTAAAAGCAAACCTCCATCATCCACCTTTTCTGATCTACTTCAGCCCTCACAGGTAGGCATAGCCCGGGCAGTGGAGATCGCCCGGGGTGTGGGGGGCAAGGGGGTGTTCAGCAAGGACTGTGAAGAGGTTGGCTGGGATGGGAGCCATGTTGCTCTTTAAGGCAAAAAGAAGGTACAACAAAAATCTCAATTCAGGAACGCAAATAGGTCAAATAAAAACTGCCTGGCAATTAATAAACTGTTTGAGATCTCACGGAGCAACGGAAATAGGTACAACCTTGACAATTACTCATAAAAATCAGATTCCCCCTTATGTAATATTTCTGAGAACATGTCATTACTAGGCAGAATATAGATTTTATTTTTCAAACCTTTCAAAATCTTTGGACTGAAAAAAGTCCACAATATTATCTTTGATTGAGCCCTCATTTTCCAATACCCTCTACTGCCTGTTTCCCTCACCTCCTTCTACCATTCTCTGTGTCACTAGGCAATACGAAAACAAGTATTAGCTTGATGCCAGTGGCAACAAAACAGGGAAGTGGAGGGATGGAGGAGAGGCAAGCCTGCCTCCTCCTCCTCCTCTGCCATTCCGCCATGGTCGAACTGGCCACTTCTGGCTCAGATGGAGCCGGCTCAGGTGGCTAGATAAGAACAACGGTTTAGCTCGGCAGAGCTTAGAGAAGAATGACAGTAGACAGAGTTATCTTCCCAGTGATTCTTGCTTTTGGATTTACTTTTGCTACTGCTGCCTGCTCTGGGAGCTAAAGTCTATTTTGCCTGCTAGCCCACAAAATAACTTTGCTAGTCCACGGGGACTATTTAAAGTGGCAGCATGTACTTGAAAATGCCAAGTCTGATGTGGTAGGAGTTACATTAATTTAGTGCCCCCTGGCCACAAGGAGCTTACACTCTAATGGGCAGGGGAGGCAAACATAAAAATAGTTATAGTAGTCAAAAGTCACTCGATGGTATTTGTTAAGCACTTACTGGGTGCAGAGCACTGTTCTAAGTGCTTGGGAGAGTACGACAGAGTTGGTAGACACGTTCCCTGCCCACGACGAGATTGAATGAACTGAATTAAGAGATATACAAGAGTGCTGAGGATGTGTATAAATTCTCCTGAGCACTTAGGACAGTGTTGTGCACACAGTAAGTGCTTAATAAGTAACATTGATTGATTGATCTCCCCCTCTAGCCTGAAAGCTCATTGTGGGCAGGGAATGTGTCTGTTATATGTACTCTCCCAAGTGCTTAGTACAGTGCTTTGCACACAGTAAGCCTCAAGAAAAACGATTGAGTGAATGAATGATTGATTGATCAGTGTTGATCAGGGAAGACAAGGTGAAGGAGAGGGGATTGTACGTGGAGAGAGTTGTGAACTGTTGGAGTTTTGATATGCAGATTTTTTTTTCATACATTTCAGGGTCTGGCTGAAGGTAGGTCTGAGCATAAATGAACCCAATTCTTACACTAGCTTTTAAATCATAATCATGACATTATTAACTGCTTTCTATATGCTGTGGTAGATACAAGGTGATCAGGTAAGACACAGTCCCTGTTCAACAGCCTATCTCATCTCCATTCACAGATGAGGAAACTGAGACCAGGGCAGAGACTTGCCTAAGGTCACACACAACAGACCAGTGGCAGACCTGGGACTTGAATCACTCCTCTGCTCTTTCTGATTAGACATGTTGTCCATCTTTGCACCCCAACTTAGAAAATCTAATGGTTGACAGCTTGATTCTACCAACAGTGTGGACAAGTCTGCGACTTCTTGTTCTACCCTTATTTTTAGGCCGTCTATGCACAGAAATTATCCAGCTGTCACAGGACTAAACATATAGTTCATATTCAATTATGCCAGTTCTCCTATAATGGCAGATTGTGTTCTTGCAAAACCTTGTGTTCAAGAGCGCTCCCACTCATTTGGGCTAACATCACCCACATGGCACAGGCCATTTTTTCTGATAATGCAGCCCACTGAGCCCAAACAGGCTTGTGTGTGACCCAAGCACTGGACCAGCATTCCCTAATTTTCTAACAACATTTTGGTCAAAATGTTCAGTGAAAATATGCATTATGGCAGAAATGAATAGAATGCAGGTTCAACTTTTTGGGGGGCCTAGAGCAGCTGGATAATTAAAATCCAAGTATATTTTTAAGCTTCACCTTCCCAGATAATGAGTCTGGGCAGGTTCATTCTAAGTAACCCCTAGAGGATCATCAAGGAAAACAAAGGAGGATAGCCTTGAAATGAAGCGGGTCAGAATCCTTCTCAATTCTAATGTACTACTATCTTGTCAACTGACACCCACTAATTTGGGAAAGTAAAGAAGTTATTGATCAATTAACAGTACTAAGCACTTTGTATTAAGCAATATGCTAAGCATTGGGAGAGTACAGGGGAGTTAGTAGACTTGATTCCTGCTTTCAAGGATCTGACAGTCTAGCAGGTCAGACAGATACTAATATAGATTACAGGTTTTGGGAGGTAATAAAGTAGAAAATATAATAATAATTATGGCATTTGTTGAGGACTTACTATGTGCTGTCTAGGGCCCATATTTGCCCATTAAGTGCCAAAGTAGAGGTTCCAATACAAATGTGGATCATGTCTCTACTGGATTTTAAGCTTAAGGGCAGGGATTGGGTCTTCTAACTACTATAATCAATCAAGCAAAGAATTATTAAGGTTACATCTCCTCCAAGAGGCCTTTCCCAATTAAATCCTCTTTTTCCCAGGTTCCTCCCTCTTCTGCATCCTCTATGAACTTGGATCGGTGACATGTGGACCGTTGATATTTGCCCAACCCTCAACCCCACAGCATTTATGTACACATCTTTAAATTATGTATTATTAATTATTTATTTATATTAATGTCTGTCTCCCCCTCTAGACATGAGGGCAGGGAACACATCTGATAACTCAGGTGTACTGCACTCTCCCAACCACTTAATGTAGTGCTCTGCATATAGCAAGTGCTCAGTAAATACAATTGACTGATTGATTCAATTCAGAGCTGCTATGGCAGTCTGTCATTCAATAATATTTGTTGGTTGTCTTCTGGGTACAGAGCACTGTACTAAGGCTTGAGAAAGTAAAATAGAGTTAGAAGTTGTAGGCTGGGAGCCTGTCTCTTCTTGGGACTAGATTGCAAACTCTTCCACTAGGTTATAAGCTCCTCAAGGGCAGAGATAGGGTTTACCAACAGTACTGTATTGTATTCTCCAAAGTGCTTAGTATCGTGCTCTGCACACTTCCAGCGCTCAGTAAATAATATGGACTGATTAATCTATTCTGTATTTCCCAAGTGTCTACTACGGTTCTCTGCACCAAGTGGACTTCAAATAAATACTATTACTGGTATGATCCCTTTCCACAAAGGGCCGGCAATCTAATGGATTCCAACTCCTTTCTTGATATTTTAGCAAACAAACCAAGGAGAAGACCTTGTTAACAGACAATTCAAAGCACTTCATTCCCAGAGAGCTTCCTCAAGATTGCTTCCTGAATGTCTCAAGAAGGACTGCCAGCTAAAGTCCCAAAGTACAGACCACCCAACATTCCTCCCATCAAAGACGCAGCCAACAGGGGCCCTGAGGCTTCCCAAGCCAAGGATGGTGTGCAGAAGCAGGATGTGGAGAGACAGGGATGGGACTGCAGGGAGGCTCAAATACCTTGAAATGGACCCAGTCAATCAAGTGGAAATATCAACGTCAAGGTTTCAAGGGTGAAGTTGGAGATGGGACCAGTCCGATAGATCTTCCTATGCTTGTTTTATCCATATGCTCAATCCCTGTTAATGTTAATCGGGTGCCTGGAATTGAACTATCCCGGCATGGATTAGGAACAAAAGCAATATTTTCTAATGAAAAGGTCTCTCCATTTTTGCTTTGTGCAGATGAATCCTATATTCTTCCGTGGCTGGTTGGTGCAAGGCTCCCTTTACTACACTACAGCAGATTAGTGCTCATTCGCCTCCTTCCCTTGCTCCTCTTCAGATCGTTACACATGACAAAACAACTGTCCTAATTACAGCAAGTGTTCCCAGCTCTGTCACTGTGACAATTACTGCAATGAGGGCTCAATATCTGCAGCAGACAGTAAAGTATTACTGCAGTTGTGTTTGATAATGCTCAATTGTTCCCTGGAGAATTCCCCAGATCTGTGGGGCTTTTTTTTTTTTTGGTTGTTGGTGGTGGTTGTTGTGTAGGAGCTTAAGGGAGAGGGCTTTTTCACCTTTTAATTATTTGCTGACAGGATTCTTGGAGCCTTCTGTCAGCAAAAGGGGGCCAACATTAATAGAATGCCAGGTATTCCTAACGTAGGTACTGGAAATCAGACTTTCTAGTCAATAGCCTAGAAAGGCTTGCTGGTTCAAAACAAGGATAAGAACAAAACACCATAATGACCTTTCTCTTCCCAGATGCTATGCAAGGTACTTAAGTCATTCCAGGAGCTTCAGAGCGGCAGGGGGCTTCTGGCTGGAATATCCTAGGATGTCCTGACAGCTTTTGTATCAGCTTACCTGGTGCCCTTTTACTTCTTGGAAGAAGGGTGGAAAATTCTACTCGTGGATTCTCATAAACCCTCCTGTGGAGGTTTACAGGCCTCACTCTACTGTGGTTCTGAAAATAGCCTGCGATAGTGAGGGGAGATGATCTGAGAAGCAATGGAAGTCCCATTTTGCTGTTCTGGAAACTTGTCGGCTCAGAAAAGGCAGAGTTTTACTCTGCTACTAAACTAGAACTGCAGGTTGTTCCTTGGTCACCTTCTGATTGGGGATATAAATTTAATGCAGTTTTGCAAAGATGTTGCTCTCAGAAGAAACACTAAAATGGTTCAACTCAGGCACAGTTAGGATGGTCACTAAACTGCTTTCAGCGATACGGGATACCCCACTGAGGATACCTCCTGGCTCTTCACCCAACTTTGCCCAATATCTGCCAAGGGAACAGAGAAACTCAAAACCAGACTGTCCGACATAAAATCAGATGGATGGCCACTCAAGGGCACGCTTCGGGTAGGGTGTACTAACATATATTCTCATTGAATGGTAGCTGGGAGGGTAGAATCTGATTTTACTTATTAATGCAGGGATAAACTCCATGTAGAGTTTTCATTAGCTCACTGGCCTACTTACATTTAGTTTTCTTTCTGAGAAGAGAAAACACAGTGATTTATCTCATATAACATCTTTATTTTAAACATTTCACAACCTTTTCACTCCAGCCCACACAGGTTTCTTACCCTGTTAGCAGAGATCAATGAAGTCAATATTTCTGAAGAAAACTCTTTATGATTTACATGTGTTTTAAAAGGATAAATCCCAATCAACACATCTCTGCCTGAATTTAACCAATAAATCTTTAACTTGGGGTCCCAGCAAACAGTTCAAGGGGGAGTCCATCTTCTCAAAATGAATTCCTTCTTCAGCATGTCATATGATAAATATGAACTGAGTCATGTGGACAAGGTTGGATTGGCTTATAACATCCTGGGAAAATCCCAGGGTGGGTTGATCTCCGTGTGGGTCAAGCCCTTAGGGTGTCATGGAAGGGGAATGAGTTAGGGTTTGCAGACGGAGGAAGGAGTTGGAGTCTGGAGGAGCGGAAACATAGGGCTTCTGCTTTTAGATCAGGTGTTGAAAATATACTTAGGTCTCAATAATTCGGGTTAGGTAAAAGAGCTTGTCTGACCAAAAACATTTCAGAATCTCTGAGGCCAAAGTGTATTTTTAACTTGAATTACTCAGATATTCCATTCCGCCCTGGAACTGGCCCCAGAGGATAAATGAATAAATGGTCCATCAGAAGGCCTGGAGAGCAGCAGGTCTGATATTCCCATGTTTTAAAGGCCATTAAAGCCTTGACCAGAGCCCTTTGAAAGTGCTCAGGACTCATATCTTTTCATTAAGTAAAAGCAAAAGAAAGACGACCAGTAAAAACCTCAGCAAACCAACAATAATGCTTTCTCTTTTATTGTGTCTTGAAAAACCTAGCATGATGGGGCCTAATCATGAAACCAGCTGGACTTTTTCATTGTGTATGCTCCTGCCTGGGAGTAAATTGGTCACTTTTCCTGCTTTAAGGTACCAGACTGTGTACTGTAGCAGAAATGAACATAGTTACTGGGGCTGCAGAAAACAAGTGTAACTTTGGGAGGATTTTTCTACTGGCAACATCTGCTATAGATCAGGATCAAAATGAGCCTGCAGCCCTAAATAAGCACCTGAAAGAGTGATGCACTCAGAGAAACCTAATGTTTTTGTAGCTCGAGTCACCAAATGCTGCTGTAGAACTCACCTCTGAAACCCTAAGAGCATTTTTGCCTGACTGACAAGCTGCATGTCAGCCTTTTCCCATTTTACCCCGGTTCCTGGTATCCCATTTCCATCAACCCCTGTTTATTTTGTCCCGTTATAGCCATGGGAGGACCGAGAAAACAAGATCCTGGCCAAACTCGTACCTCCACATACGGTGTAAAAAACGTAGCATTTACAGGGAAAGTTGTTGCTGTCAGAGCTGCCTGTTAATCACTGCTGAATAACTCAATAGAAGGAGCCAAGAGACTGAAATAGGAAGATAAATTATTTCATTTTTGGTTGTTTTCCAATTGTGAGTAAAGAGCAACATATATGCAGATAAAGAAGAATCAGCAGATCAGAAATAAAAGGGAAACAAAGTCAATCCAACAGACTTCCAAGCTAAATGGGAGAGAGAGAGGTCCAACAAAATAAACTCACAGAAAGGTTCCCCTTCATGATCTCAAACAAAGAAGTCCAAACAAATTACTACGAAACAAACTAGTTGAAAATCCTCCTCACTGAGAAGCAGTGTGGCCTAGTGAAAGAGGCTGGGTCTAGGAGTCAGAGGATCTGAGTTTTAAACCCGACCCTGCCACTTGCTTGTGTAACTTTGGGCAAGTCGCTTCACTTCTCTATGCTACAGATTCCTCATCTGTAAAGTGGGGATTCAATACCTGTTATCTCTCCTATTTAGGCTGTGAGTTCATTGTTGAGTTTGGATTGTCTCTATTTGCTGCAGAATTGTACTTTCCAAGTGTTTAGTACAGTACTCTTCACACAGTAAGCGCTCAATAAATACTACTGAATGAATGAATGTCTGAAACTGTCATTTTCAGTTCTGCCGCTTGTCAGCTGTGTGACCTTGGGCAAATCGCTTAACTTCTCTGTGCCTCAGTTACCTCATCTGTAAAATGGGGATGAAGACTGTGAGCCCTATGTGGGACAACCTGATTACCTTGAATCTACCCCAGCGCTTAAAACAGTGCTTGGCATATAGTAAGCGCTTAACAAAGACTAGCATTATTATTATTATTACCCCAGTGCTTAATACAATTCTTTGCACATACGGCTTAACAAATACCACAATTACTTTTTCTTTCAGTTATACCATTACAAAATAGGTGAGTGTGAGATTTATTATCACTGGTTTTGTTCCAGCCAGTAGTAACATTCCTTCCAAGCTCAGCGAATCAGACTGAATGTGACCACAGTATTTTAGGATTCTTACTGTAGAATGCTGTAGCATTGTAATGAGAGCGGGAAGAGAGAAGAGCTTAACTTGGCTACTGGTTTGTCTTTTGAAATAAAGCGTATGATTTTTGAAATTGAATTATTCATCGAATATCAGAAATCATCCTGTATCCATTTCCAGTCATAATGCTGAGGATTGACTTTTGCCAGTACACTTTAAAGCCAAGCAACCTTGGAGTCAGTGGCAAAGTTACAAAAAAGAACAAAAAGAACAAAAAAGAACAAATGATTGAATAAATGAACTGGCTGCCCTGACAGTTCTCTGTGGTCTGACTCTGAAGTGCTGACATTGTTTTTAACCCTTGAGTTAAGAAACTAAAGAAACATGAAATACGGGAACTTCTACAAACATGGCGATTGTGCTCGTTCTGAAAACTTCATATTCTACTATTCCCCCATTTGTAATTTATTTTAATCCCTTATAGAATGTAAGCTCCTGGTGGTCAGGGCATGTGTCTTTCAACTCTGTTGTATTGTGCTTTCCCAAGTATTTAGTACACTGCTCCGCATACAGTAAGCACTCAATAAATATGGTGGATTGATTTGATATTTATTGGGTGGCTACTGTGTGCAGAGCACCGTACTAAGCACTTAGGAGGGTACGAGATAATAGAGTTGGTAGACGTTCTCTGCAGTGAGCTTATAGTCTACAGGGGAAGACAGGCATTAATAGGACTAAATAAATTACATTACAGATATGTACATAAAAATCCTTGTGCATTATGTACGTTAAAAAGACTTGCTTGCTTTACAAAAGGGTCTCATATCTCCTTTCACATAATCTCACAGTCCTCAGCAAATATTGAACCAAAGCTTGGAAATTATGTTTAGTGTTTGCAAAAGGAAAACATATAGAACCAGAATCAAGTTCCACCGAGCACCCAATCAAAATTAGGATTTTACCGAGTCTAAAGTAAGGCACAGTGAACAAAATCTATACTTGTGTCATGGAGCTGCCCTGACATAAAGAATGGAGAATCTCTACGGGACAGTCATAGAATAACTAGGTATATTTATCCAAACTGGATTTAGAAGTATAGCACATTTGCTGCAGAAATAAATGTTAGAACCACACAAGAGTGAATTTTCCATCATTTTATTGGAAGTTACAGTGAGCCTGCAGGTTTTACCTGATGAAAACTAAGTTATACTTGTGTCTAGAACTAGGCAAGTGTTCTTTTGGTATTTCTGTGAAACTTTTTGGACAGCTCTCTTTTAAGCCCCAAAATATCTGGGCACTCTGCACATTTTAAAAATGAATAAGTAGAGATTCCAAATCTGAATTTCATTTCTATTACGGTCTAAAGAAGTTGAGCACCTTTCAAAAAAGTTATCTTTTGCACCATCTGCATATTTACAGAAGAAGGCCAATTATCTGAACTAATTGAATGGGAGGCTGGTTCAGATAACTGAAAGTTTTGAACACTGAATAAAGTGGGAATTAGCTCTCCTGGGAAGATGGGTGCCCAGTTTTGTTCTGTTGGCAGGACTTTTCTACCTGAGCTAGTTTCGGTTCAAATAGACGATGATGTTCTGATGAACAGTTTTCTACTGCAGTGATGGTGACCGCCGTTGTTAGACAGAGGTTAACTCCTTCCAAAAGTCATAAATAAAATGCAGCATCCTATTTACGCTGTTCAGAAACAGAATCAGAAGATTTTGGGCAGGGAAGGGAATGCGTTCTATGCCACCAGGGATGTAAGTTACATGGAATATTCAACTTCCATGAAAGTTAAACTTGTTAGTTAAATTTGCTTTGTACTTTTTGTCAGACAGAGAAGATTGCTATGGAGAAGCAGCGTGGCTCAGTGGAAAGAGCACGGGCTTTGGAGTCAGGGTTCATGAGTTCGAATCCCAGCTCTGCCACTTGGCTGTGTGACTGTGGGCAAGTCACTTAACTTCTCTGGGCCTCAGTTCCCTCATCTGTAAAATGGGGATTAAGACTGTGAGCCCCACGTGGGACAACCTGATTCCCCTATGTCTACCCCAGCGCTTAGAACAGTGCTCGGCACATAGTAAGCGCTTAACAAATACCAACATTATTATGTCATATTCGTCCTCACTATCAGCTGTACAGTTCCTGCCTCCAGGCAACTTATAGCCTACTGACAGAAATGAGTGGACACAAATAGCCATATATGTAAGGAAAAGAGTGAGGGAATAGATAGGAATGATAAATACAAGTGAGTAAATAATACACAACCCAGAAGTAGAGACATATAAGAGTAATAAGGTGCCAGAGTACGGCATGATCAAGCAGATGGGGGCAGATGATAAATCAGGGAATATCTCCAGCAGAAGGTGACTTTATAGAAAAGTTGTGCTCACAGTTATTTCATTTTCAAGTGGGTAAGGACCCCAGAGGTGCTGAATTCAATGTAATTGTATATATGTATAACTTCAGAACAGTTTAGATCCACTCGTCATCTTATCAATTAAATCTAGGGATAGCTTCTAGTCTAGGGATAGATTCTAGTAGCCTTTAAATAGGCAGTGACTTTAAATTGCCCTGCACTTTTCACGTATTTCTTTTGGTAGAACTGCTTAAATACAGGCCTTGGGATTTGGTGTTTTAAAAGGCTTGTTCCACTGGAAAAAAAAAGTTAAAACACATCTTTCCCCATGCCCACGACTCAGAAAACCACAGTTTAATAAGTTGTCACAACTCACAATACAGTGCTGCACAAAGTAATAGGCTGA
Source organism: Ornithorhynchus anatinus (assembly GCF_004115215.2). Classification (NCBI taxonomy): domain Eukaryota; kingdom Metazoa; phylum Chordata; class Mammalia; order Monotremata; family Ornithorhynchidae; genus Ornithorhynchus; species Ornithorhynchus anatinus. The sequence goes on along the minus strand of NC_041735.1, from coordinate 10,373,069 downwards.
CACCAAAGAAATTTGTTCGACAGAATAGGAGAGAAAAAATAATTTTTAAAAAAATATCAGGTTGTGAGTAAAGCTCAGAGAAACCATTTCTTGAAATAGCTCTGGAGCCTGGATTAGAGACTGAAACAGCAAAGCTGTTTTCCATCCATATTAAAATCTGCATAGAGTGAGCAAATGCAGATAGTTAACATCGTGGATGTTTTCTGCCAATTAAAATGATGCCCTCACTAGACATCCTCTGGAATGAGGAAAGGTTATTTTGCCTTGATTCCCCTGTCCGCTGAGCCTTTCAGTTTTCTTAAAGACAAATGAAAAAAGTACAGCATTAGTACAGCATGGTGACTCTCCTTCCCAGTCAAGTTCTCCACCCACTTAGAACAGTCATTTAATTATTACAATAAAATCCACAAGAACTTTGTGTCTGACTACGTTAAAATAGCACCTCTCCAGCAAAAGGTTGTTTTGGGTTTTGTTAAAAAGAGAACCATTAATATAAAACACTGAACTTGACAAGAAAAGAGAATAAAATAGACATTATGAATAAAATATGTGGGTGGCAAAAATGTATAAATGATCCAAGGGATGCTGACACAATAAAAAGTCCTTTCAACTGCCCTCCAGGCAAAATACATATTTTCAAACCTATAAGTTCTATACATTTTAAAAAAATTACATACCCCTGTGACCTAAGGCAACTATACACACATTAGACATAGATCATTCCTAAGTGTCATTGGCCTTTTGCTAGTACAACATCAATTTAACTGAGTTCTAAGTTCATTTTCTGGCCACACATACACACACATTTCTATGGTGGATCAATTCTATTTTTCCGTATTAAGTGGTTGACATCAGTTTTACACCACTGCGGTATTACAATACAAGTCAGTGGTGTCAGGTGTGCACAACATCAGGTGAACTCTGAGAAAGGAGAAGACCAGGGGTCTTCCAGTTTGCCGACCCCATCACCGAGGTCAACAGGGAAAATGGAGCCAATGAGAGTGAAGTGAACAAATTCAAATCCTTTCCCTGCTCTTCCACAAAATGCCATTGGAGAGTTCCAAAGGGAAAAGGTACCAGACCAAGATCTCCAGTGAATTTCTGATTCTAGACATCAGTCATTTGGCATGCACTTTAATTAAACTGGGGAAGATAAGGGATGCAGCCTTAAGCACCTGAATTGTAAACATTCTCACTTGTCACTTGTGAAGGTGTTTCTCTGAGCTTGTTTAAAACCTCTCCAACGCTGACAGCGAGTTCTCCTTCAGACAAATAAGGATTATGAGAAAGAAATTCAAATATAAAGTCATGTTGAAGAAATACTAAAAACTTCTTGACAGCTTGCTTTTCTTGTTAGCTCATGATAGTTCTAATTTCTGCTCTTGAAGTACCACTTTCATTTACCCTTTTGACCAGCTGGAATCTTGATTCGCTCATTGACACCAGTTACCAGCTGGACTGAGTATGGCTGGTGCCTCTTAACGCAGCATCTGCGCCTCTGAAATCCTAGGGCTGCCCTGAACTTTTCGTCTGGAAAAATGACCTTTTTCCCTCTCTAATCTAGCACTCACCCATCTATGAATGCTTAAGGACAACCTGGTTGATAGCTGTGCAAGATGTTAAAGAAATCAAACAACAAACCCAACAGTTACCTCTTCGAGTTCTCTCTTTAAACATTAATATGAATATTAAATTTTCAAGACTCTTTTGCCTTATTTTGTACACTGCTAAGAATTGCCAGGAAATGACCTTGTGGGACAGATCGATTGGCTCATCTAGCCCAGTGTTCTGTCTCTGATAGCAACAGTAGAATGTTTGGATGAATGGGATGGCCGCCCTCTTGAATTCTTTAGGGTTGATAGCTACTCCAAATTTTCTACATTCCCATCCCCAAAGAATTCAATTTGTGGCTCCTGTCTCTGCAGCTAGGATGGAAGATGGAAAAAAACCCAAGTCCAACAGAGTTCTCCTTAATAATGATAATTGTGGCATTTGTTAAGTGCTTGTTAGGAAATAAGCCCTAGGGTAGATGTAAGATAATTGGGTTGGACACAGTCCCTATTCAACATGGGGCTCATAATCTACGTAGGAGAGAGAACAGGTAGTTTATCCCCTTATTACAAATGAGGTAACTGAGGATCAGACAGTGAATTGACCTGTCCAAGGTCACACAGCAGGCACGTGGCAGAGCTGGGTTTAGAATCCAGGTCCTCTTACTCCCGGACCCAGGCTCTTTCCACTAGGTCACCGTGCTTCCCTAACAACAAATCAAATCCTAGCTCATGACTCACACATTTCCCAACAATAACAAATCATCCACCAATCAATCAATGGTATTTACTAAGCGCTTAATGTCTGCAGAGCACTGTACTAAGTGCTTGGAAAATACAATACCACCGAGTTGGTTGATGCAATCCCTGCCCACAAAGACTTTACAGTCTACAGGGGGAGACCAATATTAAAATAAACCAACGGGCATAATGATTCTATCTGTGCAGCTGTTTCTGCTGTAGGTAGGTGCACCCATGAAGTACAGCACAGTATAACTACAATTTCAATTTCTCAAATACCGGATTTGTGAGAAAACACACGTGAGTCTACTCAAACCAGATCATTAGTTGTAATCTAATATTATGCAAACCGAACAGAAAAATAATTTTACAGGGTGTGGAAAAACAACAACAAAAAATTTGATACTTGGATGGACTGTTTGAGCCAGAGAAAACATTTTTTTTCAAAATAATCATGCTTTTGTGAATATGAGAAAACATGGTTTGCTTCACTCAGGGTTTAGGGATTTGAGCAATCAAGGTTGAGGTGAAATATAAAGAATTTGATTACATCCTCCCTGTGTTCCCCAGGATGCATTTATTCATCCTTTTCTCTGAACAAAAAGATGATTCACATCTAAGAATGAAAAATACCAAATATAGCATCTTAAGCCCTGGTTTATGAATAGGCAAGCTTAACTCTAGCTTTGCCCTAATAGAAATAGATCTGAGGGCAAAAGATGCTGAAAAATGTCCCATCGGTTGTCAAAAGAAGATGTCTGTTTGAATCAGAGAAGCAGCATGGCGTAATGGATAGAGCACGAGCCAGGAAGTCAGAAGGTCATGGGTTCTAGTTCCCGCTTGGCCACTTGCCTGCTGTGTGACTTTGGGCAAGTCACTTCTCTGGGCAGTTCCCTCATCTGTAAAATGAAGGTTTAACGCTGTGAGCCCCACGTGGGATGGGGACCGTGTCCAACCAGATTTGCTTGTATCCACCCCGGCGCTTGGTACGGCGCTTGGCATATAGTAAGAGCTTACCAAATACCACAAGTATTATTATTATTAATCACTGACACCATGCCTACTGCTCCAGTCTAACCTGGAGGTCACATTGGTGAGACAATCCAAAAGATCACAAAAGCCCAGTTGGGCACACCCCCAAATCGCATAAAAGTCTAGCTACTACAGATCATAACAATTAAAATTCCATTAAAATATTGTTTACATTTTTTATATTCTGCTGATACACATTAAAATGAGAAAGAAAATCCATTTTATTTATAATTAAAAGGATTTTTAAAAATGTTTATCTAACTGAAAACCTGTTTCTCTAATTGAGCAGTTAAGACTCAACAAGGTAGACATGATCACTGCTTAAAGGTCATTTAAAATGAGGCAAGGATGCAAAACGTGTTTGGTGAGATATATACATTTTTCTCTTCCTGAGAATTATACCTACAGCTGAGTTCTTCTGAACTGGGTTGAAAGAAAAATCTTAAATTTGGACTTTTGTCTTGTCTTGTAGGCAACTGGACTGTCACATCACCTCACATTTTATATTTTAGCAGTGGGCATTATTATTTAATAAGGTACATTTAATTTTAAAGGAGCAGAGGCTTGAGCAGATGGGCTTGAATACTTCTAAATAGGCCTATGATGTGATAATTAATGTCCACTGAGGGACCCGGTAGAAACACATTAAGGTGACTTATACCTTTATTTTAAATCATTTTGACAGCGATGGGTGTATTTCTTTGAGGACACAATTTGTATTTTGGAAAATGAGAAAGGATCTTCACAGTAGGAGGTAGATTTAACTGTTTACTTAAACATTAAGGAAGTTTCATTTGTTAGTTTAAAGAAACTCAGCTCTCATTTAGAAACCTCTGGCTTCTTATCCAGTTACTTGCAGGTGCAGAATGGAACCTGCCTTTGAGGTACTAATCTCGTTAATCCTTTATAGAGAATATGAAATTGATTCAGTTTAATTGTCATGAATGCAATCTTAACACTCCCAGTTGTGCAGATATCTTATTATTTCCAGCGAATATCAGCCCTTAGCAACCTACCCTGCCACCAGACATTTTGTTGGCAACTAAAAATTACTAATTACCAGAAGAGACAACAAGGAAGTCACATTTTAAGTGATAGGGTATGTCATAATGTTAAGGAAATGAGAAAATGGGTACAGTCTATCATCTTTCGCACTTATAAAAGATAATTATAGAAAGGGTTTAGCTGTAACTTGACTTAAAAGGAAACTGAACTCAGTGCAGTTTCTAAGTTTCTTTTAATTAAAAAAACAAAACAAAACAATTTTTCTACCACTTTCCTTGAGTGAGGTAAAGCCAACTGCTCTGACTCGTCCATGTGTCATTTTTTGTACCCCTGACCCTTGTTAATGTTTACAAATTGAGGAAATGGCTGAAATCTGGCACAGTCATTACTTATTCATGTCATGTGAAATGACAGGTAAATAAGAAAATCTGTGCTAGCACAAAGATTGATCCAACATATATAAATTGCAAATTTTTTTTTCTTTAAAAAGAACAGAGACGAATCTACCACAGATCATTACTTGCCAGCACTAATCTCTATGGTAACTGAACACCCTGTGGCTTTCCTGGTTTTCAACTAGTGAATTTTTTTTCCCTTTTCTTTTCAAGAAAGTTCTCAAAACTGATTTAAATATTATGATATTCTCAACTCCAGGTGCTAAATGGAAGATACATTCATGATAGCTGGGGTGCCTTTTAAAACATTATAAACTTTCCTTTCCTCAAATGGCATTACCACACAGGTGAATTTTCTTTAATAGAAGGTCTCATTTAAACTTGCAACTTGAGGGCTTAGAAGTCAGCTCCGTGCTCTTTGCAATGTCTGGGTTAAAAATGGCAAGCAATTAAGTAAAAGGGGAAAAAAAGAACACTATTAAACTGGAACTCTGTCATATTAGACTTTCCTGAGCACTTAGTACAATGCTTTGCACACAGTAAGGACTCAGTAAATACCACTGATTGAACACTTCATTTTATATGTTCTGTCTCTTCTTTCATCTCTCTAAACTATGAGATCCTTGTGGATATGGAGAGTGTTTACTATCTTTACTGATTTGTACTCTCCCAAGCAGTTAGCACAGTGCTCTGCATACAGTAAATGCTCAATAAATACCATTGGTTGATTGTCTACAAGCTGCTGCACTTGTATTGTGTCAGAGTTTTGTTCACGTAACACTCGCTGACATCTCCAGCCATTCTTCATCTTCACTCCATTTACAACTTCTCCTTCACCAGGCCTGGGAGTCAGAAGGTCGTGGTTTCTAATCCCAGCTCTGCCACTTTGCTGTGTGATCTTGGGCAAGCCACTTCACTTCTCTGGGCCTCGGTTCCCTCAACTATAGAATGGGGATGGAGACTGTGAGCCCCACGTGGGACAGGGATTGGGTCCTGCCCGATTGGCTTGTATCCACCCCACTGCTCGATACAGTGCCTGACAGTTAAGCTCTTGACAAATACTAATCATTATTATTTTTATGAAAAAATCTCAGTGAACCAAAGGAAAGAAGATTCCCAGGGTCAGGTAGCAAAACTGACTGAGCCCTCCCTTTCCCTCTGCTCCTCTTCCCCTCCCCATTCCCCCTATTCCCTCCCTCTGCTCTACCCCCTTCCCCTCCCCACAGCACTTGTGTATATTTGTATATATTATTTATTATTCTATTTTATTAATGTGTATATACCTACAATTCTATTTAACTATTTTGATGGTACTGATGCCTGACTATTGTTTTGTTTTGCTGCCTGTCTCCCCCTGTTAGACTGTGAGCCCACTGTTGGGCAGGGATTGAATCTATCTGTTGCCAAATTGTCCATTCCAAGCGCTTAGTACAGTGCTCTGCACACAGTAAGCATTCAATAAATATGATTGAATGAATGAATGAATGAATGAATAGTAAAGACGGAAAGGGCATTTTCTTTCCCAAAAGAAAATGAGAAAGCAAATCTTCCTTGCTTCCTTCTCAAAATAAGTTGAACTGCAAAATAAAGAAATGCAAGAATTTAAGAAATGTCCATCAAAATTGAAAGTGACATTTACCCAAGCCATGCATGACATCTATTATTTGTATGGCAATTTGGCAATTTCAGGACACTTACAACACTCAGTCACTCACCCAAGGCATGCCTACAAGTTTAGTCACCCATCATCGCCTTTAAAAAAAAAAACAACCAAAAAACACCCTTGACCTGTTCTGTTCTGGGGATACAGAATGTTATGTTACAGATCAAAAATCTTGACCGGTTCATCAAGGAAACCATTAGAGCCTGCCTTCCTCATGGGGTTTGTGCAGCTGACAATGGCATCTGAAAGCATAAACTTGCAACAAGTAAGACTTCTTGAATGATTTTCAGTCCTCCCGCCTTTCAGTGATTATGCACAATGACGTAAAAGCTTTGGAGATATTGGTTTTCAATTAATTTTTCTCCCCCCAAATCAGGTTTGTAAACAATTAATGATATTGTACAAAAGCTTGAAGTCTAGCTAAAGTACTCTAAGAGGGTAGAAATGATAATATAGTTACTCCAGGTCTCACTAAATAAATGTAATGAACAATTTTAGGATTTTCTTTAAAGGAATTAACATTGTTTTTGGAAAGCTATTTGGTGAGGCGCTGCGTGTAACGGCTTGGTTACAGCAAGCCTCCATCAGTAAGGAATTAGCTTAACTGCATGGGGGGAAAGTGGAGAGTGATGCAGGCTGGAGAAGAAAAAGAGGATTTTGTTCCCACAGGCTTTTAAGAATAAAAGTCTGAACCAACATGGGGGATGTGCAATAAATAGTATGGATTTTGGATTGTGTTTAAAAAGAAGGGCTCACTTGGAATCTGGTAACGGCAGGGAACTGTGAATTTCTGTATTATGAAATTCTCAACTGTAAATCCCTAATTACACTTTGCGATGTTTACTAGTAAATAAGCCCACCCAGCTGAACTTCAAATGTTGAGAGAGCACTTACTATACAATGTTAAAGGCCAATGACTGCCTCTTTGCTGAGCTTGGTACATATGGTGAAAACATATTGACTAATTACTTGGCATTTTGGGAAACTGAAAAAGCAAAAATGATTTTAAAATGCCAAAGACTAGGGTTAGGATGGCAAATAGAAATACTTCGAAATACTTGTCTACCCTAAGTCAATTGTGAGCCTTTAGCCAAGAGAATGACATTATCAACACCTGGCAAATGCCCCAGGGATTAGAATAGATAGGTTTTATTTTGCCCGATACCCTTAAGATGCTTTCCCTTAGGGGACTGTAAGGTCCTTTCCTTTTCTCCCTCCCTTTCGAAAGTCTATTCAGTCCCCTGGCAAATCCTGGGCATTTGGCTTAATGGAAAGAGCACTGGCTAGGGAGTCAGAAGTCATGGGTTCTAATCCCGGCACCATTTGTTGCTCTGTGACTTTAGGCAAGTCACTTCACTTCTCTGGGCCTCAGTTACCTCATCAGTAGAATGGGGATAAAAACACTGAGCCCTGTGTGGGACAACCTGATTATTTTGTATCTACCCCAGCACTTAGAACAGTGCTTGGCACATAGTAAGTGCTTAACACCATCATCATTATCATTATTCTTATCCTTTTCCGCCTGCTTACCGTATAAGCGAAGGTGAACTGGGTTCAACTGTTCTCCAAGCTCGATGCGGGTAGTGAAAGTTATCTTCTATCCACAGTTAAGAAAGCAGAGCACAGAAAACTGAAATGATTTGCCTAAAGTTATATTGTAAGTCACTAAGAGAACGTGGACCCTGCTGGAGGTTGTCTGTTTTTTCTCCACAACTTGTTCCATCAAATCTTCTGGTTGTCTGGTACATAAAACTCCCTACCTTTTCCATAGTTTAGGTTGAGATCTTCACCCTAAAGTTTAAGCTTGCTGCCTAGGTCTCCCTGAAAGTTTCTAAAGTAGTAGACTATTTGTGGGAAGTTGAGAACAAAGACCACCTGATAATATAAGAAAGTTATGAGGGGATCGTCTGCAGAAACTCTAGACCGTAATTTCTCTTTGGGATGTGTGTGCTGGAAGCAGTGAGGCCTAGTGGATAGAGCATGGGCCTAGGAGTCAGAAGGATCTGGGTTCTAATCCACAATCACAGTCTAATCCTAGGTTCTGCCACTTGTCCACTGTGTGATCTTGGGCAAGTCATTTCACTTCTCTGTGCCTCAATCCCCTCTGTAAAATGGGGATTAAGACTGAGAGCCTCACGTGGGGCATGGACTGTGTCCAACCTAATTATCTTGGATCTACTCATGCACTTAGTAGAGTGCCTGGCACATAGTAAGGGCTTAACAAATACCCTTAAAAAAAAGTGGCGGAGCTGGAATTAGAACCCACATCCTTCTGACTTCCAGGTCTGTGCTCTCTCCATTAGAGCACACTACTTCTCTCTAGACTGTAACCTTTTTGTGGACAAGGAATGTGTCTACTAACTCTGTTATACTGTACTATCCCAAGCCCTTAGTACAGTGGTCTGCACACAGGAAGAGCTCAATAAATACGATCGATTTATCTCCCTAATTAACGTTGATGTCTGAGTGTTCCTCTGGCTTGTGAGGTACAGAGGCTTATCTCTTCAGGCTAAAACAAATCTCCAGTCCCACCCAGAGTAAGGATGTTTCTAAATGGTTAAATCTCCTTAAGAGGAGATGTGAACTCAGACCTGGAGTTGAAGAATTCACAGAGAGAGTATCATTTAAATACGGACATAGAGGAGAGAGCTAAATAATGAGAGAACTAAATAAGTCGAAAAGGTTGAGAGGAGAAACAGTTCTCAAGATTAATACTCATCAACCTGCTTTGATAATGATTTCCCTACATACCAAAACACAGAGATTTTCCGAGTTAGTAAGAGCAGTGGGTCATAATGAATTCTTTACTTACTCCATGTATATCAACTAATGCCATGACCAGTTAGTAACCCTTAAGGCATTTTTAGAAACCCAAGAAGATAGGCTTCACTTGACAAAGTACTTATTAAACTGTTTCCATCTAAAATTAGATTAACCTTTCCAAAAGAGTTTGGGGACAAAACCAAGGCCACAATACTTATGCAGATGATAAGACTTCGACATACTAAATGGAGGGAACTGGAATCCAGTCTTCTTAAATGCTGATTCTGTAAGGATGTGGGCGTGCTCTGGAAATTTGTTTTAAGAATCAAAACAAAAATCTCCCAAATGGAATAACCCAGAGTTCCTATAAAATCAAGTGGCATTGTTGAAGTGAGATTTTTCCATTCTCCATCTTTGGTGGATAAAAATCCTGCTATTAAAAGAACTTCAGAAATAAGAACTGAACACAGGGATTATGGAAGGTTCCTCACAAAAAGGATTAGAGGATTGAAGAGAACAAGATCAAAAAAGACTTGCACTGAAAGGACTCTCAGAGGCTCTTGGGAGGATGAACTTTAGTGGCGTTGCATTTTGGCCCATGGGATTTTCAGGATCCTTTCTCAAATAAACACATTCTAAATGGATTTTTTTTTTCTGGAACTCAGAGGTGCTCTGCTTCCCTATCAGTTGATAGCACATTGAAGATGGCACATGTGAACTCAGACTTAGGATCTATTTGTAAACTGTTTGCCTACTTAAAAGATTTAGTGATCTGTCTTTGAGTTATGACTTGCTTTTTATCTAAACAAGAGGAAAAAGAAACAACCAAAGTTAATCCAGTCAGATAACAGTATCAATACAACACTGTTAAGAGGAAAGGAAAGTTAGATAAATAAAAAGTCCTAGTCGTGTTAAATGCAGTAAAGATCTCACTGGTTGGCCAAAATCCCCGTACATTCTCCAGGAATTTCTGACCAGTTAACATCTTGAGTAGAGCACAGGCCTGGAAGTCAGAAGGACTTGGGTTCTAAACCGGTTCTGCCACTTGTCTGCTGTGTGACTATGGGCAAGGTGACTTGACTTCTTTGTGCCTCATTTGTAAAATGGGGACTATTATTAACAATAATAATAATAATTATTATGGTACTTGTTAAGCATTTACTATGTACCAAGCACCGTTCTAAGCATTGGGGTAGATACAAATTAACCAGGTTGGAGACAGTCTCTGTCCCTCATTGGTCTCTAAATCCCCATTTTTTACAGATGAGGTAACTGAGGCACAAGGAAGTTAAGTGACTTGGCCAGGGTCACACAGCAGACAAGTCGTGGATCCGGGGTTAGAACCCATGACCTTCTGACTCGCAGGCCCATGCTCTATCTACACCCTCTACTGCTGCCAACACACGACAGCCAGGATCCAAGATCCTGAGATCCGGGAGCAAAGCCGGCACTGTTTTGCTGCCATCATCCTCAGTTCAGAGCAGCTAGCAGCTAGCTAGCACTGCCATCCTGCAGCTTGGAAACAGCCTGGCTGAGTGGCAAGACCATGAGGCTGGGAGTAAGAGGAACCGGGTTCCAATCCTGCCACTGCTGGATGACCTTAGGCAAGTCACAACTTCTCTAGGCCTCAATATCTTCATGTAAAATGGGGCCTAAACACCTGTTCTCCCTCCTACTTAGACTGTGAGCTCCGTGTGGGACAGGGTCTGTGCCTGACCTGATTAATCTGTATCGACCCTAGTGCTCAGAGCAGTGGCCGTCACATAGTAAGCCCTTAAAAAATACCACGGCTATTATTATTATCCTGTCCTGAAACCTCTGCAGAGCAGATCGCAGAAGGAGCAGTATTGTTGTGGCAGCCATGGAAGTCATGCGGGTGGTGAGGAGGTCTTGGCAGGGGAAGTCCGGCTTGGACTTGGCAATCTTTCCCCCCACTTCTCTGGTCATCCGCTAAGCACGACCCCAAGCTTCTGCCTCAGACAGCCCTGCTGGACTTTGGCTGAAGAAGCAGCTTTATAGGGTCTTGCTAGAACTAGGCCTTCGATGATTTTGCAAAAAAGCAGACTCTCTGGACATGTTACCTTTAACTCCAACACCAAATCAAGTCAAGCTCAGTGACTCTCCAAAAAAAAAAAATAAATCTGCCTACCTCCATTCAATTGGTTAAACAGTGAACATGTCTGCCAACTTGGTTGCATTCATTCATTCAATCGTATCTATTGAGCTCTTACTGTGTGAAAAGCACTGTACTAAGCACTTGGGAGAGTACAATATAACAATAGACACATTGCCTGCCCATAAAGAACTTACCGTCTAGAGGGGGAGATGGACATTAATATAAATATATTACAGATGTGAATATAAACGCTGTACTCTCCCAAGCACTTAGTTCAGTGTTCACGGTAAGTGCTCGAAAAATACCACTGATTGATTAAATGAAAGAATTTAAGGTTGCGACCTCATTATTTGAGTACAGTGCCTGGCACTGCTTAAGAAATGCATTATTATTATTATTAATAGCAATAGTAAAAGCAAAAGATGTACTCATTAATAATAAAATGATCAACCTTTACCCTGTGGCCTTCTGTTAAAGAATAACGTGGCTTAGTGGAAAGAGCCTGGGCTTCGGAGTCAGAGGTCATGGGTTCGACTCCCGGCTCTGCCACTTGTCAGCTGTGTGACTGTGGGCAAGTCACTTAACTTCTCTGTGCCTCAGTTACCTCATCTGTAAAATGGGGATTAACTGTGAGCCTCACGTGGGACGACCTGATTACCCCGTATCTACCCCAGCGCTTAGAACAGTGCTCGGCACATAGTAAGCACTTAAAAAATACCAACATTATTAACAGCACCATGCGAATAGAATGGATTTCTCATCATCAAACTCTGCCAACCAATTTCATCCCAACAGTTTTTGGGTATGGAGATCCTGACTCCACCCAAACTTCTACAGTGTCAAGAAACACACCCACCAGTTTCTGTCCCTAAAAATGAAGCCTGAAAATAAGGCTGCAAGAGTTCAGTGGAGCCTGGAGGTGGTTGGTATTTACGAGGTTATTACAACGGCCCCACCAGACACCCTCCTGGAAGGCGCAGCGGGGGGCTTTTAGAATATAAAATGAAATCGGTTTGACATCTAAACACCACAAACTGCTAGGTTAAAATAAAGATAAGTGGGGAGACATTTTAGAAACCTTTCATTATGTTTATAAAAGTTCTCCCTTTTGTAGAGCACTTAAAAATGAGGAGCACATCACTGAAAAGAAGAATAAGTAAGTTCAATTTTTTAACCTATGGCTTTAAACCATAATACCTCCTACTGAGGCAGAGGGCGGAGGGAGAGGGATGGGGCTGATTTTTTTTTTTTAAGTAGCCTTCACTTTTAGTCTTTTGAATTCTGCACCCATTATAATTTACAGCCATAAATGGAAGAAGAGATAACATCAACATGGAAACCAACGTGTGGGAGGAGACACTTGGAATCCCAGAGTGCTTAAGGTAACAGTAGTGTCTTTGTGTAGAACAGGCTATAGATTTTCCCTTCTTCTATCCAGAACATCTTTAGCATTATCTAAGGATAACTGGATAACTTGAAAATAGTGCTCTCTCTCTCATAGCCTACTTACGTTTCATTATTTACCTTCTTCTCTGTACATTTCCATCCTCATTATTCTGACATTAAAATTCAATACCATTTGCCTTTTTGGTAGGTTTAGACCCTGAAGAAGGGATTTTTTAAAAATTGGCCTTGAAAATAATACCAACGATACTAATCTCTTACAAACCACTCACACTGCTTAGAAGCAAATAAAAATCGACAGTGAAAATTCCAGTTTGTAAAAATCGCTACATTCCTCTTTCTAAATATGCAACTGGAAAGGCCAGCAATAAGGGAGAGATGAAATAATGATTACTCACGCACAATATTATTACTATTATTATTAATAACAGCAACACTAATGATATTGCTATTGACAGTAGCAAAATAATAACTTTAAGCCAGTCTCCACAGTGGGCTAAAAAATTACCGGAGAAACGTTAGAAGAAATTTAAAAGGAATAGTGGATAAAGTAGGTCTCGGCAAAAGAAAGTCGGATAATCCAACAAGAAGTTTCTGGGTGTCAGTGTTAGAAGCTCACTCTAACCTCATAATAATAATAACTGTGATATTTGTTAGGCTCTTTCTGGGTCCTAAGCACTGCGGTAAATATAAAACAATCCGATCAGATACAGTCTCTGTCCCACATGGGGTTCACAGTCTAGGAAGAAGGAGCGCATTCTATCTTCACCAATTTGCAACGCTAATGGTCCTGTGCTTCTATGCCTTCCTGCCTTAATCTTAAACATGATCCGCAAAGCCAGGCCCAACCATATAAACTCAATTTGAGTGCATCGCCTCACGATGGGCTAGGAATGCCTGAGATCATTTCCTTCCCTGCCTTTCATATCACTGAACTGAAACGATCATTCCTGTCAAAAGCAAGGACTGCAGATGAAAGGCCAGTGCATTAAGATAGCGCATAATTGTCAGCCTCTGAGTTTCTGACATTAATCGTTTTACTTAAAGAAGAGAGTGGAGCTCTTGTCTTTTTTTTTTTTTTATTATTGCCAACACACAGAAGATAGTCTGGAAAAAAAAAACAAGGTTTGCTAATTAAAAGTAATGTGTTTTCCCATTTTTTGGCAATTTGATAACACAAAACACTTACTTGGGGGCCACAGGGGAAACAAACTGAGACAGATAAAAAATGTTTTGTGTTCATCGAAGCAAGACTATGTTAATGCGCATTATCCCATTAATGCACATCAACATCGGGAATAAGCGCACCAATGCAAGCAAGAAGCATACACTTATCATCATTTGATAACATGTTTAATGACAGATTGACGGGAGATTTGCAAATGTGAACTGGCATCAGTGTTGCTAACTTCAGCTTCTGCCGCCTCCTCTGCTATGCCAGCATATTTATGTGCATAATTTGATTTCTCAGCCACACTGTTAGTACATTTTTAATATTAACTATGCAAGAACAGACAGCCGAACTTAAGTTGCACTGATGGTTTGAGTTCATTAGATTGAAAAAGATGGGCATTGTTGACAAAGACGGAGATGGCAGCACAACATCAAAGAGGCAACCCTTAACAAACACACTCCATTTTGAACAAACTGAAGTTACACATTTCATGTTGTCGGCTGCAGCAAAACTCTTATATACAAGAGGGAGAAAAAAGCAGTTTGTGCCCTGGGCATTCTGACAGCAACTTTACAGGAAGCTTAGCAGGCTCATGGACATGTGGCTAGAAGACTTTTTTCCAAGCCAAAGTCGGTAGAACCCTGTCCCTCATTTTCCCTGCAAGCCTTATTCACTTTATTATTGATAATTATAATAACGCCTTGGGTTTATTAAACACATTTCTTCTGAAGAATTCAAAGTGCTTTGACGTCTGCATTTTTGTTCGTTCTCCCAGCATCCTTGGGAGGGAGGGAGAGGTGAAAGGCATTATTGTCCCTATTTTATTGATGGAAAAACAGGTATTGAGAAAACTAGTGTTTTGCCCAAGGTCATACTGAAAGTCAGTGGCAGAGTGGGAGTCAGAAGGCAGGTCTCTTGACTTCACAGCCAGTATCTTTTCCACTACTCTGTGCTTTAGCTCTTTGGTTCTTTACAGTAAATAATCAAAAGGGTCGTATTCAGTGGAACACTCATCAGATATTTAATGGCAGCCCATTCAGGAACTTCTGAAGGAGACTGCATGTGGCTGATTTTCAGCAGACTTTGTAAAAACGATTTGGTAGCACATTTCCATCTGGATGCTATAGGACTAATTTGTTTTAATACACAATACTAGGTAGGTTTTTTTTTAAAAAAATTGGTATTTGTTAAGTCCTTACTATATGCCAAGCACTGTACTAAGCACTGGGGTAGATACCAACTAATCAGATTGGATGTCGTCCAAGTTCCACAAGGGGGCTCACAGTCAACACCCATTTTACAGATGAGGTAATGGGTTCCGAGAAGTTCCGAGAAGTTCCGAGAAGTGGAGTGCCCAAGACCCCACAGCAGACGAGTGGCGGAGCTGGCATTAGAATGCAGGTAGGTTTATGACATAGACAGTTATTTGAAATTTTATGATATAGGCTGAATCTCTAGATGTGACACCATAAAAGTCAGGCTGATAGGAGTTTATAGTTGTTTTAATACTTTGATGTGCTTTAATTTGGGCATATCCAAGATTCTCTGGATATGCCCAATTTCTGTCTCACCTACTTTCCTAGCATCTTGTAACATGCCCACGTTCCCCGGCCCATTTTCCAAGCTCCTGTGTTAGGCCTTGATAAGGACCAGTTCTTCTAACGCAAACACAAGGCGCATTTCTGTTTCACAACACACATTACATCATCATTTCTGGTAGTCGTACTACCAGAACGACTGCAGATGGAAGTGGGGCGTTCTGGGAGAGATGTGTCTTTGGCGTTGCTATGGGTCAAAGACAACTGGATGGCATAAGACAAGACATCACATTACATCACCATTGCCTTATGTTGCACCAGCTTTGGGTCAAAAGTGATCTTTTCTCCCATCTTTCACAGACCGTGACCCAGACTCTAATATCATTGACATGTATTTAATACAGATCCAGCAGGATGGGGACATTTAGTGAAGAAGTTGCAAAGGGATCCTATAGACAGAATCAAAGGGGAGATTCCTTCAGTCTATTTCTAGCTCTGACATTGATTCAGGGGAAAACTCCAGATAAATCCATAACTAAAAACAGACATACATCTTTCAGAAAAAGCTCGGGAAATCAGAACAAGAAATAGAACTACAATAAAGGTACTAGGTAGGTTGGAGTAGAATGAGTAGGGTACGGTACAACCCTCTCTCTTCAAAATGACCACAATCTCTCTCTGGTCTCTTTAGCCCATTTTATTTATGCACGTTTCATTTTTTTTCCCAATTATTACTATGTGGATAGGATGCTTCCTTATTCACTGTGATTTATAAGCTGGAGCTGATGCCCAGTTATAATTCCCCATTTCAGATGTGAAAAATATCCTATAATGCACAACACAAGGGGCTCTCAACAATGATATATAATTTCAAAATTAACATGAGGTTAAAGGAGCCAATGTGTTTTGAACTAGGAACTTATGGATGAAAGGTTAAAACTCTATAAGGTAAGTGAAAGGAATTACTTGAGTTATTAAGTAAATGCCTCTGTTATGACTCCCAGTATTTGAGTTGTTAGGTTCATTTTTTCCCCCACTACATTCAAAGTGCAGGCACACACTGAAATGTCTTCATTCAATAGTATTTATTGAGAGTTTACTATGTGCAGAGCACTGTACTAAGTGCTTGGAATGTACAATTCGGCAACAGATAGAGACAATCCCTGCCCAATAACAAGCTCACAGTCTAAATGACTGTGAATACAGATTTATAGATATATCTTTAAATTATATACTTAAATTATTTATTCATATTTATGTCTGTCTGCCCCTCTAGAATGCAACCTGGGCAGGTAACATGTCTAATTCTGTGGTATTGGACCCTCTCAAGCATTTAACATAGTGCTTGCACACAGAACCACTCAATAAATTTGATTGATTGATAAAATGTTCTTGACGATGGTACATTAGATAGGCATCCTAACAATAAAATACAACTCATTGTTAGGAATACTGTCTAATTTCTGTCACAGTAGTAGTTAGCAATAGTATTTATTAAGCATTTCCTGTATGCAGAGCACTGCCCTAAGTGCTGGAGAGAATATGCAGGTGGAAATTAGACATGATCTCTGTCCCTCTGGGGGTTTATTACCTAAGAAGCCTGGGGATGGGAGAGTGAAGAAACTGGAGACTAGACATAGACCTCTTCAACATAGCTGTACTGCTTGCAAGCAAGTGGAGCAGGCGATTCAAGATTAAAATTGAAATGGGAGTGTTAAAAACCCGATCTGCAGGGCAAACCAAAGGAACCATCAGAGAGTATCTTGAGACAGTAGAGAGTTGCCTATCCATCTTTGAAACTGCACAAACTCCAGTGGTCAAAATCTTCAAAGAATAAGCAGTGTCTACTAGATTGTAACCCTCAGGGTCATACGTGGAGAGTTCCCAGTACTCTATCTACAGGAGGGAGAGTCAGGCAGAGGCATATCCATTCCATTTCTAGCTTGGGCAGTGACTAGTGAGTGGAAGGCAATCTGCTACAAGTCAAAACTCACCTGTGCTGGGCAGCAGCGGCAGGGGAGAGAATCAAGGGCAAAGACTCAAGTTTACTGAGCAAAAGGAGGCAACTGTGAACCACTTACGTATTTTTACCAAGAAAACCCTATGGATATACTACCAGAACGACTGCAGATGGAAGTGGGGTGTTCTGGGAGAGATGTGTCTTTGGCGTTGCTATGGGTCAAAGACAACTGGATGGCATAAGACAAGACTAGACTGTAAGCTCCTTGATGGCAGGGGTCATGTCTACCAACTTTATTTTATTGTACTCCCCCAAGGGCTTAGTACAGTGCCCTGCACACAGTTAGTGCTCAATAAACACCACTGAGTGACAGGCACAGAACATTCAAGGATCAAGGGAAGGAAGCAAGCAAGGGAGGACAGTTAGGAAAGATTTATTTTTTTGAGAAGGAGTAGATGAGATGGCTTTCTCGATACTTGAGTTTAACTACCCTGACTAGAGCACCAGAATTACCTTGGCTGCTCTCCGTTGAACTCTGATTGGCTCTGGCTTAGAACAGTCACATTTATGGATTGTAAATTTCATGACATTTAACACCTGTATCAGCTTTCCTCTGATCAACAGGAGTTTCTGCCACCAAACAGAATAGTTATGGAAGAGTTCAGCAGTCAGGGGAATGCCAAAAGGTCATTAAATCATTTTGAAAAAATAATGTGTTTCTACATTTAGTCTTACCAGCAAGTCTTCGGCTGAGGTCTGGACCACCTAGGGGTGTTACTCAAGGAAGGGGGACTGAGAGACGAAGATATCAATTAAATTAGCTTTGAAAAATATGAAGGCTAGCACAGTGGGGTCCTTAATTTTCTATTTTATGATTCCAGAATAAGCACTGAACGAGTGGTTTGTTATTTAAATTAATTCTGCCTAAGAAATATGGGCACTCCAAGCCATTCTTACTACTATCTCTCTAAAGTTGATGCCAACGATGAGGGTAGGAATTCCCCACTATGTACGTAGTTGTCCTTTGTATTCAAAAAGACACCACTGACTGTGAAGTTCACTCATGAACGTGTGAGTGCCTGAAAAGGCCAAGGCGGGATCCATAGTCCTGACCACTCTGGGCACACAAAAATGTTGTCTCGTGTCATTATACTTAATGTTTGTAGTGCCTGGAGCTGTTTTCTTTTTACCTCCTTATCTCTTTCCTTAGGAAGCTTCTGGTCAAAGAGAGTTACTCTGTTCTGGGTAGCAGTGCAAATCTCGGAAATTGAAGCTCAATTTTCAGCTGGGATTCAGTACTGTTTGAGGCTTAGGTTTACTGTGCCTCATTCTGTCCTGCCCCTACACAGTTAAAGGTCTAGGTGGAGTTGAATCTACACACGCACACACACACAAACCTGACAGAGAGGTGCAGAGTGGAGGTTGGGAGCTCCAATGTTCGCTCTTGTACTTCACCTTTCATCCTTCCAGTCCCCTCCAATCACTAGTATTTATTTAGCCCTTAACTGTGTTCAGGACACCATACTAAGATCTTGGAGATTACAGTAAAACAGACCTGGTAAATATGTTCCCTGCCCACAGAGAAGGTACAGTCTAAAGACTCTTCTTACAGATTTAGCCATGCAGCAGTGGGCACTTAGGCAGCGGGTTGGCTTGGGCAACAGCAGAGATCATCTGGGATGGCACAACAGCTGCTCCCATCAAGGGGATGCTGCTTTTAATGGAAAGGCTCTCCAGTGCACCAGAAGTTTACAGTGCATGTCATACATTCCTTCAAATCCCATGCTGGGAAATTAGGAATGCAGAAGCAGCTAGGATCAAACTACCAGTTCACTCTTCTGGGTCTTTATCCAAGACAATGGCCAATATTTATCCAACATCACAAATGGTACCACTTCCTTTGAGAGAGGAAATGAAAGGGGTCTTTTAAAAGGCAATACACTATTTTGCCAAATACAATGGACAGAGTCAACCCATCTTTTGCTTCCAGGCTCCACATATTAAGCTGCTTCTTTCTGATATGTGGGCGGCTGCAAGCGGTTTTCTTTAGCCTGGAGTCTGTGGGGCACATCTGGCTCTCACCACTTAGGGCGGTTGATTCTTATCTTTTTAGGCTGTTTTTAGGTGACTGTGGGACTTTCTTGATGGACACTAGTCTCCCAACTCAGTGCAAAATTTTCAGCAGTAGCCCATTTCATCTTTTTTTTTTTCTCAAGACACAGAAAGAACTGTTGTTTAACTCTATGGAAATAGGGAAGTTCATTCAGTCGTATTTATTGAGTGCTTTCTGTGTGGAGAACACTGTACTAAGTGCTTTGGAGGGTACAATATAACAGCAAACAGACATATTCCCTGACCACAGTGAGCTTACATCTAGAGGATGAGCTTACACAGGGGAAAGGAAAGGGAGTTTTTACTGAACAATCCCCAGGGGAGGCAATGGGGCTAAGGGAAGGAAACGATCCTTTGGTTGAGACTGGGTTAACTCAAAAACTTGTCTAAATAATGATGTTAATGAGGCTACTCTTTCTAGAATAACCACATACTCACATTATAATGATCACTCAGATCCATTCGTAGTATTATTTCCTTTAATGGTACTAGTAAAGCACTAACTATGTGCCCAGCACTGTACTAAGCACTGGGGTAGATAGAAGATCATCAGGTTGGACACATTTCCTGTCCTATATGGGGCTCACAATCTGAGTCAGAGGAGTTGCTATTTTCATTCATAAGGAAGCGTCAAGGAGTTTCTTCAATGCACAAAGTTGTGGAAGTGAGAATGAATATCCTCAAATAAGGTATCCAGTGTTGTTAGGAAAAAGACAAACTTAATGGATGCAGGTGGGTTGGTTGTTCTGGTGAAGATTGAAAAACTGAAACTCACTTTTCCCCTCTAACAAAATGGTCAAGGTTGGAGAGTAAAACATGGATGCACAAAGGCAAATGGTGAAGGAGGGGCCCAGGAGCCCAGAAAACCCTTAAAGGTAAATATCCTCTCAATGAGAGAGGGAAATGATAGTGGGAGGAACTGGTATTTTCCAAGATGCCTGTTATGGCAAAAAGGGAGCAGATTAAACCCACACCAAACACCTGCAATCAATCAATCCTACCTACTTCTTCTGAAAAACAGAGCCCTTTACCTTTTCTCCTGGGCTCCTGAGGCCATCAAAGTGCCCGAGCTAAGCAGGTAGGATCACTCAGACTGGTTGTTTCAGAACTGGCAAAACAAAATATATTATTTTCACTAATAAATGAGGTGACTTCTGTTCCGCTTGTCCCAGACTGGCCTGATGGTTCTCAAGTCAAAATGATGTACTGGGCCTTCCAAAGCCTTTTTCTATTTCCGAGGTCTAGAGGAAACATGTATTTAAAAAGTATGACTAGATCGACTAGTAATAGGAAATCATCAGTCAATTTAGCAGCTTTTTTTCCTAAGTCGTTTAAAAAAATCCAAAGTGATTTTGAGCAAAAAAATCCGATAGCAAAATATGAATGTAAGCCACTAAGTCTGCTCTTTCCTTCAAGCAGCATCATAAGAGCACACCAACTCACATTAATAATGAAGTATGTTTCCCTAAGATACGGCTCAGTTTCTCTTAGGAAGGAGGAGAGGCAGCGGCTGCTGCAATACTCCTCCTTAAACTGCAGAAAACAAAGACAAACGAATCCAATCCAAATGTCCAGAGCCCAAGTTAGCTTCATGTGGTCTGAATAGTGAGGGTTGGGGATTCAAGAGGGGGAAAGTGTTAGAAGAGCACTTTAGAATTTATTTTAATACCACTCAAATCCTTAGTGTTACACCTCTGGGCTATCTGGACCCCACTTATTAAGTATATTTCAGGGAACTTGTTCCACTGGAGAACAACATTTCAATAGTACGCAAAATTACAGAACTTCTCGGTATAAAGCAAACTAGATTCCTATGTGCACTTAGTATTCTACAATTTTTCTTTTCCTAAGGACCTCAGCAGTTCATGCATCAACAACCTAACGGTTTTCATAGCTGTCCATAGAATCCATGAGGTCTGTTGTCTTTGTTAGATCTCAGCTTATAAAATTCAAAGCCCATTAACTACAGATATTTCACCTCGTTCAGCTACAGTGGCAAATAACACTTGGGCTCCTTATTTATATTGCTGCAACGTGCACTGATAATTTCCATGTTGTCATAAGTAGGCACCAAACCTCTAAAGGCAAGGCTTCAATAAAAATCATCACACCCATTAAAAAATATAGATAACTTCTCTCTGAAAAGCCACTAAACTTGATTTCTTCAAAAACTCAAGTAGGACTCTATACTACCACATTTTCAAAAACTAAGTGTGACAAATTCACATGAAGTGTTGCCTTATTGGAAAATTTACATTTTTTACAAGTTTGTAGAATCCATTAGAATGGTATAATGGTCCAGTGGATATTATTTGGAACAAATCATCCTCAGTCATTCGGTTCAGATTGTAAAAATACCTCTGCATTTAAACTAAAGAACAAAAAGGCAGTGTTAGTGTTCACTGAGCTGTCCCTATCCAGATGGCCATCGTGCCTGATTTTATTTCACCCTGTTTTAAGAATACCAAGTGTCAACCGTTCCTAGTGTTTGCTGAGGTGAGGGCTCTGAACAAAAAACAGAAAGTTCTCCAAAAACCCCAAACTGTGCCATCGGTCTCTGGCTATTTACACTGCCTTTAAGAGCTGAACATGACATGCGCTGATTTTCAACAAACTCCCATTTCAGAAAGGGGATGTGAAAGCGACTGCACGCAAAAAACCTCTTCTATTTTGGTATACTTAACACATACAGTAATCTATGTGTCCTATATATCATTTAACAAACTGCTTGGCAATTCTTCCAGGGCGTGGTATAATGACTGATTTAAAATCACTGCATTGCTAAAACTGCATTGTTCTTCATCAAGTTGAGTCATTTTTATGTGAAGTGTCAAGCTCTCTAACAAATAACTGCTGCCAGACAAATCAAGTTCCTCATCTTAAAGCTACGGCTAAATAGTTTATAGCTTTAATCTGCTCACTGAGGTGTGCAGTCTATGACAGTAATTATAAATGCAAGGAGAAATTATAGCTGAATGCTTTAACTGCATTAGGAGCCATTTGATGAACAATCATGATTGCCTGCTCATTTTCAACAATAGAGGGCAAGTTAGTGTCAATGCATTAGAGGGTTTTCAGTTCTGCTCTGCTCTTTCTTCCATTTACCACAGAATGTCACTTGTCTCCTATAAAGTAGAAAAAAGCACCATCGAAGCTTTAAACTTGATGTTAAAAAAGACAAAGGAGGAAATGGGGAGAAAAACTGTTTATCATTATGACTCATTTTTGTTTTGCAGCAGTTTACTTTTAAATCAGCTTATTACAGGTAACTGCTTGTTTACCTATTGGGGACTTTAAAACAAAAATCTCCTCCAGTTACCCCGCTGCAATGGAGTTTTCACTGATAAAGCATTATTTAAAAGAAAGGAAAGTTTAAAAAAAATCAAATTCCATAGAAGCTCAACAGTGAATTTGCTGCAGTTGTTTTTAGCCTCTTTGGTTATCACCGTCACCATCTGCACTCCGAACACCAAAGGTAGATTACAGAGTTTTGTTCTTTTTTTCCCTCTCTGGTGCGGGAAAGACATTTTTAATTTAGCTGAAGAATTACACAAATGTATTTTAAAGACATAAATCCATAAGAAAATATGAGCTAATTAAAACATTGCACTCCCTGCCGTTCATGGATTTTCAATTTAGCAAGAGAAAAAAAATGCATCTGGTTAAATGAAAGGATGCTACTGATGTCAGACTGCAGTACATGAAAAATAATGTTACTCCGTATTAAAGAACCCAAGTCTAAATTTCAGTTTAAAGGCACTGAAAGACCCAAATTAGGGGTGAAGGAACAGCAGCATCCAACGTATTCACCGTTAAGTTAAAAGGCTTTAGTCGAGATCCCAAAGATAAAGCTGAAATGAAGTTTTATTTAAAACAATGATATAAATTAATGTTTTCTTTCAGTTTCTGACCTTCAGTTGATTCACGTCATGTTTTCGAGGCTGAATCTCAAAACTTGGGTAGGAAAGATTAGAGGTTTTCACTTGGTTTTCTACTTTGCATCAGTAGGTTTTTCCTTGAATGCATTTCTTTACTGCTGTTGTTTAGGTAGCATTACATAGGACAGAGAAGCTATTCTTTCGTAAGGACTTTATGACATAGGCCTATTTCCTAAGATTTTCCATCTTATTTTTTTTCCTCCTATGGGAAAGTTAAGATAGAGAAGGAAAGTGACTTGAGCAAGGACACAAAACACAGCGAGTCATAGGAGCCACAAAGTTGTCAACCTATGAGCCCAAACTGGCATTCAGCTCCACTCCTTCCACGTTCCAGGATCAGATTCTTAGCCCCTGTTTTGGAGACACACCCCATTTTGTGAAAAAACGGTAATTACAAAAGTACTTATGCATTTTCAAAACTTTAATACTTTTTACACTTAATTTATATTATTTACATACACGATACTTTAAAAATCTATATGAAATATATGATGCAGTTCCCAGCCTATTTCTTAAGTCAAAGAATCCAGATGCATGTATATTTCTACAATCATTTTTAATGTAGTTGTTTGAAACCTTATTATTTAACAAATCTTTCGCAGAGGTGCAGAACAAACTCAGAAGAAAAAATTTTGAAGTCAAAACGTTATGTCCTACTGAGGATATAGGCATTTTCACTTGGAAATTTTGATAAAATCTATACAATCCTTTTCAAAATAACCCATTAATTTAATAACAATTTGTGCTATCATGCATAACAACTAAAATTATAGTTGCAGATAACCATACTAGCCCTCTGTCACCACTTTTTAAAAATATTCCTTAGTAGGTAAAATGCAATCTGCATGTTATACATTAGTGGCATTTCTGGGGTACTAATAAAATATCTGAAAAGTTTCCCAATTCTTGAAGATGTTCACATTGCATCTTATTATTTTTAGGTTTGTAACTTTTTCTTTTCATCTGGGCCCTATACAAGCAAGCCTGTTTTTCTACAATCTACCCGCTGGAATCACAGTAGAAAAATGTTTATACAAGTTTGGATGCTCAGGTTTCATCGTAATGATAACAGTATACTCCAGTGCTTTTAAGATTCAAATCGAAAGTATCTGTCAGGTATGAAGCCACAAAGATGCCAAAATAACTATTCTATTTAGGTACTAACAGAAGCCTCTTGTGTGCAGGTTTCCAAATTATTCGTTTACCTTCACAGCCCAAGTAAAAATACTGCAAGCTTCAAATTTCCACTAAAGATGCCTTTTCTCTTCCCTCTTCTTATTTACATACCACAATATTTTGGCAGAGATATATTTTTTTTTAAATGACTACTAAACTAACAAATGGAAAACTGGTCTGTATTATAGCACAATTAATGCCTTTTATTGCATTTGTTCTTTATTTCTGTATAAGTGGAATTACTGCTGGGGAACGTTTGCCAGTCTTCTCTGAGAATTGTGTGTGATGTGCTTTTGGCTAATTCAGAAAGGTCATGATTGAGAAGTAAAACTTAAGTTTCCAATATGAGATCAAACACGTGGACTTTTTCATATATTATCCATTGCGTGTTCTTGTGCATTAGATTATGCTTCAATTTGTAACCAAAAGAACAGATAGTGCCTAGAAAGATGACATTCTTTTCATAAAACACATCTTTAATTGACTCGAGAAGAAAAATTTAATCTGAAATTCAGGCCTTGGAGGGAGAAAAAAAAAACAACCCAATTCTGACCAGTGAGATTTCTTTTTGACTAAACACTTCCACTTTTTTCCCTTGAGGAAAGAATATTAAGCAGTGGTCCTCTACAGTCCCCTCAGGAATAAAGTAAGTAACGGCCTGGCTACGTCTAACGCCTAACAGCTAATAACACTGGCACGGCCAATGATTTCAAATGACTGCCAGATGATTTCAAATGAAATTCTGCAGGTCCTTTCCTGCTACTTTGAAAGTCCTTCGAAATGTGGAGTGTGTATAGCAAATAAAGCTCCTCTCAGTTCATCTGTTCAAGCAGTTCAGACAAACTGCATTCTGCATCTGCCTTATAGCACACAGTGATGTGGAAACTGGGGGCGTAGCACTTGTTGAAAGAAGCACAAAGAACCACTGTTTGGCTAGAGTTAAGGCTCATACAGGCAATGCTCTATTTTTTGGAGCTGGCCGGTTAGCCCGAATCCTTGCTTCTCTTTACCTACCCTTCTTCTACCTCCCTTGTAGCCGTTCATCGCTCAGAACATCTACCGGAAAGGAAAAAGAAGAAGGGCGAGCAGATAAAACTCCAATCTGCCACTTTGGCCACACGCTGGCAGCTTTGGTTAGATATCGGAGAGCAGAGAATACCTACTATTGTGAGTTTTGGAGATGGGTAGGTTTACCTCATCCAGTCTATTCTAGTCTCCCGTTCACTGGAACAACAGAAAGTGGGTTTGCAATACATCTACCATGCTTTACTCTGTCTAGAAGTAATGAATAAGACTAACTATTGGAACCCTATTTTACACTTGGTTATGTCTGCTACTTCTAAGCAAGCATATCTTCTTTCATATGGCTCCTACAATTCCCCCAAAGATAATTCACTATAGAGTGAATGCGTACCTTCAGGTCTATTCTTCATCCACCTCTGCTACAAACTGTGAATGGTGTTCGGGTGACTTGCTGTGTGTTTTGCTTAGATGAAGCTTTACTGCGTGTTTGCTCGCAAATGTCCGACAGCACAACTTACACTTGAATTTAGAGTCTGTGTCCTCTTCCCCAGCTATTGTTTCCGGTGATCTTTGAACAGATACCCTGGAGATTTCTTGCTCTACCTTGGTTTGCTGTTCCACTGCCAGCCTGTTCATGTCTTTCATTTGGAAACCTAGGTGGGACTCTAAGTGGCTGATGTAAGTAGATGGGGTTCTAAACTGAGATGCACAGTCACTGCAATAGAATATAGGGTGCCCCTTGTCCATGTTTTTCAAAAATTTAGTCCCTCCAGTTTTCCTAAGCTGATACTTGACATTTGCCAGCCAGTGGCTAATGGTGGTCATAGACAGTCCGGTAAACTTAGAAATCTGCATGCGCTCCTGCGGGCCTAAATCAGATAACAAATATTTACCTTCGGACGTCTGAAAGAGGCTGGAGGCAAACTGAGCTTGCAAAATCAGAAGGTGCTGAGGATTCCAGTTTGACTGCCTGCCCTTTCTTTTATGCAACGTGGAGACTTCGGTGGAGACGTCTTCAAAACGCCTGACGTCCATTTCCAGCTTCACGGAAGAGATCCTAGAAGACGTGGCAGGTTTTGGTGTGGTAGCTTTCGGAAGCACTTTGACCATGTCGGCGATGTCAGACAGAGCGTGTTTCTGAGGCGGGGACGTACACGACTGCGCTTGGGCAGACTCTGTTTTCTTGCTTTTGGATTTGGTCAGGTCTATGGGCTGATCGTTGCTTTCAAACAGGTAATGCCTGGACACGCTCGCTGGTCTCGATGGGGCAGGAGACAGAACCGGCTTCTCTATGACGCTGAGGTTTGGCTTGTGAAACATAGAAATTGTGCTAGAGCTGGGGCTTGAACTGGCCTGAGAACGCAGAGGCTCAGTGGCCTTGCCCAGGTGATTATTCAACACAGACTGCAGGGCGCTGAGGGGGTTGATGCCCGGCAGTTCCCCGGGATGGCTGGCGGCGGCACAGCCGTTGCTGAGAGAAGACGTCGGATCCTTGAGTTTTGGCTTTTCTTTCTCGCTGTTTTCTTTTGTTTTGTCCTCCTCCTTCAAGGGAGGTGACTCTGTCTTTTTGGAGTCTGAAGGGCTCTCGCTCTTGGGGAGTGACTCTCCCTCACTCTGGCTGAGGGAGGAACCTTCAGGTTGCGGACTGCTCTTTGTGTATTCCCTCGGGCCTTCGTCTCTGTCTTCTGATTCCTTCTTAACTTGGGTGCCCTGGGCCAGATTTGCAGGGACAGAGACAAGAGGCATGACCTTCCACTTGGGAGCGATGGGCCTCAATTTATTGGTGATCGTTGGTCTAATCTGCAGAACCTGCGAGCCCAATGGCAGAGAGGGCTTTGTCCCCTCGGAGAGCTGGTAGGCTGCGTGGATGCTAGGATACGCGCTCCAACTGGGAGCCCCGTTCTGAGCTTTGTTGATGGCTGTGGTCACCGTGTTCTCTAATGACTTTAAAATGTCCCCTCCTCCCTTGGATCCATCTTCTAAGTCCTCCTCCCTAAGATACTGGTATTTCATTGTAGGATCCAACGGTTTCTGAAGAGCGTCCTCGTAGTCTTCATTTTTGACCACTTTCTCGTCTTTGTTGATTTCATCTGGTTTTTCTTTTCTGCTCTCACTCTTTAGCTCCGCTGCAGACACTGCACCGTCTGATCCTGTGTTATTTGATGGCTTGGGCACGGGGATCTCACTGGCTGGAGGCTCTGACAACGTTTGCATTTTCTCTACCGCCAGGGGATCGAGCACCAGCTGTTTCCCCTTCTTGGATGCAGAACTGGTGACCTTCAGAAAGTGACCTGTGACCATCATGTGAGTGGTGAGCTGCTGCAAGGTATCATGGGAACTCCCGCACTCCATGCACTTCAGGATCTGGGATTTGCAGGCCTCAAACTGCCAGGTATAGCTGGCCCCGTTCTGGTAGCCATAGCGGTTGTTAGAGGATAACTGCAGGTTGGCATTTTTCTGAGGAGAAAACGTATCGGCAAAAGACCCGGTGGTAGAGTCCGGGGAACAAGGTCGGTTGACGTCAAAAACGCGTTTCTTTGCAGGAGTGACCATTTTTGAAGAAATGGTTGGTACGGGCTCCTTCAAAGGCACTTTTTGGTAATGCTTTGTTTTGATCATGTGGACACTCAGATCTTGCAAGGAGTCAAAGGAGTCACCACAGAACATACATTTGAGGACCTTTTGTGCATCTTCTTTGTCCATGTCCTGAAAGGCCCTTTTTCGGGGCTTTGAGTAGCTGGTTGGTCTGTGCTTGTCTTTTTTGCGGTTGTCATCTTGGTAGTGACCGGTTTCATTCATGTGTACTGTTAACTCGACTAAGGTGTCGTACGCCGCACTGCACTGTCTGCACCGAAACCGGCTGGCTCCCGTGAAGACCGTTCCGCACATTTTGCTGCTCTGCCTGTACAACTGGACGGAACTGAAAAGGTTGGGTTTGGAGACGGGTCTGGAAGGTAGGCTCTGTTGCAAGCTTTTTGACAAAGCATCCTGGTGCCAATCAAAGTCACTTTTATTGCCTCCATTGCGGTTGTCGCAGCTCCTCCGTTCGCTGTTAGATAACTTGAGACCGAGCCCTAAGCCTGTCCAATAGGAGTCTGTTAGGATGTTGGCATAGACTGCAGTCATTTTATCCATGCAATTGTGCGCCTCCTTCTGAAGTTTAGGGTGGGCGTTCGTTTTCTTTTCCGGGGCATCTTTACAGCAGTTGCTTTTAATGTCCGCCACTTGGTCACTGGCATCGCTCAAGAGAGATTCATTTTCTGCATCTTGATTAGACAGATGACTGCCTGGAGAGTTCTGGTAGCTAAAGCTACCTTTTTGCTCGGGGCCTGTTTCTACTTCCTCATCCGTTCCAGTGTCATTGCCGCCCTGAAGTTGAGCTACTGAATTGCCGTCTTCATCCTCTTCCTCCTCCTCTTTTATGTCCTCCTCCTCCTTCAATTCTTCCTCTTGGACATAACCTGAAATAGAACCGGAACACGTGAAATGCAGGTCAAGCACCAGGCTTTAATTTCTCGCACTGCGTTGAGAATATACCACACCCAACTCAAGGTTCATTTCACCTTCACTTCATGAACTATTAATGCAAGCAGCAGTAAGGGCCAAATGATGCCTTGTGTGGAGACTACTGCTCCTTACTGAGGGAGAGAATCATGATTCTTCACAGCTTTTCAAGCTCCCTAGTTGATCATTACATGTTTTAGGCATCTTATTCAAGCTGGTTTGGTGAGGGACAGCTTTTGGATTTATGCCTCTGACTTTCAGGTGCCAATATATTATCTCCTACCTGGCTTTCAAGAAAAAGAGGTTGGCTAGACACAGAAGTAGAAAATCGGACCCTCGCCATCCAGTTGATGGCTCGGATATCACGACATCTGGGTGTGACTATCTGGCTGTCAAACTAATTGTGAATGTTATGAAGTCATCTGGATGCCAAGCTACTCCACCTGATACAGATGAAAAATCTTTTAATAGGAGAGTGTGACATATGGCTTTCTGGAAAAGCAGAACATTATGGTGGAAGTCTAGAAACTAAAGGGAGAGTTAACCTAGAGTATATAAATAACATCCCAAAACTAGACCTAAAAGGCGAGTTTAGTGAACGCTATCTTATAAAGAATAAAAATTGAAAGGTCTAGGTAAGAGTAGGATAGTTGTGGGTCTGTTATGGTTTCTTTAATTTCTAAACTGAGCACTTATTCCAGTGCTCTACCAAGAGTAAGCGTTGAATAAATACCACTGACTGATTGAATTAGATGACATAGGGATATATATGCAGACCGATCTTCACCTGACCCTTCAAATAAGCAAATAGAGGCCTGTGATTTTAAATGCATGCCGATTTGCAGTTAGGCATTACAGACTAACAACTGCATACTTAATTTGTGGATACAAAATGCTATTTGCAGCTGCTCTCGGTATAAGTAATTATGTGGGCACAAATGTTGTGGGAGGATAAGCGAATAGATAGACCAACAGCGATCAACCTAAACAATGCATTTATCTTGCTTTTTGCAAGGGATTTAGTTCTTGGGTTCCAAAAGGGGAGAGAACTGGGGAGGTTTTCACTTCACTTGGCAGCATTCTTACTATTTCATTTCTGCAATTTCCTCTTATATCCTACTGATGGGAAGAGGGCCCTCTCACCCACCAATAATTTTACCACTGATATACAGTGCCTATTCCCGGGCATATGGTCTGACAACTTATGTAGGCAGGGTTTCAAAATTCCCTAAAGAGGATAAAATAATTAGATGAGTGAAGAAGGAGTAAATGTGTCCTATATACCTTGATGCATGGATAGGGAGTTAGGAAGGGAAGAGTTGAGAAAAGAGAGGTAAGAGTTGGGAGAGATTGGAGATAGAGCTTACATATCAAACAATGGTATCTACTGAGCACTTACAGTGTGCAGAGCAGAGTCTCTCTGAAAGAACTAACTGGGGGATTGGCTGACGTTTGCTGATTGTACTCACATACAGTAAAAGTGGAAGTTCCTCGCCAGACTGATCACACTAACTACACAGAACTCATAAATGAGAAAAGCAAGTGAAAAACATCACAAGAAAAATAAGAATCCACTGAATTCAGCTCCCGCTGCGGTCAAGGTTGTGCTCTGAATCTCAGAGTTTAGAAATAAAGCACCCTACTTGTTGTGAATATGGGTTTACGTGCACCCAGTAGGAAAAGAAATGTCTTTCTTGCTGACATTTGGAAACTGACTACGAGAGCCCATCCATTTCTCACAATCTACTTTGTCCTTCTAAACGGATTCACCAGAAGGAAAAGTATCAGACAACCAACACCTCCCCCACAATACAGATAAAATTTTCTGCTTAATTAGGCATTGACATGTTTACTATAACTTTTACAGAAGAATAACTCATGCTGAGAGGTCCCTTTCTGTTTTTCTCCATAGCGTGGAGACCACAGCTAATGAAAAATATAAGGTAACACATGATAAGCCCCCACAGAAACTTGCCAAGGCATTAGTCAAAGTGAGTGTAGTTTAATAATGGCTAAAGATGATAGGCAACTTAAAAAACACAACCACACTTTTATTCTGAACAATTTAAACCGTTCGCTTTAAGTGATTTCGATTGCTATTGACACTTTATGAAGACAGTGGGGGCATCTGGAATGAAGACGATATGGATAAAAAATGAATATCTGCCTCTCCTTCTATCAAAGACTTAGGAGCAGCGTGGCTTAGTGGAAAGAGCACAGGCTCGAGAGTCAAAGGACGTGGGTTCTAATCCCCGCTCTGCCATATGTCTGCTGTGTGACCTTGGGCAATCCACTTAACCTCTCTATGCCTCAGTTACCTCATCTGTCAAATGGCGATTACGACTGTGAGCCCCACGTGGGACAACCTGATTACCTTGCATCTACCCCAGCACTTAGAACAGAGCTTGGCACCTAGTAAGCGCTTAACAAATACTATAATCATCATCTTTATCATCATCACCCATATGTATAACTGAACAAACTTGTAGGGCATCAATTTATACAGTTCAAAGCTTTTTCAATAGGAAAAAACATTTATAATTAGATTTCTCTTTTATTTCCACACAGTGCTTTAGGCGGGCTTCACTGTCCATAGCTTGTAAAGAGGTCATTTAGGCACTGTTTGATAAAGTCTGTGTGAGTATTCTACTCATGGTTTTATAGTCCTCTATTTAGTGTGAGCACACTGGCTTCTGTTCCCTCTACTAGGAATATTCAGGGATTGATAATATTTCACTGTAAGGGGCAGAGTGCCCTCTGCCTGTATAAGCAGCATTCGCAGAAGCCCAGGTGAGATCCCTCAAGGAGAGAGGGCAGCATGAGGACTCCAACCAATTGACTGAAATACCGATGGCCACCTGGGCATCCTCTATCAGTGTTCATAGGTGCCGTGATGAATTGTTTGGCAAATGCCACTTTGGGACTCTCTGAGGTGCCACTCTTCACGGGTAATGGCATGTGTCAACTTCGAAGCATGGATGAGTATGTACCCTTGGGTGTATCTGTGAAGGGATGTTAGGAATGAGGATATTTACATAGTATGTGTTTGTGAGGCATGGGTCAAACTGGGTCATACATATGAACTTGATTTTGCAAATGTAAAATCCACCGGTTAATTTAAGAACACATGAGCTGGTATAGATGGGTCTCAGTACGGCTTTGTCAAACAGGCTTGGGACTGGCCTTAGGTGCAGGCCATGGAATGGAGAAGTGGGCTCAGACTGGTAAAGTGGTTCATGTCCCCATTGGTTTCAGATCCTTTTGAGCCTCCGGTTAGTGGCAGCTAGAAGCAGCGTGGACAATGGAAAGACCCGAGGGCTTGTGAGTCAGATGACCTGGGTTCTAATCCCGACTCTGCCACTTACCTGCTGTGTGACCTTGGGCAAGCCACTTAACTTCTCTGTGCCTTACTTACCTCATCTGTAAAATGAGGATTGAGACTGTGAGCCACATGTGGAACAGGGACTGTGTTCAATCTGATAACCTTGTATCTACCCCAGGGCTTAGAACAGTGCTTGGAACATGGTAAGCACTTAATACCACAATTATTAATTATTATTATTTGTGTAACTGAACTGAGTTGGGGTGAGGGGGAGACGCTGCAGACAGGAAACAGGCATTGCTCTTCTGCACTGTTAGTTCATGGGCACAAAAAACTCCAATTCCCCAAAGTCCTCAGATATAACCATGCATGTGTAAACCATCCTGGTCTTTTTTCCCCTGGAGAACTAATCAGATTTAGTTGGATGTTGGTCCCTGTATGAGCCCAATACTTATCCACTTTGGTTGGTCCATATCCTACAATTTCACTCTGTAACTCTGTTGAGTGAATGAGGGAACAATGGATTATAATGATATCTTGACTTTCTAAAACTGCTTTCATTTTTTTCAAAGCACTTTCAGATCCATTATCTCATAGCTTTCTTCACAACATCTCTGTGAGGTAGGGGTAATTAGCATTATGAGTTCCATTTTGTGGATGAGTAAACTGAGGTCCAGGGTGGTGCTCCTTTGAAGGCAGAAAACATATATCTTTATTCTGTGACTTGTCAAGTGTCCTGCAACAAATGGGTGCTCAATACAAACAAATTCTACTACCTCGGAGGTTGTGATTGGCCCCAGTTCACAAAACAGGCAGGTCATCCAGTTAGTACTAGAACCTCTGGTTCCTGGCCCCAGGTTTTCTACACTAGATCACAAATGTTTCCAACAAAACAAGATATCCTTAGATTCCAAAGAAACAGACATCTTTAGATTGTAAGTCCCTTGAAGGGAAGGGACCATGTCCAAGCCCCATCTGTGTCTTCTCTCCCAGTACTTCGTATATTGCTGCGCACACAGTAATCACCTAACCAATAATTTTGCTATAACCTCTTTTCACTCATGGCACTCTCCCAGACCACACTGGAGGCATCAGTTTCCAAAAGTTTCTTACCAGCAGAAACTGAAATAAATTCTCAATTAAGGTCCCAAATGAGCAGTCCTCCTAAGGCAATTAGAAATTAGAACTCCTCCATCTTGAATCTTTAGGTGACAGCTTATCTGGAAGGTAGTGTGGGTTTCACTTGCCCAGTTCCTTGCTACTCAGGTTGCCGGGCAAGTTTGAGAAACCAACTCTACGGTGGCCCGATTTCTCGTTCTGACTTCACAGACAAAGCAATAATGAGGCAATACATTTCCCCCTAGAGGACTATGGGGTTTCTCTACCCTGACTTGAGACAGCTCATCTTCTACCTAGCAAGGACCAAAGAATTGTTGGAGGATGGTTCATTTAGAGCTTCAATGACAGACACTTTGAGGGCAGGGATCATGTCTAGCAACTTTGTTGTACTCTCCCATAAGCCAATGGAGGGACTGGAGCCAATGGGGTCATGAACAACTTTACCAGTGTGAGCCCACTTCTCCATTCCATGGCCTGCTCCTTAGGCCAGTCCCAAGTCTGTTTTACCAAGCCGTACTGAGATCCATCTATACCAGCTCATGTGTTCTTAAATTAACCAGTGGATTTTACATTTGCAAAATCAAAATCTTACCTGTGTACTCTTTTCCCAGCATTTAGTACAGTGCTCTAAACACAGTAAGCACTTAATAAATTATATTACTATTATTATATTACTACTACTCTCCTAAGCATTTAATATAGTATTCTGCACATGGTAAGCTCTCAATAAATACCACCAATCGACTGATTGGATAGTGTACCAAGTTACTCCTTATTGGAGGAATCGGAAACCTTAGAGGGCAAAGAGTTTTCAATTGTTTATGCTTATCTGGGAAAGTCATAAAAGTGGCTGTTTTGTGTTTCAGTTAAAAGCATTAGAAATTGTAAAATTCAATTTAGTATCTCATTGTTTCAGCTCCCCCAAGTAAGGCAGGCTTTTGGTGAAATTGTGCAAAATAATTCATTGGTGTGATGAAGTTAGATATCAAGTTTCTATAAGAAGCATATCTTTGTGGTTGAGTTGAAAGTCCCATAATACGGCATTTGCAGTAAAGACACGGAGGTTTCAAAATAGTGGCACAGTGGGACTAGTTCTTACCCGAGCGACATTAATAGATCCAGCAGTAGAGTTTCAAAAACTAATCAGGGTTTGGCCAAGGCCTGACTTGACATCCGATTCAGTTGTGACATGAGAGTCTTCGCCAATATATCACAATTTCTAAATGGCCATTTAAAATTTGATAAAGAACTATGATGCCAACTAAGAACTATATGGAGGAGGTAATTGATCAGATCAAGACTATTTCTCTACACCCCCAGCAGGAGTACTGTATTACAAGAGATAAAGTGTGGACCTCCCGCCATGATAGTCTAATAGTTTGGTGGCTATGGTCTAAAAGACTGTTAATATGTATATTATTATTGGCACTAATTGGCACCCTCGTTGGCAGCCCGAACAAAGAGTTAGAAGATTAAATGTTCATGGAAATGTAACTCTCTTTCATCCCTTCTAGAGCTGGGATGAGGGATGCTAGGAGGGCATTGGTCGGGGGAGACTTATGTTCCTGCTCTGCTCCTCAGAAAGGACGGCAGTCTCTGGAGCTTGAATTCAGCTCCCTTTCTTAGCCTGACATCCATTCATAACACACACACGTACACACACACCTCTAAGCTTCACGCTTTAAGCGATCCTGGGAACGATTTCGGTTCACGCACATTTTTAAAGAGGTTTTTTGTCCTTAGGAGGAAAAATAAAATCTGTTGCATAATTTTTTTTCTTGACGTACACATAACTCTAGTGAAAGTAAGTGGGACTTGTGCAGACAGACCAGAGGGGTCTGTTCACTTCTATAAATGAATAATACCAAAAGTGAGTAAATAGAGATTTTGGTTTAGAGCAATCTCAAAGAATGAGGGAGCACAGTAAGGAGGCCGCTTATCCCAGATCTGCCACTTGTCAGCTGTGTGACTGTCGGCAAGTCACTTAACTTCTCTGTCCCTCAGTTACCTCATCTGTAAAATGGGGATTAAGACCGTGAGCCTCACATGGGACAACCTGATTACCCTGTATCTACCCCAGAGCTTAGAACAGTGCTCTGCACATATTAAGTGCTTAACAAATACCAATTTTATTATTATTATTATTATTAGCAAGAGCACCATAAGTGGTCTACCTTTATGAGTTGAGTGCTTTTTGAAGGTCATTGGGAGCAATAAGATCTGCTCTCCTTCTATAGAAGCTTCATTTTCCTGCGACCTCTCTGCAAGTGTTGTAAGTATATATCAGGTTAGGTTATATGCCATAGAATATATCTGCTCAACGCATACTTTGATACATAGTCATTTTCTAAAGGTAACATGACTGTTCTTAAATGCCAAGTTCTTCTAAACATCATGCACTACTTACACCCCAGTATTTTCCATCTGTAAGAAAGAATGATTGATTGCTGGAATGTGGGATTGTCACCTTCCAACCCCAAATTACTGAGAAGTTATGCAAGTTTAGAATGTGTCTATATAGGCAAACTGAAGCAGAATGTTGACGCTATCTGCTGGCTAGCGAAATAAAAAACCCTGCTGTTATCAATAGCAGTAATAATAGTTATATAGCATTTATTAAGCATTTATTATGTGCTAAGTACTGGTTTAGGGACAAGGTTATGACAGCAGACATAATCTCTGCTCCACTTGGGCTCACATTATATCTTATTCCCATTTCCTTGAAGAAACTGAGGCCTAAAGAGCTTAAATGGCTATTCCCAAGGTCACAGAGTAGACTAAGCTGAAAGCTGAAACTCAACCCCAGGTCTCCTGACTCCCAGGCTCTTTTCATTACACTATGTTGCCTTCCTGTTGAAGAAAATAAAATTGCTTTTTGAACTGAATGAATAATCCAGATTGGCACTTTATATTAATCAATCTAGCTGGATAATTCCTTAATTTACTACTTCACCTGTGTGGTTATGGGATTGGTATCACACAAATTAATATTAATGAGCCTTAATTCTCCCTGATAATCAAATGTTTTGTAGCTTTTCACCACAGTTGCTTGCATGTCTCAATTACTCGCAGTGGTGGGGAAAAGCTGAGTGTGACCTGCATCTCCTTCAACCTTGGCAGGGCCCAATAGTCAGAAATAGGGTCCAGAGAGGTAGAACCTCAGAGGAGAGACAAAAGAGACAGGGAGAAAGGAATAGAGAGAGTGAGAAAACAAGACAGGAAGAAAGGAAGAGAGAGAGTGAGAAAGCCAAAGAGAAGCTCACAGAGAGAAGCCAGCAATGAATCCTAGCCCCAAATTAAATAATTTTTTTTAAAAAAACCCCACTGAACACTACAGGCCAATTTTAAAGCAATGGAAGTACAAACAAAAAATCTGAAGTGTGTGGATTTGACAGAATGGCAGAAAAATGGTTTCGATGTGGAAACGAAACTGCCAAACCTGGGGATGCAATCAAGTACAGCTCAAGTCAGCAACGGATGATAGTGCATGTGTAGACAGCTGGGAACGTTTAGTCACATTGTGCAGCTGGTTTAGCTGCAGAACCTGACAGCAAGCAGCCCCCCAGTGCTGCTGCTTGGTAAACATGATTACCTTTAGACTGCTACTTTATCTTGTTGGTTTGGCAGTGTATTACTAGTAAGTGCAGGATAAGGGCAGACCAAGAGACAGCGATTCCCTTGCTTTTCCTCCTCGGGTTTGTTAGAGGGAGAAGGTGAGGAAGGTCAGTAATTACAGTCTGCCTTGTCCAAAACACTTCAAGGAGAAGGTAAATGAATTTTGTACCCAGTGTTGCAAACTTCGACAGGTGATTGTTTGCCCTTAAAATTGATTCCTAGAACTGACTGGCTGGCCTCTATAGTTTTCATACGTTGCTCTGTCCGCGAAGAGGATACAACCAGCAGCTGCCCTTGAGCTTCGACACTGTCTATGGACTCTGTCTCTGAATCTCAGGAACTTTTCCGTTCCTGCTCTCCGACCCAGATACTAAACTAGGAGTCCTACGGGTGGTCCCCAGAGGCCAGGCAGAATGGTAGCAGGATGGGGGCAGGGGAGGGAGGCGGGCAGGCAAGGGAGGTGGGCAGGGAAGGGAGGCGGGCAGGGTAGGGAGGCGGGCAGGGCTGTCAGTACCTCTGCACATCAGCTGGTGATTGTGTGGATATGTGGGCCAATCAAGAGGCATGCGTGAGGATACTAGCATGATAGACCGACTCCTGGGTCCCTAGAAACCCAGCCTATAGTTGGCCAGGAGAACAGACCTTAATTAAATCAAAATACACTCATTCTCATTTGTTAAAATGAAAATAACTGTGGTTCTTAAGCAGCGGGTTTCTCTGATTTTATATTTTTTTGTCCAAATTGCCTTGTGGTTTGCCTGGTATAGGGAATCAAAGTTCAGACTCTCATTCACCCACTGGTTTACCCAGTACACTCCCCTGCAACATCTCAAAGGGGACTGTGGAACTTTTGCTCACTCAGCAATCTTATTGAAAGGCACAATCAGGAAGGCTGCAAATACTGTTCAGAATTATTTATGGGAGAATAACATAAAGGATGTAGAGTTTAGTGATTTGGGGGATTTATCAACTAAAATAACTTCACATGTTTGAAGGCGTGAACTTCTACATCTCTGTACTCAGCAGTGATCCCCAAAGTTTCAGATCCTTACCAGGTTGATCCCCTCTTCTTTCCTGCAGGCAGGTAGAGAATTAGCGTGGCCTAGTGGACAGAACATGGGCCCGGGAGTCAGAAGGACCTGGGTTCTAATCCCATCTCCTCCACTTACCTGCTCTGTGACCTTGGGCAAGACACTTAACTTCTCTGTGCCTCAGTTATCTCATCTATAAAATGAGGATTAAGGCTGTGAGCCCCAGGGGTTGTATCCAACTTGAATACCTTATATCTACCCCAGTGCTAGTAAAGTGTCTGGGACATAATAAGCCCTTAACATAAACCACAATTATTATTATTTAAAGGTGAAGGGGATGCAAACCTGAAAGAATGAGGTCTTCTAGAACTCCCTGCCCACTTCCTGAAGTCAAATTCTAGTAAACAATATTGAGGGACAATTAAACAAAGAGATGATACATTCCTAATATCAAGTGTAAGAAAGGGACTATTCTTAAAACTGACTACTTCTGGCACAGAAGACATATTCTTTCCATTAGAACACAAAGGTTGGCATGTTAGTCATGAATTAGTTTTAGGTCAAAAAAAATCCTCAGGAGAGACTGGAATTTCCCTCCAAATTGTTATTTTTTAATCTCTGGTTTTCCACTGAGTGGAAACTATTTTCTGTCAAATTTGAAGCATTTTTCCACCCACAGGAACATTTCTCACATATATGTGTATGAATAGATGTGCATGTATACACACGTAGACGTAAAGATTCAAACACAAACTGACATGTGTGGGTGAAAGAGAAGGGGAGAAAGTGGAAGAAAGGACGGAGAGGGAAGGAGGGGTAGAGACAGAGAGAGTTAGTTTGCACATATAGTTCTTTCCAAGATTGGAAAGTTTATTCTTTTGCCAAGAAAAGGGACAGTGAATCATTGTCCAGAACAACCTTTACAATCCATGTAAAACTAATACACCATCTGCACTTTTTCAGACACATATTCCAATTTTACTTGAAATAACATCATTAGTACTGCAATCCCACAGTGCTAGAAGGTGATCTTGTTTCCTTCTTGCCTGGCTTGAACTCAAACATCTTTTCTTTTTTGGCAAAAGCTTTTTCTTTCTCTGAAATATTTCATGCAGATAATGGATAATGACCACTTCTCATTGCTTTTCTCAAAAATGTCTAACTGCATTAGCTAACAAAAGACAAATTTTAACCTGGTTCTTTGTCTGAGTTCAGGGCTCTGGCTACATCCCATTTAAAAAACCAACGGAGAAGATAAATTGGCATTGGCAGGCAACTCTCTCTACCTACTCTAATCCAGGGGATGGTCAGGAGGTTCATTGCTTATCTTAGAATTATGGGAGTCAAAGATGGAAAAGACCTATTGTGTCCTCTAGTGGATGTAGGATACTTCAGGGGGGAAACGATTCCCTTCTAGGACATTTTCAGTGCTTTTCCAATCTAGTTGTAAATGCCTCATGGGTTCCAACAGTTTCCTCCTGGTAGCTATTTGGCAACCTAATAAACCTGACCCCCTGGAGTAATTTAATACTCTGCCTAAACTGTCCCATTTTTCCACTGTTGGAATCATTTAAAGATTCAAACTAATAAAATCCTTATGGTAACAGAGGAGGTCTTTATGGAGTGACGTTGAACTTTATCTGGGACACAGAAGGTGTTGACTTTTGGAATCAAAGATCACACCCAAACTCTAAAGGAAATATTCTATGATACATAAAGGTATGGCAATATGCCAGGGTGGTATGGAGACTAAAATTTGGCAGAGAGCTTCCAGTCAGTCAACAGCAAGAATAGACTCCTCTACAGTCAATTTTAGAGACTGGCTATAGCCTCATCCATTAAGGAGCTGACATTTGAATAGCTTCAGGTTAGATGCTTATGATGATGCCATTTATAAATCAAACTAACCTCTTGGCGAACAAGGCCTTTGCCATGTACCCTGCCCATCTGCTTCCTTCCTTTCCCTCCAGGGTTTCCCTGTCCTCTCCATTGTCAATTTCAGTTCGGTAAACTCTTCAAGGGTCGAGGCTGTGGTCCTCCAATTCTATTGCATGCTCCTCCTGTGTGTCTAGCAGGAGGAGGAGTAGTTGCATTTATTAAGCAACTGTATTAGGTGCCAGGAGAGCTCATTGTGGGCAAGGAATGTGTCTGTTTATTATCTCCCAAGCACTTAGTACAGTGCTTTGCACACAGTAAGTGATCAGTAAATATGACTGAATCAATGAGAGATGATGCAGATGGGAATTAGACATAGTTCTGTCCCTCAGCGGGTTTGCAATTTAGGACTTTAACACATCGGGAGTGATGAAACATTAAAGCACAACACCAATAGACACACAAAATAATCTCTACTATGTACTCAATTCTGATGAGAAAAAGGAAGATACTGGTTTTGGGAATTAATCTAGGTGGAAAGGTAATGGACAACAGTCCCAAGTTAAGTCCTTTATAACTAAACATGAAACTCCTGAAAGGGAGATCTTCATCATATGCATGAGTAGTATCTCATGCAACACTAGTCAGCAATACTAGGATGATGGTTTGTTCCCATGATGTACAAAAAGACTATCCATTTTGGTGATGATGCATTTTCTTTCGGCAAGTGTTTATTCCTGAATCTATCTTCCGGTACCTCCGCCTAACTGAAGCTCTGATCAAGGAGTGAACCTTTCTCCTGATTGCCAAATAGGCTGGTCTATCTGATGATGATAATAATGGTATTAATTGTAGTATTTATTAAGCACTTATTATGTGCCAAGCACTGTTCTAAGCACTTGGGTAGATACAAGGTAAACAGGTCTGACACAGTCCCTGTCCCACATGGGGCTCACAGTCTTTATCTTCATTTTACAGATGAGGTAACTGTGGCACAGAGGAATTAAGTGGCTTGCCCAAAGTCACACAGCAGACATGTGGCAGAGCCAGGATTAGAATCCACATCCTCGGACTCCCAGGCCCGTGCGCTTTCCATTAGGCCAGGTTGTCTTCCAACAGTCTGCTGCTTATCACATTGTTTCAGCCTATGCTTCCTTGCCTTGCTTCAAGAAACACTGGTTCCTTTCCCTGCTTGGTTTTACTTATTTCAGTTTAGATGCCCTACCAACACCTATTTTCCCCACATATTTCCTCCAAAAAAATCTGTGTTTGGCAGCACTAGGAAGAGGAGAGAAAATTAAACAAAAGGCAATAGTTTTGGCACCTGTATCAAAATATAGTATAACTGCTACTGGAATACAGCAGACATTTCTGGTTGCTGCATTTTTAGGAAGGACACAATATTACTAGAAAAG
Organism: Ornithorhynchus anatinus; assembly: GCF_004115215.2. Lineage (NCBI taxonomy): Eukaryota > Metazoa > Chordata > Mammalia > Monotremata > Ornithorhynchidae > Ornithorhynchus > Ornithorhynchus anatinus. The sequence goes on along the minus strand of NC_041735.1, from coordinate 10,331,598 downwards.
GTCTACAAAAAGGGCTACCAAAATGATTCCTGGGCTGGAGAAGGCAGGTGACATGCCCAAGGTCACACAACAAGCAATTAGAAGACCTGGGATTAGAAACCAGGTATTTTGACTCTAAGGCCCATGTTCTTCCACCAGGCCACACTAATTCTCTTTTTCACCAATATGCACCCAGTTTATCAGTCAGTAGTATTTAATAAGTACTGAGTTTCTTGGAAAGCTCTATGCTAAACATTTGGAAGGGTACAAGGGAACTAGTAGACATAATCTGTGTCTCCATGGAGTATAATCTAAAAGGGAAGATAGGCATCAAAATGAATTTCAGACAGGAGGAATGAATTTCAGAAATAGAGAATGGAAGACATATATGCAAGTGCTATGGACGGTTCTGAGTACTTCAGTGTTTGGGTGTGTTTTTGATCAGCTCTTTTTCTAGAAAAATTTCAGCGTGTTCAGAGTATTCTCAATAACCATATTTTTTCTAGTAAATGTAATGGCTTTATGCCACAGGAAAAAAAGAAATAAAAAAAGTAAGGATGCATGGATCCTGCTACCCTTTTAGCTCTTTGAGGACAGGTAACAAGCCTATCCATTCTTTTGCATTCTCCCAAATGCTTAGTTGTAGTAATAATTGTATTTAAGCACTTCCTGTGTGCAAAACACTGTCCTAAATGCTGAGAACAGATATACAGGTGAGAAGTAAACATGGGTTCCTGGCACTCAAGAGGCTCCCAGCCTAAGAATAAAGGGGGAAGAGCAAGGGCAATGGACACAAAAGGAAAAAAAAAAACAAAAACACAAAAGCTGTTTGGTACTGTGGCTTGGTCAGCAGAGTTTCAGGCTTCCTGTGGCTCAGAGTCCAAAAGTCACTGCCACAGTAATCGCCTCAGCTATGGCCTCCACAAGTACAGTGCTCTGCACACAGTTAGAGCTCAATAAATACCACTGGTTGATGGATGGGGTTGAAAATGATAACTCACATTATTTTGTGGAAATGAGTGACCCTATATAAACAGTGAGTCTGAGCTTGGCCAGACACCTCATTTCATAACTAAATTTAACAACATTTAGGCCTAAATTCTAGGAGGCTAAGATTTCAGGTTGTTTTTCAATCTTCGTAAATCAGTACTCTTTATCAACCAGCTGAAAATTCCCATCAGGTTTCTAACTTTCTGATTCAGGTGAAAAAGTATCTAGTTGTGAATTGATTCCACAGATAAGAATGGCCATAGCTTGGTGGCAAATCTGGGGAAGTGGGAAATTTTCTCTTTTGAAGAATGAAACTAGCACACATGTAAAAGCTTGTTATTACTGTACTTGAGTGCTTACTTTGTGTCAAGCACTGTTCTAAGTGCTGGGGTAGGTACAAGTGAATCAGGTTAGGCATAAGCCCTGTCCCACAAGAAGCTCAAAATCTTAGTATGAGGAAGAACAGGATTGACTCCCCATTTTACAGTTGAGGAAACTGAGACCCAGATTAGTTAAGTGAGTTGCCCAAGGTCGCACAGCAGGCAAGTGGCAGAATCAGGTTTAGAATCCTGGTCCTCTGATTCCCAGGCCTGTGCTCATTCTACTAGGCAACAGTGTTCCTCTCATGAGTTCATTTTCTCTAAAAATGTGGCCATCTTCTCTAAATACAGTTAAAATTGGGGCTTCCTTCATCATGGGTTATAAAACTATGGCAACGTTAGAAATGGATGCTGAAGAGGAATAGGTTTTTTGTGGGGGATTGCTGGAGAAGGATGGTTGGTAGCCAAAACTGTATTTTGTTTCTTAGGAAAGAATAGGAACTTTAGCCCCGTTTACTCCCCAAATGTGTTATCAAGTGAAGTGAGATGAAAGTATTAGAAGAGCCTAAAAAAGGGATGTGTTAAAATATAATACTACATTATATAATTTTGCCTCGCATAGGTGAGATGTGAGTAAATGGAACTAATGTAAAAAGGTGTTAGTTATGTAGTGTAAATGGAAAGCTGAATTTTAATTTTAAAAGATATGCTTCCTAATGTATTTGCTCAGGAGCAGAAGAGATAGAGTTTTTATGTTTTGTTGTTAAACGAGAATATTATTATTCCCTTGTAAAAGACTGTGGACATGGCCACCTTTGGTTTTAAGCAAGCTTAGTGGAGAGAGGATAACACTGAGGGAATGATTTCAGAGACTGTGTGTTTTATGTTTGTGACTATCTCTCTCTCTCTCCCTCTCATCCTCCCCCACCCCTCCTCCCCCCACCTCTTTGAGAATAGGGCTCAACAAGAGAGTTTTTTGGGGTTTTTTTTTTGGGGTGGGGGTGGCTTTTTGATTTCATCATGACCTGAGAATGACAAATTTTTCTTGACCTAGGGGCTGAACTTTCTTAAATACACCTTGGAAAGACCACAGAATAGTCTCTCTATGGGATTTCAGTATCTGTAATTTATTATAATGTCTGTCTTCCCCTTTAGACTGTAAGCTCTGTGTGGGTAAGGATCATGCCTACCAACTCTGCTGCACTCTTCCAGGTGCTTAGTAATAATGATAATGTTGGTATTTATTAAGCGCTTACTATGTGCAGAGCACTGTTCTAATATACAAGGTAATTAGGTTGTCCCACATGAGGCTCACAGGCTTAATCCCCATTTTACAGAAGAGGTAACTGAGGCACAGAGAAGTTAAGTGACTTGCCCACAGTCACACAGCTGACAAGTGGCAGATTGGGAATTTGAACCCATGACCTCTGACTCCCAATCCCGTGCTCTTTCCACCAAGCCACGCTGCTTCTCTGAGTACACAGTACTTAGTACACAGTAAGCACTCCAATACCATTGACTCTATTCTTACCTAGAAAAATGAGAAAACATATTGTTGCATGACTAAATCAAACTTTCCAAAGTAGTCTAAAATAATCTTTCAATCCTTTCAAAGTGGAGAGAAAGATAAAAATTTGACTTTCATCAGCCTCCCTTTGTACGTAGTGTTTATATATAATACTCCTAAATACTCTGTGGCACAGTTTCCTGGGTTTGCAAGTTCAAACATCCATTTCCTATGCACAGAAGGCACAGGTGAATTGACAAATGGGTAAAATTTAGGTACTAACTTTCAAAATGGCACAGTTGAAAAGACTTGATAAAGTGAAAACAGTTCACACATTTTTCAGGTGTTGGTGATTAGCTTCAGTTTCTTTGGGAAAGGTTGGTTTAAAGATATGGATCTGCCTAGCAACTGTCTTTTTGAACCATAATTTTCCAGAATGAGCAAGTTTAGAGCATATAAGCAGCAGCTTTCTGAGCCTTTGCAGTCTATTGTGTCAATAATCTGCATATTTAAGAGTCCCTACATACTCGTTGAGACGATAGATAGAGCCGGTACAGTCTATTGGGTCAAAAATCTGCTTTTAAATAGTCTATATACACAGTCTGTTGGGTAAATAACGGTACTTTTAAAAAGTCCCTAAATATGTAATAACATGATAAATCACAAAAGCTCCTGAAGAAGCAGCTCTGCTACCAATGATCAGGAAAATAATGTGCATTTTAACAAGCCACTTACAAATGATCCCATTGCTCCCAACCATGTGACTACCTATTTTCTTTGTCTATTCCTTCATATTCAGAGGAAAAAAGCTCAAAGGAAATGAGCACAAGCATATGCATAAAAAAGCACCCCCAAAACTGTCTTAAAAGGAATTCTATCTGATAAGCATCCATGCAAACACAAGTGATAAGGGTGCTATCTTTCAGAGTAGGAGGGTAACAAGGTCTTTGTAAAAGATGAGCTTCTCTGGGAGATAGTCTTTGAAAAAACAAGGCCAAAACAGCCAGGAGAGGGATAGGGAGTCCAAAAGAGAGAGAGAGATGACTGTGAGTAAAGGGGAAAAAAAAGGTCATAGGGTCAACAGATATACATCCACAAGCCCCTGAAAACTTTATAGAATACTGATAGCAATAATTCATAATTTTGTGACCGTCCTGCTTTATGCAGGCTAACTGGTCAACTTAGTAAGGATGGAAAAGTCTATTTGTTGCTCAGAGTTTTAACCATTTTCCCTCGATGGAATTAGAGGTCTGTAGTTCTAAACAGAGGTTAATTTGTGTTGGGGCTTATCAAGGGTCTTTTTTCAATGGTATTTATTAAGTGCTTACTATATGCCAGGCCCTATACTAAACTCTGGGGTGGATACCAGCAAATGAGGTTGGACACAGTCCCTGTCCCACATGGGGCTCGTAGTCTTAATCCCCATTTTACAGATGAGGTAACTGAGGCACAGAAAAGTTAAATGACTTACCCAAGGCCACCCAGCAGTCATGTGGCAGAGCAGGGATTAGAACCCATGACCTTCTGACTCCCAGGCCCGTGCTCTTTCCATTAAGCCATGTTGCACTTTCTTGAGAGATTCAGAACCCTATGGCTTGTGGGTGAAGCCATGAAGCCCTTACTAAGCAGCGCAATATATTCTGTAAAACTAATAGTAATAATAATTATGCTACTGGCTAAGGATTTACCGTGTGGCAAGGACTCTGCTAAATTCTGGGGAAGACACAAGATAATTAGGTTGGACACAGTGCCTGTCACATATGGGGCTCATAGTGTAAGTAGGAGTGGGAACACATATTTAATCTTCATTTTACAGATGAGGAAATTGAGGCACAGAGAAGTTGAATGACTTATCTGAGATCACAGAGCACGTCAATGGCAGAGCTGGGTTTCGAACCCAGATCCTTTGGCTTCCCCACTAGGCCATGCTGCATCTCTAGTAATCCTTTCCTGTCTTCTCCTCCCCTCCTGGGCTATTATTAATTTAGCAACAGTGAATAGATCTCGGAGGAAGCTCTACCCAGAGTTTGTGTCAGATTTTCAAAGGTGTATAAGAGACCCCTGAGCAGGTAAACAAATGAATTGCTGAACTGGGGAAGCAATTTAATTTGGAAATGAATGATGCAGATGCTGATCAGTTAACTGCATCTCATTTTAAGGAACTGTTGTCCAGTGAGGACCTCATCAAATTTCAATGACTCCAGCAAGATGTTCAAAATAAAGTTATGGTGTCCTCCACCAGTTAAAATTTGGAGATTAAGAAGTTTTGTCTCAATTTGTAAGAAAAGGTTGAAGTTTTTAAACAATTGAAAATAAGATCCTGATTGAGAGAGGAATTCAAAGGCATGCCGAGTAGTTCTGAAAGAGTTAGGCTACTACGAGCTACTTTTATGAAGAATAAATGAAGCTTGCTGTTTATTTTAATTTCAACTACTACTATAACAATATATAGTAATACTAATGATACTAGTTACTAGGCACTTACTACCAAGCCCTGGGTTATACACTGGGGTAGATATAAGAAAATCAAATCAGTTATAATCTATCTCACACAGTGCTCACAATCTATGACAGAACACCTTCTTCCCCACCTTCGAAGCCCTTATTAAAATCCCATCTCCTCCAAAAGGCCTTCCCAATTAAGCCTTCACTTCCTCTACTTCCTCTGCCTTCTGCATCATCTTTGAACTTGGATCTGTATTCCTTAAGCAATTGATATTCACCCCAACCTCCGACCCACGGCACTTATATCCATATCGATGATTTATTTTAATGTCTGTCTCCCTTTCTCAGCTCATTGTGGGCAGCTTATATGTCTACCAACTCTGTTGTACCGTGCTCTCTCAAGCACATTTTCAAGGGACATAATCCTAATGTTCATAATTTCCTCTTCTAGACCATGAGCCCGTCGTTGGGTTGGGATTGTCTCTATCCGTTGCCAAATTGTTCTTTCCAAATGTTTAGTACAGTGCTCTGCACACAGTAAGCACTCAATAAATACGATTGAATGAATGAATGTATTGTACAGTACCTGTATACTGCAGTAATAATATTTAGTCCATTTAAGGATTGCTTGAATTCTTCAAGTCTTAATTATGGATATTGCCATCCTGGTTCTGCTACTCCAATGCCTTGGCTATTTTCCTTCTGGATATCAATCAATCATATTTATTGAGCACTTACTCTGTGCAGAGCACTGTACTGAGTGCTTGGGAGAGAACAACACAACAATATAACAGACACATTCCCTGCCCACAACAAGCTTACAGTCTAGAGGGATATAGGCATATATGCTGCAATACCAGATACCTCAAGCTTTTCTTAAACAAGAGAACCTTAATCCCAAACAAATGTTCAAGTTAGACTGCTTGGATGAAGTCATTATGGATTACGATGACTTTATACCTTTCATAATCACGTTTCTGATTCCCAAATCTGCATCTGCAAAGCTTGCTATCCCAGACTCCTGACAAATGTTTAAAGACATACAATTAAAAATCAAATTTCTATAACTTAGATCCTCTATTTCTTCTAATCATTGTAGTGAACAGTCACGTGCTTATCCTCCTAAAGTGCATAATGATGAATCATATAGCACTAGGAGATTTTGTAGAATCGTCCTTAGGGAGTTCAAAGATGATGCTATTCCTGTGTGTTAGTGTGGTTGAAAAGACTGATGCGTGACTGACAGTACCTTTAACATCATGTGCATATAAAGGTTGTCCTTGCTGCACCATTGCATCCACTACTTTCAGTGCCTGGAATCATTTTTGCTTTGCTTCTTGGTGTCATAATCTTCAACATTTCTGCTCTAAATCACCCCATTTCTGACTGCTAGTCTGGTCTGTGCGATGCTGCTGAACGAAGCAGCTACAATGAATTATCTAAAGATTTACTTATTTTATTTTAACAATATTTATCTATCCTACTTGTTTGTAGTCTCACCACTCCGTGTCATCATACGACAGCTATTTGGGTATCATGTTATTGTCTGTTCTTCTCATCCGTCTTGAGCCAGAACGGTTTAAGGTTTGAGGGGCTGAGTATTGCTTCTACACTAGGGGACTTTTGAATCTGTTCTCCTATTTGATGCTAAGGATGGTACATTCGTGGCACGGACAGAACTGCTTTGAAAGCCAGATACAGATAAGCCTGGACATGAGAACTGCTCTAAGGACTTTTGGTTTAAAGCCTGATGACGCATGAGTGATATGCTTTGTTAATCTCTCAGTGACTGTTCTGGCCTTCTTGATTTGGTTTCCTATGTTTTCTAATCTTGCAAAACTGAACCATGGGCTGCCTAGGAAGCAGAATTTGGTCCAAGCACTCAACTATTTACTACTGATGGAATAAGTTAATTGTGTTTAGGCGGCTTGCCAGATTCACTGTTAGCCCATGGTGCTTTGCTGATAATAATACATGGCTGAGACCAATCGACTGTCCAAATGCTGCATCATCAGAATGGATGTTTGGTGTATAGAATTCTAAATCAATCAATGGTATTTATTGAGTGTTCCATACAGAGCACCTTACTGAGCAAGTGAGAAAGTACAATTTAATATAGTCTTCAAGGGAAGGCATTAAAATAGATTAGGGATAGGGGAAATAGTAAGAATATAAGAATATTTACATAAGTATTTTGGGCCTGGGGTATCAAAGTGCTTGAAAAGAACACAGCCAACACAGCCACATAGTCAATGCAGAGGCGATGGTGGATAAAGGAAATAAAGACTTTAGTCTAGGAAGGTCTCTTGGAGGAGATGTGATTTTTAGGGGGATTTTTAAGGTGGGGAGAGCAGTGGACTGCTAGATATGAAGGGAGAGGGAGTTCCAGGCTTGAGGGAGAATGTGGGGCAAACGTTGGTGGTGGAATAGGCAAGATCGAGGTACAGAGAGTAGTGGGATGACCTGCAGATGGGTGAGCACTGTGAAGCAGATGGACGAGGTAGGCCAGCAATTCTCCACAGTTCATGCTCTAAAGTGGAGGAAGTGTACCATGGAGGTGATTCCGTGGCTGTGGATTGGTGGTACGAGATTGACAGAGGGCCAGGGGAATGAGGGAATTGAGTTCAATTGAGAGGGCAGTGTTGTAGGTATGGATTTGTAATGGTGAGAGAAGGTAGGTTGAGGATGGAGACCAGATGGGGTATGATGACTTTAGAAAATTAGGTGGGGTCAAGATCAAAGATCTCAACAGGGGAACAGGACTGATTTGCGGGGAAAGTGCGTATGGGGAAAGAGTGCAGGTCAGGAGGTTGTGATCAGAGAGTGGAATTTCAGAATTGGTGAAGTTAGAGATTGTAGAAGGAGTAGAGAGGATGAGATTAAGCATGTGGCCAAGTTGGTGACTGGTTGAGGTGGGGGGGAGGAGGAGGAGGAGGAGGTCAGTAGAGTTGATGTACCACCCTTTCAATTACTATGTGCCAATCAGGCAGACATTAAGATAATTCAAGTAAAATGGGTATTCAAGAAATTTATCCGTTTCTAGTTTACAAGTCACTTTTCTGCAAATTAGTTTTGAAGAGGGAATGGTTAAACCCCCTAGAAAGGAAAGCATCAATCACCCATTCAGAAATTCTGAAACCAACATTCTCCTTTGCTTTTATGATAAAAGTGGTATTCTTTCTACTATGTATTAATTTCATTTTAGCCAAGCAAATTAAGACGAAATCACTTCCTCCTAAAATGGGCTTCTTCAACTCAAGACACTGACAATTGAAAGCAAATACACTTGCTGGTGGCCAAAAAACATTTCTCTTACTTGAGAAAACAAACCATATTGAAGGACCAGATTTTCAGCTTTTGAAAGGGACAACAGATAAGTACTTTTAAAACCATTTTTACTTTTAATCTCCATGGTTAATTTACTTTTAATCTCCATGCCTCCTCTCAGAAACTTGAAAATAATATTTTTTCTCTATTGATTTTGTTCTTTTTCATTTAGCAAAGATTGATTTTTTTTTTCAGTAAAGAGAGATGGTTAGCATACAGGTGCTCCCCCCTGGCTCTGCAGCTCCAGAGTACAATCTACTGTTTGGTTCCTACATAAACAACAACTAGTCGATTTTTTTTCCCCCTAAAATGAAAGTAGAGGATTTTAAAGGCAGAACAGAAGAGCCATTTTTCATCGGACTGCACAGCAACACATTGTGGGGGTGACAACTAAATGATATTTTATAACTTTTTTAGCACTTTTTTGAATAGTAGAGACAAAACTCAGCTGATATCATTTTTGTTGATATTCTGGACACTTTGGGCACTAACCAAGTTTAGACTCCTTCAATGAATCAGTGGTATTAAGCACATACTATGTAAAAATCACTGTACTGAGTATTTGGGAGAGTACAATTTAGAAAGTAGACATGAGCTCTACCCTCAAGAAGCATGAAATTTAATGGGATTGTAAAAGACTGTGGGATTGAACGGGGAGGAAGGAGAGGGAGGGCAAGTTGCCTTTAGTTTCCTAGCATTCCTGAATCCTGTGGGAACTAAACTAAACATAAGCTCCAGCCTCCACTTAACTGTTCAAGTATCAAAAGAGAGAAAGATTAGCTTGCGGAAAGGGCAAGTCAGACTGGTCAGTTTATCTATGACAGCCCTAATTTGAATATGTTTCTATATTTTCTTTAAAATTGCTAACCTCTAAAAATGGGGGCTTGCCCCATCTAAAAAGAGGCTTGTCATCTTAAACAATCAATCAGTAGTATTTATTGAATGCCTATGTTCAGAGCACTATTTATTTATATTAATGTCTGTCTCCCCCTCTAGACTGTAAACTTGTTGTGGGCAGGAAAATTTGTCTATTATATTGTTGTGTTGTTCTCTCCCAAGGATGTAGTACAATGCTCTGCAAACACTAAGTGCTCAATAAATACGACTGACTGGACTAATAAGCCTCTGAGAGAGAACAACAGAAGTTGAAGACCCTGACCACCTATGGTGTGCACATCACAATACTAGGCACTTGGGAAACTACCATAAAATTAGTAGAAGTGATCTCTCCCTTCAAGGATCTTATTACAGTGTCATTGTGGGGAGGGGAAAGAGACACTAAAATAGTCACAAATAGGAGGCAATTAAATTGACTATAAAGATATGTTCATAAGAGCTGGGTATTATATTTTACTCTCCCAAGTGCTTAGTACAATGCCTTGAGAAGATGTGTTTAATAAATGCCTCAGCTGTGTGACTGTGGGCAAGTCACTTAACTTCTCTGTGCCTCAGTTACCTCATCTGTAAAATGGGGATTAACTGTGAGCCTCACGTGGGACAATCTGATTACCCTGTATCTACCCCAGTGCTTAGAACAGTGCTCTGTAAGCGCTTAACAAATACCAACATTATTATTATTACCTTGATCTCATCTATCTTGCCACCAACCCCTTGCCCCCACTCTCTTAATATGACAGACCATCACTCTCCCCAAATTCAAAACCTTATTAAAATCACATCTCCCCCAACAGACCTCCACTAGGCCCTCATTTCCCCTACCCCATTCTCCCTTCTGCATCACCCTTGACCTTTGTTTTCTTTATTCACCCCACCCTCAACCCCACAGTGCTCATGTACCTATCCAAAATTTATTTTAATGTCTGTCTCCCCAACTAGTCTGTAAGCTCCTTGTGGGCAGGTAACATGTCTACCAATTCAGTTATATAGTACTCTTCCAAGTACTCAGTAGAGTGCTCTGCACCCGGTAAGCGCTCGATAAATACGACTGTTCGATTGACTGAATGGCGGGAGATGAGGAGAATGAGATTTGGACCAAAAAGTGGTGTTGATTCGAAAAAGCTTCCTAGAGAGGTGGCTTGCTGGAAAGAAGATGGGAGGCCAGTCTTGTGGAATTGATCAGGGTCCAAAAGTAAGGAAAGATTTCTTAGATGTTCATATGCTAAAAGGGAGTTGAAACAGTGGAAATGTAGCAATAGAAATGTCATCTAGGATGCCTGTTTGAGGCGCTCTTCTTCAGTTTTAAATGTAAGAATGGAATCCGTAAATTCTTTCTTTAAACAACTGCACCAAGAGGCGTAGGTGAAAGGCATTTACCGTCTGCTGTCACAGAGTGGGGGTAAGATTAATATAAATCTCGCTGACCCAACTCTGGTATGATTCAGTATGATGGACTTAGCTTCCATGCCCTAGCCATGTTTCACAACCAAACCCAATCCCATTTAAGGTCAACACCTCCTTTTCTATTTAGGAAGACTTTTCTTTTCAATACAGTAATGCACTCTCCGGATCATATTCTCAAAGTTGGCTCTGATTGAGAAACCAACCTGGCCTGGGGGAAAAGAGCACAGGCCTGGGAATCAGAGACCTGGGTTCTAATTTCGGTTCCAACTGGGTGACTGTGGGCAGGGCATGTGACTTCTCTGCTTACCAGTTCCCTCATTTGAAAAATGATGATTCATTATCAGTCATTCCTCCCTCTTAGTGAAGCCCATGTGGGTCAGAGACTGTGTCTGACCTGATTATCGTGTATCTACTTCAGTGCTTAGTAGAGTGCCTGGCATATACTAAGTGCTTAAATGGCCCTATTATTATCATTAGGCAGATTTACAGAGAATATTGGACTATTAAGGAGAGGGCTCATGGTTCTGCCTACAAGCTCTAGGGTTCTGAGGTGCTGCACAAATCTACAAAGGTTCTGGGGCTGAACCCCGACATGTTTGGCCTCTAATAAGTGCTTATGTACCACAATTCTTTCCATTAGTATTGGCAGGGTAAATTTGCAAAATGGAACTTTCAAATCCAGAGGATTCTAAAAGACCTTACCTACAGTATTTCCTAGGATTCATCTTTTTTTCTTGACCTATCAAAACTGACAAACCTCCCAATCTTGCCCATGAAGATTCTGAGTTAGATTAGTATTTATAGTATTTATTGAGCGCTTACTATGTGCAGAGCACAGTACTAAGCGCTTGGTATGTACAAATTGGTAACGGATAGAGACAGTCCCTGCCCTTTGACGGGCTTACAGTCTAAACGCACACACACATAGTTTTCCTGTGACTACTGATTAGAGGTGCTGAAATTTTAAGCGGTGTCTTATTTTCAAAGACATATCCCTCAATCAATCATTTTTGTTGAGCACTTACTGTGTGCAGAGCACTGTGCTAAGCACTTGGAGAAAACATGTGAATTGGTAGACACATCACCTGCCCACCAGGAGTTTACAGTCAAGAGATGCATAGGTGATATGCCCTGGACATAACATACTCAAATCAATCAACAGTATTTATTGAGCACCTACTCTGAGCAAAAAGCACTGCACTAAGCCTTTGGGAGGGTGCCCCAGGTATTAGACATGATTGCATCTACCCCAATGCTTAGAACTGTGCTTGGTACATAGTAAGTGCTTAACAAATACCAACGTTACTATCCCTGACTTCAAGGAGCTTAAAATGCAGTAGTTAGCACCAGAGGGATAGCATTTTGTCAGAATCTTCATAGCAGAAAAACATTATAGTTCTTATAATTTGGAGAAAAAAAGATTGTTCTTCTGGCGATTTTAAAAAAATGATTAATGTGATAGATTTCCAGATGTGAACAGAGTTGGCCGTTAAATTTTAAATGGAGTTTTGTTTGCTGTAGCTTTAATTACAACTCCACTGCTCTTATTTTCTTAAATGATAGACGATACTAATCAGAATCATAACACCTACCCCCTTTCTATTTGGAATTCCAGTGAATCCAACCTGTGCTCTGTTAACACTTAGGTTACTTAGGTTCACTTGATACAAACTTGGTTTTTGCAAAGTACCACATGGTAAAGCTTTGAAACTTCAGTTTGTAAAAAAAAAAAAAAATATTGTAACAGCCTGTACAGCCTTTGAAGTCACTACTGATATAGCTCTGAACAGATCCATTCAAGTTCAACTAACATCAGACAAATGTTTAGTGTATCAGAGGAAGCCACAAAAGCAAGGATTTCATCAATATTTCACAACAGCCTCAGGGAAACTGTAGATTGCAATGCTGTAGGGCAGCTAATGGAATTACACACAAGGGTTTTGTACATTTAAAATAAGCTGCTACTAAAAAAAATTACCCTTCAGTTTGATAGAAACTGTATAAAACTGCAGATGGGAAACAATTAAATAGCTACCAACATTTATCCATGTCAGCCTGATAGGTCATTTAATAACAGGTATTACTTTTTTTTTCCTGGTAAGGCAATAATAAAGATTAACACTTATGAAAAGAACCATAAAATATAGCACAACCAAATGAATAATTAAATACATTTTTGAAGAATTTGTTTGCTATTGTACACCCATGAAGTCTTCACTCCAGCGACAAAATATGTTTATGTAAAATATAATTATCAGCCGACAGTGGCTGCATGTGATGCCCATGGACCGTTTGTTTTGATCTTAAAAAATAACTTGGAAGTATTTCCCTGGAATGTGCGGGTTACCCAGTATCTCATGCATATATTATTATCCAGTGAGGCTCACACTGAATTACTGCCTCTCTACGCTAGTAGATATAGCAGAGGTAAACCTAGAGTTTGCAAAATTATATTCAATAAGCCACTGTAAAATCAGCATTTTCTCCATAAAGTTCTCTACAGGAGGCAAAAGTTCTGCACATGGAAGCAAATTGTATTTTCCAAAATGATACTCCCACAAGCACTTACAGTGTTTTTTCTCACTTTGTAAGCTCCTAAAAGTAAACCCTGACTTTTCCACATATTTAAATTTCATACATGGAGGTTGGAATTTGCAATTAGGTAAGTCTCTGTGTTCTTCAGATTGAGGCCACGCTGTAGGCTTAAGTTTCCAAACTAAAATCCTTGTTCATTTGAACCCCATATTACATGGTTCTTATTTACTCTTCTAAAACCTAGGGACTAAAATAGCGAGTAGGCAAGGATAGCATGGGAAATAACTGCTTTAGTCAGAAAGGACAGATGAGCTATTTTCCAATTTTCTTTTCTTCCACTGGAAACCGAACAGAACCGTATTTCAGAGTGGCACTACAGAGCCTGCTGAATTTCCTTCTGAATTATAATTCAGTTCACAAAATCCCCTGAGTGGGCCACATTTTCCAAGGATCTCCTCCACCCGCTTCATTGGTCTTCACTGGTAACCTTACCCACTGCCGCCCACGTAGGATGCTAACTACTCAGGATGTGACATTTCTATCCACCTACATGGGAGAATGAACGGGAGGCCACTTGGAGAGTAGAGAAGTCCATTTTCTAATTATTCAATCAATCTATGGTATTGATGGAGTGCTTACTATGGACAGAGCACCGTACTGGGGATTTGGGAAAGTGTGATAGAGAAGGTAGACACAATCCCTCCTCCTGAGGAGTCTGCAATCCAGAGGGAGAAAACTCAGGTTTCCAGCATTTGGACAGCCCTGGAATAGCTACCCAAGCTTCATTCTTGGGTAATAATAATAATAATAATGGTATTTGTTAAGTACTTACTATGTGCCGGCGTTGGGGTTGGATACAAGCAAATCAGGATGGACACAGTCCCTGACTCATGTGGGGCACACAGTCTCAGGCCTCATACAGAGAAGTGAAGTGCCCAAGGGCACACGGCAGACAAGTGCCAGAGCCAGGATTAGAACCCAAGATCTTCTGACTCCCAAGTCCGTGGTCTATCCACTACGCCACGCTGCTTCTCTTACCTAACTGGCTTTACAGTTAACTATCAAAGAAACCCAGCGGTCAATCTCCAAACTCCAAGATTTTCAATTCCACCCCAGAAACCAACATTTGGGGATACAGTGGCCAAGGTTTTTCAATGGAAATCCATAAATGAATACAACTCTATTTAGTATTTTACAATACGTATTCTCAGAAGAGTCCTAGGAGATCCCTTTTGTTATAAAGGGCCAGGGCTACTTGTTGTCCCACATAAGATCTGCCTCCATAAATTTTCAATTATATTCATAAATTTTCACTGATTAACAGTACTATAGCTTGATCAAGTCAGTGCCATCGATCAGTTACAAGATGCACAACTGAAAAGCAAATAGCCAGTGAGAGGCCATATCTTTTTATTTTTATTTTTAAGGGACCACTTCTAAGCACCCCATTGAGAAACGCAAAAATAATCACAATAATAGTACTGGACACCATGAGATATATATCCCAAATATAAATATCCCACTCTAGTCAGGACTTGGGGGAAAGATGGAGAGAACTTTAACTACAGCACCCTCAAACTTACCAAAAGGGGTGAGAGAAAACGACCAAAATGAATTTACAGTTCCTTGGTAATAAATATTACGGCCAACAAATGCTGACTTTTTGACCATTAGATATCTGTGCACTTACAGGCAGCTAGCCATCAAAGCACTAAGCCAGCATGAAGGTCACTACCCTGACCAGACTCTTATTTCGACGAACTTCCCAGATCTGTAAGCAATAAGCAGTTGCAAGAGATTGATATGATACTTTGTGAGTAATTTGGATGAACTATAACACTAACCCAGTAAAGTATTATAATTTTAAATGTGTCCAGAAAATAATTGAAATTCTGGTTTAGCTTCATCATAATGCAAACTGCCGGGTATATTTAACAGCTGACTAGTTTAGCATGAATATTGCTTTACAAATGGGGTCATATTGTTTTTAAGAAACAATATTGCTATCAAATGCATTTAGGAGAAAAAGCACGAGATTATGAGTACACTTTTAACCTTTCTGTCTCTTTCCATCTCTGTTTACTATGGTGATTTAGGTGCTCTGTGTTCTTGAAAGCAAACAGAGAAGGTGCTGGCATTTCAAAGAGTCCTGGGTAATGAACAATTGGCAGTCAGATTCCTTCTTATTACTCTGCTACAAAAATCTCTGTTTTACATCACTCCATCTTGCAGGACGGGCCAGAGACGAGAAAGGTCAAAACCTTCTCTACCATATACTGTATATGTACATGCAATGTCACCATTTTGAGCCACATTCAACATCTGAATTCCATCCTTTCCTTGGAAGAAAAGGACAGCCCATAATTGCCATTTTTACATTTAGGATACGTTGCGTTAAGTGAGAGGAAAACTTGTTGAGATCTTGCTTGTGTGTTTGAGTCCTGGCATCTGATTTACTTTCCGCTTTGTGCTGGTCCATATAATAATAATACTGGCACTTGTTAGGCACTTACTGTGTGTCAAGTCCTTACTGAGATAATCAGGTGGGACAGAGTTGTCCCACATAAAACTCACGGTTAAGTAGGAGGGAGGACAGGTATTTAGCCCCATTTTACTGATGAGTAAAGTGAGACTCAGAGAAGTTAAGTGATTTGCCCACCGTCATACAGCAGGAGAGTGGCATAGCTGGGATTAGAATCCGGGTCCTCGTACTCCCAGGCCCATGCTCTTTTCACTAGGCCACACTGCCTTCCCAAACTCATGATGGAGTTCTAAAGTTCACTTCAGTGAACGGTGAGGTTTCCCCGAGTAGGGAAGTCCCTAGGGATAGGAGTCTATGGAACAGGGATTGTCAAAATGTTGACTCAGAAGAGGGGAATCACTAAGAATGAAAGACAGTGTGCTGGGAAACTAGCCTTGGGTTAAATAAAATTGCAGGATCACCTAGGAGGGAAATGTTATAAACAAACCTTCACATTAAATAACTAGGTGGTTTTTCTTTTTCTTGGTTTAGCAGACCTGCCACCAGATTGTCCATACTATTTCCCACCTCAAATGAGACAGGGCTCATGAACACGCTCAATTCATTCAGCCAATCCCAAAAACTCTTAAATGTAATCGATCCTGGGACAAATGACATCAATGTGCTGATCGATACCATACCAAGTGATACTAGTTGGCTCGGCTACAGATCTTATATAAAGATGAGGCATAAACTAATTAAATTCCATTTTCAATTCTTGACAGAAAAGGACAAAAAAGGGAAACCTCCTTTTTCGTCTGGGATGCTGACCTCCACAAATTTTATTTTCTATTTACGACAGCTTCAATATTTAAGGGACTGGATAGAGGGACGTGGTGACGGGTGAAGAAGGCCAACAGCTTCTAAAGGACGTTCACGATGTTTCGGACAGATTTGGGCCAAGGAAAGCAGACGGACACAAGCTCCAGATGCGGGAAGCTCAAACTGAGGCTGCTAGTCTTCTGCTGGCGATTATTGAGCAAAAACCAGCAAATGTTTCTTCATTAGGTTGACTCACTAGTGATCAATGGTGTGTTAAAACCGAATTAGGAATATAGCATGGCCTCCGTAAACTAGGCAACCCTATAGATGAACTAAATTTACCGCCGGCGTCTCTGTGAACGAATCAACTAAGCCAAGTCAGAGCATCCAACCAGCAGAGGGAGCCAGCATAAAAGGCTCTAGGTGAAGGCAGCTGGTTGGGGGGGGGGGGGGGGACAGAAAAGTGAAGACTTTGGCTTAAATTGGAGCTCACACCTAGAACTTCACACATCTTTTTTGATAACGAAACACCTCAAAGTGGTGCAACCAGTTATCGGTTGCTGGCCTCTCAATACAGCCCATATCGCTAGTAGTAGGGCTTTCCAGAATATGTAATTTAGCCACATTTCAAATACTGCGATGGCCGTTAAATACAAAAAGATAATAAAGATGCAAACAGATAAAAATATTTTGCTCTCGGGAAGCTACACAACCATTCCAGCGCCACTCGATGCCAGAAGCTGTGAATCGAATTCCAAATTGGATGCAAAAGGGGTAGAGAGAGGCAGAGCGAGAGACCCAGAGAGAGAGGTGCACAGAATGATAGTACACCTAAAACACTACTGTTCACTCTGTTCATCTCTAGACGATTCAGAACCAGAAGGATGCAGACAAATTGGAGGGAGTTCAGAGTCGAGCAACCAAAATGATTAAGGGAATAGAAGGATTGATTTATAAGAAAAGATTAAAGCAGCTAAACATGTCTGAGCTGTCTTGGCTAAGTGATAAATACGGGGACAACACAGAAGAGGAATCTACACACATTTGAAAGGTGTAAACACCAACTAGAAAGAGGAATTAGCACAGTATAAGGGGCTTTTTCCTGGGAATAATGGGGTGGAATTGAGAGTAGAATCTGCTCTCTTCTTTAAACGCCTCCCTATGACATAAAATCTCAATTTGAAACACAAGTGCTGAGCTCAATGTATTGCAGTCCACAAACTAACCTTAGGTGGCTATAATGTGGAAACGGCCTATGGTTTAGTCTGAACGTGGCAACATAAATGCACTTTAGCTAAAAACAATCCTGAAATCACCCTTTCTTAATGTCAAAAATGCTTTAGTGATTTATTAGGGCTTGCAACAATTTTCTGGGTCACGGTTTATGCCAATCACTTGATAATGGCCTTGTCGATACCTTACAGATACCGAAAAGGAATTTTGTACCTTCCAATTGGCCCATGAGCCTGCCTTATTATAGGCAGTTGGTTAGGTATGTTGGAAGATCTGTGCTGCCTCTCTCTCCATGTTACTAGTCTGTTTGAACTCTGGGTTCATCCAGAGGGTCCTTCCGGGCCCCCTCCCCTCCGATGACGGAATATCCCCAATGCTATCTGTCCATCAGGTTAATGGATTGACCTCATGATTCCTGGAGTGGACTTGGTGGAGGGGACTAGAGCTTGGCGTTGCCCATTTCTCTAGTATGCACTGAATTATCCGCATGAATATTTATTTGGCATCAGAGCTTGGTTATACCCTGTTAAAATTTGGGTTGGAAACAGGGTTTTTTCACTTGGGAAAGCAAAATATTTAACAAAAAAAAAGACTGTCCAGGGCAAACTCAGCTTACGGGGATGGATGTTGCAGGTATTTCTGATCTTGCATCACGTACCAGAATAGAAGGAAAGGCTCGAGTCTAGCTTTCTACTACAGTTCAACACCAGAGCCAAAATGAGACTGTGTTCTTGGTGCTGATATAGTCGTGATTACCCATAGACAGCAATAAGATTAGACTTCGACAAAAAATTACAGGGAGCCAGGTGAGGAACTGGGAAGATTCAACTACTACTCATGATGGCTTAAACCCAGGCCAGCTACATTTTCTCTCGTGAAGTTTCCAGTTATAATACAGCTAAAACCAACAACTTCCCAGTTGCAAATTAAGCAGTCCAAAAGTCAGACTGATGCTGGATTCACCTATTTCATTAGATCTTTTTTGGATTGAGTTGCTCAAGTGGAAGGAGCAGGAGAGAAGCAGGGAGGGATGGAATTGGAGAGTATGCTGCATTGTCAAATCTCCCCAAGTCTGAGTTTTTTCTTGGGGTAGTTTTTCAACCTCTCAGATGAAGAAGCAAACTGGAAAGTAGCTATCAGTAAGTGGACAACTTCACACGGGGCAACTGGACATGTAAGTCTGTACCTGCTAGAGAGTCTGGGATTGCGTTGGAAAAGAGCTTCCTCCACTCTCAGATGTCACATTGCCTACAAACCCTCCTGAGCCCAACACTGTATTTATGCAGCCTGTATCCTCTGGTAATGAAATATCATTTGGATGCTATCACAAGACTCTGGTGTGAGAATCTGGAGGTTCTTCATACTGGCAGAGTCTAGAAAAGTTCTGTAAACCTAACTCTCTGTAAGATTTTTGAGTCCTATAGTTTGGGAGCCATTTTTCTTTCCTATCAGATTTTTTTAACATCTATAATAGTAAAGAGACTCCATGTAGGGACTCCACGTTTAAGCTAATTTTAAGAGCTTATGATTTAAAAAGACAAGAAGCAGACAGTTCAGAACTGGCACTGTCCTTAGGTTTTTATGAAAACGCGGTTGGGAATGAAGTGTCAGTGTTAACTTTTAAAGATCTTGCTACGTAAGGAGACAAAACTTGGGCAAGATTTAAAGAGAGGTTAGGCATTTTGGGTTTTTTTTTTAAATAAAGGCATAAATATTTCATTGAAGGAAGATTAAACTAAAAACTGTGAGGTCTTTCAGGTACACTAATATAGTATGTGGCCATTATTACTTTTTTTAAAAAAATGTTTTGTTTGTAGCTGAGTTGGAGACATTCTAATCTGATGATTAGGAACATATATCATTATATTAAGACAATGATTACTTCAACATGCCTGCCCATGCTAAATAAAGTTCAGAGAAACAAATCTCTTATAATTATTATATAATAATATTTAAGTGTGTATCATGTGCCAAGCACTGTACTAAGTGTTGGGGTATATATAATACATTCAGATCAGACACACTCCCTGCATCTCATGTGGCTTGCAGTCTAAGGGGGAAGGAGACAGGGGGTTTAATCCCCATTTCACAGAAAAGCAAACTGAGCCCTATTGAAGTTAAGTGACTTGTCCAAGAACACACAGCAGGCAAGTGGAAGAGCCAGGTTTAGGACCCAGGTCCCCTGACTCCCAGGCCCATATTCTTTCCACTAAACCATATTCTTTCTACTCAAGCCACATTTCTTCTCTTCCCGCATCTCTAAACATGGAAAAGCCCTAACTGGGACAGGGGTAATTATTTTAAAATTACAATAGGGAAAATGAGCAAATTAAAAGTTTGGATTTATTTTATAAAAATATCAGGGGGTATTTCATTCTATTTTGAACAAATAAAGAAGTGATTTCACCTTCTATCCATATCAGCTTTGGCTCAATGCACTGTTAAAACCTGGCTCCCAGAACGGGACAAAAACTAAGAGGGTTGTCAGAGCCACAAAGTGCCAAGGAATGAGGAACCAAGCTGATCAGTGAAATGGAAATGCCTCTCACCTAATCCAACAACTAGCCTATGCTGCCTTCTGAAATTCTGCATATGATTCTGATTACTGCATCTTAGGATGTACTAGAGTTGAAGATCAAATCAATCAATGGTGATTACTGGATGCTTATTGTGTGCAGAGCACTGTACTAAACGATTGGGATAGTATCACACAAAGCAGGGTGGCTCAGTGTAAAGAGCACGGGCTTTGGAGTCAGAGGTCATGGGTTCGAATCCCAGCTCTGCCACTTGTCAGCTGTGTGACTTTGGGCAAGTAACTTAACTTCTCGGTGCCTCAGTTACCTCATCTGTAAAATGGGGATTAAGACTGTGAGCCCCACATGGGACAACCTGATTCCCCTGTGTCTACCCCAGTGCTTAGAACAGTGCTCGGCACATAGTAAGCACTTAACAAATACCAACATTATTATTATTATTAAGAGTGGGTATAGATGATCCCTGCCCAGAACGAGCTACCAGATAAGAGGGGGACACAGATATTAAAATTAATTGCAGATGGAATTACAGAAGATATGAAAATATTTTGAACTTTAGATGATCAGAAGTTGCAGAAGCTTTCTTATGAGAGCAGAATGAAAGGGTTAGATTCTAGTCTGGAAAGTCTCAGGTTGAAAGAGGCCAAGGTTTAGGTGTACAGTACTAAGACTGGCTGGGCATTTTCACCCAACCCCTCAGCAACAGGACAAGTTGTACCACATTTAACTTGAAAGTGATATGTTAAAAATGAACAAAAGAAATCACTTCTTTAAACATATGGAATCTATAACCACAGGAAATTGTGTCATCTGAAAATATAGCAGGTTCAAGAAAGGTTTTCTTAAATTCAAAGATGAATGGTTCACAATGGGTTAGAAATTAAAAATATGGAAGAAAAAGTACTGATAATAATAACGGTGGTATTTTTAAGCTCTTACTTTGTGCCAAACACTGTTCTAAGCACTGACAGATACCATCTAAGCAGATCGGATAAAGTCCCTGTCCCACATGGTATTCATAGTCTAAGAGGGAGGGAAAACAATTATTTATTCTCCATTTTACAATGAGAAAACTGAGGCACAGAGAAATTAAGCGACTTGCCCAAGGTCACAGAGCAGGCAAGTGGCAGAGCCAGGATTAGAAGCCAGGTCTCCTGACTCCACGGCCTGGGCTCTTTCCATTACATCACACTGTCGTACGGTTTGTCTTTAACCTTTCGGATGAGTATCCAGAAGGGGAATCCATTGGCCTTATGTCCATATGATCAAATGGTCCAACTTTGGGCACAAAACAGTGAACTTTAATTTGAAAAGGAATGGCCACCTTCTAGTGATATTTCAACAATACAGCACCTAGTCACAGACAATATGGTTTACAAAGATCTTTGTGAATTTTCAAACCTCATTATAAGTGCAGGGAAGGCAGCACTTCTCCAGCTTTGTTTCCAATTTCTATCCCTTCCATGTCATTGCTTTCAGTTTAGCAGCATGCAATTGTCACTCGTTTGAATTTCAAACAGTACCATTCTGAAGTGGAGCAACCGTATGTTTACTAAGGCATCATTATACGTCTGAATGGCATCACATATCCCGAGGAAGAGACCATGTCAAGTAGAGATCAACAGCTTGTGAGGACAATTTATCAGGCTGACGCAAGTGCAGGGGAAAAGTAAGAAATCACTCCCCCTCACCCACCCCACCCTCAAGAAAGCACAAATAGAAAAGAAAGAGTAAAGGTAATAAACAATAGAAGATATGTCTAAAGAAGCAATACAAAGAGAATTAACCAAGGGGGACTTCTTGAACCATGAGCCATGACTCAGGCCTTCTCTAGGAGGGTTGGTTAGTTACCCAACCAATCATCATATGCCAATGGATCTGGACTTAGGAAGACTAAACTATTTAGGAGTTGAGACAATGACTCTCTAAGTAACATCGATTTGAATTATGACATTGCCGGACTTAATGCACAAAAAATGCACATGGAGAGCAGGAAGCCGAAATGTCATGGCAAATGCTTACAGAGATGAGAAAGAAAATATTAAGGCACAACAATCCTAGTTTTCCAAGAATACAATTATCACATAACACTTACCTAATTATTGAACCAACTGAAATGGAGGGAACTCCTCATCTACTGAGATAGCTTTATATAAGAGAAATGAATCTGGAGCAAAGGGGGAAGGAGTGTCAGATAAAATGGGGTGTGAGTGAAACAAATATTTTTCTCCTTTGTTCACAAAATGTTATATTGATAGCACTGATACTCCAAAGTTTTGAAGGGCATCTATAGGTCAAAACCTTATAGGGAACCATATGAAAAGAAACAGAAAAGGTCTTTAAAGTCATGTAGTTCCCAAATTTGCTAATATTCCTCCCACCTAAATTAAATAATACACCATTTTCTCAGTGATGGGGAGAAATTAGCATGATGAAGAAGCAGTGTCAGCTAGTGGAAAAAGCACAGGCCAGGGGGTCAGTGCCCCTGGGTTCTAGTCCTGCTTCTATCACTTGTCTGCTGTGTGACCTGGGCAAGTCACTTAACTTCTCTGAGCTTGTTTCCTAATCTGTAAAATGGAGTTAGAATATCTGTCCTCCCTTCTACTGAGACTGAGTCCCGCGTGGGGAAGGAACTGTGTCCAACCTGATTAACTTGCATCTACTCCAACCCTTAATATGGTGCTTGGCACACATTATGCACTTAACAAATAACATTACTGTTAATATTATTAATATTGTTATTATATTGTGAATGATGTGAAATAGTCCTGTAACCTAAATCATAGAACAGTGGAATGACTGCCTGTTCCAAAACACTGCCTCCAGGCAGGCTAATGATTAAACCACCCTGGACTGAAGTAGTCTGTTCTTTCAAGATCCACAGAGATGGGGATTAAGTAGCATATTTGGTAGTCATAACAGAGTTTTATTACTTTACTAGTTAAGAAGTTCTAGCTCCTGTCCAACTGAAATCTTCAATATGAGTTAAGTCTTCTCCTCTTATTTGGTCCTTAGTGGGCCTAAAGATCAACTAACTGTTGGGCTCCTTCGCAATAGAAACCCTTTACATACTAGAAGACAGCGATTATGTCATCTCTGGGCCTGCTGTTTTTTAAGTTAAACAACCCCAATCCCTTTAAGTTTCTCTCATTGGATCTGTCTTTCAACTCAGAAATCCTTTTATTTCAATCTTCTTTGGCCACTCTGTAGTCTAGCTTCTCTACAACTTTTTAAAGTCTGTAATCAAAACTGTACCAAAACTGAGGGTCTTACCAGGAAAGCATCTAGTGGAAGGATTGCTTCTTGTGTCTTTCGCATCATATTCCTCTTTATACATCCCATTATTATGTTGGCTTCTTAACAACACAACTATGTTGCTGACTCAAATTTTATATTAGCGAAGATTTCTGGGCCCTTTTCTACTTAATTTAGACTGTATTTAGACAAATTTAGACAATTAGACTGTAAGCCCGTCATTGGGCAGGGACTGTATCTGTTGCCCAGTTGTACATTCCAAGCGCTTAGTACAGTGCTCTGCACATAGTAAGTGCTCAATAAATACTATTGAATGAATTGAATTTAGCCCAGCCAGCCTCTGTCCATCTAGCATTTCTGTTGTCCTTTTGTCCTTCAGTGAACTTGGTCATACATTGAATTTCATTCTGTTCTTTGAAGGCCCATTTTCCCAATGTGTTTAAGTCATTTTGAATTCCATTCCTGTCTTCTGAAGTGTTAACAACTGCCTCCCTCACCTCGGGCCCGGAACCAATATTATCTACAGAATTGACAATCACTATCTCAATTCCTCTGATCAGGTCATCAATGAATATATTGGGAAGATCTATAATATATATATATATATATATATATATATATATATATGTTCTATTCCTCCAGCAACAATTTTCTGCTACAGTGCATTGACTTGGACCGCTTTTCGAACTCTACCTGCCTTCTGTCATTTATTCATTCAATCATATTTATTGAGCGCTTACTGTGTGCAGAGCACTGTACTAAGCACTTGGGAAAGTACAAAATAGCAATAGAGACAGTCCCCTTGGGATTCTCATCGGGTACACTAACCCGAGCTCAGACCCATGGACAACCATGACTGAGGAATCAGTGCTACTGCTATTT
The DNA here is from genome assembly GCF_004115215.2 of Ornithorhynchus anatinus. NCBI lineage: Eukaryota > Metazoa > Chordata > Mammalia > Monotremata > Ornithorhynchidae > Ornithorhynchus > Ornithorhynchus anatinus. The sequence goes on along the minus strand of NC_041735.1, from coordinate 10,307,007 downwards.
TATTTCCAGAAGATTCCACATTCCAAGCTCATCATCATGGGGAAAATATCTGGTTCTGGGGTCCCTTATCCCTTCTGTTTCTGGGCTACTCATTCATTCATTCCACTAGTTCAATCGTATTTAACAACGAGCTTACAGTCTGGAGGGGACTGTCTGGTTCCTTCTTAAAATCACCTTCTAGTATCATCTTCATTTTGAGACCTAATGCAGATCATAGAACTAACACTGACATAGCTGCGTACAATGACTATCTACAACTAAAAGTGCATCCACCTAGAGGGCCTGGTTACTATGATTTACACAGAACGGGAGCAGCATACCGAATTTAAAACCCAAACTGGAATACAAACCACTGAAATCTCCGCCACTCAACATCAACTTCAATAGTCAACCTCACATACTTTGGGCCATTGTTAGACCTTACCGTGAGGGTTAGGATATAATTTGTAAGACACTTGCTGAATATTTAACCTGGAGTACGCATAGTGAATCACTTGTAACATCCTTATGTATTTAGCGCATGTCTGCCGAAGGCAGAGCTCAGTTAGAATGAATATAAGATTAAGATTAGGAAAGGTCATGTTCTCCTTCTGGCCTGGAACTCCTTCCCTGTTCCTATCTGACAGGCAATCACTTTCCCCACCTTCAAAACCCTCTTATAATGACTTCTCCTCCAAGAGGCCTTCCCTAAGTAAACCCTCATTTCTTTCTATTTGGCCTTCCTTCTTCATCACCTATGCACTTGTATCTGTATCTCTTAATATTCACCACAACCTCAGCACCACAGCATTTATACTCTGCCATTTCCCCTACCTGCTACTTATGTTACTATCCGTTCCCTCCTCCTTGTGGACAAGGATCATGTCTACCAACTCTCGTAGTGTACCCTCGCAAGCAGTTAGTACAACATGCTGCACAATAAAAACCACTGATTGATTCTGGCCTCAATAAGTTTTAACTAGTGGGTTAGACAAGCGTCTTATCATAAATGTGGACGAATGTATCATCCCAGTGATGCAGCTGAGGGAAGGGGTAGCATAAACCCAGAAGGAAACAGAACTATTTGTGAGGTGTGGGGTCAGGGACAATCCATTTCCCAGTTTTGGGTCATGGACATCCACTTCCCAGTTTTGGGTGGTTTGGTGAGCTCCTGCATAGGACAATTGGTGCTCAGAAAGGCCCATTGGGAAGGAATATAGACCTCGGTCTTCTGAAGCCCTATCAGCTCTCAGGTACGCTGGATTCCCTGGGCTGCCTCCAAGAATGGTTTCAGCAGAGCTAGGGAAGCAGCATGGCTTCGTGGAAAGGACACGGGACTGGGAGAGTCAGAGGACTTGGGTCCTAATCCTGGTTACACCACTTGCCTGTTATGTGACTCTGGGAAAATCACTTAACTTCTCTGTGCCACATCTGTAAAATGGGGATTCAGTACCTATTCTCCCTCCTATGTAGCCTGTGAACTCCATGTGGGACCTGATTATCTCGTAACTACCTCAATGTAGTTGAGGGTTGAGTCTCCACTAAACAGGACAGGATGAGTCAGTCATCGATATTTTTTTAGGAGGAAGGGTGTTGCTCATTTGCTGGCTCTTTGTTCAAAACTTCAATAGTATTAAGGAAATTTTCTCTCAGTTACTACAAATCTTATTCACTCTATGAAACCTTTTGAGCTTGTGTTATACCAGCTTTACCTATTGTTCGAGAAACGCTTTCTAATTACATGTGCATCTATGGAAAACATTTATTTTATTTACATCATTTACTATTTACTGTTTTTAGCATTTTTCTTGTTTTAAATATTTAAATGTTTGTAGAATTGTGTTTGTCCTGCTCCACTCCTTTGAGTGTAAGCTTCTTAATGGCAAAACATCATCTTTCGAGTTTCCATTGTCATCCAAGTGCTAAGTGAACACACAGGATACTAAATATCTGTTGATGACTGACTCATCCTGTCCTGTTTAGTGGAGACTCAACCCAAATTAATTTACCCTTCTGAAATACCATGAAAGTGGTCTGAACTTCTTCTGCCTCATAGGTAGACCTGTGCTTCCTTTCTTGGAAGCCCCTTGATGTGGGATTAAAAATGCGGGTGTTATAGGAAACAGCCAATTAAAGGTCAAAAATTCAAATGTTTTTCTCTCCTACTCTAGCATAATCTGCTGCTGTCAGACAGAGGCAGTCAAGCCTGCAAATGCACTTTACGGGTATGAGAGAATCTGTTTCTCAACTTAAACTATGTAACATTTTAAATATCAAAAACTTTGTTTTCTAATGAGGGATGTATTGAGAAGGGAAAAATGAATTATATGCTTGATGTGTACTGAAGGCTGGGAAAATTAAGGCCATTTCCCACGGTGTGAATGCAGTGATTTCAGTTTGCGAGAGTAAATTAAACCTTTGGGAGAATTTGTCTTCCATTAAATTGAACAGCTAAACAGGCACAGAAGATTTTAATGTCACCACCAACAAACCCCAAAGGTTACAAATAAAAAGAAAACACAGCTCTCTTGTTTAAGAGTCTTGCCTTTTTCCTACCCACCTACAAAAGAAGGAGTCTATAAATGCTCGTGGAAAATTAGCTGAAAATCTTTAAAGATCATAATTCCATTCCTATACCATATGTTATTAATGTCTGTCAACACTGTTTAGCCAGCAACTGCTGACAGTACCATATTTGCTATCTAAATACATCATAAATAAATCAGTAATGAACTGCTTTAGTAAACCTTCTGCACTGATTGGAAATACAGATCGAGTAAACAAACTCTGTGGATAGCACTTTGCAGCTAAAACTACATACGACTGTTTAATGGCAAAAACAAAGTCACACCACTATTGATAAAATCTAAAGTGGAACAGGACGGAGAAGAGTAAGAAAGTAACAGATAGGCGGGTCCAGGTGAGGAATCAGATGGAGAAAATAAGCACATACGCTTCTTTCGTAAAATGAAAGAGCTCAGATGGAGAACAGCATAGCGAACTGGAAGCTCAAACACTTCTTCTTGGCTCCCAGCCAGTGTCTTCCTGAATAATCTGGAGGAATTTATTTAACTTTACCACATTCATTTATTCATGCAATCGTATTTATTGAGCGTTTACTATGTGCAGAGCACTGTACTAAGCGCTTGGAATGTACAGTTGGCAACAGATTGAGACAATCCCTGCCCAACAACGGGCTGAGAGTCTAAAGAGGGGAGACAGACAACAAAACAAAATAAAACAAAGCAAATAGTCTACCACAGTTTTTGCATTCGGTAAATCGTGGACACTCTTCTCTTTTAGAGTTCTTGGAGATTAACAGCTAGATAGGATTTTCCCCAAATTTTGAAAACTTCGTATTTTGAATGTATTTTAAAATTTGCATTAGGGAGAGGGGACAAATAATTTGGGAGAGAAGAGGGACGTTTTCTCTCATATGGACGAATTCCCTATTTTCAAAGTATACCAGATATTATGGAACAAGAGGAAATTAATGGGTAGCAATATATCGAATGGCCTGGTCAGTGCTTGGGTGCCTGGGTCTCCCCTATCATTCAGGGTTACTCCAAGTAAACGGTTAAGGTAAGTTTACTATAATTAGGTCTTCTAGCTTTATATCAGAGACTGAATGCTAATTAAGAGTTTCAGTAGATGGCAGATTGTAATTTGCTTAAAGTACATTTTAGCAGCAGATTCTCCGTCCCTTTGGGATGGGGAATCTTGGCCTGAATAAAATGAGCGCTAATTTATAATTATACCTGGGACATACAATATTTAGCAAAGAGAATTTCTTTCACACTCAGAAAGGTAAAGTGGCTCTTAATGTTCCTATTAGTGTCCCATTAGGTGAACAACACTCCTAATTATTGTCAGCTCCTCCAAAATTATTTTCCATGGGAAAATACAAAGTCTTTGTGACATACACAGAAAGACTTTTATAGATCAGATTTAAATGGAGGCTGGCTTCTGAACATGCAAACCCAAATAGTCCTTCATATAATAGGCTGCTGCTTTGGAGCAGGAAACATTACCTTCTCGTAATACCCTAACAGCAGGCTGCCTTAGCTGCACTCAGCACAAAAAAATAAAATAAATCATTCTGAATGATCACATTAATCTGCAAGCCCCACATTTCTAAGTCACCTGTAGTTTAGGTCGGTGGATACTCCGTGTACTAAATAAATCTAATGTTGCAGGATGGGGCGATATGCCTTATGACTAGGGCTTCTCTGTAAAATACTAGCTCTGCACCAGCAGTTTACCTTCCTCCCAGGCCATTAGAAGGATTAATAGCACTTTGGTCATTTAAAGTTTGCAAAGCTTCTCGTGAGAGTTCTAAAAAAGCGAGAACATAACTCCACAGGTTCTAGATATCAGAAGCAGTGTAGACTCAAGGAAGACTAGAAGCAGTAAGACTAGGAATGAAGGTGTCTGACACCAAGATCCAGTTGTGCAAGCAAGTGGGTGACCATGGGGAATATCTGTTGCTTGTCCGGGCCAGCGATTTCCCCATGAATAAAATGGGGCAAGGATCTGATTACCCTGTATCTCCCCCGATTAGACTGTAAGCCCGTCAAATGGCAGGGACTGTCTCTATCTGTTGCCGACTTGTTCATTCCAAGCGCTTAGTACAGTGCTCTGCACATAGTAAGCACTCAATAAATACTATTGAATGAATGAATGAATGAATGAATACCTTCTGCTCTGTAGATATGTTGTGACCACTGGAAGATGTGATTACTTAAGCACTCCATCACCTACATATCCACTTTCCTCTTTCTCCTACCTGTGATTTATTTTAGGGTATGTCTCCTCTGTTAGTGTGTAAGCTCCTTGAGAGCATGTGGATTACGTTTACTAATAAGGTACTGCACTCTCCCAAGTGGTTAGTACAGTGCTTAATAAATACAGACTGATGGAAGAGAGGGTCTAAATAAATTATGAATAATTGTACAGGGGCTTGAGATAGTAAGCACTAATACCCCCAGAAGTGGGAGCAGCGTGGCTCAGTGGAAAGAGCACGGGCTTTGGAGTCAGAGGTCATGAGTTCGAATCCCAGCTCTGCCACTTGTCAGCTGTGTGACTGTGGGCAAGTCACTTAACTTCTCTGGGCCTCAGTTACCTCATCTGTAAAATGGGGATTAAGACTGTGAGCCCCACATGGGACATCCTGATTGCCCTGTGGCTACCCCAGCGCTTAGAACAGTGCTCAGCACATAGTAAGCGCTTAACAAATACCAACATTATTATTATTATTAAGTGGCACAGGAGTGCTCAAGACCATCTCCTTACCCGTGATTCTTCTGTTCAGTGGTGGGATCACTGGGTGGTGAGAACCTCAGCATTTTCTTCTGGTCCAGAGTCCAAGACCCCATATGGACCCGGAATGCCTATGGCATTTTGGGAAATTAAAGGACTTGGAGGGGTCTTTCCTGAGTTGAGGGAGCCCGAAGGGAGAGTGAAAGAATCCAGACTGAGATGCAGAGGGAATCTGACATTACCCCAGGCCTCCCCTCTGTGGAGGAATTAAAAACCGGGACACGGGGAACTCAAAAACGGGTCTGCTGAGTGATCTTGGATACTGGGAACTCAAAACCAAGACTTGGCTAGCTCAGGCAAGATTCCCCCAGGCCCATGAAATACCTGTTGTTCAGGGCAAGGTCCCTTGACAACGTAAAGTAGCCAAGATGGTACTGGGCTTACTATCTCCAAGCTCTGTGCATCCCTCCCTCCATGGCCTAGAGAGACACATAGTTATGTATTAACAGAGGGCAAGCCTGGCTTCTTTTGACTTATAATCTTATCTCTACCAGATGGTAGAAGCTGCCTCCCCTAGTCATTCATTCATTCATCCATCCATCCATCCATCCATCCATCCATCCATCCATCCATCCATCCATCCATCCAATAGTATTTATTGAGTGTTTACTGTGTGCAGAGCACTGTACTAAGTTCTTTTATAATTCGGCAATGGAGACAACCCCTACCCAACAACGGGCTCACCATTCTCTGACTGCCCCCCTTCATGTTCTGCACCCAAATGGGAAACAGCATGACTTACTGGAAAGATCATGGGCCTGGGAGTCATAGAACCTGTGTTTTAATCCCAGCTCTGCCACTTTTCTGCTTTGTAACCTTGGGCAAGTCTCTTAACCTCTCTGTGCCTGTTACCTTATCTGTAAAATGGGGATTAAGACTGTGAGCTGCACATGGGACATGGACTGTGTCCAATCCATTTATCTTGCATCTACCCTTTCTGCTCTTTGCTTTTTCCCTTTGCTCTTTCCCCACTCCCAGCCCCAAAACACTTATCGGCTCAGTGGAAAGAGCATGAGCTTGGGAGTCATAGGTCATGGGTTCAAATCCTGGCTCCGCCACTTGTCAGCTGTGTGACTTTGGGCAAATCACTTAACTTCTCTGGGCCTCAGTTACCTCAACTGTAAAATGGGGATTAAGATTGTGAGTCCCATGTGGGACAACCTAATCACCTTGTGACCCCCAGTGCTTAGAACAGTACTTTGCACATAGTAAGCGCTTAACAAATACCATCATCATCATTTGTAACTTTATGTACCTGTATTGTTGTCTGTCTCCTGCACTCTAGACTTTGATTTCCTTGTGGCCACGGAATGTCACTGTTTATTGTTGTATTGTGCTTTCCCAAGCGCTCAGTACGGTGTTCTGCATACGGTACGCGTTCATTAAATATGATTGAATGAATATAGTAAGCACATAACAAATACCATTAAAAAATGGAATTGCACAATTGAGACAAGCAGGGGAATTCTTTACACCTCCCGTGTAGATCTGTAGCAGCCACTCTCTGTGAGCTACTTATCCCTTTCTTTCTCTTCAGCAAAGGAAAATGGGGTTCAATAATTGTCACAGTCTAATTTTCCCTCAACTGCCTTGGCATGAACATAAACTGACACTATACTATTATGTTCTGTTTATGCATGTTGTTTCCACCTATGTCCAAGAAGTCTCATCATCAGATCTGCCCAAGGTGTATTTGGTTTTCTAAGTACCTGTTAATTGCTCCTGGGTATCTATTCTTGGAACCATCTTGTTCATCCATTATCTTGGCACTGGCTAATTAGTTTAGCATTTACTGGGCCTTTACTTTGGGCCAAAGCACTGTGCTAAGCTCTGGAATAGGCACAGGATAATCAAATCAGATATGGGGGTCACAATCTAAGAGGTATAATAATAATAATAATGGTATTGTTAAACGCTTACTATATGCCAAGCACTGTTCTAAGCACTGGGGTTGATACAAGGTAATCAGGTTGTCCCACGTGGGGTTCACAGTCTTAATCCCCATTTTACAGAGGAGGTAACTGAGGAACAGAGAAGTTAAGTGACTTGCCCAAAGTCACCCAGCTGACAAGTGGCGGAGTCAGGATTAAAACCCATGACCTCTGACTCCCAAGCCCGTGCTCTTTCCCCTGAGCACGCTGTATGGAGAGGAGGTATATTAGAACAGTGCTTGGCACATAGTAAGCGCTTAACAAATACCAACATTATTATTATTATTATTATCCCCTTTTTATAGGTGAGAAAATGGAGGCACAGAGCTGTTAAGTGACTTGCCCAAGGTCACACCTAGCAGACCAGTGGAAGAACTGAAATTGTAACTTCGGTTTGCCGAGTCCCAGTCCCATGTTCTTTCCACTAGGCCACCCTGTTACCCAGCCCATCTGCCCTAAGCTCCGTAGAGTGGCCTTTCACCACTGTGTATTGCCACAGTTTCCTTTGTTGGATTCAGGATCTTGAAGAAATTTGGCATAGTCTCCGTTCCAAAGCTCCTTATGCTACCCACAGTTTATTTTCTTACAGCATCACGGACTAACATTCAGCATGGCATATCAGGGTGTAAAATGGTGCAAAGGTTTGAAAGAGCAACCTGTCCCAGTGGAAGGGATAAATGGCCACAGGCTACCAAGGCTTACCACACACACAAATTGTTAAGATATTACACACAGGAATATAAACTGAATAAATAGTTGCAGAATCCTGTGTCCACCTGATCAACAGCCACAGCTCAGGTTTCCAAAAGACAAAATTCCCATTCTGATGACAAGGAACATCGTTATTTATATTGTTCCTTACGATGAGAGAATTCTATCAACTAACATGTTTTCTGCTAATAATTATTGCATGGGGAGAAAGTTTGGAGAAAAGAAGCAGTATTAATGAGTCTCCCAAGTCAGTAAATATTTCAACAGGGTTCCTGAAAAATCAGATTCAATGGTGCCATCTGCTCCCCAGAGCTGGAAGTGTACAAGTCCTAAGTCCCTAAAACACCACCACAGGGCGAGTTCCCTTTAAAAAGAAGAGAAGCACAGTTCGGATGATAAACGTTCATATTTTACAACCTTTCACTTTATTTACCGATATATCTTTTCTCAAGCATATTTGTTGTTTTCATCAGCTTGCCTAGGCAAAACAGAGCCATACATAATTCAGGAATAAAATTGCCATCAACTAGCTGTGGACTCAAAACAAATAGAGCCCAAACATATATTTTTCATTAATAACCCTCCATTACCAATTTCAAAATTTAACCATGAGAGAGCTCCATTATTTAATGCCAATCTTCGTGTTTTGTGCTAATGCAGGTGCGCTTTATCTTAAAGACAGGAGACCACCTTGTTTTGGTTGGGCCTTGTGACCTGGACTTATAGCTAAATAACTCAACAGGAAAACAGCTTATTTGCTGGAGTTATCTCAATGAATCTGTGAACCTCTAGATTTGTAGGTAAGCCTCTTGACTATGTTCTTTTTAGTTTTCTTGTCCACAGTGAAGGGTGGTGTGTTTGGGGGTTGGGGTGTTGAAGAGGAAATGAGAGAAAAAATGAAGAGAGAAAGAGACAAAAATAAGCAAGGAAAAAAATAAAGAAGGGAGGGAGCGTGTTAGGGAAAGAAGAAAAGAAATGGAGAGAGAGAAGGAGAAAGATAGAGAGGGGAGAGGGAACAAGTGCAGGAGAGCATGTATAAGAGAAGAAAAAAAAGAACTGTTAATTTACAAAGCCTAAAATAGCAGCTGCTAATGGTCTTTTGCTCTCATTCTTTAGTCTCTGCAAGGTCATGATCAGAACTAGCCTGTGATTGATTCTAAAGTGAAATTCAGCACTTCACATCTATAATGGACATTAAAAACTGCGCAGAGCTGGTTCATGAAGCTGGGCACTTTTCAAGTCACATGGCAAGCATTTCTCATAATGAATATGCTGGGTAGAGCCCTGCCCTGTACTTATTGCAAGCCTTAATAATTATTGTATTAGGCCAAGCAATTAATTCTATCGATTTGATGAACCCCATCAATCGTCCGGGTTCCTGCGTGCCATTTTACAAACAAAGTTTCCTTCTTGGGAGAGCGACCCTGAAATCCACCCTCGAAGGGTTAAGGGGAATGAGTGACAGCCTTTCGGCATGATTTACAACTTGGAGCCCTGTAGTGAAACCATTGCTTGATGGATGATCCTGAAAGACGGAGACTAACCATAAATCATGTCTTTGAATCATTGACAAAGATAAAGGAGAGAAAGAAAAAGCAGTGGCATTGACATTCATTCTCCCAATAATGTACATTGACTAGTTACAATACAGAGCCTTAATTAAAAAAGCGAACTCCAAGTAGTCACCTCGATGTAGATATCCTACCTCTTTGGATGGTACTCCCTGAGATTACAAATAAGGGTTTGAACTTCATCCAGTGCAGGCTGTTTCCACTGGAAAAGGCTTTTAAAGTGATCTAGCAATGTTGAGCATGTAAATACTGCTACCAAGCAAAGAATACTTCCATTTTCAAAGTCCTCACAAACGCTAAAATATGAATTACTGACCCAGAAAGAAACACTCCCAATACAAATCTTTATTTCTCATAAACTTTACTGAAAACGACTCTAGCGCAGACAATGGATAAGCAGATGCAACAGAATGACAAGGAAGAGACAAGGAATGTTACTTCCTTAGAGATGTCACTCACTCTAGAAGAGGGGAAATGGAGCATTATCCAAACAGCCTGGGGTAAAATACGTCTTTAACACCAGTGGATAATAAAAGTGGAATTATAACTACTAACAAAGAGAGAGGAAAGAAAGTTGTGAAGAGGGTATGGTCTTCTGGGTGGCTTCATTTTAAAAAGGAGAGTAGGAAAGAAAAAGGGGTAGAATCACTAAGAACCTTTCAGGTTATGGATAAGTCCCATCCAAGATACCAGTGAAGTGAGTTTGATTACTGATGGAAGTATTGGGGCTAAAATATGTCACTTTGAAAAGACAACAATGGGGGAGGAGTCTTCATGGTAGAATTTTTTACAGCCTGAGTTTTGGTATTTACGTCTCTACTTTTATTTATCCTTATTATTATACTTCTTGGATGTGCCACCTCTGACTGAATTTGAAAGTATTACAGAGAAAAGCTAATCTCACCTCACCTCCCAACATCATCTGGCCTATGAGATGCTATTAAAGAAGACATTTTAAAGGTCAGGCAATCTAAATACACACTCATTTTAATGCATACACACGTACAAATGTAAAAATAAGAAGGTACTATGGGGAAGGAAAAATAACTACAGGATAATGACGAACCACCAATCAGAGGATTTTAAAATTGAAATAATTTATTTTACTTAAATCCCCAGGCTAATTTAGGCTGCTTTAAGGAAGCAGCTGAGTTCTGTGCCTGTGCTAGAAAGAAAATATTTTTATTTCTAGTACAGCTGTCTTGAATTGGGGATCACAACTATACTAATTGTAGCACTCTCCAAAATCTGGAAGCGATAAACAAGATGGACATCCTCCTGTCACAGAATGAAGTGAAAAACTCACTGAAGCTTTGTACTGCCAATTTAAAACACTCCAGGTTCCTTCTGAAGAGTCATAGTAAGAACAGGTAGAGCAACTGTGATTGGTGCCCGCATACTTTTTCTTCTGGGGCTTATGAAGACAAGAGAAACCAGTCCAAAATATACCTGCAAAAGTGATCACCTTTCTGAAAGACTTTGACTGGGGGGTTCCTCTGACCCAAATCCACCCCATTTGACTTGGCATCCTCAGTCTGATTTTGAAGTATAATCCCACCTCTGTCTCCTCCCTCATTTCACCTGCTCTACTGTCCATAGTGGGGTGATAGTTTCCTGCAAACTGGAAAGGGGTGTGAATAATATGTAAAATTAATTCTGAGCTTAAACATGTTAAGCTCATGCAAATTAGTCATAATTTTCAGCACAACAGAACCCATTCCCAGATTGATACTGACCCTGAAAGTCTTTGATAATCTCATTTATGCACCATAAGCAATAAAACCTAACACCATAGTAGCATAAAAACTGAGTGACGCAATGCAATATAATATAGCATTAGGAGAGAAGCAGTAATTAAGCTAACCTTTCCTCTTTACCATCAGGTATTTGCTCGTGGATATTTGTACGTGAAAATGAAATAGTGGTGTTTGTTTAGGAGAAAATCATATTAATATAAAGCAAACTCTCTCTCCATACATACATATACATATGTATATGTATATATATATGTATATACATATACACACACACACACCTTATTAGGCTTTTTGCATAGGCTTAAAACACTGTAAAAGCTCAGTAAATAACCACTGATTGAAATACTTATTCTCTGCATTTCATTAAAATGATCCACTTCATAGGGTGAATTCCTCATTTTTGTTTTTTAGATGGAATGAAGAGGAAGCTGTGGTTTTGGAATACCACATTTGGATACATCACAGCTTTTATGTTGGTTTTGAACTTCACTTACATTAAAACTGCATCATCTATCAATCTTACAGTTTCGTGTCACTTACGAAAATCTACTGAGTATTGTTTTCATCTTGCCTCACAACAAGCAGCAAAGCCTCATGAATACTGAATAGCACTGTAAATACTGCACATCTTTTATTTTTAAAGGTCTCGACAGTTTGGAACGGAAAGATTTCTTTGTTAAAAACTGTATCTCAAGAGTACCAATTCCTGGCTTTCTTCTCCATTTTCTTTTCGGCATCAAAATGAGCAGTAACGTTGCCATCTATCATTAGCAAACCTTCAATGGCAGCTGCCCTACCACTTTCCTGTATTTGAACTCAGTTGGTAAAAATCATTACTCCAGTCAGATGTTGGTTCAAGTGGGACCTTACTATTTAAATTCCAGCTCATGATGAACTGACTGGCTCTAAAAACACAGGGAGTCATTTTGGTGGAATTCGGCTCTTTACCTCTGTTTCAGGGATTGTGTTTAATGCTAAAACAACTAATTTCAATCAGTCGATTGTATTGATCATCACCATCATCAATGATACTCACTGAGGCTTACTGCATGCAGAGAACTGGATTAAGCATTTGGGAGAGTACAACAGAGATAGTAGGCACATTCCCTGCCTACAACAAGCTAACAGTCCAGAGGGGGACACAGACATTAATATATAAAAATTAGCGATACGTACGTAAGTGCTATGGGACTGAGGGTTTGGTGAATAAAGAGTGTAAATCTAAGTGCAAGGATGGTGAAGAAGGGAGTGGGAGAAAAGGAAATCAGGGCTTAGTCGGGGAAGACCTCTTAGAGAGATTTGCTTTTAATAAGGCTCTGAAGGTGGGGAGAGCGATCATCTGCCGGGATAAGATCAGGAAGGGCATTCCAGGCCAGAGGCAGGATGTGGGCAAGGGGTTGGTGGCGAGATAGACAAAACTGAGGTACGGTGAGTAGGTTGGCATTAGGGGAGCAAAGTGTATGGGCTGGGTTGTTGCAGGAAACCAGGGAGGTAAGGTTGCAGCGGAGCAAGGTGATGGAATGCTAGTGATTTAAAGTTTATGGTAAGGAGTTTCCGTTTGATGCGGACATGGATGGCAACCACTGGAGGTTCTTGAGGAGTGGGGAAACATGGACTGAATGGTTTTGAAGAAAAATGATCTGGGCTGCAGGCCACGTATTACATACCCCAACTGCCCTCAATTCACACCCAGAACTTTTACTGGCTTCTTCAGGAGACCCACTAAGGGCGTGAGGCAACATGTGGTTTTCAGAACATGGATTTCCTGTGAGAAGGAGCCTGGGTGTAAAAAACCAAACTGCCCTGTGATTTTCAAACTCCATAGTATCAGTCTGAAATGTTTCTTCCAAAACCCTATAATCTATGTAAGGTAGCATGGAGGTAGTCAGTAGCTGCAAGTGGATGTACAGAACAGACAAAGGGTGTGGAAGTTCAAGAACCCTATGAGAATTGTACCCTAAGTGAAAGTAGTTCTGGCTAGAATTATGGGCCCAGCTGAGTTAGCAATTCCTTAGAGACTGTCTTCCTGACACTTCAGACCATATACTTCAGTTCACAGATAAAGCCATGTAGAACACTCCACGGAAAATCACATCTAAGTAATCACATCTTCGACCCATACAAAGAGTATGATGGACTTTGTGCAAGTACTAACGGTTCAAATTCGGGGGAAAAGGGGAACATTAATTCTCTCCCTCCATTTGCCTTTTCTGCCGTTTTATGTCTAGTGTAGTTTGGGCTATTTGCTTCTCTCTGCTCTTTGCTATCGGTGCTCCGTGAGCCGGACCCTCCTTACGCCTAAGTGGGCAGAGGAGAAATGACATCCGTTCCTACCGTGCGGTGTTTCATTAAGAATTTTGTGAGCATTTTGGCTTTCATGAATTTTGAGAAGGAATCCGTTGGCTCAATCCACTTCTATTCACCCTGACAAACTGACTGCTGTGATAGATTAAGTGCCACCATTTCAACATACTAATACCTTGCGGAGACAAGAACCGGGAGTCTTCGAACTCGTTTGATACCATATTCATGAGCGGTACAATGCGATATGAAGAGACTTAGATCCCAGGGAGACTTAGATCTTAGGGTGCCTAGCATCAAGAGTGTCGCGATACTGGAAACTTCTTGGCATGCCTATATCTATTTCAGCATTTCCAAGTTATTGGCTTTTTCTACCCTTTCCCCTCATCTCCCTCAAAATTCTTTTGTCTGAATAAAATTATTTTTAAAATCCATTTTTTCCCCTCAGCCTTTCCTGTCCTCTCACCTTAGAAACAGCTCTGAGAACTTTTCAACTAAAAGCAGCCATGTGGAGCCTGAGCTGTTTCAGATTTACACAGGCCCTCCGCTAACATCCTGTCGGGTGCTAAAATCCCTCAGCTGTTCTGCTAGGACCACCCGGCTAGTTCTGAACCACATCTGACAAAATGATACTGTTCGCTTCCAGAACCCATCACGTAGTTATTCTTGGATAAAAGGTAAAGCAAATAGCAGCCAACTGCTCACTGCTGCAGAAACAAAGACCATCTAGCCATTTATCAAAGCTTCAGACAACCAGTTTGCTTTAAGCTCAGCCACCTCTCCCATTACGGCTTTAAACGATAACACCATATTACATCAAAAATGACAAATGGAACGGGGGCCCAACCTATACACAATCGATACCTGCTTCGAAATAAGAACCATCTTAAAAGAATTGACAAAAGGAAAGGGAATTCTTCTCAAACGGTAATTTTTTTTTTTTTAGAGTAGTTTGGTACAGACACTGTCAACATTCATTTGTGCGTGGCACTTTCTTCATGAGAACAGAACAGCCCCAAGATGTGATGCTATTGTCAAACCATTATCATTGCCCCATGTCTATCATTTATTGGATGCTAAAAGGAGAGGGACAGGGTAATTGATTAAGTACGCATCTTCTCCTGCAGCTTAAAAATCCTTGACGCTGTTTGGTGGCGGGGGTCACATAACTACAAGGCTTAGTGAGAAACAGATAAAGTCTAATTACGGCAATTTGGCTTGAGAGTATCCTAAAGGGTTTCTCTTCGTTTGGGTCCCTTTTTTTTTTCTTCCAAACCCTACTCTCCCCAACAAGAGGGAGCAGATTTCTGTGTTTATATTGCAAAGATGTAAACGGTCCCCAGATGATGGATGGAAGCAATGCGGTAGCTATCTGCCTCCTCCATCTTGTTGTTTTAGGTGGCTGCTGGCCAGAAAATGACTTGAGAATAAGCTAGAGAACCCAGGGGAAAAATCTAAGTGGTCACAAAGGAAGCTGTTGGTGATGTGAAGCTGCAGGGGATCCAGAGACAAGCAAAGCCAAGCCATCTAGACAGTCAAGGCCCTCTGACACGGCTATATTTTGAAATCCTGTCCCTAAAACAAAAGGAGTGATGAGGAGGCCCAGCCTCTTTGGAAGTGGGGAAATAGATGTGAAGAAGAAAGCACCCTCATGGGCTTCCTTCTCAGACCTGACTACTTGGATTATCTCTATTTGCAACTAATTTCAAGTACTATCATAAAGTTCCAAAATAAGTGTGCCACAAATACTATCGGTTGGTAAAAAGTGAGGTGTTTGGCCCAGTCATATGGGCTAGAATATAGTTCTGGGGAACCAGGAAAGTTACAAAAGAGCAAGAAGCATGTACTTGCAAATCAAACGCTTAGTACAGCGCTAAGTGCTTAATACAGTGCTTTGCACATGGTAAGAGCTCAGTAAATAGGATGGAGTGAATGAATGACCTTTGGCGGGGAATATAGACAAAAACCAGAGACACAGAGAGAGCACGAAAGGAAGAAAGAGAAGCATGAAGGGAATGAGTGTGCGAGAGGGAAGTAGAGAGAGGTGAAAGAGGAGAAGATAGAGAAAGACACATAGGCATGGGTGAAAGACCTAAAGAAAGACCCCTTACTACAAACAAACATAACTCTGCATACCAATACAGACAGAAACACTCACCCTGTCCCACATCCACTGCTGCTTCCCTTGCAAAGCCTGAACTGTTCCTGCCTCTGATGCTCTTCCTTCTGCCACTGCTGTAACTGCGACAAGCTGTTGCCTGCAGGTTTCTGGCAGGGCCACCCTGCAGTGACCCTCTGCCAGAAGCCTCCAGGAAATAGAAATCCCACGTATGAGAAGCAGCAACGAAGGGAGAAGGAAAGAGGAAGGCGAGGAGGAAAAGGAAAACAAGTGGAAAGAAGAAGAGGCAGGCACTGCTGCTGTTTTATTGTTGCCTCAGGTTCCTCACTCTCCTTCCCGGATAAAATATAGGACTTTAAGATGTCTCCCTGGCCACATTTTGGATGGAAGCATCAGAGCACCCGATTAGAACTTCTCTGTACATCGAGGACTTCAGCGATATCACCATGGCCCGTTTGGGCGAATAAGCCTTTCCTTTCCAATAACGGTGTGGTCAGGTTAGTATAAACAGAGCAAGAAATGGGTAGGGGGACTGGCCAAAATTTATGTTGACTTAAAAACTGTTGGCTACGTTAACGAGTGGAGAATTACCTCTGCTTAGAAAATGTAGATGACCCAGCATATTTGGTGAAATTCTAGGACTCCCATGATCCTCTGCTTTTCCAATCAATTTTTATTTCACAGAGGATGTTACCTTTGGCAGGGTTACTGTGCATATACAACTGCTGAGACAGGATGAGATTCTCCAAAATCCAAATTTGATTCGCAATACTGTCACTAGTGATGGAAATGGATGATATTGGTGAATGCTATGACTTCATTCATTTTGATCAAGCCAAACTGGAGGAGGGTTCACTTTTCTCAGAAATAAGAAACCTAGAACACGTTCTCGGGGGGAGTAACATTGAAATGAACTTGAAACCCAATGTCCACATGTCCTGCTGATAAGGCGCTGACTGCCAAGTTCAAGGGGAAAAAAAAATCCACTTCTAAGGAATGTAGTTTTGAAAAGCCGGTATTAGTTAAATCATAATGAGCAAGAGACTAGATAATTTAATTAGGCTGGAGTAAATAATAATGTTTTGCAGTTTAATTGGAGGTTCTCAGAGCCTCTTACAAACATTCAACCCTCTTTCCCCTCTGAGATAGGGGGACAGAAAAAAAGTTGCAACCTAGATAAAGGCTCTGCAATACAGAAATACCCAGAGACGAAACCTGAAACATTATCAATCGATAGTATTTATTGAGGATCTACTGTGTACTGCACACTAAACCAAGCACTTGGGAGAGCATGACTGAGTCAGGTGAAATGATCCCCATCCTCTAGGGCTTTCCAATCTAGTGGTGAGATGACAATAAAATAAATTACAAACAAGGAGGAGTAAAAGGTGGTTTGTATAATTAGTTATAGTCTGTAAGTACGGTAAGATAACTAGACTTATTGTTTCCCTCTCAACTACTCTTACTTCTAAATTATGCACAGAATTCCTGCAGCCTAGAACTCTATCCCCTCGCCAAATCTGGTAGAAAATAGCTCGGTTCCATGAAGGATTATTGTCATTCTGAGGAGTAGTTTAGTTTAGGGGATGGAGCACGAGTCAGAGGACCTGGATTCTATTCCTGGTTATGTCTCTTGCCCGATGTGTGTCTGTGGATGAACCACTTAACTTCTCTGGGTCTCTGTTTCCTCACCTGCAAATTCAATGCCTGTTCTCCCTATTTATACTGTGAGTCCCATGTGTGACAGGGACTGTGTCCACCCTGATTAACTGGTATTTATCCCACCGCTTAGAACACTGTGAGCCCATTGTGGGCAGGGATTGTCTCTCTTTGTTGCTGAATCGTACTTTCCAAGTACTTAGTACAGTGCTCTGTCTGCACCCAGTAAGGGCTCAATAAATACAACTGAATGAATGAACAGTGCTTGACATAGAGTCCATCAAAGCCAAGACCAGCTTTCCTGGCATTTTAACTCTAAGACAGCTTTATCTCATTCCTTAACAAAATCAGAATACAAGTTAAAACTAATTTAGTCTCCAGGATTAAGAATCAGCATTTTTTGTCATTTTGATATAACCCAATATTGTTTTTCTGGATATATGGTAACAGTAGTCTGTTTAAACAGAAGATCAACCATATTTCTGAAGAAAATGCAACCATTCTTAAATTAGTCTGAATTTTGAATGAATTTCTGAATTCTATCTACATACAAGCATCCAATGAAAGTCAGAGTTTTGAATTTAATAGTCTTGCTCCAATGAGGCAAGCACTGACACACTGTTTTTACTAGTGATATCTCTGTCTTAGGTGAAATATTACAGGGCAAAAAATTAAAATATCATGCTTATTTTCCCAGGATTATTTTCAAAGATACATATATCTTAGAAAATGTATATACACACAAAACTAAAATGTAAATATGTATGGCAATAAGTGGCATATACCTGTATTGTATCTTTTTTTCAAAAGAGGTAGCTTATAGTACTCAACTGGAACAACATGTGATGTCGCAGTTGCTAGGGAAACTACTTTTTTTAGGAAACACGAGAGTAAATAGGCATGTAAATAGATTTAGAAGCTATGTAAATTATAGTGAAACAGTTGCCTTGACAATAAAGCATTGAAATCTTCTTATCCCCCAAAATATGAGATTTTAAAAAAGGATCTCAATATTTATAGCAATAAACCAATATAATTCACCTAAATGACTAATGATATGTTCAACAGACAAGCACACATGAAAACATAGTAGGAAGCAAGACAGAGAAATACAAGTAGACAATGGATTTGCTATGCATTTGCAGTACAAAATGGCAGCAAAAGAAGGTCAGTGTGTTTTGGAGTTTTGAAAGACATTGGGAAACACTACCATAAATCAAAGGGGTAATGGTCTTTGTCTATATGCCTCCTCCTCTCATTCTCTATAGTAACAGTACAGATTTTGGCAGGGTGGGGAAGTAGAAATAGATGAGTTAGGGGAATGATTATCAGGCATTATGATTTTTTATGATTTTTACCAATTGTGAGGGGTTTAAATCTAGTCATTTTCTTAAACACCCAAGAAGAGCTTCCCAGCAAATATTTCCTTTATATTATTAATCCATTTTAGCATTTCAAATGCCTCATATGACCGAATGAACATTTGGCAATACAACTTCTATTGCCTTATTTCTAGAAAAGTAAAAACAATCTTGCCAAATTTCAGGGTTTTGGGGTCAATTCAAAAGTTAACAATATCCAAATTTTAGTCTTTGATACCCAGCTCGATATTGGAGCAAGAAAAATGATGACATGCAAGAGATAAGCATGCACTGATCACAGGGGTCTTTACCCAAGGAAATTTCAGAGTGGGGAGTAGAAAAATCCCTTGAAGAACAATGTCTATGATACAGCAAAAATGGCCACACTTTTCAGATATCCAAAATACAGTCTGATTCTGTTAATGATGCCTGGTGGAAATTAGTATGGATTTCCAAATAAATTGATCAACCTTACAGTGAAAATGGCAAGAAAAACTAAAAATTATTTTCAAAAACCAACTCTGGGGGAGTTTAAGAGGTCTTACATTTAATTTAAAAAATATTTAGTGAGGAGAAATGGGGTAAAATTCCTATAATCCATACCTATCTGTGATTTAGGACATCATAAAATAGGGTCACTTGATTCTATCGATAGAGGTAAACTCAGGTGATTCTTAAAATAACAAAGAAAAGTCAGAAAACTTTTCCTTTTTGTCTTGTTTGAGTGCTGGCTTGGCTGACAGGTTTGTTGACCACCAGCGGATCTTCAAAAGAAACAAGTCACTAAGGTGAGAGATCTGGAAGCTGGATACCAAAAGGGGAAATGTATAATCACAGAACATTTGAATTGCTATATTTCTTGAGGTAATAGTATCACTCCCAGTAGAATCAATGGAATTCTGCCACTAAGGACACTCTATACTAATAGATGGAAGGAAATAATCCTCAAAAAATAGGGAAGAGACCACATTTTGCATTAATTTCTACAGGATATGACTCAAAGGTGTATTTTTTTCCTCTTGTACTTAGACTAATCTTGGCTTTGCATATTATAAAATGCATTAGGGGAGTATATCGTAATCATTTATTGATATGATAAAAAAGCTTCCTGGTTATTAGGAAGTGTCTTGGTATCAGGAAGTACTGCCTTCTGAATTGAGGCTATAATCTAATTAATTCTTAGTTCTGATGCACATGCACCCACACAAACAATCTGAATGACGAGAGGTCATTAAACAGTGTCAAATATCCTAAAAGCATGGATTCCAGCATCCCACTGGATATATACTATACTGTAAAGTAGGGGTTACCCACAGCGTCATTGGAAAGGTAATACTGTTCACAATACTCTGTTTCCTTTATAAAATTATGCTGGGGATGCAGTGATTATTCTTTGGTGAATGGGACATCTAGAGCTTAATCAGTAGCAAACACAAGCGACATAAAGGAACATATGGCAGCTCTTCCACTTTTCAGCAGAGGTCACAGCTGACAGGAATCAGGCTAAAAATGACTGAGGCTCAGGTCAGGAGACTATAGAGATAAAGAAAAATAAACTAAGAATCACGATACAAGAGTACCGTTTTAACAGCCCTTCTCTCTCTACTAGCATTAGTGCCAACCACTAAAATCGACAGCCAATTCAGAATATATCCCATAGCATAAAACCTTAGCATCGCTACAAAAAGTAGAGTGAACGTGATGCAAATAAACGCTTAAGCAGTTATTGGAGATTTTAGCTGTCATTTGAAAACTTCGAGTTACCTCACTGTCTTCCCTATCCAATACAAGTGCTAGATAATGATGGCACAGTTCTGAAAAGTTAACAGCAGGGTAGCAGTGAAATGGAAGGTAAGAGAGGTTAATTTATGGAAATTATCTAGGTCACATAACAAGTAGGACATGTCAGGCTGAGCTTTAAAAGAACAGTGGTGAGTTATTTAGAATGTGATTTTCAATAGATAACCGATGATGGCTATCAGAACCCATGTGACTGTTTGGATCTCCGCATCTAAAGTGAACTCCAGCATCCCCCATTGATAGCAGATGTTTAAGTATTGTTAGTTGATAATTTGGAGCTCAATTACCTTATATTGTAACAGTCTGAAAAGGAGCAGGGATGATTCGTGGCAAGGAAATCAGTGAGCTGGTCTTCACTATTACTGGATAGTGACAAAGTGGCAAACCGTGGGCACGGTTTTCTGCATACATCAAAAGTTGCTCCTTGAGGAGTTTTCCTGGGGTACCCATGGCTATGGTTTTACAAAGAAGATCTTCATGATTTTACAAAAATACAGCATAGAGGTGCTGCCTTATGCTGATTTCAAAGCTGGCCCAGGAAAGGAAGGATCCATTTGTAATCACATTTTTATCAGTAATAAAACTGAAAACTCCTTGTGGGCAGGGATCGTGTCTGCAATTCCACTGTATTTTCCCAAATGTTTAATACAGAGTTCTGCATACAGTAAACACAATGAATACCACTGAAGGATTGATTGATATATTTACCATTTATATAAAGTACTGTACTATGCTCTGGAGAAAGTACAGGGGCAGTAATTTCAGATTGGCTCTTGATTCCTCATAGGCATTACTGGTCTAAGAGGGAGGGGAGAGGCAATGGAAAAAAATAACAGACTGACACCAACAATTCAAAAGCAACAGCAAGAACTACAGTGATTCACTGTTACTTGAAGGGAACAGGCCTTTTCTCTTTGGACTTTTCCCCGGTCCGAACAGGGCCAAACTACCATCGGTTTTCCATTGAGCCAGTGTTATATGGAAAGGCTTCCATCTGCCCCCTGATCCTTTGGGGGAGGTCTTCACTACTGCGGGACTGCCCCCAAAGATCTTAGAATCCCAGGAGTGCAGGAGCTTTGGGTTTCTTCCAAGCTGGGTTCTTGCAGGAGGAGGAACAGCATTCCTCTGTTGGAAGGGACTACTGGGGTAATTAGCCATTCTCATGGACCACTGGAGTTAATAATGATGGGGTTTTTATTAAGCACTTTGTATCAAGTACTGTGCTAAGTACTGGAGTAGATACAAGATAAAAGGTCAGCTCACTCTCTTCTAACTTCACTGATCTCCTACTACAACCAACCCTCGCAGTCTGTTACCGTACCCACCTACCACCAACTCCTCGCCCATCTTCTCTCTCAGGCCTGGAACTTGCTCTCTCTTCATATCTGACAGTCCATCACTCTCCGCACCTTCAAAACCTCCCTAAAATCAAGGCCATCTCAGACTAAGCTCTTTATCACATCTACTTGAATAGGTACCCCTTAAATCCTTTTTTTCCTATCCCAGCACCACATTCTTATAGTATTACACTTATGATATATTTATATTATTATAGTTATTGTGTAGTATATTACACTATATTTCTCCTATCCCTAATCTATTTGAATGCCTGTCCACCCCTTTTAGACTGTAAGGTCTTTGAGGGCAGGGATTGCATCTACCAACTCTGTTGCACTGTACTTTCTGCACAGAATAAGCCTTCAATAAATGCCATTGATTACTTGATAGGTAATCAGACTACAGAGTCCTTACCTGGGCTTACATTTTAAAAGGAGCAGGCATCTTCTCCCCATTTTATAGATGCGGAAACAAGCACAGAGAGGTTAAGTGATTTTTCCAAAGTTTCACAGTGGCAAGGCCAGATGAAGATCCCAAAGCCTGTGATCTGTTCAGGTCTCCCAATTGTGTGGAAAGTACTGTGGGAATCACTATCCCAATCAAGCTCAAAGAGTCGATATGCACCCGTCAACTAGAAGAAAATGGAGCTTGAAATGCCCTTGATCTGTACAATCACTTTCCTTGCTTTAAACTGGTTAATGAAAACAAAGAAATGGAGAAAAAAGAAAGCTTCATGACAAAGTCTAATAAAAAAAACTGACTCACTAGTGAAAATTCTATTTCATCTGGTTTAGGACTATGAAATAATTAGGCATTTTCCACACATAGTAGCCAACAACTACGTAGACCAAATTTTGTGTGAAAGTTATATGAAAATGGCAGTGGGTTGCAGTCTAGCTGTACTTGGCTTTTCATAATAACAATGCTCCCTAGCAACCCCTAATTAAAAAGGCTTTGATAAACCAATGTCTTGGTTCAGTATGCCAAGGGACAGGCTGTGAGGAGTCTTTCCTCAAAAGGCCTGTCAAAAGCCCTATTCGAAACTAAAATAATTTTTAAGGTTCTGGGTGGGAAACATTGCTATAATGAGCACCCCTTTTCCTATTCTGGGACAGGAAAGAAATGATAAATAAGACAAAAAGAGAGAGGACATTCTGCACTGCTAAAATGTTCTCTTAGGGCCAAAATTCCTAGTTTCTGGGGAGAAGAAATCACTGTTTCTGACCAGAATCATGAAATGACAAGGTTGTTGAGAAGAAAAAAAAGTTACAGGGCTGAGGAATCAGAATGGAGGATCCCAGGGCTGGGAAAGGATTCTGCAATGAAGGAACATCACCTGAAAACCTTATACTAAGAAATATCAAAAAGGTATTATCCCGTTAGAGCAGTAGTATAAAGACTATAAAGAAGCAACATGGTCCAGTGGATAGAACATGGGCCTGGGAGTCAGAAGGATCTGGGTTCTAATCATGGTTCTAATCCTGGTTCTGCCACTTGTTTTCTGTGTGACCTTGGGCAAGTCACTTGACTTTTCTGTGCCTCATTTACCACATCTGTAAAAAGGGGATTAAGACTGGTTGCCCCATGTGGGACAGGAACTGCACCCAACCAGATTACTTTGTATCTACCCCAGGATTTAGAACAGTGCCTACCTCATAGTAAGAACTTTACAAAAAACAGAACAAAAAAGACAAATCAAAGAGGACATAGGTACCCATAGACACGTTTAGAAATGATCCCCGGGATTCCATCTTTGCAAGAAGAAGTGTATGCTTCACTTCCATTTTTCAAAATGTGATGCCTTAGGTGGCAGAATTCTGGTACGATCTTCAACTCTTGTGTCACTGACGGAGGTGCCAGACTGTATAAAGAGCTGGCTGAGTACGGGCTGGCACAAAAATCTTAGTCATCTTCAAACTAATTGCCAATCTATAGAACTTTGCCTGATTTTTAAAAGCAGTTCATAATCATCCGCATGGCTTCCAGAATACACTCATCACTGTACAGAAGCTCTATGAATCATTCAAGGACTTTTGATGATGCTCTTAGCCTGATGAGTTTCATTTCTCAGCAGAACCAAACGGAATACCTTCCTTCACATTTGAGCTCTTCTGCATACAATAGGTTGAACAAGATTGGGTACTGCAACCCTGTTTTACTTCATTGGTGACGGGGAAAGGATCACACAAAGACCCAACAATCATCAAGAGCCCAACTTGGAGTTGTCTTAGAGTTTTGATAAACATTCCAGAGGTGGCAATTTTATTTTCTTTTTTTAGCAAGAGTCTTGGTGCTAAATGCTTCTCTCAATGCTCTGAACATCATGGATAGGTTTTGATGTTTCTAAATTTCTCCTCCATCTACCAAGGATTAAATATTTTGTTTGCTGTGTCTGCTCTGGTATGAAGCTCCAGTGCAATTCTGGGAGAGTGTGGTTATTTATGTTTTTTAGTCTTCGGTCCAGAAAGGCTCTAGCTGGGAATCTGCCTCAGCAATAGAGAATCGACCTACCCCACAGACCCTCCAGAGTCAGCTCTCTCCCCTTTAATCTTTAAGATGGTGATAAGGGTAGCACCTTTGAAATTCTGAAACATTTCCTCATTATTCACTATCTCGAGGAAGGGCTGGCAAGGGGCCTGTGAAGACTAATCACTCTTTGTGGATATTGGCAAATAACCTATCAAAACTCCTGGTGGGCAGGGAACATGCTCTTCTAAGTGCTTAATACAGTGCTCTACACACAAGTTTTCAGTGAATGTGACTGACTCCCTGATTTTCAGTGATAATATTTTCAGTGATAATATTTTCAGTGACAATATAACAGAGCTACACTGTATTCTTTCGAGTGCTTAGTACAGTGCTCAGCACACAGTAGGTGCTCATAACTATGACTGGCTGATTGAATTTCATTAAGTGATGTTGCCATGAAAGTCATGTCTTCACATGCTAACTGTTCTTCACAGAGCACCATTTTAATTGATGGAAAGCACGCTGAAAGAAGATTGAGCTATTCTTCTCATCTATTTCCTCCTTGTCTATGATGAGGAGGCAACATCTTTAACCTCCAGTAATGCTGTGATGATCTGATCAGGTCCATATAGACTCCCCAGGAATACCTGGAAATCTTCAATTTCAGTTTGTGTTTCCTTATATTTTCTTCACCTTTGGCCTGCCACCCTTTGTCCATGCTTCCCACCTCTTTCTGCTATGATGCCCGGATAAGTGTCTCAACCTGACCTTTAAGATCTATTCTACAAGGAATTATTTGACCTCAGCATCATTTTAGTCAAACCAGCTCCATGTTTTCTTCTGGTAGAATTCACAGTCCTAAAGAGCACTGGTGGAAAACATCTCTTAGCAATATCCATCTGTTGGGCACTTCAGTAAAAGTAGAGTTCCTCGCATTAATAGGATTGCTTTGATAATCTTCTGAAGTTCCTAGCACAGCTTCATTTTTCAGTGAGTGAAATTTGGTGATTTAATGTCGGAGAGAATTGGGAACATACCCAGTGATGGTCAGTGGTGCATTCAGCACCTAGCACGGCAGTAGCAATTGGACTATCTTTCAGGTCTGGATATTAAACAAGAACATAATTAACTCTCTAGATCATAAGCTCCTTGAAGGCAGCAATTGTGTCTACCAACTGCATCATATTATACTCTCCCAAGTGCTTAGTATAGTGCTGTGCACAAAGTAAGCGGTCAATAAATACCATTTATTGATTAGGCCCCACGGTTTGGATCTCTTTCTATTGTTCATAAATGAAAATCTAAGTTGGTAGCCAATGACCTAAGGATTGTTATAGAAGTAGAAAACTAGAGGAAAGAGCACAGCACCAGACTCCTGCCTCCACCACTTGCCTGCTGGGTGACTTTAGGAATGGCACAATTCCTTAGTGCCTCAGTTTCCTCATCTATATAATGGGGATAAGACACCTGTTCTCTCTGTTAGATGGTGAGACTCTTGTTTGGCAGGCATGTCTAATCTGATTATCTTGAATCTACTCCAGAGCTTTGTGAACAGTATACGTTTAATACGTACCATCGTCATTATCATCACTCAAATGTAATACAGGAGAAGAGAAATCTCTTCACCTTTCAGAAAGTGAGAATCTATGTTAGCCCACTTACAGTTGTACAGATTGAAGAAGCAGAAGACCAAATCAAGAAGTCTAAGAGACCAATAGGAGTATAGTGCCAGCACAGTCTTCAGATTAAACTGAAGGTCCATCAAGTGACTGCCATAGCCAGCACTTGTGAGGCGTAACTATAGAGAGATATTATAATCGGGTTCAAAAGCAGTTCCATCTACTAATGCCCCTTATGTTCAATACTTAGAAACTCATGGCAAGGCTAGACCAAATATTCTGAGATCATGGACTCCAGTCAATCCACCAGCATTCATAGCATGCCTTTGAAAAGGAGAAGTGACATGGTCTACTGGAAAGAGACAGACCTGGGAGACAGAGAACCTGGTTCAAATCCCGGCTCCACCACTTGTCTGCTGTGTAACCTTGGGGAAGTTACTAAACTTCTCTGTGCTTCAGTTCCCTCATCTGTAAAACTGGGAATAAGACTGTGAGCCCCATGAGGGACTGTGTCCAACCTAATTATCTTGTACCTACCCCACCCAGTGCTTAGTTCAGAGCCTGAAACATCATAAGCACTTAACAAATACCATTAAAAGAAAAAGATGAGCCATGTAAGGGAAATAGAGGATAGCAAGATACCTACATGTCTATTTATGATGGGTTAAAGTGGTAATTATAAGCAGGGTGTGTGAAAGAAATGCTTTTAAGATATAAGATATTAATACAGAAGGTGAAATCAGAAAACCTCAGAAGTTGTTTCTCCAGGCCTGACCAAACCGTCATATGAGGAATGATCAACTCAGGAAGCTTTTCCGAACAAACTACAGGTGGATGTTTAAAAGAAAACGAACCATCCAAAGACAATAGAATTCTTAATTTGCAGATTGGAAGAAAGGTTGGCACCTTGGAGAAAAAGATGCAAAATAATTTATTGAAGCCAATGGCAGAGCTAACCAAACTGGGTGCAGTTCAGAGCTGGAAATAAACTTCAGAAAGACAACAGGCTAGGCTTCTTCCTGTTCCTTATGCTCAGGTCAAGTGGGCCACTTATCAAAATACCAAAATTTCAGGATGATAGGTTAAATACAAATATATTCTAGATAGGCTATCCGTTGTTCACTAGATCACAGTATGGTGCAAATATCTATTGCTGGAATTTTAACTACTCTATAATGCAATCCGTAATGGGGACGGTCTGAGAATAGATTGTATGTGTAAGTGTGCATCTGGGTGTCTCTTCGGAAGTGGCATTCACAGATTTTATATCTATTACTTAATCTTATAAACTACGTTTTTGTTTGTTGCTTTTAAACTTTCCTTGCCTGGTGGTGTGCAGCATATTAGTGTAACTTGGATTGTAATATCATCCTCATATCTGAAAGATGGCTATATACTTGGACAAATTTTATTAGGACAAAATAAAAGATCTTTTTCATAGTAATGAACAATACCATCAGGAGTAGGAATACCTGACTCCTTTTGTAGAAGAATATTATAATGGTAATGGAAAAATATGCATATACCAGAACCTCATATAAATCAAAATCTACCAAAGAAAAGACAAGGGCAACATACATTTCAGATTAATAGAGTACATATCTTGTTATATGCTCAGCAAAATCATCAGAATATTTTTTTCTATATAGAGAGCTCAAGCACATAGCTCAAAATCAATTAATTTAAAGTAATAATTTGTATAAACATCCTAACAAAATTTTAAAGGGTATTAAACACCCTGTTTTATAAACATAACACTTAATTTAGAAAAAAAAAACATTTAGAAGGTAATGCATTTAGGATAAGTGCACAACACATGAAAATAATAAATGAAATTTTCCCAGTTTAGAAAATGAATGTAATTAATTAACATTTAAATTACATTTTTAATTGCAATCATGCCCTCCCAGGGGACTCATAAGGGACCATAATTGCAATTAAAAGCATGTGGATTAGATAATAAAACAATGCACACTGTCTGAAATGTGCGATTTAAAATGGAAAGCAGACATTGTTATCGGCACATCTAACTTAATTGTAGTCATAAAGCAAATGTGCTGTACAAAATAAAATTCACATACGGGAACATTTAATTCTTGAATCTCTTAAAGGGGACACGCTTGAGAGCACATTTTATGACAGGTTCTGTTTGAAACAGCCCTTTAAGGCTTTAAAATTCAAGGTTGGTGCTTTAATGTTTTTGCATTAATAATAGCATAGCCGAATGTTCCTATAAAATACACAGATATATTTAAGTTAAAAATGAAGCTCAGTTTCTAAATTTCAGTTGCAATGCACACTTAGATCACCCAGACAGTTTTTATGGCACCTCATCATTCTCCTGCCTTTTCTTTTATTTCAAGTAGGATCAGAGGAGGGGGTTCTGGACTTCGTGACTGGAAAGAGGAGGTCCAAGGAAACCCTTGTTTACCAGAGTCAACTGCCACTGAATTACTGCTTTACTATGGCTGTCTCTCAGGCCTGGCATCTGACTGGATCCTTATCAGAAAACTGACATTCCACTTTTCGCTGGTGCTGCACCGTTGCTTTTTGATAAATATCAAGAGTTTCAGCCTTTAGTACCATTAGTCCCTCATTTTTCACCAACTCCCACTTTATCACAATAGAAAAAGAAGAAATAGGAGATGTCAGGCGATGAGAAGATCTGCAAACTTGAGAAGATGGAAAGAAGATTAAACGTTCCCCACTGCCCCTGTTTGCCAGCCAATACCATGAGTAATTCTACTGGACTTGCAACCTTTCAAAAACCTCACTTAATAAGGAAAGCTCCCGCTTGCATGCTAGGAAATGGAAAATTTAAACTTCCAGAAAGGAGACGGTCAAAATACTGGTGGAGTTATATTGGAGCAGATGGAGTTTTGTGTCGATTCATATTTGGTCTAAAGCTCTTCGTTGCGGGCAGGGAACGTGTCTACCAGTTCTATTAGATCGTACTCTCCCAAGCACTTCATACAGTGCTCGGCACACAGTAAGCGCTCAATAAAAGTTATTTATTGATCTCTAATTTTGATATATAAAATGCCTGTTCATGGGGACCTGATTTCTGTGAACCTATAAATTGTATAACCATCATATATGTGTCTGTGACTGATATACTCTTGTGTTGTACTCTCCCAAGTGCTTAGTACAATGTCCTGAACCCAATAAGCCCTCAAAAAATAGGGGTGATTGATTAATTCATGTAAAATCAATGAGAACTTACAGGGGTTGCCCCACATAAGGTACTGCTTGATCTGACAACAGCTTTTAGAGATATCTGAACGATATTCTTCGTTGGAAAATTCTGGAAAACAATGGGAAGCAGCACGGCCTAATGGAAGAAGCCCAGGCCTGGGAGTCAGAGGACCTGGATTCTAATCCCAGCTCTGCCACTTGTCTGCTGTGTGACCTTGGGCTAGTCCCTTAACTTTTCTATATCTCAGTTACCTCATCTGTAAAATGGGGATTGAATCCCCCTCCCGCCGACTTAGATCTTGAGCCCTATGTGGGACAGGAATTGTGTCCAACCTGCTTATTCTGTACCTATCCCAGTGCTTAATATGGGACTTGGCATATAATAAGCACTTAAATATTTTTTTTTAAATAAAAGCAACTTTTCCACAAAGAGCAACGGAACCCTATATATACATGGAGAGCTGAGGGCTAATTTTGAAGTTTTCCTGGATCTTTTTCTAAAGGTAAATGGGAACTTTACATTGTATTCACATTCCCACCACTATCATCTGCTAGTTCCTGATAGAATCTTCTAGCAGGAAGGAATCCTGAAAGAACATCTGCTTCAGCTTCCAGCCCCCCAAGCCAGAGAGTAACTCATTCATTTGGGACATCAGAGAGTCTGTTTTTTCCTTAAAGATTCATCACAACCTTCTTGGTAACCCACTCCATCTTATAACATCACCTTGACAGAAAGAAAGTTCTTCCATTAGGTTCAACTTAAATCCTTCCCGTTTTAATTTAGCCCTCTCCTTTATAAGAAATTTGCCAAAGAAATATCTAAATTCCTTAGGACTGTGGGGTGAAGTAGAACTTGAGAAATTAGCTGGAGTTTGAAGTAATGACAGAAGCTCTCTGACAAAATGCACTTTTTAAATCTAAGAGACACAAAAATTTCCATTTGGCATATTATACGTCTCCCCCTTCTCCCTTCCAATTCAAATCTCACGATACTGAAATTGCGATGAAATTTGCCTGTCTTATTTCCTTCGTTCCTAAGGTGCCAAAGGGCAGAAACGATAACTATTGCTGGTTTTCTTCATGTAGAGCTAAGTCGGCACTTAATAAACATTAACTGGTAATGCTAGTGTTCGGCTTTGGCCATTTTTAAAATTTGAAAACAGCACGGCTAAGCAGGTGTAAAATACCTAAATTTTGCTGAAATTTTAGTTCTTTCCTCATGTTCCAAACCATCATGGGGACTGTTCAGAAAAAAGTGTCCGTGTGTGTGGATGCCTGTGTGTGTGTATTCAGGGATGGCATTAATGACTCCATAATTATGTTTCAAATTGAACCATCAGGCAAGTTGACTCCTCCACTATTTCACTTGCCCAGTGAAATGAATTTGAGACACAAAGCACTTCTTAACTAGGCAGCCTTAACTCTTGCTGATCCCATTAGTTGCCCAATTGGGCAAAACATGGTTTTAATTGCATGCCAGAAGCTTTATTCTTTTTGCCCCAGGCAAACAGTTAGCCACATTAGTATACCACTGACATATTAAAAGTTGTGAGGCCCTAGAAAAGAATAATAATAACCAGATTTTCCTGGGTAAAGATGTAACTCCAATTAAATTCAGCAAGAGATAGAAAATTAAGGCTCCTAACAGTTTTTAGGTTTCTTAAGGTTCTGTTTCGATGTCATCTTATCCTGGGAAGAGGAAAAAAAATTCTCCCAAATTGACAAAAGGGATGGTAGGTATTGAGCTCCGTTGTATTAAGAAGAGCAGAATAGGTTAGATTTTAGAGTCAGGGGACTTGGGTTCTGCCAGTTGTCGGCTGTGTGACCTGGGACAAGTCATTTACCTTTTCTAGGCCTCAGTTTCCTCATCTGTAATACTTGTTCTTCCTCCCCCTACACTGTGAGCCCAGTGAGGGACAGGGACAGTGTCTGATCTGATTGCATTTATCCATTCCAGTGATTCATCCAGTGCATGGAACAGAGCAAGTGCTTACCAAATACTACTATTATTGCTCCACATCTTGTCATGTGATGAAATAACAGGATGCCCAATGGTATTTCTATCATATTAATGACAAAAAAATAAAAAAAACTCCATGGTCACACCCAGATTATTTCTCCCATAAGGGTAAAATTACACGCAAGTTGGATGCTCATGGCCGTTCTATCAGGCACAGGTATTATTTAATGTACACATGTTGCAGTCAGTGTGATAATGGAATAATGGGATTGAGTCAAAGCTCTTCATTATTGGAACTTTAATACTCTATTTTGATTTTTGAACCAAGAGTGAAGTGGAAATGCCAAAAAGACATCAACAGAAAGCAATGAAAGAACAATAAAAAGGGAAATTAGTTCTTTATGAATAGAAAATATTAATGAAATGTGTGATCTCTACAAAAATCAAGTTGTTTGGCAATGTAATCTGCCATCTAACAAATTTATAGGGAGATTGCTTCACTGCACCATACCTGAACTTCCAACTAATTGCATCCTTAATTTTTCTGACACCATTTTTCAAAGTTTGGCCTTGACCACAATTCCTGCAGTAATTCAACTGACAATTCTTCTTTTTTGATGGCCAAAATAATGATAATAATGCAATAAGCAATACAATAGTTATCCCAGCTTGGAAATACATGGTAATGTCATATCTTTGAGTAGTTAGACATTTTTTTCAGCTATGAAAGATAATTCAACTCAAGTTTCCACCTTGTTTCACACCCTCTCTTATTCACTATAGCAAGTTTTCCTTTTCTTTTCCTTTCACAGGAAAGATGTTGCCACTCACTAATTTTAAGTGGAAATAGCACAATGTAAAAGTAAAGATATAAAGGGATTCTGTGTGAAAACTCTAGTCTACCAAGCAATGTAAAACATATCAATTTTTTCACTCATTTAAAACATTTTAAACAACTTGGTATTTAGTTAACACAGTATAACTTCTATTTAATATAATAAATGAATGCTCTTAAATATATAATTTTAAAGCTCAGTCAGAAGAGTAAGATAAGAACTTCACTAGGATTCCTGGGGTCACTATTCTCTTAACATAAATAGTTGATGCATAGATAGTTCATTCCATAAAGACTTCACATTTACATTGAGTGAGACATTTAAAAATTAAGTCTTACTGCTCAAACTGAGGCCATAGTTACAATACTCAAAAGTACTTCATTTGGGTCACTGCTACAGCCCAGAAGTTAAGGTGAAAATATCATTTAGGTTGTGATTTATGTGGACTTTGGCCACCCAAGAGAACCGTGCTGAGAATATGGGCAGAATTCACATTCCAGAACAGAATTAACTAGGATACAGTTGAAGACACAGAATGTGTGGTATGGATTTTTCTGGTTAAGGAAATAATTTGATTTTAATCATCGAGGTTTTTTTTTTTAATTGAGCCAAGTCAGTTTGGAATTTTAAAAATCTTAGATGCCATTTTAGTAAGTCATACAAAAACATCTGCATAGCAAGTCCTCTCCTGGGAATACTACTCCTATCTGCCACTTGTCCATCATACAAATGGCTAAACAAATGTTCAACATCACCTCTACCTGTTAGTCTACATAGAAACTTAAGGCAAAGAACTCTGGGGTGAGTCAAAACCTTAACAACCTCCAAATCCTCTTAACTGTGGGATGAGGGCTCTATATTGGTGCATGAAAATTGATGACATTCATATAAAAGGTAAGTTAATGCTGTCTATGTCTGAGGGTACCGATTTTTCAAGGAAAATCCAAATGCTCTAGAGTGGGGAGAAGGGAAATCCCCCAGAAAAAAAGAGAAAATGATGCATTAAAAGATTACCCAACCTTCCATTTACCACATTTCAAAATGCATGTCAATTCTATCACTGACAGTAGAAAGATTCACAATTCATCACACAAATGCATTAAGTTGACTTGTCAATTGTGGAAGAATTAGGTTGAATTCATGAATCAACTTAAATCTAATTTGGCAGTAAGATTGTTAAGAAAAGCTAATAAAACAATAGGGGAGAGATTTGTGGATATAACTAGTTTTTTTTTGAAAAACGATTTGGATGGTAGCAATCAAGTCCGATCACTCAATAGAACTTATTGACTGCCTACTGTATGCAGAGCAAAGTACTGTCCGCTTGGGAGTGTATAATAGAATAAAATCTTCAAAGCCTGTACTCTAAGGTTAAAGCTTAAAGCCCTTAAAGCCCTGTATTCCCTTAATCCAAAAAAAAAAAAAAGCAAGATTCCCAATGGTTGGTCTAGGTCAGCAAATTATCTGGATAATTCAGAAGATAAAACATTCAATCTTCAATTACCCAGTTATTTCAGGGTATCAAAGGTAGGAAAACAATTTTTGCCTCAAGTACCTAGATTGAGACCCGGATAAATTTTCGATTGGAAATACCTCAATAATTTGCTAGTGTAGCCCTGACCTAAGTTTGTAAAAGTTAATATTTCTCTTCGAGCTTTGAAATCAGCAGAAGTTCCCCTGAACTTGCGTTTATCACAAAAAGTATTTGATAGGTGGCCAACCCCAAGGCTCTCTTCTCATAACTTACCGGAGCAGCACTGCTGTGGAGACTAAAAGCATAAAGCCATCTGGATTTATAGACACAAGAAATAATTTGTCTCACCCAGGAAAAGTAGGGCAAATCAGGCTTCACACTTACGTCATTTTTCTACTATTGAAACCTAATTCCGTGCAATGGGCCAGAGTGGGTGATCTCATCTTTTTCCCATCAGTAAAACTGCAGCATAGTTATATTCAAGATAAAAAGAGAGGAAAGTGTTCCATAACTCAATAGACTAGAAATAAGAAGAGTTTTTTCTTTGATCCTTCGGCCAAAATGCATTCCGTGCATCTGAGGAATGGTGCTTTCACCTAAAAATACTGCTTAAATATGGTTGCCTTTATATTGTTATGTCCGGGCCCAAATGGAAGACAAAGTTCTACTCTTTCCATTCAATTATTGAACTATTTTTTCAATGTCATCCCTACGGGAGTAGAAAAGGTGACTATTTCCTTCAGGTGATTTATTGACAGTTGTCTGTGTTAAGTCCCCTCAAGACCCACCCACCATTATGACATTCAACCCCCAACCTCTCTGAAGAAACAGAGAAAGTCAAAGATGATACTCCTCTCACCCTCAGAGCATTTATGTACATAGCCTTATATTCTACCATTTTCCCTCTCCATAATTTATTTGAATGCCTGCCTCCCCTGCTACCCTGCAAGCTCTGAGAGGACAGGGGTCACATCAATTTGCTCGATTGTATGGTACTTTCCCAAGTGCTTGCTTCAGAGGTCTGCACAGAGTAAGCAGTCAATAAGTACTATATACTGGATTGATCTAAGCCCCCTGCAACTCAGCCTCAGGCAACTGGAGGCTCTGAGGCCTTGCCTACTTCTTTCCTTGGAATTGCCAACCACCACTGCAGGGCCAAAGCCCCACCCCTCATGAGGTGCGGAGTGTGGTTTCAAGAAAATGACTTTTATCAACTACATTACGTTGGCATAAACCTTTTGAAAGGGTGGTGAACTCCTAGAGAGCATAAATGTGGCCTTATGGAAAGAGCACAGAACTTGGAGACAGGAAACTTGGGTTCAATCGATCAATCAATCAATTGTATTTATTGAGGGCTTACTGTGTGCAGAGCCTTATACTCAGCGCTTGGGAGAGGACAATACTACAGAATAGGTAGACATGCATGTTCTCTGCCCACAATGAGCTTACAGTTTAGAGGGGGAGACAGACATTAAAACGAGAAGCAGCATGGCTCAGTGGAAAGAGCACAGGCTTGGGAGTCAGCGGTTGTGGGTTCTAATCCCGGCTCCACCACTTGTCTGCTGTATGACCCTGGGCAAGCCACTTAACTTCTCTGTGTCTCAGTTGCCTCATCTGTAAAATGGGGATTAAGATTGTGAGCCCCACCTGGGACAACCTGAGTACCCTGCATCTCCCCCAGAGCGCAGAACAGTGCTTGGCATGTAGAAAGCACATAACAAATACCATCATCATTATTATTATGTAAACAAATTTTATATATGTACATAAGCATCTTGGGGCTGAAGGAGGGGTGAATAAAGGGTGAAAATCCAAGTGCAAGGGTGATACTGAGGGAATGGGAGAAGAGGAAGTTAGGGTTCAATCAGAGAAGTCCTCTTGAGGGAAATGTGCTTTCAATAAAGCTTTGAAGGTGGGAAGAGTGACTGTCTGTCGGATATCAGGAGGGAAGGAACTCTAGGCCAGAGGCAGAATGTGTGCGAGGGGTTGGTGGTGAGATATAAGAGCTGAGGTAGAGTGAGTAGGTTGGCATTAGCGGATCAAAGTGTACGGGCTGAGTTGTAGTAAGAAAGCAGTGAGGTAAAGCAGGAGGGGGCAAGGTGATTGAAAGCCTATGGTAAGAAGTTTATTTTTATTTTTGATGAGGAGGTAGATGGGTAACCACCAGAGGTCTTTGAGGAGTAGGGAAACATGGACTGAATGATTTTGTAGAAAAATGGTGTGGGCAGCAGAGTGAAGTATAGACTGGAGTGGGGAGAGATAGGAGGCAGGGAGGTCAGCAAGGAGGCTGAAGCAGAAATCAAGGCAGGATAGGATAACTGTTTGGATTCATGTGGCAGCAGTTTGGATGGAGAGGAAAGGGTGGATTTCTGTGATGTGATGGTTGTACGGGGTTTGGTGATAGATTAAATACATGGGTTGAATGAGAGATGAGTTGAGGTAAAAGCCAAGACTACAGTCTTGTGAGACAGGGAGGATGGTGGTGCTGTCTACAGTGATGGAAATGTTAGCGGAGGACAGTGTAGAGTGGGAAGATAAGGAGTTCTATTTTGGACATGTTAAGTTTGAGGTGCCAGTCTGATATCCAAGTAGAAATGTCCTAAAGGCAGGAGGAAATGTGAGACTGCGGAAGAGACCTCAGGGATGGAGATGTAGATTTGGGAATCAGCTGAATAGAGACAGTGGTTGAAGCCACGGGAGCCAATGGGTTCTCCAAAGGAGTGGGTGTAGATGAAGAAAAGAAGGGGACCCAGAACTGAACCCTGAGGGACTCCCACAGTTAAGGGTAAGAGGAATCCTCCAGAAAGAGACTGATCATGAGTGGCCAGCGAGATAGGAGAACCAGGGGAAGACAGTCCGTGAAGCCAAGGTTGGATAATGCTTCCAGGAGAAGGGGGGTGGTTGACAGTGTCAAAGGCAGTTGAGGAGACAAGGAGGATTAGGACCGAGCAGAGGCCGTTGGATTTGGCAAGAAGGAGATCATTGGTGACTTTTGAGAGGGCTGTGTAGCAAAGGGGGCAGAAGCCAGACTAGAGGGGGTCAAGGAAAGAATTGGAAAGAGGAAGTGGAGACAACAGGCATAGATAACTCACTCAAGGAGCTTGGAGAGAAATGGTAGGAGGGAGATGGGGCATTAACTGGAGGGTGTGTGGGAATTTTTTTAGGATGGGGAGACATGAACATGTTTGAAAGCAGTGGGGAAAATAGCCTTTGGAAAAAGCCACCAAACATATTTATTGAGCACTTATTGTGTGCAGAGCACCATACTAAGCACTTGGAAGAGCACAATACAAGAGTTAGTAGACACGTTCCCTGCCCACAAGAAGCTGACAGTCTAGAGGGGGATACAGACATTAATATAAATACATTACGGATATGTGAAGGAGGGCTGTATGGGTGAGGGTGGGGTGGATATCAAGTGCTTAAAAGGTACAGATTGAGTTCCAGCTCTGCCGTGTGATCTCAGGAAATTCACATCATTTTTCGATGCCTTAGGGAAATGAGCCTGAGAATTCAATGATGACACCAATGTTGCAAACCTCATCTGCAAAATGGGGATGAGACAGATTGTGAGCCACTTGTTGGACAGGGGCTGTGTCCTATCTGATCATCATGTATCTATACCAGTGTTAAATATATATTAAGGACCTAATGCCATCATTATTATAAACTATCCTTAATCATTTTTTTTCTGTAGATCCCCAAGGATCTATAAGTTTATGTGCAGTGTAGCCAATTAATACTGTTGGTGATGGTGAAAATGATGGGGAAAACCATACAGCTGGATGAAAAAGCTTACACAGCCTTTGCCCGTGTCTTTACGGTGCTAGAGATAGCATCGTCGTCATCATCCCATCCAGCGTTCATGTGTACAGAGCACTGTACTAGGCATTGAGGCAACAAACAGAAATAGTGATCCATGTGTGAGGGCATTTCAAATTCAGTAAGGAAGATAAGCAGTTGTATTTTGATAAATATACAATAACAAGATGAGGGTAGAAATAAGCCTTGAGTTACACACGGTGTCTGAAGGAGTCTTAAAGTGGCTGAAAGAACGGCAAGACTGGGAAGAAGTGGGAAATAAGTCAGGGAATGCCTCCAGGAGCAGGTTATCTTGAGAAGGACGGGAAGAATATAGTTTTTGGAAAAAAAATAGATTTAGCTGAATGTAAGAGATTAAAGAAGGGAGAGCTTGGCGATGAAGAGTGCACTAAGCCATGAGGTGATGAAAACCTGGTTTAAAGGGTAGAGAGCAAGGGATGGCCCTGAGAAATATTACCGATGAACACCTCGTCAGACAGAGACACATTGAATCTGGGAGGGAAAAGGGACAGAGAATTCAGGGACACCACTGCTGCAAACCTATGGAACAACAATTATGGTAATGTTGTTGCCTGAGGGACAGTGAGGTAGTAGAATGGGTTTAAGGGAGAGGAAGAATTCAGTTCTTACACAGTGTGTGTTTTCACTATGATTTGGTCAAATGTTGTTAAGAAAATAAGGAGCGTCTCTCTGACAACGTGAGCTTGTGTGGAGAAAAGTGTGAAGAGGTAGTTGC
This sequence comes from Ornithorhynchus anatinus, assembly GCF_004115215.2. Classification (NCBI taxonomy): domain Eukaryota; kingdom Metazoa; phylum Chordata; class Mammalia; order Monotremata; family Ornithorhynchidae; genus Ornithorhynchus; species Ornithorhynchus anatinus. Next base: position 10,269,050 of record NC_041735.1, on the reverse strand, counting down.
AAGAGACAGTAGTGCTTGTTTGTGTTTGCACAGTGTCAGAGGCGGGATGTATTACAGTGTGAATTTTCCTTAATTTGGGCTTTTGTACAGACACAATCCCCAAATTATTAGAGAATTGGGTGTGCGCTCCATTTTTAAGTCCTGGAAAACCATTCAGACGGGAGTTGTCCTAGGGGATGAATGAAATAAAAAATCGTTGAATGGCTGTATAGATTTGAGAGTCATCAGTATCTGAGTGGTAGTTGAAAACATATGTGCTGATGAGCAACGAGAGGAAGCCCTCTCCTCAGTTCCCAAGTATTTAGCAAAGTGCTTTGGCATAAAATAAGTGCTAATAATGATACTGTAGCTCAAGAAAGAAATAGTACATAATAGGGCATTCTTAGCAACAATTGTTAAATGATAACGTGGGAGTTTCAATGATAATAATGATAATGTTGGTATTTCTTAGGTGCTTACTATGTCCCAAGCACTGTTCTAAGAACTGGGGGAGACACAAGGTCATCAGGTTGTCCCACGTGGGGCTCACAGTCCTAATCCCCATTTTACAGATGAGGGAACTGAGGCCCAGAGAAGTTAAGCGACTTGCCCAAAGTCACACAGCTGACAAGTGGCGGAGCCGGGATTAGAACTCACGACCTCTGACTCCCAAGCCTGGGCTCTTTCCACTAAGCCATGCTGCTTCTCTGTTTCAAGCCTTGGGGAAGGCAGTGTGGTGCAGAGAAAAGATATAAGGCTGGGAGTCAGAAGACTCAGGTTCTAATCACAGCTCCACCACTATTATCCCTCTAGAGTGTAAACTTGTTTGGGGCAGGAAATGTGTCTGTTATATTGTTGTGTTGTACTCTCCCGAGCGCTTAGTACAGTGCCCTGCACACAATAAGTGCTCAACAAATCAATCAACAATTGATTGATTGGCCTTCGGTGAGTCTGTTTCCTTACCTGTGAAATGAGGATGCTAATTGTTCCTGCATCTCCCTACCTAAAAGGGATGCCATGCGATTAAAATGATGTACATTCTTCGGAAAAATAAAAATGTTATGCAAATACGAAGTACGATATTATTATCCAGTCAAATGACTAGTTGCAGCTGTTAAAATTCACGTTAAATTTCAACTGTTAAAATTGGCTGAAGAAAAATGCAAAAGCTAAACAGGTAAGGGGGGAAACACTTCATTTATTTTGTTAGAAGTTTTCTGATGGGAAAAACATTTGGATCTCAAAGTACTCTGGTAGTGAATTTTATTTTATTACTTTGTTCCTATGAACTTTTTTGCTGAAATAGTGGAAAGTTGGTCTTGTTAGTTCAACAACCAATATGCTTCATTTCCACAGGGGAGAAACAGAATAAGTGGTGAACAGAAAGAAAACAGGCCTACAGCAAGGGTGAATTGCTCATTTTTGATGATGGAATTTGCAATCTATAATGCCCGTGAAGACAAAAGTTATAGCAGTCTATTACAGCATTTCAATGGAACATATTTGTATAATGTTGAGGAAACGCTAGACTTACGCTCATGGCAACAAGTTTGAATATAGAGCAGCTGAGACGCTTAATAATATGACTGAGGAACTTCTGAACTTGGAGAGTAAACAGAGAGGAAAATGTTCCTGGGGTTCTCAGCTCAGACTCTCCTGTTGTACAGGTCTTCATTCTACCTCCTTGTTCCAAATGGCCCAAAGTTTCTCGGTTTGATCTTGCTACCCTCCTTTCACCACTCCACTCCAAACTTCCACTCCATACACCTGGACTCAGTTACACGTGGATTCAGCGAACGACTCTGGGCTTGTCCGCTACTAGAGACTGGCTCCGCTTTTGGTGGTCATGTTGTCGGGACTGGCCACTCCACCAGAGGCAGAAACTCCAGAGGTCGTGGGGAACAAGAGAGGGAAGAACACTTCAGGATGGGAGGGAGAAGAGAGGAGCCATCCAGAGAGCGAAGAGGGGGATCTAGCAAGCCCTGAGCTCTTCTCAAAGGCTGGTCGGAAGCCTCCACGGAGCCAGGGAGCAGCCAGAGGGGCGTAGGGAGGGTGGCCCGGTCCCAGCAGCCAATGGAGCTCTTCGGGGAACGAGGGGCAAGAGCTGACACAGTGGTCTAAGAGGGAGGCTGGGAGCAGCTGCAGTAGCCAAATGAAACCTTAGGGCCTGAAGCAGCCTGGCAGCCTTGTCTGGGAGAGGGAGACTGTGGCTGTTGGAGGTAGCACGGACAGAGTTGGACATAAAGACATGAGAGGAAGGTAGCCAGGTCAAACCAAGGCAGGTCTCAGTCACTTGGGGCTAAAAGCAGGACCCAGAGACCACCCATCAGGAGAGTCCCAGCAGGAACCCCTGTACCATTTTCAAGTAGAGCTAGAGTGTGGCACTGTGGTCACCCCCTTTTTAAAACAACAATGAGGGCTGAGTTTCTAATACAGGGTGATCAGTTAAGGCTCTCGAAATGGGCGGCAAAGAGGACAGAGGGATGGGAGGTGGGGGGAACTGCACTGTACTTTTCCTTCACTTGAGGGTTCGGTCATCACGCTAGATAGGTTCCACCCCACGACCAACCCTAAGTTTATTGGAGGATCTAGCCCTCAATATATGCATTCATGTTCCAGCCACATTTTTGAAGAATATAGCCTGGCTGTGCAGTTGGGTGTGCCTGTATAAACGTGGGCTGATGAAAGGATAACTGTTGATTTCTTTAGTAATTGGCAAGTTTTGTGAGGAGGCAGGGTAGTTCCACAGAGAGCACTCTCTAAGTTTGAATGCAGTAAGTCAATGGATAATTCTACCTAAATTAAAAAGCAGATAATTATTTTCAAACCCACTGGAGACACTGTTAAAAGGTGGAATCCTTAAACACAAGCACAGTGCTACACACCCACAAGTATCTCAGCTCTCAAAAATTGTTCCTGGAATTACCTAATTGTGAGCACAAATTGGAAAATTAGCTTGCTATTTCTCAGCATGGGAAAGTAAAAATCATTCCTACCCTTGAAATTAAGTAATGACATTTTTGCATAAGGCAAAAATGCAGGTACCAGTACTGTACTCTCAAATAATGGGCCTACAGAAATGGGGCCCGTAGTAATTATATATATTAAAGTAAATCTCAGACATGGCTATAGGAGAGGTCAAGTGGTGGGGCTGGGATCGCTTCTCGGACTTTTGGCTAGGATCAAGTGTAGTGTCTGTTCTTATCTGAGAGGCAGCGTGGCTCAGTGGAAAAAGCGCAGGCTTGGGAGTCAGAGGACATGGGTTCTAATCCCATTCCACCATTGTTCTGCTGTGTGACCTCGGGCAAGTCACTTAACCTCCCTTCGCCTCAGTTCCCTCATCTGTAAAATGGGGATTAAGACTGTGAGCCCCATGTGGGACAGGGACTGTGTCCAAACTGATTCACTTGTATCTACCCCAGAGTTTAGAATGTGCCTGGCACATAGTAAGCGCTTAACAAATACCATCATTATTATTATTGTTATTAGAATCCAGGTCCTCTGACTCCTAGGCCCATGCTCCTTCTACTAGGCCAAGCTACTTCCCAAGACCAAGTGACTTATCCAAGATCACCTAGTAGGTCAGAAACAGAGCTAGGACTCACACCTGGATATCCTGACTTCCAGTTTTTCACCCAATCCACTCAGCCAAGATGACACCCTCCTCATAGAGAATGCCTTCATGACTGAATTTATTATTTTGTGGAGTAGACCAGGATCATTTTTGTCATCATATTTACAAAACTCAGTTTAGTAAAGATCTTGATATAAACTCGACTGTAAATTCCTTGAGGGCAGGGATTGTGTTTACCAACTCTATTGCAGTGAACTCTCTCAAGGGCTTAACAGAATGTTCTGCACCCTTACGTCCATAGAAAATACCACTGATTGATTGACTGCAACACTTTTAAGCAAGTAGCAAACAGGCCTTAAGATGAAAGATTGTTTCTCAGGGGAGCAAAGGATAGAGTCGGAAGACCCGAGTTCTAGTCCTGGTTCCACCACTATCACCCCTGTGATCTTGAGCAAGTCATTTAACTAGTCTGTCCTTCAGTTTTCCTATCTGTAAAATAGAGAGAAATTACCTGTTCTCTCTCCCTCTCAGTCTGTGAGGCTCATGTAGGACAGGGATGTATCCCAGTCTTATCTTGTACCTAGCCTTGTACTTGGTACATAATTGCTTAACGAAACAATTTTTATGTATTATACTTAAGAACAGGTATTGTCTGTTGAAAACTAATGGTCCTGCCTACTCTGCCTGAGGCAGAAAATTCAAACTACAGTTCAACCCTCTTTTCTACTGTGCATTTCAGAATATAGCAAAGGTGACATTCCAAACTACACAATTGGTATAAAGCACATTAACTGGTGCTTGTCACAAAACCATGGATATCTTCAACTCCTGGGAAGAAGGGATCTTCTCATTACAAGTGCACCCCATGATACAAGGGGCAAGTGGTCTTTGAAAATGTAGCTGTATTATGGAGTCCACTTCCCCTTAGACCTATATACATATTTGTGTTCTCATCCAGAATCAGCCTTGACATAATGGCTGAGTCCTACAAGTAAAAATTATACTATAATTCCTTCCTGTTACCACCCCTCCATTCCCTCATCCCCCTTTCCTCCCCTGTTCTGAGTGGCTTTCCCTGATTCCTAAAGTCAGCCTTCTCCTCGCCTCTACAGTCCCCCTCTTGTATTTTTCTTGTTTGAACTTTGGTCATTGGAGGTAAGAAACAATTTCCTCCTAAGTCAATTTATCAGACTGAGGAAGTCTAATAAATGACCTGCAGATGTTTCTTTAGTTATGACTAATCCCTAGATGAGTGAAAAGACCCTGATTTTATAACTTGCAAAGTCACAAAATTTTCATCATCAAATTGTAATGATACTGGAAGTGATCACTACAGTTCCTGAGAGGTGAAAAATTTCTGAATGTAAATGTCGACTCAAACTTCCTTGGTATAAAATACACCTAACCCAAATTGTTTGCCATTTTGCTTTCATTACTATCACTATTCGATTTAATGTTTGTCATCCATAGTGTACATAGAAGAGGCACAGGAAAGAATTCAAGAACTTAATGTCATAATTAGAGTTTCGGTACCAATAACTACTTTTTGTAACTTTAAGAGGTATACAGGCTAAGAAATATATTAGCAATATAGCGTGTACCTATCTTGGATAATTGATAAGATAAAGCCTAAATACATTGATGATTTAATTAGGTGTCAGGGCTGGTGATGATAACACTTCATAGACACATTAGTATAATTAGTAAAGCCACTTGTCAATTAACTAATTATCCAACTCAGCTCTTTAATCTGCTTAGGCAGCAGAATTCATTAAAGGGGGTTGGATGAAAACTTAATTTTTCAGAGGCATGCATGCTGACAGCAAAAGTATATGAAACTATAAACATCTAAAGTTCAGATGTTTAGATGTACCTCGACCTTGTCTGCCTCGCCACCAACTTCTCGTCCATATTCTGTCTCTGGCCTGGAACAGCCTCCCTTTTCATATCTGATAGGTGATTACTCTCCCCATCTATAAACCCTTACTGAAGGCATCTCTCCTCCAAAAAGCCTTCCTGAACTAAGTCCTCATTTCCACCTCTCTCACTCCCTTCTGGATATCCCTGATTTGCTCCCTTTATTCACCTCTCCCTCAGACCCTCAGCACTCATGTACATAACCGAATGTATTTATATTAATGTCTGTCTCCCCCTCTAGACTGTAAGCTCATTGTGGGCAGGGAATGTGTCTACCAACTCTGCTATACTGTTATTTTTTACTCTCCCAAGAGCTTAATACGGTGCTCAGCACACAATAAGTGCTTTATAAACACAATTGATTACTTCATCTGACCACAAAAGTCACCTGAAAATATGAATAATCATTTTCTTATTCACTTTCGGTGGGTTTTCTTTCCTTTCTTCCAGCTCTTGCAGTCTCGGGTGATTCCTTTTTGGTTAAGAATTTCTATTACCCTTTAGATTACTTTTGGCATGACTATGTAAGGACTTTTTTTTTGTTGTTTACAGTATTTGTTCACCATTTACTTTGTACCGAGTACTGTACAAGTGCTAGGGTAGATACAAGTTATCCAGGTTGGATACAGTCCCTGACCCACATGGGGCTCACTGTTTAATTAGGACCCCATGAGGCAACTCAGGCACAGAGAAATTACGTGACTTGCCCAAGGTCACACAGCAGGTCCTCTGACTTCCAGGCCTATGCTATTTGCTTCATGTTGCTTCTCTTTTAAAAGTCACCTTTACTTTGTTCACCCCTAAGAGGAAAATATATGGCCTTTAGAGGAAGGACAAAGTCACCACATACCACACCTCAAATTAAAGCCAAATGGAAAGTGCTGCAATGAAGATATTTTTGTGCGTCTTCTGAATGGATTTACCCAAACAGAACACTGTAAATGTATTTTTTGACAAACAGCCTTGATGTGGCTCTTAGTTCTCTCCTGTGATTTATTAGGAGACTCAGCTTCAGTTCAAATAGCTTTTCCTGTCTCTACTTCAACAGTACTTTTAGGCCAGCCATTGCGATTTAAGCCCTGCCCCTTAAAGGACAAACTCCGCAGCAGTCCCCTAAATAATATGTGATGTGAATAAGCACTGTGAAAGGAGTTTCCTGTTTTGATTTTCTCCTCGGCACTGCAAACTGAGTTTAAATCTCTAAAGGGCTTACTTAATATGCATATATTGAAAGTGAACCAAAAGAGCATGGGAACTTTAAATGCCTCCGGCACATACTTTTTTTCTTTCTTCTCCTCTCCTCTGGTACTCTTCCCTCACTCTCTCCTTCTTTACTTCAGCCTGTCAGTGACAGTAAGTGCAATCACATTACACACAGCTTTCTTTGGAAAGCGCCCTTTTTAATGATCTGGCAGTCTGTAGACACTGACTGCTTCCAGAAAAAATTTCAATCCCTCGTCCCACAGCTTCCGTAAGCCCCAGTGATAAATGACACCTGTCATTCTGTCACTGACAAATGGCACAGATGGGAGCGTCAGTGATGTATAGCTCACCAGAACAGGAAATCAACTTTTTTTTTAAACTAAAAGAGCTGACCAGGACATTGTCAGGAGGCTGTTCCAAAGATCTTGCCTGAAGAAAGACAGAGAAAGAGACAGAAAGAAAGGGAGATACCTAGAACTTTAAACTTAAAAAAAAGATAAGATGGGTTCAAAACAGTGACATATATTTGTGTGTGTGCATATATATGCATATCTGGAGAATTGTAAAAAAAACACAGATGGTTTTGATGTCACTTAGTACTAAATACCTTAGACTGATTAAAACCTGTTTTTGACTAAAAGGATGGTCTTTTGAGCATTCGTATTTTCATTCCGAAGTATCAATACATCAATTATAAAATGCAATTTGCTTGGCTAGCCTAAGCCACCCTCATTCTTTAGTTCCCCCTCAGCGACTCAGTAAACTCATTGAAAGAGAAAATATCTGCACGATGAGTCAGATCTCGCAGAGGATAACAAGATTGCATTTTTGGGTTGACAAGCAGTCAGAACACTATTAGGAGTCCAAGGAGATATCAGATTCTTTGATCAACATGTGGTTTTCTTAAGTTTGGTTTCCTCTCCGCTTTTCTGTGCCCCTTGAGGAGCGATGTAGGGAGAAAATATTCAGAAACATTTTTATTTTGTTCTGGGAAAATGCAGTGCTGCTCCAGATGCCCCGGCTGATATCATCATTTAATAGGCCATAGGAACTTGGCAGGGTGTGGGGAATAGCTGCCCCCTTGAAGGCAATCCAAGAGAACAGTTCTTAGCCAAAGTTCAGCCAGTCAGAGCCTCAGGCAGACAAGCAATTCAGGTTTTAAGGAAAAAAAACACTTTTAAATGCAACATAATTCCACTGATGTTAATGGGACCTACAAACCGAATAAAAAACACAGAGAACAACCCTATCCCCTTCAGAAGCAGAAAGAGAAAGTCATCAGAGCCATGGGTCGATTCACAAGAGGTCCCAGTCTAGAGAGACAAATTCTCAAGGGGAAAAATACCCACTCCTAAAAATGTCTATATTAAAAACGCAGGGTGTCTTTACAATTTTGTTCAACTTCAGTTGCATGCTACAAATTCGATGAGCATATTGCAACCAAGCAGCATAAGCGATAGTGTTTCTTGTGTGACCATAGTAGCTCAAGAGTGAGTGGCATACGAAATTACACAATTTAAGATGCACTTCTCCCCTGCTATCCCGTAAAAATAAAGCATGCCTGAAAAAAGCAACAATGTTGAATGGAATGGAACCTAAAAAATGAGTAGAGGAAAAACTGATAGAAAAAAAGATGTGCTAAAATGAGATTATTGCCATCGATCTCTTATACCACTATCAGTCCTTTTACAGAGACTAGAGCAATGCATGCTTTATAAATTCCCAGGTAAATTCATAGCGCAATAATCAATAACAAATTTATAATTATTTGAAGTGTTCCCATTAATAAACTTTGTCTTTGGGTAGCAAAATATCAAATCCAGCTTGGTTTAGCGGAAAGAGCACGGGCTTGGGAGTCAGAGGATGCGGGTTCTAATTCTGGCTTCGCCACTTGCCTGCTCTGTGACCTTGGACAAGCCACTTAACTTCTCTATGCCTTAGTTACCTCATCTGTAAAATGGGGATTAAGACTGTCAGCCCCACGTGGGACAACCTGATTACCTTGTATCTACCCCAGTGCTTAGAACAGTGCTTGGCACATAGTAGGCACTTAAAAAATATCATAATAATAATTATTATCATTGTTAAATCCACTCCCTTTGATTGCATTTTGGGGGCTGCAAAATAACCAATCAAATCATTGCACTTTTAAAGAGAACTTTAGTGAAATCTTGACAAAATATTTAGCAAGACCCTTTCAGGAATGTTTTATATGCTCCCTGTTTGGAGAGATAGTTTTAAAACATTTTTATATGTTTGAAAATTTTTTCAGTGTTGCAATTTTTCTATTGATTTTTAATTTTCTACTTTTCCAGCACTGTTCACATTACAGAATCAAAGGTTTGGTCAGGCTGTAGAAACGTAGGCTTAAAAGTATGCTGTGCCGAGATTTTAGACATGAGAGAGGCATATGCATTCAAGGCAGTAATACCAAGCCTTTCACCATCAATTGTAACCCACATAGATCAAAAGTAATTCTGGGGACATGAGCAGATTTTTCTGTGAATAAAGTTAATAATAGGAATCAGATGGTAAGACAAAAGCATTTAAGCCAAGTGATGAAAAACAAAGACTGATAAGAGTTTATAATGAACAAATATTTTGTGCAGAAAAATCAACTTCAACACTAATGTGAAGAAAAGATCACAGTATATGGAAAAGAATCAGATACTGTCATGAAGTATAGCCCCTAGATCAACTGGTGCATAAGATGTGAAATACAGAAAACAAGACCTGCACTTTCTTTTTGGATATTTAACATTTTATCTACATGTCTATATCCCAAGCATTCTAGGTTATATTTTTACCACCAGTCTGTGCACTTCAAAATTGAAATAAAGACCAAGTTTGTGTAGTAAAGAGGCAGAGGCAATTAGCTGGATAATTTGTTAAAACAAATTACATGAAAAATTTTTGATCTGATTTTTTTCAGCTAATTGCCTTAATTTTCTACCTTCACTTTGATGGTAAAGACCTGGCTTCAGGCTAATTGAGTGCCTCCTTACAGAGGAAATTAAAAAGTAAGGGATTGTCTATTTTCTTTTTCTATTACCAAATTGAATTTGTTTTTACCAATGCTCAGGTTCCTATATTACTGAAAACGGATCAGATTCAATAAGAGTATGATTCTTCCTGCCCACCAATGGGAGTTACAATTTAACTTTATGTTGGGAAAGGGATTTCTGCCCCATTTTCACCACCTGACCTTTAACCTTTTCACCCCATATCCCCTTGGGTTCACTGACACCTGTATTTATTTTAATACCTAAAATATAAAATAACACACATGAACAAAGCACAATAGTGGAATAATCATCAGTTTCAAACTAATAATAATAATGGTACTTGTTATCCCTTTATTATGTGCCAAGGACTGTTCTAGACACTGGGATAGATAGATACAAGCTCATCAGGTTGGACTCAGTAGACAAAAGACAAGGCTTACCCCTCACCTGAATGTCATCCTGGAAAGGCTATATCAAGGATTGTCCTGATCTTATGGTGGCCCTGAAGTGAATCTAGACTCAATCCTGAATCCTCTGACTGTAAACTACTTGTGGGCAGGGAACACGTCTACCAAATCTGTACCGTCCCAAGCACAGTGCTCTGCAAATGATAAGCGCTCAGTAAATACCACTGATTGAGAACGTAAACCAAAGAACTGCTTTGTGATCTCAAGGTCCTTCATATTCTTTCTCTCAAACATGATTAGTGACAGAGAAGCAGCGTGGCTCAGTGGAAAGAGCCCGGGCTTTGGAGTCAGAGGTCATGGGTTCGAATCCTGGATCTGCCATTTGGCAGCTGTGTGACTGTGGGCAAGTCACTTCACTTCTCTGTGCCTCAGTTCCCTCATCTGTAAAATGGGGATTAAGACTGTGAGCCCCGCGTGGGACAACTTGATTCTCCTGTGTCTACCCTAGTGCTTAGAACAGTGCTCTGCACATAGTAAGCGCTTAACAAATACCAACATTATTAGGTAGGCCCACTAGTGAAGACTAATCATATTGGATTACTGATGGAAGAACTGTTTAAATGGTTTATTCAATATATTCTTCTCTTGGCTATAATGCACCCATAGGGTACGGCTAAACAGCACAGTCCAGGAAATCAGAGCCAACACTCAAAGAACTGCTTTAAAGGAGTAAGTCACAGTACAGATAATGCACAATTAGAGAAGCAGTGTGGCATAGCGGAAAGACCGTGGGCCTGGGAGTCAGACGACCTGGGTTCTAATCCCAGCTCTGCCATTTTCTGCTGTGTGATCTTGGGCATATCATTTAATTTCTCTGTGCCTCTGCTTCCTCATCTGCCGAATGGGGATTCAATACCTGTTCTCTCTCCTACTTAGACTGTGAACCCCATGGGTATCTTTTATCTACCCCAGGGCTTATTACAGTGTTTGGCACATTGTAAGTGCTTACCAAATACCGCTATTATTATTACTGTTATTATGAGGGAGAAATCTTGGGTCTATCTGGTCAGAGGGACCAGTTCCAGGACCTGTCTTGGAAGCCTTGGGTGAGTGGAGCCTGAAGAGAGTCACTTTTGCCAAATACAGGTGCCAGAGATTGGGAGAAGAATGAATAGAAGGCAGACTTGCTACTAACTGGTGAGTAAAACCTAAGGTAGATAATTCAGAGAAAACAATCCATTCACTGAGAGTACATGGAAGGGATTTACTACACTGCTAACCTATTCCCTTTTCCCTTTTCTTTGGGGAAGGCATGTCAACTTTGGAGTTCAACCCAGAGCTCTAGAGTTCACACATCAGTGATCTTCTTCCACGATCAAGTTTCTCTGTCAACACCTTCCTTTCAAAAACTCAATGGTCCAGCTTCTGTCTTCTCCCCATTTAACTCTCATAATCTCCTATAGGAAGAGGCTATCTCCTAAGGAAATGGCAGGCAGCCAAGTAGCTCAAACTGAAAGGCATCTGTTGGCCAGAGTTCTCTTAACTAAGCCTTTTTACCCTGTGAGACTGACCATTTAAACCTCACAGAAGCCGGTGAGTATAAATTTCAAGGACCAGGTTTTTTAAAATTGTGGAATACGTGGAACAGGATACGGGATTCAGATCCAGAATTTAGGGAAAAGGAGACATTGTGGTTTATTCTCAAATGTACATTTGTACATTCCTATCTAAAAGGAATTAATCTGTTAAATTGAAATAGAGTTAACAGGTGCTTAAAAGCTGTACTAGGTCGAAAAGTACCCCCCAAACCTGTCAAATCCAGCAAGCTGCATGCCATGTCCGTTTTCAACAAAAGTAATGTCACCCCAACGTGATGTGACATAATTCAGGTCATGTATCGTGACAATACACCAACAAGGAATCAAAAAAAGAAAACACCTGATATTTTGGCTCAACCGCTTTACTTTTGTTCTTGTCATTAAGTGGCATAGGAATCTAGAACATCACCATCAGATTCAACATGTGGGCTTAGTGGCTCTCAGACTTCTCTAGTTGGTGGAATTTTTCATTTTCAAAATGCTTTAAGGTCAAGTGTGTCCCACTGCTAAGAGCTAGGCAGGCGTATAGGCAGTGATCCTTGTATCTGAAGCAGTGGCTAGCCGTGTGAAAAACGCTCAAAGTTCAGTAAAGGAGAAAGAAATAGTTAGCTAGGCATTTGCTCTTTTCCCAAAGGGCGATGGCATAGTGGAAAAAAAAATCAAGAGCCTAAAACAATTACATTCTTTCCTTCAAAATGTCAGGCATACGCTCTTTGCCTAACTCGCTTGGCTTGCCCAGGGACGGGTCTTGGCGAAAGGTAAAGTTGAAAGCCGAGGTGTCTTTCTAACGTCCCATGGGCTGTGAGGAGCAGGAAGTGCCTGCTTTGGCCTCGGCTCCTATCAGCATTCTATCCAGTAGATCCTGGCAGGCAGCACTTGCTCAGTGCTCGGCTCATATCAGCATAAACACTTCATCACAGCTGACACGCTGATACGCTAAATGAATAAGTGCGATGCACAAAAAGGTCACTGGGAAGTTAACTAAAGGGATTACAAGGGACAGTCAACACACTTCAACAAGAAAAACCCTGATAGGTGCGGAAAACATGGTAAATGAGCCCCCAGAATGCAACCCCTCCGCCGCATACTCCATTACGTGGCTGACAGTTGAGTTCTAAACAGTTAAATATGAAACTGTCAACAAGGGCCTGTCTTAATAACCAAACTTGAGGCCTTTTATCCTGGAAGATTTATGAAGTAATTTTAAAGAGGCCCAAGCAAACATCTGTCAATAAATTGAATGCCGGCTACAGGATTTACAAGCAAGACAAGAATTTCTCATTAAGTGCACATTAGCACTGTGGGGATCATAAATAGTAAGAGGCCAGGATGCTGAGCCTCTCAAGCTGTCATTAAAACACTATCTAAGAACTAATGAGGAAGTGATGGAAGGATACTAATGATCCCTCAGGCTCCTTACATTCGGCATTTTCAAAGAGGACTACGCAGTACCAGATTTCTCTCTGTTGGGGCAGAAGGCCTTCAACACAGGAAAATGCTTTCGGGGAATGGCTCTGGTGCATCTCATCCTGCTGTCAGTTCAGAAGCTGCAGGCCACCTCTTCCACATCCTGCAGCGAATCAGAAACTACCAGGCAGCGCCGACTGTCTTGAAAGGGGCCAAACACTCGGTAATATGACGAGCCCTTCCACGGATTCAACCATGTCGAGATAACCAGGAAAAATGGAGACAGAGATAGGCTGTGTGTAATGGGCCAACTAAGTTTCTTCTTGTCTTCTCCAGGCTCTGTCTTTCTTGGACAAACCCAATCTTACAACTGATCACATCAATGGAAAATCCAGATCGTATACTCATGCCATTCAAGCGTTTCACTCATGAGGTGGGCATTTGATCCAAAATGAGTGAAAATAAACCACAGGTTCACGTGAAATTCAAATCACAGGAATAGTGCTGCTTGGGTATGGATGGACAAGCAGTTTGGGAACTGCTTGCATACCAACTGCAGTGGGGAATGGATTTTATTTCACTAGATCTCTGAAGTGTCATTGGTGTCCCAATTATACTACCTGCAAAGAGGTGAGAGGTGTAATTAAGTATATAAAGTCGCCTTCAAACTCCCTCAGAGAAGCAAGAAGCTCCACTCAAATGCATACGATTTTCCTATTGAAAGGGCCGTCTAGGCATGACTCCAGTAAGACTGATACACACTCTTTACCCAATCGAGCCTATTTAAAAGTTTCTCTCTTGAAAAAGAACAATTTTACAGGTTACATTTTAATGGGCCTACATTATGCAACCTCACATTTCACGTCGTTGCCTGTGTGTAACACAGACTGATTAAACTGGCCAAGTTTAGACTCTTGGTGACCTTAAACTAGAAAAGTCCATCATGGTGAAAATTGTTTTTTAATACACCTGTTAAGAGAAAAGAATATGTTCACCCAAACATCAATTTACTGGCCCAGCTCTGAATTCTAATGAGCTTAAAGGAAAAAAAACAACCTTCCAAGGGTAAATCTCTAAGGTCCTTTGGCATTTAGTCACTGATTACATCTTTTCAAGTATCAATGATTATGCAAACCAAGAAACTATCATTGGGTCTACATAGTACCTATCCAGCTAAATCAAGTCCCAAGCCCTGCTTCTGAGCAATAAAAGAGGTAGTACCTAGAATAACTGAATTACAAATCAATTTGGTTTCTTACTTTTCTTATCATCTGAAGATGTCACCAACCCCTCCCTGCCCTCAGTCAGACTGTAAGCCCCTTGGGGGCTAGGGACCATTTCTAGATCTCATCCTTGTACTCCTCCCCCACCTCAACTTCACATCCCCCCACCCGCCCCAGCACTTTGCTACCTGAGATTATGGTTTTTGGCTTCTTTTCAATTTGGTTATCAATTTGGTTTTTTACTTTTTCTTATCTGAAGATGTCACCAATAATAATAATAATAACGTTGGTATTTGTTAAGTGCTTACTATGTGCAGAGCACTGTTCTAAGCGCTGGGGTAGATACAGGGTAATCAGGTTGTCTCACGGGAGGCTCACAGTTAATCCCCATTTTACAGATGAGGTCACTGAGGCACAGAGAAGTGAAGTGACTTGCCCACAGTCACACAGCTGACAAGTGGCAGAGCCGGGATTCGAACGCATGACCTCTGACTCCCAAGCCTGGGCTCTTTCCACTGAGCCACACTGCTTCACCAACCCCTCCCTACCCTCACTCTTAGACTATGAGCCCCTTGGGGGCTAGGGACCATTTCTGGATCTCATCCATGTACTCCTGCCCTCCCTACCCCACTCCACCCCCGCCCTTTGCTACGTGAGGTTATGGTTTTTGGCTTGTTTTCAGTTCAACAGAAGAGGGAGACTGGTAGCTGGAAATTTCACCATAATTCAATATGGTTTGCCCTGGAAATAAAGGGTTGTCCTCTAGAGTATAAGCTCCTTGTGAGTAGGGAATGTGTCTTCCAACTCTGTTATATATGTGGGAAGCAGCGTGGCTCAGTGGAAAGAGCCCGGGCTTCGGAGTCAGAGGTCATGGGTTCAACTCCTGGCTCGGTCACTTGTCAGCTGTGTGACTGTGGGCAAGTCACTTCACTTCTCTGTGACTCAGTGACCTCATCTGTAAAATGGGGATTAACTGTGAGCCTCACGTGAGACAACCTGATTACCCTGTATCTATCCCAGCGCTTAGAACAGTGCTCTGCACATAGTAAGCGCTTAACAAATACCAACATTATTATATTGTACTCTCCCAAGTGTTTAGTACAGTGCTCTACATGTATGTGCTCAACAAATGATTGATTGATTAGACTCAGCCAAAGCATCCTATCCACAGTATATGTCTCACTAATACTTGAGGCCCTATCTCAAGGGTAAACTCCCTTACCCCTCCATCAACCGGCCTTTGGTAATTCACACCCACAAAAGAGTAGAGGAGGAAGAGGAGGAAGAGAGTTAAAAATTTTGATACTTTCTCTATCAGGTTTATACTTTGGCATCAATCGGTAAGTAGGAATATTAGGTTGTATGCAACCATTAGTATTTATTTTTCCCCCAGCCCAAATACAGGGACATTTCTTAGGCAGAAAGGGGGACCAGGAACAAAACCAAACTTTATCTGAAAAATTTAGCTAGCAAAAATGAATTATCTGGGATAGAAATGAGGAAGTTTTTTTTCCCTCAGATTGGATGTCCACATTGCTAACAATCACCACATGAAATTTAACTGGCTTATACACAGCTCTGCTTGACCACCACCACCTAGATATCATTATGGAACCAAAGAAGTGGGGGGTGGAGAAGGATGGGAGTGTGTGTGTGGGGGTAATCCAAGCACTTTTATCCATTTTGAAAAGAATTTGATTTTAAAATTTTGTTTTTCCTTGCTGAATTTTTTGAAAGGATGTAATATGATCCCATTCTTCTGGTGAAGCAATTTGCATCACTTAAGGAATGAAAGGAAGCTGTAATATCAAGTTTATCTAAATTACTTAGTGAGGAGATACTTTAAACTTTAAGACAAGGAAGATGACAAATAAATATAATAGCAGTAGGACATTGTTGGTAGGGGAGCAGAATTTCCGGCTCCTCTCAATCCAGTCCCACAAATAAAAATTAGAACAGTGCTTGGCACATAGTAAGGCATTTAGCAAATGCCATCATTATTATTATTATTATTGTTATAAAAAATGACGACAAAAGGCCACGGCCTTCCCAACATTCTAAAACAATAGCAACAATGGTGATATTTGTTATTGTTATTCTTACTGTTATTTTATGCCAAGCACCGAGCCAAGCGCTGAAATAGTTCAAAGTCCCTGTCCCATATCTGAGTAACATTCTAAGGGGGAGGGATAACAGGTATCCAATCCCCCAATTACAGATGAGGAAATATAGGCACAGAGAAGTTAAGTGCCTTCCCCAAGGTCACTCAGGAGACAAGCGACAGAGCCGGGATTAGAACACTGGCCTCGACTCCCAGCCTCGTGATCTTTCCGCTAGGCCTCGCTGCTTCTCAACATTGAGAAGTCCACATGCTGCTGAATTTTGAGTCCTTCCCGGGCCGAAGCAGGGGCTGAGTGGGAATCCTGATCGCACAGCAGTGGCCGAGCTGAGATTAGGAGCACTAGAATCCACACTCACCCAATGCACCAGGGTATCCTTCAGCACAAGTTACTCCCTGTTCGTTCGGAAGCCTAGTCAACGCAAACAGGTGCATTCTCTACCCTTCCAAATCCTGCTCAGAGTCATGTAAAATAGGGGAGATGAAGTCGGGATGTTTTTTCAGGGTCATTCAAGTGCAAATGGATGAACAGTAATGGATTAAAAGGCAACTCCAATTAAAGGCCTTGGATGTCACAACACACCAATGTCAACATATTGTTCCACCAGCTGCAAATTACCAGATAGACAAAGTTTTCAAAATAACTACTAGTCTAAACAGCCCTGATAATGTAACTAGAAACAGAGTCCGAAGAGGAGAGATGAGGGATATGAAACGAGAGGTCAAATGGAAATGGTGTTTGGTGATTTTTTTCCCCCTCACTCCAAACCTAATGCCAAGGAATATAATAATCATTATCTGGATTGATGGGTAGACCATCTGAGACCTTGATTGTTCATCTTTTAACTCATTTTTTTTTTTTTTTTTACAAAGCAGGTATTTTTACAACCAAGAATTACAGAACGGCCTCGGGCTAAATAGCAGTGAGTCCCAAATGAGTGAATCCACTGAGGGGAGAATCACTGAAGAAGAAAATGAAGTTGACAAGGCTGTTGCTTCTTAATAAACATTATCACATTTTCAACATGCTGTATTTGTTACTTTTCTTTCATTGATTGATGTCCTAAAACATTTAATATGGAGAACAGAATCTATTTGCCTGTGTAGTTATATCATGGTGCCTTTTGGCCCTAGCTCTCCGACGCCTTTTACATTTGGCATGGGGGAATGAAAATGTTAATCTGGGCAATCACATTTTTCAGAACGAGTCAGAAATCGGAGAAGACAGTTAATTGAACCATGCAATGTTGTGAGATTATAAATTGAAATGGACTGTGCAATTCTGTCTTATTTCCTGGTTTCTGTCACCTCTTCCTCCAAATTAATGTACAACCATTATTTGCTAAATAGTTGGTCCAGTAGCCCTCTCCCACCTTCAAATCCAAGGCAAATGGCCATCTATAATGTAATTTCAGAGTTGTTGTTCTCACCGGTTTATGAACAGCACTAGTTTTTGACAAGTAGGACCATGAGGAGTTAGGCAAATTTTCCACTACTATCATTGGAGGATGGTGACTGTTTTCAGCTCAGTCTAAAGCCAATCCAGTGGCACACGAGCGGGTCCGGTGACCAAGGAAGAAGATAATCTAAAATGAGGCTGTTGCCAGGAAGTACATTTGTCTGGGAAAAAAACAACTGTGCTGGAAATTGCCTTAGAGCATCTCTTACATTACTGCAATTGGAAGTTCTACCAAATCAGTGTATTATGGGATAGCTCTCATGGGATAGCTCTCACCCGAATACACTGCTTGCAATAAGGAGAAATGGCTTCAGAGAAGTACTGGGTGCACTCGGCTCCGCCATGTGTCTGCTGTGTGACCTTGGGCAAGTCACTTCACTTCTCTGTGTCTCAGTTACCTCATATGTAAAATGGGGATTGAGACTGTGAGCTTCCCCTGGGACAGGGACTGTGTCCAATGTGATTACCTTGTACCTACCCCAGAGCTTAGAACAGTGCTTGGCACATAGTAAGTGCTTAATAAATACCATCATTATTACTGGTACACAATCAATTATTATTTATTGAGCACTTACTGGGTGCAGAGCATTGTACTAAGTGTTTGGGGGAGTACAATATAACAGTTGGTAGACTTATTCCTGCACCTAAATTGTAATAGTTTTCTAAGCATACCCCTATTTGGTCTTTTAAGTAGAGAAAGGTGTAAATGATAGTCTTCTCAAAGATTGGTACTATTGTAGAATTTGTGATGAATGAAGTTGGATCAGATCCGTCACTGTATATAGGAGCAGGTTTGGAGAAGTAGCATTTTATTAGTGTTAACTATAGACCATATTTAACACTAAGTGGCAGAGTAGGATAAACAACAAGTGGTGCCTAGAATGCAGCCAGTCTACCCGTGCCGATTCGATGCTTGATACGATGAGACTCCATTAGACAGTAAATGGCACAGCCGAACGATCCACGTGGTTATCGGAAGCAGGCAACGTGAGTTGGAGGGACAGAAGGAATGCTTAAGGATCATCTTAAAATATAATTTTCAGAAATGAGGGAGACCTGCGACCTGCTAGAAACCAATCATGGGCACTTCAGTGGGCACTTCACTGAGAATGAAATTCTGTGATCCTTTTTGTGTAAAGGCATTAGGGTGGTCAGTGACAAGGAGCTTAAGCACAGTGAAAAGCAGTCAAACCCCAGAAGAATCAGCTTTGGGAGTGCAAAGTAATTCAGGGTGTTAATCATGTATTGGTCTCCTCGGCCTCATGTTTAGAGAACAACATTACCATGAGTGTTCAATTCAGATATGAAGGACAACAATATAGACTAGAGAGCCTTGCCCGAACTAAGTACCGTGAATCTTGGGCACTTGGTATTCAACACATAACACTTTCGTACATATCTGGAAATTATTTGTTTATATTAATGTCTATCTCCCCCTCTAGACTTTAACCTTGTTCTGGGCAGAGAATATGTCTACCAACCCTGTTGTACTGAACTATTCCAAGCACTCAGTTCAGTGCTCTGCACACAGTAAGCGCTCAATAAATACCATTGATTGTATCTATTTCTTGAATACGAAAATGGATTTTTATCTCTGAAGCCACTTTTTTGGATTTCAGGGATGGTTATGTAGACTAGGGTATTTGGAAAGGAATCATAGTGTCTGACATAGGAATATGCCAATTGGAGGTTCACTTTGGCTGTATTTTTTACTTTAGTAAAATAAGCTATTTTTGTTTGGAGATCTGCTGCTGTCCAACAAATATACAACTTTATTACTAACCCTGCTTGCTCCTGAATGATACCTTTGTGGACACTAAAAACAATTTAATGACATGTCACAATAGCAATTCACTCTGTTAATAGCCCAGTTCAATAATACTATATTGCATAAACCTCCCTCACACGTCAGACAAATAATTCACCTTTTACACACTGTGGAGTAAGCTCCATTTCACTAATATATTTCTCTGCTTACCTACAAATATCCAGAAGCTCTGTACTGTGACATTAGCTATATTTCTGCACGAGGTCAGCAGGGCTGCTGGGCCCGACTGAGCTGAGCTGGACCGAGCCAAGCTGGACTGAACTGGGCCGGGCCGAACCAAGCCGGGCCGGGGTGAGCCGGGCCAAGCCGAGCTGAACCGAGCTGGACCGAACCGGGCCCGACTGAGCCGAGCCGAGCCAGGCCGGGCCGAGCCGAGCACTCCAAGATCTCTCCACCAAAGGGCTACAAACCGGAACGGACCACCAACCATCCCCCTGAGTCGGGGACCTGACCGAGGATGCCAAAAATCTCTCCACCCAGAGATCCAGAAACTAGTGCAGATCATCAACCACCCTCTGAGTCAGGGAACTGCCCAAGGATGTGGTTATCTTTCTCCGGAAGAGACACAAACTGGCGCGGACCATAGAACATCGAATGGGACAAAAACCTGCCCGAGGAAGCCGAGATCTCTTCCTCGAGCGGTCTCAGACTGACCAGGTCATCAACCATCAGAACCACTGCCTACCACCTGCCACTCTGCCAGGATTGTGGGACATTTTGGTCCTGATCTGCTACGGCCCAGGAAGTGCCCATTTTCTTCCCCTTCTCTCTTTCCCGGTTGTGGGATCAGGGGGTGGCTGTCCAACCCCCAGGAGACAAAGGCCCGGGTTCTATATATTGTTACATTTCAAAAGCTGCCTGCCTTCACACCTACTCCCCCCAACCCAGGCTGTTTATTCCTATTCACTGGCCTCTTCACTCCCAACCCCCCAAGGACAATTCAACCATCCCCTCTGGGTATCACCGGATTAAGTTGTTATTGCTGAGGATTACCTCACCCACCCTACAGTACTCTTCAGCCACTGGCCTCCTGTCAGCCCACCCCAGTCCTCCCCACCCCCTCTGCCACCCAACTCCCCTCCCCATCCCTGTCCTCCTGGCCCAGCGCCATCCGTCCCCCTCCCCCCATGCCGACCCCCGTCACCTCACTCCCATCCAAACAGTCTCAACCCCTTCCACTGTCCCTTCCCCTACTACCCTCCCCACAGCTTCAGCCAAATGTGGCCTGTGTTACCCCGTCTCCATCATGGGGAAGCTTCCCTTCATCTTTGACTTGTTCCTGTCTCAATCACTCCTCCTCCTCGCCATTAGTGAAAGCTGGCTCTCCCCAGATGACACGGTCTCCCTTGTTGCTCTCTCCGGAGAGGACCTCATTTTCTCCCACTCCCCAAGACTCACTGGGAAAGGAGGAGGGGTTGGCTTCCTTCTCACGCACCAATGCTGCTTTCTCACTCTTCCACCTCCCCCGGATCCCCTTCTTTCCCTTCCTTTGAAGCCCATATCATCTGCCTCTACCACCCACTCCAGATTATAGTAACTGTCACCTACCGCCCCCACCTCCCACTTCCAGGTCCCACCTCCAACTTCTTTAACCATTTTGATGCCTTTCTCAATCCTTCTTTCCCCATGCCCATAGTGATCTTGGGGACCTCAATATCCACACAGATATTCCTGATGACCTTCTGTTGACCACCATCTATCACTCCTCAACTCTGACCTCCAGCTCCACCCCACCTTGTCCACTCACCAACCTGGACACACACTCAATCTCAGCATCTCTAACCACTGCACAATCTCTACCCTCACCAACTCTGAAATTCCTCTCTCTGACCACAACCTCCTGATTTCCCTCCTCTCC
Source organism: Ornithorhynchus anatinus (assembly GCF_004115215.2). Lineage (NCBI taxonomy): Eukaryota > Metazoa > Chordata > Mammalia > Monotremata > Ornithorhynchidae > Ornithorhynchus > Ornithorhynchus anatinus. The sequence goes on along the minus strand of NC_041735.1, from coordinate 10,247,473 downwards.
CACACTTCTTCCCCATTAATCTGTACTATTCCTCCACAGAGATCTCCGATCTTTTGACCCCATCCAACTTTCTCAATTCATCATACCCCACTTAGCCTCCATATCAAAACTACCCTCCCTCAATGATCAAATAAATGTCCTCAACACCTCCCTCTCTACTGAACTCAATTTATTTGTTCCCTATCCCTTCATCGATTTCAAACCACTAACCCACAGTCCTGGATCACCAGGACGGTCTGCCTCCTTTGCTCTTGGGCTCAAGCCGCTGAGAGGTGCTGGTGGAAATCTAAATATCAGTCTACTTCAAGTTTATCCTTGCATGCTTTAACTCTGCCCTCTCCTCTGTTAGGCAAAATGCTTTCTCAACCCTTAGTGACACCCACCCAGGCCCATCGCCCTCACCAGTTGTTCTAGACATTTAATTACCTCCTCGGGTTCCCTATCCCCGTCTCCCTCAATCCTCGAGTCCAATGAGCTGGCCAACTGCTTTATTAAGAAAACGGACACTCTCAGGCATGAGGTCCCTAAAATCACCCTTGCCCCTCCCCCTTCTAGCCCCCCTTCGACTCTCCGATCTTTTCCAGCAGTTCTTTAGAAAAGATGTGCCTCCTCTCGAAAGCCACCCGCTTCACCTACGCATCCGACCCCATTTCTTCCCATCTTATCAAACCTCTGACCCCCCTGCTTTCTTCCCTCTCTAACAGCTGCTTTCAACTGTTTGCTCTCCAATGGCTTCTTCCCCACTGCTTTCAGACAAGCCCATATCCTCCTAGCCTAAAAGAAACTCTCCCTTGACCCCTCAGCTCCCTCCAGTTATCACCCCATCTCCCCCCTACCATTCCTCTCCGAATTCCTTGAGCAATTTGGGTACAACTGCTGCCTCAAATTCCTCTCCTCCAATTCTCTCCTTGACCCCCTCCAATCTGGTTTCCGTCGCCTTCGCTCCACAGAAACCACCTTCTCAAAGGTCATCAGGGATCTCCTTCTTGCCAAATCCAGTGGCCTCTACTTCATCCTAATCCTCCTTGACCTCTCAGCTGCCTTCGACTCTGTGGACTATCCTCTTCTCCTGGAAACGTTATCCAACCTTGGCTTCACCGACTCTGTCCTCTCCTGGTTCTCCTCTTATCTCTCTGGCTGTCCATTCTCAGTTTCCTTAGCGGGCTTCTCCTCTGCCTCCCACTCGCTAACCGTGGGGGTCCCTCAAGATTCAGTGTTGGGTCCCCTTCTATTCTCCATCTTCACCCAGTCCCTTAGGAGAACTCATTCCCTGCCACGTCTTCAGCTACCACCTTTATGTGGATGATCCTCAAAACTACATCTCCGGGATGTACGGGAAGCAGCGTGGCTCAGTGGAAAGAGCCTGGGCTTCGGAGTCAGAGGTCATGAGTTCGACTCCCGGCTCTGCCACTTGTCAGCTGTGTGACCGTGGGCAAGTCACTTCACTTCTCTGTGCCTCAGTTACCTCATCTGTAAAATGGGGATTAACTGTGAGCCTCACATGAGATGACCTGATTACCCTGTATCTACCCCAGTGCTTAGAACAGTGCTCTGCACATAGTAAGCGCTTAACAAATACCAACATTATTATCTCCAGCCCTGATCTCTCTCCCTCTCTCCAGTCTTGCATCTCCTCCTGCCTTCATCTTCACTTGGATATCCTCCTGTCATCTTAAGGTTAATATGTTCAAAACAGAACTTCTTCTCTTCCCACCCAAACCCTGTCCTCCCCCTGACTTTCCCATCACTGATGGCACCACCATCTTTCCTGTCTCACTGGACCATAACCTCGGTATTATCCCTGAATCCTCTCTCTCATTCAACCCACATATTTAATCCACCAGTAAATCCTGGCAGTCCCACCTTCACAACATCACTAAAATCTGCTCTTTCCTATCTATCTAAATTGCAACCACATTAATACAATCACTTATCCTATCTCACCTGGATTACTGCATCAACCTCCTTGCTGATCTCCCAGCTTCCTGTCTTTTAACGCTGCTTCCCAGATCATTTCGCTCCAAAAACATACAGGACATATCACCCCCAATTTCAAAAAACTCCAATCGTTGACCATCCACTCCGTGTCAAACAAAAACTCCTCACCATTGGCTTTTAAGCACTTCACCACCTTGCCCCCTCCTATTCACCTCACTACTCTCCTTCTACAACCCAGCCCGCACACTTTGCTCCTCTGCTAACCTTCTCACTGTGCCTTGATCTTGCCTATCTAGCCGCAACCCCTAGCCCACATCCTACCTCTAGTCTGGAACGCCCTCCCTCCTCAAATCTGCCAGACAATTACTCTCCCCCCTTCAAAGCCTTATTGAAAGCACATCTCCTCCAAGACGCCTTCCCAGATAAAGCCCCTCCTTTCCTCTTCTCCCACTCCTGTCTACATCATCCTAACTTGCTCCCTCCTCCCAGCCCCACAACACTTATGTACATGCCTGTAAACTATTTGCATTAATGTTGTCTCCTCACTTCTAGACTGTGAGCCCGTTGTGGGCAGGGAATGTGTCTGTTTACTGTTGCATTGTATTCTCCCAAGCACTTAATACAGTGCTCTGCACACAATAAGTGCTCAATAAATATGACAATGAATGAATGTTACGTTTCTACGTATGATCATCTCAAGTATATTCTGAGTGACAATGAGTTTTTAACCAGCACATCACGTCAGAATAAAACATTAGGAAATAAGTTATCCTTCTTGATTTTCCTCTCCCCTTACAGATGTGAACAGCTTTAACACCCTATAGGTATGTGCAGCAATAAATATATTTTAATGCCTTTTTTTCCCTTTCTGAGCTAAATATCTGCATTAAGTAAAACTGTTTCTCATTGGAGATGGAATGGAAATTTATCTTGTACCAGTATGGCCTTCACCTGCTGTTTTGACTTCATTCTTTGCTTAAAGTGACTGCTATGGATGACATTAATTAAGGCTCATGTATTAATGAAAAACATACAGCTCAGAGTGCTAGACTCCTGGGCCAAAGTTCAGAGCTCAGAGTGCTAGATTTCCAGTGAAGGCAATCCCTATGACACAACTGGTTTATGTGTCTGAAAAGAGTAGTTGTCTTGTAAATGAGTGCATTGAGGGGGCTCATTTATATGTACTAAAATACAACTAATTGGACTCCATTCCACAATCAGTCCTGAGATAATGGCTGCGCCCTACAGATAAGTAAAAATTACATTGCTTGTCCCCAACTCCCCTCAGTCTCACTTCTGTTCCTAAGTAGCTTTTCTGACCCCTTCCCTACTCCCTAAATTCTTCCATCTTCCAGTTTCTCCTCTCCAGTAACGCTCCAGCAATACCATAGGTCTTATTTATGGCATTTGTTAAGTTTTTACTATGTGCCAGACACTTTTTTAAACGTTTACAAAATAATCAGGTTGGACACAGTCCCTGTCCCACTTGGGGCTCACAATCTTAATCCCCATTTGACAGACGAGGGAACTGAGGCACATAGAAGTGAAGTGACTTGCTCAAGGCCACACAGCAGACAAGTGGCAGAGCTGGAATTGGAATCCCAGATCCGTGTTCTATCCACTAAGTCATGCTTAATCACAGCAACAGCTATCGATGTGGGTTTGGCTCCCTCAACCCCTTCCTTTCCCCTTCACAGCCCTGCCTTTCAGCCTAAGCCAAAGCTACAGGAACAGGGAAAAAAGATGAAATGGTTTGGGTGGAGGAGTGGTGGTTCCGAAGAAGAATCACACCCTTCTGTCATCCCCTGCTCGGCTACTTTGATCAGGGAGCAAAGGCACAGCTATCATTGGGGAAGGGCCAGGTGGGGTGGGGTGACTGCAACCACGGAGATGGCCATTGTTGAAACAAAGAAAGTTGAAACAAAGAAAGAAAATGGGAGCAAATGGAAGGTGTGGGGCACGGAAATGGCTGGGATTAGGGGAAACCAGATTCTGGGCCTGCAGGGAAGTGATTTACCTGGTGTGATCGTACGTACGTACTACTGGACGGGAACTGTGTGTGCTGAGAATAGGTCAGCAAACTGGGCAAGATCTAGCCTCTGATAATGATAAGAATAATAGTTATGTTATTTGTTAAGTGTGTACTATGTGCCAGGTATTGTTCTAAGTGCCGGGATGGATACAAGCAAATTGGGTTGGACATAGTCCCTGTCCCACATCTCCATCCCCAGTTTATGATGAGGTAACTGAGGCACAGAGAAGTGAAGTGGCAGAGCTGAGATCAGAACCCATGATCTTCTGATTCCCAGGCCCATACTCTATCCACTGCCATGCTGCTTCTCTGATGCACCGACTCTCCGGTGACTGTTGACGAGCACACACCTATACTAGATTTCTGGGTCTTCATACTAATTTGTTCTGGTTCCAAGTTGCTAGTTTGCTTTTAAAATCTACTCTGCATTGCTCACTCACCTAATGATTCCAGAGGAACCTCTGCTCCTCCACTAGTTATTTATTTGTAATAGCAGTAATATAAGTTGGTGAGCACTTAACTGTGTGCAAAGCACTATACTACATGCTTGGAAATCCTTTGACCTGGAGTGTGGAGTCAACAGGTTAGTTGCCTCCAGTAGGGCCTTGATTCCCTAGAGTTTAGAACCTGCTTGGCACAAGGTAAGCACTTCATGAGTAGTGGAATGAGCACAGATTTGAAAGTCAGAGCTCCCAGCTCCACGACTTGTCTGCTGTGTGACCTTGGGCAAGCCACTTAATTTCTCTGTGCCTCATTTACCTCATCTGTAAAATGGGGATGAAGACCGTGAGCCCCACGTGGGATAACCTGGTTCTTTGTATCTACTCCAGTGGTTGCCTATCAACCTCCGCTCCAAACAAAAAAACTCCTCACTCTAGGCTTCAAGGCTCTACATCACCTTGTCCCTTCCTACCTCTCCTCCCTTCTCTCTTTCTATCGCCCACCCAGCACACTCCGCTCCTCTGCCGCCCACCTCCTCACCATCCCTCAGTCTTGCCTATCCCGCCGTCGACCCCTTGGCCACGTCCTCCCGCGGTCCTGGAACGCCCTCCCTCCTCACCTCTGCCAAACTGATTCTCTTCCCCTCTTCAAAACCCTACTTAAAACTCACCTCCTCCAAGAGGCCTTCCCAGACTGAGCTCCTCTTCTCCCTCTACTCCCTCTACCACCCCCCCTTTACCTCTCCGCAGCTTAACCCTCTTTTCCCCCCATTTCCCTCTGCTCCTCCCCCTCTCCCTTCCCATCCCCTCAGCACTGTACTAGTCCGCTCAACTGTATATGTTTTCATTATCCTATTTATTTTGTTAATGAAATGTACATCGCCTTGATTCTATTTAGTTGCCATTGTTTTTACGAGATGTTCTTCCCCTCGACTCTATTTATTGCCATTGTTCTTGTCTGTCCGTCTCCCCCGATTAGACCGTAAGCCCGTCAAACGGCAGGGACTGTCTCTATTTGTTGCTGACTTGTTCATTCCAAGCGCTTAGTACAGTGCTCTGCACATAGTAAGCGCTCAATAAATACTATTGAATGAATGAATGAATACCCTAGTGCTTACAACATTGCTTGGCACATAGTAAGGGCTTAACAAATACCATAATTATAATTATTACTACATTATTATTATTATGAAGGATAAGAACACTCTGGAAGCACATATGGATCGACTCAGATCTCTGTCTTGGCTCTTCCTACTTCTGACAATTTTGGCTTCTCTACTTGCTTCCCTCTGTACAGACCAATTAAAAACAGTGGGCAGGAATACGTGCACCAGTTTGCTCTCTTCTCTGGCAAAGGGGAAGCAAGAGAGTTGGGCACCCACTCCCAGTGCCATTTTTAATTTTCCAATCAATCAAGAACATGAAGGCGATAAACGACGGCAGGCAGAGGAATGATGTTACATGAAACAAATAATCCTGGGGAGATCCCTGCCTCAGTCCGAAAGACGGAAAACCTAGAGAGAGAAGGAGAGATTCCAGAAGCCAAAAATCTTTCAGAGGGACTTTGGAGTTCTTTGGAGAGGAAGTAGGGGTGAAGGATTGGCCATTACTTCCCCATTTCTAGAGTGGCCATCCAACCTCAACAGGTGGCACCACACCAATCTATTTTGTGTGCTTTCTCCCAGATGACCACATCCCAGAAAGCCCTCCACGAAGCCCTGGAGTGTAAAGTCCCCTTTAACAAGAACTCCGTCAGGGCACGGCAGAGGTGAAACTGAGATGAAATAAGGGGGGGGCAGAACTGAAATAAAGGGCAGAACTACTGAAACCCACTTCAGTTATCCAGAAAAATTCTGTAACTATAACACTCGAGGAATTTACAAGAGCTTTCTGAGTGGCTGGAGTGTGGATTCGACAGTTTATTTGCTCCAGTAGGGCGGTAAATGAGAGAGGGTGGATCTGTCTGCTCCCCTGCCTTGATATTCTCAGTAAAGACAACAAGGAGGTACAAAGCAGGTCAACTCTGGCGAGTGATGCCATTCAAATGTCAATTTGGGTTGCAGTTCTCATTGCCCCTACCTGGGAAAAATCTGCTCCCTGTGCTGAAAAAAATATCTCTAGGATGGAGCACTTAGCACAAGTTGTGGCTGTTTGCATTTTATAAACCCCCCAGACTAATTAAGAGGCAAAGGGAAAAAACATATACTAGTAAATCAGATTTATGTGGAAAGGTCTTGGGCCAATTCTTTCTGGATTGATGGGACTTTCCCAGGAAAAGGTGTTTCACTGAAATTTATGAATAGAGAGATAGAAGGAGGTCTCGTTGTCCTTGATCAACTCAACTGTTCTGCCTGGTCTTCTGCCTTGAAGCTGGAAAGCCACCTTCATTGGGAGAGCAGAGAAAAACATGGGAGTAACCAGGGAATCTGCTTTTCATCGTCATCGTTGGTAGAGACTGAACACCTACTGAGCATTAAACATTGCACTAAATGTTTTGTTGAGTGCAGTAGAAGATGCATGATTTTTCCTTCCAGGAATTTACAGCCTAATGGATTGATCAGGTAGAGGGAACTGGGATTGAAGAGTTCTCAAAGGAAAGATATCTCTAAAGAAAAGGAACGAAAGAGAAAAGTGGAATAATACTTCCTAAAGATAGGTAAACACATACATCTCATAATGGGATGTCTCCCTAATAATTTCATCAGCACTATCAATTATTCCCAATTTTTTTTCTATTTTTTGGAAAGAAAAAAAATGACAAAAATGTAGCTAGATCTTGCAGCTTTAAGAATTATTCAGAAAAGCCTGCAAAATGTTGTGGCAAAAAAAGCCATTTGTGTAGAAGAAACTATTTGTATCGAATATCATGAGAAAATAAGTGCATCATGACAATTTTGTACATCTTTTATGATTTGACTGTCAGTAATGAGGCCCACAGGAGAGTGATAAATGTGCAGTGGGAAAAGTATCTATTTCACTTATATGGCAAATTATGCAACTCAGTGCTTGATAGCACTTGGCAAAATACAAAAGTATTTGAATGGAATTCAAATTGTTGCTCTTTGACTAAGACATAGGTAATATCACCAGGGGTCCTGTCTTTAGATTTTTATAAGAGGTAAGAGTTTAAGTAATAGTAGCAGTAATACAAAATTACCTTTAAACACTGAAAACATTTTTACTTTGTTACAAGGTGTAATTTGCACTTTTCCTCTAATGGCTCATGTACAGAAAATGATACACTAATGCAATTTTTCAAATTTAGTTACCTTTTTTGTGTTCTAAAATTACACGCTCTCTTCTTTCCCCTGTTTGTCAGTTCCAGATTCCATTTAATTCCATGTTCTTATAGTTGCGCAATTTATCTCCTTGTCACTGAAGTTTCATAAACTTTTAAAAATACAAAATACTTGCAATAAACTCTGACAAAAATGCTTCCAGTTCAACTTTTGAAATCTTTCAATTATGTTTTGAACTATTATCATACTGTCTAGTGTTTCAGTACTGTGAAATCTTTCAAAGAATGACATCTTACTAGAAAAGAAAAAAATTACTTGAAAAGAGCCTCTTCAAACCATTTACATTTTTCTGCCTCTTCACTTTTGTATTTATGGATTTATATTCATGCTTATACCACAAAGAGAAAAGAAAAAAAGGAAGAGAAAAGAGATAAAAGTGCTCACTATGGATAGGAAGCACTATTCAGTCAAACTTCAATTATCTAAATGTGAGGTAGGACATTTTGGTTAAGTGAGGCTTTGGATAATGGAGAGGAGCTACAATGAAAAGTATCTAATTGTAGTAACGAATAAAAAATAAGAGGGTTTCCAGCAATTGAAAATTCCCAACAACTGGGTTTTGCACCGCAGTTCCAGCTTCATTACGATCTAGAAATATTTACTGAATGCCCCAAGTGTGCGGTTCCGTCCTGAGTCTACGAATGGCAATTATTTTCAAATTGCAAGGTGAGTGTTATTTCCTCTGCTCAGAGATATCCTTGGCAAGTGTCGAAAAAACTGGCCTTTAAAAAGCAACTGAAACTTATTTTACAGCTTAGTGTACCACACACACTGTTTTCCCCTCATTTTTAATGTGGTGGAAGAGTAGTAGAAAAATTTGTTCCTTGCTTAAAAAAAAAAAGGTGGTATTTGTTAAGTGCTCACTATATGCGGTACTGTACTAATGGCTGGGGTGGATACAAGCAAATAAGTTTGAACACAGTCCCTGTTCCACGTGGGGCTCACAGTGTCAGTCCCCATTTTAAAGATGAGGAAGCTGAGGTATGGAAAAGTGAAATGACTTGCTCAAGGTCACACAGCAGACAAGAAGCGGAGCCGGGACTGGAACCCACTCCCCAGTCCATGCTTGATCCACTACACCTTGTTGTTTCCATCCAGAACACTGGACTAAGCCCTGGGAAAAATACGCAGGTGAGAAACAGAAAAAGTCTCTGGCCTCCAGAGGTTCACCATCAAAAAAATAAGGGCTCGGCTGTAGGCACAATAGGAAAGATCACCTAATATCTTTAATATGATATTATTAAAGATGAGCTAATGTGAACTAAGCAACATAAAAGACAATGTTGAGAGTTCGACATTCGCAGGGGTAGAGGGGACCTGTGTCTTGCACTGCAGCATGCTGCTTTAAAAACTCACGACTATCATGCCGAAGGATGCTGATAACGCCACCGTTACCAACCGCGTGAAGTCATACGATTGGTCCGCTGTGCTGGTAGACACATGAATCAAGAGGATCAGCAAAAGACGAACTCCCAGCTGCATCATCTGTGTTCTCAGACAGTTGTGGGAAATTCACATTATTACAATATGTTCTAAAAGTAATCTAATGATCTGGCCCTGTGGCCTGCTTGATAGCCCTGGAAGCTCTCAAACAGGAGATCATGGTTTGGAAGTGACTGCACAACTTCAGCTTCCCAGCCAGAATCAATGTGAAGGTGGTTGTATCCGTCTCGGCAGGGGACAGACAGATGATGTGTGCCTACCCTTTGCACTCCCTGTCTGTAATTCTAGAACAGTGAGGCAGTCTCAGAGGAGGCTGCTTCACGCCTCACAGACAGGCTGAGGGCAGTAATCACGGTGGTTGCCATCTGCAGCTGCCGAGAGGGAGAGGGAGAGGGAGGAGGGAACAGGGAACCTAAGAGACGGAAAGAGGTGAGTGAAAGCGTAAGGTTTCCCTTACGGACCAAATATTTCCCTGCTGCAGTTACTCGCGTGATCCTCTGGCAACTAACGAAATACAGTTTCACAGATTTGCACATACAAAAGAAAGCACAGCTCACTGGAAAAAAAAATATTTCTTGTAAATAGAGCCAGTACATCTAAGTAGAGCAATAACACTAGGGTTGCATTCTTGCAACATCTCATATTACGGAAAACTCGCCCTGGAGCACTCACCGGTTCTGACGTTGGGCACCTAGACTTGCACAGTTTCTTTGATAAGGCAGCAAGATATTGTCTAACAACTCCGTGTTGCCAGAAGAACGTGCCCTAATTCCACTCTAACCAAAATATACACTTGAAAGCACACAATGAAAGAACAGAGCATACCTCTTTAGAGTCGAAATTTTTCCCTGGACCCTTACAGTCACAAATGCAATACCCTCCACATTCTTCACAATCGCATACTATTTAATCCCAGTTTCAAAGAGGCTTGCTAGTCTTCCTGACATCTGGGGTTTCAGACTTTGAACATCTCGCGCCCACATTATTCCCAACATAGTAATTTCTCTCTGTATTGAGATGGAATTTGTGTGCAATAAGCTTGCTTTTGCGAGCAAAATTCACTCTATTTGGTGTTTGTAGCTTAAACCCCACTTACAGCTCCACAAGTTCATGCAGCCTCTTCAAAATTGACTCATATTCCCATGCGCCACACGGGTTTCAAAAGTACTTTATAATTCCATTCAGGAAAATGGTAGTTCGGGCCCTTTGGTCATATGTTGAATTTCATGATATTCACTTTCTATTAACTGTTACCACTTTAAATGAACCAGGCCTCAAGTAGTGAGTACAATCACGGTTAAAAACAGATTTCTAGTATACTTCACTAGTGCACTCTAGCCTTTTTTTCACCAAGTATTCTTCAGCAAGGCCCACTTCTAAGCCCTCTCTCACACTGTGGTGTTTGGCCTACTAACTGAAAATAAAATACATGGAATTCATAACCATATAGGAAGAGTACAATATGATTCCACGAACACATAAACCCAAGGTTCCCTATTTAGTCATTCCACTCTGGGAGTGTTCAATGCGCTCCATCTTATTTATTAAAGATGGTAAAAGTCATTTAAAAAGTAAATGAAAAGAAATACTACTGAATGCATGGCCTCTGTGGATAATTCCCATTGGGTTACTTAGTGAGACAGAGCGTGGAAGCCCCGTGTCAAGGATTGAACAGTAATATCCTTAGGTAGTTTTCGGTTGGACCAGGGACGTTCCCTCATGTCATAATGATATAGTGACAAATCATCCCTGATGGGAAGGCCATGGCGAGATATTATGGTACCATCCGAAGCTCTTGCCTTCTTTCCCCCCACTTTGTGGAAGACTTCATAAAAATAGGAGGAATATTTCCAGGGATAAAATAGCACACAGTCTTCACAAAAAACCTTCAAAAAGGAGACACGAGGCTTAGAATATCTTAATCCCCATTTTACAGACGAGGTAACAGGCATAATTAAGTGACTTGCCTAAGGTTACACAGTACACAAGTGGTGGAACTGGCATTAGAACCCAGTTCTAATGTTTCTGTATATAACATATAAACACATGATTTCTAGATATGTAGCCTATATACAAGATCCTGTCTTCCTATCCTTAACTCAGGGGAGGAACAAGCAATTCTGCTAAGGTTGTGACCAAAGACCCCAACATTTGGCCCAGCCCTTCCAGACTGGCTCATAAAGCTGTCGGATAAGGTAGGATGTGAGCAGCTCATGCCATTCCACCACATCCTGAGGGACAGTACCGACTCTAATTCTATTTCTTTTGCCTTCAGTAGAGAGATGAGCAGCAGGGTAACTAAGCAGCTGCTGTAAGGTGAAATGAAATTGATTCTAAGCAGTCTGAGAGAGAAAAGTGGAAGCTTTAAAGACACATCGAAGCATCATCGTGACTGCGGAAGAATAAGTCGCAGATGGACACAAGGCAACCGAAGCAGTCAAACTAGCTTGATATGTGGCAAGGAGAAAGGTTGCTTTCCTTGGGCACAAATTTTGGGAAGATACAGTTGTACCCGGGAGAGAGAGTGATAGAAAGAGGGGAGAAGCGTGAGAGAAACAGAGGGAGAAGAAAAGAGCAAGAGGGGTAGTGGGAGGGACAGAATACACATATGGTCAGATTAAAGGCACAATCGGTAGTCAATACCAATATTCAGGTAAGTTTTCTATATCTGAGTGGTTTATAAAGAAGCATTTCATAGAAAATGGAGATAAACTAACAATAAATGGATTTAATACAGTTAGATATGCAAAACTATTCCAGAGAGATAAACTGCAACTGAATAAAAGAACAGCAGAATGCAAGGGAACACATTTCTAAAGTAGAAAATTCTTCAGGTTTTGCTGATAATGTCAACAAGCATCATTCTTACTATATTCCCGGTATATGTCAAGTCCTTTAATCTGTTGTAAGCTATATTCTCTATGGACAGATATAACACCAGAGAGAACATTAGCACTGCCTATTCATATTTTTCTTGACATCTGAAGTACAGTCAGACCTCACTGGGCCAGCATCTTTGGCAAAGAATAGATCTGCCATCTCAGTCCCACATAAAGAATCTGCTTAGGTGTACAAGGATCGCATCAATTTTAAATGTTCAAAAGACTTAATTCCTAAAACTTAACAGGGTTGGCTATGCTTGAGGTATTTTCTAACCTAAAAATCTTTGTTATTTTGCTTTTGAATATTCTTCACATCACTCTGGTTGGGCCTAATCATTATGTATAAACTGAATTTCTCGTGAGGGTTTTTTTCCTAAAGTGAAAGCCAATAATGCTACCAACTAGAGTCTCTGAAGTCAGGGCAGAGCACGGTGAGCAGCTGCAGAGTAAAAGTAACTTCACCTTGCTCCCTCCTTTATACTCTTTTGGAAACAGTCACATCAATGGTATTTTCTGAGAGCTTACTGGGTGCAGAATACTCTACTACGTGCTTGGGAGAGTACAATATAGTAGAGTTGGTAGACAGATCCCCTGTACACAACTGTACTAAGCCCTTTAGTCCCCATTTTACAGTTGAGGTAACTGAGAAACAGAGAAGTTACGTGACCTGCCCCAGGTCACCCGGGGGACAAGTGGAGGAGCTGAGATTAGAACCCAGGTCCCCTGATTCCCAGGTCTTTGCTCTTTCCACTAGGCCACGTTGCTTCCCCAGGTGCTTAGCAAAGTACAAGTGTTGGTAGACATGATCCCTGCCCACAGAAGCTTACAGTCACATGTCTGTGTAATCACAGACTCCCTCCTTGGGCAGAAGCTACTGCTCCGAGGGTAGGATAGCTGGGAGCAGACACATGTTACCTTACTTCAGGTTGAGAAGCAGCATGGCGAGGGGATAGAACATGGGCCTGGGAGTCAAGAGGTCATTCATTCAATAGTATTTATTGAGTGCTTACATGTGCAGAGCACTGAACTAAGCGCTTGGAATGTACAAATCGGCAACAGATAGAGACAGTCCCTGCACACTGACGGGCTTACAGTCTAATCGGGGGAGACAGATGGACAAAAACAATACTAATAGTATTAACACGTGTGGAGCTAATGATAATGATAGTGTTAGCAGCTAATGATAACGATAATGATAATAATAACGATAATAGAATTGTTCTTCAGGGAGCCGTTAAGAAGAAGACGTCATGGATTCTAATCCCGGCTCTGCCACTTGTCTGCTGTGTGACCTTGGGCAAGTCACTTCACTTCTCTGGATCTCAGTTACCTCATCTGTAAAATGGGGATTGAGACCGTGAGCCCCACGCGGGACAGGGACTGCTTTCAACCTGATCTGCTTGTATCCACGCCAGCACTTAGTAAAGTGCCTGGCAGATAGTTAAGCACTTAACAAATACCGTAATTATTATTATTATTATTATTATTAATGGTCGTAGGGCTATTGCTTTAGCACCTCCCAAGTCCACTTCCTGGCTTCATTCTAAGCTCTTTGATGGCAGCAACCACGTCTACTAACTCTCTTATATTCTTTCAGGTAAGTGCTCTGCACCTAATAGGCTCATTTACCCATTAAAATAGAGGTGAGGGAAGGCTAGTAGAGAGATCTCTAAAGCCTCATCTATCCCCCAGAAAACTTATCAGGAACAGCAAAATCTGAAGTGACTCCTTCTTACCCTGGCCCACATCCTGCCTCTGGCCTGGAATGCCCTCCCTACTCGAATCAGACAGACAGCTGGCAGACAGACAGTCCAACCCGATTTGCTTATATCAACCCTAGGGCTTAGTACATTATCTGGCACATAATTAAGCGCTTAACAAATGCCATTATTATTATTGATTACTCTCCCCCCACTTCAAAGCCTTATTGAAGGTACATCTCCTCCAAGAGGCCTTCCCTAAGGCCTCCTTTCCTCTCCTCCCATTCCTTTCTGCATCATCCTATCACTTTCTATTTATCCCCACTCCCAGCCCCATAGCACTTATGTACGTATCTATAATTTATTTATATTAATGTCTGTCTCCCCTCCTTGACTGTAAGCTCATTGTGGGCATGGAATGTGTCTGTTTATTGCTATATTGTACTCTCCCAAGTGCTTACTATGGTGCTCTGCACACAGTAAGTGCTCAATAAATACAATTGAATGAATGAATGGGCCCAGGGCGACTGCCCATTCTTGCCAAGGATCAAAGTGGCCATGGCCTTTGGGGGAGGATATATGAAGAATAATGGAAGTTCTCAAAATCTGGTTTCTTAGTGTGAGTGCTAAGGCTAGAAGGAAAGAGGAGGAACACAGCAAGCAAAGTAATGAAACCCAGAATTTCTGATAGACTGTTTAAAGTTACTTGCTTTTTTGTTTTTTTTAAACTTACTGATGCAACATGTCCTGAACAGAAATCCTATACGCAGTCCTTTCGTACCCTTGAATAAAAGCCACTTAACTTTTATGAGTAACCCAGCCTCTCATCGAATGAGAAACATCCTTTTTCATCCAATGCTTTGCTTCCTTTGAGGAAGAGAGAAAATATTTCCATCTCTAATGCTGTAACTTTTTTTGAATCAAACAAAATATTTAATGCAGAGGGATAAAATGTAACCTATGTTTTCTATGCCTGTATTTGCACATGTTGGTATCTCAAAGATTCAGTGTTTTTAATCAAATTTAGTACATTTTATTACTCTGTAAACTCGTCCTCTAGACTGCAAGCTCGTTGAGGGCAGGGAACGTGTCTACAAACTTTGTTCTATTGTAATCTCCCAAGCGCTTAGTACAGTGCTCTGCACATAGTACAAGCTCAATAAATACAATTGATTGAATGATTCTCGAACATACCCTCCATATTATAGTGGAACTGACTACAGTGGTTTCAAACCTTACAGACCGATCTAGATTTCCCGAAGTGCCTGGCACCATGACTGCAGAAGGCAAGTAGCTTGTCACACAGGAGTCTTTAAACTAAATGCAACTTTGTGTGTATTTGGGTTAAAACATTATAATTATGTTGCTGCCTATAATTAACTTCTCCTTAATGAGACTTTAGAAGACTACTGATTTTTTTTTTTAAGAGCTCCACTGCTGAACAGAAGGAACTGCCCTTCCTTTAAGTCAACATTATACTCTGGAAAACTTAAGGGATCCCACATAGCGTAATTGCCCTAATGCTTAGCATATTTACATTTGAAACCTTTTTATGAAGTGTTACTTTAAAAACGAAGGATCTGTTCATCTTTAAAAGGCAGTGATTGATTGCTGCCAGTCAGGCATTCCTTCATTCTTGGCTTCCTTCTTAGCCCCTGTAATAAGTTTTTCACGAACACCAGCCTGCTATTAAAGAACAGTATTCATCATAAGCCAGGCAGAGAGATGGCAGAACTTGATGGGCACAATACCATATTTCAATCCATGGTGTCCTTTTTGTTCAATTTGATCCACTGCATCATTAGGATTACAGGTAAAACACACACAAAGCTTTTGGTAAATATTAATCAGAAGGGCACAAGCCCCCCTCCCGCCCCCCCCACCCCCAGTTACCCATTACAGTGCTCTCCAGGTGATATTTTTTGCTTAAACCTTTCATTTGCTTAAAATGCAAGAGAAAAATACTTCCCGTACATTTTGCATAAGGCTATTAACAGCTAAGTGGTCTGTTAGAAGGAAAAGCCTTAATTTTTCTTTACTCACTTAGGCCCTGAGTGGCACAGAGATTTTTTACACTCACTAAGCAATGAGAGATTTAAAATTTGGACATCGGGATGCATTTCAGGCACTATGGGCCAAAACCTTTTGATGCACATCTCTCATATTTGTGACCACAATGCCGTAACTTGAAGCATGCTTGCAAATTCCACCTGCTTCAGGCAACATTACACAATACACTGACTGGGTTGCCTCATTATGGTCCATATGCAGTGGGAAATCTCTATGAGCTTTGGAAAAGTCCATTTCTCTTCACTCCACATTCCATCAGACCATGCAGATTATCATCAACCTTTCCACAGTGGACTGAAGCCTGGGGTAGGCCATGATCTTTCTTATCATCAGTGAAGTCATTAAAACTCCATCAGATCAATTGGGCACTGACATAACATTAAAAATGTGCTCTTGTGAGATCTATTTCCCTGCTCCTGTAGCTGCTGAAAGTTCAAAGAAGCTCATAATGAAATCTTGTCCCATTCATGTCATCTCCTGAAGTTAACAATGAATATTAAAATGCAGGTTGCAGAAGCTGGATTAATCAAAAAACTTCAAAAACTGAATTGCAGAGTCAAAGCATATTGGAGTCTCTGATTTACAATAAACAACAAGCATGCTCTCAGTTTGTTAAGGAGTCCAAGGGGGTGGGGAGGGAAACAAAACAAAAAACTGCTGACCCTTATCTCCGTCGCTATACCATTTTGAAGGAATAATGGCCTAAACCTGTTGGCAACTACAATAATTCAGGTGATATTACTATTGGGTGGAGTTACCGCTTTAACGTCCTTCCACTGATCCGTAACTTTCGTTCAAGCCCTACTGCCAGAACTCTTCTTCAGGCCAATGATGTCTCATATCTAAACTAATGCAATCTGACTCCTACTGGTCTTCCCACCTCCTGCTGGTCTACCTTTCCATCCATCCTATTAAAGGCTGACTCCACATGACCTTTCTCCAGTGACACTCTGTCCTTGTTGCTGCCTTTCTCAAAACCCTCCGCTGTTTCCATTTTGGCCCTGTTCCAAGGGGTTGGTTATGGTTTGCTGGAACTCCCTCTCCTATCAGAGGCAATGCTGACAGGAGGTGATGGAGAGGGCTGAAAGACACAGAGGAAAGATGAGGTTCTTTCTGGAAAATAAATTAATCTCTGAAAAAAAAAAGCATTGTGTTCAAATAAAAGTGAACCTGAGTCTGTTTTCTATAAAGGGTGGGGAGGGAGGGGTGCGTTGGCTGATATAAATCTATGAAGCCATATTCCCTCCATACATTTAGATGGTTTCTAAGTTTTTCGATCCCGGTGCAAAGCTTGGTGATACTCTGCAGTGCCTAAGGTATCCTAACGGATGCTTATCAAGTGCTCAATAATCTTTCTGAGATTCAAAGAGTCACTCAGATTTAAGTAGTCATAACATCCATCAACATTTATTCCATTATTGTTTATCGATAATAATGCAGATCAGTAATAGCGCTACTTGGAATTGACTGCACCTTTTTACCATAGCACTTGAACCCATAGTCCGCAAGCAAACAAGAGCTCGCCACGTTGTTTCTGGGCTGGGCTAGGAGAGGCCATAGTGGGCAGCCCAGGTTTCCTGATTCTCAGGCTCATCCTCTTTTCACTAGGCCATGCTGCTTCTGAATACACGATAGAACTCTTGCAGTAGGTGATCACGGTGAAATGCCCTCCACAGAGTAATGCAAGAAATCCAGTGATAAAACTATTCGAAACTCTGTACTGCCAAAACAAATCGATGATACATTTTTCACTTCAATTTTTGTATCACATTACAGAGTTGTATTAGTCAAAAATGATTACAAAATGATTCAGTAGACAGCAACGTAAAGAATGGGTGATCAAGAAAACCAAGAGGCATAGGCCTTGAGTATTTATGAACTATAGCCACTCCAAAATTTAGGCTGAAAGGACAGTCAGATGCATTAAGAAAATTCCCCAAAGCAAATTGTATCTGCTGGGCTTCTGTATAAGATTTTAAAATGTTCTATACTGGTTTTTTTGTTCTCTGAAGAAGCTGTGAGACTCTGAGTCCAATGGGGATATGGATGAATAATGTTGGTAAAGCTCTTAGAAATTGTCATTCCAGTTCCATGTACCTTTCAGAGCTGTTTTAAAGCTAAATAAAATAATGCATGTGAAAGGGTTCAAGTGTTTATGGTAAAAAGGTGCAATCAATTCCAAGTAGCGCTATTACTGATCTGCATTACTATTGATAAACAATAATGGAATAAATGTTGATGGATGCTATGACTACTTAAATATGAGTGAATCTTTGAATCTCAGAAAGATTATTGAGCACTTGATAAACATCTGCTAGGATACCTTTAGGACTTGAAAAAAGTAGGCAGAGCATACAAGGTCCTGGTGGGAAGGGAACACATCTACCAATTCCACTCTATCGCACACGCTTACTATGGTGCTCGGCACACAATGAGTGCTCAGTAAATACCACTGATGGATCGATATTCTTAAGAAAAAACTCAACAATCTTTGCTGGATTAGAGGACAAGAGATCAGGTATTGTGAACAAAATAACAAGAGGCGATCATTTAGGCACAAAGAAGAGCTGCCAACAGGCTCATGGAGTTCACTTCTAAAATATAACCTTATTTGCCCTAATAGACGTTTTCAAAGCCCAAAGACGTAAGGAAAATACATCACCAGGCTTGTCCACTTAGGAGGTGTACCACCGGGGAGCTCTCAAGCAGCGCCGTTACGTCATGAGTGACTACCCAGCCGTTAGCCAAACCAAACCACAGTGGCACATCTTTTCACATTTCCCTATCCCAAGCAGGGCAGAGTGTTCCCTACCCAGATTAGAGAAATACTGGACAGATAGTTTCTGGGTGATGTGCTGGGAGAGTGGGAAGAGGGGAATGGAAAGGGTTGGTAAAATGTGTTCCTTTTGCAACATTTAGATACCATCTATGAAAACCCTGATGCAAAATAAAGCACACACCCAGCCTGTGTAATAAAAGGAAGGCAAACCAGATGCCTTAACACTCTCTTCTGCATAGCTTTCTGTCTACAGGCTTCCTGCTAGTGCAGGGCTCTGCCAAAATGCATGTATCCTGCAATAAAACTTCACAACCGTAAATTGACTTCATTATTGAAAAGCTTGACACCATGTGCTTTTTCAGCTTTTACTACAGTACAAGCCCTAAGCGGTGATGGGGAGAGTGAGGGAGTAGGGGAAAATTACAATCAAGAAGCTCTTTAGATCTTGGGAAACTTTTCCAACCGGAAAAACAGGGGAAACAGAGAGGCAAATCAGAATACAACCAGTGTCTTTGTAGACAAGATAAAAAAAAAAGGTGCTCTGTTTTCCATATGACTGGGGTTTTTTTGTCAAAATTAGAAAGCACAGATTCGTATTAATTCCTTTTACTAATTTACCTGTGAAAGCAGGATGGCTGCCTTATTTTGGCCACACCTCCATTTTTTCAACTGTGAAATGGGATCTGAGGATGGCCTGGTGATTGACAGGATGTGTGCTAGGCACTGTACTAAGCATTGATTTCAACAATATTACAAGTAACACTAGTCATCTCCCTCAATATATCCAGTAGGGGATACACCACAGGTAGAATTCCAGCCATTTACCCGGGGGAATCAATTTGTTTGTAAGGTCTAAGACAAAGAGTTGGATGTGGGCCAAATTCATTACTATAGCATGGTTTGTAGTTAAAATATATTAAGCCTCAATATTAAACAAAGATATTGGGGATGGATTTGCTGTTGTGTGAAGACATGGTAAACCAAAATACTCGGGCTCCTCAATATTTTTCATTTGACTCCTCAATTTTTATTACTTTATAGAATAAACAAGTAAATTAAATGATGCCCAGGATAGATTAGGAATAAGCTTGCAAGAAATTCTATGAAGCCATCTCTTCCCGATTACAGCTATCCTCTTTTTAGAGACATGTGATTGTCATGAAACTTTGCTAGGGGTCTGTGGGGTAGGATGTGGGGGGGGTCATGGTGTTATTTTAAGAAAAAAATTCTCCAGAATCCTCTTGTATCCCCCATTGGTCAGAAAGCTAGAAACCATCTGGGTAAGTGGTTTCAAATGTTGAATCCAAAATGAGAGTTTGATATTCCCTTCCACAATCTTTTAAAAGCTCCAGATTCTCAACTGTTCTAAAGTCTAGGCTGCTAGAGTTGGACCTATTTTATCTGGTGAATCACTGTTCAGTTCCTCAGCCATTAGTGTTACAGCAGACAGTGAAGTGTGCCAGAACCAGAACGCCAATTTAAGCAACAGGTCAGACTTACCAAACTGCTCACAAAAATCCAACCCAGGTTTTCTGTCCTAACATCAGGATTCAGGGAAACACTAGGGCCTAAGTTTCATCTTCAAACACAAAGGAAAAAATAAACTGCATATACCACCATACCATCTCTGAATATACTTCAGTGCATGTATATGCGTGCATGAATAGGCAAGAATAATTGGCATTAACTCTAAGAGCAACTTCATTACAACACACAGTCTAAATCCTAGATTGACTAACATTTTCCATCTGGTAGCCAGACATTAGGACAAATTTTAGCTACTAACAGGACTCACTCCATAGCTCTCCTATTTCTGAGTGAAAATGGAATTTGGACTTGTGTGATTGTAAAGTCCTGAAGGGCACACTCCTGGGATACGAGGTAATGGGCCATAGCAGCAGTGAATTCTCTTTTATTCTCAGCTTGCATGGGAAGGTCCGGTTACCATTAATATGAGAAGCAGTGTGGCCTTCAATAAGTGGTTTAATGGAAAGAGCATGGGCCTGGGAGCCAGAGGATCTGGGTTTAATCCCAGCTCTGCCAATTGTTTGCTCTGTGACCTTAACTTCTCTGTACCTCAGTTTCCTCCACTGTAAAATGGGTATTAAATACCTGTTCTCCCTCCCACTTAGACTGTGAGCCCCATGTGGGACAGTACCTGTGTCTGACCAAACTAACTTGTATTCTTTCATTCATTCAGTCATATTTATTGAGCTTATTGTGTACTTAATCCAGTGCATACAGCAGTGTTTAACACATAGTAAGCACTTAACAAATACCACAAAAAAAAATATGCTGGGAATTCGGTGGTGCCTTTTTGACCGTTCTCAAAGTACTTCGCAATGAGAGGGAATCCTTCACTATCATTTGTACCAGAGGGAACATTAAGGGAGGACTAGCTTTGGTCATAAAGAGTCCAGGACAAGAGGTAACGGCAAGGATACGGAAAAGCCTGCACCCTATTACCTACCAGCTTACCACGCTGGCTTTCCACCAGCTTAGTAAAGGGCAGAACCCTCCTTTGATACCTCCCAAGCACAGTTTTCCCATAGAACTAGCCCCTCTGTGCCTGAGGTAGGATCAGTCCTCTCTCAGCGTGAATAATAAAAGCCAGTATTCCAGGATGCCTGCATTTCCTGTGTCAAAGTCTCAGTGCGGTTCCCTCTTGTCCACGGGACTTACCTAGCTTCATAGTGAAATGGCAGAAAATCTCAGCCTGTCATTCTAAAGCCATGAAAACAGAATACCAGAAGAAAATGGGGCCTAAGGGAGCATCCAAGCATTTTCCTTCGGTGTGATGATAACTTTTGCATTAGGTGCGATCAAGACTCATCATGCAAATCACCCCGTGCATGATGGAGACAAGCTGCTTTGCGGCTTCTGTAAGGGATTAGGGAACCCAGTGAACAAATCTGGTAGAACCTACATGAGGCGAGGTATATTTTACAGCACAGCCACTGGGTATACATGTCGCAAGAAAGCTGGCAGCAAAGAATTCTAGAAGGCAAAAATGCAAACAAAGAGTGTAGGTTTCATCTATCTTGTCAAGACTATAGGTATTCTGGGAAAGCTACAGAAGTTTTGACACCTGTTATAATGACATTGATGATGCAGATGTTCATGTCAGTCTCTCAGCATGCTCGTACGCAAAGCAAGCGAGTGCCAGTGAGATTTATAGCAGAGATCAGATAAATACAGAAGACTCTTTAAAGTAAACCTGGAAGGAACTTAAAAACTCCCTCGCTTTCCAAACAAGAAAAAAATGTCCACTGCCTCCAGTTGCAGATGATTCATCACTAGGTTCTTTGCCCTGGACTGTTGATATCTGAATGAACTGGAAAAAAAACCACCCTTCATTGTGAGGAAGGACTTCATTCATTCAATCTAATTTGTTGAGCGCTGACTGTATGCAGAGCACTGTACTAAGCGTTTGGAAAGCACAATACAACAATAAAGAGAGACAATCCCTGCCCACACTGGGCTGACAGTCTATGGGGAGGGGGGTGGCGGGGAGAGACAGATATCGAAACAAGTAAACAGGCATCAATATAAATAAATATAATTAGAATTAAATCTACCCCAACATTTAATAATTCACAAGTCCTTTTGCATTGCCAGAATAATGTTCAAAATTGATGGCAAGCTAATAGGAGTCCTAAGAAATACAATTGAATTCATTTTCCTACTGTATTATTTTTATTCTCTACTGTATTTATAGTGACCTTTAACCCCTTTCACCTTTACTTCAGGAGAGGTATTGTGGAGTGGGGGGGTTAAAAAAGAAACCCTTTGTGAAATTCACTTTTCTAACAGGAATGCCTGCCAGACTAATAATGTAGCAGGTAACTAGTAAGATCTCTCCAGTAGCATATTAGGGAATTATATTTACCTTTTTCCCCCTTGGCTAGCACATGTCCCTTGTGATGTCTTGTTTGTAAGGCTGTCTTAGGGGAAAAAGAGGACTAGCAACCTGCAGAGTTTCACAGTCAAACACTTCATAATCAACACGGCATATATCTAAGAACAAAGTTTGCTGACGGAGTGGAGTATAGCATTTGGGGTGGAGGGGAGGGATGGGAAGCAGTGTGGCTCAGTGGAAACAGCACGGGCTTGGGAGTCAGAGATCATGGGTTCGAATCCCAGCTCTACCACTTGTCAGCTGTGTGACGGTGGGCAAGTCACTTAACTTTGCTGTGCCTCAGCTACCTCATCTGTAAAATGGGGATGAAGACTGTGAGCCTCACGTGGGACAACCTGATTACCCTGTATCTACCCCAGAACTTAGAACAGTGCTCTGCACATAGTAAGCGCTTAACAAATACCAACATTATTATTATTATGAGAGAGACAGACGGAGAGTGAGGAGAGATTAACTGAGTTAAATTTATGGCTAAACCACATTTCTTTGTCACCCAGAGAATGCCGGTTCCTTTTTTGGGAGTCTCTGCTGGGTTCAATAATCTAGAATATTTGATCCCGAACCCATGACCCTACCTCTAAATTTTGGATTTTGGGGTTAGCATTCCCTCAGACTAAAAGTGACCTTACTGTCCTTTGAAATGCATATATGGTTAACATAATGCACCTTCAAAGCAAGCCTCCTAACTGTACTCTTGACTCTTTCTCTCTGACCCACTGTACATGACTTTCCCCTTCAGAAGGAACTCCTTCCCCAAACAAATCTGCTAGAATTTATCCCACCCCATCGTAAAAGCATTCTTTTTTTTTTTTTTTTAAAAAAAAGCACTTCTAGGAGACATTCCCTGACTAATCCCCAACTCCCTGATCAAGCATTAACCACCCCTAACAGCTACTGATTCCTTTATTTCTTCCACTTATTTCTCTCATTACATATATGAATTCATACATGATCATTCTTTCTGTCTTTCCCATAGATTGCAATCCTACAAGGGTAGGGGTCATGCTTTCCATTATATAATTTTATCAATACTCATGAAGATGAAGTTGATGTCAATGATCAATTCTCCTTTACATTAAAAATGTATTTTCTCCTAACATAATAATAATTATTATTTGATTAAGGGTTTCCTTTGTGATGAGCACTACGTCAAGCACTAGAGAAGATACAAGATGATAAGATTGGACACCTCTTATCTCTTGTGTGACCTTGTGCAAGTCACTTTAATTCTGTGCCTCAGTTACCTCTCCTGAAATATGGGGATTAAGACTATGAGTCCCATGTGGGACATGCACCATGTCCAACCTGAATAACTTGTATCTACCCCAACACTTAGTACAGTGCCTGGCACATGGTAAGTGCTTAACAAATACCATTTAAAAAAAACCGAGAAAATGAAAAACCACCAAAAAAAAAAAAGGACTGTATCCAACCTGACTAGTTTATACACACCCCAGAGTTTAACACAGTGGCTGACACATAGTGAGTGCTTAACAAATACCATTAAAAAACCCCTTAAGGAAACACTATACTACTTTCACCCTGTTTAATCTTGAAATATAAATATAAGAATCCAAGGAGCGATAAGCTCTCATTTCCTCTTCTGGCTCTGGCAAGAACAAATGCCTTTGGACTATCACACCGCCCCAAAGACCATCGTTTCCATTCCTGTGCATATATTTAGTTTGTTCCGGGGTTTACCCAGGGTTGTCTCTGGAACCAAGGGGCAAACTGGCATTTCTACCCAGCACAACTCTCCATCTGGGCACGAGTGTTGCACGTTCTATTCTAACCCCTTCTTGAATGCTGCTTAGCATTCAGGTGGTCTTCTACTTTATTGCAGAATAGAGAAATAAGGATTTGAAAGAAAGTTAACAACTGTCTGTTGTGTGACTTTGGCCAAGTCACTTTACTTCTCTCTGCCTGAGTTACCTCATCTGTAAAATGGGAATTAAAACTATGAGTCCGATGTGGGACAGGGACTGCATCCAACCCGATTTGCTAGTATTCCACGCCGAGTGCTTAGTACAGTGCCTGGCATAGAGTAAGCTCTTAACAAATACCACAATTATTATTATTATTATTAAATCTCTATCCTGAGTTTTGACTGCTAACTCAAAGCCTATATAGTTATAGTTTGGATTATTTTTCCTTATGTACTCTGTCTCACACTTCTTTATATGGATTAAGAGTGTGAGCTTCATGTGGGACAGGAACTGTGTCCAACTTGATTACCTTGTATCAACCCTAGCCCTTCGAACAGTGCTTGGCACATACTAAGTGCTTAACAAGTACCATTATTATTATTATTATTAGGGGAGGCAGCATGGTGTAGTGGAAGAGCACTGATCTGGAAGGTACAAGACCCAGGTTTCAATCTGCACTCTACCAGTGGCCTGCTGTGTGACGGGGGCCAGTCGCTTGACCTTTCTGTGCCTCAGTTGCCTTGTCTGCAAAATGAAGACTTTGTCTGAGGGCAAAAGTGACAAGATGAATGTGAGATTGTTTGGGGAATAAAAATGCTACACCAAAACAAACTATTATTACATTGAAGCTCAAGTTCATTTTTCATTTCACTTAAGGGAGACTTCATGGTACCTCACCACCAAGGAGAGTTTGGCAGCATCTTCGAACTGTGATTTCACCACACATTCTCTCTTCCAGGTTGTTTATGAATAGTTAAAACTAGTTCTAGCATAAATCCTGGAAGACTCCACTATTTATACTTCCCTAATCTGAAAAGTGGCCATTTAACCAAACTCTTTGATTCCTATCTTTTAATCACTTTTCTATCCTTGACAAAACGTTCCCTCCAATTTCATGATGCTTCAGATTTTCCAAAGGCCTTTGGTAGAGAAGTTGTCAAGGCTTTTTTTTTTTTTTTTTTAAAGTCCAACTATATTACTGGCCTCCTCCTATCTACATGCTTGTTGACCCTTAAAAGAACTGCAGCAGATTAGTGTCTTTCTCTCAACAGATTGTGCTTTCCTCAGACCTCAATGATTAACTTAATCATGATTCTATTCATTTTTCTGGTATAGAAATTTCCAGAGTTACTTCTGGAACCCTAGTTCTTAGTGGAAGTTACACTGGTGACTTGTGAATCCTTGAGGACAGAGAAGGATTGTTCAAAACTTGTGGGTGGATTCCATCTGTTCCTAATGATTTGTTTACATACAGTTTATCAGTGCAGTTTAAAACATCCTGGGTAACCACCACAATCTAATCCAGTTCCTATAACTTGTCTGATTGGAAATAAATAAATAAATGAATGGTTATGGTAATTGCTCTGACCTTCAAACAAGGCCGAACTACAGAATCCATGGGCTCAACTCTCCAGTCCCGTCTATTCCAATGGGGCTGAATCAGAACCAATAACAACAGCCACTACTATGGCATAATAAAGTACTTGTTATGTGCTATGTGCCACACACTATTCTAAGACTGGGGTAGATACAAATTATCAGATTGGACACAGCCCCTGTCCCATATGGGGCTTACAGTCTTAATCCCCATTTTACAACTGAGGCCCAGAGAAGTTAAGTAACATGCCCAAAGTCATAGAGCAAACTAGTGCAGAGCCAAGATTAGAACCCAGGTCCTTCTGACTTCCCGGCTTGTTCTCTATCCACTAGACCCCACTGCTTCTCGTGATGCAGCATGATTAAAAACCCAATATAAATACCATATCAATGCCATTGCATGTCGACCCAGACAATTTTCCTTCTAAAAAACACTGTATTTTTATTTTTCCAGAATTTTCCTTCTAAAAAACACTGTGTTTTTATTATTTTTCCAGAATTTGAGGGGAGAGGTGACTCAAAATCCATTCAAGAATAAACTGTATTTTCCCTTTACTCTTGGGGTGACACCTTCCAGCTCTGGTAGCAGAAAGTAGGGAGAAAGCGGAGGCCTCTTCTCTTGGTGTCTTCCTTGTTGTGGCTTGCAGCCCTACCCAGTCCTGTTTTTGATCCTGTTGCCAGGAACCTTCCTCCCTGGGTTATAACTTGGAGCAGTTCCCCCTGCCCCCCGATGCCAGAACTCCCGGGTGATCAGACCCCAGGGAATACCAGCAGCCAGAATGCCTAGAGCTGGAACTGGGAGCAGGGCTACTAACCAAGGCCGTAGAGGTTTACTTACTCACTCAGTTATTCCGAGAGGAAAACTCTGGAGAGTTGTTCCTGGACTTTCAAACACCTTACTCTTCTCTGGTCTAACAAAACACTGGAACGTCATGTATAAGCAGTGTTGCCCAGCAAAAAAACTTCAGTCCTGGGAGTCAGAGGATCTATGTTTGAATCCTAGCTCTGCAACTTTCCTGCTGTGTGACCTTGGGCAAATCACAACTTCTCAGGGCCTCAGTTTCCTCAAATGAAAAACAGATATTCAATACCTGTACTCCCTCCTACTTGGATTGTGAGTCCCATGTAGGACAGGGACGGTGTTTGACCTGATTGATTTGCATCTATCCCAGCACTTAGAACAGTGCTTCACATAAAGTAAGCACTTCAATACCATAAAAAAGGAAGAAGAAGAGTCTAGGAAAGAGACTGAGAAGGCGCAGTCAGAGAAATAGAAGAACAACGAGAGGACAGCATCAGTGAAGTCAAGGTTATATAGTGTTTCGAGGAGAAAGGGGTGGTCCACAGTGTCAAAGACAGGTGAGGGGGTCTAGGAGGATTAGGATGGAGATATTTTCCCGGTTCTCCAGTGACCACTGTCACCACCATCACAACCAAAATGGATGTGGTTGCAGGGGCCTCTCTGGGACTACTGGAAAAATGTGGTGGAAGAGGTGGCATCAGAGAATTGAGGAGAAGGAAGGAGCAGAAGCGTGAATGCTGCTTCTCCTTCTCTCTTCTTTCTTTCACCCCCTATCTCCCACCCTTGCTCTTTTCCCCCTTCTCCCCCTCATCTTCCAATCTTCGTTCTCTAATCCCAGCTCAGTCACTTGCCCTCTTTGTGACCTTGGGCAAGCCACTTAAACTCTGTGCCTCAGCTTCCTCATCTCTAAAATGGGGAATATCTCTTCTACCTCCCACTGAACCCCGTGTGGGACAGGGACTGTGTCCTACCTGATTACCTAGTATCTGCCCTAGCACTTAGTACAGTGCTCGACCTATAATACGCGCTTAATTTATTAAGCATTATAATTTTCCCTCTTACTATGTCTGTTCTTTTTCCCTCATTTAATAATAATAATGATGGTATTTGTTAAGCGCTTACTATGTGCCAAGCACAGTTCTGAGTGCTGGGGTAGATCCAAAGTAATCAGGATGTCCCACGTGGGGCTCACAGACATACTCCCCATTTTACAGATGAGGTAAGTGAGGCACAGAGCAGTTAAATGGCTTGTCCAAAATCACACAGCTGATAAAGAGTGGAACAGGGATTAGAACCCATGACCTCCGACTCCCAAACCCGTCCTCTTTCCACTAAGTCACGCTGCTCATTTGCTTCTTGTCCTCCTACTCCTTTACCTCGTCCTCCTCATGTCCTTTCAGGTTTCACCTCCTTTTTCTGCTCCATCATTTTTGTTCTGATTCCCCATTCTGCTCAAGGTGATCACATTTCTGTTCCTCTTGACGAGGAGCTGAAAATCTGCCTCTTTGCATTCATGGTCTCTCTCTCTCTCTCAGCCCCACTCAATATTCCCACATGTAGGCTTTGCTCTGACCTGTGCCTAAGCATTTCACCCTTAATGATATGCTATACATGCTTTATAACATAACATTCATTTAGGCATTTGGCCTCTTGGACGCGCTCCTGATCTCAGTTGCCACGCTGCTGAATGTAATTTGGAGAGGATCTTAAAAGAAGGTATCTACTTGGAGTAGAGCAGGATAGGAGTGTGCTAAGGGCTAGAAATGAGAAGATGAAACGAACTACATAAAGCTTTTCATTGTTCTCACTGCCAGGCAAGGAGCTCTTTCCATTAAATGCAGTCGGAGGTCGCCCCTCCCATGCCAGGAAAAGAAAAAACCCAAAACACGTGAAACAATCTAATTGCTATCCTTGGAGCCTAGAGTTCACTATAAACTGGGAAGATGAATAGCAGTGATTCACAAACAGAGATTTGAGCTTTGATCTGTGTGAATTGTGGTTGGGGGAGTCACAAAGTTGCTGTGTGGTTTCTTGGATGGGATCCAGAGTCAGGCCTGCTGAACTCCAAAACACTTTCTTACCCAGATCCTTTAATTAATTACTGAAACCAAATCATGATAAAGCACACACCAGCCATTAAAAGAATGCCATGCAGCAAGAGGAGGAGGAATTCACGAGGGCAAAAATGAAGGTTTTTGTTTTTTAAAAGGCTTTAGGAGAAATAAAATGATCTATACCTAGAGAATTTATTTTTCTGATCACTCGAGAGGATTGCTCTCTGTCTGGAATGCAAAGCCAAAATGCCACTCTGCTCTATAAATCTGTAGTTTCCAGAGATTATAATAGAGCAGCATGGCCTAGTGAAAAGAACACAGGCCTGGGAGTCAGGAAAGCTGGGTTCTAAACCTGGCTCTGCCATTTTTGCCTGCTGTGTGGACTTGGCAAAGTCACTTAACTTCTCTTTACCTCAGCTCCCGCACTTATAAAATGGGAATTAAATACCTGTTCTCTCTTCCTCTTGCATTAGGAGCCCCACATGGGGCACCAATTGTATCTGAACTATTGTCATCTTCCCCAGAGCTTTATAAAGTGTTAGGAATATAAGTGCTTATTGTTAACAATAATCAAATTTTATTATTATCAATCAGTGGCATTTATTGAGCACTTGTGTGCAGAGCACTGTATTCACCGCTTGGAAGACCACAATACAACAGAGTTGGTAGACACATTCCTTGCTCACAAGGAGCTTACAGCCTAGAGGTGAAGGCAGACATTAATATAAATTATGGATATGTACATAAGTGCTGTTATAAAGGAGTTCTGTGGTCTGGTGCATTTTCTTTTGATTTTTCTCTCTCGTACCTAAGCCTTGAGGCTGTATATCTGGTCCATTTTTAGAAGCATACATGAAAATCTGTTGACCAACAAAATGTCAAAGAGATTTACCCATTCTGAGATGGATGAGATTTTGTCCAATCAGAACTGACAGAAAGCTAAGCAATCAAATTCTATGACAACTTGTTTCATTCATTAAAGCCTCTGCCAATCATCAAGTCAATAGGTCTCACACAGCTTCTACAAACAACTGGAACAAACCATGAAAACATCTGTGGAAAAGGAATGGAAATAGCTTCCAAGGCTTCTCGCTGTTCTTTGAATGGTGTTCACTATGTCAGCTGCCTAGGTCTCCCAATACTTCTTAAAAGATTCTCCCTTGTTCTCGAGGGAGCTATCCCACAGAAGCTAAAAGGAAGTCTCCGCAATGAAATTTCAGTGGATCATGCTCTACATCAGAATTGTAATAACTTTGGTACTTGCATTGTACTGAATTCTGGAGTAGCTACAAGATAATCAGGTCAGAAAAAATCTCTGTCCCATGAGACTCATACTCTAAGAAGGTGGTAGAACAGGGAGTGAAGCCCTATCGTATGAATGAGGAAACTGAGGCACAGAGAAGTTCAGTGGCTTGCTCAAGCAGGCAAGTGGCAGAGGGGAGATGATAACCCTAGTCCTCTGATTCCCAGGCCCAGGTTCGTCCAACTTACGATTACCATTTTCTAAAAGGCCAAAAAAGGGCAATCAAATAGCTTCGAACTCAATGGCTTGTGTCCAAGCAGAAATAGTTTATAATAAATCAAATATTAGACCTAAATCACGGCCATTTGAGATCTGGGCTCCAAGATACATAATTAATAAATTGCCATAGCATTCGCCAAACGGGAAGTCCTCTTCTATTCGTGAAAGTTAACCAACTGTGATTATAATTATTGGTGCAGAGAAAACCTTTTTGCTGAAGTAACTGAATACATACAAGTTTGATCCTAGGACCTAGAGGTCTTTTAAAAATGCTTTCTACAGCTTAAACACAGAGCTTACCTAGTTTATTCACAGAGCAACCAGCTTCAATCTGATTAATTCTTTTTTTAATCTTGAACCCAATTTTCCCTTCTTAATGTGGGAGACAGTTTCTCTGAAAGTCATGTAAATAGTTACCCCATATCGAGAAACGAAAAGACAGTGTGTGACTCAACACAATTTCAGGCATGAATCGTGACAGAGTCCTCCAGAGACTGGGATTGGTTAGGGGAAGTTCTCACACTGGGAAAGGATTTGCCTGGTTAAGGCAGAAATCAGATGGCCTGGTCAAGGTCAGAGGTCAGGATTTGTTTCACTACGGGCTAGAATTGGGGGTGATCTTAATTGGTCAGCTGGGTAAGCACTGTTAGTGTTGGGTGTTTTTTTTTTCCCCTATAACAGAGCTCTGGTGTAAGAAAAAAACAAACATCTGTGTGGTGGTGAGAATTTACTGAATGATAAAACTCACAAACACAGAAGCCCAAGGTAAAGAGACTGTTTTTATTGTTGCTTATTGTCAGCTGCTTGGTAGAGCTTTATACCCCTCTGATAGACTAAACACAAATGAAAGGAAGAAGGGATGATCAGGCGTCAACTGATAAAACTTGATTACTCTTTTAAATGCCTACTTACTGTTTTAGTGTGTTCATAAACCACACAAAGAATATGGTGTCTGTCGGATTACCTTGACTGTAGCTGTGCTCTTGCCAAAGTACAGACAAAAAGTGCGCATTAGTTCAGCTTTTAAAATGAGGAAATTAAGGCACATGAAAATTGAGACCCTGCACAATTAGGGTCTCAGCCAGGTTGAGTTGAGAAAACAGAAGCTCCAATGTCAATCCACTCAAGCCCATCCTGTTTCCAGTATTTCTATCAGAAATGAATTTGAACTTTAGTAAGGTCACCCAATTCTAAATTAACAAGATTTGGCATGGACAATCTCTCAGGAATTACTGCTTTAAACTACCCCCATGGTTTTGCATAATGGGATTTGTGGTTTCATAGATGAAAGAACAAGGTTCCCAACCCATTAAAAAAAAAAAATCGACTCTTACCAAATACCTTTTCTAACATTTAGATAGCTTATCATTTCCAACTTTGTTCTAACTTATCTTTGGAACTTCCATTTGGAGGAAGAGTCCTTTCTGGGGAAATCATTTTGGCAAAAGGGGTTCTCTATGAGGTTTAAGCACCCGTTTGTTCCTCTAGCAAAATGTTTTCAAAAAATAATGTGATTTTGCTTAAAATATGAAATTAACATTGAATGAAGATCTCTTAAATTTAGATGACTATCTCAGTATCATGTAGTAGGTACTTGATGCAATCAGCGAGCTCTACACAGGTAATTACTTTTCCTACTAATGGTGCCTCCCTCTCAGTGAGGAAGATAAGAGGTTCCAACTCTACTTAATCACAATGCTTCATTATTGCTCCACCACCTACTGGGTAAAACAATTCACTCGCTCTATTCAGTGACTCTCACAAATGAGAAAAATTTATTAACGTATGAGTAAAATGGGCCATATTTAGTCTGCACCAGAGGCATTACCAAGAGATTTTACATGCTGCTCCAAATTTTGAATTCTGGGTTTGGATGGAGAACCGACATTTTACTAAAATCAGATCACAGGAAATCTCTGTCTCTTCATATTCCCGAAGCTTTCTCAGCAACAAATGGTGTCTAAAAAGCTCCAAGCTATTTAGGTCTTCATCTGGGCCCTAGTACATTCATTGTCATCGCTGTAATTGTTTTTCTTCGGCAACTACTTTAACACAGTTTCACCTCAACCAGTTACCACTCTGTTTCCCTGTTTCAGTGCAAATTAAATAGTTCTAATTTAATTTAGACCTACCCTTGCCTTTTTAACTTCCTTTAAAAAAACATAAAAAAGGCAAACTCTTTTAAACTTCCTCTGCATAAAATCTGATTAGATCTTCCAGGGGCTAATATTTTTTGTCAACTGTTAGGTGGGCAAAGGGGAGTACAGATAGATTGACAATGATAACAGGAAAGGAGCCAAACACGCAAACTTCTTCAATTTTAAGGCAGCATGGCCTCCTGGGGAAGGGATGGCATGGTGATTTAGGAGACGGGAGGTCTAATCCCAGTTTTGTCACAGCCCTGCTGGGCAGGGCCACAAGTGTAGAGGGGTTTATGGGGCTGAAGCTCAGGGGTCCTGGGCTAAAGAGAGTACGCACACCCTCCAACCGCCTCACACCTCCCCAATAGCCCCCGTCCAGTGCCGGAACTCACAACCCTCCCTGCATAATAATAATAATAATGTTGGTATTTGTTAAGCGCTTACTAGGTATAGAGCACTGTTCTAAGCGCTAGGGTACTCATTCATTCATTCATTCAATAGTATTTACTGAGCGCTTACTATGTGTAGAGCACTGTACTAAGCGCTTGGAATGAACAAATCGGCAACAGATAGAGACAGTCCCTGCCGTTTGACGGGCTTACAGTCTAATCGGGGGAGATACAGGGTAATCAGATTGTCCCACATGAGGCTCACAGTCTCATTCCCCATTTTACAGATGAGGTACCTGAGGCCCAGAGCAGTGAAGTGACTTGCCCACAGTCACACAGCTGACACTTGGCAGAGCTGGGATTCGAACCCATGACCTCTGACTCCCAAGCCCGGGTTCTTTCCACTGAGACATGCTGCATCTCTGGCCTGGGCACAACATGCAGGAGTCAGAGCAGCAGCATTGGATAGAGTACGGGTCTGGGAGTCGGAAGGACTTGGGTTCTGACTCTGCCACACTTCTGAGTGACCTTGGGCAAGTCATTTTACTTCTCTGTGAAAAATACTGACTAATATTTCTGCCTATTCTCATTGTTATTATCCAGAGTTATTGGGTAATAGTTCGATCTGTCTGCCGTTTTCATCTCTTAGCAAGCCACTGCTAGGCCATTTTTTGGAGCAGATTATGTTACTCCTTTATGTTTTATCTTACAACACTCAGCTCTGTCACATGTTTAAGGGAAGCGTATGAGACACAGTTGTCGTAAACACACGCTAAAATAACACTACAATCTCCCTCTGGAGTTGGCACCCCCGGGGCTCTATCCTGGAGGATGACAAATTAAGGAGTCCACCTACATTCATTCATTCATTCAATCCTATCTATTGAGCTCTCACTGTTTGCAGAACACTGTACTAAGTGCTTGGGAAAGCTCAGTACAACAAAATAAACAGACACAGACAACCCCTTGGACGAGGAGGGGTCAAAAATGCCCCTATTTCAGCTGGCACATCCTGGGAAGCAGCGTGGCTCAGTGGCAAGAGCCTGGGCTTGGGAGTCAGAGGTCATGGGTTCGACTCCCGGCTCTGTCACTTGCCAGCTGTAAGACTTTGGGCAAGTCACTTCACTTCTCTGGGCCTCAGTTACCTCATCTGGAAAATGGGGATGAAGACTGTGAGCCCCATGTGGGACAACCTGATTCCCCTGTGTCTACCCCGGCGCTTAGAACAGTGCTCTGCACATAGTAAGCACTTAACAAATACCAACATCATCATCATTCCAGTGAGGGAGTAGCTGCTCTGGAGATATGCAGTTATCAATCGATCAATGTCAATTATTGAGCACATGCGTTTGAGGAACACTTTACTAAGTGCTTGGGAGAGTATGGTACAACAGAGTGGTTAGACACGTTCCCTGCCGACAAGCATTTCCTCTGCCATTCTGTTTCACCTGCCATCTCTCTGCAAGGGCCGGTCTCCAACTGCCAAGGTGTCACAAGTCCCAGAGGAGAACTGGCAACTGTGGCTAAGCTCGACTTCTTCAGGAAGATGGATGCACAGTGACGGTGTTGGGCCCAGCCAGCCTTTCGAAATGTCCATCCTATTCCGAGCGATTATACTTTTTCACCCACATTAAATCATTTGCTGTCCATCGTGTCTTTTCAGATGACTTCCCACAACGACTTTGGATAGCAGACTCCCAGAGAGGCCCAGCACTTAAAGTAGGCTCTTAGTCCAAGAGCTCCTCTTACAGAGGAAAGGTGGTTTGGCTTGGCACACAATTATAATGATATTTCCATTATAATAACTGCAGGGCAGAGAAACAAATTATAGTGTAGGTTGAAACAATAACCCATACACATTTTTCAGAACTAGAAGACACACCCGAAATTAAAAATATGCCAACTTCCAAAATGGCTCTGTCTGGGAAAATAAGAGAAGCAGTGACTCCATTAGAGAGCCAATGACCAATTTAACTAAGTACTAAATTTAGAGTTAGTAATAGCAGTAGTGGCGATAGCACTGAAGCGCTTACTGTGCGCAGAAGGCTGCGTTTAGTACAAACTGATTTTCCTGTCCTCCTGAAAAGTGCTATCTATACTCATCAGCTGCTCAACCAATTATACGTGACCAGAAGCAGAATCTGCCAAGAACACCCAGTTCTCCTACGACACAGGGACTGAGGGCTTACAAAGGAAAACTCACACTCTAGTACTCACAGTTCCTAACGCCACATAAACACACACATGCACAGACCCCCTTCCATTCCTCCCAACACTGAAAACGTTCCTTAAGGATCTAGCCAAATTAAGCAGTGAAAACGCGGGTTATGACTGAACTGGGTGTTCTAATGAATTTACCTGCTTAGCTTTAACTTAACAATGAGGAAGGCAAAAGACTTTACGATATAACAGATAACAGTGGACCATCATTTTGAAACGAAGCTTCATTCTCCTTGCCCTGTTGAATCCTACAAGTCTTTTGCTACCAGGAGAAAGAGTATGTTCCCCCTTTATGCCAAAACTCTCAGAAAATAACTCCGTAGGTTATATGCCTTTTTGAAAACCAGAGTTGGGAGGTTTCACCTCATAAATGGCTCACAGGGAAAACCTGAGAAAATCTACCAGTGTGCTTGACTTAGGACTTCCTACCACAAGCTCTTCCGTAGGCAGGGATGGCCCACTATGTCAAAGATAGAAATAATTGCTAGACAGAGCTTCGTATACACAGGAGCGCCTCTGACATGGCCTTTAAGGGTTAAAAATAAGAACAGTCAAACAAAGATATTTGGCTGTTGCTCCTATGCTACATTAAATTCAAAAGATTTGGGTGATAACATTTAGATCACTTTTCCATTCTGATTTCTAAATGAAAAATTAATGGGGAAAACTCAGGAGAAAATGACTGTTTTGACTACTTGGAGAATTTGAAAGCCTGACTCATTGCCAATTAATATATCTCTGGTGGCTTCACCTTTAGGGGACATGAGTGGCACAGAAGTAGTAAATTTTATTTTCCAAATTCAAGCCCAGATGCTTAATAGGATGGGTATGGTAGTCACTAATTAATAGCACAGTAGGCCCTAATCCTCGAGATATTGGAAATGAAAGAGGACAGAGAAGCAGGAAATGTACCTCCGGGACCAGGTCAGAATTGGCTAGGAATACAATGAAGTTGACATATAAGCCTAAACATCATTTCCCATCTCTAATTCCCATTAAGCAAGGATTCATTTATTGGGGGACCCTTCTGTGGTCTTAATTTGGAGAAAAGATTATTTAGAAGAGCCCTATATGGAGATACTATTTAGCAAAACAAATGTTATGTGTTAGTTTCTTACTAATCAAATGGAAAATTGTTTTGCTTTAACGGTTTTGAAACTTCCCCATTCTTCAAACAAACAGTTCCCATTACTTTAAACACCTCAGAGCCTAGTAATTGTTCACAAATGTGTCAGGCTACCAGTAATTTAAGTCCTGTCAGGAATAAATCTCAGACACTCACTTCTTCCAGTCAGTGACTTGAAAAACACGCCCACATGTCAATTACAGGAAGCACCGGCAATGTCTCTTTGTTCTGAATTTGTGTAAACAGAAAAAGCTTCTTCCTCAGTAACAACTGTTTTCTAAAACCTAGATAAATGTTTACCTGAACTATCCTGCAACAGCATCTAACATAAGCAATAAAAGCAGCCACGTAAAAAAAAAAACCCATCTGCGTGGTAATAAATGTACACTGTGAAGGAGTTATATATCCAGTTGTGAATTATTCTTTCCAAGAGGTCTGACCTCAAAACATTTGTATGTTAGAGCTTAAATCAAAATGATCTATTTTCCAGTAGGAAA
The DNA here is from genome assembly GCF_004115215.2 of Ornithorhynchus anatinus. Lineage (NCBI taxonomy): Eukaryota > Metazoa > Chordata > Mammalia > Monotremata > Ornithorhynchidae > Ornithorhynchus > Ornithorhynchus anatinus. The sequence goes on along the minus strand of NC_041735.1, from coordinate 10,210,918 downwards.
CAGTTAGCTGTTCATTTCTATTTTGTAATAGTGTACAGGTAATTTGGCAAACGCAGCAATTATAAATTCACAGGTAAATGAATGAGCAGACAACTGTCCAAGCTAGAAGGTTGTAAAATTGTGGCTGTGGTTCGGGAATAATTCACAAAACTGGAAGCCAATGCAGAGGTAATATCGGACATGGTTTCCTAGCACAGAGTTGATGTTTAGCAGTTATGTGGCGGACAAAGTTGATGGGGCAGTAACCAGCCCTCCCTGAGATATACCAATAGCAACAAGCGTGGTGATAAAAAGCAACGAGTAATGGTTTTCCATGCAAAAAGATTGAATAAAATGAATAATATAATCTTTTAATCTGCCTCCCCCCACCCAACAATGAGAAAGTGTCCCGAAACTGTCAGTTCCCATGCCAGAAACTGGGGATGGGATAATCTCAGGAGTCAATCATTCAGTGATATTTATTGTGTTTATTATTCATTCATTCATACTTCTTGAGAGTTTACTGTGTGCAGAGGACTGTACTAAGCGCTTGGAAAGTACAATACAGCAATAAAGAGATATAATCCCTGCCCACAATGGGTTTACAGTCGAGAGGTGGGGAGAGCGACATGAAAACAAGTATGTGCAGAACACTGTACTGACTACTTGGGAGAGTACAACACATCAATTATCAGACACGTTTCCTGCCCATAGTGAGCATACCGTCTAGAGGGGGAGATGACTTTAAATATGTAATTTGTAATATATAATTTAAAGATGTATACATAACTGCTGCGGTGTTGGGGCCAATATCAAATACCCAAAGGTCACAGATCCAAGCGCACAGACAACACAGAAAGAAGAGTGAGCCGGAGAAAGGAGGGCTTAATCTGCGAAGGGGTAAGATTCTCCAATAATTTTAGTCCCACAGCCTTTGGGTGGTGACAGGAGACATGTCAACTTTCCAAAAAGATAAACAAAACTGCCTTCTCCACTGATATTTTCTTTGCTTAGATGTTTGCTAAAAATCCTGCTGTGAATAGATCTGTTGAGCATCTAGAATATATTTCACCTGCCTAATCATCGGAGGTAAGAGAACTTCATTTCATCAATCAGTGATATTTGAGTGCTTGCTGTGTGCAGAGCAATATATAGTGCTCTTCGAAGAGTTTGGAAAAAAAAATCAATCCACAGGTCCAAAGTTATACATATTCTTTCACTGGGGTTTTGCCAAATTAAATGAATGGAAATTTCAGTTGTGAAAGAGAAATGTTGAAATAAAAGCATGTTCAGTTTTTATCGACTTTTAGACAGATGGTAATAATAATAATACTCATAATGATAATGGTATTTGTTAAGCACTTACTATGTGCCAGGCGCTGTACTCAGTCCTGCAGTGGATACGAGCAAATTGGATTAGATACTGTCCCTGCCCTATGAGGGGCTCACAGTCTCAAATCCCATTTCCCAAATCAGTAAACTGAGGCACAGAGAAGTGAAGTGACTTGCCCAAGATCACAAGCAGACAAGTGGAGGAGCAAGGATTAGAACCCATGACGTTCTGAGACCCAGGCCCATGCTCAAGCCAATATGCCACGCTGTTTCTCTGTCCTTTTAAATTTCTGAATGGATAGACATAGAAAGAATGAATAAAAAAGAATGAAAATTTTACCAATTGCTCTTAGAGGAAATATTTTTCACTAAACTAGAAAAGACCAATATTTCATTATCATCATTATCAATGGTATTTATTGAGTGCTTAGTGTGGGTAGAGCACTATACTAAGCACAGTGAGAAGCAGCATGGCCTGGGAGTCATAAGGCCCTGGGTTCTAATCCCTGCTCTGCCACTTGTCTGCTGTGTAATCTTGGGGAAGTCACTTAACTTCTTTGTGCTTCAGTTCCCTCATCTGTAAAATGGACTTTAGACTGTGAGGCCCTCGTGAGATCTGAATACCTTCCATCTACCCTAGTGCTTAGAAGAGTGCCTGGCACATAGTAAGTGCTTAAGAAACACCATTAAAAAAAAGCGCTTGGGAGAGTAAAATATAACAGAATTGGTAGCCATGCTCCCTGCCCACAGTGGTAATCAGAACAGTTGAGGGCTTCTTTCTACTAATCATATTGCTTTTTCCATAATTTTCCTCAAAATATATATTCTTTTTACTTAAGATGAATGTATTTCTCTTCCTTTAGGCAGCTAGATGAAGATTTGAGAAGAAGCCTCTCTGGCAAAGGGATCTGTGTGTGTGTATACACGGTAACCTTCTGCCAGAAATGATCTACTAATATTTCCTACAGGATGCGAGGTATTTTGTAAAATGTTTCCCACTGAGTTTTCCTTCATTTGAAAGGGAAAAACAACAACGTTCCATTTCAACTTGTCACAAGAAATTAGATAATGATCCAGTACTAGATAAGATAGCATTTCTTACTTACGTTAAACCTTTTTTAAAGGGAAGACAAGAAGATAAACCTTTAATTAAAGTGAGCCCATATAGGACAGATGGAATTCTAACCACTGCACCACCTCCCCCAACAGTTGGCAGATTAAAAATCCCATAAATCACTCACGGTTCACCAGTCATCAGTGGTGAGAACCTCGCCCCTTCCACATGATGATAAACAATGTGTTCTCCTGGCTCAACCCATTATGTATTCCAAAGTAGGTGAACTATGAGATAACATATATATCTTTCTTGTGCGGGGATCTATTCATATTTCACATGGTAAAGAGAATGAATACCCAACTGAATGACGACTAATGAGGATTAATGTATTATTCCTCAGAGCATTATTATTTCTTCTCATCTCTATGGTATGATTGAAGAGTAATAAAATTTACCAAATGCAGTGGTTATTTTCTGAACATTCAACCCAGACGGTAAAAAATGGTTCTCTTTGGACAGTAACAACATAAAGAGGATCTCAAGGCTCATGTAAATTTTCGCCATTCAGATTCTTTGCTAAAACAATACCAACAGGAGAGACCCTTGGAGGCTTCTACTGACATCCACCCTCTAAATGTTCTGCTCAGGCTGAGGTGATTTCTGCTGCTACGCTGTGGAAAAGCCAAGTTAACATCAGGTGGCCGCCGAAAAGGCTTTGTACAACCTCCAATCCGTCAGGAAAGTATCTGGATAAATAAATAATGAGGGTCACCTCATCACTTTGGGATGCTGCCAGTGAAAACCCAAGGCCAATGCCACAAATGAAAACACTGCTATCCCTGCAGAGGCTAAGAACCATTCAAGGACCATTACCACCTGCGGGAAATCAGATGTTACTGCAAACCTTGGCAAACTGCACATAATAATGATAATAATAATAATAATAATACCATTTATTAAGCACTTGCAATGTGAAAAGCACTGGGCGTAGCGGTCGATACAGTACAATCAGATCACTCATTTTGTCCTCCAAAGATTTCACCATCTAAGAGGGAGAACTGGTACTTTATTCCCATTTTAACAATTGAGGAAACCGAAGCCCAGAGATGTTAAGTGACTAGCCTAAATGTTAATAATAATTATGGTATTTGTTAAGTGCTTATTATGTGCCAGGCACTGTACTGAAGGCTAGGGTGGATACAAGCATATTAGGTTGGACACAGTCCATGTCCTATAAAGGGCTGCCAGTCAATTACCATTTTACAGGTGAGGTAATTGAGGCAAAGGGAAGTGAAGTAACTTGCCCAAGCCCACAGAGCAGACAAGTGGCAGAGCCTGAACCCATGACCTCCTGACTCCTAGGCCCGTGCTCTAGCCACTCCGCCATGTTCAAGTCCCATAGAGGGAAAATGGCAGAGTCTGACCTAGAACCCAGTTCCCCTGACTCCCAATCCCACACTCCTTGTACTAGACAAGGCTGCTTTTCTTGCAGAACAGCTAGAGTCCACAATTTGACCTTGTTTTTGTTTTTTTTTTTTTCTGGGAAGGGACCTGGAGTAACTAGCAAATTGTATGCTCTCGTTTGAGTTTGTAACTGTGGAACTGAGCTCTCTGTTTTGTAGTATTACCTGGGGATTGGGATGTGCACCCTGGTGAGCATAACAAACTTTACTGGCTCATGTTTATGAGCAGCCTTATCCCTTGAGAATTTCTGACACCAATCAACATCCTAGGTTTCTGGGTGGGAGCCCAAGTCATTTGTTGAAAGCTATCCACAAGGTAATAGATCCAGTTCATCATGCCAGAGAGGGTGATAGGACAAGGGGTGTCTCCAAAAACAACCGGACTCCCCAGAATACTTCATTTTCTCTGAGTGACTTAAAATATTTTGTGAATTTGCCATAATTTTATGGTTTACAAATCCATCCAGTTCTTAATTTTGTGTTTACTGGAATTCTGTGATACTATCCTCTCCTACCCTGACAGAATTTCAGGTCATTTCATTCAACATATGCTGCAATAAAACTACCTATTATCTCCAGTCTTACTGTATTTATACGCTGTACAAATATATCAACTGCAGCCTCCAACTGTAGTTTACAAATGAGCTGTCTTATTTTAACTTTTCTCATTTTGGCTTGTTTTTCTCCTGCAAGTTATTATTACCATTTCCACCACTGAAGCAAACGCAAATACCAAAACATGTTTTAAGTGCTCAAAAGTACAGACAACAAAGAATAGCACTGACTTGATTCTACTTGAAATTTGACAAAACTGAGATACTATCTCAATCTCTGAAGCTCTTTCCAGCCAAATGGCTGAGATTCAGATATGGTAATTTGCTGTATTTCGAATGAAAAACATAACTTTGTAGCTTCCAATTCTAGGATTCTGTAATGTGAAGGGAATCACAGCTTCTTAGAGACGGGTCAGGTGGAACTATTTAGGGCTGAAAATGTGTATTTATTATTCCTCTCCCTTACCATTAAGTGCAGTTGATTTTAATTTCTCCCACTGCTGAATACGCAATTGATGACAAAAATGCAGTCAAATTTCTTTGCATCATGTCCACGATTTTGGCCACAAGTTGGATATTGTGGGCATAAGTGGTTTGCACACACAAATGTTCAATTCATGGGCAATTTCAGAGAGCAATGGGAAACTAATTGACAATAGGCCCTCATGGATTTAATAAGGAAGGTGGCACACTAATATAGAATTCCCAATTGAGAATGTCTGTAAACTCTTTTTAACAACAAAAACAGGCTCTATATGAAATGAAATTCTTATCTGTGGACGATTCTGTCCATTTATGTAATTATTTATTTAACATTTATTTTCATTGAACTTACGTAAAAACATTATCAAAGAATTCTTAGCATTTGAACCAGTCTGATCATAATGCAGTCTGTGCCCCTCTGACATAAGGCAGCTTTCACTAAAAAATTAACCAGAAAATGCAGGCCAAGAAATTTAATTTGGGTGGGCCTGAATTGTTTGGACGTTGAGCAAAAAAAATATATTTCCACTTAAATAACAGAAACCGAAGTACAATTTAACATCCCAAATAATTGGCCACTATAGAAACCTCGACTCTGTTCATTCTATAGTCAAATCAATGGTATTTATTGAGTGCTTTCTACATGTATAACACTGTACTAAGCTCTTGGGAGAGTACTAGAGAACAGAGTTGGTAAACAGGTTCCCTGACTGCGACTAGAGCTAGACCAGCTTCGAAATGGATGGGGAATGTGTCTACCAATTCGGGTATATTGTATTCCCCCAATTGCTTAGTACAGTGCTCTGCACACAGTAAGTGTTCAAGAAATTTCATTGAATGATTGATCATTATCAGGAACCCCCAACATGAAGCCTTAGGAATCAAGGGAGTGGGAAAGGACAGAGAACTTGGGTTAAGGACAGGGATGACGTCTACTAATGGATTCTTGAGGCAGACATCAAAAGGACAGAACAAGAGCAAGTCAAGTACTTTTGGGGGGACATTTTAAAAGCCAGGCTCCTTATTAACCAGACCCATTTCCTTCCAGAATATTCCAGTGGTCCAAGGGATTCTGGGAAATGTAGTCCTCCAAATGAAGGGCATTCCAGAATAAGTTTCCTACTTCTTCAGTTCCATTTAGACACAATTCCTTCTCTGATGTGGCTAGTGCATCCCCCAAACCACGCTGTGCCACCAGGCTAATCTCCAAGTTTGGAAAATGGTCTCAGAACAAGCCCCCAAATCAGCAACTAAGCCATGTTCCTTTACTGCAGATTTAATAATAATGTTGGTATTTGTTAAGCGCTTACTATGTACAGAGCACTGTTCTAAGCGCTCGGGGAGATACAGGGTAATCGAGTTGTCCCACGAGAGGCTCACAGTCTGAATCCCCATTTTACAGATGAGGAAACTGAGGCACAGAGAAGTTAAGGGAGTTGTCCACAGTCACATAGTTGACAAGTGGCAGAGCCAGGATTCAAACCCATGACCTCTGATTCTTAAGTCCAGGCTCTTTCCACTGAGCCATGCTGCTTCTCTATTTAACTGTGCCCCCTTCATCTTTAGCTGAAGAATTGGGGTCTACTAACTTCAACCATTTTCTCTCCTTTCCTGAACGTAATTTTAACACAATCGGTTAACCTATTGTGCCACCTGATTATAAAATTTTCAGCAGGAAGTATTCATTGCTACAGTTCTGGGTAGTGCTTGAACTTCGCTTTTGTTTTTGGGTTTTTTTTGGCTGATGAAAATTCAATTCGTACTCTTTGAGTAATTTTATTTAGTATAAGACTTGCTGTTGTCTATACGCCCTGACAAAGCACAGTACGTACAACCACAGCCAGGAAGGGGACAAAGGGAAATGTGAAGCCTCAATATTGAAAATCGAAAAGTATTATCACAGTTTGGTAAAATGAGGCTTAATGGGTGATTTAGGCCTTTTCCCCGGTATCAAGGTAAAAAAAATCACATCTTGAGTCAAATAAATACACTTCTAAACAAAAAAGGGAAAAACCCAAGGACTGGATTCTATGACGATTTCTATATCAGAAGATAAAGACGAGAGATAGAGCCATTTTAGGAATAATGTTTTCCATTAAAGTCCTTATCCCAATTAATTTAAAGTCCTTATCTTTAGAAAAAAAACCCATAGTTTGGAATCACTGTCTACAGGGTTGGTATAAAAGGACTATTTGACTAGAGACAGAACACCCTTCCCCTCCACAGAAAAGAAATCCCTCTCAAAGATGAAGAGTGGTATCATCCAATTAATAACCACTAATGAATCCCTTAAAATATTTTATAGCATGATCCTTAAAACAGGAAACGAATTTAGCGGAATCAGAGCGTAAATCTCCAGAACACAAAATGCCACTGGAACATTTGGTCATCGGTAAGAGACTGCCATCAATATAGATTTACATTTTGTAAATCATCCTTTATATTTTCTGTATTGATTTTTCTTCTAGAGCCTTTTCTCGGAATGTTAAACCTTGTTTAAGTTCTTCATCTCCTCTGCCTGAAGCACCATGTTGCAATAGAATTAAATGCATAGTAAAACTACCATGTGAGCAAGGTTTATGCATTATGTTAAAACCTGCTCTGTTGATAAATGGAGCCATTAAGATCTGGAATTCACTGCATTAGTCTACTTAGACCAATCCAACATCAGACCTTAAAAGTATAACAAATTTGTTCAAATGCTAATGAGCTGTGCTACCACACTGATCTGCTGCAAGAGGCGTTAATATATTCAAAGATTTAATATGTTTAAAGAGTTACCCGTGGCCTCTCTTTACCTGACTTGGCAATTCAAATTTGCTCAGGTTCTGCAGGTAAAAAAACCCAAGAATTCCTACTGCTTTGCAGCTGAGTGCCAAAAAAAAGAAAAAATATCCTAAATCAACACTGAAATTTACTTTTCTGTAGAGCATATTTTTTCATCGTCAGCTTTTAGTTTCAGCAAATTTTAAGCAGTGAGAAAGTGAGAAGGCTTCTTAAAATGATGAAAAATATGTCCTATTAAAAATCTACTAAAATTATCAATAATCACGTTATCCAAAGCAAAATGTGGGTCACTGGCTCTTGATGGCTACTTTTGATATTTCTGGTCAGTTTTCAAATGTAATTTCAAAGACCAATTTACAACCATAAGTGTATACATCGCTAAATATTTTTAAGGCATTCATAAACACTTTCCTGAATGTTGATTATTCATAATAATAATTATTATGGTACTTATTAAGCACTTACTAAGTACTGGGGTAGACACAAGATAATCAGGTCAGACGCAGTTCCATCCCACATGGGGCTCACAGCCTAAGTAGGAGGGAGAACAAGTATCGAATCCCCACTTTACAGATGAAGAAGCTGAGGCACAGAGAAGTTAAGTGACTTGCCCAAGATCACACAGCAGGCAAGTGGAAGATTAGATTTTCCACTCATAACTCCAAATATTGGAAGATGTAGAAGGAACAAAAGTTCCTGGTGATATAGTGATTTGGGGTGTTTCATTAGAGCAATATGCTAGATTTAACAGATATTGATTGGAAATGCAAAGAATGCAGGAAGTCAAAAGTAAAATTTCATTTTTAGAGAGAAAACTCTTAGCTGATGATGCATAAATAGAGTAAAATAGCATAAAGGTGATTATCAACATGACTGTTTTAAAAGACAAGATTTGAACATGTTTAACATTACTGGGAAGTTCAACCTAAATCTGGTATAAGAAACATAATCTTAAAAGTCTTTACTGGTGGGCGGGGTGGACCTCAGAAAGAGCTTATAGTAATTTATTTAAAAAGTCCCATTCTGGAAGTATTACTCTTAATCCCCATTTTTTATAGATGAGGAAACTGAGGCACAGAGAAGTTAAGTGACTTGCCCAAAGTCACAAGCAGACAAGTGACAGAGTCAGGATTAGAACCCAGGTCCTTCTGACTTCCCGGCCTGTGCTCTATCCATTAGGCCATGGCTGCCATACCAATTCTGAAAGTTTACTTTCTACTGTTCTTTACATTTTTAATTTAAATTCCTCTTCAATTTTCCCTTGATTTGTCTTTGAACATCAATTTCCAGACAGTAATCTGAAACTTAATTTTATAATTTGTGAGTACTTTTTCTAAATAGACAAATCTCACTCTGCTTTCAACATTTATATTACCTTCCTCTGGCAAATTATACATTCTTACTAAATGTTCTAAAATTGTACACTATTCACTTTAATATGATTCACCATATACTTGCTTTACCTTTAATTTTATTGGCATATCAAGGAATCTGCTGTTGAAATAGTCTATCCACTATATGATTTGATGTTTACCTCCATTCATAGTGTTCTGTTTTAATTTACAATTGTTAACCTGTAGTAAATGTGTTGCTATGATTTGGACATCCAGATATCGCAAAATCTAGTTCAGTTCTATTGTCTTCGTATTCCAACTTGAACTGTTTCTATTCATCTTGCATATATATTATTATAAATCTGGCCTTCTGAAAACTGTTCATGTATTTTGTAGCTTTTAGTAAACTCTGTACACCCAATCTTTCGAGTTCCTATGTTGCTAAATGCAAAATGGTTAAATTCATTACAAAAAAGTAACAGATTTTTTCCTTCAATATCGCTTCTGTCACTTCATACAACTTAGTGTCATCTGCAATTCATTCATTCATCCGATAGTATTTATTGAGCGCTTACTATGTGCACAGCACTGTACTAAGCGCTTGGAATGTACAATTCAGCAACAGATAAAGACAATCCCTGCCCAATGACGGGCTTACAATCTAATTGGGGGAGACAGACAAAAACAAGACAACATAATCACGGTAAATAGAAGCAAGAATCAATCAGTGGTATTTACTGAGAGCTTACTATGTGCAGAGCACTGTACTAAGCTTTTGGGAGAGTACAACAGAATTAGCAGACGTGTTCTCTGCCCATATCGAGCTTCAATCTAGAGGAGGAGACAGATATTAATATAAATAATTTGCATTTTCAGCATTTGTTGCGTTTCTTATTTCATCCACCTCAATCACATTCTGGTTATTCTCCACAACCTTTTCTACTGTCGTTTGTCAGCTACTTCATTTGCAATGAATGAGCTCAACTGCTTGATATATCTTAATGCTTTGTTTAAAGTCTATCTACTTCCAGGGTTTTCACCATATGTCCACATTACCCATTGGTAAATAGCAATCCAGAAAGAGTTCTGGAGTACCAGGTTTTAGTTACCCCTTCAGAGTCCTGAGAGATCAAATCTATTCAATCATGAGTCAGCTTTTCATCCTTTAAATATACTGTAACCTTCTGAGGATGTTCTTAAATATTTGTTCATTTTTAGGAACAAGTAAAACTTCTGTATAAAGTGTTTCTAGGCATGGACAATATTTACAGTCAAAATTAAAGCTTTAGGTCTTTTTAGCTGTTCCATATCTAAATGGGAATCTTTTTTCACTCACAAGTCTGCATTCTATTCTCAATTCACTCCCGGCTCAAAGTTGTGAATCTTCAAACCAGTCACTGTGTTTTATTAAGCAATAAATAACTTCTTTATTTGTAAGATTTAACTATGAACAAATGAATTTCTCTCATGCTCTGGCCTCCTGCTACTTACTCCTGCCTTTCCTAGTACTTTCTGGAATTTTCTCTCTGAAAGAAATGTGATGCTAGGAAGTTTGGCTGTAATAATGGGCGGAAGAGGTGAAAAAGAGGCTTAATATTCAATCTAGAAGCTCAGTTTGCTAGATATAGGAAGATGATGACTCTTTAAAATCTACCTCCGGCTATTTGGCTTATCCTATCCCAGGTATCTGCTATTCTGATTTCGATCATTGGCTGTTTATTGAGTAACTGCAATAGTTTTTCATCTCCCCTGTTAACAGAAGTACCCTTTCTCCATCTTGATAATGTCCCATAGGATAAAAAAGATCTGTGTGAACCAATTGACTCTTGTTTCCAACATGCAAAAAATACCAATTCAAATTGAACTGCTTAGTGAGTATCTTAACTTGATTAAAAATTAGAGATTTCACAGAATTAAACCAATTTAATGCTTTATATTTACAATGCATAATCCTCTACTGGTACTTGAACTTTTAATGGTTATCAACATAGTCAATCAGTGGCCTTCAATGAGTTCCTCCTGTGTGCAAAGCAGGGTGCAAGATACTTAGCAGAGTACCCTTGAGCAAGTAGATACGATCCCCACCCTCAAGCTTACAGTCTAGCAGATAAAACCAGCAAAGCAGAAGTTATGTAGAGTAAATGAGAAGCAGCGTGGCCTCATGGATAGAGCACAGGCAGGGGAATCAAAAGAAACTGAGTTCTAGTCTTGGCTCTGCCACTTGCCTGCTGTGTGACCTTGGGCAAAGCACTTCACTTCCCACATCTGTAAACCAGTGATTAAGACTGTGAGCCACATGGGACATCGACTGTGTCCAGTGCAATTTTGCTTGTACTTACCCCAGTGCTTAGAACAGTGCCTGGCACATAGTAAGTGCTTAACAAATACCACTATAAATAGCCTACTGTCTAAACAACTATAATTTATCATAACTACCTAACAGATAAAATCATTTACATTAATTTGCCACATTATGATCGTTGTATTTCATTCAATCGCATTTATTGAGCCCTTACTTTGTGCAGATCACTGTACTAAGCGTTTAGGAAAGTACAATACAACAGAGTTAGTAGACATGATCCCTGCCCACAGTGTGCTAAGTACAGAAGTAGATAGGAGACAGTCAGATGGGACACAGTTCCTGTCTCATATAGGCTCTCAGTCTAAGGGGAAGGGAGAGCAGACATTAAATCTCCATTTTACAGGTGAGAAATCAAGGCATCAAGAAGTTCCATGACTCGCCCTAGGTCTCACAGCAGGCAAATGGCAGAGCTGGAATTAGAACCCAGATCTCCAGGCTTCCAGGCCTGGGTTCTCTCATCTGGGCCCCGCTGCTCCTCAGTAATATATAACATATCGCTTTCACAAATACTTGAGAAATATTTTATGTATGAACTATTGCCAGACTACTATAGTCTTGTTTTCCTTTCTAATAATATAGTCGCTTTACTTCCCCCTATTGATTTCCCTAAAGAGCTAATGCTGTACTGTTAGAATCAAGAAAAAAGTAAGGTTACTATTAAATTGCCTAGAAGCAGCCTCGCTCTCCTAGAACTGCCAATTTGAAAACTGGATTTTTACCTAAGAAACTGAGGCTCCATTCTCTATGCTCCAAACTGTCACACCTACTCCATACCCACTCACCCCACTTTCAAATAGCATCCAACTCGTCTCACGAAATACTCATGAAAATGTGGCAGCTAACCACTAATAGCATGCCCAAACTAATAGAGAAGCAAAAAGAGATAATCTTATCCAACTGCACAAAGGCAATTGAAAAAAATCTAATCCAAGACAGGATTACACTTAAAATGTCACTGTCCTAACCTGAACTGACCAAAGTATAATTTTCATATCCTATTCCAAGTAAGGCTCTCAATGACATCAGAGTAATCATTCCTAATGCCGTGAATTAGTTACAGATACCGGGGCTTGTTTCACACTGATTCAGGGAGACATCCAATCACTTCCACATCTCCTAACCCTTGGATGATCTTCTTAGACTCAAATTCAAAAGCTACATTCTCTGCAAACATGGCAATGAGATTAAACAGGACCTCAGATCGATGTGGACTGAAAACAGAGCTACGCTCCTATTTTCAGACATTCATTCATTCATTCATTCAGTAGTATTTATTGAGGGCTTACTATGTGCAGAGCACTGTACTAAGCGCTTGGAATGTACAAATCGGCAAAAGATAGAGACAGTCCCTGCCCATTGACGGGCTCACAGTCTAATCGGGGGAGACAGACAAAAACAATAGCAATAAACAGAATCAAGGGGATGTACATCTCATTAAAACAACAGCAATAAATAGAATCAAGGGGAGGTACATCTCATTAACAAAATAAATAGGGTAATAAAAACATATACAAATGAGCGGATGAGCACAGTGCTGCCATTTCTGAGTTGTCTACCACCCAATCCCCATTTCAGTCAGTTCAACATATCAAAGACTTTCACTCATTCATTCAATTGTGTTTACCGAGTGCTTGCTGTGTACAAAGCACTGTACTAAGCGCTTGGGAGAGTACAATCAAACAATAAACAGATACATTCCCTGCCCAAAACGAACTCAAAGTCTAGAGCGGGAGACAGATATTGATATACACAAATAAATACAATAAATTAAGACAAAGATAATCACTCTTTAAATCAGACAAGATTATTCATGTTACTTGGAGAATTTTGCATTTAATGACATGACCCTCTATTTTATTAAAAAAGAGCCCAAGTCGAGACACTATTTGTACATTATGTATGTGAACATATCTACATTGTGTGATCATGATTGAAGCCCAGATAATACCAACAATAGAATTTGCAGCCTAATACTGCATTCAAGCCTGCATATCACATCACAGGATCTGTAGTCAACTTCCATGTGAAAAAGAAGACTGTAAAATTCAAGATTTTAAAATTATCTACCCCTTGCAGAAGAAAAAAAAATAAAGCAGCATCGCCTAGTAGAAAGAGCATAGGAGTGGGAAACAGGAATCCTGGGCTTTAATCCTGGTTCTGCCACCTGTCTGTGCTGTGACCTCAGACGAGTCACTTAACCTCCTGGACCTCAGTTTCTTCATCTGTAAAATGGGGATTAAATGACTGTTCTCCCTCCTCCTTAGACGTTGAGCCACATGTCTAGGACCTGTGTACCAAAGTGCTTGGTACAAAGTAAGCACTTAAATACCACAGTTAATAAACATCTACTTTACTGGATTGCCATATTACCTAAAATTGGGACAACTGCCAACAAAATAATGTGTTCTAAATTGGAAAAATAATGAATCTCTTCAGTAACTTTTACCTATCCTTCTATAGTCTATAAAATGTTCCGTCTCTGTGAATCATTCCATTAGTCACCACTCTCATTACTTTGCCCTGTTTTTGATGTTTTATATCCATGTTTGAAGGAGGGAGAATCAGGCAGAGATTGAGAGGATGAGAGATAGATGACAAGCAAAGACTGACAAGTGAAAGACAAGGTTATTGGCATACAGTTGTTTTTTCCCCTAATCTTTCTTACTATGGAACACAAGCTAAATATCTTCCTTCAACCTAGATCAAAACTGTGGTAAAACCAACACTCTTTGCTCATTTCACAACAGGATGGAAGGAGAAGAAAGGGAAAAGGTGAGAAAAATGAGTTAAAAGCAGAAAACGGAGAAGAAACCCAAAAAGAAAAATCTCAGAAGAAAAATAAATCAATCATTGAGAAGCAGCGTGGCTCAGTAGAAAGAGCCCAGGCTTGGGAACCAGAGGTCATGGGTTCTAACCCTGGCTCCGCCACCTGTCAGCTGTGTGGTGTGGCTTTAGGCAAATCACTTAACTTTTCTGGGTCTTGGTTCCCTCATCTGTAAAATGGGGATTAAGACTGTGAGCCTCACGTGGGACAACTTCATTACCTTGTAACCCCCCCAGCGCTTAGAACAGTGTTTGGCACATAGTAAGCGCTTAACAAATGCCAAATGCCATCATTATTATTATTTACTGAGCACTTTCTATGTGCAGAGCACTGTTAAGCACTTCAGAGGGTACAATACAAGAGAATAAACAGACATGTTCCCTGCCTATAATGAGTTTACAGTCTAGAGGGATGAGATTACAGTCTAGAAAAATAAGAAAAGAGAACAAAAGAATGGGACAGTCTCACAGAGTGACCATGGAACGCTACCCTGCTAGATTGAGATATTCTATTTCTCAAGATGCCATAGAGCCTAACATTCTTCTCTGTCCAGAAGCAGTCTCTCAGTAAAATACTTCAAGGCCTTCCAAAGAGCAACTTCCACCTTTCTGCCATTCCCTCGGCCGTTTTATGCATTTATTCATTTGTTACTGATTTATCTACTTCATGGTGTTTATAATACCAACTCGTCTTCTTTTTCAGTAATAATTTTGTCATTTATGTTAGATTATCTTCCCTTTTTAGACGCTTAGTTCTAAGGGCAAGGAACATGGTTTTTTTTACTTCTTTTAAATATAGCCAAGCATCTAATACAATGCTCAGCATACAGAACACTTTTTTTTAAAAAAAAACAAAGAACCTTCTGATGATTAACTGTAAACGCTTCCTCCACCCTCTCTAAACCTGCCTTCTCATCCTGAAGTTTTGTTATGAGATCTGCCTCATACATTCTTGAGATCCAAACTGCAAAGTGACAGGCTCTTCTATTGTCCTCCCGCAAGCTAGACGGCTTTCCTAATTTGCTTACATATAGTTGCACTGTCTGACATCTACCTGCTTCTTGATTTCTTCATTTGGAAGGGGTTCTCAAAAACATTACACATGAATTACCCCACTGGTCTGTGGCTTAGACTTGTTTGTCTTCCTCAGCAGATATCACCAACCTAAATTCCAATCAATGTTATTTATGGCAAAAGAGTGAAATCAAAAGAATTCTCCTTCTTTGTGGTGAGCAGCACATCATCCAAAAGCACAGTTCTGATTTAATGGAAAATGATCTAGGCTGCTTTCGCCCTCCCGCTGCGTTCACCGTTAAAAGTTTTGGCCTTCATTTCCTGGCAAAGGTAAATGTCATTTTCCACTTCTTTGATTTCTTTACCATTTACATAAATTGATCCTTCCGGGCAATATTTGTTGTGCATCCATTTGGTCTCCAAGAGGTTCATCCCTAGTCCAACACTGGGTAAGCATTTCTGCAATTCTTGCATTTTCCTTTCCAATTCTGCAGCATCATTTACAAACATAACACAGCTGTCAGCAAAGAGGTGATGTGTCAGCAGTTTAATATCAATATCAATTCCCTCTTCCAGTTGAACTTGTCGAACAGCAAGCCCAGTGTGGCTGAAAACAGCTCTGGTGAGATTATAGCTCCCTGCCCAGATCTTCTGGGTAGGCTTATACAGCTGGCTACTAAACATCAAGTACCTTTTAGGGGAGTGCCAGTTATCTCTAGGAGGTGTATACATGTCAGACATTGAAAACCACAATGAATTCCACTGGGTTGAATGTATTCCTGAAGTCAAAGGCAAAACAAACTGGGGTTTGGAATTCATGACATTCTTGGTAAACTGGTGGAGGGAATGGATAAGATCAATAGTTGAGTAACCTGAGTGGAATTCCAACTAGTACTCGGCTGAGGCATAATTTGAGGTCACTCTTGGCATAGTTTGTATGATTCTAGTGAAGGCTTTGTGTATTTGTAAGAAGAGGGATTGGATAGTAATTTTGAACATCTGGGAAGTCTCCTTCCTTCATCAACATGTTCTTCTGGATGTAAAAATATGCTTGCTCATGATGTATGTGTGTGTGTGTACACAATCTTATCCATTGTACTAGCACCTTGAATAGATGCCAACCCCCTAATTTAAGATAGTCCAGACATGAATTACCTTTGGCCACTTGTACGAAGGAGCTTGAACTTATTTTCAAATAACTTTGGGAATTCTTGGCTGAATAAGATTTATTTTGACAGTTGAGTTTATGTGATGCTTTGGGCAAATATTTAAACTGCAGAACATTGAGTTTCTCTCCACTGTCCCTTTTTGCAGCAATACCATCTCATTTTATGCAGTCTGGGCTTTGAAAGATGGAGAACGAAATCAACTATATGACCACCTTCGTATAGTTGGTAGACATTTAGTACATAGGAGATGTCAGTAGGTCAAGAGGGGTTCGGTCCATACTGGCTTTTGGAGAGGAAGGTAGGGATGTTTGATGCCCTCCCCCCTCAAATCTGACAGGCAATTACTCTCTCTCTCCTCAAAGCCTATCTGAAGGCACATCTCCTCCAAGAGCCCCTGACTAAACCCTCCTTTCCTCTTCTCCCACTCCCTTCTGCATCACCCTGACTTGCTCACTTTATTCATCCCCCCACCCCCAGCCCCGCAGCACTTATGTACATATCTGTAATTTATTTATTTATATGCATGTCTGTCTTGCCTGATCCAAGACTGTAAGCTCTTTGTGGGAAGGAAGTCTGTTTATTGTTATACTGCACTCCCAAAGCGCTTAGTACAGTGCTCTGCACATAGTAACTGCTCAATAAATACGAACAAATGAATGAAGGCACACATCATGAACTACTAGAGCAGATATCAAGGAGAGAAGTCATCACTCCCTTCCTTCAGCATCCTTTTGCCACTGTCAAAGAAGGAATGCTGGGATGGACCATTTTTTGACCTATAAAGGCCATAAAGTCGGTATGAATTGGTAACAACTCAATGGCATTTAATAACAATAATAAAGGCATTTCTCATGGTCTATGTCATTAAGTTCCTGCTGCCTTTTCAGTTCAGCTATTTCATGCCTGATGGATTTTAGAATATTCGATGCTTAGTAATGTACGTGTACATTTTAGGATCCGTCCTCTCATCATACAGCTCAAGATGTTTTTTGGAGATCTTTTTGATCCTCTTTTTCACTGACTATCGAGGAAAAATCTAGCTCGTTGGGTCTGTTTCATTGTACTCTCCGAAGTGCTTAGTATAGTGCTCTGCACACAGAAAGTGCTCAATACAATTGATTGATAGTATTAAATACCAACCTATGTTAGTAGGACTTGGCAAACGCAGACAAGATTACTCAGTTTGACCTACATAACACTTCTGACCTCTAAATCACTCTCAGGAATCTTGATGCCAAGATTCTAGCCTGATTCTGATATTCTATTTCAGCTTTCCCTTCTCTCCAGATATCAAGAACCCGTATGGGTCCAAACCAACTCAAATGCCTGGGATATTCAATGCCCCTGGAGCAGGTTAGTCTGTCCCATAGCTAAATGTGGATGGAGAGGGCTTCTTCTTTCTCCTGGCTGCCTTGGCCCAACTATGGATTTGGTCACACAGGAACACTAAGAAGTAGGAAGAGGGACCCTCAAGACACATCTAAACATCTTTCCATGTTCTGGTTTTATCATCCATGCTTCCAGTGAGCACTGCTTTAGCCTCTGCCTCCTGGAGATGAGACCACACGTTCAACTGCTCATGCAAGCAACCCAGGTAGCTTGGCCATTAAAAAGGATGGTCGTCCCCTTCCTCGAATCAGGGAAAGACTTTTAGGTTTGCTGCGCATGTTGATCTGGGGATGAGGACAAGGGTAGTTCAAAAGAGTCCCAAATTCCAGTCTGAGGAGAACTCTACCAGATGACTCGGCCCCACCATCACCCTGGCTGGTCCCAGGGGAAAGGTGAGGAAGGTGGCTCAGAGCCATCACCATTCCCAGGCTAATGAGGAGACGGGCCTGAGAATACAGTCTTGCAGGAAGAATTCTGAGAGATGAAAATCCATGCATGTAAAATCCACAGAGGCATAATTACACATATTTGCCTCCAGGGCAATTTCACAAACCTGCATCCAGGGAGTTTGACTTTGATATAGTACCTATGTGTTTGCATCTACTACAAACAAACAACATTTAGTTCCTGTATTAGATATATTGAACAATCTGTTTAAATCCACAGTGGGTTCAGACCACAATGAGACCTATGTGCTCTTAAATGGGCAAAGATAAAAATGTATACATTTCCTGGTCCCAAAGATGACAGCCCTGGGTCTTTGCTAAATATGGAGTCACTTAATGGTTTTCAATTCTATCTTGGTGAATTATGACAAAATTGCATTGGTATTAAACAAACTCGACATTGACTGGCTACCGAATGAGATTATAATCAACCTGCTAAATCACACACAAAAATTCCCTGAAATGATTTCAAACTTTTGTTGGCTCGCTCTCACGCAAGTACTGTCAATGTCTCCATTAGTAATTCAGACAAAATGATTTAGAAGAATATCCGCGAGGAGGTTCTTTCTGCTGCATTTTTTTTTACAACATCTACAACAAATAACATTTATTTGGGATCCCAGAAGGCCCACTTCAAAAGGACCACAAACCTCAGTCAGATTTGGATCCCAAAGCAAATAATTCAGACTCACTGGTTTTAGATGCAAAGCCCTCAAGGTGGTTCCCCAAGAGTTAATTCTGTGAAATGGATTGCTTCTTACTGGACCAAGCCAGCTAATATCCGACAATTACTTTCCCTCCATTCAAAACCTTATTGAAGGCACATCTCTTCCAAGAGGGCTTCCCTGACTGAGCCCCCATTTCCCCTTCTCCCCTCCCTCATGCATTGTCTTGACTTGCTTCCTTTGCTCTTCACCCCTACCCCAGCCCCCCATAAATGTAATTTTTTTATTTAATGTCTGATCCCCCCACCCCTCAGACTGTAAATTCATTTGTAGGTGGGGAATGTGTCTGTTTATTGTTATACTGAACTTTCCCAAGCACTTAGTATAGTGTTCTGCACACAGTAAGTGCTCAATAAATCTGATTGAATGAATGAATGAATGAATGAATACTATGGAAGAACCACAGGCATACAGGAGGACGTTTTATAGTTCATTCTTCAGACTGCAAAAATGAGCTGTAGCAGCTCCGTGAGGTAGCGGTAACAATGCATGCTGAGATCCATAGCTTCATTCATGCACTGCCTGATAAGCTTCTCCACACAACGTCTCTATGCTCTTTCAAAGCCTTCCTAAAAACGTTGCCTCGTCCGAGAGGCATTTCCTGATTAATCCCTCCTACTTCCCTATCATGTTATACTAAGCATTTATTAATCAATTTATGTGTTCTACTGTGAATTTCTACATTTTCACTCCTTGCTTTCATATATTGGCCTCTATATGTCTACAGCTTCCCTGTTAGATTTTCAGCAAGGATCACACCTTTAAGTTCTTTCATATACTCCCCCAGATACTCTGCCCAAAGGAGGTACTCCAAAAATATTGTTGTTGGATACTGCCATTTTCCCTATTTTACGTATTTTGTCCAGGGCCCACCAGAACCATAAACTAGTCATCAATGGGCATCTGCTTGATCGGTAGAGGAGAAAATGCTGTGATATAATCACAAATTTTTGATTAATACAAAGATAAATTTTTACCACACTTCTCTTAAAACAATTACAAAGCAAATTTGATATTGTGAATGGCATTATTGCAGGGTTCTTCAGATTACAGAGATTTCCTTAACATCACTTGTCTTTTCACTCTCTTCTCCTCCATTTCCCTCTACTCTTTCAGTTACCCTCAATTTGCAGGGTCAGGGCAGGAGCCCTAATTCATTTTAATGCAACCCTGTACTGGGAAATCCCTTCACTTCTGGCATTCTACACTAACCAGAAGATTCAGACTTTTTTTTTCCCCAGACCAGATGAAAATCCACTTGAAACATCTGTATACTCTTAGAGTTATTTTAAGAGAAAAGTATGGACATTGGGAAGATATGAATAATGTCAAAAGGGTGGCAATTTTCCAAGAAATGTGGATGACTTGAATAGTAAAGTTAGACATAGCCACATTTTAAGGGAAAAATGTATAAATAATTTAAGGCAAAACAAATACGTGAAGTGTTCCCTCTCCATAAAAAAAAGGCCATCTTAGGGAATTGACATAAAGGTAAATGATCTCTTATACTTTCTATCTAATGCACCTCTCTCGAAATGCTGAATACATAAAGTGAAGAACCGAGTACAGCCTTTGGAAAGGAATGAGACAAAAATCATAGCCTGTTACTCCTGCTACTGGTTTGTAATGAGGATGTACGCTCACCTTGGCAACCTCCTACATGTGGTTATCTCTCAAGATCTCATTAACTTGTAGAACACATTAGCCGACAGGCTAGGTGAAATCCTGACCTACTTAATTTCAGCAAGAAAACTTGCAGAGTTCTTATATGATTTTTCAAGGCATCGGTTGCAAATCAGGCTTACAGTACAAACTATGTTTCAGGCTACATTTGCAAGCATAGCAGGTATCTTAGGGGAATCTCTCTTGGGAGATTGCACCTGGAGCACAGAAAAAAAAATATGAGATTTCTCGGAATTTACTGGCAGGAAAATTGGTGCTGATATTTTAAAGAGACAGATTTAGTTTTCTGCTTCCCAGACTGACAAGGTGTTGCCTAGAGATGGGGTAGGGAAGGCCTGAGGTCATAGACCGGAAACTTGCCTTCCGCCCATGCTTGGCAAATCAAAGAGTCAGATAGTAGGTGTCGAAGGGAAAGGGAGTTTTTCCATTTCACCCTTGATCAGAAGCAGGATAATGGCTTTGATGATAGATCTCGCAGTGTGTGTACTGGAAGGGAAAAGTGACAGACTCCATAAAATAGATTGTGAAGGTTTAGACAGGAGAGTCGAGGGGAAGGTCTTTTGATAAAAGACCCAAAAAACCCAACTGTTTGTAGTTTTGAAAAAAAATATAACGTGGCTCAGATGCCTCTGCATCTAAAAATGTTATGTAGGTGGGTGAATTTGTTGGGACTAAAGAACACTGAGAGAGAGCCAGGACTCAGGGACTTGTGGTAGCCAAGCTGAATTCCAAAACCCAATTCATATGATTCAGTGCCAAACTCCGGCCTGTAAAAGCCTGTTGTTCATCAATTGGAAGTAGAGGGATGACAATGGGTGGTGAGAAAAAGGCCGATGCCAGCACAGCCTGATCATAGGGCCTGAGAACATTAAACTCATTTTCATTTATATGGACCCATTTTATCATGTCTGTGTATTGCATATAAGAATATCCACACACAAAGAAAATGAATTCTTCCCTAGTGTCTCATGCTAGCCAATGTGTCTAGGCAAGACAGGGCCGAACTCTGAAAACGTTAAATCTGTGGAGGCTCCGCTTTGGGCTTCACCCAAAAAGTTTTGTTCCACGAACTTTGCATATCGATGGTAGCTCTTCACCAGTCTAATGAATTCCATATAGGATTGTTTCGGTGGGTAAGAGTAACTTCTTCCCACTCTATTAACTTGAAGCAATTATGTTGTTGTATCTCGAATAGACTAAGTCTGAGGGATAGGGTCTCTGTCATCGTGCTGAGGTACTACAACATACCCCACCTAAACCTGACTGTGGGTAGGCTACGAGTGATCTGTCAGCTCTGGAGTTCCTTGAAGAAAAACTGGTAGGACATGGCAGGCCAGTGACAGAGATCATTACGCTTCCCTGGGGGAAAAGGGCGTCACTTCCTGGAACGCTCATCAGTGGACACTTTACAGTTGGCCAATATCAAAATTCTCTGACAAGTTCAAGTACAGGGCTTGCCGTTCCTGCAGTTCCCATGGTTGCCTCATATTCTGGCTCTGGGCTGCCTCCCTCTGCAGCCACTCCATTCGGATAGATTCCCCAGACCTACAGGGGAAGCCTACACGGGGGAGGCACTGAAAAGAACGGAAGGAATCTGAGGCTGCCAACACAAGTGTTCGTAAGCATCTCTGAAGGGGGAAGGGACCAGCAGTTGAAATTCGGCGTTAAACTGAATTCCACAAGTTTTGATATGAGAGACGAAATAGGGAGGTGTGGAGAGGTGGAAGAAAGCAAAAAGAGGAAGAAGGGGAAAAGGGAAGAGGGCGATAAGAGAAAGAAAAGAGAACAGCGTCGCCCAGTGGAAAGAGAACAGGACTGGAAATCAAGAGATCTGAGATTACATGACTGGGAGAGTACAGTGCAATAGAGTTGGTAGGCATATTCCTTGCCCACAAGGAGCATACGGTCATAAGCCCTGCCACAACGGTACTGCAAACCCCACGTCAAGCAGTCGTACTCTTTCTGGGACTGGGACTATAGTCCTCTGCCACTGATGCCCAAATGGTAGAAGTCTCACCTTGACAGGCCCTTCCTGGGTCTGGTGCCATAGATTCTGCCGCCGACCAAGAGGCAGAATCACAGCAGTACATACCGTCTCTCTTCTCTTGCATTTTCCTCTTCATTCATTCATTCATTCAATAGTATTTATTGAGTGCTTACTATGTGCAGAGCACTGTACTAAGCGCTTGGGATGAACAGGTCGGCAACAGATAGAGACAGTCCCTGCCGTTTGACGGGCTTACAGTCTAATCAGGGGAGATGGACAGACCCCTTTTCTACTTCCTCCCCACAACTCCCCATATACGCTCCGGGACTTCCAAAGTCTCAATCTGGTCCAGCGGGATAAGGTTATCGTTGCGTGTCATGAATCTCTGATTGTGCCCCCTAATCAGCTTCTCCAATGGACAGCTGATGTCCAGAGATATCAATGGCCCAGAGTTAGCCCTGTCACCCCACCTACAGCCTTCCTGGTCTCTGGGAAGTACCTTGATATCCTTTCACCTCCCAAGGTGACAGAAAGTGGGGGAAGAAGGCTGGAAAATGGAAGACTCTTCAACGTTATCTGCCAATCAGATGGACATGATGCCGGCAGGGTTCCAAATGGTGGATCTAATGGAAAGTGACTCTTATCCTGGACTGCTCTTTGGAAGCTCAATTAATACTTCCCCAGCACTTAGCACATAGTAAGCACTTAAATACCACAATTATGATTATGATTACCATTACCAACAACAGGGCGCCAGTTCCTGGTAAAATCCACTCAGGCAGATTTGGAGCAAAACTGGAATTTTCCGAAAGGAAAGTTCTGTTGAAGAAATCACTGGCTCCTGAAGGAGGGCTGACATCCAACAACTAGAAGGAACAAAACAAACTGATCTTCTCCTTTGGAAGCCCAAATATGAAAACCAAACCACCATAAAAATGGAAATGGCAGAGAGACAGGGATATACACGCCATAAAAGCACACCCACGCACAAATTTATATACACCATGGGGCATTGGGATTTTTTTTCTATACACACTTTTGTAACATGTAGCAATTCACTGGAACCACACATCCTTCTAAGGTAATTTAAGCGTCTAATGAATTAAAAATGAAAGCTTCCTTTCTCTCACTGAAGGGGGGAAGGTAGGGGTGAGTCACAGCCTTAATTCGATTACCTGGAAAACTGGTTTCAAACTTCCCCTAAACTGGGGGGATGCGCGGGGGGAGAAGAGGAGGCGGGGAGGGGTGGAGGAGTCTGAGTGAATGTCGAGAGGCAACTGCAGAAACATCCTCCAATGAGAACGAGGCGGCTTCACTGCATTTATGTGTTCATATATTCAGTACTAAGCACACAGTAAGCACTCGATGCCTTTTTTACGGTACTTGTTAAGCACTTACTATGCGCCAGGCAGCGTCCTAAGCACTGATGGATTGATTTATATCGCAGACCTAAACTACTCTCTCCTCCCTCAGGTAGTGTAAGGAATCCCTTCACCTGGGACAGAAGGTGGTCCAGCCACACACAAGCAACTGTCCATACGGGGCCCCAATTTGTTCCGTGTTTGCATGTTTCAAAGCCACACTTGTGAAGGTTAAGCGACTGGCAGCAGTAGAGAATGAAGTTTCTCAAATTATAATGGAAGCATCTGCTGTTCTAATAGAAACAACAACAGGAATTGCGGGCCCAATTTACTAACACTTTGGCCCTGTGCCAGCCAGAAGAGTGTCAGATTTGGGAGGTGAATAATGATGCCACAGTAGTTCATGGAGATGTGCTGATGAAATTCCAGCCCCATTCTGTGTTCTGACAAAAGCCAGTCAGTGCCACCCGGCTGTGCAGAACCTCTGATGCTCTCAGTTGCTTTCTCGGAAATAAACACCCAAATCAAGGGGAAGAAAAACAAAAACCCAGCAGACGAGGCTGCTGAAACAAGAGGCTTGAGAGGAACACTCAAAGTGTCCAGGCCACAATGGGAGTTTGGGATGGACAAAGAAAAGTAGTGTGGCCTAGTGATCAATCAATCCAAGGTGTCTATTGAGCGTTTACTATGTGCAGGGCACCATACTAAACACTGGGAAGAGTACAATATAACAGTTAAACACATTCCCAGTCTGCAGTGGACTTTCAGTCTACGGGGAGAGACAGACATTAATACAAATTCAATATTTATAATATATAACTCAAAGAGATGTACATAAATGCTGTGTGGCTGAGGGTGCAGAGGGAGAATATCAAATGCCCAAAGGTCAAAGATCCAAGGGCACAGACCACACAGAAGGGAGAGGGAGCCAGGAAAAAAAGGTTTAATGGGGAAGGTTTAGGTGGCATATATGCTAAACAGGCAGCTGGGAGAGAAAAGGAAGCAAAGTGAGAAATTCATCAGGGAATGAATTTGGAGCTGGTGTGATTTCAGAAGGACAAGGCGTCATGAACTCTCATGGAAATGGCTACAAATTAACACTTTGAATCTTAGACTTAAAATATGTCTTGGACATTCTCCTCAGGTCTCCGAAAGATTGTGCATCACAAAATGTAATAGGAAATTAAATTAACAAGCTGCTCTTCTCACTGCAACAAATAAAAATAAGGACTACACGCAAAACAGAAGTGTGTGTGTGTACAGTAATGCTTACTGTAAAGGGAAAAGGATAAAGAAAACAAGGGGGAAGAAAGTAATACAATGATTAGTAGTGTGAACACTGGTGTGAAGCACTGAAATTTGTCATCGAGGAACTCAAGCCTGATCGACAACTACAAATTCTACTCTCACAGGTCTGTGTATTAAGCAAATAGCAATTGGTTGGCCTCATCCTTCATGGATAAAATTCATTTCTGGATTCTGAGCTAATTCCAATCCATTCTCAGTCCTCAGGTAGGCCTATAATTGAGCTACCTGTGAAAAGAAAGGAAATTCCATATGAAAATTTTCTTCTCAGAACCAAATGGAACTGATTCCAAGTCAGTGATGATGATGCACCAATGCCTTTTTGATAATCTTAATACTTAAAATGACTACCCCCTCAAGACTACAAATGCAGTGTGATAAATGGAAGAGAACCAGTGTGATCTGATCGAAGAGCAACTCTATATCGAGTAATGTACAAAAAGTTTCCATCAACTTTGAAATATATACGTAGATATTCTATCTACACTGTTTGAAACCACTAATTTGATTCAGAAATCTCATTGCCTTAAATAGAAAAAATTTCTCTAAAATTAGGTTTCTTTGCATCTTTTTTCCTGAATATACCGTGATCTCAGTATTTACATAAATTAGATTAATTGAGGTCACGATGGGCTGAGACCCAAATCCTTTGTCTTTTCCTCAGCAAAATGGTCAACGACTGCATGGACTGCATAGTCAGTCTCTTTGCAAAATGGTTGAATCAGGAGGGGATTCTTAGGGTAGCCACAGTTTTCCCTTGATTGACTATTTTCTCTCTTGCATATAGTAGGACTAGACATCCCACCTAATGGGGGAGCATCTGTGGCTTGTGCCCCCAAAATCTGTCTCCCACCAGATTGGTGGCAGAAGATGCATAAGTCTTGGTTTGGGACAAGTGTAGTCTAATGGTTAGAGCACAGGCCTGGGAGTCAGGAGGACCTGGTTCTAATCCCGGCTCCACCATTTGTCTGCTGTGTGACTTTAAGCAAGTCATTCACTTCTCTGAGCCTCAGTTCCGCATCTGTAAAATGGGGATTAAGGCTGTGAGCCCACATGAGACGTGACCTGCATCCAACCCAATTATATGGTATTTACCCGGCACTTAGAACAGTGTCTGGCATGTAGTAAGCACTAAACAAATACCATTAAAAAAACAAAAACACAATTTCAGGGAACAATATGCAGGGCAGTGTTAAGCAGAAGCTGCAGGTAATTACTGAAGCCTTGATCTCACTTTGGACTCAAGAAAATTAGGTCACCGCATGTATAGAACAATTTGAAGAAGTTTCAACCCTTCTAAAAGGAAGGTCCTAAGAATTGGCTGTCTATCCTCTGCTGTTTCTCAACTGACTAGTTTTACAGTTTGTAAATCAGGGCTTAATGATTAGAGAAGCAGTGTGGCCTGCTCGATAGAGCACTAGCCTGGAAGAAGGACCTGGGTCCTAATCCCAGATTTGCCATTTGTCTGCTGTGTGATCTTGGGCAAGTCACCTTATTTCTCTGTACCTGTTACCTCATTTGTAAAATAGGGATTAAGACTGTGATCCCTATGGGGGACAGGAATTTTGTCCCACCCAATTATCATTTATCTATCCCAGCAGTTCATACAGTGCCTGGCATATATATAGTAAGCACTTAACAAATACCATAATATTATTATTATTTTCCTCACATCGCCTTCATTATTTCAATCAAGACTCCTTTTCAAGCAGTGGGGCAGCAGTTCTGCTGGACTCCTTGTTTGTTATTTTCCACCTTGCTTTTTCAGACATATCTCCAAGGGAAAGTGAAGTGACTTATTAAGAAGCACAGCATTCCCACAGAATCTTATGAGGGTGAAAGAAGGAAGGGAGGTGTAGAGCCATTTGTAAAGAGAACGTGCTATCACAATTGTCATGCCCTGAGAAAGCAGAAGAGCAACTAAATAGTAATAGGTAAATATTCTGTGTACTATATGGACAGAAGGAATTCTTTTGGTGTGATGAAAGAGTTTTTAACCACACCTGCACAACTGCAGATTGCTGAAATCTTTTATTTTCTAGACGACACAAACCAGAAAGCTGGGTCATCATTTACACCATCCAAAAATTTTTGGACCATAGGCATAATATCTTGGGAGGTCGCTGGAAGAAGAAAGGGAAAACGGAAGACAGTTGAATTTGTGACTTCCCAAGTCACAGTCTTGCACACACAAGTTGATAGTGTCATTTTAGAAGAGCCCAGATATTTAATTTTAGAAGATGTATTTCTAAACCATGCATTAAAGCATGATATTTTAATTATAGCTGTGCTTACCACTCCTGGAAACTCCCCTGCAAAAGCAACTCTGGTGGTCCAGAAGAGTTGCCTCCCTACAACCTCACCCTGAACAGTAGTTACCACAGATAAAAACGACAGCATTTATTTTCCAAATCTATTTTACAGATTTACACACTTTCCTTTACCTGTACTAATTCAGATCACTCTTTTCATTTTACCCTAGCTGATAAGACCTTCAGATTTTGGGGGCATTTGTAGGTGCTGACAGTGCGTCAGTTGGAGTCCAAACTCTCTATTTCCATTTATGTGGACAAAGACAACTCAAGCAACCCTCATCAATTCTCAACTAATCAGCCAATTAGTATTTTTACTGAGGACAGAACACTGTACTAAAGCAAAACTACTGTAAATCGGAGGCAATGTATGTACGCCATTCAATCTAAGGGACCATCTTATAGTATTCTGACATGCTAACAGAGATCCATTTTCTTCACCGCATGATACATGTACACTTTAAAAGTGAACACATTTCCAAGGGCTCACGAGAAAAGCACCGGACGGTACACCTTATAATGATGCCTTCTTAACCAATGATTGATAGATCTAGTGAAATAACCGAGTTTTCCTTCCTATTTCTGGCATTAGTCAAGAGTTCATGTCCAAAGATTATTCTGCCAGACATGTTCTGCGGATGTGATGGGATTAGCCAAATTTCAAAGCTTATTTTTGACCTCCAGAAGAAAATTGAGCACATACGCTATTGAAGTCAACTGGGACTATAGAACATCAAGTTGATTCATCAAATTAGCTCAAACATAATTGTGCTGCATGACTGGCTATGGAAGTTGTCAGCTATAAACCTGTCAAAAAGCTATCAGCTTTAATGTTAAATAGAGACACAAAGTAATGTTGTTCAGGATTTGACATTTGTTGGACTTTAGCCTGCTAAGGATGCTAACTGCTTCATCTCCTCTTTCAGGAATCTGTAGTCAGAAACATGCACTGATAGACTGTAGACAAAAGGCACCCACGCTAGTTGCTATAAACACCACTTCTAACAAAGGCGATACATATCACATCCTTTATGTAGAGTCCACTACTTATCTTTAATATACTAAGTAGTCAAATTTTGTAAGGTTTTGGGTTCTTTTTTTTTAAAAAAAAATGCACCTATTGACCGAACCGCCACATCGGATTCAGAAAAATTGAATTAAAACTGAATGTGAGCCAAGGAAAATCTTAACTCTGTAAAAGCACTACACTATCCTGAGAGCTCTCACGTAGATTAAGTCTTCATTAGGAAGTTAGCCTGATAATTGAGATTGCAACAGTAAAAACCCCAAACCCAATACCATCAGTTGTTATTAGTAAAAAATACTTGCTAGCAGCAACTATTACTGGTGGATTCTCGAAGCCACTACTTGCTTTTATTACTACCAACTGGCTCTAACAGAGTTAGTGTTTTTTTTATGGTAACGAGGTCGAAAAGTTATCTGTGTTTTCAATTATCTACCAGCAACTGCCCATTTCTTCACTTCATTTCGCTTATGTGGAGACAGTCATTGGTTTTTGTCTTCCTAATTTTATGATTTCTTGAGAGCAGGGATCATGTCTGCCAGTTTTATTGTAATCTCTCAAACCCCTACTACATAATAAGATCTCTATCAACTTATTGGATGGTACTTTCCTAACTGCTTACCGGCAGTGTTCTGCACACAGTAAGGGCTTAGTAAATACCACTGATTGATTAATTGATGATTCATGTGGTAGAGTACATCTAGGAGAGATGAACACTAGAGAATAATTCTGCCTTAATCTGGATATTTTTGTTATAGTGTAGGTTACAATCGTGAGGGCTGAAATAGACTCATTCTAGGCAATTAACACACCCCGCCCCCCATTAACCTGAATTATCCAGATAATTGTTTCTGCTCTCTATTTTTTTTTTTCCTGCAGAGGCACTTCTGATGTCAAGATGCTTTGCAAATAAATCCAGGCCTCTATTTCCATTTGATCTAGCCCAAAAAGGATTTTTGAGGCCAGCTTGAACCACTGAATCCAATGCTATTTTTTGCAAGAGCACATTTTGTTTTTTCTTTGACAGAAGCATTCAGTTCCACCATAATTAAGGATGATTGACACAACTGAAAAATATGAATTCTAATGTCTTGATATACATTGTAAATGACCTTTAACCGGGGACATGACAAGTTATCATGTAATGAAACTGTTTTGGAGCCATAATATTAAAATTAAGTAAGGTAGCTGTCTGTGCATTACTCAAAAAAAGATCAGTCCTATTTCAAGAAGGACCTCTAATACACAGACACACAATTCATTCAATAAAGATGCTCTTATATGGGATGCTTTGATTGCCAAGAGAAAATTTCCATTATATGGGAACCCAGACGTAATGCAAACATATGCATCTTACTGCTGTGATTCCAAACCCAAGATACCAATAAAATCAAGGTACTGAACAGCAACACCCAAGCCATCCAGATAGCTCAATGTCAAGCTCCAAGACAATGAATACACATTTAAGGAGATCCGAAACAGCAACCCAGCAGCCCTACTGGAGCCAAGATCCCAAGGGACAAGAATCAACACAGATAGCAAATAAACAATATCTTGGAGCAATAACCATTAGATCACCAATATGAATGAGTTTGACAGGGCAATACTACAAATACTGGTTTAAGGAAAAGGCCTCAGAGATATCACAGATAAGCTTGGAAGAAGAAAATGCACCATTAATGCTATGAAATTCCCAATGATCACATCTAAAAATGACCTATAAAAATTACGGTATTTATTGAGTGCTTATTATAAGCAGAGCATTGTACTAAGAGTGTGGGAGAGTACAATGCAATGTAGTCAGTAATAATAATCATAATAATGGTGGTATTTATTAAGCACTTACTATGTGCAAAGCACTGTTCTAAGAGCTGGGGGGATACAAGGTGATCAGAATGTCCCACATGGGGCTCACAATTTTAATCCCCATTTTACAGATGAGGGAACTGAGGCACAGAGAGGTTAAGTGACTTGCCCAAAGTCACAGAGCTGGCAAGCGGCGGAGTCGGGATTAGAACCCGTGACCTCTGACTCCCAAGCCCGGGCTCTTTCCACTGAGCCAGTAGACATGACCCCTGCCCTCAAGGAGCTTACATGAATCGTAAGATTTCACAGAACAAACTAAACTTGCCGAGGCTGAAGAAGTCCAAAGAAATGCTGGCCTCCACTAAACTAAGAACGCTTATTCATCACCAAAGAAGCTTGTGGCCGCATATTGGCTACATTACGAAAGTATCACCTTCTTTAAGCAAGAAAAGAAATCTATGGAAATGGTAACACCTCTTTAATGACCTTCTGAACAAGCTTCTATCCTAAACATGAGAGTTTAGAAGGTTAGAAGACCTGCCAAAGGCAGAGTGGCAGTTTGTTTTCTAGACAATTAAGCCATAAAAAATGCTAAAGTATCTACAGTTCACATCGACATCCTCACACCAATAATACTTACTGAGCACAAGGGATTGTCTCTATCTGTTGCCTAATTGTCCATTGCAAGCACTTAGTACAGTGCTCTGCACATAGTAAGCGCTCAATAAATACTACTGAATGAATGAAGACTGTACTTATGTCTTTGAAGGACGGCAGGAGGGGTGGGGGTGTCACAGAGAAATAGTAAAATATGCAGTCATTGCCCTTGAGGAGATTACAGTCCAATGAGAACACCAAGGAGGTATATATTGATGGCATTCCTGAAAAACCTATCAATCAGCAAAAGGGGCGATGCTTAGATTCCTGCAGGCCCTTTCCCTCAACAAACAGAAAACCAAGGGAATGCCCTAGGACTTCAAAGGCAACACTATACTCACCATCTTCAAGAAGAACAGTGAGCGTGCCATCTAAGGGAATTAGCGAGATTTCATTTCATTAGCAAGATTTAGAGAAGCAGCGTGGCTCAGTGGAAAGAGCTCGGGCTTGAGAGTCAGAGGTCATGGGTTCTAATCCCGGCTCCGCCGCTTGCCAGCTGTGTGACTTTGGGCAAGTCACTTCACTTCTCTGTGCCTCAGTTACTTCATCTGTAAAATGGGGATTGAAACTGTGAGCCCCACATGGGACAACCTGATCACTTTGTATCCTCCCAGCGCTTAGAACAGTGTTTTGCACATAGTAAGCACTTGAATACCATTATTATTTCATAGCGTGGCCTAGGGGATAGAGCAGAGGGAGTCAGAGGATCTGGGTTTTAATTCTGGCTCTGTGTGACCTAGGGCAAGCCACTTAACTTCTCTGCACCTCAGGTACCTCATCTGTAAAATGGGGATTAATGAGGATTAAGACTGTGAGGCCCACGTGGGACAGGGACTGTGTCTAACCTGCCACGCTTGAATCTATTCCAGTACAGTGCCTGGAACACAACAAACAATAATAATGGTAGTATTCGTTAGGCGCTTTCTATGCGCCAAACACTGTTCTAAGCACTGGGGAAGATACAAGGTAACCAGGTTGTCCTACATGGGCTCACAGTCTTAATCCCCATTTTACAGATGAGGTAACTGCGACACAGAGTAGTAAACTGGCTCGCCCAAGGTCACACAGAGGACAAGTGGGGGAACCGGCATTAGAACCCACATCCTCTGACTCCCAAGCCCGTACTCTTTCCTCTAAGGCACTCAACAAAACACACACTATATATTATTGTGTCTTTTTTGGGCAGGCCAATCAAACCAATCACTGAGTGGTATTTAATTAGTGTTCACTGTGTGAAGAGCAGGCCAGTGAAGAATTTTAGCCTAGTGGCAGAGCACAGTCAGGAGAACTGGGTACTGGTCCCATTGCCAGGCAGATCATATCCTCTATAATCTTAGGGCAAGTCACTTAACCTCTCTGGGCCTTAGTTTCCTCATCTGTAATATGAGAATAATAAGAGATTGAAAGTTCCATGTGGGACAAGGCCTGGAAGTCAGGAGGTTGTGGGTTCTAATCCCAGATCTGCCACTTGCCTGCTGTGTGACGATGGGCAAGTCACTTCACTGAGCCTCAGTTTCCTCATTTGTAGAATGAGGATTAAGACTGTGAGCTCCTTGTGGAGCAGGGATTGGGTCCGACCCAATTTGCTTGTATCTGCCCTGGCACAAAGTAAGCACTTAAACACCATAATTATTATCATTATTATTATTTATTAGCTGATAACTTTGTATATTGCTCAGGGGTGAGCACATAGCAAGCACTTAATAATGCTATAATTAATTAAACCAACAGTCCCTCAATTTTGGCTCCAGATTAAATGCAGCTCAGGAAACCTGATCTCTGCAACAGAACAAGGACAAGAGAACTGCAGGGAGAAATACCAATGCATATTTACTGTATTCGTACACCTGGCAACTGCACTGGACATCAGGAAAGCCGTGGTGCCAGGAGAACTTTACCCAAGGCCTAAGACTCCTCTATGATGGTTGGTTGGGTCAGAGCCCTGTCCGACCCTCTCTTCATTGCAATAAAGCGAGACCGTGTGAAGCTCCAGTCCTGTCAATCTGTTCATGGCTGACATCCTTGAGAATACGAGAGATCTGAATGTACAGAAGTGGCCCGGAGGCTGGTATTAAAAATAAGCTTTTGATCTACCGGGAAACTCTTTCAACTCGATAGGTTATGAGCTTCATCAAAGTTTTCAGGCACCCGCTGCAGAGTGACGACTAGGCTCTGGTGACACATCTATAATGGATGTGTCCATTACAGAAGAAGCAGCGTGGCTTAGTGGTAAGAGCCCGGGCATGGGAGTCAGAGGTCATGGGTTCTAATCCCGGCCCCCTCACATGTCAGCTGCGTGACTTTGGGCAAGTCACTTAACTTCTCTGTGCCTCAGACACCTCATCTGTAAAAGGGGATTAAGACTGTGAGCCCCTCGTGGCACAACCTGATTACCTTGTATCTACCCCAGTGTGTAGAACAGTGCTTGGCACACAGTAAGCGCTTAACAAATACCAACATTATTATAAGTGGATATGAAGTTGATTATACCACTTCTGAGAGTCAGAACAGGATTATGGAGTAAGGATGGAGAGAGAGCAGAGTACCCAAGTAACTACTGCAAGGTCATCTGAAGGGGATACTCATAAATAGGATGGGTGGAAAGTTAGTTTTCAGGTACAGAGAAGCAAAACCTTAGGAAGTAGAGGACAGCAGCAAGTTCTTCGAGCAAACGGGTCTGGTGGACAGAAATCAAAAGGGCTAGTTCTCCTTAAGCAAAGGCTTCAGGGAGACCAGAATACAAGAGGCTGATTTGCAAATAGAAATATTCACTGCGTGTGGCAAACATCACCAAGGCAAGGGGTTCGCTTTAGATCTGGTAAATGGATTATTAGTTGCACTGCAATCTTTCTAGGCACACCCAGTGCTACATTTATTCTGCCCTGGGCACCTCTGGAATTGGCAATTCATCTCTCTTGCACCTCTGGACTTCGCAGTTCAGAGCCCTGTTGTCATTGGTAATAATGATAATAATATGGCCGCACATTCAAAGTCATTCCAAATTCAAAATGTACAGTGACATAATCGCTTGGGCCCCACCACCTCTTTCATTACAAATTAAGCACAGGGCACACCAATGCACGCAGATAGGACCTCTGTCAGTAGGATCATATTGAATAAGAAGGACAGCTCTCTCTCAAATTACAGCTATTTATCTACATATGGACATATTACACATTTTTAGATATCTGTACATAGTATATCTATATAATGCACGTATGCACACACATACCTTTTTCACTTGGCCGTTCCTTTAAATTAGACACCTGAAAGTCTGTTTAAATATAGCTTTGGTTTAATGTCCTTCAGGAGACTTCTAACAACATCTGGCATTGAAAGTTTAAAAGTTTGACAACAGTCCCAAGTGAAGGAGCAAAGCAGAACACTGAGTTGTTAAAGGTAACGAATAGGGGTGCAAGAGAGAAAACAAAAATTCATCCTCACCTTTTGTTTGAGTTGTCATTTTCCCAAGTTAAAGGAACAATATCGTATCTGACCACAATACCCAGTGCCTAGTACGTTTCTGTGGATGTTAGACATTAATTGAAACTAGTGGTTTTTGTCCAATATCTTAGTTAAACCAATGAAGAAAGTGCAATAAAAGGACGTTACAGCGTTTAGATGGCATCTAAGATGGGGAGAGTGAGGGAACCAGGGGCCCAGGATACTGGAGTGGCATCAGAAAATCGGTTGACAGAGAGGACAAGGAGAAAGGCCTACATAAAATGGGGAGGAATTTTTCAAAACTCTTCCATACTGGATGCTTTGTAAGTCCACTTTAATGAAGAGTGACCTACTCTAACCTCTCTCAGGGTCTCACCTGGAGAGTTTCCAGTACTCTACCAGTCTCGGCTATGGAACGGAGAGTCAAGCAGAGGCCTATCCATTCCATTCCTAGCTTGGCCAGTGGCTAGCGAGTGACAGGCAATCTGCTATAAGTCAAAGCTCAACTTTGCTGGGCAGCAGAGGCATGAAGAGAGTTGAAGGCAGAGACTCAAGTTTACTGTGCAGAAGGAGGCAATGGTAAACCACTTCCGGATTTTGACCAAGAAAAAATCTATGGATACATTACCAGAGCGATTGTAGGTGGAGGTGGGGCATTCTGGGAGAGACGTGTCCATGGCATTGCTATGGGTCAGAGGCGACTCAACAGCATAAGACAAGACTTACTCTAGGTTGGTCATTAAGAGAATATTGTTATATTGTACTCTTCCAAGTGCTTAGTACAGTACTGTCCTCTCTATCAACTTAGTACTTATTTAGCACACAGTAAGTGCTCAATATATATGAGTGAATGAATGAAACAAAGATGATATAAAATGCCCATCTGTATTGGTTGTTCCAATCACCGAGAGCCATGAGAATGATTCCAGGTCTAATATTTATAAGTATGAAATCCCCCAACTTTAACATGATTACCTCAGCTACCAATTTAAACTCGACCCTTCCTGAATCAATCTCAGCCTACTTGATTTCACTGACTCCTAGCCAAATGTTATTTCCTGTTTTTAAAGGAAAAAATGTGTCAAAGTTGGACCCAAGGCATGTGGAATTTCAAAGAATTTTTATGGAGCAACCCGCTATTCATTTAAACTATAATAGGATTTAAGAGGATTAAAAGTTCCCCTAAATACTAATACAGAAATGGTTAGGGGAAAGCACGGTTTGAGACTATGTTATGCTAAGTATTTGGAAAATAAGTCAAAGTGTTTGTCAAACTCGAAGAATCTGGCCTAGTGGAAAGAATATGGGCCTGGGAGTCCATTGTAAGCGCTCAATAAATACTATTGAATGAATAAGTCAGAGGACCTGGGTTCTACTCCCAGTTCTGCCTCTTGCCTGCTGTGTGACCTACGGCAAGTCACTTCACTTCTTTGTGCCTCATTTCCTCATCTCTAGAATGTAAGCTTGTTGTGGGCAGGGAATATGTCTTTTTATTGTTATATTTTACTCTACCAAGCAATATTGTACACAGCGCTCAATAAATACGACTGAATGAATGAATGTAAAATATGAAATATATTTCTCTCTCCTACTTAGACTGTGAGCCCCATGAGGGACAGGGACTATGTCTAATCTAATTAATTTGTATCTACTCCGGCGCTTAGAACAGAACACATAATAAACACTTAATGAATACCATTAACAGTGCTATTATTATTATTATTATTATCTCAATAGTGATTTTTAGCAAAGCAATTAAACATACATTATCTATTGATTTTAACATTAATTCATTTTGGGAGTAAAACACCTATATATATATTTTTTTAACCCAACCATTTTCTGGGGAGAGAGAGCAACGGAAAGAGAGGAAGAGACATGGGGAAAGCAAAGACACGTAGAGGCAGAGCTTGATAAAAAAGGACTTTTCTTTCTATTTCAGTTCTCCTCCTCCCTCACTTCTTCAGCAAAAACCAAGTGCCCTCCCCTTTATGGGATTTCTAGCCTGGAGTCAGGTTTTAGAGCTGAGTAATGAATCCCTGCACAAGTGACTACAATGGAAATACTGACAGAAGTTTAACACTAATGGGGCAAGCAGATAGCGCAGGGGGAAATTTTCTGGTTAGCTTCCCCAAGTTGAATTTTCACAGATCGCTCACCAATGTACCATTTTTAGTGGACTATTTCGCTGTTCATAAACACCACTAAATTTCCTGAAATATTTGCAAACCCTGGGGACAGGAAGTGTCCTTAAAATTCCTGTTTCTTATAGCTTCTGTAATCACCACATTTTCTTCAATTGCTTTTTTTTATATATATATAACAAAAAGAACAAAAATGACATTTGAACAATGACAACTTGATAACTAGAACAAAAAAAAACACAAGTCTAAACTCTAATACAGCAACTAGGACTTGGACTATGATGGGTTTCATATTAATGTTCATAAGATTTGTCTTTGTCACATCTTACTAACACTTGGAGCATCTCATTTTCTAAATATAATGTATCACTGTTTAGTGGCTAAAAATGTAAATTACAAAAAACTTAATCATGCTCAAGAAACTGACGGGAAAAAAAAGATTCCTGAACCCTTCAGTACATTTAGAACTTATTGAAGAATGCTTAATAATTAAGCAGAAAGATGCTTGGAAGATATGACACCTCCTTCCTCCAGTTCTCCCTCTCTCCGTTCCAAAATGTCCTATGGATTAGAAAGATAGTACTTCAATCAATCAATCAGGGGTCTCTATTGAGCATTTACCGCATCAAATCTATAAGCTCCTTGTTTGCAGGGATACAACTTTACTGCATCGTATTCTCCCAAGCACTTAATACTGCTCCACTGTAAGCACTTAATAAATACTATTGATTGATCATATGCAGAACACTGTATTAAATGAGGGGTACAGATGCATAAGGGGACTCTATCGTTGCGCTCACTGACCTTACAAGTAGTGATGGAGGGCCGCCATTAAAGTAAGTTACAAATAGGAGAGGCCACTGACTTTAGAGCGAAGCAGCGTGACTTAGTGGAAAGAGTACGGGCTTGGGAGTCAGAGGACTTGGGTTCTAATCTTGAGACTTGTGCCTCAACTACCTCATCTGTAAAATGGGGATTAAGATTGTATGTCCCATGTGGGACAAGCTGATCACCTTGTATCTACCCCAGTGTTTCGAACAGTGCTTGGCACATAGTAAGCGTTTAACAAATACCATAATTATTATTAAAGAGATGTGCTTTGGGGTATGGATTCAAGTGCATAGGTGACAGAGGAAGGAGGGAAAATAGGGAGATGAGAGGTTAGGCCAGGAAGACCTCTTGAAGGAGAGGTGATTTTAGTAGGGCTAGACTTTCAAAGGTCATCTTGCCACATTAGAAATCATCCTTTTTTTCTGCACTGGATTAAATCGATACATAAGCTGGTGTGACCTCAGAACAAATCAGAGCTGTATTACAGAGTGGCTTGGATTTCCCCACGTGTTCTTTGTTCCTAATGTAAAGCCCAGCTGCTTCACTTAAATAAGGAGAACTGATTTAGACCATCTCTACAAGAGCAAACAAGTATTTGGGGAATAAAATGCTACTGACAGAGTCTCTGTCAATTACTGTTCCCAAGACAGGCACAAATTAAGTCTATAAAGAAGGCACCACTACTTAAGAGAGGATGAGATTGGCACATTGTTTATGGTAGTTGTTAAGCATATACTATGTGCCAGGCACTATACCAATCCTTGGGGTAGGTATAAGATGGATAAAAGGTCACAATTCCTGCCCCACATTGGGCTCACAGTCTAAGGGGAAGGGAGGAAGATTTAATCCCTATTTAACAGACGAGGTAACAGAGGTACAGAGAAGTGAAGTGACTTGCCCAACGTCACAGAGCAGACAAGTGGTCGAGCTGGGATTAGAACCCAGGTCCTCTAAATACCCAGGTCCTCTAAATCCCAAGATCACACTCTTTCCCCTAGGCCACACCACTTCAATACCATGCAATCGTAGTGTAGTGTACTCTTCTAAGTGCTTGGTACAGGGCTCTGCACACAGTAAGTGCTCAATAAATACCATTAATTGTTTGACTGGGGAACACTTTTGTTGACCTGAATTAGATTTGCTCTGTATCTTCTAGATCTTTTCTGATTCAATCCCTCCTCGGGCCATTTACATTCCCAATATTTCCACATCTCTCACTCTACCTACTTCTGACCCTTACATTATGATTGTTTAATTTTATAACATTGTTCTACAGCTGATGGCTCATTTAATTAATACTAATCAAGTGAACATCTACTGTGTGAAGAACATGGAAATGAATGCTTGGAAGAGTATGATGGTGCCGGGACATTTTAGTTAAAAGGGACGGGCCCTTCTGAACCACAAAACTAATATGCCCACGTAGTCTATGTCTTATCTCCTTAATTCAGTTACATTTCAGGTCACCAAATCCAGGAAAAAGGTATTATGGCGGGAAAAGAAACCCACGACACATGTTCACATTTTCATTTTAGAGGGCCAGAGACTCTCATTTTTACCCAAATAAAGTGCTTTTCACACAGTCAGCACTTAATAAATGCCATTACAGCAACTAGTACTTATATACTGTATGAACCTTTGAAACCTTGGCAAAATAATCCTCTGCATTTCTTTAGGAGAAAAATGTAGGCTTCTTTTTTCCCCAGGAGAATTTTCATGGGTTCAGAAGATCAACAGGACAGAATACCAGACCTAAGTGAAGAACTCCTGATGCATTCCTAAGTACACTCTCCTGGCTAAGGTTCCTGGTGAACCTCACCTTAAGAGAAACTTGCTTTCTCGTAGGCAAACCAGAATCAGCACTGCTGGCAGGCACGCTCACAGCACATCACTTTCTAGCCAGATAGGTGCTGTCGGAAGAATGCTTGCAAATTTGCTAAGTGTTTTACCCGAAATGAAAACACACATTATAGAAGAACAGCATGGAACTAATTTAAGACAAGAAATCAGTGCAGAAAATTGATGGTGGGTCTTCATGACAATGAAGCCACTCACCACACCTAAACACTGTGTAAGTGACAGCTTAGGATTCAAGTTTATCCTTCTGGTTCTTTAAGGAAACTGTTATAATGCACCCCTACTTACATGTTCTGTGCGTAATCACAGGGATGCTTATAAAACAACGCTGGCTAATTGAAGAATTAAGCTAGTAATGAATCAATGAACGGTATTTACTGAGTGCATAATGTGTGCAGAGCAGTACAGAAGCAACATGAAGCAGCAGATAGAACAAAGGTCTGGGAGTCAGAAGGTCATGGGCTCTAATGCTGGCTCTACCACTTGCCTGCTGTGTGACTTTGGGCAACTCACTTCACTTCTCTGTGTCTCAGTTCCCTCATCTGTAAAATGGGGATTGAGACTGTGAGCCCCACGTGGGACAGGGACCGAGTCCATCCCGACTTGCTTGCATCCTCCCAAAGCTTAGTACAGTGCCTGGCACATGGTAAGTGCTTTTAACAAATGCCATAGTTATTAGTATTATTAGCAATACAGTAGAGTTGGTAGACACTCTCCCTGCCCACAAGGCACTTACAATCTACAGCAGGAGACAGACATTAAAATAAACAGACGTATACACAAGTGCTGTGGGGCTGAGGGTGGGATGAGGATAAAGTGTTTAAATGAGGATAAAATGTTTAAAGCGTACAGATCCAAGCATATAGGTGAAACAGAAGGGAGAAGGAGTATGGAAAAAGAGGGCTTAATCGCAGAAGGCCTCTAGGAGGAGATGCGATTCTTATAAGAGTTTTGAAGGTGGGGAGAGCGGTAGTCTGTCGTACATCAAGGGGAAGGGAGTTCCAGGCCAGAGGGAGGATGTGGGCAAGGGGTCGGAAGCAAGACAGATGAGATCGAGGTACAGTGAATAAGCTGGCATTAGAGAAGCAGAGTGTGTGGACTAGGTTGTGGAACGAAATCAAAAAGGCAAGATAGGATGGGGTGAACTGAATGAGAGTTTTAAAGCTGATGGTAAAGGGTTTCTGCTTGATGAAGAGGTTGGATAGACAACCACTGGAGGTTCCTGAGGTGTGAGGAGATGTGGACTGAACTTTAAAAAATAAAAAATGATCCAGGCAGCAGATTATAGTATGGTCTGGAGTGGACAGAGACAGAAGGCAGTACCGTGAAGGTCAGTGAGGAGGCTGAGGTCGTAGTCAAGAGGGGATAAAAGTGTTTTGGACAGGTTTAGTTTGAGGTGTCAGCAGGACATTCAGGTAGAGAAGCCAGGAGGTAACATGAGGCTGCAGAGGACAGTTGGTCAGGGCTGAAAAGCCAGATTAGGGAATCATCTGTTTAGAGATGGTAATTCAAGCCATGGGAGCAAATTAGTTTTCTAAGGAAGTGCGTGTAGATGGAGAATAGAAGGGAACCCAGAACTGAGCCCTGAGAGATGCCTATTGTTAGAGGATGGGAGGTGGAGAAAGAGCCAGTGAAAGAGACTGCAAATGAGCAGTAAGAGGGCAAGGAGGAGGACCAGGAGAGGACAGTGTCAGTGAAGCCAAAGGGATAATCTTTCAAGGAGAAGAGAGTGGTCCACAGTGTCCAAGGCAGCTTAGAAGTCAAATTGGAATAGAATGGGAGAAGAGGCCATTGGATTTGGCAAGAAGAAGGTCACTGGTGACCTTTGCAAAGGCAGTTTCTGTGGAGTGAAGGGGGAGTAAGCCAGGTTGGAGGGGGTCAAGGAGAAAATCGGAGGAGAGGAAGTGTGGGCAGTGGGTGCAGATGACTGTTGCTGTGCAACGGTGGCTTTTACCTGACAAGTTTGTATTGTAGAAAGCCAAAGGACAAACAATGGTGATAAGATCCGACACCAACGATTTGGGCCGAAAAGCCTCCCAAGGACTCAGTTTCAGATTGCACTTGGACATTCTGCATGTGTGTGCACTTTCTCTGAGTGCAATTTAAGCCCAGTTTTGAAATTTGGGGCCAATTTGATAAAGTTTTGATAGATAGCAGGGTAAAAAAATGTTATGGAAAGGAGTTACTTCAGTGCACACTGCCACTGTAAATTTGAAGAGACACTGTCAACCTGCTGAAGGCCTTGAATTTATTTTCTTTAAAAGATAGATAAATTCCCCGGACATCCTTGGCGATAAGTACTATATACATATATTCAGGCCAAAATTTTTTCAGGTGGCCTCAATCCAGTTGCTCAAATTTACTTATACGTTTTACTTACATGGGATTTTTGGCACCAAGAGCATAGTCAATAAACAAATGCAGATTCTCTGATTGTTACAAAACCTAGTTTTAAAGCAGAGTCTGTGGAACTTTGTTATTCATTTTCCATGCAAAGGCATTTCCTGGATTTGAAAGGCCAGATCTGGACTTTTTTAAAATCGAGAATGAATATGCATTTATTGAAGTTAGAAATACTATATAGGACTTGTCACTGGGACTAATTAGGCTGACTTGGCAGTACTCGAAAAAAAAAGAGGCAAAAAAGGGAAAAAATAATGGATTCACCTGGATTCCATTTCTACTTTAGATAATCTTTAGAAAATGACTCTAAAGTATGAAAATGACCACCAACAAACCTAGGTTTTTGCCGCATCGCCACTAGGTTCGTGTTTCTCTGGATTAAGAAGTTACAATACATAAATGGATCCTAGTATCCATAATAAGATATACTGGTTTAGTGGTATGTCAGTATAAGCCTCTCACTTCTCTAATTGTTTCATCTAGAAGTGTGATGATATAATAAAGTAAAAATCAATATATTGCTTGTTCTATGGCTTAACAGTGCCAAATCAGAAATCTCTTCTGTTGCAACATGGGCATCACTTTGCAAGTTAATGGGAGGGAAAATGTATTCAGTATCGCAGAGTACAGTTTAGCGCAGGAAAGAAAAGACAACTTATCCATATGAAACTGACTGGTGATTTCTAGAGAGGTAATTGCAGTTGCTCTATCTGGAATGTGGCCAGGACCTGAGGAAAAAAAATGTCCCTCACGGATATGCGTTAACCACTGAGGGAATAGAATCTGTTGGTTTTAATGGAACAACCAAGGTCTACTCCTAAACTTGACTGGCCACTTGCTCTGCTGGGTGACCTTAGCAGAGTCACTTAACCTCTTCCTATCTCTCATTTGACTCCAAAAATTGGATTGTCCTTTGTTATAAGGATCCCATCGGAATCAGAGGGACTCAATGAGATGAAATGAGACTCGGGGGATGAATGTAGAACTTGCTCCACCCCTACAACAATTATGTCCATATCCTCACACTGGGCTGCTTCTCCTATCTATAATTTATTTTAATGACGGTCTCTCTCACTGGACTGCAATATCCTTGAAGGTAGGGCTCACGTCTACCGACTCT
Source organism: Ornithorhynchus anatinus (assembly GCF_004115215.2). Taxonomy (NCBI): domain Eukaryota; kingdom Metazoa; phylum Chordata; class Mammalia; order Monotremata; family Ornithorhynchidae; genus Ornithorhynchus; species Ornithorhynchus anatinus. The sequence continues at coordinate 10,168,067 of NC_041735.1, read as the reverse complement.
ACAGCACTTCCCCAAGTGCTGGGGACAGTGTTCTGCATATAGTAAGTGCTCAATAAATGCCACTAATTGATTGCTGGAGGCAGCTTATAGGATGGAATCTAAGAGAAACCGCATATGAAATAAGGAATGCATTCATTTACTCATCTTGCCATTGTCCTGTTACTACCAGCTGCACCTATTTCGGGCTTCTGTTTGTCCATCATTTGTCTTACGCCCCCTTCCGATTGTAAACCCCTTCAGGGCAAAGACCATGACTTTTGATTTTATTATACACTCCCAATTGCTTAATATATTGCTCTAATTGCAGTTGGCTCTTGGATTTTGATCGACTGATTGAAGAGTTAAAAAGATAGAAAGCAAACAGGGAACAAAGAATAGCACTGCTAAGAGCTAATATAAGTCCAACCCATTATAACCACTGGTAGGACACAGAGTGAAGGACACCGGAAAAGAAGTATATAAGACAAAGAAAAGCAAAATAGAATAACGGATGTTATACATCATGACATCCATGCTCTATGCATTCCTAGCCTGTTATTTCTTTAAGATGAAACTAAAAAGGGAAAGTTGAATAGTTCAAAAAAACATGAAATTTGGACTAATGCTTAGGCAGTAACTCTAAGGAAGATTGTTCTTCAAATCAATCAGTAGCCTTTTTTGAGGGGCCAGTGTGTGGCGATCACTCTATTATGTGCTTTGAAAAGTATAATGGAATTAGTAAATAGACATGATCCCTGCCCCCAAGAAGCTTACAGCTTGGCATATTTTAGGATTAAACAAATGTATCCTGCAATTTACAAAAAAACCCTGTGATGAGCTCATTGAGGATGTGCTTTAAGAAACTAAAATATTGTTAATATCAATGTCCTGTGGAGTCTTAAAAATTCTGGTTTTCAAAGCCTCTTCCCCACTGCAATAAAAGGACACTTAATAACATTAATAAACTGCATTAAAATGACAATTTATCACCTTATTTTCCCTCCCAAATCCCCTCCTTCACCTAACTTTCCCATCACAGTTGACAGCACCACTATCTTCCCCAACTCTCAAGTCCATAACCTTGGTATTATCCTTGAATCCCCCTTCTCTTTCAACCCCACGTTCAGTCTGTCATCGAATCCCATCACGACATTTCTAGAATGTTCCTCTTCCTCACCACTCAAGTGACTACCTCTCTGGACTGGACTGTGAATTTGGCATATCCCAGCTTGACTACCGATTACCGCTCATCTCCTGGATCCATACATCACTCTGCTGACCAAATCACTTTTCTAAAATATTTCCTGCAACACATTTCCTGACTTGTCAAAAACCTACAATGGTTGCCCACTCCCCTCTGCATGAAGCAGAAAATACTGTCTGTTGGCTTTAAGGCATTCCATCAACTTTCTCCTTCCTATATAGCCACTTTTCCCACTACACTCCACCTTGCCCTCATCTCTAAAATCTACCTAGGCACTGTGACTCATTCTTGTCTCTCCCACTGCCATCCTCCTCTCCTTCCTCCTGCCTCTGTCACCTCTGTCAAATCCAACAGATTTGTTCTCCCCATCTCCAAGCCTGTCTGAAATCACATTTCATCCAGCAGGCCTTCAATTAATTTCTAATCACCCCATTTTATTTCCCCCATCAGCAACTTGGGCACTTGCCTGCGACCTAGGCATTTAAGTACATGCAACCTCCTCACACTCTCTTTATTCCTCCTATTAATACTTCATCTTAGAATCTTTTTCTCCTGCTTCATTGTAAATTCCTTGAGGACAAGCACTGTGTATACTTGTTCTATTGTACTCTTCCAAGTGCTTAGAACATTGTTGGGCCCACAGTTACTTATTGGACAGGGTTTGGTGCAGGAAGAATGTGTGGATTGGCCATTCTGCAGATGTGAACACAGTGTGTCTAAATTTGACATTATTTTGGGGATAAGAATATCTCTAAAACCAACCCAATGGTAAACAGTTTTGAAAGAGAGCTAAGACATGCAGATATCAGAAAAGAAGCTGAAAGAAATAGCAAAAAAACTCAGTAACATGTAGAAAACTTAGAAACTGTTTAAAAACATCATATTCAAGAAAGCCAGAAAAAAACTAAACATAACTATACGGGCATATCTATCAAGCAAAGTAAAAAACGTCTCCATTGGAAAAATTACAGAGTTGCCCTTTAAATTCAGAAAGTTCATATTAAATAAGAAGAAAATGGAGCTCCTCAAGAGTCCTAGGTCAGGTGAAACCAGAAAGTTAGGTGGGTTGCCAAAGAGTTTGAAAAATTCAAGTTGAGAAACCTTTCAAATTAGGCATTAGTAAAGTTCTGACAGATAATAGGGGCTAGATCATTTTAATAAAAGGTTAAATATCTATGGATGATAGTTCCATGAGGGACTTTTAAAAGGCAGGTAGGAATACCGGGCAAACCTCACAATGTTTCTGATCCAACCCAGTAATCATTTTTTTAATGTTATGTTCTTAGGAAGCGCTACAGCTCTTGACAACACAGTAACCTCAGCTACACTAATCAATTTACATTCAACTAATAATCCCTTTCAAATGAGTGATTCTCACCAATTAATGACTGATTTGTTGCTCACTGCCCAGACTCTCAGCAAACCTTGCTTGTTCTAACTAAACTGCTTAGTGGATATGTTAATGGAAGTTATTGCAGTGATAAACTATCTTCAGACAGTGATAAAAAAAAGCCATGTGGGGGAGGGGGAATTGCTACCCAGTGCATTACTGAGTGATTGAGTTGGAAAATGAACCATTCCTTAGGGTTAGCAAATGATTCTTCATCAGGCAGCAGATTATTAAACACACCTAGATAATAAAGGGATGATTTTAGAGGTAATTCTGCTAGTTTCTCATATTTTCCATTTTAAATTCCATGTTACTTTTAAAGGATTCACCTATTACAGTGATTTACACCTCAGAGCAGAGAGACCGTGATGTCCTTTAATGTCGGAGACAGTGCATTATTATTTCCCATTAAGTCTGCTCCTTTTTTTCCCCGTAAAACGTTTGAAAAATGCCTCTCTCGATATCACGTGGGTACAAGGCAGAAACACGTCCTCTGAATACAGAGTCCCCAATAACTCTTGTTTTGAGTAGGTAAGTTGTTTTGGGCCTACAGATGGCACATTCTCCCACTCAGAATCCCCGGTGTCACTCATCTGAAGAGTTTTCAAATGGCTTGCCCTGGCAATCCATATTTCACTTTTATTGTGGTCATTTGGGACTAAGACTTGGCCAGTGGGGTTTACCAGATCCAGCTCTCCTTATCTTTTTTCCCCATTCAAGGGTACTTCCTCCCCATACTGAAATGGCTACTGTTTCAATAGGGTAAGCAAAAATGGAGTTTTAAAAAAAAAAGATGTTTACCGTTGTATTTTACTCGAATATGTCCAGAAGTTCCTGTCCAACTTTAAGATTTTGATTCCATGAAGAGAAGGGGAAGCAGTAGAAGTGCTCTTCAAAAAATCCTGCAATTTGTGCTAGGGCATGGAATTTCCCATCCCCAATGACTTTGTATTGCCCAATGGAGGAAGAATATCTGAGAAAAAATGAAGTAGGAAGCGTATCCCACTTAGGTGATATATCCAGCTCAACGATGCAGGGAAGAAATATAGACTATTCTGACAGGAAAGTGCTAATAATCTCCGAAAAATTTCCAGAGGCCGGAAGAGATTAAGCTAGCTTTCTGGTTATTAACGTCAGTTACTGCAGTATGCTATATGTACGAATGAAGCGCTGGCTAATAAAATTCTTAGCACCAAATCTAGCTATTCAAGCTGTGAAAAAAGCTTATATGTCCAGGGTCTAAGAGAAATCAGGAAGCCGAGTTCTAATCAAGTGATTGACCTAAAATGAATTTAATATACCCTGCCTCTTATTTTCTATTAATTTCTGGTTTGGTCTTCAAGGAGCTATGTGTCTGTGGGGAAACTAATGCAGGGGAATTGGACAATACCTCAAAAAGGTGTGGTCAGTTTTATTTTCTGGGATTAAATGGCATTTTTGCTGACTTGGTATTTGTAGAGTCAAATTCCATTACCCAAGTTAACATTTGAAAACATCCAAGAATATGATTTAAGAATTTTCTTCTTCAATAACATATTTTGCAAATCCATATATTGCTGGGTAGCCACAAGCTTCACCTATTCCTTAAAAGAATAAAGAACAGGCAAATTAAGTGCCACCAATTTAACTGGCTGCGTAAAGGCTTGAGGCCAGAATTCTGGGTGGTGCCTTCAGAAGCAGGGCTTCTGGCATTGGCCATTTCCTAGGTCACATCACTATGGAGTGGATTGGGCAAATTAGAGGTCCTGCTGCACCTTCCCAAATCTGATTCATTCATTCATTCAAATGTATTTATTGAGCACTTACTTTGTTCAGAGCACTGTTTTAAAGGCTTGGAAAGAGCAACTCAGCAATAAAGTGCTCTCTTTGCATCGTACCTTAGAGAAGAGAGAATGGGGCTAGGGGTCATGAGATCCTTATTCTAGTTCTAACTCTTGCACCTGACAGCACTTGTGATCCTGGCCAAGCCACTTTAGTTCTCTGGGTCTCAGTTTCCTCATCTGTAAAGTAAGAGCTTACCCTTACCAGTTCTCCCTCCACCTTCCACTGCAAACCTATTTTGGGAGGCAGGGATTGGGTCCGATCTGGTAACTACAGCACCTTTTAAAGTGATTACTATGTGCCAAGAACTGTGCACTGGGGGAGATAGAAGGTAACCCTGTCCCACATGGAGCTCACAGTCTAAACTAGGAGGGAGACCAGGTTAATCCCCATTTTAGAGTTGAGGAACCTGAGGCCCAGAGAAGTTCAGTGACTTGTCCAAGGCCATACAACAAGCTCCTGGCAGAGTCAGGATTAGACCCCAGGTCCTCTGACTCTCAAGTCAATGCCTTTTCCACTTCTCTGATAACCTTGTATTGATCCAAGCACTTAACACAATGCATGGCACATGGTGATTGCCTGATACCTGCCATCATTATATTCATTTCACCTTAAAGGCCAACAGATAAACGCACAAAAACATGTTCCTTCAAAGCAGTTTGGTTAATATGAGAAGAAACCAAGTTGTTTATTATCAGTTGGGAATAGAGCAGAAGGAAGGAATCAAGAGTTTTATCCATGAGACCCAAGATAATGTAACCCTGACTCACTGGGGAATGTTTACTGAGTCTTTCCCAAATTAGCTAATTTCGGTTTTCTTCATTTATTAAATAAATCACTTTTTATTAAACAAAAGCAATCAATATGCTTTTATTATTGATTACGAGTTTTAATACTCGGGAAAATCTGTATACTATATTCTTTAAAGGATCATTCTAAAAGTGAAGACAGACAAGATGTTTTTAGGGGGAAGCATTATATCCTGGATCAATAAGTATTCCAGTTTAAAGGGTCTAATTTTATTGCTCTTTTAAATATGTGCCAGTACCTCAACAGTAATATATCACTCCCAAGTAAAAAAAGATGAGTGACCGTCAACAGAAAAGAAAATGTAATTAAGAAAAACATTTTTATTTAAAGTATTTACGGTGTTGGAAGAAAGCATGATCAATAAAAATGGAAGGAAATAAGTTTATGGAAAATTTCTAAGGACTTCATTTTTTCTAGTTTATGTTTTAGTACTCTCAAAAATGTTTACCAGGCATTAACTACCAAAGCAATCAACATCTATGCAGTTTAGTTTTCCTCAGGTAACTGTAGCTTGGACTTAATCGCATTTATTTTTAAAATCAGGCCAAAGTGAGAATCTCATTTTTTTTCCCCATTACATGTATTTCATTTTGTCACAACTCACATCTGTGGCTTTTCTTTTCAAGTCAGAAGACAGAGGAAAGAGAGTCTAGAGATCACCTAAAAGTTTACATAGCAGCCTACATTGAAAGTATTAAGATCATAGAGACTTTCAATCAGTTGGGTCTAACCACCAGTCAACAGAATTGCATTTGAGAGAGAGATGGTGGTGTTGTCAATACTGATGGGAAAGTTCTCTCTCCCCACTTGGAATATGAGCCTTTGTAGACCAGGGAATATGTCTTAGCTGATTTTCCTTTATTTACTCCAGCACGTAGTATAGATTCATTTATACAGGTAGCATTTAATATTGTAAGAACATTGAAATCTAACAAAAAGAAAGGACTCAAAATCAAAATATTGAACATAATCAACAATCTTACAGACATAAACACCCAACATCAATGATTACGCATTAAAACATGTCCAAGAGAACTAGACTCCAACTTGTCTCTATACATTATAGAAACAACGAAAATAGATTAACAGCTTAGATATACATACTGAGCCAATTTCCTATGAATATGTTTTTTCTTGTTGGTTGAAAAGAAGTTCCAGCCCAAGGCGGCACAGGGCTATATTAACGAGGAAGCTAAAACCACATGAGATATTTGGAAAAAAAATCGACCCTCAGAATGTCTGTCTCCTGGAAAAAAAAAACACCTATGGGTGCAAATGTTATAATTTAGAGTGTGTTACTGTTTATGTCAGTGCCTCAGCTCTGTGAAGTATCTGGCCTATGTGTCCACGTCTTGTCATTTCCCAATCAAATAACTTCAAAATGACTGTCTCAGAACTGACATAGCATGAGCCACTTAGGACTTCAATAAGACTAATTAATGGTATAAAATTCAGCCATAAAAGGCAGAGAAAGCGGAAGACATACAGACAAAAAAGGTCTTTTTTCTTGGACTATTCCCAGTGTTTGAGTTAGAAATAACATCCTTGAATAGAATTTTATCCAAGTATTTCTCTTCCTTTCAAAATTTAATTGAATAATTTTAAAACTATCGCTTTGTAGCTTATTCCAGCGGACACACCCGAAAAAAAAATGGATATGATTGTGAATCAGGATCAGAAAAACAATATAGATTGACAATTAATCTGACAGACCAAGGTTCGGTATCACTCCATATGTGGTAAAGTAACAAAATAGCTCAGATAGTCCAACAGCAGCGGAGCTGAGTGGTGCCCCTGAACTCTATCTCCATGGCCTACCAAGAAGAGTCAAAGAAATAGGAATAAAAGAGTTATTCTTTTGTTGGAAGATGCTGCTGGGAAAACTGCATCCCCAAGAGTGTCTCAGAGTCTCTTACACTACCGTATTTTCACCGATAAAGCGTGCCTCTTGTCCAGAAACCAATGGAAGAAAATCCAAATCAAGGAAGCTACAAAAAGCAGTGTTGCTTAGTGGATAGAGCACAGGCCTAGGAGTGAGAAAGACCTGGGTTCTAATCCTGCTCCACGACTTGACTGCTGTGTAAACTTGGATAAGTCACTTAACTTCTTTGTGCATCAGCTACCTCATCTGTGAAATGGGGATTAAGGCTGTGAGTCTGACGTGGGACATGGGCAGTGTCCAACGTGATTAGCTTGCATCAACCCCAGCTCTTAGTACAGTGTCTGGCACGTAGTAAGCACTGAAATACCAATGCACAAAGCTGGTTTGCCCCTTGGGAGACTGAGAGGCTGAGTGTGGTATGGCTACGGCATCAAGATTCAGACCAAATTAAAAGAAACACAACATGGGAATTGAGTATTCCCTGGACCTGAAGCTACCTCAAGTTTCCCTTTGACCTTCTAGAGCAGTTCCATGGCATTCATGTGCAATATTTAATATCAAATAGCAAGGCAAGGTCACAAACAGGGCTGCGTGGCTTAATGGAAAGAGCAGAGGCCTGGGAGTCAGAAAACTTGAGTTCTAATCCTGGTTCTATCACTTGCCCATTGTGTGACCTTGAGAAAGTCATTTAGCTCCTCCGTGCTACAGTTTCCTTCTCTAGAAAATGCTCATTCAATGTCTGTTCTCCTTCCTGTTTAGACTGCGAGCCTCATGTCAGACAAATTGCAACTCACCTGATTAACTTGTGTCCGTCCCAATGCTTTACACATGGTAAGCACTTAAATATCAGGTGTAGAAATGCATTCAGACTATCAACACTACAGTAATGCTTGACAGGTGACACCTTCACCAGGTGGGTCACAGGAAGAGATCAGAGAATAGGCTACTCAAAACAACCTCCCTATAATGAGATGAAACGGATTAACTCTAAACAGGATGGAAAGAGCAAACATTTTAATGAAACAAAGAACCAAAGCAATGTGACGTAGCTTTGGATAACTGGGAGACGGCAGCATAAACAGGTCATCTGGGGTAAATCAATCAGAAATAGGAGGTCTGTCTTGGATTAGAGGCTAGGGGAAGTTGGTGGGAAGTTGGGGGGCGGAGGGGATGGAACAGTTACGGGCATTGTGGCTAACAGATGCCAGTCTGTACATGCACATCATGTGCAAGAAATTGCAGTTAGGCATTGGTTTCATTAGCCACATTTGCAGATGTTGATAAAAATCTCCCACTTGGTAGTGCCATCAACCCAGACGGCTATAAACGACTCTCTTTGTAACTGTGTGAATCTTTTATTTGCCAATCTGCCCCCCACCACCTTTAATTCAAATGTATGACAGTAAGCATCACCTTTGATATCAGTTTCAAAAAGAGCCTTGTAACATTTTTCTCTTTAGGACACTGCAAGCCATTAAAATCAGTTTCACTGCCTATTCATTTCCAGGGAACATAATGTTCCCTGACCCACCCCGGGAAAATTCTCAGTAAGTTACCTGTTCACAAAATGGTCACTAGTCTCCAATTGTTGCCAGTTTCCCAACCTCACAGTCAATTTGCTGTGTATTCACTCAGTAAAAAGGAATGCAATGAGGCAGTAAATACATGGATAAATATCATCAGAGCCTGCAGAGCAACCCCTCACTTTAGACATGGGGTAAGAGGATTCCACATGGATCCTATCTCCTTTCTTGAGAGAAATCCCCAAAGAAGAAACCAATCAAAATAGGCAGTTCTGTTACTCCAATCGCCTATAATAATGCCTCCTCTGGCCATAAAAGGGAAAGAGCAGTGTCAGCAGTTCATCTTCCCTTTCGCAGAGCTTAATACGGCAGCCAGTTTATCATTTAATCACGCCCCATAACAATTATTTACATCTTTACAAGCTTGTTTCCTAAAGCTTTTCTCTCTGGGGGAATTTTTCAATCGCTTTGGACAAATGGACAACCTAATACTTGATTATTTGGCTTCTATCAAATACATATCAGAGATTCTAGGGAAAGGAGCAGGGTGGAACACAAAACCACCTAGTTAAGTGACTTACCCAGGGTCTCAATTGTTTCCATCCACCCCTACCTCCTCCTCCTCCAATGTCACAAATACAACAGGCCTGTTTCTTTGGAACGAGGCTCCCCATAACTTAGTTTAATCCTCCAACTCTCCAATAGGCCAACTTTTTCTATTGGCACTGATTTTGCAGAATCTCTGAAAGGAAAACCTATGGTGCATCCTTCTCCTTTTCCTCCCATCTCGCTCTACTGTTGCTGTGAATGTGACTCTGGTATCTGTTGGTGGATGAATGTGTGGGGCAGGTTTCTGGTTGAGAGATTGGCTAGGGTGTGAGGGGAGTGATAGGATATCTATCCTAACCACTATCTCCTTCACCCTATATGGACAACTCCACTAGTTTGCGTGTGTGTGATGGGGAAGAATAAGAGAGAGAGGTATAAAGGTATACATATATAGATCTGTGGATTCATGGTTGTGCAGTGATGGGTTGGCTCTCATCTATTCCTTTTTCTTGGTAATAGCTCAAAAAATACAAGACATGATTCTTGTCCCCAAGGAGGAGGGCAAGCAGATGCAAGTTAAAAACATACAAGTGGCATAAAGAGTAAAAACACAGATGCAAATGATAAAAACAAAAAGCAGTTAGACAGATTTACATAAGTCCTGGGGTCACTGATTACATAATTGGAAGAGAGGGGGAATTAAACTGGGGTTTTTTTTTGGAAAGACAATGTTTTGCAGACTTGAAGGGAAGGTGAGGGAGGAAAGCATGGACACTAGAACTGGGCAGGGAACATATCACTTTTATTCTGTACTTTCCAAGCAATTAGTACAGTGCATTAGTACAGTGCATTATACCGCATGAGCACTCAGTAAATTCTAGTAATACTACTGGGATGGGAAAGTTAAAAGTGAGGAATTTAGTGAGTAGACCAACTAGAACTATTCTTACCCTTCTTCAAATTTCACAGGGGAGTCAAAAGCTAATGAAACAGAGAATACATTAAAGAAATGAAAGATAGGTAAAGGAATTCATGACGTACCACAGTTATCACCCAGGAAAAATTTTGCTTTGCCTAAGAACACACTGAATTTCTAAAATCATAATTTTCTGTAATGCTATAAATACTTTCATAGAAAAGATCAAAAACTTTCCAAGAATGAAATTCATTCATCTTTTCATCTCTAGAGAGGTGCTAGGGAATGAATAAGGATGCCTTCTTCGGTGGAGCTATCATATTCTGGGAATCACTTTTGCCTCTTGGTAGTCAATAACTACACTATCTTTCTTGGTTCATCTGGCTATATATACTGCTTCCCGTTTCTTATATCAGTCTCAGGGTTATCTCTGCAAGGTGCTTCCAGATCCGCTCAACTGTATTTGGAAACAGGAAGACTCAAATTGATGGGTCCCTTTTGTTGAATTTTAGTCACCATGAGAAGCTACTTCACCATCGGGT